>NC_134234.1:201766990-204600206 GCF_965152275.1 Natator depressus | reverse complement strand
GAGCGGCGTTAGCTTTGTCCGCGGGAGAGTGCTCCTGGCAACAAAGTGCTGTTCACACCAGCACTTGTCATTGGCAAAACTTTTGTCTTTCGGGGGGTGGAGGACGGGTTTAACACCTCCGAAAGACAAAAGTTTTGTCATTCAGTTGCTAGTGGAGACATAGTCTTAATCTGCAGCAAGGGAGATTTATGTTAAGTATTAGGAAAATCTTTCTAACTATAAGGGTAGTTCAGCTCTGGAATAGGCTTCCAAGGGATGCGATGGAATGTCCATCACTGGAGATTTTTAAAAACAGTTTGGAGAAAACTGTCCAGAATGGTCTAGGTTAACGTGGTCCTGCCTCAGCATGGGGGACTGGACTTGATGACTTTGCGAGATCCTTCCCCACCCTACATTTCTATGATCTCTATGATTCTATCACTATGGATATTCTTAATATCTAGCAAGCTGTCTTTTTGTGTGTAGTGCTCTTAGCTACCCATTAGGTTCCTGTCTGTGGGGTGGGGGCCTTCCCCCACTTGCAGAAGGAGGGGAGCATCTTTCGTATTTGCCTATAGCTAGTGAGTGTCCCTGATCGTAGCTGGGACTGTAAATCTGTCTCCCTGTTTGCTCAATGTATTTAATTCTCTTGCTTGCAGGAACAGTCAGAAGGTTCCTGGAGATTCATGGGGAAACCCTGGAGAAGGTGGTGTTTGCAGTCTCTGAGCTTGAACAGGTATTTCTCACAATTGTTCATCCTGCCAAAGTTCTTAGGTATGCTCTAATTCTTAGGGCATTGTAGACTCTTGTTCCGTATGTTGTACTGTGAAGCTGAACACCAGTTTCCCCATCCTCAAGTTTTTATCTCTCTCTCTCATCATGACTGTTGGTTCCTTGCATCCCCTTTCAGCCTCCTCCCAGGTGTTTCACCAAAAGCACCTGTCCCAGTTCCTTCCTGCTCACATTCTCATTGCTAGCTGCAGATGCACTTCAAGCCACCCCACTTGTCACAAGTTCCCGACCCACCACTTGGGCACCAGCATGAGGGACTTGGGTTAGATGGGATACTTATGCAAGATGGCTTTCGGATGTAAGAAGGCAGAGCAAGTCACTACATTCAAAATTCCCACCTTACTTCCCTCCTGCTAAAAATCCTCCCTGCTCCCCAGATTAGCATCCCCACAGATTCTCCCACAAACACCTAGAAAACTGATGTTTCAGACATTTCTGATCTCTAGTCTCTGATCCCAGCTTGACTCTGACCCTGACTCCTGGGGAAATTAGCTAACCATTGTTCTGTTTCCAAGACAAAAAGCCTTTGGCAGTTTGAGTATTGACATTCTTCTATGTCTTCTCACTGTATCTGTGTAGAGCGCCTCCTACTAATATGCGCATGACACAGCGAATCCAGTCAGTGTTCTTGGCACTGGGATCTGGAATATATCTTGTACTATCTTAAGAACAATCTGGGCTTTTAAATGGAAAGACTTTCTCCAAGTTCAACTGCTAATCAGTAAGTTAAAAACAATGTGTCCCTTCCCTCATATTTCTCTATTGGAGATCATTCTCTACCCTTGCTTGGCCCTGGGGTGGCCAAAACATAGCCTGCAAGTGCTCTCTTCTTTAAAAGAGGTACAGTCTACAGAAATGACAGATCATGATGTGCAGTGCTTCAGCTTGATCCAAGCAGCCTTTGTTAGGATCTGTCATCCTTGCGGACTTTTTTTTTTATTTCAAGAAAAGGGGTGGCTGCAATCTACCCCAGTTGATGTAAATTAAAGGCAGCCCCCTCTCTAGGGTCAGTTGCCAATGTGGCATGGGATTGGGCAATATTTGATTGCCCCTGCAAACAAGTCTCAACACTTAGGGTTTCAGGGTTCCTACCTTCCAATCAAGTTAATGTTTGCTGGCTTAGATTTGCCCGAGGTGAATCTTATTTTATCTCCTTACCAAGCTTCTTATCTCCTGAGACCCCGCTATATTTCTGTTTCCTCTGTTTTGCTTTCAACTGTGGAAATACAGACATAGATAACAATAATAACTTAAAGGAAAGAATCAAACTAAACACAAAGCTTTGGTTAAGCATCAGAGGATTATAAAGGTATAGCAATCTAGAAGTATGTGAAGGGAGTTAAATAGAGAAGGAGGAAGATTTCTTTAGGAAGGTATCACTAGAAATAATGAATTGAGAGGGAAAGTGTACGCTGATAATATCAGAAAAGATGTACTGAAGGGGTGACCTGCAGTGATGGTATTGTCTCACAGGAGGGAAGTCCATTTCTCCAGATGCTAGTCTAGACACAACTTTAATGAAATATGCTCCAGGCACAAGATTGCCCTGACATAAGAACTGGAGATAATGCTGCCCGCTTCGTGTTTACAATGCCACTTGAAAGTGAGAACAGGCATTCTCATGGCACTGTTGTAGACGGCGTCGCAAGATATGTATGTGCCATATATGTTAAAGATTCATATGTCTATTCATGCTTCAACCACCATTCCAGAGGACATGCATCCATGCTGATGATGGGT
This sequence comes from Natator depressus, assembly GCF_965152275.1. Classification (NCBI taxonomy): domain Eukaryota; kingdom Metazoa; phylum Chordata; order Testudines; family Cheloniidae; genus Natator; species Natator depressus. The sequence continues at coordinate 204,597,695 of NC_134234.1, read as the reverse complement.
TCTGCTCAATAACAATCCAAAGCAGTGCGGACCGATGCATGTTCACTTTAATTATCTGAGTCAGATGCCACCAGCAGAAGGCTGTTTTTTGTTTTTTTGGTGGTTCGAGTTCTGTAGTTTCCACTTCAGAGTGTTGCTCTTATAAAACTTCTGAAAGCACGCTCCACACGTCATCCCTCCCAGATTTTGGAAGGCACTTCAGATTCTTAAACCTTGGGTTGAGTGCTGTAGCTATCTTTAATAATCTCACATTGGTACCTTCTTTGCAGTTTGTCAAATCTGCAGTGAAAGTGTTTTTAAAATGAACAACATGTGCTGGGTCATCATCCAAGACTGCTATTACAAGCAGGGATTTGGAGCAATCAAATTTTGAATTGCTCCAATCCAGCTCCACTCCGGCACCAATAGTGACTTCTCCAGCTCTGCTCCAACTCTGCTATGTGCTCCAACTCAAATTAATTTTTAACTAAATAAAAAAGTGCATACTGTAATTTTGAAAAAACATTATTTTTATTCAGACTTTTAAAACTATTTAAATGTCATCCACAATAATACAAACTAGAATCATTCATAATTCATTCTGTAAAAAGTTATTGCAGCAATCAAGTTGTCTTTCATAGCCTGCCGCACTGCCTACACTAGCTTGAGTTGTTGGCATGCTCGAAGCAATTCTAAAGGGAGCCTGAATGTGGTGTGGGTAGCTGTGAATGGTCTCAAAAACACTTAACTTTTAGCCTACCAATAGACTCCATTGCCTCACAATCTTCCCGAAAGTTTCTCTCGAATAATGCTTAATTCCAATTTTGAATCGCAGAAATTCCCCTGCGTCTTTCTTATTTATCCAATTCCTTTTTAAAGGCATCCTCTTCTGAAGAATTGGTGCTTGAATTATCTCCATTTCCCTGTGATGGTTTAGGACGTCTCAGGGATGGACGCTCAAACAAATTCAGAGTGGAGACAGAAGTTTGACAACACCCTGCTATTTCTGAAAGATGTGAACTTTCCGAAACCGTAAATTTGATTGTTGATGACTCCTTTTGATGTGTTTCGTTTTCTTCAGCCTCTTTCGCCGAGTTCAAATGTAGCAATCGATTTTGGTTTTAGTTGTCGAGCACTATCAAGGAACCCTTCCTTTGCCTTTGGTATTTCCCTTGAGGTAAGAAGAATCTGATACCGTGGGTCAACATAAACTCAAAGAGCTTCTCTTCGCGTTTCTGCATGGAGGATAGAATTCCTTCTGCAACTTGTCCACCATTTTCTTGCAAGAATTTTGACAGTTTTCGCCATTCCTTCATTAAAACTCCTGGGGTTACATCGACAGCTTGAAGATTCACAGTTGTTTGGTTTGGCTTTGCCAAGAGGTCTCGTAGGTTCTTCACTTCGTCCCGTTCAGCTTTTGTTAACTTGAATTCTCTTGTTCCAGCAGCAGCCACTTGTTAACAGTAAGATTGAAAAACAAGAAGCTGATCAGTCATGGCAAATGTTGAACCCCAGCGAGTCACAGTATCCAATGATTGAGTTACCCCATGTAGATCAAGCAGAACACTTCAAATACTTGGGGTTCGTAGTTTGACAATGACTTGTCGAATTTTTGCCAGTAATTTCTTCACATGTTCTTTGTTCAGTCCATCCCAGATTGCCAACTGAAGAGTGTAGCCACATAGTTTTTTAGGATGGTTACATTTTACATGCCGCCAAAGGTTGAAACTTTTCATGGTACTTGCTTCGTTTGTCTTGAAGCTACATGGTTTGATCTCGCCATTCACTTCCTTTTCCACCTTGCATATTGCCAGTTTCTTCTTTGCTTTTCAAATTCAAAAGTAAAGACATCATGTTGATCCTTTTCTGTATATCGGCTATCAATCATAGAATCATAGAATATCAGGGTTGGAAGGGACCCCAGAAGGTCATCTAGTCCAACCCCCTGCTCGAAGCAGGACCAATTCCCAGTTAAATCATCCCAGCCAGGGCTTTGTCAAGCCTGACCTTAAAAACCTCTAAGGAAGGAGATTCTACCACCTCCCTAGGTAACGCATTCCAGTGTTTCACCACCCTCTTAGTGAAAAAGTTTTTCCTAATATCCAATCTAAACCTCCCCCATTGCAACTTGAGGCCATTACTCCTCGTTCTGTCATCTGCTACCATTGAGAACAGTCTAGAGCCATCCTCTTTGGAACCCCCTTTCAGGTAGTTGAAAGCAGCTATCAAATCCCCCCTCATTCTTCTCTTCTGCAGACTAAACAATCCCAGCTCCCTCAGCCTCTCTTCATAAGTCATGTGCTCTAGACCCCTAATCATTTTTGTTGCCCTTCGCTGGACTCTCTCCAATTTATCCACATCCCTCCTGTAGTGTGGGGCCCAAAACTGGACACAGTACTCCAGATGAGGCCTCACCAGTGTCGAATAGAGGGGAACGATCACATCCCTCGATCTGCTCGCTATGCCCCTACTTATACATCCCAAAATGCCATTGGCCTTCTTGGCAATAAGGGCACACTGTTGACTCATATCCAGCTTCTCGTCCACTGTCACCCCTAGGTCCTTTTCCGCAGAACTGCTGCCTAGCCATTCGGTCCCTAGTCTGTAGCGGTGCATTGGATTCTTCCATCCTAAGTGCAGGACCCTGCACTTATCCTTATTGAACCTCATCAGATTTCTTTTGGCCCAATCCTCCAATTTGTCTAGGTCCTTCTGTATCCTATCCCTCCCCTCCAGCGTATCTACCACTCCTCCCAGTTTAGTATCATCTGCAAATTTGCTGAGAGTGCAATCCACACCATCCTCCAGATCATTTATGAAGATATTGAACAAAACCGGCCCCAGGACCGACCCCTGGGGCACTCCACTTGACACCGGCTGCCAACTAGACATGGAGCCATTGATCACTACCCATTGAGCCCGACAATCTAGCCAGCTTTCTACCCACCTTATAGTGCATTCATCTAGCCCATACTTCCTTAACTTGCTGACAAGAATACTGTGGGAGACCGTGTCAAAAGCTTTGCTAAAGTCAAGAAACAATACATCCACTGCTTTCCCTTCATCCACAGAACCAGTAATCTCATCATAAAAGGCGATTAGATTAGTCAGGCATGACCTTCCCTTGGTGAATCCATGCTGACTGTTCCTGATCACTTTCCTCTCATGTAAGTGCTTCAGGATTGATTCTTTGAGGACCTGCTCCATGATTTTTCCAGGGACTGAGGTGAGGCTGACTGGCCTGTAGTTCCCAGGATCCTCCTTCTTCCCTTTTTTAAAGATTGGCACTACATTAGCCTTTTTCCAGTCATCCGGGACTTCCCCCGTTCGCCACGAGTTTTCAAAGATAATGGCCAAGGGCTCTGCAATCACAGCCGCCAATTCCTTCAGCACTCTCGGATGTAACTCGTCCGGCCCCATGGACTTGTGCACGTCCAGCTTTTCTAAATAGTCCCTAACCACCTCTATCTCCACAGAGGGCTGGCCATCTCTTCCCCATTCTGTGATGCCCAGCGCAGCAGTCTGGGAGCTGACCTTGTTAGTGAAAACAGAGGCAAGAAAAGCATTGAGTACATTAGCTTTTTCCACATCCTCTGTCACTAGGTTGCCTCCCTCATTCAGTAAGGGGCCCACACTTTCCTTGGCTTTCTTCTTGTTGCCAACATACCTGAAGAAACCCTTCTTGTTACTCTTGACATCTCTTGCTAGCTGCAGCTCCAGGTGCGATTTGGCCCTCCTGATATCTTTCCTACATGCCCAAGCAATATTTTTATACTCTTCCCTGGTCATATGTCCAACCTTCCACTTCTTGTAAGCTGCTTTTTTATGTTTAAGATCCGCTAGGATTTCACCATTAAGCCAAGCTGGTCGCTTGCCATGTTTACTATTCTTTCGACTCATCGGGATGGTTTGTCCCTGTAACCTCAACAGGGATTCCTTGAAATACAGCCATGGAGGGCAGATTTGATTTATTTTTTGTTGTTGAAGCCATGGCCAAATCTTCTTGTGCTGCTACCGCATCCAAACGTTTCTTGTTATGATCTTTGGAAAGCAATGAACAAAAGCATTACATTTTTTTAATAATGTGATATCTTAACCACTTAAGGTACTTTGAATTTATTTGGATTTTCTGGACAAAAATGATCACATTTTCTTTTTACACAAAATTATTATTAAAATATATTTTAAAATATTAACATGTTTCTTGCAGTTTTAATGAAGTAAGAAGTATTTTTAATATACATAATTAATATAAATTTTTATTTATAAATTGCAGGTTAGTTTTTCTTATGACATTTTGCAGTAAAAATATTCGAAATATTTTCCAAGTTTTTAATTAATACCTCAAAAATGCTTTAATATAGATATAGCAATGAAATTTGGTTTGTGCCGTAGCATTAGTGCGTGCTATTGCTGTTCTACAACATTAATTGTTGGGAAGTAACGGGCTACCCGTTACAAGGTTGGAAATAAACTTTAACGGGAAACAGATTTCAGAGTAGCAGCCGTGTTAGTCTGAATCCGCAAAAAGAAAAAGAGGACTTGTGGCACCTTAGAGACTAACAAATTTATTTGAGCATAAGCTTTCGTGAGCTACAGCTCACTTCATCGTAGCTCACGAAAGCTTATGCTCAAATAAATTTGTTAGTCTCTAAGGTGCCACAAGTCCTCCTTTTCTTTTAACGGGAAAGTGGATTCAAATTGCAAACACAGTCCTTTTAGTAAAGAGAGCAAATTTTCGGAAATATGTTTTTGCTTCATCAGCCTGAATAGATTATACAAGATAGAGCAAATAACAGGTTCTACCTTGTATAATGTTTCCAGCCTGATGAAGGAAAAACGTATTTCCAAAAATTTTGCTCTCGTGCTTGCAATTTGAATCCGCTTTCCCGTTTAAAGTTTATTTCCAACGTTCTATCATGCAACATCATTCAAATAAAATTATTTAAACTACAGGCGTCGTGAACTGGGCGGGGACTGGGCCAATTTTATTTAATATTTTTTAAATCTTTGACTATTTAACAGATGCAACCCTGGAATATGATTTAATGCTAAAACATGCATTAAAATGGTACTCTTAATTTATTTTGTATAATTACCCATTTCCAAGAAAACTGTTTAAAAATTTTAATCTGCTTAGGTGCTTAGAATGATACAAACAATTTTACTTATTTTTCAACTCTGGAACCATAAATTGTAAGTGTAATAATAATGAGTTAATCATTTTTGGTTATTATTTATGTAACATAATATTACCGCTCATAGCCGGGGCAGTCGACGACAAGCCTTTCTTGAAATGTGAAATAAAAATGACCAACCGCCCATTCGGGATGCCTATAGTTTAAATAGAAAAAGAGTACTTGTGGCACAGTATTTTCCACTGAATGCATCCGATGAAGTGAGCTGTAGCTCACAAAAGCTTATGCTTAAATAAATTGGTTAGTCTCTAAGGTGCCACAAGGTCTCTAAGGTGCCACAAGTACTCCTTTTCTTTTTGCGAATACAGACTAACACGGCTGCTACTCTGAAACCTATGGTTTAAATAATTTTGGATAATATAATATGGTAGCACATAGTAACGCTAAGACACAGACGTAATTTCATTACGCTATATTAAAGCGTTTTTGAGATATTAATCGGAAATTAACTTTTCATCACTTCCTTGAAGGGACTGTCGCTCCCTTAGGAAGAATTTTATGACACATGTTCACAGAAACGTTTTTTCTTAAAATGACCTAAGGATTCACCCCCGAAGTTGTGTTGGACATTTTCCAATCACTCTGGATATATCCCAAAAATCATTCCTAATTTATGCAAAAATGTTTACTGTATATTTATATGGCTGCTGCACGTGACTTTTTCAGTAAATTTAAAATTACAAACAACGCTACCAAAAGACTGTTGAACAGATGACATATAAAATAAGTCCACCAGAGTGATACGGGAGCATGTACAAATGAACAAATGTACCAGTAACGGGAGCCCGTGTGAGAAATGAGCTTAAGTGGTTAATATCTCTTGCGATATCTTAATATATCCAGAAACAAAAACATTTTTTTTGCAATATACCGGTTTTGTGATTTCTTAAATGTTGCATCACACTTTTCCGTAATCGCAGCACTCAGCGCATCTCGTTGATCAACCCTTACAAAAGAAGTATCAACACATGCATCCGATGAAGTGAGCTGTAGCTCACAAAAGCTTATGCTCAATAAATTTGTTAGTCTCTAAGGTGCCACAAGTACTCCTTTTCTTTTTATCAACACATACTAATCTAACTGTCTGTCTAATCTACGGAAGTACATACTCGCCTAACCTTGGCACAAGGATGGGAGCAGTCTGCAGTGTTGCCGGATGTCTGATAATTATCTGATTCTTTAATAAAACATATCTGCAAAAAAACTTCGTAATTTTGTATCTGTACATTAAATCTTGATTTTGGCCGAAGTGAGAATAACTGACATTACGTAAAGCGGTAAAGTAGATGTTAATATCAATTGTTATACAATCTGAAACTTTTTGGCACCTTTAGGACTTTCTTGCTAAATATCATTCATTTTGGATTGAGAATGAAAAAAAAATAGAGCAGTCAAGATTTTCTGTGCTCCAGCTCCAGGCAAAAACCTGCAGCTCCACTGCTCCGCGCTCCAGCTCCTGGCTTCGCTCCAAAGCCCTGATTACAAGGAAAATATGGCAGAATGCGAGTAAAACAGCAGGGACATACAGTTCTCCCCCAAGGAGTTCAGTCACAAATTTAATTAACGCATTATTTTTTTAACAAGCATCATCAGCATGGAAACATGTCCTCTGGAATGGTGGCCGAAGCATGAAGGGGCATATGCACGTTTAGCATATCTAGCATGTAAATACCTTGCAATGCCGGCTACAAAAGTGCCATGCGAATGTCTCTTCTCACTTTCAGGTGACATTGTAAATAAGAAGAGGACAGCATTAGCTCTTGTAAATATAAACAAACTTGTTTGTCTTTAGCGATTGGCTGAACAAGAAGGAGGATTGAGTGGACTTGTAGGCTCTGAAGTTTTACATTGTTTTTGAGTGCAATTATGTAACAAAACAATCTACATTTGTAAGTTGCACTTTCACGACAAAGAGATTGCACTACAGTACTTGTATGAGGTGAATTGAAAAATACTGTTTCTTTTGTTTATCATTTTTGCAGTGCAAATATTTGTAATGAAAATCGATACTTCGATTTCACTTACAACACAGAATACAATATCTATTAAAATGTAAAAAAAATCCAAAATATTTCATACATTTCAATTGGTATTCTATCGTTTAACAGTGCGATTAATCACAATTTTTTGAGTTAATCAGATAAGTTAACTGCGATTAATAGACATTTAAAATATATTTAAAACCCCTGTAAAGCTGAGGCTGACTCCTTTTTATCCTCTTTGGCAAAAGCTCAGTGGAAGAGAGGAAGAGTAATGCAACTGACTTGAAAGTACCTAGGAGAGCGATCCATTATCCCCCTGCCCCCTTTACAGAGTTACAGGTTTTTCTGTGGCTGTATAGAAAAGTAGTTTCTAGCTGTCTCTGAAGAATGGGGATGCCTGCAAGGCCTTCTCAAACTTTCTGTCATTTGTAGGCCACTTACCAGAAGCTGCTGCCTCTGTATTTTCCAAGGTCATTGGAAGAAGAATGTCATTCCTTACCGTGCCTTCCTGCAGATATTGGCAATTCAGAAGGGGAGCCAGTAGTACCAGAGCGACAGATCAGGATCAGCGAAAAACCAGGTGCTCCAGATGGTGAGTTATAATTCAACCTTGAAATATTGGCACAAAAGCCAAGGAAAACCAGAGAGCATGCACAGAGAATTATGAATCCCATATTTTAGATGTAGTGTACCCAATGGAGAGAATCTTCAGAATGAGATTTTACCCTGCCTGTCCTGCTCAGGCAGCTGCCTGGATTCTACAGCAGTAACTTCTGCTTTCTCCCTTTGTATGTGGGAGGTGGTTGGAGGATGTGATGGAGAGACAGCTTTCCACCCTTTTCTGTGTGGTAGGAAGGGCCTGATGAACCTCGTGCAAAAAGAAACACAATCCTTGCAGGTCCTGTCTGGCTGAAACATATACAAGACATGGTTCCTGCCCCAAGGAATTTGGTTTAATTATGTTTGATACATCACACAAAAAAACAGTGCAGATAGAAGACAATGAGGAGGCTGTCCGTGAGGAAATGAGCATTGTGAAACAAAGTTGGTAGAGGCTCAGTGGAGGAAGCTCTTCATAAGGAGGGATTGGAAAGGACGGCAGCCTGGATGTCAGAGGTGGGAGAGGAGGAGGTGGAGATGATGATGGGTGGAAGGCTTGTGAAGTTTGACAATGGTAAAGAAAAGTCAGGGACACAAATAGAGTTTGAGTTAGCAACAAGACAGCCTGATGGGGATGAGACATTGAATGGTGGGTAATGAGGTAGAGTTGACTCCCATTCCTGCTGCAGATGGTCGTGGACAGTCTATCAGATGTTCTCTTTTTCTTCTGTCACTTTTTCCCTCAAGTCTCTGACTAGAGGCAAGTACTGGTCATTACTGCTCATCAGAGTCAGTCATGCACCACCAGCTGCTGAGGCAGGGAAATAGTTAGCTTCTCTCCCTCTGAAAGTTCCCTCGAGTCATATTCTGGAAACATGGGCCTAAGAATGGGAAGTCTGCTCTAAGTACATACCTTTTGAGAAAAAAAATTTGTTTGTTCCTTTCCGTCCCACTCCTTCAGAGTCCTCCAAGTCCTGGGAATTCCTCTTCCCCTCTCAACATCACACTTTTTCTGTCCAAAGAATAGGATGTGGCTGTCTCTGGGTCTAACCAACTGTCTAAGCAACTATCTCCACCTCTGCTGACACAGGGGCAAAAGGATGAGCCAGAGGCCTATGCTCAGATTTTCCCTCCCACCCCGCCAATGCCCCTCATTCTGATGCATTGCACTAGTCTGAGATGACTGGGAAATCGGCTCTCCTAGTAATTAAAATGGATAGAGTGGGGGTTGAGGAGGGGCTGGAAACTTCAACAGTCTCTCTCTTGAAATCACCTAAGTTCAGGCATTTTTTCCACCATCTCATGAAAGTCTGCTCTGATCAGGGTTAGGTGATGTGGTGGTAACATCCAAGCCCTGTCTATAATACAGCTTCCAGCATTATCGTAGGTGGAGCTGCACCTAGTGGTGAATTACAGATCTGTTTGTTTTTTTGTTTTGTTTTGTATTTGGTTTTGTGTTATGTTTGTGTTTTGGTTTTTTTTGTTGTCCCTTAGAGTAGACAAGGCCAAACCATCTGTTCCAAGGATGCATGTCTGCAGTCGCCATGGCATTCAGTTTATAGATTTATAGATGCTAAGCCCAGAAGGAGGCTATTATCTAGGCTGACCTCTAGTTTAAGAGCTGGAGAAAATACTTTTAGCATATACAAAGCAAACGTATTTTCAAGACACTTTATAAACATTGGAGTGACACTGGAAATAGTTCATTGTTATCACTCTACTGGTTGAGGCTAGGGGCAAGTGGGATTGATTTGCCCAAGGTTGCAGACTAAGTCGCTAACAGAGCTAAGATTAGGTTTCAGGAGTTCCTTGTTCTCAAGTCCATGCTAAATTCAATAGAGGTCATTGGCCTGCCAAATGGAACCACAGAAAATTTGTGCATCATAACATGGTGTCTTTTTTTTTTTTTTGTCGTGGCTACAGTCACCTTGTGACTTGGTTGTGTCTTTTTGATGCATTGTCATGATGAAACAGTCCCATGTTCATTATTGTGGTTCTCTTGTATGTAGTTTGAGCTCTGGCTTCCTTACAGCTTCCTCACCCATGCTTCCATTGCAGATAACTCGGATGAGGAGGGGCTGGAAGCAGATATTTCATTCATTGGTTCCCACGCATTTGCCCGCATGGAGGGAGATGTTGATAAGCAGAGGCGCCTCATTCTTCAGGGACAGTTGTCGGAGGCAGCACTGCAGAAACAGCATCAGAGAAAGTGAGAACACCTTGCCTGTTTCTCTCTATGCAGGTCTTAGGCCTGTGACTCTGGGAAAGATCCTTAATGACCTCTTTCCATGTGTCACAAACTTTGCAATCTGTTAGCAGGAAAGCATGGACAAGGCCTAGTTTCATTCTAGATCCCTGGAGTAGCCGAGGCCAGGGGCGGAAGCGGAGCAAAAGCCGGGCTGCAGTGGGGACGCCCCACGCTTTGGGGACCTCTGACCTAGACACATTGGAGCAGTTGTACTGCCTGTTTACCACTAGATGGCCCAGTTCCATCATAGCTTTCAGTAACTGAGCCTAGTCTGTCTTTCTAAAACAGGCACACCTGTTTCACAGCTCATGCCCTTTTGAATCCTGGGCACCTAATAAACTCTTTTTCCTCCTATGCTTTTGAAGTTGAAGGAAAGAGAGAATTTTGAGCAAAGTAACCAACAGCATAACTAGACAACAGTCAATATTCCTTTATTTTCAAACACTCCCCATTGAAGCACTTTGGAAGCAGCTTCCTTACTCAAAAGATTGCAATGTTGACCGTTCTATAACACTTAGTGTAGCAGATCCAGCTCCTCTGATTTTTCCAGGCTGATCTTCATGCTTTCTAACACAGATGAAAGAGACAGACCGCTCTGACCCAGTGTGTGTGTTTGACTTTTCTAGTTACAATCGCTGGCTGTGTCAGGCAAGAGCTGAAGACCTGTCTGATGTTGCTTCTCTCAAAGCCTTGTATCAGACAGGTGAGTTCAAGATCCCAAAGGCTGTTTCTCATAGACTCACCAGTAGGAAATGGAATGGCTATTTTCACCTTTGTGTGAAGGAAGGCTCATGGGATGAAGCCTGAACAAGTGTTTTAATCTAATGACAGATTAAAAAGTCTGTCCTACTTCAGTGCCAGGCAGGCTACAGCCAAACAAGACTTCTGGCATATGGAAGCTAGAATGAGATGTGATGAACTGGGACCATAAGTAGAGCCCTACAAATCTGTGGATATCTGCGGACCATGTTTGCGGATTGGATGCAGATACAAATTTTGTATCCACGCAGGCTCTAACCATAAGTAATTTGACATCCATCATAGAAAATCTGCATCTACAAATTCAAGTGGGTTCCTGAATGCAAAGATCTCTAAAGCCGAGCTCAAGAGCTGGCATCTGCTGTGTTTATTGGGGTATTAGTAATTGAGAGGGAAAATATGAGGGCTTAATATAAAAATATAAGGTGGGCAAAGAGCTAGTTGAAGTGGAGAAGGCAACAGGTTATGCTGAAATGAGAACTGTCAGTCTGGAGGGAAGTTACTAATGAAGAGCCTCAAGGTTTATCTTGGGACCAATCTTCATTACTATTTTCATAGTGATCTTGTCAGAAAAGGTAGGAACGTGCTAATGAAGTTTGCTGATGACCATGTTGGAAGGCCTCATCAATGCAGAGGAGGGTTGGAGTATTATACAGGAAGAATTGGATGACCTTGAGGACCAGAGCAATAGAAATGGGGTGAAATTTAATACTACAAAGTGCAAGGTCATTCACTGAGGGACCAATAAGAATTTCTGCTATAAGCTGGGCGGCTCATCAGTTGGAAAAAACCGTAGAGGAGAAAGCCCTGGTGTATTAATTGATCACAGGATGATTGAGCCACCAATATAATGCAGCCATGAGAAGGGCAGGTATGACCCTACGATATATCAGGTGAGGTATTTCCAGTAAAGGGAGAGAAGTATTGATACCATTTGTACAAAGTATTGGTAAGACCTCATCTGGAATACTGTGTACAATTCTGGTCACCATGTTTAAGAGAGGAATTCAGACTGGACCAAATGCAGAGAAGGGCTACTAGGATGATCAGAGAAATGCAGAGGAGACCTTGGCTTGCCTAGTGTAGCAGAACAAAAGCCAAGAAGGGGAACTGATTGCTCTGTATAAATACCTCAGTGGAAAAACACGAGAGGGAGGAGAGCTGTTTAAACTAATGTACATTATTGGCACATTAACAAATGGGTTTAAGCTGGCCATGAATAAATTGGGACTGGAAGTTAGAAGGTTCCTGATCATCAGAGGAGCGAGTTCTGGAACAGTCTTCCAGTAGGAGTGGCGAGGTCAAACAACCTAACTGATCTTAAAATGGAACTTGATAAATCTATAAACAGGATTATATGATGGGGTTGCTGTGATATCAGGGGGACTGGACTCTGACCCAGGAGGTCCCTTCCAGGCCAATATCCTGTTTTCCAGCTTTTTAGCTCCAGTCACCATGCTCCTGGCCCTCTGTATTTGTTAGATGAGTGTCCTGGTTAGTGGTTACTAATTCTATGAGGGGATGGTGGGAGTGTGAGATAATCCCAGAATTCAGAGTTCCCGGTGCTACTTGGTGTTGAAAGGTGGGTAAGGAACAAATTTGAAGCAAGCAAGTAAAGCTCCAATGGACTTGAACTGTGCTTAACCTAAGGGAAATAAGGTTTAGACCATCCAGTCTTGTGCAGTCCAGTCCATCTTCCCATGCAACGTTAAGGACAGTATGGTTTGCCTGGTTTCCATACCATGTCATAAATCTAGATCAATTAACCAAGAATCACAGATATGTCCACTTAATTACTATAGAGAAGGATTCCTCTTGTTCTGCCTTGAAAGCCTTCCTATATTGTACACTCCAGATCAGCTTCCCAGTAATGATCAGAGGGCAACAGCAGCAAAAAACTGAGAAGAGGGAGTTGAGATGACAGGTTCAGTGAATGAATGTTATTTTTAGGGGGTAGGAAGCAATAATTCCCTGTTAGTATTTGGTAGGGATGTGGCAGATGAAATATAATTATTACACTTGTCAAAGTACAGGAACATTCTTGCTAGCAGCATTATTAGAGGTTTTGAATCTGTACAGTCATTGACTTAAGTCAATTATGTCTCACATACCAGATATTTAACCTGTAAAACTCCTTTAAAAGGTCAAATAACCTCCATCTATAGCTACAAAGAAGTGTACTCTTCTTACCAAAAAAAAAAAAACCAGTCCTAGTAGGTACTGATTAAAGTAACTTTCTAAATTATTTTACAATGTGCTTATATTTAAACACAGGCTAGATGGCATTTGATTCCCCCCACCCTACACTCTGGTTTTCTAACTCTTCTTCCCCATGTATATATAAACATCATGGAGAAAACTCCCATCAAGGAAATCTACAATGTATTCAGCTACCTGTTGGGGGGGGTGGGAGTGTATATTATACCTTTCAAGGAATTAATGCCATGTTTCACATTGTAAACATACTATCTAAATTAAGCAACTGTAGCTAAGTCGCTCATGTCTGCGTCAATAAGAACTTAAATATATGAAGCCCCTTTATGCTAATGTGATTGCAGTCGTTTGAGGATGTGGTACCTGTTATAGGTTATATGTCCAGAACAACACACCCTTTTGGTAGTGATAAAGCTGAAAGTGGAGCCTTCTAAACAGTAGGGGCTATGTCAGTAAATCGCTGGAACGTCCAGGGTTATTGATTGCAGCCTCCATCTTCAAGGAGTGCAACTCTGTATTAAAAACTACTATTTCCAGGTGCAAGGCATCCTTCTGTTTAGATCAAAATGAGTACTATGTAATGGGAGCAGTAGTCTCTGCACTCCATCTCCTATTAAGAATGCGAGTTAATGACATTGTAGAATGCTTGTAGTTAGCTGCCCCTGAGTTACAGGGAGAGTTTCAAAAACTCAGACTTCTTTATGAATTTTATTCAAAGATAAAAGCTTGTGGTGCTCATTTTATTCTGTAGGTGTGGATAATTGTGGTCGCACAGTGGTGGTGGTAGTTGGAAGGAATATTCCTGTAACTCTGATAGACATGGAAAAGGTAAAATCTTCATATAAAATTATAGAGCTGTGGCAGTGATTCTTTAGTTAAGGTTGAAAGGCAGTTTCTATTAACTACAACTATCTCATACTGTACCCTCAGCACTAACTTTAGCAGGATATCTCTAGAGGGGTGTGTCTATGCAGAAATCTTCCTACACAGCAGATTATGTACAAACTGCTTGCATAGATACTTTAACATGAAAATATATCCTATCTAAAACTTTGCATATGAAGATTTTCTGGTAGAAACTTTTCTAGGGAAGTGACTAGATTCTCTTTAGGGAAGCATTGGCGCCTGGCATTGGCCACTGCTGGAAGACAGGATGCTGGGCTTAGATGGACCATTGGTCCGACCCGGTATGGCCGTTCTTTAGCAGTGTAGTGTAGGGCGCGCGCCCCCACACACCCCCGCCCTTTCCTTCCCAAGAGATGTAAAGGTGCTTCTGTAGCTGGAGACTCTGAAGAAGTGAGGTGCAGTGAGCAAATTTATTTGTTGCACATGTAAAATGCCAGGGATCCTGTTCCCCACACAAAGTATGTGGAGGTTAGGGGCATGGAGCAGAGTAAAGGTTGGTTGTAGAAATCATCAGACAATATTTTTGAGCCAGTGTTTAAGACTTCAGTGTTGCATCATGTTTTTATAATTAAAATATAATATCAGCTTGTCTTAAGGCTTTTGGTCTGAATAATATTAGTGTTAGAAGGAAATCTGTTAGCACAGAATGGGACTGTGACAGATTTTTCTGCTGAAAATATAAATGTCTTCCTCAGGCACTCTTGTACTTCATCCATGTCATGGACCATATTGCAGTGAAGGAGTATGTCATAGTATACTTCCACACGCTCACTAGTGATTACAATCACCTGGACTCCGACTTCCTGAAGAAACTGTATGACGTCGTTGACATCAAGTGAGTGTTATGAGTAGAAAGAGAAACCCTTCTCTACTTCTCTCCCCATACAAGCCTTTAAGACAGACCCTTTATCCAGTTTGCTTCCATAGCTAAAGGATTGCTGGGAAGAATTTCACAGGGGCCAAGACCCAGGTGTCTAACAAAACCAGTAGAGATTAGGAAGAAAGGCCTGTTTCCTTTCCTGCTCTGAATCAAACCATTTAAACAAATTTCTAGGAATTTCTGTAATGCTTATTTTAACTTGTGAGTGCCTCAGTTCAACAGGAGATTAATTCTAGTTCTTGCATGCTTGTGTCATATACTGGTCTCTGCAATCCCTGCCTGTTGCATATCGATCAATAGTGAAGGCAGGCGTGTTTGCGCCCATATATTTTATGTGAGCTCATTCCATCTGCCTCTAAAGGTTGTGTTTCCAAAAGACAGTATTGTCCACTGGGATGCTCCATCCATTTTGCTGGAGGAGACGTATAGTCCGCACTAACAGTTGTAACTAATGTGTAACCCTCTTTGTCTGCACAATGGACTGGAGGATCTGATAGGATTTCTCTAGAGATGCAGGGAAACTTTTCGCTTCCTTTGCCTCGCTTATTCTTAGGGCAGCTGCCCTTTGACCTGGATTTGAATGCTATGGGTCAGGGTTAGCACCACAAGCACTTGTGCACAAGTGGGCAAATGTCTCCAAACGCTTTAAGCTCTGGTTTTGGCTGAATTTAATAGGATGAGCTCATTACTTTTTTTTTTTTTTTTTTTTTTTTAACAAGCGTCACTTTCTTCTTTAAACCAGGTACAAGAGAAATTTGAAGGCAGTGTACTTCGTCCACCCAACATTTCGCTCAAAGGTGAAGTATACTGTACCAAAGGCCAAGAATGCAGACTTCTGAAATAAAATAGGGCATAAAATTGTAGTATAAGGGGAGAAGTCATGAGAGAGAGAGACACTTCAAAACACTAGGCCATATCTGCTAGATAAGTGTTTTCCAAGAGCTAGTACACATTTGTGTACTATTATTTCTGGCTTATGTGGCTGCTACAGTAGCCTTTCCCTTCCTACCTTAATGATGAGCCTCTGTGCTGGGCCCCTGTGTACCACTACTGCTCACTTCCCATTTTACTATGTGTGCTCTGACCTGCAGTGACGCTTCATCTCTCAGGTTGCTATTAAGCCACGTTGCATTGCTGGTTAGTGCACATGAATGAACAATGGCACAGAGCCGCATGATTAAGGTACTGAATGGATGCAGACATTAGCTGTTACAGCAGAGGTCCTAGTCTGATAAACTGGAATAGTTGTCTTGAGAGGCTGAGAATGAAGGTGATCAGTGTCACAGGTGGTTGGGGTACATGTCTGTGTGGTGTCCTCTAACAAAATTTAAAGCTTTGAGACCACATTTAATTCAAAGAAAAGAGGCATTAGTCCTTTCTCCTGCTCTCTGGCGTGAAATATGACATTCAGCTATGTGAACCCAGAAACCTGCATCTTTTTCTCTTTGTGGTTCACCACATGGGCATTTTTTACTCCCAAGGACAGTTATGGTACAAAAGCAGTGTCAGTGCAAGATTCACACACATGCACCTCATCACCAGTGTGTCTCAAACCTGATCTGATGTGGGTATTCAAGAGGCAGAGGGGGAAAACTTGATTTCCATGGCCATTATTTGGCCTCCGCTGAGATTGCCTGCCTGCCTGCCTGCCTGCCTCCCCTCTTGTTGGCCTTAGGTCAGCTCAGGAACACACAGCACAGCTGATAGACCTAACCATTAATTTCACATAGGCCACCAAATAGCCTTCATATTTGCTGTGGTAACTACTTGCCTGGGTCACATTCAAACCCATTAACCTGTAGATGAGTCTCCCACTGCCTGTGTCCTGGTCTTTTCCAAAAAACTGAGTAGCAGTGATGAGCTAGCAATGGGCTAAGTCAGGATCCTGGTTTGTAATATAAAATAATAAGGTGGAAAAGGGAAGAAGAATCCCTTTTGGGGAGGCCAAAGCAAGGCTTCAACTCTTTATTTCCTGTGGATTTTTCTAACCTCTTCAAAAGGACATGTTACTGCTCTGCTCTATGGTCTCTAGAGGCAACCAGAAGGTGGTGCTGCTTCTCTTCCTTTTTCTCAGCTGTGGATCAAAACAGTAATCAGAGTATTCTGCTTGGAAGGCGCTAAAGTGGCAGCAGTGGCCCTAACTTACATCTTACATGCTTGCACTTTCGAATTAGATGTCAGACTACGGGCCTGACCTGCCATCTTCATTAGAGAGCCTTTGTCACTTTATGTAAAATAGGAGTAAGAGTAGGAGTGTGGTCCCCAAGGTCCAGGCCAGATTCCATCGCAAATGTGTTTTATTCTGCTTGGGTGCCTCCCTGCAATTTCAATAAGTTGAAACATGGTAGAGGAATGTAGGTGATTGTACTGAGGTTATGAGTTGGGCAAACAACTCTGGTGGTTCCTTGATTTCATTGTATTAATACCACCACCATTTATATAGTTCTTTACACTTGTCAAATATTGTACTAGAATGAACTTATTAATTCCATGCCAGTGTAGCCATCAGCTCTTCTCTTCCCTCATCCATTTGGGTAGTTGTCCATCCCAAAGAGCAGCTTTTTGTAAAAGCCTCCATTCTGTACCACAAATTGCATGGATAGTCAGTCTTCTGACCATCGCTTAGTTAACATTCTGAAACCTCTGAGGTTTTGTTGTGTTGTGTTTTTTTCCTTACTGGGGATGAACACAAAGCGTATTGGGCTAATGGCGATGCCTGCTGACCAGAAGGTTGTGGTAGGTGGTTAATTCCATAGTTTGTGCTAATTAATGGTTTAGTTTGTGAACACTGAATATGTTGCCATTTCCTGCAACAGTAAGACAGCACTCAGATATCCTGCTGATAAGAACAGTATGAACATTTAGATTTAGGGTTTACAGCAGACATGGTCAGTGTGTGGCCTATGAGTGCCCTGTCTTTAATATGAAGATGGGCTCAGAGCAGACTGTGTCCCAGTATGCATTGTCCCATCTTGATCCCATCAGCGTTCCAGTCAGATTAATTTGCAGCATTGCATGTTTGGAACTGTAGTCCTTGCGTCCCTGACATCTATGTTAAAAATAAAACTGGCTGACTCATCTGGTCATTTTATGATAGGTGGGGCTGATAGTGCTGCCTCCTATTAAGGTTGCCTGATACTTCCCTTTTAAAAAACCCTGTTTTCAGTTGCTTATAACTTTGCCAAACTTAAATCATTTGGGATGAAATTTTCCATGCCCCGTATCTGCCTCATGATTTGTTGGGTTTTTGTTTGGTTGGTTTTGGGTGGTTGTTGGGTTTTTGTGTTTGGTTGGTGTTTGGTTGGTTGGTTTGTTTGTTTGTTTGTTTGAAAATTTCACCCAAAATGGTTCAACTGTTTGAGAATGAGGTTTGAAAAATCCAGGGTTTTGCCCATATTTAAAACTTCTGGTTACTTTTTCTTTTAAAAGTTCTGAAAACTTTATGCTTTGGAGCAGGGATTGAAATTGAGCAGGGAGGTGTCCTTTGTGTCAGGGATGTACCTTTGCTGTCCCTGTGAAAATTTGGCCACATAGGCCTTTGAAAAAGTGCAGTTCACGTGCTCAGTAGAGACTTGTTAGATTTTTAGCAGATAAATTCCCTAAAGTGTCTGTCCACACTGGGCATGCTCCCTGCAGTTGTAGCTCTGGGCTACAGCAGGCCATTCGTATTCCAGGCATCTGAACAGAGTGCCACGATTCTGTGTCCTGTGCTTTCAATGAGCCTTGCTGAGCCTAAGCCACATGGAGGAAGAGGCTGCCTGAATCAAATGCAGGGGGAACCAGAGCTAGACTGGTGGGAGTAGATAGGGACAAGAAGCCTAAGTGCAGGGAGGTGGAGACTGGGACTGGCAGCTTGGAAGAGAAGCAGAAGAGGAGAAGCAGTGACTGACTGGGCAAGGAGACAGACTGGGCCTGAGAACTAGTGAGGCAGAGGAAGGAGGTGAGAGCAAAGGGAAGACAGATCTGATGATGATCCGTGGTACAGAGGGAAAACCGGGATTGGCTGGGCAAAGAGACAAGGCCAAGGAATTGGGGGTGCGGGAGAAGGATGCTGAGATTGGATGAGGAGTCTGGGGATGGTGGATTGGGGCTGGGAGCCACAGTGGGTGGTGGGTTGAGTGGAGGCCAGAGTTGTGGGGATAAAATGAATGAGGTGCTTTTTGGGTGGGGGAGCTGGGAATGGTGGGGCAAAGGAAACAGAGGACAAGTTGAGGGGTTGGTGACACTGGGACTGAAATGTAGACTTCAGAGGGGTGAAACTAAGACTTACTGGGGCAAGGAGACTGGAACTGATATGAGTAGCCTGAGGTGAAGAAAACAGGACTGGGATGAAGAACCAGCGGGTGGTAAAGAGACATGACTGAGATAAATTGGAGGGAATAGGGCAAAAGGGGTCACGCTTCAGGTAAACAGGCAGAAGGGTCTGTGACCATGCAGGGTTCTCAACCTTTTTCTTTCTGAGGCCCCAGCCAACATAGTATAAAAATTTCCTGGCCCAGCTGTGCCACAACAACTGGCCGGTGTTAGCGGGTAGCAAGCAGGGCAGTTGTCTGGGGCCCCATGCCACAAAGGGCACCGGAAAGCTAAGTTGCTCAGGATTTGGCTTTAGCCCTGGGTGGTGGGGCTCGGGGCCCTGGGCTGCAGTCTCACACAGCAGGGCTTTGCCTTTCTGCCCTGGGTACTAGCGAATCTAACGCTGGCCATGCTTGGCAGACCCCCTGAAACCTGCTCGTGTCCTCCCAGGGGGCCAGAGACCCCTGGTTGAGAACGACTGTATTAGAGCACACTTCCTGCCCAAGCCTGTAGTGGAATGCAAGATCTCTGAAT
This sequence comes from Natator depressus, assembly GCF_965152275.1. Taxonomy (NCBI): domain Eukaryota; kingdom Metazoa; phylum Chordata; order Testudines; family Cheloniidae; genus Natator; species Natator depressus. The sequence continues at coordinate 204,578,102 of NC_134234.1, read as the reverse complement.
CTCACCATTACTCTGTCATCTATGAACTCTCCGGGCAAAGTGTCTCATTCCCCTTCTAGTGCTGGTCCTAGTATTGCTATGAGTTGCTCTATTAGATCAAGTGGCAGAACTCTGAGCAGTGCATGTAAAGGGTGCAACCTGCTGATGAACCATGTCATTGTCAGTATGGTTCCACAAGATGGAATTCAATTTTTTCATATTGCTTTTTTAAAAAACTAGAAAATTGCAGGTTTCAGAGTAGCAGCCGTGTTAGTCTGTATCTGCAAAAAGAACAGGAGTACTTGTGGCACCTTAGAGACTAACAGATTTATTACAGCATAAGCTTTCGTGGGCTACAGTCCACTTCATCGAATGCGTAGAATGGAACATATAGTAAAAAGATAGAGAGAGAGATACATCCACACAGAGAGAGAGAGAGAGAGAAGGTGGAAGTTGCCATACAAACTGTAAGAGGCTAATTAATTACGATGAGCTATTATCAGCAGGAGAAAAAAACTTTTGTAGTGATAATCAGGATGGCCCATTTACATGCACACAAAAAACTATTAAAAGACCATTATTAAGGTTGCTAATTCAAGTACTTAAAAGTTAGGAAATCCCAGAATTAAGATTGTGTGTGCAACCTTAATTCAGCCTCCTGTGCATATGCATTATGATGCCATTTTTAATTACATGATCACATACTATTTTTTCACACAGGACCCCTGCCTCAATCACTGCACAGGATGGACCTGCTGTAGGGATGAATCAGGGTTGTGTAGTAAAGAAGGCTGTTTGTAGAACTTCTGCCGTGAGGTGGTAGTACCAGGAAGGGTGGGTGTAGACCCGCCCCCTCAGCTAAGGGGGTGGAACCATTTAGTCCAGGCTGCTAGTGATTTGAGGACAACGAAAAAGAAAAACCGGATTGGGAAAGAGGTCAAAAATCCAGGGGGGACACCGAACAGAGAGTTCTAGACAGCACCCACTGCTCCTCAAAGGCATGTAAGGAGTCAGTGGACACCGCCCAGAGAAATTCTGCTCAGAGGCATGATCGGATAAAGGAACAGAAATAGACCCCACTGCCGCAGAGCGCTCCCTCCTGTTCAGCTTCCTTCTCCTGGATAGATGGTTGGCCTTCTTGGCCAGCACCAGGAGAAGATTGACAAGGCGGTCTCGTGACTTTGTAGCACAGTGTAGTAAACTGTTGTTAAGGAAGTGAATGTTGTGGTGGCCTGTAGTCCTCTTTCCCTTTCAGACCTATCAGAATTCACGTGTAGAACAAAAAAAAAACTAGAGGTTCCAAGTGGAAATAGCCATGCACAGATCTTGCTTGTGAAGTAAATAAAAAGCCTGCCCAAGTCTTTAGGTTTCTTGTCAGAGACTGCAGCAGAGTTCTGAAATAGCTACAAGCAGGAAGAACATATTGGGGATTAGCATGCAGAGAAAAATGCCAAGTGTCCTCCCTTGCTTCAAATTCCAGAATGCAGTTCTGCTACTTTAGGGGCCTTTCAGCCAGAGGAAATATAGGGAAGTAAAATGGAATTAAAGATGGAATTTGACCAAGCTAGTATTCTAAGGCAGGGTTTCTCAACAATTGGATCACAAACCCCGAAGGGAGGGGGCACAAAAGACAATCCAGGGCCCTAAGGCAGCGAAATTTTTGTTACAATCTAAAACAAAGAAAATCTCACTCCCTTACCTATAAAGATCAAATTATTCTCAGTCAACCTCTCAAATCAGACACACAGTAATAATAATTGTGAAGTGCTTTGAGATCTGCAGATGAAAAGTGCCATATAAAGAGTTAGTTGATATTATTATATAGACTTATTGTTACATTTACTAGGGAATATCAATGACAAGACAATAGTGACAATTTTTGCTTTGGTCACCAGCCAGACATCGTAGAGAAACATTGCTGTAAGGAAAAAATGTTGTGGGATCTTTAATGATAATCAGAGCCTCAGTTTTGCAGGACATGCAAAAGACAATACCTCCAGCAGCACTGTCCCCACCCACAACATCGTGCAGAGGTTTTCAGTCTGTACTGACTTGGAGGGAAAATGCCCCCCTGTTGAATTATCAGCCCAACACCACTTCTTACATGAGTAAAGTTGAGCAGAGGTAAGGAGAACAGGGAGAAAACAATGGAGAAGAGCCAGGGCTGAATTTTCTGGAGGTTTCAGATCTGGTGTCCCAAGAATTCTGGAGATTCTGTTCTCATTGATATATGTTAAAGGAATGCTAATCATTTTATTGTCAATAGCTTTACCAATTTTCCCTTTACTTTTTCTTATGCTGGATGTCCATGAAACCCCAGCCTTCAGGCCCTTCATCCCAGCAACCTGCCATGCACCTGAAAATATCTGGATAAAGTTCCCTCTGGAGCCTGTAAATGCCATTCCTCCAAGCAGAAGGTGTCATTAGAATGACACTGCTCTTTCACTGGCCTTAATCATATCTTCTGGGCTTCTTGTCTTTGACTTAAATGTTTTTTGGGGGGGTGGTTTCTTCAGACTGTAATCTGTTTTCATGTCTCTCCATTGTCTTCTACCTAATCTCCTTATCCCTCCCCAACTTTACTCCTTCAAGGAGAGCATTTGTTTACAAGAGAGAGCTCATGGGGCCTGCTGCTGGCTATTGAAGGAGAATGTATCTCCTTATGGAGTGTGAGATGAGACACACAATAGGAAGTAGCCAGTAGGAGATTGCTTGACTCACATGGTCTTTGCAGTCTCTGAGCCAGGAGAGTCCCATAAGATCTAAATTGCTTAGATGCCTTCAGAAGTGCATGTTTCTCTCTGCTTTGCTTTTCAATGTTCCTGGGGTAGGACACTGTATTTCTCAAGCTCAAGAACAGGAGCTCTTTGCTTGTAAGCTTTCCCCCATCCCATCCCCCAGTGCCCTCCTCTTACACATCTCTGCATTATATTTCAGTTCTTAAATCTGTAATGTAAATAATCAATGTTATTGCTGTACTGAATTCTGGCATAGTTGATGGCTGCCATCTGTTGTATTTCTGTACACTATTTCTGGGCCTGCTGGGCTCTAGAGGTTTTTATCATGCGTCTTGGCGGACCAGAGCTGTGCTTGTTTTGTAGGGGCCATGAACATAGTTTATTCTGCCAACCAACATTCTTTGTTTCATTTGAGAAGAGAAACTGTTTTAAATTATGTCCATTGTAAGGCTAGTGGCTTTTTATAGAACATGTTGCTCTAAACTAAGTTTGCAGATGTGAGAGCACAGGAGTGATCCTCAAAACAGAGGGTAATTAAAGCAGTGTGTGATTGGCTAATGCTGAGTAATCCATTGTACACAAAAAGGCAGCTAGACTAATCCTGTTTTCTTTATTCCTGCTCCGATGTGAGCATTCAATGGTCTGCTCAAGAGTCTGGTGCTGCTGGAAGGTGACTGCAGTGGAGAAAGAGAAGTCCTCTATTTATCCCCCTAAAATACTGTATTCCTGGATATTATTTTATTGCTACCATTGCATTCAGTGTAATCAATTATGCTTCTGCATATTGACTGTCTGAACTTAACTTCATTGTTTCGATGCTCCATCGTCTCCTGTTGTGAGGGAGTGAAAATTACCATGGTGCAAGATTTGAAATCTGCTATATTCAGACCAGTGACAAAAACACTTGGTTAGAGTGAGGGATCAAGTGCCAGTTTTCGGGTCAGAGGTCTCTCACCATCAGAACTAATAGCAAATCTGAATGTCAGTGGGAAAACTGGTCACCTCCGCTTTCTAGTAGTGTGTACGCTCTGATTCTAGCCTTGGTACATCATAAAATATCAGTCTTAAAACACAGCTCATTCCAATTGCTTCTCCCTCCCACTACATGCACGCACACACTCAACCTCCCAATCTGGTTGTACTTTTTAAGGATGAGGACACTGTACTTTTCAAGGACGCTATTTGCTTCCCTCAGCTCAAATGTTGAGCTTCAACTAAAGACGATCTGTTTGGGACGGACATTTACATACGAAATATCTTTTTATTTTTAATCCACCATTCTGTCAGATTTTTTCCATTCCGTAAATTGCAGCAGCACTATACGAACTCACTCGTGCCACACCTCTGTGTTTCTGTTGACATGCTTGATGCCAGTGCAGTGTAAGAAAAGGAAACTCTGCTATAGTTCAAGAAACAAAATGTGAAAGGAAAACCATTTTCAGGCTTCTCTCTCTACTCCCCCTCTTCCCCAACACAACTGAAAACAGTCCAGGGCCTGTTGTAAGTTTGTTTGCGTTAGCAACTTCCAACTCTCATTAGAAGTTGCTCTCTTCTCTCAATGCAAAGCTTTCAATTGCTGCCAAATTTCAGTTGTGTTCAATGTGCCTTCACATGATTTCCCCTGCTAGATCGAACAAACTGCATTTGCCACATTGGTGATCCTGACTTATATATTCTAAAGGTAGTTACTACGTGGGTTTTGTAGTCCAAAGGGAATTATGCTTTGTATTCAGTACATAGCTGAACAAGTGCAATGGCTGAGATATTGCAAGGTGAGGGATGAAATGGCCCCTGGACTACAAGTTTGAGATAGTGGTAAAAAATTCCCCAGAACAAATTACTGTATTCAGTAGTGTACATACACACAGATCTGTCTCCTCCAGTCAGCAGGGCCTGGACTTACTCTGTGTTGGGAGAATGGGATGTGCTGTGGTGTCCGAATGGGAAGATTGGTTGAAGCCAGTTTTACATTGTGCTCTAAAAGTGTGTGGTTTGAGATCATCCTCTTCTCCTCCCAGAAATAATTTCAATACATGTAGAGCAGTTGCCCACACTAATAGGCCTTAACAAACAACACCTGGCTGGTAATTCCCTATCTGATTTACGTGTAGGAAGACAAAGCTGAGTTACCTGCTCTACATTGTGTCCTGTTTATAAAAAGATCTGAAGGAGACTCAAGGTTAGGACCTAAAATTAAGACTAGGGTTTTGAGCAACAGTTGTAAGTCGGTTCTGATGCCATTTGAGCAGATGTAGTGTGTAGGAGAGAGGAAGACAAATACCCAGAACAGAGAGGATGTATCTATCAGTATCTATCTATTGGGACAACTGAAGGTCACTTTTTTTTCTAAATTGCCCTAGAAAAAATGGTGCTAACAGGCATTAAAACCAAGGCAAGGAAAGAGATTGATCTGACTAATCTGGAAGTGAAGAAACTAATTGTAATGTGCAGAGTTTTGGAAATAGCAGAATGGGAAGGAGTAAATAGACACCAATGCCATGCAGCAATATGGGGGTGTAGAATTAAGAAAAATGTCAGTCTGGAGTTTGAAAGCACTACTCTGTAGTGCAAGTAACAGCTTGCTAGACTAGCAATTGAAGTGGACTATTCTTTATTGTTGTGTGCTCGCACTTACAATACTGAAGCTTGATTGGTTTATACAAGTACAAAATAATATGCTGAACTTGAAGACTCAGAAATGGCATCAGTTTAATTCTTTTCTTTTCTATGTTTAGGTCTCAACATGGTTTTTCACAACCTTTACCGTCTCAGGGCTAAAGGACAAAATCCACTATGTGGAAAACCTTCAGCAATTGTTCACAGCCATACCCCCAGAACAGATTGACTTCCCCCCTTTTGTCCTTGAATACGATGCCAGGGTAAGTGGCTTCAGGTGATAAGCATCTGTTTATGCTCCCAAGCACAGTTGCTGAATGTCTTACAGCTTTGTGAAGCAGACTGGAACAAGTCATCTTCACCCCTCTTAAAAGGAAGTCTAGATGGATTGCTGGGGAGACTAACAGCTCTTTTTGGACTTCATAGAAACAGTCAGTTGTCCCATGTTAGTCTTTTCTACATCAATCTCTGAGGAGAGGGTTTGGCCCAGAAGCAGCCCTTTATTCCAGTAGAGGCTTCTCTTATATTTTGTGTGTGTAAATTAGGGACACCACTCTTTGCCTAGCCGAGGACCACACCAAGTTTGTATTAAATGAAGACGATTGTAACCAACCTAATCAGTAACCAAATGGAGATGCAGCATGCAGTACTCCACATTGATCTGAGCAGCCTGGATTGCAGACCTGTAGTCCTCATGGGCCCACACCTCCATAATGAAGATTAGGGTCACTATGGTCCGCTTTTCTTGGGGAAGAGCACTCTCTTTGATGAAGCAGATTGTGTTCATTAACTTGGATGTAGAGGTATGGCTCGTCTGCCTCTTCTTGAATCCTAGGTACCCTACAGGTGCAGATCTTAGAAGTATTCATGTCTCTTATTCTCTCTGCTTGCTTCTCTCCCTCACCTTGCTCATCTCCTGACAGTCTCACTAAGCTTTCAGTTTTCCATGGCTTATCGATTAGCTATATGGTGCTATTAACAGTTTTCTGTAATATTCTAAGAAGTTAACTAACCTAAAACCTGACGCACAGAGGATTGTTGCTGTCTGCCGTCCCGCTGCTTTGTGTTGTCTTGTATTGTTTCGTGGCCTTCAAATTTTGTTTCCTCTTCCCAGCCCCAAATTAACACACACATTAGGGAAAGGGAGTGGAGAGGAGGAACTGCTCTTGGCTGTCTTAGTCCTTTCTTCCTCCTGGACTGCTCCCCAAAGTGCAGGACAAATGTGACTCAGTGTCATTTTGACCCACCTTTGCCTTCACTTTAAATACAGAGGAACAGACACTGCATGTGTCTGTAGGCAGTGTGCCATCTTGAGGGGTTTACTGACCACATTACATGCTGGCATTTGCAGTCTTGATAGGCCACGGCTTTGGATTTAGGCTAACGCAGCTGTGATCTGCTATGTTCAAATCAGGAGCAAGCAATTTTCAGGCTCCCAGCAAGTTGCCAATGCAGTTCTCAGGTAGGTGAAGTTTGGATGGTACTGTACTAGGATATGAGGGGGTGGTCAAGAATGTTTATTTAATTATGCCTCCTTTTCATCCCTCAGTTGCATGCACTTGAGAGTTGGGAGACACATTTAGTTAACTTCTCATTCCTTTATCACAGGAAAATGGGCCTTACTATTCTTACCCCTCATCCCCTGACCTGTGATCTACAGCTCTGCAATACTGCTGGTTTCCCATGGATCCTATGACCTGATGCCTGCCGATCCCATGTGCATTTGTCCATGTACAGAATTCAGAGAAAGGGTTTTGCCCCCAGCTCTCTGGTATTTTTTTACTGATGAGATATTTTCAAGCACACAAGCAATCTGAGAACTTTATGCCACTGTGAATTGTACTACTATTTCAGATCTATTTATCCAAAGGAAAAGTTGATTTCAGGATCACTTGGTGAATTTTATTTTCTTCTTTTGGAAGGTATTGAGTTTTATGCTTGAATTGACTTTTTTGCTCTCCCAGAAGACCATCAGAGATACTTTAATCATGTTTTTACTTAATATTGCCTGGTTCCAGCTCCATTTATAATACCCTGTTTTACAAATGATATACTGTACCAGCCTGACACTGTTGCTCATCTTATGGTCTATGCTTCAGTTCCAATTATTTTCCCCCTTCTATTAGTGCTGATTATTCTAGTGATGACCCTGCAACAGTAGCTGGAATCAGGAATATCACAACCACGGAGTGAGCAAAGCACTATGCCAAGTGAACTCTGTGGCAGTGTTTAGTACCATAAATGCTATAATCCCTGTCTGTTTTCCCTGGAAGATGTGATAAGTTGAGATGTTGTTGTTGCTCTCCCATTAAGAATAAAATTGAAAAATGTGTCTGAATCTCTCCTGTAATTCTAGGTATTTGTGGTCTCATATCTTTCAAATAGACAGATGCATAAATGTTGTAAATGAATGCCATCTGCTTGACATTGCAGCCAGCACCCTAATTACTCTTGTATGTATTAAAAGATTCAGTGATGTAGCTTCTATTTTCTTGAAAATAATCACGCTCTGGGAAAAGACTCTACACTCCCTTTCAAAGTGTAACAGGGACACTATCAAATAGCTCTGACAGCTCTGTCAAGTAAAGCTTTAAACGTTGACTTCCCAGGGGTGTAAGATTGGAGGTCCAGTGTAGCCCACACAATCCATGAAACATTTTCAAAAGTGGGGGGAGGATGCGATCTCATTAAATACATTTGAGATAACACCTTCCAAATCGCTGTACACCATGACAGAGTCCCTGCTGGACATAGTTTGTGCACAAAAATTTGTTTCGGGAGGCAGTGTAGTTCTCTATTGCCTTTTAAGTACCTTCCTTGCACCAGTGAATAGAGGAAAGAAACCTAATTGTAACTGTTCCCAGGCCAAAACCATTTTGTATATTAAAAAGCGATTCCTCTTCCTGTCTTTTTGGACCCTCTCTCCTTTCAAGAAAACACAGGTATTGTGGTGTGGTGAAGTGTATGAGGTGGTTAGTTATTTATACTGCGTTCTAAAATTCCCCTGCACATTGAGTACATATGAAACTGTCACTACTGAGCTAATGCAAGAGGTAGACTGCAGTCACCCTCATTGTTAGAGAGGGTAGATGAAGTGGATAGGGCTGTGGTAATTATCAATTTTGACATGTTTCACAGCCTTTAAGTTCCTCCAGTGGTACATTCTACTTGTGCCTCAGAGATGGACTTCCAGAGTGTGTGGGGGAGGGAAAGGGGGGAGATCTTAGGCTGCTCTTCCCTCCCTTTCCTGAAAATTCACCACCAGACATGCACGAAGCATGGAAAATTTTAGTCTGTGCGATGGATATTTTACATATGTAGCGCATGTGAAAAATGGGGTTTTTATAGAGGAACCTACTTGGGAACATGAATGCCTTGCTTGGAATCAGAATGAGCTCTGTAATATTATATAGCACTTAGATGGTGCTTTCCAAACATTAAGGCCTGGTTCCACAAAGGGACTTAACCATTGCAATGCTGAACATTGTGGCACCTAGCTTTTAGGTTCCTAAAAAATGACAGGAACAACACTACAATCCATAAAGTCTGAGTTAGGTGCCTAGGCTCCAGTACAATGAGTGGGAAGAGATAGGCAGCTTACAATGTGGTCTACAGAAGCCAGCATGCTAGGCAGAGTGCTCCATAAACTAACTAATGGGAGATGCTGACAACAGGGCTGTGTGCTAAGCCCCATTCCCCTCTTGGAAATTGGCACCTGTCTCTACTTAGCAATCCATGAACGGAACCTGCTGCCTGCAGTCAGGCAGCTTGGGCACCTAATTCATTTCTTGTGGGAATGAATTAGGTGCCTGCCTTGCTCCACGCAAATCAGCCAGAGGGAGGAGATGGAAGTAATGGTGGTGGTGCCCCCCTTTGACTTCTAGTCCAGTGGTGGTTATTGAATTATTTATCCACAGTGGAGCAGTCACTAGGAGAGACTGAGGGAGCCCTACATCAGACTATCCCATAGCTCAGGGGTTAGAGCATGCACCTGAGAGGGAGGATTTGAACAGGGATCTCCCGTATTCTCCTCTAGCAGAGGGGGGAATTGAACCTGGGTCTCCCATATCCCATGTGAAGCTTCTAACCGCTGAGCTAAAAGTTACAAGATGGGCTTCTGCTAATGCCACCACCAGATTTTGAATGGGACCTAATCCAGCGGGCAGCCTTTGCGTACGCCTACCCCATCAGGTCCCACCTGCGCCTCAGGTGGCTGATCCCCTGTCTTCCCCTGGTTTGTGAATTGTTCTGGGGCTTAGGCAGGAAACAGGTGCCCAACACCTATCTTTTTCACCCTCCTCTGCAGCATGGGTCACTTGCAGGTTTAAACTAGTGTAAATAGTGAATTCTCTGTAACTTGAAGTCTTTAAATCATAATTTGAGGGCTTCAGTAACTCAGCCAGAGGCTCCGGGTCTATTGCAGGAGTGGTGGGTGGGGCAGTGTGGCAATCAGAGTAGATGATCATGATGGTCCCTTCTGTCCTTAGAATCTATGAATCTGAGACACCTAGTGAGGCAGCAGTGCACACCCCCACAAGCAGAAACTTAGGGTACGTCTTCACTACCCACCGGCTCGGCGGGCAGCGATCGATCCAGTGGGGATCGATTTATCGTGTCTAGTCTAGACGTGATAAATCGACCCCCAAGTGCTCTCCAATCAACTCCTGTACTCCAGCACCGCGAGAGGTGCAGGCAGAGTCGAAGGGGGAGCAGCAGCAATCGACTCACCGCGGTGAAGGCCCCACGGTAAGTCGATCTAAGTACGTCGACTTCAGCTACATTATTCATGTAGCTGAAGTTGGGTAACTTAGATCGATCCTCCTCCCCCCCCTTCCCCCCCCCCCAGTGTAGACCAGGGCTTAGGCCTGGTCTATATTTAAAATGTAAGTCAACGTGGCATAACCTCAAGCACCACAGCTACCCTAACCTCTCCAGTGTAGATGCAGCTAGGTCGAGGGAAGAGGGCTTCTTGGGGCAACAGAAAAAACGCTTCCATTGTTATTATTTATACTACGGGGTTATGCTAGTATAGCTACGATGCTATAGCTATAAGAAAAAGAGGACTTGGGGCACCTTAGAGACTAACCAATTTATTTGAGCATAAGCTTTCATGAGCTACAGCTCACTTATGCTCAAATAAATTGGTTAGTCTCTAAGATGCCACAAGTCCTCCTTTTCTTTTTGCGAATACAGACTAACACGGCTGTTACTCTGAAACCTGATGCTATAGCTATGCCATTCTAGTCCCTTTAATGTAGACATGGCCTTAGGTGTTTGTGGAACTTACTTAGATCCACTTAGGCATAGAGTGAGTTCAGGCACCTGCAGGGTTTGGCAGGAGTTTTGTGGATCACAGTGGAGCCCAAACTGGGACTTTGGGTGCCTAAACCAGTGACTTAAATGCCTAAGTGTGGAGTTTAGACACCTAAGTATCTCTGGGGCTCTGGGCCTAAGTACTTAATTCTCATACATGCATATGCCCATTGAGGTAGGTAAATGCTATTATCCCCAGTTAACAAATGGGAATCTGAGACTGCAAGATGTGAAATGATTTAGGCAGACACAGCAAAGTCAAGGTCAGAATTCAGGAGTCCCCAGGTATCCTTTTGATGCAAGGACTGTGGCTTACCTTCAGGGGTGAGAGTAGGGCCAGAAAGGGCGGGGCCTCAGGCGGAAGGGGAGTGGCTGGAGGGGTCTGCCTCCCCCAGCCAACCCATCCATGCTGCCTGGCCAGGCAGCAGCCAGGAGCCCCAGGCCCTTTTAAATTGGCAGCCCCGGGGCAGCTGCCCTTTTGCCTCACCTGTCGGTGGCCCTGGCTGCTGACAGGGGAACGGGCAGCAACATTAAAGGGCTGCCAATGGGGCAGGGACATTACAGCGCTTTAACGTGGGCTGCATACAGGCCGGTACCGGCTCACTTTCACCCCTGCTTACCTTCCACTTGTAGAGGTGGAGCTATACTGCTGGTGCTCAATGAAAGAGCATGCTGTTGATGCTGCCCTGAGTCTCTTCCCTTGCTGTGTCCCTTTGGCTCAAGGCTGTGTTTATATCCTCCTCAGCATTTCAGTACTTGTCAGTAACTGACAAAGATGTTCATTATCTGGGGATTGTTGGCACCACTTAATATGCAATTTCTGACTGGTATTTCAGTAATTCTTAGTGTGCCTCAGGGCCTCTGCTTTTCCAGTGGCAAAACTGCTAAAATCCAGAAACTCTAGTGCAACAAAACTCTGGGAGTTAAGAAATGTCTTGCTGCCTGAGATATCCTTCCCTTGCAGCCCACTGAACGATGCTTTTTTTATTCACTTTTCAATGATTGTGAAAAGCAGCAGTACTCTGATACACCTCAGCCACCATTGCCTGTGTGCATCCCATTCTTTGCCCCAGCTGTTTTACAGCTGCCCTCCCACAGCAGCTGTTTATAACAAGCAATGAATTTTCAGGGTCTCTAACAATTTGTGTATTTTTCCATCCCAGTCAACCATCTGCTGTTTTTCACACCCATATCTCTTTCAGGAGGGCTGTAACTCATCTCTGCTTAACAGGCAGATTTAAGGTAATTCATTCACATAAAGTGTTGTGAAAACAGAACTTTTTTCTGCTTCAGCAACTTAAAAACTCTTCCTATCCTCTTGGCTCACAGATGGCTTAGAGAGGTAAGGTAGGTGAGCTAATATGTTTTATTGGACCAACTTCTGCTTGGAGTCATGCAGTCCTGTTCTGAAGGCTGCTGTAGCTGCATGTTTCTGTAAAATTCTAGTTCGGTCAACTAAAAAATGACCCGACTCCACCAAACTCAAATCTGCCCCTGTAGCATTTGCTAACCAGAAAGAAGATCTTGGTAATATGCACCTCTTTGTGCATTTGTCCCTTGAAATACTTCATGTTTAAAAAAAAAAAAAAAGTTTACTTGAGTCCTACAACCTTGTGTACTCCAGGTCAAGTGGGATCTAAATAGCACAGCACGAACATAGAATCATAGAATATCAGGGTTAGAAGAGACCTCAGGAGGTCATCTAGTCCAACCCCCTGCTCAAAGCAGGACCAACCCCAACTAAATCATCCCAGCCAGGGCTTTGTCAAGCCGGGCCGTAAAAACCTCTAACGACAGAGATTCCACCACCTCCCTAGGTAACCCATTCCAGTGCTTCACCACCCTCCTAATGAAATATTTCAGAGTAGCAGCCGTGTTTAGTCTGTGTCCGCAAAAAGAAAAGAGTACTTGTGGCACCTTAGAGACGTAATAAATTTATTTGAGCATAAGCTTTCTTGAAAGCTTATGCTCAAATAAATTTGTTAGTCTCTAAGGTGCCACAAGTACTCCTTTTGTTTTTCCTATTGAAATAGTGTTTCCTGATATCCAACCTAGACCTCCCCCACTCTAACTTGAGACCATTGCTCCTTGTTCTGTTATCTGCCACCACTGAGAACAGCTGAGCTCCATCCTCTTTGGAACCCCCCATGAGGTAGTTGAAGGCTGCTATCAAATCCCCCCTCACTCTTCTCTTCTGCAGACTAAATAACCCCAGTTCCCTCAGCCTCTACTCGTAAATCATGTGCCCCAGCCCCCTAATTATTTTCGTTGCCCTCTGCTGGACTCTCTCCAATTTGTCCACATCCCTTCTGTAGTAGGGGGACCAAAATTGGACGCAGTACTCCAGATGTGGCCTCACCAGTGCCGAACAGAGGGGAATAATCACTTCCCTCTATCTCCTGGCAATGCTCCAACTAATACAGCCCCATATGCTGTTGACCTTCTTGGCAATGAGGGCACACTGTTGACTCATATCCAGCTTCTCGTCCACTGTAATCCCCAGGTCCTTTTCTGCAGAACTGCTACTTAGCCAGTCGGTCCCCAGCCTGTAGCAGTGCATGGGATTCTTCCTTCCTAAGTGCAGGAATCTGTACTTGTCTTTGTTGAACCTCATCAGATTTCTTTTGGCCCAATCCTCCAATTTGTCTGGGTCACTCTGGACCCTATTCCTACCCTCCAGCGTATCTACCTCTCCCCCAAGCTTACTGTCATCTGCAAACTTGCTGAGGGTGCAATTAATCCCATCATCCAGATCCCTGATAAAGATGTTGAACAAAACCGGCCCCAGGACCGACCCCTGGGGCACTCCACTTGATACCGGCTGCCAACGAGACATCGAGCCATTGATCGCTACCCATTGAGCCAGACAATCTAGCCAGCTTTCTAGCCACCTTATAATCCATTCATCCAATCCATACTTTTTTAACTTGCTGGCAAGAATACTGTGGGAGACCATATCAAACACTGCACTCTACCGTGGCAGGTTAAATATTGTGGCATTTTCAGATACTTCTTTTAAAATGGAGATTTATTTTATTGAATTAAACATGCTAATGAAATATCCAAACAGTAAAGTAGTCAGGGTTTTATTTGAGATTAAATTTACTTTTACACTTCCCTCAAGTTTTAAATTTTCCATGCGCGCACACACGTTTGTACTGAAAACAGCTTAATTGTAGATGCTGTCTGGGACTGGAGTGGGAGCTAGTATAAAATGGGCAGGGGGCAGATAATTTTTGACACCTAGGAAGGTGCGGGAGGCAGTTTAGGATTATGGGATAAGCATATTAGTTGGACGGTTCTGCTTCAAATTATCAGCAATGAAATAGTTTTGGAGTCAATGCCCTATTGAAGTCAATGAGGTAATTCATACTTCATTAACTGTTTGTTTCATGCCTTCTGCAGATGCGTGGCATGGCTATATGGGGAAATTTACTGGCATAATTATACCGCTATAGTTATACTGGTATAGCTCCCTATATGACTCTGGCAGAATAATTTCCCTGTGTAGACAAACCCTTGGGAGACAGCATTGGGGCAGTTACACCTGAGTCATATCTGTAAGGTTTTTATCACAAACAAGTGCTGCAAACTGAATTATTTTAAATGAAACCTCAGATTTTGGAGCACATTTCTGTAGCAAGGAGTGGATTCTGCAGTCACAAAATCACAGAGTACATGGTGATCTGCTCATAAATGTTTATTAGCCATTGTCTACACATTTATTTACCCGTTTAAATTTCCCATCCTAACTGGGTAGATATGATTTCCTTGATTATTATATCTTAAGAGCTCAGTGCTCTGTTCTCAGAAGGAAACTCCTAATATATAAGAACATAAGAACGGTTATAATGGGTCAGACCAATGGTCCATCTAGCTCAATATCCTGTCTCTGACAATGGCCAGTGTCAGATGCCTCAGGCGGAATGAACAGAACAAGGCAGTTATTGAGTGATCCACACCCTGTTGTCTAGTCCCAGCTTCTGGCAGTCTAGTTTCGGCACACTAAGCATGGGGTTGAGCCTTCTTGGCTAATAGCCATTGATGGACCTATCCTCCATGAACTTATCTAGTTCTTTTTTTAACCCAATTACACTTTTGGCCTTCACAACATCACCTGTCAATGAGTTCCACAGGTTGACTGCGTTGTGTGAATCATTATGTTTATTTTAAAGCTGCCACCTATTAATTTAATTGGTTCTTGTGTTATGTGAAGGGGTAGATAGCACTTCCCCTATTCACTTTTCCACACCAGTCATGATTTTATAGACCTCTCTCATATCCCTCCATAGTTGTCTGTTTTCTAAACTGAAGAGTCCCAGTCTTTTTAATCCTCCTCACATGGAAGCTAATCATTTGTGTTGCCCTTCTCTGTACCTTTTCCAGTTCTAATATATCCTTTTTAAGATGGGGAGATTAGAACTGCACACAGTATTCAAGGTGTGGGCATACCAGGGATTTATATAGTGGCATTATGAGATTTGCTTTTATCTATCCCTTTCTTAATGGTTCCTAACATTCTATTAACTTTTTTGACTGCTGCTGCACTCTGAGCAGATGGTTTCAGAGAACTATCCACGGTGAACTATCCAAGATCTCCTCGTTGAGTGGTAACAGCTAATTTAGAATCCATCATTTTATAAGTATAGTTGGCATGTTTTCCAATGGATATTACTTTGCACTTACCAAGATTGAATTTCATCTGCCATTTTGTTGCCCACTCACCTAGTTTTGTGAGAGCCCTTTGCAACTCTTAGTTAAGTCCAAAGCTGACTGCAATCTTGAGTCATTTTGTATTATCTGAAAACTTTGCCACCTCACTGTTTACCTTTTCCAGATCATTTGTCCACGTTGAATAGCACTGGTCTCAGTACAGATCTTTGGAGACCCCACTGTTAATTACTTTCCATTGTGGAAACTGACCTTTATTCCCACCCTTTATTTCCTCTCTTTTAACCACTTACTGATCCATGAGAGGAAGCTTCCCTCTTATCCCATGACTGCTTACCTTGCTTAGAAGCCTTTGGCAATCCCTGTTATTTCACTGGAAGGCCATATCTAGGTAAGAGGGCCATTCTAACAGATCCGTATGGCACACTGTATGACACTTCTCATGCCTGGATCAGAAGATTGTTTTTAATTTCCACTCCCAGATGTGACCTGTATTCCAGTCATGACACCTTGATTAGGAAGGTTGTTGGGGGAGCAGGGCTCTTCTCTACCGGTGTCTTGATCAAGATCTCCTGTCACTGTTCAGAAAGATTAGGTGTCCTGGACTATGTGGTGTTTTAATTCAAAGCAATTTGGATGCCTTTTGCTGCATGGCAATTGCTGAATGTAGAACTGCTATTTCACTTCTCTTTGCAGTCCCTATATTGCCAGTATTTAACTGGGTACTCTCAGATGCAGTAGACACCAGAAGGTGCTGGACTGTTCTTCTATACAGTAGAATTTTGGCATTTTAATACGGATTTGTCATTTAAACTAAATTCTCAGACTTCGGGTGTTCTCCACATTCATCTCCATTAAATATCTAGTACAGAGCACCTGACCTTTCTGGCATCTGCTCCCATTTATCATCAGCCTAAGACTTTGGTTGTAGCCTGCCTCCCTTGCCTTATCTTCATCCTGAATTAGGGCTTAGCTCTGGTGTGTGAGCACCAAAGTGTCTGCAATGTTGCAAATGTCACATAAGGGATTAGCACCCAACTGCTGAGGCCAGGCACTCTACATGAAATTAATTTGGATGGCTCTGCTGTGACACAAGCTGAGGTCAACTGGCCCACTTTGCTGATCTAGAAAATGAGAGAACAGCAAGTTACTACCTTTCCCTGTTCTCCGTGGCATTCGGTCATGAATATCACTGGAGAGAGACAGGTCTTGATTCTGAGTTCACTTACATCATTTTAACTCTGTTAAGTACCATGCACCTACTCCTGATTCCCAGGGGTGTCAGTGATATCAGAATCAGGCCCAGTGACTTGTTAACAGGAAAGTATTACAGCATTAACCCTTCAGAGACTGGCTTGTTCCTAGGAAAAAGGACATGAGGAAACTATTTTCCCTAGGTCAGAGAGGAAGGTGGAGAGATGCTGGAGGCAGAAGGGTTTCCAGCAGTGATGAAGTGAGATGGGATGCTTGCCCACTGTGAATCCTGCTGCTACTAGCCACCCTCACTAGTCTCTGGCCTACACTTCCAGAGTGACTGACTCTCAGCCTTTCTTTTGGGTCTCCCATGAAGGCATCTCTGGGGAATCGATAATGTGGAGGGAATCAGTGTGGCTCTGGCGTGATCAGTAACTGAAAGCATGCAGGAGGCTGGGAGGACAGCAGCATCCATGTCAGATGAGGCCTTTGGAAAGAGGGTGGTTGTGTGGAGCTGTGCTGTTGAGTCAGGGTGGAAGTGGCAGGAGGATTAAGAGTTGCGGGGGAGGGACAGGAAGGTAAGGGCACTTTAAACATAAGTGGACTATCAAGAAAAGATGTCTAATGCTGATAAGTATCAGGATATGGAATTGTCTCCAAGCGGGGAGCTCTGTCACCTGGGAAACTTAAAACTAGGGGACTCCCTGGGGAACAATCTTGCTTCAGCCTTCAGGCGATAGGGCTCCTCTTCCTTCTGTTAGAGGTGGGAAGGGTTAATCCAATGCACTACAACTCCTAGAAAACACTGTGAACCCAGCCCCTCCACTAGCCAAAGTCCAGTTACTATGAGCACCAGGTAGTTTCCTGATCCCAGGAACTCAGCTACTCAAACTGTAAAATTCGGATGAAAATTCTTAAATCCAGACTCCAGCGAGAGACTGTTGAATTGGAATTCATTTGCAAATTGGATACAATTAACTTAGGCTTGAATAGAGACTGGGAGTGGCTAAGTCATTATGCAAGGTAACCTATTGCCCCTTGTTTTTTCCTACCCCCCCCCCAGACGTTCTTGTTAAACCCTGGATTTCTGCTGGAAATGACCCCCCTTGATTATCATACACATTATAAGGAGATTGATCACTTTAGATAAGCTATTACCAGCAGGAGAGTGGGGTTGGGGGGGGGGGAGAAAACCTGGATTTGTGCTGGAAATGGCCCAACTTGATTATCATACACATTGTGAGGAGAGTGATCACTTTAGATAAGCTATTACCAGCAGGAGACTGGGGTGGGGGGAGAGCAAACCTTCTGTAGTGGTAAACACCCATTTTTTCATGCTTTGTGTGTATAAAAAGATCTTCTATACTTTCCACAGTATGCATCCGATGAAGTGAGCTATAGCTCACGAAAGCTTATGCTCAAATAAATTGGTTAGTCTCTAAGGTGCCACAAGTACTCCTTTTCTTTTTGCGAATACAGACTAACACGGCTGTTACTCTGAAACCTATCCTTAAATGATAAACCATCCACAACATGTGAAACTGCTGAAAATGCCAAGATTCCTAATCCAGTGAAGACATAGCTATCGTGGGGGGCCTCAGCTGGAAGAACACAGTGTTCAAGAAGGAGAGGAAGGGGATTGTATCAGATGATACACAATTAACTGCCATATGAACATATGTTTTTAATGTGCTAATCTGATCCCATTTGAAGCCTTTCTCAGCTGGGCTTCCTCTGAAAACAAGATTTCTCATTCCAAGGGGACAGGACTGGTTGCAATTAGGCTGCAGTTAGAACAGGAGGGTTATTAGTTTTGCTACTGTCAAACTTCAGACACTTCACCAAAACACTGGGGAAAAAAGAGTAAGAGTCTCCTTTCCATAGAGAGGTCAATGGTGTCTTCCAGGCATAGGTTATCTGCTGCAAGATCTCACCATCCACTTTAGCATAGGTGCTCACTCCCTCTGCCATGAGGTGCGCATGGTCTCTCTCTCTCCTGGTGTGGTGCTTGCACTCCCTTGCATGCTATTTGGGGTGCTGTGTACTCACCTCCTCCTATTTGGAGAAAGCTCAAATGCTCACCCCATCATTGACAATGAAGATCACCAAGAACAGCAAATACAGGCTCCTGGTGGCAGATCCATCCCAGTAGTTGAGAAGGCTGATGCAGCTGGAACTGTTTTAAGAACAAGTGACTGTGTGGTCAGCCAGCCATCAAGAGGGTAAGTATTAGCCTGGTCTTACAGTTGATCTGTCTACATTCTGAGATTTGAGACGTGCAAGAGAGCCACAATGGACTAGTGGATGTAATGCAACTCTACCACTTCAGACTGGATCTGTGCCCTAGAA
Source organism: Natator depressus (assembly GCF_965152275.1). Taxonomy (NCBI): domain Eukaryota; kingdom Metazoa; phylum Chordata; order Testudines; family Cheloniidae; genus Natator; species Natator depressus. The sequence goes on along the minus strand of NC_134234.1, from coordinate 204,559,242 downwards.
ATGAACCAGTGTAAGTAGTAAAAGTGCAGTATGTCCACATTAGCCAGCCTGGGCCTGGTGCAGTTTTGCTGTGCATCCACACTGGCACTGTATTACACAACTGCAGTTACACTGCCCACTGGGTACTTCTGCAGTTTCCAGCACAACAACCTGGAGCAGTGCATTATGGAGAGATTTTGAAAGGCATTTGACAGCCAAAGGGAAGTTCGGGATAAGAGGTCAAATGCTCATAAGCCTCTGACAAGTTTGTGTGATTCCCAGGCCCTGGCACTCTTTCCTAAGCCTTTTCTCAAAGCAGAGGTCAGGCTGACCACGTCACTCTTGCTGTTTGCTCAGCAAGCAAGGAAAAGTAGTTTCAAGGTAGCTGTGGCGAGGTGATGAAAACTGTTCAAACAGTAACATAGCAGAATCAGAGATCAAGTGAAACCAGCAATCAGTGGGCTTACTGCTGCAATTGCTACGGGAGGTGTGGGGCTGTTCTGCCTGGGGAGTGGAGGGAAGGAGGGGATAGGAGGAGACAGTCTTTCAGGGTGTTTGCTAGATGAAGCATTGCTTTTGAGTCCAGGTTTCGACCACAAACTGGTAAGAGCAAGTTCAAGCTGCCTCGGTGATCTCTGAGGACCACCTCCAAGTGAGCTTCTAGATGGGGGCAGGGAAATATGCATTGCCCCAGAATGGGTTGGCCAGACTGCAGCACTCACTCTGTTCAAGCGTTATATATATAACTCCTGAGCTCGGCTACAGTGAATTGGTATCGCTGCTAGATTTCATTTTAGGCTTTTGGTGATTGGTTGGCAGCAGGGCACATTCTTATGTGTAGACCTGGTGTGTAAAAAGACGTGTGGGGAACCAAAACATGGTAAGATGCCTAGCTTCTTTAGGGTAGGTGTGGTTCCTGAGATCTGGCTTCTGTACCCTGCACTGCCATAAGTGTCCTCTGTGACCTTTGGCATGAGATTTCCGCTCTGATTCTCAGTTATCCTATCTATGCAGTTGGTTAATGACATGTCCCCTTCAGCTGTGGGATGAGGAATGGGGTTGCTCACTGCACGATGTTGAAATGCAGAGTTCTATCAAGGCTCTTCATTGGAACAGGTGATCCAAACCTAAAACCTTTGTATGCCTCACTTAGGTCAAGGGGCTGTTGGGGGCAGGAATACAGAAAGGAGGCGTTATTCTTCCAGATCTTGATGTGCCTCTTCACCTTTGAAAGGGAGCTGTGCTGCTTTGGAGGTCAGCCGTGACCATTTCTCCCTTTAGCATGCTCAAGAATGAGTGTGCATGCACAATGTCTGCTCCTTCCAGTGCAGGCTGGGGAAGCAGGGACAAAGCCTCTATTACAAAAGCAGAACTCTACAGTCCGTAGTGTGTGTGTGTGGTCTCCATTTTTAATTGACAGAGAAGTACCTCAAGCTTTCAAACAAAAGGCAACTTTTGTAAACACTTTACTTGGCCTGATCTTAAGTGCCTCTTGCCTGTGTCACCATTAAAATCTGTTTCTGTTTCCCATTTTGTGGTGTAATGCAAGTTCTTTTGGCAGAGGAATGCAAGAATCTACAGAACACTGTTCTAACCAGTAATGTATGCACTTGGGGCTCTAGCAGGGGCAATTTCTCAAAGATAAAAATAATTAGGAGAAAAAGTGATTAGGAGGAGAAATTAAACACAGAAGAGGGAAGACAAAGTGGAAGGCATTGTAAAAAAATTTTACTTGATGTCCAAATTCCTACACTTATTAGACACAAAAAGGCTACTCAGTTTAAAAAACAAAATCTTGCTTAAGAAAGGACATGAAAGCAACACAAAAAAATACACCAAATACAAAGAATGGGAGGTAAATCAAGTTAAGAGAAGCAAAGAGAATCAATGAATAGCTCTGGCCAATAGAGTTAAAGTGAACAAGATGAAAGGTTTTGACTAAATGGGGGGGAAGAAAGGAGGGCCTAGCAATGGTATCAATCTGTTCGTAGACGCAGGTGGCAAAATTGTCAGTATGATGCAAACAAGGCAAAAGTGTTCAATAAACATTCCTGTTCCATAGTTGGAACCAAGATGGATAGGGCAGACACTTTCTTTTCCAAAAGTAACGAAGGAAGATGTTTTACAGCATCTACTAAAGACAAACCTTTTCAAATGAGCAGGGCTGCATAATCTGACTTTGTAAGAAATTGGCTAAACTATTGGTTTCAGTTTTAATAAATGTTGGCAAAGTTCCGGGGGATCAGGAAAAAAGTGAATGTATCAGTATTTTAAAAAGAACAAATCGGATCGCTCCTGTAACTAGGCTGGTTAGCTAGACGTCCATCCTGGGAAAAGCTGTGGGACAGCTGATACATGGGACTCCATCCATAAAGAGTTAAAGGATGGGATTATAATTAATCCCAGTTAATACGGTTTAATGGAAAACAGGTCTCATTCAATTTCATATTGTTCTGACAGATTAGCAGTCTGAGAAAACTTGCTGTGTTGCAAAATATAAGTTGTTTGATTTAGTACCATTCTCATTTAATGGTAACAGCAACACCAGTAGCATTGTCATTAAAACACCCAGCACTATATGAAATGGATGTACTACATGGTGACTTGATTAAAACTACATAACTGATAGATCTCAAATTATTCTTGTAAAAGGTGAGTCTGTAACGGGGAAGGTATTTCTAGGGAGATCCTCCAGGGAGGGGTTCTTAGCCCAGCTCCAGGCGAGCTGGAATGGGGGGGAAAGGGAGCAGCTGGCTATGGCCCCACTGCTTTTAAAAGTGGGACAGCATAGCCCTTTTTACCAGTCGTAAGGGCAAGCAACAGGGAGGAGGGGCTGGAGAGGAGCGAGTAGGGAGCGGAGCCTTGGAAGAAGGGGGTGGCAACAGGGGCGGGGTCATATTTCAGGTGATGGTGGCCCCCTCACTTTTAGGGAGTTTCTGTAGCCCCTTTCTAGCTCTGTTCAATAATTTTATCAATGGTCTAAGAAAAAAATATAAAATCATTGCTAATAAAGTTTGCAGATGGCACAGACTGCTGGGTGGTAAATAATGACAAGGACAAGTCCCTGGTACAGAGTAATCTGGATCACTTGGTAAACTGGGGAACAATCAAACATGCATTTTAATACAGTCAAATGCAAGGTCATAAAACTAAAAATATATATTTGTGGGCAAGAAATGACTCTGATAAGGACTTGAGGTCATTGCTGATACCCAACTGAACATTTCCTCTCATTATGGTGATGTGCCAAAAAGAATTCACGTGACCCTTGGATCTATTAACAGAGGAATATTGAGCGGGAGGAAGAAGGCCCTGTTGCCTCTGTACACGGTATTGGTGAGAACATACTGGAATACTGTGTCTGGGCCAGGCATGGGTGCTTTTAAAAAGACTTTGGAAATACTGGAGAGAACTCAGAAAAGAGCAACAAGAATTATCTGAGATCTGGAAAACCTGCCTTCTAGTGAAAGACCAAAGAAGTTCAATCTAGTTTATCTAAGAGGAGGTGTAATTGTGGTCGAGGACTATCTACACAGGGAGAAGCTATCTGATGCCAGAGGCAGGGGCCTTTTAAATCTAGTAGTCAGACAAGTTCCAGTGACTGCAAGTTGAAGTCAATAAAGTTCAAACTGGAAATAAAATGCAAGCTTTTAACAGTGAGGGCAATTAATCACTGGGACAATTTACCAAGGGATATGGTGCATTCTCTGTCATGTGCAGTATGTAAGATTGGATGCCTTTCTAAAAGAGAGGGCCTAGCTCAGCAGCTAGCTAGCACATGATTAAGGCTAAGCTTTTGTCAGGGATATTTTTAGTAAAAGTCACGGACAGGTCAGGAGCTTCTGTGAGTTTTTCTTTAGTGCCCATGACCTGTCCGTGACTTTTACTAAAAATATCCCTGACAAAATGGGGAGCTCAGCTGCAGGGTCTCCCCGCCCCCGTGCTAGATGGGAGCTCCGGGGTACCCCCACCAGGTGGCCAGGGAACCCTGCAGCTCCCAGTCGCCACTGGCGGTGGGGGGACCTTGCAGCTCCCGACTGCTATGGGCTGAAGTCACAGAGGTCACTGGAAGTCACTGATACTGTGACTTCCGCAATCTCTGTGAAAAAATTGTAGCCTTACACATGATTAAAGAAAAGAAGCTGAAAGAAGGACCAGGCCTCACACTGCAAATCCTTGCTGCGATTTGAGGTAGAAGTAGGAATCTGCCCTTAGAAGCAGAGTTTGGCTTTGAGGAAAATGTTGACACCTCCCCCCACATCTTCCCCCACCCCATTAAAATCAGCATGTGTAGTGAAATGTAGAGATGTCAGGCTCTGAGTATGAAACTCATTGCCAACCTCTGCTGAAACTCACCTTATTAAAGGCATAAATCCTTTAGCGTTAGATTACACTTGGTTAACAAAAAAGACCTATTGTAAATTAACTTGGATTCAGCTACTGCTGTTGCTCTGTAACTTCCTAGCTTTATATTTATGAGAATTTGGTTAAGGCAGAAAACCCAAGCCCTACTTCCACCTCTCTCTGCTCTCTTGAGAGATTCTTGAGGAAATAAGAGAGCCATTACACTGGTATACTTTCCTGCTGAAGTGCATCTCCCCTGCAGGGTGTCCTGATGCAAAAATACAGATGTGCATTGGCTGCATTCTGAGAACAATGGGGTTGTTGCTGTGTCTTTGGAATAGATAAGAACTGCAGCTCTGGCACCAGCAGTTTAATTTTATCATAACCACAAAAAGTTATGAAAAAACAATTCCAGATGGTTCTGCAATGAGGCAGTAAACTTCAGTTCTCGAGAACTGAAAACTGGGCCAAGGCAGAGATCCAAATGCTTCCAAGCTGCTACCTTAAATAATCTCGTAACACTTCTTGAGTGCAAATCCTGTACTCCATCATGTGAGTTCTGCCATAGGACAGAAGAATTAGCTGTCTGGTCCCATTGAGTATCCATAGTTGCCCTTAGTTGGTTACTGTCTGATTAGGACAAGAGGCTGAAGGAATGCATTATGGTTAACTATCCAGGCCCTTGTCTTTTTTGCTGTTCACACAACAAACATAATAAAGAAACAGCTGGGCACAGTGGGATTCAAATAACTGTGTTTACTGTATATACACAACATGAACATAAGGACAGCTATACTGGGTCAGAACGAAGGCCCATCTAGCGCAGGATCCTGTCTACCGACAGTGGCCAATGCCAGGTGCCCCAGAGGGAATGAACAGAACAGGTAATCATCAAGTGATCCATCCCCTGTCGCCCATTCCCAGCTTCTGGCAAACAGAGACTCGGGACACCATCCCTGCCCATCCTGGCTAATAGCCAACATGCAAGACTTTGCTGCTATACACACTGCTGCTCTGGCTAGATTTTGGTGACTTCTAAAACACAAAACACGGTGAGTGCCAGTGGAGGGCTTACAAGCTATTTAAAGGAACACTGCCCTATTCCTAATGACAGGTTTCAGAGTAGCAGCCGTGTTAGTCTGTATCCGCAAAAAGAAAAGGAGTACTTGTGGCACCTTAGAGACTAACCAATTTATTTGAGCACAAGCTTTCGTGAGCTACAACATCCGAGCTGTAGCTCACGAAAGCTTATGCTCAAATAAATGTGTTATTCTCTAAGGTGCCACAAGACCTCCTTTTCTTTTTGCCCTATTCCTATATGCTATAGTCATTATTGGCAGCCACTTGTATATTCTCCGTGTAGCTGCTGCAGCTTCTGCTTATAAGAGGGTTCTGTAACTTTCTACCATGGTTTCATAAAGATGCCTTCCCTCCTCTGACACCCTGCCAGGCCAGAGGGGTCTGAGACTCAAGTCAGCTTATCTGCAGGGGCAGGATTGGTGGTTAGATGGGCCCAACAGTACCTGGGGCCTGTGTTCACTACCCATCAAGAGGAGGCATTCTGAGTGCTAACAGCAAACTGCCCCAGGGAATTGGGACAGGTTTTATTCTCCTTTTCTTTCTAGAAAAAAAGGAAGGTCTTGTATTACAGAGAATTATCCTTCTGCTATTATTGCAATGGGTATATGGTCTGGAAGTAAATTAATCCCTCCGGATTCATTTGCAGCTGAACTGCGGTTTTCCAATCTGTGTGGTGTGAGGAGTGCCACATGGCTGTGCTACCCCAGAAGTAGCACAGGGATGGAATAATGGCTCAGAGAGGCACAAATTCCTTACCTGCTTCCCCCCACCCCACCCCACCCTTCTCCACAACAGGCTGAGGGGGAAATTGAGTCTGGGTCTCCTATATACTCTAATCACTGGGTATTGTTTTGTGTGGCGCCTGATCTGCTAGACAGCTTCTGAGCATGACTACCAGAGCAGGCCCTGCAGGCAAGATAGTGAAGGAAAGGCCTAGTTTGAGGCTGCTGCTGGGGCTTAGGCGTGAGATAGGCGGACGTGTACCTAGACTGAGTCAGCTTTGCACATGTTCACTGGCAGATATTTTAAGTGCCTAGGGAATGTAGGGGCCTACAGAGTTCGCTGAACCACTGAAGCAAGGTTTTGAGGCTACACATTTTGGATTGAGTCACATATAGTGGCAGTTAGGTGCCTAAATCCCTTTCTGGATCTAGCTCCAAGTTTCTTTAAAAGGCTAGTTTCTGACACTGAAAATAAATGAACAAAAAATGAATTTCAAAATAAATAGTTGGACTGAGTGCAATGTAATTACAAGCGTAAACAAAATTGCTGGTGACCACCAAGATTTGAGATTGAATACCAGGCATGTTATGGGGACAAAATGAGTTTTTGTGACCAAGCCACACTGCCATTACCCGTATGAGGGACAGATACCACTCAAGAGTTTGAAAGAGTGGAACAGGAAGAGTGGAACTGTGTGTGCTTGCAGATGATCAAATGGGTGTGTAACCTGTATACAGAACAGGATGGAAAATACATTACTAAAGAATTTGATGATGTGTTTATAAAACATAATTATTATAGCCTTCGTGCAACCCTGTCCATTAAACCCTAATGGGCTGCCAGAAATGCATGCACAAGCCATTAGCACTGAACAATAAAGTGAAAACTGAAATTCACCAGATGATCAAAATAAATGTTATTGAACGAAGAGCCCAGCAGACTGAGTTAACACTGGCCACTGTAATGAAACCAAGAAAGTTATGGAATGTTATGGATCCAAAAGATTTGAGTAAGACCATCAAACAAAAGTGCTATTTTACCCTATGAGAACAGCTAAGACGGTCATATCTAGACCTCAAAATGCAAGACTATTTTCAGTTTTTGATGTTAGCCAAGTGTTTTGTCAGGTCCAACTCAATAAAAAAAGGGCAAAATACTGGATTGTTTACTCCCCTTTTGGTAGCTATGTTTAGGTGACTACTCCTGGGGGGATTCTGTGCCAAAAAATTAAAATTCTGCATACTTTAGCTGTCAAAATAATGCAATATAATCACACCAGTTTCAATTGTTTTGGAACGTTATTTAAACTACAGTACAGAAAAAAGTCACAAGAACTATTCAGCATTTCCTAAACACATGGAAGTTAAATTACAAACCCTTGGTAACTAAGATCCTGAATTCCAGTTATAATCCTAGATTTTCATTTAAATTACATGACAGAACACCAAACAGCCAACCCAAAAAAAAAAAAAGTAGAATGTCATTTTAAATTGATCAGACTTTCATATATGAAAGTCAGACAGTTTTGCTAATCGTTGTCCTGGAGCTGGCTGGTTACTTTGGGAAGTGCCTGGTTCTGATTGTCCTGACATTTTATTCACTGTTTGGTAAATGTTTTATTTGCCCTCAAAGTCTTGTTTTTAAATGGGTAAGTAAAATAAATCCTGAGCTGTAATCTAACCCCATTGTGCCACTTTGGCACAGGAAAAAAGTGAGAAAGCGCATAGATCTTCCTAGCTGAGGATTCCCTCACTGTTATTTATAATAAGGCTCCTTTACATTGCTCTGGCAATGTAGGGGCCTTAAAACTTTCACAGGTTTTATGCTCCTGGGGGAATTGACTGAGAATGGGAACAGTTAACTAACAATAGGAACATTAACAATGTTAGCAGGCTGCTACATTTCTGCCTCAGAGAATGAGATCAGTTAATTCAGGCAGGGCTGCTACATTTGTGCCCTAGCCTGCGTTGTGCATAATAAAAAGCCCTCCCCTTCCATACCAGTGAGCTGCAGTAGCAAGGGAGAGGGACAGAGTCTCTAGCTTGTTGGCACGGACGTACACCCAGCCTCCCACCTCCTCGATGGTGATCATGTATGCAATCAGCCGAACCTGCGGACATGGCAGGTAAACAAACAGGCCGGCCCACCAGGGGCTTTCCCTGAACAAGTGGCAGACTGGCTTTGAGAACTACTGGCCTAGAGGTTAAAACTTAAAGCATTAAACCCCTGTGTGGGTGTTCTCATTCGTCAGTAAAGTGTCCTTAGTCTGCTGTAGTTGGAGGATTACAGCAAACCAAGGCTTGAAGTCTGAATAGAATGTGCACAGGGTGGTTTAATGTGTGTTAACTTATGCTCATAAACTTCACACCTTTGGCTGGTTCATCTTAACTCTCCTCAGTGTCCTCATGCAAACAAGCCCTCAGTAACATTCACAACTTGGTAAAGAAAAAGAGCTTTAAATTGAACAGGAACCAATGCCAGATCAGGTTGAATGAACGTCGTTACATAAATCACGGGCGCAGTGACCCAAGAAAGATGGAGAGAATTGTACAAATGGAATGACCCCCCAAGGAGTATAGAGAGCTATTAATCATTTAATTTTGCTTGTCCAAATTAATCCCTGATTTGTCACAATTTAATTCCATTCAGCATGTTGCTTAATAAAGAATAACAGTGGGATGATTCGCAAGAGAAAAGCTTTTTGGAATTAAAAGGTTGCCCCAGAAGCACTGGTACTGAATATTTTGAGGCTAACAAAGAGCTTTAGATCTGAGTCCATATAAATTCATATGGGTTTGGGGGTGTTCCTCTGCAAGATGATCACCCCATGGCATATGCTTCCAAAATATTGACTAGAACACTACAGAGCCCTGCTCATATTTGAAAGGAAATACTGGGATTTGTTTTTGTTGTGAACTGTGTGAAGTCCCACAATGCCCCGAAAATGACTGCCGTGAGTTTCCAAGCACTGGCAACATAAGAACAGCCATTCTGAGTCTGACCAATGGTCCATCTAGCCCAGGATTCTGTCTCTGACAGTGGACATTACCAGAGCTTCAGGGGGAGCATATAGAACAGGGCAATTTTGGAGAGATCCACCCATCTTCCTCTTCCAGTTTTTGGCAGTCAGAGGTTGAAAGTCACCCTGAACAGAGGGTTGAATCCCTGACCATCTTGCTAATAGTGATTGATAGACCTATCCTCCATGAATTTATGTAGTTCTTTTTGAACCCAGTTTTACTTTTGGCCATCACAACATCCAATGGCAATGACTTTGCCAGTATAATTATACATTGTGCGAAAAAGTATTACCTCATGTATGTATTAAACCTGCTGCCTGTTAATTTCATCAGGTGAACCCTGGTTTTTATATTGTGGGAAAAGATAAATAAGACTTCTTTATTCACTTTTCCCCCACCACTCATGATTTTATAAACTTCTATCATATCCCCCAATCATCTCTTTTCCAAAGTGAACAGCCCTAATCTTTTTAGTCTCTCCTTGTATGGAAACTGTTCCATACCCCTGATCGTCTTTGTTGCCCTTCTCTGAATCTTTTCCAGTTCCACTATATCCTTTTTGATATGGGGCAACCAGAACTGGACGCTGTATTCAAGGTGTGGGTGTACCATGGCTTTATATAGTGCCATTATGATATTTTCTGTCTTGTTTTCTATCCCTTTCCTAACAGTTCCTAACATTCTGTTCACCTTTTTGACCACAGCAGCACACTGAGCTGAAATTTTCATAGAACTATGAATGATGACTTCAAGATCTCTTTCTTGAGTGGTAACAGCTAATTTAGAAACCATCATTATGTATGTGTAGTTGGGATTATTTTTTCCAATATACATAACTTCGCATTTATCAGTGTTGAATTTCATCTGCCATTTTGTTGCCCAGTCACCCAGTTCCGTGAGATCGCTCTGTAACTCTTCACAGTCAGCTTTGGACTTAAGTATCTTGAGTAATTTTGTATCATCTGCAAACTTTGCCACTTCACTGTTCATTCCCTGTGTACCACACCCATTGGACCACTGCAGATTTGGGAGGCTATGCTGCCCTGAGACTTCTGTTTCCAGCTATGTGTACTCCATACCCTCTAAACAGCACTGGATTGCTGACGCTGGAAAATCTGGAGCAAAGAGGGGATAGTCATTCAACTTTTCAGCAGTCCAGACCTCTATGTGATAGAGCAGTCAGAATGAATATCACAGAGAGAAATGTTCTCTTCTTTTGGCAGAGTAACTAGCTCTCATGAGAAGCAGCCCCACCCAAGCTTCTGAACAATGCATTCATCAGGCGACTCCAACGTTTTGATCAGCCCCCCCAGCCATCCCATCCACTGATGGGAAATAGTAAACTGGGACATGCAAGTTATTTTCCTAGATCAAGTTGGGTAACCATATGTCCCTCCTGTCAGTCCCTTCCTGTTTTGTCCTGATTTTGTAAATCCAGCTGATTATCTACCTGAGAGACCCACTAGCCAGCTGTGCAGATGCAACTGAGAGCAAGCACATATACTCTGCACGGACTACCCCCAGGTCTAGGATACAATAATGTTCCCATTATGGCCTCCTGGAAGCTTCCCAGTGAGCAGTTCCCTCAAACCAGGCCTTCCTTAACCCTGGCTTCTCACAGATTGTTACCGAAGTGACATGGGCAGCTTTTTAAGATTGGCCAGAAAATACTTCATAGAATCATAGAATATCAGGGTTGGAAGGGACCCCAGAAGGTCATCTAGTCCAACCCCCTGCTCAAAGCAGGACCAATTCCCAGTTAAATCATCCCAGCCAGGGCTTTGTCAAGCCTGACCTTAAAAACCTCTAAGGAAGGAGATTCTACCACCTCCCTAGGTAACGCATTCCAGTGTTTCACCACCCTCTTAGTGAAAAAGTTTTTCCTAATATCCAATGTACTTCAGAGTAACAGCCGTGTTAGTCTGTATTCGCAAAAAGAAAAGGAGTACTTGTGGCACCTTAGAGACTAAGCATCCGATGAAGTGAGCTGTAGCTCACAAAAGCTTATGCTCAAATAAATTGGTTAGTCTCTAAGGTGCCACAAGTCCTCCTTTTCTTTTTTCCAGAAAATACTATCACCTTCTCTTTGTTTTCTTAATGAAAAATTATCTTTCTCATCCAGGAAGTTTGTTTGGGGTCCAAGGTGCTTGTTAAGCATTTCAGTCAAGTCTTCAGAGTCCATCTCACCTGGACCTTCAGGAAACCATGTCTTTGTAGGACTGCAAACAACTAATTTCTAACCGGGGGTAGGAAAATTTAGCTTTTTTCTTCTACATTGTCTTTGGTCTCATAGGCATACACATACTACTATGGCTTTTGTACAGAAAGTTCAAACACCTCTCCCATATCATCGAAGTAGAAACCATCTTCTTGTTTTCCCTCCATCCATGGCCTTTTTCACCTTTCTTTATACCTACTTGCTCTTCTTTTCCTTTAACCTCCTCCTTCCTGTTGCTTCACTGATCACTTCACTGTTTCAAAGGATCCCATCCTCATCGCCAGTGATTTTCTTGATGTCTCCAGATCCATAAGCCAATCTTGCTGTTTAATTGACCCCCACATAGAACTGTGGCCTGGTGACCACTGTTCCCTCTAAGCTGTGCGCGTGTGCGCATGCACACAGATCCTAAACCCCACGCACATGGCGAAACACCGCGTGCACAAAAATTTGCACAGAAGCACAATTTGCACAGAAGAAATTTTTTGCACACACGGCCTGTCAAAAATTAGAGGGAACATTGCTGGTGACCCTAAGTGCCATTGTAAAAAAAAATTAATTATGGTGACTTTGACTGGACACAAATTGTAACCGGAAAATAGAACAAGAACCACATGAACTGAGCTAACAGTGAGAGTGTTTCTTTCTTATAAGCTACATCCAGCTCCATTTTGGTTTGAAGTTCAGGCTCTAACCAGCTCGAGCTGCACTCAGCTGAAAAGTCGTTATGAGCTATGGTACTGTTCTTGATTTCATTTTCTCGGTATTGCACCTTTAATGTTGACAGCGTCTGCCTGCCTGCCTGCCTGCAGGAGCAGCTGCCATTTATGAGCCAGAGTTATGCTTGTGCACTGTGCTTTCTTGGCCACTGACCGTATCCAGATTCTTTTTGTGTATGAAAAACATAGCAGGGGGAAGTTTAAATCGTCTCTTGTTTCAGCCAAATCAGTTCTTCTTCGAGTGCTTGTTCATGTCCCTTCCACATTAGGTGTGTGAGCCCTGCGTGCACGAGCATCGGAAACTTTTTCCCTTAGCAGCTCCTGTCGGGCTGGTGGGGCCCCCTGAGTGGCGCCACTGCACCGTGCATATATATCCCTGCCAGCCCGACCCCCTCCACTTCCTTCTTACTGTCTGTGGCAGTGCTGGAACAACCTCTCTCTCTCTCTCTCTCTCTCTCTCTCTCTCTCTCTCTCTCTCGTAGAAGAGCAGTCCCTTAGCCTTTAGAGTAGCTCTTATCAGTTCGTTAACATACCTATTGGGGACACTTAAGTCATTAAGTGCTTGGAGGCTTCCAGCACCCACCCCAGGCCACGGGGCATGCCTCAGGCCCACGGCTTCAAGGCTTGCGCCACATGCCACAAACCTATGCCAGTTAGTGACCCCCATGACTTGTGTCTACGTTGCCTGGGGGACGGACATCAAACTGAATGGTGTAGGATTTGCAAGGCGTTTAAGCCAAGAACAAGGAAAGAAAGAGATTTTTGTCTAAAGCAGCTGTTGATGAAGGCCGCATTGCAGCCACCGGGCCTGGAGTGCCAGGCACAGGCTCAGGCTTCCTCGATGCGTAGAGCCCCGGCACCAGCTAAGCACCGTAAACTGTCGGCCCCAGAGCGCCAGTCTAGGCCCCGGCACCGCTTGTCCTCCTCGGTGCGGCCCCCGGCACAGCCGAAAGGAAGGCACTGTCATTCCCCGCACAGGAGGCCGGCGCCTCCCAAGGCCCCAAGTGCCGATAAGAGCGGGAAGGCCGTGGTACCGGCGCTGACACCGGCGGTCCCAGCAGCACAAGCCCCATCGAGCCCAGACCTAAGTGAGCTCAGTGCGGACGATGGGCTCGAGCGCATAACGGATCAGCCCTCCACACCTGGCACCTTTGAGGCTGCAAAGGACCTCATTGAGCTGTGGCGGCGAGCCCCCTCCCATGCCTCGGGTGCCGTCGAGGGGTAAGCCGGCAATGGTGTGCCGCTCAAGTACACCGTCCCAGCACCGCTCTCCTTGTTGGTCCGGGTCGAGCTCCGACTCCGCGGACTCACATTTGCCAGTGGCCCAGAAGGAGGCAGTAGGTCAGCGCGAGGAAGCACTGGAAAGGGCACGCCGCTCTCTGGCACCACCCAGAGACCAGCACTGGGAAGAGCTGAGATGGCCTTTGCCAGAGGACTCCCACAGACGGTCCTGGTCCAGGGAACGCTGGCACTGGTCCCAGTCCCAGGCCAGATCCCGGTCCCAGTCCCGGGGATACTGGTACCGCTCCTGCTCCCGCTCAGCCAGGAGCCGTTCGTTCTCCCGCCGACACAGATCGTTGGCACCGCCATGGCCTTCGCGATCGGCATTGCTGCAATCCGGCGCCGACTCTGGCCGCTGTAGCTACCCGCACCAGGCCCCGGACAGCAGGGACCCTCAGGTGGGCTGGCAACTCCAATGGGGGCCGCCAGGCCATTGGCCCTTCTGGACCCCCTGGGCCTATCAGGAGCACCAAGGGGCCCCATCCAGGGCAAGTTACTTGGTGCAGCGGTCCCAGTCTCCGCACCGACGCCAGACAGTGCCAGAGGCTACAGTATCCAGGCCTCCAGTATCCCCCCAGGATAAACGGGAGTCCGAGTCCGAGTCCGGTGCCGTCCCATGGACTCCTGCCCCGGCCTGAGCCGGAGGCCCCTCCCACGGGAGAAGGGGAGCAGGAGGACGAACCGGAGGGGGTCAAGCAGCAGCAGTCTTTCCTGGATGAGGTGGTGGCGGGTACAGAGGTGTCCGGCCCTCTACCGATAGACCATAGAGCCCACCAGGAATTGCTGTGCAGGGTCGCCCAGGACTTGGGGTTGCAGGCCGAGGAGATGGTTGAGCAGGAGGAGCCCAGGGTGGACATTTTGAGCTCCAAAGGTCCATCCAGAATAGCGCTCCCGCTCATTAAGACCATTCAGTCCAACTATAAGACTATATGGCAGACCCCGGCCTCCAGGGCTCCAACGGCCAAGGGAGTGCAGTGTAAATACTTCGCCCCATCTAAGGGCTATGAGTTCCTGTTCTGCCACCCGAGTCCATGCTCCCTAGTGGTCTCAGCAGTAAATGAAAGGGAGAGCCATGGACAGCAGGCCCCGGCCCTTAAGTCCAAGGAGACAAAACGCCTGGACCTTTTTGGCAGAAAGGTGTACTCATCTGGGAGCCTTCAGTTGAGGATTGCGAATAAGCAGGCCATCCTCAACAGGCCCAATTTCAACTCCTGGGCGGCGGTGGGGAAGTTTAAGGACAACCTCCCACAAGGTTCCCAACAGGAGTTCACGGTCCTGGTGGACAAGGGCAAGGCAGTAGCCAAAATCTCTCTCCAGGCCTCCCTGAATTCGGCAGACACAGCGGCTAGAACAATCGCATCGGGGTGGTCATGAGGCACTCAGCATGGCTCCAGGAGCCGCCCGAGGTCCAGAATACACTCCAGGACCTCCCCTTCGAAGGGTCCGGGCTCTTCTCGGACCAGATAGACACGAGCTGCACAGCCTCAAGGACTCGCGAGCTACGCTCAAGTCACTGGATTTGCACACCCCGGCGACCCAGAGGAAGCCCTTTAAGCCACAGCCTCCCCATAGGCATGAGACTTACCATAGGCGAGGCAGGGATAACAGGCGATGGCGCAACAACAATAGTAACAATAATGCTCCGGGCCAAGACCAAGGCCAGCACAAACCCCAGCCGGGCACTAAGCCAGGCTTTTGAAAGTGCACTCGAGGATAGCATACCAGACCTATCACCGGATCCGTCCCTTTGTTTCCGGAACAGCCTTTCCCGTTTCTCCCGTGCATGGTCCACCATTACGTCAGACCGTTGGGTCATATGCATGGTGCGGAACGGGTACTCGCTGCAGTTCGCCTCCCTCCCCCCCTCCCACTCCCCTTCCCCGTCCCTCTTCAGGGATCCCTCTCCCGAGCATCTCCTAGAGAAGGAAGTCCGCTCGCTGCTAGAGGCGGGGGTGGTAGAGGCGATGCCACACAGCCTAAGGGGGAAGGGGTTCTGCTCCCAGTACTTCCTCATCCCCAAGGCCAAAGGGGGCCTTCGCCCCATCCTCGACCTGCACGGGCTCAACAAGTTCTGGTCAAGGCTCGGTTCCGCATGGTCTCTCTGGGCACCATCATCCCTTCCCTGGATCTGGAGGAATGGTACGCTGCCCTTGACATGAAGGGCGCGTACTTTCATATCACCATCCACCCAGCACATCCGCGGTTCCTACGCTTCACCGTGGGCCAAGAACCAGTTTGCGGTCCTCCCATTCAGTCTAGCTGTGCCCCAAGGGTGTTCATGAAGTGCATGGCGGTGGTGGTGGCCTTCTTACAGAGGCAGAGAATCCGGGTGTACCCATACCTCGACGACTGGCTCCTGGAGGGCCAATCCAAGGCGGAAGTGCAGGGTCATGTGGAGGTGGCCCTGAGATGGCCACCATGGCCAACGCCCAGTGCTCGCAGTTCTGCTTGTTCCAGCGCCACAGCCCGGGCTCACTCGCGGACGCGTTTGCGATCCCGTGGAGAGGGGGCTTGATGTATGCCTTCCCCCAGCTCCCCTTGGTGCACAAGGTCCTGCTCAAGGTGCACAGGGACAGGATGGCGGTGATCCTCATCACCCCAGCCTGGGCCCGCCAGCACTGGTACACATCGCTCCTAGAGCTGTTGGTGGAGGCCCCACTAGTCCTGCCCCTACACCGGGACTTCATTACACAGGACAGCGGGCGGCTTCTCAACCCCGACCTGCAGTCGCTGCACCTGACGGCATGGAGGCTTTGTGGCTAAACGCCCTGGAGAGCCAGTGCTCCCTTCCTGTGCAGCAGATTCTGCTTGGCAGTAGAAAGCCCTCTACCAGGGCGGCCTATATGGCCAAGTGGAAAAGGTTCTTGTGTTGGTGTGAGCCCCGACAGGTGCGGCCGTGCCAGGCCCCGGTGCAGGCCATCCTGGAGTACCTCCTGCACCTCAAGCAGCAAGGGCTAGCCCCATCCTCACTCAGAGTGCACTTGGCAGCCATCTCTGCCTTCCATCCGGGGTTCTCGGGGGGCTCGGCGTTTTCCCACCCAATGGTGGGACGGTTCCTTAAAGGGTTGGAGAGGGTGTTTCCATACTCCCGTCCCCCAGTCCCTCTAAACTCATGGAAACCTTAACCTGGTCCTCTCTAAACTCATGGGACCCCCTTTTGAGCCCCTTGGTTCCTGTTCTCTCCTCAACCTTTCCTGGAAGGTGGCATTTCTGGTTGTCATTACCTCAGCCAGACGGGTGTCCGAACTGAGGGCCCTCACCTCTGAGCCACCGTATACAGTATTTCACAAGGACAAGATGCAGCTCTAGCCGCACCCCAAGTTCCTCCCTAAGGTGGTCTCCCAATTCCATTTGGGCCAGGACATTTGTCTGCCAGTGTTTTCCCAAAACCCCATACAGACCCGAGTCACCGCAGCTTGCACACCCTGGATGTGCGTCGAGCACTGGCATTCTATTTGGAGCGCACCAAGCCCTTTCGCAAATCCACGCAGCTGTTTGTGGCTGTAGCCAAGAGGATGAAAGACCTCCCAGTGTCGGCGCAGCGGATTTCGTCTTGGATTACAAGCTGCATCTGGGCAGTGCTATGAGCTTGCAGGTGTTCCGGCCCCAGCGATCACGGCCCACTCGACCAGGGCGCAAGCGACTTCCACAGCATTCCAGGCACAGGTCCCGATCCAGGAGATCTGCAGAGCAGCCACCTGGTCCTTGGTGCACACCTTCACGACCCACTACGCGGTCAACCAGCAGGCCAGAGAGGATGTGGCGGTTGGCAGAGCGGTCCTCCAAGCAGTTGTTCTGTGACTCCTACCCTCCTCCAGAGGTAAGCTTGTGATTCACCTAATGTGGAATGGATGTGTACAAGCACTCAAAGAAGAAAAAACGGTTACCTACTTTCTCGTAACTGTTGTTCTTTGAGATGTGTTGTTCACGTCCATTCCACCACCCACCCTCCTACCCCTCTATTGGAGTCGCCAGCAAGAAGGAACTAGAGGGGGTCAGGCCAGCAGGGGTATATATGCATGGCACAGTGGTCCCACTCAGGGGGCCCCACCGGCCTGACGGGAGCCACTAAGGGAAAAAGTTTCCAACGCTCATGCACACGGTGCGCGCACACCTAATGTGGCATGGACGTGAACAACACATCTCAAAGAACAACAGTTACGAGAAAGTAAGTAACCATTTTTTCCCCTGCCCAATAGCACATAACATTGTCATTTAAGGGACTGCTACACTTAACAGTGGCATGTAGAGTACAGACGCTGCACACCCAGCTAGCACCAGTATAAACAGCAGTGTAGAAAGTGAGGCACTGCTCAGGTGAGTAAAGTAGAGTAGAGCACCCTACCTGCCTGAGCCCCCAGGGCATATCTCCTGCAGGGCTTTCTACATGCCCAGGCACAGGCTCCCATGTGTACACTGCTATTTTTAGCAGTCTAGTGCCCTGCTGCCTTCCTGCTGCCAGAGCCTTTCCCCGCTGCCGGAGCCTTTTACTGCCGCATGTAGCTACAGTGACAAGTGTAGTGCCCATGCTCTACACCCCACCATCATGGTAGACGTAGCCTTAGTGTATGTCTCCACTTCAAGCTGGAGGTGTCAGTTACAGCCCAAGGAGACGTGCCTGTGCTGTCTAATCAAGCTAGTGCACTAAAAAGAGAGTGTAACTGTGTTGGCACAAGCAGCAGGAGGGTCCAAGATGCTACGTACTTACTCAGGCGTCAGGCGTCTTGTCCTCTCCTGCCACTTACACTGCAGTGGCTACACTTCTATTTTTAGCATGCCAGCTCAAAGTGTAGCCAGACCCTTGTGGCCAAACATACTCTGAGCCCTCAATATTTGCTTTGCTTCTTTTGTTTTCTGCTCTGGCTCCCTTTCAGTTCGTGCACACAGTTAGCGCCAGGCATGACAACTTCTTGAGACTGTCTCTAAAGGAAGCCGTGATGTGGTCTGAAGAATGGAAAGGTACACACCGACTGCACCGGCTGCTGCGTGACACCAGATGGTCTGCTGACCAAAACGTTCAAATAAACCCTATTCATTCTAAACAAAACAATCCCAGCTCTAAGACTGGCAGGAAGTCAAACAGCTGCTTCAGGCCAAACTTTTTAAGAGGTGGTTCTGATATAAATGACGCTGAATGGCTTCCATAATCTTGCATAGTGAACTGTTGTCAGTCTCTCTTTTGGGCTCTTTTCGTTTGTGCTTTTCCTCGGGGATGAATTATGGGGAACAGCAGGAACACTTTATTCCTGCAGCCAAGCTTTTGATCGACTGTTTCTCAAAGCTCACCCAAACTCAGTTTCTTCAGTAAGACCCCAGCTCTGCTTTGAGAGTGATAGGGTATTGCTGAGTTCTAATAGCGTGTTGTCCTGAGCGGGTGTTGCTGATCTCTGCGTATTCAAAGGCTACACATGCAGGAGCGTCTTTAAGAGATTTTCAATCTTCCCCAAGCTATAAAACACCACACTTAAAAAGAAATGGCCTCCCAAAAGCAGAGAAATACCAACTCCTGTGGAGTGACAGCTGTTGAGGTAGAGCAGTAAAGTTGTGGTGACAGTCACTTAAGGCCTATGAGAAATTATAAGGACAACAGGGAAGCAGAAGTAGATAATGGTGGCAAAAGGATAAAGACAGCTTGCAAAGAGGGAGGGAAATGGATGGGGGGGTCTTTTTTTTCTTTATGTTGTACAAAGAAGGCCTAGAAGGGTTTTAAATGTCCCTTTTTTTTAATCTTGCCCGATATTTCTAATATTCTAGCATCTTCCCTGTTACTGCCAGAGCATTCCTTGAAATAGCAGAGAAGCCAAATGGAAGCGATCTCATTTGCTGAGTGAAGAGAACACACAGCTGAATTTGCCACAGAGAGCTTTTCTTCCAACTGTTTGTCAAACATTTGAGTTAAATAGGTGTTCATAGAGATATAGGACTGAAAAAGACCTTGAGAAGTCATCAAGTTCATTTCCCTGCACTGGGGCAGGGCCAAGTAAACCAAGACCATTCCTGATAGGTGTTTAACAACCTCTTTTGGAAGCCTATTTCAGAGCTGAACTCCCCTTATAATTAGAAAATTTTTCCTAATATTTAACCTAAATCTCCCTTGCTGCATATTAAGCCCCTTACTTCTTGTTCCTACCTTCAGTGGACCTGGAGAACATTTGATCACCATCCTCTTTATAACAGCCCTTAACATATTTGAAGACTGTTATCAGGTCCCCACCTCAGACATCTTTTCTCACAACTCAATATGCCTGTGAGGACCAGCTCACCCCAGTAAGCAGCTGCCCCATATACACCGATATACTTGGTGAGTCTTTATCTTGTGCCTCTGCTGCCATGCTCCAGTATTCACTCCTTGTCTCTTTTAGATTTAGAGTTCAAAGGTTTTAGTCTTTTCTCCCCAGGAACTGGAAACCCAGAGATGCTCTCTAGCATGTGGTAATTATTATATAGCATCGCTTTGAGAAGCGACAGTCAGGAGTCTAATAACTTAGGAGCACATATCAGGCTTAGCCTTAGAGTTAGTGAAAATAAAGTGTCTTATTTACTACACTAAAAACAAATATAATCTAACATGGAACTGGAAGTATTAAATAAATAGCTTTATATGCAGAAACCACTCATCTTACCAGTTTATTGTGCTGCGAGCTGTCCATATCCAGTGTCACCTCTCAGCACCACCTCTTGCAGCTGGGTTATTGGGATGGCTTTGGGAGCCCCTCACTTTCTCTCAGGAATTTCTCCCCTCCAAAACCCACCATACCTATGTGGGGAGCTTCTGGGGCCTGAGATACCAAGCTCCCTTCAGCCTCTTCCAGTTCCCTCCTCAGGGCTCTATAAACCCTTCTTCAGGTAGCCCAGCTCTCCAGGCCAGTCTAGCCAGGCCTTCCATCTGACCCTCCCCATTCCCAGTTCCCTGCCACCATTCCTAGATCCCCCTCTCTCAAGATCCACTCTCCGACTGTCACCTTGACTAACCTCCCCAAAGGCTCCATCCCGTCTGGTGATGTCACTGATGATGATGTTACTAGCCTCAGCAGTTCCTTCCCAATGCCCAACTTTTTTAACTTGCCTCATAAGTCAGGTTTGTTGCTCTTTCCTGGACTCTCTCCAGTTTGTCCACATCTTTCCTAAAGCATGGTGCCCAGAATTGGACGCACTACTCCAGCTGAGGCCTCACCAGTGTTGAGTGGAGTGGGATAATTACCTCCCATGTCTGACATATGACACGTGACCCAGAATATTAGCTTTTTTTCACAACTGCATCACATTGCTGGCTCATATTCAATTTTTGAACCACTATAACCCTCAGATCCTTTCAGTAATACTACTACCTTCCCAGTCATTCCCCATTTTTATTGAATTTCATCTTATTAATTTCAGACCAATTCTCTAATTTGTCGAAGTTGTTTTGAATTCTAATCCTGCCCTCCATCGTGCTTGCAACCCCACCCAGCTTGGTGTCATCTGCAAATTTTATAAGTGTACTTTCTACTCCATTATCCAAGTCATTAAAGAACATATTGACTAGTGCCAGACCCAGGACTGACCTTTGCAGGAATCCACTAGATATGCCCCCCCAGTTTGACAGCCAAGCATTGATAACTACTCTTTGAGTATAGGCTTTCAACCAGCTGTGTCCCCACCTTCTACTAATTTCATCTAGACCACATGTCACTAGTCTGCTTATGAGGCTGTCATGTGGGATGGTATCAAAAGCCCTACTAAAATCAAGATATGTCATGTCTACAGCTTTCCCCCATCCACTAGGCCAGTAACCCCATTAAAGCAGGAAATTAGCTTGGTTTGGCATAGTTTGTTCATGGAAAATCCATGTTGGCTATCCCTTATTATCCTATTATCATGTAGGTGTTTACAAACTGATTATTTAATAATTTGTTCCATATCTTTCCAGATATTGAAGTTAGGCTGACTGAGCTATAATTCCCTGAGTCTTCTTTGTTCCCCTTTTCAAAGATAGGTACAATCTGTGATGGTTCCCAGGAGTACCCATGACTATGAGGCATCTCACTACCACCTACCTCATACTTACCTGTACTACCATGGGTCAGCTCCCCAACTCCTCCCGCCATGGGCAACACAGGCACTCCCCTTCAGGCCTCACAGGCCCTGCTGTCACTCTGCAGGTTGTTAGCAGTAAGCATGCTCCAGCCCTCGAGCCCTCAGAGCACCTCCCTGGAATGTCCAGCCCCTTGCCCACTCACAGAATTCACTGCTTCTCTCTTCTATAGAAGCAGTACATCCCAGCTTACCAATTCCACCTCAGATCACTGCTCTGCTTATCTTACAGCACTCAGATATGTTTATAGTAAAATCAAGTATAAGTTTATTTAATAAACCACAAAGATTCAAGTAGCAGCAAGCAGAAGTATTGGATACAAATGGTTGCATACAAAATAAAATCATGACATGCAGCTTATCACGGTGGGCAGGAGGCACTGGGAGGGAGGGGGAGTATTGATCGGTGGGGCCGCCAGCAGGCCAGAGGGCTGGGGGGGAGTGAGGAGTTGGCTGCTGGTGGATACTAAGCACCCGGAGCATCCAAGGAGTTGGCGCCTAAGCTCCTTTTTAAGAAAACCAACTGAAAACAAACTGTTTCAAACAATCTGATTAAAAAACTTTTCTTCTCTCAGTTGCTCAGGTTTTTCTCTCTTGGTTTGGGTTATATCATAATCCTCTTAGTTTTCCAGTATCCACAGAGTCTTCCAGGAAAAACAGAGTAGACACAGCCTAGATTTCTAATGTGAAAAACAAAGTCTTTGTAGGTCTTTTTTAGTTATCACATTTTTTTTCCTATGCAGGGGAATGAGGAAGGCTTTTACAAATGAAAACAGACAGATAGTAGTTCCTGTTTTTCCAATGATTTGCCGCCAATATTGTTAATAAATGTTATACCTAAATTTAAAAAAGAACCTAGGGGAGAGCTGGTAAATTACAGACCAGTAAGCCTTACATGAATACCTGCAAATTGATGGAGGTAATAATTAAAATTAGAATAACACACCTAGAAGGCCATACTATGATAGGGTCTAACCAGTATATGCCTTCTGCGAAGTAAAATCATTCATCGCTAATTTATTAGAATTTTTTGAATGAGTCAATAAACTTGTGGATAAAGGAGAACTAGTTGGCATTTATTTGTTCATTCAAAAGGCCTTTGATAATGTCCCTTGCAAGAGCATAATAAAGAAACTTATGTCTGGTCAACACATAGTTTTTGTACCACTTTAGCTATATTGACTTAAAACTTATCAGTTATAAGCTGAATTAATGTAAGCATCTTCATATCAGTATAAATGCCTAAAAACTAGGGGGTAACAGCAGTACAAAACTGTGATTTAATCAGTACTATTTAATATGTTTATGAATGATCTCAAAAAGGGGGGGAGCAATGTCACACCAAAATTTGCAGATGATGAAATTATTTAGCATAGTCAAGAGCAGAGAAGACTTTAAGGAATTTCAGCTATGTGATTGGATAGATAAAATTCACTTTTAACAAACGCAAAATAAGGCACATTGAGGGAATAATTTGAGTGAGTTCTAATGCAAGTGTACCAATGAAGGAAAAAGAGCTGGGCATCACCAGAGATAGCTCAGTGAAGTCCTCTGTTGCAGGTGCAGCAGTGATCACAAAAGTTAAACAGTGTTAGGCTGCATAAAGAATGGGATGGAGAATAATACAGAAAATATTATAATACCATTATATAAACCACTGGTTTGCCCTCACCTGAAATACAGTGTTCCATTCTGGTCACTGCGTTTCAGAAAGCACATTAAGTAATACTCACTGCAGAAACAGTCTCTTCAGTGATCTGGTCTTAACCCAACATAATTCCAGCTAGAGTTTTTGTGGTTTTTTTAACTTATTATTGTAAGGTACAGCAGGGAGAGAATAAAACGTTTGCCTTATTTATATTACTCATGGTCCTTGAAAGGTCTGATCAGTTGCCATACAAATTTAGTTGCAGAAAAGACACAACATTACCTGTCTTGGGGTATGACTGAAACTTGCCTTCCAGCTGACACAATTAATAGTGATAAAATTCATACTCAGCTGTCATATAGCAATGTTCATCTGTAGCTCTCAAAGCACTTTACAAAACAGAGTAAGTGCAGCATCACTGTCTCTCTGACCACTCTGTCTTATAGGTGATCCCAGTGCCATTGTAGTCTCCTATTTCTTTAATCTCTGATTTATCCTGACATGAAATTTTTCATATTCCTGCAAGGCAGGAAGGATGAAATATCTCCAGAGCCATCTACTGACCTTTTATTAAAACACACCCTTACTTCATAGTACACAAGTTCTGCCCAGCACTTCAAAATTGCTTCCTCATTTCCCTCTGCTGCGTGTTGCTGTTGTTGAGCTCTTCCAACATTAAAGACTTGAGTCCCAGACCAGTCTAACGACACATTTCTTAGCTTCATCTCAGGTTCTTGCCCCAAATTGTTGTTCTTAATGTTTCCCTCGTCTGTCTTGTCAGCTTTGTTTATACTCTTGGAAGTGACTTGCAATCCTGCATAAGATGGCCATTTGCACAAAAAATATTAGTGACTCCTGCACTTTTCAAACAATGTTTCTCCAAGTTCAGGCCTGAAGAGTGACATTCTTCAGCTCTAAGCAAGGCTTGCAGTGTGGGCTGATGGAGTGGGAACAGACTTTTCCAAGTGCCTGGGCACTTGTTTTGATGTTAGGCACAATGTCCAGGAAGCAGAGTGTATTCGGACAGCTGTGTTCTATTGCCTCACTCAGGAAAGGGACCCAAAAATGAGCTGAATTTTTAAAAAAAAATTAATGAATTTCAACTACCAGTACCAACCCTAGGGGCTCATTGTGTTTTTTCTTACTCCTACCTTTGTTCCTGGGTATGGAATCACCCGAGAGAACATGGGAATTCTCCCTGCTTGCGTTCCCCCATCTTTCAGGAGTAAACTAGCAGGCTATGAAAACAGCAAGTCTTACACAGGAGGAAGCTTTGCCTAGTGACTGTTGCCAGAGAAATGATACTGGCCTTGATAGTTCACCTAGTACTGTCGATACTTAGGAAAGGGAGCTCTCCCCTCAAGGTCACTCTGGGATCTGTTCCTCCAGGACTTAATATCAACAACCTTGAAAACAGCCAACATTTAGTCTAGTCTCACAGTTATGTCTCCGACTCAGTGGTGTGTTCCCTTGGTCACTGAGTCTCAGGCATTCTGTATTATGAGCTCTTAGACAGTGACTCAGCTAAAGCATCACAGCACGTCATTAACACCAGCCACATCTTTTCTATGAAGCTGACAGCATTGCCCCAGAGCGGCAGCTTCTGGATTCTTGCACACTGACACCATGCCACACATTGGAGATCTGTCCTGCTGCATGATACAGCTCAGAGCTTATAAAAGGCAATGTGGTTACAGGATACAGCATGGTTACCTTCCACAGTAGCTAATCAGTGTTAAAAATCCTGCCTTATTATAGCAAGGATCTTCTTTCCTTGGAAATATAGATCAGCAGAAAAACAACTAACTAATATTACTTGTTTCTTCCATGGCACTTTAATTCTTCAAGACACTGCCCAGGTATTTCTGAACGAACCCTCCAAAACCCTCGCTGAGACAGGAATTATATACAATTGCTCTGCATTGACATGGCAACAAATGCCTTGTGGGAGCAGAAACACTAGTCCATACTTTGATCTTCACAGCTGTTAATGGGATTGGACTGTGAATATCTCAGAAATTTTCTGTCCCTGTGTGACTGACCTACTGTGGCAGCTGTCCTCCCCAGGGACATCAGAGCTGACTCTAGGTAGCTAGCTTGGGGTTTCCTACAGCCACTTTCACCATAGTATCTAAGTGCTGGGTGAAACTCACAAGTGGAGATGCTCAGTCCCTTCTCAGCCACTTGATCACAGCTATGGAACTCTCCTCTGTAATGGACAAACATGATCTCTGATCCTATCACCTCTCTCCCTCAGCAACTACCAAGGGGCCAGAGGAGGAAAACAGCTTTGCCACTTGCATTTCCTCAGTTTGGCATGACAGATGGGTGTGTATAGATTGGATACTTTTTTATTTAATATCTTCATTAGGGATCTGGAGAAGGTTGTAAATTATATATTAGTAAAAGTTATAGGTGATACTAAATTTTGGAGGAGACTGGGAGGACAAAGTAGGGTACACGCTCGGTTACTCTGTTATGTACAGTCAATGTGGGCAGAGGCAGTCAGCTGTAGTATACTGTGTGCAGCTCCGTGGACCATTGAGTATAGCAGTTGTAGTGCATACTCTGTTACAGTACACTGCATACCGTTACTATAGAATGCATACAGTCACCGTGCAGACAGTAAATTCTGGAGCAGAGCATACAGCTAGGTACTGTCTGATCCATAGTCTGTTTATGGTATGGTATGTACAGTCAGGTGCTCTGAATGTAGGTTCCAATGTGGTGGTACAGTTGGTGGTTCATACAGTAATTTATAGCACACAGTCAGTCACTGGGCAGTGTGTTCAGTCAGTTGCTGAAGGGTTGATACAATCTGTAGACTGGGCTTGATGTCTAGCTCTGATCAGACACACTGTCTCACTGAAGAAGTGGAGTGGGGGTTGAAAAAGACTCATAAAATTCTAATACCTTAATAATAAAATATTAACACAGGGAAGTGGGCATCTGCCTAGTGCCCCTTGCTGAATGTGGCCCTGCCCTTTCCTTTGGCTGATGGAGCCCGGAAGGCCTGCGGAGGCAGGATCCTCAGTCTCTGTGAGTATGTCTTCACTGCAATGTGAGCCCAGGGTTAGTGGAACTTGTGTCAGCAGATCCTGGGTTAGAGAACCCAAGGCTTGAGCTTCTACACTGATTGTCAACCCTAGGTTAAGAATCTTCTAACCTGGGCCCGCACCCAGGGCTCCAGCGTCCACCCAGCAGTACATAGGCCTGAGTCCAACCAACCATATCCAAGATTTCCTAGCGCCCTCTAGCCCTTTGTTCTTGGTGCAGTGTGGGAAAACTTGACTGTCCACCCCACATGTTACTGGACATTTGAACAGCTGCCAACACAACCTGCCAAGCCGTCATTCTAGTCTGTATGCTCCCAGCTACCAGAGCCAGCAACATGAAAGAGGCACCAAATGAAGAACTTTTCTCATTTGCTTTTGATTCTTGTTTTAGGAAATGAGCAGAGCTTCGGTGATATGCTGGTGGACATTTCAGTGGCGTTTTTTGACCCACTGAAGGCCTGACAGAGCTAATAATGAAGCAGGAGGAGGAGGAAGACACAGACATGGAACACGCAAACTGGCTGATGCTGCTTATGACACTCGATACAGCCATTGATGCCCTCTACGTAGACTGGGGCTTCTGCAACAGGACCACAAGCACAGACCGGTGGGATCACATTGTCTTGCAGACCTAGGATGACCAGCAGTGGGTCCAGAACTTTCACGTGAAGAAAGCTACATTTCTGGAGCTCTGTGAGCAGCTTGCCCTGACCCTTCAGGGTAAAGACACACGCATTAGGGTGGCCATGCCGGTCTAGAAGCAGGTCGTTATAGCCGTCTGGAAACTGGCTACCCCAGACTGGTACAGGTCTGTTGACAGCCAGTTTGGTGTTGGAAAGTGAATAAGGAGGTGTTATTTACTCCTTCACATAACACAAGAACTAGGGATCATCAAATGAAATTAATAGGCAGCAAGTTTAGAAGAAAGAAAAGGAAGTACTTCTTCACACAACGCACAGTTAACCCATGGAAGTCATTGCTGGGGATGTTGTGAAGGCCAAAACTATAATGGGGTTCGAAAAAGAATTAGCTATGTTCATGGAGGATAGGTCCATTAACGGCTATTAGCCAAGATGGTCAGGGATGCAACCCCATGCTCTCGGTGTCCCTAAACCTCTCACTGCCAGAAACTGGGAGTGGATGACAGGGGATAGATCTTATGTTCTTATGGAAAGTTGACTGTGTGTAAAGTGGTGGTGGAGGTTTCTGAGGCAATCAGGAGTGTGATTTACCCCAAGGAGATGGGCATAAAAAGATATTCCTGAAGTCACTGCTGGCTTTGAGAGAATGGGGTTTCCAAACTGCACCAGGGCCATTGATGGGACTCATGTGCCCATAGCTTGCCCTTCTCAAGGAGCACATGAGTACCTAAATCACACAGAGTATTGCTCTATTGTTATACAGGTCTCATGGACCACAGAGGCCAATTTATGAACATCAACATGGGCTGCACTGGAAAAGTTCATGATGCCATGGTTTTGCGCCAATTGGGAGACTACATTCTCCAGTCTCCCTTTGTTCTTGGTAACTTTGATAAGTGCAGGCCAGGATACAGCTGGTTCTGTCTTTCTGTTTGGGCAGTAGAAGGAGGCTTGATTTCTTACTGCCTTCCCACCAAATGTGTTGCTGGCACCTGGGATGCTAATAAAACTTCTGCACACGCTGCACCCGGGGCTCTGGCTGAACCCCTATTTAGCTGCTCTGCATTGCACCTTTTCTAAGTTCCTGTTTTAAAGCAGAAAGAAACACCTGGCAAGATGCTATTCAGAGTCATGAGCATATTGTATTTTTCAGGACAAAGAACAGCTGGCTCAAGCTGAACCCAGACAAGACTGAAGTGAAGCTGGTTGGAAAAGAGAAACACTTCGAAGAGCTGACCAAGACATTGTCTCCACCTTCATCAGCTGTGTGAAGCCTTGGGTGATGAGGCAGCCTCCATTTCCAAAAGAGCCACCTTTTCCTCCAGCTCACTAGGAAACTTTATTCCTTCTTTCTGGATGTGGAGCTGACCATAGTGATCCACGCATTTGTCACCCCAAGGCTGTATTTCTGTAATTCACTGAATCTGAAGCTGAATTTGAAGATGATGTGCAGGCACCAGTTGGTTCAGAATCCAGCTGCCTGCCTTCTCCATGGTTCAGGCTGCCGTGAGCACATCAGGCTTGTGTTCAAGCCCCTCCACTGGCTCCTAGTCAGTTTCTAATGCCAGTTTAAGGTCTTGGTCCTAATCTTGCAAGCAATTAATGAATCAAGCCCCGACTACATCAGAGATGGAATTCCAGTCTATGGACCACAACAGCAGAGCTCCTCTGGGACAATGCAGATTTCAAAGCCCAGGACGAAGCACATGAGAGCTGGGGACAAAGCATTCTCTGTCAAGGGGATCCAGGGGGATCCAGCTATGGAACAATCTTCCAGAGAAGATCAGGCAAATCCAGGAAAAACTGCAAAATCGTCTTTGAAAAGACTTCATCCCCAATAGCCAGAATGAGACTTGCAATCTAGAAACCCCTCCTACTCATCACCCAGCCCCCCAACCAACAAACAAAAACCCTGACAGAAAATCAACCTTAAAAAAACCTCTGAAAGTAAATCAATAAATTAAACAAAAACCTCAAACCCCTCACTCCAAGCAGAGAAGAGACGATAAAGACTCTAGGAAGTTCATTGGGGACTTTGCTATTGCTATTGCATCAAGGTGTAAGGCATTCAGATACCATGGGGCTGGATAGTGAGAGCTGTGAAGTGTCCCATTGTTATTTACTGTAGCTCACTGTGGGAGAGGTGATTTGGCATAACTGGACAATCCTAATATTGCATTAACATTGGGGGCGGGATGCATGTAATGAGCCAATTCACCCGAGCAGGTGTCAGGAAGAATAAGTTACCGCTCCTCGCACCACGCCAGGGGTCTACACCCCAAGGGAGGACAAAGGCACTGTTGTTGTCATGACCTGATTAGGGTTCATGACATGATCAGAGGGGCCGGGGGAGGGAGCTTTAACTTTCTCCATAGGAGGCTGCTGCGGGATTCCCTACATCAGCTCCAGCAACACCACTTTCCCACCCGAAGTTGCCCATGTTTTGGACAGTACTGGTGTCCTATGGGCAGCAGAGGGGTGGTTGGGACCACTTTTCACCATTGCAGTCTCAATCAAGCAAACTTTTCACTGTCTGGAATCTCTGCCAGGATGGGCCCTGGCATGAATTTGGTCCAATAGATATGTGTTCACATGACAAGCAGCACTAACTGACCTCCTATTTGGCAGCCTCAGCATACTGGTTAAGGACTGATGGGACACGGAGACCAAACTCTCCTTTCACCCCACATTAGCTGGCTGCACAATTTGTGGGAATCTTGCCTTGCTGCTGCCCAGCCTGTTCTGGTTCCGGGGGTAAATACAGAACTCCAGTCTCCAGAGCGCTGTCATCGATTGCCTTTCACCAGCACTGCAATCTTTCATCACATTGAGGGCTGGATTCTCTGCTGAGGCCCATTTCTGACTATAACTGGCTAAGATGATAACAGGATTCAAAAAAGAACTAGATAAGTTCATGGAGGATAGGTCCAACAATGGCTATTAGCCAGGATGGGCAGGGATGGTGTCCCGAGTCTCTGTTTGCCAGAAGCTGGGAATGGGCGACAGGGGATGGATCACTTGATGATTACCTGTTCTGTTCATTCCCTCTGGGGCACCTGGCATTGGCCACTCTCAGAGGACAGGATATTGGGCTAGATAAGGGGTCGTCAACCTTTCAGAAGTGGTGTGCCGAGTCTTCATTTATTCACTCAAATGTAAGTTTTTGTGTGCCAGTAATACATTTTAACATTTTTAGAAGGTCTCTTTCTATAAGTCTATAATATATAACTAAACAATTGTTGTATGTAAAGTAAATAAGGTTTTAAAAATGTTTAAGAAGTTTCATTTAAAATTAAATTAAAATGCAGAGCCCCCTGACCAGTGGCCAGGACCCAGGCAGTGTGAGTGCCACTGAAAATCAGCTCGCTTGCCGCCTTTGGCACGCATGCCATAGGTTGCCTACCCCTGGGCTAGATGGACCTTTGGTCTGACCCAGTTCGGCCATTCTTATGTTCTGCTGGGCCCCACCAAGCAGGGGAGGGGTTGCTGGAGTGGGTTACAGTTCCTTGACTGTCAACCCCAACCTCAGGGCTGCTCAAACTGCAGGCTGGTAACAGCTCACAAGAAACCATCCACCAGCTGAAAAGAGCTGGTTTGCAGCAGCACTCCAACCACACCCCTATGCAACACTGGGGCAGCGACCTATGAGAGGGTTACACTGCTTCAAGATCCACCACCGATGAGGGACCCACATGAGCTCTGGCCGTTTTCAGAGCAATGCAAAGGGGTGGGCTAGAAGAAAGAATCTCATGCTGAATTGCACCGGACCTGCCTTAGGCTTGGAGCTGTAGAGCATGCACTCTGAGCTGGCAGTCCCGGGCACACGGATCAAGGCTGAGTTCATTACTGAAAAGGCTTTGTCAAAGAATAGAAGCTGAGGAGAGGGGAAGTGAAAGCCACAGAGGCCAAGACACCTGTTCTTGTGTCTCTGTTTCTCTGGTGACCTTGAACTGCTATATTTGAGCAAGCGATTATGACTTGTTTGTTTCTGTCTTATCCTTGTTTGTGAAGCTTGACTGGATTCACACATCCCTATTTACAGAAAATGCCACCTTGAAGCTGCTGGGAAATTCTCACACCTGGCCAGGCACGGACCTCAGGGCAGGGGATTTATTCTCACTGGAGATACATGGGGCCTCTTGGAAAAAGCAAGTGAGACCAACATACTGACCACAACTGGCCTTTAAGAATCATTTCAAAATGTATCCGTGACGGTAATGCTCATCAAAAGGAGCAACTGAGGGCCTGGACAAACATGCAAATTTCACCCACACAGCTCTGCCAATGCACTATAAGCTGATCTGCAGCAACCCTGCTAGTCCAGTCTTGGGCACCCCATCCCACCAGTGTGCTGAAACCAGAGGCGACGCACCATGTGCTACCCACAGCTTTACTGCTTGGCTTGTACTGAGCATGCTCACATGGACTGAGCATGCTCAGTAACATCTGCTGAAGCTGTTGCCCTCACTCTGCCCCTCCCCACTGTCGGCAGGTCTGGGTCATGTCTGACTGAAGCATCTCAGTTCTGAGCTAAGTACCGGTCTCCCCAGCCCCATATCTCTGCCAATGCACCTTATGCCTGCCCTGCTGCACTCCATTCCTGTGCCCCCATACAGGCTTGCCAAATACTCATGGTATAAGAAAGCATTTCTGGTTAAAGGGAAGAACAATCATATTCCAAAGCACCCTCATAGTGCAATACATGCACCCCCTGGTGTTTATCAAGGCCAAAAAGGTAGAAATTTTATGGCATCCCCTTGTCAAAATATTGCCAGCAAATCATTAAGCCTGCCCCAGTTATGTCTGAGGGACAGCTGGCTACAGAGATAGTGTCTTCATATTTATACAGATCTTTAACTTTGATCCCATCATGATTATCAGTTTCCCTCAGAAATACTCATCTATACCTTAAACGAGGAGCTCATTGTCGAGCTCTAGAAGCCAAATGATGCTGTCACACAGCTCCTAGTAAATGAAGGAGTCAGCCCTCCTCGCAGTCCAAAACCTAGTGTCAGCATCACAATCTGCCTCATTTCAGTGGAAAAGAGTGTCCGCACCCTTCAAGCCCAAGACTTACGATGGAGTGGTGTCCAAAAGCCCGGAGCCCACTGCCCTCTGATGGTCTGCAGCACCATAAGAAGATGTGCAACAGTCCCTGTGCCTCACAGGAGACTTAAGCCAAGATGGAACCATTTCCTTCATCAGGAGATGAGGCTGAGGTGAGGCTGCCTTTGACTATGCACTCTGTAACTAGCCTCTCGGGTATTCTGTTGTTATGGCACATCCAGGGAAGACGGGCTGGTTGTGAATCATTTAATGACCCATATGACAGAAAGGAAAATCAGCTGCAGCTCAAGAAAAGGTGTATGTGTAACACTGACAGACCCCGGTCGTCCGTAAGATCAAACCGGGGTCCTCTGGAGCTTAGTGCATGAGCCTCTACCATATGAGCTAAAAGCCAACAGCCTCTTAAAGCTAAGGCTGTAGAGTAGACTCATTTTAACTCTCAATAAGTGGTCTCGGTGCCACTGGATGGGACAGAACACCACACCCAGGAAGTGTATGGGTTACATATGGTTAGGCAGACACCATCTCACTAGTGACTGAACTAGAGTGTCCCAACAGCAAGGGGAGGGTTTTTCATTCCACCTGCAGGCTGTGCTCACAGGAACAGGGAGGAAGAATCCTCTCCCTAAAAGCCTGGCTCTCTTGGAAGGAGAGAAAGAGAACTATGAGAGAGGAAGGTACCTCTGGGAGGGAGACAGGCACCCCTATTAGTGAGACTGGACCCAAACTGAGGGAGGGGAGACACATACACTGAGGGACAGCAGGGAAAATAGAACTCATGCGGGATGCCAGGGGACATGTACCAGGATACAGAATCCGATTTAGAGCTAACTTAGCTGCCATGAGCAGGCCTCAGTTAAGACAAGACAAGCCTCAACAAATAACTGCTGAACAAGCCTGAACAAGAAATTACTGAAACAACTAACTACTGTGAATATGTTTATAGAAAATAAGGGAGGCAAAAAATAACTAAATTAACTCTTGTGGCTGTGTTTATAGCGAACAAGGTAGGCAGGAACACCCCGAACTGATAAGATTGATCCTTATACAATCTGCAAAGCGATTGTCCTTGAACAATCTGCAGCGATTGGTCCTGACATGCAAGCAGTAGAAGTTAGTAGCTAGGAAAGATGTATATAAACTGTGTAGTGTGTGACATGAATTGGAACTGGGGTATCACCCTGTACCTACACCCCCTGCATCTGAGCCTGGGCCGCACAGACAAAAAGCTGTTACATGCCTAATAAAGTAACCAGAGTGATGAGCTGGAGTTGAACTGAGTTTTTTGGATCCCAGAGAACCAGCTGAAACATTCTTCCTGAACTGGAGGAGGTGTTCTGGATATGCCAAGAGGGAGGACTGACTACCAGAGGACATGAGGATGCAGCAGATGGAAAGGGGTTGGGGGACATAAAGCATGGGAGGTAACAGCGCTGGGGAATATGTGGGACACAGAAGCCTATGCACAGACAAACGAGTACACACAGGCATGGTCATACACACAGAGCTTTCAGGATGAACAGAACTGACATCATCTGTGGATTTAGCTCCTCGTCCCACTCAACTCTTTGTGGCTGCCTATATGGTTGAGCTCACTGTAATCCCGTCTTTGTACTACCTAGTCACAGAATAGTGGCTCAGAGAGGTTCCCAGCTGGGTTTTTTACGTTTTCTAAAAAGGTGCCTGGCTCACTAGCACGCAGGTTACTCCAGTGCCCTACGTGGTGTGACTGACACACAAAGGAACTTAAGTCACTCCTTTCGCTCCTGTATTTGTGTCACTGTGACTTGCCTTTGCTAGATTCTGTGTGTTACTAAAGTGTTGCCCCTACCACCACTCCTCACGTACACAAGGTCACCACTGCCAGCGATGAAAGTAGATTGATTGAAAGAGCCTGGGGAACACACCACAACAGCCAGAGAGGAGGGGAAATGCTGCTGCCCAAGCAAGATGGACAGACAAGCTTTGCATGTGTATGTTTTCAGCTGGTGGAGAGAGCCTCCTTTGTGGGTTTTGAAAACATGAGCTGAACATTGGGTATGGGCTGGGGTTGCTGCGCCTCTGACTTCTTCTTGTGGGGACAGCCCCACCTGCGCGTTCTGAGAAAGCACCAAGGATCAGTTCCCCTTTCGGAACACACGTGCCAAGCAGATTTCATCTGGGGGCTGTTCATGCGTCTGAAATAGGAGTGAAAAAATAATTGCGCAGTTGTTGCTGGGCAGCCACACACCCCCACACAGAGTTCGTATAGACCAAGTGTTTAGCAGTAAGTGTAGAGGAGGATGTTGTGGGGGTGGAAGGATGGCCTTATGGTTAGGGCATTGACTGGAGACTTCTTGTGCGAACTTCTCATTTTGTGTTCCCATGACTCATTTTTCCATTGGCAAAGGAGGATTATAACATTTCCTTGATGCACACAGGTGTTCTGAGCATTTCCTGATTATGACAATGAAATTAGTGTTGGGGAAGATATTTCATGTGAGCAGGCCTGTGTTTAGCAGTGGTTGAGGGTGGAAGCCATGATACTTCCATAGGAAAAAGGAGCTATGCTCCTCCCCAACCACATGTGAACCACAATGGATACCAACCGAGGGGGGGAAGGATACAGCAGGTCACAAGCATGCAGAGGACATTTGCCACACCAGCATCCAAATGTTTCTCTTGGCGACACCATCTTGCCTTCAGAATGCCACGTGTGCAATCTGTCACCATCCTGCAAGTGATAAGTGTGTAATCAAACCTTCTTTTGCCAGACCTTCAGATCAGGGTAAGATTTCATGAGTCATAACAGGAGAGGGTAGATAGAGACCCTCAAAACAGTGGGCACCTATAGTCTATCAATAAACGTCATTTGGAGGAAATAAAATCCCTTCTTCTCCTGAGAGGTAAATGCCAGATCTCCTCAACATCTGCCATCATGCACCCTGCCAGTATATCTCATATTGGTGTCCCTGAACTGCCTCACTGGTTGACCAGGGAGTACTATCCTTTGTGGTGGACATATGCAGTTGCTCCTTCTGGCAGGGAAACCATCACTGGCCCCAGTGCAGCTGGGAAAGCTAAATCTCTGGAAGCCATCTATTTAAAAAGGCACATTTCTAATACCAACCACCCATGAGTAAGTCACAGTAAGAATCCCCTGACAGGCCACCCTCCACACCACAGCACTGACAGTTGACCTGCCTTGCCATGGACCCATACAAGTCTGGGGTAGCCAGCTTCCACAGGACAATTGCAACCCACTTTCAGATGGGACTGGCCTCCTTCTGTCAAGTGTTCTGCCACAGGAGGGTCCAAGCAAGCTCATCACACAGCTCCAGGAAGGTCTGCTTCCTTATGAGGAAGTTCTGCGGCCACTGCTGGTCATCCTACATCCGCATGACAAAGTGAACCATGCTTGTTCTCCTGCTCCAGAGGGACAGTGGACAAACAGGGAATCCACAGCAATTGCAGCACTGATCATTACTGTCCAGTCTGCAACACGTTAATTTGCCTCCAAATCCCAACACATTCTGCGTTTTAGAAAATGCTTGCAAACTGCCCTCCAGACTCTCAATGAACATCTACATACATATTTGCCCAAAAGTAAGAGCAGCTCAGCCAATGGATCAAGGGCTCGACTCTTGGCTGGAATGGACAGGAGCGAGGAGCATGCCCCAGCCAGGAGTGCTGCAGCTAAGTGTGGCAGGCTAAAACCAGTTCTGCACAAGGGGTTGAGAAGAAGAGAGAAGTTCTACCACAAACCATTTCCTAGAGCAGCTCCAATTGGTGAGGCACCATGAACCCTGGGATACACCCCCAGAAATCCTTGCACCAGACACATGTAGCTGCAGTGGCAGTGTGGAGGCAGGTATACAGGGGGTGGGGTGGGGGTGGGTGCAGCAATTCAGAGGTGGGCGTGGCTAACACACACCCGCATTCAATGTAGACAAATGCCAATCCTGCCATGGGATGTGGTTAGTGCTGCCTCTGACACTATCCATAGTATTGAATGCTCTTAACCCCAGGCAACAGCTGAGGTGGTGGCCTTGGGGGAGTAGGGGGTAGGTGGGAAGGAGCAGTGGGGTGAGAAGATGGGGTGGGAGGGATTTGGGACATGCAGGGCTGTGGCGGCCAGAGAAAGAGATGACTTTTCCCAGCTACAGGGCTGCGGCTGCAAGGGAGAAACATCCCTCCTTCCTAGCCCCAGCTCGGGGGCTGCTGCGGTGTGGGAGAGAGGGCACATCCATCGCATTAGAAAGGTAAGACTACCGATATTAAAGGATGAGTTGTGTGCTTTTATTTGTAGAACAAAAAATGTTTATTATTAAGGTTTTTTTTACATAGCGCTTTTATCCAAAGCACTTTACAATAGTTAGCTAATGGTACAAACGTTTGGAAAGATCATTAAATGGTCCGATCATCAAGTGGTCCATGGAAAAAAAAAGTTTGAGAACCACTGGAATAACCAATAAAAGCCAGGGGGTCCAGGGGTGGTCAGGGGACTGAGAGCAGGGGGGGTGGATGGGGGGCCATCAGGGAACAGGGGGTGTTGGATGAGGCAGGAGTCCCGGGGGGGGCCATCAGGGGGAAAGAAGCAGGGGGATCAGATGCGGGCAGGGGCTGGGACATGCCTGGCTGTTTGGGGGAGGCACAGCCTCCCCTAACTGGCCCTCCATACAATTTTAGAAACCCGATGCGGTCCTCAGACCCCTGGGCTAGGGTCTCATAGAAATGTTGAAGGAAGAGGCATGTAGTACTTGGCAAGTTAAGCTTCCACACTTCCTATTTTACCTGGTAAGGGAAATCCTTTAGGGCTCAGAAGCTGTCCTGCCTAAGAAGCTCCTTGCCGTAGGTCAGAGGGCAAACTCACATAGCTATGCAGCAGTGAATGGTCCTGTGATTGTGGGGAACTTTCCTGGCTTACCCACTACCCCAGTGAAGTGGGCTAGCGAAAGGATCCGAGTTCTCGCTCCTACTTCCTTTACCCAGATGCTTGCCTGACCTCGAGGGCTCCCCTTCTACTCTCCTGTGTGGCAGAGTCCTTGTAACCCCAACAAGGCTGGGCCCAGGATTCCTGGGGGGCTCAACCCCCAACCTTGTTGTGGTCACTTTGGACAGGGGCTAGGGTGTCCCCACTCCGGGGATGCTCTCTCCGCACAGGATGCTTCCCTGACCAACTGATCATTACAGTTCAAAGCAAATGCAATTTATTAAACAGCAATCAAATTAAAAAAACAAAACAAATGGGAAATGGTAAAGGAAAACACATCACAACCAGGGTCTCTGGAATGTAAGGGCAGTTCACAGTCTGTTCCTCACATGTCCCAGGCCTCCTTCTCAGGCCCTGGCTGTGCTGCAGGGATGCTGCGGGTCAGACACTTGCTCTGGCGGAGGCCACACGCCCTCAGGCTCTAGGGGGCAGGACCCTTCTTCCCAGTGTCAGCCCTCCGTCGGGTTTACGATCCCCCTCCAAGGCTGGCCTGCGAAACCTCTTGGCTAGGGAGGTCTCCCTGTGCTAGGCCTTCTGCCCAGGGTCCCCCCTCACTCTCTGCAGCTGCTTTCAGCACCCGGCTCCGGACTGCTCCAGCCCCAGCTCCACTCTGCCTCAGCATAGGGTTGCCAGGTGTCTGGTTTTCGACCGGAACGCACTGCTGCCTGGGCCGTTTAAAGTCCGGTCAGCGGCGCAGCAGGGCTAAGGCAGGCTCCCTACCTGTGGCTCCGCGCAGCTCCCACAAGCAGCAGCATGTCCCCGCTCTGGCTCCTATGTGTAGGGGCCTCACACTGCCCCCGCCCCAAGCGCCAGTTCTGCAGCTCCCATTGGCTGGGAACTGCAGGGGCGGCTGCATGGCCGCAGCCCCACGTAGGAGGTGGAGGAGGACATGCCGCTGCTTCCGGGAGCTGCTTGAGGTAAGCGCTGCCCAGAGCCTGCATCCCTGAGCCCCTCCCCATGCCCCAACCCCAGCCCTGATCCCCCTCAGCCACATCAGGGAGCCCCCTCCTGCACCCCAAACCCCTCATCACTGGCCCCACCCCAGAGCTGGCACCCCCAGCTGGAGCCCTCACCCACTGCCTCAGCCCGGAGCCCCCTCCCGCATCCTGAATTCCTCATTTCTGGCCCCACCCCTGAGCCTGCACCCTCAGCTGGAGCCCTTACCCTGTCCTGCACCGCACCCCACCCCACCCCCTGAGCCAGCCTGGTGAAAATGAGCAAGTGAGTGGGGGTGGGGAGAGTGAGTGACACAGGGAGGGAGGGAGCAGGGGGCAGGGCGGCGCATTGGGCAGGACAAGGGTGTTCAGTTTTGTGCGAGTAGAAAGTTGGCAACCCTACTTCAGCACTGCGGTTGCTCTGCCTCCAGCCCCTTGGGCTGCTTCTCTGGCTCCTCTGGCTCTGGTTGCTGCAGCTCTCCTCCCAGCACTGACCTGCTCCCTGGGCCACGTCTCTGGCTTTTGTTGCTGTGGCTCTGCTCCCAGCATAGATCTGCTCCCTGGGCTGCTTCTCTGGCCCACCCAGCCCTACTCCCCAGCTCAGCTCGGGCTCCTGCTCTCTCCTGGCTCAGCCCCACTCTGTTCCAGACAATTCCAGCTAACACAGAAGATTGGACCCCCCTGGCCTCCTGACTCCCTCATTAGCCTGCCTGCCCTTTCAGTCAGGCTGACCTGAAGCATTGTCCTCTCCCCATTGTTCCTGGGACTGTCAGTCTGATTTCCCATCGACCCTTCCCCTTTCTTTTGGTACTGGGAGCTAGCCAACCAAAAAATCCCAACAGTCTCCTTACATATGCAGCAGAGTCACTGAAACGGGTAAAACCCTCTGCACCATCTTGGTGGGA
This sequence comes from Natator depressus, assembly GCF_965152275.1. NCBI lineage: Eukaryota > Metazoa > Chordata > Testudines > Cheloniidae > Natator > Natator depressus. Next base: position 204,520,581 of record NC_134234.1, on the reverse strand, counting down.
GGAAGAAGCAGGCAAGGCATATAGAGTGGCACATGATTGCTAATTTTGTGACAAATAACCACAAACAGAAAGGATTGCTACCACTGGGAGACAGCTGTCTGTTGCAGTTGGATGCAAATGGCAAGTATTGCAGCTCATTCTGTGGCTGCTGAATTTACATGGCCCTAAGATGCTCTCAGCTTTTTATAGCACCTTTTCTTCAAAAACTCACATTTAACAATGTACACAAAACTTACTTCCCCCCTGCCATTGAAATGCAGCTGACTCAGGTAGAATGGAGCAGCTGTGGACCATCACAGTAACACCACAACAGCTCAGAGAGGAAATGAAGACTATTCCCACATCCAACTGAAAGTCTCATGCAGCTCCCAGCCACCCTTCCCACCATGGAGAGCCAGGAAGCAAGGGGCAACTGACAGACCCACTCTGCTTACCTTGGTTTCTGGCTATGGAAAAGGAAGGCAGTGACTGGGTCTCTTTTCCCCTGGAGGGGTGGGAGAGTTTTTTCTTTATGGAAAAATGTATATTTTACAGTTTTATTCTTAAGCAGAGTTAGAGCACAAACAATTAACACTGTAGTTGAAAAGTGTGTTTACCCAAAGTTGCCAGAGCTAATAAATTATTCAACAGAAATACTGTGAATTAAAAATAAGGCAATAAACCTAAACAGCCCCTTAAAGGTCTCCTCATCCCCAAAAGTACAGAACTGATAAAGCTAGTAGAAAATGAGTTGGAAATGCTAGTGTCACCTCTCTTCCAAGGAAGGGAGGAGCAACCTGCAAGGGAATTGTCTTGTAAAGAAAGAAGGCAGTTGAGGGCTTCCAATTTGGACCATTCTTCCCCCACAAGGTGCTGGCCTTGATGCTGCACCACCTATGCATAGAAAACCCTTAGATCCCAGCACTAGCTGCTCCCACTTCAGATTCTGCTATCTGATAATTCCTTGTTTCCTCCTGCCTCTTCATTGGTTGGTGAAAAGGAGCAGAGGTCCACAAGCCCAAGAAGAAAAAGGGGGAGTCCTTCCTCTCCCTTGGTGCTTTCATACTCTTCCCCTTACACCTGCATAGCATTTGTAGCTTGCAAGGGTGATGACAAGTTACAGTTCTGTGAGCTCACTGTTGCAATGCATTTAGGATGCTGGGCAGAAAAAACCCAGGCATCTCTTAGGCTACTGGCTCAGTATCTTCATTGTGCTAACTGATCTCAAGGCATTGGCCTCTGTTAGATCTCACCTCAGCACCCCCAAGCTTGTTGAGATGGTGACAAGGAACTGGCCTGCATGTGCTCACTGGCTCAGCCCATCTAGTCTGATGCAAGAGGCTAATGACAGAACGTTTCTAGTGGAAGTGTGGGGGCTGGATGTATGTTATTAAATCTTCCTGATCACTAGAAAAAAAGGGTTTTCGTGGTTTGGAGGAAAACAACCTGGCCCACCCAGAGTGACATCCATCCTCCAAATTGAATCCCAGGCTGCCTACTAAATACCAAGCAACAAAGAAAGCAGCTCCTATGCTAGCCTGAAGGGAGTCACTCTGGATCAGCTAGGTTTGACAGCAGGAATGTACTGCCACTTGTCCTGGGACTCAGCCCTTCGCTGCAAGGAGATGGCTATATGTACAGCGACTCTGGGACTGGCTGCTTAGTAGATAAGGCCAGAGTCAGTCCACAGAAGAGCTTATGGCTCTCACCATTTTAGAACAGTCTCAAGGTCTTACTGCAACTAACCCCACAACAAGACTACACGAGAAGCCCTACTGGTGAAATTGCAAAGTAGCAAACCAACACAAAGAGAGTTTGTGCTCACAGAGTAGAGCTACCTGGCATGTCATTATGGCAGGTCCTATGAATTTGGTTACCCTCACAGGAGCAACATTCAAAACCTTACATTACTTCCAAAGTGATGGGGTCACCTGCAGAGGGCTTGGGCATGAGCCAATATTAATTCAAATAGCCTGCTCCCATCTGAATCGTTAAATGGGCAACATCTTGTCCCCACCTCGTGCATCCCTAGAGACACTTGCCTCAATTCTACTATAGAGGTGATGGCAGAAATCAAAGATCAGACTCCATCTCAAGAAGGATCTCAGTATGCTGGGATATCAAACAAATGATAACCAGATAAGGAGTTGTCCTTTTATTTTATTTACTCCTAGTTTCAGAATATTTCATCTTAAAACTGCACAGTTCGCCATGCCCCATTTTTAGATCTGGTTAGCACAGGCCGTGGTTAGAGCAACAGGCCCTGGGAGTCAAGACTCCTGGGTTAAATTCCTTGTTCTACAGTATGGGGCTTGGCAAAGGTGCTTCCCCTCTTTATGACTCAGTTTCTCTGGCTGTGAAATGGTCTTTCCCTCAAAGCACCACTGTGAAGGAGGGCAGGTAGCAGTTTTAAACATCTACACCACTGGCCAGAGTTCAGCTCTGGGTCATAATTTTGCTCCAGCTCTCCAAAGCAGACATGCCATTATACCCTGGGGCCAGAGTGATCCCTCGAGTAATTCCATGAATTGGGTCCAGGGGGCTAAGTCCTGTTCAAGGATGCATGTTCCCATTTAAATGAGTGGTGGCTGTGTGTCATGGGGCTGTATTCAAGGTCAGATTTAGAGCAATACAATCAATAACCCAGAAGCGGCAGTTATATCTGCCAGTCTGTTAAGGGTTGATTTACGCTACCCTTAGCAGAACTTCTACTGGAGTTAGAGAGTTTTGAGTGTAGCTGGATGGGAGGATCAGCCCCAAAAGCCTGAAAACAAACCTGCACCTTGCTTTAAGAAAAATCACCTGGGGGTGGGGGTGGGGGGGAAAGAGAAATGCACTCATGTGCTCTGTAAAAGCTACATCTGTCCTGGCAGTGATTCACTAATGTGAAGTGTTTTGAGATCCTTGGATTAATGGTAAAAGAGGCAGGCCAAGTACTATTATGACTAGCAAATGTGCTGGTGAAAGCAGGAATAGGTAGGTTCTCAATCTCAACCTACCCAGCTAGAAAATTCAAGGCCTAGGGTACATGGCAAATCTAAGATTTAGGGACTTTTGCTACTAAAATAAGTGAGAATACTAAATATTTCTTCTGTTTGCACCAGGTGACTGCAGCAAAAATAAATGTCTGCTCCCCAAATCTCGCATCTGGGCCTCCGCAACAACTAAACCTGTATCTACTAAAATGTATTTCAAGACACCTGCAGGTTTCAACATTGCCCAAAATAATATTGCACACCATGGTAACAATAAGAACAATTCTCAGACCAGTAATAGCTTTGTGTTATTTATGGCAATATAAGGACATATTTCTCAAGAGAAGAGTATTACACCATTTTATAGCATGGAAATTGAGGCCCAGTGTACTTATGAACCTTATGCAAGATCACCAAGCAAGTCAGCCGCAGAGATAGGATTAGAACACAGAACTGTCTGGCTCCATCCCTGCTTGGAGCACTTCACTTTGTAGAGCCATTCCCTGGCTTGTATAATTTAAATGGCAGGCATGGTAGTAAGAGGATGAGTAGGCAATGAGTTCTGCATTCAATATAGCACTGAATCTGCTTGTATTTACATCATAACCAGTTCTTGGATCAATCACTGGATGGAGCTTTTCTATCCAGAGCCTAGGTGGATGGCAGAACTGGTACTAGATTAGCAGTCTGTGCGTGGCCCTTTCTCAGTACAACACAAACGAAGACAGGAGTAAGCACACTTTTCATATCAGACTTCAGATGCAGATAAAACCTCAAGTACCCACAAATTGCATATAAGTTCCAAGGTCAAGATATCCTGGTAGGACAGAAGCCTACTCATAATACTAACCCTCAAAGACTTAAATAGAGCTATGCTGGAGCCAGGGACTGGGTTGCATAGACTCAGTTTCAGGGACTTCAACTTCTGCATGGGTGGTGTCTAACACACTATGATCAGTAGTAGGAGTTGCCATTAGGTATTTAAGTGTACTTTCACTGCCCATTTCCTATTAGCAGATATTAGGGGTTTTTCAATCCTTTTATCACGAAGGCAAACAAACTATGCCAGTACTCTTAGAAACCATGAAGTCCTATATGTTTCCAAAATGCCCACCTGCAAATGCTCCTCAGCTTTAGGAGCAGAGTAACAATGATTTGGCAGGATCACATATGTTTGCTGTAAATATATTAGTATCTGTCACATGGTCCTCACCATCACCCCAGGTTCCTTTGAATACAGGTGTGGCAGATGAAAGGTAATCAGATGTGGTTCTTTGCAAACAACTTTCTAAATCCCCTCAACTGAAGCATAAGGGATTCATGGCAGTGCAGAGAGGGGGTTAAGAAATCCCTCTTTTCCATAGCCTCCAAGTCCTAGCCAGCTGACCTAGTTGGAGAGTGAGCAATCTGTTTTTGAAAGTTATCTGCTGTAAAGCCTCATGCTATTTTGTGGAAGCAATCAAGTAAAGCTTGAATAATTTTTCTGTTGAAAAGGCAGCTTTCAGGAAGAAGAGATGTATTTTAATTTGTCATTTATCCTTCAGCCACCCCCACATACAAATAGTCCGTCACACACGGGGCGTGTTCTCACATCTGCCCTGCACCACACTGTAACTGGATAGGAATGTTGTATAGGATTTAGCTGATGCAGCCAATGAAGCAAGCGATACCAGTCCTTTTTCTCATTTACATACCTAACCAGAGTGAAATATACCTTTGTTACACTGAAGATGGGTTATTTTCATGTACTATACCTTGACCTGACCCTGGAGGGCACCTGCAAGTTACAGCTGAATCAACACAGAGACTCATCAGTTAAGTGGCTGTTTGAACTTAATCCATAAGGATCAACATGATTCTGTAAAGGGAAAAACTGCTTGTGTGATGAAAAAAACGTAAAGATTTGATCCTACACTATACATATGTGAAGAGCTGCTATACAAGATAAAGTAAAATGACTGAGGGTGCTATAGATACCATTCTACAATGAGACATAGCTTTTGTGTTATTCCTGTGGAGAAGCAGGAGTAAGGCCAATGTGGTTGCAAGGTTTTACATATAAGAACAAGAATGGAGAGGCTGGTACACCAAAACAAGAAATACAAGTGAGGACAGAGGGAGGTTTCACATGAGATGAAAAGTAGGATTAAAAAGTGAGGCAGAAATAAGAGAGGATTATTCAGGGTGGCCAGAGCTGCAAAGAATGCTCTTGCACTTCTGTAATACTGCATCTGATGATCTTAGAGTGACAAGATAGCAAATGTGAAAAATCAAGACAGAAGGTGAGGGGTAGTAGGTGCCTGTAAGAAAAAGCCCCAAATATCAGGCTGTCCCTCTAAGATCAGGACACCTGGTTACCTTAGATGAACTTGACTAGAGGAACAAAAGGAAAAGTTGTGATAGGGTAAGGAGGAGGAAGTGGAGGTGAGAGAAGAGCCATAACCTTAACATGTACATGGTTTCCTCCCTTGCCACATCAACTGGCAGCACTAAAAGCAACCTGGAATCTGAAAGTCAAGCTGGATTCTTTCTGGCTCACACATCCACAATAAAGATCCTGCTCATACAAATTAATTAAGAGAAGTCTTATTTTTGCATGAGCCAGAGGAGAACCTAGCTCCTGCAGCTATATTCACCCTGGAGCACTCACACAGTAATAGGTTTCAGTTCTTTTATAATGCTTTTTATACACAATTCATAAATTGTTCAGTCAACAGCTTTAACTGAACCCATATAAGAAGTGTATCATGATGCTATTTTTAGACTAGAACCATGATTTGATATGCTAGCATTCCTGATAGCATGCTAGATCTTTGAGAGATGAAGGAGGAAGACTTTCTCTGCTGGATCAGGGACAATGAAAGCCTACATTAATTTGCAATCTTGCATCTAAAGGTGACAACGTAGAAGCATGCAATAAGTTAAGAGCTATGCTGAGCTTCTCCAGTGCTAGTTCAGATTGTTTCTGTAAGGTAGAGTCTACCCCTCTCCCCCCTTGACTCCAACGATGAACATGGGGATGAGTCATTAGCATCTGCTGGCTCACTGCCAGGGAAAGAATAATACAGCTTGTTAATAGAGGCTATACAGGCCATCATAGGCTGTAGGAAAGATGTGTAGCTTTTTCCAAGCCTCTGTCGTCTCTTGGTTAGGTCTTTAGGGGAAGGATCAGCTTGTTTCAGATCGAAGGTAATGAACACACTGCTGAAGTCCTGTTCCTCTTGAACCTCTACAGGAGTTTTAAGACACCACCACCAGGTGATCTAGGGCCTCTGAAGCTTGATCAAGAGGCCTAGCTCATCATTACTGAAGTGCCTGGTGGAGCATTACTTTAAGAAAGGTGACATTTTCTCCCCATACTCAGAGGATGGAAGAAACTTGAGGCTTTTGATTTAGATCCTCCCCGGTAATGAGAGCAAAGGGATGAAACAAACAATAGACTGGCATGGAAGGGTTGCCTCTAGTTTCCTTTAGAGACTTGGCTTCTTTTACTGTTGTGGGTAGGCCCAGTAAAATGCCATCAGCAGCTCATGACTACTCAAGAAGATGCCTCTCATCTTGAGGTATAAGCCTTGTTTAGCTTCCTTCTTGCCATTCCTGAGACCACCAGGGGAGCTGAAGCACAGAAAATGATTTAGTGTGCACCACCTGTCCCAAGAAGGAAGCATAAGCCATTTGTCTTCTTCCCCCCACCACATTTTACCTTCCCCCTCCTGCCCACATGAGACCATTGCATAGGGACTGGAGACAGACTAGTATTACTACCCCTGGGTCAATGAGTAAGTTTACAAGAAGCCTAACTGGCTGGGGGGGGGGGGGGGGGAAAGAAGGAAGAGATTAGTCCCTAAATGAGGTCAGCTATAGGAGTTCTGCCATAGTGGGCCCAGGCAGGTGCCTACCTCAACTGTTCAGTAAATAAACACTGTTGAGGCCAGTAGGATGAGCTAGTGTCCTCCTTATTAGAAAGCAACATAATCTGACTTGTGTTCCAGTGCTGTTGGGTCTCCTCAACTTTGTTCAGATACATGACAAATCTTTTCAATTTCACCTCCATTGTAAAGATCTTACCACTCCTAAATTATGGTTCTTTTCCCAAGTGACTGAATGGAGAGGGACGAATAGCCTCCTCCCCCTAGGGACATGAAACAATTTGTACTCATTACCTGCTACACCCAAGAGCAGACCAGTGACATGAAGTTGCTTTTTGCTATATATTCAAGCTATTAACTTAACACTGTTCCACATGACTTGATATTTGGAACATTTGCCTAGTTTTATACCCATCTATTGTTACTAGACAGACAATAAGTAGACCTTAGCACACAAGCGGCAACATTAAATGACAGTGGAGTCCTTAACTTAAGTTTTTATTTGTCCAAGAAACTCAAAGGCATAGTTAAGGTCCAACATCCAACATTTTTATTTTAAACATAACAAAATAAATTTGAGATCACAGTGCATGGGAGTGAGCAAGTTAAAAGTGACCAACCATTCTGAGATAGGCCCTACCTAAGCACTGGGGGCTCATTATAAGTTTGAAAATCCTCCAGAGACTACGCCAAGCTGTGCCAACTCCCCAACCCCATCTCAAATTAAAAATAAAAATAAAAATCAGTTTCTCCCAAGTACCCCTGGGCAGGTTTCTGGAACTGGCTTTTAAACAGTTTGCTATTAAAACAAAAAAGCCACTTGTTGAGGACAAATACAGAACAGGCTCCTCCCAGACCTAAAGCAAGAATATCACATCACTTTAGTCAGTTAAGGAAAAAAGAAAACTGAACTATTCTAAATGCCTCAAATGAGTGGCTGTTTCACCTTCCATTTACACATTAGGAACAAAAAAAGAACGAAGTTCTGACCTTTAATTTTTCCAGTGTCCATGAATGCAGCCCAGTTTTCCTTTCAAAAGCCCTTTAGTCCAATCAAAACAAGATGTAGACCAATACATTTTAACTACTCTGAAGAGCCACAGGTAAGCAAGACTTCAGCACTTGGAAGCACTAGTTAGTCTTCCCATCAGATATTAGCAAGGCTGAGAATGTTCCTCTGAATGCCCAAACTTGACCTGGACTCTGAGCCAACTGTGACAGGAACTGGTTTTCTGTTACTCTTGTTTCCTGCCACACAAAAATACTACACCCTGATCCAGTGCAGTGTGGCATGTCCCTCAGTAAAGGAGAGGGAATATTCCAAGTTGATGGATGGGCTGAAGGCTTATATTTGAGTTTCCTTTTAATTTAAGACTATTTCTCTTCTAAGTCCCTGTTCAAACCTCTCAATGAGCAGGAAGTCAAGAGTTATCACATCATTAGTCAGCAATAGAAACCCCTGAAATATAGGTAGTATGTAAATACCAAGTGCTTGTCTCCAACAGCAGGTCACTCTGGTATGAAAATTGGAGTTATTTCCATTATATTGTTCTAAGGGGTGAAAATTTCAGCTAAAATTAAAGCAGCTAGTATTTGAACATAAGTATAAAAAAATCAGAAGTGAATAGGGCATTTAGAGGTAGGGTCACCGCCTGCTTCCTTAAAAAGTATGCTTTAGCCGCCAGTCTAACTGATAACTGGATAAGCAGAGGATAAATATGGTAACATTTGCTCTTCCCTTAATTTGCAATAAAGGTAAAATGCTGCTGTCCTCACACCAGTTCAGAGTAGCTATGAATCACACAGAGGTGGTCATTCAGAGTACCTGTTGTGGTCTAAATGTTTGGGTGCACTAGCCTAATGTGCATTAACAGTTCATTAGAGCAGTAACTCCACCTCCTCTAAAAAAAATTTTGGGGGATGGGAGAGAAGAGATACAATAAGAAGTCTTAGGACTTCTCTACACTTCACTAAGCACTACCTACACCAACAGGAGAGCTTGTCCCATCAGCATTGGTACTCCACCTCCCCAACATGGAGTAGTTATGGTGATGGGACAAGCCCTCCCATCACTACAGTACTGTTGACACCAGGGGTTAGGTCAGTATAACTATGTCACTCAGGGGTGTGGATTTTCCACACCCCTGAGCAACGTAGTAATACAGACATTAGAGTAGAGATTAGATTTCAAGAGGGCACATAGTACTGCCTATAGTTATGGCTACATTGCAATCAGGGTGACTGCAACATGTGTATGTCCACACATCCTGCAGTCACTCCCGATTGCATGTAGACACTTAGTCTCAAGTCAGGCTAGCCCAGCAAAACTGGTAAACGATTCTCCTGTGGCTCAAGTGTTGTTTAGACTAAGTTACATTGCTGGTGTTTTTGAAGACTTTTGTGAAGCTACTCCTGCAAGAGTGAGATGTGATAGTGCTAGTAGAAGTTTTGCTTCCAATATCCAGGCAGGAGGTATTAACTATTGCAGTTCAGCCTCTTACCCCACATTCAACCTGTACTTGAACCAGAAGCATGCAATGGCAGCACAGAGCCTAGTTGCAAAGGCATCATTAATACCACTAAGGGAGACTGAATTAAGTGAGCAGCCTAAATTTAGGTTAAGGCTTCTACTTAAACTCTTCCCAGTGCTCATTCTCATGTTACCCAGTGCTAAAAAAGATGGACTTACAAAATTAGATAAGCCAGTGAATAGGTTGCCAAGAATATTTTGAAATAGAGCAAAGCTGGACTAGTAGTAGCACCTTATGCAAGGCTATTTATTACTCCAGCTCTACCTCATCATTAGGCCAGGATTGCGGTGGAGGCAGTACAGAGGAAATAAAGTACATTCTAGCAATACGCTTTTGCCAGTGCCAGTTGTGAGCCTGGTAGAGCTAGATATGGCTTTAAGACCTTAACTTTAGGAATGCAGACTGGGGGGTGGGGAAGAGTATTTCAACATAAAAAAATTAAAGCCAGGAAGCTGGCCATTAGGAAGATACTGAGCCAGGGTCGCCATCTAGCATGTGGCTCTGCAACTCAGGAATCTGGTTACTACACCAGCACTTTGAACAAGGGGAAACAAAACAATGTTTCCTGAAACTAGAGCTTAGCTACCCTGGCTCCAGAGGGATCCATAGCCTTTTCCTCTGGCTTTCTTCCTCTCCTAGAAAGATGGTTACCCTTGCTGGGTAACTTCCTGGCAGCCAGATTTCTGGCCTTGATTCCCCCCCACCTCCCCCAACCTTTCTGAGTTTAGGGTAGATGCAGCAATACCAACTAGGCAGATCTGCAGTAGTAGGATTTATTACAGTTAGTAAGACTTTAGGGCTAGATTTTTTGAGAGATCTCAGCAATCAGCAGCTCTCAGAAGAGGAGAGTTGTACACAAGAATCTGCCTACTTCCTTCAGGCATCAAAACAGGAGCAAAGATATGTGGGTTTTTTTGTTTTGTTTTCTTAAAGATCTAGCCATTAGATCCTACAAGAGAAAACAGCTTTGACTCATATACACATCTATTTGAGATGGAAAGAAACATGCCCCTTTCAGGAAGGGGGTTGGTATTAAAGTTAGTATAAAGGATAAGTTCAGATATTGATAACTGAGAGACTAAAAGCCATTAAAAAGGGACAATATTTGAGGTATAGTTTTACTCTTGTGATCCTCTTAAGAGAGTTCTCCTCCTCCCTTACTAGTGGTCCTTGTTAGTGGCATTGGAGAACCCAAAACTACCTGTGTTTGATTTACTCCTGTGCACCACTTTTGGTGAGCTTACGTGCCTGGGTCTGAAGATTTTGGCTTTAGACAATAAGGTAGATAGTCAGTAGATTTGGTAACCACATGAACTTTAGAAAAAGACTAAGTTTTCAAACTGGTTCAATCTTTCTTTCTGAACATGGCAAGGAAATGCCACACTTAGACGCACAAGTCAAGATTTTTTAGGAGTAGGTGTCTTGATTTATACTTGGCAGCATAAAGTAGTGCTGAGCACCTAGAAGCCCCCCAGTTAAGTCAATGAAGTTGCTAGATACTCATTTTTGAAAGTCAGCTGTTTATAAGGCTGTTTGATATTTTTAAAAGAATGCTTCAGGTTAGGCTCAAGTTTATTCTCTACTTTAGACTCCTACCTAGCCAAGGTTATGCTAACTGAATAACTAAAACTAAGTGTTTCATATTTTACATCTGTCCTGCTGAAGTGGTCCTTATGAGTCTGCCATCCAAAAGTCAGACATACCGATAGCTTTTTATTGGAGGAGGGAATTTTATCCTTTTGACAAACGGGCATTAGAGGAATTTTATTCTAGCAAGAAACAGCCTTCTATGGTGTGCCAGAGGAGTGTTGCCCAACCACTGCTTTTGCCCTTCACCTTTAGTTCTGAAGATTTGGGTCCTCATCTTACTTTCTACTTCATTCTGTAGAGAAGTTTGAATCCTGTGCTCAATACTTGACAGTTAAGTTATTGCAATTGCAGATATTGAAGTATCACCCCAGGCTCAAACAGGAGAAGACAGATGTAACTTCAACTTACTGAAGATGGTAAGAAAAAAGTTATGCAAAACCATGCTTAAATATTGGCTAAGTCTATTTGAAGGTTACCATGTGTAGGTTATCATTTTACCCTCTTTCCACTTCTGGGAAGGAAAACCTAAGACTGCCAGGTCCTCTGCTGGACTGTACTTAATCCATGTTTCACTACTAGGCATCTAAATAATTATATGGGTTAATGTGCCAATAAGCTTCCTGACCCTCCTATGGAGAACTCTGGAAGATTTGGGATTTTTAGCCTTTGGTTAGGTCTACACTACAATTAGACACCCACTGTCAGCTAGCTCAGGCTGCAGGGCTGTAAAATTGCAGTGTAGATGTTTGGGCTCAGGCTCCAGCCTGAGCCCAGGGACCCCATAAGGTGGGAGGATGGTCCCAGAGCCCAGGCTCCAGCCTGAGCCCAAACATCTACACTGCAATTTTACAGCTTCAGCCCCTCAATGGGTGTTTAATAGAGAAGGGTCATGTCTACATTGCCATTAGTTAGGAAGGGTCAAGACAAACAAGCTAAGCATCCACCATTTAACTAGATTCAAGACACATACTCCTTTGAAGAGCAATCCTCCCCTTCATAGAAAAGGGGTCTCCACTTCAGAGATTACTCATAACACATTATGGCCTGATTTCTGCCTTATTCAGTCTTTGTGGGGAGTTCTGTGTTTGTGCCACACTATTTAACAATCATATGAAGTTGTAGTGAAGAAACAGAGGAGAATTTCAATAGGTCTCCAAACAGCTTATCTGATGCTATGAACTTGTGAAAGGGCTATTGTTGAACTCTGAAAGGAGCATTTTCAGTTTGAGACAGGAAGTTATTAGATTACTTTCCATAAGGGAAAGTGTTTGGTGCTGCCCAAAGGTGTACAGGAATATATGCATTTGTAGGAGGCACTTGGTAAATATCTAAATATATTTGAGAAAAGGTTGGGTGTTTGGAGTGTGCCAGATAGGCACACCTCATCCTACAATTTAGGAGAAAGAAACATGCTTTCTTAGTACTGTATGTGGTGGTGAAGAAAGGGCATGTTAAGCTGAGCTTTAGTATAGGAGGTATGCTATTCCTATTGGAACGCTGTGAAAGACATTCCTGGGAAGGGTTGCCCAGTCAAAAAAGGGGTTCCAGTTCCTTTAGAAGGGCAGGCTTCAGACAATTTTTTTTTTTACCCAAACATTGTTTCAATACTTGTAATTGTTTTTGAAGCTTTAATTGTGTTAAGGACTTCAGTCTTTGTACATATGAGTTAACATTCTTGGGAATTGGTCATCTGAGAAATTCTCTTCTGAAACTTGACACCCAAAGAGTATTTCAAACCTGCCCCACTGTCAAACTCCTCAAGAAATCAATTTTCAACTCTCTAGAGAAGCAATACACAGCTACTGCAGGAACCAGTAAATTCTGGAGCCCCTCCATGAAAAAGGATAGTGTCCCTACAGTGAGCCATTCTGTAAAGCCAGAAAGTACAAGACACTCATGCACAGCATGAGCTGTTAGGGGGAACAGCTTATGCAAGAGCTTCCAATGGAAAAAACTGACCAGGACTTGAGATTGAGGAGTGTAAAGTGAGCAGGGGAGGCAATAAGGAACACACAGAATGATCTTGTTGCTGCTCTAGGACAGAATGTCTTTGGTTCTGTACAAGTTATTCTTGCAGTTTCCTCTCAGTATGCAGCTGTATTACAGTACCTAAATCAAATGTGCAACAGCCATGTCCTCAAAAATTTATAACTAACTAATTCCAAACATGAGGCCATAGGATCCCTTCCCCTAACAAAAGGGCAATAAGGCTTCTTGTGGCTTTTGTACAGAGGGTCCTGAAAGGTGCTTTTTTTTTTTTAGCTAGGAACCTAGTGGTGTGATCACACTGCACACCAGGAAAACAGCAGAGCCAGAGGTAAAGCCACAGATTCCCTTTAGAAAGCCTCTGGTGATTAATGGTTCCCACCACAAGATTCTATTTAAGAAATGCTCAAGTTAGAGATTAGTTACAAGGCAGCCAGGTGGGATAAGACTGGCTATAGGGGATGGGAGAGTTTGCAATATAGTAGTTGCTGAAGTTCCCATCGCTGACATAGGGTGCTGGCTGATAATAACAGGTAACATTAGTGGCATTAGGTATGATGTTTTGTTCTGCCAAGACTCTAAGTGCTAGCAGCGAGATCAGGTTGAGAGTCTGTCTCCGCTCATGTCCCATGAGGCACACTGTGCTCGCATTTACCACCCTGCGCAGGATCATGAGATAGTCATATTTGCTTCTCTCCTCTTTGGAGAAGTGGTTCTGGAGGTAAGTCTCCAGTTTGCGCTGCTGATCCAGGATGTCAGGGAAGTCTATGAAGAACCGGGAGCACATGTAGCGCTCTAGAGTTTTAATCTCCTCCTTGTCCATGGGCTGGAAATCCCGCACTAAGAGGTTGCTGTACTTCAGGAGCCCACCACCTCTGATCTCCTCAGGATTCTTGGTAGCTATCAGTCTGTTTCGGAGGTGATCAAAGGCTGCCTCAAAGTCTCCATACATACTCTCCCCAATTACAGTTGGATGGAAGTGCTCCGACATAGGATTTTCTGAGCAGTCATAGTAAAAAAGCAAGGCATCTAGTATGATTTGGAAAGAGTCCACACTGAACTCAAACTGTCGTCGTATGCGATCTACAAACTTCAGCTCTACATTCCTGCCATGTTTGTTGGAGAGTGATATTAAGCTCCATCGGTCCGTCTCTGTGCATACTTTCACTAGCTTCTGGATGTAGGCTTCCTTCAGTGTCATTGGGCTGATTTTTAGTTTGCTCACCCCCTCTGGCAAGAAGTTTAAGAGGGACCGCAACACCACATCTCTGACTAGCTGAAACTCAGCTTCAGTTGGAAGGGACACTTGAAAAATTAGGTCCAGATCTTTGCAACCCAGTCCATTATCCTTGACCAAGACGTGACCAGCTGCAGAACCATTCAGCCGGACATCATGTACTTGGATGCCTGCCTCATCCAGCCTGTTGCGAACAGTCTGAACAATGTCCTTCAGGGTTATTTTCAGTGTTGGGAAGTTGCCCCGTCCATGGATTGGAACCACCTCTGTCAGAACCTCATGCAGACGGCTGACCTGCTCCCAGCTCAGTACACTGCATGACATGCAATCAGTATTACTTCCTTTGCCTGCCATTTTAGAGTTTGATCTTCTCCAAAGAAGCTGGAGGGGAAAGAAAATTATTAAGTCAGATTTCACTGTTACCACAGAGCACAGGCTATACATCCAGGAAGTCGGTCTATTCATATCTTCATTATACACAGTACTTGAAAAGCCATCCACCTACACCCCAATAGTGATCTCTTTCTGAAGATATATTTAGTCTGTCTTGTGGTAGTTTCATACTCAGTTTTGCTGTGAAAGACATTTTGTTAGCAGCTGACCTAGAGTCAGCTACAATCCTACATGCTGCTGCATCACAACAAAACTTGTCTTTTGAATTAGATTAAGGGCCTGAATTTCATAGGGACTGTAAATCCACAATGCCAACTCAAAATTCAGCACTTCTGAAGATCAGATCTAAGATATTTCTATTTACAGCTGAAATAATTAGATTGCACCTCCAATTGCCATGATGCTGGAAAGCAAACGCAGTCTGTACCTTATCACACCCCAGTTAAAGAAATCCAACCCCACTGAGCTCAAACTCAAATTCTTACCACTCTAAAAGTTCTAAGATATTTCAGGATCCTGAATGCAAGCTGAAACTACACTTCAGTCATATAAAAACTAAAGCCCCGACATTACTCTAGTCTCACCATGGTCCTCAAAAGAGAAGTCATTAGTTACAATGCATAACTATTTTTGAAAATACTGATATGCTTGCACTGACATTTTGCCTCAATTGTGAAGGAGCTAGCATGAATTCAGTTAAACGATATTAAGGGTCACATAATGACAGTATCTCACCTAGTTTTATGCAAAGGTGTTTCTAACCTCAGCAGCTTGATATCAGGCAGCAAGTCCAATAATGCCTAGTCTTAGTCCAGACCTTTTGAAGTTGAACAGACTCTTACATCTTACTTGCCTAAATAGCTTTATTTGAAAATGTTAGACACTTATGGCTCTAGTATTCAACTCCAATTGATATTAAGTTACATATAAAGACACAGGGGAAACAGACACCTTAGGTTTCCATTGTGGCCAGATGCTTTTGCCAATCAAGGCCTGGTCTGTTGCTCCATCTTGGAATGCTCAAGTAGGCTGCACATGCAGCTGCAAGAACTGGTGCAGCAAAGGTATTCATTCAATAGTAAACCCCTCTTATAAGCAGGAGGGCTTACATGCATTACTAATCTTGTACCTTCCTGTCAAAGAGCCATTGCAATCACACTGCAAGGAGGAGAGGGTTTTTCAGGCAAGAGATGTGGCTATCAGAACTGCAGGGTTCTATACCCACTGTCCTACAGCCTTAGTGTGACCTTGGCCAACTCATTTCACCTATGTCCCCACTCTCCATCTGTGGGATGGGGATGACCCCTAACACACATGGGACACTGCGAGGCTAAGTGCATTTGTGAAGTGCTTTGAGGTCTTGGATGGAACTTACTATAAAGACCTGATAACATCCTCTCATGCATGCATAGTGCTCATTTAGTTCAGTGGGTATGATGGGTCCCCAGAAATGCTAAGACCACTGTCTAAATGGATCACTGGCAAGCTCTCTAATGACATTCCATCTATGGATCTCATTTACTGATCAGCCCTAAAATATTTAGTGAGCTCCTCAGACCCAGATGACTCAGGAGCAGCAGTGTCAGAGCAAGGCAAACACAGGCCAAGATATCAAGCCTTCTGGCAACACTGCATGGATTAATTGGATCTCCTTGGCCACCTCAAAAAGATAAGGAAGAACACCTTCATGGCCTGTTTTGCTAGACCTACATAATTACTTCAGTCATCAACATTCTATGCCATATTATATCTATATCTAATTAGAGAGAATATATTTTCATTTATGCCACGAGTGTTTAGATGCTCCATCTGGGACAGACTTCCCCCTGCCATGTCAACACTAGTAACATTAAGTAATGTCACTTTTGGACCCAACTGAAGTGAAAATAGTATGTAGAATTCTAGCAAAATAAACTTTGAACTTCCTTTGGTACTGCTATTCCTGCTTTCAGGACACTTCTAGATGGAAAGTTAGTTTAGTGCTGCTACTACTGTCAGTTTCCTCAGAGGAATTTTTACAGTTCTGTGTAGAATTTAAACCCTAGGATTGTTAAAATCAGAAGCCTTTCACATCTAGGTCACTGGCTGTAATCATGTACAGATTAGATGAGATGTTAACTGGTAGTGGTTTAGTGACAACTGACCCAGCTGTCTTAGACTAGTTTCTAATAGGTTTGGGACATCAGAGCTGAGTAAGGCATAGTTTACATTTCAGTAACTTCCATCCTAAAATTCTTTATATAAAGCAATGTGATATTACAAGTAGCCTATGCCCTACCATGGTTCTAGACCTAAAGCTAGAGAAACTAGTTTAAGATAAATCTAGTTTTCTAGACTCTGGAGAATTACAACAGGTTGAGATTTTTAATTTGCCCAATGAACCATTTGTATTGCCTTGTAATAATCATTAGTATAAAACATATGATTACTTCGTGTTACAGCAAAGAATATTTCTTAGACATCAAGTAAGTGTTATTTGATAGAATGACAAACATTTTAGTTGTTAACTGCAGGTATACTCAGAATGCATTTGCTATGGCATTACATAAGTGTGGTGAATAGCAATATATATTAGAAGTGCAGAAACAAGCTTGTTGTATCTTATATGATCTTTAAGAATACAAGGAAAGCACATTTGGTGGTCTACACTTGGTTTTAGTAACCAGACAATGACATAGGTAGATGTGTTAACATAACAGCTGCAGCTACAAGCTTGATAATTTTAAATGCACAAGTTATTATACTTCTGCACACTATGTTCATCATCACTTGCTCTATATAGTGCAGCTACTGTTACATAAAGTTGCACTCTATTGTATTACTTCAAGCATGTTGGGTATTATTGCAACCAAATTTGTACATCTGTTTTTCCCTCATTAAAGAGGCACACAAAGTCATACCAAAATATGCCCAGTGTTTGTTTCATAGATGCCAAGGCCAGAAGTGACCACTGCCGATGTAAAATCCTCCTGTGCACCAGCCCTCAATATCTGTTCCCCATGTAGGTACTTTTAGGTCACCCCTTTACCTTCAGTAAGTTACCATCGCCCTTAGCCCCCCAGGCAGGGATCTTGTTTAACGACTCACATGTAACAGACTTATTTCCCCAGACTGTCTAACCCCCTTTGCCAGACATGCTGTGTCTTCACTGAAGCAAGACTCCGTGGCAAGCAGGAGGTTTTCAGTTTAGCAACTGAGTTATCAGCGTGCAAAGGTAACTGCTGCAATTGGCTCAACAGCTAATAGGAGCGCGGACAGATCAGCCAATGCTTTAAGTGCGCCCCCGGGAGAACAGTGAAGCCCAGGGTGGATTCTGCTCATGGAGTTGCCTGCACCTGTAAACTGGAGGGGGTGTGCGGGGCACCGCCAGGCTCTGCCCTCAGGTGCAGGGAGCACGGGGCCCGCTAGTCTCCCCGGGAGCCGGGCACAGTCCATGGCCTGCCGCGCAGCCAGCGCCGGCCGGGGGCAGCCGGGCCCGCCCACAGGAGCGCAGCAGGGCACCCGTCAGCTCCTCGCGCGCCGCTCATTAAACGCAGCCGCGCGGAGTCTCATTCACTCACCTGCTCACTCGGCGACACGCGCCTCCTCAACCGCCCCTCAAGCCTGTCACTCCATCCAGCCGCCCCCCAGCGGCCCTATTTATACCCGCTCCGGTCACGCCCCCTCCGGCCGCGCCCACTTAATTTGCATGGCGCACGCGGGCGCCGGAGCCCCGCTGCTATAGGTAGCATCCGCTTTGTAATTGGCCGCCGTCTCGGTGGATCGCGCGTGACGCAAAGCTAGCACGGCAGAGCCGGCGCCCTGGCAACCGCGGCTGATGGATCACGGGAGCGCGCCCCAGCCAGAGCGGCCAGGTTCGCGTTCCGGGAACGCGCCGCCACACTAACGGGCACCGGCCAAGCCAGGCGCCCCGCGGTCGGAGGGCGGGGCTTGGCCTTGGGGCTGGGGGCGGGGACCCACCCCTCAGACACCGCTCCCCCGCCTGTAGCTCCCCGCCGCGCAGCGGGACACCGTAGGGAGATGGCGGCGCGCGAGGGCGGGAGGGGGCGCGCGGGCGGGAGGGGTGGGGCAGGAGGGGGACGGGGGACAGGAGGGGGATGGGAGCGCACGCAGGAGGGACGGCGGGGGTATATTGGGATACTCCACGGGGATGGAGCAGGAGAGGGGTGTGGGGGTGTGGGAGGGATGGGGGCTTAGGCCAGGTGGGATAGGACATCTTGTCTGGGCTTGCTCCGTGTGTGACAGCCATCATCCCCCAGTGAACAGGCCACCTGGCAGGCAGGGGCACATGGGGATGCCTTTCACCCCGCGCACCAGCCTGCCCGCACCCTCTAACGCAGCTGCTCCATCTCATGCCACTGGGAGCACCAGCCATTTGGGAGCCCCTTGTGGGTACAGAGCACCCTGTGGAACCTCTCCTGAGTGCTGCCCTCACTAGTGCCCTGGATTGTGGTCCAGCAAGGCCCAAGGATGCAAGAGTACTGAATTTGCTTAGACAGCTCGTAGTTTCCATTCCAGCAACATGATGAGACCTAGAAGGGATGGTCTGGTGAACAGTGCACTGGGCTGGCACTTGGGAGATCTGGTTTCTGTTCCTGGCTCTCCCACAAGTTCTGTGTGTGACCGTGGCTAATCTGCTATGTGCTTCAGCTTCCCATCCCAAAAATAGGGATAGCACTTCCTTTCCTCCTGGGGTGTTGAGAGGGTAAATCTGTTAATGATTGTGAAGATAGTGTAGTGATGAGGGACGTATAAGTATACAGATAGATGCTGTGGAGCTGGCTAAGAAAATAATATCAGCCACAACTGAACAGCATGGAAGTGTTGGCCACCATGCCTCGAGACATTTAAGATCCCTGTCTATGGTGAATAAAGGCTGAGAAACAAATGCAGTGGTAGTTACAGATGTTTCAGGTAGTCAAGGTGTGGGGAAGGTGTTCTGCTAGTGAATGAGGCTGACTAGAAAATATGAAGCTTGTACACTGTGATGCATCTTATTCAATGGTGTCCATACGAACAGTGATCTCCAGTAATTACATTTAATAGGTAATAGTCTTTCTTTCCACTGTAGAGGACAGACCCTCCTTTTTAGCTGAACTTATGTACATTTAAGACAAATTAATATTTGTGCTAGTAACAAGATTTTATTCTGTTTTCCATATTTAGGGGATAAAAATGCTTTGACTATTTTATTTTTAAAGACATGCTCCTTCTTTGAATAGGTGGAAGAACAGAAAAGCCAAGATTTTAAACTCAATCTAAATGTAAGAAGCCTGGTTTTCAAAAATTGAATAACCAGCAATTTGCACTGACTTCAGTAAGGAGCTGCTTGGTAGTCAGCACTTTAAAAAATCAGGCCATTTAATTTAGGCTCCTAAAAACAAAGATTTAGGAGCCCACCTTTAGGTATTCATTTAGAAAAATGGGAAAGGATCATAGGGAAAGTTAATTGTCTAATTGTGTATATATGTGTAGCTGAGAGCATAGCGATAGCTCAGGATCACAGCATATAGATGTGATTGAATTTTACAGCCACCTCACTCACTGACACACCTTCCATTGGTTAGTATCCTGGAAACCTCAATCCATAAACCTGAAAGAGATTTGAATGAAAAAACAGAATGATGTGTGAAAAACATGTCGGTTTCCTGAATTTTGGACAGAAGATGGTTAACTCCCCCTGGCTAGTGCATAGTATTTTTTTAGTAGTAATTTTGAGACCTGATAAATTAACTAAATCTGATCTGATTCTCATCACAAATAATTTGTTTGATTTCTCTTTCTGGAATAAGCTCCATGTACATGTCTTCTGTCCTCTCTTTTTAGCTGTTCATATCCATTCTGTGCTGTCAGCAACATTCAACTTGATTTTCTCGACTAAAATAGAAACATTAAATAGAGGAAAAATGCTTCAGGAACATCAAAGAAAATGTGGAATAATGGACTGCTATGGTAGGAGAGAAGTGTTTGCCAAGGCATATGCACTAATACCAAATCACTATCAGAATGAATCCATACATCGAGATATGGGGCCAAATAAAGCTCTGAAATCAGCAGGCTCATGGATATGTTACTAAGGAGTAATTGGGAGTGGGACTCACCATTGCTGATTTAGGAGCATGCTTAAAAATTAAACACTTTCCAGAGGCACAACATTTACTTGCTCACTTGGATTAGCAAATTGTAAGTTGTACTCCACAATGTGATCTGTACTCACGGTGGGTTACATCTCTGTGTTAAAGTTGAGAGTCGCTACAGATTTCATTGTAGAACTCAGGATGCATAGGCATATTATGCATCCAATGTTTAACCTGATGAAAACATTCTGGAATCTATACTGAGCCTCAGAGTAGGAACAATTTCTATTTTTCATACCTAGTAGAGCCTGTAATGTTCACTCAAAATGCAATCAGTTTAAAGTCATACAGGGAACACCCATCAAAATCCCCACATCTATTAATAATGCTTTCAGCAGTTTTACACTGCACCTTTAGATGTTTATGAGATTGTGTTTGGTGTGTTGGGGGAGTGTGAATATTCTCTAAATTTGGTAGCCTTGGGGGACAGAAACTAGTGCTTCTATGCAATGGAAAACTCTTCTGAGAATGTCTCTACCACATTCTGTCTCTACCAAACTGTGAGTTTCCATAAACTCTGAGGGAAGATGCCAGTCATCATTGCATGAATTCATCCTTCAGAGATGGGGAAAAGACCAAGATATTTAGCAAATATGGTGGGGGAAGCCAAAAACCAGTCATTTAATCACCTTCTTTTCACACACTGTGTAGGCTCCGTTTTCACACCATGTAGGGTCAGTTTCTTGTCCCTGCTTAGTGGGGAGGCTTTCTGGTATGACTGCACCTGTGAGCCTGTAAATAGTAGAAGATATTTCTATACCAGAACAAGGAAGAGAAGTGGAATTTAAAGAAGAGTAATGGAAATTAATACAAAGCTGAAGAGCTTGTTGGTGAGGACAGATAAAAGAAACTAAACATTTATAAAAGCAACGAGGAGTCCTTGTGGCACTTTAGAGACTAATGCCCAAATAAATTTGTTAGTCTCTAAGGTGCCACAAGGACTCCTCATTGTTTTTGCTGATACAGACTAACGCGGCTGCCACTCTGAAACCTGTAAACATTTATAGTTTGACTAAACAATAATCACTGTGTACAAGTATCTGAAAGATGTAAACATCAAGCAGCAAGAGGAATTATAAAGTCTGATCTGAGGGGACATACAGGGGAGTAATGGGGTGGACTTAAGAAAAGAAAAATTTAGACTGGTTATGAAGAGAAATTTCCCATCACTGAGGCTTATAGAAAGCTAGAGAATGGTCTCCCATGAGAAACAAGGCAAGCCCCTTCAGTTGTGTCAGTTAGTTTCAGTTCTGAGTCATAACTACAATTATACTACATCTTCAACCCTACTCCTGCCTCAAGCATTTTTGGATTCTGTGGCAGGAAATGATTTTTGGCAGCAAATGGTTTCTTGTGGATTAATGGCAATTTTCGTACAACCTGAAAAACACTTTCTAGTTACAATATTAAATATCAATAAAAGCAAAAAGATACAGTATAGAGTTTACTGAAACTACAAATATAAAAATTATATTCTTGTTACAACAGGCCCACATTTTACAACGTATGTTTACAAGATCCTTGTTTTACACCAAATGCTGGTAAAATGAGGGAGATAATTGGAGGAACAATGACCTCATCTCTACTGAAGGCATCTGTCATCATATCACTACGGTGGAATGGTACACAGTCGTGAGGAGCTACTGGACTCTCTATTACACAGATTGCAGTAGTGGAGAGGAATGCCTTCTTCCACTTTGACTGATAGGAGACTGTGCCAGTTCCTCTCTGATGAGGATCTAGCCTTTGTGATCCACATCTTTGCACCTTCAAGTTAGTTTATTGCAACGCATTCTACATGGAGCAGGTTGGGAGGGCCACATGGAAGCATGACTAGCAAATTACCTTTGACGCAAGAAAGACTGAAGAACATCCATTACATCAGTACTCTCTATGTGCCACTGGTTCCCATTTGGTTCCAGATCCAATTCAAGATTAGAGTCTTAGTTTTTAATGGTCTGGGGTCTAGTTTCCCTCAGGATTGACTCTGGAGATGCTCCAGAAAATGAGCCCAAAAACTGGCTTCCTTTCAGGAAGGGGACAACGCAAGATTCATCTTTTCACACAACCCTTCCTTCAACGATGATGGTATGAAAATGTTCTGGTGATACACCTTGCTGGGGAAAAAAGAAGGAACAAAGAAACGGTGAAAAACACAAAGTAATACTGTCACACTGAATGATGAAGCCTAGATGCCCTTTGTGGGAAAATATTTTTTAATTTACTTTTGTACATAGTGCCCAGAAACCTTGTGATGGTCACATTAAAATTTTTTTAAAGATTAGTAAATTCTTCGATTAAAATTTTTTCCCCATTTGAATCCAGTAATAGGACAACACATTTATTTTTGGCAGAAGAAAAGCAGTTAAAAACCTTTGTAAATGTCAACGATCTGGCACTACCATTTGCCTTACCTGATGCAAGCTGAATGCAGTGTGTCACTATAAATCTAGGGAAGGTATTTATAAATTGCAAAAGCCTAGAAGTGAGTGTGAGATAGATTAGATAGATGGCACTCTATTCTGTGATAGACAAATAGTTCTGCAGTCGGGGAATAATTCTGTGGAAACATAGAGTATAACATGGTAGACAATACTGAAGACTCAAAGAACAGATAGAACAATACCATCCGCTACTTCCATCATAACAAAATCCTCCTTTGGAGTCTCAGGTGGAGACTCCTTTCTCTAAAACCAGAAGCAGCTACAGGGTTTTCACGCTGCTTGGGGGAGATACAGGCATTCTTTCTCCTGTGTTACGGCTGTAGAAAAATATGAAACCTTGGACACATCTGTATAATGTTCTAATGAACTGGTTCGTGTGTGTATGTGTCACTGCCTTCTGTCTGAATGAATCAAAACTCCTCAACTGTATGTCATAGGCCCTGTACTGCTAATACCGAATGGTTGCTTATGCCTTAGTTCAAGTCTCTGGGACCTGTGCCTTTAGACCAGGAGGATCTCAGTTTTACTCCTGCTGTTGCTGTGACAGCCCAAAGAAGGCCAACATTTTCCTTTCTGTTATGAAATGGAAACCATAGTGATTGAAGCATGCTGAGACAGAATGCATTTACCGGAGACAGTGGGTAGCAGTTGTTTTTCCCTGCACACGAGTTTGCTTGAACTACTTAATTAGTCACAACGTTTTCTGTAACTGAGAGTAGAACAAACTGTTACAGATTTCAGTAGCACTAGAAAGGTAGTAGGGAAATTGTGGATGAAACTGAGAAACATTTAATCTATTTTGGAGGTTGTGAGCAAATTCAAGAAACAAAGCCCTAGGCAAAAGCAGCAGGTAGCAACCCGGGTGAAAGGGTAGTTCAGAGAAATGGCAAAAGAGAGACAATTGAATGTACAACCCCAGCCATGTGAAGCTCTTCCAGCGGGGCTGTGCTCCTGCTCTTCAAACAGAATTCAATGCCCTCCTCTCAAGATAGACATTCATTCTGAAATATTGGCTCCTTCATATTGCATCATCTTCCATGCCCATGGAAGATGATGTTAGTCAAGTGCTCTGTAAAGCTTACACCACCATCCTTACCAAGAATCTGAATCCTTGAGTCCTGTCTGCTCCTCCTCTTTTCTGTTCTGTATTTAGTTGAATTTGGTGCTGTCCCCCCTCCTAGTACATTAATAGATTTTAAAGCCGGAAGGGACCATTAAATCATCTACGTTGACCTCCTGCATAACATAGGCCATAGAATTTCAGCTAGTTACCCCTGCATTGAGCCAAAATAACCTGTAGATGACTAAAGCATATCTTCCAGGAAGGCGTTTGGTCTTGATTTGAAGACAGCCAGAGATGGAGAATCCAGCACTTCCTTTGGTATGTTCCAATGTTAATCACTCTCACTGTTAGAAATATGTATCTCTTATTTCTGATTTGATTTTTTCTGGCTTTAACTTCCAGCTATTGGTTCCTGTATGCCCTGTGAAGATATTTATATACCATAATCTGGTCACCTCAAGTCTTCTTTTTGATAAGCTAAACAAAGAGAGCTTCTCACTATGAGGCATTTTCTTCAGTTCTTGAATAATTTTTGTGTCCCTTTTATAGCCCCTCTCCAATTTTTCAACATTATTTTTAAAATGCGGATCTCAGAACTGGACACACTATTCTAGTATTGATCTCACCAATGCCATAATGAAGAAAAACCATTTGTCTGTTCCTACTCACTAGTCCTGTGTTTATGAAGCCCAAGGATCATATTAGCCCTTTTAGCCACGGCACTGCACTGGTAGCTCATGAGTTGTTTGTGCACTAGGACCCCTCATTTCTTTAGAGTCACTGTTTTCCAGGACAACCCCCCCCCCCACACACACACACACTTTAGGAATGGCCTGCATTCTTCATTCCTAGCTGTAGAACCTTGCATTTGTATTAAAAACGTTTTATTTGAATGGGTCTAGCCTATCAAGGGGTCCAGAATGCTGTGTATGACTTGCCCTGTCCTCATCACTATTTACCACTCTGCCAATTTTTGTGTCCTTCTGCAAATTTAATCAGCTGTGGCTTTATATTTACTTCCAGATCATTGATTAAACTATCGAATGAAACATTGGTGAAAGGTCTTGAGTTGACAGTTGAAGCCTTTGGTTTATTCCCTGTGGCCATGACAATAGGAAATAGGG
Organism: Natator depressus; assembly: GCF_965152275.1. Classification (NCBI taxonomy): domain Eukaryota; kingdom Metazoa; phylum Chordata; order Testudines; family Cheloniidae; genus Natator; species Natator depressus. The sequence goes on along the minus strand of NC_134234.1, from coordinate 204,495,253 downwards.
GCACAGCACGGAATACGCAGCCCAGGGGGAGGGGACGCTAAAGTGGCTTTGAGTCACCTTTGCACCTTCACAATCCTGGTCTGCTCCAAGGCACCCAGTGTAACTTAGAGAGTCCTTTGGTCCTATCTAAGTTATAACAGCCTTTTTAGGCTGCCCTGTGGACTGTGGCACTGCCTGGAATCTCTACAACATTGCATACTGTGGCCCTGCCCCCAATACAATCCTGCCTCCAGCATGACACCATCCCAGGCCTTGCAAAGGGGATTTTGAAGGGCAGCCTTATATCCGTCTTGTGCAGTACCTGCATCAGGGGAATGCTCCCCTGGCATGAACCAGGGCTTTTATGATCCCTTATGCCACTCCAGCCCTTTTACTCAGTGTAAAGGTGTCAGGGTGGGTGTGAGGATATTATAGTGTGAATGTAACAGCACCTTACCTCTTCCTAATCTGTCATTTTGACTGTGCCCAAGAGAACTCTAAAACAGCACTTCTGTTCATGCATTCCCATAAACCCTCATTTTGATCTGTGCAGCACCATTGCACTGGGAAGTTCTTTCATAGATTCCAAGGCCAGTATGAACCACTGTGATTATCTAGTCCAGGGGTCTCAAACATGTGGATGTGGCCCGCGGAGTTATTTCCTGCAACCTGCCATAGGCGCCGACTTCACTGACAGCCAAGCTCCCCTCTCCCCCAGCTCCCCATTCTCCTCCTCCCCGAGCGCGCCGCATCCCTGCTCCTCTGCCTACCTCCCAGCGCTTCCCGCTGCCAAACAGCTGTTTGGCGGCGCTTAGGACTTTCCAGGGGGGAGGGGGGAGGAGCAGAGATGCAGGGTGCTCAGGGGAGGAGGTGGAGAAGAGGTGGGGTTGGGGTGGGGATTTGGGGAAGGGGTTGGAATAGGGGCAGGGAGGGGGCAGAGTTGGGGCAGGGACTTTGGGGAAGGGGTTGGAATGGGGGCGGGGAAGGGGAGGGAAGAGGCAGGGCAGGGGTGGAGGCTCACGGTATAGATGAGCAGTCTGAAGTATGAAGTTCAGCATGTATGATTCTTTGCTGTGAGTAGTTGGGAAGAATGTTTGTTAAAAGTGGCAACATATTTTGTATGAATAATTACTTTAAAAGGTCCTGCCATTACAGCTATGTTGATAGACCGTTAGTGTAGATCATCATCAGTGTTACTGACCACATAAGGAATAGTTACAGGTGTTTATATTTTATTAAAACCCCTCTTCGCATTACAGTTTTTTAAAAAATTAATACATTGACTTTTAATAGCATACTATATTACTCTATTTTTTTCATTTTTGACTATACTTCTGTATCTTTATATGAAAAGGTTTCAGTGATGCAGCCCTCAGGCCAATGTACTAGTCCTCATGTGGCCCTTGTGGTGATTTGAGTTTGAGATCCCTGATCTAGTCTGACCTCCTGCATAACACAGGCCATAGAACTTCCCCCCAAATAATTCCTAGAGCATATCTTTTTGGAAAAATATCCAATCTTGATTTAAAAATTGTCAGTGATGGAGAATCCACTACGGTCCTTGATAAATTGTTTCAAATATTAATTACTCTCGCTGTTCAAAGTGGATGCCTTATTCCCAGTCTGAATTTGTCTAGCTTAAACTTCTAGCCATTAGATTGTGTTATACCTTTCTCTGCTAGATTGAAGACCCCAATTATCAAATATTCTCATGTGGCCCTTGTGGTGATTTGAGTTTGAGATCCCTGATCTAGTCTGACCTCCTGCATAACACAGGCCATAGAACTTCCCCCCAAATAATTCCTAGAGCATATCTTTTTGGAAAAATATCCAATCTTGATTTAAAAATTGTCAGTGATGGAGAATCCACTACGGTCCTTGATAAATTGTTTCAAATATTAATTACTCTCGCTGTTCAAAATGGATGCCTTATTCCCAGTCTGAATTTGTCTAGCTTAAACTTCTAGCCATTAGATTGTGTTATACCTTTCTCTGCTAGATTGAAGACCCCAATTATCAAATATTTGTTCCCCATGTTGGTATTTATAAACTGTAAGCAAGTCACCCCTTAACCTTCTCTTTGTTAAGCTAAATAGATCGAACTTCTTGAATCTATCACTATAAGGCATATTTTCTAATCCTTTAATCGTTCTCATGACTCTTTCTCAATGCTCTCCAATTTTTCTTTCTTGAATTGTGGATATGAGAATTGGACATGGTATTCCAGCAGCATTTGCATCAGTGCCAAATAGAGGTAAAATAACCTCTCTATTCCTACTTGAGATTCTCCTGTGTATACATGTAAAGATAACATTAGCCCTTTTGACCACAGTTTCAAATTCGGAGTTCATGTTCAGCTGATTATCCGTGTGTCCCCCAAGTCTTTTTCAGCGTCACTGCTTCCCAGAATAGTGTCTTCCATCATGTAAGTATGGCCTGCATTCTTTGTTCCCAGATGTATATATTTACATTTAGCTGTATTAAAATATACATTGTTTGAAAATGCTAAATGTTAAAATGCATAGGGCCAAGAACTGATCTATGCAGGACGACACTACAAAACACATCTGCTAAGTGATGATTCCCCATTTACAATTACATTTTGAGACCTATCAGCCAGTTTTTAATCCATTTAATGTGTACTATATTAATTTTATATTGTTCTAGTATTTTAATCAAAATGTCATGCAGCATGACGTCAAATGCCTTCCGGAAGTCCAGCTATCAACAGTATTGCTTTTATCAACCAAACTTGTAATTGCATCGAAAAAGGGTATCAGGGTAGTTTGACAGGATCTATTTTCCATAAACACATGTTGATGTGCATTAATTATAGTAGGTTTCAGAGTAACAGCCGTGTTAGTCTGTATTCGCAAAAAGAAAAGGAGGACTTGTGGCACCTTAGAGACTAACCAATTTATTTGAGCATGAGCTTTCGTGAGCTACAGCTCACTTAGTACCCTCCTTTAATTCTTTATTAATTAAGTCCAGTATTAGCCACTCCATTATCTTGCCCAGGACTGATGTCAGACTAATGGGCCTATCATTACCTGGGTCATCCCATTTTCCCTTTTTAAATATTGGCACAACATTAGCTTTCTTCCAGTCTTCTGGAACTTCCCCAGTGTTCCAAGACTTATTGAAAATCAACACTGATGGCCCAGTGTGCGCCTTAGCCAGCTTTTTAAAAAAGTCTTGGGTGCAAGTTATTGGGACTTGCTGGTTTAAAAATGTCTGACTGTAGTAATTGCTGTCTAACATCCTCCCAAAATACTAGTGGAATGGAAAGAGTGTTATCATCATATGACATGACTACATCATCTATTTTTTCCCCAAATAGAGAACAAAAAAATTTATTGAACACTTCTGCCTTTTCTGCATTATTATTGGTAATTCTACCATTTCCATCTAGAAATGAACGAATACCATTGTTAGGAAACTTTTTGGTCCTAATATACTTAAAAACACATTCTAATTGTTCTTAATTCTGCTGGCCATAGATTTCTCCTTGTGTCCCCTTGCTTCCCTTATCAGTTCCAAGTTTTTGATTTATATTTATTACTACCAACTTCCCCTCTCTTCCATTTGTTATATATCTATACTTTTTACAGGTGCCTTCACTTCCCCTCTAATCCAACTTTTTCAACCGATACACCTACTTCTTCAACTGTGGGATTGTGGGTTTTTTGGGTATCTAGTAGAGTGTTCTTAAACAATTCCCAGTTTTCATTCACATTTTTCTGTTTAAATTCTTCCTCCCAGTTGATCTGGCTCATAATTGTTTTCAGCTTTGTGAAATAGGCCCTTTTAAAGGATCAAGTACGTATATTACTGGTTTGGACTTTATTCTGTTAACACATTATCAGTGTGATCAAGTCATGATCACTGTACCTACAGTAGATTTAATTTTTAGTTATGTGATCAGTTTCTCTCTCTGTCTAGATGAGGTCTAATATAGAATTCCCCCCTGTTGGATGCAACAATTTTTGAGTTGGGAAATTTTCATTTATAGTTTTAAGAAATTCCAAGGATGCTTTAGTACTGGCAGCATGAGACCGCCAGCATATGTCACTCAAATTGAAGTCCCCCATAATAACGCAGCTTTTTTTTCAGCACATTATAAATAGGTACTTAAGGAGCCAGTCATCCTGTTCCCTATCATGATTTGGTAGCAGACACCAACTAATACTCTATCTTATGCTTTATCTGTTAGTACATTGTTCCATAAGTATTCAAGATCATTTTCTTCCGAGTTGTCAGTGACTCAGAAACAAGTAATGCCATTTATTACATAGAAGCCCACTCACCCTCCTTTGTCTATGTGATCCTCCCTAAATAGGTTGTAATAATTGATTTTAACATTCCAATCATGTAAATCAACTCACCATGTTTCATTAATACCAGCTAGATTGAATTTATGTCCATAATCCAGTTCCTCTTGTTTGTTACCCATGCTCCTATCATTGGTGTATTGTCAATTAAAGAATGTCTTCTCTTCATGTCCTTTGGTTCTTTGATTGATTTTGTTCTCCACATCTCAATTTTTCTGCTTAATGAGTGCTCACATCTTCCCTCTTTTTACTCACCCCTTTTGTTATTAATTTAACAGCCTCCTGACTGCTCTAGCCAGCCTGTCTCGAAGGAGATTGGTTTCCTGTCTACTGAGGTGGAGGCCACCCAAACTGTACAACTCCCTTTTCCTCTAGAAGGTGGACCAATGTTCCGCAAAACCAAAACTCTGCAGCCTACACCATTTACCTAGACGGCAGTTCACTTCCAATATCTTCTGCTTGTAGCTAGTTAGTAGATATCAGACTGGACAAGAAAGCTGAAGTAAGGGTAAGGCACTGTGATCTCTTAGGATATGAAAGAAAAGGGGCATAGTTGAGATTGTGGCTGTTTTATGTGGGAAGTGTCACTTTAATTCTCCATTTCCTGGTTTCCTCAAATCAGCACATCAGGAATCTCTATCTGTACAATTTGTGAATTATGGTTGATGCTGTGAAGTTGTTCTGATGAAATTGCTGTATTTTTGAATGCCTCTGCCTATGTGGAATCCACCCTTTGCGGACAAGGGCTGTGTCATGTCCTTTACAGACCAGATACAAAAGTGGATTGTTAGAACTTAAAGGCTGCTTATTCAGATGGAAACACCTTGGGACAGTGGGTTAGATAGAGCTTAGGAGAACTAGTCTTCTCTTATCTTGTCTGCAGGAGGCTGGTGAAGAAGAATGAAAACACCAGCAACAGAACTAAGGAACCAGATCTTGGTAGGGGAATATATAAACTCAAGAGACTCTGGGCTACACGGATTGGAAATTTTGCGCAGGAAAGGGGAAGAAATTATCAGGTTTTCATAGCAGGGGTTCCTGTTTAACTTTGGCCCAGGCACAGTGAGGGAAAGCTAGCTGACCTAGGGAGAGGCTCCATGTTTCTGAAAGTAGACATGAGCTGCAGGGGAAGGATTCTGCACATCCCAGAGGGCTGTGCCCAAGCCTAAAGAACTCTCCAGAGTGGTGAGGAAACCGAGGCAAGGAAATATGTGTAGGCATGTTTATTATTTTGTCTAGATCTTTGTATCTCTTGTGCTGTGAAGTAAAATGCAGTGGTGTTTTAGAATCCTATGCAAAGGCTGTCTGTGTATCTGTTTGCTTTCACTATCGCCATGCCCCTGAAGAGTTAACCTGTAAAGCCAATGTGCTCACAAAGGTGGAGTTCTGGAAAGGGATGTGCATAAACTACGCAGGAGACTGAGGGGTCAGCACTAATCCCAGGGGTTGGGCAGTTGGACCTTGGGGCAGGGCCGGATTAACTTTTTGCGGGCCCAGTGCCAAACATATTTGTGGACCCTCATGGGGAAAGGTGCAGGGGGGTGGGATGGTCAGTCTCCAGAGTGAAGGGTGGGCTGGGGGCAATGAGGGACAGCGCGGAGGGAGCAGCCTCGCTCTGCGCAGCCAAGCAGGAGGGCACTGTTTACAAACCTGCAGCTGCCAGATGCACAGTGCCTTGCCCAGCCCTGTGCTGCCAGCATGCCCCTTCCCCTTGAGGGCAGGCCCGCACCACACCACCCCCCGCCCAGTGCCCCACCCTTAAGCCCAGTACCCCCTCGCCCAGAGACCCCCACCACAGATCTCTATGCCCAGCCCCCATTCCTCCCAGAGACCTCCCCCGCTGGCCTCCCACCACAACTGCACAGCACTCTGCATATCACACTGCTCGCCCAGCGCCCCCTGTCCATAGACCTCCCCACTACCCACCACCTTCCTCACAGTCCCACCATCACAGCTGCACAGTACCCCATATTCCTGAGGAGATTCTGCACCAAAAAATTAAAAATTCTGTGCACAGTATTTTAAAATTCTGCAAATTTTATTTGTCAATAAATAAATGTGGAGGCTCCACCATGGCAGTTGGGAGCACAGGCCACTGGTTGCATGGAGGTGGGAGATTACCCTGCAGCCTCCCCCCACCCCACCCCGGGACAGGGACTCGGCAGTGAGGCTGCACCCGACCCTGACACAGTGCAGGGGCCAGGCCTGCCCCAGAAATACCCTGGGGCCCTGCCCCCCTGTGCCAGGTGCACCAGGTGTGGGTGAGCAGGCTCAGCCCAGCAGCAGGATCCAAGTGCAGAGGCACTTTGTGTGGGGGGATCCAGGTGGGGGTAAGAGAGTTATCTGTGGGGCAATCTGGGTGTGGGCGGCTCAGTGGGAGATCTGGATGCACAGAAGCTCATTGAGGGTTCCCGGTGCAGGGGCAATGGGACCAGGGGAAGTGGGGTTCACTTGGATGGGGGTTCAGGTGCAGGTGGTTGGGGCTCATTGGGTGGTACAGATGCAGGGGAGTTGGGGCTTGTCAGGGTGAGGGTTCGATGGGCCTGCTTAACGGGAGCCCCAGCTTCTGCCAAGGAGATGCCGCATGCTGGGCTCCAGCTTCCCCCTGCCCCAGCTGCCCTCATCCCCTTCTCTTCCCCATCCCATGCCCCTTCCCCACCGCTCCATCTCCTCCCCAGGCTTGGGGGACAGGGGTGAAACCGCCCCCCAGCATGAGCCAGCGGAGCAGAGTGGGTTGGGGCCAGGTCACTCCACTTCCTGCTGCCAGGTGATTGCAGGGTGGGCCCGACCCCGCACTCACGGGGCGGCGGGAAGTGGAGTGACCTGGCCCCAACTGCTCCTCTCTGCTCCCCTGGCTCCCAGGCTTGAACTTGGGGGGCAGGGGGGAACTGCCCCCCAGCACTCACCAGCAGCACGGCTGGGAGCCGGTGGAGCGGAGAGGGCTGGGTCCGGGTCGCTCCACTTCCCACCGCCCGGTGAGCTCTGGGATGTAGCTCAGGGGAAGGGGTGGAGTGGGGGCAGGGCTGGGGCAGAGCAGGGGTGGGAAGAGGTGGGGCAGGGGCGGGGGCAGCTTTCCTGGCCGGCTCAGCCGGCTGGGGGATCGGGCTGGCTGGGGCCACTTCTGACTCTGGGCCCGGCACAATGGTAAACCCGGCACAATGGTAAATGCCCTGGGGTATCAGCTGTCATAAAGGGGTGCTAGATAGAGGATCTGGCCCAGAAGAGTGTGCCTAGGGACCCCCTGCCAGGGGCAGTGTCTTGTGTCTGGACTCTGTTCAGACTCTGGAGGTTTAAAGCACACAGGGGACTCATCATTTGGATCCCCTCAGAGTAGTGTAGGGACTGTCCAAGAGGGGGAGCTTGACTAAATCTGTAACACCTATGATGTTTTTACTGTTATGTTCTCATGTTCTTAAAGGGCACAAGGAGCACAAGGTAGTGTCTAGCACTTGCAGTCTTAATTGCATGTTAACAAAGGATTTTGCATGTGCATGCTAAGTTCTAAGTTCTGACCTTACCTAAGGTGGGAGGGGCCAGTGCTTTCTGGGCAACATGATTTAAGTTACATTTTTTGTGCCACAGCAAGGTTTTGAACGTTATGGTGTGCAGCAGAGATGGCTGGCATGTCCTTGTACAAAGGCTTCTGCTTTCCCCCTCAACTTTAAATAGAATCATGGGTTGCAAACCTCTGACCCAAATAAGTTCTGATCCCTGAAGAAATCCAGTCTCTAGATTTTATCTTATTTCACTGCTGATTGAGACCCATAGTCTGGTTAACAGGGATTGTTCAGCACAGAAATCTAGGTTTAACTTCCATTTCTATTTTGCTATTCACCTTTAGCAATTGCACAGAAACTAGCATAAGATAGAGGAGGGCAACAGCAATTTAATTAAACAGAGGAACAACTGACCTTCAGTGATGGGACTAAGTTTGGGGGTTTCAAACAAGACTTCTCAGGAGTTATTTGGGTTAGATTCTCATTTATGTTAAGGCCCCTTAACTATACTATACACTGGCAAGTATAACAGGGCCTTAGTGTGAATGAGAATAGGGCCCAGTTGAATGCCAAAGCAGCTGGACCAATTTTGGTCTATAACATAAAAAAAAAAAAAAAATCAGTCTTAGATTGGACCCAAATGTGGAAAATTTCAGTCTAGAAAGAGAGATGTTTAGACTTTTATTTTTTCCCTGCCTTTATTAACTCCCACTTATGTGATACTATCATGAAATAGATCCTAGGGCAGAATCAACTCTTATTTCCCAGCAGATTCTCTGTGGGGGTTATTGCCTTAGGAAAGCTTGGCTCAAGTGTAAAATCCAGTTGGTACCTAATTTCCAGCAAGGCAGATGGATATCACACAGTGAGAAAAGGATCCTTTGGGCTCCAATTAACTGTTTTAACCTAAACCCAGTGGCTCTCAAACCAAGTCTGGGTATGAGTACTGGATCTTCAAGTTTTCAGACTGGTTCTCTAGGCTCCCAGTCTTTACCAGAAGGTTAGTTTATTAAATCCTTATGTTGAGCAGTATTTACTTATATGAGTGGTTCCACTGTGGTCATAAGACTACTCATAAAAGTAAAGGATGGCAAAATCTAACCCTTATTTATGAGTAAAGGCTACAATTTTTATCACGGAGGTAACAGAAGTAATGGAATCCGTGACTTCCAGAGACCTCTGTGACTTCAGACCGCAGTGGCTGGGAGCTGCAAGGTCCCCCCGCCACCCGTGGTAGCCGGGAGCTGCAGGGTACAGCTCCCAGGGGCTGCAAGGGGACCCTGCATCTCCAAGCCCTGGGCAGCAGGGGACCCTGGAGCTCTAAGCTCCATGAATTTTTCTTTATTGCCCGTGACCTGTCCGTGACTTTTACTAAATATATGCATGAAAATATCTTAGCCTTAATTACGAGCCTTTAGGCTAGGTCTGTCTGTGGCACCTATGCTCACCTTCCCATTTCGTTGTGCACAGTAATATACAATGGAACTTGCACTGCTCCAAATATCAGACACTCAATCAGGAGAGATTAATTGATGAGCTCAACGTTGACTAGAAAACATGACCGTTAATCTTATCTAGAGAGGTTCCTAATTTTTTATCGATAATTCATTTTCCTGATGCTGAGTAGCAATGATGCCAACACAGAGCACTTAAAAATAAGAATCAAGCCCTGAAAAATTATGCAACTGGTTTAAAAATGGCAATATTTTAAAAAGTAATAAATACTGAGTTCTTTTTGCTTGTCTTTTGGTTTCTGAGCCTTTAGCACAGAGGTGGGCAAACTACGGCCCACGGGCCACATCCAGCCCGCAGGACCGTCCTGCCCGGCCTGTGAGCTCCCGGCCGGGGACACTAGCCCCCGGCCCCTCCCCTGCTGTCCCTCCTCCTCTGTAGCCACGCGGGCAGTGCGGCTTGTGCCCGCCTACCTCCCAGGCTTTCCAATAAGCCTGTCCAGCCGCTCTGAGTGGCATGGTAAGGGGGCGGGGGGAGGAGGGGTTGGATAAGGGGCAGGAGGTCCCGGGGGGTAGTCAGGGGGCGGTTGGATGGGGTGGAGGTTTGGGGGTGGGCGGTCAGGAGACAAGGAGCAGGGGGGGTTGGATAGGGGGTGGGATCCTGGGGGGGCCCCAGGAGGGGGGGACAGGGAGAAGGGGGGGTTGGATGGGGGTGGGGTCCTGGGGGGTCAGTTAGGGGACAAGGAGAGGGGCGGGGGGTGGATGGGGTGGGGGGCCTGTCAGGGGGCAGGGGTGTGGATGGGGGTCGGGGCAGTCAGGGGATAGGGAGCGGGGGGGTTGGATAGGGGGTGGTGTCCTGGGGGGTCCCGGGAGGAGGAGGACAGGGAGAAGCGGGGGTTGGATAGGGGGTGGGGTCCTGGGGGGGCAGTTAGGGATGGGGGTCCTGGGAGGGGGCGGTCAGGGGACAAGGAGTGGGGTGGGGGGTTGGATGGGTCAGGGGGCCTGTCAGGGGGTGGGGGTGTGGATAGGGGTCGGGGTGGTCAGGGGACAAAGAGCAGTGGGAGGTTGGATGGGTCAGGGGTTCTGAGGGGGGAAGTCAGGGGGTGGGAAGTGGGAGGGGGCGGATAGGGGGCAGAGGCCAGGCTGTTTGGGGTGGCACAGCCTTCCCTACCTGGCCCTCCATACCGTTTTGCAACCCTGATGTGACCCTTGGGCCAAAAAGTTTGCCCACCCCTGCTTTAGCATACACTAAGGTCATGCTTTCAAGATTTTCTCTACCACCCGGAGAGCTAGAAATATACTTTATTGTTTAAATTTCTCAGGTTATCACTTGACTTCAAGAAACTGGGGCTTTAAGAAAAACGCTACATTTAGTGAAACATGATAAAATTGTGAAAGTTGGCAACATTAAGCTAGACTGCTTCTCCTTCTGCCCCCACAGCTCCTTTTTCTAGCCACAGGTACAGAAACTTTACTGTTTTCTGGCTGTGTCCTAAGCAGAAGTATCCTTGGACAGAAGAGAAAAATACTATCTGTGGAAAATGCTTGTTAGACTCTACACATGTCCTGCACCCCAGACATGGACCGAAGAGGAGAGAAAGAAATGCCAAGGTCATTTGATAAACCAAAACATCAGGCTCCTGTTACTATATCCTGATGAATATTGCAAGGAAGGCAGCCACAGAGAAGAGCTGTGGCACTCTACTAAATAATACAGTACCCTGCATCCTACAGGAGCACAAAGAGTTCTATAAATGCAGAAAAAAACCATAATCTTGACAAGGAAGACATGGTAAAACAACAAAGCACTAAAAAGCTAAGGGAAAGTGAAGGAACAGTAAAGAGATCTCCCATTTAAAATGGAAAAGGTGACACTACAGTGCTAACAAGCGATGGTCACATAAACACCACCCTATACTGGAAACCTACTGACCACTATACTTACCTACATGCCTCCAACTTTCATCCAGACCACACCACATGATCCATTGTCTACAGCCAAGCTCTACAATACAACCGCATTTGCTCCAACCCCTCAGACAGAGACAAACACCTACAAGATCTCTATCAAGCGTTCTTACAACTACAATACTCATCTGCTGAAGTGAAGAAACAGATTGACAGAGCCGGAAGAGTACCCAGTAGTCACCTACTACAGGACAGGCCCAACAAAGAAAGTAACAGAACGCCACTAGCCATCACCTTCAACCCCCAACTAAAACTTCTCCAGCGCATCGTCAAGGATCTACAACCTATCCTGAAGGACAACCCATCACTCTCACAGATCTTGGGAGACAGGCCAGTCCTTGCTTACAGACAGCCCCCCAACCTGAAGCAAATACTCACCAGCAACCACACACCACACAACAGAACCACTAACCCAGGAACCTATCCTTGCAACAAAGCCCGTTGCCAACCGTGTCCACATATCTATTCAGGGGACACCATCATAGGGCCTAATCACATCAGCCACACTATCAGAGGCTCGTTCACCTGCACATCTACCAATGTGATATATGCCATCATGTGCCAGCAATGCTCCTCTGCCATGTACATTGGCCAAACCGGACAGTCTCTACTGTGACGGGGCAAGGCTAGCTGGCTATAGAAAAGTAGTGGGAGATAGATATATTAGCTCCAGGCTAAACAAATCCCTGGTACCAGGATAAGTGAAATGGCAGCTGCTCCAGGTCAATTAAGACACCTGGGGCCAATTAAGAACTTTCCAGAAGGCAGGGAGAAGGCTAGGTTGATTGGGACACCTGAAGCCAATCAGGGGCTGGCTGAAACTAGTTAAAAGCCTCCCAGTTAGTCAGGTGGGTGTGCATGTTAGGAGCTGTGGGAGGAAGTTGTGCTGTTGGAGAGGCTGAGTAATACACACCATATCAGGCACAAGGAAGGAGGCCCTGAGGTAAGGGTGAAGTGGAGCTTGAGGAAGTGAGGGCTGCTGTGGGGGAGTAGCCCAGGGAATTGTACATGTTATGTTTCTAAAAGGTCAGCTACCATAGCTGATACTATTAGGGTCCCTGGGCTGGAGCCTGGAGTAGAGGGTGGGCCGGGGCTCCCCCCACACACACACACCTTTGCCCCCTGATTAATCACTGAGATTGGGAGACAACAGAGACTGTGCAAGAAAGGATAACTTCTCTTCACCTCCCTTGCTGGCTTATGATGAAAATGGCTCAGTAGACTGTGACCCTTGTCTCTAGAGAGAGAAGGGTTACGTGCAGGGTCACAGTGAGCCTCTGAGGCTAGCGAAATCCGCCAGGAAACGCGGGACCCACGGAGGCAAGGACAGAGCTTTGTCACACTACGTAAAAGAATAAATGGACACAAATCAGATGTCAAGAATGATAACATTCAAAAACCAGTTGGAGAACACTTCAATCTCTCTGGTCACTTGATTACAGACCTAAAAGTTCTGGTCACCCTAGTCCTGTTCAACATATTCATAAATGATCTGGAAAAACAGGTAAACAGTGAGGTGGCAAAATTTGCAGATGATACAAAAGTACTCAAGATAGTTAAGTCCCAAGCAGACTGCAAAGAGCTACAAAAGAATCTTTCAAAACTGGGTGACTGGGCAACAAAATGGCAGATGAAATTCAAAGTTGATAAATATAAAGTAATGCACATTGGAAAACATAATCCCAACTATACTTATAAAGTGATGGGGTCTAAATTAGCTGTAACCACTAAAGAAAGAGATCTTGGAGTCATTGTGGATAGTTCTCTGAAAACATCCACTCAATGTGCAGCGGCAGTCAAAAAAGCGAACAGAATGTTGGGAATCATTAAGAAAGGGATAGATAATAAGACAAAAAATATCATATTACCTCTATATAAATCCATGGTCTGCCCATATCTTGAATACCGTGTGCAGATGTGGTCTCCCCATCTCAAAAAAGATATATTGGACTTGGAAAAGGTTCAGAAAAGGGCAACAAAAATAATTAGGGGTATGGAACGGCTTCCATTTGAGGAGTGATTAATAAAACTGAGACTTTTCACCTTGAAAAAGAAATGACTAAGGGGGGATGTGATAGAGGTCTATAAAATCATGACTGGTGTGGAGAAAGTAAATCAGGAAGTGTTATTTACTCCTCATACCACAAGAACTAGGGGTCACTAAATGAAATTAATAGGCAGCAGGTTTAAAACAAACAAAAGGAAGTATTTTTTCACACAATGCACAGTGAACCTGTGGAACTCCTTGCCAGAGGATGTTGTGAAGGCCAAGACTATAACAGGGTTAAAAGAAGAACTAGATAAGTTCCTGGAGGATAGATCCATTAATGGCTATTAACCAGGATGGGCAGGGATGGTGTCCCTAGCCTCTGTTTGCCAGAAGCTGGGAATGGGCGACAGGGGATGGATCACTTAATGATTACCTGTTCTGTTCATTCCCTCTGGGGAATCTGGCATTGGCAACTGTAGGAAGACAGGCTATTGGGCTAGATGGACCTTTGATCTGACCCAGTATGGCCGTTCTTATGTTCTGTTTTGGCAGCCTGAATGGGATCAGGGAAGAAAAGTTCACAAAATCCCAGAGCCCCTTAAGGTGGGTACTGAAAGGGAAGCAGCAGCATATCAAGGCATTGATCGTCATACCTAGCTAAAGTGAACTGCAACAAGGAGGGAACACTCTGAGCCAGTCCCAGCTGACTAGTGAAATATGACATTAAATATGTTAGAGAGACAAGGTGGGTGAAGTAGTATCTTTTATTGGACCAACTTCTGTTGGTGAGAGAGACAGAAGTTGGTCCAATAAAAGATATTACCTCACCCACCTTGTTTCTCTAGTATCCTGGGATCGACACAGCTACAACACTGCACACAACAGTGAATATGTTGTCTGTTTCTTGTAAAGATCTGTTTCTTGTAAAGAGCTGTGTTGGGAACTTCCAACAACTTTACTTGTTAACTTACTTTAAAGGTGAGGTACAACGCATTTTGTCAGCACCAGTTCTGGGCTCCCAGAAAGGTTTTTGCTGCAGATGCTTTTGCTAAGAATTAGGGATAATTTTGGGGGAGGCTTCAAAGGTGTTCTGCAGTGATATATTAAAAAAAAACAGGAGTCTTTTCTTGGTTCATCTGATTTGTTGCTAATGCAGATCCATTTGGGCTTGATTCAGTTCTAACCAACCCAGTTATTAGATTGTAATACAGTAAGTGGCTGAATTTTCTTTTCAGAGTAAAACAAGCTCAAGCCTGCCCCCTGCTGACATTTTTGCTATTTGCATACTGGGAAGGCAAGTATAGGGACCAAGCACTCTGGGTGCTCTTATTCTCCCGAGACCTCCTCAGAACCTAGTTGCTGGCCTCTGACCACAGTGGGAGAGGAAAACTCTTCCTGAAAACACAAAAGGACTTGCCGTTCCCAAAGCCAGTCCCAGATGATGGAACACCCCATTTCCATGGTGTAAGGATCTGTGTACTGTTGCTTTGAAACAGCAGGAAGCCAGGTAGGAAGGGGATAGGGAAGCTAGGCAGAGGCTTTGCATTGAAGAGGAGACAGAGCAATGTTAGGGATAATACTGTTTTCCTTATTATAAAAAAAATCCCATTTTAGTGCTAGAAGAAAACAACTTTCAGGGATTCTTGGGTATTGACACAAGAGTGCTCCTGCTTCTTGGACTCACATGGAACATGTAGCTACTGGCAGCTCCAAGGGTGGAAAGAGCCTTCCTCCTTCTGCTGTGTAGAGTGTAGGCATGGCCACCACATGATCCCCCATACAGATCAGGCTGACTCAGTTCTGGAATCTGACTCCTTTTCCTGTAGTCTCAGACCTTGCAAAGTCTTCTCAAAGCCCTGTCCCTGCCCACCCATCCCAATCCTAGCCCGTTCCAATTTACTCTATGTCAGTGGTTCTCAACCAGGGGTATGCAGAGGTCTTCCAGGGAGTACATGAACTCATCTAGATATTTGCCTAGTTTTACAACAGGCTACACAAAAAGCACCAGCGAAGTCAGTACAAACTAAAATTTCATATGGACAAAATGAGAAAGGAAGCAATTTTTCAGTAGCAGTGCACTGTGACACTTTGTATTTTGATGTCTGATTTTGTAAGCAAGTAGTTTTTACGGGAGGTGAAACTTGGGGTTTGCAAGACAAATCAGACTCCTGAAAGGGGCACAGTAGTCTGGAGAGGTTGAGAGCCACTGCTCTATTACCTCATACAGTCCTATGTTTCCATGCAGGGCATTCAAGTAGCTTGGTTTGGGGTATTGAGTCTACAAGTTTGTGTATAGCATGGTGGGTATGTATATGCAGGTCTCAAAGGTGGTGCGTGCGCCTGTGTGTTCGGGTATGGTGTGTCCGCAAAGCTCAGCTGGGGTGCGTGTCTATATGTGTTTGTACATACAGTGTGAACACGCCTGACTCGGCTGCGGGGGTGCGTTTAGGTGTCTGGGCGCATGGTGTGTACACATCACAGTGCACAGGTGTGTGTGCGCGAGCAACCACCAGAGGAGACAAAGATGGAAACTGCCCTATTGGTGGGTGGGGGAAGGAAGAGGCTCTTCCCTCAGGTACCAAGAGGGCCGTTTCCACTGTAGAACCGAGGACGTCTCGCTGTCGGCGCTGAACGAAGCACCGGGAGGCGGGGTTCGGTGGCAGCGATGGGGAAAGGCTAGGCCGGCAGTCGCCATGTTGGTGGTGGCAAGGGCGGGGAGAAGGGGCAGGCCGGGAGACGCCATGTTGGTAGTGGCGGCGGGGAGGGGCAGCCCGGAAGCCGCCAGGCCGGGCCACACGACCCGCCAGTCGAGACGCTGACAGCGGGGCGCGAGGCCGGATGGTGCCGGTGCTCCCTGGCCTGTTCGTGGGCGGCGCGGCGGCCGACGCGGCGGCCGGGGCCCTGCAGGCGGCGGGGGTGGCGGCGCTGCTCTCGGTGGACGCGGAGGAGCCTCCCGCGGTGCCGGGGATCCGGACCCTGCATATCCCGGCGCGGGACGAGCCCGGCACCGACCTGCTGAGCCACCTCGACTCCTGCGCCGCCTTCCTCAGCGCGGCCCGGGCGGGGGGCGGCGCCGTCCTGGTGCGATGGTGAGCCCGGGGCAGGGGACCCCCCTCTCCCCCCAGCGTCCAAGGGGCCGCGTCCTGGCCCGGGCTGGGCTCCTGGGGCAGCGCGGCCGGAGGCTGAGCTGTCCGAGCCCCTTTGCACTGGCCTTAGCACCACGGCAAGCAGCGCCTCAGTGCTGCGTGTGGGGGAGAAGTGCAGAGCTGCTGGAACTAGCCGTGTGGCGGGGTGGGAGCTGCCGCCCCACTGCCTGGCTTGAAGCGGTTCCCATCATAAACCGGGTCTACAGTTTGGTTCAATGGTTCTCAGCTCCCCCACGGTGCAAATCTTTCCAGCATCCCTGGAGAAGTGAGATGTGGTCGGGCCCTTCCTGCCTGCTCCCTGCAGTGACCAGGAACAAGCGATCCCGTTTTCACCTCCCAGGTCCCCACGCTCCCCTGCCAGGCCCTGCTCACGTTCCCCCTCAGGCCAGAAAAGGGAGCAAAGAGATTAATTTCCCCAGAAGCAGACCAGTAAAAATGGAAGAGAGGCTTGAAATGAATTAATTCCCCTAGTGTATTTTCCCCAGTTTTGTTCATGATCTTATTCTGAAGAGTTCTTTGTCTTTCAGCCACGCTGGAGTCAGTCGAAGTGTTGCTTTAGTGACGGCGTATTTAATGAAAACCAACAATCTCACCTTCGAAGAGGCTTATGCCACTATCAAAGCCATCAAATCCGACGCCAAGTGAGTTCTTTGCCCTGATAAGATTCCTTTCTGTCCCTGTGTGGACTAATATGTACGTTCTCCATAGCCTAGGAAATGTGCCTCTGATTTTCACTATTGTTCCAGAATGAACGAAGGCTTTGAATGGCAGCTGAAACTCTATGAAGCAATGGGCTGTAAAGTTGATGTGACCAGTGCCATTTACAAACAGTATCGCTTGCAAAAAGTTACAGAGAAATATTCTGGTGAGTGAAGGTAATGTCTGAGGTGTTGTGTGTTCAGGGGAGCTAGAGCTATAGTAGCTAAGAGTAATTGAACTTGCAAAAGGATGGTATATTATATTTCTTCTAGGGTAGATACCTGTTCCAGGACTGAAATATTAGCACTATCTGAATCAGCCTTTCAGTTACACTCTGCCGGCTCTAATCTAATTTGGTTTGGCAATTCTGTTGATTTATACCAGTGCAACTGAGAGCAGATAGTGCCCAAATATGGTGATTTGTGCATGTAAAAACCTTGATAGCCTGAAAACTTTGCATGTTGTGTGTATAAAGTTTTGTGACTGGGAGCTATCTGTACACCAGGACAAGATCAAGACATACTATCTGTAGATTCAAAGCTTCTTGTAATTAGCACAATGGAACTCCCCTTTTTAGGAACTAAGGGGTGAGGCTCATCTCTTAGGAACTTCCTAAGGAAGGGGAAGGTGAGGGTAAGAAGTGTGAAGACTATAAATAGGTCATTAAGTTTGAGTTCAATTCACAGATTTGTATCACTCACTCTCTGCAGAGCTGCAAGACTTGCCACGAGAAGTCTTTGCAGTTGACCCGACCAGCACTTGTCAAACTCTCAGCAGTGAGGTTCTCTACAGGTGCAGAAAATGCAGGTATGGAGCCTTTCATTTCTCACAAAGCGTTACTCTGAAATAAACTATTGTAAGGAAAATAGCCTTTATAGTTTATTGGGTTTGTCTCTTTCAGAACAGGAATAAATCCTTGAAAAACTTTCAAACAGAAGTACATATGATACTTTCCTTTGCCTAATCTTTGTTTTGTGATCATGAAGAATAAAATGTCTCTCAGGCTCTGAAGTCCCTTAGAACCCCTGGAGCTAAGTGTACATCTTCTGTAAGTAGGTGCAGCTCCACTTAAGTTGCTTCTGCTTACACCAAAACTAACACTGAGTTTAATAAGTTGAAACTGTTCAAAATCTGCCCCGCCCCAAAGAAGCCTCTTAACTCCATAGGTCAGTTGTCTGGTCTTGTTTCGGCCTCTTTTTCTTAATCATTGGAAATAAGAGAAATTCCTATTTTCTAGCTGTACCGTTCCCAGACACATGTACCTAGATGATCTCATGTTTCATTAGCTAGGAGTTTGCTAAAAGTAACTACATAAGAAACAAAGTGTAACTGTGGGAAAGAGGCCCAGGGCTGAAAACATGATAGGATTTGCTGAGGTCGGGAGGGGGCCTAAAAAGGGACAGCCTTCATTGTCCTCGTCAAATGAAAAAAGAAAATGTACACTGTATTACCCCATCCATTTGCTGCTGCTACTATTGCCTTGTACTTCACTGTTGTCCAGTTATCTTCAGGCTTTTTCTCTCTCTCTTTCTCTCTCTCTTTTTCCTCTGGAGAATAGACGTTCCCTATTTCGTAGTTCGAGCATTTTGGCCCATGCTGAAGGAAGTGGACCAGCAGCCTTTGCTCACAAGAGGATTACAGATCCTGCTCAGCTTCGTAATGACAGTCGAGTTAAATGTACCTCTTATTTCATTGAACCTGTACAGTGGATGGAGCCAATATTGTTAGGAGTGATGGAAGGACAGGTAAGGGGAGCAAGCACTTCACAATGTTTATCTATGAAACTCCCTTAAGAGACATTCTCACTTTTTTTTTAATGATTCTGTGCATCTGACCAGACTCCTTAAATCTCCTGGTTTTACTGCTCGTGCAAGACTGCTGTTACAGCTATAGTCCTTTCAGTCTCCACCACCTCTGAAGCTCATTAATAAGCTGTAAATGTCTTCTTCTCCCACTTCCTACAGCTCTAGGGCTCCCACATGACAGTCACCAATAGCCATTAGCTGATGGAGGATGATACCCGGAGTGGGATTCTGTTTCAGGTATCCTCCATGATAATAGATTATTAAGCCATAGGACACCTTTTTTATAGCTCTGTCAAGTAAAATTGTGATTATGCAGCAGAGATGTTTTTAGAGCAACCTTGCAGAGTTTCACTTATCCTGTTAGAGATTGTGGGTTTTGTTTTGCTGAAGAAGCATATCTAGTTTTTTTTTCTGTTATCACCAAAATGAAGGACAAGTAAGTAGATTTGATGCCTGGACTGGTGAGTCTTCATGACAATACTGTAAAGCTGAGTTAAACTATATGTTTGCTGCTTTCTCAGCTCCACTTCTGTCAGACTACTCTTCTCAGCTCTCTTCTGCCCTCCCAAAAATCCCAGCTTTACCATGTATGCAGTTCTGCTGCCTCTTTCTTCCCACATTCCAGAAAAGCATGATCACGTTACTCTACATTTGTTGAAAATGGCTTCCAGAGAAACTTGAAAATAGGCACTGTTTTCATCGCTCTAACAGCGGCGTATGATACAGTATGGCACAGTGGCCTGCTCGTGAAGGTATCGTGGGTTCTGCTACCTTGGATCACAGGCGTTGTTGAACTCTGCGATAGGCAGTTCAGAGTCCATGTGGGGGAGAATACGAGTGCTTGGAGACGATAGAGCAGTGGGTTACCCCAGGGCTCTGTGCTTTCTCCAACCCTGTTCAACCTTTACATCAATGAGCTGCCAACAACGGAGTCACGAAAGTTCATTTACTCAGATGACATCTGTTGTGGTACCCAGGCCCGGACATTTCATGAGCTTGATGCCACCTTAAACCGGGACAAGATAAAGTTAGTTGACTACTGTAAGACTTGGTGCCTCCAGCCAAGCGTCATAAAAACAGTCTCCAGTTTGTTCCATCTTCATCACGCCAGCACAACACGAGACCTGAATGTTTATCTGAATGGTCAGAAGGTGAAGCCTAAAGTAGAACCGGTCTATCTAGGTGTGACCTTAGACCGCACACTGAGTTACCATGCCCACCTGAAGAAGACAGCAGCTAAAGTTAAGATGCACAACAATCTTCTTAGCGAAGTGGCAGGTTCGTCATGGGGTGCTCGTGCTCCAATTTTGCAGACATCAGCTCTTGCCACCTTGTATTCGGTGACGGAGTACTGTGCACCAGTTTGGAGTTGATCATCACACACCAAACTGGCAGATACGCAGTTACATGCTGCCATGAGTATCATCTCCGGCACCCTGCGTCCGACTCCACTCCCATGGCAGCTTCCAGTTCTGAGTAATATTTCTTCTTCTCATATCAGACGAGAGGTTGCCACTGGCAAGTTACTGGAGAAAGTATGTGCCAACTCAAGCCTGCCTCTGCACGATGACCTTTTAAAACCACCAGCTGCACATTTGTCGTCACGTCGCCCATTATAGTCTCATCTGCCATGCCAGGATGTTAAGGCAGAAACACTCTGGCGAGAGGAAATCATATCGCCGACCCCACAGTTTGCCCACCTGGTGTCAAAGTTTGACTCAGACTCACAATTTATCAGACCACTCTGTTTTATTAGCAAAGCTGCTCTGCTAATACATTTAGAAGTGAGCCCCCCGAGTGGGGCTTGTGTCTCTTAATTTATACAGGTTTTTGGAGAACAAGTTACAGAGAAGTTACAGACAAAAGAAGAAAAAGATTTTAGTCACCACCCTTCGAGATCCCTGAGACCAGTCACGTATCTTCAATTACCTGCCACCCTTAACAATCTCCTTTAACAGCTTCCAGTTAACTTAACTAATTGCCCTTCACACCTTCCATTCTGATGCCTGCTTCTTAGACGTGCTGGCTCTATCTTAATTGCTTCTCCATTCAAAAGCTAACTGTCCCTACGTGTGCTCCCTCAGATACTTTGTAACATGTTTTGGCATGCCCTCTCATATACAATGTATCCAGCATGTCCCCTTATACAACGTTATACAGTGTTATACTTCCACACTGGTTTTGACCTGCCCCGTCGCCAATAGTCCCAATTGAACAGGTTTTGGACCAGGCAAGGTCTCTCTGGAGCTAACCCGTATAGTTGGGGCCTTCGTGACAGCCCTTTATGCAGCTGCGGTGCAACACAGATGGTGACGCACATTGTCGACGAATGCCTGCTAACTAGTTTCAGTGGTGGCCTAGAAGAACTGCATCACGCCACTGAAGATGCCATCGCTTGGCTAGATGACTATGCACACACTAAATAAATAAATGATCCATACAGCACTCCTGGTCAATTTCACTTAAAACTTTCCCTATTGTCTTCCAAACTTTCTGTGCACTTTCCCAGGCTTATCTAATGGACTCAGGTTCTCTCCCCACAGTTTCACTTCTTTAGATGCAAAATTCTTCTTTGCTGTAGCTTCTGCCATCCGGAGTAGCCTTCTTCTATCTCCCCAAATCCTTTAGAATCCTGACTTTGCCTTTACTTAATTATTTTTGTTCCTCTGCTACTTATGCAACTGCATTCTACTATGTTTTGGGATAGTTCTTACAGCATGAAATGCTATGCACAATAGGCTTTATCGCAGAGGTGCTCAAACTGTGGCTCACAGAGCCCTTTCTAGTGGTCTGCAAAGTGGAGGGCCAGATCTTCAAAAGAGCTCAACTCCCATTTAGGCACCTGAAAATCTGGTCACTTAATTTAAGTGCTTCAGACCCCCATCAGCTATAATTGAGGACAATTGTAGATGCTAAATGTTGAGAACTTCTTAAAATCTGGCTATTTCATTTCAGTTCTAATCAGGAGATGAGCTGTCTCTTCTTCTGGTTGCTGAATGCTCTTGTGAATCTGGTCCAAAATGTTCTGAATACCCAGCAAAACAGGTGATCTCTTGAAGTGTTCTGCAAAATGAAAAAATAGAAAAATTCTTCCTTTATTATACTGAAGTGGCTAGATTTCAGTAGTCTTGTTGGACTTGTGAAGTATGATCCTCTAGTCTGAGAAGGGACTTGTGTGGATTTGATTACAGTCTATAAGTACCTACATGGGAACAAATATTTAACAAACATGGGCTCTTTGGTCTAGCAGAGAAAGTTTTATAACATGATGCACTGGCTGGAAGTTGAAGCTAGAAAAATTCAGACTAGAAATAAGGTGTAAATTTTTAACAGGGTGATTAACCATTGGAACAACTTACCAAGGGTCGTGGTGGATTCTCCATCCCTGATAATTTTTAATAAATATTGGATGTTTTCCTTAACAATATGCTCTATGAATTATTTTGGGGAAGTTCTGTGGCCTGTGTTATACAGGAGGTCAGACTAGATGATCACAATGGTCCCTTCTAGCCTTGGAATATGTGAAACTGTTGATGTGGTCCCAAGCTCTGTAGCTGCTTCCTAGGAGTTCTAGTCCTGAAGTCTGAGAAGTGAATTGTTTGAAAGAGCCTTATATATTGTTGCTTGTGTTTATTGCAGCTTCTGTGCCCCAAATGCACTTCGAAGTTGGGCTCCTTCAGTTGGCGTGGTGAACAGTGTTCGTGTGGCCGATGGGTGACTCCTGCCTTCCAGATTCACAAGAGTCGGGTGGATGAAATGAAAGCGCTGCCAGTCTGTGGATTCCAAACTCTCAGAACGTGAACGCTGGTGCTTGCTGGCTTTAGCGACTCCCCTGAGGTTCTCTGAGAACTGTTGCCTGTTATAGGGTATTGATGTGGTCAGTAGTTACTTCCTTTCTGTTAGCATGAGGGTAGTTTGGCACTGCTGGAACATACAGTTGTAGCACAAGCTTCTAGTGTTTATGAACATGTGCATCAGTGCAAGAGAATTGTTTAAGATGGGCTGGATGACTCTCCTTGAGGCTTCCTGTATTTCATAGATTTGGGGAGGGCCATATGAATTAATGGAAAAAATCCACTGACATCTTTTTAAAAAACCATAGATGAAATATTGCTGATCGTAGAGCCTGCAAGTGTGAAGTGCTAATAAACTCCATCTAGTCATGCCTATGGTCTTGCAAAATATCTGGTAAAGTGTTGGAACACATTTGACATCTCTAAACACAGAGCAAGAAAGGCATATTTTGAAACCAGTGGTGTTGTGAAGGCTCCATAGTTTAGAAGGAGGATTGCGTGTGGCTTTTGCTTGTGGGCTATCATTTCATGGTAGCATTTCTGTAAGACCAGTTCCAAAGGTCCTGTTTGAAGGCAAATGTTTATGAAGTGTTCTGAAAAGGGAATGCATGCTGTATGATATGGGCTTATGACCAGAACACAGCATTGGGGGTGAGGAGTTCTATTCCACTCTCTTCTGTAAACTGTGTGTGTGGCTCTGGCAAGCTACTTCTCCTCTGCCCCAATCTCTCCAGTTTCCTCAGCTGGAAAATGGAGGTGGTGATTTTTTGTAAAACACTTGAGATCTTTGGATAGAAGGTGCTGTGTATGTACTGTTTAGTCATGGAGATGGTCTCTTCTGAGGGTGGTTCTTCAACTTTTGTTTAATTTGGATCAAAGAATTGTTTCAAGTTAAGTTAGTAAATGGATGTTGAGACAATTTTCTATGAATGCCACTTTACAATAGGAACCTAAACAAGTCACTGAACAATTTTTCACGGGCCTCATAGGTAGCAAGGGGAGAGCAGTACCGGGTTTAAAATGGCTCTGGTGGCACTGTGGCGCCAGGCCCACACTTCGAAGGGGCCCACAATGGGTTAATCCAGCCTGGGCCACAGCCCAGCAATGTGAAGAGTCAGCAACTTCCCAGCACCAGCTGAAACACTCAGCAGCCTGGGGAGCGCAGTGCGCAGGTGCAAAAGGGACTGGGTGTTGCAAGTTTCTAAAAAGTGGTGGGAGTTGTAGTTTGCATGCTGCTGTGTTCCGCTGGGGCCTGGGGACCTGCACTGCCAGCTGCACTACTCGTCCCAGAATGCCCCCTGCCATGCTACCAACCACCCCAGCTGAAGTGGTCAGAGCGGACCAAAAATTGCCATCTTTCAGTATCCCCCATCACCCACAGTTCAATGGGAGGGAGCCCATATCTACTTCTAAGATCTTCTCAAAATGGCCACATAAAGGCTGTCCTTAGCAAAGAGCACCAATGCTTTGCTTGTACTGTAAGTGATGCCAAGCTGCCCTTAGAGAAGATGGCCCCTGTGTGGGATGGGATGGGGGGAGGAACAGGTGGATGGTGGTAGGGCCATCTTTGGGAAGGGTAGCTAGTGGCCTCACTCCTTTGCAGAATTGTAAGCTGTTGGAGACAGCACCTAGCACAACAAAGACCTAGTCTCAGGTCCTGCACTAATACAAATGGGAGGTGGCTGCCATTTTTGAAAGAACAGTTTTTGGGGGATGTCATTCTTCAGTGTCTGGAGAAACAACCCCATTTTTCAAAAAATTATTCATTGCTCCAGATCCACAAGATTCATCTACCCATTTGTAGGGATGCCTGAGTGGAGAGATATGGGATAAGTCAAATAATTTATAATGGATCCTTTAAGAAATTTTTTACTCCCATACTAGCTAATGGCTTTACATGTAAATTCTCAAACTGTTCATTTATGGGTAGGGTATTCTTCAGCCATGCTGAATCTCCCTGCACTTAAGTGCAAAGCTTAGTAATATAGAGTCCCAACAACTGCTTCCATAGCATGAGGGTTGGGGAAAGTGAGAAGTGATGGGCTGTCAACCTCCTGTTGCAGAAGTGGAGCCTAATTTGTTATTCATGGACCCAGCACATTACTGTTTAAGAAGGGATCAATTGTCCAAATAAGCCAGGGGCCTACTGATCAACCTGCATGCATTATAATAAGGCAAGTATATATATGCACCCATTTCATAGCTATAGAAACAAAGGCAGAAAGGTACATGGTGTGACAAGAGGCTGTTCCCTGTGCTATTAAACAACCTGGGACTGTTTTCAGATGCTAAAAGGCCAACAGTGGTGGCTGTAAAGGTCACTGATTGCATCTTGTCTTTAGGAAAAGAGAGACAACCTTTCACCTGTAGCCATTGGATTTGTATTGATTCAGTTTTCTAAGGGAAAGGGCTAGATGCTTGGGCAGAAGTTAAACTAGGTCTACCAAGGCAGTTTTAGGGGGGAGGTCCCCCTCATCCCTTCCTGTGAGAGCTGGATGGAGTAGAACTAAGTAGCCATTTGCACAACATACATTGAAATTGTGCATTGAAAAGAACTGAGACTGACAGTTGGGTTCTTTTGTAAGTGTTAGTTAAAACTAACTTGACATTTCAAGCATTGATCTGCTAGGGCAAGCCTAAAACAGAATTCCTGCATAAACTTTTCACTTCCTGGTTTTAAAATGTTATAAAATTTAAATAATGGATTTTAATATAATAAATGCCTTTAATCACATAAGATTCAAAGTGTTTCTAGAACCCCAGGTTGGTCTTCCTCTTACAGCAATAGGTGATGCTAGATTAGAATTGTCTATTCCAGTTTTACATTCATTTTCTTGATATTTCTTCCCAGCTAAGCCCCATGCAACAGGATGCTTTTCCTTTCTGAAAGGCAGCTTTAAAACCTAAAGTGATTCTAAAAGCAGTAGTGTAAGGGGTGGGAGTAGTTTAGTTTGCTCAGACTTTATTTGTAGTATGCACTCTAACTTCCTAGAAGTAGTTTTGATTTTGCAGAGAGGAAATAGACCAATAGGAAGAGCCCACAAATACTTTAAATCCACTTTATTCTCATTGACTTGAACAGTTTTGCACAACTTTCAGCAACATCCATTATGAAATGAGGAAGAGCAGGTGTTGGTTTGTTTTTTACACATCCTTTCATTCCTTCCACATGTGTGGAGGAAAAATTTGTAGCAACAACACAGTGAATCATCAGAATTTCAACACTGAAAACAGACAAGACAAAACAAAAATATATATATGCAACTTTGAACTGGTCACACCTTAGGGCCAGGTACAGCACAATAAATATTACAACTGCTTTATCTTAGACCTGTTGTAAAGTTTATAACATCCTCTATTAATTTAGAGAAATAGAACATCTGTCCTAGCATGGAATGCTACAGACACAGTACACTTGTGATAGGTGTGAACAATGAGGATTCTGGTAAGGGCTTGTATAGCAACTACTCATTTATACATGACCATACTTCATGGGCAGCATACACTGAAATTAAATGAACTGTAAACTGTCAGCCATTCACCACCAGAGCACTAGGTTGAATATCTTTAATTTGTTTATTTTGGGAGATCAGAGGTTAATATTTGAAGAGCCTTTTAAAGTTTCAGCTGGGCTCAATGCCAGACAGTGAGTTAGCATAACACAGGAAGCAGCAGAAGTTGGTCCATTGTCATTCAAAACTGAATGATAGCTCAAAGGCATTAGCTGGAATAAGTTTGGGATTAATGTTGTGTGGCCAAAAACAGACAAAAAAAGCACATTTAATTCCTCCTGAAATACAAGATCAAAAAGGCTGCCCACTCCCTTATTAATTTCTCCCACTGTGAAGCAATATGGTGAGTTCTGGCTCTAGCAGGTTAATGAGAAAAGGCTGCTCTGTATTTAGTCCTCCTCACATATTGGGTCTGCCATTAAACAAGTTCAAGAAGCAGTTGCTCTCTGACTGCTTTGAGGACACTAAGCACCTCCAGAGTGCAGTGCAAAAAAGAGTCACCAGCTTCTCTTGGCATCACAGTGAACCTTCTAACAAGAAAGTTTAGCATTGAACATTCCCTCTAAAAAGGACCTTGCATACCATAACTGGACAAACAAATCAAATTCAGGTATCTTAAGGGAAAGTTTTGGAAGCATGTGGTGACTCAACATTGCACTAGAAGGCAAATGTTATAGCATGCAGCCGCTGAGGCAGAATGGGATTCCTGCTCCACACAAGTGGGATCACCACAGCTTGTCCTGTCCTGTAGTACAAAGTAGCTACACTGAAGCAACTGAGTGTCATGCTATTTTCTGTTGGGAGAAGGACGCAAGAGGATAAAATTCTTGCTGCTGATAGTTGAGCAACTATGGCTTTGATTTTTAATTAAAGTGTAGTCCAACAGTCCTATTTAAATATTAGGTAGGAAAATAAATGCTACTTCTCAAATGCAAACTGACACATGGCTGCTTTCACGTGTTTCTCCTCTTAGTTAACACCTTGCAGAGTTCCACAACTACTGTGTTGTAATACACTTGCTTTAATATAGGCTCAGTTGGAGGTTTAGAAGGGGAACTGTACTAAAGAATACACTATATATTGGTAGTAGCAGTTCACTGGAAAAATTGAATAAATCCTATTTCAAAGTAGGGGAAATGCCCATTCTTTGCATGATAGTCACTGGCTAAAAGCTAGGCTCATATGCCCTTAACATCACCACCTCAATGTACCATATCACTGCACTAAGTCTCACCTCCTCTGCCACTACAACTTATTTGATTTACTGCCCCCAAGCAGCAAGAGCCTGGCTGTTAAGAGATCACATCTATTTGGGAGTGAAAGGCGGGGGGGGAGAGAATCCCCCACCTTACAAGTTTACAATTGCAGTACCTCACTTTCTCTCAGGCCCATTCACACTAACTCCACCTACCATTTCAGACACACTGAGGCCAAACAAACTAAGAGGAATGTTTTATAAAGACCTACTGTGTATGAACAAGGACATGTAGGACTGTTATAAACTCAGGTTCTCTCATTTCAGTCTTGCACAGTAGGGAAGCAGAAGGGCTGAGATGAGAAATTTAAACTGAAGGGGATAATTGGAATGGGGGCAAAGCCTAGTCTTCCAGACTACGGAATGCATTCTGCATGTCCTCAAAGAGCTGAGCATAGTCCGCCTTGATATTCGCCTCGCCGTCTTTCACTGGGTCCTGAAAAACACATCAAGTGAAAAAGTTAGGCTTGAAAAACCTCTGCTCCCTCATACAGTCTGACAGTCCTTTGCCACTGGCTTAACTCCTTCCTGACCTCTGAGTTTATATCTGCTCACTAGCCTCTGGAGAATGCAGATCATAGAACAGAATCATAGAATATCAGGTTGGAAGGGACCTCAGGAGATCAGCTAGTCCAACCCCCTGCTCAAAGCAGGACCAGTCCCCAGTTTTTGCCCCAGATCCCTAAATGGCCGCCTCAAGGCCTGAACTCACAACCCTGGGTTTAGCAGGCCAATGCTCAAACCACTGAGCTATCCCTCTCCCCCAATGTTTATAGCCTCTTTAAAATGACAGCTGGGTTTATGTCTCTCCTTCCTCTCCCACATACCACACAATAGCATAATGGAAAGTTTTCCCAGCCATTATCTAGAAAATTGGACCAATGGTTTGTAGAAACTTCTCGGATGAAAACCAAGTGTAAAAGGATTGAGGTAATGCTCACACTGGGAGCGATGCTATATGATACAAGTGTTACAATGATTAAATACCACCTCCCCTCTAGCTACAGCCAAATGGCATATGGAACTGTGGCATAAAAAAAAAAAAAAAAAAAAAAAAAAAACACCACACCAATCGAGCACATTAAGATTCATTTTCCTCATTGCACAGAGGCCAAATTCCAAACAAAATCCTTTCCACTGAAATTGAGCTAGTACAAGTCTGCAAGAACATGTCAGGACATCTTCACTTTATACCAGAGAACTTTAAGGCCCCAGCCACCCTCCATTTGTAGTGAGAAACTGAACTTGCAGCTACACTCCCACTGAAGACAGGCTATAAGGCCTCTACTCCAGAGAAGCCATTTAATGAACAGGCTGGGACAACCTGATCTGCTGGATCTTCACCTCTCCTCTCCCTTACCACTGCACACTCCATAGTGATATTACAGTGAGGGAGGCCACAGATGTATCTAGACCGATGGTTTATACTTTTCAATCTACTCCCTCAACATCTCTCTTTAAGGCTCATGTCAGACTGTGGGATGTGGGCCATGTAAATGCTAATAGAACAGTTTGTGCCTCTCTTGAACCTGATTCCTGTTCACAAGGTACTTTTTTTTTATTTTCATGGGTGCTTCTTTTCCATTCCAGATTGGATGTGTGTTGTATGGACATTGCCCATCATTTATTGAAGGTTTACTTGAAAAAAAGTGTGTTTTTAATAAGTCATGAACACATTTCTTGTCAGACACCTAAAATACAATACTATCTAATTTTTGGACCTAAGCCACCTAGCAGTGCCCAAGGCCATTTGGTTGGGCGTGACCCTATTAACATAGCTGCTTTCTCTGTACTCATCCACCCAGGCAGTTCTCAGCTAAAAGAACCAGGGCCATGTCTTTGATTGCAGCTTAGGCTGAGTCTCAAACAGAGAGGCATTTTATATTAACCAAAAAAAGTAGAGCAAGTGTCTCAGTTTGTGGAACCATTTCTCCTCATATAAGAAAAATGTTTACAGGCAACCCAGGATAACGGCTTTGTAGATGCATTGAAGGCTTCCATAGAACTTTGTGTCTCCTTAGCAAAGCAGTATCAATATCCCTAATTCCAATGCAGCGGGTGGCTGTACAGAGAAGCCAGGGAGCCAATGCCCTGCTGCCCACAGACATACCTTGAATTTCATGGAAACAAGTCTCTGGAGAATTTCAGACATATTTTCTCGGATGATGGACCATGTGATCTTATTGTCACTCTGGGCTGTGGTCTCTACAGCTCGGCGCGCCATGTCGTAGAACGCAATCATGTTGGAAAGCATCCCCACGGTCTTATAAAAAGGGCAGAACCTGATGGAAACAAGACAGAACCTAGTATGAACAACTAATGACTTTCCCAGGCTGTAGCGCAGTTGAGAATATCTTTAATGAAGTGAGAGCTCTGGTGCCTTCATGACTAACATAACCCCTCTCACTGAGGCTGGATTCCTTTGGTGGGTGGAAGTATCAGAGTGTTGGCCTATTTCATCCCATAAAGCTACATCACAAAACCCTTGATACACTCACTGCCAAGTGGCATAAACTGCCTATTACAGGCCGCAAACTTTTTCAAAAGTATGACCCACTGGCAATGGATCTAACTTCAGCCATAAGCAGAGCTGAAATCTTAAAGTAGTGGCCTGGCATGATGGTGTGATCCTTGCATTACAATTCCAAGCTGTAGTGACACACTGTCACCACATATTGACATCATGGCAACACCACAGCATCAAGTCACATCATCTCCATTATTGTGGCTGACTCCTTTTGGAGTGCATTTCTGAGTGTTTCCCTTCCCATCTGTTTGGAGGAATGGTGGCAGCTCCAGTGCGTTTCCTAGCATGACCTGGCAGCTCCTATGGCACCAGCACTCCACTCCACTCCACTCCACACTGAGAGACCAAGCAAAGCAAGTGGTGGTCTTGACAGATACCACAGAAATGCCACATTATTTATGCAGCGCATTGTTGTACTAGATAACGGGTGCGCGTAGCAAACAGAATCCCTTCCCAAAACTTGGTCTAAAGGCACCAGCAGCTGCAACAGAGCAGCACAAGCAAGTTGCCATAGGTGGGGGAATGCGTCACAGCACAGATAGGTCTGGAGTTTGGGGAGAGGAGGAGGGAAGGCTGAAGAACTCCATGGAAGGCTATTCCAGACACAAGGGATAGCATGGAAACAGGGTATAAAGTAGATAAAGAGGAGCCATTGAGAGGGAAGATTGAGTGGAGCACCAGGCTGAGGTAGCGCTGCAAGAGGAAGTTAGGAGTTGTAGATGGGCTAGAGTTGTGCAGTGATAGTGGAGAATAAGTGGCTTCAACCAGATTCTTGTGACACTCCTGAGTATCACTGGGGCCTATTGAAACAAAGATAGATTCTTGGGGGGGGGGGGGGGGAAGGAGAATATCAGTTCAGACTAAATGATCCTCTTCTCCCTTTCCAGAGGGAGTTAGTTTATTCAGGCAACGGGCTGGTTCATAGCACTGGTTTATTAGCAGTGCTCATTTCAATGGACAGAATGCTAGGGAAACTATCAATATAGCCAAGACCCTACCACGGGGCCCAGAAGGGGTCTGCATACGGGGCCTCTCTGACAACATGGAGCCAATGGCCTAGATGGAACACCACAGGCTGCATTTTCCTAGGAGCAGCTCTCGGATCACCTTGAAAACGGGTCCTGGGTTGCCACATCAAACTGGATCCTATTCCCAAATAGGATTTCCATCTGAACATAATATACGGAAGAATGAATGGGGAGCACACAGCCTCTCGGCCCTCACCTGTCATAAGGGCTGTAGCCATTCTGCTGCAGGAAGTCATCTTTGATCAGTTTGGCAACCTCTAGGGTAATTTTATCTGTTTCCGCCAAGGAAGCCTAGAAGGCAAAGTCCAAATTTAGTTTGGTGCCAAGTTCTGTGTATGGGAGCGCTGGGTGTTGGATTCCTAACTCTGCTAAGTCCCATAATGCCAGTTACTTGTTTACACCATCACCTTCATCTACGGGCATGTGGCTTACCTCCCCCCCTTTTCAGATCTTTGTATAAATACAAAGAAATTTTGTTGCATGTTTCCCATTCACAGATACAAAGCCAGTTACTCAGCCAGCCACCAGTAGATTACAAGCAGCATTAAACACAACTGTTAAGTTTCCACCCTATGTTGGGATTGCTGCAGGTGTTAAGCAATGAGTTAAGTGAGAAATTCCTTCAAGATGCTAATTGCTTGCCTGCCAGGGCCGGCTCCACCGGTTTTGCCGCCCCAAGCAGGACGTCTGAAGATGGATGCTGCCGCCGAGGCGCAGCGTGCAGAGTATAGCTGCTGCTGAACTGCCGCCGCGGCAGCCTGAGAAAAGAGGCTGCCGCTGAATTGCCGCTACCGTGGAAAGAGGAGATGCCGCCCTGACGGCACACGGGCTGCCGCCCCTTTCACAGGGCCGCCCCAAGCACCTGCTTGGAATGCTGGTGCCTGGAGCCGGCCCTGTCGACAATGCTTGCTAAGAGGCAGCTGTAGCGGTGACGTAAGCCTGCAGCAGATCGGGGAGCCAGAACTTCTGCTTTCCCTTCCCGGCTCCAGCACGTCCACACAAGGAAAACCAGACTCCAAAAATGCAT
Source organism: Natator depressus (assembly GCF_965152275.1). NCBI lineage: Eukaryota > Metazoa > Chordata > Testudines > Cheloniidae > Natator > Natator depressus. The sequence goes on along the minus strand of NC_134234.1, from coordinate 204,463,244 downwards.
CTGAGGGTATTTCAATAAAATGATGATATTTCAGACCATCAAAAAGAAAAAGAAAACTGCCGCTAATCCCTGAAGCCAGGAGTTGCTTTTCCCCAGTGTGCCATTCCCTAATGAAGCAAATGAAGTCAGCGATAAGAAAATTCTTAATAGCATGTTGTGCAGAGCCATCTATCCCCCTCCTCCTGAGCTCCTTGCACTATCAGTCCCTTCATCTTTGCCTCAATTTTATCCTCTCAAAAAGGGGGTGACTGAGGCTTGAATGTTTGGGAAGTGCTTTCAGAGAGCCATGTGAGAGGCACCTCAGAAAGTTACAATATAAAAGATAATTAAAATAGCACCCAAGGAGCATGTTTATGCACTACTAAAAAAAAAAAAAAAAAAAAAGAGAGAGAAATGCCAAAGTTGAAGACAAACACATGACCTAAATTACCCCTTGTGCAGGTACACTACAGCAGTCTCACTCCACGACCATGGGCTAATTTTCACAGGACCTCAGCCTTATCAATATGCAGGCTGGATGGTGCTCAGTGAACGAAGCAGGGGTATGACACTTCTTTCCAAAATAACCTGTTATAACCACAGCAGAGAGCAAGGCTGCACCCATAACATGTTAAACTGCTTCCATTTTAACAAACAATTTTAATCTTATCTGGTCCTGAGTGCTGTCATGCCTCACCCAGGAAGCACAACCTGAACTGTGATCTTGTAACTGAAGACTACAGTCATGCATGCCCAAAATGGGGCAGGAGTTAAGATTGCATGGGCTACCTTAATGCTGGCATCTCCTGACTTCAGCATTTCACTCTGCAACCTCAGTGTTCTTTTTTTGGTGTTTCGGAAGGTCCTATTTTACTCCCAGAACAACCAGAAGAATCCAAACCACATTCACGGTTCTTCTAGGTCATTTGGCTAGAGAGCAGAAGAGCAGCCAAAGCTAAATTGTGCGTGCGCACTATTTCACATGTCCCACTGAATAATGTAGGGTTACAGAGAAACCCTCATTCAATAAATCTCTTACTTCCAGGTCTGCCAGCCCATCCAATTTTAAACAAATAAAAATGGATATGTGTAAATCTGACACACACAATGGAAGCATTACAGTTTTTACCAGAGCACAGTTCCAGCTTTAAAGCTAGGTGAGTCACAAATTGGGGAACTGGATGGGGGAAGAAGAGAAGTCTTGAACCTTGGAGAGCTGCTGATATGGATGCAAGGGACCAGGAGCGAGGACAGCTTCAGTCAGAAGGAGGCCACCCAGCAGAGGTCCATGCTCTGTTTTAAAAGGTGTCTGGCACAGACAAGAATTGGGTTTGTGCCTTTTTGCTCTTTGTGGCGTGTAGACAAGCCCTGAACAGGTGAGTTGTTTAGGTTTTTTTAGGGTTTTTTTCCTGCTCTTTTCATATCCGAAATTCAAACTGTGGTCATCATTTTGCCTGGAGAGTGAAGAATTGGTAGGTGGACAGAGAAGCCACAGAAGTGAAATCTGATTGAGAGGAAAAGCAGTTTCTTCTTCCAATCCCCCACACTGCTTAAAGTGGTTTGCTTTTGCCAACATTTAACTCCAACACATGAAAAATCCTGGGGAGAAGAGATTTATTAGAGGCCAGGATTTCTGTAAGTGAATGAGGCATACAGATATAAGCACCTTCGGTCAAGCATAAATGCATCCACACTACAGGGGTTGTACTTCTTTGTCTAGAAACCAATACAGCTAAAGCGGTACAAAAACCTGTGTGTAGACTCAGGCTTAAGGTCAAAATCAAGCAAAACAAATCTGGAACACACAGTTTAGACCGGTTTCAGAGTAGCAGCTGTGTTAGTCTGTATTCGCAAAAAGAAAAGGAGTACTTGTGGCACCTTAGAGACTAACCAATTTATTTGAGCATAAGCTTTCGTGAGCTACAGCTCACTTCATCGGATGCATTCCGTTTTAGACCTTCATACACCACAAAGTAGAAAAAGGCACCCCCCAACATTTTCCTCTTTTCTAGGACAGAGAAGCAGAGCTTAGAGCTCTGGTGGACAGGCACCTTCTGGTGCAAGTGGCCCCTCCTGTGGCTGCTGGAGGACTTCTTCCTGCCCATTACTTTCCTCCCCCAGTTTCTTCCAGTGAAAGTTAGTTAATACATGTAAGCTGGCTTGGCTCATGTGTACTACGCACGTGTGAGCTACAGTTGTTATAGCATCTATATCAGTTGAAACAAAGTCAGTTTTCACTGAGACCCTCAAGACACCTTTCCTCAAGAGCAGTTTTTCTGGCTAGGTTTACGCGTTCTACCCCAAAATGCTGAGGTGCACTGAGAAACTGAAAGAAGCCTGTAGAATGGGAGGTCACTGCACACACCAGCTAATAGGTCTCTAACACTAGGCATGACGACTACACAGCCACTTCGTAGAGAACAGACATCACTCATCTCTAAGTCTTTGTATCGTCATGCCACTGTTGTGTGTTAAACTCTAACAGGACAAAATTTAAATGCAACCCACTCTTCAGGCCTATACTTTGAGCACAGAATTAAACATGTCAGTGCAGTGCTTTGAAAATAGCCCTTGTCAGGGTGCTGCAGGAGAAGGGACCTCGGATACTGTACTGCTGCATGGCTGTGAACTGGCATTTCACCAGATGACAGGGGCACTGAAAGTAGTGACAGTGAAACTTTTCAACACGTTTATTAAATTAGAGACTGAGCTTGCGGGTCTAGTTCAGAGATAGGGGAAACAAATATCAGGTCAGGATCACTGCATCCAGAGCATTTTCCTTAACAAACAAGAAGTGCACTGCAGCTGGCTGCAGAGTTGTTTTGCAAGTGTACTCACGGGTTACTGGCGTGGCGATTTCTCCTATTTCTAGACTACTCTGAGGGCTGCTTTTTGGTTCCAGCACCAGAGCAGTAGAAAAGACTAATTAAGTACAGCTAGTGGCAGGCAAATCTATTGTTTTTGAGAAACACTTCTGTCTGAAGCGTCTGGCAACAGCCACTGTCAGAAGACAGGATACTGTGCTAGACAGACCATTGGTCTGACCCAGTATGGCCATTCTTATGTTCTTAAACTCTTATTACCTTCCCTCCAGCTCTCAGTGCCTGCACACCAATATCCACCCATCTCCCCATGGATAGTGTCTATAGTCTATGCCAGGAGCTGTGCAGTGGAGGCAGACCAGTTCTTTGGAAAGTCTCGCTAAGACAAGATACTCTTCCCCACTCAGAGTGATCATTGCTCACCTTCCCCACAAGCTGCACAATCTCTGCCAGGTCCTCCTCTTCCTGCAGAATCTCCTTGGCCTTGGTCCTCAGGGGGACAAATTCTGTGAAGTGCTTGTCATAATACTCATCCAGGGCCCGTGTGTACTTGCTGTAGCTGATCAGCCAGTTGACAGATGGGAAGTGCTTGCGCTGAGCCAGCTTCTTATCCAAGCCCCAAAACACCTGCCAAATCCAAAACAGATTCATGAGTTTCCTTCCCAGCAGAAGCCAAGTTATTAACTGAAGACGGCCAAACTCCCACACATTTCTGTATAATGAGTACAGCAAAGACCATCCAGACACAGGCTTGAAAGAGAAATCTTTCCTTCCCACACTAACTGGACCGTAACTGGGGGCCCTTAGACACTAAGAGATCCTCCCCCACTAGATCAACTCAATGCATGCTAGACATTCATTTCAGGATAGTGGATCCCAGCTCCAAACTCAAGACTGTCTTGAATACTATCCTAGTGTCACGCTGGAGGGACTGCCTTGCACAGAACAGATTCCAGCGCTGGTACCTGCAGAACTAAGTGGGGCCCTACTAACCGCCAATACCTAAAATCAACCTCTCTTCCCAAAACACAATTGTGCTGTAGGTTCACCCCCTCTAGAAAACTGTCCAAGTCTCAATGCTCCTTCATTTAGGGATGGAGAGAGAGGGGGCTGCATCCTAGTACAAGGCTGCCATCCTTGCATTTGCCCTCTAAGAGGGACATGAATACTCCTGGGGAATCAGCCAACAGGACGAACCTGTGTGTGTCGGGAGTAGGCAGGACACGACACAGGGATGGGGCAGCTGCCCTTCCTCCCCATTTCCCGATGAATCCTGGCTGCATCAGGCCTGAGAGAACATCTTTCATAGGGGCAGGCCTCGATGCTGCCAGAACATTTCAAACCACCCTTACAAAACCCCCTTTCTGCAAATCAAGCTATTCACACCATGGCCATTAGGCACAACGTCTGTCACTGTACATTCATGCACTTCTGGTGCAGTTCATTCATTTCAAACCCAAGTGGAGTAACTAGGAGAATACAGCTTCAACACAGACTGCAACAAGGTGGCACGTACCTGAACAATGCCCAGAGTGGCAGATGTGACAGGATCCGAGAAGTCACCACCAGGGGGAGATACACTTAGCAGGAAGAGAGAAAGGAAAGTGGTGATCAGCAGCACTAGTGCAGGGCTAAGCTGAAGCTCCAAACCTAGCACCACAACTCAATACCAGTAGCAGCCAGATTTGCCACCCTCCATGTCTTTCTTTCAACAAAATGCCACCCTCCTTTGAAACCAAAGTCAGAGGATGCAGAAAGAGGAAGGATCCTGACTGGTTTTACTCTTGGTGAACAGTCAAATTTTCCTAATCCAGCATTAGCAGCATCAGGCCTTCCCAATTCTTGGTACAAAATAGAATTCAATCAATCAAGAGTCAAGGTTTCAAAGCAGACAGCAGGGAACCACGGCCAATGGGAGCTGCAGGGGCGGTGTCTGCAGGCGGAGGCAGCGTGCAGAGCTGCCTGGCCACGCCTCCGCCTAGCAGCTGAGCAAGGGGGATGTCGCCGAGGAGCCCCCCAGGTAAGCACCGCCTAGAGCCCGCCTCACCCCAAGCCCCTCCCACACCCAAACCCAAACTCTGCTGCTGGGGGGCGGGGTGAGGAGGAAAGAGGTGCCGAGCTAGGTAGGGAGCCTGCTGGCCTTGCCAACTCCTCCCCCTGCCCTCCAGCAACAGCAGGGGTCCCAGGCCCCGCGCCGCCGCCTGCCTCCACCCACTGGGCTAACCTCCAAGTTTTATTCACTGGTATTTTTAGTTAAAAGGTTATGGACAGGTCATGGACCATGAATTTTTGTTTACTGCCTGTGACCTGTCCATGACTTTTACTAAACATACCCGTGACTAAAATGTAGCCTTATGGATGACTGACGAACATTTTAATTTCTGTAAGACCTCCCAGAGAAATGGATGGGCACTAGAAACCAGCAGAACCATCTACCATTTTCAGAAAAGCAAATGAAGTTGCTTTTAAATTTAAAGGTTTCCAGCTCCTCAGACAGGTATACAGATGTTTAAATTATTAGGAGATTGAGCACAAGGAGAAGAAATCAGAGACATTCCTGCAAGTCTAGGGAAAGTTACCTTCCTAATGCCACACTGAAACAGCTGTCAGCCCATCTCCCTTCCACCAGCAAACTATCTACAACTATTGCCTCACTCTACAGTAACTGCTGTCAAAGGTCTCCAGCATCTCTTCCTGTCCAAGTCTCAGCACCTATACTCTCATCCTGCTCAACCTCTCTGCTGAAGAGACAATCAGCTTCCCTGCCTGTCATTCTGATCAGGTCACTTCCCTCCCTTAACTTGATGCCGTAGTGGATGGGGAGTCCGTGGAGGGATTTTCAAGCATGTGTCACCACTATCAAAACTCTCCATAACTCTGCCCCTCCCTACTTATGCAAGCTTCTCTCACATCACAATGAGTTCCTGTCCAGCCCTCACTGGCTTCTCTGCTCTGCCTGTGTTCCTACTCTCAACCACTCATGTGCCAGCTTCTCACATAATCATCTACGTACGGTCTTCCATCCATGCTGCCCCTTGAGCATGGTACAGTCTCCCTGAGCATACCTACATACCACATATCCTCTTATCCTCTCCACATTTCAGTCCCTTTTGAATACTGTTGACAGGCATGTTATTCCCTCCCGGCCCAAACTCTGCTTACCTGTCAGACTGTATTCAGGCTGGGAATTCCTCAGGGCAGGGGCCATTTCTGCTTGCCTGTCTGGGAAGCACCAACCCGCTGCTCCCATTACCCACCCCCGAGAAGAGCTGCAATCCAGGGAATGCTGAAAGGTTCAGTACTTACGCCCCGACGATGCTGACGCTCCCTTCTCGCTCAGGGTTCCCCAGACACTTCACTCTGCCAGCTCGCTCATAGAATGAGGCCAGACGGGCACCGAGGTAGGCTGGATAGCCACTGTCTGCAAGCACCATACAGAAACTATGTCATGTGAAGGCTCAACATCTACAGGAAGGCTTCCCGTGGCTGGACACCAAGAAAAAAAGACCACTCACCAGCTGGCATTTCAGCTAAACGCCCTGAAATTTCCCTAAGGGCCTCAGCCCATCGGGAAGTGGAGTCAGCCATCATACTGACATTGTAGCCCATGTCCCGGAAATACTCAGACAGGGTGATTCCTAGAACAAAGAGAAGAGCACACTGCAGGTTACAGTTCAGACAAGTACTCTGGCTCACATGCCTTCCCTAGAAGGGCAGGAAGCCCGTTCAAGTATCACTAAATTACTCATTTAGATTTTGATGACAAGGGAGGCTGAAAGTTACTCCTTTTGGACTCCCAAGAGTTTCCTCACTGCTCTGGTCTCTTCTCCCTCTCTGCTCCTATTCTCTGAACACAGATTTGCTTCCCCCTTGGTGAGCCACGTGGACTGTGTCCCATTCTTCTTGTCCATGAGATTCAAGAGCTATGCCATTAGTTAATCTGTGCTTCTTTTGAAAGGCTGCCTCTGTGGTGGTGTAACAGACAGGGAGGCTAAGCTTGAAGTGTGGCTTTAAAAACAATCCTTTACAGTAGAGAAGGGGATTTAAAGCTAATGGGACGCATCCTTTGGTTTCCAAACGGCAGACTACAATAACTTTAAGGGAGGTCAGATTTTGTCTCAAGTATTTGACAGCATTCAGTAAACAGCTTGTATTTTAAGATGAAGGGCATAACCCTCATCCCACCAATTTAATGGGGGAAGCTAGCAAAGTAAAGAGAGATAAAAAGGTGCATAGCTGTATTCCACAGTCAAGAAATCATAGACTCTCTCCAGAATGAGCTAAGCTTTACAGAGTTAATACCACACAACTACAGGATCAGAGCAGACAAAAAAAAAAAATCCACACTAGTGGCAAGGATTAAAATGGCAAATGTAATTCCTTGGCAGCCTATATCTAAGAGAAGATCAAACTACTACACAAAACCTATTGGATAAGGAAGGTTTAGAAAGATCAGTTTCTGAAACTAAGCAGAGCTAGTGAGCAGAGAATACATCGGTATCTGGATATACCGGAGGGCAAGGTGACACCTGTCCCGGGTAGCCTTTACTTCTCTTATAACTCTTACCAGTATAAATAGAGGCCTCCCTGGCAGCGACGGGCATGTTGGAGGTATTTGCTACTAGGGCTGTTCTCTTCATAATACTTTCTACCTTGCCATCAACTTCCATTGTGAGCTAAAAAGGCAAAAAAAAGCAGCACATGAATCTGTATAACCCTACAGAGATTATCCTCATACTCCTGTGCCAGAAAAAGCCCCAGTACAAGAGTATTTGCCCTCACAAGTGGTCTAACAACTAGAGCAGGGGATTGGACTCAGGGCTCGTGAGTTCTAGATGCTGTTCTACTACTGAGACCCCCAAGGGACTTGGGTAAATCCCTTAATTTACATGCCTCTGTTTGCCCACCGGTGAAAGGATGAGGACAGATTTACTAGAGGTAAAGCTTGTTCAGGTAATTGGATCAATACCACTTAGAACGGATATAAATGCTTTCACCTTCAAAATGGTGTACGAACAATTGTACTTTGGAACCTCTGTGGACAATATGTAGATAGGGAAACAGACAGAAAAGGTAAATGACTTTCTAGAGCAGGAGGTGGCATTAGAACTCACAGGCCCAGGCCTCACTCCTGTGCTCAGACCATGTCCTGTAAATAAGCTAGATAAGCAGTATCGCTATATTATTGCTCTCTGGTTCTTACGTTTGCCATTTTGTTGGCTTATCTTAGTATTAGCAGTGTTACTGTTCAGTAAACTTGTGAGGGAAATGCAGAGTGTATTGTCTTTATGAATTTAATTACACACTCTTCCTCGGCCTCCCTGTGTGGCCAGAAAATAATTTATTTACATGTTTGTGCAATGTGTTCTGTAATTTCTAGAAGAAGCTAGCTCTCCCAGGAGGCACATCTGTCCTCCCTACTATTATATCCCCGTAAAGAACTGACTCAACTCTCCCAACGACAACTGAGGTGGATTTTTTTTTTTTTGGGGGGGGGGGGGGAGAGGGAAGAGCAGGTACTGCTTTGAAAACATAAGGCTACAGGAAGGAACCACAGTAGTCAAGTTAATAAACTGACATGCAAAACATTCTTAATGCTACATTAGGGTTTAGATTTTAAAAAATAAATAAAATACATTTACACACGAGTTTTCCATTCCATAAATGAGACCTACCATTAGGCAACAGTCAGAGACAGGGATTCCCTTATACAGAAAGAAGCACTGAAGAGCACATTGTCACATTGCCTGTATTATCTTGCAAGAACACCCCCTAGGATCGGATTTGCAGAGGTGCTGAGCACCAGCATTCTCAGTTACTTCAACACTAGTATATACCATACAAAGGGGCAGAGTTCAAACAGCTTTTGGAAAGATTTTCTTCATGGGTGCAACTAAAACCTCAACATTTATGTAATTTTGCCTATTATTTTGGGTTTGTTTTAAAACAAACGTTTATCCCAGTGTTAGTTCAAATGCTGTGTGAGAGCTCCCAAAACTGATGTCCTTCCCTGGATGGGCCAGTGACAGCTCTTACTATAGCAAAACATAGATTACCATGCCACATGGTGTCTGGAGGGACATGAAACAAGGCCCACAACCGCTGAGGTCTGACAGTATCCAGTGGTTCAAAGCCACCACCTCAACAAGACACATGCAACAGCTCTGTTGCCAAGAACATTTGGAAAGAATCCTTGCATCCCATACTGACCTCTGGGAAATCTCTGAGTACTTCAGACATCTCATTTCCTCGTTCTCCACAGCCTACATAGATGATAACATCACTGTTGGAGTACTTGGAGAGAGACTGCGAGATCACAGTCTTTCCACAGCCAAAGGCCCCGGGGATAGCAGTAGTACCACCTTGTACACACCTGAGGAAAAGAGCCAGACTGGTTTATACTGAACTCAGACAGAGAAAAGCGATGTCCTGTTTGCATATTGTAATAAGTTTTCTTCTCAGCCCTCTGAGGCTCTCACTTCACTTGCCTAAGACAACACATGGAGCCAGATTTACCCCATGTCATGAGTGCATGTGATATTTCAACAAGCCAGAACAAAGGGAACGAACAGGCTGTCCCTCCCCTATGCCAACAGCACCTACCACTGTTCCCAGAGTAACTACCTAGTGCTGGGACAATGGCTGGAACAGGTTCAGTACAAAAATATGTTTCACTAATGGAGATGTCTGAGGAATGAGCACGCTGAGAACATCCAACTTAGAAGCATCATTGAGAGATGAGACATTAGGCCAAAGTTGTCAAGCATAAATGCCTAAAGTTAGGCACTTAATCTATATGTAGGAACCTAAATAAGTGGTCTGTTTTCACAGGTGCCAAGCCTCTGAAGTCACTGGGAGTTGCACGTGCCTAACTTTAGGCCTCCAATTTGAAAAATGTAGGCCCTTGAACAAGCTGCTCTCTCAGTGATAAGACCTTCAACTCTGACTATTTATATGTGGAGACTCCCCAGTTATAGTATTTACTAGGCCTGTTTTACTATGACATTTTCCTCCTCCTTTTGGTGCACAGTGAGATTTTGCTTTTGCCAGGGATTCCTCTGAAGTACTTGCATCACCATTTTTGGGATGTTGCTTTGGGGCATAGGAGATTTATGTATAATTTTCCACTCCCCTTAAAGGAATTCTTGTACAAAGATCGGAACCAAGCCCCGCAGAACCCCAGGTGATACTTACGGGAAGAGGGCATCAAGGACCCGTTGGCCAGTTAGCAATGGATGGTTGGCTGGTAACTTTTCAGTGACAGGACGGACTTGACGTACAGGCCAGACCTGGACCATAGTGAACTTCTCCTTCACACCTTCAAATTCCAGCTCCAAGACAACATCCTACCAGAAGGCAGCAGACACCCAGAGTAAGCAGACAGCTGGATGCTGGGGGAATGTGCAAGTTCTCATTCTCACAAGTCTATACAGAATCCCACCAGCAATCCACATCATTAATGATTAGGTATTCTTTAGAGCCATAGGCCTTCCAGACACCTCAGTGTACTACCCCAGCCTGGGGGAAGCCCACTTCCTAGACTTACCATGTCAGGGAAATTACTCCTGGGGGAATTCCGCACCACTGTGCACATGGAGAATTTATGTTCCCCCCACATATTTCTTTGTTTCCCAGCAGAAAAATGACTTTCTGATGGGGAAGCAAAGGGAAGCCACAAGAGCTGTCATGTGACCCTCCCCAGCAGTATGTTTTGGGTGCCCAGGGCAGCCAGCAGAGGGTAAATCACTGTGGGGCAGAGGGTGGGACTGAGGAAGACCCAGCTGGTGGCTGCTACCCCGCACCAGGCTCAGCTGCCAGTCCCGGCTGAGCAGGACGAGACTACTTCTTCTCCTGCATGGCATCCAGGGCCACATCAGACCAACCCCCAGATTTCTCCCCCAGCTGTAGGAAGCTCTGCAAATTCCCCTCCCCCACATGCTTCCTGTGCCCACTGCTCCTCAGCTGCAGGGGGAGGAATCACTGTACAGGGCGCTGCTCCTCCATCTGCCCAACATCCATGCATCCAGACCCCCTCATACTCAGACCCTCCCACTGAGCCTCATCCCCCCACCAGCCCCACTCCCCCTGCACCACCCTAATGAGCCACCCGCACCTGGATCCCCAACCCACTGAGCCCCACTCCCCCAGCATCTGAACCCCCCTGCCAAGCTTTATCCCCCCCCCTCCTCCTGCTGAGTCCCAATCACCTTCACCTGGACCCCCCTGCAGAGTCCCATTACCATTGCACCTAGAACCAGCCCCCCCAAACAAGCCCCTGTGCATCCAGATCCCCCCTGCACCCGGTTCCCGCACTGAGCCACCTGCATCCAGATTGCCCCACACAGAACCCTCTCAAACCACACCTGGACCGCCCCCCCCCGCACACTAAGCCCTGCCACACTTGGATCCTGCTTTGCTGAGCCTGCCTGCCCACACCTGGCATGGAGGGGCAGGGCACTGTGGTGTTTCTGTGGCTGCCCCAGTCCTTGCGCTGCGTCAGGGTTGGGTGCAGCCTCACTGCTGAGTTCATGTCCGGGGAAAGGGGGGGGGCCCTGCACAGTGATCTCTCATCTCTGTGCAGCCAGTGGCCTGTGCTCCCCAATGCCAAGCTGGAGGTTCCACATTTGACAAAATTTTGCAGAATTTTAAAATATTGTGCACAGAATTTTTAATTTTTTGGCACACAATGCCCTCAGGAGTAGGAAATCAAGTGTGCTTTGGTTGGTGCTGCAGGACACAGAAGGGGTGTACACACCTTCTGGCAAAAGTGTGGAATGCATTAGCCAGCACCATCTGGAAAACTTACTGATGTGTCGTAGTTCCCTGGCGGAGCAATATATGTTACCGTACCCCTGTTCCGTGGGGGCAACATGATTTTGTGTTTGATAAGGGAGTTTTCATTCACCAATCCATAAATATCTCCCCCAGTGATGTGACTGCCAACCTAGGATCAGGAAAAGAAAGTATTCCTTTAATCATACAAATGAAAGGTTCAGGTTTAGAGAGAGAAGCACAAGGCTTTATAAAACGGTCCTTAAATCTAGCACCCTGATTGTCTCCCGTGTAAGGCACTGTAACAGCACAATAGCCCGTTTGCATCTTTTACTAGCACTGTGACAGCCCTGCTAGAAACGTGCCATCAGCCTACACAAGAACAGCAACCATTCTATGCAATGAGGCTTGCAAGGCTCAGGCAGCTGTGTGATTACAGATGAGTACTGGAGATTCCCTGGACTCCTTTCTACCCACCAGCCAGACTAACTTGTTGAGTACAGCAGAGGTGGAATGCACCAATTTGTAGGCAATGGAAAGTGAGGTACTACAAGAAGGCAATCAGATCAAAGATCTCATGTTTCAGCAGCGAGGCGGTCTTCAGGGTTGACAAAATCACTTGGCTAGAAGTATTCCATTTGCAGAGGTATACCACCCTCTCCCAGAAAGCAGATGTGTTAGAGAGCTATAGCTATCCTACTTGCTATGCCCAGCATGTTCCCATTAACTCTCTTTATTGTACTGTAAAGACATCCAGTTTAATCGGTACCAATGTATTTCCCAACAGTGCCACCTAGCATCACATCAGTGGTACAGTGGCCTGCTCTTTCATAGCCACTTTGCCTTAATCCATCAGTATGCCCACCCTCAAGTGCACTGGACTTCTGTTTCACAGACACAGTGTATCTGAAAATGTGACAATTCATCACTGAGCATTCTTCCCCCACACTGCAATGTGCCTGGGGGATTTTTGGCAGCTTTGTCATAGCCTACCCGCAGGTTTTTGGAAGGTGAAAAGTCCCATTTGAGGTCTTTGCTCAGAGCTGACACGTTGACACCTCTGGGGATGTAGATACTTTGGGTCTGAGTGCTGATGTCTGTCAGAGGCCTCTGGATACCATCAAAAATGGCCCCCATAATGCCAGGGCCAAGTTCCACTGAGAGGGGTTTACCAGTCCGGAGTACAGGATCTCCTACAGACACACCAGCTAAAGAGGCCTGTTCAGGAAAAGCTCATCCACACATTTACCAAAAGACGCTTTATCTCACCAGTTCAATTCCTCAGGTTGTGCAATGCACTGTATTGCAAAGGAGATAAGCATTCAGCCTCTATTCTCATACCTCAGGCTGGAATAATTAAGATTGATGTTTTCACTCTCCAGAGAGGAGACACTAAATATTTTCCCTTATGATCACTAGTCTCGAGCCACAAAATGGAAAAGTTTACTGGAAACTCACAACCATATTTAGAGATCCAAAGAGGACAGATAAAAAGCTAGCTCATCTCTAAAGAGCCTCATGTGACTTATGCCTCCTGAGGAGAAGATAAGAGAATGAGTCACAGGTGACAGCTGCCATTTAATATGCTATAGGAAGGTGCTCACATACCATGGTGATGAGGGCTGTATAAGGGCTCTTCCCATGTGAAATTAACCTGTGGAGTCAGTCGGCAAGAGGTCTATTCTCCATTTAAGCCCTCAAAATAGAACTTCAGTGAGACTTCATGGCCCACATAGTACTTTTGCACAGGGATGGAAACATTGTGGCAGACTCCAAGTTTAATGACTCCCTCCCCGATAATGATGTTGAAGAAGGAGGGAGACTATCTATTACCACTACTAGATGACAGGTTTCAGAGTAACAGCCGTGTTAGTCTGTATTCGCAAAAAGAAAAGGAGTACTTGTGGCACCTTAGAGACTAACCAATTTATTTGAGCATGAGCTTTCGTGAGCTACAGCTCACTTCATCGGATGCATTTCCACAGTATGCATCCGATGAAGTGAGCTGTAGCTCACGAAAGCTCACGCTCAAATAAATTGGTTAGTCTCTAAGGTGCCACAAGTACTCCTTTTCTTTTCACTACTAGATGGTACATTTTTGTAGCAAGCAAGTTTGGATCAACAGAATGGATTTCCCAAGGATACATGTGTAATATGCTCATGTTTAGCAGCGAAATCTGAATCCACCCAAAGGATGAATCCTTCCCAATTTTAAAGCTGTATTAGGATATTTTAATAGTACACACTTTTTGAAACCAAAGCAAAAACCACCACCCAAAACTGAATTTGCTTGGTAGCGCTGGTATTTGATGTTTGTATTTGTCAATGAACAAATACAGTCCAGTTACCAAGTTCAAGTGTAACTGATGTTAGACATTAAATCAGGACTGAGGTTTAAGGAGGTGTGATGGAAGTTTCCTTCTATATCCTTGAAAAACCTTACTGGGCTTATAAGTAACCTCTTTAGGGGGGAGATGTAATGGGAGGTGTGCGAGTTCAAAGGACTATGCTGAGAAAGGCAGGAATGAACTTTTGGGACTTCAAATGTGAAGTAGATTTCTGGGAAAATATCTAGAGAGAGGTTTATGCAAATTCCCCACCTCCAGTCATACAAAATTCTAGCCTTTTGACCCTGTATCTGAGGAGAGGATGACATTCTGCTGATTACCTGTTCTGGAAGGTTGGCGATCGAAGGCCTGAGCTGTAAAAGAAACAGGCTGATCTGTCCAGTCTGCGTTCTGGTTCTCCGTCTGAGATAGTTATGAACTTGTAATGATGGAGAAAGTCCAGTTGCGGTTTTGAAAGACTGACTCCTACTAAAGCCCAAGGCTGGAGTTGGGGTGACCCTGGTGAGCTTTTTAGCATGCGTGTAGATTCTTTTATTGTTTTTAATATGTTTTCTCTGTATTGCTTTCACCTTTAGAATAAAGGTGCTGGTTTATGTAGAGCTGTATGGTAACTTGTAACTTCTGGCAATTTCTCTGTTCATAGCCTCTGGAAAGGAAGCAAAGCCCAGACACTGGCCTGTATAGGCAGCCTGGCTTGCTGGGAATATCACAGTGTAGGCAGGGAACTGTGCAGCCTGGAAATACTCTGGTCAGGAGGGAGTGAGACACAGGTCTCTGTCCAAGAGAAATGATGGCTGAGGAACCGGTAGCCTAGAGTGGGTGCCCTGCGCGGGCCAGAAGGTAAATACAGGTGCAGTTGCCTTGAACTGGAACAATAGGTACAGGGTATATTATGCAAGTCTTATAGAAGCAGCTGTGTACTTTGAAGACTGTCATTACCAGGGTTGTGCAATTATAGCAGTGTAAGGGATAAGGAACAGAGATGCCTTCTGTGATCTGGTCCCACTGAGGTTTGTTTATTTGCTCTACTGTACTCATCATCCTACCTGTTAGGATTACTTAGTTTGACAGGCCTTAAAGACACCAATGAGAAGGATACAGGTTTCTTCATACACCTGGATAGTGGCCATATCACCCTCCAGCCGGATAATTTCTCCCACCAGTTCACAGTGGCCAACTCGTACCAACTCGTACATAGCTGCACCTGCCATGTTGCAGGCAGTGACCACTGAAAAAGAAAAAACACCTGGGTGAAACCATTTCACATCTTGTCTGAAGAAGTCTGCTAACCCAGCAGAGAACGTAGAGTGCTGGAAAGCAGAGGCCTGGTACCCAGTCAGTCCATGTAAGTAGTAAGCGGGTCCGGGAGGTACAACTGCAGAGCTTATAAGCCAAAACAAAACTGTCCTGTGCTTATTATTCCTGCTCTCTGGGGCCTATGGCCAGGCACCATCATACCACAGTAGTCTATAGACAGCTGTAATTCATATCCAGGATATGCCCTGTACTCAGCACAAGATTAAGAAGGTTTAAGGTTCTAAATGACTATCCTCCCAAATCCCTCTATAAAGACACTCCTTCCCCAAAGCCCATCATGAGCACATTCACCTCTGGGAAAAAAGTAAAAAAACAAAACAAGACACCCCCCACTAATCTGACATCAGACCATCTGGTGTATTGTCTATTTAACTTATGGAGTGTGCTGGGGCAGGGACTGTGCCATTTATTGTTACTATTTGTATTTGATAGGTTTGATTTTGCAGGAAAGTGACAGATGATTTTTAAACAGATCTTTAAAGTTGATAGAGCCTTTGCCACCTGACTAGAACTATTTTAAAGCAGATTATATTTTGGCCCTAAGCTACTTCACTATCCTAAATGACCAGAAACTAACTACAACAGTTTATACACTGGCTTATGAATTAAATGTAACTGTTATGTTTAAGAGATTCCTAAAGTTGTCCTGCTTCCTTCAATACAATGCCCTCTAATACACAGGGTTTGACATACAGGAGGACATGCATTCACAGTGGCTGATGTATAATAAATAAAATACATTGTAACACCTTGCTGACATTTCCCATGCTGGTGGCTCCCGATTTAGTACACGCGTGTAAAGCGGCAGACAGCTCTTTGAGGGCTCTGTGCTAGGTAGAGTGGGGGGGGGGGGGGGGGGGAGAACAATTAACCACTTAGAAAAGCTTCACTGTGCTTCCTCCAAGAGGATGTAAAGATCCATTAAACAGTTTTCATAATACAATGTTGAACCCACGTGGGCCGTCCCCAACCAAGCAGCACCTACCAGGTCCTGAGACTCCATGGACGTAGCCAAACACGCTCTCCCTGTCTTCATCTCGGATTTTGGGTAGCTTGGAAAAGTTCATCTTGCCCAGTTTACCTGCCCAGTAAGAAGACAATCAACAGTTCGTTCTATACAGAGCAGGAAGAGACCTAACCCAGTGAGTAGCAGGCTCCCCTTTTCCAGTGCTTCCAATTAACAGAAAGACCAGTGCAGGAGTCTCAAAATTCATGTGGATTGATGCACCTTAACTCCCCCCTCCACCACTATGAATTCATAGCCAGCTATAGTCAAGAGTGGTTTGCTTGGTTTTTTAATTCAGCAAGACATACTAGTATGAGCAAGCTTTATTACCAATAACATGGGCCCTGTACTGACAGTGTCACAAAGAGCTTATTATGGAACTGCTTCCACACTGATTTTAACAGCAGAAATCACTAAGTACAGCAAACTATGCTTTGAATGTATTATTTTAAGCCCAAAGTTCATCTCCCACTCCCCTCCCCCTTGCTGAAAGGCTCACTTCAATCTGCAACATTTACTAGAATGATAAGTGATTTTACAACTTTCAAACCAGCATTTCTGAGCCGCGTAAGTACTGTATCCAGCCTAAAGTACCACTATGCCTGGAATTCCCCCAGTGCATTTTTATAGCGTCACTTTTCAGCGTTTGTTATCTCTCTGTGACTGCTACAGCAAATGTACTCCTTCTACAAGTCAAGTGATGCCAACACCACGGCATCCAACTGCTATATGCTCCCTTGTTAAACAGCTGTATAGATGCTGCAGGGCTAACAGGAGGCCTTACACTTACTAATTTGGAAAGACTTAAAAATAGATTTAGATTTGCAAAACAGCTCCTCATTGACTGGCCACGAACAGACTGTAGATGCACGTTCTTCCTGTAATAACTGGCAGTAGGGCTGCACTGCGCTTTAGGTGCGGATAACAGCCCTTTGCTTGGTGTGTGTTACCTTGGAAACTCCTCACAATGTTACTGATCTAAGTGGGCATCACTTGCTACTCGTATGTTAATTCACTCCCAGAACAAATCAAAATAAAGTGTCGGGAAAAGCCCTGGAGACTGGCTGCTCTGTGTATCCACAGGGCAGATCGGATACAGCCAACAGCAGTTCATCCCCACCATCAAACCAACCCTGGAGAGCTGAGTTCAGGCTCACAGCGCACCCTATGCCCAGTGTCTCTATCTCACCTATCCCACCCTCCTTGCAGGGTTGCTCTTCCCAGTCTGCTCTCTAGGGATAGTAGGGAGAAGGCTGCTGCTCTCCAGGGCACATAGGGCACGGTCTCCCAGTTCTTCCATTGTACATGGGCCCTCTGCTTTTCCCTAGCCCCACTCAGCCAGAATTCCTACTCACCCTGAGCAAGCAGGGTTTTTCAAGCCCAAGTGCTCACTCATGGTAGTGGTTTGTGTGATGTGGATACCCATTTATTCATTTCTCTAGCCATCAAAGAGATGATCATGACAGTCCCTGCCAACTTGAATGGGAACTGGTAACCTAGAGATGAAAGACTGGGTGTTCCATTTCTAGTTCCTAGAGCTACCTAGTCCTTCTGGGCACAAAGTGTCCTGTGACCATGCAGGACCTCAGGAACAGAGTGGAGTCCTCAGCACTGTGAAACTAGACTGTGTAGCTTAGCATTAGAAGCCAATTTCAAAAAGTTTATTGAGAATTCCGTCAGCTATTTGACAACTCCAAGAGGGTGTCGTGACCAAAAGGCCACCTGAAGCTCAGGAGTCACAGGCAAGGGAATCGGTGCAGCAGAAGCTCCGGCAGCATTATTCCACATGCCCCACTGAACAAGCAGCAGGACTTAGAATTCCACCCAGAACGTGTACGCCAAGAGATCCTTCACAGATGGACGCTCCAGAGCCATTAACGCTATGGCAGGGTTAGTTCCTACCTACACAATCCTTAAAAAGGTGAAGCAAAGACCAATCTACATTCTGATGGGACTGAACCATGAGAGGTAAAAAGTTGCTCCTCCTCATCCATATTCCCATCTAGGTTAACAGAGGCATACAAGGGACTTGGATCAGGTCACACCATTCTAGGTCAGCTCCTTCTGGAGCTCAAACACAAACTGTTCAGATCAGGAAGGTCAGCTGTGAGCCAAAGCCAGTGAGGTTATTTGAAAGGGTTTAACTCCTCTTCAGTCAGATTTTTTGAAGAGCTCACAGCAGGCGGCAAAAGCAATCATTCCAAGGACAGACAAGCACGTGCATTTAGACCTGCAGCAAAAACACCTTACCTAGATCTTGTCCATCTTTCATCCAGACGGTCAATCTCCTCCACTTCTCTAGCATTCCCACTCCCCACTTACTTCCCTGTACTTTGTCCAGAAGGCTACCAAAGTAATTTTCCCCACCCACCACTCTCTCCAGGTGGAGTGTTTTGGAATCATTCCATTAGACTGCCCTTGACCCAACCATTTCAAGCTCCTCATCCTGACCTCTAAGGATACGCCTACACTGCAGCTGGGAGGTACAACTCGCACTTGCACACCTCCAACTAGCACGCTAAAATAGTAGTGGGGACATTGTGGCACAAGCAGTGGCTCAGGCTAGCCACCTGAGCTCAGACCCATGGGGTGGATGGGCTTGAATTTGGGTGACTAGTCCAAATGGCTGCCCATGCTGCACTGACCACACCACTATTTTCGACATGCTGACATAGCGTGAGTCTATCTGGGCTGGGAATCACACCTCCCAGCTGCAGTGTAGGCATGCCCAATGTCTGCACAGCACTGCTCTGGCCTACACCTCTCCAAAACCAACATCCACTGCTAAGGTTTCCACTGCCCTGGCAACGAAACCTGCTTCAGCACTCCCTTCGGATCCTTCTCCCACATGTTCAGAGCAGCCTCCACATCCTGCTGCACCAAGCCACAAGCCCCAGAAGCACTGACACCTTTCTCAAGAGGTTATGATCCTTGAAATACTGAACACTATTCAGAAACCACTGCTCTGCATCTCCCCCACTGAGATACCTGGTAGCTAGTGCTCAGGTTGGTTCTGTAGGTTTTCATCTCAGACTGTACGGTCAACTCCTTTGGGGGCAAGACTGTCACTATATTCTGTACTGTGCCCCCCCACACTGGTGGAACTCATATCCATGTGCTATGGGAGGCTGCTATCTGCCAGCCAGCATTGCACTATGAGCACAGATCGTGATTGTGTTTAGCATTTAACCACCACCACACTACCAACCTTCATCAGCCAAGACCACCTTAATACGTTAACAGAGCTGGACACAAGGATTTTACTAAATTCTTTTAGTCCCTTAAGGAGGACTCCCCCAGCCCCTGAGGTTAAACATTACACACAGTTCACTTTTCCTTGGTTACCTGCAGCGTGAGCAGAGCAGTTACATAGAATGTAACAGACTAACAAGCATTACTGACCAGTTTTGGTTTTTTAATAAAAAGCTGAAAAAACCTGATTTTAAAGATCCTTTCAGAGTGGCCTTCTAGAGAGAACATGAACGTATTCTGTCCGAAACCCTGCTGTAATAGCAGACCTCAGAACACAACCAGATTCAGACTTAGCTGGTTGAAAGCTATGCAAGTATACCATGAATCTAACTAGTCATTTTATAATGGGAATCCATAAGTAACAGACAGAAAAGCCCCAAATCCAGTAGTTTTCAACCTAGATTCCCCCCAGTAAAATCATTTGACTGCAGAGAAGACGCCCAAGAAGTGAAAGATTTTCTGCTGCCAGTGTAAGAAAGCACCCAATATTCTCTGTCATGATTACTATCTTTTGCCTTTTAAATTTGATATGTGATCATTGATGGAGAGACGTTCAATTCCATTCAAAGTTTGAGACCCATATCCTCGGACAAAAATCAGTTTAGGAATTAAGACCCTGGTGAGATGATCATAAAGTGCCTTTTTCTAGCAGGAAGCAAATGACTCTAGATTTATCATACCATAAATATCAAAGGATTTCTTACCTTGCTTTGTAGGGGAAAGGGGGAGGCAAAAAATCCACAGGCCAGATGAAGCAACCCCAGATTTCAGCACTAAAGTAGCAGCACTTAGTAGCAAATGACTGTCCTTCCCAAAAGGCCCCCCAACCCCCTTACACAGAGGGATGCAAAAAGCCTGCTGCAGAGGGGGAAGAAATTCCAGGCACACAGCAAAGACACAGTCACCTGACTTGATGACTCATCAGTCTCTCCCCAACAGCACTGAGAATGCTGCAATAGCAAATCAAGCTGCTCCAGGCCCATCTGAGCTCTTGTTCCTAAATAGAGCTTCACTGTATTAGCTGTCAGGAGGTAAAAGGAACATCACGGTTTGTAGCAAGTTCTTCCTGCAAAGGTCTCTAGGGGAAAAGCTAGTAAATTCAGCTTTAGAAATTAACATCCTTAAACAAAATCCTTAAAAGAAGCAGAATTTTACTACACTTTCTACTAGCTGCTTAAGTTAGTCTATACAATCAGTTAATTCACTTTCAGATTTCATACATCAGTTTCAGTACCAAGTTCTATCTGGCTATTTCTTGGTGGTTTTACATAGCTACGCTTGCACATCAAGCAGCACAGTAATTAGCTGAACACGAGACGCAAATTCTAGCGCAGTTTTAAAGAATGACTGTTTCTTAATGCTCAGTCAACAGCAACCTGTGAATGGAACACCGCTGCTACAGGAAGAAACAGGGGAAAGAAACTGCAATACTACTTATCGCTTAAAATAGGGAATGAACTCATGGTAAGATAAGGAATAAGTCCATATGGTGATTTAATGCTGTTAAAATTAAAAACCTTCTCTAGCTTAGTGAGCAGAAGAAGGGTATTAGCTATGAAGACCAATGTTCTTCTTGGAGTAACAACTGCTAGAATTTGCTGTGGAAAATAGTTACATGGCAACAGCATGCTCTGCACTACATAAAAGACAGGGGAAGATGTGAGCCCTGCCCCAAAGAGCCAGTAGGTCTTTGAAGAAGTCTCCTCCACCTTAAAATAGTTGCCTCAAAAACAACAAAATAGGCATACCAGTTACTATCCCTTCTCATTAGGACAATAGCATAGATGCTGCCACTCCACCATGCGCATAGCATGGGACATGTATTTTTTAAAAAGGACATCTTAATTGTAATGTAGTGTAACTAAGTGTTAAGGATCTAGAAGACAGACACTTTTAGGTCCTGCAACTGACAATATTAAGAAGTGCGCCCCTTCTCCCACATCATTTGCATTTCATCAGAGAAGTGTTTTACTTTTCTTCTCATTCACTGACAGTCAGGGTTTCCAACCCCCAGGATTGTCCTGGAGATTAATCTTGAATTAAAGATTATGTCATGTGATCAGACCTCCAGGAATACACCCAACCAAAATTGGCAACCCTACTGACCGTGTATTGTGTTCGGGCTCTCAACACTGGAGGCAGGGGGAATGTTTTTAAATTTCACAGAAACTTGCTTTCATAAGTACTATTCCTATGTCGGGCACAGAAATGTTGACGAGCCCTGTATTTAAGGCCTCTCAGTAGATGATGTGGCTTTAAGGGAAGTTGTCACATGAGCATGGTTTATGGCAGTGTAATGTTTGAAAGCAGCAGCCCAGTCTCAATGCAACACTCTTTCCCCCCCGCCCCACCCCAAAATGCGGAATTTTGCACTGAAAGACAGTCACTAGACTGTGAGCAAGTTTCAGCTCAGTTGCCCAGTGCATTGTAAGTTTTTCACATGCACAATGAGACTCTTTTTAGTCAATTGCCAATTGCTTCATTTCAAAGCCAGACCGATTTCATGTTGCAGAGGCTTTGAGAACCAGTCACTAGAAGCAGCACTGGAGGGTAAAAACAGAATTACTTTTAATCTGAAGGAGGCAAAGATTTTTCCCTTCCTGCTTGTTTTCTTCAAAAATATCAAGAATGTGAAGTCTTGTTATTCTTTCATCTGAGAACTTCTTGGCTGACTTAGAAGAGTTGCCTGGGAGCAGTCTCAGCCCTTAATTAAAAGGTACAATGGTGCTGAATCAGAGAGATCATTCCTCCCAACTGTTTGTCAGTAATTTGCATTTAATAATTGTATAAAAACTGTTTTTAAAAATAGCTTCCTCCGTTAGATTTCACTTCCTTACTACTTGAGATTTCATAACTCTAAGGAGGTCTGCAGACATCCATAGAGTTTCAGGGTGGCAAAGAGAATGCAAAGTACAAATGGTCACGGCAAAAAAAAAAAAGAAAAAAAAAAATCTGCACTAGGACCACAGTTACAGATATTAATTATCTCGAAATGGGGCAAACAGTGAAGCTACGTGTGAAAACTATTTCAATTAGTCAAAACCAGAGAAAAATTAACTTCTGAGAGATTTAAACAAGGTAGGTCAATAGGCAACATGATAGCAGGTGAAATTAAGTGTTTACAAATGCAAAGTAATCCACATTGAAGGGAATTATCTGAACTACTCAGACTTCTTACATGGTTATTAACTAACTGTATTAACTCAGGAAAAAGACCAGGGCATTATTGTACAAAGTTCAGTGTGCAGCAGCAGTCAAAAAGAGTAAATATACTGGATTTCATAACAGAGTAGAGACCACAGAAATTATGATGCCACTATATAAACCAACAGTATACCCTCACCTGGAATACTGTACCAGTTCCGGTCACCACAGCTCAAAGGGCACAACAAAATTACAGGGGTTTCAGGAACGGGCAACAAGAGTAATTAGCAGCCTGCAAAAACTTTCATGAAAAGAGATTTAAAAGATTGGGGCTACATACCTTAAAGAGAAGATAAGAAAAGATGTGATACAATAAACGGTATAGGTAAGGTAAATCGGGAACTTCTAACAACTATGTCTCATAATACAAAAGCAAAGGGACATTCAAAGAAACTGAAAGTGGCAAATTCAAATTGTGGAACTCATTGCCACAATATATTACTAGGCTGAGAGTTTAAATGTCTAATTCTTGCTTGAGTTCTAAACATACAAACTTACGGCTTTTTAAAAAAAAAGTTTTTGCAAGGCCATTGTGATAGAAGACAACAATATCCTAGACAAACCTTACTAAGTTTCATACCATTGGGGTTTATTGAACATAAGAACAGCCATACTGGTCAGACCAAAGGTCGATCTAACCCAGTATCCTGTCTTCTGTCAGTGGTCAATGCCAGGTGCTTTAGAGGGAATGAACAGAACAGGCAATCAAGTGATCCATCCCCTGTTGTCCATTCCCACCTTCTGGCAAACAGAGGCTAGGGCTGCTATATTTTGTATTTGTATTCAAAATACAAATGTTTGAGTACTATTGTGGGATTCTATAGAACTTCTTTAGGAGGAAACTGGGATTAATGCATCCTCTAGGAGATATTAGGAACTTCAAAGGACCTTTGGGGGATAATACACTGGACCCTCGCTAGAACGTGCGTCTATATAACGCGAATTCGGATATAACGCGGTCGCGGCCATGGATCCCAAATTTAAGTACTGTACAGTATACTCAAAAAAAATTGTAGACGCAATAAATCGACCGCTGAGTGCTCTGTCGACTAATACTCCACCAGAACGAGGAGCGCAAGCACAGTCGACGGGAGAGCGTCAGCTATTCATGTAGTTGAAGTTGCGCATCTTTGATCGACCTCGTGTGGTAGTGTAGACAAGCCCTAAGACGATTGCTGTAGGCCCAGAACACCATACAAATGTAATGTAATAAAAATTTACAGGTATTTATCTTTAGAAAGAAGTCAAAAATGTCAGACAAAAGGCAGGCTTACTTGGTGCAGGACAAATTGGACGCTATCGAACAACTTAGAAATGGTGAAACCCAGGCAAAGATTAGCTGTGATATTGGCATTAACAAGTCCACCTTTTGTGGATGGCTAAAGAATGCTGACAAGCACGGAACTTGCATTCATAACCTGGATGAAGAGCATGGCCTTCAAAGAAAACGAGCCCATTTAGCGAATGATGCCGATCTTGATTCTGCGGTGTACACACGGTTTGTGCAAGAACAGCAGAAAGGCATTCCGATCTCTGGTCTGCTTATAGCCATGCAAGGGGAAAAATTCGACCTGGAACTTAATGGCGAATTCAGCAATTTTAAGGTGAGTTCAGGCTGGCTAAGGTGATTTCAGAAATGACACGGAATCTTTAAGATTGCAGTTTCGGGAGAAACGCTCTGCTGACGCAGACGCCAAGCAATCATACCCTGCGAAGCTGAGGGAAATTTTACAGACAGAGGGTTACTCGGAGGAACAGGTTTACAACGCAGACAAAACAGGAATTATAAAATGTTACCCGATAAAACCCTGCCTGTCAGAACAGATGAATGTAAGAAAGAAGGATATAAACAGGCAAAAGATCGCCTTACTTTATTGTTTTGTGTGAATGCAACAGGCAAGCATAAATTAAAACCATTATGCATTGGAAAGTCTCGCATGCCTCGGTGCTTTCATCACGTAAATGTGAATTGCCTGCCATTTTCATACAAGAACTCCAAAAATTCCTGGATGACAAGAGAGATTTTTGAACAATGGCTCTTCACCAAATTTGTCCCTTCTGTGCGAAAGCCTTTGAGGGCAAAATGCTTAGAAGAAAAGGCCGTTCTTTTGCTAGACAACTGTCCAGTGCATCCTCTGGCCTAAAGACTCAGAACCCATGATTGTAAAATATGGGTTGAATACTTACCTAAAAACACGACTTTCAAAAATCCAGCCGCTTGATCAAGGTGTTATCGCCATTTTTAAGCAGCACTATTAACGAAACTTGGTACGACAAATGATAGAAAGCAAGTTGTCTGTCACTGATTTTCTGAAGAAGTTGATTATAAAAGACTTCTTTTACATTGGCAGCAATTCCTGGAATTTATTAAGCGCTGAAACAATAAACCGCTGTTGGATGGCGGGACGGAGAGAGTCATTTGGCCACCCGCTCCTGGAAGAAAATGAAGAAAGCAGATCAGTCTGACAAGGAATTCGACTTTGAGGAATTTACAGAAGAGGAAGTTGGAAGAACAGACATGGAGTGGATACAGGAGCTGTGCCAGCAACTGTCCGGGCTCAGGGTAACTGTTCTGCCACAAAATATCGAGTCCTGGATAAGAGGCGACGATGAAGCAGAAGAAATTTATCCCGTTGCTGAAAGTCTAACAGATGACCAAATTCTTCAGGCAGTATGACCAAACAACATTCCAGAAGCTGAAGAATTGGCCTTCATCATGGAAGAGGAGGAAGATGAAGTGGACATCGTTCCAATGTCAACTGCGACCGTAGCTGGCTTAGAGACTGTTTTGAGATGGTTTGAGATGCAAGACGTTGAGCCTATAAAAATTATGCAGCTACGTAGTCTTTTGCAGTTTGCTAAGCAGAAGCAGCACAGCAGCAAGAAGCAAAAGCAACTCACTGACTACAATAAAATAGTCTAGTTTTTCTTAATGTCTACTTTAAATCTCTAATAAAGCAACACTTTTCCTCGTTTATTGTTTCCTTCAAGTAGTTTATTTTCTAGGGTTTTCTATACTTTATGGATGTGACATTTACTGTATACAGTAATTTCATTTTAACATGGTCCCCGCTATAACGTGGTACTAGGCATGGATCCCAAATCCCACGTTCTAGCGAGGGTCTGGTGTACATGTGAAGTGGATTTCCTAGGAAATACTAAGGGGGAGGAGAATGCAAATGCCCCACCTGGAATCCACCTTTTTGAAGTTGCACTTTGAGCAGAGACCCATTGTCTGGCTGATTACCTATTCAGGGTCTCTTCAAAGAGCCAAACTGGATACATGAGTGACACAAAGGATAAACCCGAGTGCGAGCCAAAAGACTATTCCTGCCATAGTCCACGTTGCAGGTGGGGTGATCACTGCTAAGCTTTTTGGTATGTGTGAGAGGGTCCTTTAATTGTTTTAAAATGTTTTCTTTGTATTCCTTTAAACTTAAGAATAAAACATGCTTGCTTAGAAAGAACTGCGTGGCAATTTATACTGTGGCAACTACACTGTGTACTTTCTCTGAAGAGAGGTCAAAAGAAGCCTGTGTAGGCAGCCTGTCTTTTGCTGGGGATTTCACAATATCGTCAAGGGACCATGCGACCTGGAAATATCTCACGGAGAAGAGAGATGATTGACTCCACCCAAGAGAGGCAACAGCTGGGGAGCCAGAAACCTAGAGTGGGTGCCCTTGCTGGACCACTGAAGGGGAACCCAAGTGCAGTTGCCCTGAAGAAATCAAAGTAGTATTAGACATTTAAACAAATAATACAAAGTTACAATTTAAAAAAAGTTTAAGGATATAAGCCCTTAAACCTTAGGACATTTTTAACAACCGAGAGTTAGGACGCCCAAGGGCAGGATATACCCTTTTTGCCTCTATTACAGGGCGGCTCTTCTGAGGCAGTTGGTATGAGCCACTGTTAGACATGATATTGGACTAAAAGTCCACTGCTCTGATTCAGCAGGTCAGTTCCTTATTTTCTACTCTCTAAAAGAAAAAAAAAAAAAAAGTTTCAGGCCTTGTGTTTTCACTATGAAGAAACAAAAATAATGCAGATAAGGCCAATTTTCTTTCCTTGGTAGATCACCTTTAAGTCCAGTGCACACATAGTGACGGATCACCTCTAGGAAAAGAGGACCAAGAAGTTCTGGATCCACTATTTCCCTGGAATACAACATTAGGAGTTGACGGCTGTACCACAAAGGAAGAGGACTGTTCTGTTTTCCTCTATTCTACCCGTCTGAAGTAGTCACACTTCTCAAAACACACCGTGAGTAAGGGTGAAACACACAGGCATGATATTCCAGCTCAGTCCACTGTCTGGTTTTCTTGATGCTGTTTCCCTCCAATGGGTCATGTGGACTTGACTGCTCAGGAAAAAAAAAAAGTCAGCAATATTTTCAAGTCGAAAGAAAATTTTGGAGTCATGTTGAAGGGAAAAAAAATCTATTTTTGTTCTTCCCCTCCAACAGAAGCTCACACCTAACATGGTCAACGCAATCCCTTTGCTACTTTAAAGATGGATCTTTACCTTCCACCCAAAGAGACAGACTTTCTTCATAGACTTCTGGCCTTAGTCTTACTTCCTGTCTAACAGAGCTCATAGGATTTTCCTTATATTATTTCCTGCTTCAAGTCCAGTAGCTGTACCTGAACTACAGCATATCCGTTCGAAAAAACATTTATTTTTGATTTAAAGATGTCCAATGATGGAGAATCCACAACAATCCTTGGTAAATTGTTCCAATGGTTAATTACCCTCACTGTTAAAATCTGACACCTTATTTCCACTCTGAATTTGTCTAGCTTCAACTTCTCCCCATTGCATTTTGTTATTTTTTGTCAACTAAAGAGGCCCCTATTATCAAAAATTTGTTCCCCTTGTAGGTACATATACACTGATCAAATCATCCCCTGAATCTTCTCTTTGATAAGATAAGATAAGATAGATTGAGTTTCTTACGTCTTCTCGCTATACAGCATGGTTTCCAATCTTTTAGACATTCTTGTAGCCCTTCTCTGAACCCTCTAAAATTTATCAACATCTTTCTTGAATTGTGGACACTAGAACTGGACACTATTCCGGCAGTGGTTGCACCACTGCCAAGCAGAAGTAATATAACCTTCCTACTCTATATTTTCCCATTTAGACATCCAAGCATCAAATTAGGCCTTTGACCAGTGTCGTACTGGTAGCTAACATTCAGCTGATTATCCACCATTATTCCTAAAGTCCGTTTCCCCCCCACATAATCCCTGCTTCCCAAGATAGTCCCCGATCCTGTAAGAATGGCCTACGGTCTTTGTTCCCAGATTTACGACCTTACATCTGGCCATATTGAAACAGTGTTTGTCTTCCCCCAGCTTACCAAGAGATACCAGTGACCTGTTCTCTTGATTATTTACCACTCCCCCAATCTTTTGTCATCTGTAAATTTTAATCACTATTCATTTTTATCTCTAATAAAAAAACCAAAGTTTTCTTAGCCCTATGCTATATCTGATCCCTGTGGGACACATCCACCTGATTCTCCATTTACAATTACATGTTGAGACCCATCAGTTAATCAGTTTTTAACCCATTTAATGTGTGCCATGTTGATTTTGTTTTGCTATAGTTTGTTAATCAAGATGTCATGCAGTACCAAGTCAAATGCCTTACATAAGTCTATTACATCAACACTACCACCTTTATTAATTAAACTTGTATTCTCATCAAAAATAATATCAAGATCTATTTTTGATAAATCCATGCAGATTGGCATTAATTACCCTCCTTTATTAGTTGAGTCCTCTATCAGCTATTCCATTATTTCATCTGAGATCGATCTCAGGCTGACAGGCCTATCTGTGCCTGTGCAAGCAAAAGGAGCAGGAGAAGAACACTTAATGAAAATTAATAAGAGCCTAAGAAGTCAGGGCTTGGTCTACACATGGAGCTCTTCAGGAACCAGTCCACATGTGGAGACACTTATTCCAGAATAAGACAGTCTAAAGCTGGAGGGGCTAAGAAAATTAGAAAACCACTCTTATGATCTCATACCACCAGATCATGCCAAGACAAGTGTAGTGGGGACACTGGATAGGGAGCCATATAGTGACTCTCCCTATGGGACTGAGTCACCTTATCAGATGATCTACAGTGGCTTCAAACAACAACGTTCAATGCCAACAGAAACATCCACATCCCCTTCCCTTAGTTAAGAACAGTGTTTGGATGAGGTAAGTACAAGACATTGGAAAGGGGAGACTATATAGAGATACTTCAGATCAACTATCAAAGTAGTTGGAAGCATACAGCCAGTGTAGCTCTAGATTAAAGAGATTCAAGAGCCATTTCACGTTCTCTTACTCTCCCATTGCTGAAATGAAAGTTCTCTGGGGCCTTCGAAATTGCAACACTAATTCCTTCACGGGGGACCCACTCAATAGTAGGATCAGCCCGCACAGCAGCATTTACAGGCGTCACTTGTGCAACACCAGACACCGCAACGGAGCCGCTGCTAAACGCTGCCACCTTCCAGCCTCAGGTTAGCCGCCCCCCCCCCCGCCCCCTTGTTCTGCATTTCAGCGGGGCGGTTTCGTTGCTTTTATTTGCCAGGCTTGGCCCCAGGACCGCAGCAACAGGGGCGCGTCTTCGTTCGTCCAGCAACCGGCAGGGTGCCCAGGCCGCCGGTCACGCGTCAGCCCCGCAGCCCGGCTTCCCCACCCCGTGCTGGGTCACCCCCGTAAGCACGGACCGGCCTCAGCTCCCGCGGCGCCAGCCGCCCCCAGGCCGGCAACGCGCGCGACACCTCCCCCTCCCCCCAGGCCACGGCCCCGGCCGCGCCTCCCCCCGCCGCGAGTCGCAGCAGGGGCCCGCAGGCCGCCGGGCTCCGGAGCGACGCGCCCCGGACGCCGCAGCCAGAGCGGCGCGGCGGGCCTGGGTACGTCACCGCGGCCCTGCGCTGCCCGAGCAGCATGGCCCGGCGGCGTCACGGGCGCGCGCCGGGGTGGGGGGGGAGGTTGGAGAGCCCCCCGCGCGCTCGGCCAGCCCCGCCCACTCCCGGCTCGGCGCTTCCCACATCTGCCAGGTGACGACGTCTCGCGGCCGGGCGGGGGGAGAGTCTCACCTGGGGCGGGCGTAGCCGAACCACTTCTTTTCCCTTCGCTTCAATGGCAGCAGCGGCGATCAGCTGCTCATTCGCTCATGGGACGCATGCGCCGAGTCACGAGCATAGTCCCTGGCCTGCCGGAAGTGAGGAAATCGAGGGACCTTCTAGTTATTAATGCTGGGGTTGTTTCTTTTAAATGACAGGTGGCCAATGCGGAGGCAGGCGATTGGCCTTCCAGGGCCACGTGACAGGACAAGGTCCTTCCCGCGAAGTGGCCACGGGAGAGGTCACGTGGGTGGCGCCGCATAGCGCCGGCCCAGTCACGCCGCGGCGAGGTGAGGGGTCACGTCGGCGGGGTGGGGCGGAGCGCAGTGCAGCGCGGCGGACGGGCGGCCCGAGGCCCATGTGGAGGGGGAGCTGCAGGGCGAACCGCCAGCGCCGAGGAGGAGGAGGCCGGAGCCGCATCGTCGGGCCCCGCACGCACTGAGCGCGGATCCCGGCCCCGCCAGGCCGCACCATGAAGGGGTGAGTGCGGCCCCGAGCTCCAGCCCGGCCCTGAGCCCGGGGGGCCTGGCGCGGCCCGGCCTCGCTGTGACCGGGGCCTCCCCGTGCCCCGGCTCCGTGCCGCCGCCGAGCTCCCGCCCGGCATCCCCGGCTGGCGGCGGCTGGCCCTGCCTCGGCCCTGGCCAGCGGGGGAGCCCCAGGCGCCGCGGGATCAGTGGGGGAAGCCGCCGGGTCCTACCCGGCCCCGGAGTCTGCGCGGGCTGCCGGGACTGGTGGCGTGATCCTCCCGGGGCGGGGGCCAGCCCTGCTCCTGGCCGCCTCCGCCGCTCCCCAGCGAAGCTGCGCGAACACCGAGACGTTAACCGCTCTCCAGCCGCCCCACGCGCCTTGTCCGCCCCTCGCCGTGCCCCGCCGCTTCCCGGCCAAGTACCGCCTGGGGCCCTCCATTCAGCCGGGCAGCCCCCGGCCCGTCCCCCGGCTGTCTGTGCCCGGCCCCTGGGGCGTGGTGCTGGGCCGGGCTCTTGGATTGTTGGTTGTCGTGTGGATACCTTGTGTGTGCAACGGGCTAGAGAAAACTCAGCTATTGAGTTGCAGTCGGTGCTCAGTGTTAAAGTAATACCCATTAAGGGTCTGTCTGGTAAACACTGATGTTTATCTACAAGAAGCTCACAGCATGTTGCCCTTCGAAAGTACCCCACCTGCACGACAAAAGCAGCTCTCCTAGTCCTTGTCTCACCTTATCTGCTGTACTACAGAAATACTGGGTGGAAAAGCTGGTTCGTTCCATTCCGCTGTTGGGAAATGCAGATTATCATTTTGTGCAGAGGTCTTTCCTGTGAAATTATTTTGCCAAATTGATATAAAAACAAATTAGTTCTAGCATACAATCTCCTTAGTCTCCCTTCACGATAATAATAGTGAAGATATAACCAGTGTCATCAAATTGGTAGCTGGAAGTCACTCAGCAAATTTCTGGATTGAAAAGCATTGGAAATAATGTTTTATCTTAAAATGCTGCCTGCCCCAGGCCAGGTAGAATTTTGTGTGACTGCTTTATAGGGAGGATTGAAAGGATGGTGTAATTTCCATGAGTATTTGCTTTGCTGTAGCCTTTAAATTCTATTGACATCTCTTTGAGGTTGCAGGACATGGATGGATGAGAAAGAGCTATGGTTTGTAGCTAACAATGATTTCTGCAGTGTAATCTGTTTGGGGTCTCCCTCCCTTTCTGGTTGTCTTGTGAAAATGTAGCATAGGGATTTCAAATGTGGTAAATGACACACTGATTCCACTGCTAAACAGAGGTGACATGGTCTAGTGCTTTGAACACAGGACTGGAAGTCATGAGACCAAGGTTCTGTTCCCAGCTTTGATGACCTGTTTATGTCTTGTGTCTCAATTTCTCTTTCTATGAAATAAGGGTGTTCCTAAGCTGTCTACCAGAGGTGGTGTTGCAAATAATTACTGTTTGGAAAGTGTTTTATAAGTGTCCGATATTACTATTCCAGTTTGGCAGCTTAAGGCAGGGTGAATGATAGCTGAAGTTCTTAGGTTTTTAAACCCCTTTCTATTTGTTATTAACTTGTTAACAGTTGGGATGAGGTCACAAACCAAGGCTGCTTGATTATAAAAACTTGGTTATCTCTCATTTTCATGACTAGTTTCAAACACCTTAAATGGTTTTCGGGGACTGAGTCAGTGAAGCTGAGAGATAAAAAACAGGCTCCAAAACTTAGACATCAGGTAACAATGTGGAATGGTTCCATAGAATTGCATATGAATAAAAGATTGCCCAACAGGAGTGATGGATTCCTTTCTCTTTTCCCAC
Organism: Natator depressus; assembly: GCF_965152275.1. Classification (NCBI taxonomy): domain Eukaryota; kingdom Metazoa; phylum Chordata; order Testudines; family Cheloniidae; genus Natator; species Natator depressus. Next base: position 204,431,125 of record NC_134234.1, on the reverse strand, counting down.
TCCCTTAGAGCTAGTCAGAGTTACCTTATTTGGTGTAGGGAAGGGCAATAGAATTGATCAGCAAAGGTGAGCCAGCAGTTGGCATAGTTATTAAGTTAGGTCTGCTCCTTTGTTACTGGAGCTAGAATTTTGTCTTTTTCTTCTCTTTGTAACCCATCTCGCAGATTTCTACAGCTTGGCTCTCCTCTGACTCCATGTTGATTGTGAATCAGACAGAGGAGCTATTTGGGCCTGGATATGCTACTTGTATGTGTATGCATGTCAGGGCAGACCAGACTGGGGTCTCTTGGCAGTATATAGTTATATATTCCTCTAGTGCAGCTCTGTCGTGTTCTGTGTACTCTTGGCTTTGAGTGGCTTCTGCGTTTGGGGCTCCCTTACAAGTACAACACCCCACTACCACCCCCTCATAGCAGTTTAATACTGAATTTTATGTCCCCAATCCTGCTCCATTCAGGTCAGTTCTGGAAGAAGCCATTCATAGTCCTCTAATGTTCTGTGACCCTTCAGATCTAAGGAGGCAGTGGCACAGTGTATGTGGTTTATGGCTCTTCTCTCCAATCTCTCTGAATTTAAAAGAACATGCAGCAGTGAAGCTTCGTGTGCAGTTGCTTCACGTTCTATGTTGAATCTACCATATCATTTAGTGTGGCCATAGAATCTGCATAGGCCCAGAACCCCCTCTGCTGAGAGCAAGGAGAAATCAATGAGAAGTTAAGGGGCCTCTGCTGGCAGCTGCTGTGGCTGCTTGGATTCCAGCAAGTGAGCCGAACTGTAAGCTTCTGAACAAGTCTTCCACTGCTGGTGCTCGCAGAAGTTCCCATCATTCTCTTTGAAGGAGACCTATGCTACTGGAGGCAGCCTCTTCCCATTTTAAAACTCCTGTCCATTGGACCTTCCAATGCTGGAAGTTCTAGCAGAAAGATCCCTGTTACTGACCGATATTGCATAAGATGGAGAAGAGCTGTGGTTTCTTTCAAGGAGGATGTGAAATCATCTAGCTATGGAAAAACAGTTTTCTCTGATTTCTTCTGTTTTACAAGAGGTTAAACATTAGTCTTTTGGAAGGGTAATTATCAGGATCTCATTTGTTTTTCTGAAGATCGTGATCACATTTGCTTTTCTTTCATCTTCTACACCTTCCCCATTTTTTCATGACTTAAGCCATGTCTACACTACAAAATTACATCAACCTAACTTAACATCAACATACAGCTATCGCAGTTATTAAATCACTTGTGTGTGTGCACACTTGACTCCTTGTGTCAGCGGTGCACATTCTCTCCGTTAGTGCTTGTATCGATTGTACTGTCATGGTGGGGTGGCTCGTGAAAGCCAGTAACAGTCGATGTAAGCAATGAATCTCTGCACTAACACTGCGTCAACCTAATTACGTCGACCGTGACTCTATGCTGCTTTGGGAGGCGGTGTTACAAAATCAGCGTAGAGAGGCACTTACGTCAGCAGGAGCCAAATTTAAGTGAAGACACTTCCACAGCTAGGTCAAGGCAAGACAGCTTATGTCAAATTAATCCTGTAGTGTAGACCAGGCCTAACTCACTAAGTTTATCCAATGTAAAGGTTATCTGCAAAACTTTTTCATATTTGTTCACTTTGCAGCTTGTGAAATTGATGGTCCATGGAGATCCACTTTTGCTTCTTATTTTTGCCATAAACCCAGTTTTCATATTTTTTTTAATTAAAAATATTGGCTCTGATTAGTTGGGGGGGGGACTTTAGTGAGAGGAACTTGAACTCCGCCCCCTGTTGACCTCACTGTTTGCATGCAAAGCAGTTGCGAGTAGCATCCCTGTCTCTATATCACACTCTGTTACACTGTTTTGTTAAAGTTTTTACATTGCTGCCTCCAAGCAAGGACTGTAGAAAGGGAGGTTCTCACTGACTTGCAAGAGCTCAAGTTACAACTTGCTGATTAACATTTCTGTGGGATTTGTAATGTGTCAGAAAATAAAGTTATACCACCTGCTGAGGCAGGAGGGGTCTAGCCAAAAGGCAGACTTCAAAAAGGAATGAAAAACAGAAGAGCAGTTTCTCAGAAGCTCTATCTGTGGCCTTAAGGACTCTACTCTACAGGTTGATTCAGATGTCATGGTATTATCCAGGGCGGTGTTTCTCAATAACCGGTTCATGGACCAGCGCTGGTCCCTAAAATCTCCTTGACACAGTTCAGGAAGGCAGAAAACTGGTCCCTGGAATCAAAAAGGTTGAGAAACACTGGTCCAGGGGACCCAACTGAAATCAGGACCCTACTATGCTAGATACTACACATATGCATAGTAATCAATGGTCTTTTCCACCCCCTATTCCCCCAGAAAGCTTTGCAACTCGGAAGCCTTGCAGATGAGCTCTTCCAGAGGCAGCTGGCTCTATATGGACTTATAGAGGTGACACTACAGTTGGGAACATTGAATATAGGCCAGAGAAGTGGTGGTAATATGCATGAAACCCCTGAAGAGCACATGATGAATAGCTATGGCTAGGCTTAGACCTCAGATGAGTAGGTATTGAGGAAACGTATAAAGCCCTAATGCCTGAGGATATCAAACTATAGATCAAGTTTGTGAAGCCTTGTGCTCACGTTGGACTCTTTGCTGTGCCTGGACAGGTAGACTGCCACAATAATACAGGAATGTCCTTGTTCTTCAGTTGGCTAGGAAAGTGAGTCCTGAACTGAGGACCTAGTAGACTCTGGTAATCCTACGCTTTCATCTACCGTGGGTAGAATGTGACCATCACACAACAGCTACATTTGATACAGCACACTGCAGGCTGCATCAGAAGCAACATGAGAAACACACATTTACTTAGCCCTGGCAAGCCAGGGGACAAATTTAAGCCCAATATGGGGAGGTGGGTAGGGAGGCAGCAGGGGCAATGGGATGGATGGGCGGCTGGGGCTGGCACCTGCTGCCAAGCAGCCAGGGCCCCACAGTTGGAGGAGGCAGCATGGCCAGAGCCCGAACCCCCACCATCCCCGGAAAGGTGGGGAAACTCACACTAGCTGCCTGCTCCAGCATTTTTGGCTCCAGAGGAGGGCACGGCCCAACTCCTGTTGGCAGCCCTGCGGGAGGGGCTGCTGCTTTGCACCCCCCAATTACCCCACAGTTGGCTGCATTTGAAAATGCTGCGGGGAAGCAGAGTAGGTGTGCAACCCACAGGTCTTTAAGGGATAGTTGAAAACAAACTGACATGCCCCTGAACCCTGAGTAACCTGTGTGCCTAGCAAGAAAGCTAATCTGTTTAAGAAAACTAGAGGCTCTTCTGGCTTTGGAGGAGATTCTAAGCAAAGCTATGCTTTGCAGATCATTCATAGCTCTGTTTCAGTTTTAATTTATGGGAGTGCATTATCCTGTCTTGACTTCTGTTTTAACTTGCAAGCCAAAACAGAAGCAATAAAGTTAGCTTGCTGCATACTGGGCAGCAAACCCTCTAAGTCCTCAATTTGTTGTTTTAAATTTTTTTTCTCCCCCAGCTTACTTTGACTGTTCCTTGATACCTCCAGTAAAATTTGTGAGTTGGAGATTCTGTTCTGCTAAATTTAGAACACCAGCTGCTTTAGATAAATCTGAGCTCTGCTATCAGTTACACAGAGATCTGTTTCAGTCAGGTACATCCCTTTAGGAAGGGACTTGCATTACTTAGGCTATGTCTACACTACCGTGGTAAGTTGACCTAGGCTACACAACTCCAGCTACGTAAATAACATAGCTGAAGTCCACGTTCTTTAGGTCAAGTTACCATGGGGTCTGCACTGTGGGGGGTCGACGGGAGACACTCTCCTGCCAACTTACCTTACTCTTCTCGTTGGGGGTAGAGTACAGGGGTTGACTGGGGAGCGATCTGCTGTCGATTTGGCAGATCTTCACTAGACCCGCTAAATCGACCGCCGGTGGATCGATCTCAGAGCATCGATCCTGGCTGTAGTGTAGACGTAGCTTTATGGTTGAATGGGGCTGAGATTCTTGTAACACTTAGGGAAATTTCAAGTTTGTTTTTTTCTCCTCTTTATAGTGGGTTCTAACTGGTTTTGAAAGCTCTGAATATTGATTGTCACTGAAGCTTCTCATCATGATCCATGTTTCTGGGAAATAATTTGAATTCCTTTTGAACTGTAAAGTGGTACAGCATTGCTTCCTTTGAGTACACCATCAAGGGGACACATTCTGCCCTGGTGTAAGCAGATGCTGCTGCCAGTGAAGTGAGTGGGACTTGTCAGTTCCACCAGGGCCAAATAGGTTATTTACCTACCAACTTCATATCTGTAGTTTGCACAGTAACACCAACTCTGCGCTCCCCTATGTATGGTTTTCAACCCATACCACAATGAGTTCTAATTAGATCTCAGGGGGAAGCAGGCTTGTGTTTGGCAAGCACTGGAAAGATTGTAGAGCAGTGATTGTGAGAGTGGACGTGTTAATGCCAGTGTTCTGGGCAGGCTTCCAGTTTCAGTAGCAATAAGCACCTCACTAAATTCCCACTTCCATTTCAATTTGATGTAGAATCGTTCTTTGTTTCCTTTCTTAAATTTGTGTAGTGTTTCTGTGCATTGTCGGCAGCTGCATTATACCCCAGAAGTCATGGGTGCCCTTCAGTAGTGAAGTGATTCCTTTACATAATGTTTGTGGGATGAAAAGTGCCATATAGTATGGAAAGACCAAAGTTTCTCTGGAGTTCCGCTTGCTACTAGACTTCTAATCGTAAGACAAGGTTCCTCAGACATCCTTGTAACTTAACTCTGGACGTTGAGCTTGACTTTTTGAAAACATGAAGTAGACTTTTTTGGACATTAAAGTAAATTAAACAAACACTTTTGCAGTTTGAGATTTTTTTTTTAAAATCACTTAGTGAAGTGTTGATGAAGAATGGTGTAGTATTTTTGTCCAATGGACTCAAATTCTACCAGACTTGAAGTTGCATGTATGCTGAGACACACTTGCCCTAAACTCTATAGTGAGGCCCCTTGAATTTCATCACATTGTACACACACACACATACTACACACTGGAAATTCTTTGTCAGCGTCATTTAAATGGTCAGTGGAGATTGTATTATCTAACTTAGTAAAAAACAGTACAATCCTGACCCTTTGCTTTAATTTGGTATTAAATTCTATTTTATGTTGACAAGTTTAACGGGCTGCAGAATTTTGTATTAAAAACACAACTTTTGGGAGTTGTGGTAGAAATTTGGGAGTGGGGTGTCAGAGCAAGAAATGTTGGCATCTGGGTGGGGGACAAATGGGACTCCTCTGTCACCTATACAGTTGTCAGTAGTTTGAGATTATGGGATGAGGATGTTAGGTGGATGTTTCTGCTAAAATTATTAGTGAAATAATGTTGTCGGTTTCAGTGTTAACTCTCCATTAAGATAGGGACATTTCATATCATTGATTGTTTCAGGCTGTCTGAAGACTCGAGTATCTATGACTGCATCTGTTACACTAGAGCAGTGGTCTCCAACCTTTTTACGCACAAGATGACTTTGAATTTAAGTGCAACCCATGATCTACCTCACCCCTTTTCTGAGGCCCCCCCCCACCCTCCATCGCTCACTCTCCCCCACCCTCACTCACTTTCACAGGGCAGGGGGTTGGGGTTCGGGAGGGGGTGCGGGCTGTGGGCTGGGGCAGAGGGGTTCGGAGTGTGGGAGCGGGCTCTGGGCTGAGCCTGGTGAAGGAGGGGGTGAGGGGTGCAAGCTCTTGGAGGGAGTTTGAGTGCAGGAGTGGGCTCCGGGGTGGGGCAGAGTGTTGGGTGTAGAAGGGAGTGCAGGTTGCTGGCTCTGGGAGGGGGCTTGGGATGTGGGTTCCTGCCGGGTGGCACTTACGTCGGGCGGCTCCTGGTTGGTAGCACAGCAGGGCTAAGGCAAGCGGCCAGCATGCTCCTGTGGCCCCGTGGGGGTGGGGGCACTTGTGACTCCACGCACTGCTCATGCCTGCAAGCACCGCCCCTGCAGCTCCCATTGGCCACACTTTCCTGTTCCTGGCCAATGGGAGCTGCAGGGGCAGTGCTTGTAGGAGGAGCAGCGTGCGGAGACACCTGCCCCATCCTGCCAGGGGCTGCAGGAGGGTGCTGGCCGCTTCTGGGAGCGGCATAGGGCAGGCAGGGAGCCTTTTAGGGGCTGGAGATCACAATCGATTGTCAGAGGCTCCAGGATTGACCAGTCAGTCGTGATCTACTGGTTGGTAACCACTGCACTAGAGACTGGTCTACACCTAAAACTTAGGTCAACCTAGCTATATTGTTCAGGGCTGTGAAAAATTTCTTGCCTTGTGCTATGTAGTTAGGTTGTCCTAACCCCCACCGTAGACATAATTAGTTTGACAGAAGAATTAGTCTGTTGACCTATTTACTGCCTCTCAAAGGGGTGGATTTACTACAGCCATGGAAAAATCCCTTCCATTGCAGTAGTATGTGTCTATGCTAGAGTGGCTTAGCTACAGTGCTACAGCTGTAGCACTTGTAGTGCGGGAGTACCCTGAATTTGTCTTTAAAGTTTTCTTCACCACCATAAGGGATAGAAATTCTGCAACAAATTACATGCAGAGTGGAATGCACAGAGATGGCCTCCTCAGGATATACTAAATAGGAAAAGTAAACAGTTTTCATTAATACCTTGGGCATAGAATAGTTTTTAGCAAATAACAAAAGAATACACGTTCATTACTAACCTTTTTTTCAAACGCTATACTTGTGTTGTCACTGATGCAAATGAAGAGAAAAGCATGGCCAAATATATATGCTTTGTCCGAGATATGTTTGGCCTAGGGCAACTTTACAAGTCCTTAGATTTGAAGATGGAAAACTGTCTGTCTGTACAGAGTGACTCTTGCAGATAGTGAGCTTCAGCATGTATGTGCTGAATGGTCCCTGTTTTCCATGTACTTATGCTGTCCTATCTCTCCCTAGACAAAATGAATCTCTTTTTCTTTGTCCACAGTTCTTCAGAGCTAATGCAGTTCATGTGATTCTCAGATCTTTAAGGCCTGTTGTGGACATTAGATATTGTCCACGCAGGTGCTCCGAAGAGCAGTGTTGGGCCAGGTTGAGCTTTGAAGTCCTGTGCAAACTGGAGGAGCATTTGGAGAGGGAGGCCTGTGTGGTGAGGAATGGAGGGCCAAGCTCTCCTTCAGTTCATGAAGATTTTTGGGGTCTAATTTATGTGATGACAATCATGTAGTGATATATACTGAAAATAACACTGAAAATATGCTTTCAACAAAAGATTCCTCTGTGGCATTGTATCTGGTCCTCTCTCTTTTCGCTGGCACTGACTTTTCTAGATGAAAACCAGTTACACCTGCTATCAAGAACTGGGTTTGATGCATTTTAAAGGACCATTTGCAAGCGTGTGGATTTTAGAAGAACCATGTAGACTGGGTCTAGAGCGCTGAGAGAATGTTTAGATGAGACCCTACACCAATGGCATGTTAGATATTTTTTGCAGCAGTGGAAAGAGGGGCTTGCAACATCACTGCTTGCCCCAGGGTAAGTCACGTTGGTTCAAGCCTTGCTTTACATTGGTGCAATTACGCTGAGGAAAAGGAGAGTGGTTGCACTGATGCAGTAGTGCCAAAATCCTTAATGTAGACATGCTCAGAGTAGCCTAAGGCAAAAGAGATAGCGGTGACACAGAGGGAATGGCAAAAACTGTGAGGGTGACAAGAAAAATGGGTACTTTGTGGAATAGCTCAACAGGGCCACTTGGTTCCCAGCCATTTCTACTTTTAATACACTCAGATGTATTAAAATAAACTATAAAATAGAAGTAGGGTGATATTAGCTGTGTACATGGCATTGGTGAGGTCATTACTGGAATACTGCATGCAGTACCGGTATCATACTCTAAAAGGGAAATAGAAAAACTGGAGAGGGTTCAGCAACAAGCTACAAGAATGATTAATGGTCTGGAAAACACACCTTACAATGAGACTAACCAAGGTTAACTTATTTAGTTTACCAAAGGAAAGGTTAAGAGTGGGCTGGATCTGTCTATAATTATCTACAGAAGGAGAAGATACCTTCTGTATCTTCTATTTGATACGGGGGGGAGGGATAGCTCAGTGGTTTGAGCATCAGCCTGCTAAACCCAGGGTTGTGAGTTCAATCGTTGAGGGGGCCATTTAGGGATCTGGGCAAAAATTGGGGATTGGTCCTGCTTTGAGCAGGGGTTTGGACTAGATGACCTCCTGAGGTCCCTTCCAACCCTGATATTCTGTGATTCTATACCTGAAAGCTCTTTAATCTAGCAGGCAAAGATATGACAAGATCTAGTGGCTGAAAGTTGAAGTCAGCAAAGTTCAAATTGGAAATAAGATGCAATATTTTTTAACAGTGAGAGTAATTAACCATTGGAACGTATTGCCAAGGGATGCAGTAAATTCTCTATCCCTTGAGTCTTTAAATCAAGACTGCATGGCTTTTTAAAAGGTAAGATATGCTCTAGTAGCTTAGCCACAAGTTTTTGGGCTCAATGCAGGAATCACTAGGAGAAAACTATGGCTTTTGTTATGCAGGAGATCAAACTCAGAAGGATCGTTATCGTCATCTAAGCCTTAGAATCTATGAATGAAATAGCCTTGCAGACCTTGTGAATGCTACAGTAGCTGTACAGAAATAATGCACACTCTATAAAGTGTGTGTTTGGACTGTGTACACTTCTTAAAGTACATATTGGGGGGGGGAGGGGTTCTATACTGTGACCCTAAGATCTGTAGTAGCTCTTGCAGGCTATAACACTATGCTTAGAAAACAAAAACCTAACTTCCTTCATTGCTGGTGGTAGTTGACTTGATAGTTAATTAAGATGGATATTGTACCTAAAGTGATTAAATACAGTTGAACTTGTCAGTAGCTAATCAAGAGACTAAAAAATTGTTTGCTTAAAGAAGTTGATCTCTTAATAAAACAGAGCTAAACTGTATCCCGCATGTTTGGGGCAGTATTTGAAGACAGCAGGGTGCCTAGTTCAGCAGAGGTCATACTTGTTTTACAGTGTTCTGCATATGTCATCTATACTTTTTTTTTTTTTTTCCTTCCAAAGACACTAACCCGTGTGAACAGCTCTAGCTGTTAGGAAAGAAAAAGTGCAGGAAATCAAAATAATTCTAGAGAAGTGTACTTACCTCGAACCTTGCCAGCCATATGTCTTTGTAAAATGGTCTTCCTGAAAACAGAATTGTTATAGAGTGTAAAACAAAACAAAACGCTAATGGTGTCTCTTGGGCAGAAGAAAATTCTAGTTGTCTATACGTTAGTCAATAAAATTGAGGCCGTAGACTAATCTGGAATCATCCATGCTTGCTCCTCAGTCATAACACACAATGAGCTGGCAGCTGCCTATGTATATAGAGTTGTCCACTTGGAACAAGGTTGTTTTTTTTTTTCCATTATGCTAGTCCTTGCTAAAGCTGTTGAATCATTCTTTTAAGTCCCCCTCCATAGCTTGGAGAGAAATTGGCAGGGATGGTGTATACAGTTGATATCCCCACTCATTGCTGTCCTGGATGCATCATGTTCCTACCAGGAGTCTGTATTCTGGATTTATGAAAGGACATGTTATTTTTCCTCAGTATTGTTCATCATAATGGTATTTCAAAAGTTGTAGATTACAGTCTCAGTTCTGCTCCTGTCATATTTAACAGGAACAGTGACTTTGATGACTGTAATCTGTGACCTTTTCCCCCCAAGCAGTAGTTCACCAGCATATTAAAACAGATCTAGCTCAAGTGCTCGTGGCAATATTTTGTGCAGCCTCCAGGACTCTCTGGGAAGGAAGTTTAGGGAGGACCTGCCTTTCATAGGTAATTTGACTTCTCTTAGGTTTATCCCCTGATTTTGTTGAAAATCAGCACAAATTCAGGACTATCTTGTTAGTAGTTGGACTTGGCTAAGGAGCTTATTCTGTACATTGAACAGATGGAGAGAGGCAAGCATTAGGCTGGCACAGAGGCAATCTTAGTGAATCTGTGGTAAAAATTTAAGGGGAAGGTTTGGAAACTAGTGCCACTTGGCTCACAGGGTGATTCTGACATTTTCTTGTCATGTTCTCCTTTTGCTTTCTTTCTCCAATGCTGGCACAACCACACACAGACACAGTATTTTGTGGAGAGCCAGCCTTGTGTAACCATTTCAAGACCTTTAGCATCTTCTGAATTTATGGTACTGATTGGGACTTTTTCTTGGTATTAAAGCAGCTGCCCGCAAAAGAGGGAGTAGGAGCTGTGTGTGCGTGTTGACCCCACACCAATGATTCAGGTAGCTATTCAATTGGTTGTTCAGCTAACTAGCCCTCTATGTATAAATAAAATACCTGGTTTTAAATATTTGATGTACTTAAATTGTGGGTTTGTAGACGTGTTAAGCATGTTTTGATTTGTTCCAGTAGCCGGATCGAGCTGGGAGATGTGACGCCACACAACATTAAGCAGCTGAAGAGGTTAAATCAGGTCATTTTTCCTGTCAGCTACAATGACAAGTTCTACAAGGATGTGCTGGAGGTTGGCGAACTAGCTAAATTAGGTACAGTTTTTGTCCGTAGTTTGGGGGTGGGTGGAAGTATTACCCTCCTCTGTTCTTGGTATTTGTGACACTAGCTCCTCCTGTTCTGTTAAGCAGTGAAAATATGCTTAGCTCTGTATGAGGAACAGTCCCTACCCTAAAGAACTTGCAGTCTAAATAGGGTCTTTCTTTATTGGGAGTGGGTGTTCTGTTCATTACCAGGGGAAGCACAGGAAGATGTATGTGGAATCTTACCCCTTTTTCCCACATGGTTCATTGGCTGGACTTCTGATTAATCAAATCCTTTGACATGAGCACCACAGGGCAAACGTCACCCAGAAAATGTCAGCCAAGATTTAACATTTATCTGACTGTTTCTTGGAGCAGTGTGGAAGAATTGGATATATCTCCATATGACTTATTTGACTAAAAGTTTTATTGTATTTTCGGGAAGAATATAATTATCCATGTTCCCCAGAAAAAGGGAAAAAGTGGTTATGGGGGAAGAGAAGAGAAGTGAAGGAAGACAAATGAAGGCTAGGATATTTATAAGACTTGAGATTTCTAAATGACCAAAACTTGACTGTTTCCCTCCCTGGCAGCATATTTCAATGATATTGCAGTGGGTGCAGTGTGCTGCAGAGTGGATCACTCTCAGAACCAGAAGAGACTTTACATCATGACACTTGGATGCCTGGCACCCTACCGAAGGCTAGGAATAGGTAAGGCTACCTGCATTTTGATCTGCATCTTCAAAAAAAAAAAAGTGCTGGGCAGCCTTCTGAATGCTTTTCTAAAGCTTTCAGTTCCTTTGATACAGCAGAACTTAATGCTTTATTAGAAGATGATTCCTGTCTTAGGAAGGGAGCTGTGGGAAAGAAGAACTTGTTTTATAGTGAACTCTGCTTTCCCTGTCCTGTGGAAGTGAGTCTGCTTTCTAACTCAAGATTTCAAAGGGTTCTTTGTATATCAAGCCTAAGACCCTCCCTGTGATGTAGGTATTCTATTTTACAGATAAAAAATACTGAAGCAAAGAGAGGTGAAATGATATGCCTTAGGGTCTCTCAGCCAGTCAGTGGCACACGTAGAAATATAACCCAGGTCTCCTGCTCTTCCTACTGGACAATGTTCCATCCAGTCACCATGTATCTTAGTTTTCCATCACAATAAGTTAACTCTCCTTGTTTGAGGAGAGCTGCTATTTTCTATCTACATCATAGTGTATAGTTTCGGGGGGGTTTCAGCTTTTTCTCCCAGATCTGTGGGCTTCTCACATTAATCCAGGCCTTTTATTTCCATTAAAATGTTTCACTGGGACAAAAAGCCAAAAACGGAACTTTATTCATTTAAATTATTTGTTACCTGCTTGTCAGGTAATGTTGTTAATACTGCCAGTGCTATTACTTAAATTTAATCGCATTCTTTGCTCACTTTGAGGCCCTGGAAGTTTTCTTTTGAAGAAGGTTCTCTAATCAAATCATTGGTACCACGTAGAGTTGCTTATGAGCATTGCTAGGCTGTAAGCTTTTTCTGTTAACTTTAAAAGCATTAAGGCATTTTCTTAAAAGAAATTATAAAGAATTAGACTTTGTGAACAGTCAAAGGAGGGAAGATAGGCCTATTGACCTTAAATTTAATTTGCTTAAACTCTCTCTGCATCTGTTCACCTATGGAGAAAATACATCACAAGGTGTTGGGAGGCTTAATTCATAAATATGTAAGATGATTTGAAATATTTCATGAAAGGTGTTACAGAAGAGCAAACTATTATGTTCAATAATCTTTTCTCTTCTAAATATGTTTCCTGGTCTTCTGACATGAGGTTTCTCCTATTTTTAATATCTTCTTTTGCAGGGAGTCCTCCTTGTGATTGATATTTTTAAGCCTCCCTGAGGCCTTTGGATTTAGGCAACTTAATTTTAAGTTACTGTTTAAAATACCCAGTGTATAGATTTTAATGTTCATAGCAGCCTCAAATAACACTTAAAACATGAACTGCAGTATAGTATGCTAATTTCAGAGTACAATAGCAATGCTCTCAGCACTTGCTCTAGGAATATGTCATATGAACTCACTAAGAGCAGTATATCCCTGTTTAGGGAATTAAGCAGTTACAGAGCTGACTGCAAACTTTAAACTGATTTGGTTGCACATTTGTGGGGTGATTAAGTCTCTCTCTATTCCTTGGCAGGAACTAAAATGTTGAATCACGTCTTAAACATCTGTGAGAAAGATGGCACTTTTGACAACATCTATTTGTAAGTAAATGACATTCTTGCTCTCCTGGGCTTGGGAGAGGCTCCATAGGGGAGTGAGGAGGGTACAATATTTCAGTTTCAATTGCTGTGGGATGATGGATCAAATCTGGTCCCATCTTACAAATACTGCCCAGCCATTCAGCACTCAAGTTCTAGATTTGTTCCAGGCACTGCCCAGTAGCAGACGCTTCCCTAGTTTTGGAAGGTTTCCTTCAAAAGTAGTGCTGAATTTTAAAGTAGGGATGTCGATTAATCACAGTTAACTCACGCAATTAACTCAAAAAAATTAATGGCAGTTAAAAGAATTAGTCACTATTAATTGCAGTGTTAAACAATAGAATACCAATTTAAATGTATTAAACGTTTTTGGATATTTTTCTACATTTTCAAATATATCGATTTCAATTACAACACAGAATACAAAGTGTACACTGCTCACTTTATATTATTTTTGACTACAGATATTTTCACTGTAAAAATGATAAACAAAAGAAACAGTATTTTTCAATTCACTGCATACAAGTACTGTAGTACAATCTCTTTATCATGAAAGTGCAACTTACAAATGTAGTTGTTTTGTTTTTGAGTGCAGTTATATAAACAAAAAAAATGTAAAACTTTAGAGCCTACAAGTCCACTCAGTCCTACTTCTTGTTCAGCCAATTGTTCAGACAAACAAGTTTGTTTACAGTTACGGGAGATAATGCTGCCCACTTCTTAATGACAGTGTCACCTGAAAATGAGAACAGGCATTTGCATGGCACTGCTGTAGCTGGCATCACAAGATATTTATGTGCCAGATGTGCTAAAGATTCATATATCCCTTGATACTTCAACCGCCATTCCAGAGGACATGCTTCCATGCTGATGACGCTTGTTTTTTTTAAAAAAAAAAAAAAAAAAAAAAAAAAAGCGTTAATTAAATTTGTGACTGAACTCCTGGGAGGAGAATTGTATGTCTCCTGTTTTACCTGCATTCTGCCATGTATTTCATGTTATAGCAGTCTCGGATGATGACCCAGTACATGTGGTTCATTTTAAGAACACTTTCACTGCAAATCTGACAAAATGCAAAGAAGATACTAATGTGAAATTTCCAAAGATAGCTACAACACTTGACCCAAGATTTAAGAATCTGAAGTGCTTTCCAAAATCTAAGAGGGACGAGGTGTGGAGCATGCTTTCAGAAGTCTTAAAAGAGCAACACGCTGATGTGGAAATTACAGAACCCAAACCACCAAAAAAGAAAATAACCTTCTGCTGGTGGCCTCTGACTCAGATGATGAAAATGAACATGGGTTGGTCTGCACTGCTTTGGATCGTTACTGAGCAGAACCTGTCATCAGCATGGATACACGTTCTCTGGAATGGTGGTTGAAGTATCAAGGGACATAATAATCATTTTTGAATGCGGGTTTTTTTGTACATAATTCTACATTTGTGAGTTCAACTTTCATGATAAAGAGATTGCACTACAGTACTTGTATTAGGTGAATAGAAAAATACTATTTGTTTTTTTACAGTGCAAAGATATGTAATCAAAATAAATATAAAGTGAACACTGTACACTTTGTATTCGAAATGTAGAAAATATCCAAAAATATTTAAATGATATTCTGTTATTATTTAACAGTGCGATTAATCATGCAATTAATTGCGATTAATTTTTTTAATCGCTTGACAGCCCTATTTTAAAGCACTGTAACTACATGCTAATGGCCAAACAGCAAGATCAATTAAACAATGGGCAGCATTTAAAAATAAACAAACGTTTACCACACTGATATCTCCTCTCCTTAGAGTAGGGAATACTACAAATCCTATATTAAACTAAACTGTCATAGGTGGTAAGTGTCTATAATGATACCCAGTCCACACATGTACATTAAAACACCAGATCACTAGAAAATGTGCTTTCGATCCTACTTCAGAGCAGTTGACTGAATCTTGAGCCTCCACCAGGATTGCTGAGGACCCTAGTATGTGGAATGTTTAACAAGCTAGTATCTCCTGATGGATTGGTCAGTCCCCACACCCAGCACTGCATTAGCAGGAAGCTGAAGCAAAGACCCTAACGGGAGAATTCTCAAAAGTTTACTGTGCTGCCTCTGGCTAGTAGTGACTGACAGGAAAAGCCTTGCAGTGGAGCTTGTTTGCAAACTAACTAAAATGCTTCCTGCTCTCTCCCCTCAGAGGTAGTGGCCTACCAGGCCCATTGTTAAACATTTGTTAATGAGTACTAGTTTTCCTTCTGTCTCCAAGTTAAGAAGCTACAGTAATGTGCACGTTGGAAGACTAATTGATCTGAAATATCTGCTGCTGTTGCCAGAAAAAAGGGGGAGTGGCACGCCCTACATAATCTTTCTCTCCACCTACCAAAGTACTGTTCTAGGATGGGACGTGAATAGCTGACAAAGATGGGCACACCAAATACCTGTTACGGGTGGCCACATTCTTGGTTTTGCTGGCACTTGGGCCAACATCTTCAAATTTAGGCCCCTAACTTTAGGCAACTAATGTTCAAAAACATGGCCTTATGTCGTAAGTGTGAAATGCCCTCTTAGATGTTGACCATTGCCGGAGATGAGACTGGACTCTGTTTTTGTTCCATTGGTTCCACATCATGTCATTTAGCACCTTGATATGTGAAAGCAGTGATTCCCAAACTTTTTACTAAGGCAACCCACCAAATGCATTTTGTCTTTCTTTGCGAACCACTATTACACAGATGCACTCTTCACCCTGACACAGCAACCCTAATCCCAGCCCAGTTGCAGAAGGGAGGCCCTGGGGTGAGGGCGGGGAAGTGCTGGAGAACAAACTCACTCCAGTGTGGTGCTCCTGTCCCACTGAGCTTTGCTCCAGGCATTGTGACCTGATGCATGGGTTCACAGATCCTGGAGCTGGGAGTTGGTCTAGCCCCTCAGGATTGGAGCCACTGCTGCGAGGTGAGTTCAGGTCTGGCTCACTGTCCAAACCTCCAGACCTCCCCTCTGCCCCAGGATGAGAGAAGTGTGTGTTTGTATAGGCCAGGGCCCTGTGATGGGTTAATCTGGTCCTGAATGTGGCAATGCATCTGGAACCTTGCTACCATCCCATTAGTGGGTCTAGGACCCACCATTTGGGAAATGCTGTACTAAAGCATCTAGATCACAAGCATCTGGAGTGTCTGTTCAACTCTGAAAATATTTATTTAACAGATACTATTGAGCCAGTGGGAGTCAAAACATAAATCTTTTTTTTATAAGACCCATGACAGAAATTAAGTCCTCTAGCAGTTTAGAATAGAAAATTAAAGGCTGTTTAGGGGGATTATCCGCCACCTCCCCAAGAGTTTCTGTTCTCCCAAGCTTTGTAAAACTCTAAATAAGAGGGAGAAATGTTTCCCAAACCCCACAGAATCTGTCTATGCTACAAAAACTGTTGTATAGGAGGGAAGGTGCTGTAATACAAAGCCCCAACCACATCTAAACAGTTTGGTCTTGCCTGTGTGGGTTGGGTCAGGGCATGTGTTTAACACCATCAGAGCACTCTTATGTTGTGGTAGAATTCATGACATGATTGTCATTGATAAGCCTGATTTTACTGTGGTGTTTAGAGTGTGTTACTGAAGGAACTTACAGAATCAAACTGCAGTAGTGTCTCCAGTGAAACTAGGTTGTATTATTATATTTCACAAAATATCTGCCAAGGTGGAAACTACTGAGCTGATAATGTTAATACTTAGCACTTCATATTATCAAAGCACTTTATATGCTAGCTAGTTGATCCCCACAACAGCTCTCTCGAGAGGGGTTAGGTTTATTTTACAGATGGGGAAATAGAGGCAGAGAGGTGAGGCGGTTAGCTAAAAGTCACAAAGGAAATCTGTGTTAGCACAGGATTAGATGTCAGAAGTTCCTAATTCTCAATTCTGTGCTCTATTAGACCACGGCACCTAACTCTAGAACATTACCCCCCTCACCTCAATCATAGGGCTAGTCTACACTGGCAATGCTAAAGCGCTGCGGCAGCGCTTTAACGTGCCTGTGTGGTCGCAACACAGAGCTGGGAGAGAGCTCTCCCAGCGCTCTAAGAAAACCACCTCCACGAGGGGAGCAGCTACCAGCGCTGAAACTTGCTGTGCTCAGGGGGGTGTTTTTTCACACCCCTGAGCGAGAAAGTTGCAGTGCTGTAAATTGCCAGTGTAGACAAGCCCTTACTCTCTATCCCTGGGTATACAATTCCTGGGTGTGTAGGCTACATTTTATACTACAGAAAATGCTGATGTCTTTTTCTCTATCCTCCTGTGTGCCCTAGGCATGTCCAGATCAGCAACGAGTCAGCTATCGACTTCTACAGAAAGTTTGGCTTTGAGATCATTGAGACGAAGAAAAACTATTACAAGAGGATAGAGCCAGCAGATGCTCATGTCCTCCAGAAAAACCTCAAAACCCCTTGTCTTGGCCAGAACGCAGATGTGCAAAAGACCGACAACTGAACAAAACCCCAATGAACACTTTCTTGCACTTGCTTGTCGCCAAATAAGGAAAGAGAGGCCTGTTGATTTTTTTTTCTCCCCCCTTCCCTTCATCTTTTTTTTTTTCTTGCCCTCTCTCCAACAAAATGTAATGCTTTTCCCAAGGATTGTCCAATCATGTTTGGGTTTTTTTAGCTCTTTCTGTTCAACAGGATAGGAAGAGGTGTACAGATCTCCCTAGTTTGAGGTGTGGAGGGCTTGGGTAGGCTTTCCTGAAGTCAGTTGCCTTCAGAGTGATTTATCTCTTGCTTTCACACCGAAAGGTAGGGCCTAAAAAAGTCTGTGTTGAAAGAAAAAGCAATATCTTGTCCTTTTTGAGTTCTATAATACCAGTTTGTTTTTTACAGCCCCTGAAATATGCGTGAACTTTGTTTTAGCAATTCTCTTTTCCCTCTTCTTCCCCAGGCCCCCCAAAATGTTTAATCTTTCCAAATATTTTTGTTTGACTTTTTCTCCATCTCTTGCTGAGAAGAGCAGGCTGGTTTACCAGCACACTTATTGTGCCTGTGCTGAAAGTTATCACCCCAGCTGGTGCTACATTCCTTGATTGACCCAAAAAAGGATTCAGAGTGAGTTTTAGTTTCTTCCTTTTCAGCTACCATCACCATTCATCCTACCCAATTCCGACCAGACTCTTGCCAGGGTAAGAGCTAAATCTGATGTCAGCAAGAAGAGCCTTGCAAAAACATGTATCCTGAGGTGAGGTGCTTGTTTTAAGAGCAAGTGAAATTCTCCAGGTCTCAGCTGTCCATAAGGGGCAGTTCATTTTATCCAGTCTACTGGAATGGGAGAAGGGACTGTAAGCATCATGTCCAGTTCAATTCTAAGGCAAGTGCCTGTGTCCAAGTGTTAGTTTGGTGCTAGGACTGTCAAACCTGCGGTAACAAAGAAACCTGGGATTGGAGCAAAGGTGGAGGAACCAGGCAGTGAGACTGAGAAGGGAAACCAGAGTCCTGACCCTAATCAAATAGCTTTGCAGGGGATCTCTGAAATGGCCTGGGCTCTGCTTGGCTTGCTGAGTTTATATGATCTGTGGGTATGAAGGGATTAAGAACTGCTCTTTGAACTCCTCTGAAGACTTTTCTCCCACCTGCCAGTGTTGCAGTCTTCCTCTTGTGAAAGGGTGTTTCATGGAGCACCAGAGAAAGCAGCTCAGACTGGAACATCTTTTGGGATTTGGAAAATAGGCTGGTTGACTGGCTTCTTCCTAGTACTGTAACATAAAAACTACAGTAAACTTTTTACTGAGCTCTGCTTTGCATCCTTTCATGCTTCATTTGCGTGAATTTCAGTGCTACCTTGTACACGCTGTTGTCAGCAGTTACATACCAACTTGACCTAAGAGACTCCTCCAAGCATCTGGGAAATGCACTGAATTGAAACTGACCCTCCTGCCCCATCACCTAGATTGAGATTAAACTGCATTCCTTTGCCATAAGTATTTTTTTTAAAAATGCAGCTGCCTGTTGAGCCCATCTGCTTCAAAAGCCTCCAACCCATGGTGCACATAACAGTATACATCTCATGAGCAGGTGCTGTTGCTCTGAGGCTGACTTGGGAACCAAGGATTTTGATGTTGGGGGTGTGAGACTAAGGCAGCAAAAAATGTCTCTCACCTCATATTATGCAATCTAGATCCCTGGTATCAAAAACAGGCAACCCCAAAACTATCACTATTCACCATGAGAGCTTTTTGAATACATTGATGAGCCTGAACTGAGTAACTGCTCATTGACTTCAGTTTCTGGGTTTATGCTAATTGAGTCTTGGTGGTAGAACTCCCCGTTGGCTTTGTAAAAGCCTAGCTAGAGTGGCCAGGGGAACTGTGTTCATATCACCCTGTGGTGGACTCTAGCTAGAAAAGTGCTGACAGTGTTTCCTTGGCCACAGATTACCTAGTTTTGTAAAAGTTTTATAGCATAGTTAGACCCTGCCTACACTGATTATGGAGGCAGTTTCAGCACCTTTCTAGCAAGATTAGTGTTGAAGCACAATTAGTTCCTCAGATGCCAACATGGTTTTCTTGAACAGTTGTAGACAGGACTAAAAGGTGTTAATGGGGGGAGAGAATATGCATTGGAGGATGTTCATGCAGCACAGCTATAGTTCAGACCATAGCTGTTTTTTGTGCCAAGCCAAGTGCTCTTGATTCTTCTAGAATTAAGTGGTAAGTGTTTGGGTTGGGGAGGTAAGTATAGGGGTGAGCTTCTTAGGATTTGCTGTTGTTGTAGGCTTCCATAAATCAGTGGTTTGTAGGCAGTTTTCCTGCAGGTTTCAAAAGCATAAACGAGTCTGGTGTCTGGACTTGCTTGGTTTGTCTGTCTTTTTGCTTTGGGCTGCCATCATTCTATGAATGTATCCCTCAAAAATATTCTTAGAACTCCCATTCCACAGCAAACCGGTCTCACTAACTTCTAACTAAATATTTTATAGGAAGTGGAAGGGAGAGAAACTAGAAATCAAGGCTCCTTTTCTCAGACTATTAGTCTTGGAAAATGGTTTTTTGTACTCTTAAGCACACACATCAAAAGGTTTCATCTAAAACCTCTTCAAAAGCTGCACCCCATACATGGGAAGAAGGGCAATAGTTCTGGCTACCAAACGGTTGTGTTAATATTAGTGTACCCAGACTGTTGGGTGTGGGAGGAGAACTTACCTCAGTGCTGTCAGTAGGAGACACTGGAATAGTGTTGAGTATTAGTTTGTCCGCAGTAAATTTCTATTACTTCAAATGTTACTGCAGCAGGACCTCCCATTAGCTTGAAAATAACAGCATATGCACAACGATTTAAAAAGTTAGGAGTGTCTATGAAATAATCACCAGCACTTCTGTTCTGGATGAAGAGCTTGCAGGCAACATTTAGGCTGTGTACATGCAAGTTGCTTTTAAACCTCTCTACAGTAGGTTATGTCATACGTCAGTTGAACCATGAAGATACTGTCCTCCACAAAGAGACATTCGCTACCAGAAACCATAATATAGGGGCCTGGGAAAAGAAGCACTCGGAAGGATGTCCCTCGTCTGGGGGGATGGAATATTTTTTTTGTATACACAAATGGGCTGAGTTTACATGGTGCAGTTAATAGTTAAGCCTGCCGATGCTGTTACAGCTAAAACAAATAAGTGATATTGTGTTAATTCTTGATGGTGCCCTGTGATGTCTAGTAAATTTGAACCAAAAACCCCCACTGTTACATTCTCCTCCCCTGTGCTGTGATCCAGGTTCAGCAGCTATGCACAGAGTCTGTTTTGTAATGTTTGTGCTGACTTGGATGTTTTTTTGGAATCTGCAACTGCCTCGTACTGAATATGGCTAAGATTGCCCCTGTCTCTTGATTAGGACTTTGTCTGAATGTGCCGGTGCACTGTGCAGCTTACAGATGCATCCTCAATGTTATGACTTTTAAATTACTGGGGTAATCAAATTCTTTACAAATAAGATGGTCCATTTTTAATCTAGATCATTGCCCTTGTACATCAGGAGCATGTTTTGTTTTTCTCAAACTCTTGAAAGTAAAACTTTTAAAAATACTGTTCAGAATAAACGTGCACTATTGGAGTTGTCATCCATGATTTGTCTTGTGCATTTCTTGCAACTTAGCCTTGTTTTCCATCAATCCTTGGTCTCTCTGAAATCAGGTGTGGGGTTTTACTCAGGTTCTTCACAGGCCATGCAGCTTTCCTCTCCTGATGATCTTCAGTAAGTTGAGCAGCATGAACTGTGGTATGGATCTGGCAGTGTGGTGATTGCTGTGTGTAAGTGACTATCAGGGAAGTGACTTTTCCAAAATCAAGGGCCACTCACTGAAATCCCCTGCCTTATGTGAGACCAGAGCAATTGTGGACACTTTAGCTGATCTACTTCTGTGGTATTGCACAAGGAGAGGGGCATCAACACAAAACATGTTAGGTTTTGTAGGTTAAAAACCACTAAACTGTCTCTGGAAAATAATTACCAGCCATTGCAGATCCTGAAGAACAAATAGTGTGCTTCCTGTGAGAAATGCAATAAAAGCAGGCAGCTGTAGTCTGTACCTGTAGAAGTAAGTGGTCTTAAGGTGCAGAGAGCACCGTGAATCTGTTTTGGATCAAAGAAAAGGTCACTTTTCATCCTGTTCCCACTGCTGCCCAGCCCCACCTTGTTCATAGCGTTATTTGCTAGAAAGCTGGTCAGGAATGTTTTGACAAAACACTTTTTGCTGAAAAATGCCAATTCAATGCAACCAAAACTGTTAGTACAAAACTAATTTCCAAACTTCAAAACCTTTTCAACATTTTTCATATCAAAAGATCTTGTTTCAACATTTTCTAAATGAAAAATTTCAAGTTTTGATTCAAAACTACTTGTTTAGAAATTTATTTTAAAAAATTACAATTAAAAAAAAAAGCTAAAGACAAAAGTGAAAAAATTGAAACAAAGCTTTGAAATTATCAAAATGAAATGTTCTAATTGACCTGAACCAATTTTTTCCATTTATTGGTTTGTAAAAACTTTTAAGTTGACTTTTTTCATCCTGATGTGGGATGGGAACTTTGAGATTAAAAAATATATATATTGCAGGATGGGAAAAATGTTTCCTGCTCAGACCTACTTCCTGCCCTTTTTTACTTGCTCTTTCCATTCCAACGGTTCTTTCCCACTATTGCTCTCCTTTGCTTCAACCCCCACAGCTACCCCAAAAAGCATATTTTTATATTATAAATATATAACTGTGCATGCAAATTGCCAAGCACAATTCAGACACCATTGCAATATCAATTATAATCTGGAGGAGTGTATAACAAGGATTTTGGCGACACTTAGTTCCCTAACCTCCAGAAGCAGCTGGAAACCCCCCAAACCTTTTCTTTTTTAAAGTTGGGCGATATTCTGATCTTAAACCACAGTGGAAGGGATCATCATCTAAGATGCTGCAGGAGGCAAACATGTTGCTGGACTTGATCCATCACTGTAACCTTACCCTGGGAAGTGAAATTAGACAATAATTGATTGAGATTGGTAGTATTAAGAGGTTTCCTTAGGATTGTTGGTAGTGTCCTCTCTAAAAGAGGCACGGACAATCTGTCAGTAGTTGCTCCAGGCACTGCCTAGGAAGGGGCAAAACTTACCTGTTCTGTTTTTTCTTTTTAAAAAGCTCCATTAACTCAATAAGGCTGTGAGAGACTCTTTAAGCACTAAGAACGAGGAGTACTTGTGGCACTTTAGAGACTAACAAATGTATTAGTCTCTAAGGTGCCACAAGTACTCGTTCTTTTTGCTGATCCAGACACAGCTACCACTCTGAAATCTTTAAGCACTACAAACAAAAGAAATGACCAATTTAAAGTAATTGCAACATCTATTTCCTTAATACATCCCAGCAAAACTGACTTACAAAGTAACTTTATCCCAAAATGCTAAATATGAGGCACCAGAAGATGCCCCAGAGTTAAGCTTCTGATGCAGTTTCTGTATAAGAGCAATTTTTCATAGTACTTTAAAATGTATGTGCATAGTCAAACTGGCCTGAAAACTGCTGTGCAAGCAGATGTGATCGCTTGATCAAGGGATTCCCAAGAGACAAACTCCCCCATTAAAATTACCTGCTTTTAAAATTTCCAATTTAGCTTTTTTAGCAAAGCTGGACAGTGCTATGGGCAGTACCCCCATAACTTACATCATGGAACTTGCCCAGTTCACAGCCATTGTCTTGTCACAAAAAAACCTGCTCCCGAAGCAGTAGTTGAACTTATTGGTCTTAGTTTCTGGTTCTGCAGTGTGGTGTGCCAGGCTGCTGTGAGCCTGGATAGAATGCACTGCCGCCAATGCTGAAGATACCCGCTGTCGCTTGACTTACTGGGGAACCTGAAGGGCACAGCTGGTGCTAAAGCTGTATCAGGAGTGGAACTTAGAGCTCTGGTCTCACCAGCAGCAGAAGCTGGCAAATTTGTGCTCCACACCGCTGCAGCTGCTGTCATCTCAAGCACCTTAGCTGTGATATCTCAGGACCAGAAAGAGGACAGGGGGATGGCAGCAGAGGCTGCTGTGGGGCATGTCTGCTTGCCCCCGGACTGCTCTCTTCTCTTCTGCAGAGAGTCATCAGCTGAGGACTGCAATCTCTGTCCCTTGCAGTATTACAGCCCACCCCCTACCAAAGTCCATCTAGCATATCTCATCCAATTTGCCTTGGAGGTGTGTCTTTGCTGCTTGCTGTCACCCAAAACACAGCACAGTTGAGGGGTACGTGTCTTGCTTAAACAGGCATCAATAATTTCATAATAGAAACAAAGAGAAGGAAACAGACATCTGAAGTCTACATGATTTTGCTGTAAATGACAGACCATCCAACTAGCCCGCAGTCTATGAGATGGACATAACCATGGGCCTTAGGAGAACATGGGAGAATGTGAATTATGGTCTCATGTCTGTCTACTACTGTTTATATATCTGCACTTCATACCCCTTATTGCTGACCAGATCCTTTTACCTAGACCCCGGCGTGGATACAAAAATGTGGATCTGCATCTGTAAGAATCGACCTGTGATCTGCACTCAGTCTTTTTATCTATCTGTACTACACCCACAGCAGCACACTCTCTCACAGTGCCTCTCAGGAGGAGCAGCTTGTGTGCGTGCATGCACTGCATATAGCAGGGGTGGCCAAACCACAGCTCCTGAGCCACATGTGGCTCTTTTACAGTTAAAGTGTGCTTCCCCCCGTTCTCCACCTACCAGACTGGGAGGGGGTGAGGGAAGCTCAGGGCTTCTGCCCTGCAGCAGCGTGGTGGGGCTTCAGCCCTTGGGGAGGCACCTGCTGGGGCTTGGGATTTCAGCAGGAGTGGGGCTGAAACCCAGAGATCCCCTTCCCCACAGGTTTAAAGCCCCAAGCCCCACTACCTTGTCACAGGGCAGAAGTCCCGAGACCCAGGCGGTGCGCCCGGCTCTTGAACTTCTGAAGATTATTGTATGCAGCTCAGAGGGTCAGTAAGTTTGACCACCCCTGGTATATAGGATCTCAAAGGCAGGGAAGCAGCTGGCTGCAGCTCATAGCCTATGAGGATCTGGATGGCAGGGAAGCAGCCTCTATTCCGTCTCCCTTGCATACTGAAATAGGGGACGTGATAGAACAAGACAGGCAGCAAAATCCCCTGTGGTCCTATCACAACAGTTTAAGTAGCCAAGCTATTTAGGAAACTTCTCCCAACTTCATTATTGAGGTCAGTTGGAGAGGGAGGCAGCTGTTTCTGCTAAGTAAGTAAGTACAGGGGAGATGGGGAATATAAGATTTGGAAGGCAGGGAGCAAACTCATAGGCTAAGAGCTCCAGACAGCTGCTTCCCCACCTTTGAGATCCTATATTTATAGCCCTGTGCGGATAAAAAATTTGTATCTGCATGCAATCCACAAAAATGGTCCACAGATTTGCAGGGCTCTTCTTATACCCCAATCCTGCAAGACACTTGAGTATTAGCCCCACCCCATTTTACAAGTGTGAAGTTGCTCAACATCACTTCAAGTAGACCTGGCAATAGAAGCCAGGTCTTTCATATGGCAGATCCAAATCCACTCACCTACAGAGCTTCTCGGAATAAGTGCAGTTGTGGGTGGTCTACAGTGATCAGATTGGACATACTGAGCTACCTCTCTTAACTGTTCAGTGAGAGAATTTGCTAAGATTGCCACATGGATATTGTCAAATTGCAAATGGAAAGGGAGGTAGTGTCAGGGATCCACAGGATCAGTGCCGTGGCCCCAGCTTTGGAATGGTCTCTAAAGTAACTTATACAGTGTGCCAGACTCTAAGTGTCTCACTCATCCTCCACGATAAGCCACGTGACTTTACTGCTTCCTTAGGCAGGACCTCTGGCCTGCAGCACATCTCCTTCACACGGTGAGCCCTGTTCAGCAAGTCTAGATGAGACAGACCCCTGATGGAGCTGTGTACACTTTTAGAGAGCAATGCATGTCTCCAAGCATTTGCAGTGACACTCACGCAGCGTTGTCAAAACAGTAGGGTTTATTAGTCATCTGGAACACAGCATAGGAAGTCCCTAGGTTAACACAGAGGAATGAAGAATAAAGCATAGTCCATTCTGTTTAGTTCAGAGCCTAGCCAAGCTGTAGTGAATCCATTGTTCAAGCTCTGCTCTCTCCATCCATCTAACCTCTGTCAGCTTCCCAGGTGAGCCCCACATGCTTCCTCCAGCCCACACTTAACCCTCCCCACTTTTAGCCATTCTTCAACAAAAAAACTTCAAAAACAGACTTCAAAGAGAAACTGTAGAGCTACAATTCATTTGCAAACTTAATACCATCAATTTGGGCTTGAATAGGGACTGCGAGTGGCTGGCTCACTACAAAAGCAATTTTCCCTCTCTTGGTATTGACACCTCATCAATTATTGGGGGTGGACCACATCCATCCTGACTGAATTGGCCTTCAACATTGGTTCTCCACTTGTAATGTAACTCCCTTCTCTTCATGTGCCAGTATATATTTATGCCTGTATCTGTAATTTTCACTCCATGCATCTGAAGAAGTGGGTTTTTTATCCACAAAAGCTTATGCCCAAATAAATCGGTTAGTCTTTAAGGTACCACCGGACTCCTCATTGTTTTTGTGGCTACGGACTAACACAGCTACCCCTCTAATACTTGACTGCAAGCTAGAAGCAGGGCCTGCTGGGGCAAGACTATGTAAGAGACTGCCTTTCTCTCAGTAAGGGAGTGCAGAAATGAAGTGAGACCTTGTGTGTCTCTCTCCATTATGGAAGAACAAGAAGTAGCTGTGGGAACTGTCTAGGGTCTGAGGGTATGAAGAACCCAGTGGTGGGTCCTTATGGAGAGTGAACCAGGCACAGAACCCAGGTAGTGGTCTGCTGGGGATAGGCTGGTAGGGAAGGCCTTAAACAAACATTTCCCAAACTGTGGGATGTGACCTCCAAGGGGGCTGCAAAAGTGTACTGGAGAGTTGTGAGGAATGGGGAAAAAAAGAAAATGCAAAAAAACATTTGTAAAGAAGGGGAAAAAAATTAAAAAGGCACATTACAACCAACTGTAAACTTGCATGCAGGGCACTGGCAATCACGCAGTTCCTATTGGCATGCAGTTCACGCGGGCCCTGGAAACGATGCTGGCATGGCATCCAGGTCCCACTGTGGTAGGCTGGGACCTCAATGTGGCAACTGAGGCTTCTAGAGAAGTTCAGTGCAGGAAGCTCAGATGAGCCTTCAGGTGTATCAAAATCTCCCCCTCCCCCAGGGATTGAGCAACAGGATGG
This sequence comes from Natator depressus, assembly GCF_965152275.1. NCBI lineage: Eukaryota > Metazoa > Chordata > Testudines > Cheloniidae > Natator > Natator depressus. Next base: position 204,404,572 of record NC_134234.1, on the reverse strand, counting down.
CAGCGGCCCACGTTCACCCCAGCTTAGTGTTATCAGCTCTGTCACTAGGTTCCCAGGGGCCAGGGCTCTGCCTGGGGATACAAGCTCTAGCCCTTGAGGGCAGTGGCTCTCAACCTTTCCAGACTACTTATACCCCTTTCAGGCGTCTGCTTTGTCTTGTGTACCCCAAGTGTCAACTCAAAATCAGACATCAAACTACAAAAGCGTCACTGTGTACTGTTACTGAAAAATGGCTCGTTTTCACCATATAATCATAAATCAATTGGAATAGAAGTATTGTACTTACGCTTCAGGGTATACTATTATAAACAAGTCATGGCATGAAATTTTCATTCGCAAGGACTTCACTAGTGCTTTTTATGTAGCCTGTTGTAAAACTAGGCAAAGCTCTAGATGAGGGTCTGCAGCCCCCAGAAAACCTCTGCGTCCCCCCAGCGGTACTTGGACCCCAGCTTGACAACAAGCGCTGGAGGGACTCCGAGCCCTCGCATGGACTCTCCCATTGGCTGCCTGCCCCAGCTGCCCGCCTCCTCAGGAAGAGCAGCCAATCAGCACTGGGGCAGGGAGCCCCGCCCCCCTCAGCCGTACACAACCCGGGGCACGTGGCTCCGCTCTGCCCTCCCCTCCCCGGGCGTGGCGAGGCGGCGAGGGCGGGGCCTGGGAGCACTGGGGCGGGGCTGAGGGCTCCTGCAGGAGGGGCCGGTGCGAGGGGAGCGACCCGCCAAGAGTCCGCCCCAGCATCTGACAGTCCGGCCGCGACCCCTCCGGCTCGGCCAGGTCGGCCCCGGGCCAGCTCAGAGACTCCCCGGCGGCCGCAACCGCCGCCCGACCCGCCAAGGACCTATCCCCCTTTAGTGACTCCCGGCCAGCCTCTCCGCGCGCGCTCCCCCACGTCTCCTTTAAGGCATATTCCCGCCCTCTGCTTCCTAGTCCTGCTGCTCACTTGCTCCGCGGGTTGCCAATCACCAGCAGTTCCTGTTTTGTGCAACCTAAATTGTTGGCTGCTTTTACGCTTTTCCACCCTCTCTGTGTCTGATTGGTCAGTCCAGGGCAGCGATGGGTACGGCGCAGGTCTCCCCCGCGGCTGGCTCGCGGATTGGTGCAGGCAATGCAGCATGTGGCTGTTGATTGGCTGCTGCGGGCCGCGTGTGCGTCCAGCAGGTTAGGGTGCGAGTGAGGGGCGCTGAGGGGATCGGAGTGGAGCCTGTGGGGGACGCGGGGCGCCCGTCCGGAGGATGGTCCCCGCGGTGGGGCTGCCGCGTCTGCCCTGCCCGCCGGTGAGTGCCGCTCGCTGCCTCCGGGCGGAGCCGCAACGGGGGGCGACGCAGCAGCGGGGGCTGCTGGGCGGGGGCCGGCGCAGCCTCGTCCCGACCCGCAGCCGTTAGCGGAGCGGGGCTCTTCGGGCCGGCGGCTGAGGGCGCTGCGGGCGGGGGGGGTGCTCGCTCTTTGGGGGGCGGGGGCGCTGGTGCCGATGGAGGGGACCCGAGCGACGCCCGGGATGTCAAACGGGAGGACTCCTTGGAGAGGCCGGGAGCGGGAAGCATCCGGCTTTGCCCGGGGCGCCGGCCCCAACGCGGGGACCCCCGGGCGCTCTGACCCTTGCGGTGAAGCCCCCGTGCGCGCCTGTGGCTTTGTCTGTCTGTGCAGCCTGGCAAACCCGCCCCAAGGGAAGGGCGCCTGCTGTAGCCGTGGTACAGGTCAGCGCAGTTCAAAGGTGCCTGTGCTTGGTGAGTCCACAGGCCTTAATCTTGAGCTGGGATGCCCTGTTGGGACAGACCCAGGAGAGCAGTAGTTGCCTGTACTGTTTTGCCCATGGGTGTGGGGCAGGGGAGAGGTAATTAGTAGTTGGACCATGGCCCAAATCCGGACTTCCAGAGGCTTTTGAATGGACCCCGAAATCTTTTAATTTACTTATTATCCTTATTGTTGTATTTTCTCCGGAGTCTGGACCTTGACTATACCTTGATCAAGAAATTTGGAACTTGACAAAAATAATTGACTATCGCTGGTCTGGGGGTTTTAATCAAAATAGTTACACGGGTACAGCTCCTGTGTGGATGCACTTTTCAGGAACACATATACTGTTATATCAGGTTTCAGAGTAGCAGCCGTGTTAGTCTGTATTCAGAAAAAGAAAAGGAGTACTTGTGGCACCTTAAGACTAACAAATTTATTTGAGCATAAGCTTTCGTGAGCTACAGCTCACTTCATCGGATGCATTCAGTATAGCTTATTCTGCTTTTTCTGTTGGAATAAGCTATAGCATTATAATTACCTTTATACTGCTGTAGCTGCATCCATACTAGGTGAGGCTGAAGTTGATTCCTTAATCGTGGGACTAGCTCTTTACTTGTGGTTTCTAGTTTGTTATTCAAAGACCAACATTATTTAAAAATATATCAACTAAATTTTTAGAATGCTCATCAAGTTAATGTGAGTGAACATGATAAATAGTTAAATTACCAATTACTTATGTGATTATTTAATATATAATTAAGGAGTTGAGGTTTGACTAGCTGTACGTGACAACACCCCAAAAGAGACATCCCTGCAACTTAGTGGTCTGAAGGAGAGGGATATGCCACTCTCCACACTGAAACCTTGTTTGTGAGCAATATGCTGCCACTTGTCATGACTCCATCCCACTTCTATGATAGGGGTTGAATAAGAAGCTGGCTTTTGATTGGCTATATGACAAAATTACTGGGTCGTCCTAAGTGACATATCCCTGCAACTGCTGTTCCATTATGAAGTTTATGGAAACATGCAAAATGGTTCCCAATGTTTCCTGTTATCCCAACAACTTCATACCTATAAACTTTAGGCATTAAACTAGGTTCGCTGGGGGGTGGAGACCTAAGCCCTGAGGTAAGCGGAGAAGTGGGATAATGGAAGGAAACACAAGGAGGGTGCAACAGGGGAGGCCTCCTGGTTCAGACTGAGAAAGCAGGGCAATCAGCTAGTTATCTTAGGTGCCTGTACACAAACGCAAGAAGCCTGGGAAACAAGCAGGAAGAATTGGAAGTCCTAGCAGAGTCAAGGAACTATGATGTGATTGGAATAACAGAGATTTGGTGGGGTAACTCACATGACTGGAGCACTGTCATGGATGGGAATAAACTGTTCAGGAAGGACAAGTCGGGGAGAAAAGGTGGAGGAGTTGCACTGTATGTAAGAGAGCAGTATGATTGCCCAGAGCTCCAGTATGAAACTGGAGAAAAGCCTGTTAAGCATCTTTGGGTTAAGTTTAGAGGAGAGAGCAACAAGTGTGATGTCGTGGTGGGCGTCTGCTAGAGACCACCAGACCAGGAGGATGAGGTAGACAAGGCTTTCTTCAGACAACTAACTAAGTCTCCAGATCACAGGCCCTGGTTCTCATGGGGGACTTCAATCACTCTGACATCTGCTGGGAGAGCAATACAGCAGTGCACAGACAACCCAGGAAGTTTTTGGAGAGTGTTGGGAACAACTTCCTAGTGCAAGTGCTGGAGGAACCAACTAGGGGCCATGCTTCTCTTGCTCTGCTGCTCACAAGCAGGGAAGAATTGGTAGGGGAAGTAGAGGTGGGTGGCAACCTGGGCAGACGTGACCATGAGATGGTCAAGATCAGGATCCTGAAGAAAGGAGAGCAGCAGAATACGGACCCTGGACTTCAGAAAAGCAGACTTGGACAACCAGGGGTCTGACTCCCTCAGAGAACTGATGGGCAAGATCCCCTGGGAGGCTAATATGTGGGGAAAAGGAGTCCAGGAGAGCTGGCTGTATTTTAAAGAAACCTTATTGAGGGTGCAGGAACGAATCATCCCTATGAGCAGAAAGAATAGCAAATATGGCAGGCAACCAGCTCGGTTTAACAAAGAAACCTTTGGTGAGCTTAAACACAAAAAGGAAGCTTACAGGAAGTGGAAACTTGGACAGATGACTAGGGAGGAGTATAAAGATATTGCTCGAGCATGCAGGAGTGTAATCAGGAAGGCCAAAGCACAATTGGAGTTGCAGCTAGCAAAGGATGTGAAGGGTAACAAGAAGGGTTGCTACAGGTATGTTAGCAACAAGGAAAAAGGTCAGGGAAATTGTGGGACCCTTACTGAAAGAGGGAGGCAACCTAGTGACAGATGAAGTGGAAAAAGCTGAAGTACTCCATGCTGTTTTGCCTTGGTTTTCACAGACAAGGTCAGCTCCCAGACTGCTGCACTGGGCAGCACAGTATGGGGAGGAGGTGAGCCGCCCTCAGTGGTGAAAGAACAGATAAAGGACTATTTAGAAAAGCTGGACGTGCACAAGTCCATGGGGGTGGATGCAATGCATCTGAGGGAATTGGCTGATGTGATTGCAGAGCCATTTGCTATTATCTTTGAAAACTTGTGGCAATCGGGGGAGGTCCTAGACGAATGGAAAAAGGCAAATATAGTGCCCATCTTTAAAAAAGGGAAGTAGAATCCAGGGAACTACAGACCGGTCAGCCTCACCTCGGTCCCGGGAAAAATCATGGAGCAGGTCCCCAAGGAGTCCATTTTGAAGCACTTGGAGGAGAGGAAGGTGATCAGGAACAGTCAACATGGATTCACCAAGGGCAAGTCATGCCTGAGCAACCTGATTGCCTTCTATAATGAGATAACTGGCTCTGTGGATATAGGGGAAGCGGTGGACGTGATATAACTTGACTTTCGCAAAGGTTTTGATACCATCTCACACAGTATTCTTGCTAGCAAGTTAAAGAAGTATGGATTGGATGAATGGACTATAAGGTGTATAGAAAGCTGGCTAGATCGTTGGGCTCAACGGGTAGCGATCAACAGCTCGATGTCTAGTTGACAGCTGGTATCAATCAGAGTGCCTCAGGGGTCGGACGTGGGCCTAGTTTTGTTCAACGTCTTCATTAATGATCTGGATGATGGGATGGATTGCACCCTCAGCAAGTTCGCGGATGTTGCTAATCTTGGGGGAGAAGTAGATACGCTGAAGGGTTAGGGATAGGGTCCAGAGTGACCTAGACATATTCGAGGATTGAGCCAAAAGAAATCTGATGAGGTTCAACAAGGACAAGTGCAGAGTCCTGCACTTAGGACGGAAGAATCCCATGCACTGCTACAGGCAAATGACGTGGGGATTACAGTGGATGAGAAGCTGGATGTGAGTCAGCAGTGTGCCCTTGTTGCCAAGAAGGCTAATGACATATTGGGCTGCATTAGTAGGAGCATTGCCAGCAGATCGAGGGACGTGATTATTCCCCTCTATTGGGCACCGGTGAGGCCACATCTGGTGTATTGCATCCAGTTTTGGGCCCCCCACTACAGAAAGGATGTGGACAAATTGGAGAGAAGGGGCAACAAAAATTATTAGAGGGCTGGGCACATGACTTATGAGGAGAGGCTGAGGGAACTGGGGTTATTTAGTCTGCAGAAGAGAAGAGTGAAGGGGGAATATGATAGCAACCTTCAACTACCTGAAGGGGGGTTCCAAAGAGGATGAAGCTAGGCCGTTCTCAGTGGTGGCAGATGACAGAACAAGGAGCAATGGTCTCAAGTTGCAGTGGGGGAGGTCTAGGTTGGATATGAGGAAACACTATTTCACTAGGAGGGTGGTGAAGCACTGGAATGGGTTACCTAGGGAGATGGTGGACTCTCCATCCTTAGAGGTTTTTAAGGCACTGCTTGACAAAGCATTGGCTGGGATGATTTAGTTGAGGTTGGTCCTGCTTTGAGCAGGGGGTGGAACTAGGTGACCTCCTGAGGTCTCTTCCAACCGTAATCTTCTATGATTCTATAATCACAATACCTTTGATTTAACAAACTCTGTTATGCAGGTAATTTTGATAACGACATCTAATGAACTAATCAATGTTTGAAACATTTTAAATATTAATTAGGGATGTTGATTAATCGCAGTTAACTCACACGATTAACTCAAAAAATTTAATCGTGATTAATCACAGTTTTATTTGCACGGTTAAACAATAGAATACCAATTGAAATTTATTTAATATTTTGGATGTTTTCTACATTTTTTCATATATATTGTATTGTGTTGTCATTGAAATCAATGTGTATATTTTTGATTACAAATATTTGCTCTGTAAAAATGATAAACAAAAGAACAGTAGTTTTCAATTCACCTCATACAAGTACTGTAGTGCAATCTCTTTGTCGTGAAAGTGCAACTTACAAATGTAGATATATTTTTTTGTGTGTGTTACATATCTGCACTCAAAACCAAAACAACGTAAAACTTTAGAGCTTACAGGTCCACTCAGTCCTACTTCTCATTCAGCCAATCGCTAAGATAAACAAGTTTGTTTATATTTACAGGAGATAATGCTGACCACTTCTTATTAACAATGTCACCAGAAAGTGAGAACAAGCATTTGCATGGCACTTTTGTAGCTGGCATTGCAAGGTGTTTACGTGCCAGGTATGGTAAACATTCGTATGCCTCTTCATGCTTTGGCTGCCATTCCAGAGGACATGCTTCCATGCTGATGAGGCTTTAAAAAAAAAAAAAAGTGTTAATTAAATTTGACTGACTGAACTCCTTGGGGGACAATTGTATGTCCCTGCTCTGTTTCACCCACATTCTGCCATATATTTTATGTTATAGCAGTCTTGGATGATGACCCTGCACATGTTGTTTATTTTACAAGAACACTTTCACTGCAGATTTGACAAAACACAAAGAAGGTACCAATGTGAGATTTCTAAAAATAGCTATGGCACTCGACGCAAGGTTTAAGAATCTGAAGTGCCTTCCAAAATCTGAGAGAGATGGGGTGTGGAGCATGCTTTCAGAAGTCTTCAGAGAGCAGTTTTCAGATGTGGAAACTACAAAACCCGAACCACCAAAAAAGAGAATCAACCTGCTGGTGGCCTCTGACTTAGAGGATGAAAATGAACATGCGTTGGTCCGCACTACTTTGGATTGTTATTGAGCAGAACCCCTCATTAGCATGGACGCATGTCCCCTGGAAAGGTGGTTGAAGCATGAAGAGACATATGAATCTTTAGCGTGTCTGACATGTAAATATCTGGCGACGCCAGCTACAACACTGTCATGAGAATATGCCTGTTCTCACTTTCGGGTGATATTGTAAACAAGAAGCGGGTAGCATTATGTCCTGCAAATGTAAACGAACTTGTTTGTTTGAGTGATTGACTGAACAAGAAGTAGGACTGAGTGGACTTGTAGGCTCTAAAGTTTTAAATTGTTTTGTTTTTGAATGCATTTTTTTGTACATAATTCTACATTTGTAAGTTCAACTTTCATGATAGAGATTGCACTACAGTACTTGTATTAGGGGAATTGAAAAATACTAATTTATTTTGGTTTTTTTACAGTGCAAATAGTTGTAATCAAAAATAAATGTAAAGTGAGCACTGTACACTTCTTTATTCTGGTTTGTAATTGAAATCAATATATTTGAAAATGTAGAAAACATCCAAAAATATTTAAATAAATGGTATTCTATTATTGTTCAACAGTGTGATTAATCACAATTTTTTTAATTGCTTGACAGTCCTAATATTAATGCTATGTACAAGCTCTACAGAGAGGGCAGATGGATTTTTCTGGGAGTTGGCCTATTTCCTTTTTGTCTGAATAGTCAGCAAATGATACCTGAAAAAACATAGGTTACTACTGTGAGATGCATTTGCCGAAATGTGTCTTGTTTTCTTCCAGTGCATTTGCTATCATGCACAAAAATATCTGATGGAAATAGATAGCAGAGGGTCAAATTTTTAATCTTTCTGTGATCAGACTTAACTGCAAGTGTAATGAGTTGAAATGCATGGCTCACCATTAATAAAATGTGTATTCAATTGACTTAATCCATTGCACCTGTTCCCTTTGACACTGACATTGTAAAATAAGTAATTGAGCATTTGTTGCTGCTGTTAATGCTGACCACTGACGACACCTATGTTTAAGCATTCCTAAGTATTTGTATAAGACCCTGTTTTGCACAGAAGGAAAGTTTCTTTGTGAATTTTTGCACAGAATTTCTGCCTAATTTGGTCCTCTGTGCCTTCCATAAGGAGATGTTCACCAAACATCCATATGGGGGAGAAAGTTTGATTAAAATTATGGGCACAGAAGAGCCAGTTGTAGGATTCAGAAATTTTCAAGTCTGAGGGGATCAGTAGATGATCTAGTCTGACCTGTATATCACTAGAGAATTTTATCCTTCTATTAAACCCATTAGCAACTTTTATTTTGACTAAAATATCTTCTACAATGGTATCCACTCTTGAGTTGAAGACAGCAAAAGCTGGAGAATCCACCATTTCCCTTGATAATCTGTTTCAATTGTTCATAATCTTCATTATTAAAAATGTGCGCCTAATTTCTACTTTGAATTTATCTGTCTTCAGTTTCCAGCCATTGCTTCTTGTTCTGCTTTCCTTTGCTACATTAAATAGCCCCTAAGAACCTGGTATTTTGTCCATGTGAAAATACTTATACATCATAATCAAGGTATGTCTTAGTCTTCTTTTTAATAAGCTAAACAGACTGAGCTCTAAATTTTTCATTGTAAGGCATTTCTCTAGCCCTCAAATAACTTTTGTGGCTCTTTTCTTTGCCCACTCCAATTTTTCAATGTCCTTGTAACAGAGTCCGCTACCTTCTGTGCATCTCCTTGAGGCCAGAAGTGGGTCTGTGATGCCCTGCCACAGTTTCCCCTCATGGTGCTTCAGTAAGCTCAAAACAGCCTTTCACCAGTCCAGTAACAGCTCTTCTTGGAGGGAGGGGTCTAGTTTTATTAACAAAGTTCCAAAACAAACGAAATCCTCCTCCCAGCCTTTAGAGACAAGTCCCTCCTCCCTCACGTATTGCCTTTTCTTTTGCTTTCTGGGGGCATGTCTACAGTATTGCCTAAGTTAATCTAACTTACATCGCACAGCGGTGTGAAAAAGACCCTCCGAGCAACGCACATCACAGTGACCTAAGCTCGGTCCAGACCGGTCTGGAGGAGGATGGAGTTGGGGATCCCTAGCCCAAATATATGATCTCTGGATCTGATATACACTTACTCTCCAATTCCATTAATCACGATGATTCTCAGAAAATTCAGGCAACATGTTCATAGTAGTTCCAATGTGGCTGAAGTAGTTATGATTCTTGGGCCTAAAGAATCCAGCCTCAAAAAAACCCAAAATTGCCTCTCCAGCCAAGTATAATATCTCAGACTGTCAAGTCCTCCATCTGGATCCACACTTCTTACACCACACAGCATGGCTGGCTAACATCAGTTGAGACAATCTGTTCAGCTGAGGCACACAACATTCTCATCCACAATAGAAAGAACTCTATGAGGTGTATTTTGCCAAATGGAAATGATGCACTGTCTTTGCTCAAAACCAGTAATTTCAGTCTCTATCTCAGGTACCAGTCATATAGATGTACCTTCTATCATTAAAGAATTCCGGATTCTCAGTGAGCACTCTGACCTTATCAGTCAGTTTTGCTTTTCACCCTTCAATTCAGGAGTTTTCCACTTTTTCACACCCTACAGTGGCTTGGTTTGTAAAAGGCCTTGTGAGGGTATATCAGAGAACCACCTCCTTGCTAAAATCTAAATTCTAAATCTTGTACTGGTTGGGTTAATTGGTCCACCTTTCAAGCCATTATATAAACATTTCCTGTTCTGTCTTTCCATCAGTATAGCCTCTCAGGTAGGGGAGATACGAGAATTAATGGGAGACCCCCTAATTACAATCTTTCATAAAGACCAGGTGAAAGACAAGTGAGACCTCACCCTAAATATGTGCTGAAGCTACTGTCACTTCCATCTAAGCAATTGTATGCACCTACTTGTATTTTTCCCAAAACCACATTAAAAAAAAAGTGAGGTTAAGCTGTACGCTTTAGATATTCTTATGGTGCCCTCTTTCTACATTGATAGAACTAAGACTCCTAGGGTGCTTCTACACTGCGTCCTTCTTTTGGCAGTGTGTAGTGTATGTACATATACAGTCCACCTAGTACAGGTATAAATTACAGTGTAGTCAGTGAGACATGGCTTAGCTGAATAGAGACATGTCTGAAGGGTGTGGGTATTGTGACAGGGTCAGGCCAGATGGCTACAGGAGAGTGATAGAAGACAGATATATTAGCCCCAGGTTAAGCGGGTCCCTTTTCCCTGGGTAAGGTAACAGGGGTAGTTCCAGAATAATCAGGTACTTGCTGGAACCAATTAAGGCAGCAAGCTAATTAGGACACCTGGATCAATTAAGAAGCTGCTAGAATCAGTTTAGACAGGCAGACTAATCAGGGCACCTGGTTTAAAAAGGACCTCACTTCAGTCAGTGTGGGGGCGTGCAAGGAGCTGAGAGTGAGAGCGCATGCTGCTGGGGGACTGAGGAGTACAAATGCTATCTAGCATCAGGAGGAAGGTCCTGTAGTGAGGATACAGAAGGTGTTGGGAGGAGGCCATGGGAAGTAGCCCAGGGAGTTGTAACAATAACACAAGTGTTACATGAAACACTGTCGACAGCTGTGATCCACATGGCCGTAGGCTGGAACCTGGAGTAGAGGGTGGGCCCGGGTTCTCTCCATCCCCCCAACTCCCTGTTGGATACAGGAGGAGTTGACCCGGACTGTGGTCCTACCAGAGGGGAAGGTCTTTGGCCTGTTCCCCGCCCCACTAGGTGGACCGGGAGAGACTGCAGGAATTGTTCTTCCTTTTCCCCATGCTGGCCAATGATGAGGTTAGCTGAGTGAATGGCAGGTTTGAGCCACTAATAAAAGTGGCCAAACTGAGGGCTGCCGTGAATCTCTGAGGCGAGCAAATCCTCCAATAAGCACAGGACCCACCAAGGCAGAGGAGGAACTTTGTCACAGTGTGAACCTGGCTCGCTACTCACCCAAGTCATTCCTCCCCTGTTTACACTGCTGTTTTTAGCAGTGTCGTGTTCCTCTGCCTGCCCACGTCTGGAGCCTTTTCCTGCCACAGGAAAAGATTCTGGCATGGGGGAGACAGCAGGGAGGAACCTTTCACTGTAGCTACACACATGCTACAGACTGCCACCAGTGGTGTGTAGTATAGATGCAGCCCTAGAGCGTTCCCCAGATCGTTCATAGATTATGGGAACAGGTTGAAAAGTCATGCTATTTCAACAGACTTTCTAATGGGCTTTCTACTTGCATCAGCCTGTGCTATGAATGAGCCAACATAGACCCACCAATGAGTGACAGCTCATTCTATAAGAGCACAAGCAGCTTCTTTGAGAAATATTCCAGTACTAGAAATATGTAGGGCGGCTACCAAGGGTTCAGAGAACACACTTACCCAGCATTACTCCATGGTGGAAGTATGAAGATACGATGCTAATTTTGGTAGGGCTATCCTAAAATCATTGGTTAGACTTGCTGCACCCACCTCTTGTAATGTAGGTGAATCACCAATAGCAGAATGTATGTGGACAAGAACTCAGAGAATAGGAAACTGTTACATACCTTACAGTAAATGTATTTCTTTGAAATGTGATGTCTATATGTAGTCTATGACCTGCCTTCCCACCCACCTATTATGTAGTCTAATGACACCTGGATTCTGTATTGGCAAAAAAGTGAGACACAGGTGGGATTGCCCTGCCCTTTATGCCTTTGGTTGGAGGCACAGGGACAGTCAGGGCACAGCCAAATGTGCACCAATAATGGAATATATATTGACAACATATGTTGAAGAGCCACTCACCGGAGGTAGCAGTTACTTTTCCTCGTAGTTTTCTGAAACTTTCACTTTTTGAGTTGAAATTTTCCAGCACTCTTCTCTGCCCCAAGGGGATTTTTTTGTTTTGTTTTTGTTTTGAAATTTAAGCAAAATGTTCTAGCTGTGGGTTTCTTCAAGTGAAGGACTGATGATTGATTTATTGAATCTAAACACATCATGTAGGATGATCAAACTAGATATTAAGAGAAAGCAGAAAGCCAAAAAGGAATGGACGAAGGGATGGATCAGTCAGGAAAACTACCAGTTAGAGGCCTGAAAGTGTAGGGGAGAAAGTGGGAGCAGCCAAAAGCCAAACAGCATTGGACCTTGCAAAGAAAAAGTAAACCACTAATAAGAGGATCTTTAGCCATATAAATAATTAAAAAAAAAAAAAAGGGGGAAGAAGTGGGATTGCTAAATACTGAGGACGTGGTGGAGATTAGAGGTAATCTAGGTATGGTCCAACTAAATGACTACGGCAATGAGGAGCTTGGGGGCAGTGACAGGGTGGCTAATGGGAACAAATATATGGAAGTAGAAATAATCACATCTGGGGGAAGGGTATGCTGGGCACAAAGCCTGGGCGTGCTGCACCTCTACTTCCTGCGCCTATGGAGACCCGCTGGCACTCTGCATTGACCTCCCGTGATTGGCATATTCTCTGGTTCAGCACCAGTCAGGTCCTGAGGGTGCCGGACTGAGAGGTTCAAACTGTATTAGAATTAAAAGATAGGTAAGGAGGTAGTTACAGGGAGGACTACAACGGGCATGCTGAAAGATGAACCTTTAGGCTGAAAGGAGGTTACTGATGGAGTTACTCAAGGATCAGTCTTGGGACCAATCTTCATTAATTTTTTTTTTAATGACCTTGACACACAGTGGGATTGTGCTAATAAAATTTGCAGATAATGCAAAGTTGGGAGGGATTGCCAGTACAGAGGAGGACCTGAATAACATGCAAGAAGATTTGGATCACCTTGAAAACGAGTAATAGAAAGGGGATGAAATTTAATAGTGTCAAGTTCAAGGTCATGCACTTAGGGACTAACAAGAAGAATTTTTGCTATTAGCTGGGGATGTACCATTTGGAAGTGACAGAGGAGGAGAAAGACCTGGGTCTGTTTGGTTGATCACCGGATGACTGAGCTGCCAATGTGGTACAGCTGTAAAAAAGCTAATGGAGTCCTAGGATGTGTCAGTGAAGTATTTGCAATAGAGATAGGGAAGTGTTATTTCCTTTATACAAGGCACTGGTGAGCCCTCATCTGGAATACTGGATGCAATTCTGGTCTTCCATGTTTAAGAAAGATTAATTCAAACTGGAACAAGTGCATAGAAGGGCTACTAGGATGATCAGAGGAATGGAGAACCTATCTTACGAGAGGAGACTTAAGGACCTTGGCTTATTTAGCTTAACAAAATGAAGGCTCGGGGAGATTTTATAGCGAGCAGCCATTATAGCAGAGGAATAAATAACTCCTCTCTTTACCTCCCTGGTGTTTAAGGGCCAATATTGGCACAAGAACAAATGGGATATAAACTGGCCATCAGTAAGTTTAGGCTTGTAATTAGACAAAGGTTTCTAACCATTAGAGAAGTGAAGTTCTGGAACAGCCTTCCAAGGGGAGTACTGGGGGCAAAAAAGCTTTAAGATTGACCTTCATGAGTTTATGGATGGTGTGAGGTTGCTTACAATGACATATGGCCTATCCATGACTGCTATTAGCATATATCACCAATGACTGGATATGTGGCACTAGATGGGTAAGGCTCTAAGTTACTACAGAGAATTCTTTCCCAGGTGTCTGACTGGTGGGTCTCACCCATATGCTCAGGATCTAACTGATCACAGTATTTGGGGTTGGGAAGGAATTTTTCCCCAGGTCAGATTGGCGGAGACCCTGTGGGGGTAAGAGGGTTTGTCTACCTCTGCAGCATGGGTCACAGATCACTGGCTGGTTTGAATTAGAGTAAATAGTGGATTTTCAGTAACTTGAAGTTTTTTAACTCAAGCTTTGAGGACTCCAGTAACTCAGCCCAAGGTTATGGGCCTAAAACAGCAGTGGGTGGTTGAAGTTCTGTGGCCTTCAATGTGCTACTCCTAAGGGCATTCTGTGCCAAAACATTAAAAATTCTGTGCACAATATTTTAAAATTCTGCAGAATTTTATTTTTATTTGCCAAAAAATAAATGCCAAGGCTCCAGCATGGCAGTGGGGAGCACAGGCCACTGGCTGTACAAAGGTGGGACATCACCCTGCAACGTCCCCACTCCTGGGACACAGACTCAGTGGTGAGGTTGCACCTGACCCTGACACAGCATAAGGCCTGGGCCTGCCCCAGAAACACCCTGGGGTCCTGCCCCTCTATGCCAGGTGCACCAGGTGTGGAGCAGGCAGGATCCAAGTATCTTGGGGCTCAGTGTGGGGGGGGAATCTAGGCGTGGAGTGAAAGGATTCTGTGTGGGACAATCCGGGTGCAGGTAGCTCAGTGGGAGGGTCTAGGTGTGGGGGGATCTGAATGCACAAAGGCTCGTTGGGCATGGGGTTCCAGATGGAGGGGCAATGGGACTCTGCAGGGGCTTCCAGGTGAAAGTGGTTGGGGCTCAGCAAAGGGGTCTGGGTGTGTGTGTGGGGGGGTCTCAGCAGGGGGGTCTAGGTGCTGGGGGAGCAGGGCTTGGTGAGGTGGGGGTCTGGGTGCAGCTAGTTGGGGGTCATTGCTGTGTGGGTCTCAATATGGGGGCTCAGGGTGATGCAAGGGGGTGGGGATCATCAGGGTGGGGGCTTGAGTGCAGAGAGCTCAGTGGGGGGTGGTCTGGGTGCAGGGGTGGGAGTCCGGAGGCAGGGGGTCTCAGTGCAGGGGGTATCCAGATGCAGGGGTTGAGGTTCAATGGGGTGGGGTTTGGGTATGGAGGGCTAGGTGGGTTCTGGGTGTATGGGGTGAGGCTTGGTGTAGGTGTCTGGGTATGGGAGGTCCAGATGCATGGGGGTTACACTGATAGGGGAGCAGATCCCTGTACAGGGATCCCTCCCCCCGCAGCTGAGGAGCGACGTCGGTAGGAAGCAGGGGAGGATGCTTAGCTTCCTGCAGCTGGGGGAGGTTTCTGGAGGTGGATCTGACACAGCCCCAGCCATTTCTTGCAGAGGAAGGGGAAGACCCGTCCTCTCCTGCCTCCAGCCAAGCTGGGACTTGCTGATCCTGGCTCAGGGTAGGAGCCACTGCCTGAGTGTCCCCAGCCCTGCAGTGATTTACCTCTCTGCTGGCTGCTCTGGGTGCCTGAAACAATGTACCTGCACAGCTAGGGAGTGGTGCATGAGTGCTCTTGCAGTTTACCTTTGGCTTTCTGACAGGGAAGCATTCTTCTGCGGGGAAGCAAAGAAATCTCTGGGGGACATGAATTCTGCGCATGTGCAATGGCGCAAAATTCCCCCAGGAGTAATGTGCAGGAGGTCAGACTAGATGATGGCCACTTCTGGTCTTAATCTGTGAGTTACTGTTATCATGTTGATGTACAGTATGGCGCACATACAACCTTTACTAGTATTTACTAGTTTGATGGCTTCATTTTGCAACTTGGACATTCTTAATGCTTTCTATGTAGGATATATAAAATCTTCCTTCACCCACAGACAGGAGCCAGTTAGTAATTGGTTGCTTGGTCCAGGGATTTGGACCAGTCAAATTTTTGAATTGCTCCGCTCTAGCTCTACTCTGGCACCAATCGTATCTGCTCCAGCTCCGCTCCGACTCCTCTCCGCACTCCGACTCAAATTAATTTTTAACTAAATAAAAAAGTGCATACTGTAACTTTGAAAAAACATTCCTTTTATTCAGACTTTTAAAACAATTTAAATATCATCAACAATGATACAAACTAGAATCATTCATAATTCATTCTGTAAAAAATTATTGTAGCAATCGAGTCGTCTTTCATAGCCTGCCGCAAATCATTTAAAATTAACTTTAAAGCCGAAAACAGTCGCTCTACACTAGCTTGAGTTGTTGGCATGCTTGAAGCAATTCTACAGGCAACCTGAATGCAGTGTGGGTAGCTGTGAATGGCCTCAAAAACAGACTTAACTTTTAGCTTACCAATAGACTCCATCACCTCACAATGTTCCCGAAAGTTTCTCTTGAATATAGCTTCACTACAATTATGAATCACAGAAACTCGCCGGCGTCTTTCTTGTTTATCCAATTCCTTTTCGAAGGCGTCATCTTCTGAAGAATTGGTGCTTGAATTATCTCCATTTCCCTGTGATGGTTGAAGACGTCTCAGGGATGGATGCTCGAACAAGTTCAGAGTGGACACAGAAGTTTGAGAACAGCCTGCTATTACTGAAGGATGTGAACTTTCCGAAACCACAAATTCGATTGTTGATGACTCCTTTTGTTGTGTTTCGTTTTCTTCAACCTCTTTCGCCGAGTTCAAATGTAGCAATAGATTTTGTTTTTCGAGTCGTCGAGCAATATCAAGGAGCCCTTCCTTTGCCTTTGGTATTTCCCTTGAGGTAAGAAGAATCCGATACCATGGGTCAATGTAAACTCCAGCAAGGAATGAATATTGTCAAAAAGCTTCTCTTCGCGTTTCTGCATGGAGGATAGAATTCCTTCTGCAATTTGTCCACCATTTTCTTGCAAGAATTTTGACAGTTTTTGCCATTCCTGCATTAAAACTCCTGGGATTACGTTGACAGCTTGAAGATTCACAGTTGTTTGGTTTGGCTTTGCCAGGAGGTCTCGCAAGTTCTTCACTTCGTCCCATTCAGCTTTTGTTAACTTGAGTTCTCTTGTTCTAGCAGCAACCACTTGTTCAGAGTAAGATTGAAAAACGAGAAGCCGATCAATCATCGTAGTTGTTGAACCCCAGTGAGTCACAGTATCCAATGATCGAGTTACCTCTAGTAGATCAAGCAGAACACTTCCAATACTTGGGGTTCGTAGTTTGAGAACGACTTGTCGCATTTTTGCCAGTAATTTTTCTTCGCATGTTCTTTGTTCAGTCCATCCCAGATTGCCAACTGAAGAGTGTGAATTCCACACCTCATCAGTTGGACTTTTGAGTCGTCCTCATGAAGCCATGCTGGAAGTATGAGGCTAAGGTCATTAACCCATTGCGCAGCAGCATCCATGTTGAGTTTGATTTCATCCATTCCTTTAGTTCCTTCATCAGGCAAAATAGTTTCAGTTCTGTCCACATCCCTGTTCTCAGAGGTAGAAATGGTTTCATTGTCCTCCCTGAAATTTTTGACAGCACACGTCATGTTTACTGCGTTGTCAATGCAGATGCTCTGTACTTGCATTTCACTGATCCCAAATTTTTCTAAAATAGCTTTTACTTGACTTTTCACATACGAAGAATTGTGACGCCCTTCAGTGTTGATTATGTCCAAGATTTTTACCACAGCTTTATCTTTTCCTTCTTTGTAGTACTGAGCATTGATTGCAAGGAAATTTCCGTTTCCACGGGTTGCCGCATCCATGTTCAGGTAGCACAATTTTTGCTCCAAAGCTTTCTTCAGCTCTTCGCGACCAGAGTTAACTGTGCTGACAACTAAATGACAAACCGCATCGTACCCCGTCGAAACGCCAATCTGCCGACCCATTTTAAAAGTCCTTAGTATAGGATGTAGTCTTACCAGATCAGAAACCATTCTAGCCAGACCCACAGGCAGGAGAATAAGATAATCATTTAAGCTAAACTTGGATACAGCAGCCTCCACTTTGAAAGTTTTGGCTGCATTTTCCTATTGTGAAGGCATGTGCTCAACTGGGAGGTCATTGGGATTGTGCCCTAAAAACCCTATGTAAAATGGACTATAAACTTAGTTCCCTTACAGCTTTTTCAGGACCGAAGCTTCATCTTTGATTTGCTGTACTTTCAAAACTACAACGGTGTGTCCTTCAGGCAACTATGGTCCCACTTGAAGAAATTGAAATTGCAGGCTAAACTGGTAACTAAAAATTTGTAAGAGTAAGCTCTTTGGAGAGCATAGACACAGACCACTTGCTGAAGCTTGCGGGTTTAGACAAGGTGAGAATTTCCTCCTTCCTTTCAGCGAGAGAATCTTCAAACTACCTTATCTAAGCAGGTGTTTCATTTGAAGCCATGGCTTTTCCAGGTTCTAGCCTAGAGACTACACATTTAGGAAAGATAGCAATGGCATCCTCCTGCTGGGGTTCTCTGGCAAGCCATCCAACCCAAAAGGGGTGTATGTGTTTTCATTCCAAGTCTGGACAGATTTCCCTGTCCCTCTGTGGGAGGTGCTTCAGCATGGGCCCTCATCTGGGAGTAAACCACCTTGGAAAATGGGTGCTTGAGATAATCAGGGAAGAAAGTTCAATAGAACTCACTCATTATCCCAGGTACAAGTTTATCCTTTCCCAAAAGTATATTAAAATAAACCAACACATCGCTAAGACCCTTCATAGCATCAGAAGATGAAGAGTGCAATAGTCTGTCTTCTACATGCTGCAGTGATGCAACCAGTTCTATGGAGAGTCAGCTGTTTTGAACAGGGCACAAGATTCTATGGATTCACAAAAAAAAACTGTATCATGTAGTCTATTTTAGATCTTGGGTCTCAAGTCCCTAAGGAGATTGGTATTCAGATGGAAATACAGAAATCTATCATTACGATATTATCTTCCCAAAACTTCAAAATGTGAAAATAAACCTTCTAGAGATCTAGTGAAGATATGTCTATAGAGTCACCTAGAGATACTTTAGCTTCTGCTACAGCAAGAAGCATTTCGAGTAGCGTTACTCCCGTTTTGGACTCTGCACTTCTACATGGTATTCACAGATGCCACATCATTCCTTCTTTCAAGTGAAAGGGATACACGTCTACCCTCATCGGGATGAACGTATCATTTATCAGGGCCCAGCAACAATCCCTTAAAAACCTTAACATGGTTTTAAGCAAACAAGTGGAAGGGCCAATTACAGCCCTCACAAAACTCCAGCATCTAAGTTATTGTGCAAGACAGTCTTCTTATTTCAGGAGAGAGAGAAGATTAGCACGCCTTATTTAAAATAAGATATTTGACTTAGCTCCTGGGCTAGTTCATCTCTTATATGGATACCCTACACCATTCTTGCTTTGTTTCCAGCCAGCGATTGCAGCAAATCACTGTATAAAGATCTTGGTGCAGATTTTTTTTAATATTAAACAGTTTCTCAGGACCCAATATCAGGTAGCTGATCATCAGTACAGATATCTGGCACACAGAATATAACTTGTCTCATGCTATGGACTATCAAGAGTATGCCTCTATTTCCAGCAGATAGAGAGGGTTGGAGTGTGTGTAAAGCATTAAACCTTCTGTGCTGTTTAGAGAAGTAGCCTTACTCATGTCCTGGGTAGAAGTGCTAGTGGGAGAGTGGCACTATAGGTGAAAGAAAGCATAGAGTCAAAATAAAAATCTTAAATCAAACTATACCATAGTCTCTAGCAATAGAAATTCCATGCTTGAACAATAAGAGTATAGCAGTAAGAACATGCTACCAACTACCTGACCGTCAACATGCTGGTAATTGTCGTTTCTAATCTTCCTGAGTGTTTCACAAAGGCAGAAAACACAGTAATAATGGGTGAATTCAATTATTCTCAGTGACTTCACTTGAGTAGTGGATGCAGAAATAAAATTTATACACACCTTTAAATGACTGCTTCTTGAAGCAGCCTGTCCTGGAACCCACAAGGGAAGAGAGGCAACTCTTGCAAAGAAGCTAATTTAAACAGAAATTAAAAGGAATAGTCACAAGGATGAAATGTGTGCAAGCTGCATGGAGACTATTTAAAATACCATAATAGAAGCTCAAACTAAATGTAATCCCTAAATAAATTAAAAAAAAAAAGACCAAAGAAGTGTCAACATGGTAAATGGTGAAGCAAAAATGGCAGTTAGAAGCAAAAAGGCATCCTTTAAAAATTGGAAGTTAAATTCTATCACTAGCAAGAATTCTTTTGTCTGTATATCTTTATTTGACAGTTCTCTAAACTAAATAAGCTATACTTCCAAAGGACTCTTTTGCCAGAATAACTGCCTCTACACTAGGAGTTTTAGTGGCATAGCTTTTTTTGTTAGCAGTGTGGCTTTTTCACATTCCTAACTGATGTAACTATGCCAGCAAAACTTAAAGGAAAAACAGTCTTAAGTGTCCAGCTGTTGCAGTTGGGAAGAGAACCTTCCAAATGTGACCAGTGTGACAGTGTACAGACCAGTGTACAGACACGTGTCTGGTACAAAACTCTTTTGTAGACCAGGTCTCTGAGTTTGTAGAGTCTGAAATAATAGCTCTGAGGTGTCAACTCCACCATTTATTTCAGTGAGCGCAAACTCAGAAGCCAAGGACAATATTTCACAGTTGAGCAAAGCTTGTAAGAAAAGGGGAGGATATCCTATTAGGAAGATTCAAACAATTTACCAAATAATATCCATTATTTTGGTGCATGCCTGCCAGCTGCTGTACACATGCAGCAACCTGGATTGAAGCTTCACAAGAGGGTTACTTAACATATTACCCATCTAAATGTTGCTACCTACTAGTGATTATTTTTTATAGTTATTGCTGCTATTGTAAACTTGAAAGTGTTCTATTTCAGTGTTAAGTAATAACTCTTTTTTCCAACAAGAAATTCTGACATTTCTTAACTTCTAATTGAGTATCATTCCTTAAAATAAAAATGTAAGGACATATTTTTAAATATTTTATAATTTTAATTAACATTGTGAGTAGGCATTTAACATATGCTGGAGTTGAAGGTGGAGGATTAATTGGCTTTGTTTTCTGAAGGGAAGCATAAGCTTTAAAAAGTTTGGAAATCCTCACGTAAACCATTTCATGGAATAATCATCTCTAGAGATTCAGATAAACATTGACTGTGAATACTGAGGAACCTTGTCCATCCTTGGCACCTTTGCTGCTGTTACCGAGGATGCTGATTTTCATTATTTTAAAAAAGTTATCCTGTCCCTGCACTTTTTTGTTTCCTTAGTGTGTATAAAGAGGACTGAAAAGGGTCTTTCTCAAAAATACACTCCATATGTAATCTGGAAAATTCTATGACTAGAGAGTTGGTATAAAAGATTAACTTTCATTGTCTCTTATTGGATCATCAATCACATTATCCATCGTAAACAACCAAAAAAAAAAAAATCCCACAAACTCAATTTTTAAGTCATTTGCATGTCACCATTAGTGATGGGAGCATCTGTCCACTCCAGACTCAACTGGAACCATCAAACTCATTTCACATGCAACAGTGAAAAGCCATCCTAGAGAAGACCACTACTGACCTAGCGATTTACCAGTTCCCTTAGCTATGCACAGGTGCAAATTGCAGATCTTGTGACCTTGCTCTCTACAGACTTCTGCTTTGTTGTCTGCTGATGAAAATCATATAAGTACTGAAAACCATCCCACTTTCCATTAAATTGTTTAAAATATTACAGTGTGAACAAGGCCTAACATATATGCAGAGTTTGACAAAAACTAACTCGGGCTCCTAAGTCACTTAAATGCTTTTGCAAATTTCATGCCATGTCTAGATTGAAGTCTGGATTTCCCACCTTGCTTAATGTTGGTGTTGCATTGCTCAGACAACTTTTGGTAGGTGTACATTATGTATCTTCAGATTTTTGGAACAATTTACCAATGGTAGTGGTGGATTCTCCATCACTGACCATTTTTAAAACAAGATTGGATGCTTTTCTAAAAGATCTACTCTAGGAATTGCTTGGGGAAGTCCTCTGGCCTGTGTTATACAGGAGGTCCGATTAGCTGATCACAATGGTCCCTTGTGGGTTTGGAATCTGTCACTTCAAAAATAGTCATTTAGTATAGTTATTCTCCGCTTGATTGACTGACAATGTATTGCAAAATTATTTTTAAACCTACATAAATGGGAAGATTTTTCATCAGTTCTTTGGGGGGGGGTTTCTCCCAGCTATATATTTTTTCTATTAGCCTTCAGTGAGAGATGCTGAATTATCTGTTACAAAAGTGAGAGGTGGAGGAGCAATCTTTCACAAATTTTTGTCCTCTCCATAGTTTTCATCTATCCCTGTCATTCAGTTGGTGATCCTGGAGGCTTTGACGCAAACTGTCACCCAAGGTAGTAGAGGGCTGATCACTCTGCTGAATGGGACTAAGAATGCATTAATAGGGTTCACTGGGTAATCAAATATAAATATGGCAAATTTTAAGAAGTCCGGGAAGTAAGGAAAAATAAAGATAAATTCCTGATTTTTTTTTTTTTTTTTTTTTTTTTAAATCAAGATTGACTAGACCTCTGTGATGGGGAATTGACCCCTCCTTGCCTTTCCAAGCAGAGAGGTCCATGTGTGGAAAAACAAATTCTGCAAAACACAAAATTCTAAAAAAAATTCAGAAAGGCAATATATTTCCTACTGAGCAAAATGACTTCTCTTCATTAAAATGTAGATATTATAGCTAGTGTGGGTGGTTTCCACAAGTTTTTCAGAGGTTGAACACTGAATGGGGAAAATCTTCACCCCAAGCTTAAATCTGTAAAACTCAACTGCAATTGCTAGGGTCTAGGAAAATGTAGGTAGCTTAGAGGATAGAACAAGAGCTCTTGTAAGAACAGTGGGTCTTCCTGAAGAAGAGGAAGGAGTGAAGTTGCTTTTTCATAAGTAATTTAAGCAAATATGACACTTTTTTTTTTTTTTTAAGATGAATGAACCCACTACCGCACCTTCTTGAAATCACTTGATCAAACCACCAAGAGCAATAATAAAATTCTTCATCCTTCCAAAATAATCTTAGTTAGCCAGGGAAGAAAACTTTTTAATTACAAAAGGAGAAACTTTTCCCTCAGACAAAAAGATATGGTATCCTGCCTTTTGTTGGAATCAGTTTAAACTGTTTAATAATCTGGAGGAATTGATGACATTTCTGCAGCTTGTGGAAAATCAAGATGGATTTAAGCAACTAATGTGTCATCTCCGTTAACAGAAGCTAGATGAGAAGAGCACAAATGAGCTCTTAAAAGCACCAGCGTCTCCTATATTTTCTTACTTTAAAAATATTGTAACAAATAAAAAACGTACACAGTTGTAGTAGCTAAATGCTGTATAAAATATTTTAAACATTCTTTATTTAAATAAGGCAACTGTTATAAGGGAAAAAGTGATTGTTCAATATCTAATTGTATCAATATCTAAGGCCTGCTCTACTTATATCAGCATAGCTGCATCTCTCAGAGGTGTGAAAAATCCCTATGCCAACCTAACCTCTGGTGTAGACAGTGCCAGGTTGATGGTAGAGTTCTTTTGTTGATCTAGCTACCGCCTCTCAGGCAGGTGGGTTATCTTCCTGCACAGGAGAACCCCTCCCATTGGTGTAGGTAGTTTCTACACTGCAGCTGTGCCCCTGAAGAGATTTAAGTGTAGGCATGCCCATTTAAAATGTTGTTAAATCTTGTTAATGGAGATTTTTTTCCCCTCTTAAAGGTTTTGGGAAATAAGGAAAACTTTACCTCTTCCAGATTCTACCACATAATGCAGACAAACAGAATTTATGCAATAGTCTAATTCAGTGTTTCCCAAACTTGGGACGCCGCTTGTTCAGGGAAAGCCCCTGGCGGGCTGGACCGGTTTGTTTACCATCTGCGTACGCAGGTTCGGCCAATCGCGGCTCCCACTGGCCGCGGTTTGCTGCTCCAGGCCAATGGGGGCTATGGGAAGCGGTGGCTGGTACGTCCCTCGGCCCGTGCTGCTTCCCGGGAACTGCTTTCCCGGGAAATCTGTGTATTCTCTTTTATAAGAGGGGAAAATACCGAAAGGGGCTTCTTTCCTTACCGGTTCGAGTAATGCAGGTCTTATCTGATACTGAGTATAGAAACATACTTGCCTTAGGCAACTGTGGATGATGATCTAGACCAGTGGTCCCCAACACTGTGCCCGCGGGTGCCGTGGCATTTATGTTCACCCGCCTAGTGACACTGTGTGAAAAGTAGTTCCCAGCAGGGGAGAGAAGCCGCAACCCCATGCCTGCCGGGGACCGAGAACTCCAGGGCTGCAGGCTGCGGGTGCTGGTGTTCTCTGTCCCCGGCAGGTGTGGGACTGCAGCTTCTCTCCGGCTTCTCTCCGCACTGCCCAGAACTGCCCCCCCCCCCCCCAAAAAGTAGCTCGGACTGCCACCACCCGAACTGCCAAAGCGCCAAAAAAAAATAAAACCGCTGAAGCGGGGGGGGAAAAAACCGCTCAGACTCTGCCACCCCAAGAATGGACAGAATGTTGCCCCTTAGCAATTGAGGCCCCAAGCACGTGCTTGCACCACTGGTGTCTGGAGCGGGCCCTGTATGTCCGCTGCACTGATACTGCTGTTTTCTCGTGCTTTGCGATTTATTTATTTTTTTTAACATTTTGCCCAAAAATGAGTGGTTCAAATAAAAGACAACGTACATATTGTTTCAACACAGAGTGGGAAGAATCCTATTGTTTTATTGAAAATAAAGGGAAATGTGTTCGCTTATTATGCGGCGATACTGTTGCAGTGCCGAAAAAACATAATGTCGAACACCATTTCCAAACTAATCACGGCTCTTTTGACAGCCATCCACTTAAATCTGAGTTGAGAGAGGTTTGATTTGAGTTATTAATTTTCTTCTATCTGCCCAGCAATCTGTTTTCACTAGACAAGTGGTAAAGTCTAAAAGTGCTACTATTGCTTCCTTTAAAATTGCTCATCTGTTCGCAAAGAAGAAAAAACCCTTTCAAGATGGTGAATTGTTGAAGGAAGCATTTTTGACTGGTGCTGATTGCCTGGCAAGGATTTCCTAACTGCAAGTCTTGTATTGCCGACAAAATCTCATGCTTGTTATCAGACAACACAATTACAAGGAGGATACATGCACTTTCAAGCGACGTGCAAACTCAGCTCAATGATGACTTGGAAATATGTGACTGGTTTTCACTGCAGTTCGATGAGTCGACAGATATATCGGATACAGCATAGTTGGCAGTTATGGTGAGGATGGTATTTAGTGACTTCACTGTTAAAGAAGAGGTACTAAAAGTATTGCCTATGAAAGGGCGAACAAAGGGTGAGGACATCTATAATTTATTCAAATCATACGCAACATCAATTAGTATGCCACTACACAAGCTGTCTGCAATCACCACTGATGGGGCACCAGCAATGATGGGCAGCGCCAATGGATTCATTGCACTCTGCAAGAAGAATGAATCCTTTCCGAACTTTGTCTTATCATTGCATTATCCACCAAGAAGCTTTGTGCATCAAAGTTCTTTCTTTTCAACACGTCATGAATGTCGTTATTAAAATAATTAACTCTATTCGAGCGAAACCTTTGCAGCACTGACTTTTTAAGGCCCTGTTGGAAGATGTTGATGATAAACAATCTGATCTTACACACAGAAGTACGATGCTTCAGTAAAGGTAAAGTTCTTGCATGTTTTTAAGTCTAACTGAAGAGATCAAAGAATTTCTGAAGTCCACAAATCAGAACTTCAAGCAACTAGAAGACTCCAGCTGGTTAATGGACTTGGCTTTTCTTGCCGACATCACTGACAAATTGAACATTTTTAAATCTTGAGTTCCAGGGAAAAGACAAACATGTGGCTCAAATGGTAGGTTCTGTAAAATCATTCAAAGCAAAACTGATCTTGTGGGTGTCACATATGAAGACTAAGTCTCTCGTACATTTCCAGTATGAAGAAAATGGTATGTGACAGTGATTTTAACCCATCATCATTTGTTATCCACATTCAAACACTTCTGGAACAATTTGAAAAGAGATTTTAACCGTTCACCATCATTGAGCCTGTAGTTGCCTTTCTTGTGAATCCTTTTACTTGCCAAATAGAAGTAGCAGAAATGACTACATCAATTGCGAGTCTCATTCAAGTAAGAACAGAAGACGTGGAACTGGAGATTTTGGACCTTCAAAATTATATTGTTCTAAAATCCTGCGCAACGGATGAAAACTTTTGGAATCTGGTTGACCGAAAAAAGTTTCCTGCCTTAAATGTAGCGTACAAAACAAAATCTTATTTCGGTTCCACTTATCTATGCAAAGTTCTGTTTTCAACAATGAACATCATAAAATGCAAATACAGATCTCTGCTTACAGATGCCCATCTTGACGATTGCTTACGAACGGGAATATCATTCTACTCTCCCAACTACGAAAAATTGGCTGAAGAAATGCAGTGTCAAAAATCACGCTGACTTTATTAGAAAAACCACGTGAATTAATGATATCTATTTTCCATTAAGTGCTGAGGAGCATGTATGATTAACTTGTGTTTAACTTTTTTCATATTTGTTTGTATTGTTACTTGTATCTGGATTTCAATAAACAAAGAATATTTTTGTATTAACCATAACTGGCTATCTATGTTAAAGTAAGAATAATAAATATATTTGGACCAGCAGTTCAACAACGTTTTATATATAGGGCTGAAATATTACTAGCCTCACTTTCTGCTACAGCTAGTCTAAATTTTTCAAAAAAACTGTCCAATCAAAAAATAGTTTTACTTTTTTAAAATAAGATGAAAACTGTTTATGATATTTATTTAGTAAAAACTCCTTAATTTTTCTTACAGGTAGATAAAAAGGAGCAAATTCACATGGTAAGGTGAAACAGTAATTGCCAAATAATTTAATACCTTTTTACATGTAAAATTACCTTTTTTTTTTAATCTTATGGATTCATATATTATGTAATATTAAATATGATTTTTTGTATTTAATGTACAAATTAAAAAAAAAAGCCTTGAAAAATTGTTGGCGCCCGCCACACTCTTCTGAAAACATGAATGTGTGATTGGCCACAAAAAGGTTGGGGACCACTGGACTAGATATTTCTCTTTATAAATCTATCTACACCCAATTAAAAAAAATGCAACATAGTTAACATATAGCTGAATCTCGCCATGCATTTCAAAACTATTTCATTTGATAGCGGATTTTAGTTAGATCCCACACCTAAAGATAGATGGTCTGATTTTAAATTTAAGAAAAAGGACATTGAGTGAGGGGAACATGTTAATAAATGACTCAAAAGCAATCACTATAATGTAGTTAGTGAATATGTAGAGAGAGCTACATCTTGGAGAGAAAACTTGACCTTTTGTTTGAGTAATCAGTGCTTATGCTCTGAAATTCTTCACAGTCTGCAATGGTTAAGGTAATCTATATAAGATGTGTGAAGTTGGTATAAGCAGTATTATTGTAACAGAGCATGCCCCTGTTTGGGGCATTTTACAGGATATAAAGGAGGAAAAATAAGGCAAGCGCTGGACATTAAATGATAGTCTTTTTCTTTTCTTTGTACAGTACCTAGCACAGTGAGGGTCCTGGTCCGTGAGTAGGGCTCCTAGCCATTAAAATGATACAATATTCTATTACAAAACCTGAATTGTCACAATATTTTAAAAAGGATGCTCTCAAATATATAAAAACGAATTATGTGGAAGATACAAGTGATGCTGCTCCTTGTGAAACAGTTTAAGCAGTAATCTGAGGAAGATTGTTTGATATAGCTAATGATTTAAAGAAAAAGCTAATGGAAAGAATTATTTTGCAAAATTGGAAGCTCTTCACAAAGATATGCTAAATCAAAAGCAGTACAGAGCACGTATAAAATTTAAAGGGATAATTTATTATACTATTGAGTGAAAAGATAGTAGCAAATAAAGCTAGCTAAAATAACCTTTTTATGATAGGATGAGACAACTGATAACATTCTGGATTTTTGTCTGAGAAGGAGAGCTCATAAGAAGGTAATTTGTCAAAACAGGAAGGGGGGAATGAGAGACTTTAGATCAGTTAAATCATCTTTTCAGGTTTTCTATTCCATTTTTATACATCACAATCTTACAGTGTTGGCAAAATTAACATTTATCTCCCCCCACCATACTCCCTAAAAACCACCTCCGTCATTTCTAGCAGAAGATTATTCAATTAAATTAGAAGACCCAATACCTAGAGCCAAAATTTAAAGGGCTATGAATGAACACCTTAAAGCTTTACAAAACCCCAGGACTGGATGGCTATAAAGCCAGCCTGTGATGTACATTAAATTCAATGTATTCAATCGGTTGAAGAAACAGGAATTTGTTCTTTTTATCTGATGCAGAGAAGGCCTTGAGCTGGGTTGAGTGACCATTTTTGATAGCTTGATTTGCACAAAATGTCCAGCTTTAGAGAACAGGTGAATGCCTTATACTGAACTCAGAAAGCTAGTATTCTAGTACAGCGGACCATCACTAGAGCACGCATCATTATAGCACAGATTCGCATATAGTGTGGTCGCGGCAATGGATCCCAAATTTAAATATTTAAATTGGGATCCGCAGTACTGCGCATGGATCCCGAACCCCACGTTCTAGCGAGGGTCGGTGTAAGTGAATCCCTTTAAAAGGGGAGCAAAATGAGAATGTCCAAGTTCACTCCTTTTTATTTGCTCTAGTTACAAAGCAGTTGTCTGGACTTACTATAAATGTTACAGGACCCAAAACTAAAACGATAGAACAAAAACACCATCTGTGCAGATGACATTTTATTATATCTTACATAACCCTTA
This sequence comes from Natator depressus, assembly GCF_965152275.1. Classification (NCBI taxonomy): domain Eukaryota; kingdom Metazoa; phylum Chordata; order Testudines; family Cheloniidae; genus Natator; species Natator depressus. Next base: position 204,376,280 of record NC_134234.1, on the reverse strand, counting down.
CCTTCAGTACTTGTACCTCTCCAGGGACTTTCTAGCTTTAGTCATGTCTTGGGTTGTAAGATAGGCAATAACACTGTATTTTTCTTCATACCAATGTGAAGCAAGAAACTACAGTGAAAATCAAAACTTGCTGTAATTTCTCATTGGCCTCTACAAAAATAAAACACTTAAGGTTATGTATAATTGACACAGTAGACACACTTTATAAGATTAACTTCACTGTTCTTCAAAAATTCCAGGAGAAAGCCAAAATCTGGAATGAACTTCATATGAATTGTTTAGGAAGATGGTGTGCGATATGTGTTAACTGGCTGCCTTGTGTCTTTTACTTTTTCGATGTGCTACAGATTAAAAACACTTGGAAATATTGAGCGGTTGGAGGGTATCAGGAATGTTGCTTGTTTAGGGTTGCCAACCCTCCAGGATTGTCCCAGAGTCTCCAGGAATTAAAGATTAATCTAATTAAAGATTGTCATGTGATGATACGTACAGGAATATGTCCAACCAAAATTGACAACCCTGTGCTTGATTATTGCAAGCCTTTAAAAGCTCTCACCTTAAACAGATAATTCTATACTAACCCTCAGAACAAATTCAGATGTGAAAAAAATTGGGTTGTGGATGAATACAGGAAGATTTAAATTGGAGAGTAAGGAATATAAATTTACACATACTTCTAATCATTGGCCAAGCTTGCAAAACCCTGTGTTCAACTTGATAATGTTTTTCTATTTGGATGCAACAGAAGACATTTGAACACCACATTCAATCAATTCCAAAATTTCGGGGGATGTTCTACATATCAGTTGGTAGGTAGAACTCTGTTTATTTTGGTGAAAATCTAAACACGAAGAGGAAAATGGGGGGGATACATGGATCCCCGGGCACCTGGTTAGTAGTCCAAGCAACTTCAGTCAGGTAATTCTCTAAAAATGAAAGAAATGGTTGATGGCATCTGCTAACATTCTTGCACAACAGTGCCCCATCTTCGAAGTAGAATTTAAGATGTTGATGCCCTGAATAACTTATCTGCCAGACAAATACCATCCCTTTTAATATGGACCCAACCACAGAATTCTTAGTAAGTATTTAAATGTTTTCAAAATGTAATTGTGCTGAGAGAGAGAGATTAAGTTCTCTCTAAAAATAGTCATGGGAATAGATTGCACCAAAGTAGTGAGTGCAAAACTTAGGCCATGTCTACACTACAAAGTTAAGTCGACTTCAAGTACGTCGACATCAAGCCTCCGATTTAAGCAAGTCGATCTTGCGCGTCCACACTATGCTCATTGTGTCAGTGGAGTGCTTCCTCACTAGCAGAGCTTGCATCGACGCATGGAGCACTGCACTGTGGGTAACCATCCCACAGTGCACATAACCGAGTGGAATTTTGGGTTGGGCTTTAAATGCCTTATGGGACCAAAACGTTAGCACGGATGGTTATGGGAAATGGCCTTAGCCTCCCATGATGCACTTACCTGCCTCCCTCCCTGAAATCAGTGGCAAACAAACCTAGCCTTTTTCATGCCTTTTTTCATAAGCCTGGGTTACCCATGCGGACGCCATATCACGATAAGCATGGACCCCGCTCAGCTGTACACTGTTGTTGTGAGCATTACAAACACCTTGCACCCTATCCTGCAATATTTGCACAGCTGATACAGGAGCCGCTGAATGAAACAATGTGATGCCACACAAGCAGCCCTGCTGGAAGACCTAGAGTGGAGCAATTCGCAGTTGCTGGCGACAGTCATGCATCACCTTGACATGACTGAGTGCTGTTTCTGGGCCTGGGAAACAAGCATTGACTGGTGGGACCACATAGTTATGCAACTATAGGATGATGAGCAGTGGCTGCAGAACTTTCAAATGCGCAAGACCACTCTCCAGGAACTGTGTGAAGAGCTTTCCCCAGCCCTGAAGCGCAGCAATACTAAAATGAGAGCTGCTCTGACAGTGGAGAAGCGAGTTGGGATAGCTCTGTGGAAGCTTCCAACACCAGACTGCTACCAGTCAGTGGGGCATCAATTTGGACTGAGTAAATCTACCATGGGATCTGTTATGATCCAAGTTTGCAGGGCCATCAACAGACTTCTGCTAAGAAGGGTAGTGACCCTGGGCAACGTGCAGGACATAGTGGATGGTTTGCTGTGATGCGGTTCCCTAACTGCGGTGGGGTGATAGACGGAACACATATCCCTATAGTGGCACCAGACCACCTTGCCAAAGAGTACATAAACCAAAAGGAATACTTCTCAATGGTGTTGCAGCCACTGGTGGATCACAGATGCCGTTTCACCGACATCAGCGTGGGATGGTTGGGAAAGATGCATGATGCATGCATCTTTAGGAACACAGCTCTGTTCAGAGAGCTGCAAGCAGGGACTTTCTTTCCAGGCTGCAAAATAACCATTGGTGATGTTGAAATGCCAATCGTGATCCTCAGAGTCCCAGCCTACCCCTTGCTCCTGCGACTCAAGAAGCCATACATAGGCAGCCTGGACAGCAGTAAGTACTGGTTCAACCATAGGCTGAGCAAGTGCAGAATGGTGGTGGAATGTGCCTTTTGACGTTTAAAAGGTCGCTGGTGTTGTTTGCTTACTAGGTTAGACATCAGTGAAAGCAATACCCCATTGTTATTGCTGCCTGCTATGTGCTCCATAATATCTGTGAAACAAAGGGAGAAAAGTTTCTGGCAGGGAGAGGGGGTTGAGGCAGATCATCTGGCAGCCAATTTTGAGCAGCCAGACACCAGGGCAATAAGAAGAGCACACTGTGAAGGGCTCTGCATCTCTGTGAGGCTTTGAAAACAAGTTGCAGCAATGAGCCAGAGTAATGTGACACTTATCTGTGTTGTACCTTACCAAACTGTCCACTCCAGTGCATTTTCTCACCTGTAAACTCCACTCCCACCAACCACCGTGTGTTGAATTAATAAAGAGCCTTTTCTCCTCAATCGTGAAGTTTTATTACGCACACAAACACAGCAAAGAAAAGTAAGATAACGCTGTGGGGGGAGAAACAAGGAAAGCTTGCTTACAGATGCACTGCAGTAACAATGGGAATGGGTGCCTTCTGGTCCTTGTACCCTTCCCTGCTATTGAGTGCAAGGGATACCAAATTCACCCCCCTCTCCCCCCCGTCCTCATGGGATGTTTGGGGGAGGAGGATGTAGAACTGGGCGATTATGGCAGCAGGTTCAGCATAGGCTGCAGAGGGATTCTGGAATCCAGTCCCTTTCTTGAACCTCAACCAGATGCCTCAACATGTCTGTTGCTTCTTCATAACCCACAGCACCTCTTCCTGCGTGGCACACTCTTGTTCCTTGCATGCTCTCCTGTCCTCCCTGTCCATGTTCTCTAACAGTGTAATCATCCATGCTCTGAGCTCCGTCTTGTCACTCTTGGAGGCGTGCATTAACTCATTGAAAATGTCTTCCCAAGTCGTCTTTTTCCGCTTTCTAATCTGGGAAAGTCTCTGTCCCGGTGTGGAGGATGTGCTGACGGATAAGGTTTCAGCTGCAAGGAATGCAAAGCACAAGGGTAGCATTAACAGCATTTCTGGCAAGGTTAATTCTTTTTATTAAAAAAACCCACCCCTCAGTACACTTCACTTCAAGCCACAATGTAATTACAACCACTGGCTATTGCAAGAGTTGGTTTCCTGCTCCAGCCATGGTGAGTAAGGCTACGAGGCATGGGCAAGAGGTCTTGTGCTGCTGTTTTTGTGAAGACATCCTTGGGATCTTGAGAAAAGCTTCCTTGCCCCTAGCAACGTGGATGGTACTTGAGGACAGGCACCAGTGTATAGCCTGCCAAATAGTGTTGTTTGTTTTTTGTTTTTTACAAAAGCGGCATCGGGTTGGGGGGGGAGGGAGACAAACAGGAAACAACTACCCCTCTTTTCTCCCCCCCCCCTTTTTTGTTTTTCTTCAATGCTGCTTGCAATACATGGTGATCCCTTTCAACCACAGCACGTTTGGGAAAGCGTGGTTGTGTGACCTTGATTTCACCAAACAGGACGGATTACTTGTTGAATTGTTTGCGGTTTAAAGGCTAGCGTTCAAAACTTCCCCCGTTTCCCGTAGGTGATCCTATGAGATGCTCTCCTGAGGGTAACGGAGGCAACAGGGAAGCAGATACTCAAGCATCTGGGTACAGATCCAGTCCTTATGCTGCAATGCTATGTGCTGCAATGATGCCAGCAGAGTTAATACTGGAGTGGCGCAGGAAAGTATCCTACCGTGGTGGATGAAATAAGGCAGCCCTTCACAGAAACCTTCTGCAAAGGATTGCAGAGTACCTCCATGAAAGCTTCCTAGAGATCTCCATGGAGGATTCCTGGGCCATCCCCATGCATGTAAACTGTCTTTTTTGGAGAGCACCCTCTGCATAGCTGGAGTAGCCACCGATACCCAGGATACCTACTTTTTTGTTCAGATTAAACATAAAAAATAATAGCATGTAACCCGTACAGTTTGACTGGAAATGTGTATTCACCAGAACTGCCTTCCCCTGCATCACGCACTGCCGCCAACTGGTCCTGTGAAGCGATGGGCTCAAGGGTTAAAACAGTTCTTGGCTGTCGGGGAGAATGGATCCTCCACTTGCCTGCCTTACGTTCTCCTCCTCTTCCTCATCAACAGTGTCCTCCTGGTTGTTGCTCAAGGATGCCTGGGGCTCCTGGGAAACATCCACGGAGCGTTTTGGGGTAATGGTGGGATCGCCGCCAAGAATCACATGCAGCTCCTCATAAAAGTAGCATGTCTGTGGAGCAGAACCAGAACGACTGTTCACCTCCTGTGTACATGCCTGATGTGCAGTGGAGTTGAAAGCGCTCTCCAGAGCAGTCACAGTGGAGCACTGTGAGACACCTCCTAGAGACTAATTCATTCGAATTACACAAAGCAGTGTTTACACTATCCTCATGTTGACCCGTGGATGTCGACTTAAGTGCCTCTTGCGGAGGTGGAGTACAGAAGTCGACTTTACAGCCACTTAGGTCAGCGAAAGGGACTCGATAGTGTAGCTATATACATTATTAGATCGAGTTAATGCAGCTTATGCCGACCTAAGTTTATAGTGTAGACCAGGCCTTAGAAAAAACATTAACATTAGGGAAATACCCTCAGACTTCCAAACTCTTACTCTAATATATGTCTATGCTTCAATAAAGCATCTGTAGCTAGTCCATGTCAGCTGACTTGGGCTCACAGGGCCTGGACTGCAGGGCTATAAAATTGCTGTGTAGACGTTCAGGCTTGGGCTGGAGCCCAGGCTATAGGATGCCTTGGCTTCAGCCTGAGCCCAGTTGTCTACACTGCAACTGTATAGCCCTGCAGTCCAAGCCCCGCAAGCCAGAGTCATCTGACATGGGCCAGCCACAGGTGTTTTATATAACTAAAACACTTTTCAGCTTCTGTGGAAGAATTTTAAAGCTGGATTCTTCTCAAATTATGGGCAGAATGTTCTCAAGCAGAATCTTGATAACAGGAAGAGCTCATACAATAAATGGAGAAGGGGAAGCCAGAGGAGGTATTCAAAGAGGGTGTGACGTGCTCAGATATTTGGGATAGGAAAGTCATTTGATGCCTGTATTTTAAATGGCCTGGAGTTGGGTGCTGTATAATATCAGTTGGGCTCTGATGACACTGTGGAAACTTGATTTAAAGGTGATTAAGGGTACAACTTTTTATGAAGCTCTGAGCACCATCAAGTCTGACTGAGGAGTTGAAGGTATATGGAATTTTGCAGAATTGGATCTTCAGTATCTCCAACTAGATGTGATCTCAAGTTTTTTTTTTTTCCCTCCACAGGATGGTGATATTCCTTGTATCAATCTCATGCTCAGGGAAAGGATGTTAGAGATGTACAACTTTCAGAGCTAGAATCTATTTTTCTTGGTTGACTTGATAAGCATAGGTCTCTTGTTCAGTCAACTATTTAGGACATCAGAGGCTTAGATTCCAAACTTCATTTCTGTATGCCACCCTCAATTCTCTCATATACACAGTTCTAAACTTTGGCGTTCTTTAGATGGCTGACTTGCAACATCAGTATCATCAGGGTCAAGTTACAGAAACATAAAACATTTCCTGGTGGCCAAATTTAATATAATCTTTTTCTTTTTCTTTTTTTCTCCTGTATAGTAACAAAAAAAGTTAAACATAAGAAGTCTGCCAGTGGAACCTGATGTGTCTGGATCAGAAACTGATGTGAGGTGAAGCTGGGAGGAGTCTGAGAATTCATGTGAAGAATTCCAGCTACAGGTTGGTGGGTGAAAGGATGTTAGCAAAACCCAAAGATCTACTGGATACCATACCCAGTTGATAATATGGGATACCGTTTTCTGGGCTTCACACATTGCTTTTTTAAATCCATCTCAAATACCCTTTTGTAACATACTCCTTTCTCCTTTAGAGGCCAGTTTTTTGACTAATATAAAAAAAGGGGATGAAGCCCAACAAAGAGGGTGTAAAGTAACCAAATATAGTGATAGAGGTCAGCAAGGTATTCAAGCATGTGCCAAATTCTGAAGCAGAGGGACTGTTCATCTCCTTAAGTATCTTGCTCATTTGGGGCCATAGTGCAGCTGGTAAGGGATTTTTATCACCTACCAGGAAAATGACAACATAAAAAGATACAGTTAAAAGGTTGTTTTTCTTATTTTAAATGAAATGATTTTTAAAAATGTAGTTGACTTTTCAGTATTTTTTCAGTTGACTTTTTTGCATTTCCCTCTACTTGGTCAGTGCATACCTGTTTGGTGTTTCACTCTGATATCTAGTTTTTTTCGCTTTATGGGTTTCCATGCTCTAACCAAGTGTTGATTGAGACACACAAACTCCAGAAGAGTGTCTTAAATTTAAAAATTGTTGAAATTAATTTAAATGTGTTTGCGTATTACAACCTATTCACTCCTCCTGCCAAGACTCTGCCCTTCCCCAAGTGCAGACCCCTGAACTGTGTAGAGAGTTCAGGGGTCTGCACTTCATCTGGTTCAGGGAGAACAATGCTGTGAAGATGGTTGAACCCACCTTCGACAGTATATATCAAGGGGAAACACGGTCTGGCCCATTATTGTATTTGGTTGTTTTCAACACCCCAGGTCACCCAGATTCCTTGCACAGTAATTTTTTTCATGGTCAAGGAATTTTGAAAAGTCCTATTCAGATCATGAATCTGACTGATCATGACTGATTCTGCAGCTGTGATTCTGTGAGTAGACAGTTGGGTTTGTGTTGGTTCTTCTGAAGGGGACATAGAAGATTTACTGCTGTTGAATCCGCAACAACTCTCTCACTGTATGGAGCAGAGTGCTGTTTTCCTGCATGTTGGCATGTGTGTATTGCATTTCTTCATAGTGATCCTTTAAGCTAACTAAGGGCTTGTTTTTGCAGAACCTGTAATCAAAATAACTAAACTGGTTGTAAGCCACATCTTTTGGTTATTTTGGTGCAAGTCTGCGTGTAGACACTCTTTTATTTCAGATTAAGAGTCCCAAATTTTGATTTAAGTCAGTAAAAAATTGACTTACTCTAAATGGTTATATTGGTTCCAGTTTGTGTATAGAAAATCCCTAAGAGGCAGTGTTGATGAGCCTGAAAGAGAGTTGTTGTTGTCTTTTTCAGAGAGAATGTAATTACACCACAGACTCTTGGGTAGGGTTTAAAGTGGGTGAACAGAGGTCTGGGGAAATTCCCTATCCATTTTTTTTTTAGAATTGAATGTAAATAAAGTCTAGGTACTGGAAGCTAATTGATAGCTAAGAATTATTTTAATTGATTGATAACGTAGTTGTGAATACATTTTGACATCTCCACTTCATTACAAGATCAGTAGAAACATCCCTGCATACAAACACAGAAACATACATAAAACATATTTGAGTTTTTAGAATAAAGACCGTTACAAAAAATTCTGTAAGAAATAATCTTCCTGCTGGCATCTACAGCACATTCCACATTATGTTCAATCTCTAAAATCTTTCTTCTCCATAATGGCGCGCGCACCCACCCACCCCATTATGGAGAGGAAAGATTTTTAGAGATTTTACATAATGTATATAAATAAAATAGCCATCATTGGCATAACTTCATCTTCAAATTCATGTAACCCTACTATCGTGTCGTCTTAACATTTTTAATGGTCTTATTACAAACTGCACAGCTTGTATTTAATCTTTGGAAAGGTTATATGTAAAGTCATGTTGTACATCGGAAAATGTAGTCATATTTTAACTTGTTTTTACTGACTTTTATGTTTTTGAGACCATGGTATATTATTTGTAGCAACCTTAACTGTATATTGATGTGGGGTTTGTTTGTTTTTTGGTCTAATTATACCAGGGCTCAGCTCTGTATATTTGCCACAGTAATGCCCAAAAGGAGTCTGATAGTTAGTTAGTAGACTAAACCAAGAAACCTAGATAAAGAGCTTTTATATATCATCTGTACAAAAACAAGAGCTGACAAGAAAAACCACATTGCCGCTGTTATATTTTTTTATTGAATAAAATACTCTCAATCTAGTTTGTTACTTTGCTCAGCAATTATTTGCTTTATTCAAAACTGGGAACTGTACACATATTAGAATGAAAGACTGTCCAGTTTCATCATATCTTCTGTGATTATCTCATGAAAAATTGAAACACCCACCCCCAATCAAGTGGTGTAACTTTCTTAGTTGCTTCCCTGAACAGATGGGAAATCTTTTTTTTTTTTAAAGCCACACTCAAGGAATGGAAATTTGTTCAATACATATAGCAAGAGTGCACTACAGGGATCGCACTTACTCTTTTGATGTGCTCTTGCCTAAAGATGTGTTAAATCAAGGTGCTGGACTTCTTGGCTCATTCAAATAGATCTTGCACTTATAGCTGAAATGTTAAAGATCAAGCTGACACTTTTTTGTGCTAATAGAGTTCTGGAGAGATCTGTATTTGCTCATTCTTTTGCCCATTCCTCTTCAGGCCCTTCTGTCTGAAACCATGCCAGAGATGACAGAGAATGAGACTCCTATGAAGAAGCAGCACCGGTAAGTATCTGTGGCCAATTGACTGGCACGTGTTGGCCAGCTGAAAACTCTATAGAGCCTCTGTCTGCTGTACTGCTAGGCAATCTGTCCAAGGCAAGTGTATCTTGGCAACATAAGTGAAGGCCTCTTATTATCTACAGGGCAGCAGACAGACAAGTTCTTCTTTGATTGATGTCCCTAGGGCTACTCCACTGTAGGTGCAGCAGTACCCCCTGCATCTGGGATTGGAGATCTTTGGTAGCATTGTCTGTTGGACCACACATGTGTTCCTCCCTGTCTTGCATCGTGAGTGGGATCTATATATAGCTCTCTGTGGTCCAACCACTCTGTTCTTTCCAACCGCCTTTGGTCTGGGATGGAATCTGGAGCAGAGCCTTTCTATCCTCTGAGTCTTTAGATAGTACCCTTACCTGTTTAGCATAGTAATTAGTAGTTTCCTTTAATTGTCCTCTTCCCCTAAAAAAGAAAAACAAACAAACAAAAAATTTCTTCCTCTTTCTTCCCTCCGTATTAGTACTTAGCTTAGAATATGTTTTTCCCGCTACCTGCCCTTCCCTACCGGAAAGCTCTTTCCCTCGTACTTATACCTGGGTTTAGAAGATGCCTTTCATGCCATGAAACCATCCCTGTCAATGATGGGCACCCACAGTGCATCCACTGCCTCAGTGAAGAACATGTCACACAAAAGTGAACTCATTATCACAACTTGACTGCTAGGGCCTGAAAAGACTGAGACATCTGGCTGACACTTCTCCTCATGGAGAGGTCCAGACACTTTGCCTGCTCGACTAGATCATCAGCTGACCCCCACTTGTCACGTCCTTCCAAGATAAAATCCTCTTTCGCTCAGATGGGAAGAAACGGGTTGCCACATCGCCCTGTAAGGAATTGTCTGGTAGAACACCATCCCCTGTGAGGTAAGTAGCCTTGACATCTTCAGGGGTGAGACATAGCTCCTGTGACCACCTGAGTGCCTTCGGTACCGGCACTAAGAAGAAGCCTAAGGATCCTAAATAGGCAGGCCCACAGACCACTGCAGTGTCTCTTGGCACCAAGGAGCACAGTATGAGACCTTCAAAAATGGTACCAACTTCCCCAGCCAAATCAACTTCAGACACTTTGGCACTGACAAAACCGTCAGCACTGACATCTCTATTGGCACCAGCCAAACCTGCAGCACCAAGCAAGCCCTTGGCACAGATATAACCTGTGGCTTGGACCAGACCCGTGGCACTGAGCAAGCCCTCGGCACTGATACAATATCCAGAACTGACGAGACCCTCCGCACCAGGCAAGACTTCGGCACTGAGTAAGCCTTTTATTCCATCTGCTGGCTGTTCCAGAGAATGAACCCTCCCCTCTGCACTGACAGGATGATGCTCCTCCCTCCTCCACAGGAGTTCAGATACCATCAGATTTTTAGGGTATCTGACATGCCTGAGTCACCGCTACTCAGAGGCGAGCTCCCTCCACCTCATGTTTCTTCTCTGGAGTCATAGCACTACTCTCTTTCCCCTCCGAGGATGGCACCACATTTCCCTAGCAAGGAAGAGGAGGAGGAATACTCCGTCCCCCCCCCCCCCCATCAGATTCGGGACATCCACAGAAAGCATCCTCTACACGTCCTCACTACTCGGAAACCGGAACCGAACCAGGGTACTGGTATGGACCCCATGGCTGCAGTCCCATGTGCCAGTCCCTCCACATTGGGATCCATGGGCTATGTACAGAGCACAGTTTTCAAAGCTTCCATAGAACAGAGCTGCAGACATCTATGCTCATCATCGTCATCCGTCCCTCTACCACCAAAGGCTGATCCACTACCTGTGGAGGAATAGGAAGATGAACAAGAGGAGGTTACACCAACCCTCCATTTAGCCTCACTGAGGGAAGAGGAGGAAATCGTGCCTCCATCCCCTACATCAGCAGATGATCTCAAACATTTCTAAGAGCTGTTCCATAGGATCGTGGACTCCCTCCAGATCCCTCTGGAGGAAGTGAAAGAGCAACAGCAGAGATAGCTCTCCCTATCAATGAGGCCCTCTTGGACGCAGACAAGGTGCTCTGGCAGACCCTAGCTTTCATCCCGCCAACTTGCAAGCGGCCAGACAAAAAGTATTATGTCCCTGCTAAGGACATGGAATTTATTTTTCCCACCCTACTCCAAACTCCCTGGTTGACAATGCAGTACATGAAAAAGGGCACCAACACCACCTAAGTTCAACCCCTTACAACAGGGACTGGAAGCGACTAGACCTGTTTGGTCGCAAGGCTTATTCCTCTGTCATGCGCAGTTTCATATCTCTAATTATGAGGCTCCCATGGCCAAATACAGTTACATAAACTATTCTAAGATACAGGATTTCTGCCAGGATCTTCCCAACGACAAGAAGGAGCAACTCCAGGCACTTGTGTCTGAAGGACGCCAGTTGGCCCGTATGGCCTTAAAAGCCTCCTTAGACGCCACTGGTACAGCTGCCTGTTCCATCAGGATAGCCGTAGTGATGAGACTGAGCATCATGACTGCACCTCTCCAGAGTCCCCAAGGAAGTGCAAACCACTGTTGAGGACCTATCCTTTGAAGGCTCCAAGCTATTTGCACGGATGAGTCCCTACGTTTCCTAAAGGACTCTCGAGCGACTCTCTGCTCTCTCGGCATTTATACGCCAGCACCAAAGAGATGTCAGCGGAAATGCCAACATGCCACGAGGTCCCAGCCTCCACCTTTCACTCCTCCATTGGCGGTATGACTCACAGCAAAGACATCAGAGGCCCCCAACAAAGTGCAGACAATAGACAACTCAAGGGGCTATCTCTGTTACACCCATGTCCAAACAATAATTTTTGAAGATTTGGTCTACGCCCTGAGAAACCTCCCTCTGTTCCAGTCATGGCAACCATTTTCAATAACCACCAGTTTGGTGACCACTTAGCTCCTTTCTAACCATCGTGGCAGCAAATCACTTTGGACAAGTGGGTCCTAGAAATCATCAACAAAGAATACTGCATCCCATTCCTATCTATCTCACCTGCCCACCCCGCCTCTCCGTCCCTCTTCTGGGACTCTTCTTATGAACACCTTCCACAAGAAGAAATAAACCACCTGCAAATGGGAGCCATAGAATCAGTCCCATCCCAACACAGAGGGAAGGGTTTTTATTCCCATTATTTTCTGATCCAAAAGAAATCCAGTGGGCGGAGACCAATCCTAGACTTATGAAATCTCAACAGATTCGTCAAACTGCAAAGCTTCAAGATGATTACGCTATCCATCATTATCCCAGCACTGGAACAGGGGAACTGGTTCTCTGCCTCCAAGACATGTATTTTCACATCACCAGATGGTTCCTCAGATTCATCATGGGGACCATTCATGACCAGTACAGGGTACTTCCCTTTGGACTTTTTACAGCCTCCTGAGTCTTCTCCAAAGTCCTTGCAGAAGTGGCAGCCTACCTACACAAACAAGGCATTGTCATATTCCCATACTTAGATCACTGTCTCCTCAAGGCTTCATCCAAACCTGACTCAGTTCATGCCATACGGCAGACAATGAACCTTTTCTCAAATCTCTGCCTCCATATAAACATACAAAAATTGACACTGTCACCTGTACAACACCTGGAGTTTATTGGGGCACACTTGGATGTGATACAAGCCAGAGCCTTCCTCCCAGCTCACAGATTTTCAGGAATAGTCGACCTCGTGTCCACACTGAGAACCTGTCCCCAGATCTCTGCCAGTATGTGTCTCTCCAGCTGCTCAGCCACATGGTAGCAGCCACATTTGTGATAAAGCCTGCCAGGTTGCATGTGTGCTGTCTCCAGATGTGGCTACGCACTGTCTATGTACCTCAGAGGCACAGTCTTCACAAATTCCTGTCCATGCATATCAAGGTCAGTGGCTCACTACTCTGGTGGACAGAACCCAAAAACGTTTGTGTCAGGGTCCCTTTCCTTCAACCAGCACCATCCCTGATACTAACAACTGACACCTCCCTAATTAGTTGGGGAGCACACCTTCTCACCCATATAGTGCAGGGCAGGTGGTCCCTAGTGGAATCCACCCTACACATCAATCTTCTAGAGCGACAGGCAGTCCACAAGGCCTGCTGGCATTTTCTACCACTGATCAGACATCGCACTATATGAAATATGACGGACAATATGGCCTGCATGTTCTACATTACCAGACAAGGTGGAGCAAGGTCCCACTCCCTATGCTCGGAAGCCCTGAAATTATGGAAATATGTCCAACACAACATCAGCATTTCAGCTGCATACTTCCCTGGACACCAGAACGCTTTGGCAGACTCAATGAGCAGGAAATTCTCCCAAGACGACAAGTGGAAGCTAGATACAAAAACCCTACACCACATATTCAGCTGCTGAGGATTCCCAACCATAGATCTCTTTGCCACAACGGAGAATGTCAGATGCCCTCAATTCTGCTAAAGAGCAGGCCTATGCCCTCAGGTGCCTGTGAGATGCATTGCTAATTATGTGGGATGCCCCACTACTCTATGCCATCCCAACCATTCCCCTCTTGTTCAGAGTGCTTCACAAGATACAGGGGGACCGAGCCTGAGTCATCCTTACAACTCCAACATGGCTACGTCCGATTTGGTATACTCACCATCATACGAAGGAGGTATATGTCCTCTGATCACTCTGTGACCAACTCCGTGCCTTCTCTCACAGGATGCAGGTCAAATCCTCCATCCCAATCCACATCCCCCTATATCTGAAGGCATGAGTCCTCCATGGTTTCAGGATTCGGAGGTGACCTGTTCAGAGGCAGTAAAAGAGGTCCTCTTGAATAGCACACATGACGCAACTCAACACACTTACCTCCAAAAATGGACAAGGTTCTGATCCTGGGGCACCACCAGTCACGTCATGATTTTACTCATTTTGGACTATATTTTGGATCTTAAAAAATCAGGGTTATCCACAAGTTCTATTCATGTACACTTAGCCTCCATCCCAACATTCCATCCCAGACAGCCACACTGTCTTCACCCATCCATTCCGGAAGAGATTCTTGAAAGGTCTCCAAAACCTTTACTCTCACGAGATCCCACCCCAGTTTGGGACCCTGGCCTCATCTAGCACTGCCTCAACAGACCGCTGTTCGAGCCCATGGCTCTTGTATTCATCTATCCATGAAAACAGCATTTCTCATCACCATCAGATCGGCTCGACAGCTAGGAGAAATTGGCGCTCTCACGGCATACACCCCGTACATAGTTTTTCATAAAGACAAGGTCACATTATGTCCACATCCAAAATTCTTACCAAAGGTACCAACTTCCTTCCATTTAAATCAACCTATCTTCCCGAATCACATAGCAACCAGCAGGAGGTGACGTTACACACCTTGGATGTCAGGCAAGCATTAGCTTTTTACCTGGATAAAACTAAATCTTTCACACAGTAGCCATGCTTATTCCTGTCAATGGTCGAAAGATAGAAAGGCCTGGCCATACCCAAACAATGCCTTTCCAAGCAGATCTCCCAATGTATACACTTTTTCAACCAACTACACAATCAACAGTCTCCTCCTGGAACTTGAGCACATTCTACCCACTTTCTCTCCAACTCAATTGCCTTTCTCAACAATATCCCAATTATTAACATTTGCAAAGCAACCACCTGGACCTCCATAGACACTTTTAGCCATCACTGCGCAATTACTATGCAGCATCAGCTGCCCTGCTAGGACACATTGTCCTGTCATCTGCACTAAACTCCGCTCCGAAGCCCAAGCCTTCCAACTAGGGGCACTGCTTTACAGTCACCTATAGTGGAGCACCCACAGGGACATGAGGAGAAGAAGAAGAAGAAGAGAAGGTTACTCACCCAGTGCAGTAATTGATGTTCTTTGAGATGTGTGTCCCTATGAGTGCTCCACTACCCACCCTCCTCCCCTCTGCTTCAGAGCTGAAAGATAAGCTTTGCAGTAGAGAAGGAACTGAGGGCAGTTGGTCCGCACAGCGCTATATATAGATCCCATTCACAGTGTGAGATGAGCAGGAGCACATTGGTAGCGTGCCCACTGGACCACAAAAGATTTCCGATCCCAGGCATAGGGGGCGCTGCTGCACCTACTGTGGAGCAGCCATAGTGGGACACAGTTCAAAGAACCTCAGTTACTGCACAGGGTGTGACCTTCTCTTTCTCACATATACTACCCTGCTAAGCATGCCCAAACCCTGGTCTAGCGGTAGCTTCCTCTAGAGATAAAAGGGTTAATTTAGTCTCTGTGGCCCATACAATTCTTGGATTCTAGTCTAAGTCTGCCAGTTAGTGCCATATGTGATGGTGGGTTTTGATGTGGATTAACTCACATAGGGGTTAACTCACATAGGAGTCACATTAGACTCACATAGGGGGCCACTAAATATCCATTAGATGGGAACAACTTTTAGTTACTACTGAACTAGGCTGGTTTCAAACTGGTGAAAGGCTCTGTAGTTCCTTAGCAATACACTGAGGTATCCAGTCCCCAAGTAAGTGCTACCCTTCAAGAATGAGGCTTGTTTTTTGGAGAGAGATGTTTGTTAAATCAAATTCTGATCTCTTTGGAGCTTGCACAGGCACCGTCTCCCATTCTGTGGGGGCACAGGTAAAATCTCCCACATACTGCTTTGTCTACATCAAACACTCTATAACTGCTCTATTTTGTTCTTGAAGGGACAGCTTCCATTAACAAAAATACTACTAATAATAATGCAGTAATAAAATAACTATTAATGCATTATCCACATTCACCTCTAATATCATTTCAACAAATATGATTATTCTAGGTTCCTCACACTAGCTTGATAGGTGTGTGGTGTGTGTGTGTGTACGTGTACGTATATGTATGTATATGTGTATATAAAAACACATTTAAAAGAACTTATGGTAGAAGATAAAATTAAGGTCGCAAAGTCAGCATAGAAAAGCTAGGAAATTCCAGAATTCAGGTTAGCTGTATCACTTCAATTATGATGCTTTGGGATACAAGATAAAATTTTCAAATGTGCTTAAGTCCATTAAAAGTCAATTGTACTTAGGGCACCTGAGTCATGTGGATGCTTTTGAAAATGTTACCCACAGTCTTTAATCACATAACTACATACTATTCCCCCCCCCAAGAGTAGGCTTTGAACCCAGGACCTTCAGATCCACGATACAAGCCCCTTCCACTTGAGGCAGTGCTATAATGCTGGGTATTCATGCATTCTGTTCCTGGCTCTTGAAAGCAGAATGTGTTCAGGATGTGGTAGAGGCAGCATATTGAAGCACATAATTTGGCACAAAGAAAAGGAGGACTTGTGGCACCTTAGAGACTAACATTTATTTGAGCATAAGCTTTCGTGAGCTACAGCTCACTTCATCGGATGGCACAGTCATTCTGAAAGGCATTGTGGCAAAACAAATCAGATTCAGGCCCAACATATTAGTTGCCTGGATTCTATTCCCTGCTGTGGTTGAAATTACCATGTACAACCTCTCTGCTATTTTATCCATGAAGTGGGTGAATGACAATTGCTTCGCCTTGTGGTTCATAATATAGGTTTTGAAATTCATAGCAATATTAACAGCAGCCACTGGAGAAAGGTAGGACTAGAGCTTGTGGTTTCCTGGTGTTTCATTATTATTATTTACTTGTATTATCGTAGCACCTAGGAGCCCCAGACACATACCATGACCCCATTGTGCTAAGCACTGTAGAAACACAGAAAAGAGACAGTTCCTTCCCCAATGATCTTACCATCCTAAGTATAACACAAGAAAGAACAGATGGCTTCAGACATACTGATGGGGAAGTACAAGGAAACTATAAGAACATAAGAATGGCCATACTGGGTCAGACCAAAGATCCATCCAGCCCAGTATCCTGTCTGCCGACAGTGGCCAATGCCAGGTGCCCCAGAGGGAGTGAACCTAACAGGTAATGATCAAGTGATCTCTCTCCTGCCATCCATCTCTACCCTCTGACAAACAGAGTCTAGGGACACCATTCTTACCCATCCTGGCTAATAGCCATGAATGGACTTAACCTCCATGAATTTATCTAGTTCTCTTTTAAACCCTGTTATAGTCCTACCCTTCACAACCTCCTCTGGCAAGGAGTTCCACAGGTTGTCTGTGCACTGTTTGAAGAAGAACTTCCTTTTATTTGTTTTAATGAGACAGTGTACTAGCAGCCTAATTGTTGTCAAGTGTTTTTTGTTGGCATCATGGCAAAGGAATGTTTTAAGGAGAATAATGACTTAGTTTTGCAGATGTTTGCAGGGAGCTCCTCCCAAACCTGAGGGACACCATGGGAGAAAGCAGGAAAGTACTTGTTTAACAAGCAGGCAATGGAGACAGGCATCATCCTTTTTGATATTTGAATGAGAGATGATAGGTGGGTTGGGGATAGGTCGAGAAGAGGTTTGAAAGTGAAGACAAGTAGCTTATGTTTGACACAACAGAGAAGAGGGATGCAAAGAGAGGAGTGACATGGTCAAAGTGATGAGTTAGGAAACATGTCTTTGCAGCAGCATTCTAATGGATATAAGCAGAGCAAGATTGCATTTGTCAAAGTCAAAGAGAAGAATATTGCAGTAACTGAGATGAGAGCCTGGATGAGAATTTTAGCTGTGTGGATGAATAGAGATGCTATGCAGAAAGAATCTGTAAGACTTAGACATAGCCTCGATGTAAGGACCTAGAGAGAGTTCCAAATTGAAGATGACACCCAGATTATGGGAGTCCGTGACAAGCAGGTTGGTGGTGTTGTCCACAGTGATCAAGAAAAGAGTAGTGGGGAGGACTTGTGGGAAAGGTTAAGTAGACATTCTATAGGCTAAAAGCTTTTGGGAGGGGGGTAGGGGAAGGGTGTGTGAGTTTCTCATGCATAACATTTTATCAGCTGTGGGAGAAGACATGACAGATCTGCTAAATGTGTGAGTGTCACACAAGATACAGCATTTGGCAGGCCTGAGAATGTAATTTCCCAAGATGGAATTTCACCAGGTCGTCAGCTTTGTGTCATCTGAAAGACCGCACCCTCGAGGATCAGGTCTTCTGTTGTCCTCCTGTTGATTTCAGTGGGACCAGGAGCAGGCACTGGATTAGCTGATAGGATCATCTCAACAATTAGATTTGAGTAAGATCTGCAATTAAGCATTCATTTTCACTCTCCCAACAGAAAACTTATTTATTTGGTGGCAAAGGATATGGGAAAAGTTGTTCTTGTGTTAGGTCTCTGATTCAGGAAGGAGTCCTTATTCAGGAAGGATGTTTAAACACATGCTTAAGTGCT
This sequence comes from Natator depressus, assembly GCF_965152275.1. NCBI lineage: Eukaryota > Metazoa > Chordata > Testudines > Cheloniidae > Natator > Natator depressus. Next base: position 204,357,945 of record NC_134234.1, on the reverse strand, counting down.
TTCCTGAATTGAGGCCTTGGCCTTCTTTAAGCTAGGCCACAGCCTGCTGCTTAATAAAAGTGAGTGTTGAGATCCATTGCATTTCTTCCCCCCTTGCCTCACAAGTAGCTGTGCTTCTTCAAGTATTTGACCATATGGCTCCCACGCAAGGTGCACTTGTACCTGTGCATGCAAGATTGGAATCTTTTGGCCTGCAAGTGTCTGGGGCAGTGCATGCACCCTGCATGGCCTCATGCCTCTAATCAAGGGCGTACAGGGCATAGTGAGTCTCAACTGCAACTTGGTTCCTTCTTACTGCCCATGACAGTGAGACAGGACCTCCATAGTGTCCAACTGCTACCCCATAGCTCTTTGTTACCTTTAGTATTAGTTCAATGTTAATTTTTCTGTATTTTTTTCTAGCAGGTTGACAAGCTTGTCTTGCTTATGAGGCAGCTATTCCCTTAAATGATGGGAATATTAAATATTTTATTTGCCTTTCCAGACAAGTGTTCAACATGCAGGGCTTTTTCAAAACACCCTCAGAAAGTCCGAGATGATTGTTTGAAATTATTTTTATTGGAGCAATCAATGAAGGGTACGTCTGATTCTGAAACCCTCTATCAAAAAGAAACAGCTACTACCTCCAAGCTGCACTCAGCAAGTGCTCAAGCACACTGATCTCATGACCCTCCTTTCCTGTTAATGTGGAGTCATTTAATCTTGGTAAAGGAATTGAATGGTAGTTGGGCCCACTCTGCCCTTTATGCCCTTGGGTAGGGGGCAAGAGGACATGCAAGGTGCCAGCATGGCCCCTATAGACATTGCTGGCCAAAAGAATCGAATCTCGTGCACATAAGGCACATGTGCACCTAGAGTGGGAACCATGTGGACAAACATTGTAAAGGACCGTACTTGCTGTAAAGTAAATAACTTGTTCCTTTTCTGCCTTTTCCATTAAGCTCTGGCAACAATAAAATACTTGTGCATGTAGCATGGCTGTATGTACAAAAAATTAAGTGTTCTGTTTAGTTCAGCTTTTTCATGAGATGAGCTTTTCCACTGGTCAGAAATCTGATTAGTTTTTATTTATTTGTATCATGATAGTGCCCAAAGACTCCAGTGAGCAAGGGGGCCCCATTGTGATAGGTGCTGTACAAACACACAGGAAGAAACCATCCCTGCCCCTATACATGTATAAATTGTAGCAAGTACACACACAACACACATGTAGTATTGCACTCTAATCCATTTAGTCTGAACATTCATGATCTTTTCTCAGAAATCATTAATATATTCCTATATCAAGAACTACTTTTGTGGGTTTTTATTTCTCTCTTCTCTGTATTCATTCTTGCCAAGAAAGCAGAATTTTGTATTCAATGTATTTTTTTAACTGTAACAATAAAATTGCTTTAAAACATAAAAGAAATAATTGTACATGTGGAGGTTTTCCCTTTTATTTCACATAATTTCTTTTGAACTTTTGTATTACAGAAAGAAAAACCGGGAGACACACAATGCAGGTAGGAACTACAGTGTTTTACTGTTCAGAGTTGAGCTGCACAGCTCTTCGAGTTCCTTACTCCAATCTGCTTGAAAGCATACAAGGACTGGTGCATTTGGAATGGGGAAGGATCCATTTATTGGAGTGTATTACATGAAAAGACTCCAGAGCCCCACATGGAACACCTGAAGCAGGGCTGCTTCATGGACAGTGTAACCATCCTTTAGTTTGCCTAGCCTATGGAAAATGTATAGAATAATAGAAATAATATCTTGAATAAACAGGAGAGGCTTTCTGAATGTGACCCTCATGTCTCTTATTCCTCCCAAATACCTCTGTGGACACCTTGGCTTTTCATTTCATTGCTAATAAACTCAGTGAATCAATTTATATTCAGTTACAAATGAATATATAAGCAAAGGCAGATATTGGTTTTGTGTGAGTATATTTTTGGGAATAAACATATAAACTATACGGAAATCAGGGGCAGGCATCTAAGACATAGAATGCATTTTAACTTTTAGAGGCCTTGGGTTAAATATTTTGAGATGGGATTACTCCACAGCATAAACTTCCATTGCATTCCGTTGAACACCACCAGTCCAGAAATTCTCCTTAGAACCAATCTGTGCTTTGTGGAGATTCCCCCCGATCTCCTAACACATGCCCTTTCCTCTCTGTTGGTTCCCAGCTTAAGCAGTGTTTGGGAACTCACAGCTGTAGAACAGGACAGGGAGGGGCAGGTTTCAACCAACTCAGAGAAATAGTGGGCATGGTCCCATGGAAAGACCAATTAGGAATAAAGGAATCGAAGGGGGCTGGCAGTTCCTAAAAGATGTAATACAGTACTGGAGACTCAACAGCAAGCTATTCCAGTGCAGAGGGAAGTTAAGAAGAACCACAGAAGGCCAATGTGGCTGCACAAGGAGCTTTTTAGCTATCTAAAAACCAAAAGGGATACATACATTGAAGATAAATAAGTCAGCATGGATTTTTCAGCAATAAATCGTGTCAAACCAATGTAATAGCATTTTTTGATGGGGTAACAAGCCTTATGGATGGAGGGAAGTGGTAGGTATGGTAAGTCTTGACTTTAGTAAAGCCTGTGATACTGTCTTGCATGACCTTCTCTGATTTGCCTAGTTTGTTTACAACCTAGATAGAGTTACTATAAGGTGGGTGCATAACTGGTTGGAAAACCATTCCGAGAGAGTAATCAGTAGATCACAATCAAGTTAGAAGGGCATATCGAGGGGTCCCGTAGGGATCAGTTCTGGGTCCGGTTCTGTTCAATATCTTCATCAGTGATTTAGATAATGGCATAGAGAGTACACTTACCAAGTTTGCGAATGAACCAACCTCGGGCGGGTTGCAAGGGCTTTGGAGGATAGGATTAAAATTCAAAATGATCCGGGCAAACTGGAGAAATGGCCTCAAGTAAATAGGATGAAATTTAATAAGAACAAATGCAAAGTACTCCACTTAGGAAAGACCAATCAGTTGCACACATACAAAATGGGAAATGACTGCCTAGGAAGGAGTACTGCAGAAAGGGATCTGGGGGTCATAGTGGATCACAAGCTAAATGTGAGTCAACAGTGTAACACTGTTGCAAAAAAAGCAAACATCATTCTGGGATGTATTAGTAGGAGTGTTTGTAAACAAGACACAAGAAGTAATTCTTCTGCTCTACTCTGCACTGATTAGGCCTCACCTGGAGTATTCTATGTAGTTCAGGGCCCCACATTTCAGGAAAGATATCAACAAATTGGAGAAAGTGCAGTAAAGAGCAACAAAAATTATTAAAGACCTAGAAAACATGACTTATAATGGAAGATGGAAAAAACTGGGGTTTTTTTTAGTCTGGAGAAGAGAACTGAGGGGGGACATAACAGTTTTCAAGACATAAAAGGAAGAGGGAGAAAAATTATTCTCTTTAGCCTCTGAAGATAGGACAAGAAGCAATGGGCTTAAATTGCAGCCAGTGTGGTTTAGGATGGACATTAGGAAAAACTTTCTAACTGTCAGGGTAGTTAAGCACTGGAATAAATTGCCTAGGGAGGTTGTGATACTCCATCATTGGAGATTTTTAAGAGCAGGTTATACAAACATCTGTCAGGGATTGTCTAGATCATATTTAGTCCTGTCTTGAATGCTGGGGACTGGACTAGAAAACCTCTCGAGGTCCCTTCCAGTCCTATGATTCTATACAGAAAATGGAAAGAGGGGGTAGGTCACCAAGGAAATATACATGGGAATAGCACAAGCATGTAGGGATAAAATCAGGAAAGCCAAGGCAAAGTTACAGCTGGCAAGGAGTGTTTGAGATAACAAGAAGAGGTTCTTCAAAAATGTCAGACAAAAAAGAAAGGTCAAGGACGGTGTGGGTCTACTGCTCAATTGAGAATATGAGCTGGTAACAGAAGATGATAGGAAAGCAGAGCTGCTCAATGCCTATTTGCTTTAGTCTTCTCTCAAAAAATAACATGTGGATGGATGCCTAGGGAAGTTACTATAGATGATAAAGGGGAAGGGATGCAGATGGGGATAAGTAAAGAAGATGTCCGAGATCTTCTGATCAATTTGAATTAATTCACATCAGTAGGGCGGAATGCTATACACCTCAGGATATTGAAAGAATTAGCTGAAGAGATTTCGCAGCCACTGACAATATTTGTAAACTCATGGATGACAGGAGAGGTTCCAAAAGACTGGAGAAGGGCTAACATAATGCCCAGCTTGAAAAGGAGGAGCTGGGGAACTATAGAACAGTCAGCGTGACTTAGATCCCTGGGAAGCTACTAGAGCAATGTATAAAACATTCAATTTGTGAATACCTGGAGGACAAAGGGGTCATCACTAGCAGCCAGCATGGATTTACTAAGAACAAATCATGCCAAACCAGCTTGATTTCCTTCTTTGACAGAGTAACTGGTTTGGTGGATGGGGGGATGCAGTGGACATAATATACCTGGATTTCAGCAAGGCTTTTGACGGTCTCGCATGACATTCTGATAGGTAAGCTGGAGAAATGCAGGCTTGGTGGAACTGTCATTAAGTGAATACAAAATTGATTAAACAACGACAAACAAAAGAGTAATTATTAATGGAATGATGTCAGATTGGAAGGAAGTCTCAAGTGGGGTTCCACGGCAAACTGTTCTGGATCCAGTGCTGTTTAACATCTTTATTGATGATCTGTGTGTAGGAATAGAGAGCATATCGATCAAATTTGTAGATGACACAAAGGTGGGGGGTGAGGGGGTTGCCAACACTTTGGAGGATAGAGCTAAAATTCCGATGGATCTTGATAAATTGGAGAACTGGGCTATTGAAAATTCAACAAAGACAAATGTAAGGTGTTACACTTAGGGAAGCAAAACCAAATGCACAAATACAGAATGGGGGATAACTGGCTTGGCAGCAGCACTGCTGAGAAGGATCTGGGAGTTGTGGTGGATCACAACCTCAACGTGAGTCAGCATTGCAATACTGTTGCAAAAAAAGCAAATGCAATTTTAAGTTGCATTAACAGAGGCATGGCATGCAAGTCACAGGAGGTGATAGTACTGCTCTACTCGGCACTGGTTAGGCCTCAGCTGGAGTACTGTGTCCAGTTTTGGTCAACAAAGTATAGAAAGGATATAGAGAAACTGGCCAGCAACAAAGATGATGAAAGGGATGGAACTGGGTATGTTTAGTTTGGAAAAGAGGAGATTAAGAGGGGGACATGATAGTGGTCTTCAAATACTAGAAAGACTTTCATAAAAAAGATGAAGAATAGTTTTTCTCTCTTGTCACAAAGGGCAGGACAAGAGGCAATGGGTTCAAACTACGGCAAAAGAGATTTAGATTTAATCTCAGGAAAAACTTCCTAACTGTAAGAACAGTAGGACAATGGAACAGGCTACCTACGGAGTTGTGGAAGCTCCTTCACTGGAAGTTTTCAAAAGGAGGTTGGGTAGCCATCTGTCTTGGATGGCTTAAATGCAACAAATCCTGCATCTTGGTAGGGGGATAGACTAGATGACCCTTGCAATCCCTTCGAATCCTATGATTCTATGTTTGAACTAGTTTATCCCAAGAGTTCTGATCCAGTTCTGCCTCCAAGCAGTCAGAATCTGTTCCTCCCTGGAATAGTGGTAACTAGTGACATTCCTAAATCTCAAGGAAGTTGTTCAGTGCTTAGAGCAGGATTGTGGGAATTAGGGGTCTTGGTTTCTATTCCCAGCTCTGGCACTGTCCTACTGTGGTGGCTATGGGCAAGTCTCTGCACTTCTGTGCCTTGGTTTCCCCATATTACAGAAGAGTGGTGAAATTTATTGTTTGCAGGGAGCTTTCAGCTCCTGAGGTGAAAGGTGCTATAGTAATTCAGAGTATTAGTCAGATGTAGAATGCTAGAAGATTAGCCAATTTCTTAAGGGTTAAGAAGTGTTAACAAACAGACTTTCTGCAATCTAGTATTCTAATTAGTGACATATATACTTAAGATTGTCAAAGTGTTGCCATTCTAAGCCCCTGATTTCAGTTGCTCTTATTTTTTCAAAACTTTCACCCTTTGGGCTGAAGTTTTCCAGTCATGGGGCCTGAATTCTTACTACCCTGCACCTGAGCAAATCCACTTTTCCCTCACTTGGCACAGATATTAATGTGACGGCACAGATATTAATGTGACAGCACAGTGTGTGGTGCCTGGTCTACACTACAGAGTTAGGTCGAAGGAAGCTGCCTTAAGTCGACCTGTTAATGTATGTGTCCTTTACATCAACCTAAGTCGCCTCTGATATTGACTTCTGTAATCCACCCCTGCGAGAGGCGTAGCACTTAGTTCAATTTTCATGGGCCGTCTGCGAGGTAATGCGGACGCAGCATTGTGTAATTCGACTTAATTGGCCTCTAGGTGGTGTCCCACAATGCTCATCTATGACCGCTCCAGAGATCATTCTCAATTCTGCTGTACTGCAGCTAGGTACACAGGAAACAGCCCCTCCCCTGTTAAAGCCCCGGGAACTTTTGAATTCCCATCTCCTGTTTGATCAGCACTGGGAGCGTGCCAGCTGATCATGGAGACTACACACCCCAAACGCGCTCCAACCTGATCTGCACAGGAGGTGGTGGATCTCATCGCTGTGTGGGGAGAAGAGTCTGTGCAGGCAGAGCTCCGATCCAGCAGAAGAAACGCTGACATCTATGCAAAGATCGCTCTTGGAATGGGGGAGAAGGGCTACACGGGGGACACACAGCAGTGCCATGTGAAAATAAAAGAACTTTGCCAGGCATACCAGAAGACAAGGGAGATGAACAGTCGTTCTGGTGCTGAACTCCACACATGCCGGTTCTACAGCGAGCTGCATGCAGTTCTTGGGGGTGACCCTACCAGTACCCACACAAGCAACGTGGACACCTCAAGGATATGTGAGTCTACGGACAATAAGGAGGATTATACGGCGGAGAAAGAGGATAATGGGAGACAGGCGAGTGATGGATCCATTCTCCCCGAGAGCCAGGAAATATTTTTAACCCTGCAGCCCTTTGGGTCGCAGGACAGCATGGTGGCTGACTGTGATGCCAGGGAAGGCACCTCTGCTAAGTATACATTTAAATTGAAAGTCCAGTTAAACTTTAGCGGGCACACACATTCGGTGGTATTGCATGTTTACTGTGAAGAAAAAGCGAGGTGCTGTGGCTCTCTGCTTACAAGAGGCCACTCCAGCTACGCAGACGGTGGCCCCTGGAAAAGACTGTTTATGTGGACTGGGATAGCCCAGGAATCCTCCATGGATATCTCTAGGAAACTTTCATGGAGTTACTCTGCAATGCTTTGCAGAAGGTTTCTGGGCAGGGCAGTCTTATTTCTTCCACCATGGTAGGACGCTTTCCCACACAACTCCTGAAGTAATTCTGCTGGCATCATTGCGGTACACAGCATAGCAGCATAAGGACCGGGTCTATTCCCAAACGCTTGTTACATCTCCTTCCTTTCCGCCTCTATTACCCTCAGAAAATTGATATCACATTGGGATGCCTAGGGGAAACGGGGGAAGTTCTCATTAAAAGTGCTCTTACATGGGAAAAAAAGGGCATGTAGACCCCACCCCACCCCCATTCCGGCTTGCCAAACCATACAGCCGCTAATGTGACTTTACAATGCTCAGCATGGGTTGGCAAGTAGTTTAAAGTGGCTGATAGGGGACTGGGGCACCACATGAGGGATCCTGGGGAGGCCTACTCACCATGGCTGGAGCAGCAAAACAGCACAGTGAATGGTTATGGATTCTGATTGTTATGGCTTGCACCTAGTGTAATAAGGGTGGGGGGTTTTTTTGTTTGTTTTTTATGAAAATGGCCTTGCTATGGAAACATTTTATTCATGTACAATGGCTCCTTTATTTTTTCCCCTGACTGACAGCTGGAAATGTGTCCTTCAGCGGGTCATCAACACCTGAAAGCAGACTTTCGCTGATTAGAAGAGGACAAAGAATGCAGGAGTATATGTTCACCAAGATAATGAACACCTCCGGGACAACTGACGCAGAGCTGAGAACATGAAGGATTTCACTGTCCGAGAAGTTAGACATGGACACGGAGAGCAGGAAAGCTTCCAATGAGCAAGAACATGCAGCACAGGATGAGATGCTTTGGATTATGAGGGACCAAGCAGACATGTTGAGGCGTTGGGTTGAACTGCAGGAACAGAAGCAGGAGGGTAGAGTCTCTCTGCAGACGCTGGTGGACAGCCAGCCAGCATTGCCTGGCGCAGAATCACCCTCCCACAAGCATTCCATGAGGTGTGGGTGAAAAGTCCATTATCCCTTTCACTTAACTCGGGGCGGGGGAAGGGTACAAGGAGCAGAAGGTGCCTATTCAGAGACCTTTCATGGTCTGGAATGCGGTGTTATGTTACACAGATGAAAATGTTTCTCCCATTCCAACTTTACAACCCCTTTTCCCCAAGGTTAACTTTTCTTTCAGCTCTCCCTCTTTACTTATGTTTGTTAAATAAAGTAAATGGATTTGAGGAATAAAAGTTCCTTATTGAGTAGAAGCAGGGGGGTTCGCTTTATGGGGACAGTGATACAAGCCAGGTGAAGGTTTGGGAAAGCACAATGAGGACAAGCAGCTCACATTACTGTAACTCATTACTGAAACAGCTTTTCAAAGTCTTGCAGATACGCAGCACGCCTTGCAGTGCTCTTCTTATTTCCCTGGTATCTGGCTGCTCAAAAATGGCTGCCATGTGATCTCGTAGAACCATAGAATATCAGGGTTGGAAGGGACCTCAGGAGGTCATCTAGTCCAAAGCAGGACCAATCCCCAACTAAATCATCCCAGCCAAGGCTTTGTCAAGCCTGACCTTAAAATCCTCTAAGGAAGGAGATTCCACCACCACCTCCCTAGGTAACCCATTCCAGTGCTTCACCACCCTCCTAGTGAAAAAGTTTTTCCTAATATCCAACTTAAACCTCCCCCACTGCAACTTGAGACTATTACTCCTTGTTCTATCATCTGGTACCACTGAGAACAGTCTAGATCCATCCTCTTTGGAACCCCCTTTCAGGCAGTTGAAAGCAGCTATCAAATCCCCCCTCATTTTTCTCTTCTGCAGACTAAATAATCCCAGTTCGTTCAGCCTCTCCTCATAAATCATGAGCTCCAGCCCCCTAATCATTTTTGTTGCCCTCCACTGGACTCTTCCCAATTTTTCCACATCCTTCTTGTAGTGTGAGGCCCAAAACTGGACACTACTCCAGATGAGGCCTCACCAATGTCGAATAGAGGGGAATGATCACATCCCTCGATCTGCTAACAATGCTCCTACTTATACAGCCCAAAATGCCATTAGCCTTCGTGGCAACAAGGGCACACTGTTGACTCATATCCAGCGTCTCGTCCACTGTAACCCCTAGGTCCTTTTCTGCAGAACTGCTGCCTAGCCGCTCGGACCCTAGTCTGTAGCAGTGCATGTCTCATCTGCCCACCCCTGTGGAAAATTTTCCCCCTTTTTTTCACAGATATTATGGAGCACACAGCAGGCAGCTATAACCATGGGGACTTTCTCCTCACTAAGGTTCAACCTTGTTAGCAGACTGCTCCAGCGCCCTTTCAAGTGACCAAAGGCACATTCAACCACCATTCTGCACTTGCTGAGCCTATAATTGAACCGTTCCTTACTGCTGTCCAGACAGCTGGTGTATGGCTTCATGAGCCGTGGGAGCAAGGGGTAGACGGGGTCCCCCAGGATAACTATAGGCATCTCAACATCGTCAATGTTAATTTTGTGGTCTGGAAAGAAGGTTCTGGATTGCAGCTTTTTGAACAGACCCGCATTCCTAAAGATGTGTGCATCATGAACCTTTCCCAACCATCCTACATTGGTGTTGGTGAAATGCCCCCTGTGATCCACCAGCGCTTGCCACACCATTGAAAAGTATCCCTTTTGGTTCATGCACTCTTTAGCAAGGTGGTCTGGTGCCAAGATGGGGATATGCATGCCATCTCTAACCCACCGCAATTAGGGAACCCTCGTAACAAAACCATCCACTACGTCCTGCACATTTCCCAGACTCACTACCCTTCGTAGCAGAAGTCAATTAATGGCCCTGCACACTTGGAGCCCAGCAGCTCCCATGGTCGATTTACGTACTCCAAATTGATTCACCGCTGATCGGTAACTGTCTGGCGTTGCAAGCTTCCAAGTAGCGATCCCCACTCGCTTCTTCATTGTCAGAGCAGCTCTCATTTTTGTGTTGCTGAGCTGCAGGGTAGGGGAAAGCTCTGCACAAAGTGCCTGGAAGGTGGCCTTCCACTTTCAAAAGTTCTGCGGCCACTGCTCGTCATCCCATACCTGCAAAATGATGTGGTCCCACCAGTCAGTGCTTGTTTCATGGGACCAGAAACGGTGCTCAACAGAGTGCAGCTGCTCTGTGACTGCCATCAGTAATGGTGAATTGTTTTTTCCAATGGCTTGCAGGAGGGCTGCTTGCAGGACATTGCTATGTTCTGCACGGCGGACCGTACTTCGGTTCTGGAAATACTGCAGGAGAAGGCATGAGGTGTTTGAGATGCTGACAGCAAGAGTGCACAGCTGAGCAGGCTCCATGCTTCTGGGGTTATGGTGTCCATGCAGCGGTTTTAAGACGCGAAAACCACTGGGTTGTTTGCCGTTGATGTGAGGGAGGGAGCACAGTGCATCATGGGATGCCGACGCAGTGTTCCCATTCTCCCCTGCGACAATGTTTTGGTCCCAGGGGGTATTGCACAAACTTCCCAAAATACCCTGCGGCAAGTTGCACTTTGGGATAGATACCCACAATGCACTGCTTTGTGCATCAATGCAGCCACTGCTAGTGAGGACACACTCCATCGAGACAATGAGCATGGTGTGGTCACGCACAATCGACTTCATTAATTCGGGGGCTCGAGGTCAAATTAGATAAAGTCGACTTAATTTTGTAGTGTAGACAAGCCCTAAGTCTGGGATGAATCAGACCACTTGGGACAGATGTGAAAGGTATTTGGATGCCTAAAGATGCACATTGGTTCCTATTGGGATTTTCAGAAATGCCTAGGTGCCTAATTCCCATTGATTTCAAGACACCCCATCTTTGTTTCTTTTTTCCTGTGCCTTGAAGAGAGAGTTTACTTATTTACAAATACAAGCAAAAAAATAAGGTTGAGGAATCCTTAGAGAAGTTTATAGTAACATATATGTTTGTGATCAGGTGGGCTGAAATTGAGAAGTCCCCCCCACCCTTGCCTCCCAGTGCCTCCGATGGTCAGCCTTATCTTCTTCAGTGTATGAAGTATTGAATTGACTGAAAAAGTACTTGGTACGAGTCTTTAGTTTCCATAGCTACTTCTGAGTTTAGGATTAAAAATTTTTTCTTGGGCTCCAAGGTTTAGATGCCCTTTTTGATTATTTTGAGTTTAAAATTAGATTTATTGAATAAAATCCTGGCCTCACTAAGTCATTGGGTGTTTTTTCATTGACTACAATGATGCCAGGATTTCACTGATCATCTAATGTTGTACGATGCAGAGAGAGAGAAGGGTAATCATCTGAAAAGAATATGAATAAACATCAAGAAAAAATAGATGTGAAGACTAAATAAAAGAACACCAAATGATCCTTTTTGATGTGCTAACTAGACTAGACAATATATTGTTTCATAGGAAAGTTTCAATCTTACAAAATTTTTACCAATATCTGCACTATGCATGTTCTGGATGTCCCTGAAGACTTGGAGTGGAAGGACCTAAGTAATTTTATGTTAATGAAGTTAGTCTTCTACTTAAAATATCAAGCTGTCCTGTATCCCAAATAAGGACTATCTTGCAATTCTTTCAGCAAAATCCTTGACACTTACAGTGATCTTTACTATCACCTGTTTATTGAGAAAGGTTAATATGCCAGGTCTGGGATGGGGGAGCTAATATTTTTTCAAAATGAACTGTGATGTATCAAAAAGCACACTGGCTTGGAGAAAGAAGTTATTGCTTCTAAGAGCCAAGTATGTCTTTAGGTTTAAACCTGTTTTATTTCCATCTAAACTTTGTCTTAACAACAGTGTTTATTGTCTTTGTTATCTGTTATTTTTATTATTAATTTGGTATTTGTATCATAGTGGCACCCAAAAGCTCTGGTCAAAAGTAGGGCCCTCTTGTGCAAGGTGTTTTACACACACAGAAGGAGATGTAACCCCTGCTTCCAGAGAACTTTCTGTTCTAAGGTTTTAATGAAACTAAAGCTGTTCTAGCTAGGCATTTGACTACCAAGAATACTGTGAGCTTGATACTGAAGATGAGTTATCAAGCCCATTGGTACTGTAATTTAATGAACCTTTAATTCATTTATAGACTTTGCTCTTTGAAGTTGTGAAATTGTTACAGACGATAAGTGTGACACTACCTCAAAATAGCACCCTGGAACCCCCGTATTCACCTCTCTGATATGATTATGATATGTTTTGTACAAAAAGAAAAGAAGTACTTGTGGCACCTTAGAGACTAACAAATTTATTTGAGCATAAGCTTTCGTGAGCTACAGCTCACTTCATCGGATGCATTCAGTGGAAAATACAGTGGGGAGATTTATATACATAGAGAACATGAAACAATGGGTGTTACCATACACACTAACGAGAGTGATCACTTAAGGTGAGATATTACCAGCAGGAGAGCGGGGGGTGGGGGGAATCTTTTGTAGTGATAATCAAGGTGGGCCATTTTCAGCAGTTGACAAGAACATCTGAGGAACGGTGGGGGGTGGAATAAACATGGGGAAATAATTTTACTTTGTGTAATGACCCATCCACTCCCAGTCTCTATTCAAGCCTAAGTTAATTGTATCCAGTTTGCAAATTAATTCCAATTCAGCAGTCTCTCGTTGGAGTCTTTTTTTTTTTTTTTGAAGTTTTTTTGTTGAAGAATTGCCACTTTTAGGTCTGTAATCGAGTGACCAAAGAGATTGAAGTGTTCTCCGACTGGTTTATGAATGTTATAATTTTTGACATCTGATTTGTGTCCATTTATTCTTTTACGTAGAGACTGTCCAGTTTGACCAATGTACATGGCAGAGGGGCATTGCTGGCACATGATGGCATATATCACATTGATAGATGTGCGGATGAACGAGCCTCTGATAGTGTGGCTGATGTGATTAGGCCCAATGATGGTGTCCCCTGAATAGATATGTGGATGGGTCATTACACAAATTAAAACTATTTCCCCATGTTTATTCCACCCCCCACTGTTCCTTAGACGTTCTTGTCAACTGCTGGAAATGGCCCACCTTGATTATCACTACAAAAGCCCCCCCGCTTCCCCCCCCCCCGCTCTCCTGCTGGTAATATCTCACCTTAAGTGATCACTCTCGTTACAGTAAAAAGAAAAGGAGTACTTGTGGCACCTTAGAGACTAACAAATTTATCTGAGCATAAGCTTTAAAGCATAAGCTTTATTTGAGCACAAGTCTCTAAGGTGCCACAAGTACTCCTTTTCTTTTTGCGAATACAGACTAACACGGCTGCTACTCTGAAACCAGTCGTTTTGTACAAAGTATGCCTTGTGAGGTATCATTTGAGAAATCATGATCTGCTGAACATTACTAGCCTGTTGAATTATATGTATTATCACTGTATATGGAGTTGTGAGATTTTGCTATATGGTTATTATTGAAATATGTTGTGAGTCTAGGAGACACCCACAACTAGCTCTGCAGTGGCAACAAGGGAGGTGGCCCACACCCAGGCTGGTGTTAAGTGACCACCACCAGCCACTGACCAGCAAGGGAATTGTAAGCAAGAGATTTACAATTCAATAAGAGACAGTTTCTCAAGCTCTACACAATGGGGATTGTTTACCTCCGTGACTCAGCAAGGTTTCAGGACATGTGATGCTAGACTCCATGTTTAAGTCAGTATTTTTCCAGGTACAGGAACTGAGAGTATAAAATAATGAACAGTAGCATCATGAGACCACATCTCTCTTCCCCCATCTCAACACCTGGAGATAAGATCTTTTGGAAGAAAAAGAGAAGCCTTCATGAACTGGGGGGAAGGGATGGTCCCAGCTAGAATGCTTTCTAGCTAGCATGAACTGTGAACTGAATTCTGCCTGCAATATCCAGTAGTATGAGAAAAATTGCTTGATTCAAATCTTGCTTGGTCTGATATTTCTAATGTAATCAACTCTGACCACTATGCCTAACACGTAAAATCTATCTTTCTGTAGTTAATACTCTTAGTTTAATGTTTTATCTTTACCAATGAGTTTGTCTAAAGTGCCTGGGGAATCTGCTCAGATTACAAAGCCTGGTGCATGTTCACTATCCTTTGATGCAGTGGCAAACTAATTAATGAGCTTGCACTGTTCAAGAGAAAGTTTTGAGCAGTGTGATATGGTACATTTCTGGGCTGCAAGGCTAAGAGCTGGGGGATTTGCTGTTGTCTCCCCCATGTATATTTCTTGAGTGGCTTAGAGAGCATTCATGCAACTTAGCTGGGTGTGGCCCTGCATGTTGTTAATTGAGTGACCACAGCACCTGGAAGGGTTTGCTGCTTGTCATTAGCAAAGCATTGTGAGAGACAGCCCAGGCTGGAGAGCTAAGGAGTCACAATGATCCCACAGTTTCAGGTTGTATCCCAGGGGGTGTCACAATAAGGTACATAGTTAATATTATATTATAATTAAATAGCTTCTAGAATATATGCCTGCAATATCTGCTTTCTGAATAAGAAATTATACTATGGAAAATCAATCTATTTGTTTTGATCTACAGTAATCTGTTGTTCATTTTATAGGTCTTTTATCTCTTTGAGGATCTACTTTTTTTTGCATTCACTGTTTATAAAGGATAGTCTTTTGTTGTTAAGGTATTGGACTGGGACTCAGGAGATCAGGGTTTAGCTCTGCTGCAGATGTGCTGTGTGACCTTTGGCAAGTCACTTAGGTCCCAGTTCAGCAAGGTACTTTATGGAAATACTCATGTGTTTAAACTTAGGCGCATGGTTAAGTACCTTGCTGAACTAGTGCCTATGACTCCCTGTACCTCAGTTCACCATCTGTAAAATAAGAATAATAATACTTTTTCTCCCACCATTTGTCTGCTCTGATTAGATTGTAAGCTGTTCAGGGCAGGGGCTGCCTCTTACTATCTTAGTACAGGATTTTTTTTTAGCATAATTTGGCCCCAGATAGGAGACCTTTAGCCACTACTGTAATACAAATTGTAAAAATGCTCTATGGACTTGTGTCAGTAGTTACTGATATGCTGAAACTATAAATGCAATTTTTTAAAAAACGTGAATTGACTCATCTTAAATGGATGTGGTAGAACTAATACATTGTTCCACTTGTAGTAAATATGCATATCTGTAGCTAAACCTGCCTACATATATGTTCTTGTTCTTCTCCCCCACCTCCACTGTAAGGTGGCCTGTTATAAGAAACGTAGGCAGATGCTGATTCCTGCCAAATGGAGGCATGCTGGCCTGCCACTTGGGTATGTGAGTGGATTCTGGTTGTTGATTTGCCAGTTGAAAGAACTGTGGAACATGTCATGTCAGCAACTCATTCACTCTCTTTGGAAAAAAGCTGTTATTCCAATTGTCAACTTTAATCTGAGTAACAGACCAAAACATCTCCGGAATCAGCTGCAAAAGCAGCTGCTCAACCATGCTACCATGTGGATGAACAACATTTGAAGGCATCTGATTGCATTGGGAGGGGGGAGAGGCTAATAAGCTTTGAAAAGGTCAAGCTCAAAAGCCATGTGAGTTTGCATAGCTGCACTTAGTGAATTTTTAACCACAGTTGTCATGATTAAGGTGTTGCACGGAGACTAACCATGTCACAAGGGGACTAAAACTAATTCAGGCTTTTCTTCTCTTCTCCCAAAAGAGCCATAAAGTGGAAACATTTTCATAAAATATTTTCTTGGTGAGTCCTTCACTGCCACCCATAGCTAGACCCTGCAGTAACCATAACTGCTGTCCTAGAAGATGGTAAAAATGTATGGTTGATGCTCCACACACCCAAAGCCTGAACCATGTTCTCTGTGTTCTGTTGCACCCAACAGCATATAGAATTGGTGCTTCAGCCTAGAAAATCAGAGCCATTTCTTGTTTGGGGGCTGAGAACTGGAGTGGGAGACCAGGGTTTCATTCCGCACTCTACAACTAGTTCTTTGTGCATCTGTGTGCCAATTAATTTGCCCAACTGTGAAATGGAAATCATGATTACTACCCAACTTCGAGATGCTTATTCGACCTTTGAAACCCTCAGCTGAAAAGCATTATAAAAATATGAAGTGTTGTTATATATGTCACTGCTTTCAGAGAGTGTTTCTGATGATCCTCACCTTTTAAAATAGCCCCTTCTCTGTCACAGCCCTCAAACTCCATTGAGTGAGAACTCAACAGTTGAAGAGTTTTTTTAGAGCTAATTCTTGGTGCTAAACTGCCTAGTAGGGGTTGTGATAAGCATAAAGTAATACATTTATGAGTGCACACATTGGTGCCAGGTGTGTAGTTGGTGTGTTGGTCTGAGTAGCCCAATGACAATGCATTTTATTTTTTACCTAGTGGAGAGACATCGAAAGAAGAAGATCAATGCTGGGATAAACCGAATTGGAGAGCTCATTCCATGTTCCCCAGCACTTAAGCAAGTAAGTGGACATTTAAATGTGCACAGCTATCTCCCAAATGGTGTTCATTTGGTCTTGGTTCTTAGCAGCTGTAAATACATAGGGATACTTCTTGCTTCAGACTTTATGCTGGAGGCACAATGAGGTTTGATACACTCAAGGAAACCTGGATGAAAATCTTATTTACAAAGTTATCTGTGATGGAAATGCCCTTGGAAATGACAGGACAATTTGAATGCAGTTCTTTGAAACTTGAATCTCCCAGCTGACTTGGAATTCAGTATCACTCTGAAGGAGTGGTCTGGGTTTGACACATGAAAGACATTCTCCTCCATCAGGTGTCCTAGTTCATATATTCGGCTCTTTGGAGCAGATATTTTTGAAAAGCCTTTGCCCAGCTAGCAGTAGTGACCCTGCACTGGCAACATGAATTCAAGGACTGTGAGAATGGAGGGAGCAGGCTATGTAGAATCAGCTGCAGAAGGGTTATGATTGTTTTTTTCTCATTTAAACATGTAACTTTGGAAGCTGGTTTGCTTGCCTATACTCTTCTAGTCAGATTGGTTGTACCTACTTAGGAGTTGATTCACAATTCCCAGAAGCCCTAGTTGTTAGACTGTTTTCCTATTGACACTACTAAGTGTATTCTGTCATGATGCTCTCTTTCATGCAAAAGTGAAGAAAGTTATAGACTGTGAGAGACGAGTTTTCTGTTGACTCTTCTTCCCCGTGCCTGCCCCTTTCATGTCTTCACTCAGTGTCCTGCTATATGATGCAAATGCAATTCTATATATGTTTATTTTTTAGTCTTTTATTTAAATGGTCGTGAAGTAGTTTATTCTGTTAAATAATAATGGTGAAGGGAAACAAAGAAGTCTAGGTAAGGGGAAAAGTGTTTGTGTGAGATATGAAATGATATAGATAGTTGATGAGGCAGAGATATTATAGGAGGCTTTTCAAGGTGGCACATACTACAGAGAAGAAGGTTGTTCTTGTACATGTCCCTATGGTACGATGGTACGTGCTCCACTGTACGATGTGCACATGCCCATGCACTCTCAATCAGAGACTGCAAAATAGTGTCAATGGGCCTGTGTCTCTGCAGACACTATGCCTCATGCTCCCAACAAGGGCTTATAGAGAGGTGCAAACCTACCACCACTCAATGCCTTCTCAACTGCCTGCTACTTGAGATGGAAAGTTCTTCTGTCTGCTGTATTCAGCTTCCTGCCTTCACTTTGTGAATTCTTTACCTTATTTATTTGTTTGTATTTGTAGTTTCTTTTCATTACTTATTTTCACATGGCATCAACACTGTTGAGGAGGTGGGGGGGCTCCTTACCCTCATCTTCTTGGATCTTTTGTTTGTGTCAGTCCACAATTTGTTAGGCACTGAACCCCGGGATTTAAGACATGAGACTTGCTACAGGTCCTTTCCTCACACTGATGGACACTGCAGCTGTCTGTGATGTTTGGGGGCTCCCCAAACCCTTCTAAATACAAAGTTTGTCAGGGTTTCAAAGGCAAATCCAAGAAAGAAAGGGAGACTAGACTTAACCTCCTTTTAATGGAATGTGCCCTAGCTCTGAAGGGGTCTGCTTTGCCCCACTGTACATTGGCCTCTACGTCACAGACCATCTTGGTCCTGTTTGCTGCCTTGCCTTCAGCCCCACACCATAAAACTCTAAAGAAGAGGAAACATACCTCTCCAAGAAAGGAAATGAAGAAAAGGGTTAGATGAGCCCATAGGATCTACTCTTCAGAGACTTCTCATCCTTCTGAGAGTACTGTAGAGGCTCTGACCAAGTCTGATACGGAGGCATCGGTATCGAGGAAGAAGCCCCGTTCAGGCATACCTACCACCAAAGCAACTCACGGTGGCACCGTCTGACACCTTGCGACACTGCAAGACAGGGCTTTGGAGCGGAGCCCGGAGCTGGAGCGCGGAGCAGTGGACCTGCAGGTTTTTGCCCGGAGCTGGAGCAGAGCCAGAGCACAGAAAATCTTGACTGTTCCACTGCTCCTTTTTTTTTTTTTCTTTCTTTCATTTTCAATCCAAAATGAATGGTAATTAGCAAGAAAGTCCTAAAGGTGCCAAAAAGTTTCAGATTGTATAACAATTGATATTAACATCTACTTTACCACTTTACGTAACATGTCACAGTTATTCTCACTTCGGCCAAAATCAAGATTTAATGTACAGATACAAAATTACAAAGCTTTTGGAGATATGTTTTATTAAAGAATCAGATAATTATCAGACATCCAGCAACACTGCAGACTGCTCCCACCCTTGTGCCAAAGTTAGGCGAGTACATACTCGCATAGATTAGTTAGATAGATTAGTATGTGTTGATACTTCTTTTGTAAGGGTTGATCAACGAGACGCGCTGAGTGCTGCAATTACGGAAAAGTGTGACGCAAGACACAACATTTAAGATATCACAAACAGGTATATTGCAAAAAAAATAATGTTTTTGTTTCTGGATATATTAAGCTATCGCCAGAAATATTAACCAGTTATGCTTATTTCTCACACAAGGCTCCCGTTACTGGTACATTTGTTCATTTGTACATGCTCCCATATCACTCTGGCGGACTTATTTTATATGTCATCTGTTCTACGGTCTTTTGGTAGCGTTGTTTGTAATTTTAAATTTACTGAAAAAGTCGCGTGCAGCAGGCATATAAATATACAATAAACATTTTTGCATAAATTAGGAGTGATTTTTGTGATATATCCAGAGTGATTGGAAAATGTCCAAGACAACTTTGGGGGTGAATTCTTAGGTCATTTTAAGAAAAAAACGTTTCTGTGAACACATGTCCTAAAATTCTTCCTAAGGGAGCGACAGTTCCTTCAAGGAAGTGATGAAAAGTTAATTTCTGATGAATATCTCAAAAACGCTTTAATATAAAGTAATTAAATTGTCTGTGTCTTAGCTTTAGTATGTGCTACCATATTACATTATCCAAAATTATTTAAACCATAGGCGTACCGAACTGGCGGTTGGTCATTTTTATTTCATATTTCAAGAAAGGCTTGTCGTCGACTGCCCCTGGCTACAAGCGGTAATATTATGTTCCATAATAAGTGAATAATTTTTGGTTATTATTTATTATTATGTTTACAATTTATGGTTCCAAAGTTGAAAAACAAACAATTTTACTTGTTACTTATACCATTCTAGGCATCTAAGCAGATTAAAATTTTAAAACAGTTTTCTCAGAAATGGTCAATTATACAAAATAAATGAAGAGTACCATTTTAATTCATGTTTTAGCATTAAATCATATTCCAGGGTCGGATCTGTTAAATAGTCGAAGATTTAAAAATTATTAAATAAAATTGGCCCAGTCCCCCCAGTTCACAACACCTGTAGTTTAAATAAGTTTATTTGAATGATGTTGTATGATAGAATGTTGGAAATAAACTTTAACGGGAAAGCTTTCCCATTAAAGTTTATTTTCAAACTTGTAACATGTAGCCTCGTTACTACCCAACGATTGATGTTGTAGAACAGCGATAGCACATACTAATGCTATGGCAAATACCAAATTTCATTGCTATATCTACATTAAAGTCTTTTTGAGATATTAATTAAAAACTTGGAAGATATTTCGAATATTTTTACCACAAAATTTCATGAGAAAAATTAACTTGCAATTTATAAATAAAAATTTATATTATGTATATTAAAATCCTTCTTACTTCATTAAAACTGCAAGAAACATGTTAAAATATTAATATACTTTAATAATAATTTTGTGTAAAAAGAAAATGTGATCACTTTTGTCCAGAAAATCCAAAATAAATTCGAAGTACCTTAAGTGGTTAAGATATCACAAGCAGGTACGTTATAAAAAAATGTAATGCTTTTGTTCATTGCTTTTCGAAGATCATAACAAGAAACATTTGGATGTGGTAGCAGCACAAGAAGATTTGGCCATGGCTTCAAGAAAAAAATCAAATCTGCCCGCCATGATTGATAGCCGATTTACGGAAAAGAATCTCAACGACATCTTCACTTTTGAATTTGAAAAGCCCAAATTGGTGCTTTTGGGAAAAGCAAAGAAGAAATCGGCAATGTGCAAGGTGGCAAAGGAAGTGAATGGCGAGCTCAAGCCATGTAGCTTCAAGACAAGTGAAGCAAGTGCCGTGAAAAGTTTCAACCTTTGGTGGCATGTAAAATGTAACTATCCTGAAAACTATGCGGCTCTGGTTATAAAAAGGACCAGAAAGATGAGGCAAAACAGAAAGCTGACGCAGCTAAATGACATTCATCTGGCTCTTTGAAAACTCCTGGACAAGATTTTTTTGTGGAGCTTCATCTGAAAAGAAACCCAAAATTGAGCAAGCAAAACCTGACTCATATTTGAAGTCCTCAAAGGTTACAGTCACCATGGATGCCAATAATTTCCGTGAAGGGCTGATGGAAATGGTTTGCTTGAGTTCAACACTGCTCACTACCTTTAGGCTAAAGAACAAAGGATTGAAAAAAATTGCAGGTGAAATGGGTTGGCAGCTTGGTGTTTCGATGAGGCACAATGCGGTTTGTCATTTAGTTGTCAGCTGAGTCTGGTCACGAAGAGCTCAAGAAAGCTTTGGAGCAAAAATTGTGCTACCTGAAAATGGATGCGGCAACCCGTGGAAACAGAAATTTCCTTGCAATCAATGCTCAGTACTACGAAGAAGGAAAAGATAAAGCTGCGGTAAAAACCTTGGACGTAATCAACACTGAAGGGCATCACAATTCTTCGTACGTGAAAAGTCAAGTAAAAGCTATTTTAGAAAAATTTGGGATCAGTGAAATGCAAGTACAGAGCATCTGCGTTGACAGCACAGCAAACATGACGTATGCTGTCAAAAATTTCAGAGAGGACAATGAAACCATTTCTACCTCTGAGAACAGGGATATGGACAGTACTGAAGCTATTTTGCCTGATGAAGGAACTAAAGGAATGGATGAAATCAAACTCAACATAGATGCTGCTGCGCAATGGGTTAATGACCTTAGCCTCATACTTCCAGCATGGCTTCATGAGGACGACTCAAAAGTCCAACTGACGAAGTGTGGAATTCACACTCTTCAGTTGGCAGTCTGGGATGGACTGAACAAAGAACATGCGAAGAAATTACTGGCAAAAATTCGACAAGTCATTCTCAAACTACGAACCCCAAGTATTGGAAGTGTTCTGCTTGATCTACAAGAGGTAACTCGATAATTGGATACTGTGACTCACTGAGGTTCAACAGCTACGATGATTGATCGGCTTCTCGTTTTTCAATCTAACTGTGAACAAGTGGTTGCTGCTAGAACAAGAGAACTCAATTTAACAAAAGCTGAATGGGACGAAGTGAAGAACCTGTGAGACCTCTTGGCAAAGCCAAACCAAACAACTGTGAATCTTCAAGCTGTCAACGTAACCCCAGGAGTTTTAATGCAGGAATGGCGAAAACTGTCAAAATTCTTGCAAGAAAAGAGTGGACAAATTGCAGAAGGAATTCTATCCTCCATGCAGAAATGCGAAGAGAAGCTTTTTGACAATAATCGTTTCCTTGCTGGAGTTCATGTTGACCCACTGTATTGGATTCTTCTTACCTCAAGGGAAATACCAAAGGCAAAGGAAGGGCTCCTTGATATTGCTTGATGACTCGAAAAACAAAATCTATTGCTACATTTGAACTCAGCGAAAGAGTTTGAAGAAAACGAAACACAACAAAAGGAGTCATCAACAATTGAATTTGCTGTTTCGGAAAGTTCACATCCTTCAGTAATAGCAGGCTGTTCTCAAACTTCCGTCTCCACTCTGAACTTGTTCGAATTTCCATCTCTGAGACATCTTCAGCCATCACAGGGAAATGGAGATAATTCAAGCACCAATTCTTCAGAAGATGATGCCTTTGAAAAGGAATTGGATAAACAAGAAAGACGCCAGCGAGTTTCTGCGATTCATAATTGTAATGAAGCATTATTCGAGAGAAACTTTCGGGAACATTGTGAGGTGATGGAGTCTATTGTTAGGCTAAAAGTTAAGTCTGTTTTTGAGGCCATTCATAGCTACCCACACCACATTCAGCCTGCCTGTAGAATTGGTTTGAGCATGCCAACAACTCAAGCTAGTATAGAGCAACTGTTTTCGGCTTTAAAGTTAATTTTAAATGATTTGCGGCAGGCTATGAAAGATGACTTGATTGCTATAATAATTTTTTACAGAATGAATTATGAATAATTCTAGTTTGTATCATTGTTGATGACATTTAAATTGTTTTAAAAGTCTGAATAAAAATAATGTTTTTTCAAAATTACAGTATGCACTTTTTTATTTAGTTAAAAATTAATTTGAGTCGGAGTGCAGAGCGGAGCTGGAGCAGTCACGATTGGTGCCAGAGCGGAGCTGGAGCGGAGCAATTCAAAAATTTGATTGCTCCAAATCCCTGCTGCAAGACACATTCATATCCCAGTAGTGGCATCTCTCTCTATTTCTTAAAGGGGAGATGATACCACAGTCATATTGGTACCACAACAACCTTCATCTCACCAGGCAATACTGACCCAAACTTTGTGTGAAAACTATGAGAGTCGTCCATCTTCTTCCAGGTTCCTCTTTGCAGAGGATCTCATTATCTCTGATGAACCTGAGTCGCCAATACAGGGAAGGTCTACCAGTGCCACTGTGCTGGTACTGCTGCAAAAGCAACAAATTTAGATTTGCTTATGTCTCCAGCCTTTGGTACTGGTTAGAACATCAGAGGCTCCCCTCCTTAGCTCTGGAAAAGATTAATTAGACTTAGAGATCTTGGTACAGGGATCCATCCCAGGACCATTCTACCTTACCCACTCGAGTCCCTTTCATGAAGAGGATCTTAGGGGACCTCCTAAATATCACAGGCCCAGAGATTATGATTATCATTGGTGTCTCTTCATTATCGCCTCCCCCATGCAGTTACTGGACCCACGGGGCCACTAGCATGACCAGCTCCATTGGATGCCTAAAGAAAGCACCAGCACCCACCAATACCATACCAGACACCAGCACTTACAAACTGCCCTCCAGTACTGCACACATTGGTGTCACACACTTCTCTGATACCAGACGATATACAGGAAGGGAAAGAATCTCAGGCTGAGGAAATCTCCCCTCCATCTGTAAAGTCATCGTCTTCTCCAGACAATGGAGTAATGCCACTACTGTGCTGCTTCACTGATGATATTAAGATCTTCTAGGACTGCATGAAAAGATTAGCAGACTGTCTTCAAATCCCACTAAAGCAGTGGTTCCCAAACTTTTTATCTTGCGACCCCGCCCTTACCCCCTGCCCACACACACGCCACCCAACCCCAAGCCATAGTGCGGGGCTATGGCCAGTGCCACGGTCCTGGCCAGGGGCCGAGGCTGGAGCTGCTTGGCTGTTTTATCTACTTTTTGTTTTATTTTGTTCACAACGAAAGTACTGCTGCTGCTTCAAATGGATTGTCCGAATGGGATTCCACTCCTGGTGCATATGTGCCCTCATACGCACAAGATTGGATTCTTTTTGGCTGGCGGTGTCCATTGGGGTTGCAACTGTGCCCTAGATGTCCTTGTACCCCCGGCATAAAGGGCAGAATGGGCCCAGTGATCCACCAGTTCCTTTTTACCATCCATGGCAGTGACACGGAACCTCTGCACTGTCCACTTATTCTGTGAAGTGTGCAATCTCTTATTAGGCTAGTCAGTAGTAGCTAGTTAATATAGTTAGTGTAGTTAGTATAGTTACCAGGTTTTTTCTTTAATGCCTCTTGGCAAGCAAGCAAACATACAAAGAACCCCCCCGCAAAAAATAATTTTTCTACTAGTTTATGGAATATCCCTGGTACAGGGACCTTAGGTACTGTGGCTGAAACAAAATCCGTGGCATTTAAAACTTTCCGCTTTTGTGAGGCTGCTATCCTGCTCGGTAATGGGCACTCTAAGTGCCTCTTTTGCCTCAGTAAGGAATAGACACCTGACAAATGCTCAATCTGTCGCTCCCTCTTCAAAAGGACACAGAAAGTGAGAGAGGCCTTCTTCAAGCTCTTTTTTACTGGAGTGCTTGATGAGAGCCCCTCCAGAGCCTAAGGTAAAAGATCCCACCAAGTCTGAATAGTTACTCTGGACTAGTGCTCCTGTTAGCTGCAGCTCTACACTGAATTCCTGGGCTCATTGTTCATTGAAAGGATTGAACCCCTTGACTACTGAGTATGACAGCACAGTCAAGATCTCCTCCATCCATTCGTCACCAGAAAGGGTTAGGAAGGAACATCGCTTCCAGGACAAACATAGATATAAGTCACTCGCTCCGATGCCTAGTAAAATAAGACAAAAGATGTCTCTGCCTCCACTCCTGTCCCTCAGTTGAAGGACAACTCATGGCCCAGATGACAGACACTTTGGAGATTCCGAGGGACGTGAGTGCAAGAAAAAATCCCTCAAATTACTGGACATTCTGCACTCTTCTACACCTGGGAGGTTTGCCATGCCTATCAATGAGGGGTTTTTGGAACTGGCTGCGGTTCTGTTGCAGTCCCTAGCACCCTTGGCATCCCATGAAAGCTGGTAGACGTAATCCAGTTCCACCTAAGGAGTTTGAATATTTTTACAACCACCCAGTCCTGGGATCATGGGCAGCGGCAACAGTGCACAAAAGACCAAAACATCAAGGGCCACCTCTAAAGATGATTCCAAGAGAGAAGGACCTTAAAAGTCCTGACCTGCTTGGCAGAAAGATCTACTGTTCTGTTAGTCTCCAGATGCTTATTTCTGTCAAAATGTGACTCTTTGAGTAAGGATGAGGTGGTATAATTCATAGAGAAGCTTCCACGGGAACATAGGGAGGAGCTAATTTCTCTGGTTTCTGAAGGACAGTTTGTGGCCCAAACATCTCTTCAGGCTACTCTAGATGCCTCTGATGCTGTGGCACATTCATTAGCCACTTCCATAACTATGCGCAGAGCTTCATGGCTCCAATCTTCTGGAAAACCCAAGGAGGTGCAAACAACCATTGAGGACATCCTGCTCAAAGACTCTGAACTATTTAAAGTGCAAACTGATGAACTTCTTCCTTTATTACAGGATTTGAGAGCCGCTTTCCGCTCACTGGGCATACTCACCAACCCTAAGGAGGAAGCAGGACAGACCCCAAAGTTTTTGCCAAACAGAGACCCACTACCTCTTATTGTTATAGCCTGCAGAGACTGTAACAGAGGTCTCCAGCCTCTTCTTCCCCTGCGACACACTCTCTGTGTCTATCTCACAGCAGCAGGTTTGATGCCACTATAGACTGCTGATCACAACCATGTCAAGACTGATGCTGCCAGGGATCAGACTAGCAAGAAACAACTGCTGGCCTGCTCACTGACTAACTGTGTGCTGCTAGGTAACCAATACTGCCTTACAATGTTGTTGAGTGGCCAGAGCCACTGATTGGCTTATAAGCCTGTCCCCCACAGCAGGTCAGTGGCTGCTCGGCATATACCATGCCCGCAGCTGCGCTTACCTTTGCTCCAGTCCCTGCTCCAGCCTGCTTCCAGTCCCTGCTCCTGCTCTGCTCCCCTCTGGCTTCAGCTCTCAGTTCTGCTTCTGGCTTACAACTGCAGTTGACCTTCTTGTTCCGGCATTCTGATTCTGTCTCTCTGGTACTGATCTCTGGCTTATACTCTGATTTACCCCCGTTCCTGTCCCCCACGGCTTTGGCATTTGATTTCTGTCCCTTGGTACTGACCCAGCTCGTTTCTTGGATTCAACCCATCCTGGATCCAGCTCTAACCGGTAGGCTGAATTCTTGTTTTCACCTCTAGGCCTGACTGCCCACGGCCAGTCGGCAACAGATACCCTGTTCCACACCCTTTTGACAACTGTCTTTTTTATTTTTGGGACGTTTGGACCTGGATCACCTCAGACCAGCATGTTCCTGGAAATTATAAACGGGGTTTTCTATCCAATTCCAGTCCCTTCTTACCCTGCACTCTCCTTCACCCTTCCTTTTCAGGGACTCTTCTCATGAGATACTGTTAAAATAGGAGTTGTGCTCCCTTCTGGAAGAGGTGCCCTTCAGATTCAGAGATCAGAGGTTCTACTCCCATTATTGTTTAGGCCCAAGGAAAAGGAAGGCAGGCATTTTAGACTTGAGACATCTCATCAGATTCATCCTCACTGCAGGTTCAGGGTGGCAACCCTGAACTTATCGCTCTGTAGCAGCCTTATCATCCCAGACCACCCCAGTGGCTTTTTTCAGTGATCTCCTGCATTCAGGCCCCGCCCTCTAATCAGATTCCTCTAAAGTCCCACCCCTTCCAGGGCAATAACCCCATCAAGTTCAAGCCTCAAATTTGAAGTGCGGGAGTCTGTCAATACAGGGTCCTGCCCTTTGGTTTCTCCACTACACTGAGAGTATTCACCAAGTATCTAGAGGTCATTGAAGCCCACATAAGAGGACATGGCATTCTGGTATAACCATACCTAGATGGCTGGCTGATCCAGGTAAAATCATCTCAGAAGTTGACCAACTTGATTTGTATGATCTTAGGGATTTTCACCACACTGGGGCTCAAGATTAACAAAGACAAATTCACACTTTTACTGATCTAAAGCATAGAATTCATAGGAGCTGTGTTAGATCTGAGGTCAGCTATCTCATGCAGGAGAGGTTCCAGACTATAATGGGTCTCCTCAGTCATCTGCAGGCTCAACTAGAGATGTCCGCAAGAGCATGCCTTAGAATCCTGGGTCACATGACCTCCTGCATCAGTGTCACACAGCATACGAGACTATCCAGCAAGTATCTATCCAGCAGGCACCACATGGCCATGAAGGTCCCATGAGAAGTCCTCTCCTCATTGGATTGGTGGAAGGATCTTCTTCACGTGTGCAATGGAGTACTCTTTTCTGCCCCTCTGCCTACCAAGATACTGGTGATGGATGCTTACTGAGATGAGGAGCTCATCTGGACTCACTTCAAACATAAAGCCTTTGGGTCCTGTCCCTACCCTTTCCCCTCCGGAAGCTCATCTTATCATAAATATCCTGAAACTCAGAGCAGTTTATCTAGCCTGAATGGCATTTCTGTTCTTGTTACAGGGATCTACTTTCCAGGTGATGATAGACAACACCACAGCCATGTATTATGTCAACAGACAAGGGAGGAGCATGGTCATATCCACTCTGCCAAGAAGCCATCTGTCTCAGGCTGGTGATTATCAAATCACATCAGAGGCTCTGCATCTTCCAGGCTTGCAAAATCTAGCAGATCAGATCAGCAGAGAATTCACAGCAAACCACGAGTGGACTGACAAAGACTCAGTTCTACTGAGCATCTTTCACATATGGGGGTGCCCAAAAATAGATCTGTTTGCCACCGACCAGAACAA
This sequence comes from Natator depressus, assembly GCF_965152275.1. NCBI lineage: Eukaryota > Metazoa > Chordata > Testudines > Cheloniidae > Natator > Natator depressus. Next base: position 204,329,924 of record NC_134234.1, on the reverse strand, counting down.
GAAATGCCATGCATTCTGTTCTAGAGAGAGAGTTCAAGCGCAGGCTCCCAGTTGGGTCCTTCATCCTCTCATGGGCGCCAGCATTCATGTATTCCTACCCTCCAATCCCATTAATACCAAGTGTTCTAAGAAAACTCAGACAACATTCAGCTCAACTTGATCCAGACAATTCTGGTACTCAGATCTGGTGAACATGTCAACATAGCCTCTGATCATATTACCTAGTCTACCTAACTTGGTTTTGCAAAATGGAGGTCAGATTTTATGCCCAGATCCAGCATGATGATATCTGACAGCCTGGGTGCTGTCTGATTAACTCCCTGCAGAAGAAGCTGTTTAGCTGAAATCCAGGGCATTTTGATATATCGCATTCTGGTATGCAGCAAAGCGGAAGCAGTTTTCTATTTGGGCAAGACAACATCTCCTGACTCACATGAAAGCCCCTGTTTCTGCTATTCTGGACTATCTACTAGCCCTAGAACATTCAAAACTATCTATCAGCTCCATAAGAGTACTTTTAGCAATATCTGCACATCATCCTCCAATTCAGGGTCATACCATATTTTCCCACACTACAGTTGTTTGTTTCTTCAAGGATTTAATTCATACGTTTCCTTCAGCCCTCTCCTTCCTGGGACCTCAACATAGTGTTAATTGGTTTAAAGGGCCCCCCTTTTGAGTCCCTAACAACCTGCTCTTTTTACCCTCTATCTATGAAGTTTGCCTTTTTAGTACCCATAACATCAGCTTGTAGAATAGGGAAAATTCAGACCCTTCTGACTGGTCCACCTTACTCAGTGTTCCATAAAGACATGGTGACTCTTAGGCCTCACCCCAAGTTTCTGCCTAATGTTGTTTCAGATTTTAATTTAAATCAGTTGATTCATCTCCCAGTTTTTTTTTCCCATGCCTCACTCAAACCAGGGAAAAGCCAAACCTGCACATCCTTTATTGTGGTCAGGGCTCTTTCATAGTACCTGGACATAGTACAAGATCCTTCAGGAGCTTTCCCATGCTCTTTGTAGCCTTCGGAGATAGGATTAAGGATCAAGTTGGTATCACTAAAAAGTTGTCTAAATGGGTATCTAATTGTATTATATCATTTAGAGATCAGTCCACCAGAGTTTGCTTCTGTTGCTCCTCAGAGAAGCACCTGTGTTTCCAAAATGTGCAGGGTGGCTAAATGGGGATCAGTCCACACTTTTATCAAATATTATTCCTTTGTTGAGGCTTCAAGATCAGATGACAGACCTGTCCTGAAATCCTAATTTAAATAAGACTCCAAGCACCCACCTTCTAACTATGAGATCACTGCTTGCTAGCCACCAGAACTGGCATCCATCTGGACAATCACTCTAAGAACAGTTACTTTACCTTACAAGATGTGTTGTTCACTTGGATTCCACGACCCTCCCTGCTTCTACAGAGTCCTATGGCTGTAGGATTCAGTATCATCAAAGAAACTGAGGAACATTTGGGCCCACTCTGCTCTTTATTCCCTGGAGTGGAGGGGCACAAGGACATTGATGGCACAGCCATGGCCCCAGTGGTCACTGCTAACCAAAAGGAATTTTATTTCAGGGTACATGTCAAAAGAAGTGGAAACCATGTGGACGGAGCATCCCAAAGAATCACACATACTGTGAAGAAAGTAGCCGATCTTTTTTGGAAGGAAAATACAAGGGAAATAATTAAAAATGTCAGACAAGTTTGGCACATCCTTAAAATGAACATTCCAGTTGAAATCCCAGGTTTGAAAAGTGATGTGTACAGACTTGTCACTAGTAGGTCTGCTTTTGATTTTAAAAGTTTCATTGATAGATCTTTTTCCCTAATATACACACATTCTTTTGTAGAGTAAGAACATGATCCTGGATCAGGCCTTTAAATATATAACAGAAATGAAAAGGCAAAATGATGAACTCCTGTTGAATGGAGGGAACAATGAACAAGGTAAGTATGAAATGTGGTGAAGGTTCTTGAATTTCCCTTTCTCTTCCACTGTGGTAATGTGGCACTGGGTGTACTGTATTAGATCAGTGCTGTTTTTTCCCACAACAGTGTATTAATACTCTTCTCTCCTTACTAATCCAGTGAGGATGTGGCATATTGACATGACATCACCATTTTCCCATCCCATGTTCTTTTTCTTTGCTACAAGGCAACAGCTTCATCCTTGGAACATTAATGAATTCATTGTGTTCATTATGCATTTCATTCCTGTCCTCCTTGGCTAGTGAGCCTAGTAATGAAATCAGCAATTCTTTACTTCAGCTGGATCAACAAACTGGGGAATCCCAAGAGTTTATAGGGGTGGAGAGGAGAAATGGTTGCTTAAGGTAACTTGAAAACAAGAAAGTTGAGGCATATGCCCTACCGCACATTCTTGCATTTAACTATAGCAAATTGAAGCATCCCCATCATGGTATACTGTCATTGATAAGTTTACACTTAATGCAATCATTTCTGCAGATTCCACTTCGAGTTGTTTTAATTTGACTGTCCTAATATCTGTTGCCTGTAAATTTAATAGACCAGAGTAATTAGACCAGAGAAAGCTAATATTTTGCCAATCTTTTTAAAATGGGTAAATGGGATGACCTGGGTAATTATAGGTCTGTCAGTCTGACACTGAGCCCAGGCAAAATAATGGAGTAGCTGATATGGGACTTGATTAATCAAGAGTTAAAGGAGGGTAATGTAACTAATGCCAATCAACATGGATTTATGAAAAATGGATCCTGCAAAATTAACTTGGTATCTTTTTTTTTTTTTATGAGATTACAAATTTGGTTGATAAAAGTAATAGTGCTGATGTAACATACTTATTCTTCTGTAAGGCATTTGACTTCATACTGCATGACATTTTGATTAAAAATTAGAAAGCTATAAAATTAACATGGCACACATTAAATTGACTAAAAACTGGCTAAGTGAAAGGTCTCAAAATGTGACTGTGAATGGGGAATTATCATTGAACAGGTGTGTTTCTAGTCAGGTCCCTCAGGGATCAGTTTCTGCTCCTATGCTGTTGAAGATTTTTATCAATGTCCTGGAAGAAAACAAAATCATCACTGATAAAGTTTGCAGATGACAAAACCTAGGGGAGTGATAAATAGTGAAGAGGACAGGTCACTGATACAGAGCGATCTGGATCGCTTGTTAAGCTGGACACAAGTAAACAATATGCATTTTAATACGGCTAGATGTAAAGAATACATCTAGGAAGAAAGAATGTAGGCCATACTTACAGGATGGGGATTCTATCCTGAGAAGTATTGACTGTAACAGAGGTATGGGAGGTCAGGGTGGATAATCAGCTGAACATGTGCTCCCAATGCAACGCTGTGGCCAAAACACCTAATACGATTCTTGGATGGATAAGTAGGGGAATATTGAGTAAGAGGCAAGAGGTTATTTGGCTGCTGGAATTCTGTGTCCAGTTCTGGTGTCCTCAGTTCAAGAAGGATGTTGATAAATTGGAAAGGGTCCAGAGAAGAGCCACAGAAGAGGAGAGTTGGCTGTATTTTAAAGAATCCTTATTGAGGTTGCAGGAACAAACCATCCCGATGTGTAGAAAGAATAGTAAACATGGCAGGCGACCAGCTTGGCTTAACAGTGAAATCCTTGCTGATCTTAAACACAAAAAAGAAGCTTACAAGAAGTGGAAGATTGGACAAATGACCAGGGAGGAGTATAAAAATATTGCTCAGGCATGCAGGAGTGAAATCTGGAAGGCCAAATCACACTTGGAGTTGCAGCTAGCAAGGGATGTTAAGAGTAACAAGAAGGGTTTCTACAGGTATGTTAACAACAACAAGAAGGTCAAGGAAAGTCTGGACGCCTTACTGAATGGAGGAGGCAACCTAGTGACAGAGGATGCGGAAAAAGCTAATGTACTCAGTGCTCTTTTTGCCTCTGTTTTCACGAGCAAGGTCAGCTCCCAGACTACTGCATTGGGCAACACAGTATGGGGAGGAGGTGACCAGCCCTCTGGGGAGAAAGAAGTGGTTCAGGCCTATTTAGAAAATAGATGAACACAAGTCCATGGGGCTGGATGCGCTGCATCCGAGGGTGCTAAATGAGTTGGCGGGTGTGATTTACAGAGCCATTGCTCATTATCTTTGAAAACTCATGGCTATCAGGTGAGGTCCCGGATGACTGAAAAAAAGGCTAATGTAGTGCCAATCTTTAAAAGAGGAAAGAAGGAGGATTCAGGGAACTACAGGCCAGTCAGCCTCACCTCAGTCCCTGGAAAGATCATGGAGCAGGTCCTCAAGGAATCCATTTTGAAGCACTTAGAGGAGAGGAAAGTGATCAGGAACAGTCAGCATGGATTCACCAAGGGCAAGTCATGCCTGAGTAACCTAATTGCTTTCTATGATGAGATAACTGGCTCTGTGGATGAGGGGAAAGCTGTGGACGTGTTATTCCTTGACTTTAGCAAAGCTTTTGATACGGTCTCCCACAGTATTCTTGCCAGCAAGTTAAAGAAGTATGGGCTGGATAGAAAGTTGGCTAGATTGTCGGGCTCAACGGGTAGTAATCAATGGTTCCATGTCTAGTTGTCAGCCGGCATCAAGCGGAGTGCCCCAGGGGTCAGTCCTGGGGCCAGTTTTGTTCAATATCTTCATTAATGATCTGGAGGGTGGCATGGATTGCATCCTCAGCAAGTTTGCATATGACACTAAAGTGGGAGGAATGGTAGATATGCTGGAGGGTAGGGATAGGATACAGAGGGACCTAGACAAATTAGAGAATTGGGCCAAAAGAAATCAGATGAGGTTCAACAAGGACAAGTGCAGAGTCCTGCACCTAGGAAGGAAGAATCCCATGCACTGCTACAGACTAGGGACTGAGTGGTAGGGCAGCAGTTCTGCAGAAAAGGACCTAGGGGTTATGGTGGACAAGAAGCTGGATATGAGTCAACAGTGTGCCCTAATTGCCAAGAAGGCCAATGGCATTTTGGACTGTATAAGTAGGAGCATTGCCAGCAGATCAAGGAACATGATCATTCCCCTCTATTCGGCATTGGTGAGGTCTCATCTGGAGTACTGTGTCCAGTTTTGGGCCTCGTGCTACAAGAAGGATGTGGAAAAAGTACAGCGGAGGGCAAAAAAAATTATTAGGGGGCTGGAGCACATGACTTATGAGGAGAAGCTCAGGGAACTGGGATTATTTAGTCTGCAGAAGAGAAGAATGAGGGGGGATTTGATAGCTGCTTTCAACTACCTGAAAGGGGATTCCAAAGAGGATGGACCTAGACTGTTCTCAGTGGTTGCTGATGACAGAACAAGGAGTAATGGTCTCAAATTGCAGTGTGGGTGGTTTAGGTTGGATATTAGGAAAAACTATTTCAGTGGGAGGGTGGTGAAGCACTGGAATGGATTACCTAGGGAGGTGATGGTGGAATCTCCTTCCTTAGAGGATTTTAAGGTCAGGCTTGACAAAGCCCTGGCTGGGATGATTTAGTTGGGGATTGGTCCTGCTTTGAGCAGGGGTTTGGACTAGATGATCTCCTGAAGTCCCTTCCAACCCTGATATTCTATGATTCTTAGTGATTAAAGGATTAGAAAACATGCCTTACAATGATAGACTCAAAGAGCTCAATCTATTTAGTTTAACAAAAAGGTTAAGGGATGACTTCATTTACAGTCTATAAGCACCTGCCTAGGGAACAAATTATTTGAAAATGGGTTCTTCAGTCTAGTAGAGAGAGTTTTTTATAACATGTTCCAATGGCTGGAAGTTGAAGCTAGACAAATTCAGAAGGGAAATAAGATGTAAATTTTTAATAGTGAGTATAATTAACTGTTGGAACAATTTATCAAGGTTTTTCATGGATTCTCCATCACTGGAAATATTTAAATCAAGATTGGATGTTTTTCTAAAGAATATGCTCTAGGAAAATTTTGGAGGAAGTTCTATGGCCTGTGTTATACAAGAGATCAAACTAGATCAGGGGTCAGCAACCTTTCAGAAGTGGTGTGCCGAGTCTTCATTTATTCATTCTAATTTAAGGTTTTGCATGCCAGTAACATATTGTAATGTTTTTAGAAGTCTCTTTCTACAAGTCTATAATATATAACTAAACTATTGTTGTATGTAAAGTAAATAAGGTTTTTAAAATGTTTAAGAAGCTTCATTTAAAATTAAGTTAAAATGCAGAGCCCCCCGGACCGGTGGCCAGGACCCAGGCAGTGTGAGTGCCACTGAAAATCAGCTCACGTGCCACAGGTTGCCGACTCCTGGACTAGATGATCACAGTGGTCCCTCCTGGCCTTGGAATCTATGAAAAACCTCTCACAAATTTCAGAATTAAGTGATCTCATTATAAACGGGGGCAGGGGGGTCTTCCTATGGGGCTAGTCTGGGGCTGCTGCCTCTCTACTCAAGTATCTTGAAAGTTAATAGCATGGTTTTTGGGATACCCCCAAAAATCATGTTAAAATATTTTGCTTTCGAGAGCAACCTTCTTAAAAGTAAGCACTATAAAACAGCAACAGGTACCATTGAGCCATTCTTTTACTGTAATTTGTTGTGGTCTATGATTCTGTTTGTCCCTATAGACTGTGCTTTTAAATGGCTAATTTCAACTTGAAATATAGTCAGTTTTAAAAATGAGTTAAAATTAATTTTAGATGTCACACCTGTCCCTCGGTCCACTGCAAAAATATTTTCTTGCCCCTTTCTGTGTAAATACTACAGTGGGTTTAATAAAATGTAAAAATGAACTGGGAAGCCAAGAGAATACCAATGCAGTTTGCAATATAAATGCATTACAGGTGTTTGGCCACAGAGAAAAGACAAATTAATGTGCCAATGCTTTTTTCATTTGTTACAGAATTTCATCAATTGTCCTAAACTTCCAGTATGATTTAGTCCACTAACAGATGGCCTAGATGGAAAAACAAATGTCTCTGTCTATTACAGTGATTGAGTGCTCTGGTGTGACATTGCTAAACTGAGCAGGAAGGTGATAGGGTGCCATACTGTAAAAGAGACTTGGTCGTCCTTAGAAGCCCTTATAAGTACGGGTTTTAGAGACAGCATGTCATATTAACAGTTTATTACAGTGACACTTAGAGTCTATTTCCCAAATCACATGATGACAATAATATTTTCTAGCATTTTTAATGACACCACTGTAAAGTTGTATTCTCACTGTTTTGCAGCTGAAGAGATAAAAAAGCTCCGGAAACAGTTGGATGAACTCCAGAAGGAAAATGGGCGATACATAGAACTACTGAAAGCAAATGACATTTGCCTGTATGATGATCCCACAATTCACTGGAAAGGGAATCTCAAAAGTGCAAAGGTCTCTGTTGTTATTCCTAGCGATCAGGTTCAAAAGAACATCATTGTCTATTCGAATGGGAGTCAGCCTGGTGGAAATAACCAGGGGGCATCTGTCCAGGGAATAACTTTTAATGTTGGTCATAACTTACAAAAACAAACAGCCAATGTTGTACCAGTTCAGAGAACTTGCAACCTAGTGACTCCTGTGACCATTTCTGGTGTTTACCCCACAGAAAACAAGCCATGGTCTCAGACCACAGTTTCTCCATTGGCATCCAGTCAACCAGTTCCTGCTGAGACTGTGCTTGAACTTTCCACCTCAGAGAATGAGCAGGACATGCTTACCTCTGCTACTGCAAGCTCACAGAATGCTTGTCCGTCTGGGACAGAGCAAGAATTACAGTGTTCCTCAAGTAGCACGCCACAGAATGATCAAAATGTCCCCAAAATTAAAAATGGACAAGAATGCACCAAGTTAATGAAAAAAACAATCATGCATGGCATCAGCATTCCTTCTAACACCACCATAGAGGCCTCTCAAGTTCAACAGGTGAATGTGAGCTCTTCAAGCTTACAGGATCCTAGAAGTGAATTTCAAGAAAGCTTTGTCGTTTCAGCAACTGATACCACTTGTACCCCATCTGTGAGACTCTCCATTGTGGATAGCCTCCCTTCAGTAAACATCCTCAAAAGTACAGACTTATTAAGTAGTGCTGGGGTCCCTGTGACTTCTGCAATAGAGACTGTTAAGGCTGTTACAGCAATAAGCACACTGCCTGCTGGTTCATTAGACAACTGTTGGTCTTTTTCAGGCTCTTCAGGTGTTGGCACTTCTGATTTGAAAAACATGAGTAGCCTTACACGGATCCCTTCAGCTGGAATCACACAAACCACATGGACTACTTTGCAACTAGCAGGAAACACTGTTCAGCCATTAACCCAGACACCGTCCAGTGTTATGACTGCATTGTTAAACGAGCCAGTTAATGGTGCTGGTACCATATCTTCCACCCATAACAGACATTTGGCTCCAAGCATCAGTTTGAATAGTTCTGTGCCTGGAGATGGGCAGGCAGCTGAACAAAATGTTGTTACCTTGCCCTCTTGCCCATCTGTACCTATGCAGCCATTAATCACTCAACCACAGGTTAAAACCCAGCCTGCTGGAAACATCTTTCCATTGAATTCAGCTATGCAGGTAATTCAGATGGCTCAGACAATTGGGTCAGCTGTTACTGCGGTACCAGCTAATCAGAATGTCATAATTCTGCAGCCTCCTAACACCACTCCATGTCCCCCAGTGGTGAGAGCTGAAGTCCCCAGCCAAACCGTTAGTCAACAGATTGTAATTATACAAGCAGCTAATCAGAATTCTCTTCCTCTCCTCTCTGCCCAGCCCCCTGGTTCTCTCAGAGTTCCTGTGAATGGAGCCAGTCCAATAGCAAGCTCTAACAGCTCTGTGCAAAATGCCTCTGCTCCACAAACTTTTGGAGGGAAACATCTTGTCCATATATTACCAAGACCACCTTCTTTACCATCTTCTAGCGCTACACAAACTTTTTCAGTTACAATGTCAAATCAACAACAGCCTCAGACTATTTCTTTAAATGGACAGCTGTTTGCATTGCAACCTATGATGTCCTCGTCTGGAGCTTCAAATCAAGCCCCTATGCAAATTATTCAACCTACCACTAGCGAAGATCCGAATACCAATGTTGCCCTCAATACATTTGGTGCTTTAGCTAACCTCAATCAGAGTATATCACAAATGGCTGGGCAAAGCTGTTTACAGCTGTCCCTTAGTCAGCCTACTAATCCAACAACTGCCAGCAGCCAGATTGCCCCAATTAACTGTGTTTCATTACCAACTTCTGCAGCATCTTCCATAGCTACTGAAAGTTCAACAGTGTTATCCATTGCTTCTAATTCTATAAACACTTCTCCAAAAAAAGCTTCTGCTGGTTTGCCATCAAACATAAAATCAAAAAGGACAAACAAAAAGACAAGTACTAAAAAACATTTAGCAGCCAACAGCAAAGCATCATGTCCAGCGAATCCTTGCAGAGATTCAGGGAAGCTTGATTGCACTAATGTGGAAGCTACAGCAGAGCATTCAGATGGTGAACGACTCATTGAAAACATCCCAGTAGTATCACAGGCCTTAGCTGTGTCACAAGCAAACAGCGTGGCAGCGCCAACTGATGTAAGCGTTTCTGACTGTCAGTCCAAAGAGACTCTGAGTTCTGAACAGATGGTGAGTTTACCAGAGCTGAGTTCAACAGAGGTACCGAGTTCATCACCGCTAGGATCTGTGATGTCAGAACAGTTTGTACTGGTTCCATCAAGTTCCAAAGATTCCACTGCTCTTCTGCAAACATCTCGGAATAACCCGTTACCCGGCTCTGTGTTGCCAGAATCTTCCAAATCATGTGTTACCACCAGCATCTCAATGTCCTCTGCCACTGAAGCACACGTGACAATTTCTCAGGTTTCTGGGGCATTAGCTCCACAAAACAGTGCAACGACAGACCATGCTTCTGAGGCAGAAAGCATTTCAGAGACCTGCAGTGTTGGGCAAGAGTCATCAATTGTGATGCAAACCACAGACTTGTTAGAGGGACAAGGTCTAACCAGAATGCTGTCTGACCTTACTAAAGAAAGAACAGCGATGCTAAAACCCTCTTTTTCGCTTCAGGTGGAAAACTCTGATTTCCCCCCAGAAAACTCTAAAACAATAAAATCAAATGTTGATTTGCCTGAGAAGCAGGAACTTTTGTTAATGAACACTGAAGGTGACACTCTCACGCAACATCATTCCTGCATTTCCGATCAAGAGGTTGTTAGTGGTTCTCTTATTGCTAGCAGGCAGGCGGACTCTCCAATGTCAACTAGCTCTGGGAGCAGTCGTGGCTTCTCAGTTGCATCCATGTTGCCAGACACATCTAGGGAAGATGTAACCAGCAGCACATCAACAAATACATGTAACAGTTGCACTTTTTCAGAGCAAACTGACATTGTAGCTCTTGCAGCAAGAGCTATTTTTGACCAAGAGAACCTTGAAAAAAGTGGAGGGGGGATACAAGTTAATTTAAGGGATGCTGCCTCTAAATCTTCTGAAGTTGCACCTTTGGAAAGGGAGCAGCAGCCTTTTAAACCACAAACAGGTAAAGCTAATGTAGGACAGTTGGAAGCAGCACCAAACAAATTCCATGCTCAGGATCCAGTGCAAACAAATGTTGATAGACCAGTGGAAAAACCCAGCTGTTCTGTAGGAGTGGAAACATCAAATACTGTACAGATTTCAACTTCCCAATCACCAAATGTAACCAGTTTAAGTGTAAATAATCTCATACATCAAAGTCGCATCATCCACCCCCTTGTAAGTTGCTCAGGTTTATCCCAGCCTTCAGAGCAAGCCGCTGTTCCTGCCACAGAGATTCGGTCCATATCATCTAGTTCCTATGTCAGTCAGTCTCCAGGATCAGCTATGATGACTGAATATGTTCAAGATCAACTGAGTGCTATTAGGGCAAACACCATGCAGGCTCCACAGATGCAGGAACCACACTTAAAGCAACAAAACCATGAAAGTCGCAAAGACTCTGCTAAACGTGCTGTCCAAGAGGACCTTCTGCTTTCTACAGCAAAGAGACAGAAGCAGTGTCAGACAACACCTGTCAGGCTTGAAGGCGTGGCATTGACGAACCGAACACCAGACAGTATTGCTGACCAAACTCAAATGTTGGTTAGTCAGATCCCTCCTAATTCATCCAATCCGGTTGTGTCAGTGAGCAATCAAGGGCACACAGATGGTCTTAACAGATTATTCCCATCCAACAACAACTTTGTGACCTCTGCTTTGAGGCAAACTGAAGTTCAGTGCAGTTCTCAGCCATCCATTTCAGAGCAGCAAGGTCAGACAGGAGGTCAGCATCTGCAACCTATACAGCATGTACCTGCTCAAGGCGTATCTCATCTTCATAGTAACCACCCATACTTAAAACAACAGCAGGCTGGACAGTTAAGAGAGAGGCATCACTTATATCAGCTACAGCACCATGTTCCTCATGCAGAGAGCTCAGTCCATTCTCAATCCCACAGTGTCCACCAACAAAGAGCAATACAGCAAGAGGTGCAAATGCAAAAGAAACGAAGCCTTGTCCAGGGAACCCAAGCGAGTCAACTTTCTTTACAGCAGAAGCATCATGGAAATGATCAAACTCGGCAAAAAAGTGGGCAGCCTCATCCCCACCACCAACAAATACAGCAGCAGATGCAGCAGCACTTTGGAGCTTCCCAGCCTGAAAAGAACTGTGAAAACCCTTCAACAAGCAGAAACCATCATAACCATCCTCAGAACCATCTAAATCAAGATATTATGCATCATCAGCAACAGGATGTTGGCAACAGACAGCAAGGCTCAGGGGTTTCATCCGAACATGTATCTGGACATAATCAGATGCAGAGACTTCTGACCGCCAGGGGCTTGGAGCAACAAATGGTGTCCCAGCCAAGTATTGTAACCAGGCCATCAGATATGACCTGTGCCCCACATAGACAAGAAAGAAACAGAGTTTCTAGTTACTCTGCAGAGGCACTTATTGGGAAGACGCCTTCTAATTCAGAACAGAGAATAGGGATATCCCTTCAAGGCTCTAGGGTTCCAGACCAGCTTGAAATGAGAAGTTACCTAGATGTTTCCAGGAATAAAGGTTTGGTAATTCATAACATGCAGAGTCGTATATCTGTAGACCATGCGGTTGGCCCAGAAGTTCAACGGCTTTCTGATTGTCAGACATTCAAACCAAATGGGGCTAGCCAACAGCCAACAGGCAATTTTGATGTACAGGCCTCAAGAAATAGTGAAATTGGTAACTCTGTATCATCCCTCAGGGGCATGCAATCACAAGCTTTTCGAATTAGTCAAAATACTGGGCCACCCATAGAGAGACAAAAGAGATTGCCCTATCAACCGGTTCGGGGTATTCCAACAGGAAATGCTCTTCTGCCAAGGGACAATGAAAATACATGCCACCAAAGTTTTATGCAGAGTTTACTTGCCCCTCATCTTGGAGATCAGGTTAGTGGAAGCCAAAGATCAATTTCAGAACATCAGAGGAATACGCAGTGCAGTGCATCCTCCACAATTGAATATAATTGTCCCCCAGCACGAGAGAGCGTCCACATTCGAAGAGATGGTGAAGGTCAGAATAGAGAAAGTTGTGACATGTCTATGGGTACAATTAATACTAGGAATAGTTCTTTAAATATTCCTTTTTCAAGTTCTTCTTCCTCAGGAGATATTCAAGGTCGAAACACAAGCCCAAATATTTCTGTACAGAAGTCCAATCCCATGAGAATGACTGACAGTCATGGAACCAAGAGCCACATGAATACACCTGTTTCTAGCAACATGCATGGAGTTGTCCGGCCAGCTCTCCCACACCCTGCTATCTCTCATGGGAATGCTGAGCAAGGGCAACCATCTGTTCGTCAGCCAAATTCTTCAGTTACTCAGCGATCAAGGCATCCTCTGCAGGATAATAGTGGTTCTAAAATCCGCCAGCCTGAAAGGAATCGATCTGGAAATCAAAGACATGGAAATGTATTTGACCCTAGTCTGCCCCATCTTCCCCTGTCTACTGGTGGCAGTATGATCCTTGGGCGCCAGCAATCTACGATAGAAAAAAGAGGCAGCATTGTCCGTTTTATGTCTGATGGCCCTCAAGTGTCTAATGATAATGCAGCCCCTGACCAGCATGCTTTGTCTCAGAATTTTGGATTCCCCCCATTTATTCCAGAGGGAAGTATGAATCCAACAATAAATGCCAATACTTCTTTCATTCCACCAGTTACTCAGCCCAGTGCCACTCGAACACCAGCCCTAATCCCAGTAGATCCTCAAAATACACTGCCATCTTTCTATCCGCCTTATTCTCCTGCTCATCCTACTCTTTCCAATGACATTTCTATCCCTTACTTTCCCAATCAAATGTTTCCTAATCCAAGCACAGAAAAGCCCAGTAGCGGAGGTTTAAACAATCGATTTGGATCCATTTTATCTCCTCCCAGACCAGTTGGTTTTGCTCAGCCAAGTTTTCCTCTTCTCCCAGATATGCCGCCAATGCACATGACCAATACGTCACACTTATCCAATTTTAACTTGACATCTTTGTTTCCAGAAATAGCCACAGCTCTTCCTCCAGATGGTTCGGCAATGTCACCTTTGCTTTCAATAGCAAACACGTCAGCTTCAGATTCTTCCAAGCAATCCTCAAACCGACCTGCCCACAACATAAGCCATATTCTAGGTCATGATTGTAGTTCAGCTGTATGAAAATTGATAGATTGACGGTTTAGTCTGAAGGGTTATGTTTATATTAAAAAAAAAAAAAAGGCATCCTTGAAGAGACCATTCATAGCATCACTGTTTGTCTAAAAGTATGTATATATGGGGGTACTTCTGTATTTATATACATACTGTATATCCACCCACTTACTAACTTTAAAGCACCAGTGCCTATAGCAATTCTTATCATTAACAGTAAGAATGCAACACCTAGAGCTATACAAATATTGAATGTTGATTTTACAGCATTCAAAAATCTGATTGTTCCAGAATAACTGACACTTTCAGCTCTTGGATCTAAAGTACCAAGTAAAAGATTAGCCTTGTGGGAGATGAGACTGGAGGAAATAAGTGCTTGAGTTTTTATTTTAATTCTTTGTTAATTAACTTGTCCAGAAGATAAAGTGAACTGTTTAGAATTTGGGGTTTTTTGTAAAGTATCGTAAAGAGCCTCGCACATACCTGGTCTTTAAGTCAAATTGGTATCAAGCCAGTTTTAGTTGATAGAGACTTTGGCTTTTTGTCTGTTAAAGCTTGTGACATACATACTAATTAAGGCAGAGTTAATCAGGTAAAAATTTGTGTGTATGTTTCCAGGGTCAGCTTCTGAGCAGCAGTAAAACATTTATGTTATTTTAAAACATTCAGTTTCCCTTAAAACTTGATTTGCTGTCACTTTCTGTGCAGAAGAATTTTATTCAGATTTGTATTTGGAATGGCATCAGTTCCTGCTGAACTGTGTATAGAGTTTTTAATATAATTTATTACCCCTTTTAGTGTAATCAACATAGACACAGCCGTCATGTTTTTTGTCATCTGTCAGTTGTTTGTATGCTGCAAGTTACATCAAGGTATCTTACCTATACCTTGTTTAGCACTTTCTTTATGAGTCTTTTTTTTTTTCTTGTAATCCATGTCTTTGTATCTATGTCTGCTTTCTTCAATTCTTTGGATTAAGGACCCTTCCTGTAATTCACAGCAAATGAGCAAACTGCTATGCCTACATGGAACCCCACTGAAGGTAATAGGGCTCCCTGTGGACACAGCAATCTGCGCACTCACTGTCAATGGCAGGATCAAGGCCCAATTTAATATTAATACTTTGCACTTAAATAGCACCTTTTAGCTAACCCAGTGTGATTGTGGGTGGGGCAGAGAGATGAATGTGTCGATGCCTAAACACACAGCATATTGGGAAGTTCTTTCTGATTTGTGGGGGAGGGCGAGAGGGACAGATGTTGACTGATCTTCTTTTGATTTTTTTTTAATATTTGCAAGAGAATTGTATACTGTTTGGTCCCATTTCATTAAGTGAAAATGAGGACAGACCTAGGTAAGTGGTATTTATTTAGTGACTACTGCAACATAATTATCTTGAAGGAAGGCAGAAGTCTTTTTTTGTATTCATCCAAAACCATCACTCCAGACGTTTCCTATTTTTGCTTCCACCAGCCCTCCTATCCCTATCTCCCTAAACTCTAGGATCAAGCTGGGGCCACAATGAGGGGTAACAGCCAGAGTTTCTGTGAGGCATCCTTCCTGTGCAGACCAGGTGCAGGCAAAATGCTTCAAGCAGCACTAGGTGTACTGAGCTGTATAGTGCTCTATAGGCCTGCTCCTGTAAGCTGCAGCATGATCTCCTGTGTTTGCTGCCAAATGCTTGAGGGATGGGGGAGGCCAGGCCACACCTCGTCGTGGCTATGAACCGTCACAGCCTAGCCCATTCTCATTTGTGGATCTGCTTAAAAAAAGGAGTCTCCTTGTTCACCCCCAGCTGTGGCCCCATGTGGATGAAGCCAGTTTTGTTGGTAGACTGAGGATCTGATTCTCATATATAGTAGTCCTCTTTGCGCTGCTCTGGCAGAGTAAAGGAGTCTTAAAGAGGGCACAAATGCAAGGAGACCTTATATGAGAATCAGGCCCTGTGTCTATAATCTGTCCTGAGGGTGATTTCATTGGTAACGCTATATATGGCCTGGTATGAATGGCTGTGCTTCAGCCTGCAAAGTAAAGAGAAATGGTTCTGTCTCAAACTGGGAATCCCATTCTAATTCAAATGCAAGTATCTTGAGGGCACTGAACGTATTTGGTGCTTCAAGTTTCAGTGTTTGTCAGAAACAACGAATGAAATAAAAATTGCAAAAGTTTATTTATTACAAAGTAAACATGTTTTTGCTCCATTTTCAGGTTACACTGAAAGGTAGAACCTATGAGAGGTCAGTGCCACAGCCTGAGGCAACTGGTTTATGCAGAATGATAGGGGTAGGAATTGCCACCAGTTTCAGCTTTGTGGCTAACCGGACATCCTAAGGGCTTTATGAGGTTCAGCTAATCACTATTTGTCTGGAGTTTTCAAATCCTGTAATGTCCCATGCCCTGCCTTATGCCTTGGAACAAGTTCCATAATGTTGAACAGTGTCATTGACCTGCCTCATGAAGTCAGGAAAACTGAGACCGCTTATGTCAGCATTTATACCTGTGAAAAGTGAGTGTAAAACACAGCCATGCCGATGTGGTAGTATTTTGCACTCACAAATGTAAGTGGCTACACAAGAGACAAAGCAGTGGAGGATTGGGTCACGTTCATAAAATGAGATTAATTTTTTTTTTCAAGTTCCTAGGTGTTGCTTTATTCCCACTCCTCATTCCAGGCATTCATATAGAACAGCTTCACGTTGCAGTTTCCACACTACAAAGTCTCAATTGCTTCATGAGGCCTCTGAAAGTTGAAGTGAATGTGTGAAATTAGTAAGGCAAATTCATCATTCATATAACTCTGTTGACTTCACTGAAGTTATACCAGGGTTAAATTAGGTCCTGTGTTTTTTTCAGGGGATGCAGGGCAATCTTTTCGCTTGTTGTGTATTTTATTCTGAATGGATGTAAACTAATAGCATAGTAATTTTACAAATAACCTAAACTCCCCGCACTCCCCCCTGCCCATCTACAAAGAATGTAGAAAAGAGTAGCCCCATTTCATATGACAACGATAGTCTAAGTATGAATATAGGTGTCTTTAGTGACATAAAGGCCCTGTAACTTTGCAGGAACCACACATTCCTGCGGCACATGGCTCAAAAGTAATTATCAAGTAACCTATACTCTTTAGAGAATGTAATCCTGCAGTACAGTTACAGAGCATGGTAGTTCCTATGTAATCACAAAAACAACGAGGAGTCTGGTGGCACCTTAAAGACTAACGGATTTATTTGGGCATAAGCTTTCGTGGGTAAAAAACCCACTTCTTCAGATGCATGGAGTGAAAATTACAGATGCAGGCATAAATATACTGGCACACGAAGAGATTCCCTTCTCTTCGTGTGTCTGTATATTTGTGCCTGCATCTGTAGTTTACACTCCATGCATCTGAAGAAGTGGGTTTTTTACCCACGAAAGCTTATGCCCAAATAAATCCGTTAGTCTTTAAGGTGCCACCAGACTCCTCATTGTTTTTGTGGATACAGACTAACATGGCTACCCCTCTTGATACTTGATATGTAATCATAGTGCCACTATCTAGTGACTTTTGTAGAAACTACTTACTGAGTGCAGAAGGGGGAAATTCCATCTGTCTTTTCCCCATCTTGTTCACAACACTTTCTTTTGAACTCTAACCAAATTCCAGTGTAAGCCATATATATATGGCTAATAGTTAAGGGCAGTTAAATGATATTTTAACTTATCCTGCTGACATTTATCACATTAAAGTTGGTATATTGATGGTTTGTGTGAGATCAGAATTGGCTGACTGCTGAGAAAAGAAAAGAAGCATAAAAACAAACTAGAAAGCTTGATAATGGACCCTCTCCTTCTGAAAGAGCCATGTTGAATATCTCTTGGCCATTATGTTGCACTCCATCCTTTTTCTGAAAAAGGGGTCAATGTTTGGCAGCTTAATCAGTCTGAATGGGTGCATGATGATGACGACTTGTTTGCCTGAAAGATTGCCTGTTCCCCTGAAACAGCTTTTTCCGGATTTCCCTCTTAAAGGGCTCATCATTTTCTACCTGGAGAAATGGCCCTGCACTTGCTTTCCTAACAGCAACCTCCCAGTGACCAGATAGATTGTTACAAAACATACATTCCTTATGGGTGCCTGAATTAAGGATTTACTGCCCACCTCACCTACTTTAAGGTGGCAATCTAGAACTAAATCAATCTATCTACTTTTTCCTCTCCATGGTCCTCTTCTGTTTTTGTTTTTAAATTATCCACGGGAACAGCAGTCAAAAGCCAAATTGCAGAGAGCCAAATTCTGCTCTTATTTAATACAAATTTACAGCAACGTAACTTCACCGAGTTACTCAGGCTTCACGCTTGCGTAAACGAGAGGAAAGTTTGTCCCTAACATGTAAATCTATCAACAGGAATTGGCTGGTCGTAACTTAGTTCTGATCCTTTGGGGCAGGCAACCAAGTGCTAGGTCTTGACAGGTGACTGTGTGCTTAATAATGACTAGAACACGGGTACAAACTAAAAAGTTACCTTTTGTTTTATTGTGCTAAAATGGCATTGTATGAATTAAAACATTTCTCATCTTACTCCCCTAGGAGATTGTATACATGGGGACATAGCCTGGAGTAGTTATACTTATTCTGCACTAGCTCCCTGTGTATATTCTCTTATTCTGCACTGAAGAGTGCCTTTAAGCAGTTTAGCTTAAAAGGCATTCAGTGCAGAATGAGAGCATCCACACAGAGAGCTATTGTGGAGTAGCTGTTGTGCTTCAAATTCACAACCTAGCTTATTTTGCAATAACTTCCCTGTGTAGACAAGCCCTAAGCTTTCTCTATATATTGCCCTAAGGTAAATATATATGTATCCTCTCCAGTAGCCTAAGAGCACAGGCTTCCCTAAGGCACCTTTTTCTATTATTATTTGTTACTCACTCCCAGGGCTAATGGTTTGTTACAGGATTCACAGTTGTCAGGTGGTTTTGGTTAAAGCTGATAATGTGAAAAAATGCAGAAGAGAAAGCAATCACCTCTCTCTCTCTCCTACCTTGTTGATGCTGGTGAACTAAACATCATTCATCAGTAGAGGGGATTTAAATTTAATTAAATAGCTTTTAACAGTTTTTATTGCAAATGAAGATTAGTTTGATTAAAATAACAGGACCAGGACACTTGGATGGAGATATATACCTATGTGGCCAAACTGTGACTGTGTAAGTGACCGTGAGAAAGGACTAGCCCTGCTGGTAAGTGTGGTGTTTCTGCAAACTCTTTCCAGTGCAAGCTGGGAGCAGGTGTTTCTGTTCATTTTTGGATTGGCAAGAGGAAAGACTTAACATCTGAAGTACTTTCAGTACAAGTACTGAAACTTGTATCAAGTATCTCTGTTTTTTCGGACACTGAAATGGTTATGTTTAGGTTTCAGAAGAGTTTGATGTAGGGCATGTCTTCAACATATTATTTTCTGGACAAGTTCATTTGGAAAAGGGGCTTCTGTAACTTCTACTGACCAGATAACTCTATTTTTATAATTATTACATATCTTCAGTGTACATTAAAGACCAGAAATTCAGAGGCATTATGCAAACTGAGAGCACCTTTTTTTAAATAGCAACATGAGTTCAGTATGTTCAGTTAAAATATAAATAGGAATTTCTACAGGCAAATGTTCCCCTCATCAAATATCTATGGCACCAACAGCCACGTGGCAGCTGTTTCTCCTAAGTATCAACTGACAATTAAAAAGACAAAGTATTTTTAGAATCAATTTAAAAATTCCTTTCCCTCCAACGTACAGTTTATAATAACCCCTGAAACTGGAATTTTTTCTTCCTCGTGAGTGAGCACTATTTTGTTATCAAAGGGTGCTAACTATATTTTGGTTACTTTTTTATTATTGAAGGGAAAAGATACAAGCAGTATTACCTGGATTTTGCAAAGCAAAGAATAATAATAAAGAATTCTGAGCCTATCAGCCTTCGCAGGATTTCTTCTTTTCACGCTGTGATGGTATTGCCACATCTGGCAAGCACTGGGTCTAAGTTTCAGCTTCCCCTAGGTCAGTTCAACAAACAATAGCTAAAGGACATAGGGAGTGGGTCCCATCCATTTTAGTGCAATGTTTGTCTCCTTTTAACATGCATCCTGTGAAGAATCTTGAAGAATCAGGGTAGGACCAGGTTCAGTTTGAAGCAGACTGTATAATAATACTTCTTTAACAGTTTTCATCAAGAGTTGGTCTCAACGTGTCTTACAAAAATGAGCAAGTATTTATCCCCATTTTTAGTAGCTAGAAAAACCTCATAGACAAAGAAGTGAAGTGATTTGCCCAAGACCACACACTGTCAGTAACAGACTCAGATTAGAACACAAATCTTTCTACTCCTATTCCTCTGCTCTGATCACTAAACTGCGGTGTAGATGCAAGTACACATCTCTGCAAAATGCTCTGGTATTCTCTGTGAGCAGTACCACCTGAATTTTGCACAGATTTCCTACTGCACTTTAAAACTGTGCTCTGCTGCCACCATGACGGGTGACTGTAATGCTATTTCAGAAAGCCAGTGGCCTGGCAGCATCCCAGAGACCCAGTGACTACCCAGAGAAAAGAACTCAAATTGTTATTTCTGACCTACTGTTGTCCTTTAATCTTATTTAGCCAAACACTTACTGAGAGCTGTGATTCTCCTTTCTCTATCCCCCGTTCCCCCTTTTGGAGAACTGGCTTGTCCTAAATCGATCTTCCTTTGACTGGAGACGGTTGGGAGGAAAGGGTGTAGAAGTAAGATCAATTTATGCCAAATTGTTCCAGTGTTTGTTTTGATGTCAAATGGTTTAAAGGCCCCTTAATTAATTAGCTGTCTACACTCAGGTTTTCTGGTAATATTTCCCACTCTTTCTACCACGAGTCCAGCATTGTCGGTGGTAACTTGGGCAGGAGTGCTAGTGTTTTAAGCACCATGTTGTCTAATGCTGCTCAGAGCAGGTCTATATCACACAGGCAGCCAGCAGCTGCCAACACCCTATCTGCACTCGCACTCCTGCAGTTCCTAACACCCATGACAGCTGAGCCTGTTGTAGCAATGGCTGGAAATTTTAGCAAAAATTTCCTGTGGCAGACAAGGCCATGGTGTCACAGAACCTTCTATTCATGGTAATGACAGTTACTTTAAGTGTGCAACTTGTAAAGCAAAATATTACTTGTTTATTTGCAGATAACCACATTTTCCATTGATAGAGTAAATATAATAGAACAGTTATCATTTGCAGTGCACTGTATCTGTAAATGGGTGGCCTTCTTTAGTGGCTAAATGTTCGTGTGTACACACAACTATTCCGCATAAGAGAAGTTTAGGTATTTCCCTCACTACATTGTCCCATTTTCTCAGTCTTAATGCAGACTCCAACTTTGTCATGCCATTCTCTTGCATAGCCCACAAACATGGGGATGACTGAAATGGTAATGTACAGTACCCATTTCCCCACACACAGTGAGAAGGAACGCCAATATGGATTTCACCACAGGAAAGTAATCAAAGATGCTCTTGATTTCCATAACGTAATAATTTTATTTATACTCGGTCCAGAATTTTCTGCTGTGTACAGTCGGCTACAAGCTGTACATTACCTGGTTATAGTCCCAGTGGAAACTCCCACTACTGTTTTATAAGGGAAAAAGGAAATCCAGAGCAGAAATGTATAATAAACATGATCAGGAACATCTTACAATTGTAAATAAGATCTTGTTCTGTTTATTTTGGCATCTTTTTACAAATGTGTTGCTTTCAGGTGTAAATATCCCAAACCACGATCTTGTTCAAAGTTCTGAGATTTTTATTGTTAAATGTAACACTTTGTTTAATGGTTGTAATAATTATTTGTATAGATATGAACATTAAAGTATTTTATTAAAAAAATTAAAATGACTGTTTGTGTACTGTGTTCTTTTTGGATGATGATTAGAGTATATCAAGTTTCTAGAAAAACCAAAGTTGTAAATTAATTTTTCTTAAACAATATTTTAAAAAAATTAAACATTTGAAGCTCAGGAAATTCCAGAGAAGATTTTTAGAGACACTCTCACTTGTAAAAACAACCAGGAGTCTGGTGGCACCTTAAATACTAAGATTTATTTGGGCATAAGCTTTCGTAGGTAAAAACCCCACTTCTTCAGATGCATAGACTCACTTGTAGCAAACCCATGGATTTTCTCAACTGTTCTTCAGTGAGAAAGCACCAAAATGAGGCACTACATTTCTCATCTGCTCTTCCACTTCTGTTCGGTTTCCTGGCAATAGCAGTAGCCATACCTTTGTGACTGAGGTTTCAAGGCCCTCCAACAATAGTGTGCAATGAGATGGAGCAGCTTTTGCTTGCTACTGCTGCAAACACAGCTGCTGAAGTTGTGGAGAAAATCTGCCTGCTACAAGCACCTTTCACACAAAGGACCTCAGTTGATTGAAGATAAAATATATTTGATAAACGTTTGGTTCCTAAATTTATCTGAGCTGGATTGGAATGTTGGCAGCAAACAGAGCTTTCCATTCTGATTGTAGAATCCTGCCCACAAAATCCTCATTGAATCATACAAATCAGAGATGGAAAAGATCAATGGATATCCTTGTTTATTTCCCACCCTTAGGGCCAGGGTGGGATTGTTTCCTAGGGTGTGTATGCTCGTGCTTTGATTAATTTAGTTTTACGTGTCCCAAGCAATGGGGCTTCCCTCTTACCCTAGGAGATTTTTCCCTTCCTCTCCTTTGTATATCTCACTCTCAGGAAGTTTTCCTTAATATTCAGCCTTGATAATTAAGTTTTCTTTGATTATTACATCCCTTTCTAGTTACATAAACTCTTCTCTCCTGCTGGTAACTGCTCCCTCTGTTCCATTGGTTGGTGTACATAGTCTTTTCTCTGAGTTCTCCTGGATGATCTGATTGCTTTTTCTACATATGGATAATGTAAGTTTCATTTCAAAGTCCAGCCTGTATCCTATAGAGCTTTATTGCACTTCTCAGGTGGCTCACATCAGTCTGCCCTAGCACTCCTTGACTGAGATTCTACCATGCAATGCCTGGTTACATCTTACTGTTTCACTAATGCACAAACTCCAAACAAATTATAAACTCAAAAGAACAGAGGCCCAGCAAGAGGTAGGGGAATTAAAGTACCCCCTACACCCACTAGGTAGTAGCTTCTCTCAACTGCTTTCTGTTTGTACTTTAAGTCTATGTGTAAATTCAACAGAGAGAAAATAAAGGACTGTGGATAGTTTAAAAGAGGGGAGGATGACAAAAGGGAAACACCTATTGGGTAGATTACCTAGGATGGGAGTGACAAGGGAGATTTAGGCTAAGTATTTACAACACCTACGCGCCCTGCTATCTAGTGGACTTCACATCTCTAAGTTAGGTGCCCAGCTTTGCCCAACAATGCAGGGACCAATATAGATGCCCAAGAACGGGAGCCTCAAAAGCCAGCAAGCTGAATGGGAGCTGGTAGGAAGAAGTGAGTGCGGTGCCTAAACCACGTCAGCCCTTTCTTGCACCAAAAAAAAAAAAAAGAGCGCCAAGGGGATGGTGGGGCCGTGCCATCCTTTGCCCCAGGCAGTGGAACACTCACCCAGGAGGTGGACAACTTGGGGTCCAATACTCAGTCTGTCTAATTTGGAGCAGGGAATTGAACCTTCCCTGCCTGTGTCCTAACCAGTAGCTTCTGGGGGTGGAGATTTCAAGCACTGCTGTTGAAACTGTTCCACAATGTATGCAAGAGTTAGTCATGGATGCAGAGAAGGGTTCTGGAATGTGGGGCTCTAAGGAGCATGTCCTACACCCCACTGGACTGCAGCATAATATCCTCCAGCCCAATGGTGGCTTTTGTGTGGGGTGGGCATGCTCTGAACACACCTACTAGTGTTGGCCCAGGAGATGAGCGAGGTGGGGCATGGCTAGTGTGTGAAGCCCACTGAGTGAGTAGCTGAGCCGTTTAGCCTCATCAGGACTTGGGCATCTTTGCACAAGTGCACCAGCAGCCATTTAGGTGCCATGGGGCCATCCCCAGCAGTGTATGTGCCTAGGGCCATTAGGCATCTCCAGATTTAGGCATTAGCTGAGCAGATGTTTTGAGTAGCTAAATGTTGTACCTTAGCAACTAGGCACCTAAATCCCTTTGTGAATCTAGCCCCTCAGTTGTCCATGGGTGCCAATATACGATGGTTCTTTATTGGACATTTACAATATTAGTGCTAAGCTTGATTTAAAAACCACAAATATTGCCACGTCTGTCCCTTCCCTTAGGAGACTAGTCCATCCCCCTGCTACCTCCGGTGGGTGAGTGGCTTTTCCTCATATTCACGCCCTTCCTTCGAGCTAGCTCTCTCCCACACCCTGCTGTGTAATTCCTCTTCCTCTATTGTGGTTATACCCTTCACATTTGCACAGTAGGCTCATGTTCCCCTTTATTTGTCATTTAGCCAAACTAAATGGGTAGTGCTTTTAACGTTTCGGTCTGTGTCAATCCCTCCAGCTGTTGCTCTGAAACCCACTGGCCCCCTTCTCCAAGTTGGCACTAGCTGTCTGGTAACAGGGTGCCCAGCAGGGAATGCAATTGGCCCCACGTGGTTGTGCCAGAGCCACAGAATATAAATATATATTTATACACACAAGAGCAAGGCTGCCCATTCTCTAAGCACAGGCTGTGACTGCAAGGGTGAGATGACAGCCCTACAGTAGCTGGAATGAGGGAAGCAGGGTGATGGGAGTGAGGAAAAGGATAACAGCCCTAATCTTCCTCATCCTAGCAGTTGTTTTGAAGTTACACTCAGTGTAGGGCTTATGCTTAGCTGAGCTGGATCAGTATGACCTGAGCCAAGTGAGCCTCGAAAGGAAGCTGCTCTCTGCCATCAGAAAGAACTGCTCTCTCCCCGTGTGCTCTCAGCAGCTGGCTGTTCACCTGGAGGGTGGAGCTAGACTATGAGAAGTTGACAGCAGGGCCACCAAGTGTCCCCATGCATCCAGCTCTGTCATGCCTCCCAGCACTCACAGAGGTGGTGGCCACTGTGTAGTGGTAGCCATGTTGCACCCAGGCTAGTAGAGGGACAAGGAGGGTGAGGTAATAGCTTTTATTGGACCAGCTTCTGGTGGTGACTTCCTTATTACATCAAAGTAGAGGGGTGTTCAGATACTGCTTAAGGTAGCACCACAGAGACACAGGCAGGGCTACATCTAATGCTGTTTGCATGAACTTTGTACATGTAAAAGCTCACCCTTAATATGGGATCTTACTGTAAAAAAAAAAAAAAAAAAATTTAAATCCCTCTTAGGGACCTTCCTGAACCTGTTTCTCTCTCATTCGTATTAGTCTCTTTGCAGCTTTGCACAGCAGATCCTGGACTGAGTCATTTATTCTAAACAAAGAACATATGGTGAGAGCTGTTGGGAGATTTTGTAACAGATGCGGGATTATTCACAGTCCAACAGTGCCAGCAGTGAAATAAACTGACTGGCGAACAGTTGAGGGGTTGCAGTTTCCTTTCCCACAGTTTCTCCAAAACATTAGGCCAACCTTTTCAAAAGGGGTCACTGATCTTGGGTACCTGACTTGAGAAACCTTCAACCCAAGTTTCTACTCTTAAATACGCCCACTGCCAGCAGTGTGGTTGTACAGGTATGGGTAAGGGCAGAATCGGGTCTGCACAACTTTTATCCGTCCAAATGCAGAAGATAAGAACCACCCAGCTTGAAGTCAGAGGCCTGGGAATTCATTTATTTGCAGTCTTAACAAATTTCAAGCAATCAATAGGACATCTTCTAGGAGCGAGACATTTTTCAGAGCACAGCTTCACCGTAGACTTTTTCCCCCAAAGTAAAAGCTAGTGGCCCAGGGCTCTGTGTAATAGTTACCACAGAATCAAACACCCACACACACACACACACACACACGCCGCTTTTTGACAATTCAACAATATTCCAATAGCAACTTTTTTAAAAAGTTACAGGAGGCCTCAGTAATCGATACTATTCTTAAATTCAAAATTAGCAATGCGGGTCACCGTTCAGCCACAGCGCCTGCAACATTTCACACCTTGTTCTTGTTTTTAATGATGTAGCAATTCTGGCAACAGTGAAAATGCAGAAGCCATTAACAAAAATCCAGAATCTATTTTGTGGCTGCAGCAGGGCTGAGGGGAAACAGCGTTTGGTTCAGAATTTTATTAAACGGACATTTCGCTCCTGTGGTTGGAGCCTTCTTTGCTAGCTTTCAGTCCACAGCAAAGGATTGGTTGTAAATTCAGAAGCCCTGAAAGACCAAGGTTCATAAGTAGCTTCTTCACTATGGGCCTGACCGTGCTGAAGCTACTGAAGTCAATAGCAAAACCACCACTAGTATGCACAGGACAGTGCCCTGATGCATGACTGCACTACGCTGTAATTCCACAGCTCCCTTTTCTAAACACCCACTCAGGGAGTGGACAGCAAAGGGAGGGCTCTAATGAAGAGTTGCTGTGTTAGGGTCACGGGATGTCATTTCAGATGCAAGAGGGGAGCTACCATTGAACTGATCCCCAGGCAAGAGCCAACCACCAACTTTTCCTCCACCGAAAAGCACAGGGAGGGAGGCCAAGGAGGAGCAAACACATCGGCATCTGGGGCTGCCAGGACGTGGGTAGTAGGAGCCCACCACGGTCGAGCACCGTCTCCCAGGGCTGTTGCTTTTTCAGGTGGAACAATTCATTTGGCCCATTGCTTTTCACCGGCCTGAGGTTCTTCCAGCTGCAGGATGAAGTAGCTCAAGTTTAAGGCTGGGGC
Organism: Natator depressus; assembly: GCF_965152275.1. Classification (NCBI taxonomy): domain Eukaryota; kingdom Metazoa; phylum Chordata; order Testudines; family Cheloniidae; genus Natator; species Natator depressus. Next base: position 204,303,516 of record NC_134234.1, on the reverse strand, counting down.
TACAGATTTGAGCCTGGTCTTTGTTTGCTACCTGTAGCCTCAGCAGGCGCTCCTCAGGCTGGCACAAGGTGAGAGCTAACACCTTCCCGATGCTGGTTGCAGGGGCCCGTGGACGTGGTCAGATGGGGAGAGCAGCAGTGCTGACAGTAGTGGCCCGTGGAATGCAGGGAACAGTTACAAAACATGACTGGGACCCACATCGCCTCGGACGACCATACTCATGGGAGAGAACGTGCAACACAACACAAAGGCAGGTAAAGGAGTCAAGAGCTAGTGTCAGATGCTCTTCACCATCTGAGGAGCCCGCTGTGTCTCATGTCCCCATTGCACTGCTGGGGTTAGTGCCAGGCAGTGAGCGAGAGAAAGAGACTGCTCCCTGGGGCAGCTCAGGACTGCTGGGTGGCTGTTCTCAGGTTGGCAGAGGTTGCAGGAGAAGGTGAACACAGTTTAAGTCACCCCTGGAGGAACACACTACCTTTAATGAACATGGCCACAGCTCCCTCTTCCAGCAGCCACTGGGAGAGGAACCAGCCAAAGCATTGCTCACCTGCCTTGCACTGGACTCCAGGATGCTGGCTGGCTACACCTGATCCAATGAGTGGCAGGGAGGAGGAACAGGCAGGGCTCTGTCTGCCTTTCAGGTCTTGCCTTGTTTATTACACCAACCTCCTATTTGCTGGTGTGGGATCTACCTGCTCCTCCCTCTCCACCTGGCTGGGGTGTCGGTGCTGTTTGTACAACAACAGGTTCATTCTCCCCAGACAATGCTGGCTGCCGGTTCTGCTCCTTCCACTGAGCAGAATGAAGAACGCCATCCCCACCCCACCTCCTGTCGCTCAGAACACAGGGATCTTGTCTCTGCGCACAGAATCCAAGTCATCATCCAGCGTTAACAGAACCTAAAACGAGAGGGAGAGATCAGCACGCAGCTCCTGCGCACGACATAGCTTTAACTGCCAGCTGCTTGGCATGAGATGGGGGAGCTCAGGCCACTTCCTAGCCGTGACACAGGTGCCCCCTTCACAAAAACCCATCTGAATGGGCACTGGCTGGCCCCTCGTCAGGTGCCTCAGCAGAGAGGCTGGGGCCAAAATGGGCTGTGGAGACTGAACTCTCCTCTCCCCTTGAGAGAGAGGATCCCCAGAGCGACGTGGCGTGGTGGGAGCTTGTTGTGCTTCTCCCCAGCCTGCACTTGCTCTGTGGCTGCTGACCAGAGGGCTTCTCTGCCCAGGACAGAGCCCAACACCTTTCACCAGCACTAAAGTCGTAGGAAAAGCCAACACACCAGTAAATCAAATGCCACCAGGGCAGCACTAGGCACCGCACAGCTGGGTAGGAAACAAAACTGGCTGCACTTCCTGACTGTGCGCTTCAGGAGGGGCAGGGGAGAGGCAGCAGGGGGACAAGGGCTCAGCCTCACCTCTCCACTGCCTCTCTTCCTCCCCCAGCCCAAGGACAGTTTGTTCTCCCACCCCCAGGGGCACCCCCTTGGCATTACACAACAAGGTCAGGAAGGGCAGCAAGCTTAGTCCAGTTGGCTAATACAACTTACCTGCCACTTTTAGTTAGGGAATCCCAGGAGTGGCTAAAGCTCCATACTAGGGGCTTCACTGGGGGTCCAGTGGGGTCCCCAGCAGGCGCTAGTGTGACAGCTGAGAAAGAGGGAGTCTCAGATGGTGTGGGGGGAGAGAAGAGAGGAACAAGGGCAATGTCCCCCCGCCCCATTATGGCTGCATCAGCCACAGTCCTCAAGGGGACTCCAGGCCAGGAAGTAATTAAAAGAATGGAAGGGGGTGGAGTGGTGGAAAATGAGCCAACCCAATCACAGCAGGAGACACGGCTGTTGAACTTGGAGTTGGAGCATCCCCTTGCAGGGGCAGTCTCAGGAGCAGAGCAGGTGGAAAGACAAGTCAAGGATGGGGCTGATGCTCCCCAGAAGCAGGCTGTATGAACAGGGGTCAGGATGTAGCACACCACCACCAGGTGCCGGGGGCTGCCAGCACAGCCAAGGTTACATATGTGCCCCAGCTGGAGTGAAACAGAAGAAAGATGGGGAGTGGTGGGGGAATAGAGTGAGGGATGAAGAACAACAGCAGGAGAGAGAGGTGGAAGGGGAATGGGCAGGAGATGGAGTGAGAGAAGCAGCTCACCAAGAAGGAGAAGAACAAGGCAGCTGCTGAGAGGAAGTGCCAGACGTCATGGTCATCAAAGAAGCCCAGCAGGATGCACGGGCGATTCTTCTCTCGGGATTCTGCCGGGGTCTCCTAGGGAGAGAGGGCAGAGGGCTGAGGAGGAGCAGGCTCCCATATCTTCTCTCTCACACAGAGTGGGGACAGACACTTGGATGGCACGTTGCTGGCATCGCCCATCCGAACATTTCACAAAACTCCCCCGGCTTAACCCTTCGGTACCATGTGGGATGTCAGACCAAAGAGCTGCACCGGGGAGAGGCATCTGTTTAGTAAGAGCGAGTGGGCAGAGAACGTGAAGGGGAGAGAGCGAAGCGGTAGCATGAGGAGACAGAGAGGGGCTAGAACACTGGACTTGGAGTCTGGAGACATGGGTTCTTCTCCCAGATTCAGAGCTTCCAAGGACAGAAGGCACCGTGGTGACCATCTAGTCTGACCCCTGGTATAAAACAGGCCATAGAACTTCCCCAGTAATTCTGGTCAAGTTACAACTTATCTTCCAGAGATAGAGAAGCCACCGAAACCCCAGGTAACTTGTTCCAATGGTAGTGACCCTCACTGTTAAAAATGTGCACCTGAGATCTAGTCTCAATTTCTCCACTTCAGCTATCAGACACCCAGCTGTGCCACTGACCTGCCCCGTGACCTTCAGCCTCTGTTTCCCCTCCCATTCAGTCTCCCTTCTTTATACAGTACAAGCTGTTTTATCGGGTACTTCACCAACCGGAAAGCTCTATAAACCGGCATTTCTGATCTTCATTGAAAGTCCGGTTTATAGTCTGGTTGGCATGGGGCTGGCAGGAGGCTGGGGCGCGGGAGGAGGTGCGGAGCGCGGGCTCTGGGAGGGAGTTTGGGTGTGGAATGAGGCTTGGGGCACAGGACACCGGATCCGGGGGCCACTCACCTCAGGCAGCTCCCCAGCAAGCGGCGACCTGTCCCGGCTGCTCCTAAGTGGAGGCGCAGCAGGCAGCTCTGCACGCTGCCTCCACCAGCAGGCTCTGCCCCTGCTGTGGCTCCTGGCCAATAGGAGCTGCAGAGCCAGCGCTTGGGGCAGGGGCAGCGTGCAGAGCCGCAGCCAGGACGGGTTGCCACTTGCGGGGAGTCGCCTGAGGTGATAGCCCCCTGGATCCAGCACCCCGAGCCACCTCCCGTGCCCCAACCCCCTGGCCTGAGCCCCCTCCCACACCCAAGCTCCTTCCCTCTTAGTTAACCAGCATTTTCCCACTTACCGGCACTCCCCATTCCCCCAACATGCTGGATAAAACAGCTTTTACTGTATTGTGAGCACTTTAAAGCAAGGATGGTTTCTTAAACTGTTTGTGTACAGTGCCTAGCTCAATGGAGCCCTGATCTCAGCTGGGGCCACTAGGTGCTAGTGGAATACAAACAAAAACAACAAAACTAGACCTTGATAGTTTCATCTCAGTGATACTCATGAATAAAATCCATCCCCACTCTCTGCCCTCCTGTGGCTGCTATAAACAAAACTGCAAACAAATTCAAATCTCTGCTTACTTCAGACTGCCCGAGCCTTCTAACACCAGACATGCCCTTGGAATTAACCAAAACAATGACCTACTTGGGGGCAGAACCTGATCTGAAAACACGCCCCCATCTATCGACATTTGCTCATTCTTGCAACAAATCTCTACAGACTCAACTCCTGGATTCCAGACACCTTTAGCTTATAGGTTGCACAAAAAGTCTAACAGTGACTATGATTCCCCACCTATCAATCTTTATCCCTTGACCCTGTCACCACTGAAAACAGCAGTTCAAACTTTCTATTTCAATGAGATCTTCCATGTGCAGGCAACACCATCACGGTCTCAATACTGGGAGCACTACAGTGGCACAGGGATCCGGGTCTATGAGATTTTTAACATTATGCAGGTAAGAGATATACACAATGACTTACAAGCATTCAGAGAAATTTCTGCCCTCTGTGGTTACCAACCCAAAAAAGACCTCACTGCTCCATAGTGCAGCTCTCTACTATCCTTTTTTCTAAGCTACTTGACCTACTAAAGAAAGGCTCCATCTCTAGCCCCTCGTGGCAAACTGAACCTAACAAACTTTGGAGAAACAAGCTGGGTAAGATAATATCTTACTGGACCAACTTCTGTTGGTGAGAGAGAAGCTTTTGAGTCACACACAGGTCTTCTTCAGGTCTGGGAATAGGGTTGCCAATTTTGGTTGGACTATTCCTGGAGGTTTCATCACAAGACATAATATATAACGAAACATTCATCTTTAATTCCTGGAGACTCCCAGACAATCCTGGAGGGTTGGCAACTCTATGACTGGGGAAGAAACTCTCAGAGTCACAGCTAAATGCAAGGTGGAACAGATTGTTTAGCAAAAGTAGTTAGCACATATTGTAAGAGACCATTCCAGACAACCTGGTCTGCTAGCACCTCTGCACTCGGAGGACAAAAAAAGGGGGTTAGTGGGTTACAGATTGTTGTAATAAGCTGTAAATCCAGAGTCTCTGTTCAGTCCCTGATTTTTGCTGTCTAGCAGAGGAATGAATTTAAGCTCCCAGGCATGTCTTTTGAAAACATTTTGGTAAAAGACAAAAACACCGTCACCTGTGGGTAAACAGTTTTCACAGAGTGATCACTCCATATCTGACCTCTCAGTCCTCATCCCCAAGGAAACCTGCACAACACAAAAGACGAGCCTGGGAGCTTAAATTCATACCTCTGCTAGACACTAAAAATCATGGGCTTTGTCTCCACTACCACTTTTGTCAGCAAAACTTTGGTCAGTCAGGTGTGAAAAAAACCACTCCCCTGACCGACATAAATTACGCTGACAAAAGCACTGGTGTGGACAGCGCTATGTCTGTGGGAAACACTCACCCACCAACACAGCTACCGCCGCTCATTGGGGGTGATTTAATTATGCTGGCTGGAGGAGAGCTCTCTCCCATTGGCATAGAGTGGCTACCCAGGAGACCTTACAGCGGGGCAGCTGCAGTGGTACAGCGGTGCTGCTGTAAGGTCCTGAGTGTAGACACAGCCATAGTCTTAATAATGACACTCGACTGATGGGTCATTGCAACAATCTGTAACCCACTAATCCCTCCTTTTGTCCTATGTCTACAGGGTTGTTAACGGGCCACTTCACCTTGAATGGTCCCTTAGTTTAGCAGAAGACATTTGTGCACATTCTATCTGCTCAATCTTGCATTTAGCTGTGACACACTGAGTACCTTTCCCAGACCTGAAGAAGAGCTCTGTGTAAGCTGGAAAGCTTGTCTCTCTCACCAATGGAAGTTGGTCCAATACAAGATGTTATCTCGCGCATCTGGTCTCACTAATATCCTGGGACTGACACGGCTACACCACCACTGCATACAAGCTAACTTCTTTATCAGTTGCTCTGTGCTTCCTCCAGACCAAAATCTTAAATAAATATTCTGTATGAACACTGTGTTCAGGGATCATGAATTCTGCGTGGTAAGCATTCAGAGCATAGGAGAATCTAGAAAGACACTGGAAAGACAAAAACCCTTCTCCATTATACAAACAGAAGCAGGAGAAAAGAAATTACCCTCCAAATAAACAGCCACCTGGAGTAATTCTAGATCTGTGAGCTTCTACAAGAGCTCATGTTACAGACCTACCAAGGTATAGCTATATTTTCTTTCTCCACCAACAGCCAGTACTCTTTCTGGATCACTTTCACACCACCCTCTCAATTCACGTTAATGTAATAAGGAACACACGGGATCAACAGTGTGGTACATGATGCCCTTGGCTATTCCTGTGCTAGTGTCAGTTATTTTTGGCTCATGTCTGTAATAGTCCCCATCTTTCCAATACATTGAAGGAGTTTGCCCTTTCTTTGCCATGTACGGTTATTAATGATCCAGATGCCTTTTCCTAAAACATTTTTTTGCAGGATAAAAAGGGATATTCAGAAGTATGGACTGGGGAAGGAAGAGGGAGCAGAAATGATGGAGGAAGAGAGAGAGAAAGAGAGATGGGGCTCAAGACAGATAAATGTGTGACCTTTACCTCCCAGCTGCTGAGGTTTTGGAAGAAGAAGTAAAGGGCTGCAGCCCAAACCGCGGCCGTGGCCACAATGCAGAACAGTGGAATGGGCAGGAGCTTCTCAGAGCTGCGGAGCTGCAACGATCAAAAGGAACAAGGCCTCAAAAATCAGCCCAGGGAGGCAACATACAATTTCCTTTCCAAGAACCATCCAGCTGTGCACACAATCACAGCAAAGGGCACAGTCCCGGCACACCCCTGAAAACAGGAGGGTGTAGTCAGTAGCACAGGGCATCCATTATTCTCAATTTTGGATCAGAAAATCATCTGCCTCTTCAACTTTCTGAAAGCTCTGGCTTCATTTATTGCCCCTTTTAGGAGAATCTAAGGCCCGGTCTGCACTCTGCAAAGAGACATAACAAGCAGCGTCTGGCAGGCTTGCAATGCTATACAAAGCCCTGCATCCTCTTGCCGACGCCAGCCCAGGAGTTTTACAAGCTCGGTTTGAGACACCCAAGATGGGCTGTCTGCGACGGCTCCTCAGCAGGGCAATCACAAGTGTTGCAGCTATAACAGCTCAACCTATCCTCCGAATACATCCCTAAGTGCACGGCACCCTGTGTGGAAAGTACCCAGAAACCCCTGCTCCCAGCAACAGTGCTACCTAGGGGATAGGTGCTCTGGAGTCCCAGAATGCACTGGTGCCCTCATAGTGTAAAGTGGACTGATGTGTGGCTGCGCCACATGGTTTCTGTAAAAAAAACAGCTGATCATGTGTCGCCGATGGGCTTCCCCCAAGCCCCTAACACCAAGGCCCCCCATGCTGCAGAATTAGCAAGTCCCCAGCGGGAGTGGACACTGCAATCAGAGGAGCAGCGAGGGGCACAGACATTGGGCAGCCAGCCCCCCTTCACACTGCACTGCAGGAGTGGTGGAGACACAAGGAACTGCTGCACGAAAGGCCTTCGTTCCCCCAACGGGAAGGCAGAGGAAATAAGGGCTGATAAGGGGAAACAAGCTGCCTCCTTTACCTTCATGATGATGTAAAAGGCCAGATACAGCAGTAGGTTACAGATAAAGATCCCCAGCATGTAGGAGGCAAAGTCCCTTGGCCGATACACCAGTCCAAAGACAGCACTGAGAGAAGGGAGGGACAGAGACAGACACATTAACCAACTTCTTCACCCATGCTGGGGAGGGAGACTCCAGAATGAGTCAATCACACACTGCTCCTGCTATCACAGGACACTTGACACACACCGGTTTGGCCTCACAGCCCTCTGGGGTGGCAGGTAAATACTCTATGTCCTATTTTACAAATGAGAAACTAAGGCGGGGTGGGGGAAAGTGATTTGCCACAGGGAGCCAGTGGAAGAACAGAACCCAGGAGTCCTAGCCCGCCCTCTCCCCACCCCCACGCAGCCAACTCATATATCACACTCCTGCCCTCACTTCTGTGGTTTCCGATCTTATTTGACACTATTTTGTCTTTTCTGCTCAGTATTCAGAACCTGTGAGTGGGCGGGTGAGAGGCTGAGAGGAAATGACTAGAGCGCCCCCTGCTGCCCCTCTTATTGGCTTGCAGGACCCCTTTCTCCCAGGCCCTACTGGGCAGCAGGGGATATCTGACAGTTGGATCCACTTCAGAGTGAGCTGGAAATCTCTAGTCAGTTTTAAATGAAGGCGTTCAAGTAGTTTCAGGGCCTACACCTGCCCCAGAGCCCCTGCCAACTTCTTGTCTTTTGCAGTCACATCTCCCTGTGGCATGCTGCTGTTTGGAAGATCCAATCCACACAAACAACAGAGCACACGGACTATCTGTTAAAATTACACTGGACATTGACTAGGAGCATAAGCTAGGAGCTACATTCCAGCTGAGAAGTTTACATTCTGACAGCCTAAATTCCTCCCTTGTTTTTCAGTTGAATTTGGGATTCTTCTTCACTCCCTTTCCTGGATGGTTGTGCTGTGGTTGTGGACTGTTAAGCAGCCAGAGGTGGTTTCATTTCAGCAATAAAAGGCCAGATTTTTAGCCATGTGTTCGTCTCTTCTGACCCACTCCAGGGGCACAACATTCCTGGAAAGCTGCCTTAAAGCAGCAGCACCCTCCATATAGTGAAATCCACAGCTATGGCAAAGCTACGCCAGCTGTTCCTGCCCTACCCCTGGTGCAGGGGAGTGGCTGGAGCAAAATGCGTTTTGGTGATCCTGGCTGTTGGAGGAAATTAAGACAGGATAGAAAATGAAGAATTCTGCTGGTGGTGGATTTAAGGAGGCACAATACAATTACCCAAACTAGGTTTTAACAAGGAATTTTCTTGGGAAAAGGCGTCAAGGAAACTTTAACAAGAGGCCAGGATTTTGATTTTACATCTCGTCCAAGAACTGGCCCCTCTAGCAACATGGTCTAACAGCATGGCAGGGCACTGGACGAGTCCTGACTCAGGGTGCATCTACACAGCACAAGCAGTTCAGGGGCTAGCAAGCTTGAATCCAGTTAGCATGGGTGACAACAGCAGTGACAACCGCACAGTGAGGTCTAGCGAGCCGAGTACGTACCCTGGGCCTTGTATTACCTACGCTGAACCCTGTGCTGCACCGTCTCCACTGCTGTTCTTAGCCACACTCGCTGGATTCAAGCTCGCTTGGGTAGGCTACCCCATGAACAGCGGGCCCTACCAGAGGGGACGGACAAGTGCCACCTACAAAACCACCAACACTGCAGTCTGCAACACCTCCGTTTTGCTGGAGGTCTCCCATGTACATATTGAGCAGGCCTGACCCATTTTAGCTTCTCAGCTCTAACAGGATCATGCCCCTGGTTTGAGCTCTGTAAAGCCTGGAACTCACCTCCACTTTAGGGTTGCTGAAATCCAGCAGAAGGATCTGAAAGACTCCCACACAAAGACCACTACATTTCTACCCCCATTCCAGCCACCTACAACAATCAATGCTGAAACACGCGCACACCCCACTACTACTTACAAGGACCAGTTGACCAGGTTTCCAACAATAAGCAGCACCATTCTGTCCTGGGGAGAAGGCACAATAATCACAGCTGATGAATGTTCAGTCTTCACCAATGCTATACAAAACGTGGCGAGGAGTGCAGGCAGAGAAGTTTGTCACGGCAGTTCAAGAGACTCTCACAGATTTAAAATTTGCCTCTCACAAATGCATGAATGCGTGAGTGTCAGATCCTTTTTTTTGGTGAACATTTGTGCTAGGAAAACAAATCGCTCCAATTTTATGGATTTTAAAGGGATATTGCGGAGTGGAAATCGAATCTGTTCCAAAAAAGGAGTTCCAAGATGTTTCCGGTAATGCACCAGCTCCTGAATCCCCTGGTCAGTTTTTTTGGTTTTCCAAATAGTATTTTTCCTATTTCTTAAAAATAATAATAATAATAATAATAATAATCTCACACACAGAAAGGGACTGACTGCACAAGGGACACAGGGAAAACGATTAAGCACAAAGCGCTGTCAAACACATAAGAGAACTCCCCCTTCTCCCCAACCTTTTCAGTTCCAGTGAGCTTAGGTAGTTCTTGTAACTAACTATAGCAGCTATAATGGGTGAAAAACTTTGCAGGCTTTTTAAGTGGAAGATGCCCCTTTGAGCCTAAACCTGCTTTCATCACATTCAACTTGTTCTGGTGTTGTAGGTGTGAATTTCTCTTCCTAATTAACAGTGTTTTCTTAAGATCCCCGTGGTCGTACACTGCCTGGGAAATTCAGTCTGTCGTGTCCCAGGAGAAGTAAAAGAAGCCTCTTTTAAAAAAGAAACAGACGGGGTGTGTGGAGCCTAGCTGCTTGAAAATTCAGTCACCCAGGACAGCCAGGAACGGCTCGGCCCGTAAGGCACACGAGGCGCCAGGCTGGAGTCAGTGCTGAACGGCCTCTGACAAGAAGTGAGTTTAAGGGACTTGGGTAACAACCACATCTTGGTTTTGGCTGCAAAACCCCGTCAGCCCCAGGGCGAAGCAGGAACAGCAGCAGCTGTAGCTCTGCAGCTAAAGCAACAACCAGGGTAAGGCTGTAGGGGACAGCAACTGTTCGGAATGCAGTGCTGAGCTCCCTATGCTAACAGCTTCCGAATCATCGATGTTTTTAAAAATATCCCCCTTCCTTGACCAATTCACCTCAAACTCCCCACAAAAGCATCCTGCGGCCTAAGACAAAGAGTGTGGAATTCCAGACCAAGGACAGAAGCTTTATTTTGTTGGAGGGGGTTTTCAAAAAAAAAAAAAAAAAAAAAAAGATTTCTTTGCCCACTCATTTGAAGAGCCACATGTGCTGCCTACACACGCTCTGCACGGCTTTAACCACTCCCTAGCCGGCAACTGAGTAACTGCCAAGGATGGGCTGGGGCTTGGGAAACCACTTACCATGTACATTGGCCGGCTGCACTGCTGGATACAGTCCGTGTACAGCACCATCGCCACCCGGCGGAAAATCCCAAAGTCTGCTGGAGATAAGAGGACAGGAAAGCCAGTGTATCCAGCCGAGTAGCCCTGACAGGGCAGTGAGGCAGTATCGCTACCCAGGGAGCAGGGTGACACTAACTGAGGAGGGCATGCAAGTGGGGAGCCCACACCCACCAAGCCGGATTGCTTTGCCTTCCCTTTGGGAAGCAAATCATTAGTGCAGCAGCTCGTGATTCACAGTGCAGGGGGTGTCAATGCCACAAGGGGACACTGGAATACAGACAGCTGTCAGCTGAATGGCATTTGGCCATGCAGAGTTTCAACACCCACCTATCACCCACTGGCATTGTCCGAGAGTCCCCCTAACATGTACCTGGCATATTCTGTGGCTGATCCTCAGAGGGAGGCAGGAGCATGTGCTGAGGCATGGGGAAAGGCCAAGCAGTCTCCACACTTCCCTTCTCTAAGGAATTTTCACCTAGGGAGATATTCATCCGGTCCCACCCACAGAGAAAATGGCTGCAGGGTGTTGAAGGGGCTGGAATCCTCCCCTCAGGCTGCAGGACAGCTCCTCCTCCAGCCCCTGAAACTACTGCACTGTCCCGACTGGAGGGATTGTGGCGGACAGTTCCACATTCTCATAGGCCCATCCCCTTCAGAGACATGTGTGGAACTGGTGGAGTCCAGAGCACCAAGATTGGAGCCCTCCTGCATGCCTGCTCCGACCGCAGGCCCCTTTCTGCAGTGGAACAGGTGCGGTTCTGCTGCCATGTGCACTTCCTGTGGCCCACACTCTGCCACTGATTTCACTCCTAAAGAACCCACACAGCAGGCTAAAGGAACATACGTTCCCCATCCATTTGCTCCATTGCTGCTCACTCAATCCAAACAGGGAAGAAAGGGAGCTGCTGGTTACCTGTGTCAGGGACATCTGAGACCAAGGGCAGCAGAAGAAAAAGGAGAAAGAGGTCTGTGAGTGGAGCGCAACAGCTGTGTGGGGCCTGCACATCTAGGTAGGAGAGCAGATGCCTCACAGCTGCCTCTCTGAGTGCTGGGTGGTTTGACCGCTACAGGAATACTGTAGTGCACCCAGGTACAGCACCACCTTTGGGCGCCACATAACAGAGAGAAACACTCTGGGCAGAGAGTCCCTGTGACAGCATGCTTAGGAGCCCTGTAGCTGGAGTGCCACAAAGTGGGTCACTGTGCTGGGCTCTCCCAGTGCCAGGCAGCAGAGGTGTCAGAACAGGAAGACAGCGTTAGAAGAGTGGCATACCCCCAGGCCTGGCGCACAGGCGCTGGCAGGAAGACTGACTTTGCAGAGGTGGCATAGGCTGCCGGGGTTACTAATTCTTGTGCCCCAATTCAGGGTGGGGAGCGAGAGGCATGTGAGCACCAGGGGCAAAAAGCCCATTTCTCCTCAGCCACCAGGCTTACCTATTTTGAAGCGGCCCATGTAGTAGATCTGGGTGCTGAGAGCCAGCGAGGCCACGACGTGGATGACTGAGAAGATGACCCAAAACCACACATCATTCTTTCCGAACACCTGGGAGCAAAACAGAAAAAATGGTGGGTTCTCAGGCTCCGCCGCCCATCGTTCAGCCCCCAACGCCTCCCCCAGCTATCAGAAACACTTGCCAAATACAGACCCTGCGAAAGGGTAGGGCCAAAACGTTCAACCTCAGGTCAGATTCCTAAATCCATATTTAGGCACCTAAATAAACGTGAGCTGGTTCTCCAGAAGTGCTGAGCACCCACAAGCCCAACCTGAATAAAAGGGAGCTGCACCCACCTTATAGTAGCTCCATCTAGGTTGCATTTCCCTAGTTTGTTTATGAGAAGGTCATGCGAGGCAGTATCAAAAGCCTCACTAAAGTGAAGCTATACCAGGTCTACCGCTTCCCCCCTATCCACAAGGCTTGTTACCCTGTCAAAGAAAGCTATCCGGTTGGTCTGACATGGTTTGTTCTTGACAAATCCATGCCCGACTGTTACTTATCACCTCATTATCTTCTAGGTGTTTGCAAACTGATTGCTTAATTATTTACTCTATTGTCTTTCCCAGTATAGAAGTTAAGCTGACTGCTCCGTAATTCCCCAGGTTGTCCTTATTTCCCTTTTTATAGATTGGCAAAGGGAAAATATAGTGCCAATTGTCTGGAATCTCTCCCGTCTTCCATGACTTCTCAAAGATAAAATGAGAGCCAAGGCCCTACGGTATTGGTCACGCTCACCCAGGGGCCATCAGACTTTGCAGGCCCCACTACCCTATGCTCCCCGCCCCCTGTACTTTTTCTCCATTGGGTCAGTGCTTTTCCTTCCTGGAGAGCAGGGTGGGTAGGAGAGAGCCATACCACTCCAAGGACAGCCAGGCAAATGACCACGGCAAAGGAGGCGTAAGCAGAGTAAGCACTGGCGTTGATGTCAGGGTGGCGGGTCTGGTACAGCTTGAGCATGCAGAGTCCTGCAATCATGTACATGAAGGAGGTGTCTGTGAAAGGAAGAGAACAGAGAGAATGAAGACAGGGTTTTTCCCTACTCACTGCCCAGGGGACTGGGATGGCTTTTCAGAGTGTGTCTGTAAATCAGGGCTGAGCCCATGGGCCAGACCCTTGGCTGGTAGGTATAGCTCCCTAGAGCTATGCCAATTTGCTCCGGCCATTCTCCAATTTGCACTGTGAGCTCCCTGGGTGCTGTGAAGCAATGCAGAATGAGAATTAAGTGCTTGGAATATGCCAGTGCAACACAGGGCCACATGGGATTATTGCTGGGAACAGGTGAACTGACCTACAGGGAGACAGTTTCCAGCCTGATGGGGCTGAGGTCCACATGTTAGATACATGGGCCATTGAATCTTCTGGGGGGGAATCAGGAGCTGTCAGGGCCTCAGAGGCAAATGATTTAGGCCTTGTCTACGCTACTTTTGAACGCTGAGTGCCAGAATTGAGGGGAATCATGGTTCTTGCCAGCAGAGTGTTAACACAGTCACCTGGACAGTGTATCATCAACTGGAGTACAAAAAACACAACATTCACTAACTGGTCCCTGCACACCCAACATGTGGGCAAGCTCCAAAGAGGTCTGCAGGCCTAGCATCCCGGGGGATGCCGAAGTTCCACTTGGCTGATCTGCTTCAAACCTGAACGGGTGAAATCTGAGCCCTCCTTCCCCATAAGTTTCTCTGTTGGCTGGAGTTCTCCACTTACCAAACTGGAAATTAGAGTAGTTGGGGCAGACATGGTAACAAGCACTGAGAACCCCTTCCATCATCAAAGCAATGCCCATGGCATAGAAAAGACCAAAGTGTTTGGGGATTCCGTACTCCTGGAAGAGGAGGAGGGAAGAGAACACAAGGGACACAGTGTCATATCCTCACTAGTCAGAGCTTACACTCCTATGGAGCTCAAACTACATTTTACACACACTCACATTCCAATGAAGGGTAGCCACCTCTGGGGTGTCTATGGCACACAACAGCACACTGCCATGCTACTTAGCAGTCTAAGAACCAGCTAGATGGAACTGTAGGGAGGGTTGACGGGGCAGAATGCAGCTGACCACGGGGGAATTTGTCAGTATACTGACACTGAAAAACCCCAGCCCAGATTCCCCACTCCCCTGCCCCTTGTGTGGTGATTTACACCCGGGCAAAGGGAGCACACCACGGATGTAAGGCACTATCACATAGGAAAAGTAGCATTTTACACCCGTTTTCCACAGATGTAAATGAGAACACCGGTGCACGGCAGCGGGGAATTGAGCCCCCCAGCCCTTCTGAGAAGAGATCTTTGCCAGGACCCAGTTTAGGTCTCCATTGAAAGTCCAGGAACACGGATCCCTACCATACCGGGGTACTTGTTTAGAACTTAATTGGGGGAACAGCACCACCTACTGAAGCAGCACTGCCATTGCCGCCAGGACTTGCCGCCTCTAATGTCACCCATGCACATACTGGACAGACACAACCCCTCTTTGTTGTGAGATCTGATCAGACCAGAGCTGAGACCAGTGCTTAATTTGTAAGGAAAGAGGTGCTGGGCCTCAAGCTAATTTTTTTTTTTTAATTCATAAATTCATAACTGAAGCAGCAAGCTCAGAGGTGCCGGGGCTGTGAACGGCAAAATCATGGAGCAGGTCCCCAAGGAATCCATTTTGAAGCCCTTGGAGGAGAGGAAAGTGATCAGGAACAGTCAACATGGATTCACCAAGGGCAAGTCATGCATGACCGACCTGACTGCCTTCTATGAGGAGATAACTGGCTCTGTGGATGAGGGGAAAGCGGTGGATGTGATATATCTTGACTTTAGCTAAGCTTTTGATACAGTCTCCCACAGTATTCTTGCCAGCAAGTTAAAGAAGCATGGGCTGGATGAATGGACTATAAGGTGGATAGAAAGCTGCCTATTTTGTCTGGCTCAACGGGTAGTGATCAACAGCTCAATGTCTAGTTGACAGCTGGTATCAAGCAGAGTGCCCCAGGGATCGGTCCTGGGGCCGTTTTTGTTCAACATCTTCATTAATGATCTGGATGACGGGATGATTTGCACCCTCAGCAAGTTCGCAGATGACACTAAGCTTGGGGGAGAGGTAGATACGTTGGAGAGTAGGGATAGGGTCCAGAGTGACCTAGACAAATTGGCCAAAAGAAATCTGATGAGGTTCAACAAGGAAAAGTGTAGAGTCCTGCACTTAGGAAGGAAGAATCCCATGCACCGCTACAGGCTGGGGACTGACTGACTAAGCAGAAGTTCTGCAGAAAAGGAGCTGGGGATTACAGTGGATGAGAAGCTGGATATGAGTCAGCAGTGTGCCCTTGTTGCCAAGAAGGCCAATAGCATATTGGGCTGTATTAGTAGGAGCATTGCCAGGAGATCGAGGGAAGTGATTATTCCCCTCTATTTGGCACTGGTGAGGCCACACCTGGAGTACTGCATCCAATTTTGGTCCCCCACTACAGAAGGGATGTGGACAAATTGGAGAGAGTCCAGCGGAGGGCAACAAAAATGATTAGGGGGCTGGGCACATGACTTACGAGGAGAGACTGAGGGAAGTGGGGATATTTAGTCTGCAGAAGAGAAGAGGGAGGAGGGATTTGATAGCAGCCTTCAACTACCTGAAGGGGGGTTCCAAAGAGGATGGAGCCCGGCTGTTCTCAGTGGTGGTAGATAACAGAACAAGGAGCAATGGTCTCAAGTTGCAGTGGGGGAGGTCTAGGTTGATATTAGGAAACACTATTTCAATAGGAGGGTGGTGAAGCACTGGAATGGGTTACCTAGGGAGGTGGTGGACTCTCCATCCTTAGAGGTTTTTAAGGCCCGGCTTGACAAAGCCCTGGCTGGGATGATTTAGTTGGCGTTGGTCCTGCTTTGAGCAGGGGGTTGGACTAGATGACTTCCTGAGGTTTCTTCCAACCCTAATATTCTATTATTCTATGCCAAGCCTAGAGTTCCTAGGGCTCAGCCTGGGCACAAATTAAGCACTGGCTGGAAGACTAAAGGTTCCTAGATCTATGGTTAAAATAAGCTTCCTGTTCAGTGCAGCTCAAGCAGAGCCAGCCAAGTTCCTGTGGAATAAAATGGACTTGTCTCCACCTCCTTACAAAGGAGTGGAGAGGTTCGAGTCTCACCCTGTGGCTTTGTGCTCTTCTCGGGGGATGTTCTAGACTTCTAAAAAAATTTAAAAATACCCTGTGATAAACAGGAGAGGTTCTCTATCCAAAGCTGATTGCTCAGAACTCCTCAGTCCGTTTGGCAGAGCCGAGAGCAGGCTCTCATTCATGCTGCATTAATGCTCCATGGAGTGACGTGTTTCACACGTGGACGCCATGCGGTAATGGCCACATTACAAATCCAAACCTAGGTCTTTGTCCGGGGACTATCTCTCAAGCACCCCTCCTCTCACTGCCCCCAGGGCGCTAACTAGAACAGATTCCTGCCCAAC
This sequence comes from Natator depressus, assembly GCF_965152275.1. Lineage (NCBI taxonomy): Eukaryota > Metazoa > Chordata > Testudines > Cheloniidae > Natator > Natator depressus. The sequence goes on along the minus strand of NC_134234.1, from coordinate 204,286,957 downwards.
GACTCTACCCCCTTTCCTTCCCTGGGGCTCACTGTCCTCCGTCTGTGCAGACCCAGCGAGGAGTCCAGTCACAGGGCTCTCTCCGCTTGCTGCAGAGGCTGAGCGGGGGCACATTCCATACCAGCGTGTAGATGTCTTTGGCTTCCAGCAAATGGCGGTGGAGAATGTCTCTGCGAAACACGATCAGCAGGAAGAGGAAGCCCAGCAGCACGTGGCCCACGTTGCTCAGGACATTGTTGAAAGCGCTGCGGGGAAGAGGAGTCCCCCCGAGAGAGAGTTAAGGGATTTGTGGGGCGAGAATACATATTTTAAACATCCCAGAGGACATCTTCCCACACCCAAGGTGATCCACCCTGGCAGTAAATCCATTGATATTCATGCCAGAAACGCCCATTTGTGATCCCCTGGTCTGCTCCCCTGCACAACGCAGGCCACAGAACATCATCCAAATTAAACTAAGCTAAGGGTAAAGGTTTGGTTCTGCAGGGCAAAGGCTCCCGCCCCACAGCAGTCAAAGGATTCAGCAGAGCTCTACAAACAGGTTGATTTTACATGCTGAATATGCAGCAACACCCAGGTACAGTAGATTCAGCCTGGCTCAATGCTGGACTCCTAACCCTCAGAGCATTTCTGCACTGCTATTTGAAATGGATCATTTCTCTGGATGAAAGGTTTGACCTGGACTCCTTCGTACAGTCGCTGCTCACATGCGTGTATGTGAAAAGGTCTGAAAAATGAACTTAGCTGCGATTTGGTGGGTTTGCCTTGGTGCCCCACCCTACATTTTCCCTGGGTCTCTCTCTCAGACAACTCAGTGGAAAGCCACCCCAGCAACTGCACAGAGGGGCTCCAGTCCCATCCCTGAACATACGGTGACCTCACACTGACTTTATAAGCTTGGCAGGTACAAAACCTTGCCTTCCCTGATCCCCTCTGAAGGGGTATTAAAGAAAGGCAACGCCCTTCCAGCATGCACCACCAAGAGGATGAATCTTAAGTCCAAGTGAGCCAGCCGGTGAATGGATACAAAGGGTTCACTCACCTCAGGACCCCCAGAGGATGAGCACAGAGGAAGTTATAGTAGCAGATATCCTGGTTACCAGTAACGTTCACCACCTGCAGAGTGGAAGGGGAACTGGTGTTAGAGCTGGGGTGAAGTGCAGTGTGCACAAGCTGAGGAGGAGGGCAAAGTGAACCCGATCAGCATAGAATTAGCAATTCACAGCAGCATCCAACCACCACTGGCTGCAACCTAGCCTAGTGTTGTGCCCAGAAAACTGCCTGTCACAATCCACTCTCAGTTAACAGACACATGTCATGGACTGAGCGTCCCTGTCACATTGAAGCCTTGAGATAGAATTCAAGGCACTTACAACACACACACAGGCCTGGCTCTTGAAAACCCCTCTTGTCCTGCTGGACTTGTGTCTTCTTTTAAAGAAACACAACATGAATTTTAAAGAGCCAGGGCTGTAACACAGACGTGTCTCCGCCTTTCTGACCACAGGAGGGAGCTGCCCAAGGGTTTCCATCCCTTACTACCCCAGCTTCAGCTGCCAGCCCATGCATCAGACAGGGCCTCAGGGGCCGTCTGCTGAATCCACGCTTCCAGTCTTTAGCATTTACTTTCCTTTATTGTTTTTAATTTGCCTGGTTTATGTGCTCTGGGCCATATGGCAGGTAAGTTTGGACACAGGTATGGCTGTGTTCTGGATCCAGACAACAGTGTCTCAAAAATATATTTGGGGGAGCAAACCAGGACTGCTTTGCCCAATCACTGGAACAAAGAAATGGGTCAGCCTCAAGACCAAGGCTCACACATGCACAAGAGATGGAGCTTTCTCAGTGACTGGCCAACGAAGGTGGAACTGGCTCCTGGAAGATGTCAGGATGGTGAAAATGAACCTCAGTGCAAAACACACTTTTCTCACCAATTCCACAATACCACAGAGAGAGAGAGAGAGAGAATGAGAATGGGCAGCAGGTATAATAGGCCAGAGGAGGCTAAGCCTCCCCTAAACCAAGCCCTGGCCCCGCCCACACTCCACCAAGCCAGCGGGAGCTCAGCTCCGGCTGGAGGCCAGCAGGCAGCTGGGGCCAGCAGGTGACCCAATGCTGGGGCTGGCTGGCAGCTCCTCTGGCCACCAGGAGGGAGGGGCGGGGCTGGGCAGGGCGGCGGCTTGGGGCTCCAGCAGATGGGGTGTAGGGGCGGGACTGTGGGGCTAGACTCCTCAAAGGGGAGGCTCACGTGCTGCCCATGAGAGAGAGAGCGCGAGAGAGAAAGAGCGTGAGCACATGCGCACACGAGAACACAGAGGAACAGGGAGAGAGAGACATAGATCTGTGTGGGCACTTCATAGCATTGGGAGGCACTCAAATGTCGTGGTGAGGGCCAGCTAAGATAATACAGTGCCTAAGTAAGGACTGATGCAAACAGGATTTGGCCCATAACAGAGATCCCCGTCCCCCTCAAAACCAACCAACCAAGGCTCATGCTGGTGGGGCTGGAAGACTGGCTTAGTTCACCATTTGCAATGCTGACACCTGAATGTGGCATTTCAGGTGCCCCGCCAGGAGGTGGATGTTCTGCCAGGAGCTCGTAGTGGATTTGAACTGGCTAGATGCAGGAAGCACCATGGGGGTCGCAAATGACAGCAGTTAGAAGCATTCAACCCGTACCCCAGACTGTGCTTGATTCTGGGGTTACTTGCATTGCCGAACCTCAGAGAGCATTAGGGGAAGAACAGCGGAGGGCCAAGCCCAGGGCCACGCCAGGGAGCACTCACCGTTTGGTATGTGATGACCAGCTGGATCACAGGCAGTGCATAGAACACAGCGATTGTGGTAATGTTCCTGCAGAGGGGGAGAGCGCGGCAGTTACCACAGCAACGCAGCCATCCACGTGCACGAGAACAGAGTCTGGGCTCTACTTATGGGTTTACCACCCAGTTTCCCCCAGCCGCTCACTGGCTCTTTCCCTTTTAGGGACGTGTGGTGTCTGGTGGGGAGAGCAGTGGACTGGGAGTCAGAACTCCTGGGTTCTTTCCCCAGATCTACCCCTGGCTTGCTGTGTACCCCCCATATGTAAAATGGGGATAACAATACACCTACCTCCCAGAGGAGCAGGAGGAATAACAGAGATTCCCGGGTGCAAGGCAATGGAGGGAGCCAAAGCTGTCACACTGTTATTTTCCACAGAGGCATGTAGGCAAGTGGTTGCTCTGTACCCCTTTAAAGCATTCAGGATGAAGACCCACAGTGCTCACTAAGATAGTGCCTGACCTCATGGTCCATATTCTCCCAGGGCTCTTAACCAACCCCTTCCCCCAACCCTGCAGCTGTTCCTGGAGCTAAGGCATAACTCACCGACAGAAAGAAGTGTTTCATACCACCCCTCTCAACATCAAAGTGTGCACCACAGCCAAGAGTCACACTGTCCACTCACCAAGCCAGCTCCTCTGCTGCTGTTCAACTAATCCCCAGCCAACAGCCCTTTAAAATATATATCCATTTCAGGTCTTAGGGGCGGGCATAAATGGCCACTGGCAGAAGGTTAGGCATGTGGAGCTGCAGGGTCTGGGCCACAGTCACTTATTCCCCCAGCAAATACTTATGCTAGTAGGTGAAATTTGGTGTGATGCAATGAAGCAAAGATGAAAGGTCCCATACGCAGCATGAATGTGTTCAGCAGTCCATGCATACAAATGGTCACAAGCCTTTGTGTTCACTCATACATACGTGTGCACATGCCCACGCACAACACACACTCCAAATGTGTATATATACACATCCGAGCGACCAGTACTATAGCTGGAAGCTTAGAGTGGTTCCTAAAAAGTATGTGTGTGCCTCTAAGTGGGCCCCCAAATGAGGGATCCGGGAACTCAATTTGAGGGCCCACATCTGAAGACTGGGCCCAGATTTAGGGACCGGAGCTCATCTGTCTGTCCTCTACTTACCAGAAATAAATTTTGTACTTTTTGCTGACAATTCTCCGATCCTTCCTGGACAAGTCTGACAGATAGAGGAACATCTGCAATATAACACAATACAGGGGAGAGAAAAGGAGAATTCACGAAGGAGAAGGAAACCTTTAGAAAGCTTGAATGCATTTTGATGATCCAAGTGGATGGGTAAAGCTTGTCCTCTCCCTACAGTAACTCTTGCAATTCTCTGTGGAAGAAAGCCCAGAAGAGCCCCAAATAAAAGTCCAAAAGTTCTCTCTGGAATGAAGATGACAAAACAAAGAACTTTAAAAATTGTTATTAGTAGAATTACTTTCCAGTAAGACACCATTCAAACCAAGTTCTGTATGGAGACAGATCATGGGTCAATTTGTCCCTGCTGTAATAATGGATGTACTCACAGAGTTGGCCAAGAGATTAATTTGACTAATCGTAAGTACTGGGGACAAGAAGAGAAGGCAGCTTCTAAGAGATGGTACATAGGTTCTTGATCCAAGATATCAGTCACTTGGCTCCTTGTCTTTTCTGCATCCCCTGCTGGTGTTCCCCATCCCCATTCTCTAGGGCTATGGCTCTCCTAAGGTCTCAGTATCCACCACCATCTGCTTGCTTTCTTCCACCATCACTTCAGCCCCTTCATTTGTTTTCCAACCTTCTAGGTTGCACCATCCTCCACCAAAGCAGCATCTCTCCAGTTTCCTAAACAATGCTGTTCATTTTAGCCTTTAATAGCACTGGTTTCCTATCAGTGCTCTGGGAAAACTTTCCGGGCATTGGAGGATTATTAAATACATTAATCAGATGAAGGCCATTAATCTGCCCTCAAAAGAGCAGAGTTAAAAGGAGAGATGGTGACCAGCAATAATAGCTGGAATCACGGAGCTGACCCCACCACACAGTGCTTAGCACAAGGACGCAGCACCAGGCATACCTTAGTGCGGATGACATTCTTATCGCTTTCAATTTCGGGCATGGTGTCAAAATCGCTCTCCTCCTCCACAGAGCTGTCTGTGTCGGAACCATGTGGGGGCCCACGCTCCGGGGACGATAACTGCCGGCCGCCACTGGAGCTTGACTCATCTGGAAATGAGGAAGGAAGGGTTCATGGTAAAGGGTAAATCCCTCTGTACAAAGAAACAAGGGAGCATTCACTATACCAGGAGCTTCTGATGGTGGAACGCAGCATACACAGACCAAGGAATAGGTTGGTAGATGGTTGTTGCCCTATCTGGGAACTCCCACAAAGTTCTAATCTAGGATACAGGAGTACTCAGCACTTCACACTCATAGTCCACCCCTCTGCTCTTCCTAGCATTTTCTCCGCTCTCTCTCTCTCTTAGATTTCCATAATGTTTACTACCTCTAACTAGCCGGGCTCCTGTGAGATCATGAATGTGAGATGTACTAGCCAGTAAAGGCTGCGGCATTCTGTCTGGTGTTAGCAGTGGCCTCTGAGTACTGCCCTGCAGATAGAGTTTGTATGTCAAGCTTTTCTAAAAGAAGTTTTAAAACAAAAGAGAGAAGAAAATGAAATCCTCCAACAAGGAGAGAGAGTCAGACCCCAGCCCTCGTGTGTTTCTTGAAGCAGATGGGAACATGAATGGTCCCATGAACAGCATCACCAGCTTGGGGACCAGCTGGACTTGCCTGTATCTTGTGTTGTGTTTGCCCAGGTTGTGTACCAGCTCTTTGCCCATGTAGGCGCAGGGCAGCAATGTGGATCAAGCATACGGATTGTGGTGGTTGAAGAGGCAGGGGAGAGTGACGTCAGCTCGCTCACTTGTTTGAGAGTCTTAAGGGGCCCTTCTAAATTTTCCAGATATTCTTAAAGACAGAAAAAAAAACCTGCTTGAGCAGGGAGTCTTTCGTGATGGATCTGGAGTTAGATCTGGGTCAGAATATATCCCAGAAGAAAGCCCTGACTCTACTCCACTTCCCAAACCCTCATGTTATTCCCTGCCCCGGATAAGCACCTGGTTCTGACTTTCTTTCCCAGCAGATATCACACACCTGCCGGCTGGAATCTGGGTACCATTTTCAGGGCTAGAGTGTGTCCTTAGTGCAGGAATGAACCAGGGTAGCAATCACATTAAGCACCCGGAGCAGGAATTAAAAATTCCACACTGCTGCGTGAAAACAGAGCCACTCTCTTCCCCAACATCAGTTCAAAACCCTCAGGCTTCTAGGTCCCCTGGACCTGATCTACACCACCATGCAGGAGACCCAGGCCCCTGTGTCTTGATCCCAGAGCTGCAGAGCCTGGGCGTTCTCGGAGAGGGCAGCATGGCATTTGGTGAGCACTCTCCCCTCCAGGGCAACATGGGCAGGCTCAGCAGGAAGGAACTCACAGCCCAGCCCCTTGTGGCCTTGATGGTGCCAAAAATACAGGGAAAACAACCCTTGGGGAAGAGGAGCTGCCTAAAGCCATGGACTTCCCCACCACCACCACCCCGCAGCCCACTCATTGCTCTGTGCACCTCTCCTTCCCCACAAGCAGTGGGGTTATGTGGCCCCAGTCTCTGGATCTGCAGGCAGCCAGTGGGACAGAGACTCCTCTGCAGACAATAAGACATCTTGGGGCCATGGCAGAGGTGGAGGCCTTCTACCAGACTGGCTCCTTCCCCCAGAAGCAGCTGTCCAGGCAGCCCAGATGCCAGGAGGTGCCAGATGCTCAGGTTCCCAAGCGTTCCATACCGATAGCTCCGTAGCTGCTTCCCTCGGGGGTGCCAGTCGTGATGGGATGCGAGGTAGCCACAGTCCCGGATCCTGCAACGGATACAAACAAAGAGCCTTTGATCTGCTCAGATCCCATTTTAAAAAGAGAGAGAGACTTGGTAGAGGAGGCTCCCCAGTGCGAAGAGGAGCCCCCAACCCACCCTACATCCCTATCCTGTTTTCTGTAAAGCACAGGCCTCCTTCCCTGCCCACAGGACACATAACAAACCATAGCCCCTTCTATCCCCCTGCCCTCCGCAGAGGGGGCATCATAAACCACAAACCCCTGCCCTTCATTCCACTCAGCCCCAGTCAGAAGTGCGGCAAAGCCCAGGCCCCTCCCCTGTTCCCTCCATATTCCAGCATTGCCAACTCCTGCAATTTTTGTATGAGTCTTATGAGATTTGGGGTGTTCTCAGTGGCAATCATGAATTTCTGCCTTCAGTCTCACAATGTTTTGCCCTCACCTAAAATGGCAGCTAATTCCCATGACTATCACTGGAAAAGCCACACATGCCCTCAGCCCTCCACGTTCTTTTAGCCCCGTTAGGTGAAAGCAAGGCTGCTCCCAGCAAAGATGGTAACGGTCTCCCATCGTTAGCACTGGGACAGCTTCCTAAGACTCAGAATCCACCCACACACACTGAGTTGAGGCAGCAGGAGCTGCCCTTCAGATAACAGCCTCATCTGACTTTGCTCTCCAGGTCTTCCTGAAACACATTATCAAAGCTGTCCAGCAAGCAAAGGGAGGGATGACCCAAGACTGCCAGTATTAGCAAGAGACAGAGGAAAACTTAAGCAAGAAAATCTGTGAGACTCTAAATCATGAAGGAAGGAGCAGCGACAAGTACAAGCCTAGATTGTGAACTTTTTTCGCCCCTCACTCATCTCTTTTGGATAATGTGTTGAGGGCAACACATTATGCAGCTGAAATGACCCAGTGAAGCCACACATGGGCTGCACCACCAATTTACACACAGCAAAGTCAAACTGAACGAGTCCAGTCAGCCAGTCACACCCATTCTTTGGACAACCAGTGTGCAAAGCTGATACATTTTATCCTAATGCAGAGTCACCGGGTTCTCTCCAGATACCTTTGCTAGATTTACAGGCACACGGCCTGTCTTCAGGTTGATAGGGGCGGCAAGGGACTATTGCTCCTTGTACTGGCAAGTCTAGGTGCTGGATGTCTTCTTGAAAACCTAGCTAGGTTTTTCTACCATAGTATATGAGAGCCTGAAACATGTCCTACAGTCATAGAGTTTAAGGCCAGGAGGAAGCATGACCACCAGATGATGTAGTGTGACCTCCTGTATGTCACAGGCCACCAACACCACCCAGCTCCCACCCACTAAACCCAACACCTGAAATGAGACCAAAAGTACCACAGAAGACTAGACTACTATGGGCCACAGGCAGAGAATAGGAGGGACCGAGGTGCACCATCACCTGAGGTGCCTGCAATGGCAGGGAAATGATCAAATGAGATATACCCAGACAACCTGGCAAGTGACCCACCCACACACTGCAGGGGAAGGCAAAAATGTCCCTGCCAATCTGACCTGAGGGGAAATTCCATCCCGACCCCACCTAGGGGACCAGTTAGACTCTGAGCGTGTGAGCAAGAAGCAGCCAGCCCAGCCCCTGAGAGAGATAGAATGCTTGGTGCCACCTCCGGGCATTGACCCATCTCCAGTTGTGGCCATCCCTAAGGCTTCAGTGGAAGAAGACTAAAAAAGCATGCTCACTTCTGGCTACTTGTTTCCATGATTTCTAACAGTGACGGACAGAGAGAGCCAGGTCCTCCCAGGCTCTACACCATCAAAAGCTCTCCCTTTGCCTGAACCCAGTTCATTCTCTCCACTGACACTCTAACTTTTGTCCATTAAGCTGTGTCTGGGAGCTGGCACTTTGCCATTTTCTCCTTTATTTTCTTATTGCTAAGGGAACACTGTCCAGCTTGGATGAATTTCTGGAATGGTCCATGCAGTGCAGACAGCATGTGCAAGACAGAATACTGCACTGTGTACATCTGTGCAGGGGTGCGTATGCATAGGCACAAGAAACCCTTCCGCTCCATGACACTTGACTGGTGCGACAAGTTATTGTAATAGCATGATTGCCAGAGTGTTAAACAGGCTGCTACAGTATTTGTCACAGGTAGGTAGGATTCAGTCCAGGATATGGCCAGGCACTGCATTTGGGGGTTGATCCCCTGTCCAGGGGCGGCGAGTTATATACACTCGTGGTGCCCGGGCTCCAGCAATATTCAGGGCCCGGGGGCCCGGCTCCACCAATGTTCGGGGCCGGGTCTCTCCCCCGGCCCCGCCTGCCACCCCCCCGCACCTCCCCCGAGTGTCCCCGGCCCCCACTTGCTGCCCCCGCTCACCTCCCCACCCCTGCTGTGCCGGCTCTCCGCATCAACTGCTGCTGCAGGGTCCTAATGCCCCCCATTCGCTAATGGCAGGGCAGACTGACCTTACCCTGCCCTTCCGCCCTAGCCCCAAACCCCTCATCCCCCCACACCCTAATTCTCTGTCCCAGCCCTGAGCCCCCTCCCACACCCCAAACCTCTCATCCTCAGCCCCACAGCCCTCACCCCTGCACCCCCTCCCAGAGCCTGCACCCCCTACCCCTTCCCACACACCCCCTCCTGCCCCCAAATTCCCTCCCAGAGCCTGCACCCCCTCCTGCCCCCAAACTCCCTCCCAGAGCCTGAACCCCTCACCCCCTCCTACACCCCCACCCCCAGCCCACAGCCTGCACTCAAACGCCATCCCAGAGCCTGCACCCCTCACCCCCTCCTGCACCCAGCACCCAAACTCCCTCCCAGAGCGTGCACCCCCCTCCCTCTGCACCCCCTCCAACTCCCAAACTCCATCCCAGAGCCTGAACCCCTCACCCCCTCCTACACCCCCACCCCCAGCCCACAGCCTGCACCCAAACGCCATCCCAGAGCCTGCACCCCTCACCCCCTCCTGCACCCTCACCCCCTGCCCCAGCCCAGAGCCTGCACCCAGCACCCAAACTCCCTCCCAGAGCCTGCACCCTGCACCCCTCCTGCACCCTAATCCCCAGCCCAGGGCCTGCACCCCAGACCTCCTCCCCCCACCCAATCTCCCTCCCAGAGCCTTAGGCAGGTGGGGGGGCGGGTTCTGGGCACCACCAAATTTTCTACAAACCTGCCACCCCTGCCCCTGTCCATTCCTGATCTGCCACCTTGTGAGATATCTGTGCTTTCTCCACAGATGGGAACAGTTTGTCTTCATCGCTTTTTGAGCGGACATCTTTTGCGGCTCCTGATTGCTTGAGGAAGTATCTTTCTTGCACTCCCTATTATCTGGGGCACTGAGACAGAAGCACTTTCCACTCCAGCCTCTCCTCAGTCACACGGGGTCACTCCTCTCTAAGTTTAGACTGTGCTTTGAGCTTCCCACTTTCCATGTCTAGTTGATGAAAACTGATACTGAGCGTACAAGGCAGCGAGTCTTTGTGAGAGGGATAGAGTGGGGCACCTCCAGGCAGGAGAGAAATAAGCAGACAGCGCTGCTGTAAATTCACCCACCTATTTCAGCCCCACTTCCTGGAGGCGATGTGAGTCAGTTCTGGAGATGCCAGTTTGCTCTTTGGGGAAGTGTTTGCTTTGTTGGGTGTGGTGCACTTTGGTGACAGGATAGAGCAACTGGTTCCTCCAGCTCTCTTCTCCCTCAACAAAGTCTGAGAGGGAGGAGGGGCCCAAGGATAAAGCCCAGCTCAGAAGGAAGGCAATGTAGAACACAAGGGAAAGGGGAACACGGACACAGACAGGGTAGCAGGATATTCAAGAGATGGGGAGGAGAGAGGGGTGACAGGAGAGACAAGTAGTGCGAACAGGGACACGGCATTCTCAGGAGGGGAGATGGATGGGCAAGGGCTATTCCAGAGGGAGGGAAAGAAAGAGGAGTAGGGTGTATTCTGAATTGCAAGAGACAGGAGCAGGCAAAAGAAAATCATGGGAAATTCCAAGGGGTGGAGGCAACTGAGGGCAGGCCAGGAGGGGCTGGGTATTCTGAATGACAGGGGGCCAGAGTGGGGAACTGGATATTACAAGGGGAGCTGAGTGGGGTCAGGGCATTCCAGACGGAGGGAGGGAGGGAGAGAGGGAGAGGTAGGAATACTTAACATTTATTTAGCATTTTAAAGTGTTCACAGCCCTGAGAGGCACAAGGGAACCTAGATGGGGAAATGCACAGAGGGCTGAAGCGACTTGCCTGAAGCCGCGCAGTGAGTCAGTTGAAGAGCCAGGCTGAGAACTTGGGACCTCTAGCCTCCCACTCCTGTGTTCATTCCTCCAGACTACGCTGCAGAGGGGAGCAACATGGGGGAAAGGGGAGCAGAAAAGGGGTGTGGGGAGGCTGAGCAGGGGTAGGGGAGTGGCAATGGGAGAGGAGCAGGTAGTGCTGGGCATTTGAGGTGAGGTGAAGTAGAGTAACGGGAGGGGCAAGTCATCCAGGGTGTAGGAGAAAACCTAAGGATGAGAGAACAGAGAAGGGCAGTTCCCATAATAGGGAAGAGAGAGAGCGCACGAGCGCGCACGCGCACCAAATGGCTGAGTGAGGCTGAGGGCATGTCTGATCGCAGTCTTTTATCCAGCTGATCCTCTCTCCCAGGGAGCCCAATCCCAAACCTCCACCTTTAGGCTAAGGGCAGCTTCTGTAGCCCATGGCCTTGCTGGAAACATCTGGAGCAGCATTGGTCTTTCCTCTCCTGTACAAAGGTGGTTGTGCATCAGATGCTCTGAGCATCTCCGTCCTCTGGAACAGATAATCGGTCTCCAGAAATCTGGCTCCAGCACAGGGAGCACAAGGAAATATTGCCCCAGGCTTCACCTTCTTGAAAGATGCCCCTTTACCCTGCTGAGGTCCTGGCTTCTTGTGCTCAGAAAAAGTTCCCTTCTGCAACCATCTGGATATACCCTCCCAGGCCCTGGATGGATTCCATTCTGCCTCCCTGAATTCCACCTGGATATGGGCACTTTTATTCTCGACTCCTGGTTCTAGTGACTTATAATGAGTCCCCCCATATGTTCTACCATATTGCAGCAGAAGCTACCCCCGCCACAGAACTGAGCTTTAGAACCCAAGTTCTCATTTACCACATTATATTTCCCGCCCTCGTGGTTGTGAAGAGAAAACCTTCCAAACAGGACCAGAGTTAAAGCAATGCCGCATGCAGTCAGCCATCAGCCTGAACTGTTAGCTCTGAGAAGTGATTTGCCCCCATTCATCTAAACTGAATAATTAACTCAAATCCCTAATAATGCCAATTTACATTGTTGTTTACTATTTCATTCTAGTATAAAAACTTCCAGTTACATGACTGTGCTTAGCCAGTGGTAAATATTAGAGCAGGGGAAAGTGGGGTAGCTGGTTGCTGGGGTGGGAAGCTAGGTATTCAAGCTCCTCCCACTGTCAAAATGTAATTCTTTCCCCTCCTAGGGGTGCAGATGAAAGGAAGGAGATGCATTCTCCCCTATGACTAACGCTTCAACTTCCTCCTAGGCACTAAACATTCAGACATAGCCTCCCATACCTCTCCAGGAACCAGAAACCCCAACTGCCCCCTATGCTAGAGCGACCAGACCTCCCAATATTAGAGGCTTTGTCTTATATACACAACTATACCCCCCCATAAAAAGGGTACCGATTTTGCACACCTGCTATCTGGTCCCCCTACTCTACCCTACACTCACCTGCCAAAACCACCATCTTCCCCTAATGACCTCTACGATGCAATCATGCTTTGACAACATACAAATCTGGAGCATGTTGAAATGTGGGTGCCATGTAAAGTAAGCAAGACGTAATAGACGTGCTAACTGAATGAGTCATTTGATCCTTGAGCTCTATAAACCCGACCTTTTAAAAAAAATTTGACCCAAAGTTTAGATTGGGCAGGGCACATTTCAGTCCAAAAGAAACATTCCTGAGGCTAGTATGAGCAATTGAATACACTTGTTTAGAAAGGAACAGGTGACTCAGCCAGGGAGTTATGAACGTTAATCTGCATTTTGTGCATTTTAATAATCCAGATCTGTAACACACAAATCAATAGAGCTCCTGCCGACTCTAGCTTCCTTTGCTTAAAATGGGTCCGCCTCACAAAACCATCAAACAGCACTAAGTGCCCCACCTCTCCCCCGGCATCAGCCCCAGGGACGGAATGCCCTTTGTGTGTCTCATGAGAAATTAACTTCTCTCGAATTGGTTCGTCCAGAGCACGGTTATATAGCTCAATAGGGAACTCCAGCACTAAAACGCACAATTAAAAAAAAGATCCTGGGGTGAGTGGACAAGGAGAGGTTTGAAATTCACTAAAGGTAGCAGGTAAAAGCTTCTCTTTTGCATGGGCAGAGGGCGTCTCCCCTTGACACTGTAGCACAGTTTGTGAGAGGCTTACCATCCTCAGGACTATATCGCCCAGCTGACGTCTTCCTCTGAATCCTGAAAACAAGCACAGACAGTACTCCTGAAAACTCAGCAAACCCTCCAGATTTCTGCCACTAGGCCAGTCTTTGCAGTATCATCTCAAACGCAAGACCGCAGCACTGCATGCTGCTTTGGAAAACAAATAACGGTTCAGGGCTGGGAAATGCAAACCCCAGGCTCCGGCTATCTAGATCTCCACTTCCAGCAATGCCTAATCAGACAGATCCAAATGAGAAAAGGCTTCACTTTCCTCTGATGCATCAGCTACTGGCCACAGTCAGAGGCATGAGCAGTTATGCGATCTAATATGGCACACCCTACCCTCGGTCCTGTGTACTGGGAAAACCCACCTATCTGCTTTCCACAGCCCAGCTTCCCACACTCTGGAACCCACATGGCTTGCAAGGGATCTGAATCAGTGTAGTACACAGGAGGTAGGGTTCATGGAAGTTACTGGACAGGATCCAGAGAGCTCATCCTGTTTTCTGACAGTGGCCAGCATCTGGAACTTGAGAGGAAGGTATAACCAACCCCAATGCACCTGGCCAATTGTGCAATGTTTGGCATGGGGCGGGGAGAAAGATCCTCCTTGCTGAGCCCTTATGTCCTGGAACAGAAGATATGCTTCGCTTGAATCACTGCCTGAGCCGGCAGCTTGTGTAACTGCTGACACACCGGGGTTCCTTGTCCAGCACCACTTTACAATCACGCCCCGTGCTGCTGGGGCAACTGGCACAAGGAGTCTCACTGCTGGGAGCTCTTGTAGGGTAGCAACACCCTCCTGCTGCCTCACTCGGCCCTGAGGGCTGCAGGGGCTGGCAGGGATGAGAGTACATGCCAGCCACTCCAAAGAGATGTAGCCCACAGCTTCTGATCCCACTGCCAGCAAGCAGCAGAAAAAGGGGAGGAAAAAGCCATCGTTGGGTTGGCTGAGGAGGGCTGCAGGAAGCTTCGGCCTTTCTCCAACCTGCAGCAGGAGGAAGCATCTGGTGCCATCTCAAAGGCAGGGCCTCTCCCCTCAGTGCAGGGCAGGAGCTCAGGGGAGTGGGGAATCAAGGCATTGCTGAGCTGTGAGCGGGGCTTAGCCTGGCAATTTAACGGGTTCCTTGCCTCTCTGGTGCCCTGGAGGCCTCTGCTCTGTCCTGGTTATGTCACGTTTCTTCTTTGCCCCACAAGAGAGTGCAGGCAGAGTAAGTCCCAACCCACACACATGCAGCAGATGCCTGGTGTCTCTCTAGTGCCCTGGCACTTGCCTTCCTCTCTGCGGGCTGGGGCACAGGGTGCCAAACGCCCCCCCATTCCTCCCTCACAGAGGGCCCACTGGGTGGCCAGGAACTTCCTTAGCCTGCTGGGCTCGGATGCCTGGCTCACGGCAGGGTGGGGCATTTCAGCCGAGAAAGAAAAAGCCACAGGCGTAGCCTGAACGTAGTCATTGTCCAACTGCTTCACCCACCTGACGTAGTGCACAAGGGCGACGATCAGTGAGCCCAGGTAGAAGGAGAGGAAGCTCAGGAAGCTGAAGAGCATGGCTTGCACGTAGTCAGACTCTGGGGAAGGAGGAACGGGAGGAGAGTCAGCTTACGGGAAAACAGTCCCCTCGCAGCTAGCATCCCTGCCCTGCTCAGTACAGTGCCTCCTGCTGGTAGAGACTGTGACTGAAATAGCTGGGGGGGGTCTCCCACTGCCAGTGCCCCAGACCGCATGGACTCCAGTCATTGCAAGTGTCACCATCCCCCTCCTAGATGGCATTTCTTCCCTGCTGGAAAAGGCTGGTGCTGGAACATTCCCTCAGCAGATACCCCTATACCAGTCCTTGCTGTGCCTCCTGCTGGGACTGAATTAGCTGGGAGCTCCCACACATCGAGTGCCCCGTACTATTTCCTACCACACCTCCTGGTAAGAGAAACCCAGAGTGAAGCACCTTGGAGCTCCCCAGCAATACTGGACCATACCTCAGAGAGACATTAACCTTTAATAGAGGGTACAATGGTCACTTGAAGGCTCTTTGTCCGTTGTAGGTTCCAGGTGTGGTTGCCCTTTCCTGTAAGAAGCAAGGTGCACTGGATCAGAAACACATTATTTAACACTGCTGGGACCCGTTCACCTGAGAAGTAGCCCGGACCCTGCACTGTTCTTGGATGTACCCATTTCCATTTGCATGAGGCTAGAATCCTGGCACAACCGTATGGTGAACAGCCACATGTCACCATTCGTGGTGAAGCCACAGGCACGGCTGGGAAAGTCTTCCCACGGCTCTTGCACGATCCTACATCTTGACGCTAGAAACCTGTGATGCTTCAGGTGGCTGAGCCCAAAGTGTATTTCATCACCCCCACCCCCCCCGTAAACGATGGGATTTCGCTCTCAGGCTGCGATCGGTCCGCAAAGCTGCCTGTGGAACACACCAGGAGACGTTGACATCCGTGGAGAGGCGATCAAGGGGGCTCCCTTGTTAAAGATCTCACGCTGCAAGACTTGTCCTGTATCCTTAGACAAACTTCTCCTGACTCCCTCCAGAACGGTTGTGCAGAATGCTGGGGGGGGGAGGGGGGAGGTTTACAGCTGTGGATGCATTTCAGCGTGTAAACGTGTCAAATGCTTCATGATGGACAGAGCTGTGCAAACCAGAAAATACTGCAGGGAGTCACACACTATGCTCCAGGTGGGAGAAAGCCTGGTGAACCTGAGCAGCCCATTGACTACAGTCACACTTCTCTCACTGGGAGGAATTTTCACAGTACTTTGAGGATAAAAAAAACAAAACAAAACAAAAAACCACCCCTCCTGTTCTGGGCTGAGCTGTCAATCTCAATGGAGGCAAATGCTTCTCCGCTCGAGTTTTAGCCAGTGTCACCCACTCAAGGGCTGGTTCCTGAGGCGCTCTGGACCGCCAACTGGGTGTTAGACGTATGTCTTTTCTGACTGGGGAAGCTGTAGAGGTGCTATCGGTAGATTATTACTGATTTCCTAAGAGGAATTTTATTACAAACCTGGACTGCTCCTAGATGGCTAGGTAGCAGCTGCAGCAAAGATCATATTCTCCCACCAGTGCCAGCTACCTTAGTACACAGATCTATGCCTCAATACTAGACTGTTGCAGCACAATCTACATCTGACAACTTTCGGCAAGACCATTTGGAATCTGAAGCAAGTGCAGATTTTCATTGAATCTTGCTCAGAGCACATTACCCCAGTGCTCCATAATCTGCACTGGGAGGTTGCTTTCCGGCTGGTCCACCAGAGCCGGCACTTGTTAACCTGCCAGGCACACTACAAAGCTCATGGGGTGGTTGTTGGTTGTTGTTTTTTTCCAGGCATTTGGGGCAGAGATGGGTCGATGGGTGCATGGAATTGGGGATTCGATGCAGAGATTACAGACACTATGGTTGGTTGGCTTCATGCCAGTTTAATAGGTGTCCTGTGGATCTGAAATACTGCATAGGGCTTAGAGCCACGGACAGGAGCTAAGAAAATGAACATAAACCATCTTCAGGCTACAAGGGGAAGGTAGGAGTGCAACATATTTAAAATACATTTCCCCCTGCCAGGCCTGTCATCACTCCAATTAGCCACACTCTGCGCACCATACACACAGAGTGTATGTCATCTCTCTGTCATATGGTCATCTTATCCTTCCTCCTCCATGGAACACCTCCTTTCCCTCCCCTCTCCTGCTCCCACAAGGCCTGCCTCTTCTTCTCACCTACATCTTGTCAAATCCATGGCTCACCTCTACTTCCTCCTCCTCCTCCTCTCCGGCAACACCACCTCCTCTCCCTCCCTCACCCTCACTCTTGATTACTTCAACTTTGACATAGAGATCCCTTCCAACCATTAGTCTCCTGGCCTTCATTTGATCTTTGATCCTGGGCTAACTGGCCCTCTGCCCAACAAGTCCTCTCCCTGCATCTTGTCTTCACTAAGCTCCCAGCGTGATTTCTCAGTCATTAAAATATCCTCTCTCTGGCCACCCCATCATTTCACTGAACATTGCAAGCCCCTCTCTCCCATTTCACCACCCATCCTGTTAATTCCCAACCCCAGCTCACATGCAACACCTGCTTCTTCTCTTCCTGTTCCTGGACCATAGAATACCTCTGGAGAAGGACCATATGGACCATCTCCTCAAGCAAGGAAGATGGCTGTATTGGAGGAGGAGGGGATGAAGTTTTAACCAGCTCTGCTTGATTATCAAGCTGACATTTACTTCTGGATGGCTCACTCATTCAGACCATGGCAGCCCCCTCTTGCTCACAGAATTAACTTTCCAGGTTTTGTTCTCCCTCTCAAAGCTCTGCACAATCCCACCATGGCCTATAACTTGTCTCCTTTTGCATTAGTCTCCCTCACACCTTCTCCTCTCCAGGGTTTTGAGACGGATGTCATTGGTATTCATTTCCTTCTCCACACTCATCTCTGTGCCTTTTTCCACACTCCCCTGTGCATGGAGTTACCACTCTCCTGTCCTGCCAGCCACTATCCTCTCATTATTCAAATCCCCATAAAAGCCCACTTCTTCCAAGATGCCTGTAAAAAGTGCACTTATCATAACTACTGGGTAAAAGCAAGACCTAAATGTTTCCCCTCTAGTTTCCCAGTGCACTCTATTTCCTCTACTTTTCTCTTCTTCTTGGGGCACACGCTGTCCTTAGTTTTGCTTCTTCTACAGAGCCGAGCACACTGTTGGCATTGGCCTGCATGGCATGACTATTAGTTCATATGCATAGTATCTCTTGAAGGGTTTGCACATGCATTGACAGAGGAATGTAATTTGGGGGGGCAGGGAAGGTTCTATCACCAGCTGAAAAAATATTTAGGATTTTTTAAAAAAATTTCTACTTTCTTCCATGTCTACAGCGGATCAGGTTAATAATTACCAATCACAGGAACCACTTCCTTGCTTCCAAACTGTCATCTCAACTCTAGGGGCTGGCCTGATCCTGTGTACAGATACAGCTCCTGGATCCACCCCGCAAGATTTGCAAGAAGCTCTGGGTCTGCAAAGGTGCATTCTACCCAGACTCCTCCTTTGGGATCTCCCATTTCCCTTTGTTTCAATGACCCTTCCTTGCAGTGGCTCCCTTTGACATACAGCATTGCCATTCCACAGGAGGGCCACAAACAGTAACATAAGGTGTTCACCCTTCCCCACCCCCGTGGTGCACTGTGCCAGTTCATCTTACCCTTGATAGAGGAAGGCACAGAGCCCCCGCAGGCATAGTCCTCTGGCTTTATGACAAACACAACAAAGAACTGCTCGCCTGGGAAGTCCTTCTTCTGCACAGAAACAAACAAGAGAGAACCTTGTGAAAAGCGAGGGAGGACAGGGCTGCAGAGGAGGAGTCTCCTCTCCCATGCCAGTTAAAGGACTCAATGTAGTTAAATGCCTGGTCTAGATTAGAAAAATTGCACTGATCTAACTACATCAATTTTAAAAAAAAAGTGATCTACTTACATTAGTCAGTGGTTTACAACTTTTTTTCATTTGCAGGCCCCCAAAAATTTGGAGTGAAGGTGCAGATCCCTTTGGAAAGCTTAGACATAGTCTGCAGATCTCTAAGGATCCACAGACCACAGGTTGAAAACCACTGCACTAGAGCAAACCCCTAATAAATACACACCCTGGTTTGAGCCTCACTTGCGTGTAAACTTCACTTAAATCAGTTTAGCTCCAGTGAAGCTCAAACCAGGATAAGCGTGCCTATATTAGGGGTTTGCACTAGTGTAAGTTGATCCATTTTAAATCAATTTAGTACACCGGTGTAACTTTTTGAATATAGATCTTGCCATACACTTAGCACTTTACATTTTCAAAGTCCTGTTCTAGCACCCATTAGGAGAAGCAGAGCCAAGATTAAAACACAAGAGTCCTGGTTTCCAGACCTGTGCTCAGCTCAGTCCACATTGCCTCTCTAAGCAACTGTTCAACCAGTCACAAGCAATAACATGCCACAGAGGGCACAACTATACATACCAGGTATGTTCACCTGGAGTATGAGAGTTACACTGGACTAAGGCCTGGTCTACACTACAGAGTTAGGTCGACGTAAGGCTGCTTACGTCACCTTAGTTATGTCAGTGTAAACACAACAGCCTTGTTCCCACTGATGTAAGTTCCCTACTACACCGACATAACTCCACCTCCCTGAGAGCCACAGGGCTTATGCTGATGTAGTTAGGGCAACACAGTGTCTGCGTAGAGACTGCTGGTTACTTAGACTGGCTGTTGGCTGTCATTCCTCCCAGCTCCGTGCAGTTCCCTGCCCGGAGCCTGGCTGCCCCCTCCAGCTCTCCACTCCCCACTGAGAGCCCAGGGTGGGGCAGCCGGGCTCCTGGCAGGGAGCAGGGCATCAGAAGGGCCAGCCCAGCCAGGTTCCCAGCAATGAGCTGAGAGAGGAGCTGAGAGCCCAGGTACTCAGCTCCCCACACGGCCCTTCTTAAGTCGGTGGAAGCATTCCTGGTGAGGACGTGCACCACTGACAGAAGAAAGGTAGCGTGGACATGACCCACCACAGTAATTAATGCCATGGCTGTAAGTCAACCTAATATAGGTCAACTTAAGGTTGTAGTGTGCCATTACACCAGGATACTGGCACGCCTCCCATGAGTTATAAAGCAGGAAGTTGAAGTGGTGAGTCAGGTGGGAGCGCACAGGGACACTAGAATGAGAAGCATGTTGTAAACCAGAGAGCTGGTTAGCGTTCCTTTAAGCCTTCAGGGCAAGATTTTTCAACACTGGGGGCCTAAAGTTAGGCTGCTAGGTCTATATTAAGGCATGTAAATTACTGGCCCGACTTTCAAACGTACTGAGCACTTGCAGACCAGTTTATTTGACTGGGAGCTGCAGGTGCTCTCCGCTCTTGAAAGCCAGGCCACTGATTCAAATGCCTAAACACCAAACCTAGCAGCCTGTGATGGCTGATCATCAGGAAGGAGCTAATGAGAGCCTGTGGGCTCAGTCAGCCCCACCCCGTTGCACACGTGCAAAGTGTCAAGCCTGGAGAGAAAAGAGGAAAAAACACTGCTCAACGGTGGCTAACTGGGAGAGAGACTGGGCCTCTTGAGCAAGCCCTGTGAAAGAAAGCCTGGCTGGGGCCAGAGCCTAACCAGATTACATTGATTCAAAAGGCCAGAGGGGACCATTGGCATACTGACTGCCTTGAAGCTGCCTGGAAAGCAGGATCAGCTGGGACAGGGCCTAACTAGAGATTCCGAAGGAGCAGAGCCCCTTTGGGACAGACAGGCCTCATATAGTAGCTTTGTTGTTTCTCATAACTAGTCTGGATCCCCTTTGTTTTGGGACCAGCAGAAGAGTCAGCTGGGGAAAAGACTAAAGTAGGCTTGCCAACTTCCCAATTGCAGAAAACTGAACACGCCTGCCCCACCCCCTCCGGAGGCCCCGCCCCTTCTCTGATGCCACGCCCCGTTCGCTCCATCTCCCCTCCCTCCGCTGCTCACTCTCCCCCACTCTCACTCATTTTCCCCAGGCTGAGTGAGGGCACTGGGGTGGGGCCAGAAATTAGGGGTTCGGAGTGTGGGAATGGGCTCTGGGCTGGAGAATAAGGTGTGGGAGGCGGTATGGGCTCTGAGCTGTGGGTATGGGCTCTAGGGTGGGGCCAGAAATGAGAGGTTCAGGAAGTGAGGGGGCTCTGGGCTGTGGCAGGGGTTTGGGTGTGGGGGGGATGAGAGCTCCAGCTGGGGGTGTGGGCTCTGGTTTGGGGCTGAGAGCTTCAGAGTGCAGGAGGGGGTGCGGGCTCTGGGAGGGAGTTTGGGTGCGTGAGGAGACTCAGGGCTGGGACAGAGGGTTGGGGTGTGGGAAGGGACATGGGGTGCAGGCTCCGGGAGGGGGCTCAGGGCTGAGGCAGAGGGTAGGGGTGCAGGAGAGGGTGCAGGCTCTGGGAGGGAGTTAGGGTGTGGGAGGGGATTCTAACCTAGGGCAGGGGTTGGGGTGCAGGAGAGGACTCAGGGTGTGGGCTCTGGGCGGCAGTTACTTCAGGCAGTTCCCAAAAGTGTCTGGCATTTCTCTCCAGCTCCTAGGTGGAGGGGCAGCCAGGAAGCTCTGCGTACTGCCCCCGTCCTCAGGCACTGCCTCCGCAGCACTCACTGGCAGCAGCTCCTGGCCAAAGAGAGCTGCGCAGCTGGTGATCAGGGCAGGGGCAGTGCGCAGTGGCCCCATAGCCACACCTCCACCTAGGAGCCAGAGGGAAATGCCAACTACTTCAGGGAACCACGTGGAACCAGGGCAGGCAGGGAGCCTGCCTTAGCCCTACTGCGCTGCTGACCGGACTTTAAATGGCCCAGTCAGCAGTGACCATTTTGGATCCTCCAGGATCCATTTTTGACTGGGCGTTCTGGTTGAAAACCGGATGCCTGACAACTCTACTGTGAAGAAGGACTAGATGCCAGTCACAGTAGGAAACAGCCCAGGGATACAGAAGAGGATCTGAACAAACAGATCTCCTCTGCTTCATACTGGGTCCCTGGGCTGCAGCTCAGTGCAGAGGGCAGATCTGGGTTTCCCTACCTGCCCACCTAGGGTAAAGAGTGAAGACCCTGGAGACAGTGGCTGGCAGGCTCAAAAGCCTGAAGTTAGGACACATACCAGAAATTCAGCCCTTCTGTTGAGATTACCCATAAAAATAGGTCCCCTTTTTTGCAAAGCAGCACGTGACTGGCTCAAGCACACAAAATGTATTCTAGGAGTCAGTCATTTCTTAGAGAAATAAGAAGGAAATCTAGAACTTGGGAGACTTGGGAGACTTCCTTGTTCCTAAACCAGCTTTCCCACTGACCTGCTGTGTGGCTTGAGGCAAGTCATCATCTGTCTCTGAAACTGGCTCTCCATTTGTATTAAGATGTGGGCCATGCTATCCAAAAGCACAGGAACCCCTGATCTTGAGCACCAGTATCCCACAGATAAAAAGATTAAGCAGAGAGGAGGCACACAGGGTCACTGGAAATTAGCACTGACAAAATCAACATCTCACCTGTACGGTGATGGCAGCTTGCTTTGTCATGGACTGGTAAACACCATTAAACTCCACATTGTGGTCCAGATCATACACAGGACACTAAAACAGGCAGAAGTAATAAAAAAAAATTGAAAAATCCAACTGCATTTTCTGAGCCAGGAGGAGCACAAACTGGCTTTCCTCGATAGGCCTGATGTGGAAAAAACTCCCATAAACCGAATAAAAATTCACTCCTTTGGGCTTTCAAGTTGGCTTTGCCATCTTCCCCTCAGCTCCCCACCAGGGCTTCATGAAGAGCACTGAAGGAGACCAGCCTGGAGTCCCACAGGCAGCAACTTCAGCGGCATACAGGGGCTAGCGAAGCTGTGCTGCGAATACCAGCCATGGCCAGGGCTCAAGTGGTCTCTCTCAGCAAGGACCCAGCTTCAAACAGCCAGGTCATTTACTCTGAATCTCTCAGTTGAAGGCCCCGATAAAGCAGAGGGGAGAAGACATTTGTTATAGCAATCTAAGCTGCTCTACTATGAGTCTAGGCCTGGTCTTCATTTTCCTGTTATCCCCAACCTCCTCATGACAGACCCCCTTGCTCCACGTTTCCCCTTTCTGTACCTGCCAGGTGGAGTGACAGTCACACGTTTGCCCGCATTGTTGCCCTCTCAGTCATGTCATTTGAAAGGCCACTCATGAGCAGGGCTGCAGGCCAGGATTGTTGTTTCCACTTCATCGTCTCCTCCCAGCTATCAGAGGCTGCTCTCAGGGTTTCAAGGCTGCTTCCTTTACCTCTCCCTCCCCTATTCACTGCTCCCTCACTCTGAGTGTGCCTCTCCATCCTGCATAGCAGGGCAGGAAGGGAGAAGAAATAGGTGGCCCGTACTGCTGCTTCCTGGCTCTGAGCAACAGCAAATTCCACCTGCAGGAGGCAGTCATGGCATGAATGGGAGAGGACCAGAGGGTATGAACTAGAATTCAGGAAAAAGATTGAGGGGGAAGATTGGGCCAGAGGAAAAGGGTAGGAGAAAGGGTCAGCTAATAGCGGGGGGGAGTGACCAAAGAAGGTTGGGAGAGGATGAGGGATGGCGAGAGAGAATGGGGGGAAAGAAGACACCTCATGTCATCTCTCTGTGCCTCCATTTACCCAGCTGTAAAATGAAGAGAGAATGGTACTGTCCTACCTCGCAGATAAGGAAAAGCACCTTCAGATCTTGGGATGGGAGCGTAATCATTAACTTGCTCACTACCCTCACTAACACTGGTAAAAATATCACCTGAGGAGATACGTAGAACTCAGCAGCTAGTCCTTTCCCATTCATTCCACAGGCCCCTCAGCTCCCTTCAAGCTCCTCCTGTATCGTTACTCTGCAGTACAGGCCCCTGAGGCTTCATATCTTTACTGGCTGAAATACATCACACATGGTGATAGAGGTAGGATACCAATGCCCAGAGCCTACACTCTAGATTATCTGCCATTGCAGGCTGAGAGCCCCCTCTCTAGACTTACCACAATATCCTGGACGGAGACAACAGAACAGGGATAGACTGTTTCAGATACCACCTTGATGATGATGGAATCCACATCTGGAGGGAACTTGTACAGAAAATACTGCAGAAAAAACAGGATCAGTGCTCCCATTTGTGCATTACAGTTCAGGAGTCCCTCTGCCACTGGCTCCAGAACATCCCCAAAAGAACAGAACAGCCCCCTGTATCTAGGCTGAGAAATCAGGCATGGAAAGCTTCTGCAGTCCAACTAGTCACTTGGAGTTCAAGTGTTTTGAAAGGCCTTTGTATTCCTCTCAATGGCTGGCCAAAGATACAGACTGCACCAGCCCCTCTACGCACAGAGTTTAACCCCAGATACCTCCATGGCACCAGAGTTTCAGCAGTTTCAGTTTCAACTCCTGCTCATCATAATACTCCAACATAATACAATAATGTTTTTAAAAAGGTGGGATTTTATAGTAAAGTGTTTTCAGTGGCAACAATTGCCTCCAGCAGTTTCTGTACGATTTAGAACGCCATTACATAGGCAGGGGAGGGGCGGAAGCCTGTAGGCTATAATTGTGATTGCCTAACATTTTCCTCTGGTTCTGACTTAGCCACAAAAAAACAAAACAAAAACCAAAAAGTCAGTGATTGCTACTTTTCTCGGGCTGATTTTTGAAGTTTCAGGGAGATTGGGTTCGCCATTTCTGAGAATGATGTTAGGGTAGCTTTGCCAATGCTAACAATTTTTTCCTAATTTCTTTGAAGAACTGTAGTGCCTCCATGCTTTGGAGCTGGGATTCAAAATTTGGCTAAGGGATAGCCCTGGAGTCACAGAAGTACCTTTTTCTATCCCCATGAAAAGTCATCCAGATTTGGCCAGAGGATAAACCTGTGAAAATTGCCAATTGCACAGGCTAAGTGCAGGGTGTTAGAGACTGGCTACTAAAATCTCCAAACATTCCAGCTGCACTGAGCATGTTTCCAGCTTTGCATTGCTTCTTGCATGACTCCAGGCAGTACACAGGCAAAGCACCAACTGCAAGATAAACCCACAGCCAAAAGCAAAGGGTAAGTCATGCTGGCCTGTGATCCAGCGGACTATAAATTCTAATCTCAGCTCTTCCACAGATGTGTGTTAATAATTAAGTTCATTTCACAGCCCTTATATATGAGCAAGCCCTCATACTCCTATCTTTGGAGACAGGCAAGAATCATTTCCCTCACAAAGCAGTTTTCCTGCTTCCAATTTTGAGTGCAAAGCAGAACTGAACCAGAATTTTTCCAAGTTTTCCAGTTTCTGTATCCATTTTACAGACAAGAAGGGCTTACTGTGAAATGAAAATATGTCTGTGTTACAGCTGTAAATCCTAGCAAATGCCATTTGGAAAATCGGCTGAACCTGTTCCTTCAGATCTATGCAGAGTCCCTTCATTCTGGCCAAAAACCACAAGAATCTGCAGCTGCCTGCCAACAGAGCCTGAGAACCAGTTACACAGACACCCCACCTTCAGCAGGGGTGGAAAACTTTATACTCCTCTGAATGTAAAAGGGGTGGAACAGCCCCCTGGGTAATTCCCCAAGTACGGAATTAACATAGGACCAACATAGGAAGTCTCATAGCATCCTCCTGAGCAGTTCCCAGCACAGGGCTGTTATGGAGTTCCTGGGCGATGCTCAGGAACTGCTTCCTATGAAGCCAGTTAGGACTTTGGTGAAGTCTCCTCTCTGTGAGCAGACTGTTTTTAGGGCATAAAGCTCACACAGCTTCCACCTTCCTGTGTCTGACCTCAGAGCATTTAGCATCCTTTGCCCCTTTGTGCGCTTCCCACAGTGAGTCCACCCAGGCAGGGTCCTGGGGAAGCCAGAGGGTCCGGCACCCCAACTTCGCAGTCAGACATGACTCTTAGCCAGCCAGTAAAACAGAGGTTTATTAGATGACAGGAACACGGTCTAAAACAGAGCTTGTAGGTACAGAGAACAGGACTCCTCAGCCGGGTTCATTTTGGGGGGCAGCGAGCCAGACAACCACGGCTGCACTTCACTTCTTGTCCCCAGACAGCTTCCAGCTGACTTACTCTTCAGCCCCTCCTCCTCTGGGCTTTGTCCCTTTCCTGGACCAGGAGGTCACCTGATTCCTTTGTTCTCCAACCCCTTTAGCTATCACCTTGCAGGGGGGAAGGGCCCAGGCCATCAGTTGCCAGGAGACAGAGTGTCGGCCATTTAGGTACACTGGCCCTTTGCTCCGCAACAAGTACACCCCCTTATCCCACCATTTAGAGGCTTAAGAAATGCATCAGGGAAACTGAGGCACCCCTACAGTATTCAGAGGAAACATTAAGAACAGTCCCACTTCATCACAAGGGCATGCTAAAATGGGTCACTTTTTGTTGAGTGATTATCTACAAGAGCTTCCAAAATTTTCAGGAGGAAACCTGTCTTGTAGTTCCCACTGTTCCTTTTATAGTTGCTCACCTCCTGGCTGACTGCTGCTGCATTTGATCTAAGTAAACACCTTTTAACAGCTCTTTTCCTCTGGTTGTACGAATGAGCAATGGACTTTACAACCAAGAAAAAAATAGTGAAAACAGTTAAAGGGGAAACCATTTTAATGGGAATGTAACTGAAGTGTTTCTTAACATCAGATATGAAACTTATTTGCTCTAGTTGCCCTGTAATTTCTCATAGAGATTAGTTATGGCTCGTCAGACCCACACCACTCAGACACTCAGTTCAGAGCATAAGAGCGGCTATACGGGGTCAGACCAAAGGTCCATCCAGCCCAGGATCCTGTCTACCGACAGTGGCCAATGCCAGGTGCCCCAGAGGGAGTGAACCTAACAGGTAACGATCTCTAGTGATCTCTCTCCTGCCATCCATCTCCACCCTCTGACAAACAGAGACTAAGGACACCATTCCTTACCCATCCTGGCTAACAGCCAGTAATGGACTTAACCTCCATGAATTTATCCAGTTCTCTTTTAAACCCTGTTATAGTCCTAGCCTTGTTCTTTGAAACAATTAAAACAGTAACCTTTCCCTTATCTGCACACCTTAGTTGCATAATAAAACACCTCTCTCACTTGCAATTTTATTAAATTCCTTTCTCAGCACTTGGGAAATGGGCAGGAATTGAGCACTAAGATCACTGAGCATTTTTTGTTATAGTTGTATTTCCTTTTCTTGTTTGGGGTTATTCTTGCATTGCTCTAGATTGTAAAAAGAGTCTAGGTCAATTCATTCAATACTTACTTGATTTGATTTATAAAAATGGTGGTGTGCCAATTAAAAGGCACCCATCCTGTGTTGTATAAGAACATAAGAGTGGCCATACTGGGTCAGACCAATGGTGCATCTAGCCCAGTATCCTGTCTTCTGATCAGAGCCGTCGCTAGGGGACGGCGAATCGGGGCGACCACTCCGGGCCCCACGGGCTGGCACAATTGTCCAGCACTAGGTGGCAGGTGAACCTGAGTGTGTGTGGGGGGGGGGGGCCGCAAACCGGTCTGTTTGGGGAGGCACTGCCTCCTCCAGGCTCCCCTACCTGCCCCCAGCACGGTTGGTCCCGGAAGTGACATCACTTCTGCCCCGGGACCCACACCCCCTAGGGACGGCCCTGCTTCTAACAATGGCCAATACCAGATGCTTCAGAGGGAATGAACAGAACAGGGCAATTGCCCAGTGATCCATCCCGTGTCGTCCAGTCCCAGTATCTGGCAGTCAAAGGTTTAGGGACACCCAGAGCATGGTTTTATCCCTGACCATCTTGTCTAATAGTCTTTGATGGATCACCTATCCTCCATAAAAACATCTAATTCTTTTTTAAACCCAGTTTTGGCCTTCACAATATCTCCTGGCATCGAGTTCCACAGGTTGACTGTGCATTGTGTGAAGAAATACTTCTTTATGTTTGTTTTAAACCTGTTGCCTATTAATTTCATCAGGTGCCCCCTAGTTCCTGTGTTATGTGAAGGGGTAAACAACACTTTCTTATTCACTTTCTCCACAGAAAGTGGAGAAACTTTCATGATTTTATAGATCTCTATCATATCCCCCCAGTTGTCTCTATTCTAAGATGAACAATCCCAGTTTTTAAAAAAGCTTTCTTCATATAGAAGCTGCTCCATACCCTTATTCATTTTTGTTGCCCTTCTCTGTACCTTTTCTATTTCTAATATATCTGTTTTGAGTTGGGGTGAACAGAACTGCATGCAGTATTCAAGGTGTGGGCGTACCATGGAATTACATAGTGCTGTATAATATTTTCTGTCTTATTATCTCTCTTTCTTAACAGCTCCTAACATTGTTCGCTTTTTTGACTGCCGATGCATATTGAGCAGATGTTTTTGAGAACAATTCACAATGACTCCAAGATTTTTCTTGAGTGGTAACAGCTAATTTAGACCATATCATTTTGTATGTATTGCTGGGATTATGTTTAAATACTTTGCATTTATCAACATTGAATTTCGTCTGCCATTTGTTGCCCAGTCACCCAATTTTGTGAGATCCCTTTGTAAAGCTTTGCAATCTACTTTGAACTTAACTATCTTGATTAATTTTGTATTGTCTCCAAACTTCGCCACCTCACTACTTGCCCCTTTTTCAGATAATTTATGAATATGTTGAACAGCTCTGGTCCCAGTACAGATCCTTGAGGAACTCCACTATTTACCTCTCTCCACTGTGAAGACTGACCATTTATTCCTACCCTTTGTTTCCTATCTTTTAACCAGTTACAGAAGGATTTTACTCTTATCCCATGACTGCCTACTTTGCTTAAGAGCTTTGATGAGGCACCTTGTCAAAGGCTTTCTGAAAGTCCAGGTACACTATATCCACTGGTTTCAGAGTAGCAGCCGTGTTAGTCTGTATCCAGAAAAAGAACAGGAGTACTTGTGGCACCTGAGAGACTAACAAATTTTTGTTAGTCTCTCAGGTGCCACAAGTACTTCTGTTATATCCACTGGATCTCCCTTGTCTACACGTTTGTTGGCCCCCTCAAAGAATTCCAGTAGATTGGTAAGGCATGATTTCCCTTTACTAAAACTGTGTTGACTCTTCCCCAACAAATCGTGTTCACATAGGAGTCTGATCATTCTGTTCTTTACTATAGTTTCAACCAGTTTGCTTGGTACTGGAGTTAGACTTACGGCCTATAATTGCCATATTTGCCTTTGGATCCTTTTTTAAAAACCAGGATCACATTAGCTATCTGCAAATCATCTAGTGCAGAAGCGGATTTAAGCAATAGGGTACATACCACAGTTAGTCGTTCTAAAATTTCATATCAGAGTTCCTTCAGAACTCTGGGGTGAACCCCAACTTGTCCTGGTGACTTATTACTGTTTAAATTTATCAGTGTGTTCCAAAACCTCTTCTACGGACACTTCAATCTGGGACAGTTCCTCAGATTTGTCAACTAAAAATAATGACTCCTCTCCAGTAAAGACCGATGCAAAGAATTCATTTAGCTTCTCCACTATGGCTTTGTCTTCTTTGAGGGCTTCTTTAGCATCTTGATTGTCCAATGGCCCCACTGATTGTTTGGCAGGCTTCCTGCTTCTGATATACTCAAACTTTTTTGCTGTTAATTTGTGTGTCTTTTGCTAGTTGCTCTTCAAATTCTTTTTTGGCCTGCCTAATTATACTTTTACACTTGACTTGCCAGAGTTTATGCTCCTTTCTATTTTTCTCAGTAGCATTTGACTTCCAATGGTTAAAGGATGCATTTTTGCCCCCAACTGCCTCTTTTACTCTGTTGTTTAGCCATGGTGGCATATTTGGGGGTGTCCTCTTGCTGTATTTTTTTTAGTTGGAGTATACATATAGTGTGAGCCTATATTAGAGTGTTTTTTTAAAATGGTGTTCTGAGCACCCTGACCCTAAAGTAAAATTAACAATCTCATATGTTATCCACTGTGACAAATGGACTGCAGTTCCATCAAAGATGGCTCAGGGCCTGATCCTAAGCCCTCTAAATTCAATGAAAAGATTCCTATGGACTTTAATGGGCTTTGTACAAGTGCCTAAGAAACTAACAGCACCATCTCCATGTTCCTAATGGTAAATAAAAATTATATGAAAGTGTCCATAGAATAATATAAGAAGTCTGATGGCAAAAAATGGGTCAATGGGGATTCCTGGAAAGAGAAGACTACTTTGACTTAATAGGCGCTACTAGACATGGCAGAAAGATAAGAAGAGGGGAATACTATAATGCCGGGCTATAAATAATAGAAAAAGGACAGACGAGGTCCGAGAGGCAGGGAAATATCACAGTATCTAAAAAAAATCCATAATATCTAATGAGAGAGTTTCTGAGTAGAAAGAACCATATAATAGTGTCTGCCAGGATACAAACCCAAGTCATCTAAATGCAGATGTATCAGTAAGGCTATAATAGGAGCCTGCTGGTTAGGAAGAGGGTATTTGACACAGTCTTGACTGTGATGATTCCAGGATGCTGCAGTTTGGAAAAAACAGTTATCGGCAGCCAGCGGACCGATTTTCCACTCCAGGGATCTGTTGGCAAGCATCTGCAGATTGGATCTTAGATTAATTGGCACTACTTCCAGGGGGTGGACTTCCCCACTCATCTTCAGAGAGAAACCCTCTGAATCCCCACATCCATAGAGGTGGCTGGTTTTCATGGCTAAAGAGAGCTGCTACAATGATCCTCAGTGCTATGAATTAGAAAAATCTGCTTGTGCTGGCATAGGCAGCAATGGAAAACCCCAAATGGCTGCTGGCCTGGACGTTCCAGATGTCAGAGGGCTGGACTGAACCAAGAGTCTGTACCTATCAGTGAGTCATGATTTCATCAATCGGAACATCACCTTCCAGCTGCAGCTGAGGTAATAGTGCTTAAAGTGTTCAGGGTTGCAGCTCTGGGAAGGGATAGCTCAGTGGTTTGAGCTTTGGCCTGCTAAGCCCAAGGTTATGAGTTATGGGCCATTTAGGGATCTGGGGCAAAAATTGGGGATTGGCCCTGCTTTGAGCAGGGGGTTGGACTAGATGACCTCCTGAGGTCCCTTCCAACCCTGATATTCTGTGATTCTATGATAAATAGTGAGCCGGGACGCTCGGGGGAAGGGGCACATTTTTAGTACCACCGGAGGGGCGGGGGGAGGCACAGACCCCTTTGTTTAGTTGCTTTCCCTGGGGAAGAGCAGCCAATCTGGGCTGCTGCAGGAAGCAAGCAGAGCTTGCCCCTGTCCCCTCAAAAACCAACATCATTCCTCACAGGAGGGAGAAGGGAGCAGGCTCCGCTCCTTGTGAGCAATGGGGACAGGATGGTTCCCCTGCTCCTCCTTCTTCCTCCTGGTAACGCTCAGCTTGGGAAGTGAAAGAGGGGATCCTGCTGCAGCTCACCCTCCTCTCCCAGGCCTGGCAGGGGAGAAAGAACCCCAGGAGCTGCAGGGGGAGCAGAGACGATGGTGGGGAGGAGCAAAATTGATTGCTAGGCAGGGCTATGGGCAGACAGACACCCCTCCCCTCCCCACCACTTTTTTTTCAGACCACTCAAGCGCTGGTAGCGGTTTGAAGTCTGATGCATCCTTTGCCGCTTTGTCTGCACTAGAGAACTGACTGCATCTCAGCAAATTGTAGTAGAGTGACTGAACCAATGTAAGTTGCAACAGTGCAGAAGTCCATACTGGGCACTCTGTTCCAGCAGCACACAGCGCCGTGAATCCACACCCAGTGCAGGTTGCCGGGCCTGTGGAGTGTTGCATTCATCCCACAGCAAGGTATGATGTCTGTTTGCACCAGTTCACATTTCTGGTTTGTTCAATTGCTTGAGCTGAATGTCTTGTGTGAGGGTCGGCACCTGCTCCAGGAGGGGCAGAGATTATGCAGTGCTACCCCTTCACTCTACCCTACAGATGCCACAGCAATGGACTAGGTTGCATCCTGAGAGGGAAGTGGGTTTGATCCTATAGCTCTTTGCCATCTCTAACTGCTAGGATCACACTGGAACTCATTTGTGTGTGAAAAGACACATGCAGCTCATGTCACGTAGGGCTCCTGCTTACCTGAGGCTGAGAAGGGCTGGCAGTGAAGTTAAAGGCTTTATCTGTCCTAAAAAAGATAGAAATAAGTAGGGTGAAGACTTTCTAAAGCTCACAGCATAAATGCTCCAACACACACACAGCATCTTCAGAGAACTGCTCTTCAAAGCTGCATTCATGAAGCACAGGGAGACTTTAAGGCTGTGAGCTAAGCGTTAGTGAGGGACTTACACTTCTATGTTTGTAGGAACGGTTCTTTTCAAACTAGTCCTACTTGCTTTAAGCACTGGGAGAGAGAGTCAGGCCCTTCCTGCTGGGACAGGGTAGTAGCACGGAGCTGATCTGGAACTGGAATATCTGTTCCAAGGGAAAGTCCGATATTAAAAAAAAAAATCCAAATCATAATAAAAAGCTGAAATTTCACAAAGTTCCTGCAAAATGAACGGTTCAATTAAAAAAAAAAATCTATATTTTTTCATACTTTATTTTGAATTATTTATTTTATATTATACTATGATTTATAAAATACATTTAGAAACAGGCAGTTTGAAATGGAAAAATCAAAGTGTTCCATTCCAATAAGGTTAACTCTGATTAACATGCTTTGATTCAGTTTTTTTTCCCCAAAACAAAAAAGGTTGTTGAAAACATATTCCTGCTGAATATTTCAAATGTGACAAATTGGCATTGTCCAATGGAAAAAGCAATGCCAAAAAAGATTTCAACCAGCTCTAGTGGTGCACGGAGAAAGTGATCAGCAGGATGGGGAGTGGAGGGGATCTCAATGCTGCTTGATCAGGAGATGCTGCTGCATAGCTATGCTGTTGGTCCTCCCTAGTTACAGAATAAGGTCTCAAAGGAGTTTGCTGCACTAACTGCTTCATAGAATCAGAGAAGATTAGGGTTGGCAGGGACCTCAAGAGAGTCAGCTAGTCCCACCCCCTGCTCAAGACAGGACCAACACCAACTACATCATCCCAGTCAGGGCTTTGTCAAGCCGGGCCTTAAAAACCTCTAAGGATGGAGATTCCACCACCTCCCGAGGTAACACATTCCAGTGCTTCACCACCCTCCTAGTGAAATAGTGTTTCCTAATATCCAACCTAGACCTCCCCCACTGCAACTTGAGACCATTGCTCCTTGTTCTGTCATCTGCCACCACTGAGAACAGCCGAGCTCCATCCTCTTTGTAACCCCCCTTCAGGTAGTTGAAGGCTGCTATCAAATCCCCCCTCACTCTTCTCTCCTGCAGACTAAATAACCCCAGTTCCCTCATACTGGCATGGGGAGGATCACGGTTAAGTACGTGGTGTGAGGTGTGAGTCATCCCTGAAGGAAAGCCTGATTAAGCCACATGCAGTGATGAGTCATTCTATGCTAGGCCCCAGCCAATCTACAAACCAGGAGCTGGTTTACCTCTCAGAGCAGGTGTAGAAGCCTCACAGGAGAAGCAGCACCTCAGTCTGCCCAACATAATTTTGTGGCTTAAAGTCTCCCCTGCCTGACTGTGATGATAAACTCCACAGGCCTTAGCCTGCTCTGACTCCAGCCTTGTTCCCAGCCCTGCTCCTGCTTTGTTCCAGACTTGCTCTTGACTCCAGCTCAGACCTCTGGCTCTGGTTCTTGGCTCAGCTGCCACTGCACTGACCACTAGGCATGGCCTTCTACATCTTGGTTTCTAACAGTTTGAGCAGCCTGACCTGTCAGGCCAGTGGCCAAGATGGATTGCTTATGCCTGCAGGTGTTCCCAACAGTCAAAATTAAGTCTCCAGACACGCCCTCCAGAACCAAGTGGCCAGCTACAATGGGAAAATGCCTTCCTGCACTCACAAATCCCAGTGGTGCCAGGTCCCTCCACACCATTAGTTGTGACAGCCTACGGTCTAGGTTCTAAGATCCTTCTACCAAAGAGATTTGGTGGGAACCATTAGAAGTTTAGGGGGTTTCTCAATCAATGTCACTGCTGTTCCTGTTGCGCTCAGATATGTACCCCTAACAGTCCCAGCAGGCTCCTCCCCATTTGGCCTTGCATCCCCCCCCCCCCCCCCCGCATCAGCCCATTTTACAGCGGTAGTGCTGAAAATAATCCTAGTCTAGATTGTGCCCCCCTCTGCAGACATACACATGCAAAGGCCAAGAAATGGCCACAGCTTGCATATGTGGGATTGGGGACTTCCCCCCTAACCCCAGCCTACAGAAGAAAGCAGGATAGCTAGTCCACAAACCCCTCAGATCTCAGAGCTCCATCGGGGCACAGGGCCATCTGCATAGAAGTCCTCTGGCTCTATGCCACCTCTCTGCCAGCACAGGTTCATCGGAGCTGCTCTGCCGGGGATTCCCTCATGGAGCAGAGCCCCTGACGGTAACTTTCCATTGGAACCATAATACCACCTCTGGCTGTCCCAGCAAGTGTCAGAGAAAGATATGCTTCCTTCCCATTGCCTATCCCATTTCCACTCAAATCCCCCCACACCTCCAGGAATCATGCCCGGGAAGGTGCAGGGAACCCTGCTACCAAAGCAACTGATCCTTTCCCACCCCACACACATTGGAAGGAGCTCCCCTCTGAGCACTGATCCCAAGGACATGTCCTGACTCCCTATTTCTTGTGAGAAATAAATGAGTGGGCTCCTGATAGAGTGCTCAGCTAAAGCACCCAGCCAATCAGCACCTATTGCACAATGACAAACTCCAAGCTCAATTTAAACTAAAGAAAAAATAGCGCAGAAGGTCACGGAGTCAGACTGGTGATGGATTTCGGTAGAGGACAGGAGAATGTTTTGCTCAAGTTTCAACAGAAGTAAGCAGACCTCATGCTTCAGGGCCCCAGGTCATCAGTCAGGAAGGAATCCCCTACCCACACAACAGTGCATAGCTATTGAGGTGCATTATGGGCAGATTTCACCTTAGTCTAAATCAGGTGTTGGCTACCCCTAGGATGTGAAGAGAGCATAATTGAAGGCACTATGCTTGTATCTACCTAAATGTGAGTGGGAGCAGTTTCCACCCTCTACGAACACACACACACACACACACACATCCCACTTGCATATGTTCATAATCCTGCTTACATGAGTTGGAAGCTCTTGAGCCTCGTGACCAGCAGCTCATACTCAATATCAAACAGCGCCATGGAAGCCACGTCTACAAATATGATCTGCTCAGAGGGTCCCATCTCAGGCGTGGGTTCCGAAGGGCAGAGGGTACGGCTCACTTCCTGGTAGTTGTAGGTCCTCTGGTAACTACAGCAGCCAAAAGGGAAAAAAGCCAACAGCCACCAAATAAAATGGAACAGAAAATCACCCTCCTTCTATTCTAGCAGATTTCAGAGTAGCAGCCGTGTTAGTCTGTATTTGCAAAAAGAAAAGGAGTACTTGTGGCACCTTAGAGACTAACCAATTTATTTGAGCATAAGCTTTCGTGAATGCATCCGATGAAGTGAGCTGTAGCTCACGAAAGCTTATGCTCAAATAAATTGGTTAGTCTCTAAGGTGCCACAAGTACTCCTTTTCTTTTTATTCTAGCAGAGTTATTTAGACAGACCCTGGATGACCAGCAGTGGCTTCAGAACCTCAGGCTTTGCAAGGCCACTTCCCTGGAACTCCACTGAGCTTTCCCTGACGCTGCAGTGCCTTAGAGTCTGCCTCAGTAAGGAGAATTGAATGGGGATTAGCATTTGGAAGCTTAACCCCAGATTGCTACCCGTCGGTTGGAAACTAGTTTGGTGGTGGAGGAGCACCTGCCTACCCATTGTGTGCTGCAGCATCATGTGGTTGAGGTGTGCTGGAGATCTCTGGTTAGGAACAATTACAGTCCCTGAGTTGCGCAAATGCTAGTGATGGGATGCACGTACCAGTTATAGGCCCCTCCTCTCACAGTTTATCAACTGGATGCTCTGCAGGACATGGTGGATCACAGAGGCAGGTTCACCAACCATTGTAGAAATGTTCCCTCCTGCAACTGTAGTGACTTATTCTGGGTGTCCCAGCCTACCATCTGCTCCCCTGGCTCATGAAGCCAGATACAGGAAAATCTTGACAAGAGCCAAGAACTATTTAACTACACCCCTCCAACTAGCTGTAAAAAAGGTGTGGTGTGTGAATCTCACAGATTGAAATGCCTGAGGACATAGCTTGATGCTTTTGAGAAGCGTCTCCCCTGTATTTCTCAGCATGTCCTATTTTGCACAGCATTCGAGGGATGAGGGGGAGAAGAGTGTGTGCTGGTGAATAAGAAGAGGAAGCGTAGAGGCCGTCTGCCAACTGTGAGTAGCCCATAGCATGGCCAGTTGGCAGTGCTGCCAACCGGAGAGCCAGGGGCCAGGATGCTCTGCACATACACTTTGGAAACCGGGCATTGCTAAATTGAATCAATCTATTCAATTTACCTTGCTAATGGGAAATGTCAATCATTTTGACCAAGAGAAATTCACAAGTTGGATGCCAGCAATTGTGAGACCATGGGAAACTTAAACAAGCCACCGCACCAAGTATTCCCAGATTTACAGTAAAATGGTGAGATTTAGCAACTGGGAAAGGAGGGACGACACGCCTGTTACAAACTGCAAAGAGAATCTCTGTCACTTACAGGCCTCGAAAAATCAGAGGGACTTGCCATGACAGGACCCCCTTCTGCTGGCGAACTACAAACAGGATGGGATACTGCAGGTCCTCAGAGTCACTCTTCACATACACCCGCACTGCATCCACCTGTGGGGAGACAGTTGGAAAGGCAAGTGTTAGTGGAAACTACACAACGTGGTGGTGGTGGGGAAGCACACTTAAGAACACTTTCACAGCAGATTTGACAAACACAAAGAAGGTACCAATGTGAGATTTCTAAAAATAGCTACAGCACTTGAACCAGGGTTGAAGAATCTGAAGTGCCGTCAGATGTGGGAGTGGGCCAGTATGGGTAGGTACGCGTACCGAAGAAGTGGCTGCCGGTACCGGCTCGTATGCAGCTAACGTTAAAGTGCTACCACAGCAGCACTTTAACGTCACTGCCCCTTTTGCTCCCCATCGGCGGCCCTGCCGCCGCCAATGGGGGACAAAAGGTGCAGGTGCTCCAGGGCCCAGCGATTTAAAAGGGCCCAGGGCTCCCAGCCACCACGGCAGCGGCTGGAGCCCAGGACCCTTTAAATCGCCACCGGAGCCCCGGGTGGTGTGGGCCGGGCACCGCGGAAGGGCTGGCTGGGGGAGGCTGACCCCCCCCAGCCCCACCCCTTCTGCCCGAGATCCTGCTCCTTCCGGGGGCCCGGAGCCGGCCCCTGTACCAGTAAGTCTTTTATGTTACTTTCACCCCTGAATGCTGTCCAAAATCTGAGAGGG
Source organism: Natator depressus (assembly GCF_965152275.1). NCBI lineage: Eukaryota > Metazoa > Chordata > Testudines > Cheloniidae > Natator > Natator depressus. Next base: position 204,250,014 of record NC_134234.1, on the reverse strand, counting down.
ACGGGGCGTGGAGCATGCTTTCAGAAGTCTTAAAAGAGCAACGCTCAGATGCTGAAACTACAGAACTCGAACCACCAAAAAATCAACCTTCTGCTGGTGGCATCTGACTCAGATGACAAAAATGAACATGCATTGATCTGCTCTGCTTTGGCTCGTTATCGAGCAGAACCCATCGTCAGCCTTGGATGCATGTCCTCTGGAATGGTGGTTGAAGCATGAAGGGACATATGAATCTTTAGCGCATCTGGCACGTAAATATCTTGCAACGGCGGCTACCACAGTGCCATGTGAACACCTGTTCTCACTTTCAGATGGCATTGTAAACAAGAAGTGGGCAGCATTATCTCCTGCAAATTGTAACCAAACTTGTTTGTCTGAGTGATTGGCTGAAGTAGTACTGAGTGGACTTGCAGGCTCTAAAGTTTTACATTGTTTTATTTTTGAATGCAGTAATTTTTGTACATAATTCTACGTTTGTAAGTTCAACTTTCATGATGAAGAGATTGCACTACAGTACTTGTATTAGGTGAATTGAAAAATACTATTTCTTTTATTTTTTACAGTACAAATATTTGTAATAAAAAATAAATATAAAGTGAGCACTGTACACTTGGTATTCTGTGTTGTAATTGAAATCAATATATTTGAAAATGTAGAAAACATCCAAAATATTTAAATAAATGGTAATCTATTATTGTTTAACAGCACGATTAATCGTGCAATTAATTTTTTTAATTGCTTGACAGCCCTAATATGAATTACACCCAGGTAATTAGCAAACTATCTGAAAATTGTTTGCAGATTGTAGTTTTCCAATAAATTTTGATTTGTTTTGTTTTTATATAAGGTTAAGCTGAATTACCTAATATTGGTACTAAAATTAGTAGCAGAAAGTTTTTAATGAAACCAGTAAAAAATGAATTGTATATTATAAATATTGAGATTTATATATCTATACAACAACAAATATTCTTTATTATATATATGCCAAAAAACTGGTGTTATTTTACCAGGATATTTCTGTGAAAGTTAGTGCTATTTTGTCTATGTTCTCACAGGAAAAGAAGAGAGGATATATAATTTTTTTTACATCATGAGTCAGGAAAATTATCCATCTTTTCATAAATGAAAAAATGTTTGATTAATTTTGTTAGGGAAATACAAAAAGTTTATCCAGACTATATATAAAGTATATTTACAAATGTTTATTCCAATTTAATTTTTGCTACGAAACAATGAATTGTTGGGATTTTTCTTTTGCCATACTATAAAAATACAATGTCTTATGCATAGGATATGTGATTTATAAGTCTATGTAAGATTTTTTACATAGCATACTACCTAGAATAAAATATTATCTTACGTGCTCCAAACCCACCGAGCAGAAAATCCCAGCCATTTTTCTAAGCAGACATCTCTCTTTGCATTCAATTCTTTGTCCTCTGTCTCCCCCAGGCCCACTCATTAATCTTGAGTAAACACCTCAGACACACAGAGTGACAACAAGCTATATGCGCGAAGAGAAAGAAATAATTTACCAGAAAAAGAGACTGGTAATCTCTAGACAGGCATTGAGAAAGTGAGAAAAACTAGCCTATATTCAAGCAAATATATTGAATATTATAGGCTTTAATAGCCTATAAACCATATATGCACATAGTTTGAAATAACTTGCTCAGCAAGTACTCAGAATATTTTGATATATATGCATATATCTTCCTTCATTTCTTTCAAACCCCTCTATTTATCCTTTCGTCAGCACTCTCTGATATTTACTGTGAAGGTTCTTGAAACTGACGGAGGGAAGCCAACACAAATTTATCCTCCTCAAGATCCACTCGACCCAAGTCCATAAGACGATCACCTGAAAAGTCAATCATGTGAAGCATGGATAGCGCATGAAGCAGAAAGCGCCGTCTGTATAGATCAAAAGAAGAAAGAACACACTAACGTACGAGTCTGAGCTTGGCAGGATTGCTGCACGATACTGGCATCTCCGACCTCACATTTTCCCCCAGTTTTATCAGTGGTGAGATTATTTATTTATTTAAATAAGTTATGAAGGCACGGTCAGAATTTTACCAGTAGCTGGCCACCAAAATGCTGCCTTAGGAGACTGATAGCAGACTTACTCATAGAAATACTAATTTTACAAGTGCAGTTATCGTTTATCTCAGCCCTGGCCTCCTGCCTGTCAATAATGAACAATTAGTGAAGGGTTAGGGTAGGATAAGGGTACTGGTGTAGCCAGATGTGTATATTTTTGTCATATTTGAATGAAAATATCTATATACAGAGAGAGAGAGAGAATCTTCTTTTTCCCATATCTCCTTTATTTATCAACCGATTGTGATAAACTTGAAATGAAGCCAGTTTTTTCTTTTTTAGAGGCCCCTGATATTGCGAGGCCCTAAACTGTAGCTTAGTTAATTTATACCTTAATCCAGCAGTGCATACAGCTATGTGCCAGGCCAACTCAGCTGAGCCTCTCACGGGGCTCTGGGGAGGTCAGTTTTCAGATAGCGAAGCCAAGCACAAAGGTTTGGTCTAAATGTAACAAGATGCAGTGTGGGTAAGGGTTGATTCTACTATATGGAGGGACTGGAATTCTATTGCTGGCTCTACCACTGATGACCTTGTGAAACCTCTGTTGTCCTTATTTGCCCCATAGGTATAAGGGGTGATTGATACTTGCTTCTCCTCGGTCAAAAGGTATTTTTTTTTTCAAAAGAAAGTGTCAGCGTAGCCTACAGCTTGAATGAGTGGTGTGTGTTCCCCTGTCATGGCTGGACAATGTAGGAGGATGAGCTGACAAGTAAAAGAAATGACTACTTTAGCTCCAGGGGCTGAGGTGAGTGCTGTAGTATGGAAGGCACTGGATTCAAACCTTGCTTCAAGCAAGCAAGCAAGCAGCATTTTGCCTGGCCCCACTGTATTCTGGCTCATGTTTGCTGGGAACCCAGTGCAAAGTTCTTTCGAGAAGCTGCATGGAATGCTGACACAAGTTAGTGGCTTCCTTTTGCAAGTCATCAGGAATGTTAGGCAATAGTGATCGAAGCTTTTGAAATAATAATTAAATATGTACCAAGCACGGCCTGTTCCAACATGGCTAAATCCTAAGGGATTTTCACCTGGACCACAACAGGCCCCTCAGCCACACTTCATCTTTCTATCCCTAAGAGCTAGACCTGTAAAAAGTGCCACCCCGCCCCATAATGGCAATAGCGTGCCCAATAGCAGGGCACTGAAGGACATGGAGATTGAGATAATGGCCTGCACTGTAGCAAAAGTCTTTACAGATCATGCCCAAAACAAAGGTTTACAACTGCATGTAAATGGTGGTGTGCAAGTTAAAGCGCAATTATACTTGAGAAGACTATTGGCGCATTTATTCTTGCTTAATGACTCCAAGCTCACGTGGGTTCAGTTTACATCAACACACTTTCTCACAGCCTGCGATCTAGAAGTCAAGCTAGGCACCTTCCGCCATATCCCTCATCACTGGTAATAAAGATTCTACAGGACTGTCAACCCCTCAGCCTTCAAAATCATAAGTCAAACCTCAAAAAGTCATGAGATTTTAAATAATGATAAAATGCTGGACCCTTTTTCTTTGCTTTCTGCTTTCAGAGACTTTGAGGGACTTTCCAGTCACATTTTCAAGCTGGTATCTGCGGCTATGAAGGCTTGAAACAAACCTTCATTTTTTTAAAAATTAAAGCATGTAACTATGCTTTATCTATCCCATATTACCTCAACTCTAGGACTTTAGGCTTTAAAGGAAAAACACCAAATAATGAGAGACTGGCAATGAAATGGTGACAGATGGCAACACTGCCAGAGCCATAAGCTGAGAGTTTGATATATGAGGCAGAGTAGACTTGAGCTCCTTCCCTTGTAGTTGAATTGACTCTGCAAGGCTACACCATGGATATTGATCAACCCCCTGTGTAAGAAGCTGCCTTTTGTTTGTGTGGGTTTGCTATACATTTATAGTGGACAGCAGGTGAGGCAGGGAGTAAGGAAGACAGCGTGAGTACAATCAAGGAACGTTGAAACTAAGAAGTAGGATATGCAGTTGTCATTCAGGGTCTGAATCTCATTGTTGCTGCTATAGCAACACATATGGCCAGGCCACTCCTTATTTATAGAGCAAACATGCTATCAGTCTCTTTGCAACAGGAAGTTACCACCAAGTTCCTACACCAAAGCAAAAAAGGGAAAGCTGCTTCATCTGGCTGCTGGGTCCTGATCTACAGCAAATCGGTTATCCCAGGTGACCCAGAAAACAGTGCTGTTCAGAATCCATTTTCCTCCCCCCAGTGGCCCATCTCCAGCATGCAAATTCAATTAACTCTGAGCAGCAAGGTAACAAGTCATAAAAGAAGGGAAACTGCAGTCTGCTGTGAGCGTGGGGCCCTGGCAGCCTGCAGGAGACAAGCTGCTCTAGAGAGGCTAGGTATTCCCACACCAGATGGCAGTTTCCTCATGTTGCCATGGCAACAAGAACTATTTTATTATGTTACAGACAAGACAGGGGAGTGATAGAAACTCATCCATTTAAGTCTTCTACCTTAACGATGATACAAAGGGGTCAAGAAGCTTTAGAAAAACCCTCTTTTGGGGCATTTTTACGTATTGCATGTGTGTGCTCGTGTACACACACACACACACACACACACACACACACACTTCGTTTGAGGGGGCATACATCAGGGTTGGCACATGACCCAGTACACCCAAGGATACAGACTGGGACTGCTTTGGGGACCCACCATAGCAGCTTCTGCAGAATGTAGGTTTTCATTAAAAATAAAAGGAATCCAGTTTGTAGCACTGCTGGCAACAAAAAATTCCCAATGCAACTCCAAAGGCTGCCTGCCCAAATCCACAGGGAGAGAGAGACACACACACACACGGCAATGATAACTAATTTGCCACGGATCTTAATGGAGAAAATGTGTATCTTCTCTGAGAGCATGGGTGGGGTTTGTGATTGTGTAGACGGAGCTTGACTCATTGCCACTCCCCTCTAGTCAGGCATCCCAAACACACCAGTCCTCCCCATCCAATGCTGGGTCATACGTATCCAAGATAGGCCGAGATCCAGGTAGTTATGTCATGTCAGAAATCAGCAACCATGCATGCATGCAACGTGCAAACCAAGTCAAGTACAGAAATAATCAGCCTTCTACCCTATTGCTACTCCTAAGTGGCTCTACCACATTTTCCCCATTGCTAGCGATCTCAGCTGAGAGGCTAAAGGATAGAAGGGATAGTGTTGCTGAGCTCTCTTTATATGCATGGATGTGGTCCCTACAGGTCATGCACATTGGCGAGGAAGCGTGTGTATTTGCATAGGAAAGCTTGCTGTTACTCCTGCCTGTGCAACTGAATAGAGACACTCAAATGAATAAAATAAGAATGGAATAGAATTAATCTCATAGTATCTCCAAATAATTCAACTTTACTTCTCTTTCTTAAAATTTACTTTAATTTACTTTAAATATTGCATAATTCAACTCTCCAAAGATGGACATTGCCAAAAGTTGCCTGTGGCTCTAACCCTACCTCCTTATGTGCACACATTACCATTCAGTCAAATTACATGATGACGATATATTTTTCCACTGATTTTCTAATTAATATTGTAATAATGAAAACAATGGTGCATTGTCTTCCAAATCTCGAAGACAGCTGAACATCTGAAAATTCCCTTGACTTCAAGTGAAGTTGCACATAGATCATAGAATCGTAGAAGATTAGGGTTGGAAAAGGCCTCAGGAGGTCATCTAGTCAAACCCCCTGCTCAAAGCAGGACCAATCCCCAACTAAATCATCCCAGCCAGGGCTTTGTCAAGCTGGGCCTTAAAAATATCTCTTGGAAATAGTGTTTCCTAATATCCAACCTGGACCTCCCCCACTGCCACCTGAGACGATTGCTCCTTGTTCAGTCATCTGCCACCACTGAGAACAGCTGAGCTCCATCCTCTTTAGAACCCCCCTTCAGGTAGTTGAAGACGGCTATCAAATCCCCCTCACTCTTCTCTTCTGCAGACTAAATAAGACCAGTTCCCTCAGCCTCTCCTCCTAAGTCATGTGCCCCAGCCCCCTAATCATTTTTGTTGCCCTCCGCTGGACTCTCTCCAATTTTTCCACATCCTTTCTGCAGTGGAGGGCCCAAAACTGGACACAATACTCCAGATGTGGCCTCACCAGTGCCAAATAGAAGGGAATAATCATCACTTCCCTCGATCTGCTGGCAGTGCTCCTATCAATGCAGCCCAATATGCTGTTAGCCTTCTTGGCAACAAGGGCACACTCTTGACTCATATCCAGCTTCTTGTTCACTGTAATCCCCAGGTCCTTTTTCTGCGGAACTGCCGCTTAGCCAGTCAGTCCCCAGCCTGTAGCGGTGCATGGGATTCTTCCGTCCTAAGTGCAGGACTCTGCACTTGTCCTTGTTGAACCTCATCAGATTTATTTTGGCCCACTCCTCCAATTTGTCTAGGTCACTCTGGACCCTATCCCTACCCTCCAGCATATCTACCTCTCCCCACAGCTTAGTGTCATGCGCAAACTTACTGAGGGTGCAATCTATCCCATCATCCAGATCACTAATGAAGATGTTGAACAAAACTGGCCCCAGGACCGACCCCTGGAGCACTCCGCTCGATACCAGCTGCGAACGAGACATCGAGCCATTGATCACTACCCATTGAGCCCGATGATCTAGCCAGCTTTCTAGCCACCTTATAGTCCATTCATCCTATCCATACTTTTTTAACTTGCTGGCAAGAATAATGTGGGAGACCGTATCAAAAGCTTTGCTAAAGTCAAGGAATACCACGTCCACCATTTACCCCATATCCACTGAGCCAGTTATCTCATCATAGAAGACAATCAGGTTGGTCAGGCATAACTTGCCCTTGGTGAATCCATGTTGGACTGTTCCTGATCATCTTCCTCTCCTCCAAGTGCTTCAAAATGGATTCCTTAAGGACCTGCTCCATGATTTTTTCAGGGACTGAGGTGAGGCTGACCAGTCTGTAGTTCCACAGATTCTCCTTCTTCCCTTTTTAAAAGTTGGGCTCTATATTTGCCTTTTTCCAATCATCCAGGATCTCCCCCCATCGCCACGAATTTTCAAAGATAACGGCCAATGGCTCTGCAATCACATCAGCCAACTCCCTCAGCACCCTCAGATGCATTAGATCCGTCCCCATGGACTTGTGCATGTCCAGCTTTTCTAAATAGTCGTTAATCTGTTCTTTCACAACTTAGGGCTGCTCACCTCCTCTCCATACTGTGCTGCCCAGTGCAGCAGTCTGGGAGCTGACCTTGGTCTGTGAAGACTGAGGCAAAAAAAGCATTGAGTACTTTTTCCACATCATCTGTCACTAGGTTGCCTCCCCCATTAATAAGGGTCCCACACTTTCCCTGATCTTCTTGTTGCTAACATACCTGTAGAAACCCTTCTTGTTACCCTTCACATCTCTTGCTAGCTGCAACTCCATTTGTGCTTTGGCCTATACCCCTGCATGCTCGAGCAATATTTTTGTACTCCTCCAGAGTCATCTGTCCAAGTTTCCACTTCTTGCAAGCTTCCTTTTTGTGTTTAAGCTCACCAAAGATTTCTCTGTTAAGCCAAGCTAGTCGCCTCCCATATTTGCTATTCTTTCTGCACAAAGGGATGGTTTGTTCCTGCACCCTCAATAAGGCTTCTTTAAAATACAGCCAGCTCTCCTGGACTCCTTTCCCCCTCATATTAGCCTCCCAGGGAATCCTGCCCATCAGTTCCCTGAGGGAGTCAAAGTCTGCTTTTCTGAAGTCCAGGGTCCATATTCTGCTGCTCTCCTTTCTTCCTTTTGTCAGGATCCTGAACTCTACCATCTCATGGTCACTGCTGTCCAGGTTGCCACCTACTTCTACTTCCCCTACCAATTCTTCCCTGTTTGTGAGCAGCAGGTCAAGAGGAGCAGGACCCTTAGTTGGTTCCTCCACCACTTGCACCAGGAAGTTGTCCCCAGCACTCTCCAAAAACTTCCTGGATTATCTGTACACTGCTGTATTGCTCTCCCAGCAGATGTCAGGATGATTGAAGTCCCCCATGAGACACAGGGCCTGTGATCTGGAAACTTCTTTTAGTTGTCCTAAGAAAGCCTCATCTACCTCATCCTCCTGGTCTGGTGGTCTCTAGCAGACGCCCACCACAACATCACCCTTGTTGCTCTTGCCTCTCAACTTAACCCAAACATGCTCAGCACATATTATATAAATCTAGTTCTGTAATACTTAATTTGCTAAATTTTCTCAACACCTCAGGTACTGTGGGACAGATTCTCTTGGTGCAATCTTTGTGCCACTCAGCACAAAGAGGGCCAGATCCTCGGCCATAAATGGGCATTGGAGAATACCTGCTGGCAGCTGCCCCACTCTATCCCAGTGTAAGGGACAGGCTGTGGGTGAATGGGGGCATAGCATGACAAAGCTCTCTCTCTACTGGCATCTTATATTAGCTACATGGCAACTTAACACCCAGCCCAGGCCAGCACACAATCAGGGAGCTATAACAAGCTCCCTTCTGGCCTTCCTCTGTGCACTCTAAGGACTTGGATGCAAGGGAGAAATAAGCCATGTATATTTAGGAGGATGTCGCTCATGGGTGGTGGATGAACCCTGGGCTCAGGGAGGCTAGACCCCAGCCGGGACCACCCCTTCTGCTCAAGGCCCTGCCCCTCCCGCTGGAGCCCAGAGTCCGTTTCTCCCCCCCCCAGCCACCTGAGCCCCCCCAGTCCCAGAATGCTGGGCAGATGAGCTGGCGGCGCGCCCCGCCCCCCAGCCCCAGAGCACTGTGAGGTTGGGCAGCGTACACTCCCCCCCACCCCTCCCAAGCCGGGCGGGCAGCACAGCCTCCCTCCCCCAGCCCCAGAGCACAGGCCAGCCCCCATTAGCCCCCTGCCCCAGCCTGGGGCCCCAGCCACGCTGGGGAAAAGCCTCCCGTAGCACAGCCCGGGAAGCAGAAACGGGCCTGGGGGCACAGCCTCCCCCTGCCTTTGATACCTGCCGCCCATGATGTCACTTCTTTAATAGCCAGATGCCCCTTTGAACAGTGGATTTGGTATACTGGTATTTCAGAAACTGCTTCTCAGAGAAATGTCAAGGTTCCTCCCCCACTCTGAACTCTAGGGTACAGATGTGGGGACCTGCATGAAAAACCTCCTAAGCTTATCTTTACCAGCTTAGGTCAAAACTTCCCCAAGGTACAAAATATTCCACCCTTTTGTCCTTGGATTGGCCGCTACCACCACCAAACAAATACTGGTTACTGGGGAAGAGCTGTTTGGACACGTCTTTCCCCCCCAAAATACTTCCCCAAAACCTTGCACCCCACTTCCTGGACAAGGTTTGGTAAAAAGCCTCACCAATTTGCCTAGGTGACTACAGACCCAGACCCTTGGATCTTAAGAACAATGAACAATCCTCCCAACACTTGCACCCTCCCTTTCCTGGGAAATGTTGGATAAAAAGCCTCACCAATTTGCATAGGTGACCACAGACCCAAACCCCTGGATCTGAGAACAATGAAAAAGCATTCAGTTTTCTTACAAGAAGACTTTTAATAAAAATAGAAGTAATTAGAAATAAGAAATCCCCCCTGTAAAATCAGGATGGTAAATACCTTACAGGGTAATTAGATTCAAAACATAGAGAACCCCTCTAGGCAAAAACCTTAAGTTACAAAAAAGATACACAGACAGAAATAGTTATTCTATTCAGCACAATTCTTTTCTCAGCCATTTAAAGAAATCATAATCTAACACATACCTAGCTAGATTACTTACTAAAAGTTCTAAGGCTTCATTCCTGGTCTATCTCCGGCAAAGACAAAATGTAGACAGACACACAAACCCTTTGTTTCTCTCCCTCCTCCCAGGTTTTGAAAGTATCTTGTCTCCTCATTGGTCATTTTGGTCAGGTGCCAGCGAGGTTACCTTTAGCTTCTTAACCCTTTACAGGTGAGAGGAGATTTCCTCTGGCCAGGAGGGATTTTAAAGGGGTTTACCCTTCCCTTTCTATTTATGACAAGAAATAACTCAGGTACAGAATTTTTTTAGATGTAGTAGTGGAACTATATGTTTTTCAGGTGCTTTATCCACAAAATGTCTTAAGAGCGCAAATGCCATGTATTCCCGATACTGGATGTGATTTCTTTAAAATATGATCACATTATTTTCCCCCCGTGAGTGAAAATTTTAGGGAAATATTTTTACTTGTATGCAGCTGATTTGAAGGTTATCCATATACTTCTAGTTAGATAAATATAACTAAATTGAAAACTGAAGTGTTCAATAAGTTGACCAAAAAAAAGGGTGCCAGTGGGTTTCCATGTGCGAATAACGTAATACAATTAAGTAGCAATTATACATGCACAGAAAGATGCAATACTATCTCTGGTGTTTCATTCATGTAACTTAATTCTAACCCCCCTATAAATATCAGCATTTTTTCCACTATAAATACACCGCACTTCATCATCTGCCGTAAGCTGCAGGACTAGAGCATAAAACATATTTTTCACATTAAAGTTACTTTCTCGGACTGTCTGGCATATAGAGTATGAACACAATAAGACAAGATTCTATACATGTGCCTCTTTATTAAAGAGTGCATTATCTGAGAAGTAAATACATGGTCATAGAATTAAATGCCATATCATAACAGACACATGTACAACAGGGTAGATTTAAGATTAGACATCCACTCTTGCCTGTGCTGGGAACACTTACAAGATGTTTGCAGCACCAGTGACATGACCTTTCTATATTTTATCGCATATGCTCTGAGGACTCCTTTGAATTTCTAACAATCTGAGAAGGGGATCCTTGTGATAGATGGAAGAGACCCAGCTGGTCAGAGTCCGTCTCCCTACCAGAGGAGCCTATCAAACCCAATAGAGGATGTATGGATGATACCACACTCACCTTTCAGCTCTGACTGTAGGCACTCACACATGACGACACCGTCAGCATTTATACATCATGCCTATCAGTACAGTTCAGCAGCTGGGGTTGGAATATATATATGTGCAGTGTTGTTCACTGCTAGGCTGGCAGGGATATAATAAATCCAATGACAGAGGCAGAGTTCTGCTACATCCTTGAGAGACTAACTATTGGCTTTGAAATGATGACAGCTGCCTTCAAATGAAGTAGTCATTTTCAGCTATTAATGGGATTTAATTGATCTTAGTGATCTCTCCCCCGCGTGCCCCCCCCCCCCACTTTCCCCTGAATATTGTTCACATGACACAGTCAAGTTGGCTTGATGGATTTCCTTTCACATAGCTTTGGCTGAAACACCTGCTGGAAATGGAGCAGTTGTAATATTACCAAAATACTAATCTAGGAGTACAATTGCAATATTAGGGCCTATAATCTGAGTGTACAGCTAATGGTATCAGTAATTAAGGAAGAGCCAGGTTTACCTAGATCAAACCTGACACACATTTTGCCAAAGTGTTACGGTAATTTGAATGACTTCTCTGATTTTCTTCTCCTTCTTTTGTTCCAAATAAAAGTAAATCTTGTTCATTTAAGCAGCATGGTTGCATTAAGTTGCATTTTGGGAGAGCTAACAAGAAGTGCTAGTTAATTTAAAAATATAAGTGGTCTCAATGCATTGTAACTGTGAAGAAGCCACACAACTCAGAGAGTTAGACACATACTCCCACATTCAATATATTCTTGGAGGTTTGCAAATTCATCTTGCTTGCAAATAAGAAATCAGATTCACTGTCTTGCATAACAACAGGTTTCAGAGTAGCAGCCGTGTTAGTCTGTATTCACAAAAAGAAAGGGAGTACTTGTAAAAATTTGTTAGTCTCTAAGGTGCCACGAGTACTCCCTTTCTTTTTGCAGATTCACTGAGAGTTCCTGGCAAAAGAGGCTGGTGCAGGTGACTTCAGTGACCCTGTGACTTGAATTCCTCCCCCAACCCTTCTGATCTGATTAGTCTCTAGGTCTCGGGTTTTTTGAGCATTAAAAGAGTGTTGAACTGATGGAGTCATGACTGCAACATGGGTGGTCAGATCTAGTGGTCAGAGCGGGAGTCGGGCTAAGTCAGGTTCCAGGAAGTCAGAGTCTGAGATGGACCAGTGGACAGACCGAGAATCAGGTGTCCCAAGGCAGGCAGAGTCTGGTTACGAGGAGATCAGGGTCAGGGCAGATTAGCAATTGAATAGTGAAGTCAAGGACAAAACAGGGTCAGGTGCTGGAGCCTAGGGTCTGGAGCAAGCATGGGCAGGCAATCTGTGTTGTTGCTCAGACAGCTCCCTTCATGGCTTCTGGGCTGAAGCAGTGATATTGGCCCATCAGTGAGCTATGAGGGGCCACCATTCAGGTTCTGCCGGGCAGTACTTTCTGCCAAGTCCAGCCTTGCAGGGTCCTCCCATGGAAGCCCAGCCTAAGCCTCCAATGGCCATGCAGAGGCCTGAGCAGCCCAGAACCACCATGGTCATAGCTTCTAGCCCTGCAGGTTCTAGCAGATGGAAGGTGCTAGTGATTGACAGCTGTAGAGACTGAAGGCTTCACAGATCCAGCCGATGCTCACTCCTCTATCCTTGATTTGTAGCACTGTTATACCTTTCAGGTCACTTTGATGTTCTCAGCTCATTCTCATCCCAGAACCTTCCCTCCTCCCCCTCATTCCTAAAGGGTGTGCAACCAGGTACAAAGCATGATTGTGGTTAGGCATCGTTAAGCCCCTTGGTTTTCAGTTTAAACTGATTTTTACCGAAAAATTCCCAGGTTTTACAAAAAGTTTTTTTTTCTTCTGATTTTCACCCTACTTTTGTATCATTCAAATATATAAAAATAACTTGTTTTATTAGGAAAGTACAATACATTGCATGAGATCTATGTATTACGATAATACATTAGTCTATGTGTATATGCAAAGCTGCCTGTTGATTAGTCTAGAAGATACACACCATAAACGAGTTGTGCATGCACTTCAGAGCTTGTGTGCATGCTTGCTTAATGTACTGATGAATCTCACACCCACCATGTACACATTTCAAGCTGTTAGCAGATAACAGTCTAAAGATCTGACACACTAAAATGGAAAGAAAACAAAAATCTGTATCAGAATATGTTTCAGAACACAAGGAAATAGTTGAAAAATATTTAAAAAATAAATAATAAAAAAAACCCCAACACACCACAGGAGAAAAAGGATGAAGTTGAGTGTATGCACTGCAAATGATGTCTACCACAGTAAACGGTTTATTCAAATGAAAAGTTTTATCTGGGGATTAGAGATGTATTGTTTTCTTAAACTCAGAGGTGGCATTGTGTTTTGAGTTCTGTTTTAGTTCTGCATTGATGAACGGAATTCAAAGCTTTTATCTACGGAATATTTTTTCCGTCGTCTTTCCATCCACCAAAATAAACCCCGATATTTACCCAGAAAAATTATTAATAGTTTTTTGCACTGATTTTCACCTATTTTTGTTGTTGTGGAAATAAGCACTGATAAATTCCCGGGAAAAATTAAATAAAATAAAAACTGAAAACGAAGGGCCCTAGCCATCTTTCACAGTTTACTCTACAAACACATTGCAAACAGTTGTCATTCTCATTCCTCGTCTACACTTGAAACTGCCCCAGTTTTAGCAATTGGTGCAGCTGCACTGTGCAAGCCCCTAGGGTAACCAAGGAAGCTTTTGTGATTTGCACTAGTGGAACTTAGCCCAGTTTAGCAAATTGTGCACAAGAATGTGAGAGAGCTCCCGGGGCAAACAGAGAGAGCTTGTTACAAACAGAAAACGATATATACTTGTGGAGTAGGGCCGAGAGGGGGCAAACTGCGATTATAACAGACACCCTGATGCAACCAAAATTACGGAGTTACTAGAGCCATTCCGTAATACATTTAACCTCTTGGAAAGGCAGTCCACCATTTCATGGGAGGAGAAGGAGCATTGTTTTTACTGCATTGTACATTTGCCCACCCCGCCCCCACAGCAACACAGGGTTATTACAGAGTTTTGTATCTGCCACACTGATACCCTGGGAGGAAGCTGCAATGTGTAAAGGCCTCAGGACACATACTCTGCAGAGTACTTTCAGAGCTTTTAAAAAAAAAAAAATCCGTTGTAATCTTCTGATGCGCTTTGGCACAGGGAGTGTCTGTCCAGGTGTTCGTACAGCACCTAGCACAATAGGAGCCCGATTCTGATTGGGGCCTTTGGGTGCTGCAGTAATACTGTAAAAAGACCTATGAATAGCTAGTAATAGGACATACAGGAAATGCTTACTAATGGTAACATTATCATCTATTGTCTGCATTCTCCACTGTTCGCATCACTCTAGGTCACTGGGTGGACTGCTTCTGTCCTTTTGAGTTTGTGACCCCTCCAGTTTTGATGCCCTGCGCAAATCTGATTACAAGAGAATTTCCTTCAAAGAAAGGCCTGAAGCAGGTGCATACAGTGCTTGGTTTTATAAGCTTACTTGGCCAAAGACACCTCAGGAAGTTCCAGGAGGCACCCAGACCAGGCTATTACTAACAGGAACTGTTGCTGCCTGAAGATAGATGCTTCACAATTTTGGCAGTTGCAGCTTCATGAGTCACCTGGAACTGCTCTGCAGACATCGTTGACCTTGGCCTCAGGTTGAGAGCACTAATCTGCTGTATAAAGTATGTAGGATATACAGATAGCAAATTTCTTTGGAATCCTTTGTAATGAGGATTCCAAGTATTATCTCCATATTACAGGTGCGGACACCGAGGCACACAGAAGGGAAGGGACACACTGAGGGAGGCAGTAACTGAGGCTGAGGTCAGAACATCTCCTGTCTGATCCTAGAAATACTGGAGTAAGAGGAGAGCTGTAGATACACCAAGATGTAAAGTCTGTATTTCTACCTGCACATTGCTTTTGTTCTTTTTATGTTTTATTCTACACTTTAGGTCGAGCCCTAGTGGTGTAATACAGGACAGCCCAGATGCCATCCTGAGAGCTCCATCCAGAACCATGGCTTGCTGGCATCCTGTTTAAAATCCGGCTGTCCTGAACCTGCCTCACACATCATTAGCGTGAACACTCACGCATTCCCAGAATACCAGCTATTCTGGAAAGAATGTGGGACCACCTCTGCTGTCATGACTGGACATGCCCGATGCGTATAAGGTCACACCATACAGAGAATGCCAATTTGCAGAGCGTGCCGCTCCAGCCCCACAGGTGTGACCTCACATACCTAGCGTGTGCGAGGCTATGCCAGCAGGAGTGGAGGGGCGCACTCTTCAAATTGGCATTCCTCTTGCCAATGCCAGACAAACCCACGACTGAGCGTGTCCCAGTACCAGACGGGGACAAACCACCCCAAAAAAGGGACCATCTGGGTCAAAACCAGACGAATGGCCTGCCCATGCACGGTCATCTCCCTTCCTGACAAGGCTTTGGCTGCAAACACAGACCTCAAGCAATCTTGCTTGTGCAAGTCAGTAAATTATTAATCCTCATGTCGTTATCTAAAGTCAGGAGCACTAACCTCACCCGCAAAGCACAGACCTCTCCCAGGCTACACCCTTAGTTAACCTGTGCTTCTTGTATTATCCACCTGCAGCCCAAGGTCCAGGAAGTGCCGAGCTTCCCCACAGCGTTCACATCCCCACACTGGAGAATGCCACAGTGGGGATGGCAGCGCTGCAGTTGCGGCAGCCTTCCCCCAGGGGCAATGTTATCAGTTCTAGTTAGAGTCACACTCTGGGTCTGCTGAGCTGGGGGGACAGCATCAGGGGGGCAAAGCCGGCTTCCCTCTGTTGGGGAGCAAAGGGCACCCCAGTGGGGTTCCCCTAATCATGCAGGGAGGATTTGGGGTACCCATGTATGGGGTGCACACTTCCTGGGTGGCAGAGGGCTCAACACTAGGGTCTCCCAGAGGAAAGCCTACTATATGGCGCCTCCTGTCCATCATAGGGGGTAGGTATTGGAGCTGCAGTGGCTACTGTAATTACTCGGCCAGAAGGTGGAGGAAAGAGGAAATGTCTCCCCTTCTTCCCTCCCCAACAGGCTGGGGAAAAAGAAAGTTTTGGCCTCAGTGCAGAATCGCTGATGCAATCCCCTGTAGATGCTAGGGACGCTTGTGAAGGGAAAAGGGGTAGAGAGAGGTCTCACGCTTCTCCCTCCGTGCTTGGTCCTGGGCCTGACAAACTGAGAGCACGAAGCCAAAGCACTGGGCAGGGAACATCTCTAACGCGCAGGCACACAAGCTGTTACGAAGTTCGACAGGCAAGAGACAGGGCTACAGAAGGGGCAGAATCATGCCAATTTGGAGGTGGCCAAGAGAGACTGGCCCAGTAGGCTTTAAAGCACCTTCTGAAACCAGAGAATTCAATTGAATCTCCGCTGAGCTGGGGTGCGGTGGCAGTGAATGAACTGACTGTCAGTGCAGAACATTGCTCCTCCTCCCCCTACCAATTGTTTTGAATGACAAATCTGAGTGGGAAGTCATTGAAGGAAAATAAATATGGAGCTCCAAGATGATGCAACTTCTGCCTCCCTACCTTCTCTGTAAATTGTTGTTTCCTATTGCTAATCCCCATAAACTCTTAGTGTGAAGGGCCGGTCCAGGGTCCACATAAAAGGGACATAGGTATTGTTATGCTGAGCATTGCAATGCCCAACTTTTAGGCCCCTAAAAAAAAAAATAAATAAATAAACAAACACACAAAAAACCAACTCATCACTGGAACAATGCAATTCATACAGCCTATGCTAGTCACCTCCGCTCCTGGACAATGAATGGAGAGAGATAGGCACCATAGAATGTGATTTGCCAAAGCCAGCATGCTAGGCAGGGAGCTGCCTAAGTTAGCCAATGGGAGATGCTGATGAGAGGGATGTATCCTGAGCTCCGTCCCACTCATGGAGTCTGGTCTGCAGGGAAGTGCCTATCTTTGTTTGGGAGTCACAGCCAGGAACCTCTCTCCTGGCGTCAGGCAGCTTAAGTCACTTCTTGTGAGAATGAGTTAGGCACCTACCTCACGCCACACAAAGTTGGGGGGAGTTGGTGGTCACTTCATTACTTTTAGCCCTGTGGTTAGAGCACTTACCTGGGAGGTGGGAGACCTAGGTTCAGTTCCCCCCTCTGCTTGATGGGGCAAACAGGTTTGAACCAGCATTTCCCACCCTGCAGGTGCCTGCTCTGACCACTGAGCTATAGGATAGTCCGGTGCAGGGCTCCTTCAATCTCTCCTGTTTAAGTAGTTACACACAACGGAACAGCTTCAAGAGAGTCAGAGGGCCAAAGACAGAGCATGAGAAGGGCTTTGTACTCCAGTGGTTAGGGCACCCACCTGGGTGGCGGGAGACCCAGGAGCTATTCCCCCTGTTCCAGTGACCTGCACCACCAGGAGCCAGATTTGGAATGAAACCTGAGCCAGTAGCTAGCCTCTGAGCACTTTGTCAAAAACTTGCTGACAGGATGAGTAGTATGGTCGCTGAGATTTGGCCTCTGTTCATAGCCACAAGGGCAGGGAGAGGGAAAGTGTCATCCACTAACCCTATTAGAACCAGCTCTGTGTTGTGGCTGGGCTGGATCTTTATTAGGAAGGCGCCAGGATATGAGCAGACTGTTGTAAAGTGGAGGTGTTCAGAATCCAATGGATTTGCCCAGGAAAAGAAAGCTGGAGACAGGTCAACAGTTTGCAAGATCATTAGCACAGTCTTGGTTTCTCGATCATCCTTGGACTATCACACTCTTTTGGGGGTCCAGCAGGTAAGTTGCCTGCTCCAGGAGAAGTGCTCATGATTTTGGTCAGTAGGGGGTGATGCTGTTCTTTGCTGGATTTTGCTAGCTATTACGTCCAGTGGCCTGAGGCACATATGATGGCCCAGATGTCTCACAGAGCTTCTATTTTATGCACTTGTGCAATTGGTCCAACCTCTGCCAAGGAGGGTGAAGTTCTGATTTCTGTTCTAGCTTGGCATCCCTCATGCCCAGAGACTGTCCTGTGCAGAGTTAATCTTTGCAAGGAAGTAGCCAAAGCTCTGCACAGAGAAGACGGTTGGCTGTCCAATACAATTAATGCAGTTGGGGTGACTGGCAGAGTTGATGGGGATGAAGAAGGTAGCTCTCTTGGATTCCTCCATAACTGTGGCATATTTCCTTCCACACGAAGTCCCTGGGTTGGTGTTGTATAGGAGCAGGGTAGGTTCTCTCACCAGCTGCGTGGAGCCTTCTCTGTTTTGCCAGCAGAGTAAAATTCACTAGGACTTAGTAAAATTAACTGCTACTCCATATTTACCCTCTTCCAAGCCCTGAGGTCCCCAATAAGGTCATCATTTAGATGTTTACTTACCTAATTGCCTGCATGAGTTTTGCAGGGCACACAACTGTCTTTGTTATGTGTGCCAGAATGCACTTGTGTAATAATGTAAACATTAAAAAAACAATTAACAGTTCCCCATTAAACAAACAGCTATGCAAGTAGCAAGGTTAGCAATTTCAGATTGCTGCTGGGGAGACCACAATGAAGGACTTCCAGCTGTTTGAACAATGCAGTTGCTAGCAAAGCTACATGGGAAAACTCAGATGAGATAGTTGGCCTTCCAGCCATCTAATAATTTTAGGGCAGGGACCATGTTCCCCTTTGTGTGCCATATTGTGCCAGAGTAAGAAATGTTTCACTTTTGTTTGAAATATTTTCTAATTTAAAAAGAAGTATGTGCAGAAATTTTTTAGTCCCACCAAACAGACATTTCACCCATTGGTTCCTTACAGTGCCATCATGGCTTCCTGTGCTTTACTTCTGCCAATCAATTATAGCCACTATCTCAGCTTTCCTCCAGCTCTGTGCTGCTTTCCCTCTGTTAGGAAGAATAGCCCTCAAGTCAAACTGGACGAAGCATTTGGGCCCTTCTGCAGCCAAGTCCATGAGAAAGCAAGCAAAGGGGTGGAAGAGAGTGGCTTGCTCCACTCAGCCCCCCTCCAGAGAAGCCAAACAATGCAGAGTAGCCTAGTGAACAGGCACAGAGCACCTCCTGCTGCTGGCTCCAGTGCTTCCAGACCCTGCAGCTTGCTGGCTTTCTACCTTTTCCTCAGAGCCACGACTAGTTTTGTGATAGACAGTGCAGCCAGTGTAGTTCAGACAAGGAGAGTGTTGCATGAGCGCCATATGTTAATATCACTATGTGGTGCACATTCCTAAATTACCATCAGAAAGACTGAGAGAAACAATATAAGGTCATTTTATATATAGGCTTGATCCTGCAGGGTGATGCATGTGGGCTAGAAGTTTATGTTCCAGAGGAGCCCAAACGAATGGAAATCTATTACAATTGTGGACATTATACAACCTGATAGATACAAATAGTACTGTTATTCCCATTTTACACACAGGGCCACTGAGTCACAGGAAGGCTGTGACTTACCTGAGGTCTCACAGCCAATCTTGTGCAGACCCAGGAACAGAACCATCTTCCCTGGTGCTACAGCCACTAGACTTTGCATGCATGTATGAGAGAGATGTAGGTCTTACACATGCCATCTCCTCCTCTAACCATGTGTGTCTATGCCCAGCACGGGAAGGGAGCGACTAGAGGCAGTCAACGTCTCTTGAGGTCAGTCAGGCCCAAGTCCTTTCTAGAAACCAGAGAGGCGTTGGGAGAACCAGCTACGTACAACAGTTCTGCTCCCAGTCTGCCATCCAGCAAGAGCTTAAGAGAAGTCTAAGCCCATCTCCCTCGCTGACTGTATGCCAGGCATGCTGGCAGGCATTATGCAACCCAGCAGCCACAGAAATGGGCATGGCTGACTGGAGTCTACACAGAGCCTGCTAGGCAGGCCGCCGACAGCAATTCCGGGCCCCAGGACGGGTGCTGCACCTGCGCTGCTGGGTGCCCAGTGATCTACCGCCGGCTGCACAGCTAGGCATGCTTTTCCGGCATGGCCAAGGCTCCCACATGCCCGCCCAGCTCCCTTCACCACCGCCGGTACCACCCCGCGCGTGCCTAGGAGTCCTGCGGCCCGCCTGGGCAATTTAAAAGGGGCCGGGGCTCCCGGCTGCAGCGGGCCCTTTTAAATCGCCCAGGCCCCTGGGTAATTGCCCCCTTCCCCAATCAGCGGGCCTGCTGCTAGGGCATATGGAGACCCACAGGTCTTGTCATTATTACTTTGGCTCTCTGAATGTTTGTCTCCTGCTTTGTATATCTGCCCTCAGAACAGTGAAGGGAAGAGGAGTTACCCAGAGGTGGGAGGCCAGATGAAGCCAGTTAGAATCACATTTTCCCTCTGCAGCCCTTCCAGGAGTAAAATGCTCCTGCACTCAACACAGACTTGCCATAACTAGGATTAATCATCCACGCAGAAGACTTGTGGGCCCCCATCAATTTCCATCTCAAGGCATGAAGAGCTTCTGGCTAGTCGGCCAGAACACAAAATTAATCCGAATGGATGGGGAAACTCCGGAGGAACACCGGAGGCATGGCACGAGGTTAGCCAAGTTTAGCTGACTCACCACCAAGAGGCACTTTGGGGACTGGGGAGATTGTTGAAGGGGAATGAATATTAAGTCACACTACTAGAAGGTAAACTCTGCTGTATCATTTTTTAGTACTGTATAAATCCTGATAGCTGCTCAGACTCTCGAGGCTCACTGAGCCAAAGCTTATAATGGCTAAAGGATCCTGAGAGGTTCCGTTACACTGCAGCTGTTGACCAGGTACAAAAGGAATCTGCCCACCTGCGTACAGTCTCAATTTAAAGGGAAGCCTCCCTCCACCAGCAACCAAAGAAAAAGTGAGACCACAAATACCCTAGGACAGACCTACCTTTCTGAATCAATTATGGGACAAAATGCAGACATATGTACACCCAGCTGTGCTCAAGAGCCCCCATATGATTGACCCTAGTGTGGCCTCTGCTGCTGGTTTATATCCCCACCTTCTGGGGGAAACACATGCCTGATGCCCATTGCCTCTAATAAGCCAGAGTTTCTTGGAGGATACTGACAAGGCTAATTGATGCCAGCAGTTGTGGGGCTTCTGGCTGAATAAACCCAAGATAACTAGAGGCTGTGCCGGGTCCATTCTGGGTTCTCCTCACATTAGAAGCCTTTTAGCACAATAACATTTTCAAAAACGATTTTCCTCCCTGTTCCCACCAGGAGTTGGCAATGTGCCCCCGCCCCCCTCCAGGCAGGTATGTCCAGGACTATATTTGAAGAATTTTTCATTTAAAAAAAAATAATTAAAAATGAAGCTTGACTTTAGTTACTCAAGTATCGAGACTTCTCCACCTTATTGAATGTCAGGTGTTCGCTGCAGGTTTAACTTCAGTGCAAAAGTCTTTGTGCTGAAGTGTGATGGGGCACTGAGACAGGGGTTTTTGAAACACAGACAGCTCCAATGGAGCCTGGAACTTGCTGTCTCTCTCTCTCTCGTTGCAGGAGCTCTGAATTCTTGCAATGGCATGAAAGTAGAGGGTGGGCTTGGGATGTACCAGACAGACTTTGTTAAATATCTGGGAGTTAACATAGGCTGCTTGCCTACCCTGATCACCATTCCTGCCTATGGGCCTATTTTTAAAAGTTGTAAAGGCATTCAGCTCTCTACAACACATTAGAAATTAATTCAGTAAAATGAACTAACTAAAATCACTAAATCTGTGTTCTCTACTAACAGACCCCTCGCTCTACAGAGTTTACTTGGCTAGCTATGCACTTATATGGCCATCATCATAGTACCAAATCACCTTGGGAAGCATAGTTCATATCACAAATTAGCAAAAGACACTGCAATAATGCTTATTGTTTATACATCCTATCAACCTCCTCAATCCAGTGCTTCCATGAACCAGGAGAGCAAAACTTGGTTAGATCACTAACATCAACAAAACACTGAAATAGCCCTGTAGCCTTAATGGTGGATATATTTTACATAACACTTTGGAGGGGGAGGCGGAGAAGGAAGGGAAATCCATAAAGTGCTGGATTACTTTATATTCCAGAGTTCAATTTATTTTAAAAATCCCATTTTTTCTTGTGAGCATCCATTAACACCTTTTTCATTTTATTAGAGAGCATTAGAAACATAGCTTACAAAAAATATTCCTTAATCCCTTGTCCTGTATAACTGAAGACAGAACAAGTCTGTCCATATTGGTATGCTTTAGGACAGAGGTTCTCAAACTGTGGTCCCTGGACCACTGGTCATAGGCGCTGACTCCGTGGGTGCTCTG
Source organism: Natator depressus (assembly GCF_965152275.1). NCBI lineage: Eukaryota > Metazoa > Chordata > Testudines > Cheloniidae > Natator > Natator depressus. The sequence continues at coordinate 204,227,764 of NC_134234.1, read as the reverse complement.
GGGCTGGAGCACCCACAGGGAAAAATTGGTGAGTGCTCTGCACCCACCAGCAGCTCCCCACCCCAGCTCGCCTCCGCCTCCTCCCCTGAGTGTGCTGCATGCCCGCTTTTTCCCCCTAGCTCCCAGCTGTTTCACACAGCAAGAGCTGGGAGGGGAGGGGGAACGCGGCACACTCAGAGGAGGCGGCGGGGCTGGGGATTTGGGGAGGGGTCCAATAGGGGCAGGGAGGGGGTGGAGACTTTGGGGAAGGGTTTGGAATAGGGGCAGGGCAGGGTGGAGTCAGAGCGCGGCCAGCGTGAGCACCCACTGGCGCCATGAGAAGTTGGCGCCTATGCCACCAGAGGTCCACGAGCTCCATTCAGGTGGTCTGCGGATAGTTCCCTCTAAGGTGCGTGCCTGGGCAGTCGCACATGATAGAATGAAGGGCCACCCATCTAAGTAGTGGAGCCTGGCAGACGTGGCTCCACTAATTAGGTGCCTGGACCCTGGAGAAGACATACATCTAAGGTGAGGTGGTGGCCTTGGGGGGCATAGGGAGTGGGTGAGAAGAGGGGGTGGGGGGAACGTGGGATGTGCAGGGCTGCGGCAGCCAGGGAAAGAGGCGACTTTCCACAGCTCCAGGGCTGTGGCAGCCAGGGAGAGATAGCCCTCCTTCCCAGCCTCACCTCTGTGGCGGGGGAGAGGACCCCCCCCTCCTTCCCAGCCCCAGCTTGGGGGCTGCCGTGGCGGGGGAGAGAGAGCACGTCCATCACATTAGAAAGGTAAGACTACTGATTAAAATATGAGTTATGTGCTTTTATTTGTAGAACAAAAAAAATTATTAAGGGTTTTTTTAAATATAGCCCTTTTATCCAAAGTGCTTTACAATAGTTAGCTAACGGTACAAACAACATTTGGAAAGCTCATTAAGTGGTCTCTAAGACCCTCAGCCATTTTCAAGTGGTCTGCAAAAAAAAAAAGTTTGAGAACCATTGTTTGAGGTCAGTGGTTTTCAACCATTTTTCATTTGCTAACCCCTTAAAAATTTCAAATGGAGAGACAGGCCCTTTGGAAATCTTAGAAAGTCTGGAGACCTCAGGGGTCCATGGACCACAGGTTGAAAACCACTGCTTTAAGATGTAAAGGTACTATATTAATTTATGAGATAATTCATATAGGACTGTGATGATGGGGAAAGACTTTTAGCGTTTAGATCTTATAGAGAAGGGTGCTGCAGAAAAACACTAGGCTAGAACATGGGTTTCTTCCCACCACCACCAAAATTAAGCACACCTCTATCAGTCAACCTTTTCCCCCCGACTGTGAATTATCTAAATTACTTGCAATAGAGACCCTTACATCTCAACTAATGATGTGTGGTCCCAGGTCTCGGAAGAGAATGATGATCTCACTTAGACATTAAAGTGTGAAAAATGATACTTACAAAAAGGTTTGTGAGCATAGATGTTTTGCCCATGTACTAGTTACTGAACTCCACTACGGCCTTTAAACATTGACCACAGGAAGTTGGGAACAGTTAGACAAAACCGGTGTGTTGCCCAGATAATTGCTTTGGTATAGCGCTATCCTCTCAGCTGATGTGACCTTATTAGGATAGCATCGATCTATGCAATTGAAGGCTGCCACTTCCTTCCTCCTGCCCAGATAAATGGGTGTGATTGCTTCCCTTTTATTTTGCGAAATTCAGGGCTGAGGGGGAGCCCTGGAAAAGGCTCAGAGCTGCAGGTGGCGACTGGGGATGGATAGTTACATCACAATAACGTAATCCCCTGCCAAAGAGGGAGGCGGCATGTGCAAAGAGCAGCGGAATGGTGGGGGGCGCGTCCATTTCTTGCACGGCTGGGAAGCTAATGCGGGGGCGGGGGGGTCACAGACCCTGCATGTCCCGCATGCCCGGGGCGGGAAAGCACAGCACCCCGCACTGTGCTGGGGAACAGCACTCCCTGCGTGGCTGGGCCCAGGGAAGGGTAGCCACATCCAGGCAAGGGCTCGGGAGAGGAGCGGGAGGGTGCGGTGACCTCCCACCCTAGCAATAAGTCTTCAGGAAGCCTTGCAGCTGGGCGGGCTCGGGAGGCGTCCGGAGCGACGGCCAGCCGCGGAGGCTGGGCAGCCCTTACCTGGCCCGGCTTGCTGGTGTAATTGAAGGCGTAGATCTCCTCGCGGTTGACGGTCACCGTCCCTGCGTAGACTCGGTCGAAATCCGCCGCTTTGGTGGGGGGGGGTCGGCCGCTCCTTCCACCAGCCCCGGCCTGCAGCTCTTGCGGCAGCACCCCCAGGAGCCAGGGCAAGCCGCAGAGCAAGGCGAGGCCGCTCATGGTCCCCGCGCCGCGGCTGGCCCCGGACTGCGAAGTGCCCTTCGAAGCCGCCCGGAGCCCGAGGCTGGCTACGGCTCCGCGCGGGGCTCCCCGGGCGCCCGGCTACTGCGCCCGCCCGCCGCGGGTGACACACTGAGGAAACCTTGAGAGCGGGGCCGGGCTGGGTTCCCTGCCCTCGCCTTCATTTCCTCCCCTGGAGGGGCTGCGGCTCGCTCCTGCCCCTGCGCCCGCCCAGCTCCCGCGCCGCTCTCCTGGAGGCTTGTGAGAGAGCCAGCAAGGGGCCCGCGTACAAAACCCCCAGTCCTGCGTGGGAAGCTGGGAAGCCAGCCCCGGCGGGGGGAGCTGCAGTCAGACTCTGCCCCCGGGCAGGGAGGGGGAGCCGCAGCAATTGGCCTCGCCGCAATCGTTTCTAGGACTGGTCCCCCCCCCGGCTTGTAGCCCAGTGGTTTCCAAATGGGATCGTCTTGGGGGGGGAGCTTGGGCTGGAAAGAGCGCTCGGCGCCGTGTTTAACCCCCGTCTTTAGCTGGTTTAAAACCGACAACCGCTCTCCTGCAGGGATCCTGGCTCTGTATTGCCTCGACCAGCTGAGACGGGGGGAGCAAGCTCAAGTCGAGTAAAACAAATCCAGGACCAAATTGTGAAGAGCAGGTGCCTTGTTGAAAGCAGGAAACCGTCAATAACAAGACCTGCCTTCATATCGTAACCGCATAGTTCCCATCTGTCACACAGACAGCCCCAGTTATTTTACCGGTTAAGAGGTTTTAGGAAATGTATGGACATGTTCAGAGGAGCCTCTTTGAAAACCGCAAAAAGAAAAGGAGGACTTGTGGCACCTTAGAGACTAACCAATTTATTTGAGCATCAGCTTTCCTGAGCTACAGCTCACTTCATGGGATGCATTCTTAAATGCTGCTCTTCCAGCTCTGCTGACTGTTTTGATTTACCCGGATTGGAAATCAATTATTCAATGCAATCTGGTTTCCCCAGGCTGCGAGACAGACGGCTAAGTGTCCGCTCCTGCAGCACTCAATTGCTTCAGACCTAGCGCCATTCTGATCAAGCGCCATTCTAATTAACGCTCAGGGCTACCTTTCTCTTTAAAGAGAAACCTGGTTTCGTGACCCTACAGACCAGTAGACGTGTCAGTCTATTTGAAAGGCAGCAGAGGTCTAGTCTAACATTTTTTTACAGGTCAGGAACCTTTCATGGGTATATGCTTCTGCCGAGGAGAAAGATCTAAGATATATTAGCGCCTCCTGGTGAATCTAAATGATTTTTATTCTGATCTTTAAAAGAAGACACAATTTGAGCTCAGCCTCACCCACAGGTGATTTAGAAAGAGTGCGTGCATCAGAGTCACCAAGAGCCGTCATAAAAACAAACAAACAAACAAACGACCTGGAGGGAAAATACAAAAAGATTTTACCTACATTTTAAATATTCACTCAAAAACAGGATTTGGAGCAACCGTATCATATAAATTATAATAATAACTTGTACTTCTCTAGCCATCATGTTAATTTAGAAATCAGGTTTGTTTGTAAATTAAAGGAAAAGTTATTCTCACAGTTAAAAATTTGTACCTAATTTCCAGTCTGAATTTGTCTAGCTTCAACTTCCAGCCGTTGGATCTTCTTATACCTTTGTCTGCTAGATTGAAAAGCCCTTTATTATCACATTTGTGTTGCCCGTGTAGGTACTTACAGACTGAGATCAAGTCACCTTTTTATCTCTTCTTTATTAAACTAAACAGATTTTGCTCTTTGAATCTACAGTAGAACCTCAGAGTTAAACACCTTAGGAGTGGGGGTTGTTCATAATTCTGAAATGTTCATAACTCTGAACAAAATGTAATGGTTGTTCTTTCAAAAGTTTACAACTGAACGTTGACTTCATACAGGTGTGAAACTTTTAGTTTCCCTTTATTTTTAGTAGTTTATATTTAACACAGTACTATACTTTCCTTTTTTTATTTTATTTTATTTTTTGTCCGCTCTGCTGCTGCCAGATTGTACTTCTGGTTCCAAATGAGGTGTGTGGTTGACCAGTCAGTTAGTAACTCTGGTGTTCGTAACTCTGAGGTTCTACTGTATCACCATAAGGCATGTTTTCTAATCTTTTAATCATTCTTGTGGCTCGTCTTTGAAACCTCTCATATTTTAATCATCATTCTTGAATTGGGAACACCGGAACTGGACACAGTGTTCCAGTATTGGTCACACCAAATACAGAGTTAATATACCTTCCCTACTTGATATTCCTTGGTTTATACATTCAAAGATGACATTCGCCCTATTGGCTACTTTGTTGCACTTGGGAGCTTGTGTTCAATTGATTATCCACCATAACCTCCAAGTCTTTTTCAGAGGTATTGCTTCCTAAGACACAGTTCCCCTTCTGCTAACTATGGCCTACGTTCTTTGTTCCTAGATGTATACGTTTACCACTAGCCTGTTTTGCTGACCTGTCTTCATTGTTGTTTACCACTCCTTCCCCCAATTTTTGTGACATCTGAAATGATGACTTCATGTTTTTTTCCCGGTCATCATAAACATTTTAAATAGCAGAGGGCCAAGAACTGATGCCTGCAGGACCCCACTAGAACCACATCCATTCAGTGATGATTCCTTGTTTACAGTTACATTTTGAGACCTGTCAGCTAGTTTTTAATCCATTTGATGAGCACCGTGTTGTCTCTAGTTTCTTAATCAACATGTCATGTGGCAACAATGCCTTGCTGAAGTCTAAGTATATTATATCACCACTATTACCTTTATCAATCAGACTTGCAATCTCATCACAACAAGGTATCCGGTTAGATAGAATCTATTTTCCATAAACCCATGTTTATTAGCATTAATTCAATTATATGATCCTTCTTTAATTCTTTATTGAGTCCCATATCAGACATTCCATTATTCTGTCCAGAACTGATGTCCGGCTGAGAGGCCTATAATTACCCCAGTCCTCCTATTTACCTTTTTAAAATATTAGTGCAAAATTAGCTTATTAAGCAATTTATTTATGTATTCATTTATTTAATTTTTATTTATTTAGTTTAAACTTTACTGTTTGACTGGAAATTGAAATTTAGGTGCAATCCCCAGCGTAAAAAGTGACTCAGTAGCATTTGCTACACTCTGATCGAGGCCTATTGCTGATAGCACTTCCCTGTCCCCTCTCTCTCCCTGCAGCACTTCAGTCTCTTTCTGTACCCTACACAGACCAATCCCCCCTACAAGATCACTATGCCTCCTCACAGGAGTTTGCGTTGTGTAATTTTGCTCACACTACAATGCAAAGCCTTCATTCTAACATTCATTCTAATGTTCAAGGTAACATATGTGTTGATATACATGCACTGGGTGAGTGGGGGATCTGGTGTGTCTCTCTCTTTGGGTTCCGGGAGCTGAAGAACCCTCCCGCAGTCTATGGGGAGGATCCACTGAGCCCGTGACCACAGAGAATGACCAAGAATGGAGATGGCGGTTGCTGCTGGAGAGGGAAAAGGCCCAAGAGGTGCATCAGGAAATGCATTAGAACATCATGGGTTTGCTCAGGCAAGAAACTCAGACGCTGCAACCCATTGCTGACCTACGTGCCCAAAGACCCCAGACTCAGCAGACACTCCAGTCTTTGGAGAACTCCATGGTCAAAATCTCTACACTTCCCAAGATACCAGGTAGCAAGCATGATGTACATCCATATCCCTACCAATGGTCCCTGTAATCTGTGTGCACACATGGCCACGCATGCATGCTGGGAGCACAGTTGGCACCTGGGTCTGCATACTGGGTCCTCAATCTGCTAAAACTGTGGGTGCTGGGGTCTGGGAAGGGGGGTGGGACCTGAGCCAGCAGGGAGGGGTAAGGAGAAGGGTGGGGAAGGCAGGAGCTCCTGGGAGGGGACAGTAGGGGCTGAGGCTCTTGGGAGGGGGTCTTGGGCTCCTGTGTGTCTAGGTGACCTGGCAAGGAGGGAGGATTGTGGCCCCAGGTGTGGGGAAAAGGGCCAGGTACTGTAGGGGGGGCACAGCCTTTTCTATTTGCCTCACCCCTGTTGCTGCTTTGGGGGCTGTGCCCCCCAACCACATTACATCCCGACCACATGGTCAATGAGCAAGTGCTTTAAATCTTTTAGGAAACTTCAACTTGCAACCAATTGTTTTGTTACAGATCTAGTGATGACCGCCTTTCTCTACCACTTCATGCTTAAGTTTCCATTGAGATGAATGCTTCTTTTATTTTGTGCTAATCTTACTGTATATAATGCTGTTATACTTTTTTATTTATATCAGAGATTCATATGAATGAGAATATCCTCAGTTGTTCTAGCTAGGTAGGGTGTTGGCCAGGGGCACTGGGATATATCTCCCCGGCTCTCAGAACAGAGTGGCAGGGTGGCTGTATCACACTGCAGTGCCAGGGCTCAGCTGGGTCAGGCTTGGTGACCATTCCACCTTGAGCTGGGGAGAGGGAGAGTGGGTATCAGGAGCAGTGAGCCCACTCAGTGACCATCCTCTGTCTCTCCCTAGCCCAGAAGTGGATGTAGAAGGGCCAAGGACACCAAAATCTTCCTGCAATACAAGACTTGGGTGACCTCACAACACTGTGCTGTTCACTGCTTCCTCTGTATTTGTAGCTCACACTTTGCTGTGTCAGTTGCAAACAGTTTAGAGAAGTGGTTCTTAACCTGGGGTGCACGCACCCCCTGGGGGTGTGAGACATGCCAGATTTTTTTAGAAGGTAAATCATCAAAAACACAAATTAAGCACAGGCATGTAAGTACAACGACTTTGTTTCATCAAACCTACGTATTTATTAACATTATACATTTTTTAACAATTACTGTAATATACAAACAAATATCTAGGTTTAAAGAACTGACCTACTTCAATGATTTTTGATAAGGGGTGCAAGAACATATTTTGAGAACCAAAGGGGTGCAGGCTGCAGTAAAGGTTAAGAACCACTGGTTTAGACTGGTACCTTGTTCAAACAACTCCACATCCAAGCATAAGTTAGGAGTACAGACACCAACAGTGGCACAGAAAAAAAATACAGTTTGACATTTAAAGACAATTGGCGTTTGGAAACTGTGGAAACCGAAACAACTGACGTCCTAGGAAGGGGCTTCTTGAAATCGGGAGACATTTTTTTGGATTCAGTCAGTGTTAGGTCGTATGTAATTTTTGTTCGGAAGCTAAAGCTAAGTGAATGGAAACTGGGCTATCTAAAATGCCACTTAGTTCAGAAAGCTCACGTTGATGCAGTGAAAACTCTACACAATTGGAAACATGGCTTTGGAATTCAACATTTACTAGCAGAGTTTACTGAAAGCTGAGAGAAGCATGTTGAAATATCAGAGAGCAAACCAAGACAAAATAAAAACACTGATTGATAAAGTACTCCTTGCTATGAAAATAAATTAATCCATGATGTTCATGCAGCACATTTGAGACCAGGTAGCAAAATAAGTTAATCTTCCTACCAGCTAGAGAAGAAAGAACTGTGCATTTGAATTTGTTCAGTCTATTAACGCAGTTGTCCAAAGTGACATCATGGCAGTTATCTGTAATTCATACACTGATAGTTGACGAGAGCACTGACATTGTAATGCACAAAATGTTAATCCTTAACATCAAGTTTTGAGCTCAGAATGATGTTACCCACAAGACTGCATTTGCTGACATTACCCCTGCATGCAATACTTGGCATATTAAAGAAGCCATCAAACAATTCTACATGGATCACAATCTGGATATACAGCTAATGCCTATGTTCACTTCAGATGGTGCCTCCAGATGGTGAGCATAACAGTGTAGCTGTGCTACTTAGAGAATGTGTACCACACTGACTAGAACAGGGGTAGGCAACCTATGGCACACGTGCCAAAGGTGGCACTCGAGCTGATTTTCAGTGGCACTCACACTGCCCGGGTCCTGGTCACCGGTCCAGGGGGCTCTGCATTTTAATTTTATTTTAAATGAAGCTTCTTAAACATTTTTAAAACCTTATTTACTTTACATACAACAATAGCTTAGTTATATATTATAGACTTATAGAAAGAGACCTTCTAAAAATGTTAAAATGTATTACTGGCACGCGAAACCTTACATTAGAGTGAATAAATGAAGACTCGGCACACCACTTCTGAAAGGTTGCCGACCCCTATACTAGAAGACCTAGGCATCACTGATGCCTGAAAACATGTACCAATGAGGAAAGAATTGGAAACATATAGTCAGTGCACTATATACTATGACACACTGTATATACAATATTTAGCAGATCAGCTGTTAAGAAAACTAAATATGAGAAGTTGGCCAGCATATATTATGCATTATTATTCAGGCTTTTGAATGAAGTGTGCTGGTTATCATATCATTCTGCTGTAAATGCCCCCCTGCAAAATCATGATATAACAGTAGACCACTGTATTGCAGATGTCAATGAGAAAAATGATCCCGTAGCTAAGTATGGTCTCAAAAAGCTTACACATCCCCAGTACTGTATTGCACTGACTGTGCTTGATGATATTTCAGGAGAATTGTCTCAGCTGGGCCTAATTTTTCAGAGAAGTTATCTCATTACCTCTGAAGCATTTAGCTATGCCAGGGGTTCTCAAACTGGGGGTTGCAACCCCTCAGGGGGTTGTGAGGTTATTACCTGGGGTTTGTGAGCTGTCAGCCCCCCCCAGGTGCAGGGCTGACAGCCTGAGCCCCTGTTAAATTTAAATTAAATTAAAATCCCCTGCTTTTAATTTATAGGGGGGGTTGCACTCAGAGGCTTGCTGTGTGAAAGGGGTCACCAATACAAAAAGTTCGAGAACCATTGAGCTATGTTAAGGCCAAAATAGCAACATTTTGCTCACAGTGTCTTGGAGAAAAAGCTCTTTGGAGTGAGAAGGTGAAGGAACAAATGGCATCTCTTGCCAATACTGTTTATGCAGCAGGTGTTCTCCACTTTAGTACAGAACTCGGTGACCATCTAGATTGTTGATTGCCAGAGAATGAGCTGCAAGAGTGGCCTGCATTTAATACTGAAGCACTGGTTTTTGCCTAATTTGATTACAGCACAGAACATGTTAGTCAACTCATGGGCAAGTATAAAGCAGACTTGAATCTACCAGTGCAAACAGATGGATCAATAACTGAATGCATCTGCAAGCAGTACACATAGGATAAATTTATCATTGTGGAAAAAATGAAAGTGGATATAATAAGAACATTTGCTGACATGGTAACTTACATGTTGAAAGAAAATCAGTTGACAGGCCAGGTTCAGTTTGTTGATATACATGGCACCTTTCAAGCCTCAAATGCTGACTGTGAATGTGGGTTTAGTTTAATGAGTCCAATCAAAACTAAGTCTTGCAACAGACTAGAGGTTAACCATATGGACCAGCTTGTAAGAATAAAATACTTCCTCATAGCAAACGGAGATGTCAACCTGGACAAAATTTACCATCACTGGACAACTGAGAAATACAGATGAAAGAAATTTCCAGCATAATAATGAGTAAATCATGTTCATTAAACATGAAACTTACCACATTACAGGTACATGTATAGTATCTGCCAGGCACTCAATTTAATATTTGCTTTTATTTTGTATTTTCTGTAAATGTGTAGTTTTTAATAAATATATTGATTTTACGAGAATATATGCACAATATATATTTCACTGATTACATTAGCGCTCCCAGCCATTTTTCTTTATTTAGTAGTTTAATTAAAGTGTTACAATATTCGCATTCTCTGTTGCCCAAGGACAAAAATGTAGTAGTCAGTGGAGTTTGTAGTCCCCCTCCGTACAAAGAAAATTTAAAGGGAATGTTGACCCCTACCACTCCACACTGGGGACAAGACGAAGAACCATAGCTACATATACATCACCTGGGAAAGCCAAAGCGTTGTGAATGTGTAACTACAACCTATTATGTTGCAGTAGGTTTTACATCTGTGAACATAAATGTTCATTGTTTGCTTCTATTTTTATTTGGGGTTTTAAAGTATGGTTCACCCTCTTACAGTGTTGGTAAAAGTCTTTTGTTTGCACTTTGTTTTAGTTGCCTGTTTCTTTGCACACAATAACATTCTATTTTTGGAAACTCAGAGTATATTCATTAGTTTACACCAAGCATAACAGAATTCATAGCAGGAGGCAAGACCCACTCATATTTAATAGTTTACAGCAAGCAACACAGGATTCATACTGGGAGGCAGTAACCCACCCATATTTAATCCCTGTACACACAAGAGACATTATTTCATAAAAGAATCAGACAACACTACTGTGGCTGACTGTTAAAGTACTTTTAAGGCCTCCCTGAGCCATGTAATTCCATGGTTGGGTCTTCTGATAGCCCTAGTGTCTGGCTGTTCAGTTTCAGTAAACAGCTGTTCCATCTTGCTCCTCCACCCTGCGGGTAGCTTTTCTCCCTCTGCCTCACAGATAGTATGCAATACACAACCTGCAGCTCTAATCATGGGGATGTTTGCCTTGCTAAGATCCATTCTAGTGAATAAACAGTGCCAGCATCCTTTCAGTCTACCAAAAGCACATTCAACAGTTATTCTGCACCTGCTGAGCTGGTAGTTGAATCTTTCTTTGATGCTGTTGAGGTGGCCAACATACAGCTTCATGAGCTAGGTGACCAACGGATAGGCTGGATCTCCCAGAATCACTATTGGCATTTCAAAATTGCCAGTGGTAATCTGATGGTCTGGGAAGAATGTCCTTGATTGTAGCTTTCTGAACAGTCCTGTGTTCTTAAAGAATTGAGCATCATGCACCTTCCCTGATCAGCCCACGTTAATATCAGCAAAGAGTTCCCAGTGATGCACTCGCAATCGCTTAACCATGGAAAAGTATCCCTTTCTGTTGATGTCCTCAGTGGCAAGGGGTGAGATGCGGCAAGGTGTGCTGGTGCCAGAAGAGGGATATGCGTGCTATCTATTGCCCCACCACGGTTTGGGAACCCCATTGCTGCAAAAACATCCACTATTTTCTGTACATTACCGAGAGCCACACTCCTGTATAGCAAGAGACACTTAATGGTGTTACGCACTCAAATGACAACGGCCTCCATTGAGGATTTTCCAACTCCAAACTGATTGCCTACTGACCAATAGCAATCCAGTGCTGCAAGTGTAAACAGGGTCTGAGTGAGCTATCCCCTAACATTAGGGATGAACTGGGAGAAAAGACTTCAGGAGCAGATCATATTTGCATAGACATACCTACTCTGCCTACGTGGTCAACAGACAGAGCTGCTTTGCCAAAGTGATCAATTTTGGCTGATTTTGGGTTACAATTTGCATTAGTACATTGCAGTATACATAGTTTTGTATACAGGGGTAACAAAATTTTGTTGTACTTATTGTCTGAGTAAAGGGCAGCAGAGATGCACTTAGCATGCCCTGATTGAGGGAGGCATCCTAACTTGAACCTCACTTGCTAAGCAGTGAAAGACAAAGAGAGTGGGAGCAGGTGTTCCTACCTGGTTGTGTGAACTCTGAATCACAGACACCATCTGAGCCTCTCCTCTCCAGTGTTTAAAGCTAGAGCTGATCAGACTCAATTGAGGGTCTACATAAGAATGGTCATACTGGGTCAGACTAGTGGTCCATCTAACCCAGTATCCTGTCTTCTGAAGAAGGACAGTGCCAGATGTTCCAAAAGAAATGAACAGAACATGGAAATGTATTGCGTGATTCCTGCCCTGTCATCCAGTCTCAGCTTCTAGCAGCCAGAGGTTTAAGTACAAGCAGGGCATGGAGTTGCATCCCTGCCCATCTTGGCTAATAGCCATTGATGGATCTATCCTCCATGACCTTACCTAATTTTTTTTAACCCAGTTATACTTTTAGCCTTCACGACATTCCCTGGCAACAAGTTCCACAGGTTGACTGTGTGTTGCATGAAGTACTTCCTTATTTTTTTCTTCTATTAATTTAACTGGATGACCCCTGGTTCATGGGTTAATTTCACTGGATGCCCCCTGGTTTGTGTGTCTATGTTCATTTTCTCTATACCATTCATGATTTGTATAGACCTCTACCATAGCCTCTTGATGTCCTCTCTTTTCCAAGCTGAACAGTCTCAGTCTTTTTTAATCTCTGCTCATATGGAAGCTGTTCCATACCCCTAATCATTTGTGTTGCCCTTCTTTGTATTTTTTCCAATTTTAATATATATTTATTGAGATGGGGCAACCAGAACTGCACACAGAATTGAAAGTTTGGGCATAACACAGTTGTGTGGCAGCATGATACTTTTGGTTTTACCATTTCTCTCTTTCCCAATGGTTCCTAACATTTTGTTAGTGTATTTGCCTGCCGCTGCACATTGAGCAGACATTTTCAGTGAACTATCCATGATGATTCCAAGATCTCTTTTCTGAGTGGTAACAGCTAATTTAGACCCCACCATTTAGTGTGTATAGGTGGGATTATGTTTTCCAGTGTGCATTACTTTGCATTTGTTAACATTGAATTTCATCTACCATTTTGTTGCCCAGTCACCCAGTTTTGTGAGATCCCTTTGTAACTTTTGGCAGTCTGCTTTGGACTTAACTATCGTGGGTAATTTTGTATCATCTCCAAACTTTGCCACCTCACTGTTTTCCCCTTTTTCCAGGTAATTTATTAATACATTGAACAGCACTGATCCCAGTACTGATCCTTGAGGAACCCTGTTGTTTACTTCTCTCTATTTTGAAAAATGACCATTTATTCCTACCCTTTGTTTCCTATCTTTCAACCAGTTACAGATCCATGAGAAGACTTTTCCTCTTAACCCATGACTGCTTACTTTGCTTAAGAGCCTTTGGTGAGGCACCTTGTCAAAGGCTTTCTGAAAGTCCAAGTACACTATATCCACTGGATCACCTTTGTTGGACTCCTCAAAGAATTCAAGTAGATTGGTGAGGCAAAAGCTATGGTGACTTTTCCACAACAGTCAGTGTTCACATATGAGTCTGATAGTTCTGTTCTTTAGTTTCAACCAGTTTGCATAGTACTGGAGTTAGGCTTTGTGACTGGAGTCCCAAGGGGGCCATGCTGAGATTGCTTAATTAGGGCAAAATGCAAAGAATGGGCAGACAATCCTCTAAATTGGTGGTTATTCTAATACTTAGATTCACCAAGCCAGCAAAAACACAGCTTCTACAATACCTTACTGGTTAGCCAGAAGCCAGAAACACAGTTCCCTTAAAGCAACCCAGGCTTGAGCTCCCATCCAGACAGCAAAGTCAAATATGATAAGGATTACTGAAAATCTTGTTCATCATATAAAAAGTTCTGCCAATCCCAAAGGATTGGACACACTAGGTTAATGAATATTTAAGATCTTACACAAACACATGTTTACAGCCAAGTCTTATTAATGAAACTAAGATTTATTAAAAATAAAAGAGAGATTATTGGTTAAAAGATCATTATGCATACAGACATGAATATAGTTCTGAGGTAATTTTCATAGTAGAGATTGTGAGCTTCTGCGTTGCAAAGAGTCCATTCCAGAATCAGTTAATTAGTTACAGTCCAATGTTCAATATCAGGTAATTCAGATGGGACTGGAGACCTCAGTCTTGACACTCAGATTTCCCCTGATGAAGATTAAGCAGATCTGAGATGAAAGGATCAGGGCCCAAGAGTTTTTATAAATCCCTGGCAGGCTGTTGTCAGCCTCTTGACAGCCGGTGTTCCTTGGGTGAAGATTAGTGGTTTTGAAGTAGCCTCCAATTTCCTAAGCATCACTGGTAATTAGCTACATGGATTAACATAAGGCAATTGCCTACCTCCCACCATTTACAGGTAAAAAGAAAAGGAGTACTTGTGGCACCTTAGAGACTAACAAATTTATTTGAGCATAAGCTTTTGTGAGCTACAGCTCACTTCATCGGATGCATTCAGTGGAAAATACAGTGGGGAGATTTATATACATAGAGAACATGAAACAATGGGTGTTACCATACACACTGTAACGAGAGAGATCAGGTAAGGTGAGATATTACCAGCAGGAGAGGTGGGGGTGGGGAACTTTTGTAGTGATAATCAAGGTGGGCCATTTCCAGCAGTTGACAAGAATGTCTGAGGAACAGTGGGGGATGGAGAGGGGGAATAAACATGGGGAAATAGTTTACTTTGTGTAATGACCCATCCACTCCCAGTCTCTATTCAAGCCTAAGTTAATTGTATCCAGTTTGCAAATTAATTCCAATTCAGCAGTCTCTCATTGGAGTCTGTTTTTGAAGGTTTTTTGTTGAAGAATTGCAACTTTTAGGTCTGTAATCGAGTGACCAAAGAGATTGAAGTGTTCTCCGATTGGTTTTTGAATGTTATAATTCTTGACATCTGATTTGTGTCCATTTATTCTTTTACGTAGAGACTGTCCAGTTTGACCAATGTACATGGCAGAGGGGCATTGCTGGCACATGATGGCATATATCACATTGGTAGATGTGCAGGTGAACGAGCCTCTGATAGTGTGGCTGATGTGATTAGGCCCTATGATGATGTCCCCTGAATAGATATGTGGACACAGTTGGCAACGGGCTTTGTTGCAAGGATAGGTTCCTGGGTTAGTGGTTCTGTTGTGTGGTGTGTGGTTGCTGGTGAGTATTTGTTTCAGGTTGGGGGGCTGTCTGTAAGCAAGGACTGGCCTGTCTCCCAAGATCTGTGAGAGTGATGGGTCATCCTTCAGGATAGGTTGTAGATCCTTGATGATGCGTTGGAGAGGTTTTAGTTGGGGGCTGAAGGTGATGGCTAGTGGCATTCTGTTACTTTCTTTGTTGGGCCTGTCCTGTAGTAGGTGACTTCTGGGTACTCTTCTGGCTCTGTCAATCT
Source organism: Natator depressus (assembly GCF_965152275.1). NCBI lineage: Eukaryota > Metazoa > Chordata > Testudines > Cheloniidae > Natator > Natator depressus. The sequence goes on along the minus strand of NC_134234.1, from coordinate 204,212,598 downwards.
GTTTCTTCACTTCAGCAGGTGGGTATTGTAGTTGTAAGAATGCTTGATAGAGATCTTGTAAGTGTTTGTCTCTGTCTGAGGGGTTGGAGCAAATGTGGTTGTATCGTAGAGCTTGGCTGTAGACAATGGATCGTGTGGTGTGGTCTGGATGAAAGCTGGAGGCATGTAGGTAGGAATAGCGGTCAGAAGGTTTCCGGTATAGGGTGATGTTTATGTGACCATCCCTTATTAGCACCATAGTGTCCAGGAAGTGGATCTCTTGTGTGGACTGGTCCAGGCTGAGGTTGATGGTGAAAAAAGAGAAATGAAGACAGTGATATCATTACATTCACAGTTCATTTAAATGTTAACATCTCCTTGATAAATTGGAGAGAGTCCAGAGAAGGGCAACAAAAATGATTAGGGGTCTGGAACACATGATTTATGAGGAGAGTCTGAGGGAACTGGGATTGTTTAGTCTGCAGAAGAGAAGAATGAGGGGGGATTTGATAGCTGCTTTCAACTATCTGAGAGGTGGTTCCAGAGAGGATGGTTCTAGACTATTCTCAGTAGTAGAAGAGGACAGGACAAGGAGTAATGGTCTCAAGTTGCAGTGTGGAAGGTTTAGGTTGGATATTAGGAAAAACTTTTTCACTAGGAGGGTGGTGAAACACTGGAATGCGTTACCTAGGGAGGTGGTAGAATCTCCTTCCTTAGAAGTTTTTAAGATCAGGCTTGACAAAGCCCTGGCTGGGATGATTTGATTGGGGATTGGTCCTGCTTCAAGCAGGGGGTTGGAGTAGATGACCTCCTGAGGTCCCTTCCAACCCTGATATTCTATGATTCTGATTGTGATCTCTGAATTAACAGAATACAGCGTTAGACAGGAACTGTTTGGTTACAGGTTTCAGAGTAACAGCCGTGTTAGTCTGTATTCGTAAAAAGAAAAAAGAAAAGGAGTACTTGTGGCACCTTAGAGACTAACCAGTTTATTTGAGCATGAGCTTTCGTGAGCTACAGCTCACTTCATCGGATGCATAGCATATCATGGAAACTGCAGAAGACATTATATACACACAGAGACCATGAAACAAAACTTCCTCCCACCCCACTGTCCTGCTGCTAACAGCTTATCTAAAGTGATCATCAAGTGATCATCAAGGAAGGCCATTTCCAGCACAAATCAAGGTTTTCTCACTCTTCCCCCCCCCCCACATTGCCTACAGACAGCCCCCCAACCTGAAGCGAATACTCACCAACAACCACATACCACACAAACAGAACCACTAACCCAAGAACCTATCCTTGCAACAAAGCCCGTTGCCAACTGTGCCCACATATCTATTCAGGGGACACCATCACAGGGCCTAACAACATCAGCCACACTATCAGAGGCTCGTTCACCTGCACATCCACCAATGTGATATATGCCATCATGTGCCAGCAATGCCCCTCTGCCATGTACATTGGTCAAACTGGACAGTCTCTACGTAAAAGAATAAATGGACACAAATCAGATGTTAAGAATTATAACATTCATAAACCAGTCGGAGAACACTTCAGTCTCTCTGGTCACGCAATCACAGACATGAGGGTCGCTATCTTAAAGCAAAAAACTTCAAATCCAGACTCCAGCGAGAAACTGCTGAATTGGAATTCATTTGCAAATTGGATACTATTAATTTGGGCTTGAATAGAGACTGGGAGTGGCTAAGTCATTATGCAAGGTAGCCTATCTCCCCTTGTTTTTTTCCTACAAACCCCCCCCCAAGACGTTCTGGTTAAACTTGGATTATTGCTGTGCACATTGTAAGATGAGCTATTGCCAGCAGGAGAGTGAGTTTGTGTGTGGTTTTTGGAGGGGGTGTGTGTGTGTGGGGGGGGGGGGGGGGTGAGAAAACCTGGATTAGTGCTGGAAATGACCCACCTTGATTATCATGCGCATTATAAAGAGAGGTTTCAAAGAGGGATGGGCTATTACCAGCAGGAGAGTGAGTTTGTATGTGTGTCTGTGTGTGTGTGTGTGGGGGGGAAGAGTGAGAAAACCTTGATTTGTGCTGGAAATGGCCTTCCTTGATGATCACTTGATGATCACTTTAGATAAGCTGTTAGCAGCAGGACAGTGGGGTGGGAGGAAGTTTTGTTTCATGGTCTCTGTGTGTATATAATGTCTTCTGCAGTTTCCACGATATGCTATGCATCCGATGAAGTGAGCTGTAGCTAACGAAAGCTCATGCTCAAATAAACTGGTTAGTCTCTAAGGTGCCACAAGTACTCCTTTTCTTTTTTCTGTTTGGTTACACTGTCAACCTCTAACAATACATATGTGAAATATATACCTGAAATTCATACCCTACTTTATTCCTGATTAATTTTTATGTATAGACAAGCCCAACTGTTTGACAGAGGGATTCTTTTGGTTGGCCCCTTTTACATGTTTCTTCAAGTGCTCAATGGCACGCCTACAATGGCAGATGGCTCTGGCTTCATTCTTTATATTCTTATCCTTCCATCTGTTTTTCTGGATAACTTTGGAGATGGTTCTCCCATACCCTCTCGAAATAGCCCCCCAGTGTTGAGCTCCATTAAAGCACAACAGCTCCTTTCTCAACAAATCAGTTGTAACGAGCCTCTGAGTCCTCAGGCTTGTGGTATCAGCATTTCCCTGCCAGCAAACCAGAAGCTGTCTGTGTATGCTAGGTAGAGGAGCTGTTTGAGTATTTGGGCAAGAGTATGTCTACAATGCAATTAAAAACCCACAGCTGGCCTGTGCCAGCTGACTCGGGCTAAGGGGCTGTTTAACTACCATGTAGATGTCCAGGCCCGGGCTGGAGCCCAAGCTCTAGGACCCTGCGAGGTGGGATGGTCCCAGAGCTGGGGCCGCAGTCCCAGCTCCAACATCTACACAAGTTGTTTTCAACCTGTGGTATGTCTAAGGTTGTCAGTGAAAGGTAGGGTAGCCAACCCTCCAAGATTGTCCTGGACTCTCCAGGAATTAAAAATTAATCTTTAATGAAAGATTATGTCATGTGATGAAACCTCCAGGAATATATCCAACCACAACTGGCAACCCTAGCGAAAGGTGATTTTGAAAATGCATTCTGGTTCTCTGATCAATCAAAAATAGGTGAATACCCCCACCTACAGGTCAAAACCAGGAAGTGTTGTTGTTACCATAGAAGCCCACAGTTTAGTGCCCTTTCTCATGCGGCATCAAATGCTGTGCCAAACACACGCAGCATTTTTATTTGAATTCTGTTCAGTCAGTTTTCTGTCTAAGGCTCGGTCTACACTACAGAGTTAGGTCGATGTAAAGCACCAAAGGCATAGGGCTTATGTCTGTATAGTTAGGGCGACGCAGTGTCTGTGTAGCCACTGCATTACTTACATGGGCTGCTGACTAAAGCCCTGAAATTGACAAGAAAGTCTGGTAGGTTCCCTGCTGTGAACCCTGCACCTAGCTCACAGCTAAGGATGTTGGCTCCAGCTAGAGTTTGGCTGTTCCCCGGGCTACCTGCTCCCAGCAGGCTGCTGCCCCGGTTCCCCTCTCCCTCCTGGGAGCCCTGTGGGCTCCCGCTGGGCTGCTGCCCAGGCTCCTCACTCCAAGCCCGGCTGCTGGGTGCTGAGAGCCAGGGCTCTCAGCTCCCCAGGGAGCTCCCAGAGCTGTAAGAGTGTGGCTGCTCTGAGCAATTTCACTGCTGATAGGCTCTGTGCTGTGAAATTGAGCGTGGGAGGAGTTCCCCATCCAGAGCGGATGGGGAACTACAACTGTGAGCCCCATGTGGCTGTCAGTGCCCCCCCCACTCAACTGTAAGTGCCCCACAATGCCCCACTTCAGTCAGTGCACTGCAAGTGCTCCTAGTGAGGATGGGCTCCACTGGCAGAAGGAAGATCGTGTGGACACCAAGAGCCCATTGAATTACTGTGGTGATTGTAGGTCAATCTAAATTAAGTCAACCTAATTTTATAGTGTAGACAAGCCCTAAGACTTCTATGGTAGGGGGTCCACGGACCACACTTTGAATTTCCAAAGGGGTCCGCACCTCCATTCAAAAATTTTAAGGGTCTGCAAATGAAAAAAAGGTTGAAAACCACTGGTCTACACCGCAATGAAACAGCTCCTAAGCTGGAGCCCCATGAGCCTGAGTCAGCTGGCATGGGCCAGCCACAGATGTCTAACTGCAATGGAGACTTCCCCTTAGAACTTTGCTTCTTATGCCCTCACAGTGAACATGGAGAGGGGGTGATGGGGAATGGGGGCAGGGCGGTGGTCTGGGAACAGTGGGGGAACATTGGGGGGCAGTGAGGGGTGGGGGCAGCGAGGAAGATCTTTGGGGGGTACAGAGGGGGCTGGTGGTTTGGGTGAGGAGCAGTGAGGTGACTGTGGGAAGGAATGAGGGTGGAGAGGGAGTGAGAGGATCAGTCAGGGTGGGGTGTATTGGGCCAGTTGGGGAGGATCAATGGGGACCGGGGCACATTAAGGGCAGTATGATCGGCCAGAATGCGGTGGGGGAAATGGGTAAGATTAATGAGGGTTGTGAGGGCAGTGGAAAACAGCGGCTTGTTGGGGTGGCAGTGCGGGGTATATGGGGACAGTGGGGTGGATGATTACTGAGAGCTGGGGGTACACTGGGAGAGTGGGTAGTATGGGTGGGGGGGCAGTGGGGTATATGGGGGGTAGAGTGGAGCAATGGCTACTATGCCTGGGGGGGTCAGTGGGGTGCAGGTACACTAAGACAGTAGGTAGTATGGGAGCGGGGGGATCAGTGGGGCAGGGAGGGGTATGGGTGGGGTCCGTGATGTGCAGGGGGGGCGGGGCTGGGTTGCCTCATGCTCGGGGGCGGGGCCCGGTGGCCGGGGCGGGGTTTCCCTGGTGACGGGCGGGAGCGGCCTGGGGGCGGGGTCAGGCCGGCCTCTAACGGCAGCGGCTCGAGCCCCTGCGCTTCCGGCCCCGCCCCCTCCGGGTCCTGCCGCTTGCCCGGCCCGCGATGTCCCTGGTGCGGGTGGCGCGGCCCCGCGCCCCGGGGAAGAAGCCGCCGAAGGCGAAGAAGAAGCCGCCGGCGGCCGAGCGGGACTGGGATGTGAGTGGAGCCCCCCGCCCGGTACAGCGGGGGAAACTGAGGCGCGGGGGAAACTGAGGCACGGGGGGGCCGCGCCCATCGCAGCCGGGGTGCGGGGGGCCTGGGGCCGCAGGGGGCCGGGTGATGGCAGCCGGGGGACGCGGGCTCCTGCGCTGGTTGGGCACCGAGGGTGCGAGCTGCGAGGGGCGGGCTCCGGAGAGGCGGGCAGACGAGCCCCGGTGCCGGTGCCCCGCCTCCCCCCAGCCCGCCCTGCCGCGCGTGCGAGCTGGGTGAGCCCCGGCTCCGGCCCGGCCCCCCAGTGGAGGCTGCCGTCCCCTGCCAGCCTGTGCCCGGCCCGGCGCTGATGGGCAGCCTGGCTGCGGTTCCCCCTTCCGTGTCCTTTTCTTCCTGCGCCCGGTGGCTGCCCCCCGCTGATGAGCCCTCTCCCTTGAAGGGGCTGTGCCCCTGGCGTACCCTGTGGCCAGCTCTACGCCACAAGGTTTTGTTGGCCCAGCTGTGTCTGTCTGGGGCGTGGAAACACCACAGCCACTCGCCAACCTAGCTACGCTGGCAAAGCCCCCCCCCCCGGGGGGTAGACTCCTGCGGGCATTCTGCACCAAAACAATTAAAAATCTGATGTCAAAAAAAGGTCCAGATGCAGCTGGTTGGGGCTCAGCCGAGTGGGGTTCTGCGTGTGGGTGGCTCGGCAGGGTGGTCCCAGGTGCAGGGGGAGTGGGGCTCGGCGGGAGGGTCGAGTATGATGGCGGCTGGATGCATGGCGGTTGGGCAGATGTGGGAACAGCTTTCTGCCCAGCTGAGGAGTGATGGCTGCAGGAAGTGGGGGCAGGATGGAATTGGCAGATCTTACTGCAGCTGGGGGAGAAATCTGGGGATGGGTCTGACCCAGTCCTGGATGCCGTGCAGGGGAAGAGGAAGTCCTGTCCTCCCCAGCCCAGCCAGAACTAGCAGCTGAGCCTGGCACAGGGTAGGAGCCACCAGCGGGGTCTTCGCCAGTCCCACTCCCTTCCCCACAGTGATTTACCTCTCTGCCAGCTGCTCTTGGCACCTGAAACATACTGCTGGGAAGGGTCGCAGGACCGCTCTTGTGGTTTCACTTTGCTTCCCCATCAGTCATTTTTCTGCGGGGAAGCAAAGAAATCTGTGGGGGACATAAATTCTGCACATGTGCAGTGGTGCAGAATTCCCCCAGGAGTAAAGAGTGCTTCTGTCAGCATAGCTCATGTCTGGTGCTACTGTGCTGACAGAAAAACTCCTTAAGCTGCGTCTGTACTAGGGGGTCTGGCAGTTTAGCTATACCAGTATATCTAGAGTATAGTCTAGACCTACTATTTAAGGTGTGATATTAGAATGTGATAAGTAGGGAGACCACAGGCTTTGACTTGAGCAGTTAAGTTTACATTAAATGCAGTGGACCCTGTCTACACTAAAGTTTAAAAATTTGTCAACTAACATCACACCTTTAAATCCTAGTCTAGACAAAGCCTTTCTGGTTTAGCCAAGGTAGACGTTTGTCTCTTCCAATGCCTGAACTCAGTGGAGCTGGCCCTGTTGGATTCTAGTGAATGAAGGCTCAAACCTATAATCTGTTCATTGTAATTTAATCTATTCAGTTCCCCGACTTTCTGAAATCTGTCAAATTTGTGATACAAATCTGTCTGGTATTGGAATGCATAGACTTGAAGAGACTATTCCACGGGCATTCATTTTAAGGTGCTCTCTTACAGCTCATGGGCAAGTGACATCTTTCTTTAAGATTGCACGAGTATTAGCACTTCCAGTCTCTGCCTCTCTCGTCAGCTGGCTGTTTATAATTGTTCAAAAAATTCACCTTCCAGGCTGAAAGTTTTCAGGGCTCTGTCCCCAAGTTGAAATTTTGGGAAAATTTGGGATAAAACAGTTCAGCACCAAATCATCTGGATGTAGAAAGAGCATAGTTTTTTGTGTTTAAACAGAAGTGACCACTAAACTGGGTGCAAGCAAACAATATATGTTTTAATACAGTTAAATGTAAATGTATACCTCTAGGAACAACGAATGTGGGTCATACTGACAGAATGGGGACTCTACCTTGGGAAGCAGTAACTCTGAAAAGATGTGGGGGTTGTGAATAATCACCTAAACATGAACTCCCAATGTGATGCTGTTGCCAAAAGAGCTAATGCCATCTTTGAACGCATAAACATGGGAATCTTGAGTAGGAGTAGATTATTTTACCTCTATATTTGAAACTAGTGTGACTGCTGCTGGAGTCCTGTGTCCAGTTTTGGTGCCCAGAATTCAAGAAGAATGTTGATAAACTGGAGAGGATTCAAAGAAAAGCAACAAGAATGATTCATTAAAGGATTAGAAAACAAGCTGTATAATGGTAGACTCAAAGAGCTCAATCTATTTAGTTTAACAAAGAGAAGGTTAAGGGTTGACTTGCTTACAGTCTCTGTACCTGGGTATTAAATATTTAATAATGGTCTGCTCAATATAGCGAAGAAGAGTATAACACAATCCAATGGCTGGAAGACAAATTCAATTGGAAATAAGACACATTTTTTAAAGTGAGGGTAATTAACCATTAGAACAGTTTACCAAGGGTTGGGGTGGATTCTCTATCTCTGATTACTTTTAAATCAAGCTTGGGTGATTTTCTCAAAAATCTGCTCTATGAATTATTTTGGGGAAGTTCTATGGCCTGAGTTATTCAAAAGGTTAGACTAGATGTTCACAATGCTCCCTTCTGGCCTTGGAATCTATAATCCTCTAGTCAGATCTGCATACACAGGTTAACATTTGATAGGTAGATAATTCTCACTGAGGATCCATTACTCCATTCACCATGCGCTGTATAAGCTTCACCTTACAAAAAGTTATAGAAATACAATATTATATAATTTGCTGTTTCTGTAATACACAGGGTCCTGTTTTACTTCATGGTCACAGTTTGTACTTCGTGGTCCACCCCCTGCACCAGAATCTAAGCTTCTGTACTGAAAAAAAGAGAGAGAGGCATTCATTCTGTTTTCTATAGCTGTCTACACCAATGTGAAGTAGGTGTAAAATTCCATGACTGACTTTGAACTATGAGGATTAGACACATAGGTTAATGGTGAATTGGGCCCTGTGTGTACGTGCCTTATGGCTGTAAAAAGAACTGTCCAAAAGTGAACAGTGTGTTACTGATGCTGTGCTGTGTCAGTATGTAGACAGCTAGAAACAATAACAAAATGAACTGCCTCATTTATTACACGCTGCATAAACCTTAGACAGAAACAAGGTATTGACTTTGAAATCTACCAGTGGTAATATCAGTGTTGACATTTAAAACTCTTTTCACTGCTCATCACTGGTGGAGGAATATTCAATGAATAGGCTTGTGCTAAAATACAAAACCTGCTCCCTAGGTACAAAAAGGCCCTGCTGCTCCCCAATCCACTGCCATCATTGTCAATTTCTTTTCGCATGCACCCTGGACAACTTCTACAAATGAAATTGAGTTTTCAACACACAGTTCTGCAGCACGCTGAAAACTTAAATTCTACAAGGATTATCATACTGATGGTTTTCATTTAATTAAATATGAAAATGAACACATCCATCTTTTATCTTATCTGAAGGTGCTGCAGGATTTTCAGCCTGCTGCTCCAAAGCATCATTGAAAGCCAGGGACCTTGAAGTAGAAGTCATTTGCTATAGAGTATCCTGGATCTTGCCTGCACAGTCAGAAAAGTGTAGGCTAAATGAAGCACTTGGCTCATTTACTGTGCATCTTGTATAGAGTGACTCTCTGGCATACACATGTATGTGAGCTTGTAGGGGGAAAAATATTGTATTATTTCTATCCTAAGTATTCTTATGGGCACCATCACTGTAGTATCTGAACACCTCACAACCTTTAGAGTATTTATCCTTACAACACCTCTGTGAGGTATTATCCCCACTTTATAGATAAAGAACCGAGACAGGGTGGCTAAGTATTTTGCCCAATGTCACACAAGAAGTCTGGCAGAACAGGGACTTGAAACCAAATCCTATGCTAGTGCCTTAAAATTGGTCCATCCTCCCTCTCTTCCTTTTGAGAAGTAATATGTGATCATCACATAATTAAAGATTGTGTCATGATGTATGCACCCAAGGGGGCAGAGTTAGGATTCCACACTATCATTGCCTGACTTTTGAATGCAAAATTAATGTTCTTTTAACATAGTTTTTTTGATGGAATATTGTGTAGAACTGTAAAGTGATCTATGCCATCTCTGTTCTATTTATCAATAGACACGTCTCTAAACTTGGAGCACTTATTATTTTCGTAACTTAAAGAGCAAATCAATAGGGTATTGAAACATCAGTGCCTGATTCCACCTCTGTGTTTGCATTTGTGTTCTCTTGTTTCTTTTTGCAGAGCACTGTCCATGATTTAACAGTGCATCGTGCAACTCCTGAAGACATGGTAAGTCAAAAATCTGTCATTACCTCTATTCCATAGCTGGTCAATCTACTTGGTAATCTGGGGCAGATATTTCATTTTATTTATATGGGGTGTTTTGTTTATAACATCTTAATCTCCCTTCCCTACCCACCGAAACCTTTTTTAAATGTAGCTTTTTACCCCCAATAACTATATGCACAACTCCTTCTTTTAGCAGTGTCCATCTGCTTAACGTCTCCTTAAACCAGCTTATTTTAACCAATATTCTGATATATTTTCCAGTGGATCCCTCTAGAATGTTTTCCAACATGGGATAATGGGGGAAAAGAAAACCTTCCAATAGATAAGTTTAACCTGCAGCATCTTCACTGAAGAAAGGGCTGAAAAATATGTTCTTTAGTCTTGGCATTTCCTTAATTCTTGCAGGGGGTTGAACAGGTTCACACCACTGCTGCTATTCCTGCTATGTAGAGCTGCTATTCTTCACAAAGTATGAGTTCAATTCCATCCAGCTGACAGCACTAACATATAGTATAGTGTTGTGCTCATTTAGGATTATATCTCTTGTGAGGAGGCTAGTTTTGATGACATAAGTCTTTCTCTCTTTCTAAATTCTATAACTTAATTATTCTCTAATCAGGGTGCTTGGAGGCCTGTGAGAATCTAATACATTAAATGTGCTATTAATCTGAATTGGATACATGCATCCCATTCAGGGGGTGGAGATATTGATACTCAACAGCAGTGCTGAATCAGACAATGCATTTTGCCTTGTTTTCAGTGTTCTGGGTGACAGTATTTCTGTGACTGTTGGATACAGCTGTTGCTGCTGTTTCAGTAATGTAGGGCAGATGGGAACCCATACATTGCCCCCTTCCCTTTGCTCTGTGAGGTAACTTAAACTTTTGTTCTTCACGGAATGGTCGACTCTGTGATTGCAGTTGCCATTCATAGATGGTGACATGACCGGCATCACCAACATGTGGTTTGACTTCACTGTACCCAATGCATAAATTGGTAGATCCAGAGAGCCCACTGGCAGTTTCCCTGCTGCTTGGAAGAGTGCCTTAGCTCAGGGGTTCTCAACCTTTCTTTTTTTTTTTTTTTTTAGACCCCCTCAACATGCTATAAAAACTCCATGGCCCAGCTGTGCCACTGCAGCTGTTTTTCTGCATATAAAAGCCAGGCCCACCATTAGGATGTAGCAAGCAGGGTAGTTGCCTGGGGCCATACACCACAGGGGGCACCGTAAAGCTAAATTGTTCAGGCTTTGGCTTCGGCCCTGGGTGGTGAGGCTCGGGGCCCTGGGCTGCAGTCCTGCGTGTCAAGGCTTTGGCTTTGGCTTTCTGCCCTGGGCCCTAGTGAGTCTAATGCCAGCCATGCTTGGCGGACCCCCTGAAACTTGCTCGTGGCCCCCCAGGGGTCCCCAGAACCCTGGTTGAGAACCACTGCCTTAGCACGTCCCTTAGATTTGAACCAAATTCTCTTCCATGCTCGCATAGGTGCGGCGTCATGAGATACACAAGTCAAAGAACAAAGCACTGGTGCACGTGGAGCTACAAGAGAGAGCACTGAAGAGAAAATGGAAGAAGCAGAGGCAGGGGGCTCCTGATTCCCTAGAGAAAAGGAAGCTGGCCCTCATGCGAGAGGTAAGAGCTACGTCTGGACTTTCAACACACGTTTTTAATTTGCCAGGAGCATGAAACTAGCACTTTGCATCTTCTTCCTCATCTCCTTTGCTATGAAGGACTTGTAGCAAAATGGAAAATTGTTCCTGCCTGTAGGTCGAAATCCACTGCCTGGCTGAATAATCAAGCTTGGCTGATGTACAGAATCGCTCACCCCTAGGTGTTCTTCTTTCAGCTACTGCAGAACATTGGTTGGAGTAGGCTCCATGGTTAACAGGCACCCAAGCCCCAAGGAGACGTGATCACGTGGTCTACATGGTATCAGATCTTACTCCTGGCCCCTGCCCATGCCTTGGCCCCAGCCATTTTTTGAATGCTGCTGTGCAGGGATCCTTGCAGTTCTAAATTCCAAGCTGTGAAAGGGCGATGTATCCTGTGCTTGTCTCTTTCTCCCCCTCACACACACCATGGACTCCATTGTTTAGTGGAAATGCTAAGGTTCTTGTGTCTGGGGAACCTCTGTACCTGCAATGATTGTATTTAACCAGAAGAAAGGAGGCCAGCAAGAAGGGGAGTGTAAAAAAGAGGGGCAGGAAGGCTGGTGGGGGGAAGGGAAAGAAAATTGACAAAACGGGTTGAGGAGCTGTAAGCACTAGCCGGTGATCTGGTGTTCCTAAATTTGGAATTTAATTCTGTCCCTCACTATCTGGGCCTGCCTTAAACACTATGTAATATTACTACTTAACCAGCTTTTGAGTTCTGACTGCAGCAGCACTATCTGACTCCAGTCCGGAGGCAATAGCTTCTCACTCAATTAAATGATTTCCCCTGATTCAAACAGCCAGTAATTCCCTGCAGCATGGTTATTTGAGATGTGCCAGTTGCTGTGGGCCATGGGATTAGTCACAAGTTCTTGTATCTATAAAAGTGTGTGAGCTAGGGATTGTATGTTAGCTTCATGGTGGAGGGTTACCAAGTTTCCCCTAAGAATTACATCAGTGGAGGGTAATTACTGCAGCTGCCAGGACAGGTAAACAACTCTAGAGAAGTACCACCTTCTGGGGGGAGTTGCCTATGTAGGCTGAGACTGGGTTCAAGAGGACAAGGAAAGAGCTTGTCGTATAAAGGGTCAGCCTGAACTGGTTAGGTATCCCTCACTTTGATCCAGAAACTGACGTGGAATTGTAATCAAAAAGGCAAACCCTGCTGGAAGGGTTTGAAGGACTAGAACCTGCCAGAGTCTACACATGGAAGAAGGCGACACTTGGTAATCTTAGTGTGTGTAGGTGTTTTTATTATATGTTGTCTCAGTAATGCTTTTGTCTTAAAATACATATATTGTGTTTTGTGAAAGCTGGCTGGCCACTCCTATTCCTGATGTTTTCCCTTGAAAGAAAACAAATTGCAGGTGCCAGACTAAAGTCTGATCTGCTGGGATAATCACCACGAACTGCATGGGGACCGCAAGCTTAAATCCCCAATCTGAAGGGAGAGGGACATGGGTCCCAGCCCATATAGACGTGACAGCTGGGGACCTGAGACTAAAGTGGTGCTTGTGAGCAGACCATGGAAGGGGCAGAGGCAGAGTTAACCCCAGAACTATGATAGTCGGCTATTCTGTTAAGGATAATGATACCAAAATCCCTTTCCATAATCCATGTATTTATCCTGGTTTTTTGGGAAATCCGTTTGTATATGATGGTATGAAGTGTCTCCTGTGCTGTGCCTTCAGATTCTCTCTGATCAGTATCAGCTGCAGGATGTGTTGGAGAGATCTGATCAAGCCATGGCTGTGGTGAAAGACCTGTTTGGCGATGCTCCTCGCAGGCATACAGGTAAACCATCTAATTTGTGTAAGGCAGTTCATTTAAGATTACCACACTTTTTACAAATTTTGTCTAATTTCACAAAGTTGTAGACTGGGTAATTTGGTTTAGCTCAGATTGTTTGGTTGATCTGGTTAGTTAGCATAGCATAGTTGGTTCCCTTAACATAGTACAAAGGAGAACCAGCTCTGCCTAACTATTACAGATCAGGATGACACCTAATGTGAGGGGCAGTTATCGCACACCTTGCTACTGCAGGGTTCTTTATACCTTCCTCTGAAGCATCTGGGTACTGGATTAGATAGACCTCAGAATCTGATCCATTATGGCAGTTCTTGTGGTCTCACTCCTGAATGCCTCTGATGCATAGTCCTGGGTGCCCTTGGAGCTTTGTCAGTGGATGAATGAGGGTCTCTCTTGCTTGCTCTTGATCGAGAATCCAAAACCTATTGGCCCTTCTCACCAGAGAGAATGGTGGGCTCTGCAGTTTCATTCATCTCTTTTCTGTGGATTGCCATTTCTCTTTCACTTGTAATGACCGTATGTTCCTCTGTGCATGTGCACGTTTCTCTGATTACATCAGTATGTACAGTGGCAACCCTAACCCTCCACCCAGTATGTAGTGTGACTTTGTGGCTGGCCACTAGGGTTACTCAGGAGTGACGTTCATCTCCCCTTGTGTGATATATCTCAGAGACAAAAGGGGCTTAATTTATGGTACAGAAGTCCTGAGATAGTGATAGGACTTTGGACCTGGTTTCTCCTGAGATAATGGTTTATCAGCTAAGTAGCCCTTTGAGTATTATGACTTCCTGTCTTCCTCTGTCTACTCTAGGTTTCCCTAATGTAACAATGGCTCCTTATTGTGACCTGGAATCCTCTCAAGGTCCCATTGTACAAAAAAGTGATCCTCCCACACAGCTTTCCATCCTTAGTGAATCTATCATGGATCCCCAGGTAATGTACTCTTTATATGGACTGTATAGTAAATGCAAGTAAACGACGTTTTCAATGCGGAGTTCTGTGGCTATGTCTTCACTTGCGTGAAAGTCAGGAATCCAAAATTAAGGTTCCTAAGCTATCCTAAATCAGGTCTTTTGTGTATAGTGTATATATTATTATAACTTATGTTTAACACTGCATACAGAGATAAAACTACATATATTATGCAGAAAATAATATATTTTGGGTTGCTTTGGGAACCCTGACTTTGGATTTCCTGACCTTTTTGTACAAAAAGCATCAACTTTGATGTTGCATTAACATGGTTTCATTTGTGTTTTAGTTCTTAAAGTAAAAGTAGAAGTGATTAAATCTGGAACTAATTTCCCTGACATTTAGCTGAATGCACACACATTGAGAGATACTCAGATGCCTTTATTTCAGTGCAGTGATATCTCTGTATGTGGCTATTTCACTGACTGCATTCAGAGTGTTCTTTTGATGTTCACTTAAGTCTAACTGTTAACTAGTTTTTTTTTGTAACCATAGCAGAACCTGCATAAATTGCAAGTTTGAACTTTTAAAACAAAATCATTTTTGCTTTAGACAAGAAAAATTTGAATAACTTTAATGTGCTTTTCCCCCCTCAGATAACTGATATCTGAAATCATACCAAAAATATTAACTTGACGTTGAGAACAAGGATAAGAGACTTCATCCCAAAGGGCTACTTTTCTGAAAAGTTACAAATGACAGAAAATAGGGTCTTGGCATGAAAGTGTCATATCTACCATAAGTGTAATCTTCCTGTTATGATTCTGTACTAATATTTACGCTGTAGCACCTTGTACAAATACATAATATCCTAAACTGAGTTCAGGACTGCTCTGCCAGTCAGACTGGGTTCTTTTTAAATGAAGGCATTCATTATTTGCATTTTTTGCTGTGGCCTAGGATTTATCTATGTAGCATATTGTATCGCTGCATGTGAGTTGTATGATAGGTTGAAAGTCTGGGCTTTCCAGAGAAGCTAAGGGAGGCAGGTGCCCAATCACCATTGAATTTCAGTGAGATTTGGGTGTCCAACTCTCTTCTGCTCTTTTGAAAATCCTGCCCAAAGATCCTGTTGTACAGCATACACAGGGCAAAATTCTGGTTACTGCAGGAGATCTTAATTCTGAATTGACTTTCCTAAGTTATGTGCACAATGAAATATCATCCTTTTCATTGCATTATGTCACTTTTTTATGCATGTGCTGGAAATGCAATTTATGTGTGGGTTTTTATATATAACCTACATTAAAAGAATGTTTAGATTGCAAAGTGAATCTTTCAAAACTTAGGAAATACTAGAATTTAGTTGTTGTGGCAGTATTAATTTTTCCACTTAATTACATGACCATATGTTATGTTTTTTCCACAATATCCCTGTCTCATTTGATGGCTAGAAAGGCCGCCACTAAGGAAATGAGGCAGCTGTTCAATATTTTTTACCCTCAGTCATTGTGCGGCCCTTGCCTTACTGTACACAACCAAACAAAGCATTGAATACTGAAGTATTCATTTCCTGTGGTCTTTTCTAGAGTACTCATCACTGTAGTATCCCAGTGCTTCACAAACATTAATGAATTTATTTCCTGTCTTCTCTGTAAGATGCGAGTATTTTTGTCCATATTTTAGAGGTGGGGAACTACAATAAAGAGACTTGTTTTCTGGGAAGTGTTTCCAGTGAACTATTTTATTTTTTTCCTTTCTGAAGGGTGGGTTTAAATTGCTGTCATGTAACTTTTGAGATGTCTTGTGTTTTTCTGAGACAGGCTCTCAATGAAGTAGAAGGGGAAGGTTCCTCCAACTGTCAGTCAGAGGGCAGTGTGAATGAACAGGATGTGTCTTTGCACTTCAAGTCCAACATTGACACAAACAGGTCAGTGTGTGTTTCTGTCTGTCAGTCCACTATCGTAAGGTTTCTTGTCCATAGTATTTTAATAGCACTATCAGATGTCCAAACACCTTTGTGCTTTCTCCCATCGCTATCTCTTATGCACAGGAGTTGCTCCCCATAAATATCCACAAAGCTATTATGATATATCCTCCTTCACATCTCTCCTTAAAACTCACCTCTCCCATGATGCCTACAAAACACTTGGCAGTGACTGGGCACTTGGTGAGCTGTGACTGATATTTATTACAGTTACCATAATAGTCTCATTGTTACCTTGTGTTCTCCCTCCCCCCCACCCCACTGTCTCATATTTGCATTGTAAGCTACTTGGGGACAGGGGTCTTCTTTCAGTTGTATGGACAGTGCAGAGTGCAGTGGGCTCCCATTCCTGATTTGGACCTCTAGGCACTATCTCAGTACAAATAATAGGTTGACTTGTGGAATTGGATTGGTAGTTGAAACCTTAATAGTAATTAAGAGGACCCAGCAAGGAGAGTGTGTAAAGGGAAAAGAGGGCAGGCTAAGAACAGGACTCTGTGGGACCCCAGTGGACTGCAAGAGATTGGAAGAGAAGGGCCTGTTGACAGACATGGCAGGCATGATCAAATAGGAGAATCAGAAGAGAACTGCACTGTGAGTCCAGAACAGATAATATATCAAGAAGAAAGGTGTGATCAACCATGTCAGAAGCAAAGGAAATGTCAAGAATGATGAGGATGGAGTAGAGACCTTTGGACTTGGCTAAGAAGAGTCTGTTAGACTTTAAGAGCTGTTTCACTGTAGTGAAGAGGCTAGAAGGAAGACTGCGGGGGATCAAGGATGGAGTTTGGAACTTGAGGTAACAGTTTCATATGGTATGTACTGTTACCTCATGTGAAGGATAGAAGGGAGGGGTAGTAGTCAGAGGCAGTTGAAATTTGGGGATTGTCTTTTGGGGGTGGAGGATGATGACGACAGCATGTTTGTATCTGTAGAGGAAAGGACTGAGGGAGATCAGGAGTTGGAAGGGAATGGGGTCATTGGCACAGATGGCTGTATTAGAGATAGAAAGTGCGTCAGAAGCCTCAGTATTAGTCATAGAGGTGAAAAAGTTGGAGGTGGAGGAAAGAAGAACAGGGGAGATAAGAGATCATAGCAGACCTTATCTTTTTTTTTCCATGTGCCAAACAAAGACCAGAACTCTTGCACTGAAGAGTTAACCACTGATGCAAAACTCAAAATCCTGGAAAAGAAGTTAAGCATATTCCTATCATACTTAACTTATGCAAACATGTGCTCACTACAGCTAACATATCATCATATCCTCCATATACACCGTTCATCATCACAACCTCCATTATTTGTGTTTTAACTCTCAGTAGTGATCTTTCTCTCTCTCTCTCTCTCTGAAACATGCGTATGTACTTGTGTTGAATAACTGGAGGTTAGAAGATTGTCTTGTGAGTGTTATAAGGGGTAGATCATGTATTTGTTTCATTGTGTAAGGTATGTGCTCAGTAATAAGGTTGGCTAGTATTTACGATGTTCGAGTGATTGTGGGTAGTGGTGTGCGTTTGTTGAAGGTCTGCTGTATGTGTTAGTGGATTAGTGTGGATGTCTGTGGTGGGTGTAGGTTCGTATAGACGTACCTTTTTGCTTCCTTGATTGGGGTTCTCCATCAGTGTTGTATTGACTTCAGCAACTTATATTGTGAATGAAATTTTTATATAGAATTTTTATTACATTTGGCCATGTTGGTTTGCAACTATAGCAATGTGTATTTGAGTTGACTGAGGAAAGTAGCATTGGGTTTGAAGGCTGTTGTGTTGGAGTTTTTAAAGTAGCACACTTCCTGGTGTCATTGGAGGAAACGTCAAATGTCATGTCACCATGGCCTGCTGTAAGGTTAAAGCTTAGCTTGTTATAGCTAAAGCACTCAGGAATGTGAAAAATCCACACTCCTGAGTGCCGCAACTACACCAGCCTAAAACATTGGTGTAGATGCAGCTAAATCAACAGAAGCATTCATCCGTCAACCTAGCTACCATCACTTGGGAAGGTGGAGTTACTATAGTGGCAGAAGAACCCTTTCTGTCATTGTAGAGTGCATCTACGCTACGGGGTTACAGCTGTGTAGCTGTAGCTATGCCACTCTAACCTTCATAATGTAGACCAGCCTTGTGTTGGTTACAGTGGAGGACTACTTGTATAACTAAAATAGAGTGGGGAAGGATTTAACTCCTTTCTAGGATTTTGAGGCTTTGCATTAATGGGGAATTTGTTTGAGCAATTTTAAGTACTTTTTACTCCTGAGGGCATTCTTGTGGCTTTGTTTTGATTCTCTGTCAGAAAATCATTTTTCTCCAGGGAAGCAAAGAACTCTGCAGGGGACATTAATTCTGCACATGTGCAGTGGCACAGAATTCCCCCAGGAGTAAAGACTTTTTGAGAGGCTTTTTATGGATAGATGGTAAAGATTAGCTGTAAGCATTGTCACTTCAGATTTCAGTGTACCCTTGAACTCTCTCTTATGCTTATATATAGGCTACTCCACTTACTGAAAGAAGAAAACACTACCGGGGCTTCCCAGCTATGGGCTGAGAAGCAACTGAGAACACCTACCCCATCACAGAAAGCAAATGTAGCTGTGACTCCAACAACTGCTTTGCCATCGTCAGGAGGTGCAGGTTTGGCTCTGCTAAAACATTAACTCTCAAAGGACATAGGCTGCTAACAGCATCTTACTCAGAATAATCTTAGTGGCGAGAAGGGACAGGAATTGAGTTTTAGAAATCTGAGTTGGGTTAGCGGAGTAAGGCGCAGGCAGTTTGATTGTGTTTATAAATAGAGACAAGGTGGGTGAGAGATCTTTTATTTCTGTTGGCGAGGGAGACGAGCTTTTGAGCGAGACAGCGCTCTTCTTCAGTCTGGTAAATGTACTCCGTGTCACAACTAAATACAAGGTGGAACAGATGGTTTAGCATCAGTAGTTAACACGTATTCTAAGTGAAGTGACCTGTTAACATCTCTCTAGTCATAGGACAAAAAAGGGGGGTTAGTGTGTGACAGATTGTTGTTGGAATAAATCGTAAATTTAGTGTCTTTATTAAGTCCATTATTTTTAGCATCTCGCAAAGTTATGAATTGAAGCTTCCAGGCTCATCTTTTGAAGTTGTTGTGCAGGTTTCCTTTGAGGATGAGGACTGAGAGGTCAGATATGGAGTGATTTGTTTTGTGAAAAGTGTTTGCCCACAGGTGATACGGTGTTTTTGTCTCATCATTTTGGTGTGTGAGTTCATTTGCGAGTGTAGTGATTGTCTGGTTTCACCCATATAGTTGTTGTTGAGACATTTAGTGCATTGGATGAAATATTTTACAGTTAATCACTTAAAGTTGTGTGTGTGGGCTCGTATGTGTGATTTGTTTTTTTTTGTTTTTAATCAGCCCTCAATGCTACCAGAGTAGTCCAGAGAGTCCATTCAAGGCTTCAGAATGAAGATGAAGAGCAGACTTCAGATTCCTCTTACACTGTGAGACAAGTGCTGAACCCAAACCCAAGAAAGCAAAAGCAAGTTTCAACAAAAGGTCTGATCCTTTTTAAAATGAATATTTCATCCAAAGTAACTTGTACCTGAGACAGTGTATCTGCCTTCCTCCAGTGTCCCTTAAAACTCTGGTTGAGACCATATTTTCATTAAACGGTACTGATTATCAATGTCATTTATTGGAGTTAAAAGTCAAGATACAGTGGCAATTTAGTACTTAAGCTGATAGGGAAAGAGGAGAATTCTTTACTGCTTGTGATCCCTGGTTACAGTACACTCTCTCTTTGCTTGGAGTTTTACTTTCAGCTCTGGTATTTGCTAAGATTACAGAGGTAGAAGTAGTGACTACATAGTTATGATTGCATTATGATTTGCTCATAAAGGACTGAAATCTTGTGTTTTGAATTTAGTCTCCAAATTTGGCACAACAGCCCTTCAGGGGACAATTTGAAATTTTTATTTAAATTGTTTTAGGAAAATACTTACTAATTTTTAGGAAACATTTAAAAATTCTTCCTGTATGTAATTTGGTCTGGATGTTGTCTGAATTTTTTTAGGTGCCTTTGACTTCAAAAGGGGGAGGGAGGACCCAAAACAGTCTCTCTACCCAGGTCCCTCCCAACTTCTAAAACGTCTATCACATAATGCTGTATGGATAGGACACTTATGAAATTTGACAATTCTGTGCATAAAGAATAGTTCCACTTACTCCTCATAACTGAATAAATTTGCATGAAGTGGCTGAGAGGGGAAGTGCAGTCTTCGTGGGTTAATACCTCAGTTCATATGGACTGGGATCCACATCGTGCTATTACTGATTCACTGTGCAAAAGAGGCAACAATGTCATGAGGAACTAGCTCTGGATTCAATGTGGCATTGCCAGGGCTTCATATTGCCACTGCTATTTTGGTACCACCAGGTAGCAGGACTGTGGGGAGTCAAGTGGGGGAGCTGCCATGTAGGACATACAAGGGTGTTTTAAGGGTTTTTGGGGATGGAGTGTCATCCATATGCTTTGAGATGCTGGGAGGTTATAACCTTCTTCAGCAGCAGTTCTATTCCAGTTGATTCACTCCGGCTCATCATATGAGGACTCGCTTCCTGTAGTTTTTCAGAAGATTGTCAGACAGAGAAGATGCCTCAGGAGTGGAGCTAGTAGCTTAAGTATAGGTGCACTTTCTGCTGCAAGTCCCATCCCACCCACTACGCCTCAGCTCTGCTTCCCCACCGCTAAGTCTTGGTCAGATACGCCTGAGCAGGTCTATCAAACTTTGACTCCTGCTGAGGAGCATAGCAAAGGTCCATGGGAGGTTGGGGAATGTAGATGGGGTACCTTCATGCTACTCACTTCCCTGCTAACTCACCTGTACCTCTCTACATAGCTGTCCTCATGCACTCCCTGGAACTTTTTCTGTGCTGTATTGCATAGATCTATGGTGATGTTCAATCTATGTATTCAATACTTAGGGTTTTGTAGAAGAGTCAGCTCTTCTACACAGTGTTGGTTCTGCAGAAATTTAGACCAGGGGTTCCCAAAGTGAGGCCTGAAGGAGGAGAAATTCAATGTACAGTTGTCCTTCCCTGTACTTGTGGGCTGAAGGCTGTTGATCAGCTGTATATTTCCATGGTTGTTGGAGTTCACCCACAAACAGTTTCAAATTATCTGCCAAGGAAGATAAAAGTATAAACAAATGCTGGAGTTGGTGCCTTTATTTTGATGTTCATTTACCATATGTGTAAACCAAGTGTGGTCTCTGCCTCCTTGAAAGTCACTAGGGTGGTCCTCAGAGTTAAGTCCAGTTTCTGAGGATTTAGAAACAAACTGTATTAATCTGAATGACTAGGATGCATCTATCTTTGATGTTCCTTTGTCCATTATAGTGCTGGAACAGAGTACTTCTCCCATGGCTTATTTCAACACAAATTAGTCTGTTTTGATTGGAATCACAAACATTGTTAAACTCAGTTGGAATTTAAAGGATTTTTTTTGTCGTCTGTCTATCTTTCAGTGAAAAGAAATCAAACGGCACAGATGGCTTCCAAACAGAGAAGAAATGATTCTCTTGCTAATGCAGTTTCCTTCGAACTCCCAAGCGGCGGCAAATCCAGCTTGGATGTCCTGAATCACATGATACATGAAGTGGAGCATGAAATGGAGGAATATGAGCGATGGACAGGCCGTGAAGTACAGAGAATGCAAAACGGTCATGGCCTCACAGGGTTCACCATGTCACTGGTGAACACACTCTGTCGTCTGATGCGCTACCTCAAGGAGGTGAGTAGATGTTATGTGAACTGCTCCTGTAGCTAGAATGAATAAGCACAAAGATTACAGATTAATTTACAACCTTAACTTAGACATTTCCTAACTTCCAAGTCATTTACTTTGCAATCTCAATATCTGTTTGTGTGCAATTTAAAAAAGATAAAATTAATTCAGAAACTATGCTCTCTCTAATAAACGGGCAGGAGTTCACTGAACTGAAATGCAGGAGGTCTCTCATTTACTTCAATGAGAGATGTAGTCCACTTAGAACACTTTCTAAAACTATAAAAATTAAATGCATATTCAGAATATTGGGTGTTTAAATGTTTCTTTGTTCATAATCAGCTGGTTTTTGTCTATCTGTCTTAGGTATGTGGGCTTTGGAATTAGTTATATGCTAAAGATCTCCATCCCTTCCTGGTCCCTCCACAAGTGCCTGGGAACTACATCACAGCACCTAGCTGCTGCTTGTTTCACAGTGAACCGCTCTGCTCTGAGCACAGGGTTTTTTAGACCCTTGCGTTTGGATGACAGTTCTCCTTTCTGTTGTGTTGCTTCCTTGTGCTGTGCTCCCCTCATTGGGAGCACTGGACCTAGGCCTGGACTGCGAAGATTTGGGTAGGCTATAACTCTGTGTTTGAGGCACAGATGAGGTTGCATCACAAACAGCAGAGGCTGGTCCCTCACCCTAGTTGAAAAATACTGTTGACCAGGCAGGGCTGAAGTTGGGCTGAAATTGATTCCTGACCATCTGTCACTGTCATCATTGGAAGTGAGTCTCCATTCAGGTCTTGAGAGAGTTGAGTGATGTCCAGCCCATAGATATGGTCTGTGGGCCATGCAGTCAAACCATGATTGAAAGGGATACAGCCATAGCTGTGTGACTTGTGGGGCTGTCCCCTGCTCTTTTTGCAGTGGCTAAGCCAAATACAGCCATACCATATTTGATACTGGTAACCCTTGGGACTGTCCCCTTGGTGGTGGTGCTTGTGCACCCAGAGACCCTTGTTCCTTACTGAGATGCTGCCTGTATGATACCATCACAGTCCACTGTCTTCTCCTTAAAGCTATTATGGAGGTTATGCTTGAAGGACTCTGCAGCCCTGGCTTATTTGCCTAGCTAACCTCCCTCCCCGTTCAGCCAGCCAGGAGTTGCCAAGGGATGGGCCACACATCCTAGAAAGAGCATTCCAAGGGGTCTTGGAGCCTCCAGAGAGGTTATTTCCTCCTCTTCTGTGGAGAGTGAATTCTCCTCTGGCTCCTGTCCTGGAGATAGACTCAGAATCCAGAACTTCTGATAGGATATTGGTACATTATCCTTAAAATAAGTAATGCAGGAAGGGAAACTCTGGTCTCTTGAAGCCTTTGCTAAGGTTACCTCTAAATATAAAAGCAAGAGACTCCTGCATTTCGAACACTAAACTCTTTGGAGGAGGCAATAAATGCAGAATAGCTCTGTGAAAAGGGGAAAAAAAACCCAAAACCCTCTACTGCTGAGATCTATGCCAAACTGTATAAAATCCCTAAAGAAAAGAATAAATTTGGTCATGTCCCTGAACTGAATTCTTCTTACTGCTTTTATATATATATATATATATATATATATATATATAATAAAAAAAAAAACAAAGCCACTCATCCTGTGAATGCTATTGCCAACAAAGATCCATTGGACAAAAAAAAATTAGAGCACTTACACACCTCAATACTGGTTTGTGCTGTGTATGCCCTACCTCCACTTCAAAAGCCTTCCTCTCCTGGCACACCATAAACAAAGCACGTAAGACTAAGAGACACATTTGGCTGCAGTCACTGACCCTGTCCCCCAACACCACTAGGGCCCAGAGCTCTTATTTCAGACTGATTTGAGTTCCCCAAAAGTATGGAATAGTTCTGCTCAGTCCTGGCTCTGTCCGTACCTAAACCAATCAAACAGTCTGGTACATCCAGGTCAGGCTAGAAAACCTATCCTTCCTAGTTTTAAGAGATTCAGAAAGTGGTTTACCTGTGTTCCATAGGCTTAAAGGAGATATACCAGCATGTCCTCTTATATCTGCCTGTCAGTATCTGTGCTTCACTCTGGACAATTATCATTTCCAATACATGATCCTTCTTTTGTCCCCCTCTTTGGCCTCACAGCTTTTCTCCAAGATTTTGATAGCCCTGATGGAGGAGAGGATTTACATTTACTACTATACAGGTGACATTCTCATTTAGTCTGAGTGCCAGCAGAAGCCATCTGAGATGCTCAGTTGGGTAATTCAAGCTCTGCAGAGGCACAGCTTTTGTCTTTAACCTGGAAAAGAGCTCCCCAACACTTCTCAGGATCTCCAGCATTTGGGGGCCAGATTGTGCATCCTCAGAATAAAGGATGTAGATCGTCTTGTTCATAACTCACAGATAACCACTTGGAGGAGCACTCTACCTGCTTGATCTCTGATGTGTCTAGCACAGTCACAGTCCAGTGGATCTTTCTCCACACACAACCTCTCCAGGCTCTCATTTTCTCCATGGGGAATCACTGAGGATTCCACGTGTAGTCCTCTGTATCTCATGTCATCAATGCTGGCGTCCCTACAGTGGTAGCATGATATACAAAACTCAAGGAAAACCTCTTTCAGATCCAGCAGTGACAAGGATCATAGACTCCTGTGTCAGCCTTCTTGCTGTCACACTCATAGCTGGGCAAATGATCTTCAGCAGAATCCAGGAGGCGCAGCAGCTGGCTGGAGATCAGTGCCATCACTAATGTCCTGAGACACCTCTCCCCTCTCTTGACCACGACTGTCGACAAGATGGCAGTGGTCTATGTCAGCAGGCAAGGCAGGACTCTCAGCTCCTCACTGCCGGTGGGAGGAAGCATCTAGAATCCTCCCTGGACAGAGAGGAAATGTGTCTCCATTGCATTAGCTTATGTTAAAGAATAAGAGCAATTTACAAACTGTCGATCTCAGGGGAGTGGGATCTGAACAACAATATCCTCTGCTTAATGTCCCTCTAATGGGGCATTTTCTAAATAGACCTGTTTTGCTTCCAACAAGGGGGGAAAAAAAATCTGATCTCTTCTGCTCCCAGCCCTGGTAGAAACAATACTGGAGAACAGATGCCTTCTCCCTCAATTGGTCTGACCTCTCTTCACCAGAATGGCCAGGAAGATCAAGCCAAACACGAGCAGCACAAAGCACTGTCCAGCACCCTTAACTACATTGTCTTCTGTGTGTAATCCTATAGTATGGAGTTGAAGTCTGAGTAGAATGAGAATGCTTCACCAAGAGCTGGTTATGTCTCTTTCGTAAAGGCTGTGAAGAAAGAAGCATAGGAGTTTGAAAGGTCTTCCCTACTCGTGTGCCATCATGGGAGAGTGGGAAAGGGACAATAACACAAGTCAAGCAGAGTATCAGTTTGTATGTGCAATAAAACGGGATTGCAATGGTAACACTGACATCACCTTAAAGCTGGTAGCAAAAGCTGTATTTCTGTGTTAACTTGATAGCAAGGTTTGGAGTTACTCCCTCTTGTAAACATGAACCTCTATTGATGATTGATTGTTTTTCATCCCCCACCCCCTCAGAGTGAGATGCAGCTGCGTCAGGAAGCAGCGATGAGGCAGCAGCTTGACGGGGTGCTGAATGAACACAGAGCACTGATTGATGCTCTGACAACTGAAATCCTTCTGGTCAGAGAAGAAAATGCTGCCATACAGGTACAAAGATGTTGAGCCTTTCCTTTGACACCCTATGAAGCCCAAGGCAGGAACTAATGCAGTGAAAGATTTAAGCAGGCTCTTTATCTCTAGAGTGATGTTTCTGAGTTGACGTGCATTGGCAGAGCAGCATAGGGGGCAAAGGACTTTATCAGCAAGGGATGGCGCTACAAATCAGCATTGAAAATATGATAGTTAAAGATACGAGGAACGTAATAGCGGGGGCGTTGTGATAGAGGGGGTTTGTGGAAGTGTAATGCCAACCCTCTGTGCCTCCTTCTAACTAGTGGTATATTCTCCTCACTTCAACAAGCTCCAAATTCCTATCAAAAGGAGTAATGAGAAACATTTTTTTGAGAAAATCCTTTTAAACTTTAACAGAAGATTTATTTTAGTACAGCTTAGCCTTACTTTAATGGACACCCACTGTGCAGTCTACATGCTTAAAACTCTGCCTCTTTGCTTTCACAATATTAATACTAGAGGGGCAGTGAAGTGGAACTGACTTGAGGTCTTATTAGTTTCACCGTGTCACTCTGCAGCTGTTGTGAATTAGGATGGAAGTTGCAGCCATAAGAGAAAGCAACCTGGAGAAGGAAGAGGAGGATGGGGAGCATTGGGGGATAATCAGTAAAAGATGGGGCTAGTCAGGAAGGAAAAAGAGGAGAGAGATATAGGGGAGACAAGTGCAGAGATGCCTTTTTGTGGCACCTCACTGGGTTCAGATTAAAGCTTTGGCACTAAGTGGGGAAACAGAGGAATAATACATCTGTCTAATTTTTGTCCCTAGAACACAGATCTCTGTTTATGTGGCTTTTTTTCCCCTCCCTTAGAAAAGGCTTCAGCAATATATGGTGGTAACAGATGAACAGTTGATTTCACTCACTCAGGCATTCAAAAGCCTCCCTATAACAGATCCTAACAGAGGGCGAAGTCCAACAGATTTTGGAGTTCCAGTCAACAGTCAAGGTAGGTGTCGTTTCAGCGCATTAGTAACTTTAGAATCCTAGGTGTCACTTTGGAAAACACCCTCAGCTCCAAGCAACTCCTATGACAGTATGGAATAGTTGCCAAAAATCATTGACACAAACCAGAACTTGATCCAGCAGACACCTGTTGTAATCTCATTGAATTCAGTGGGACTATGCCAGATGGTAACTATCATGCTTGGCAGTAAATTGTCATACACAATCATCTAGTCCGAGGCTGATTGATGGATCCTCTTTGAGTCTTCTAGGTACCTCCCATATAAACCTGGGAACTGCTGTCTGCTTCTGTGCCACAGTAAACAGCTCTTATCTCATACGCTCTGCCCTGAGACACAGCTGCTAACCTTTGGATTTTACAGGCATCTTGTCCTCGTTTGTTTATTTAATATTCTTTTCTATACAGTTCTGGTTGGTCTCCCCTGTTAGGATATAGATATTCAGGCCTGTCTGCAAAGGCCTGTACTTTAAGAATTTAGGTGTATTCTTATCACTTGGCTAATCAGAGGTATAAAAGAAAGAATCAAAACCACTGTCTGCCAGTGTAAGGTCCTTCTCTTACTGTGACAGTCTGAGGCCCTGTTCTTAGGCTAAGGCCTTTGGCTAAGCAACAGAGGCAGCCATAAGCTGGGAAGCGACCGGTCACATCCTCCCATTCCAAACTAGTCACACTGAAAGAAGGTGCTGTTGGGCTGTTAGGAATACACTCCTGTCCTGATAATGCCTGTCACCTCCAGAGAAAGGGAAGTGCCTAGAAGATGTAAAAGGAAATTTAGGTTGATAGTTTTCTGTCTGGTAAGAACTCACTTATCAATAGACGCAGCTGGGAAACCCTTATGTCTTTATAGATGTAGTTGTGAAATCCTCGCTTCTGTATTGTTTTGTCATTATAGTTCCCACTTTGCTATTGTTTATTGGCATGGTCTCTGTCTGGTTCTGTGATTGTCTGCTGTATAATTAATTTTGCTGGGTGTAAACTAACTAAGGTGGGGGGGTATAATTGGTTAGCTAATCATGTTACAATATGTTAGGATTGGTTAGTTAAATTTCAGTAGGATGATTGGTTAAGGTATAGCTAAGAATATTACTATATAAATTAGGGGCAAACAGGAAGTAAGTTGGGATTCGAAAATAAGGAAAAAGGAACTTGGATTTAAGCTTGCTGGAAGTTCACCCCAATAAACATTGAATTGTTTGCACCTTCAGTCTTCGGGTATTGTTGCTCTCTATTCATGCAAGAAGGACCAGGGAAGTGGGAGAGTGAAAGAATAAGCTCTCTAACATCCCCTCTTTCACCTCACTGGCAGCTCCAAGCTTCAATCTGGACTGTGAGGATCAGTCATGTAACCAACCATGGACCTATGCTGTAGATGTGGTTATACCACAAACATTTCTATTACAATTAATGGCCCTTTCCTTACTCTTTCTATGAGGATTCTGTTCAGGAAGAGCCCTTGTAGCTGCTCCTGCTGTGACTCCAGAGGTTTCAGAGCAAAGCTCCCCTTCTTTGAACACAAGTAACCCCTCCAAATGCTCTGTCCTCTTTGGGATGTCTTCCAAAAATACTCTTTCAAAAGAGTCAGAGCTTCAAAGCATGTTTCTTTCTGTACCTCCTGACGAAGGAGAGTTCTTGTTCCCTTCTGACTCCTCTCTGGATGGTTCAGAGACTGAAGCCAGGTGTTTCTGATGCAGTAATAGAGGAGGCTAACTCATTAGTTACTTCAGCAGGTAGTTGATAATCAAGGAAGCCAACTGCCTCATATGAGTCAGTTGGAGGAGCTGGTGCTGAGGAGGCAAATGGCACATGGGTAAAGCCCTGCAAATCGGTGTATTTCCGTTTTATATCCGTGGACCATGTTTGCGGATCACAGATCGCATGCAGATACAAATTTTGTATCCACACAGGGCTCCACACATAGGAAAGAAGCTCTGGAAGGATACTTCTACTTGGGGAAAATATAAAGAAGGATTTTCTCATTCCTTGTTAAGGTTACTGAGGAACAGTGATTCTGAGCAGTAGACTCCCTGTAATCTGACATTAGTTAGTAACATCTGCTACAAACTCTACGCAATGCCTCTGACAGACCAGTTCCCTTTTGGCTCTTTACATTTAAGAGCGCTGTTATGCAGCCATTCAGTTCTGTGATCAGCCATGTCCTGCTTTATCCCTCCTACAGTTTTCCCTTTCAGGCATTAATGCCCTGAACAAAACTGTTAAGGGGAAATCCAGATATAAGGTCACACAAATGGGGGCTAAGGGGGGTGGGTGTGTGTGTGTGTGTGTACTCCAACTAAGTATGATCTCACAACCAGCTGTAACACTGCCGTCATGTTTTTCATTTTGTGCTTCCCTGGCATGTCCAAAGCAGATGGCGACGTGTACACAAACCAGTCATAGGCAAGCAGTTAGATGAGAATGGCAGCCATGGTTTAGATGGCTATGTGCATACTAGTTAGAGTGGATTTTAAAAGAAGGGTATACAGCACAGAATGACTGGAAATAGAGTGGTAACAGCTAAATTTCTGTCAACCAGCCCACTTTACAATGAAGCGTCAAACGCATATTTGTGTGCATTCTGAACAACTGACAAGTCGCATGCTTGGTGACAGTCTCTTATGGGGTGTTCTACAATCTGATCACTGAAGTTTGTTAATTTCCATCTTGGAGATGGAAAGCCATTTCAGAAATACAGAAAGAAGGTTACATTAGGTATATTAAGGTTTTGTATCCTTTCCAAGTGTGCTCTTCATCAAAGGTAAAATACTATTAGGTAAATTTCCCCCTCCTCTCCTCTTCCCCCCTCCACCATGTTTTCAGTCATCTGAATGCAGGACCTATCTTGATAGGAATTTATTTTTCTGTTGCTCATGTACTAAAATATTTTGTTTCTAATGCCCCCAATTCTTGCCTTGTCTGTCGTCTTCAGAGAAGCCTGTATTATACTCCACTGTGCCCAGGACCAATCTTTTCAGAAGGGAAAACACACTTGCATTCTCACAGGAGGAGCTGCCTGTGAAACTTCATCAGTGGTCAAGTCCCCCAGATGCTGTAGTGGCAGGCAGCAGTT
The DNA here is from genome assembly GCF_965152275.1 of Natator depressus. Taxonomy (NCBI): domain Eukaryota; kingdom Metazoa; phylum Chordata; order Testudines; family Cheloniidae; genus Natator; species Natator depressus. Next base: position 204,183,235 of record NC_134234.1, on the reverse strand, counting down.
TGCCAGCTCATGTGTTCCAGCCAGCTGTATTGTTATCTCCACCTAGACAGAAGAGTATCCAGGAATTCCCTCCTTTTCAGAATGGTGAGATGGTGGTCTGTGTCTTTGGACAGAATGAGATCATTATCCTTCACATATGGTGTCAAATATATTGTGCTCCCTCTTTCAAATAGTAATTCTTTGTTGAATGAACTTCCACCAGGATTTGGCCTTGCCCACTTGTTTTTTTGGAGGCAGCCCTTCTATGCAAGTTCAGTTGGGGCAGCTAGGTGCCTGACACCATTAGAAGCTGCCTGGCATCAGAAACCAGGTCTCTTGCCTCTGCAGCTGGAGCTGTGTTTCTGCCCTCTCCTGTTTGCTTATCTTTCTGTTGACGACTGACTCTCAATTTCTGCAGCCCCTGCTGACGAGTAAACTTTCAGTTACAAAGCATGACAGAAATAAAATGACTATTAATCCTCAAAAATAATTTTTAAATGTAGCCTATGTGCAAGGTTTCAGTAAGTTTTTAACCATATGGGAAGTCTGAAGAGTTTGCACTATATTATTATTGTTAGGGGTGATAAATGGTCTGTCATTAGATGTTAAATTTCTTAAAAAACCTGTTTTAAAAAATGTTAACTCCTAAACTCCTAAACTACAGATTTACTTCCAAATTCTGAGAGAATTGAGAGAATTGCTCTGTACTCAAATGCTGTAATTTGGGAAAAGACAAACTGCGCTGGCTTAGCAGCGGGTAACTCACACGTGCTATTTTCAGCATTTTGCATATTTCCTCTGATGTTGATTCTGGGCTGTAACAAAGCAGAAAATAACTAGCGATCAATCTTTATAAAATGGAGGACTTACTCAGCCACAAAATAAATGTATTTCAGAGTTTCCAACTGATATTGCAAACTGAAAAGTTCAGCTCCTCTCTTCCTTGGCTCTTCAGCCCATTCCCCTCTGCTAGCTTTAAATCCAAGTACAGTAGAACCTCAGAGTTACAAATGTCTCAGGAATGGAAGTTGTTCATAACTCTGAACAAACTATTATGGTGGTTCTTTCAAAGTTTACAACTGAACATTGACTTAATACAGCTTTGAAATGCAGAAGAAAAATGCTGCTTTTAACCATCTTAATTTAAATGAAACAAGCACAGAAACAGTTTCCTTATCTTGTCACATCTTTTTTTAAACTTTCCCTTCATTTTTAATAGCTTACATTTACCACAGTACTGTACTGTATTTGGTTTTTTTTGTTTGGGGGGCAGGGGATTGTCTCTGCTGCTGCCTGATTGCGTACTTCTCGTTCTAACGGTCAGTTCATAACTCTAGTGCTTGTAACTCTGCGGTTCTATTGTAATTGTTAAAATACTTGCAGTGACCTCTGATTTGGGGAACATGAGCCAATGGTGTACCCTGAATAGAAAACTATCCATGTCCCCATCCTTGGTTGAGTGTTACAGTTCAAGCCCTTCTCTGTGACTTAGCTCCATTAGGTTAGTACTGCACAGTCACTCCCCATGTTGAAGACCGCTTGTTTGCTGTTCCTTTACTCTTTGTCTGTAGCATTGAAGAAGACAGTTCAAACATATCCTGCATCCCACATCTCTCCATCTATGGAAACCACTGAGAGAGAGCCAAACTGGCAAAAGAGCTCACCTTCCTCTGCGGGAACTCAGAACACAAATGAAGAGAATCGTCTCCTCACCCAGAGGTGGCAAATTCCTCCCATACACAAAGACTTGGAGAGTTCTTTACCATCAGATGGTCAGCAAGGGAGAAGCACCTTGTCCCCAATGGACAGATGGGCCATTGCTGGCTCTGGGGAGGAGCAGAAGCCCAGTGCACCTGAGGAGCACACTCAAAGCAATGATCTGTTAGGACAGATAGCTGAGCTAACACTGCAGAACTCTGTTATCAAAGCTCAGCTGAGCAAATTCAGAGATCGCTCTCAAGAGGCAGGGGATGGCCTGCATCAGCCAATTACAATGCAAAATATGAACACTAGTTTAGGATCAGCCATGCAGGGACAGGTAAGAATGTAAGAGAAGGTAAAGATTGGGTTGTCCTTCATCCCCCATCTCCATTTCCCACAAAGTATTGATTTTTTTTTTTTTGGTATCAGGTTTGGGTCTCTCTCTCTCTCTCTCTCTCTCTCTCTCTGGCACTGTAAGGGGGCGAATAAAAGAACTTGTTTGTTTGTGGGGAGGTCTCTCTCTCTCTCTTTTTTTTTTTTTTTTTTTTAACCTCATCCTGTCTTTGAGCCAGCTTGACTCCCTCATCTTCCAATTTTCCTTTCACTGGAGATTGCAACTGCAGTTCCTCATGTGAGGCCATGATAACAATGTAAGCAGCCTTTTGGAAGGTGGAAGTCAATGCTGTCTGCGTGCTGGGGAGTGAAGGATGCATGGCAGACTTAAAAAGCCTTACTCTCTTGTTGCATGTAAGCCAGATTGGCTTAGCCTTAATGTCTGTGGGAAAGAGAGGCCTTTGTTTACACTAGGAAAATTGGGACCTGGAATTGACCTGCACTGCTGGTTAGTGTAGACAGGCCACTGCTTTGAGTAGCAATAGACAACACACACACCTGAAGCCTGCCTCCACTACAGCCTTGACTCGTGTTACCATCAGTGGAGCTGCATTGCTGGTGAACTAGGGGTCCTAATTTTCCTTGCGTAGCTGTAGCCTAAGGGCTTAATTCTCCATTGTCTTACACAGTGTCTAGTTATTTACAGTTGTGCAAAGTGGGTATAGAACTGTAGTACATCAGAATGGTCATATTACCCTCAGTTTGCTCTCTGTGTGTGTGGTTTCTCTCTCTCTCATTTATATAAGTTTGAAACTTTCAAATTTATTTTGTTTGTAATGATTTGTGTTAGACTTTGCCAGAAGTACCAAAGAGCTTGGAGGAACGAATAACAGAGCTGAACCGCCAAAGTGCAGAAGCCCGTGGTAAACTGCTACAGCTGATAGACCAGCAAAAATTGGCCACTGTCAACCCTATCTCTCCACCAGTATCGCCTATTTTACCTCCCCCCATAAATTGGACTGGTATGTAGTCCCTTTTTTTTTCCTTTTTTTTTTTTTCTCTACAGTAAGGTATTTACCTTTGTACCTACTACCTTCAGTTGACTAAATCAGCAATTCCCAAACAGTATGGTCAACAGTGCACTTGCTGACAATCCACTGAAAGCTGTCTGGTCATGTGGTGTAGGCTCTCCTTGTTTAGAGCTACTAAATTTCATTGAGACAGGTAAAAATACATCAGCTAACATTTTCCCAAAGTTACGTTTATATGTAATTAATTGCTGCAGTTGTCATTGCCTGCTGTATTCACTCTTCATCATGCTAATGTCCATAGAGCCACTACAATGAGTTTGTTAGCCTGCTTACAGTTTGGGCGCAGAACTAGACTTGTCAGTCATGGGCAGCAAGGGAATGCCTCCCCTCCCCTCGTTCTGCTTCCACAGTGGGAAGCAGCTTGACGAGGCCTCCTTTTTGCAGAGCTTCTCTGAGTGAAAAGTCCAATATTTTATTTCAAATTTCTCATTAAAAATCCCACTCAGTAATTCGGTCATCTGATTCTTAGTCGTGTCCCAGGGCTATCTGCCTTTTGAGACGTCTTTCCCCTTAGGTCTGGTTCCTTGCAGAGGACCTGCAGGATCCTCTGAGATGATTAAACTGTATGGCACACTAGAGAATAGTCAGTGCAGAATTTATTCTTCCCTGCTAGTTCAAGCTCCATGGATTAGCTACCATGCTTGTTTTTTTTAAACTGTCCTGCAGACTTAGGACAACTTAATCCTTTCTTGAAGTGAAATGGCAAGCAAACTGAGGAAGGGGAAAAGGCCATTAGGTAACAAACCACTGAAAAAGCATAAAGGCTAGAACTCAAAGGGTGTGTGTGTGTGTGGGGGGGGGTACAGTACTTAGCACAATGGGATCCTGATCCCTGATTAGAGTCTGTCAGTGCCATTGCAATATTAATACAAATAGTAAACTAAGAAAATGGAGAAGTAAAAACATAAAACAGACAGAAATGAAAGATACTAAATAATTCATGCATGGAGGGGTTACTGCACCTTCACCAGAATTGAGCAATATTCCCTTACTCTCTAGAAAACAAAAAGAGGACAATTGAGGTGTCTGTTCCAGTAGCAGAAACTATGGACCACTCCAAAGGAGATACTCCTTCCCCTGCGAGTGGGGCCAGTGTAAGAAGGTAAAAACCAACTCATTAGATTGTTTGAGTGGGTGACAAACAAATGGTGGGAGAGTTTCCTGTGTTAAATTACCATATTCTCCCAGGTATGATTGGCATTCTATGGTTTCATTACGGTCTAATCTGTAGAGATGGGAAATGGACTGTAACAGGGTAGCAAGTGTCTTCTGTTGAGCTCACCCTGTTAGCAAGTGTTGGAATCCTCTTGGGAGTTTGACTGACTGATCCCTGCTGACTCTTTGTGGCAGGTGTAGCTTGTTAACTCTTACCTACTATAGCGACTGAAGGGGTTCTTCTGTCACTGTAGGAAATCCATCTCTGCAAGAGGTGGTAGCTACGTCAATGGAAAAAATCTTCCATTGACCTCGTAGTGCCTACACTGGGGCTTAGTTTAACTTAATACATTGCACAGGGCATGAAATTTTTCACAGCCTAGCTCTGTAGTGTAGACCAGCCCCAAGGAATTAATATGGCAAGCAGGCAGTGTGGTGTAAGAGTGGGCAGTGAAACTCTTGTGACAACGAAATTGGGTAATACTTTAAAAACAAAAAAACCCTGGAATTTAGTTGTTTGGGTTAGAGATGAAGATTTCCCCCCTCATTATAACAAAAGAGGATGTTTCCATTTCAGTAACTTTTCAATACTTGCAGTTGGCAAAACAGCGCTGCTTGTGAAAAAGCTTTAAGTGGTTTGTTGGAGGCTGTTGATGTAGATACCAGGCACATGTCTCTGATCTTGTATTAGTGTTCACTTCCTCCTTCTCTCTTCCACCTCACCTCACATGCGTATAGATCTACGGGTGCCTCTAGCAAGACTTGTTCTCCATTAAGTACCACTTCGGGAAGTATGAAATTGACACCTGTCAATCAGAGGACAAAGGTAAGACTTAAATAAGGCTGCATGTTAGCATCCTCTTCAGCTATGGGCTTTCACTGCTGTGTTCTACATATGTATTGAGGATTCTAGACACATAGAATCATAGAATATCAGGGTTGGAAGGGACCTCAGGAGGTCATCTAGTCCAACCCCCTGCTCAAAGCAGGACCAATCCCCAATTAAATCATCCCAGCCAGGGCTTTGTCAAGCCTGACCTTAAAAACTTCTAAGGAAGGAGATTCTACCACCTCCCTAGGTAACGCATTCCAGTGTTTCACCACCCTCTTGGTGAAAAAATTTTTCCTAATATCCAACCTAAACCTCCCCCACTGCAACTTGAGACCATTACTTCTTGTCCTGTCCTCTTCTACCACTGAGAATAGTCTAGAACCATCCTCTCTGGAACCACCTCTCAGGTAGTTGAAAGCAGCTATCAAATCCCCCCTCATTCTTCTCTTCTGCAGACTAAACAATCCCAGTTCCCTCAGCCTCTCCTCATAGGTCATGTGTTCCAGACCCCTAATCATTTTTGTTGCCCTTCGCTGGACTCTCTCCAATTTATCTACATCCTTCTTGTAGTGTGGGGCCCAAAACTGGACACAGTACTCCAGATGAGGCCTCACCAATGTCAAATAGAGGGGAACGATCACGTCCCTCGATCTGCTCGCTATGCCCCTACTTATACGTCCCAAAATGCCATTGGCCTTCTTGGCAACAAGGGCACACTGCTGACTCATATCCAGCTTCTCGTCCACTGTCACCCCTAGGTCCTTTTCCGCAGAACTGCTGCCTAGCCATTCAGTCCCTAGTCTGTAGCGGTGCATTGGGTTCTTCCGTCCTAAGTGCAGGACCCTGCACTTATCCTTATTGAACCTCATCAGATTTCTTTTGGCCCAATCCTCCAATATGTCTAGGTCCCTCTGTATCCTATCCCTGCCCTCCATCGTATCTACCACTCCTCCTAGTTTAGTATCATCCGCAAATTTGCTGAGGGTGCAATCCACACCATCCTCCAGATCATTTATGAAGATATTGAACAAAACCGGCCCCAGGACCGACCCCTGGGGCACTCCACTTGACACCGGCTGCCAACTAGACATGGAGCCATTGATCACTACCCGTTGAGCCTGACAATCTAGCCAGCTTTCTACCCACCTTATAGTGCATTCATCCAGCCCATACTTCTTTAACTTGCTGACAAGAATACTGTGGGAGACCGTGACAAAAGCTTTGCTAAAGTCAAGAAACAATACATCCACTGCTTTCCCTTCATCCACAGAACCAGTAATCTCATCATAGAAGGCGATTAGATTAGTCAGGCATGACCTTCCCTTGGTGAATCCATGCTGACTGTTCCTGATCACTTTCCTCTCATGTAAGTGCTTCAGGATTGATTCTTTGAGGACCTGCTCCATGATTTTTCCAGGGACTGAGGTGAGGCTGACTGGCCTGTAGTTCCCAGGATCATCCTCCTTCCCTTTTTTAAAGATTGGCACTACATTAGCCTTTTTCCAGTCATCCGGGACTTCCCCCGTTTGCCACGAGTTTTCAAAGATAATGGCCAATGGCTCTGCAATCACAGCCGCCAATTCCTTTAGCACTCTCGGATGCAACTCGTCCGGCCCCATGGACTTGTGCACGTCCAGCTTTTCTAAATAGTCCCTAACCACCTCTTTCTCCACAGAGGGCTGGCTGTCTACTCCCCATGTTGTGATGCCCAGCGCAGCAGTCTGGGAGCTTGACCCCACATACTGGGGTGGATTCTGCTCTGTTTATACGAGTGTCAGTCCAGAGTAAATCAACTGAAGTAAAAAGCTACTCTGATTAAGAACAGAAATCAGAATCTGGGCATCATGCAGGGGACACTCTTGCAGTGTGTTAATGTAACTAGTCACTTGCCTCTAGAGACTTGGGTTAAAGCACTACAAGATACAAATGAAGTACAGTAGAACCTCAGAGTTATGAACTGACCAGTCAACCACACACCTCATTTGGAACTGGAAGTACGCAATCAGGCAGCAGCGGAAACAAAGAAAAGCAAGTACAGTACAGTACTGTGTTAAATGTAAACTACTGTGCAGAAGAAAAATGCTGCTTTCCCCTTATTTTTTTTAGTAAAGTTTCAAAGCTGTATTAAGTCAATGTTCAGTTGTAAACTTTTGAAAGAACAACCATAGCTTGTTCACAGTTACAAACATCCTCCATTCCTGACGTGCTCATAACTCTGAGGTTCTCCTGTAATGCTAGGACTGTATTCTCCCAGTGGACATTTGTGCACATTATCCAACCACCACAGAATTTGGTACCTATGACAGTCTGACTAGATTTCAGAGTAGCAGCCGTGTTAGTCTGTATCTATAAAAAGAAAAGGAGGACTTGTGGCACCTTAGAGACTAACAAATTTATTAGTGCATAAGCTCTGTAGCTCACGAAAGCTTATGCACTAATAAATTTGTTAGTCTCTAAGGTGCCACAGTACTCCTTCTCTTTTTAGTCTGACTAGAAACAACCATTGACTGAAAAAGCAAACAGGGTTTCAAGTAAAGATTGAGATACATTTGTAAGAGCCGTAGGCGGGGTTGGGAGGCTGGCAAGCTTGCACAGAACCTACTTGGCCCGTCCATGGCATTAGTCTCGTGCTGTCAGTAACTCTCATTTAACGAATATTAAATTTTTTTCCAAACGTAAAGAAAAATAGTCAGAATCTAGATTTCCAGCATCTTGCTGAGGGTGAGATTTCCTTCAAAGCTTCCTTGTTTAACAGGAAGAAGAGAGACACTCTAGAGTAACACTATCTGCTGGGCCATTGTCTGATCAGCATTTGTATTCTTGGGAGATGTCATAGTGCTGATAGCAGAAAGAGAAGTTATCATAGTAGTAGTCATATAGTGGGAAGCTAGAGGATCTGTAGAAGCTGGTAATAACTGGTAAGCTTGTGGGAGTGAAAGGACTGCACGAATCTCACTTCAGTTCCTCTCCCTACCCCTCTGTCCCACAGGTGGAGAGGCAAAGAGAAGAAGGCTGGTTTGCACTATCAATGCATATCATGTAACTGAAGCTGAATCGCATAGACTCTATTTTATATTTATTTTTTTTGTGACCCACCAGTAGGTTTCTGCAGTCCCTCTCCCCAAAACATGAATTTTAACTCTCAAAGTGCCTACTTGTCAGTGCCACTAGTATACAGAGGTCCATAAGCTTATTATGTTTATGCTCTCCTTCAGATTAATGCATTGCAATCATAGCCTGGAGAGTGGGACACAAAAGGTGGGAATGGAATGTAACAGTCCAGTCCCTATTGGATGAAGAGGACCTAAATTGAGGCTGATTTTAGCCCATTTCTATACCTCAACAATGCATCCACCAACATTAGACATGCTGAAGAAAGGGGCTTCTGGAGAAGAGACCATTTTTTCATGCACCAGCTCAGATACATGTCAGCACAAGATAAGGAAATAAATAGGACAATCCAGTTGACAAGAGCTGTGTGTGTTACGGAACAGTTTGGAATACCATTGGTGAATCAATTTGTGGAGTCACTCTGAAGGACTTGCCTCAGAAATAAACCAGCTCCTTATGCTTCGAGTGTGGTGATTGGTTTATGGAAGCTATCTTCTTGTACAAAGAGAATCCTCTTGTCTGAAAGCCATGACGGATGGGTTAGTCATGTCCACAACACCACAGAGGCAGCTACTGTTTTGACTTTTGGCTTCCAAACTATCCCCCAGCCTCACATCACAACTCCAGTCTTACTGCTTCTGTGCCACAGTGAGCAGCTCTTTTGTGCAGCCCTGTTCTGAGCTCTGGGGCTGAGCAGGATTTTCCTTTACATGTGGGGATATGTTTAAAGGAAAGAATACCTTCCTTTTTCCAGATTCTGCTATAACCCTCACCATTTTATATGGTTTTTTGATTGATTAATGACCAAAGGCTGCCACTGACTTACAATATAGGGCCTGATCAGATGGCATACATTCTGTTTTCCCTAAGTTAATATAAATTGATCCTTTCTGGTTTAGTTTCTCTCCTTTACCTGCCCTCCCACCCATGTTGTGGTAATTAGGTGCTCCTTCCTCAATGTGAGAAATTTCTTAATACTTTAGGGCATCCAGGTGAGCAACTGGATTGCTCCATAGTTCATCTTTTTGTCACCCTCTAACTTTTTCATTTCTAGTACCTTATTTTCCATCTCCTAGGTGGGCCAGGCAATTAAATGCTGTTTAGTCAGGACAAAGTCCTAAAATCTGGTGCTTTGTGTTGTAAGCTAGCATGTCACATGTCTTTGTATATTTTCAAACATCTATTCAATATAGAACTGTATTATAAGACAGGTATAAGCCCTTCAAGTCTCAGCATGTTCCATAGATCCATTTCAATTTCTTAAGATGGAAAGAATTAGAGTATTTTATGAGACGATCCTCTGCTCTTAATTCTGCTCATCCTTCCTCTGTTCTAGGTGGACTGATTGCTACTCCCATCTGGTATGATGTAAAAATGGAGGATTTGCTGTATATAGGGAATAGACTATTTAAAAATACTATAAATCTCCCCTCCTAACAGGGAATCCTCTGTTCTGGCATTTCCCTCCTTATACACGTTTTGAATGTTTCTAGGATTTAAAAGCTATGGACACTTCTCAACTAGGGCTGCAATGTGTCTTATAGAGGGATCAGTTCAAAAAAATCTGAGAGCATTAGCTGCCTCTGGTCTTGGAGCATGGCTAACCCATCAGTTATGACTTCCAGACTTGAAGATTCCTTGTTTTAGGAAGACATTTATGGTAAATTTTAAAATGTCTAATTCAGATTGTAACTCTTACCTCCAGGCCCTTGGTCTCTGATACAGTGATGAACTACATGGAGTACTATACCCAAGTGCTGGTGCAGCTATGTTAAATTATTTTGGGTCCTGTGAGAATGTATAATCCAGGGGCTGTGATCTTGTACAGGTTTATTTGATATTTTATGTATCAATCTTTAATTTTAATGATAAACTGTAAATAAAATCCAATAATGAGGATGTGCATAGCTCTTCATTTTGTTATGTAACTGTAGCAACCTCTATAGTAAAGAATGAAAAATAGTTTCTGTGATAAGCCCCAGTTTTCAGACTTTTTTTTTAACTTAGTTTTATCTTCTTGGGGCTGAAGTTTTCCATGCTTGGTGTCTCCACACAAAAAATCCTGCCTGAGTGCACAGTACAAGCAAAATCCTTTAACTGTTTGAGTTTTAAGAGAATGGAGAAATGTTTTTTCCCTTTTTTTAATTGTTGCTGGGTACATTTTTGGGGGGAGGGAGATATTCCATAGAAACAATAGACTCTCTAAACGTGGGATTTGGTATGTACTGATCAAATGTCCATTGTAATCTACAGGAGACCTTTACTGTTGACTATATCAATGGGTGCTGAATCAAGCCCTTAGGCCTTGCACTTTGTTAAACTTCATTAAAGCTAGCTGTTAAATGACAAAGTTAAGACTGTTGGAAAATCCATCCAGGCTGATGCACAGTGGGGATCAGTTGTAGATGGGCTGCATATCCATGCACATCCATGATAGCTCTATTATTGCTGAATTGTTCCAAACCAATTCACTCATTACAAATGTTCCAGCGTATTTATTAGGGTGGGGTGAATGATCCTCTTGCTAATCTGTTGGCCTAGTTTCTTACCTACCCAGGTCATCTAACCCTGCTCACAGTAGGTCTAAAAAAGCTCTTGGATCTTAAAGTCCAAACAGCAAGATTTCTGGGGTGAAATCCTGTTCCCACTGAAGTCAGTGGCAAAACTTCCAGTGATCTCAGGAGGGCCACATGTGCTCTCAAAAGTCAGCATTTGACTAAATGTCCCTGTGTTTGTCTCAGAGTTGGTCATGTCCCTTGCAACTGCCTTGGGATGTCTCTTTTTTTTTCTGTCTGACACCACAGTGCAGCCTGAGGTACTCAACACCGCTCATCTGGTCTGAAAACTGGCTGCAACTGTGATTTAGGAGACTTGTTTGCTTAACTGCTGGAACCCCTCATAACAGTGTAAGGCTGTCACTGTGCAGAGAGTTCATTGGCATATGAGGGCACTGGATGGGGATACTCCTGGGGGAATTGTGTGCCACTGCGTGTGCGCAGAATTCATATCCCCTGCAGATTTCTTTGCTTCCCTGCAGAAAAATGACTTTCTGACAGGAAGCTGCAAGAGCAGTCATGCACCACTCCCTAGCTGCGCAGGTACATCATTTCAGGCAGCCAGCAGAGAGGCAAATCACTGCAGGGCTGGGAACACCCCAGCCAGTGGCTCCTACCCTGAGCTGGGATTGGCTGCTAGTACCAGCTGGGCTGGAGGCAGAAGAGGATGGGACTTCCTCTTCCTCTGCAAGGAGTGGCTGGGGATGTCAGATCCACCCCCCCATAATCTCCCCCAGCTGCAGGAAGCTCAGCATCCTCCCCGGCTTCCTGCCTCCATTGCTCCTCAGCTTTGGGGGAGGGGTCACAGTATGGTGAGCTTGCTCCCCCATTCACTCAACCCCTGTGCATCCGGACCCCCACCAAGCCTCACACCATTTACCCCCTAACCCTCCATACCCAAACCCTACCTCATTGAACCTCAAGTCCTGCATCTGGAGCCCCCTGCACCCAGACACCTGCCTCCGGCCCTGCACCCAGACCACCCCACACTGAGCTCCCTGCACTTAAACCGCCACCCTGACAAGCTGTACCACCCTGAGCCCCCATCTGCTGACCCCCAATTAGCTGCAGCCAGACCCCCTCCGCTGAGCCCCAACCACCTTCACCTAGAAGCCCCTGCAGAGTCCCATTGCCCCTGCACCTAAAACCCTCCCAACGAGCCTCTGTGCATCCAGATCCCCCCACACCCAGACCCCCCACTGAGCTGCCTGCACCCAGATTGTCCCACACAGAACCCTCTCATTCCACAACTGGCTCTCCCCACACTGAGCCCCTCCACACTTGGATCCTGCCTGGTTGAGCCTGCCTGCCCCACACCTGGTGCAGAGGGGCAGGACCCCAGGGTGTTTCTGGGGCAGGCCCAGGCCTTGTGCTGTGTCAGGATCAGGTGCAGCCTCCCCACTGAGTCTGTGCCCTCTGGGTAGGGGGTGGGGAGGCCTCCGGGTGATCTCCCACCTTCATGCAGCCAGTGCTCCCCACTGCCATGCTGGACCATCTGCATTTATTTATTGACATATAAAACTGGCAGAATTTCAAAATACTGTGTACAGTTTTTAATTTTCTGGTGCAGAATGCCCTCAGGAGTGTGGGAGAAGGCAGAGTAGCCAGTGCTGACATCTTAATCATTTTCTCTCCTGAGCTCTCAATTTTGGACCAAGCAATAGAGTGTAGCTGTCACCACTAGTGCACACATCTTACATTTGTAATATGGTATACTGGTGAAAGGAGTCTCTGGACGAAGCTGATACGGATTTTACTGTGTTGAATAGAATCAAAGACTTACTCCTATCTAGTCCATCTCCGGAAGGGTCAGTACAAGGCCGCCTTTTGACAATGTGTTTCTGTTTTCACATAAGAAAAACAGTGGAAATGTGTCATTTTTCCCCAGGCCTTTCAACTTCCTCCTTTTGTCTTAAACGCAACATTCTGCAGAATGACAGAGCCGCAAGCCACAGTGAACACAAAATCAGAGACTGACCGAGGAGAGCTCCTTTGCCTCGATCTGTTATGAATGTGTTAAGTAGAGCTGGTCAACATTCTTCAACTGAAAAATTATCTAATTGGAAAACATGGCAAAATATTCCATGGAAAAAAATGCTGGTTTTTTTGTTTTGTTTTTTCAATTTTCTGACCAGAAAAATTCTAAACTACGTCTGTTTGGAAGGAAAATGTTCATGTTTCATTTTTGATTGCTGGATTTTTCAGGGGTTTTCCTATCTCTCCCCTTTTTGTTTTTGTTTAAAAGTGTAAAGTGCTTTCTCCCCCCACCCAACTCACTTTCAAACTATTTTATGTTCTCTTCCCCCTACTTTTCTGGTGGGGGAAAAAGAAGTGAAAGTAGGAGAGGGAGGCAGACCAGCAATCCTGAAACTGGGAAAGCCAGAACTCTTCAGTTTCTAGAAACCCAAATACTGTTAAGTCAAAAAGAAACTAAAGTTTTCATTATGGTTTGACATTTTGAAACAATTGCTTTCATTTTTTTTTTTTAAATCTTGCTATTTTTCAGTTGAAAAACTTCAAGGAAACTTACCTATGAATTCTTTAGTGGTGTAAACAGGGGCTTTCTGCCAAGGCAATGAGTTGCTGTCATTCATGTTGCCCAAGTACGCATTATGCATTAGAGGCTTCACTGCAGTACTTTCCAAAAGGGTGATATCCCCTTCTCGCAAATCCCAGTAGTGACAGAGGCTTTTGTCAAGAGACCAGGAACCTTCCCAGTTACAAAAGTAAAGGAACCAGGCCTTCTCCTACTGTAGTCTGAAGAACACAAACTAGGGTTTGCATGTGCAGAGACACAGATGGGCAGGCAGAGATGTGGGGGACAGACACAAAGCAAGATCTAATCTGAGGAGTTTTTCCCTAATGCTGTTAACCTGTTATAAGAAGGGAGAGATCTCGCAAGTTCCACAATGTAGGAATAAATAGAGGGAAGGGGAGATTTTTAATAAACTGCATTTTATAAATACAAATGACAATAGCTTATCCCCAAAATCAGCACTATTGAATACTTTAAGTTAGACAAAATACCCTTAAAACCCTGCGTTGGCACAGCTGCACCGCTGTAATGCTTTAATGGAGATGCTGTAAGCTGACAGGAGAGCGCGCTCCCATTAATCCACCTCCCTGAAAGGCTGTAGCCATGTCAGCAGGAAAAGCTCTCCTGCCAACATAGCGCTGTCTACAGGGGGGGTTAGGTCGGTATAAGTACGTCCCTCAGAGGTGTGGTTTTTTCACATCCCTGAGCGATAGGAGTTACACCAGTATCGGCCTGTAGTGTGGCCCAGACCTTAGGCTGGGATTTTCAGTGGCGTCTAAGGCAGGGCTACGCTACAGAATTACTTGGGTATAACTACAATCGTTCAGAGCTGTGAAAAATCCACACCCTTGAGCGACGTAGTTATACCAACGTAAGCACCAGTGTAGACAGCGCTATGTTGGCGGGAGAGCTTTTCCTGTTGACACAGCTACTGCCTCTTCTGGAGGTGCATTAACTACGCCCATAGGAGAGCTCTCTCCCATTGGCTTAGAGTGTCTTCATTCAAGTACTACAGTGGCGCAGCCGCATCGGTGCAGTGTGCTGATGCCATGTTGTAAGTATAGACCTGCCCTCAGGTAGTTAAGTGCTTAAATCCCATTGCAATTCAGTGGGAGCTGGATGCCTTGCTCCTTTGAACATCCCAGCCTCAGACAGGTCGGCAAAAGTCACGTTGTAGATAATGAAACACAGCCAAGCAGCCTTATTTGTAATGGTTGAACTCTCAGCCATACAGTTTTGAACATGCACCTTGAGTGCCCAGATCCTCTCTTTGGATGTTGCAATCAGCAGTTAGGTACCTAACTGCCATTTATATGCTACTTTGAGTACCCAGAGACAGGATTTAGACGCTATTATAGTAGCTATGTTCAAAAAATTGACTTGTGTACATTAGAGGTGAACAAAGGTGTGTTCATCCATTGCTTCTTGTTTTGTGCCTCTGAAAGTTTTAACAGTCACTACTGCCAACATTGTGCACGTCTACAAATGAGGAATTACACACACCAATGCAAAAGCTGGACGTGTCGTTCTGTAGACCGTGTGTACTGTTTCAAGGCAACTAATTCATTTTTAAGCCTTCTGTTTAGTGACCAAGATATTAACTTTGAACCTGACACAGACAGAGCTACAAACGTGGGCATGTATACACAGACATGCTGATAAACAAATATTTTCTAGCTATGTGTAAATTGTGCCAAATGGAAACTTTTTAGACACATTGATTTGTGACTATTTTATTTTGGGGTTTTTCTAAGGCTCTTTAGTGTATTTCACTCAGAGAAACAGGGTGAAGACTGATTCAGTCTCTGTGCAGTGGGACCAAGAGAGAAGCTGAAAGATAAGGTCTGGGACCTGCAAACTTCATCCCATCTGATGCCCAAGAAACCACTGTTTAAGGATTCCCTTACTCTCCTACTTCCTGGCTAAGCCTGACTGTCTCATTTCCCTGCTCCTCAGACAGACAGGTGTAATGTAAAGCCACAGTGGCTCCTATTTGCAGATGACAGTTCTCTCCAGGCAGGTTTCTAGTAGTGGTTGTACATGTGATTATTTCCTCTCTGAAAAAGGAAAAGAGGAGAACGGTGGTTGAGTGTTTGCATGTAGCCTGTGAGCTGTGCCAAGCTGCTGCAGGGCTAGGACACGCAGGTGGGTAGCCAGGAAAGAGTTCCTGTCCCCCAGTAAATGTCCTAAAGGTCCCGCATTTCTGTTGTGTGGCAGGGGCCTTGCTGGAAGGGTTTTGGCTTTTGCTCTGCACAGCTTGGGGAAGCGCCTGGAAGTTGTAGACTCTGCTGCTTTTGTGCACACAACTTCCTAGCATTTCCGCTCTTAATACCGAGCCTGAGGCTCTGATGTATACCAAGTATGGTAGATTTTGCTGCTCGAAGGCGGGGGTACCCAAACAAGGGCTACACCAGCAACGACACAGGAGCCTCAGGGCCATGTCTTATTGGTCAATTTGCATACAGAAACCTTCATTAAGGTGGGGGCTGAGCCTCCTGCTCCCCCTGCCCTTCTGGGATATGCAAAACCCTCAGCTCAACCTTTAGAAAAGCAGGACAGGCTCAGGGAAGGTCTCTTCACATATCCCACATTATGGGGATGGAGGATAATATCTCATAGGTGTATGGTGGAGTCATCCACTCAGCTAGTAATTAAGACTTAGGCCCAAATCCACAAAGGTATATAGGCTTTCTTCCACTGATCTCAACAGAAGTTAGGAACCTAAATATGTTTGTGGATCTGGGACTTAGCTCTTTATATAGCACTCTTTATCCACAGATCTCAAAGTGCTTCATAAAGGTGGGTCAGTATCATTATCCCATTTTTCAGATGGGGAACAGAGGCTCCCCATCTGAAACAGACAGAAGAGTACCTTCCCCGAAGTCCCACAGCGCTCAGTGGCACAGCAAGGACTAGAATCCAGGTCTCCTGTGTCCCAGTGCAGTGCCTTATCCATTGGAGCACACTGTTTCTTACAGTGAGATCATTGGGTGAATCCCATCTTCTCTGTCATTCCCCAGAAAAAGCACTCACGTGGGATCTTGTGGCTGGATCTAACTGGCCGATTAAGCTCATCCTCCTCTTTAATGTGGCAGATTTAGATCTCACTGAGGACACAGCATATATACACAGAGCTGATGAAACCAGCTCTGCACCAGGGTATAGGGGCCACCTGTACAAGCAGTATTCCCTGGGGTAGATTTACACATCTCATTACCTAGCTCAAGGGGGCTGCACGGCAGGGCAAGGATGCAGTGTCAGAGACAGGCCCTGAAAACAGGGACAGTTCTAGTTTCCAGACATACCTGGTCACCCCACCCATAAAACAGCCTGCTTTATCTACCGTTTTTATAGAGATCTCAAAGCCACACACAACCAGATACCAAACTTGACTCTGCCCGCTCTCCAAACACTAGATGGAGGCTCACAAGTACCACAGGAGACAGGCCAACTCCAGATGTGTACCAGTTGGAAAGGGTGGGGGTAGAGGTAAAGTTTTTTTGATACTTTGGCCATAATTCCCATCATTTCACACACTTAGATTTTTTTGACCATGCTTGTATTTTAGAATTAACTGGCCTTCCAACACTGGGTTGTTAGAAAACTATAATGTTCCAAGTTTGTTTGTTTAATTTATCAGTGCAACTTTATAATCTTAACTCCAGTTTAACAAATTCTTTTTCTGGGCTAAGCAATTCGTAAGGTGGGTCATGGTAACAGTCTGCTGAAAGCATTTTATTTATTTTGATATTTATCGTGCATTTCTTAATTCCAAGTACTTTACCACATTTTTAAAACTAACAATAATTTAGAACTACCCATATTCCAATATATTCATAAAACTGTCCATTTGCCAGTAAACAACCCACCATGGTACGTGCAAAGACTAAAAGGAAGTGAGATCATCTCTGGTGATATACAAAGGTGTAACTAGGAGAAATTCGGTGAAATTAAACACAGCAAAATTTAGGCTGAATCTCAGGAAATGCTTTCTGACAGTGAGATTTCTGAGGCTGTAGAATAGCCCTGGAAGAGGGGTGGAAGCCCCTTTGCTTGTTACATTGAAAACCAGACTGGACAAAGAACTGAAAAAATATTCGAGAGGGCATAATCTTGCTCTGGTGCCCAGATGGGGATGGACTAGATATGACCTAGTAGGTCTTTTACCTCACTAACATCTGTGATTCTAAGCGTCTATGAAGATAATTTCATTTTCCCTCCTAATTTGGATGTGATCATTCAGCTGCACATTGAAATAGCAATGTCTCCATATATTTCAAGGGTTAGACATTCAGACAAATGCATAAATGCCTCATGAGCATTTCATCTGAACTTAGAAAACACAAAACACCCTCGTCTCTACCCTCATCCACTCACCTGAGTGAAAGCTCAGGAGCAGCAAGGCGTAGACAGACGCCACAAGGAAGACCATCCTGAAACCTGAGATGGAGAGAGCGTTTGTCCCTGGATTACTGCCCCAGCTAGCAAGGACTCTGCGCCTGCTAGAAGGTCTCAAGGGAAGAGGTTATACTGGGCAGGCTTCCAGGATCTCTTGGCAGGCAGGATTGGCATTGACAGCTGCATCTCAGGCTTCTCTTCCCTGTGCTTCTAGAATAATGTGTATACTACCACATAATGCACAGCAGCTCTAGGAGTAGAAGGGACAAGCTAGTTTCATTTTCTGTGAGAGTCAATGGCTAGGAACAAACGTTTGGGAAGTGCCTACACCAGAATTCCAATTGTGTTAGTTCCCATGTTAACTAGCACATGTTTAAGCATGAGATATTCTCTAGGAATTATTTTGGGCAAGTTTGCTGGCCTGTGTTATGCAGGAGGTCAGACTAGATGATCACAATGAGCCTTGAAATTCAAGGGGAGACAAATCTTTAGGTTTTTATGGTATAAATGTAGCACATGGTGCTACTGGGGGCATTTGGGAGAAGGGGAATGGAGCTCATCTGTGGAGCCAGCTCCTTTGGCCTCCATCCCCTGATTTTTGGAACAAATTAGTCCACTGTTAATAATAAAATGAGTCACAAGCCCACAGTCAGCAATCTGGACCATCAGACTCCTCCTATGATTTCCTGCAAAAGGCTGAGACCAAGCCAAGGAGGAGGGCAGGGAAACAAGCCAGTTCCCATCTTGAACCTGGTAGACATTTCGACTCTGGACATCAGATGCTATTTCAACATCTTTAGATAAATAAGAAAGAGGCACCTGTCTGGGTTAGAGCCAGTACTTACCTTTGGTCACCCCACGTCCCTTGGCACAGGCAACCGAGTGCAGGTGAGGATGGTGAGAAAGAAGCAGGAAGTAAGGTGCTGGAGAGGAGCCATCCCTTTGTGTGCCAAGAGGCACCCCCTAGGAGCCGTAAGGCAGGCTGAGCTCTTGCCATGATGAACACGAAACAGGGCTTTCCACTCTCCATTAAAAATGAACCAATTTTCCTCTTCCATGTTTTAAATTCAGTAGTGTTTAAGAGCAAATAAAACAAGCTGCCTTCTCTGATATGGAGCTAGTGTGCCCCTTGTTCTGGGCACATTGCACACGAGGGGACTCTGTGCTTCTTGCTCTTGGGGACCCCATGCATCTATGGGCAGGGTGAGGAGGCAGGGAACAGACCACATGTCCAGGGAATGGAGATCAAAAATACCACCAGTGGCTGTGGAGCTGTTGAAAGTCAGCCTCTCTCATGTACATCAATATAAATCAAGAGCAACTCCACAGAAAAAATGGAAACCTACCAGTGTAAAAATGATGTGAGATCGGGGTCAGGACCTGGGTTTTCAGAAAGACACCTTCCTCACTCAAGACAAGAGAGTTTGGAATATTATTCCTGACCTCCAGATTGCTGTTCACTGGAGAATTAGTAAAACAGGAGTAAGTGCAATGTACATTAGAAAACTCCAGAGGGAGTGCAGGGAAGGAGTTTGGTTAACGAGATGCTCGGGTTGGGTTTTGGCTCAAGTAATCAACTATCCTGGAAGATTATGCTAGATTCTTTCAGCCAGGGCACAAAAATATGCAACCCAGTTGACAGAGGATTTTCTGCCTGTTAATACATATGGCAAATAGCCTGATACTAGGAACATGCCCATCTGGGCTATACTGCCTGCAATAGGAAACTGAAAAATCTATAATTGTCTTCAGAGTTGCTTCCCACTGGCCCTTCACCCTCACTACAGGGCCTCTTGCTGCCATCACATGGCAGGGTTGTACGAGGAGATTTTGGCAAACCAGTAAAGTGCCTGAAACCACTATTACTTATTGCTAAAAGCAGCCAAGTCAGCAGGCCGTAAATTGGCCATGCAGCAGCCTCAGCTGAACCAAGGCAGGAGGGGAGAGGATTTTGGGTGCCACAGAAAGGGCAGCTTGACCCCTGTCCTTCCTGATAAGGATTGTGTTGAAGTTGCTGATACGTGCATTTTAGAAGGGCAGGATGTGCCTTCAGGAATGTCTGTTAGGGCCTCAAGGCTGCAAACTCTGGGGAAAACCCAAACCTGGTTAATCAATAATCAGAAGGAAACCTCTTGCTTGACCACTGAAACTGCTTGCTTAACAAGTTTTCTTTAAGGGACATGTCATTGTATTACTAATGTATAAAGAAGGGGAAAAAGTTTGAGGTAGGTGGACTGGACTCTCCCTCAGACGGAAGATTTGGCCACCGGAAGGCTGCCGCTGTGCCACTCGAGAGCCACACTCAGCTTAGGTAATTATCGAGGGTTGGGGGTGTTTTACTAACCTGTTGCGGACGTGTGTAAGTGCTTGAGACTAAGTAAAGTTTAGCTTTAAGTGAAAGCAGTCTTGTGTTGTCCTGTTTGTGCCAGCCATCTATCGGTCAGACGGCCGTGTCACCCCTGATTTATTTCCTGACACCACCTCACACAGAGTAAAAGTTCACAAGAGCTTTGGGTTGAAAGAACCCTGGGTAACAGGGTGGAGTACAGCACAGGCCGGACCCCATTTCTTCTGGGTCTTAGGATGTGACCCTAAGCACAGGGTCATCTTTTCTTCTTCCTACAGCCGCTGTTACCTTCACAGCATGCAGTCAGTACACTAAACAGGGGTAACTATTGCTCAGGGAAATTCAGCTGGGTCTCTCAGCATGCAGACAACCAAAGACAGAACTCGTACCTACGTGTCCAGAAGCAATATGGCTTCGTGAATGAGACGTGCCTTTTACCACATTAGTGTCCTGGGTTCTAGTCCCACCTTTAGTTGAAGTGACTCACTTTCCTCATATATAAAACAGGAAGAGTGAGATGTCTGTCTTGAGGAACAGGGATATAAGGCCTTTACAAAATTGCCTGGAAATTTGTAGGGCAGGTAAAAGAAGCATGAACTCCTGTGCTGCCTAACCCAGTGCACAGGGGCGCTGGAACAATTTTTATAGCAGGGGTGCTGAGAGTTATTGAACCAAACTGTAAACCCTGGATATGATGGGAACCACTTCAAGCCAGGGAGTGTGGCAGCACCCCTAATTCCAGCACAGGGGTGGACAAACTATGGCCCGTGGGTCGGATCAGGCCCGCCAGCCATTTTAATCTGGCCCTCAGGTTCCCACTGGGGAGTGGGGTCTGGAGCTTGCCCCGCTCCGGCGCTCCAGCCGGGGAGCAGGGTCAGGAGCCACTCTACGTGGCTCCCGGAAGCAGCAGCATGGCCCCCCTCCAGCTCCTATGCGTAGGGGCAGCCAGGGGGCTCCACTCTGCATGCTGCCCCCACCCCAAGCACCGCCCTTGCAGCTCTCATTGGCTGCGAACTATGGCCAATGGGAGCTGCAGGGGCGGTGCCTGCGGACGGGACAGCGCGCAGAGCCACCTGGCCGTGCCTCTGCTTAAGAGCCAGAGAAGGGACATGCCGCTGCTTCTGGCAGCTGCTTGAGGTAAGTGCCACCCAGAGCCTGCACCCCTGAGCCTCCCCCCATGCCCCAACCCCCTACCCCAGCCCTGATCTCCCTCCTGCCCTACAAACCCCTCAATCCCAGCCTGGAGCACCCTCCTGCACCCCAAACTCCTCATCCCCAGCCCCCTCCCACACCCTGAACTCCTAATTTCTGGCCACACCCTGGATCCCGCACCCCCAACCAGAGCCCTCACCTCAACCCCAATTTTGTGAATATTCATGGCCCGCCCTGCAATTTCTATTCCCAGATGTGGCCCTTGGGCCAAAAAGTTTGCCCACCCCTGTTCCAGCATCTATGCCACTGCACTTCCCTCTAAGCTACAAGCTACTGTGGGAGGAGTGTCTTTCTGGCCATTCTGTTTCAATTCTTGTGAGCCAGACTGCACAGCTCTGAGACAGGAACAGCATAAGCTTGTGCAATTCAGTTCTGATGCTGAGCAGTTCCTTTACAAGCCACGACTGGCTCCCTCTCGAAAGCCAATCCAAATGTCTACTAAGTTCTTATTAATAAACTTTCAGAGCTTGACCCTGGTGCCTGACACCTGACCACAGCATAGGCAGCCTGGGGATATGTGTTGCGTCTGGATCCTCCCCACAATTTTCTCCGTACCTCTGCACAAAAAATACGTGTAAAAATATTGAGATTTTAAAACCAGAAGCGTTTCCTGCATATCCACAATCATAAAGCACTTTGAGAGCCACAGGAGAATGAGGACTATGTAAATGTAAAGCATCAAATCAGATTATGCTTAACCTTAAATCTATGCTTAAGTGCTTTGCTTAAGAGGGATGTATAACTGATGTGCTTAAAATCAGGCATATGCTTTTAAGTGCTTTGTTGAACTAGTGCTTTCAGGCGGTTTTCCAGACAGGCTGATGTAAACAGATAAAGGTATTGGCTGGGTGTCTAGGGAACGGACAATACAAAACAGTGTGCGTGGAAACAAGTAGCGAAGCTTCAGGGATTCCCAATGGGAAAGTAAGCAGACTCCAGCATGCAACGGTCATTCGCTGAACTGAGACATTATAATAGCAGAACATATTGTCAAGATCATCTTGACTTTTTAAACTGAAAAGTATCACATTTGAATCATAGAAATGAAGGGCTGAAAAGGACCTCAAGAGGTCATCTAGTTCATCCCCCGCTCTCAGGCAGGACCAAGTAAACAAAACCAGCCCTGACAGGTGTTTGTCTAACCTGTTCTTCAAAACCTCCAGTGACAGGGATTCCACAACCTCCCTTGGTAACCTGTTCCAGTGCTTAACTACCCGTATGGTTAGAAAGCTTTTCCGAATATCTAACCTAAATATCCCTTGCTGCAGATTAAACCAATGACTTCTTGTCCTACTCTCAGTAGACATGGAGAACAACTGATCACAGTCCTCTTTATAACAACCTTTTACATATTTGGAAAGAGTTCAGAGGATGGCAACAAACATGATAAGAGGTTTAGAAAAGCTGACCTATGAGGAAAGCTTGAAAGAACTGGCCATGATTAGTCTAGAGAAGGCTGCGGGGGGCATGTTAACAGTCTTCAATTTGTTCACATCTTTCTTAAAGTGTGGCACCTAGAACAGGACACAGTACTCTAGCTGAGGCCTCACCAGTGCTGAGGAGAACAGGACAATTACCTGCCATGTCTTACGTACAACATTCATACTTACATACCTGCCGAGTCTTACATTCTGTTAATACACTCCAGAATGACATTTGCCTTTTTCACAACATTGTTAGCTACTATTCAATTTGTGATTTACTATAACCCCCAGATCCTTTTCTGCATTACTGCTGCTTAGCCAGTTATTCCCCATTTTGTATTTGTGCATTTGATTTTTCCTTCCTAAATGTATTACTTTGCCCTTGTCTTTATTTAATTTCATCTTATTGATTTCAGACTAATTCTCCATTTATCAAGGTCATTTGGATTCTAATCCAGTCCTCCAAAATGCTTGCAACTCCTCCCAGCTTGGTGTCACCTGCAACTTTTATAAGCAGACTCTCTACTCCATCATCCAAGCCATTAATGAAAATATGGAATAGTACCAAACCCAGGACAGACCCTTGTGGGACCCCACTCGATATGGCCTCCCAGTGTGATAGCGAACCAATGACAACTACTCTTTGAGTACTGTCTTCCAACCAGTTGTGCACTCATTTTGTAGTAATTTCATCTAGGCCACATTTCCCTAGTTTGCTTATGGAAATGCCACATGAAACTGAATTAAAAGCCTTACTAAAATTAAGATATATTAGGTCTATAGCTTCCCCACTATCTACTAGGCCAGTAAACCTGTCAAAAAAGAAAAGGAGTACTTGTGGCACCTTAGAGACTAACGAATTTATTTGAGCATAAGCTTTCGTGAGCTTATCATCGATGGATTGTAGTTTCCTCAGGAAGTCAGTGGTGTCATGATGACAAAATAGGTCGGAATATGAACAACAGGCTGCTCGGCAGCTCTCCAACACCACTTTCTACAAGCCATTACCCTCTGATCCCACTGAGAGTTACCAAAAGAAACTACAGCATTTGCTCAAGAAACTCCCTGAAAATGCACAAGATCAAATCTGCACAGACACACCCCTGGAACCCCGACCTGGGATATTCTATCTACTACCCAAGATCCATAAACCTGGAAACCCTGGGCGCCCCATCATCTCAGGCATTGGCACCCTGACAGCAGGATTGTCTGGCTATGTAGACTCCCTCCTCAGGCCCTACGCTACCAGCACTCCCAGCTATCTTCGAGACACCACTGACTTCCTGAGGAAACTACAATCCATCGATGATCGTCCTGATAACACCATCCTGGCCACTATGGATGTAGAAGCCCTCTACACCAACATTCCACACAAAGATGGACTACAAGCCGTCAAGAACACTATCCCCGATAATGTCACAGCTAACCTGGTGGCTGAACTTTGTGACTTTGTCCTTACCCATAACTATTTTACATTTGGGGACAATGTATACCTTCAGATTAGCGGCACTGCTATGGGTACCCGCATGGCCCCACAGTATGCCAACATTTTTATGGCTGACTTAGAACAACGCTTCCTCAGCTCTCGTCCCCTAACGCCCCTACTCTATTTGCGCTATATTGATGACATCTTCATCATCTGGACCCATGGAAAAGAAGCCCTTGAGGAATTCCACCATGATTTCAACAATTTCCATCCCACCATCAACCTCAGCCTGGTCCAGTCCACACAAGAGATCCACTTCCTGGACACTACAGTGCTAATAAACGATGGTCACATAAACACCACCCTATACCGGAAACCTACTGACCGCTATTCCTACCTACATGCCTCCAGCTTTCACCCTGACCACACCACACGATCCATCGCCTACAGCCAAGCTCTGCGATACAACCGCATTTGCTCCAACCCCTCAGACAGAGACAAACACCTACAAGATCTCTATCAAGCATTCTTACAACTACAATACCCACCTGCGGAAGTGAAGAAACAGATTGATAGAGCCAGAAGAGTTCCCAGAAGTCACCTACTACAGGACAGGCCTAACAAAGAAAATAACAGAACGCCACTAGCCGTCACCTTCAGCCCCCAACTAAAACCCCTCCAACGCATTATTAAGGATCTACAACCTATCCTGAAGGATGATCCAACACTCTCACAAATCTCGGGAGACAGGCCAGTCCTTGCCTACAGACAGCCCCCCAACCTGAAGCAAATACTCACCAGCAACCACATACCACACAACAGAACCACTAACCCAGGAACCTATCCTTGCAACAAAGCCCGTTGCCAACTGTGCCCACATATCTATTCAGGGGACACCATCACAGGGCCTAATAACATCAGCCACACTATCAGAGGCTTGTTCACCTGCACATCCACCAATGTGATATATGCCATCATGTGCCAGCAATGCCCCTCTGCCATGTACATTGGTCAAACTGGACAGTCTCTACGTAAAAGAATAAATGGACACAAATCAGATGTCAAGAATTATAACATTCATAAACCAGTCGGAGAACACTTCAATCTCTCTGGTCACGCGATTACAGACATGAAAGTTGCGATATTACAACAAAAAAACTTCAAATCCAGACTCCAGCGAGAAACTGTTGAATTGGAATTCATTTGCAAACTGGATACAATTAACTTAGGCTTGAATAGAGACTGGGAGTGGCTAAGTCATTATGCAAGGTAACCTATTTCCCCTTGTTTTTTCCTACCCCCTCCTCCCCAGACGTTCTTGTTAAACCCTGGATTTGTGCTGGAAATGGCCCACCTTGATTATCATACACATCGTAAGGAGAGTGGTCACTTTAGATAAGCTATTACCAGCAGGAGAGTGGGGTGGGAGGAGGTATTTTTTCATGCTTTCTGTGTATATAAAAAGATCTTCTACACTTTCCACAGTATGCATCCGATGAAGTGAGCTGTAGCTCACAAAAGTTTATGCTCAAATAAATTGGTTAGTCTCTAAGGTGCCACAAGTCCTCCTTTTCTTTTTGCGAATACAGACTAACACGGCTGCTACTCTGAAACCTGTCAAAAAAGGAAATCAGATTAGTTTGGCATGATTCATTC
Source organism: Natator depressus (assembly GCF_965152275.1). Taxonomy (NCBI): domain Eukaryota; kingdom Metazoa; phylum Chordata; order Testudines; family Cheloniidae; genus Natator; species Natator depressus. The sequence goes on along the minus strand of NC_134234.1, from coordinate 204,157,479 downwards.
CTGACAAATCCGTTCTTCTAGATGGAACTGCAACTACTCACTTGACATATGTTGGGTCAGCTCAGTACATGGAAACGCACATTCAGCATCATGTCAAGTCTTGCACAACTTTCCACACAGCCAGCCACTGATCCATATTGGTCTTTAGCTACCGATTGTCATGAGCACCAAGCAGCAGTGGTGGAACCTGCACAAAGCCAACTGGGAGAAATCCAGCAAGACTCTAGAATGGAGTGTTGTAACAATACTGCCCCACCATATCCCGATAGAGCAGGCTTACAGGCGTTTCTGTAGAGCCATCTACAAAGCAGCCGCCAGAGCCATTCCACATGGATATCACCCTGTTTATATCCCCTGCCTTGAAGAAGAGTGTGCTGCTCTACTGAAGCAGTATGAGTCAACTAGTGACCTGGACGCAGCCAACCACTTAGTCGAAGTTTTGAGCTGTGCTCATTAAGCCAGATGGGAGAAAAAGACCAAGAACCTGGACTTTACTTTTTCCAGCCAAAAATGCTGGAGTTTACTTTGTCGCCTTGAAGTAGCCCAGCAACCACTGACACCAAGCCGGTCATCTGTGAGTGCTAACCAAGTAGCCAGTCACCTCCCTCGTATGGGAAAGACAACCCTGGGAAAAGAAGTGAAGAGTCGAGTCCAGAGCAAGTGAAGGGTCTTCTGCAGGCAGCACAAATCCAGAGCTTGCCCTGAACCTTTCACAGTTCCTGAGCTGGACAGAGTGCTACATAACATCAAATCTGGCACTGCTGCTGGCTATGACAACATCCTTCCAGAGTTTCTGAAACATCTTGGCCCATGCACCTGCTCTTGGCTGGCTCAGTTCTTCACAAGGTCACCAATGAAGGAAGACTGCCAAAAATCTGGCATATGTCAAAAGTCACCAGCCTGCCAAAAGCTGGTATCAAGTTACTGCCCAATATTGCTGCTTTCTGTGTGTCTCAAGGTTCTAGAGCACCTAATTTTACAGCAACCACCACCAGAGGTGGAGAACATGTTGAATGTGGAGCAAGCAGGCTTTTGACAAGATTGAAGCACATGTGACCAAGTACTTGTGCTAACCTTTGAAAACAGTTTCCAAAGAAACCTGAAAAAAGGCACTATTTTCTTCTTTCACTGCAGCATATGACATGGTATGGCACATGAGAGTCTACTTGTTAAAATCTCAAGAGTCCTTCCCCCATGGGTTACGGATGCCATCGAACTGCTACTCCAAGACAGACGGTCCAGGGTGCATGTGGGGTGAGAAAACAAGTACTTGGAAAAAAACAGATGAATGGCTTATCCCAGGGGTCTGTTCTAGCCCCCGTCTTGTTCCAGCTATACATCAATGACCGGCCATCCAGCCAGGCATGGAAGATCATCTATGCAGGTGGCATCTGCTGCAGGCCACAGGCTCTGACTTTCTCTGAACTACAGAAAAGCCTGAGTGATAACGCTGCCAAGCTGGCTGATTACTCCAAGGCACGGTGCCTTCAGCCTACCACTAACAAGACACTCTCTAGCACATTCCACCTCCACCCCAGGCCAACGCTAAGAGGGAATTAAACACCATCATGAATGGCCAGAGGCTGAGGCCCAAAGCATACCCAGTGTACTTAGGTATAACCCTCGGCCAAACTGACATACAAAAGACGTCCGAGAAAGATAGCAGCAAAGGTCAAGACATGCAAAAACCTTCTCCGCAAATTGGCAGGTTCTTTATGGGGAGATGTACCTAAGGAGCTCAGACCTTGCCATCTCATACTCAATAGCAGAGTAATACACCAGTACGGAGTCAGCCGGAACACACCAAACTTGTTGATGTGCAACTCAACTCAACAAAGTGCATCATCACAGGAACTTTCCAACTGACTCATCTTCCATGGCTTCCAATTCTGAGCCACATTGCTCTCCCTTACATCAGTTGGGAGATTGCAGCTGGAAAGCTGCTTGAGAAGGTACGTGCCAACCCAAGTTTTCCCTTATTCAGTGACCTGTTTAGCACACCAGCTACACGCTTTTGTCACAACACCCACTGTAGTCGAGGCTGCCGCGCCAAGATGTGACAGCGGCGTCCCTGTGGTGGGAAGACTGGTGTTTAACATCAATCACCAATTAGTTCCTCATCACAGACCTGCTGCTCACCTGCCCAGCTTCGACCTGCCACGTTGTCAGTTGGCCCTTCTTAACCGATTCCAGACTGAGCAAGGCCTCTGTGCAGCCAACCAGCACTGTTGGGGTATTCGAGACAATCCCAGTTGCAGCTACGGAGCAGACCAAACAATGATACGCGTTGTCGAGGAGTGCCCACTAACCAAATTCAGCGTTGGGCTCCAAGAGTCCTTCTTAGCCACTAAGAACGCTATTGCTTGGCTTGGAGAATATGCAAATGTTAATTAAATAAATTGCTTCCCTATGGATTCATTTCTCACAGACCGGGAGCGAATTATGCAGGTCATCCCAAATGAGTGTCAATACACTTTTGACAGGTTTCAGAGTAGCAGCCGTGTTAGTCTGTATTCGCAGAAAGAAAAGGAGTACTTGTGGCACCTTAGAGACTAACAAACTTATTTGAGCATAAGCTTTCGTGAGCTACAGCTCACTGAATGCATCCGATGAAGTGAGCTGTAGCTCACGAAAGCTTATGCTCAAATAAATTTGTTAGTCTCTAAGGTGCCACAAGTCCTCCTTTTCTTTTTGCGAATACACTTCTGATGTCACAATTTCATGTGCTCTGTATATACCACATATGTCACAGAAAAACTGTTTTAGAAATGCTGTAGAGTAAATCCTAGGGGAGATGGATTAGTGGGCAGAATGCAGGTGAGATGTTCAAAAGTGCATGATAAAATGTTGAATGATGGGATAATTGCATTGACCACAAGGTTCTGTAACTTATTCACATGATTCTGCAGCTTGTCCTTTGGGTCTCACCACCATGGATATTGTATGTGGTACATATCATAAGGGTTGGTGCCACCTCACTGAAAGAGTGTCTTTGGCACAGAGGACAAGTTGGATACCTAGGCAAGCCACTCAGGGTTTTGGCTGCTCCCATATGAGAAGGACCCTGGCCCAGGAAGTAATTCTTTTAGGAAATCTGGGATGTCTGTTTTTCCTGCCTCTCTCAGAAAAGAGGCAGATGTGTCATCAACAGCAGTAACAGGAGCAGAGCTGCTTGTGTACCCCCTTGCAGGAAAAGTCCTGCGTGCTCCTTTTGCTTAATCAATGTGGACATGCAGGAATTTTTCTGGGGATTGTGCTTGCCTATACAATAAATAGACCAGGCAGGCACACAGTGATAGAAATTTTGTTCAGCAGACATTATCTTCACATTCGGCAATGTTTTTTAAAGAGCTCAGTTCCCACTTATACACCAAAATAAATGGCCAAGGCCTGAATGCATAAAAGGAGTTAGGTGCCCAAGTCCCATTTTTGGGACCAATGTGATGCACAAAACTTCTGCCAAGCCCTATCGGTGCCTAAAACTGACTTGGCACCTATGTTTTTGCATTAAAAATTCCCAAGGTGCTTATGTTTCTGCATGTGGGCACGCACTCTGCTGCCTCACTCCAGATACCCAGGCACCTATCTTGCACTGAAGCCCCAGAGTCATTCACAAACCGGGAGAAGATAGGCATTCAGCCGCCTGGTGGGCCTGATCCAATAGGCATGCTCAGGGGGAGCCTACTGGATCAGGCCCCACGGGTGAGTTCACACAGAACAAGTGGAGGGGGGAGGTTAGGCAGTGAGGAAAGAGAAGGAGGGGCTTGCTCAAAACTTTTAACCCAGTGGTTGGGGCACTCACCTGGGAGGTGGGAGACTCCCCAGTTCAAGTCCCCCCTCCACCTAAGGGTGAGAAGGGATTTGAACAGGGCTCTGCCACCTTTTGGGTATGTGCCCTAGCTACAGGGCTATGAGATATTCTGATGTGAGGCTCTTTCCTGGTGAAGCTGTTCCACTGTGGATAACTAATTAAAGCAACAGCAGAGCAGTGGGAAGGGATCCTGGATGTCCCAACTTCCCATGAGTGCTCAAACCAGCAGGCTACAGGGTCATTCTGCTTGTGTGCTCTCCCATTCTTTCTGACCCAACTGACTTGTCATCCCTGCTGAAGACAAATGCACAGAATCTGAAATCTGGAACCTCTTATCCTGGGCCTGTACAGGATTGCACGTCCCTCTCTGCAGAGTCCAGATAGCCATGTCCTGAAGCAGGAGTGCACTGCCATGGATGCCCTGAACCTATTTCTCTGTCCCTGAAGAAATGCCCACTATTGAACTCTCTAAAGCCCTTTCTCCTGATCCCCACACATTGCTATGGAGTCTTCATCAGCTTTCTGGCTCCTCACAGTTCAGTTATCTTTTGCAGGTGATGTTTTGCTGCCTGACACAAATACGGCAGACCACTTTCTGGTTTTCTTTTGACCATCAAATTCAAGCAGCCAGTCTTGTTTTTATCTGGCACATACCAATTGCCAACATCCATCCTCACGGAGAATGAAAGCCAATTATGAATGCAGTCAATGAAGGGCAGCACCCTTCATGAACCACCCCAACCAGTTCTAGGGCCCGATGGTCAGCTACTGGCACCTTGTGTCCTTGTACACAGCCCGGGCTGGCCCTAGACCAAATAGCACCTCCCCCCTCCATTTGTTAAACTTTTGAATACCTTACAGCACCCCTGGGGTGCTGGAACAATTTGTATAGTGGGAGTGCTGAGAGCCATTAAGTCAACTGTAAAGCCTGTATATGATGGGAAGCACTTCAAACCAGGGGGTGCACAGCAGTACCCCCAGCACCCCTGAGTTCCAGCACCTATGCAGTACCCCGAGCCAGGCGCCCCCCAAGCGGTAGCCCTGGGTCGCCTGCCCCTAAATCCAGCCCTGTAATACAGCTCTGCAAAGCAGCCCCTGAACTGTGTTTGTGCTGTCAGCTCTTTGGGGAAGGACTGGCATCGGCCCTGCGATAACCCAGCCATCCCGTGCCTGGGGTCTCCGGGGCATGGCTAATAACCACGGAGACCGATCTCCTGCTCGCCCGGCAGGATTGCGCTGCCCTTGGCGCCCGGAGAAGCTAAGCCTGGGGAGGGCAGGCCGGTATCTGTGTGGGGACCCTGGGTGTCTCCCCAGGGCAAATGTCGCTCGCCTCGGGGGGCTGGCACAGAGTCAGTGTAATGTAGGATACTGCTTTGCGTAGCAATGTGCTACTTACCGTGTACTGCGCATGCTCAGTTCATCTGCTGAAGCCACTGCCCTTCACCATGCCCTTATACCCGAGGATTCTGCTGACTGCTGTGAAAGTAGAATGAATTATATTGAAATTATAATTCATTAAAGAAATGCTACTTGAAGGGTTTGTTGAAATATAGTGTCAGGAAGAGAAACATTAAGGAGTGTGAGACAATGGGTCCTCAAACTAATTAACTTACTGAGCTAGGAGATTGGTAAACGTTAGTATGCAAATAAGATATGTATGTATATTTGTCAGTTTCTGCTTTCTTTTGTCTCTTATGTTAAATTGGCTTTGGCTTAGCTGTATAAATAGGTTATCTTGGGCCTCAGAGAGGGGCTCACATCTGGGTGCATTAGCAAGGCGCTTTGCTAATAAACAGAGTGGTCTGACAAATTATGTGAGTCCTGAATCTGACTTTGACACTGCTTTTGACAGGGGTTAAAAAGTGGCAAAAGGGGCAAATCAGAGGAGGGGGGTGGCCAAGCAGCTGGAGGCAGGATTAGGAGAGGGGCTAAAGGGCAAAATCAGGGCTGCGGGGGGAGGAGCAGGAGTTAAGCCCAGGAGTGAGGCGCTGGCAGAGGGTGACAGAGGGCAAAACCCGGCACAGGCAGGGGCACAGGGGGTAACAGTTACCCCAGTGGGACTGAGATACCAGTGTTTGCCAAAATGGTGGGGGGCAAAGGGGCTTTTTTATTTCCCCTCTCACAGACAACATCTCTCAGCATCAGCTTCCCAGGGCTGGGTTCTTAAAGTCACAGGCATCCCAATGCCTAGTCAATGCAGCTCCTCTTTGTCTGATCTAACCTACTGAGGCTATGTCTACACTACAAATTTCAAAGTGCTGTCATGGGTGCCAGTGCTCCTGGTAATCCACCTCGACGAGGAGATTAGCTCTGAGCACTGGGATCCGAGCCTGTCCACACTAGCGCTTTAAAGCGTTCAAACTTGCACTCAGGGGCGGGGGTGATTTTTCACACCCCTGAGCCAGCAAGTTAGAGCGCTTTAACTTGCCAGTGTAGATAATCCCCGAGTCTTAATTCAGTGAAACATTTTACGTACATCCCCTCAGAAACAAAGAATCCCTTAGCACTGTATCTGAATGCATAGAGTCTCCAAGCAGTTTCCCAAGTTGAAATTCCCTGAATTTTTAATTCTAATTTTTTCTTCTCATTTTTAGAGCAGATGTTTATTCTGTTGGATCATCTGACTTCCACTCTGACTGAATTTCTGGCCTATTGTCAAAACTTTGTTTTGAGTCAATCCACCAATCGTGTAAATATTGGCGGTCAGACCAATAGTCTGCCTAATCTAGTATCCTGTCTTGTGACCGTGGCCAATGCCAGGTGCTTCTAAGGGAATGATCAGACCAGGCAATGACTCATTGAACCATCCCATTGTCCACTCCCAGCATCTGGCAGTCAAAGAACAGTTTAGGGACATGCAGAGCATGGGCCTGCATCCCAGATTATTGTGACGAAGTGGGAATTTTCTTAATGTTTCCTCTGAATACTGTAGGGGTGCCTCAATTTCCCCTTGTGAGGGCAATTGCTGTAGACCTAACCCCCTCCCATTTCTGCAGCTCCATCTATGCATTATATGCAAGGGCTGTAACGCAACAGGCCTATAGGCCTGTATCCTGTAAGACTTGGCTTGAGCTAAAGCATTGACGTATGCTAGGCTGTGGCACTTGACACAAATAATGGACTAGGCCAATTTCTAACTAAATAAGAACCAAAGGGCCTCCGAAAAGTCCCTAGCTGTCCCTGGTATGCACCCTCCACCCTGCAAAAAGTCCCTAGTCAAAATGCTGCCACAGCAAACTGCAGATCTTGATAATGACAAGGTGCGTCAGCACTGTGCTAATTATGAAGCTGTTTTTCTATTTTCCTTATAAGGCTTTATTAATAATGCTTGAGTGGTGGAAAATTACTAATCGGTTCGGCTTGAACATGGACCTATATAAGACTGGTGTTATAGGGGCAGGGCAGAGAGAAATCAGGCTGGCACCTGCGAGTGACCATCTCTGACTCTCTCTCCCTGCATGCTTGTACTCAGTAAAAGGCCTCAGACTGTTTGAACCAAACAGAGGGTGTGACTCGTTTTCCACAACACGCTATGCATTTCTTAAGTCTCTAGGTGGTGGGATAAGGGGGTGTAATTGTTGCAGAGCAAAGGGCCAGTGTACATAAATGGCCGACACTCTGTCTCCTGACAACTGATGGCCTGGGCTAAAGGGGTTGGAGAACAAAGGAATCAGGTGACCTCCTGGCCCGGGAAAGGGACAAAGCCCAGAGGAGGAGGGGCTGGAGAGTGGGTCAGTTTGGAGCTGGCTGGGGACGAGGAGAGAAGTGCAGATGTTGTAGTCTGGCTCACTGCCCCCCAAAATGGACCCGGCTGAGGGGTCCTGTTCTCTGTACCTACAAGCTCTATTTTAGACCGTGTTCCTGTCATCTGATAAACCTCTGTTTTACTGGCTGGCTGAGAGTCACGTCTGACCGCGCAGGACCCTCTGGCTTCCCCAGGACCCCACCTAGGCAGACTCGCTGTGGGAAGCGTACGGAGGGGCAGAGGATGCTGAATGCTCCAAGGTCAGACCCAGGAAGGTGGAAGCCATGTGAGCTTCTTGCCCTGAAGACAGTTTGCTCACAGAAAGGAGACTTCACCAGAGTCCTGACTGGCTTCATAGGGAGCAGTTCCAGAGCATCGCCCGGGGACTCCGTGACAATTGTCTTGGCTAATAGCCAATCTACTTATCCTGAGGGACTGATCTAATTCTTTGTTCAACCCATTCATAGTTTTTCCTTTCAATGATGAACAGACATCTACAACCCCAAGATACCTTTATGACCCCCAGAATTCTAAATTCATGAGTTATACACCCTCCAGTTAAGAAACTTTAATAAAGAAATTATATCTTTTTTTTGTGCCTCTTTGTTCCTGAGCCTGTAGGGTGCAGTAAGGCCAGTTCCAATGCCTTGAGCCTAAACACCTGAATGAATCTTAGTCTACCCTCATACTGTTCCTGTTTCCTCTCCCAAACATTTCATATACCTAAGGCCATATCTACACTTTAAGTGTGGGTTAACTCAAGTTATGTCAGCATAGTCACTACGGTTACTATGGCACCTGTGTGCATGCCTCCTGGAGTCCTTGCCTCAGCAGTCAGGGTACTCACCAGAAGCACTTGTATAGATTCAGAGTGAGGTGCACCATGAATAGATATCCCACTGTCCACCCACTGTATTTTGGGACGCTTTGGTTTTGCAGTAGATGCTGGGTACCAAACAGGTCAGACAGGGGTGGTTGTGGCCACGGGATCAAACTTCTTATAATGCATTGTTAACTATCCACTAATTTTATATGTATCCCATACATAAACGTATACATAATGTTTACACCTTTTTTTCTAAACCCACTAACCTGCCTGGCCCTCCTCACTGTCTGCCATCTCACACAGATCATGGAGCTTGCATGGCTCTGCACTGTTGTCATGAGCGTTTGCACCCAAAGGTGCATGATCCTTTAGTATTTGCAGATCCGCAAACATACATGTGGGGTCTCAAACACGCGGCCCGTGGGGGTTCTTTCGTGCGGCCCGCCAAGCTCCCACATGCCCCAACTCCCGCGCGCCCCTCTGCCTACCCCCTGGCACCGCGAGCCCCCCGCCGCTCCCTGAAGCGGCCGGTACCATGCCCCTGCGGCCCCGGAGGGAGGGGGGAAAGAGGGCTCCATGCGTTACTCTCGCTTCCAGGCACCGCCCCCTGCAGCTCCCATTGGCTGGGAACAGGGAACCGCGGCCAATGGGAGCTTCGGGGGAGGTACCTGGAGGAGCAGCAAGAGCAGCACATGGAGCCATGTGCCACCGCCCCCTCCCCCCCCCGGGTTGTGGTTCCGGCTGCTTCCTGGAGCGGAGCAGAGTGGCGTGGGGCCAGGGCAGGCAGGCAGGCAACGAGCAGGTAAGCAGCGCTGGGCTGGAGCCCACATCCCGAACCCCACCTGCACCCCAACTCCCTGCCCAGAGCCCCCTGCCACACCCTGCACCCCGACCCCCTGCTGCACCCCATACCCCAGTTCCCTGCCCTGAGCCCCTGCCGTACCCTGCACACCTCAACTCCCTGCCCTGAGCCCCCGCCACACCCCTCCTGCTCCCCCTGGAGGCAAGGAGAGGGCAGGGTTGGGGTGAAGACTTCGGGGAAGGGGTTGGAATGGAACAGGGAAGGGGTGGGAAGAGGTGGGGCAGGGGCGGGACCTTATGGAAGGGGTGGAGTGGGGGAGGGGCCAGAGGCAGCAAGGGTGGGGTGTCAGTGATGCGGCCCTTGGGCCAATGCACTAGTCCTCATGTGGCCCTCGTGGTCATTTGAGTTTGACACCCCTGCTCTACATTCTTTATGAAAATATGCTTATGACATAACCATATATACTTTATGCAAGATGGCTGATGTGGGGTATCATTGCAAAACTTAAGACCTATTGACTGTGTTTATCCAACCTATATGCATGTAATGTTTGTATCTGAGGCTAGAAATATTGACCATGTCTCTGTATCTCAAGTGTGCTCTGTTGGATGAGGCCAGACAATGTTAGTGGCTTATTGAAGGAACATACAAACACACTACCCCAGGAACTGTGTGCAATAGAAACCTCTGAACGACAGTGCTATACAATGGGGACTGCTCAACCCAGATCCGATACCTCTACATAGTGGGTGTTGTTTGACCCAGGTCACAGCAAAAGAGCCTTCCGGAAAGTGGGGGAAAGAAAGAAAAGGTGGACAATGACAGCCTACAAGAACAACCGGAAACACCTGAGGTACAAAGACTGAACAGTGAGAAGTGATTGTCCCAGCAATCTGGATGATGAGAAGACAGACACTTCAGCTCAGCTCAGCATGCTGAGAACAAGAAGGATCTGACATTATCACCCACTGAAGAATAGTCCAAGTGAGCCTATTGGCGTCCTGTTCCATCAGCTTCTGGGTATGGTTAACCCCCCCCCAGGTCCTCCAGGCTCACCTCTGCCAACAGGACAGTGGAGGCCATGCGTTCGCCCTCCTGGCTGGCCTGGAGGCTGGAAAGGAGGAGCCACGGGATGCTCTTCAGGGCCTGCTTTGAGTGGATCACCATGGCCCTGGGAGAGAACAAGAGCTTGTGTTTATGTGTGCATGACAACCCTGCACATGCCGGAATCCGGCCTGGTCCCAGCCACTCCCTCTCATCTCTGCCCCACTAGGCTCCAGAGCGAGCACGTGACTCCTCCAGCCTCTGTCCTCACCTGCTAAGGAGAGTGAACCCCTCGGGCTGGGCCTCCTCTAGCAACTGCCAGCCTCACTCCTGGTCCGTGAGCTCCACAACTGGCTGACTGCCCCTGAGGTGCAGCACCCGCACCAGGGCCTGCACGGCCATGCTGGGAAGAGAAGGAGGCAGGAGATGGTGATGTGGGGATGCCTGCTCTCTGGGTGGGGTGGCGGGGCGACGGGGCAGGACTCCCTTGATGCAGCACTGAAGGGATCAGGGTGAGAATAGAAGCTGCTCCACTTCTGCCTTTGGTTCCCCCGCCGCCAACTGTGGAGGGGGGTGGGGGGGTGGGAGTGTCTGCAGATGTGACCTACACTCTCCTCCAAAGATGTGAAAATTGCCCCCCACCCCAGGAAACTGACCCTGGGGAGAAAAGTACATGCAGTGCCCCCCTGAACACCCTGCTGCCCTGAGCCCTGCCCCCATGAGCTGCCCACTCTGAGGAGCTCTCTGGCTCCCTGAGTATCCGGGGGCAGCTCTGCCCGCTCCTAAGCACGAGAAGCCTGGCTGATCTGAACCCTTGGTCCCCCGAAGGCATCAGGGGTCCCTGGACAACAAAGGGTCCAAGCAGGAAGCTTCCCCCAACTAGGGGCTAGCACAGACACTACGTGGGTGCTGGGATCCATCAGCCCCACACATTACCTGCGGGAACTGGCGTCACTGGACAAGTCCTGCTGGGCTCCCGAGAGGTGCCGTGCCAGGGAGCAGGCGATGGCGAGAAAGCAAGAGGTGAACAGGTCGTCCTCGAGTCCATCCAGCGTGTCTGCTTGCCCCAGGGCCCCGACCAGCTCCCACAGGCCGCGTGTGGTCTGGAAGGGAACAAGATACAGTCAGAAGACCGTGGCCGTGTGCAGAATGCAGCCGGGAAAGAGGGCTGAATGCCAGCGCTGGGAACTTACCGCCGGGGGGCAGCCGGGCTGGCTGGCGGCAGCTCCTGTCCTGGGTCTGTTTAGCATTAGCCCGGCCCTTCTCCGGGCTGTCATACAGCAGGATGTGCAGTACCTCCCTGGTCAGCGTGGAGTCTGCACCTAGGAATCTCCAGATGGCCTTGGCCTGGCTGTGACGGACAGAGGGATGGCAGGTAAGGAATTAACACAGAGGACGGGCCCAGTTGGTACACACCGGGGATGATGCCCTCTGAGGGATAACGGGCCAGAAGCAGCAGGTTGAGACTGCTCATGGCTGACCTCAAGGCCTTTCAGGCACCGGCCAGTCCTAAGGGGTTCATACGCTCCTGCCTGGGCACTGCCAGGGGGCGCTGTGTCACAGCAAGGGATGGGCAGAGGTGGCCAGACTCACTTCTCCCAGCTGGGGGGCCCCCTCCCTCCCTCGCTGCCTTCTCCTGATGGGAACCAGAGGGGCTGGGGTTAGAACTCCCATGGGGGAAAGCAGTGACTCCAGGCTCAGGGGTGGGGGCTGGTGTGCGGAGGTGCTAGGGCTAGGTGCTGGGCTGGATCTCCTGAGCTGGGGGGGCACAGAGTGGGGGCTGCGGGCAAGGAGAACAGGAGCTCCTTCCCCATGGGGCAGGGGGTTCAGGAGGAACAAGGCTCCAGTTCTGGCCACGCCATGGCTCTGGGGTGGGGGGATTGTCCTGCTTCGAGCAGGGGGTTGGACTAGATGACCTTCTGGGGTCCCTTCCAACCCTGATATTCTATGATTCTATGATTTGGAGAAGGCTGTAAAATGGGTGCTGTGCTTGGCAGCTCTGGGCAGGATGCAGGGAAGGCGCTGCTGGCCGGGGGAATCTGGCAGGCTGGTGAATCAGAGAAGACCAGCCTCTAGGGGTGGGATGAGGCGTCTAAAAGCGTGCGGCGATGGGGAAGATACCAGGCTGGGATTCCGGGGGGGAAGAGGGCATTTCCCAGCTCGTGGAAGTGGGTGCCCCTGCGGGGACATGCTCAGTGTAGGGTCATCTGTGGGGGCGATGCAGTTAGGCTGGCCCCTCTCCTGCCTTAGCCTGGAGGGATGCCCTGCCAGGAGCGGGGGGGCATGCTGACAGAGGGGGTGACCCTGCTCACATGGGGTCTCTCCTGGTCTGTGTTGTGATGGGGCCCTGAAAGACTGTTCTGGCCTCCAGCCAGCCAAGCCATTGCACAGCCGAACCGGGAGGGGGTGGACTGGTTACCACAGAACAAAGTGCGGGTGGGTAACAACTGTGTAAGGAATAGCTCAGCTGGCGGAGCCCTGAGCCGGGCGTCCCAGAGCACACGGAGCCCTCCAAGGGACAGGGAGGCTAATGGTGACAGCATGCCGGGACAGGGCTGTTCCCTGGGGGCCTGTGTGCAAGGGGAGGATCTGTGCTGCGTGTAACCATGGTGCTGTGGAGTGACCCCATTAAGGGGGGGCTCGGAGGCTGGAGGGGGGTGTTCTATCCTTTCCCTGGGGCCAGCACATCTGCAGGAGGATGCTGACCGCGGCCTCAGTGTGCTGTCTGGCCAGTAGGTGTAGGATGTCTCTTGTCCCTTCACTCAGCCGCCCCCACCCCAGGGTGGGCACAGTGTGTAGGAAAGAGCTGCGTGCAGATCCTGCACACGCAGAGGCAAAGCAGAGGCTGAGACTCTACCCCCTCTGTGGGTGCCTGGCAGGCAAGGGCCATGAGGAGCTGGGCAGGCTCAGAAACAAGTCAGCGGTCACATGGCCCGGCAGAGGCCATGGATAAACTCTCCTAGCGAGTGACTGAGCTGAGGGAGGTTTGGTACCACCCCAATCCAGCTCCGTAGCACTAAGGGTCCAATCCTGCTGCCCAGCGACACCCCACCACCTTGGATATCCCGGCGGTACCTCCCCTTGTGACAGCACGCCCGGGCTGCTTCAGCACCAGAGTGGGACCTCAGCATCCGGGATGCGTTTCCATCCTCTACGTCAATCCGTGTCCACTGGGCAAAGAGTCAGTGAACATGGGGGACCCCACTGCGGGCGCTGTTCCCCCCACTGCGGGATGAGTCTGGAGACCGGGCACATTTCCCAGAGAGTGAGCCGGGCAAGCCAGACTCCTGGGATCAATGCCTGGAAATGATTACAGGGCTGTGCCCAGTGGCCGCCCTGCAGACAGGGCATGGATGGGTCCCATTGATCAATGATGGTGAGAAGGGACGTCTCCTCTCCACATCCTCCCTTGTGCCCCAGGAATTCTAGGCATGGGGCAAGATGGAGCTGCCCGAGATGGCCAATGCCGAGCCATTACTTGGCCTTGTAGCTCTGATTCTCTCTCTCTCAGCACTGCCTCCATGACACCTGCCAGTTGGTCAGCACACTCCCCCTTCTCCAGGAGGGTGAAGCTGAAGGGCATGAGGTCACGCGACAGCAGGTGCTTCGTGATGAGCTGCAAGGAAAGGCACAGGCTGAGTGTGAGCAGTGAGCCCCAGCCCGGGGAGGTGCTTTGCTCTTCGGGGAACGGGGACAGAGGCACTGGCAGCCTGTGCGCAGGGCTATGTGAGTGGGCATTGGAGCCCATACCAGGAATTTCCATCTGCCAGCTCCTCATCGAGGGAAGGAGAGAATAACACCCCCTTTCCCATGTGTGTGTCTGTCTCTCCAGCCACAGTCTCTTTTACTCACCATAGGAACATGGGCAGGGTTCTCTCTGCAGCTGGCATCCTTCTGCATCTTGCTCAGCATGGTCGCCACCACCCCTGTCTGGGCGTACACGACGGCTGCACAAGAAACCAGCAGTGCTCAGGCAGAGCTCTCGGGACCGGATTCTTCCCCCTCCCCGTCAAGCCAGGTCAGAGGTGCCAATGAGCCAGACTCTGGCCGCAGCTGGGAACGCCCAGCTAAGGTGAGCTCTCAGCAGGCTCCTGGGCCAACTGCCCACCTATCACCCTGATGTAGAAGGTGTGTTTGGGCTGGGGTGGGATCAGGAGAGGTCCCAGATGGTCCCAGGCAACTGGTGAAGGGCAGATGCCAGGTCAGCCCGGTAGGTACCAACCCACTTTTACTCTGTGTCCCTCTGGTCAGGGATGGGATGAAGGCACCATGTTCTCTCTGCAGCCCTGCTCGCTAGGTAATGGCCGGGGCTGTGAGGGCTGAGAAGTGGCGACTGCTTCCGCTCCATCTTACCTTTGCAAGGCATGAAGAGCCAGTAGACAGCCTGAGATGCCCAGTATCTGGTGGCCTCCTGAACACTGAAGGCCTGGCTTTTCAGCAGCCCAGCCACGTAGCCCTGCTCTGCCATGGGTTTCAGGTCCTAATTGGCCACCCAACAGAAAATCAGGGCATGGGTTGGGGCAAGCCCAGCTCTGTCTGTGTCACCCCCCCGCCCCCCACCGTGAGTGCTGTGGGGGGCAGCAGGGTCTGTGCTGCTCACCTTGGTGATGGCTTTGAAGCGATAGAACATGAAGAGACGGGCGCTGGCTCTCATAGCTCGGCTCCTCTCCTGGGCCTGGGGAGAGCAGATCCACGGCTGCAAGTGCTGGGGAGCAGGGAGAAAGCCGTGTGAGCGGCAGCAATGCCGGGGTGACCCCCAGAACCTGCTTCCTGCCCCAGCAGGGAGAGGACATGGAGCATTTAACCCCTTCTCCTCCGCTTCCGGACACTGGAACTCAGGGTCTTGGGCTCAGCGCTTTGAGGATTCTCCCCATTGATCCTGTGGGCTCTCGGGGCTGTTTCCTTCAGGGGCATAGGGGCACCAGCCCAAATTTAGGAGGCCAAAGTGACACCCCCTGGAGCAGGACTAGGATTGTCTTGCTTGATCCCAGGGTTGGGTGTATGCCCCGTGGGGACTGGCTAGTTCACAGCAGCTGGGAGGCCTGCTCAGCCCCCTCGGGATCAACTGGAGACTTCCCTCTTGTGGTTTGGATAGAACCTGAACAGCCGGCCCATCCCCAGATGGCCAATGTGAATGGGCCCCTCCCCCTCCTCCCTCCCTATCATACCAGAAACAGATGCAGTAGCGTTGTGGGGGTCAAGTGCAGCTCCAGGAACGTCTGCAGCACAAGATCCAGGCCGTCCCAGGGCAGTTGTTGGAGAGACTGAAGCAGAGAAGTAAATAGCAAGGGAGGTGCGGTGCACGAGGCAGGGGGATGAGTGGATCCCCCATCTGGAGCCAGATGCTGTTGGTATTCGGGGTCCCTTCACCCAGGTGATACTGATCCCCCTGCACATAGACATGGGTCTCACCTGGACCACAGGCTGCCCTTCCCCAAAGAATCCTTCCTCCCGCCTGGGCTCCCCAACACATGTACTGAGCGGGGCTCTGGAGGGAAGGCCTCCTTCCTCCCCCTCTGGAGGGGTCCCAGCTGCCCCCCAACACCCCACTGGCTTGCCAAGGGCTGAGCTGGTCATCCCCGCTCCAGCCAATCTCTGTTTCTGTGGAAGGGCAAGTCATGGCCTGGCCACGTGGCTGTTCCGAATCCATGCTTTGCTCACTCTGCATCAAATGCTATTTAATGCTCTGGCCCAGATCCTCGGCTGGTGTAAACTGGGTGTAGGTTGTAGCTCCCTGTGCCAAGAATCCAGGGTAATTCTGTACAGTCTCACAGACATTCACCTCTACAGCTGTCCTCCCTGCCAACCCAACTGCAGAGTTAACTGTATAGCCACTTGTCACCCGCCCTTTGGAAAATAAACCGAGGGACTGGATTCGGCTGGACATGCAGCTCTCTGCATCAGGCCAGGGTCCAGCTCCTCAGCAGGGGGTGGCTGAGTTTCCCAGCCAAGGAGGCAGGTGGAAGCTGCAGCTTTGTCCAGGCCTCACTAACCTCTGCCCGGATAGCAGAGCTTTCTGCCACCTCAGTCCCGCTCAGCTTCACCAGGGCTGGGCGCTGAATCATGGCGCTGGCGACACAAGGGCTGATGGTCTCAGCCTCCTGTTCCTTAGACAGGCGAGGCTTGAATTTCCTGATTGGAAGGAATGGAGCAGATGGGGCCATTGGAACGGAGACAGGTCCCGGCATGAGTCAGGTTGGGTTTGATGGCACGAGGGACAGCTCCCTCCCGAAGCAGCAGAGCTCCCGGGGGCATCTCCAGCAGAGCCACCGCCTAGGGAATGGTCCTGTCTGGAGACGCCTATGCCCCCTGGGCCCAGCCTGCAGGGGCTCTGCTGGGGAAGCTGTTCTCCGGGGATGATCCTGGGCCCTGCTCTGCGGCTGCACCCATTCACAGCACTCCATGCTGACGGGAGGGGCTGCCTCTTACCAGGCAATACGCAGAGATGGGGACTGGATAAAGTGACCTGGAGGCCAAGGAGGATATGGTCCGTTAGTGAGCCACCAGGGAGAAGCATCCTCCAGTTCTTATTGCAGCTCGTCCCACCCCCACTTCCTCTCCCTCCTTCTGTCCCTCTCTGGCTGCTGGGCTCCGCAGGTGAGTCAGGCCCCAGGGACATACCCTAAGTATGAGATGGCCAGCAGGGCATGCTGGTGATGGGGCTCTGCAGCCAAGCCAGGTCCTTGCCTCTGAGGATCTCCTGCAGCACAAAGCAGAGAGTCAAAGGCAAAAGAATTTGGGGGAGCCCAGTTACTCAGCAAGATGTGGAATCTCCAAACGCTGTTTGATGCCTACACCGACCCTCAGCCCCAGCGTGCAGTGGACTGGGGCACGGAGCTGGGAAGATGGCCTGGGAGCGGCCACATAGCCAGAATGCAGGGGACATTCACAAGAGCCCCTTTTTTGCCATTCCTGACGGCACATCTGGAAACTTCAGCATCTGCCATGGAGTAGGGAAGGGGTATCTGGGCAGAGGCAATTTTGTGACAGGGAGCATTAGAGTCCTGAACAGCTGAGGTGTGACGTTATTGACATGAACTGGGACCGTATAGATCATTGTTGCAACCAAAGTCCTGTAGTGGCACCAAATCTTGTGTAAAGGGGGTCAAATAGGGTGTTGAAGACAAGGTTATGGCTCGCTGGTTATAAATTAGCAATAATCATGCCTCAGTTCAACCTCACAGACTATGATACTAGTTATGGTTATGCTATCTGTATATGTGTATCATTTTTGTAGTTGAAGTTATGAATATTGGCTCTATACTATCTGTATTTCAAACTTCTTCTATGCTTCTGGGTGACACCCCAGACAAGTTGGTGTCAGCTCTGCCTAGCTTGCTTGATGACCCATTAAGGACCATCAGCTATACAACTGACCCATTGAGAGAAGGCAGATATGCCTTGGGACTCAGCAAAGTATGCAGGGACTTGCCCATGTGACTCCAAACTCCATTTTGCTGTAATTTTCCACAGTAAGAACAAAAAGGTGTTCTTACACCTGGAAAAGACTATAAAAGGCTGATGCCTCTCCTCCATTTTGTCTTCAGTCCTGTTTCTTACCTCTGGAGGGACTTTGCTACAAACAGAAGCTCTACACAAAGGACTGATGACCCATCCCAGCTGGGTTTGTACTCCAGAGACTTGATTTGAACCTGCACTTTATTCTATCACTGCTACAAGACTAAACCAAGAACTTTGCCATTACTGTATGTAATTGATTCCATTTAACCAATTCTAGCTCTCATCTGTATCTTTTTCCTTTTATGAATAAATCTTTAGATTCTAAAGGATTGCCAACAGCGTGATTTGTGGGTAAGATCTGATTTGTATATTAACCTGGGTCTGGGGCTTGGTCCTTTGGGGTCGGGAGAACCCTTTTTCTTTTACTGGGGCATTGGTTTTCATAACCATTTGTCCCCATAACGAGTGGCACTGGTGATGATACTGGGAAACTGGAATGTCTAAGGGAATTGCTTGTGTGACTTGTGGTTAGCCAGTGGGGTAAAACCAAAGTCTTCTCTGTTTGGCTGGTTTGGTTTGCCTTGGAGTGCATAGAAACCCCAGCCCTGGGCTGTAACTGCCCTGCTTTAATCAATTTGTCCTGAATTGGCACTCTCAGTTGTGTCCCGCCAGAACCAGCATCGTTACGAGGTCAAATATTTTCCTGTAAACCCAGGGAGGGCTGCGCCTGTTAACTCCTCAGGATCATGTCCCGGAGTGAAAACCCTTGGAGTTAATCCCCAGGGCACTTTCTGGGTGCCGGGAAGATCCCTCAGAAGTGGGATGGGGAATCGTCCCCGGTGTAAGCAGCATGAATCTGCTCATGGAAAATAGTGTCATTTAATTCCTTGGGTTGGAATTGCACCAGAAGAATCTGGCATCAGCACTGGGTTTGGAGCGCACGATGTAGAGCCCTGGGCACCCAGTCGCAAACACAGCACATGGCCTTCAACGCCAGATACTCTGGCATGTGCATCTGACCTAGGGACCCCTCCCAGGACCCCAGTGTGCTCACTCACCAGCAGGGGGTACAGCATGGTGTATGTGTCCTGGCCCACCAAGGGAATCCTGCTCACTTGGGGACAGCTTCACCCACCAGCACAAGGCTTCTCACAAAAGCAGATCTCACCAGTGGGTCCTGGGCTCACAGGCAGGAGTGGGAGAGAACAATGAGGAAACAGCCACAGGCAACGGAGAGCTGAGACACAAGGCTACAGGGCAAGCCTCTACAAGGAAGCTGCTGTCCTAGGCTGGATTGCCCTCATGCCCTAAGGGAAAGGATCTGGCTTGCCGAGTGGAACACCTTTGCATTCCCTAGGGGAACATCTCTGGAGATGGATGCAAGGAATGGGCTGATTTCCAGAGGTGCTGAGCACTTGCGGTTCCCAGAGCTATCAATGGGCCCTGGGGCTGCTCAGCTCCCCTGACAATCAGGTCATAATTGTCTGATCTGGGACAGGAATCTGCTGCTCTCTGGAGCTGGCTGGGCTCTCCCTACCAAGGCGTCCATTCTCCAAGGAGAACATTCAGTTAAACCAAACTAGCATCCCCCCTCCTTTTCGCTGGGACGCGCATATGGGCATTGTAACCAGCATAAGACTGAATGTCGGCCTCAAACCTCCGATGGCAAGAAACAACCGAGAGTTATCTCAAAAATCCCCCTTCAGCACCAGAGCCTGTCGAACAGGCTAGGGGCCTGAATCACTCAGTGCGCCTTTCGTGGCCAGCTACACCATCGACTGCAGTGTGTGGGGAAACAGGCCCTAAATCTTTATCTTCTGATCCCTGAGTGCAGCACAAGCCTAGAGGTACCAAACAGGGTACAGTCGTCTCTGGGACAACAGCACCAAGTGATGCTCAGTTACACTCTAACAAGGCCCGGATGGGAGTCCTTCCATTAGCTTCCATGGGCTGGAATCAGAGATGAAGCTAATTGAGATGGGGGAGTCACGGCGAATGGTGCTCTGTTCCCATGTCTCCTGTCCCTCCTGGGGCAAAGGACCAGCCCTCGGAGCTGAGTTTATGCAGAGACATAGCTCTGTGCTGCTGGGCACAGCCCGAGTAGGTGCTGCGTGGGCGGTCAGGGGAGGGCTCTGACTTACGTGTGGGCTCAGAAAATAGTGTTGCCCCACGGGAGACAGGATCTTGCAGCCTACGCTCTCTCAGATGAGATCCATGGGGCCTCCGTGGACCATGTGCCCATAGGTGAGGAGCAGGAGGCTTCTCAGCTGCTCAATGGAAGCTGGCTCCTGAGAATTGCAAAGAAAAGAGTGAGGACAAGGGATGGCCCCCAGCTGCTCCTAACTCACAGATGGGGCCAGGGGAGGATTTTTCACCCAGCCGGCTTAGCAACCAAAGGCTATTCTGCTGAGCTGAATTGCCTGGACTCGGAGGCCCTTCCCAGCTCCCCAGGATTGGGTGGTTGAGGTGACCCGGCAGCCAAAGGGGACGCACTAGCAGCTGCTTTAATTCAGCCTAGCTCCAGAGATGTCACTAGGACTACAGTGGATTGCACTGTCCGAGAGAGTTACTGGGAAGGTGGTGGGGGTGAGGGGGGTGGGGGAGTGGAATGTCAGCCCTGGAGAGTCTGCCAGGAAGATCTATGAAATAGCCCAGTTCAGGGGAAGACCAAGGGTCTGTTCTGCTGAGAAATGTGTCAGCTGGAGCTGATGGCATGGCAATGCCTTTTGGGCCCTCTCTGAGCCTTGTTTATGGGGCTGCGTGGAGCATGTCTGAGCTCTCCAGGAGATACCCTGAAGAGCTTATACAACAGGATCCACCTTCCCCCCTGGATCTACCCCATTGTGCTGTGATTGCAGCTCCATGGAGGAGTAAGGAAAGGGCTCCCTCCACAGAGGCTGAGCCACTGCTTGGAAATTCACCTCTTTGCTGAACAGGCTTCTGGGAAGCAGGGTCCTCCCTGGCAGGTCCCTTTACCTGCAAAGGCTGGTGAAGGGATGGATGAAAGAGCAGAGATGCTAGGTGGGACCGTACCTCCAGAGAGCCACCGGCAGAAGGCTGGAGCTGCACCCTGCTGACGAACTTCTCCCAGTGCTCCAGGATGGTGAAAATCTCACCTAGGTGTTACCTGGCACACAGCCCAAGCGCTCGGGCAAATCTCTGAGAGACAGAAAGATGGAGTTTGGGAATGCTGAGTAACAAGCCAAGGGGCCAGGATGGGCTCTCAAAGTCATTGCCATGGGCATGGGTATGGGTATAAGGAAGATCTTTTCAATCAACTGGACCTTGTCCAAGGCAGAACATACACATGTAGCACCAGGGGATTGACAAGGAATGAGGGCTCTCTTGACAGAGGAGGAGCAAAGACCTCCCCTCTCTTTCCTCTTCTTCTCAGAAATCGACTATCTCCACCAGAAGCCATAGCTGGGGCTTGATGCTCTCTGCTGGAAAAAACATCAGCCTGGTGCCCCAGCACTTGTAGAGAAAGCTCTGCGAAAGAGACACCATCATGCTGGATGCATTGGGCACGGCCTGGCATGCACAGAGCCCACCGAGTATAGTTGTCTGCTTCACTGGCCCCAAGCTGCCCCTGGGTAGCGACTGCTGTTCTGAACTAGGCACTGAACCCCAATTCCTTCCAGGACACTGCACTTGTCATCAGGCTGCTTATCACTGTGAGCCAGCTGGCGCCTGAGACTAGCAATGAACCGCCCAGCCACGTATGGTCCGAGATGAAGACGAGAAGGTCTTCCAGGAACTGCCAGGGAAAGAAGAGCCAGTCAGAACCGAGAGGAAGAAAGGAAGAAGAAACTGGTCCTCTCAATAGCTCCAGCCAGGAACCCACCACAGCCGGGAGGAGAGGGGAAGAGGGAGCATGCACTGTCACCCCCCACGTCTCTCCTAATGCTTGTGAATCCTTATGAGCTGCCCGTGGTGCTTCTCCAATTGTATCTGCTGGGCTCAGCCACTTCCTCTGTCCCACAATGCAGTGCTGCTGAGGGGCCTCTTAATCCTGCCTCAGAGTGGGGGGGCTGGACTAGATGACCTCTTGAGTTCCTTTCCAGCCCTCCATTTCTCTGACCTTTATCTGCAGCAGCTGCTGCTCCCACTCTCTCTGGCAGAAGCAGGAATTGTGATCTGGAAGGGATGGGCAGGTCAGTTTCCTTTGTGTTTAGACCCTTCTACTGGGGAGCAGCCTACAACATGGCTCTTGTTTGGTGGCGGGTGGGGAGGAGCTGCCGACTCACGGGCCCCAAGGGGACCCATGGCTCTTTGCAAATCGCTGATGGACAACAATGCTCCTCAGACCCAGACCCCTTGATGTGAAATACCCAGGAGCTCTGCTCGCCAAGATCCTTCCCCAGGGTGTGAGGTGTCAGATGAAGGTTAGATACGGTTCTGGAAAGAATCCTTACTGTCTAGGCATGGGGGGCTGGGCTAGATGAACCAAGGGATATGATCCTGACATGATCCTCTCTGATTCCAAGGTCACAGTTGTGGAAGTAGATAAAGGGAATTTGGATGCAGGCCTCTGTATTGAGCAGGAGTCAGGCTAACTCTAGCTTTAATAACGCGAGATTTGTAGAAGCGGGTATAGTGCGAAGCGAGTGGGAAATAACTGTGAAAGAGGCTGTTGTGACCTTGTATTAGATAAGACCAGAATGCCGACTATGAGAAATGGTAAGAAAAATAAGATATCATGAAGGAATATGTATAAACAATATGCAGTTGTTGCTTATTATTATTATCTGTAATAAAGGTATAAATACTTGCTCTAATTGTTTATCTTGAGAGAGACCTGCCTAGGTGGAGGAAACGCTGTGTCCTAGTGCACTCTCTCCCTCTGTGCAATTGCTTGAGGTAATAAAGTGTATCTGATTTGCTGCACCCAACCTGAGAGTGAAAACTGTGTTTTTCTCCAACACAGCATCATATTATCCTGGATTCAGAGGGAGGCCCTGGCCTCTCCCTCTCTGAGCCCAGCACCACAGTGTCCCCTCCCTTCGCTCCTGCAAGGGGAGACACTCCCTCCTCACCTTCCACTTAGAGGAGCATGTCCATCATGCAGTTATCCCAGAATTGGCCCGACCCGGCCTGGAACATGCTCATCAGCTGGAAGAGGAGGAACATGGCTGCCCTTCTGACCCGCACCATCATATACGAAAATGCACCGAGCACCTGGCGGACAAAGAGGCAGAGGTGGCTGTACCCCTCCCTTGCAAGGCAATGTGAGAAGGGAGCTCCCTACCGGTGCAGGGGGAGAGCTCAGTGATGGAGGGAAGGAGACAGCAGGGAGGTGGAGCTGACAACCAGGACAGGACTGAGATGGATATTTCAGTTGATCAGGGACACTCCATGGACCAGCTATTGGCTCCTTCCATCCTCTCACTCCTGGGCTGGCTCTAGCTCAGATGAAAGGAGACAGGATTATCCAGAGGTCATCAGGCAGCTGCTGGGTCAGATCCTTGGCCTAGGTTAGAGCAGCACAAGGGGAGCTTGAAGCAGCCCAAAAGAGGTAGCTGGGCCATAAAGGGAATCCCCAGCTGCCCCTTGGTAAGGGCGGATGCTGGAGGCCAGGGGGCAGGAGGGGGCCTGCACAACAGTCCCTAAGGGCTCATTTCAGCTGGCTTATATTGGAGCTGTCCGAGGGCTGCACTAACTTCTGCTGGCTCAGAGAGCTTGCTGGTTTGGTTAAATGCCGAGAGGCGCTGGGTCGATGTGCAATGAACATGAGGAATGTGACTAGTCAGCTCCTCTAGGGGCTGCAGGGAGAAGAGCCACCATACATTGCATGCCAGCTCCAGGAGTAGCCCCTTCCCACTGTGGATAAGGAAACCTCCTGGCTGCAGGTTATTCACCAGCAGCCGAGCCAGCAGCTCCTGTGGTAGAGTGGCCCTGGGGCTTGACCGACACCCTGTGAACAGAAAGGGGGGACATCCCATCAAGCTCTGAAGGGATCTTTGCATTCGTCTCTGAGCTTTACCTGTGCCCTTGACGGCTGGCTGCGTCCTTGCAGTGAGCCGAACCAGAGCCAAGAGCTGATCCCACCCCCCCCCCCCCCGGGGGCAGACGCCTCTCACTACAGAAGGACTAAGGGAGGGTGGATAAAATACAGGGACTCACCTCTGTTCTCCTTGCCAAACCTTCTGGCCAAGGGCAGCCTGCCTTCCTCCTGCATCCTCTTTACCACCCTAACCAATGTCTGCAGGAGGAGAGGCAGGGCTGGCCCATGGGCTGCTGGGCTCAGTTGAAGCAGCAGCCCAGGCCATAAAACCTGCAGAACAGAGAAAAGCCATCTCAGTACTGAAATATCCTCTTCCCGCACCAGCTCTCTCTTTCCTACACTAGACAGGACCCCTGGCCTTGCCACCACCAGCCAGAACTCTCTACCCAGCCTGAACCATGCAGCGATCCCCACCCCCTCCCCCTTCACACCTGTCAGTGTCTGCCGCCAGCACCAAATCAAGTGACACATGACTGACCCCCCACCTTTTGTTGAGTGTAGCATCATCATTGACAGCACAGTATTTCCTAACTCCAGGCCCACTTGGAAAGGCTGTGTTCTCACAGCGTGAACGCAACACACCAGCTTGATAAATAAAGAGGAGACTAGGAGACTATCAATACCAATACTATCCAGTGAAACCATAACAGGCGCTCAGGGAGGTTTGAGCTCTGACCTTCACATCCCCACACAGACCTGCGCCATCTGAACCACAGACGCAACTGCTGTGTGGACAGGAGGGGGACTTAACACACACTATGCCAGAGGGTTACATTGCTAGACAGCATAGAATAGTGGAGATCCAGGAATCCCTGGGGGTCTGTCCCCACCTGTAGTAACTAAAGCACGTATATTTGGCATGCTCAATCTGAAAGACAGTGTAGCTGAGTGCACAATACTTGGGTCTGCCTTATTAGAAATGTGGCTTCTAGTCTCAGCTCTCCCTGAAGTGACCTTGCGCAACGTCGCTGTTAATTTGTTCAGTGTGGGGAGGGGGCTGGCTAATACGTGACTGCTTAGGCTTCCATTCTGAGGCCTGGGTCAGTAATCAGGTTTGTGCAGTGTGTGGAAACATAAGCAATAGTCAGCAGAGATGAGATTTGGATGTAGTGTCTCCCAGTTCAGTGGACTCTCCCTTAGGCACCAGGGTAGTGTGGGTGAGAGGCAGGAAACCCTGGGCTAGGGTTGGCTTTTGCAAAACAAGAATGTGATGGGCTGTATAGACCCCACCCTGTAACAGCCAGGAAAAAGTTAACAGAGGGACCAGTGAAGAGGGACTGAGCTATGGAAGCTGCAGAACCAGCATGACTGACCACAGGGGATGCTAGAGCGGAAGAGCCCCTGTGACACCAAACCCTGGCATGCAGGGGCACTCAGCCGGTGAATGTTCCCTGTTCCAAAGAACCAGGTCTGGCTCAGATCCGGGGTCCATTTTACCCAATCCCATGATGTTCTGGAGCGGGAAGGCTGAGATAAATAAGTCTGGTTAGGGCCTGTCATCGAAAAGCTCAGACCCAGAGAGGCCTGCATCCAATGGAGAGGGGGAGGGTCACTTACATTGGCCATTCTGGGGGAGTCACCCAGGGACTGCAGGGTGTTGGAGCAGAGCTGGCGGACCTCAAGCTCCATGGTGCACCTCCCATCTGCTTCCTCCTGATGGTGAGAAATAAGGGAGACACACTTGGATGGCAGAGTGAAGGGGTGAGGGTGGAGAGGCAGATTCTAATTCCCATCTAAAGAACAGGCCAGCAAACTGGATCAGTCTATGAGCAATGCCGAGGCTTCGGGGGCCATGGCTCATGTAGAAGCAGAGTTTGACAGGTCAAGAACTGAAGATGTGGAGTGTTGGAACAAAGTGTGGGATGCTGATGTTCCCGGTCAAAGGGGTTGGGGTGGGTGGGAGGAAAAGAAACCAAAGGATCCATCACCCAATGGGAACAGGATGAGGCAGGGACAGCAAATTCCCACAGCCTACCCAATTTAAGCCAACAGGCCCCGGTATTTTGCCTGAGTGAGCCCAGCATCTCTTACCATGAAGTGAAGTGCTGGGAAGCGGCTGCCAATGTCCTTCCTCAGGGCAGTCTCATCCATGTCCCTCACGCATGCAAGGCTCTGTGCAAGAGAAGAGACACAGGACATGGCGATGATGTGTCAGGCAGACAAGCCCCAATGTGTAGAGTCTCCATCAGCAGCTAGGTTACCACAACCCAGACTTGGAAGGAATAAAGTTATGGCCCTTACGGAGAGCAGCTTCCAGCTGGTGCTGGACTCACCCGTCTCTGGGAGGGGCATTTGACCCCTTTGTTTGCACTAGGCTAGTATCACTTATGGTTGATTCAACAGGATAGTTGTACCTGGTGCCAGCTGGGGTGGTGTGTGCTGAGAGGATGGCGGGGCCTGGTTTGGAAGAGCGGGGCTTGCCCTGATTACTTATCACTACTGATGTTATGGCAGTGCCCAGAGGCTCCAGTCAGGATCAGGCCCTGTTGCACTGAGTGCAGCACAGTGCAGACAGAGACAATCTCTGTCCTGAAGGGCTGACAGTCTAGAGACCCACACAGACAGGTCAGGGATAGGGAGACAGCATCCAAGGTCTCCTCCCTGCCCCCATGCTGGGGTGAGGAAACCACGTGGGAGCTTGGAAGGAAGAGCTTAATGTCCCTTCATGCGGCCTTATCAAGGGCCAAGGATCTGGCCCATTGTCTCTGCCTGCTCACCTCCTACAATGGTCACTTCCAGAGTGTACCAGAGATGTATACTCCTGCTTTCTGGCCTTGGGCCAGCCACTTCCCCTCCCAAAGCCTTGCTCTTCGCAGGTATAGGCTGGGCTAAAAGCTAACCCTGCCCTGGGCCCAGGGAGAGGTGAGTGCGCAGGACGCTCTGGGGAGAGGTGAAGCTCATGACGATGGTTATTATTTCTCTCCCTGGTTCCCTAATGCAGCCCATTGCTGACTAGCCAGCAAAGAAGAAAGAAAACAGAGCCAGGTGCTGGGGATGGAGTAGCCTCTCTCCTCCCATCTGCAACACCTGCCCTGGCAAGGGGGGGTCAGAGCATGTTCTCTAGGGCCAGAGAATGGCAGTGAATTTGGAAGCAAGCAGATGGGGAAAGGGGGTCAGAGCCTTAGAGGGTCAGTGTGTCGTGGGGAAGGCAGTAGGGGTCAGGAGTCCAGGCTGAGTTGGTGATGGAGAGAACCTTGTACCATCTGTGCCATGGGCACTTCCCCAGTGTGCTGTGGATTTCCCACTCTCTCCTCACTCACTCTGGTCTTCCTTGGCCTTTCCTCGTCCTCGCTGATTGGGGCAAGCTGTCCCCTGGGTGACGAATAGGCCTTTCGTTTGGTGCCTAAAATGGACAGAAGGAAACTAAGTTTGCTCTTAAGCGAAGTAACCAGTCATGGGATTAGAGGGAAGGTCCTCTCATGGACTGTAGCTGGTTAAAAGACAGGTAAGAATATATTTTCAGTTTTCACAATGAGGTAAATAGTGGGGTCTCCAGAGATCTGTACTGGGGCCTTTGCTGTTCAGGGGTAAAATGGTGAGGTGGCAAAATCTGTGGATGATACAAAATTACTCACCATAGTTAAGTCCAACGTTCCGTCTAATTTTTGACAGGCCATGTGTGCAAAAATTTTCTTCTGTGCAAATTTTTGAAGCAGAGTTCAAATTTGTGCACCATGAGGCAAATGTGCCCAAGCGAGTAAAATGCTTATACATTTAAAAAGTTTTAATTTGCAAATTGTGATAATAATAGTTTTACACCATGTTATTTTATAAATGTCATTTTTAAATACTCAGAAAAAGGAAATTTAACCATTCTTCATGAAGCAGAAGTTAGTTTTAAGCATTACGCTTTAGGATCTTTTTTATAAACAATCATGAGCATATATTAATCATGATCATTATCAGTCAATAGGCTTCTGCCCATTGGTGTCCACTTTCACCTTTCATTCTATACACGTCCGAAAAGATTTTGATAAACATAAGTAGTATAAGGGCCCTACCATCAATCAAACCCTGACCCCGCCCCTTGACCCCTTAGCCCCGCCCCCTTGACCCCTCAGCCCCGCCCCTTGACCTCTTAGCCCCACCCACCGGAAGTCCCGCCCCATGGGTTATTACTTCCGGGGTCAAGGCTGCCACATGACCGGAAGCAAGGTGTGTCATGTGACACCCACCCCACCCCTTGACCCCTTTAGCCCCACCCCTTGACCTCTGCCCCCCCCCACCGGAAGTCCTGCCCCATGGGGTATTACTTCCAGGGTCAAGGCTGCCACGTGACCGGAAGCAAGGTATGTCATGTGAACCCTCTAACAACTCCTCCCACTGCCCTCTACCAATCAGGATGGGTTTCGCCCCGTAGGACTTCCCCCCCAAGAGGAGCTTTGACCAATCAGGGCGAGTTCCGGAGGGGGGTGTCCTCTCCGGAAGTGGGTCTTGTGACCCCTCTAACAACTCCTTCCCCCCCCCCCCACCAATCAGGATGGGTTTTGCCCCGTAGGACCTCCCAGAGAGGAGCTTTGACCAATCAGGGCGAGTTCCGGGGTGGGGGTGTCCTCTCTGGAAGTGGGTCTTGTGACCCCTCTAACAACTCCTCCCCCCACCCCGCTACCAATCAGGAGGGGTTTTGTTCCGATAGGACCAAGAGGAGATTTGACCAATTAGGATGAGTTCCGGGGGCGGGGTGACCCGTCCGGAAATGATTCGTGTGACCCCTCTAACAACTCCTCCCACCAACCTCTACCAATCAGGCCGGCCCGAGAGCAGATTTGACCAAAATAGGGCAGGTTCTGGGATGGGGTGAACCACCCAGAAGAGGGGCGTATGACCCCTCTGCCAATCAGAGCGCAGCACCATCACCCCATAAGGCCCAGCGTCGGGCAGAAGAGGCTGTCTTTTACCAAGAGCGCGTGTTTTAGAAATCGTGGAAACATGGACTCCTTCACCACCCCCGTGAGAACTTCGGACTTTGTTTTAGCCCCGAGGGCCTTCAACAAACCGCGGAGAAAGCGCTACATCAGCGACAGTTCCGAGGAGGAGGAGGGGGCAATTCAGGGGAGCCCTTTGGCCCAGCCATTGATGGATACCCCGGACCCTGAAACCCAGCCGCTTGTGGGGCCCCACGATGAGCGTGATGGCCTCTTGTTGGCCACCCCCCGGGAGGAGGAAGGTGATCGCAGCTCGGGGAAGTCACTAGTGGACAAGATGAACGCTCAGGTAAATGAATGCTTAAGAAGTGACGGTCGGGATGGGGTTGTAACGGGGCTAGGAACCAGGGATTGTGTAAATCAAAAACCGAGCAGTGGGGTGCTTACGCTGTTTCTTTTTTGAAAAAAATCTCTCAACAGCTCAATGATGCCTTTCTAGAGGACCCGGAGACTCTAGACAGCGTTGCACCAAGCAGCGAAGATGAACCGGGCCCACCTTGTTTTTGCTCAACGCCAATACAAAATGTTGAAGAGGACTCCGAGGATGACGGCTATGAGGAGTTTAGGAGGAGGCTTGGCATGGAACTGACTGAGCCAGTGCCACGTCGTGAGCGTAACAAAGTCATGCAGACTATTGTACGCGTTGCTGTTTATTCTGTTCTTAATCACTGTCTTAGGGAAAAGCTTTTTGAAGATTGTGAGGGCTGTGTCATAGATGCACCAGGCCAGCGGCACCATGACTGTGTGACTTGGACTTCAGTGGATATAAACTGCAAGCTCCGGGGCCTGTGTGCTGAGCTGTGTTTGGAAAGCTTATTAAACACTGTGATTGCCATAGGTTATGCTATGCAATGTCTATGCCTAACCCAAGAACATTTAGCACAAGGGGTGACCTTGATAAATGCTGTGCAATTCAGTGGAGACCCTGACCATGTTTTAAAGAAAATGACCAAACCGGAAGATGCCTGCTTAGAGCGTTATATTGACCGTCTGGTCCGCACAAAAAGTTACAGAACCCTGCTTAAGAAAAAGGCTATTTGTAAGAAATCTAAAAGGATTAAGTTAGAAAATGGTGAGGTGCCAAACATGCGATATAAAACTTGGTAGCTGTAAATTTTAAAAAAAAATCTATTGAAAAGGGCTTTGTGACTATTTGTATTTCTGTTAAAAGGTCTCTGGCCCTTAAGGGAGCTTAAAGTCTTTTTTTCTTTCTTTCTTTTTTTAATGGAGCATCTTGGTTTGTTTTGAAGGAGCTGTATGTCTTTTAAATAAAAAAAATTGTTTGTGAGAACCTAGCTCTTGTGTCTTTTGTGTAAGAGAGACCCATTTACAGCAAAAAAAAAAAAAAGCTGAAATGTATGTTGTGGGAGGGGGAAAAATACCCTAAAAATGTGTTTACAATAAAACAAACGGGGATGGTTCAGACATGTGGTTGAGTACAATAGAGTTGACTTATTCTGTTGAACTGAACGGGTTTAACCACCCCCCCCCCCCTCACTGAATAGCCAGGGTGACTGTGATTACTCACCCTTGTTGCCATAGGGTTAATTTTGATGGGGGTGCACCCATAGTAAGGGAGGTGGGTGGGTGAGGATGGTGAGTTCTGATTAATATGAAATGAAATAAAACCTCAGGAGTTTGCAGATGCTATTGGGCAGTTTAAATATAACCCCTGGAGTTGGTGGAACGCTATAGGCCAGTCTAAATATGGCCCAGGAGTTGGTTGAAGGCCACGGGGCACTTTTTCTAGAAATCACCCCCCGTTCCACCAAACTTTAAGCATGAAAGAACATGTTTTTAAAAACAAAAACAAGCCCCAAGACATTCATTGATAGCTGCAAAGGGCCCCTCACTTGAAATGGTTACTGTAAGAAGGCCCTACAGGGTGGGGGGGAACAAAAAGTATTTGAACTTAAAAAAGAAAAGCAGCCCAATTGTGCAGAAAAACTTATTCCCCACCCCCGATCACAAAAGGGAATGCTAGGGAGGGGTGATCCAATCAACCTGCTAACTATTTTGAAACAAAAGAGTTAGGATGGTGTAAAAAAAAAACAACAAAACCTCAGGTAGCTTGGAGACTGTCTCTTTCAACAGAAACTCTCTTGAATTGCTGCTGGGCTACAAGTGGAGGTATGTTCCCTGGTTTTTTTTTTTAACTCTGAAAATATATATATATTATATAATGCCATTTTTTGGCCATGCTATCTTAGTAAATAATGGTGCATATCTGTATTGCAGTGTGATCTGTTTAGCATGGAGCCAGTAACTTTAAGTTGCAGTTCATCACCAGGCCAAGGTAAAAACCATTTTTAACTGTAGTTGTGCTTAATAACTTCAGGTATTACATAGGTTGAATAGGGATTTGGGAGCTAATACTAACTAACATTTTGGCTTGTTTTTCTTACCCCAAAGACCCCAAGCACACATGGCTGGGGCAGGGCGGGGGCCAGAACAACCAGGGATCTTTTTAAAAGCATGTGGGTTTATTGAAAAGTATTTTGTTGCAAACAGTGTTTTAAACTCTGTGTGTGTGTGTGTGTGTGTGTGTGTGTAAAACATAGGCGGTTTTTAAAAAGTATATGTCTACAAACTGATGGTGATGGTGTGTTTCCAATTAGCAGGGTTTTTACTTTGCAAAATGAGATGTATTTTTAAAAAAAAAAATATTTGTGGGGGTTGTTTTCAAAGTGGTAGAAATAAACTCAAAACCTGTGATTGTTGTACAGCCTGAAATGGATTATTTTGTTTTAAAGCTATGACTTTTTTAAATAGAAAAAACACTCTAATGGATATTATTTTATTTTATTTTAAAGTTTACTAGACAGTTTCATGTGTTTTATTAGAATGTTGTTTGCTTTACAGCACGGTCAAAACTTGAGCGGGTAAAAATGCTCAAAAGAAAAAGGAAAGAGACAATTGAAAAGAAAAATTCACAAGTATCAGTGACAGATGGATGGATGAAGCCGGGTAAATATATTTTGCTTATTAGTCTGGTTAATTTATGAGGTTTTGTATTTTAAGTACATACATAGGTGTGGGTGAGAAAGCTGGCAAAGTTACATTTTTGTAAAATGCTTTTTTTCCCCCCTCCTGCCCCAAGCAGGCATATGCAGCCCTTCTGACAAGGCTGTAGTGGGAGCTACAAGGACCCCTCCCCGAGAACCACCAAAGAACCAGGAATCTGCTTTGAGACCTTTATCAACGCAAAACAGCACAAGAGTGCAGATGAAGCATCAGCCCAGTCCAAACCTCATTTACGTCAAACCCAAGGACAAAACAAAACACTCTGGTAAAAAACATCCATGCAAAGACAACTCCAGTTCCTCAGCGGCCACCGCCACGCCAAGCCCTGAGAAAACTGTGAGCGAAAACGCCCACATTCACAAACCCGGAACAGGCGCTCTAGGGATTGTGAATAAAAAACCAAGGATTGAAAACATCTGCGATGCCAAGGTATTGCAACCATGCAAACACAACTCCAGTTCCTCAGTGGCCACCGCCGCACCAAGCCCTGAGAAAACTGTGAGCGAAAACGTCCACATTCACAAACCCGGAGTAGGCACTCTAGGGGCTCTGAATGTGTGCAGAAACACACACATTCACAAACCCAGAGCAGGCACTCTAGGGGTTGTGAATAAAAAACTAAGGACTGACAAAGATCCCCCATATTCTAGTATTTGGGAAGAGTTTGATGCTTCATTCAGAAAACTGATGGACGCTGTATCTTCGGGGAGTCTAAAACTACGGCATTCTAAAAAGATTTGGAAAAAATACGACGCTTTGTT
Source organism: Natator depressus (assembly GCF_965152275.1). NCBI lineage: Eukaryota > Metazoa > Chordata > Testudines > Cheloniidae > Natator > Natator depressus. The sequence continues at coordinate 204,125,076 of NC_134234.1, read as the reverse complement.
CAGAAAACTGATGGACGCTGAATCCTCAGGGGGCCTAAAAGAAAGGGGGGCTGGAAAGGGTGGCTCTGATCAGGCATGACTAGGTGTGGAAAGGGGTACCCTCAAGGGTGCACATCAGCTCGTGTGTAAACAAAAGGGCGGACGGCGCTTGGGGGATAAACAGATGGCTGCCAAAAAATTCCAGGCCAGGGTCGCTGTAAAAATTTTAAAAAGGGCTAAAGAGGTAATGAGGGAAAAAAAACAAAAAGAGATGCCCCCTACCAGAGGCTCTCAAACTGGCATGTCTGAAAATGGGGAGGCGAAATCAGACTCTGGTTTAGAAAATTCCCCAGAGTGCTCTCTAGACGGAGGCCCATCGACTCCCAATGCCCCTCACGGAGGCGTCTCAGAGTCTGACTCTCAATTAGTATCGGATGTAGAAGATGCCACTGATGGTTCCGTAGAGGAACCCCCAAGTAACCCTGAAAATGCAGAGGTGTATATGGAGAGAGTGAGAAGTTGGCAACGTGAATTACCTAGATTTGGGGGGTCGGTGTATTGTGAGGAGTTTCGTTTTGTCCATCTTGAGCAAATAAATTCAGCTCAACAGGCTGTTGAAGCCATACACAGAGGGATACAGCTAGTTCTTGAGGATGTTAATGGTAGGGTAGGCCCTGATGATTACGTACAGTTACGTTTAGAGAGCCGTCGTTTAACTAACCCTTTGTTTTCAGTCAGAAGAACTAGGGATGAGCTGTCCGCTGAGGATTTCTTGAACCAGACCTCAAAGCTGCTTCAGAGCAATAGAGAATTGCATTTCGATGGGACGTTGCGCCTTGTTGTGACAGTTGTAAAAAATAGGGGTGGGGGCGCTCGAAGAGTTTTAAATTCTATCCTTAGTAGTCAGATTATTCATAAAAAGAGACAATGTTTAGTAGACCTGACTTACACCGGTACCAATCTATGTTTTGCGGGAGGGCTCTTGGCTGTCATGGCCGGTCATAAACCTACAGATGCAGAATTGTTAGCAGAGGCGAGAAAGTTGCACGAGAAACTGGGGTGGTCAGATCAAAAAAAGGTTATGCTCACTGATGTAGCAAAGTTTGAACAGCATTTAGGAGTTAACATACAGGTGGTGCTGTATGCGGTGAAAGGTGGCTGGGGTTTTTTTAAAACGGGGGGCCCCGTGTACCCTAAGACTTATTTCATCCTGTTGCACAATGAACATTACTATGGGGTTCTGGATGTGAAAAAGTTGTTCGGAGCAAAAAATTACTGTGAGTTTTGCCACACGGTGTACAGTCACGACCATTCTTGCAGGTATCGTTGCCGTCTCTGCTTGAGCGCAACATGCTCTGACAACATGGGTGTGCCGCTGAGGTGTCCTAGCTGTAAACTGTATTGTCGGTCCAAAGAGTGTTTAGACAGACATGTCAACTGTGCGTCAAAAAACCAAGTTGAATGCCTGTCTAAAACTTTGTGCGGTAAGTGTCAGGCGTACGTGGACAAGCAGCACAGGTGTAAAGGGAGGCGCTGTAAGCAGTGTCAGGGTTTGATCGTTGGAGATGTAGACATTCACCTCTGTTTTATGGACAGCCTTAGAAAGCCCGAATCATCAGAAAAGTATATTTTTTATGATTTTGAATGCATGCAGGAGACTGGGTTGCACACTCCCAATTATATTTTTGCAATGTCCCTAAAGCCGGAAAAATCCTGGGAATTTAAGGGTGACGAATGTCTTTCTATGTTTGTTAAGACCTTTATTGGCAAAGAGTTCCGGGACTACACGTTCCTAGCACACAATTCCAAAGGTTATGATGCGTATTTCTGCGTTAGACAGTTACTGAAGGAAAAGATGTGCATAGAACTGATCACTCAGGGCAGTAAACTAATGTGTGTGGAAGTTAAGGCCCTTGGCATTCGTTTTATAGACTCTTCAAACTTCTTGCCCATGAAGCTTAGCAAGCTCCCACAGGCGATGGGGTTTGAAGGTTGCAAAGGGTATTTTCCACATTTTTTTAACACTTTAGAAAATCAAAATTATGTGGGGCCTATGCCCGGTGTGGAGCACTACGGTGTAGAAAGCATGATGCCCAGGGAAAAAGCAGAGTTTCTCGACTGGTATCAAGACCACAGCTCTGAGACTTTTGACCTGCAGAAAGAGCTTGCATATTACTGCCAGCAGGATGTAAAAATTTTGAGACAGGCTTGTATCCTATACAGAAAAGAAATTATGAATATGACGGAGAAGGTCGATCTAGTAGAGAGAGAACCCGGTAAATTCACTGAGATAAAACTGTGTATAGATCCGTTCCGGTACATAACGCTGGCATCCGTCTGCATGGCTATGTACAGGTTTATGTTTTTGGAGCCTAACACGGTAGCTCTTCTCCCTCCAGACAACTATCACAGACAGAAAAAGAGATATTCGACCCCATCTATCCAGTGGCTGTTGTATATCTCTCAAAAAGAACATATACAAATACGGCACGCTTTACAGGGTGGGGAACTACAGGTAGGCCCCTACTTTTTAGACGGTTATGCCAATATTGACGGGGTACACATAGCCTTTGAGTTTAATGGGTGTTTTTTTCACGGCTGTGTCGCCTGTCATTGTGAAAAAGCACAAAATCCTATGACGGGGACAACTTTTGGGTTTCTTTATTACAAGACGCAGCTCAAGACCGACTATCTAAAACGGCTTGGTTTTGTAGTGAGGACTCTTTGGGAGCACGAGTGGGTGGTGATGAAAGAAACAGACAGGGAGCTTGCGAGCTTTTTAAACCGAGCCCAGTTACCCCAGCCTCTCATGCCTAGGGATGCTCTTTTTGGGGGGAGGACGAACGCCATCCGTCTATATTATAAACCTAAGCCCGGGGAAGAAATCCACTATTATGATTTTACCAGCTTGTACCCTTTTGTAAACAAAACGAAAGACTACCCTATCGGGCACCCCGATATAGTTTATGACAAATTTGGACCCCTTGCAAATTATTTTGGAATTGCAAAAGTTAAAGTGTACCCCCCACGAGGCCTCTTTTTCCCATTGTTACCTGTCAGAGTGGGCGGCAAGCTTATGTTCCCGCTATGCCGAACCTGCGCGGAAACCGTGCAGCGGGAGACGTGCACCCACACTGACGAGGAGAGGGCCATCCTGGGGACTTGGTGCACTGTGGAATTGAATGCAGCCATAGCGAAGGGGTACGTGGTGGCTAAAATCTATGAAATCTGGCATTTTAATGAAAAATCTGATAAACTCTTTTCGGAGTACATAAAATTACACCTCCGCCAGAAACAAGAGGCTTCAGGGTATCCCAGCTGGTGCACAGACGAAGACAAACAAAATAAGTATGTTAACGATTTCTACCAGAAAGAAGGCGTGCTTTTACGCCGACACGAGATCAGGCTAAACCCCGCTAAACGCCAAATTGCTAAACTGTTTTTAAATTCTCTGTGGGGTAAATTCGGCCAAAGAACCAACCTACCCAATACCAGCATCGTGAGAGACCCTGACGAACTCTTTCAGTACCTATTTTCCCCCAACTACGAGGTTTCATCCTGTGAGTTTATCGACGATGAAACAGCGTGTGTATCTTGGAAGCACGCAAAAGACCGTTATTCTGTCTCTGGCAATACCAATGTTTTCATAGCCTGTTTCACCACCGCTTATGCCCGCTTAGAACTATACAACCTCCTAGACGGATTGCAAGAGCGGTGCCTGTACCACGACACTGACTCTGTGATATTTGTGAAAAGGGAGGGGGCCTGGAATCCCCCTCTGGGGGATTATTTAGGGGACCTCACGAGCGAGATCCCACCAGATCAACACATCACCGAGTTTGTGTCGGCAGGCCCAAAAACATACGGGTACAAACTGTCGGGAGGAAAGGCTTGTATGAAGGTCAAAGGTATTACCCTGAACGTAGCAAACTGTGAAAAGATCAACTTTGACAGTTTGAAAGATCTAGTCCTGGACTATTGCACGGGTCTGCGAGAGAACCCCTCAAAAAAGATAGAGGTGCAGCAACCCTCTATTGTAAGAAACAAAAATCAGTGGCAAATAGAGACAAAAACCCTTAAAAAAACACAGAAAGTCGTTTACAACAAGAGGGTCCTAGGAGAAGGGTTTAAAACCCTGCCCTACGGTTTTTGAAAAATGGATACGAGGTGGAGACACCCCTTTTCTGCAATTCTCGCGGGGCCTAGCAACTGCGGGAAAAGTTACTTTATAAAAAATGTATTGGATAATGCCAAACAAACATTGTCTGTTACGCCTGAGAATATTGTGTGGTGTTACAGTTGTTGGCAACCCTTGTAATAAAGAACTGCTCTGTAAATACCCCTTTATCAATTTTGTGGAGGGTCTGCCTGATGCTTTTGACGATGACCGTTTGTTTCCTACCAATAAAGTGAACATGATTATCATAGACGATCTGATGAACTCCGCTTGTGAAAGCGATGAAATCGAGAAAGCCTTTACCAAGTACGTGCATCACAGGAACCTGAGCATTATGTATATAGTTCAGAACGTATTTTGCCAGGGAAAAAAGAGTCGCACTATTAACCTAAACACAAAATACATGGTTCTGTTCAAAAACCCCAGGGACAGATTACAAATTGCTACACTCGCTCGGCAAATGTACCCCGGCAAAGCTCAGTTCTTTCTAGAAGCTTTTGAGGATGCTACCAAAAGGCCTTATGGCTACCTGGTGGTGGATTTAAATGCTTCCACACCAGAAGCTTATAGGCTAAGAACTGGTCTTTTCCCTCCAGACTGGCCGGCAGTTTATACTTTAAAAAGAACAACAGCCCTGTATAAAAAGAGATGAATTATTGGCAGGTCCCTTTTTAGCAGCCGGGGTTGCTGACTGAAAACATGTCTAGCTGTGTGAAAAGAAACCTGGGCCTTTTAAAATTACTTAGCAAATCGTCCCCACAGCAAAGGAGGGCTATACTGTGCTCGGCCTCTGACGATCTAGTAGCAGCCATCTCAGAAATAGCGCTCAACACCTTAAAAGGAAACGTACCTTTAACACCGAAGCAAGTGCGTGTGCTGAAAAAGAAACACACGCTTATAAAAACTTTGTGTAATAAAAGGGTTTCACTTAAAAGAAAGAAGCGTCTGGTGAAGCAGTCTGGGGGGTTTATAGGACCCCTGTTAAGTTTTGCTATCCCTCTGATAACGGGGCTTTTAACTAATCGATAATGGAGTATGCAGAAAAAATGTACCTGGTGCCCAGCCGGCAGTTGGAGCAATTAAGTGCTCCCCCTCCGGCAGAGGAAAATATCAGAATGACTGCAACTCGCTTACTGGATGCTGAAATGAAATCTGTTCTTCAAAGAACTGACTTAGGTGAATATGAAAAGGCTAAACTTTACAGCACCGTGCTTCAAAGGTACCTAACGTACGTGAAGCAGAGCGATGTGGACAAAGGAAAACTAAGTCTGTTTCTACCAGAACAGGAACAGAGTGTGACTGCCAAACCCTCCGAAACACCAAAGACCTCAGACTCTGTTGCTCAGGAGGTGTTGGATAACGTGAATAAGCGTTATAAGAAAAATGCATCAGTATTGCTAAATAAGCTGAGCCAAGATAAAAACATTTCTTCATGGACCGATAAAGGGTCTTTTGTGTACAAAGGCTCTGTGGTTAATGGTTCTAACATGCTCGACTTAGTCAGGGCCGTCACCCAGACGCGCTCTGTTCCTAGCAGACATGTACCTAAAGGATGGGATGTGTTTATGAATGCCATGGCGGAACTGAACATGCCATCTTCCATCATGGGCAACGCGACCAACAGAGATCTTTTGGAACGCCTCAAGGCCTCAATCGCCGACACCGGTGTGGACCAAGAAACAGTGACCCCTTTTTTGCCATCTAAAAAACGAAAATTGGCTAAAAGAGCCGAATGGCTCAGTTTGTGATCTTTTTCACGTTCCATTTTTTTTTAAAACTGGTAATGTTTTGCTTTAAATAAAACATTTCTGAATTGGGTCGTTGTGTTTTGTTTTTTTTAAAAAAAAACCACGCCAAACATCGATTGTCTTTAAACTCCCCACCTGGGGTGCTTTATTGGGTAACATGACTATGAAAATCGTTGCAAGATACGCATGTCTGGGCTTGTTGAAACATGCTTTGAGCAAGGCTAGGCATGGCCAAGTATTTAAATTTATTTTTTACAAAATTCATCACCATCCGGTCGTTTTGCACTAAGTCATTAGAATACAATTTTAAAATCCGGTCAAAAGATAAACCCTTGCTACGATGGTGTAAGAAAAACACGCAGTGATAGCCGCAGGCAACGGAGTTGGGGTCTTGTAATTGTCTGTTGTGAAACACAATGTCTGTGGCATTTTTGTTTAAAAATTTCATAATGCTTTTAGGAAAGAACACACTGTTCGGGGGATGCCCGTATGAGTCAAAAAACTCTCCAAGGTTACGCTCCACCAGATACACGGCAAGCCAGTGTTCACCCGGTCGGCTGTGTGGATGTGTGTTGACCACCAAACCTAGGGGTCTCTGAGACAGCTTGCCGCCAGGGAGCCAATCGCAGGGAAACACGTCTAAGAAATTCTTTTTCGTGTAAGGGTCTGTTGATAAGACACGTGAGAGCTGCACGGTGTCCATGTTCACATGTAGTCAAACAGAACATTTCTCCTCTGATTTATCTCTATGACGTTGTCAAAAACCCCATACACGATCATATTGACGGTAATGGTTAAAGCCTTCCCAAAACGAATTTCTGCTCTCAGGTTCCCGGTTTTAATCAGGGAATAGTGATCGGCGCATTCCTGGTCGGGGGACAGGTCAAAGGCAAACATGGTGTAACCCTGTGCAAACTCCTCACGGTCGATTAACAGAGAACGATCTTTCATGTGTTTACCGGCCGTCTGTACCAGATTCATGTATTCTCTCACGCAGCGTCCTGCCTCGAAGTCTGGTTGCAGAGGCTTGGTCGGTATCTGCTCACCATCCACATACAAGGCCACAAAATTAATATCGTAATGCTTAAAATGAAAGGGATTTTTAGCGTAACTTCCGCTAAAGGCATCGTTATCCACGAACCCCAGGACAAGCATTTTGGGCAACTGTCCCAAGAACAGGTTCTCCTGGTTACTGACCCTGCTGCCCGCAGGGATGCTAAACACTTTCATTCCCACACGGTCCACGGGGTATTTGGCATTAGCGGTAAGCAGGGCCTCGGCATGCCCCAGACGGACGCTCGGGGCCACACGTACTTTCTTCACAAAAAGGGATGCTGATAGAATGCGCAGTTTAAAGCCTTCGGTTCCGCTGCCCATTAAACAGAAAGGATCTTTACTGCGCGTCAGTTTAATTTTCACATCCACTCCGTTCAACAATAGTTTTTCTTGAAAAAACAGGTCGCTGTGTAGATGACCCAGAAGCTCTACTGTTCTGCTTTGAGCGGTCAGCTTTGCACGCCTCACAAACCCTAGATTCTCGCCATCCAAGTCTGTGTCTTCCTGTTGTCCGGCAGTGTCTTTGTAAAAGAGGCCAGCGGAAAATTGCGTGGCGAGGGTGTCATTGCTGTAATTGAGCACCGATTCTATAAAGGCCCTGTAAGGGTAACAGTTGTTGCTTTGGCTTACAAGACGGTCTCCGAGCGTGACATCCAGCTGACTAAAAATAGAGGCCACTGGGTAATTCACCAGGCCCACCTCGGCACCCGCGTTGAGTTCAGTTCCGTCTCCTTTTACAATCTTGCAACACAGGTACAGCAGTGTGTTGTTTAAATCCATATAATCTACGCCATTCCCTGCTATAAAGAAGTCAATGGGGGCAGACTCCGTAACGGCCGACAGAGGTGGCACCTCGATGTAGATGCTTTTCTCAATGCTGGTCTGCGTAGGGGCTATTTGGAACAAGTCTAGTTCGGATTTGGTGCATTCTTCAGACCCGCAGTGAACGAAAGCCATGTTGATTAAAATATATCTCTTGTATCAGCCGGCGAGTGTTTCCTCTTTCGCCCAGGCTTCCTCTTGGACTTTCGCTTATGGCCGACCCTGCGGGTCAAAGCCCTTCTTTTAAAGGGTTTCGGGGGACCTGCGCGTCGCGGGTATGACGCATTTCTCTTTCTCTTCTTCCTCCTTTTAATGTACATCAGCCCCGATCCTTCCTGTGAAGCTGTGTTCCCCACCTTCTCCAGAACAGCGCGGGAGACGTGACCTACCACGTCTTTAGCTATGTTTTGAGCGGCGGTTTTTACGTGGGGTTTAATAATCTCTAGCCCCCTCCTCAAAAGCGGTACGGCTTTTCGAAAGAGGCTACGGAATATTCCACCCACGCCTGCCCCATACATCACGGGGGCCCCATGATATCCGGGAAGGGCGTATCCCGCCTGGGCTTTGTAATAGTTTCTGTAGACGTTGGGGTCGCCGTAATTTTTTAGGATCGCCATAATACTGTTTTGCTTTTTTAGAAAACTCGCTCTCTCCGGGGGCGCAGGTGTAGCTTGATGATCACCTTGCCAAAGCGAAATGAGACGCTTTTGTTCTGATCTGTCTTTATTTCAATGGTAATTGTGTCGATGTGGTGTTTACTGATAGGGACGTAATGAGGTTTATCGTAGGTGATGGTGACAAACTCGTTGTTCCTTCCTTGGACGGGGACACAACGTAACAGGGGAACAGAAAAATCCCCCACAAACTGATGTTCTACGATATCCGTGTACAGATACAAGGAATTAAAACCCCCTGTAATGTCTGCCGAGAAAGGGAATTTTTGGATGCTGTGTTTGGGGCCCAAGCCCAGAATGTTAGCTAGCTCCCCGCTGGTAGAAAACATATAAGTAAAAGCGGCGGATTTAAGTCTAATTTTTCTACCCACAGGGTCATAGTTCATGACCATCTCAGGCGGTCCGGGGTGACGAGCTATGATACTGTTCATATGATCCAGTAATTCGGGTATGGACGCGTAATAACCTCGTCGTAGGATGAAACTCCATGCCATATCTCCAAAGGTGACTTCAAAAGGGGTGTCTTCGTTGATAGTGTTCCAGCTGTGCGGGTATTGTATTTCCACTAACCCCACCTCCCAGGCACCCCGGAGATCCAAGGGCTTAATTAGCCGTATTGTAAAGTTCGAGCTGGTGTTTTGGGGAAAAACTGCAGCGCTGGCGTTGCTGGGCAAAGTAATGTAAAACCCGCCGTCGCTCATCTTCTCTGACTTTGCGGGGAGGAATAACTTTTGTTTGTTTGTTGTTTGCGTCTAAATGTCACAGAGTTGAGAAGCTTTCACCCAGCTGTTAAACTTATCAGGCCACCCCAACCATTTTACCAGTAGTTGCTTTTTTCTCCCTTTTCCTTTCTCCGCTAGAACTTTTTCAACCCTGTAAATCCTGTCTCGTTTGGGGTTTACTTTTTGTAATTCTTCAAGGTAAAAAGATCCAGTAACTGTCTCACCCTCGTAGTCTTTTAATCGGTATACAGGTCTCTGACCCCTGGTTAAGGCTTCATCCACTATGAATATCTCATCGGTAAATGTCTGTTCATAACCTTTTTCAAAAGCTCCTTTGGCTTTAGATAGTCTCACGTGGTCGCCTTTTCGAAAAGGGGCAACAACCGGTTTTATTTTAAAATCATCTCCATAAACCATTTTCCATACCTTCAGAGAATTTGAAGGGTTAACATCAGCGGGTCTGGTATGTATAGTTCTGTGAAAGCTCTGGTTGTAACTCTTTATAAAGTCAGGTAACACATCGATGTAGCGAAAGGTGTTATGGGCTGTAAAATATCTCCACATCCTAGTTTTTAAAGTTCTGTTAAACCGCTCCACAACCCCTGCTTTGACTTCATTATTAGTAACAAAATGGTGAATGCCATGCCGTTTTAACAATCTGCTTAAGGGTTTGTTTAAAAATTCTTTCCCCCGATCGGTTTGTAATTTTTGAGGCACACGCCCTTCGCTAAAAATAGCTTTAAAGGCCTTGCATACCTCACCACTCGTCTTGTCCCTTAGGCCTAAGGCCCAGGCATATTTGGATAGAATGTCTACCACTGTTAAGATGTACTTAAAATTGCTGTTCTGTTTGGAGAACTGGTGCATATCCACCAAATCTGCCTGCCATTGCGCATCCACATCTGAAACAATGGTCTTGTTTCTTTTAAAACATATTCGAGCCAGTTTGTGTAAAGTATAAGCATCCTGGTCTGAAAGCCAAGCTGTTACTTGTCTTCTATTTAAAGTTTTACTATGCTTTTTGGCCACTTGAAAAAGAGGGTTCACCCCGCCAAAGCTCCCAACTTCCCCGGGGGTGTAATATATTTTCTTTAAAAGAGCCGCCTGTGGAGACATGACTGTTACTGGTACCATCTTTTACTAACACAAGTGTGGGTGGGGGACAACATTCATATTAACACGTTTAAATAAGTTTTATTAATCGCCTGGTTTAACACAACCTTTTACAACCGCCTGTAAAAATGGACGCCATGACTCCTAACATGAGGGTGTCTGTGCTGGTTCATTCTTCCATTTTGTCCTTTTCCTCTTGAGATCTGTGTCTCAGACATGAGCAAAAACAGCTGACGCATGATACATTTACTCCCACAGGGCTACCGATGTGTAAGTTCTCAAAGGCCTCCAGAAAGGCATCATCGAGCTGTTGAGAGATTTTTTTTTTCAAAAAAGAAACAGCGTAAGCACACCACTGCTTGGTTTTTGATTTACACAATCCCTGGTTCCTAGCCCCCCCCCACCCCCATTACACACCCCCACCCCGACCGTCACTTCTTAAACATTCATTTACCTGAGCCACGTCTTTTTCATTCACCTTGTCCGCCCGTAACTCCCCCAAGCCGTGATCACCTTCCACCTCTCGGGGGGTGGACAACAAGAGGCCATCACGCTCATCGTGGGGCCTCACAAGCAGCCGGGTTTCGGGGTCGGTTTCCGGTGTGTCCATCAACGGCTGGGCCAAAGGGCCCTCCTCAGAACTCTCGCTGATGTAGCGCTTTCTCCATACAAGTCCAAAGGCCCTCGGGGCTAAAACAAAGTCCGAAGTTCTCACGGGGGTGGTGAAGGAGTCCATGTTTCCACGATTTCTAAAACACGCGCTCTTGGTAAAAGACAGCCTCTTCTGCCCGACGCTGGGCCTTATGGGGTGATGGTGCTGCGCTCTGATTGGCAGAGGGGTCATACGCCCCTCTTCTGGGTGGTTCACCCCATCCCAGAACCTGCCCTATTTTGGTCAAATCTGCTCTCGGGCCGGCCTGATTGGTAGAGGTTGGTGGGAGGAGTTGTTAGAGGGGTCACACGAATCATTTCCGGACGGGTCACCCCGCCCCCGGAACTCATCCTAATTGGTCAAATCTCCTCTTGGTCCTATCGGAACAAAACCCCTCCTGATTGGTAGCGGGGTGGGGGGAGGAGTTGTTAGAGGGGTCACAAGACCCACTTCCAGAGAGGACACCCCCACCCCGGAACTCGCCCTGATTGGTCAAAGCTCCTCTCTGGGAGGTCCTACGGGGCAAAACCCATCCTGATTGGTGGGGGGGGGGGGGAAGGAGTTGTTAGAGGGGTCACAAGACCCACTTCCGGAGAGGACACCCCCCTCCGGAACTCGCCCTGATTGGTCAAAGCTCCTCTTGGGGGGGAAGTCCTACGGGGCGAAACCCATCCTGATTGGTAGAGGGCAGTGGGAGGAGTTGTTAGAGGGTTCACATGACATACCTTGCTTCCGGTCACGTGGCAGCCTTGACCCTGGAAGTAATACCCCATGGGGCAGGACTTCCGGTGGGGGGGGGCAGAGGTCAAGGGGTGGGGCTAAAGGGGTCAAGGGGTGGGGTGGGTGTCACATGACACACCTTGCTTCCGGTCATGTGGCAGCCTTGACCCCGGAAGTAATAACCCATGGGGCGGGACTTCCGGTGGGTGGGGCTAAGAGGTCAAGGGGCGGGGCTGAGGGGGTCAAGGGGGCGGGGCTAAGGGGTCAAGGGGGCGGGGCCAGGGTTTGATTGATGGTAGGGCCCTTATACTACTAACATATAATAAAGACAATTTAATAAGTATGCCATTATGTCAATTCATATGGGTTTTCAGATAGAGACATCATAAGTAAAAAAAGAAAACACACAAGTTTCTGTTTTGAATTAAAAATTTTCCTAAAAAATATCAATAAATGAGTATCAGCCAAGAATAAGATATGTAATTACAAATGCATTTTAATTTCCTTATTGGTCGAAATGTCAAAAACTGCTAAACTAACCTTACTGTTTTTCCCTGTGATCTTTTTCATTTGCCCATTCAGTATAAACTCTGTCCAGATCTATCAGTCCTCCATCCAGCTGGTAACTCTTAATACACATCAGCATGTCCAAATGATCTACTTGTAAACGATTCCGTAGTTTGTTTTTTAGCAAGTTCATTAAGCTAAAGCCATGCTCACAGTCTGCACTTGATGCTAGGAATGTTCCTCCAATATCCATCAACTCTGCAAGATCCTGAAACTGTTCGTTCTGGTGAGCAAATGTCACCATATTCAGGAAACTTAAAACCAATTGGCTTTTGATTCTTTTGGCTACTGCAAACTTGAAGTCATTGTACTGACTGATTATAACAATATCTTCAGCAAGAAAGTCTTTGTATTTTGAACATAGGGATTTGATCTGATGAATTACAAATTGAAGTCACACTTAACTATTGCTGCACAATCAAAAGTGGACTCCTGGACTTCATCCTCTGGAAACCTGTCTGCTAAATGTGCACACAAGATGTTTATGGAAGTTATTATGGAACCGGTATCAATTTCATTATTTTCTTGAGAGCTCACATCTAAGAGAGCCTTAACATTGTCACTCCATAAGACTGAATCTCCAAGGTACTGTCTTCTGATCTTGTTCAGTTTACCTCAGGCAAGGTGAAATGCCTCAAGAGGTGTAAGGCACCGTTTCTGGAGCAGCATGGATAGTGAAGCCAGCTCCAACAAAACATCATTCAAAACTTCTTATGTTATTTGGTATTCCATGGTATTCAGCTTTTTGTGGCAGTATTTAGAAAATGGATCAGTATCTTTGTCTTGCTCAAAATATTCCAGAAGAGAATTATAGTTGCGAATAATTGCTCAAAGTGCAAAGTGCCTAGATAACCAGCGCACTTCACTGAGTGGCCTGAAAGCCACTGACTCACATTCAGAAGCATCCACTATTTCCTGAAATTTGCATTTTCTCCTGGATGACCGACAGAACACCGTGTAGACAGTTCTCATTAAGGTTTTGATGTCTCTTATCAGTTTGACCTTTTTCCATGCATCAGAAATCCCCAAGTCTTCCTGGTGTGCAACGCAATGTTGCTGGACTAAGTGTGGAATATCACGTTTCAGCTGAGCCGCCACGCCATTGAGTTTGCCCAACATCATGGAGGCACCATCAGATGTGAACATCACCATTTTCATTAGATCAAGTTGGTGTTTTTTATAAAACTCTTTGATTGCAGACGCTATTGAAACAGCATCACATTCTTGCAATCATAATAGTTCACCAAACGAAGTTTTATAGTCTGCAGAATTTATGGATCTATATTTAAAGTAGAGTATCAAGTATCTGTTAATGGATATAACAGTGCTTTCATCAACAGCTAGAGTATGAAACATTGCCGATGCTATTTCATGCATGAGGTCATTTTGGACAATGCAGTTGATAATTTCAAGAAATTCAAAAGCATAATTTTTACTTCTCCAGCTCACTGGTATGCACACATACTTTTCCATACGGTCATTAATATCCTGAACAGAAAGCACTGAGTTGTTCATTTTAATAGCCAACAACACATTGTCAATAAGTACTGTGACAAAGCTCTGTCCTTGCCTCCGTGGGTCCCGCATTTCCTGGCGGATTTCGCTAGCCTCAGAGGCTCACTGTGACCCTCCACGTAACCCTTCTCTCTCTAGAGACAAGGGTCACAGTCTCCTGAGCCATTTTCATCATAAGCCAGTGAGGGAGGTGAGGAGAAGTTATCCTTCCTTGCACAGTCTGTTGTCTCCCAGTCTCAGTGATTAACCAGAGGGCAAAGCGGGGGGGTGGGGGGGAGCCCGGGCCCACCCTCTACTCCAGGCTCCAGCCCAGGGACCCTAATAGTATCAGCTATGGTAGCTGACCTTTTAGAAACATGACATATACAATTCCCTGGGCTACTTCCCCAACAGCAGCCCTCACTTCCTCAAGCTCCACTTCACCCTTACCTCAGGGCCTCCTTCCTTGTGCCTGATATGGTGTGGACTACTCAGTCTCTCTAACAGCTCAACTTCCTCCCACAGCTCCTGACATGCACACCCAACTGACTAAATGGGAGGCTTTTAACTAGTTTCAGCCAGCCCCTGATTGGCTTCAGGTGTCCCAATCAACCTAGCCTTCTCCCTGCCTTCTGGAAAGTTCTTAATTGGCCCCAGGTGTCTTAATTGACCTGGAGCAGCTGCCATTTCACTTATCCTGGTCCTATTGGGATTTGTTTAGCCTGGAGCTAATATATCTATCTCCCACTACTTTTCTATAGCCAGCTGGCCTTGCCCCATCACAGTACATTATCAATAAGTACCTTGATTTCTTCTGGGTTTGAGTGCTTGTGTTCAAGATTAATTTGCCTCCTCTGCTTTTCAACTGGACTTTCAAGAATCATGCTAAGCAATCCGCTCCGTGAGGAAGGGTTTTTGTTTCTAAGCCCGGTCTACCCTAGGAGTTTCGCAGCCACTGGGAATCGTCCCAGACCTGCAACACTATGTGATCCCACCAATCTGTGCTTGTTTCTTGGGCCCAGAATCAGCGTTCCAAGGCACGAACCTGCCCCATTAGCACCATGATGCCCACATTGCCAGGGCCCGTGCTTTCAGAGAAGTCTGTGTCCATGTCCTCATCACTCTTGTCACTGCGCTGACATCGCCTACTCGCCCAGTTTCGCTTTGGCAGGTTCTGGTGCTGCATATACTGCTGGATAATGCACACGGTGTTTAATGTGCTCCTAATTGCCAAAGTGATCTGAGCGGGCTCCATGCTTGCTGTGGTGTGGCGTCTGCACAGAAATAGGCGCAGAACAATTGTCTGCCATTGCTCTGACGGAGAGAGGGGCAACTGACGATATGGCTTACAGGGCTGGCTTATAGGGAATTAAAGTCAACAAAGGGGGTGGCTTTACATCAAGGAGAAACAAAAACAACCATCACACAGAATGGCCCCCTCAAGGATTGAACTCAAAACCCTGGGTTTAGCAGGCTAATGCTCAACCCACTGAGCTATCCCTCCCCCTGCTATTCCAGGTAGGACTGAATCTCCATTAAACTTTTCAAGATGCCCCTGACAGACCTCACCGAAATGACTGTCGGCTGTTGAATTCACGGAGGGAGGGAGGAAGGGAGGGAAGGGGGGAGCAAATGAATACAAAACAAATCTGGTCTATTTCTTGTTTTGATCCACTCCATCTATCTTTTACATCTTTGGCTGGCAGCAGACTGTGCAGAAGGACTGCTAGCCATCCTCATCTCCTGGCTGCTCGGCCGAAGATGGTGCAATAGGCTACTAGCCATTCTCATCTCCTGGCTGCTCACCAGAAGACGGTACAATAGGACTGCCGGCAGGACTAAAGAGAATGACCTGGTCGAGTCACTCCTATTTTAGTCCCTGCGCCCATGCCTGCCCAGGCGCTCCTGACCAACCTTACCGAGGTGGCCAAGAGCACCTCGGACATGATGACGATGGTTATCAGGCCTATTGCACTGTCTGCTGCCACAAGGCAATGAGCTGCTGCTGTGTAGCAATGCAGTACCGCATCTGACAGCAGCCAGGAGACGTATGGCGACAGTGAGCTGAGCGGGCTCCATGCTTGCCGTGATATGGCGTCTGCACAGGTAACTCAGGAAAAAAGGCATGAAATGATTGTCTGCCGTTGCTTTCACGGAGGGAGGGAGGGATGGAAGGAGGGCCTGATGACATGTACCTAGAACCACCCGCGACAATGTTTTTGCCCCATTAGGCATTGGGATCTCAATCTAGAATTCCAATGGGTGGTGCAGACTGCGGGAACTGCGAGATAGCTACCCACAGTGCAACGCTCCAGAAGTCAATGCTGGCCTTGGTACTGTGGAAGCACTCCACCGAGTTAATGCACTTAATGCACTTAGAGCATTTTGTGTGGGGACACACACAATCGACTATATAAAAACAATTTCTAAAAAAACGACTTCTATAAATTCAACCTAATTTCGTAGTGTAGACATACCCTTAGTCTTGTTACACCATCTACATGAGACTTACTTGACGGGTGACGCTTTAAGAAATCCAACTACCATACATCGTTCCACATTCTTCCTGTTAAAAATTCTCCTGAAGCTCTGGCATCTCAACAATATACACAAACCACTCCGTTGTCCTTATCATATGTGAATATTTCACGAAGTTTAACAAGCATTACACTATGTGACTTCGGTGTAACCGTGTCTATAGTCTCATCCAGCCATCCAGATTTAAATGAAGTCTCTGGTTTTTTACGCTTTAGACCTCTAGACAGTGACATTTTGGGATTGATTTTTTTTACCAGATTGGTTTATTTAAAATTAATACTTTTATTACATGACTACTATTCCAATGCGCTTAACAGTGCGACTCGGCAAAAGGGAGATCATTCAGATCAGGATACCAGAAGTTTGTGCATAGCAAAAAAAAGCGGGAAAATGGTAAAACATCACAAGTAAATGTATGAAGTCCAGTGCCTTTGAAAGATTTCAGTCACGAAAACACTTACCTTTGTTCAGTTCTGGGAAATCTTTGCAGTTCCTTAGCAACTACGGCCAGGCATTTTGACTTATTTGCACGTACTTGAGTTTGTACATAACCAAATGAACAGACTACAAGGAGATGTGTGGGTCCCGACAGTCAGCATTTCGAACGTGGAACATTGATCACATCGGGACGGTCGGGACCCACACATCTCTTTGTAGTCTGTTCATTTGGCTGTGTACAAATTCAAGTACGTGCAAATAAGTCAAAATGCTTGGCCGTAGTTGCAAACAATGTCAAAAGTCACCCACAAATGATATTTCGGCCTGGCTCCTATGTAGTATTTCATTTTTTGTGCGTGCGGTGTTTCACCATGTGCGTGGGGTTTAGGATCTGTGTGCGCGCTCACACGCACACAGCTTAGAGGGAACAGTGCTTAAGTCCCAGGCAGACTGCAAAGAGATACAAAGAGATCTCGCTAAACTGGGTGACTGGGCAACAAAATGGCAGATGAAATTCAGTGTTGATAAATGCAAAGTAATGCACATTGGAAAACATAATCCCACATACAAAATGGTGGGGTCTAAATTAGCTGTTATTGCTGAAGAATGAGATCTTGGAGTCACTGTGGATAGTTCTCCGTAAACATCCACTCAATGTGCAGCGGCAGTCAAAAGAGCTAACAGAGTGTTGGGAATCATTAGGAAAGGGATAGATAATAAGACAGATAATATCATATTGCCTCTATATAAATCCATGGTACGCCCTCATCTTGAATACCGAGTGCAGTTCTGGTCACCCTATCTCAGTAAAGATATAGTAGAATTGGAAAAGATACAGAGAAGGGCAACACAAATGATTAGCGGGATGGAGCAGCTTCCATACGAGGAGAGATTTAAAAAACTGGGACTGTTCAGCTTAGACAAGAGACAACTAAGGGGAGGCATGATAGAGGTCTATAAAATCATGACTGGTGTGGAGAAAATGACTAGGGAAGTGTTATTTACCCCTTGACATAACACATAAACCAGGGGTCAGCCAATTAAATTAATAGGCAGTGGGTTTAAAACAAACAAACAAAGGGAAGTATTTCTTCACACAATGCACAATCAACCCGTGAAACTCATTGCCAGGGGATATTGTGAAGGCCAAAAGTATAATTGGGTTTAAAAAGAACTAGATAAATTCAAGGAGGATAGGTCCATTAATGGCTATTAGCCAAGATGGTCAGGGATGCAATCCCATGCTCTGGGTGTCCCTAAACCTCTGACGGCCAGAAGTTGGAACTGGATGACAGGGGATGGATCCCTTGATAATTGCTCTGTTCTGTTCATTCCTCTGAAGCACCTGGCATTGGCCACTGTCAGAAGACAGGGTACCAGGCTAGAGGGACCATTGGTCTGACCCAGCACGGCCATTCTTATGAAGAGCCACTGGGGAGCTAAGCTGGTAGAGGGAGCTGCCTGGTGGGTCAGTTCCCCCTTTACTGGCCCCCAGGCTGCCCGGTGGTGATTCCAGTGCTGCCCTATGGCAGCAGGCCTTTAGCCCAGCGTGGGATGGCATTGAGGTGGGTATGTAGGGTGGAGCACAGGGCAGTGGCTTATGTGCATGTGCAGAGTAGGGCACAGAGCCTGGGTGGAGTCTCTTCTTGCCCTCTCAGCACTGGGGTTTTGCTGTCACTGCGGCTGCTTTCCCCCCCTTTATTCCTGGCACTCAATACTGGGCATGGGCCTACCTGGATCAGGAGGCTCAGCACAGAAAGTGCTGCAGTGGCTGCCCACTCCTGCAGCTGGGGTTTGTGGTCCCGGGTCTTGTTTTTGGGCCTCCTTCTGCTTCTCCGTGTCTGTGGATACAGGCAGAAGGTGGGTTAATTTCCCGCAATCACGGTCACTAATAGAATGCCCTGGGGGCGACAGGGACATACAACTGTGTGGGAACTGTCTGCACCTTATGGAACCCCTGGCAAGGGATTTCCACCAATCACTGCCTGGACAGTGTCATATTACTTAACACTGAGATTGGGCATTTCCTCTTCCAGTCCCTTTACAAACATTACCTACACCTTCCAGACCCCAGTGAAGATTGTGAGTCTTGTTAGCCCCGTTATGAAGCTAGGAAAACTGAGGCAGTGAATGACCCTTTGTGCACTGGGATGGAACTTCCTGCTGGGACAGAAATAGAAATGTGGTGACTTGTCACAGCGAAAGGCTGCTGACTCCTACCTGGGGCAGAAGAGTCCGTGGGGCCTGGCTGGCTAGAGTCCAGATTTGTCCCGTGCGTTTGGAGAGGTGTCCATCCTGTCATTCAGAAGGGCAGTGGTGGGGTGAGGTGTCATGTGACTGATTCTGTGTAAGGGCAATAGGAATCAGAGGGGAACTGGGATAAATCTGTATTGTGCAGGACTCTTCTGGGCAGAATTCCTACTCACCAATAGTCTGAGTCAGCCTTTGTCAGAGACGGTCCAAAAGCCCCATATTGACTCCTAAGACAAGAACCAATGTAAACAGATCACAGGAGTTTCTCTTCTACTGCACAGACCTCAGAACATTCACACCTCCCTCTTGGGAGGCCAAGCTAGTGCTCTGGTGCCTGGTGCCCAGTGCCCTGCATTGCCACGTGGAATGAGACCCAGGCTCCATTCTCTGTGCTGGTCTGCGGCTCCCAAGATGGCTGGAATTGCTCCAAGTGGGGGGAAACTCCATTTACATGGGGAGGCTTTCTGCTTGACTAGGGGCTTTGAAGGGGATTCCATTGGGTTCCCCCGAGCCAGAAGGACGTAACCCATGAGCTGGAGAGCCCCAAGGAGCCAGAGACATTGCAAGGCTCGGCTGGAGGTAGATGCAAAGAGCCGCAGCACTGAAATGTGGGATCCCCCTTCCTTGGGGATAAAACCTTTGTGGTACCTCTCCTCTTCCTTGGGATTCAGCACGGCAGCACTATCACCATTTGGTTCCATGAGGTATTTGAGTTTATGAGGTATGTTCTGACCAAGAAGTTACCTATTCTGGCCCACTGCATTGCACAGCCACCAAACCAGCAGTGCTTGAGACAGCATCTGATCATGACTCACAAAGCCATTTGTAACATAAATATGAAAAACGTGGGCATCTCAGCCATGAAAAATGCATTGGCGTCTGTTTCCAGGAATGGCACGTGTGGGGCTCGGTAGCACCCACAGTTCCAGCCCCAGCCGTGGTTGCTTGACACACACGGCTAGCCCACCAGTGCTGGGCTAGAGACCAAGGATTGAGTGGGCAACAAACACTGTACCTTTCATCCCCAAAACATCCTTTCATTCTAGTCCCCTCCAGAAAAGACTTAAGGCATATTAGCATGGCAGAGCTTACCCTGTTTGCTGTCCATGCTGCACTGTTCAGTTAACAAGCCAGTTACAGATCACAATGATCGTTTGCACAAGCAGTCACCGCAACTGCTTGGATCATTGCTGCAATCGTGCACACAAGTTAAGAAGCAGTTGTGGACATCCTTCTGAATTTTGAGGCTGATGAGACATTTACTCTCATAATAACAGTTGTGATTCTCTAATCTAGCACCCTGCATTAATATACCACCGTTCACCCAGAAGGATCCCACGGGAATTATACTGTTTGCACAAGCTAGAACTAAACATTAGTTTATGTGTCATTATATAATGCCTGCATCTGTCATTTTCACTCCATGCATCTGAAGCAGTGGTTTTTTATCCACGAAAGCTTATGCCCAAATAAATCTGTTAGTCTTTAAGGTGCCACTGGACTCGTTGTTTTTGTGGATACAGACTAACACAGCTACCCCCTGATACTAAACATTATGTTGATTCTGTAAAAGACATTGCAGATGAAGAGCAACTTTGGCCTTGGAAAGGAATTCTGGCTGTGTATCATGCCGCTTTCTGCCTACCTGGACCAGGAGACTCTGTGTCAGGTGGCTTGCCATCTCTGGCTGACACTGCAGCCTCTTGCACTGCTGTGTCTGTCAATAGAAGAGAAGGGTTCCATTTCTGGTTGAACCCCCAGGGGAATGCTCTGAATGATAGTGCTGAGGGGTGGGGACTTTTCTGTACCCAAAGCACCAGGACTTCCCCAGCGCTACTTGTCCCCGCTTCTCTAGTTAATAACAGATCTCCCTCAGGAGACAAGGAGAGTGCAGACAAGGCCGGGATGGCAGTGCTGCACTGGGGTCCCATCAGAGAATTCCCTGCCAGTCCAGAAGGGCTAGAAATGTCTGGGGGTTTAAATAAAGCTAAAATGCTCCAAGGAATCTTGGAGAAAACAAACCTCCTCCATCAGGAGACCCTGACTTCCCAAGCACATGGAGATTCCATGCAGATTCCCAGTAGTCCCCTGCAGGTACCTCTGGAATGGACAGCAATGGGGGGAGAGGAGGGTCCATTTCTGGGGAGAATTCCTACTCACCTCCAGACCGGACCAGCAGTTGGCAGAGGTGGCCTTAAAGATCCATACTGGCTCCTAAAACAAGAACCACCATGAATGAGTCCCTGGGGCTTCCTTCCCATGACACAGACCCCACCATACTCACACATGGTTCTAGATGGGCCAAGGAGACCCAGATTTAGTTTTTTTGCTGCCTGCCTGGCTGGAGAGGCAAGACTGCTATGGCGAGACCTCAATATTGATGTAAAATTTTTATTAATAGCATTATTATAACTTATTTTTATAATGTTAGGTCATTACAAATATGTTTGTGCCTTTACTGAACATTCAAATATACCTATAAGTATATTATCACCAGGATGCTTGAAAATATCAAAGTAGCCCAGTTTTAGTTAGCTAGGTTATAAAATGTTCATGCTAATCAAAGAAATTGCAGAAGGCTTCAGCTTTCTGTCATCCAGAAACAAGCAAATGTCCAGAAAATAACATCTCCTTGACCATAAAACTGTTTATGTCCCGCAAGAGTGTCTGTACAAACTTTAAAAGGCAGCTGTCCTCATTTTAATCTGCTTTAACTTTTATACTATTTTCTTTTTGTGCTATGTTTAAAATATGTGTTGATTATTGGCATTTGTGTTTTGTACAAAATATTTTAATAGAAGTTTAATTGCTATAACAAACCACTTGTAACTCTAAGGAACTTGGGTCAAGAATCAAAGCACCCAAAAGAGTGTTTTATCTACACCAGAACACCTCCCTCTTCTATAAACTGCCAGTTTATTATAGATCTAATCCTTTATCTCAATAAAATAAATGTTATAAAGAAAAATGTTTTAGGAAAGATCTGGCCCCATAGGAGAATGTGAGGATGTTATTTATGTTGGATATTCCAAAATGAATTTAGGGATGTGTTAGAACAATAAATCTAGGCTGTAAAGTGGGCTCTGCCAGCCCCTCTCTGCAAGAAAACCCTCTGCTTGTGTCCTTAAATTTTTTAGTGAAAATTGTGTGTAGTTGAGAAAAAGTTTTGTAGAAAACCTTAGTTGATTTCTAAAATATTGAAATGGCAAACTGTTTTGGAGGGCATATTTGTAAAGTATTTTAACTGAATGCAAAGTATTTAATGTGGTTTTCTAATATCATTGCTACGTGTGGTAAAATGCATTATGTACTAACATGAAATCTAATGACCTTGCTCAGCTGATTACCAATATAAGAAGACATTTAAGTCTAGACTATTTATTATATTAATGGGGAAGTAGTTAGTTACTGGCAGAGCTCTAGCCACTCCTTCCCCCAACTCAGAAAGATAAGAAGAATCATCATCAACAATTGTTCTAGAGAATCAACAACTTCTTCAATCACTATTTAAGCTAAAGACTCGTTAAGAATGATTTAAATTTTAAAAGACTGCTTCGAGAACTAAAAATCTTTACATAAACCACAGGTTTGGACTTTTTAAAAACAGAATTTCATTTCCTGTTGAACCCTAATGAAACTGAAGAAATATCTCAGAAAATGAACTGAATAAGTTAAGAGTTAAAGACTAAATTTGAAGATGTTCTGAGAATCTCTCCAACAAAAACAAAGGAAATATAACTGTCAAGAAAGACTTACAACCCTAACACATATACACATTAACAAAACTACCTATCCATAAGATGAAGAGGCTCCATGAATGTACGGAGCCAATGAAAGGGCGAGAGAGGTGTGTTTTTCTAAAACTGCATAGAAATAGGGAAGAGACGAGCATAAAAACCCTAAGTGAGCACCCTGCACATGCTCTACTACCCTGCTCAAACTCAACTCATCCTTTCTCTCTCTACAAGCAAGCTGACACAGACAGAAGAGAGAAGACTTGCGAAGAAACCAGCCCAAGGAAACCTTCCCAAATCTTCAGTATGTGTTGGTAAGAGAAGTTAACTAGAACCCTGCCAAGGGATTAGAGTTATAAACTCTTGTAACAGTTTTGTTGTGATATGGAAATGCTGTTGTAATTTAAGATGTTAACAGTTTCTCCTGTTAACCACTAAATGGTTAGACCATGCATTTGGGAAAGAGACAAGGGCTAAACATTGGGAAATGGAGAAATAGTGGGATTTAACTGAATTTAAGATTCTAAATATTTTGTTAATTGGCCAGTCTCAAGACAGGTCCTTAAATGGTTTCTTCTAAGTAATTTAACTACTGGGAGTGGATGGGTCATTACACAAAGTAAAACTATTTCCCCATGTTTATTCCCCCCACCATTCCTCAAAGGTTCTTGTCAACAGCTGGAAATGGCCCACCTCAATTATCACTACAAAAGGTCCCCCCACCCCACCCCCGCTCTCCTGCTGGTAATAGCTCACCTTAAGTGATCACTCTTGTTACAGTGTGTATGGTAACACCCATTGTTTCATGTTCTCTATGTATATAAATCTCCCCACTGTATTTTCCACTGAATGCATCCGATGAAGTGAGCTGTAGCTCACGAAAGCTTATGCTCAAATAAATTTGTTAGTCTAAGGTGCCACAAGTACTCCTTTTCCTTTTGAAATGAAGAAAATATTCTCTCTGAATCTGCAGAAGAGGCTACTGCCATCAAAAGAGGGTTTAGCATTTCAGCAAACTCTGGTTCCTTCCAAGTGGTTAGTCAGTGACATCTACCAGGTCAATGTTTTTGAATTTCTTTAAAACTCTGACAGCAAGCACGGACGTCTAGAATATTTGCTTATTTAATTTCAGTTATGTTAATAGATTATATTAAATTTAAGCCTGAATATAGGTTGTCATACTTTTACATTTAAATTTTAAATAGATTTATCTGTAAAAATGTATTTAATTTGAAGAAAAAAATTTTTTACAATAAAAATAGCCAATATTTTTGACTTTTAATTGATTTTTTTTATCCACCCTCATTCATGGAGGAATCAGGAAGAGAGAGGAAGGGGGCACTGAGGGAGAAGAACGAGGTGCAGGGAGATGGAAGAAGGAAGGGAAGAAGAGGAGAGCTCAGATTCCTTTTCCCAGCCCCTCACTGGAATGTTTCCTCCAGATCAGCCTGCAGGAAAACTGGAAGATCCCCCCTTCCCTGTGGAGTACCTGGAAAGGTCCCTCGCCCCTGTGCTGAGATGGTCGTGCCACAGAAGAATTTTGATGTCTCACATATAATCACAGATGACAGTGAGGATGTGGATTCCTCCGCGAGTTCTGTGTAAACAGGTGCTGTACACTCCAGAAAATGCTCCCAACTGGCTGAAAAGCAGAGCCCAGACAGCCGTGTGCTCCCTCCTCCAGCTCCCAGAGCACACTGAGCCACAGGGCCTACCCCCTTTGTGGCACAGGGCCACTGCTGACATCACAGAGGCAAAGTGGGCTGGGGCTGTCTGGCTAGGGCCCTTGGGGTTTGCATCCCCCAGATTGGATTAAGGGAGGATTGCTCCTGGCTTTTGTTGGGAATTTTAATCCAAGGGAGCCCCAGGGCCTCCCCACAAACCCTGTCTGTATAATGACAGGTTTCAGAGTAACAGCCGTGTTAGTCTGTATTCGCAAAAAGAAAAGGAGTCCTTGTGGCACCTTAGAGACTAACCAATTTATTTGAGCATAAGCTTTCGTGAGCTACAGCTCACTTCATCCGATGAAGTGAGCTGTAGCTCACGAAAGCTTATGCTCAAATAAATTGGTTAGTCTCTAAGGTGCCACAAGGACTCCTTTTCTGTCTGTATAATGTGTCATGAGAAAAGGAGAGTCGACCACAAGGGATCTTGGAACACACAGACATTGGTCTGCTCAGTCTCACAGCAAACACCCAGTTAAAAATCTTTGTAACCTTTTATTAAAGACACAGAACAAGAAGGAAACATTTCACACATTTGAAATGTAGCATATTGAGTGAGGCTTTTGTTTTAACAATATTCTTTTGCTATAGAGTTTTTAGAATGGAAAAGCTCTGTCTGAAGGTCTCTTTGATGGTATTAAAGATGGTAATAACTGTCTTTTGTTTTTTCCTTTGTTATTTTGGGTTTTTTGTTTGTTTGCTTTTGGTAAAGAGAAGGGGTTAGCTGAGATGGGCTGGATCTGTTGTTGCAGACGGATGCTATTTCTGAAAAGATGGAACAAGCCAAAAAGACACAAAAAGGGAAGATTGAAAAAGCAGCTTCAGTTTCTGGTGTTGACTTTCACTTGCAGCCTTACTGCTGGCGAACTAAAGGCACAACACACGGTCCGATCAGCCACTCTGAGACCTGGCAAACTTGTACCAGCATTGGGCTGCTTAGAACATTGCTTTTTGCTGCCTCTTTAGTCACACGATCACAGCAGTGTTGCAAAATATGCAGTCTTGGCCAGCTCAGCCAGACTCTTACTAAACAGAAGGCAAAAGGAGATGGAGAGGAAAGAGGAGAAATAGGAGGGAAGGAAAATGACAAAGGTGGGGGTGGTGGTGACAGCAGGAACCAAAGTCTTACATCCCAGGTGGTGTTTGGGATTTGGCTGGAGCCAGTGGAGGTGGCCGTGTCATCTGGGTCCCTCTCTCTCAGGCCTGGTCTGGACAGGACATTTCTCAGGATCAGGATCATGAAGGCCCAACAGCATTACAATAGATCCTGAGGTCCTTAGGAGATTGTGTATGTGGCAGCCATGCGGTGAAGCTCACTTCTTCCTGTCCACCCTTCTCCTAGCTAGTCAGAGCACTTCATTCTCCCCTGAAGGTCTTTTTTCTAATGGACCCCAAAGGGAGCGATGGGTGGAATAGTCCTTCCTCTTATTATTTTGTCCACCAATTAGACCTCATTCCGTTGATTTCCAGCCCCACAGTTCTCTTGTTGACCAGGCATGATCTTAACACTGTCCTTGAGTTCCTAGTTGGCCTTTCTGTTTGGGCTCATTCGGTCTGTCTCCCTTTCATCAACATTCCCTGTTATGAGTTATTGGAACATTTGATCAACTTTTTATCCACTTACTCAAAGTTAAGCTTACAATCGGGGTAGGTGTATGAGGCCCAAATTATTACAACAGGCTCCACTAGCCTGGCTGAATCATAACGTGGTGGCTTGTCTTGCTCTCTCCTCCCCTTGAGCCATTTCTTTATCCCTTCTTCTATTTTTTTCATTCCCCCTTCATCTTCTCCCTCTCTCATTCTTTTCTATTCTCTTCCTCTGCACCTCCTCCAACCCCTTTCCCTGTGGCCTGTGAGCTCTTCCCCTGAGTTTCCCCAGCTCTCCTTCCCTCTAGGCCTCCCTGTTTTCTCTCTCTTCTCCCCCCACCTCTTTCTTTCCTTCTGTCCCTTTTTGACTCTTCCTCCCCCAACCCACTTGCTCCCCATTCCCCATGGGTGTCTTTCCCTCGTCCATGTCTCAGCTCCCTGCTTTTTCCTACTCATATAGACACACACCCATCTACTTTCTCTCTGTATCCACACACTCACACAGAGTGACTGAGGAAGAGTCTAATTTAGAATGAATCAAAGCTCTTGACTCTCTTAAGGAAAAGTCACCAAACTATAGGATGGTCCAGCTTTCTGATCATCTCAATGTTCCCTTGTAACAAGAGTATCTTGTCCTCCCAACCCCAGGCAGTATTGTCAGGGGCATCTGCTCTTCCAATGTGCCACTGAGGAGCAGTTTAGTGGCCATGAGAGATGCAAAGGCAGTCTAGAATTGTTCAGTGGATGCATATTTTCACTGGGCATTCCAGGGACTCAGTCAAAGGGGTGGGAAGCAACATGGCTGCTGATAGGTCTCTTTGATCTGTGTGTGAGGAAATTTCCTCTCTCTCTACAGTCTCTCCAAAAAGCACTACCAAGTGTTCGTCATTCAAAGTGCTTTAGCAAGGCGGGTGAGGAATATTATCTCCATTTTACAGACAGGGAAACTGAGGCACAGAGACGGGGAGGTCAAAGTTCTCAAAAGCAGCTACTGATTTTTGGGTGCCTTCATTTCTTGTGCCCAACTGGGGGCTGATTTTCAGTGGGGCTGTGGAGCCAGTGCTCCCATTGCCTTCAACTGAATTTGGAGCTAGAGCGGATCTGGAGGTAAAAGGCCTCTGCCTGGAGAGCCCTGGCCTTCTGCAGTGCTCGAGAGTGGGCCTTGTGGCTTTGTTCCCTCTTCGCCCACTACCAGGATGATGTGGAGGTATCTCAGCTAGGGTCTCCTCATGGAGATTTCCTCCCCCAGAGCCTTCTACCATGGGTTTCACCATGGGGGTGGGATAACTTAGCCCCAGAATCCCAAGAAACTGCATCCAGAAAACAATTCAGGCCAGATCAAAACCCTCACTGGGCAAAGGATCACAGTACAATATGAATGAATGGAGAGAACAAGCAATGGCAGTGTGAAACTTTCCATATTCTGCTACTTTCGGGAAGCCAAATTCTGCAACATGGGAAGTTCACAGGGCCCAAATTCTTCTCTTACAGAGATGTATCTTTAAATGACTCCCCTTGTCTGATTTCTAGCCCCATAATAGCCCATGCTTATTAAATTCTTAGGGAACAATGTGCATGTCTACTGAGCACATTTGCAGAAGTGCAGATAGAGAGTGTATATTTTAATACATGATTGAATTCAAGCTTCTCTGGCTGCTCGCACTTCTGGGAATGATTTCAGCAACTGTTTTGATCATCAGAGAAGTTGTCACAATGAAGGCCCCGATCTTACACGCTGATCATTGTGGGTGGCTCACTGCACCTAGGATGAAGCTCACCGAAGACTCCGCAGGCATCCACCTACACGGAGCTGCTAGCAGGGTTTGAGCCTGAGTGTTTGAAATGGGGTCCCCTTTCTACCTATGATTCATTTACAATGCAGCTGATGTAATAGTGACAACATAGTGGTGTGAGTAAAAATATTTGAAGGTGTAAAATTGCCATACAGTGGGGTCAAACTCAGTAGAAGTCCCAGTGCTATCACTAATTAAAATGGATTAATCATCTCTCTCGCATACAGTGATGACTATAAAGTAGCACATTAAAAGGGAGATGTTTGTAAATGCTGAGATGAAAAAGCCATATTCTTTCAGAGGTCCCAGTTTTACAATGAGATGAGTGTGGGTGGACCCCTGTGGCTGTACAGAGCTCAGACAAGTTTGGGGGCCAAAGTCACTGATCCTCTAACTGATCCACATGGAAGGACTTTTGTGCATGTGCAGAGCCGCAGTGAAGTCAAATAGACTATTCACATGAGTAAACTCATGCAGAAGTGACACAATCCTGCAAATGGGTCCAATTGGGTGGATCCCTGCATGCATGTGGCAGACCCTCCTTGGCTTCCATGGAGCTCCTTGTAGGTGTAAGGACTCAAGTGCACAGGGCAGCTTGTGGAATCCTGGCCAGTGTTTGCAGGGACAGGGCCTGATTTAAAACAAGATGCAACAAGTGAATTATCCATGCATACCTCATTCACACACCTGAACTAAGTTAATGAGGTTACAGCAGGGTTTTGCAAATTGAGTAAGCATTTTAAAATGGGGTTTTAGTTACAATATGGAATCTTATTAAAACAAGTGTAATGAACAATTTAGAATGTGGGGAGGCAAACAGGAGTTACAATGTTAGAACAGTGAAGTTCGGTTTGTTCATTTGATACAAAATAAAGTCATATTAATAGTAATTAAAGAAAAGAAACAATTTCATAAATTCAGCTCTATGCTGACCCGCAAATGACCCTTCAATCCAGAGGTATTGAATGGGTCACACTTTATGTAATGATCTCAAGGCTATATAATTTTTTTTGAAACAATCTGAGCTGGTGGTTTCAGCATCCAACAGAACATACCACACATTACAATTAACATTAAACTTATCAGCATAAAGAAAAGAATAATTGGGTGTAACAATTTTTAAAGTTGAAGACCAAGAGGGGGCCCATCCTTTAAGAATATCATACCAATGGTGTGTTATAATTTGTTCTGCTTGTGCAGATACTCTTTATAGTTCAGATCCCTGATGTAAAATAGCCAAACTGCGTGTCTGAACCTGGGCCTGTGTGATTTCAGTCAGTTGGATAATTTGGTTATTTTTCTTCATTAGTTTGTTCAGACTTGTCCAATTGACCCACAAAGTTAAAAACTTTATAATATTACTGGTATCCAGTGTGTTAGTTCTTTTATCCTCATGAGTTGGGAAGTAATAGGTTAAGGTGGGAGTTTTTAACATAGTTATATTACACATACATTGCTTTACTGGTAGTTCTTGCCACAAAAGCTCCTCTAATCCAATGGCACAGTAGCAAGGTTGAGACTCACCAGCACAGTGCCTCCTGCTGGTCATCTAGGGAATTAACTCTCCAGTGTACAGAGGGCCTCCTACTGGCCAGTGTCTCACCTGCTGCTGGCGCCCATGTCCCTGCTGGACCCTGGTGCCCTTTACCTTGGGGTGCTACCCCCTCAGTAACCCCTTATTCTGGGTTTCCCCTCCCAGGGGATCCCCCAACCCTCTAAACCTACCTTGCCTCAGTGGCTACTGCCACTCATCATCTAGTCCCCGCTCACTGGGGCAGACTGCAATGTAATGGCCACTCATCATTGGCAAGGGGTTAGGACCTGCTGCCTTTGCCTATCCCTGGGCTGCCCCTCTGCAGCGCCAGTACCTTTTCAAAGGCCTTCATCAAGGCCTGCAGCCTGGGGGTTTAACAGGCTGGAGCTCCCCAGCTCCCTTTCCCAGCACTGCTCCACTTCAGGTACGTTACTCCCCTTCCCACTCACTCCAGAGATAGAGTGAGACTTCTCCAGCTTCTGGCCCACAGCCCTCTTATCAGGGCCAGCTGGGCCCTAACTGAGCTGGCCACAGCTGTGTACCATCCAGAAACATATGTAAGGAAAAGGTTATTTTCATGTTTTGTCAGCAGAGGAGTTAAGACTGTCATATCTTTAGCTTGTACCCAATCCATCTCACTCTGTTAGCATAATAGCTAATGTTGTTCAGAACACCACAAGGCTAAGAGGTACGGCCCTTCGCAGCACTCAGGAACTGCTAATGGTAAGAATTCATTAAGGCCATTTGATGTAGCCGATTCCTACAGATAGCAGTCTCACATCCCGCTGGTGCGAGAAAGTGCTGTCTGCAGGAATTCGCTTCATCACGTTGCAGTGTCACAGGTAGCACATCCCTATAGTTTGCAGCAGCAACAGGTCCAACTTTGCTAAAAAAAAAAAAAAAAAAGGTGTTTCAAGCAGTCTCACATGTAAAACCAACCTGATAGCTTTCTTTGACAGCGTAAAAAGCCTACAAGCAGTAGATGGGGTATATCTTGCCTTTCACAAGGCTTTTGATACTGTCTCTCATGACCTTCTCATAAACAAACTATGGAAATGAAACCTAGATGGACATAAGGATAAATAAGATGGGCATAACGGTGGGGTTCTCCAGGGATCAGTTCT
Source organism: Natator depressus (assembly GCF_965152275.1). Taxonomy (NCBI): domain Eukaryota; kingdom Metazoa; phylum Chordata; order Testudines; family Cheloniidae; genus Natator; species Natator depressus. The sequence goes on along the minus strand of NC_134234.1, from coordinate 204,094,627 downwards.
GGATATGTTTCTGTCAAGGTTCCTCCCCCACTCTGAACTCTAGGGTACAGATGTGGGGACCTGCATGAAAACCTCCTAAGCTTACTTTCACCAGCTTAGGTTAAAACTTCCCCAAGGTACAAATTAATTTTATCCTTTGTCCCTGGATCTCCACTGCCACCACCAAACTCTAACTGGGTTTACTGGGAAACGTAGTTTGGACACGTCTTTCCCCCCAAAATCCTCCCAACCCTTGCACCCCACTTCCTGGGAAAGGTTTGGTAAAAATCCTCACCAATTTGCATAGGTGACCACAGACCCAAACCCTTGGATCTGAGAACAATGAAAAAGCATTCAGTTTTCTTACAAGAAGACCTTTAATAGAAGTAAAGGAATCACCTCTGTAAAATCAGGATGGTAGGTACCTTACAGGGTTTAGATTCAAAACATAGAGAATCCCTCTAGGCAAAACCTTAAGTTACAAAAAAGACACACAGACAGAAATAGTCATTCTATTCAGCACAATTCTTTCCTCAGCCATTTAAAGAAATCATAATCTAATGCATACCTAGCTAGATTACTTACTAAAAGTTCTAAGACTCCATTCCTGTTCTATCCCCAGCAAAAGCAGCATATAGACAGACACACAGACCCTTGTTTCTCTCCCTCCTCCCAGCTTTTGAAAGTATCTTGTCTCCTCATTGGTCATTTTGGTCAGGTGCCAGCGAGGTTACCTTTAGCTTCTTAACCCTTTACAGGTGAGAGGATTTTTCCTCTGGCCAGGAGGGATTTTAAAGGGGTTTACCCTTCCCTCTATATTTATGACAGTTTCTATTCAAAAAACTTCATGATTGAGATAATGGCATAGAGAATACACTTCTAAATTTAAGGTCTAGAAAACATGACTTAGGTAATGGCATACAGAGTACACTTCACAGAATACCACGGTTGGAAGGGACCTCAGGAGGTCATCTAGTCCAACCCCCTGCTCAAAGCAGGACCAATCCCCAATTTTTGCCAGAGATCCCTAAATGGCCCCCTCAAGGATTGAACTCACAACCCTGGGTTTAGCAGGCCAACGCTCAAACCACTGAGCTGTCCAAAACACGACCTATGAGAGAAGATTGAAATATGACAACAGTTTTCAACCATGGACAAATAAAGTAGCATCTTTTTGCAAAAGCTGTTTCTTACAAGCTGTACGTGTCGCTAACTGCTACAGGTAGCACAGTTCTACACGTAGCAATTTCACATCCACTACCGTGCAAGAAACTGCTATCTGTAGGCATTTGCTACAGCAGGCAGCAGTTTAAGACAACAGCAGTTTCTTACCATGGGCACGGCTCGAGAAGTGCTACCGGTAGCACATTCCTACTCGCCGGGCAGGCAGCGCCGCTTCCCCCGGGAGGCTCCGCGCAGGTGCCGGCTTCCGGGAGAGCCCCCGGCCCGCCTCTTTGCTCAAGGTCTTGCCGCGGCGCGGCGCGATTTGCCCCGGAGGCTCCTGGGGTGGAGAGTCTGAGAGGGCCCCAAGGGCTCCCGCTGCACCAAGGTAAAGGCGAGGCGGGGGGCGGCATTGCAAAATAGTCACCGTGCCCCCGGGGCGGGGGGCTGGGCAGCCACTCACAGAGCAGACACGGGGCTGCCGCTCCCCAGACCTGGCGGGGACGGAGACTGGCCCGGGGGCTGCGGGGTGGCTGAGCTGCGTTGCGCCGGGGCTGCGAGCGGGGACTGGGCCGGGCCCTGCTCACGCCGCGCGACCTTGGCGCTGCTGGGTCAGTTGCGCTCCGGGGTTGGGGGCGGGCGGCCCGTGAGAGGGGCCGGACCCAGCCACTGCCCCCCACCCCCCAGCTCACAGCGCGGGGCAGGCAGGAGCAGAGCACCCCCGGCACCCCCCGAGAGTGTCCCAGTCACTGCCCCCCGGCAGCACCCCCTGGGCCCCCGAGAATGGCCCCTCTCCCCTGACAGCGCCTCGGCAGCCCCGCCCTCGGGAGCGCCCCTGTTCCCGCTCTGGGAGCGCCCCATACCCCCTCCTGAGCGTGCGCCATACCCCCACCCTAGGGTGTCCCCCCGCCCAACAGTGACACCATGAGCGCGTCCCCTGTGCCTCCCCCAAGAAGGGTCCCGTACCCCATGCCCAACTGTGACACCGGGAGATTCCCCCCACCCATACCGCCTTGCCTGACAGCACCCCACCCGACAGCAATGCCACCAGACAGCCCTTGTACCCCCGCCATCCAATAACGATGCTGCGAGAGCAGCCTCATATCCCGGCTTGACAGTGCCCCCACCCAAGAGCACTTCCCATGCCCCCTTAGAGCATTTTCAACTCCCCTGCCGAGAACACCCCCCCCCCCGTGCCTCCTGATAATGCTCCCCTAACCCCCACCTGGTAGTGATGGCAGAGGAGTGCCCCTGTGCCCCCTGAGAGCACCTCCTGTGCACTTGAAAGCAACACCGTGAGAGCAACTCTGTATCCCGATAGTGATACCATGAGAGTGCTCCCCGTAGCTCCCCCCAAAAAGTACCTCCCATACATCCTGCCCAAAAGTGCCCCATATACTCAGAGTACCCCGTGTACCCCCACCCAACAGCGATGCTGCGAGAGTGACCCCCACATTGCCTACCTGACAGTGGCACCACGAGAGTGCCTGTCCTCCCCGAGAGTGCCCCCATTTCCCCCACCTGGCAGGGAGTGTGGGGGAGTCCAGGCCCTGCACCCCTCTTCCTGGGATTCACTGAGACTCTCAGCCAGCCAGTAAAACAGAAGGTTTATTGGACAACAGGAACACAGTCCAAAACAGAGCTTGTGGGTACACCCAGGACCCCTCAGTGAAGTCCTTCTGGGGGAGCAGGGAGCTTAGACCCCAGCCCTGGGGTTCCCTGTGTTCCTCCACCCAGCCCCAAACTGAAACTAAACCCACCCAGCAGGTTCCCTGCTGCAGCCTCCATCCACATTCCTGGGCAGAGGTGTCACCTCCCCCTCCCCCTCCCGGCTCAGGTGACAGGCTCTCAGGTCTCCCGTCCCCAGGGCACATTCCCAGGTCAACACTCCCCCCTCCCTGCTGCGTCACATCGTCACATCTCTCCCCCCTTCGAGACTGAACTGAGCGGGGTCACTGTGACCAGTGACCTGGGGAAGTTCGGGGCCCCCTCTCCGGGACAGCGCATCCGCTATCAGGTTGGCACTTCCCTTCACATGGACCACGTCCATGTCGTAATCCTGCAGGAGCAGGCTCCACCTCAGGAGCTTGGCGTTGGCTCCTTTCATCTGGTGCAGCCAGGTCAGGGGAGAGTGGTCGGTGTAGACGGTGAAGTGTCGCCCGAAGAGATAGGGCTCTAGTTTCTTGAGGGCCCACACCATGGCCAGGCACTCCTTCTCGATGGCCGCGTAGTGTTGCTCCCGGGGTAGCAACTTCTTGCTCAGGTACACGATGGGGTGTCTCTCCCCCTTTTCATCCTCCTGCATTAACACCGCCCCCAGTCCCGTGTCGGAGGCGTCGGTGAACACCACAAAGGGCTTGTCAAAGTCTGGGTTTGCTAGAACTGGGCCACTGACCAGAGCCTCCTTCAGCGCCCGGAAAGCCTCCTGGCACTGCTCGGTCCAGACCACCTTGTCTGGCTTCCCCTTCTTGCATAGCTCAGTGATGGGGGTGGCTATGGCGCTAAAGTGGGGCACAAATCTTCGGTAGTATCCTGCCATCCCAATAAAGGCTTGGACCTGCTTTTTGGTGTGGGGAGCGGGCCAGTCTCTGATCACCTCCACCTTGGCCGGTTCCGGCTTTAGGCGGCCGCTCCCCACCCGATGGCCCAGGTAAGATACTTCAGCCATCCCCACCTTGCACTTCTCCGCTTTGACAGTCAGCCCAGCCCCCTGGAGTCGGTCCAGCACTTGTCTAACCTGGGACACGTGGTCCTCCCAGGTCTGGCTAAAGACACAGATGTCGTCAATATACGCCACGGCAAAACTCTCCATCCCCCTCAGGAGCTGGTCCACCAGGCGCTGGAAGGTGGCCGGCGCTCCCTTGAGGCCGAAAGGCAGGGTCAGAAACTCATAGAGCCCCAGAGGGGTGATAAAGGCCGATTTCAGCCGGGCATCTGCATCCAGCGGCACTTGCCAGTAGCCCTTTGTAAGGTCCATGGTGGTAAGGTACCGAGCTCCTCCCAGTTTGTCTAGGAGCTCGTCCGGCCTGGGCATGGGGTAGGCATCCGATACAGTGATGGCATTGAGCTTCCGATAGTCCACACAGAACCGGACTGACCCATCCTTTTTGGGGACCAGCACCACCGGCGAGGCCCAAGGGCTGGCCGATGGCTGGATCACCCCCAAAGCCAGCATGTCCCGGACCTCTCTTTCCAGGTCCTGAGCAGTTTTCCCTGTGACTCGGAAGGGGGAGCATCTTATCGGCGGGTGCGACCCTGTCTGCACCCGGTGGACAGTCAGATTAGTGCATCCAGGCTGGTTGGAAAACAGCTGTCGGTACGGATGCAGCACCCCCCTGACCTCAGCTTGCTGGGCAGGGGTGAGCTGATCCGAGAGGGGGATTGTTTCCAGGGGGGAACCAGCTCTGGTCCCAGGGAATAGATCTACTAAAGGGTCATCTCCCTGCTCCTCCCACTGACCACACACAGCTAACACCACATTCCCCCTGGCATAATATGGCTTCATCATATTCACATGGTACACCCGGCGGTGGTGGGCCCGGTTCGACAGGTCCACCACATAGTTTACCTCATTGAGCTGCTTGACGACCTTGAACGGGCCCTCCCAGGCGGCCTGTAGTTTGTTCTTTCTCATGGGGATGAGAACCATCACCTGATCCCCGGTGGCGTAGGCACGGGCCCGCGCCGTGCGGTCATACCAGACCTTCTGCTTCCTCTGGGCTCTGGCCAGATTCTCCCTGGCCAGGCCCATGAGTTCAGCCAGTCTCTCTCGGAAGGTCAGGACATACTCCACCACTGACTCTCCATCGGGAGTGGCCTTCCCCTCCCACTCGTCTCTCATCAGGTCCAGGGGGCCCCTCACCCTCCTTCCATATAACAGTTCGAAAGGCGAAAATCCGGTAGACTCCTGGGGCACCTCCCTGTACGCGAACAGCAGGTGAGGTAAGTACTTGTCCCAATCCTGCGGGTGCTGGTTCATAAAGGTTTTCAGCATCATCTTTAGCGTCCCGTTAAACCTCTCCACCAGCCCATTGGACTGGGGGTGATACGCTGAGGCCCAGTCATGCCGGACCCCACATTTCTCCCACAAGCACCGGAGCAGGGCCGACATGAAGTTGGAGCCTTGGTCTGTCAAGACTTCCCTGGGGAACCCCACTCGGCTGAAAATGGTCAGGAGCGCATCTGCCACGGTGTCTGCTTCAATGGAAGCTAAGGGCACTGCCTCGGGGTAGCGGGTGGCGAAATCTACCACCACCAGAATGTATTTCTTCCCCGACCGGGTCGTCTTGCTGAGAGGCCCCACGATGTCCATGGCCACCTTCTGGAAAGGCTCCTCTATGATGGGCAAAGGTCTCAACGCCGCTTTCCCCTTGTCCCGGGCCTTCCCCACCCTCTGACAGGGGTCACAGGATCGGCAATACTGCCGGACGGTGGTAAAGACCCCGGGCCAGTAAAAGTTCTGTAGCAACCTCTGCCGGGTGCGCCGGATTCCCTGGTGCCCTGCGAGGGGGATGTCATGGGCCAGGGACAGGAGCTTGCGGCGGTACTTCTGGGGGACCACCAGCTGCCTCCTGATCCCACAGGACTCCCCTTCCCCTGGGGGAGCCCATTCTCGGTACAGGAACCCCTTCTCCCACAGGAACCTCTCCTGGCAGCCTCTCCTCATGGTCCGTCCCTCACTGAGGTCGGCCAGGTCCCTGAGCTTCTGCAAGGAGGGATCTTTCCTCAACTCGGCCTGGAACTCAGCGGCTGGGGAAGGGATGGGGCCCGGTTCCCCCTCCGTGGCCAGGTCTGAGGCCGCAGCCCCTCTGAGCCGTGCCCCTCGGCGCTCCCTCCCCACCCGAGTAGGGTCTCGCGCCTCCAGTGTGGTACCCTCCCCAGGGTCAGGTCGCAGTGCCCCTCGCCGGCTCTGGCTACGGGTCACAACCAGGGCGGTCTGGGGGTCGCTTGGCCAATCCTCTAGGTCTCCCCCCATCAAAACTTCAGTGGGCAAATGGTGGTGTACCCCCACATCCTTGGGGCCCTCCTTGGTCCCCCATTTCAGGTGTACCCTTGCCACGGGCACCTTAAATGGGGTCCCGCCCACCCCCGTCAGGGTCAGGTAGGTGTTGGGCACCACCCGATCTGGGGCCACCACCTCGGGCCGGGCCAGCGTCACCTCCGCGCCCGTATCCCAGTATCCATTGACCTTCCTCCCATCCACCTCCAGGGGAACAAGGCACTCTCTCCGGAGGGACAGCCCCGCACCCACCCTGTAAACCGAGCACCCTGAGTCCAGAGCCTCCAGCCCTCTGGCGGGGCTGGCTGGGGGTACTCTTCCCTCCTGAGCAGGTGGCAAACTGGTAGCCCCCCTTTCCTGGGTCGCCTGCCCCTCGTCCAGCTGAGTCCCTACCCAGTTAACCCTGGGTAGGTTGGGTCTGCTCAGTTTGTCCCTGAGCCCGGGGCACTGGGCCCGTACGTGGCCTCTCTGGCCACAGTGATAGCAGCTCAGGTCACGTTGGTCCCCTCGAACGGGTCGGAGGGGCCCGACACCAGGCGTTCCCCTTTGGAGGGGGTTCTCCCTATTTCCCCGCTGGGAGGCCCCATGGTGACTCTCTCTCTGCATCGGGGGGGGGCCTGTTCTTTTGGGACTCCTCCCGGCTACCCCCTGACCGACTGTTCACAAACTCGTCGGCCAGCTGCCCTGCATGCTGGGGGTTCGCGAGCTTTTTGTCCACCAGCCACAGCCTCAGGTCGGAAGGGCACTGTTCATACAGGTGCTCCAGTACAAACAGGTCAAGCAGGTCCTCTTTAGTTTGGGCCCCCGCTGTCCACTTGCGGGCATATCCCTGCATCCTGTTGACCAGTTGTAGGTAGGTGACCTCAGGCGTTTTACGCTGACTCCGGAACCTTCTCCGGTACATCTCGGGGGTCAGCCCAAACTCACGGAGCAGGGCCTGTTTGAACAGTTCATAGTCCCCTGCCTCTGCCCCTGTCATCCGGCTGTAGACCTCCACGGCTTTGGGGTCCAGTAAGGGGGTGAGGAACTGGAGCCTGTCTGCAGGGTCAACCCTGTGCAGCTCGCAGGCATTCTCAAAGGCCGTCAGGAAGCTATCCATGTCCTCCCCCTCCTTCCGCTGGGCCAGGAAGCACTTATCAAAGCTCCTTGCAGTCTTGGGTCCCCCCGCACTCACCGCAGCCGGGGCCCCACTGCTCCTCAGCCTGGCCAGCTCCAGTTCATGCTGTCTCTGTTTCTCCTTCTCCTGCTGCTCATGTTGACGTTCCCTCTCCTTCTCCTGACGCTCCCTCTCCTTCTCCTGACGTTCCCTCTCCTTCTCCTCCTGCTCATGTTGACGTTGTTTCTCCTTCTCCTCCTGCTCATGTTGACGTTGTTTCTCCTCATGTTGACGTTGTTTTTCATGATCCTCCAGCTCCCTCATTTTCCTCTCCCTCTCCCATTCCAGCCGCATCCGCTCCAGGGATGGGGAGCTCCGCTGGGAGGATCCCCTGCTGGCTGCTGGGGTCAGGGTGCCCTCGGTATTCGCTGGGCTTCCCACAACCCCTCCCCCAGGCATAGGTAGGAAGGGTCTCGGGGTGTCCTGGGCAGCAGTCTGACCCCTCCCAGCCTGGTCAGGCCCCAGGGCCCGCGCTGCGTCCGCCGGGCGGCTTCCCTCAGGGACAGGGATCGGGTCATCCAAGCGATCCCTCTCCTCCAGCTGGGCAATCAGCTGTTCCTTGGTGGACCTCCCGACGCGCAGCCCCCGCTGCCTGCACAGCTCCACCAGGTCGCTCTTAAGGCGTTTAGCGTACATCTCCCGGCTGGCCACTCGCAGGCCGGGCAGCTGTCCACGGTTTCCAGGAAAAGCCCCTAGTGTGCCAGTCCTTCTTGAGGTCACCACCTCTTTGCCAGGGTCGAGCTGCAGACTCCTCCGCCCCTGGGACCGCTCGCTGCAATCCCCCGGGGGACCCTGTTACTGCAAAAGTCCTTCTCTCTGGTCACACACTCCCAGGGGTTAACCGCCCCCTGAAACCGTCTCTCTCTGAATCTTCAGCACGCCTGGTCCCCGTCAATCCCCCTTCGTTTTACTGTTCCCCAGTCACTTACTGCAGGAAGCGCCATTCACGGGGTGCAGTAGATCCCACCTCTGCCACCAGTTGTCACAGAGTGTGGGGGAGTCCAGGCCCTGCACCCCTCTTCCTGGGATTCACTGAGACTCTCAGCCAGCCAGTAAAACAGAAGGTTTATTGGACAACAGGAACACAGTCCAAAACAGAGCTTGTGGGTACACCCAGGACCCCTCAGTGAAGTCCTTCTGGGGGAGCAGGGAGCTTAGACCCCAGCCCTGGGGTTCCCTGTGTTCCTCCACCCAGCCCCAAACTGAAACTAAACCCACCCAGCAGGTTCCCTGCTGCAGCCTCCATCCACATTCCTGGGCAGAGGTGTCACCTCCCCCTCCCCCTCCCGGCTCAGGTGACAGGCTCTCAGGTCTCCCGTCCCCAGGGCACATTCCCAGGTCAACACTCCCCCCTCCCTGCTGCGTCACATCGTCACAACCCCGTGTACCCCCACCCAACAGCGATGCTGCGAGAGTGACCCCCACATTGCCTACCTGACAGTGGCACCACGAGAGTGCCTGTCCTCCCCGAGAGCGCCCCCATTTCCCCCACCTGGCAGAGATGCTGTTAAAATGTCCCCCTCACTTGCCCTGGGATGCTTGGAGACGGTTGCTAGAGCAGGCTCCATCCATGCTGTGAGAGGGGTTCTCTTGGGGCCATGTTGGCAGCCCTGGCACTCTTTCTACATAAATTGCATGGATTGGATTTTATTTTCATTCCATAATCTGAATTTCAGAAGATGTCCGACCCACAGGAGCAGCAGCGACAGTTTGGAATCATGTCCGAAATCCCTGGTGAGGTCAGGGGCCTAGCCAGAACTAGGTGCCCATTGTGCACAGAGCTCTTCTTGGCCCCCAAAATCCTGCCCTGCCTACACACGTTTTGCATGGCCTGTCTTGAACAGCTGGAACCCTTTTCAGTGCTCGGCTTCCAGGCAGAGGATTCTGATTCTACCTCAGATGGATCATGGCTCCAAGATCATAATCAACCACCGCTCAGCGTCCTTTGTCCTGTCTGTGACACAGAGGTGGATTTGCCACCCGGCGGCATTAATGACTTGACCACTGACCACCTGGCCATGAATGAGGTGCTACTGGAGACCCTGCAGGCGCAAGGCCCAGGAATGCTGTGTGACCTCTGTGTGGATGGGGAAGCTGTGAAGCACTGTCCCACCTGCAAAGCCAATCTCTGCCACTTCTGCTGCCAGGCTCACAGGTATGGGAGGAAGCACCAGAGGCAGAGAGCAGACGTGTAATCAAGCCCTTCCAGGCATGCAGACTCCATTGCTGTTTCTGGCCTTACACAACCATATGTAATATATATACGGTGCCATCTGTCCACCTATGCATGGTAACCCCTTAGGCCAGAAGTATCCACTTAGGTGTTTGGTGTCTGATTTGAGCCTGATTTTTTGGAACCTGTTGAGCACCCACCCTCTAAAGGAAATGAATGGGAGTTGTGGTTGCTCAGCATCCTTGGGAGTCAGGCCCTGGGTGTCTCAGGTGGGCTCCCAAATATTGAAACACCCAAATTAGTGAACAATTGTGAAAGTCGTACAGTGCCTCGCCCATTGTGGCCATGGCTGTCAGGAGCCTGCCCACACATTCTCTTTCTCCTCATAGCCCAGGTGGGGACAAACAACAGAGTGGACCGTGTGGGAGAGCTGCGCTCATCTACCTAGGCTGATCTGGTCCAGAGGCACCATCCGCCAGTCAATAAGTCCAAACTTTTGGGGGATGCTCCAACAGGCATTGGTTTATTTTACATTTAAGTGAATGTAGCGCAGCAGAAAAATAAGAGATTGACAGCCCTGGAGACTGAAACCTGCTGTTCCCAGAGCAGGTATAGACAGGGCAGTGGCAGTGCAAACTCCCTGCTTCTTATCCAGCCCTGTCCTGGAGAGACCCCAGCTCAAGAGGGGAGAGGGCAGTTCAGCCTCCATTGGGCCATCAGTCCTTGGCCTGTCTACTGAGGTTGCCCGCAAAGAGGCAATTTTTAAAGCAATAATTGTTTGTGTGTATGTTTTAAAGTTACTTCTGGGTGAATTTGAGAACTGGTGTGGAAAATTTCAGCCCCAGAGGAGAAAAGGGTAGTGTTGTGCAAGTCCTGATGTTAGCTTAACTACATGGCTTACTTCCAGTCAACTCAGTCCATGTACCCTCTGGGTGCCCACAAACATTCTTGAACATATCCTCACCATGCCCTGCAAGCCAGGCAGCCTGTAGCTGTAACACAAGCAAATTTCCCTTTGCTTTGCAGCATTTAAGGCAGTTGTAGAATGAAGCTGCAGTAGAGCGAGCGAAAACTGAAGAGGTGTCCGCAGGGGGGAAGAGACATGTTTCCAGGAGAGGTTTGAAAAGAGCTGAAGAGGTGATGAGGCAGAAGTACAGGGTGGCTGCTACAGATGTGCGTGCTGCAGAGGAGGTTCTTGCATCAACAGTGGTGTGACTGTGTGAGGAGACAAAGAAGTGCAGTGCTAGGGGAGAAAAGAGATGAGATCTGTGAGGCCAGCTGGAACATGTATGTACATGGTTGGTGGGGACTGGAAAAGGACCAGTTTACAGCCATTCTGGCAGCTCTAGACTGGCCAGGGAAGTCCCCTGTGCTGGAGTAGCGCTCTGGGCCTGTTTCCTCCTTGTTTAGTGCCCTCCAACATTGCCAGAACGCTTCAAAGTGTCTTTTGCACTACCAAGAATCAGGCTAGATTCTCTACTGCCTCGCCCACATGTAGACACTTATACCTTTGCAACAGGATCTTGATTCCCAGTCGCCCTGCACTTTGTACAATCAGTTACACCAGGGCAAAATGTTACTATTTCTACATGGGTAACCTCTTACACCCAGTTTGACTACACAAGATGCTGGAGAGCAAGGAATTGAGCCCCAGAACAGCAGCTTTTCGTACTGATATAAATAGCCATCCAAGGTGCAAGGCAGTAGAGATTCTAGCCTAAGGGGCCTGACTCCAGTCTCATCTACTGATATCACTTGTACACTGGGGTCACTCCATTAATATCAGTGAAGCTGCTCCCGGTCTACACTGGTGTGAGATCAGGCCAAAGAGGACCACTGGGAACTGGGTCATAGGGCGCCAATGGAGTTTTATGAAGATGGGAGTGCTGTTGCCATGCTTCTTGGTATTACCGGTGAGGGATTTCAGCAGAGGTGACATCCAGGGGGTGTTACAGAAATGGCACAAGGTAGCTGTGCAGACATAACACAAGTAAGAGGAAGAGAAGAGTTCAAAGAATGAGGCAAAAGGAGAAGTCTGAGAGCCCCCTGCTCTGCCGTGTGGTGGTTTTGTGCGGCTCAGGTGGTGCAAAGCAGCTCTCAAGCTATCCTACTGTCTCCTGCAGGATTTCCCCTGCATCGGAGAATCCTTGGCTGGTATAGAGCCACCTTAGCATCTCCTACCCCTCCTCAGACACTCACAGCCATTGGTGTAGGGGGTATGGCTAGGACTCCGTAATGCCCTGTGGATCCCCCAGCTGCTAAATGTCCCCTGGGGGCTGTTGGCAGGCAGCGTAAAATAGAACAACATTGAGACTGCTTTGCCGTGTGTTTGGTACTGGCCTGGCAGCTGGATAGCCCCGGGAGCTTTCTGCCATGCCCCCACCTCAGCTGTGCTAAGCAGCAACAAACCCTGAGCCTAGAAGGGAGATGGCATTTGGATTTAAGAATATTTAGTATGTTACCATAGGTCCTTATTTGACTCTTGCCTGGTCCTGATCTCCCATCTCCCCTTCAAGGGTATACAAGTTTGTGTTTGAGTGAATAAAAGCAGGTAAAAAGAGCCAGTTTGACAGGTAAGAAGCCTGAGATCCCCTAGTCATCCACGGAAGAGGCAGTGGCTGAGCAAACTTACCCATGCTGCTGCCCGCCAGCCCTCACCTGGTGGCACCCACCACCTTCCTGCTGCACTCATCACAGTGGGCTCTGGAGTCATTGCAGCTATCCTGCTTCTGTCAGGCTCTGTAAGGAGAGACTACCTGCACCAATGGTGTGACAGCTACCCCCCTGGTCCTCGTATAACATTCTCCCATCTGAGAACAGCATTGCCAGAATGCAGGGAGCCAGAGAGCAGCTAATAATTAGCACAAAGTGGAGGCAGGTTGCAGATGATGTCATCTTTCATATGGAGGTGTGACTCAAGGAGATTAAAGATCCCATCATGTAACATCGCCATCTACTGAATCAGGCTGGAGTATCATATGTTGTGGCTTGTGGTCCATGAAGGTCACAATGTGAGGGGGTCATCGACTGCTCTGTAGGAATCTGCGGGTCACATGTTGCAAGCCCAGGTTTATCTCTTATACTTCCTTCTAGGAGACAGAAGAAAACAGCTTCCCATGCTGTGGTGGATCTAGAGGACCTGAAGGGCTACAGCTGGACTGAGAAGCCAATTCTGTGCCCTTCCCACCCTTCAGAGGACCTGACGCTGTTCTGTGAGCAGTGTGAGCAGCCTGTGTGCCGGGATTGTGTGGTGGGCAAGCACCGGCAGCATCCATATGCCTTTACTGCCAGTGTCATCCACAAGCATGGAGATTCCATGCGGGACCTCCTCAAGAGCACCCAGCTGCACGTGGACACCCTAGAAGGGGCCCTACGCCATATTGAAGGAGTCAGCAGTGCCATCTGCAGTCGTGTGGAAGCAGTGGCTGGGGAGATCCGCACATTTGCAGATGGATACATAAGGGCTATTGAAGAACACCGGGACCAGCTGCTGAAGCAGCTGGAAGACTTGAAGGTGCAGAAGGAGACCCTGTTGCACTTACAGAAGGCACAGCTGGAGCAGCTGCTGATGGACATGAGGACTGGGGTGGAGTTCACTGAGCGCCTGCTGACCAGTGGCTCAGACTTGGAGATCCTTATCACCAAGGGGGTGGTGGCGAGCCGGCTGAGAAAGCTGAACAAAGTGGATTATAGCATCCACCCTGGAGTGGAAGATGGGATCCAGTTCTCTCCCCATGAGAAGGCTGGCCAGTGCTGTGGCTATGAGGTTTTTGGGACCATTCTCTATAAGGCAGTTGATCCAGCCAAGTGTGTCCTGCAAGGGGAAGGTATGGGGACAACTTGATTCTGATTGACCAATGATAAAAGTGGGAGGGATTGGGGTGAACCCTAAAAAACCCTATTATAGATGTCATTCCTTAACTGAGGGGCTGCATAACCACCCTGGGGGCAGCCCTGGAGACCAAAGACCATAGTTTATCCAGGATAGGTACAGAGCATGCAATAGTAGGTCAAACTTCTTTACCATTGCTTCTTGTCATTATCCCTCATCTCTGAACTGGATAGACCAACTCTGGCTGAGCAAGTAGTTCGGTCTCAAGGGTACAGATAGTCCTTGGCCTCTGCTGAAACTGACCACAAGTGGGGACCAGTTAGTACATATTGTAATGTAGACAACTGTCCACCAAGAACTTTGTGAGACTGTCAGATGCATTTCATACAGGCCACTGAGCATCTGTCAGATAGCACTAACTTTGGGTCACTCATAGCCTGGGCTAGATTTAAGAAGAAAGGTTCCTTGTCCCATTCAGCCACTTCCATATTGACTGCAGATGGAAGTGTGGCCTGCCAGGATGACAGCTCCCAGTATGCAATGCTCTGTCTTGATCGGAGTAGAAGGTCACATTGCACAATGGGACATAACATCTGCAGTCCCTGCCTCCATGTTAAAGATGGGGAAGGGGGCTGTACTCGGCCCTGGACAGCAGTTAAGCTATCACTATCCTATAGGTTTACTTCACTGTACATCTGTAGTGTCACTGCTTTTTAAAAGAAGAAATAACCGCTATTACATTTCCTGAAGCAAACTGGTGATCATTCTACGCTGGTAAGTCCGGGGTTGTGTTCTTTAGTCTAGGATCCCCTGGCCTCTGAGCTGTAACATGTGAACTCTGTCAGGGAAAGGGAGGAAAAGAACCATGGCTGTCCCAGCCCTTTGCAATCAAAAAGCCACTCGTGTGCAAGGCCAGTATCCTATAGAGGCAGCTCACCCCAAAAGCCCTCCTCTCTGCTGCAGCCCCTTTACACCAACAATGGCCCTAAGGGACTGGAAAACCAATGGAACCGGCTCTTGGAGAATATCTCCATCTCAGGGGAAAATCCTGCTTCTGTAGAGCAGTGGAATGGCTCTGTATCCCGCCCTGCCATGCAGGGGCAGGGTGTTTATTGGGAGTGTAGCTGGGTAAGGGGATGAGGCTGGAGTGTCCTTGCACTTTGGCTCTTTTCAGCTGTCACAATGTTTGCTTCGGAGCTGAGCCTAAATTAGAGCAATGCTTGTTCTGAGGACTGAAACAATCGCCAGCCCAACTCACAAACCAAGGGACTGCAAAAGGGCATAGAGCCCACTTCTGAGCTGTACCTTCCAATCAGGGCACACTTGCCATCTGTGGGAGGGCTTGGCCAGCAGGACACTAGAAATGTGTTTGGTTTTACTTTTCATGGAAGGGGCTCAGCAAAGGGGAACCTTGTAAAATCCTGGCTAGACAGAGTGAAGTACAGTGGGGAGGTTGGGAGTTGGAAAGCTGCTGGCTGATGTCAAGCCAGCAGCTGTATGGAACAGTAAGGGACAGTTTGCTCTATCTTTCAGATCTCCACAGTGCCCGTCAGAATCAGCTGGCCAGCTTTACTCTGCTGTGTAATGACACATCGGGAGAGCAGATGGGGAGAGGTGGAGAGCCCATCCGGGTCACTATCATCCACAAAGACAAGAAGGACTGGTTGGTACCTTCCGTGGGATGGCCAGAATGGTTTTGTTTGCCTTCTGTCTTGCTTTAAAATCTCTGCTACAGACTTTCTTAGCCCCTGTCTCTATGTACCTCCATGTTTGCATTCCCCTGTAAGTAAAGAGCTTCCATGGGCAGGTCAGGATTTACAGGGAGAATGACACAATGGTGCTTCACCCAAGAGCTGTGGGCCCAAGTGCAGCCCTGGGGTTAAATATGACCTTATGGAGGTGTAAAACAGAGCTACCTCCTCATGATTTTATCACAATATATGGGCATTTTTAAAGGCATAGTGGGTGTAAATCACTCTGATCTGGCAGCATTTTACATCTACTGCACACTGGGTGTTTGCACATGATCCAAGGCAACAGAGAACGAGGACTTTTGTTTCTGTTAACACCTATTTAAATTAAATGAGCGATTAACATTTTGTATACAAGATGCCTTTGTTAAAGCATCAGTAATGTCTGTCCTTCAGTTAAGGTGACTGAGCTCAAAGGAAGCTTGGAAGCCTTCCATGAAAACCAGGGAAGCCGAAACTTGCCATTCCAGGTATTACTAAGGCAAAAACACAAGCAAAAGAATTTCTTTTGAAAGATGCTTTGAGGCCATCTTTTGTATCAAAAAGCAGCAAGAAAGGACACACGCCCAATTTAAAAAAAGCTTTTGCTGGTCACCTTTAAGAATGTAATCTGTTCCATTTTATGGAAGTTAGGTACAAGCAAGGGCAAGTTGCCAACATGGCCATTGTTTTGGTGCCCTGATGTAGAAGAGAACATAATGCTAAAGTTCTCTGTTATAGGGAAGAATAAAATAATTTAGCATTCAGGACTCCAGCTTTTGCCATATATAGTCTGATGTGGGGTTTATGCCTTGGTACAGGGCAACGCCACAACAGTTGCAGCATAGTCAAAAATCAGATAAAGGATAGGGAAACAACACTATATACATAGCTATCTGTTGATCAAGGAGCACTGTCAGAAGACATGTCTCCAGTCCTTCCTCCTGCACTCTGCACCAATCAGGATGAATGAGATGTGTATACCACAATGCTTAGAGGGGAGTAATTTTGTCTGGGGACAGAGATGGATGAAGTCACATTAGCTTGGTTTCTCATTTCTGTGTATATATGATCACTTCATCCACTGCTGAAATCCAGTCAGCCCTAGGGTGAGACATAACAGCTATGTAGTAACATAAAGCAACACTTATAACAGAGTTTATGACAGGAAGTGAGGTAGGCGACTGTATTCAGTCGAACCAATAGGGGAAAACCAAACCAAGATTTCAGAAAGATTATAAACGGTCATGCTTCAGGGCACAATCAATTCTAATTAATGGTGGTTAGGAAGAAATTTTCCCCCGGGCAGGCTGTTCCATAATTGCCTGCTGCTGGGTTTCTTGCACCTTCCTTTAAAGCAGAACAGTACTGGCCACTAGCAGAGACAGGCTAGTTGGACCACAGGTGTGATTGCATATCGCAGTTCCTATGTGACTACCTCGTGATTTCACTGGGATTTTCACCACCTTGGTTCCCTGTGAAACCGGAATTGGGTTAATTTCATAAAGGGACAGCCTGCCAGTAATGATCAAAAATAAGGTCACAATGTTAAAGATAAGAGTCATAGCCCACATCTTGATTCTTAAGTTAGGTGACTCAGCCCTCTGCCCTTCTTGTGCCTGCTGCTTCCTAACTGGCTTTTCTGCAAGCAGCTACTCTCTGAGACAGAGGCCTGGTCTATACTACAGAGTTAGGTCAATGTAAGGTGGCTTACAGCAACTTAATTATGTCAGTGAACACACTACAGTTTTGCTCCTGCCGATCTAAGTGCCCTTCTATAATGACTCTATTTCCATGAGAGCCATAGGGCTTATATCGGTGTAGTTGGGATGATGGAGTGTCTGTGTAGACATTGCCTTACTTACATCGGCTGTTGGCTAAAATTCTTGTCAATTCCGTGGCTCCATGCTGGTGCCATGAAATTGACAGGAAAACCGCTCACAGGGCTGTCACCCTGGGGCAGGTGGGGACTCCCCAGGCTCCCCACTACCAGCTGGGCTGCTGCCCAGGCTCCCTGTTCAGAGCCAGGCTGCCCCACTGCCACTTCAGTGATTCAAAACAGCTGTAAAACCAGATTAACTGCAGAGTGTCACAAAGCAGCAAGAGTGTACCAGTTTAACTGGGCCCATATGTCTCATGAATGATGCACTGCCAGCACTCAGACATCAGATGCAAATAGAGTTGCTAGCAATCCCACTGAGACAGCATGTGCCTTGCTGTTCCAGGTGCTGGGGGGCAGTTATGCAGAGTGAAATGATCCTTACAAGATCATGGTCTGAGAAAATTAATAAATTCAGAGTTTTCAAGACCAGAAAGGACCATTGTGATCGTTTAGTCTGACCTCCTGTACAACACAGGCCAAAGAACTTCCGTAAAATAATTCCTAGAGCAGATCATTTGGAAAAATATCCAATCTTGATTTAAAAATTGTCAGTGATAGAGACTCGACCACGATCCTTGTTAAATTGACTAATTAGTCTCAGTTAAAAATTTGCACCTTATTTCCAGTCTGAATTTGTCTGCTTCAACTTCCAGCCATTGGATTGTGTTATATATTTCTCTGCGAGATTGAAGTGTTCTTTATTAAATATTTGTTGCCCGTGTAGATTCTTACAGACTGTAATCGAATCACCCCTTAACCTTCTCTTTATTAAGATAAATAGATTGAGCTCTTTGAGTCTATCACTATCTGGCATGTTTTCTAATCCTCTAATCATTCTTGGGTCTCTTCTCTGAACCCTTTCCAGTTTAATCAACATCCTCCTTGAATTGGAGACATCAGAACTGGATATAGTATTCCAGCAGCAGTTGCACCAGTGCCAAATATAGAGATAAAATAACCTTTACTCCTGCTCAATAATCCCCTGTTTAGGCATTCAAAGATTGCATTAGGCCTTTTTGCCACAGAGTCATACTGGGAGCTCACGTTGAGCTAATTATCCACCACGACCTCCAAATCTTTTTCAGAGCCACTACTTCCCCGGACAGAGTCCCCCATCCAGTAAGTATGGGCTACATTCTTTGTTCCTTGATGTGTACATTTACATTTAGCTGTATTAAAACACATATTGTTTGCTTGTGCCAGCTTACTAAGCAATGCAGACCACTCTATATTAGTGACCTATCCTCTTCATTATTTACCCCTCCCCCAATTTTTGTGCCATCTGCAAACTTTATCAGTGATAATTTTATGTTTTCCTCCAGGTTATTAATAAAAATGTTACAGCGTAGGGTCAAGAACTGATCACGGCAGGACCTTGTTAGAAACACATCTGTTTGAGGATGATTCCCTGTTTATAATTACATTTTGAGACCTATTAGTTAGCCTGTTTTTAATCCATTTAATGTGTGCCATGTCAATTTTACATCTTTCTCGTTTTTGTTCAAAATGTCATCTTGTACCAAGTCAAATGCCTTACAGAAGTCTAAATATATTACATCAATGCTATTACCTTTATCAGACTTGTAATTTCAACAAAAAAATATGTCAAGTTAATTTGACAGAATCTGTTTTCCATAGATTCATGTTGGTTGGCATTAATTATATTACCCTCCTTTAATTCTTTATTAACCCAGTCCCATATCAGCTGCACCATTACCTTGCCTGAGATCGCTGTCATATTGAAAGTCTTATAATCAACCATGTCATCCCATTTACAGTAACTTCTCGCTTAACGTTGTAGTTATGTTCCTGAAAAATGCGACTTTAAGCAAAACGATGTTAAGCAAATCCAATTTCCCCATAAGAATTAATGTAAATAGGGGGGATAGGTTCCAGGGAAATTTTTTTCACCAGACAAAAGACTATATATACACACACACAGTATAAGTTTTAAACAAACAATTTAATAGTGGTACACAGCGATGATGATTGTGAAGCTTGGTTGAGGTGGTGAAGTCAGAGGGTGGGCTATTTCCCAGGGGATGCCTTACTGCTAATGATGACCTAGCAGTTGGCTGAGCCCTCAAGGGTTAACTCGTTGTTAATGTAGCCTCACACTCTACAAGGCAGCACAAGTGGAAGGGAGGAGACAGTATGGCAGACAGAGACACACACCCTGTGTGTGAGAGAGAGAGATGCGCATTGCTCCTTTAAGTATGCTGACCCCACTCTTAAGTACACTGCCTTTTTAAGTTAATCAGCAAGCTGAGATGGCAGCTGCTGCCAGGAAGGTCCCTCCGTCCTGAGCCTTGTTGTGTGTCCCCCCTGCTCTCTGGAAGATGGGGTAAGCGGGGTGCAGGAGCAGGGGGGAGGGGGACACCCTGATATTAGCCCCCTTCTTCCTCCATCCCCACAGCATGCAGGAGGCTCGGGGAGCAGCTCCAAGGCAGAGGGCAGGAGCAGCACATGGCAGTGCGGGGAGGGACAGCTGAACTGCCTGCAATATTGATAGCCTGCTGGGCAGCTGCCGCACAGGGAATTTAGGGGAGTGGGGAGCTGATGGGGGGGCTGCGGGTCCACCCTGGTTCCAAGTCCCCACCAGCTCGCTGCAACGGGCTGCTCTTCCTGCAAGCAGTGGACAAAGCAGGCGGCTGCCAAACAACCTTATAAGGCACAACTTTAAATGGCATGTTTCCTAATTGATCAGCAACGTAACAACATTAACTGGGACAACTTTAAGTGAGGAGTTACTGTACTCTTTTTTTAAATATTGGCACAACATTAGCTTTCTTCCAGTCTTCTGGAACTTCCCTGATATTCCAAGACTTATTGAAAATCACCATTGATGGTCTAGCGAGCTCTTCGGCCAACTCTTTTAAACTCATGGATAGAGATTATCCAGACCTGCTGATTTAATGACTAATGTCAGTGCTGATATTCATTACATCCATGACTGAGTGGAACAGTGAATGCTTGTCAGGGAGAGGAGCGGTGTGGTCTCCTCGATGAAAGCTTCAGCTTTTCCATACTGGCTGCAGGTGATGTCTCTCTCCCTGTTTTTGTCTCCTGTGTGGCCCATGTTGCCCATCACTGTTGTATCGAAGCACTGTGATGATACAGCTCTGAGCAGGGTTTTTTATTGTGAGAACTTGCAGTGGATACAGCTTGCAACATATGCACAATCTTTTGGACAGGCTCTGCTGCTTTCCAGGCTCACTGGTAAAAGTGAGAGCTGGCCTTTAGCCTTTGCCCATAGGAACTGAAAAAGCTCAAGTTTTCCTTCTTAAGATCAAGAGCTTTGCCACTTCCTCTTGCATCCATGAAGTAAGAAAGAGAAGACTCCATCTGAAATCCAGATGATGCTCTGACATTGCACCTGTCTTCCTTCCTCTGCTACAGTATTTCTGCTTCTCCTCTTTCCGTACTCACTGGGTTGTTGCAAATCATTGCAGTATAACTGATTTTCTTTGATCTTCTTCATATGGTACTGTGGCCTCTGATAGCAGGTATGTGTGTGAAATCTACAGCACATTCATCATCATTCAGGGGTCTTTTATACATGTACATTTTAGATCCCTGAACTGGGGCATGGGGTAAGAACCTTCCTATAAATCTAATTCACTAAATGATTACCTATTAGATCAGTTTTTTACAAGTTACTGACCTTGCTTCCCTCTCTTTTTGTATTTATAGTATAATCAAGCCCAGCGTGTGTGATAAGAGGGATGGGACTTACCACATTTCCTACACCCCTGAGGAGCTGGGCACATATACTGTCTGCATCTGTGTCAAAGGGCAGCATGTACAGGTAGCCTTTCAACTCACTGTGATTGATGTAGCTCAGGGGTTCTCAAACTTCATTGCACCGCAACCCCCTTTTGACAAAAAAAATTACTACACGACCCCAGGAGGGGAGACTAAAGCCTGAGCCCGCCCGAGCCCCGCCGCCCCAGGCAGGGGGGCCAAACCCCAACCCCAAAGGCTTCTGTCTGGGTGGGGAGCCTGTAGCCTGAGCCCCGCTGCCCAGGGCTGAAGCCAAAGCCTGAAGCCCCTAGGCGGCAGGTCTCGGGCTTGGGCTTAGGCCCCAGGCGGTGGGGCTTGGGCTTTGGCCCTGGGCCCCAGCAAGTCTAACGCCAGCCCTGGCAACTCTATTAAAATGGGGTCGCAACCCACTTTGGGGCCCCGACCCACAGTTTGAGAACTTGCATAAGGGGCAAGGCAATAGTGAGTCAAGCCTAGTGAGCTATTCCCGTAGGTAACCCCTGAACCTCCTAACTCCCTCTGCCCTAACCACAGATGCTTTCTGCCTTCTCTATTATGTAATAGGTATTATTCCGTCGGTACCCCATCTGCATGCCCTGTTCTTCCCAGTGGAACCAAGGAACTTGACTCATCCCCTGCACCAGCTTTTTTCCCAATTCCCACAGCACCTAGTTAAAATCATTCTCCCACTTGCTGGTCTCTCCCAATAAAGGAGCCTACTGCAGCCTCCTGGAAAGCATCCCAACTGTTATACCAATAAAATAAAAACCAGCAGGATCTTATTAAAGGGGAAAAGGCAAAATGCCACATTTATTGTAAATACAGAAAGAATCATAGTAAGCAGTTAGTTATAGCTATAACATTCCATTCAATTTCATATTTATTCACACTTTCATTCATACAAACACACACACACACACAGGTTCTGCAAGGTTGTTATAGTTGTCAGCTTTAGAGTTGCTCATGCCAAGCCACTGGCCAGGTGGCCTGGACATGGGGAGGGAGCAGGGCCTTGTGAGATGCTCATCTGATGCTCCTGGAAGTTGGTTTGCAGAATCAGACCCCAAAGTTCTCACTTTCTAGAGTCCATTTTTATAGGAATTTCTTCCTATGTCAGTGTATGGGGATTGCTTCATCGTGCTGTTGCTGAATCAATCAGCAGATGGCACATTCCTGACGGCTCCGTGCTGCCAGATGTTATCTTGTTCTTTGGTTCTCCCATTCTTGAGGATGTTGGGTGGATTCCAGTCTGCCCTCCGGGGGTCCTCTGGTTATTTCCACTTGACGCCTTCTTCAGCCGATGGACACTGGATTCTTAGGCTGGCACCTCCCTGATCATTCAGTTATTATCCACACCAATCATCCATCCACATACATCCTCTATCTCTATTTTAATCACAATTGTTAACAAACTGAGATGAATACAACAAAAGGGCGTGGAGTCTCTGGGTGCTGTTTCTGTTGTTACAGAGTATTGCTTTGAGTCTCTCTCTGTGAGTAGTTGTTGTTACAAAGAATTGCTTTGAGAACAGACTCTGTCTTAGAATGTGCTAACACAATTAGCAGCTTGCAAGTTTCACACATAGAGGGAGAGAAACAGTACCAAAAACCAAGAGACCTCTTAATTAGTAATACCTTGGAATTTAAACTATGGGGAATCAAACTCATTTGTGATTTTAGAACTTCTTTAATATGATCCAACATAATCCCCCTTTTGACACTAAGATTTATAATCGTCATTGTCACTTTCTGTGTAGCCCATTCAAGAGAAGGTACTGTGAGGCAATTTGAGTTTGTGATTCCAGTTCATCCCACATACATGATCCTAGTGATGTATCTTTACTACAAGGTTCTGGGGCAACACGCAAGGTGAGGCATACCCACTTTTGAGGAGTCCATTCGGTACAACCTCTAGTGTCCAATAGCTTCCCTCCCTCCCTCCCCAGCCCACTGGCTCAAGGTCCAGGGTAGTCAGAAGGATCCCATGTGTAATATGGGGAGTGGGCTAACCTTCAATACCTTTGCCTCCAGGGACTGTTGGTGTGCAATTTTGACAACAATTTCTCCCATTAACAACTCTGGTTTTACAATACTGGAAACGTATTGCATCCTTTCATATTGATAAGTGTCAAACAATGATCTCTTTCTTTGTTTTAACAAATGCATCAAACCCTTAATATTTCCCAATATGACCCAGAACATTTCCTGTTCCAAAGTAGCTAGGGCAAGTATCTGCATTTCAGTGCATCCCATAGCTATGGCTGTGTAGTTTCCTATTTCTAAATTTTTTCTTATGCATAAGCCATGTGGTAGTATTAAGCCACTGCCAAAGATTCCATCGGGCTTTTAGGTTACCCAGACCAATTTGGACCAAGTCTACATTGGCATGTACTTGTTTTTGTATCAGGCTGTCCTGTAGCTGGGACAGAGAGCTTAATTTATTTTTAATTACCTGCAGGTCTTCAGTATTTTTTTTATTTTGTTTTTAAACACACAACAGTGCTAGCAACAAGACAAAACATAGAACACAAAACACAATTTCTATTGTGACAGTAGATTCATGGTATTGGGTTGCTCTTCAGCTGGCATCAGCTCTTCTTGATTTTCTGAAAGACAAAAAGAACATGTTTCTACCCCTTTTTGGGGTGGCAGATTATTCCTTAAAATGTTTCTTTTACAAATACCCTTGCTGATTGCAGGCAAAACAGAGGAATTACCCCCATATTTTCCTGTTTTTTGTTCTACAGGCAGGCCAGGTTTCAATGGCTTCTATCTTTTAAGGGTTATGGGGAAATTATCCTACTGTTTAGTCATTAAATCCATAAGGTGTGGTACCTCAGTTTTCCTTCTTATACAGCAGACCAAGTTTATAATGTTTTTCCTGCTGTGTTAAGCTTTAAGTTTATTTACAGGATAGCTGCGAAGCATCATTATCATATGACCTTAAAGGATTTTTTCAAAAATCATACACACTATACATTGCTAAAGGGGTACTTATTATCATTAAATTTATTAAAGTTATCTTGTTATCCCATGCCTTTTATTTAGACAGTTTGTTTGCTGACCAGGTGTGTCCTTTATCTGCAGCTCCTTTGTGCTGCTAGTTCTTTCCTTCCTTTATCATTTAGGTAATTTGCATTTTCACAGAAGCTTCCTGCTTTTGGATTTAAAGCCATCAGCAGCTCAGAGACTCTATCTTAAAAGGGACACAATCAACTTTCACCAGAGTTTTGATCACTTTTAACTTCTGCTTCCAAAACACACAGCAATCTGAAAAAGAAACCCAACCTATTGTGGCTCCCTTTGGAGCCCTAATAGCATTTTAATTAAGTAGCATGGTATGTTTGCATTTCTTTTGCCCCTTCTACAATATACCCTGCACATGTTCTGGGGCAAATGCACATTCCTTCCATAGTTTAACTTCTATAACATTATCCATTATCAATTTTTACATAAGGTGTAACTGTTTCTCTTTTTTTGCTTACAGAGTTTTCATGTACCTTTATCAAAGTAACAGTCTGATTACTCAGAGCCATTTTAAGGCTCAGTGTTTGTAACATTGCTTCTTTTTGTTTTGTGCACCTCACCCCTGCTGTTGCTTCAGAGGGGCACTGTCTTTTTTAATTTCTTATTATTTATTTATTTACTACAGCTCTCATCTGCTAATTTGTTACAAAACCAAACAAACAAAAACGAAACAAACAAACAAAAAGAATCCAGAACTTTTTTTTCTATTCTCCTGATTTTGACTGCCCTGCTGCAGCCACAAGTTAAAAACATTTTAAATTTTGTAAAGCATTGAGTTACCTTTTAAGGGTTAATGCCAAATCCGAAAGCCAAACAACACTAATTACCTGTGTCTAGCAAAAAGGTCTGTCAGTTTTGCAACTTTGAATTAAAGAGTCAAATGGATTTTTAGTGGCATTATTGAAAACAAAAACAATTGGTCCTTAGAACTTTACATATTTACACACGCACAGATAGATACATACACATTTTCTTTTCCTTAACATCCCTTCAACACTACTCTGTTTTTTACATCTTACACTCCCTTTATACATTTGAGGCAGTTAAGTTCCAATAGAACTCACTTCTGTTCTTTTAGCAAATTTGACTAAATTGTCCAGTCAAATTATTTTAATCAGAGAATTTATTTTGCCTGGCTAATTTACAGACATTCCTTTGGAAAAGGGCCCATTTTTCCTTCAGAATGGCTGCAAAGAAACCAAGAATGCTCTTTCTCCAACACTTTTCCTTTTTACCATTTTCACAAAGTTTAGCTGCTTAATTCCCTCCAGCCTCTGCAGAGTAAACTTTTTCACTCTCTTTTCTCTTTGTAATTATGCCTGGGGGTGCCGTACATAGGACCTTCTCCCCCTTCACCTGCTGTAATGGCTGCTACCTGTTTAGAGGTGAATCACTAATTAAGTGATTAGTTAGTGATTCACAATTACTATGATTTGCAGGTGCTCTGCCCTGCTTCAAGGTTAATTTCTTTACCATACCTTGGAGCACATGATTCTCTCTTTCACTTTTCTCAGAGGCTTTAGCTTGGTCTGCCAGGAATCTTTCTCTCTTTTTTGTATTCGTGGAGTGCCTCTTTCACTATTTTCAGCTGACTTTGGGTATTTGTAGCCAGCACCTTCCAATTGTCTGCTCCCTTTTCCGTTTGTGCCTTTTCCTCTTTACATGAAGGCAAGCGGAGGTAAGAATCCTTACATGCCTCCCACAACAACCAAATTGCTGCTGCATCTCTTTTGGCAGCACTAGAAGGTTTGTATGTGAGGATATACTGAGCCAATCTATCCTCTAGGTCTGAAATAGTGCAGACATCAGCTAGGGCTTGTTTAGTCCAAGGACTGTACCCAAATTTTTGAAGGATTTGTTTAAAAGGTGTAATTTTTTTTAATGAAAGGCGAGGCTGGAGCTCCTTTTGGCTTCATTCCTCCCTCTTCACTTGCTTTACCCTGTGTTTTCTTAAACATTCTAACAAATTTTTAACTTCTCTGTCACTCCTGATTTTATTCAGCGAGTGGCTTCTTTGTCTCCACTGGTTTTACTCAGCGGGTAACACAGCCTAGATTCCCTGAACCTGCTACTCCTTATTTCAGCGAGTAGCTTAGCCTGGCCCGTGGACCTTCTTGCTGCCCCTGATACCTCAGTGAACAATAGGACTTAGGTTTAGTAATCGTAGCTTAATCATACAATCATAGATTTTAAGGTCAGAAGGGAGCATTATGATCATCTAGTCTGACCTCCTGCACAATGCAGGCCACAGAATCTCACCCAACAACTCTATATGCTTTCCCCTGCTACCTTCCCGGAGGCCAGCAGGTCTGGTCAGCCTGCTTTCCCCTGCTACCTTCCCGGAGGCCAGCAGGTCTGGTCAGCCTGCTTTCCCCTGCTACCTTCCCGGAGGCCAGCAGGTCTGGTCAGCCTGCTTTCCCCTGCTACCTTCCCGGAGGCCAGCAGGTCTGGTTAACCTAATAGAAATGCCTAGCTCAATAGAGCTGGTGGTGTGCACAACAAAATTTACAATAACTGAGGTTTTTTACCAATATTCCCCCTTTCGCAATTCTCCATCAAAATGTTATACCAAAAAAATAAAAACCAGCAGGATCTTATTAAAGGGGAAAAGGCAAAATGCCACATTTATTGTAAATACAGAAAGAATCATAGTAAGCAGTTAGTTATAGCTATAACATTCCATTCAATTTCATATTTATTCACACTTTCATTCATACAAACACACACACACAGGTTCTGCAAGGTTGTTATCATAGTTACCAGCCTTAGAGTTGCTCATGCCAAGCCACTGGCCAGGTGGCCTGGACATGGGGAGGGAACAGGGCCTTGTCAGATGCTCATCTGATGCTCCTGGAAGTTGGTTTGCAGAATCAGACCCCAAAGTTCTCACTTTCTAGAGTCCATTTTTATAGGAATTTCTTCCTATGTCAGTGTATGGGGATTGCTTCATCGTGCTGTTGCTGAATCAATCAGCAGATGGCACATTCCTGACGGCTCCGTGCTGCCAGATGTTATCTTGTTCTTTGGTTCTCCCATTCTTGAGGATGTTGGGTGGATTCCAGTCTGCCCTCCGGGGGTCCTCTGGTTATTTCCACTTGACGCCTTCTTCAGCCGATGGACACTGGATTCTTAGGCTGGCACCTCCCTGATCATTCAGTTATTATCCACACCAATCATCCATCCACATACATCCTCTATCTCTATTTTAATCACAATTGTTAACAAACTGAGATGAATACAACAAAAGGGCGTGGAGTCTCTGGGTGCTGTTTCTGTTGTTACAGAGTATTGCTTTGAGTCTCTCTCTGTGAGTAGTTGTTGTTACAAAGAATTGCTTTGAGAACAGACTCTGTCTTAGAATGTACTTTAACACAATTAGCAGCTTGCAAGTTTCACACATAGAGGGAGAGAAACAGTACCAAAAACCAAGAGACCTCTTAATTAGTAATACCCTGGAATTTAAACTATGGGGAATCAAACTCATTTGTGATTTTAGAACTTTTCTATGATCCAACACAACCCTGGCCCTTCCAACTTTGCTGCAGCCTGCTTTGACCCCTCTCAGAACTCCCATGATACCCAAGCTCCCCGCTGATCTATTGCACCTCCCCGCTGCTGATTCCCTGGTCTGCCTCCTGCTGCCCACTCAGCCCTGGCTGATTCGCTTTCTAATTATCTACCCATTATCACTACCAAGTTTTTAATTGCCTTTTGTGAGGGATTTTGTCAAAGGGATTTTGTCAGCCCAAACAAAGGGTTATCAGTTCTCCTTTATCTGCTATTTTGGCTTGCTCAAAACATTCTAGTAGATTGCAGAAGCTGGGTTTTCATTTGTGGAAGTCATGCTGGTTTTTCCCTTTCACATCTTGTTCCTCTAGCACAGTGGTTCTCAAACTTTTTTTTTCTCAGACCACTTGAAAATTGCTGAGGGTCTCAGCGGACCACTTAATGATCTTTCCAAATGTTCTTTGTACTGTTAGATAACTATTGTAAAGCGCTTTGGATAAAAGCGCTATATAAAAGAGCTTAATAGTTTTTTTGTTCTAAAAATAAAAGCACACAACTCATATTTTCATATCCGTAATCTTACCTTTCTAATGCGATGGATGTGCCCTCTCTTGCCCACCACCGCAGCTCCTGAGCTGGGGTTGGGAAGGGGAGGGGTCTCTCCCTTTCTCCTCCACCGCAGCAGCCCCTGAGCTGGGTCTGGGAAGAAGGGGGGGTCTCTCCCCTGCCACAGCAGCCACAGAGCTGAGGCTGGGAAGGAGGGTCATCTCTCCCCGGCAGCCACA
Organism: Natator depressus; assembly: GCF_965152275.1. Taxonomy (NCBI): domain Eukaryota; kingdom Metazoa; phylum Chordata; order Testudines; family Cheloniidae; genus Natator; species Natator depressus. The sequence goes on along the minus strand of NC_134234.1, from coordinate 204,066,634 downwards.
GCCCTAGAGCTCGGGAAAGTTGCCTCTTTCTCTGGCTGCCACATCCCTGCACATTCCAAATTCCCCCCACCCCCTCTTCTCACCCCACTACCCCCTCCCAGCTACCCCCTATTTCCCCAAGGCCACCACCTCACCTTACATGTGCATCTTCTCCAGGATCCAGGCACCTAATTAGTGGAGCCACGCCTGCGCGGCTCCACTAATTGGATGGGTGGTCCTTCATTCTCTTGTGTGCAGCCTCCCATGCACACACCTTAGAGGGAACTATCCGCGGACCACCTGAATGGAGCTCATGGACCGCTGGTGGTCCGCGGACCACAGTTTGAGAACCTCTGCTCTAGCAGATTTGGTATTAAAGTCAGGTTCACTAGTCTGTAATTGCTAGCATCACCCTAGTTAAAATTTTGGTACTTTTGACACCCTCCAGTGCCCTACTACAGTAGCAGGGTATGCTGGGCACACGATTGCCTCTCTGTTCTCTTCTGCTCTGCAGGGATCACCATTCACTCTGACTGTGAGGAACAAATTCCGCAAACACCAGGGTGTGTTTCATTGCTGCACGTTCTGCTCCAGCGGAGGCCAGAAAGCTGCTCGCTGCGCTTGCAGTGGGACCATGCCAGGTGAGCTTTTACGAAGGCCCAGATCCTCATAGATTCCAAGGCCAGAAGGGACCATTGTGATCATCTAGTCTGACCTCCTGTATAACATAGGCCACAGAGCAGATCTTTTAGAAATAATTCCTAGAGCAGGTCTTTGAGAAAAACATCCAGTCTCGATTTAAAAATGGCCAATGATGGAGAATCCACCATGACCCTTGGTAAATTGTTGTCAGGGACCACAGGTCTTGAATGTTGGTCCACAGGGCTCTTAGGCACCAGTAAGTTCAGACATGCCACCCAGTGACTGCTAACAGTCACCAGAACTAGAAGCTGAACTCTGACAGAGGACTCCAGGCCTAGGATCTGACTGGTGGAACTCTGGGGGTCCTGACTGGGTCCTTGCTTGTATTTAAACTGCACAGGAACAGGAAGTTGTCCATGCAACTGGGTTGGCTCTGCTTAAGATTATTTTCCTTGTACTACCTGCTTCTACTGCCTGACTCTGATCTCCTGGTAACCTGACCCTGCCTGCCTCCTGGCACCTAACTGTCAGTTTGCCCTGTGGCCTATCTCGGACTCTTATCTCCTAGTATCTGACCTTGCCTGGCTCCCGACTCCCGCTCTGACCATTAGGTCAGACCGCCCACCTCCTGGTCATGACAGTTGTCCCAAATGTGTGCTATATTTTCTGTCTGAATTTGTCTAGCTTCAACTTCCAGCCACTGGATCATGTTATACTTTTCTCTGCTAGGCTGAAGAGCCCATTTTTGAATATTTGTTCCCCATGTAGATACTCAAAGGTATTCCGGTACCTAACTCCGACTGAAATCGAAACAGGTCTCCCAAAACTGTTTGAGCCAAGAGCATTTGCCACATCCCCTCCCCTCTTACGTAGCACTGTGTTTTTAATCACTATGGGCCCACTTCAGCCACGGCATACACGCCAGAGTGCCACTGGTCAGCAGGAGCGTGAGTACCTATTGTCTGGTAGAATCGTGCCATGACCAAGGGATGGAGAAAGTGCAAACAGCTCTGTTCAGACAGAATTTTCAAAATATTCAGCTTCTCTTGACCTTGTGGGGCTGGAACGCTCTGAGCTCTGGCTCTATCCATGATCCCTGGGGCCTCTTGAGAACATTCTTTCAAAGTTCAGCTTGGTCACTGATTTCATCAGAGCTGGTTTCCATGGCCCTGCACAAGACTCATGCTTGTCTTTGTACGGTTTGCCTGTTGTCAAAGTAGAAATAACTTCTTCCATCCCCCATACCTGACCTGTAGCCAGCTCTGGCAGGAGCACACTTCCTGTCCGTGAAGTCCAGGGGGTGGTACAGGCTGGCACGGTGGGATTCAGCAGCGCTAAGGTTCGTGATACATCATAGGCAGTGCGAAGAGCATGAACAAGAAGGCGTACGTTTCTTAACAGTGGGGGTTGTCACAGTTCTACAGGATCTGTGCTACCCCCCAGTCTCTTGGAGGAACCCTATCAGTGTGCCAGATCCCCAAGGGGCCCCACTCTTCCTGAAGAGTAGGCCCTGCAGTCTCACTGCGTCTTAGGCTGAGCCTCTGGGCTCCAGCGCTCCCTCTTCTTACCATAAGCTCTGCTCAGCAAGTCCCGCTGAGATAGACTCCTGGTACAGACTGGTACACACATCAGGGACTAATGTACCGCAGCCAGTATTTGCAGTCACACCCCAAACAGCATTTTCAAAGCAGAATAGGATTTATTAGTCAGCTGGAACAAAGCAGGGGAAGTCCTTAGGTTAGCACGAAGCAATAAAGGTTAAAGCATAATCCGTTTTGGTCAAGCTAGAGCAATTGACCAGCCAAGCTGTAGTGAGTTCCATTTCCAGGCTCTCTCTCTCTCTCTCACTTCCTCAGTCAGTTCCAGTAGAGAGCTCCCAGCTTCTTCCAGAAACTAGCTCTTTATTCCTGCTGGACACATCTGTCCTTTGTTCTCCAGGCAGGGCCGCACACAGTTCACAGCACTCCTGGCTGGAGCTTCCTGCTATTGAGTGTCAAATCATGAGTCACTGGAGCTTGCATTTTCTCTCTAGACCCCTTGTTGATCTGGGGCAGTTTCAGCCACTGCGTTAATAACTCTATTCCAGCAGTTCTCAAACTGTGGGTTGGGACCCTGTTTTAATGGGGTCACCAAGGCTGGCGTTAGACTTGCTAGGGCCCAGGGCTGAAGCCTGAGCCCTACCACGCTGCGCCAAAGCCCACACCCCCCTGCCCAGAGCGGTGGGGGCTCAGGTTATAGGCCCCCCACCCGGGGCTGCAACCCTTGGGCTTCGGCTTTGGCCTCCTTGCCTGGGGCGATGGGGCTCGGGTGGGCTCCTGGGGTCGTGTAGTAATTTTTGTTGTCAGAAGGGGATCGCAGTGCAGTGAAGTTTGAGAACCGCTGCTCTATTCATTCCACCCGGGGGGAGGGAGGGTGACACACACCTTTGTCTCTTAATCTGCCCTGAGAACAAACTTAATCCTCTCTTTTCCCCTCCCCCCCAGTGGATAGCAATGCAACATATGGAGGGAAACTGAGGCACCCATAGGACTCATAAAAATATTTTTAAAATTTCCATTTAATCACAGGAGTAATATAAACCACTGGAACAGTTTACATGGGCCGTGGTGGATTCTCCATCAATAGCAATTTTGGATGTTTGTTTAAAAAATTTTCTCTAGGAATTATTTTGGGGCAGTTCCTTGGCCTGTGTTATACAGGAGGTCAGACTAGATTATCACAATGGTCCCTTCTGGCCTTGGACTCTATTAATCTATTAATAGCTTTTTGTTGGGGATTATTAGGGTGATCACCCCGTGTTTTGTCCCTATTTGTTTGAAGGATTCTGGCCCTGCCAGCCCAAAGCAGGAATACCTCGTGTGTGCCATGCCCTCTCAACAGGGCTCTCTCTGGCTGTCAGCCAGCTGTGAGTTGGGAGCACACTCAGGAAGTCACTAGCAGCTGGAACTGTCTCTATATGCTATTTTCAGCGATGCTAATGTTGTTTCTCCTCTATCCTTGTGACGGGTAGGTGGGTACCAAGGCTGTGGTCATGGTCACAAAGGTCACCCCGGCTGTCCCCACTGGTCCTGCTGTGGCAGAGCAATTGAAAACTCTGAATGCTCAGCTGTGCCGCCTGGTGAGAACTTGCAGAGAAGCTTGCTCAAAACGGTGGCTCTCTGACTGGCGGGTAGAGTCTCCTAGAGCTGGGGGGTCTCCGCTGGCTGGGACTCAGGCCTAAACCAACAGAAGTGCAGGGACTGTTACGTGGCCCTCATTGCCAGGGAGCACCTTACCGAGATACAGAGCTGCTGTGTGGGCTGGGAAGGGAGACATGTTAAAATAAAAATGTGCCTTATTCCATCCTGGGGCTGTGTGAGACAAGTTATTTCATGTACGGTCGGGGGAGCCCTGGGAGTCATGTCACTGACTTCTGCACAGTGAGGAGAGAATGAGGAATTCCATAGTCAGTCTCCAAACTCCATGCCTGGGAGAACAGGCTCAGAGAGGAGATAGCACAAACAGCTACCTCCTAGAGGGTCAAGACACATCTTGTTCCATGGGGTCAATGTTCCCTTCCTCTGCTCCGTTCTTAAAGGATGATTACAGTGAGGCCAAAGATGCTGATTGCGTCACATTCCAAAAGGTGTTCTGCACGTGTTTAGAAGAGGCGTGGCTGCTTACATATTTCTTAAGCCTCTCTGTCCAACCCAGGGCTAGATCCTGACCACAGATGGGTGCAATACTACACAATCTCACTCAATGGATCTGCTATTTTGTTTGCAAACTTTACTCTCCCTGCGATCTCCAGGTGTATTGGCTTGGGCTGTATCTTTTTAGATCCCACAAAAGAAACAGGATTGGTCTAGAACTGGGGTGGGGAACCTTCGGCTCGCAGGCCAGATCCGTCCTCCTGCTTAATTTCATCTGGCCCGCAGCAAGTCTCCGCACCGTGGGCTGGGAGCCCTGAGCATCAGCGACTCCCCAGAGCTGCGAGCACTGGCTGGCCCCGCTGCCGGGGGAAGTTAGGGTGTCAGGCCGGTCGGTCAGCTGCCTCTGTGGCCCCTAAGCACAGGGGCAATCAAGAAAGCTCTGAGTCCGCGTGGTCCTACCCTAGCTGGTAGGTGCCGCCCCTGCAGCTTCCATTGGCCAGGAACCGCAGGGGCGGCATCTTCAGGGGCGGACAGCGTGTACTGCACAGAGCTGCCTGGCCACATCGTGGCCACTTCTGAGAGCGGTGCGGGGCCAGGGCAAGGGGGGAAGCCTGCCTTAGCCTCACTATGCTGCCAACCGGGAGCAGCCTGAGGTAAGCGGTGCCCAGCTGGAGCCTGCACCCCAATCCCCTGCCCCAGTCTTGAGCCCCCTCCCACACCTCAACTTCCTCCCAGAGCCCACACCCCCATCCAAACCCCCTGCCCAAAGTCAGAACCCTCTCCTGCACTTCAACCCCCTGCCCCAAACCCGAGCCCCCTCTCACGCCCCAACCCCCTCCTATAGACTGCACCCCCAATCCCCAGCCCTGAGACCATTCCTGCACCCTGAACCCCTCATTTCTGGCCCCATCCCGGAGCCTAGGGGAAGCCCCAAGCCTCCGCACCCCCACATGGGGCTGTGTGTGGCCCGTGACTGAGTTTTACTGTGGGTCAGTGACCCCCGATAGAAAAAAGGTTCCCCACCTCTGGTCTAGAAAATACGTGGTTTATGGAAATCCAAGGAAAACTCAAGGTGCTGGAGGAAGGGGATTGGTTTTGTTCAACATCTTCATTAACGATCTGGATGATGGGATGGATTGCACCCTCAGCAAGTTCACGGATGACGCTAAGATGGGGGGAAGAGATATATACACCGGAGGGTAGAGATAGGGTCCAGAGTGACCTAGACAAATTGGAGGATTGGGCCAAAAGAAATCTGATGAGGTTCAACAAGGACAAGTGCAGAGTCGTGCACTTAGGATGGAAGAATCCCATGCACCGCTACAGGCTGGGGACCGACTGGCTAAGCGGCAGTTCTGCAGAAAAGGACCTGGGGATTACAGTGGACGAGAAGCTGGATATGAGTCAGCAGTGTGCCCTCATTGCCAAGAAGGTCAACAGCATATGGGGCTGTATTAGTAGGAGCATTGCCAGCAGATTGAGGGAGGTGATTATTCCCCTCTATTCGGCACTGGTGAGGCCACACCTGGAGTACTGCGTCCAGTTTTGGGGCCCTCACTACAGAAAGGATGTGGACAAATTGAAGAGAGTCCAGCGGAGGGCAATGAAAATGCTCAGAGAGCTGGGGCACATGACTTAAGAGGAGAGGCTGAGGGAACAGGTGTTATTTAGTCTGCAGAAGAGAAGAGTGAGGGGGGATTTGATAGCAGCCTTCAACTACCTGATGGGGGGGTTCCAAAGAGGATGGATCTCAGCTGTTCTCAGTGGTGGCAGATGACAGGACAAGGAGCAGTGGTCTCAAGTTGCAAAGGGGGAGGTTTAGGTTGGATATTAGGAAACACTATTTCACTAGGAGGGTGGTGAAGCCCTGGAATGGGTTACCTCGGGAGGTGGTGGAATCTCCGTCCTTAGATGTTCTTAAGGCCCGGCTTGTCAAAGCCCTGGCTGGGATGATTTAGTTGGTGTTTGGTCCTGCTTTGAGCAGGGGGTGGGACTAGCTGACTCTTCTGAGGTCTCTTCCAACCCTAATCTTCTCTGATTCTATGTCGGCGTGTCCTTTCATCTGAGTCAGTACAGAACCAAGTTCCCAGTGTGACAGTAGGGGACACTGTGCTGCTGGCAGTGAGATGAGTTGCAGAAGTGCAGCCACCTACCTGTTCCTTGCATTCATGAGGGTGAACTGGGAGCAGCTTGCACATTATGGGAAGCTAGAACCAAGTGGCTGGCACCTTCCTGCTACTATTCTGCCTATTCTCCGCTGTCAGAGTCTCATCAGGAATTACGCCGTTTTCCGTACACAAAGGGGTCTCACACACACTGCCCACAGACAGCTGGGGGAATTAGCCTGAGTGATATAGAATAGCAGATGTAACCTTTTTCTGTAGGTTATTGGTTCAAATGCAGCCCGGGTTGGCAGGGACAGAAAGTCATGACCACTTACACATGTGAGGCTGAGCTGTGAGTGTATTTGACTTTTATCTACTTTCCTTAACTGTTCACTATGATAGGTTTAATTGGTTAGGCTTAGCTAGTGTCCGTAGGAATCAATAACTACATTTTAACATTCTCATTCTTTAGCAACTTTAAGTGAGTTATCAGGGTTTTGTTGGTTAATTTTTTTTTTAAAATCAGCTGAAAGACCAGGACTATTTGCAACTGTTCTTTAGTAATCCAGCTTTTTGTGACCAACTGCTCACACTCACTTCTAATTCCTCTCCGACTCCAGTAAATCCAAAAATGGCCATCTGTGCTTCTGCTGGGCCTAGCCCTTGAGCTGTTGCACCCTTGAAAGTGGGCATGTTCCACCCCATGACCTGCACAATCTGCCACACTCAGGGTTGGCTGCATCCTAGGCTCATTGCACACAGCAGCCTTATGTGGCGGTGCTGTGCTGGAGCCCAGCACGGATGCAGCTGGGCTCATCATACTATTAGGGATTGAGAAGGGGAGTGATGGAGCATGGGTGGAGATCAGCCAGTCAGGTATATTGAAACTGGGACAATGCATTGGTTTCAACAATAATAATAATGTTCTTGTTTATTATTAATAGCCAGAATATAAACTACCTAGGCATTGCTAGACATTCATGGTGCCTGTGTAACCCACACACCTGCTGGGTGTGGTGTTCTGTCCCATCTAGTGGCACTGAGACCACTTAAAGAGAGAGATAAAAGGAGTCTACTCTACAGCCTTACCTACCTAGCCAGTTGGCTTTTAGCTCATGTGGTAGAGGCTCATGCACTAAGCTCCAGAGATCCCCAGTTTGATCCCACGCATGACCGACCAGGGTCTGTTGGTGTTACAACGGGGGACTCATTGGGGATTTCAACTGGGAAGCCTCTGCTGAGTATAGTGTTCTGTCCCATCTGGTGGCACCGAGACCACTTAGCGAGAGAAAATGAGCCTGCTCTACAGCCTTAGCTAACAGGCGGTTGACTTTTAGCTCCTGCTGTAGAGGCTCATGCACCGAGCTCCAGAGGTCCCAGGTTCAATCGTGTCCACCGATGACCGGGGTCTGTTGAACCTGAGCCTTGAGGATTCTCCTTTATTTTTTTCCTACAAAGCGAATTTTGGAGCCACCATTCTTCCAGCTGAGGATAATGGGATGGGATCCCTCTTCAGAAACTGTTTATAGCTCTCCATTATTCATCCAAAAAGAGGGCTATTAAATAAGGCACTTCGTCTACCAGGTGAGCCAAAGGGTCAGCTCTGGGAACCAGGCTAGTCAGGCTGTCTTACTCTGCCGGTTGCTGCCTGTGACCTCTGTGAGCGAAGGTTGGGCGTGAGCACCTTCTTTACCCAAACTGAAAGCTATCCATTGGTCTCCCTACCGAAGTGAGTACCCTGCCCTACAGAGGATAACCTCTCCCTGGGTGCATGTAGCCAGGAAACCGTAATGTCTTTTCTTTTCTGTGTACTGTATTGTTACATCTGTAAGCATCCTGTGTGCCGTTTTGTCCCCACCTTGTTACAGAGGAGACACCTGCACACCTGGGCTCTTATCTGGAGACTTCACTTCTGTTTGATCTGGTTGATTTTCTCTTTTATTTGATGTAGTGTATACACCTGTCATTGATGCTCTTTCAAGGCACTGTTTGTGGGTGTTGCCCCTGTGTATAAACCTCAGGGTCTACAGTCAGCTGGGTGTGGTACGGGGATTGCAATGCACTGCTGGCACTGGTTGATGATCTGCTATCAGGGTCAAGTGCCCATGCCAATTCTTTTAGCCTTGTCGGCTGCATTCAGTGCCAGTGCCTACGAGGAGTTGTTCTGCCTGGATACCCCAGCAAGGTGGATAGTGCTTCTACTCATGAGCAGCCCTATGTGCTGTACATTTATTTAATGAACTTAGTCCCTTTTTCTATTCACAAATTATTTGCCAACAGACTTCACTGGTATGCATTGTTCAAATGGTTCGACAAGTACATGTTTTCTGCAAACATACTTCAGCCAACAGGTTGTTCACAAACTCTTTGCCACTGCTATTGCTTCACCTGGTTGTTGTTCCTAATTATCCATTTGGGCTGCATGGCTGGCCATGGCTTTTGCCAGATGGCTTTGCCCCAAGCCGACCAAGAGATTTCAAGATGGCTGTGTGATACCGCAGAAGCAAATGCTCCGGTGGATACATATTCACACAGACAGTTGTGACAGTTTCCCTTTCTGCAAACATTCTTGCTGACAAAATTTCACTAGCACAAAAGTTTATGAAAAGCAAACAGAAGGTGGCAAATATGAGGATCGGGGCCAAACCTGGGAGGTCTTTGTGAGGTTTTGAGTAAATGTCCCTGAATAATTTCCAGCAGTACACAGCCAGCTCCACTCCTTTCTTTGTTGAGATCCAAGGTTTTCCTTGGCTCCCCAAGGTCAGGACTCTCACTGCCTCCCTCCCTGCCTTCTGGTGCTGGCTGAGGTCGAGGAGGGGTGGAATCAGTAGGGAGTCTCTTCACACACCCCTTCCAGGCCTGGGGAGAGGAGCAGCTGGGATTCTCTTTACCCCTAGGCCAGGGTTGTCAGCACGGAATCTCTCTCCACACACACCCAAGGCCTGGGGAGATAAGGCTGGGAGCCAAGGAGGAGAGGAGGAGATGCAGAGGTCTCCAACAACCTCCAGTATTTCTAACCACCTCTTCCTGGCGAAACTTCAGGGCCAGTTCTCTATCCTCCTCCTCCTTGACCTATTGGATGCCTTGGACACTGCTGATCACTTCTTGAAATCCTGCCATCCCTTGGCTTTTCATGATTCCATCCTCTTCTGGTTCTCCTCCTACCTCTCACATTACTCCTTCAGCATCTCAGGAGAAAGTCATTGGCCCTGAGACATGGTAAGGCTTTGCCACAGAGATGAAGAACTCTCCTGTGTTACACTGATAACTCGTAGGGGTTCTATAAGTAATAGTTCTGTATAAAGAGTGAGAACCCCTGATAGCAGAGCGTAGGAGTCATTCCACTGTGTTTGGGAAGTGGACTGTAACCTGCTCATTGAAGAGTCTGGCTTTGTGAAGTGATGTAATGTGTGCTGTAATCTTGACCACCTCCCTCCCCCCCAATTGTTTGTTTAGCTCTGAAATGAGAAACCTGGTCTGCATGCTTGGTCAAGTGGCAACTTTCATTCAGTTGTCGGTGAGAGCAACAGGATGTTTCTTTAGGGTCATTTCACACTGGGTCACATCAACCTCAAGTTATGTGCTTCCACTGAAATCCTGATTGTTAGAATAACACCCATTTTTCATCAATGGAAAACTAACAAATAAATATAATATCCATTTTAAAGCAAAAAAGTAACGTATGAGACAGCGGCAGTATAGGAAAGAAACACTTCATAACCTTAAATAATCATAATGATCAGACAGCCATAGTAATTGTATTGGTAAAAAAGCATGTATACCCTCTGTTTTCATTCAGATACAATAGGAAGAAGGTTAGAGCAAAGGACTGGCCCCCAGGAGAATCAGGTTCTGCTCACAGCCCTACCACAGATTTTGGACAAGTCTTATAGCATTCAAGTCATCAGAATGTTCAAACCTGGGGATCTAAAGTTAGACTCTCAAATCTATGGTAGCACCTAAATGAGTGGCTGGATTTGGAGAGGGGGTGAGCCATTGAAGTCAATGGGAACAGCAGATGCTTAGCACCTCTGAAAATGAGACCATTGATTTACATGCCTGGATGGCAGCCATAGTCGTTTCCAAGCCACTCCTTGCTCTCCCACAGCCTTCATCCCCTCTGGCCTGTCCTGCTTCTTGTACCACAGCTGAGCACATTCTCTCACTGGCTTACCTAATGGGGAGCTCCTAATAGCTGCATAAATAGAACAGTTTAGAAGCTGTACCCTGGCCTGAAAAACAAACTACCAACTTCTGCACATGAGGAAATGCACAGTTAAGGTGTTGCTGCACATAGAACACAAGCACATATTCTTAACTCTGACCCCTGTAGCCGCCGTCCCTGTGGGACGCCACACCTTAAACTCTGCCTAAGCCTTTGTGTCCAGTGTGATCTCTGCCCAGCAGCAGCAAGTACTCCCTGGATCAGTGGTGCTGCCTTGAGTGTCTTGTGTATGACTGTATGAACAGGAGTCCCAGTTTGGAGCTGTGGTTGGCACAAAGAAAACAGCAGTTTTTGTTCGGATGGGCAAGGTACTGGAAAGGGTACTCCCAGTTCCCTACCACTGCACAGGAAAGCCCTGTACAGACATTTAACTAATTTATCATCACAGCAGCCCAGGGCAGCGTAGGGATAAGTGTTGTTATCCTCATTTTACAGGCATTTGCAGGCTTCCCCCAAATCCACGCTCACACAGGATCCCTCACCTCAATCCACACACAAGGGACAGGGAAGACAGAGTCCCCCACACAAATTCAGGATCTATCTGACACAAGCAGCTTGCACTCCTCTGCTCTCCCCACAGGTCTTCTCTCTGTTCTCCTCTCTCCCCCTTTGCCTCTTAGAGCTTCCCCTCCCTGTCAGAGCAGGAGGAGAAAGTGCTGCAGGGTCTGTGCTTCCTGCTAGCCTTTGCAGGCTCTGCAGGCTGCCGCACAGCAGACCCTGGCACCAGTAGCCAGGATGGGGAGGAGATGGGAAACAGGAAATTGTTTGGTCCGGGGGAGCAGCAATAAGAGTGCATGTTTTAGGGGCAGAAGAAATGCCTGTTGCATTTTAAGTCCCCAGATGTAGGGTGGACAGAGTTGGGAGAATCACCAGGGAGGAAAAAAGTTGGGTGTCAGAGAGGGAACATGTACTACCCTCTACTGTGCTAGAGCCTATGGCTCCACATGACTACTTTAGCATGGTATCGGGAAATGCTGGGGAGCATGTCCAGTTCAGATGGGGTCTGTGAGGAGGCTCAGTGGGGATGAGGAGCGAGCTGAGAGTAGATTGAAGGTCTGTTGATTTTAACAGCAAGCCTCTAGCAAACTCTACTGAGTATAATACAGACCCCTAATGGTGATTTTTGCCATTTTATAACTTGGCCATATCTGAATGGATTTGCATGGGACCAGCAAAAGGCCCCTCTCTGACCTCAGGACCATCCCCCTTCCAATATTCACATCTCTGCAGCAAATTTTGGAGGCTCTAAGAATTCCTCAAAAAAAAATTGGAAATGTTTTTATAATGGGACAAGTTAGGCAACCTTAACATAGGAGTCAAGGCTACTGTCCTATAATAGTGAAAAAGCTGTGCCTTGTTGCTGTGATTGTGTCTGATGGGAAGCCTGATCATGTCCTGTTGGCTTCCTCATACCTCAACTTTCCCCTCCTGGACTCACCACTCCTTACCTGAGTTCAGCTATTTAAGCAGAGTAGCTGGAACTTAGACGAATGTGTCTCAAAGGGAAAGAGGCTGCACTGAATACTGCATTGAATTGTTATGCACCCTACGCTTCGCCTGTCTGAACCAGTCCCATTACCATGGCTTCCCTGGGTCAGGTCATTTTCTGGAGGTACCGTACAGTCTTTATCCGCTTCTGGAGAAAAGGGAGGGAGGGAATTGTGTTTATTTCATTATGGAAGGTCTGGGCTCCACTGCCACACTTGGCTGCTGTGCTGTCCTCCCTTGGGGACTTCTGTTCAGCTTTGGCGAGGGGAATTCTTTGCCATTTGGCTCAATAGCATGCTCTTGGGCTGCTTTTTAGTATGTGTATGTTTTGAGTTGTTGTGCGGAAAGTATGAATGCCAAGCCAGTCATTGATATAAGACATAGACTTAAACTGGTGTAGTCATGCTCCCAGATCCCAGTGTGCGATAGTTAGCGATTACAGCAAAAATGAAGACTTATTTCCAGGGAAACGAGTAAGTCTTGCTTACAAGACTTCAGAGCTGCATGTTATTAGAAGAGAGGGATGTAAATGGCATTGGAGAGCCTCTATATTTCCTCTGTCAGCATTGGGAAAGTTGTGCAAATCTCCCCCAAATCAGTGTGTTAGAGAGAGTAATCCACAATCCATACTACAGTATAGTTTCTGTGTCTCTCAGCACAATTGTCTATTCCTGTGTAAGAGCTATGCTGAGGAGGAGGTGGAAGGAAGAGAAAAGAGATTTCATCTATTTGTTCAATAATGCTTCTACCTTTTGATCTATTTGGCAAAGCCAAAAATCAAAATCAAATATACACAGAGAATAGGTATTCTGGGAGATTCATAACGGGATATAAAGTCTCACACCTAGGTCGCCTGGTCTCCAGGTCAGTAATGGCTGAAAATGATTTCTACCAGACAGCAATTTGGTGGCCCCCATGTGAAATGAATTGGAAGACTCAGTTAAGTTTCTAATGAATAGATGCCAGTCTCATAAAATCACTACCACAAATAGCACTTTGCTGACTGTCTTTGCAGAGAAGCCAGTTGTTTAATAGGGCATGGACACTGAGCTCTTTTCATCTCCCTAACCATGGCTCTTCTGGGCTGGATTCAGGCAGGTTAGCACAGTGGCATGTGGGAAGCCTATGCTAATATTTATTCTGTTGATAGGACTTCAGTTCTCAAGGCTATCAGTCCAGCACTAAATTCCCCACCAAGGGCCCCAGTGGTGGAATGCCCAGTGCATGAAACTCTTAGGACAACCTAGTTCCTGTGAACCTTGCCACGTTTTCCTGAATTCCTTGTGTGAGGAACAGCTTCCTCCTGCTACGAGATAGATAATCACTGCATATATAAAGCCCCTGACCAGGCCTGCCAAGGTGCTCGGGTCACTGTACATCAATTTCATAATAAACTGTGAAAGCAACAATATAATAAGCTGTAGAGATAGTAGTATAATGTAATGATAAATGTCAAGTGAACCTCTTACTTTCTGTGCATTTGGAACACACATAACAAGCTACTCTGTTATTAAAGGGGGTGTGTGGTCCTGACTAACTACCTGCAACCAGCCTGACTGGTTTTGTCAGAGGAACAATAGCTGATTAGTGTGACAAATGAGCCCTCATCCCTTAATTCTTTCAGCGTAATCACACTGTCTGTGTTGGCTAATGTCTGCTTCACAGGGACAGTAATGTCCAGCTGAAGCAGCAGAAAGAGTGCTGATGCTTCCCAGAAGAGAAGGGCTTTTGAGGGTCCCTGCCTCTCATCACTAAGCTTGATGTTTCAGATGGTTAGAAATGGCTAGGGAAAGTTAACTCTTTATAGCGAGGTTAGAATTGGAGATGTAGGGGAATTAAAATCCCTGCTGTTTATCACAAGTCAACTGATCCTCTTTAACTATCAAATGTCCCAAAACGTCTTCAACATAGTTAAAATTGCCCAGAGCTGCCTCATGCCCTTCCAGAAGGTGGAGAATGGTTAAATTTAAGCTTCTAAAAGCCAGGAAAGTCTTCAGTCACAACACCTTGTGCTCTGGTCCCATTAGAATGGATAACATGGTTTAGTGGGGATTGTGATCTAATACCACACCGCATGAAGTCAGAAATTGAAAGCACAGTCTACTCTCCCATCTGGCTTTTAAGAAGTGTAAGGACAGAGCCAGAGATGTCCTAATCTGGCCTGTTACGAGTGCTGCCATGGAAGAGAAGATCCAAGAGTGGAGAAAGCAAACTGCAAAAGAACTGTTGAAACCATGTGAGATTCTGGATTGCCCTTGCTCATGTTTGCTGCAGATCTATTTGAAGTCAATAGGAAAGATTACCTCTTATTGTGGAGTACTACACATTTTTGCAACAATTCAATTTTTAAAGCACATCAAGTAGCAGATTGTGAATCACATTTTGTAACTCACTATGGGACTCCAGCTAAAATTAATAAAGGATAAAGGATCAGAGGCGAAATTTTCAAAAGCAACTAGGGATTTGGGGTGCTTTAATTTTTGGATGTTCTATTTAGGGTACCCAAGGGGACTGGCTTTTTCAGAGGGTGAGTACTCAATACTTTCTGAGAATCAGACCCTTTTAAAGTTGTTTCTAGCTGGACACCCAAAATTCGAGGAACCCCAAATCACTAGCTGCTTTTGAAAATCTCAGCTGCAATTCACGAGAGGTTCTTTTGACAATCCTCTTTGCTATATCAGTTTGTGCCCTGGTGGATTCAAGGGTTCAGCTAAAATATCATGTTTCATTTACCCTGGGGAGCAGAAGGGTAAAAAGCTTCGTGCCAACATCTAACAAGCTTCTTGAGCTAAAGACAATTAACGTTGAAGTAGTTGCAAAAGAGCTATTCACTTGGAAGCTGGAAGTCATATTACAACACTTATACTAAAAAGATTTACCTCAACTGCAAGTAGTAGAATGTTAGATTCCAAACAGGAAGTGGTCCAAATCTTTAGAGGAGGATGGCAGGCCTTATTGTTTCTCTGGTGTATCTAGGGGAAATATCCCCTCCCTCACATCTATAGGGCCCCTGGCACTCACCTGTTGGAGCCTTAATTCCCAGCAACCACCTATATTCCTTTAACTGCTGCTGTCCCCATATTCTACTATATCAGAGAGACAGTATTGCTGCATACAGGGCTCATACAGCTTCAGGGATGGATGAAGACTAAATGTGGCTCCGATCAAAGTCATGGGGCCTAAAATTTGCTCATGTATTTTGAGGGTGGTGGTGACAGCCACATCATTTGTGAGCCCCTTCAGTTAAAGAATTTGGGAGCCCATTCGGAAGGAAGTTTGATTCTGCTTTAATCTGCTACTGATTACACCAGACTGCCTCCCCAAGGGCTGGCAGGGAGGACTCTGTGGGGCACTGAATACCTATCATACTAGTAACCCACCTAGGTCTGGTATCAGATGGGGGTGTGATGCTGACAGATCAGGTGCCAGCTCATGCCAGAGCCTCAGACCGCATAAGCTGGTTCCGAAGTCAGGGCTCGGATCTCCAAGACCATTCTGGCAGAAGTAATGGCCACCAGGAAGGCCACTTTCCAGGACAGTAAAGCAGAGAACATGTACTTGCGGGAAACGCAAGGACGAGATGAAGTTCCAGAGACAGTCACAGGCAGTACTGTGAGACACAGAACTGAGAGGGTAGTGGGGCGGCAGGCCCCTTTATACCAGCATTATGAGTGTGCAACTCCAGGGCCTACCTGATGGATACCTCTGAGAGAGAGCTGTTCTCAGGGGGAGCACACACCTGCTTTGGAATGGCTGTGAGCAACATCTCAAAGAACAACAGTTATGGAAGGTCAGTAATCGTTTTTTTCCTGACAGCCTGCCCTGAGGTAGGCACTCACAGTGGTGAGCCTCTCCAGACAGCATGACCGGAGGACACCATTTGGAAAAGTGCGCCACTCTGCTCCCACTGGGGTGACCTTGTACACAGATGTGCAAGGTCAGGCCAGTGGGGGATGGGGCGGGGTACTCTTAGAATGGCGTCCCCAGTCTGGCATTGTGGGCCAGGGATTCGGTTGGTGGTTAGTATATGCTGTTTCAAGCTGGGACCAAATGACAAAGAAAGGGTTTTTGGTATAAATGGCTGAGTTTAAAGTGACAAAAGGCCTTTTCTGAGCAAGCAAATACACCAGACTTTTTGTGCAAGGAAAGGCCAGCATCCTTGGGCTAGGGCCTATTGGATGCCCCATGTGGAAGATAGGTGACTTCTGCTATGATTAGTAGGAGGCCTGTAGGAACTCCTGTTTTCTCTGTCATGCATTTGCCCTAAGAATAAATATTTTTTGCTTTGTGAAGTCTGGTCGGTAATTGATATTCACTGTTGTAGCCCCTGGGGAAAGAGTTAACGCCAGATGCTGGACTCTGGTCAGACCTGCTGGGAAAATCACAGTGAGGTACAGAGGGACTGCAAACCTAAAATCCCAGTCTGGAGGGAGAGAGACATGGTGGTGACAGCTGAGAGCCTGAAATCAAGGGATCTCGGAGGGGAAATACAGGTGCAATTATCCTGAAATTGTGCAGGTTGTGACAGATTTCTAAGGGCCAGATTCTGTCACTTACACTGAGTAGCACCTTACTCTTCAAGTAATCCCACCGCCCTCCTGATTTCAGTGGGACAGTCACAGGGTGGCCGGCCCCTTTAAGGGGAGAGATCCAGCCTCACCTGTGACACATTTTGCTCACCTCCTCAGGTGGGGAAAAGGAAGGCTATGTGACTGGTGGGTCATGTGACTCCGTCAGGCCTTTACAATATCTAGCCCAGAGGCTGGGGAGAAAGGTGGAAGTGGTGGTTGACTTTTCCTAGTCTAGGGGAGCTGCAGTCTCATTCTGGAAGAGGGAGAGGTTGTCACTGGGAGATAAGCACTGGGAGTCATTGCTTTGGTAAAGAGTGGTTTAAATAGGGTGTGAGTCCCAGGAGAGATGGGAGACCACTTTGGTTTATGCTGTACTTGGACTGCCAGCAGGGAAAAGCCAGGAGGGTCAGCAATCTGGTCAGAGTGAGAAGAACTATGAGATGAGCCCAGGAGGGGGCAGAATACCTTTAGTTTATGTTAACTTGGGGCTGTTGTCAAAGGTGGTGTTTATTTTGGACTTTGAGTACCCTGAAAGGGGACTGAACTCTGAGAGTGACCCAGCTGGGGGGGCTGAGCCATGCGAATCCCTAGGAGAGATGGAAAACTCTGAGGGGAAAATGAGGAAGGGGTGCTGCAGAGCCATCCTATGCCACAAACAGGTGTTCTGGAGACAGCAACCTTGCTACAGTGACTTTTCATGGAGTGAGGGAGTACTCAATGTGAGTAAGGTAGCGGAGGTTAAATAATGGGCAGTGAATGAAGCAAGGGTGCACTCACTGAATACTGAGAATCAAAAATGATGAATTAAGACTTTTTTAAAAAATAATGACTCTAGCCCTCGTCTTACTTGGCTGAGCAGGTGAGTAAGGAGGAGTATGGTCTACTTCACCCCTTGCTTAGCTAAGCAAGATCTATCCTGGGGTCTGGTGCAGCCCCTGGTCCCTGGATAATCCCCCTTTTTAGGCAAGTGAAGAGGTGCAAGGGAAGGGAGGAGCCTTGGCTTCACCCACCCTCTACTCAATGGCCTAGCATGAGGGGAGAAGTAAGCTGCACCCTTCCAAGTGTTACAATGACCTGTTTTCTCCTCCTTGTAGCCAGAGGACCATAGACGAAGAGTTGCACCTCAGAGGGGGATGGATCTCTGAGGCACAACAATTCCTGGAGCTACTCTTGTGCAGCTACCACAACCAGATGCTTGTGGTTTTTTTGTTTTTGTTTTTTTTTTAAATAGCTCTCAGGGCTGCGGACACAGGGAGGAGTAGCACTTTGTACTGGCAGGCAGTGTGTCTCTCCCACACAGAACCTCTGAGAACAGTGGTGTGAGTATCTGATGGGTATGTGGTAGGAGACATCCTTGAGGTTCAGGGCCACATACCGGTCTCCTTGGGAGAGGGAAGGGGTGGTGATTTGAAGGTCAGCATTCTGAACTTGAAGATCTTTATGTAGTTGTTTAGTCCAGGGATCTCAAACTCCAAATCACCACAAGGGCCACATGAGGACTAGTACATGGCCCAAGGGCCACATCGCTGACACACACACCCCTGCCCCTGGCCCTGCCCCCACTCCACCTCTTCCATGAGGCCCCGCCCCTGGCCCGCCTCTTCCTACCCGTTCCCTGCCCCCATTCCAACCCCTTCCCCAAAGTCCCCACCCCAACTCCTCCCCCTCCCTGCCCCTATTCCAACCCCTTCCCCAAATCCCTGCCCTGTCTCTTCTCCACCTCTTCCCCTGAGCAGGCAGATCCCCACTCCTCCCCCCTCCCCCCTGGAAAGCACTAAGCGCCACCAAACAGTTGTGGAGGTAGGCAGAGGAGCGGGGATGCGGCACGCTGAGGGGAGGGTGGGTGGTGGGTGAGGGGAGCTTGGTGGCCGCAGGAAATAACTCGGGGGCGGGGGGGTGCAGGGAGCTTGGCGGGCCGCAGCAAATAACTCCGTGGGCTGCGTGTTTGAGACCCCTGGTTTAGTCCCTGAAGAACTAAGATGGAATGAAGGCCATCTACCTTCCTGGCAATCAGCAAAGTACCTTTCCCCAGGCATCTTTGCAGGATTCCCTGTATTGCCTCTTTTGTGAGAAGAAATTCCTCTAGAAACACTTTCTCATAAGAATGATCCTTGAAGCAGGAAAGGAGATTTAGGAAGAGACTTATTGTGGAATTGGCTGTTATAACCATTTTATCAATGTCTAACATGCCTGGATCGGTGATCACACACAAGGCATCAAAGAAATGGGAGAGGTGATCTGCAACAGGAAGGGACACAGATAGGTGAGCACGTGGTTCTCTACAATCCTGTTGAACCTGTAGACGGCAGGTAGATGAGGCAGGGTCACTGCTAGAGTTATGATGGCCTTGCTTGGGTCTGTTTCTTGGCCAGGTATTCTGAATGAAACTGGGCCTGGAGGGATCTGTCCTCTTTCCATGCATATGGCCTCTGGTAGCAGAAGACTGGGTACATCACCTTTTCCCTTTTGTTTGTGAAAGACTGGGATAGGCTGAGAGAATGAGCCTTAGGTCTGGTGGGCTTCATCTTGTTGAGGGCATCATTGTCTTGGAGCTGAAAAGTAGTGCCTTGATCCTCAATTGGGCCTCAGAAATGAGTCCAGACATCTAGAATCATGAATACACTGGGAGAGTCACTCTGGTGGCCACACCCTTAGCACATGTGTCTGATGAATCATAGACCTCTCCTGGGGCATATTTTGCCACAGTTTGGCCTTTGGTGCCCAGATTTTTTTGCAGGCTGCTCTGATCCTTTGGAAGAGGATCAAAAATCAAAATGAGATATACCACACGGGATAATGAAATCTTTCCATTATCACCTGGTAATTCACAACTGACATGCCCGAGCTGCTCAAAGGTTAGACCTTCCTGACCAAAGCAGGTAATATTCAGTCTTCTAGGGGAAGGATGCAAACACGTTGATCCCACGGGTGCTGAGATGAATAGGGTCTTGGTGACCAGGTTTTGAGAGAAGTAATCAAAATTCCAAAAAAGAACTAGGTATTTCCTGCAGGATGGATTGATTTAAATCAGAGACTTAAATCAATGATTTTAACATGATTTAAATCACCTAGTAGAAAGTCTCAATTTAAATAATGGATTTAATCAATTTTTCTATTTGTACTTCAGTTATTTTTAAAGAAAGGTACATTCTCACTGGTTGATTCAATTATTAAAACATGTTGATTTACAACTAAATAGAGACTTTACGCTAGATTTGGTACATCTTTTTGCTACCTAGGAGGGTACAATATAACTATATACATTTATTTAAGCAATTATGCAGCTTAATATTTTCAGATTCTTATTAATTCTACATTTTTAGTATGTTAAAAATGGTGAATGATATGTTGCTCATTTACTAGATGATTATCTTTTTGCTCATGGTTTGTGTCAAGCTGAATTAGGATTGTCACTGAAATTTAATTAAATACACAACGGCATATACAATTTATTTTAATAAACAAAACAACCTTAAATGTTTTGGAAACGTAAACTTATCCTTTTAAAGCATGTTTCACATTTACAACTATATGATTTATTAAAGGAACCGAGAGATTAACTGCAGTCAGTGAATTTAACTGATTATTTCAGGTCAGTCTGGGAAAAATTTCAAAGGTGCCTAAATGATAGTGACTGGAGCTTAAGTTCCTACTCGCCTAAGTCTCTTGAATATGAAACATCAGTCTCCTAAACATGCATCTGATGAAGTGGGTTCTAGCCCTCAAAAGCTTATGCCCAAATAAACGTGTTAGTCTCTAAGGTGCCACAAGGACTCCTCGTTGTTTTTATCAGTCTCCTAAGTTACTTAGGCTGTCCTTTACTCTTTTAAAACTAGTAGATCTCCCCTCGCCCCTCATTTTTATACATAGGCTGGAAGAGAAAGACAAGCGTTCCTGCTTTTTCAACTGCCAGTCGATATCTCAACTTTGAATGAACTAAGCCAAATGAAGAAAATATTTTTTTCTGGGCCTTTGGAAGATGCTACTTCTGTCAAAAGCTGAGTTAGCATTTCAGCAAGTTCCAGGTGCTTAGCTAGTGAAGTCCACCGGTTCACTCACAGTGTTTGCACTTTTTGAAACATCATTAGTAGACATGTACTGCTTGAATGGTTCACCTCCAGCCCTGAAACTTATGACGTTTGACATGATTGATGGGTGATGATTAGATGCCCATGTCACAGCAGCATCTTCTTCTTCAGCAGTATCTTCTTCTTCAGCAGTTAGGCATGTACCTTGTACTTTGGGTTAAGAATATAGGCAAGAAAATGAGGTGGAGCAAGTGCTTGATCCATCCACTTTTTTACTGCTTGTCATTTAACTTTGTTGTTGGATATTTCTTTCTTCACTGTCTCTAGAAGTTCCTTCCAAAGTTCACCAGCATCAGCACTACCACAGCAATCTTTCGGCAGTTTGTCCAAGATTATGGAAATAGGCTCAATACACTGAAACCTGTCTCCTACATTTCTCGGTATCCAATGTTGACTACTTTAGCTATGATCGTTCCATCTATTTTGTAACGATTTTCTTCAAATTGTCATCAGAATAGGCCAGTTCTTAATAAATAGCTCAAAACAGTGAGCCACTGAATTCCATTGTACATCTTGCAGGAGAATTAGTTTGGATCTTCCTGCTCTCTTCGGTGAAGCTGAAGCAACGTGATTGTTGTCGAAGTATTTTTCAATTTCAGCATTTTCCTTTATTTCTGGAGTTGTACTTAAGTCTTTGGCTAAATGATGCATCAAATGAGCACTGTATTCATATTCTCTTCATTATCTTTGTCTAGATTTCTTTGCGCCACTTGCAGCATTGTCTGTGACAAAGCTACGCACTTGACACTTGAATTTTTGTTTAGTTTGTTACAGCTTTTACTGCTACTTCTCTATTCTGCTATATGGGCATTTCCTAATACATCAGTTGACATACAAGCACATATGACTAAATCATTGTGTACATTGCTCAACCCATCAAGACTCAGATTAATGAATTTCCCTGTTTTTTGCACACTATTCAATTTTCTTCTCATACACTGTATTCAGCAACCTTCCAGCAATGTCTGCATTGCAGGGTGGAGGATAGCCTGATCATGACTGAACTATGTCAATGAAATGTTTGTTCTGAACAAGACAAAAGGGAGAATGTGTTGCATAAATGAACCAACCAGTCTTTGCATCTACGGAGTTTTGCTGGTCCTGATTACAAACTCATCCATGGGTTTATTAGATAATGAAGAAAGTCTTTTTTTTTTAATACAGGTTATTTACTATCTGATATATGTTTAGTTGCAGCACTGGTGGTGATGACAGAGATGACTCTGAATTGTGGACGTGAAGATGATATCTAAGCTGGACCCTGAAACAAAAGAGGATTTAAAAAAAAAAAGTCACTTTCACTCACTAAAAAAAAAACATTTCAGAAGTCCAGCAGTGACAGTAAAAATGTAGCTGATAAATACTCCCACAACAAACTAACATCCCAATTATATTTTGAACACAAACATTTTGAAATTCATAAGTAATCAATCCACTCAAAGCACAAATTTATGAGAATAATGTAAGTCATCACGTACTGTCATGTAAGACACGGCTAGCAGTCCACAAGAATGATGCAAAAATAAGTTTACTAACCGGTTGGTCCAGATAGTTCAGACATGTCCACATCATCATCGTCACACTCATTGCCTTCTGAAGAGCATTTTTCATAATGTTGTTTCATTCTAATAACCCAAGCTTGCGTCTCTCTGTTGCACTGTTTACATTTGCCACATATTCCTTTTATTAGCCAGAGGTACAGGAGTTTCCTGAAAATATTCCCAAATAGCATCTTTTTTATGACCTGCAGCCACAGTAGGTGTTTCTTCCTCCAGTCCCCAGGTGTTGAAATCAACACTAAGGGCTGCACTCTGAAGAATGTTGTCTCTTCTTCCCAGTGTCCTGCTTTGAGACCAGTGTTCCTTCGTTCTTGTTGCACTCTCTGCTCCTTCTCCCTTGTTATCTAACTTCCCTGCTCCACCCTCACCCCCAGAAAAACAAAACAACTAACAATAATCCAAGACTTCTACTCCTGTAACCCACATGCTTTTTGTACGGCAGTATTTGAATTGTTGTAGAGACAGAGAAGGAGACAGTGGAGAAATTACTGAATTTCTGTTTCTTTGTATCTCTTTCTGTGTACACACACAAGGGGACAGAGCAAAGCCATTTATGTGAAGTAACCAGAACTATCCAGAGGCGAGGGCTGATAGTTACTGGGCAGATCAGTGTTTTTCCATGATCTGGAGAGTAAATTTCCATGGTGGGTGGAGTCATAAATATTCATAATTTGAGAACTGCGCCAATCAGAGCTCAGGTAGAGAGAGGCTATCACATAGGAGCGTGAGACCACTCAGGTCAGCTCAGTGGATGGTCCTGACGATACACGATGCTGTCTCCTGGAGTCAAAGGCCAGGGTCCCCATGCCTGTAATGACTTTGACAGTCTCTTGAAATGAGTAGCACAGCCCCTGGTTTCCCCACAGAAGCAAGCTGTTAATACAGTACACAACCTATTGTGCCATATCTATAAAGCTGGACCTCAAAAGTTGGATGTTTTTCCCCTGGTTCTTTCTCTATATAGAAAAGCAGCCTTTAACTCCAAGTGTTTGATAGAGATTCATGGATTCAACACATTTTTTTTTATTTAAATGCTTTACAAGATTATAATAATCGTAGGCCTTAACATATTTTATATAAAATTCAGATTCCACTTAAAGCAGATTTTTAATAAAAAAAAATATAATTTAAATAACAAATCTGTTTTATTTTATTTTTTTAAAAGTAATTGAATCTTTATCCATCCTGATATCCTATTTCCTATTTTGGGCACAGCTGGAGAGGTAGCAGGCATTAGCCAGGAGTCATTTACTGGATCAGGGTGTCCCTGACTGAAGAGGGACTCAGTGGACTAGCCAGACGACGTGGCAGTTTCCAGATGTAGCATGTGTGCCACCCTGCCAGGAGCTCCTGTAATTATTTGTATTCATCACATGGTAGCACCACAAAGGAGTCTGCCACAGAGTGGCTGGCCCCTTAAGGGAAGATGGGGGACCCTCCAGTGCACCTGTGACAATCTTAACTTGTCTCCCCAGGTGGGAAAATGAATTTGGTTATGTGACTAACTCAGGCCAAGCCTAGGGATATAAGGGGGAGGATTGAGGGAGAGTAGAGTTCCTCAAAGAGGAGCTGCTGAAGCCAGCTGCTGGAGGAACTGATGTGTGTATGCGGGGGGGGGGGGCAGTGATGAGCTGCCAAAATCTTAACAACTGGTTCCACCCCCGCCCCCCGGGACTCCTGCCCCATCCAACCCCCCGCGTTCCTTGATGCCCCACCCCAGGACCCCTGCCCCATCCACCCCCCTCCCCTGTCTGCCCCCAGAACCGAGAAGGAGGGTCTCTTGGGCCACCATAGTGGGTGCCCACCCCACCCCTAAGAGCCAGAGGGACCTGCCAAGGGGGCGAGGTGGGGAGTCCCGGAGGTGCTTACCTGGGGCAGCTCCCAGGAAGCATCCAGCAGGTCCCTCTGGCTCCTAGGGGCGGGAGAGCGTAGCTGGAGGGGAGCAGGGGGAGCCGCCGCTCCCCCCACTGATCACATCAAAAGTGGCGCCTTAGGCGCCAACTCCCTGGGTGCTCCGGAGCTGGAGCGCCCATGGAGAAAATTTGGCGGGTGCAGAGCACCCGCCGGCAGCTCTCCGCCCCATGCCCGGCCCCAGCTAACCTCCACTCTGCCCCCGTATCCGTCCCTGAATGCACCGCCCCACTCTGCTTCTCCCCCCACCCCGACTTCCCACGAATC
The DNA here is from genome assembly GCF_965152275.1 of Natator depressus. Taxonomy (NCBI): domain Eukaryota; kingdom Metazoa; phylum Chordata; order Testudines; family Cheloniidae; genus Natator; species Natator depressus. Next base: position 204,042,167 of record NC_134234.1, on the reverse strand, counting down.
AGCTGTTTGGGAAGCCTGGAAGGGCTGAGAAGCAGGCAGTGGCTTCACACTCAGGCTGAGGGTGGTGGAGGTGAGCTGGGGCGAGGAGCGGTTCCCCTGCGCACCCCCACCCCCGGGTTACCACCTCGTGCTCCCCCCCACCCCACCCCAGCTCACCTCCGCCTCCCTGGGCCTGAGTGTGAAGCCACCGCCTGCTTCTCAGCCCGCCCTGGCTTCCAGCGCGAACAGCTGATTCGCGGGAAGCGTGGGGGTGGGGGCGGAGAAGCAGAGCGGGGTGGCGCGTTCAGGGGAGGAGGCGGAGGCGGAGCGGAGGTGAGCTGGGGTTGGGGGTGGGGTGGGGCGGGGAGCTGCCGGTGGGTGCTCAGCCCTGGAGCACCCATGGAGTCGGCGCCTAAGGCTTTTGGCCGGTTAAATTTAGAAGCCCTTTTAGAACCAGTTGTCCCTCGCGGAACCGGTGGGAACCAGCTCCAGCTCACCAGTGTGTGGGGGGGAGAAGTTTGCTGGTTAGGAGCCCCAGGAAGGAGGGCTGTGTAACCCCTAAACTTAAGTGGGGAGCTACAGGCCATGGAGGCCAGGACTTAGTTATGGTCCCAGGAAAGAGAACCATGAGACCCTAGACTTGAAGGATGAACTATGGGCTGGGGAGGCCAGAACTTAAAGCCAAAGTCCTGAGAAAGAGAGAATTGTGAGACCCTAACCCTGAGGAGTGACCAGAAAGGAACTGTGGTGGGAGCTGAACGATGCTGAATAAATTAGACCCCAGGAGATACGGAATATTCTTTCAAAGATTTGGCTGTGACTGGATTATTCTGGGGGAACTCAGAGGGAAACTGAGGCAGGGTGCCTGTCGGCCCGCTCCAGGCTATGAGGGAGCACCCAGGGATGGCACCTAGTTACAGAGCCAATGTTGTTACCTGGAGAGTTACATCTCCCTCAGGAGGTCCCTCAGGACCTGTCCTCGTGCTTAGTGTGACGATCCCCAAAGTAGGAAGAGGTGGTGGAGCCTACTCCTCATGTAGTGGTAGTTGAGGCTGGACTACCTGGAGAGATGCAGGAGCTGAGGGGACAACTTCCAAAGCCATAGGGGGAGGTGTTTGTGTTACAAGTGGAAAGATAGTCCCTCTGTCCATGGCCTCTATATAGGGCTACAAAAGTAGTTAGAGGAGCTCTTGCACAAAACCTTCTCATTTGCAGGGACAGAGGTGCAGCTACCCTGAGGAACAGTAGCAGACAGCATTTTCCCTGTGCCAAGGACTCTCAAAGCCCACTTCACATGTAAGTGAGTGTGACTCCTGCCAGCCCCAGAACAAAGATATCCATGCCAGAGGGCATGGGGATGGTTCTGGGCTAGAGGAGGAGGCTTCCATCTCAAAGGGCAGCATGGCACAGAGTCTCAATGTGGAGGGAGTCAGTGGGGTGCAAAATGGGGGGAGCGTGTGCTGCAGGCAGTACTGGGGACCCCTGCACTGTCACTCTGGCTGGAGAGATCAGTTCTGGTGCATCTGGTGGACTATAAGGTCGATAGAAAGCTGGCTAGATTGTCGGGCTCAACAGGTAGTGATCAATGGCTCCATGTCTAGTTGGCAGCCGGTATCAAGTGGAGTGCCCAAGGGGTCGGTCCTGGGGCCGGTTTTGTTCAATATCTTCATAAATGATCTGGAGGATGATGTGGATTGCACCCTCAGCAAGTTTGCAGATGACACTAAACTGGGAGGAGAGGTAGATACGCTGGAGGGTAGGAATAGGATACAGAGGGACCTAGACAAATTGGAGGATTGGGCCAAAAGAAATCTGATGAGGTTCAACAAGGACAAGTGCAGGGTCCTGCACTTAGGACGAAAGAATCCAATGCACCACTACAGACTAGGGACCGAATGGCTCGGCAGCAGTTCTGCAGAAAAGGACCTAGGGGTTACAGTGGACGAGAAGTTGTATATCAGTCAACAGTGTGCCCTTGTTGCCAAGAAGGCCAATGGCATTTTGGGATGTATAAGTAGGGGCATTGCCAGCAGATCGAGGGACGTGATCGTTTCCCTCTGTTCGACATTGGTGAGGCCTCATCTGGAGTACTGTGTCCAGTTTTGGGCCCCACACTACAAGAAGGATGTGGAAAAATTGGAAAGAGTCCAGTGGAGGGCAACAAAAATGATTAGGGGACTGAAACACATGACTTATGAGGAGAGGCTGAGGGAACTGGGATTATTTAGTCTTCAGAAGAGAAGAATGAGGGGGGATTTGATAGCTGCTTTCAACTACCTGAAAGGGGGTTCCAAAGAGGATGGCTCTAGACTGTTCTCAGTGGTAGCAGATGACAGAACAAGGAGTAAGGGTCTCAAGTTGCAGTGGGGGAGATTTAGGTTGGATATTAGGAAAAACTTTTTCACTAGGAGGGTGGTGAAACACTGGAATGCGTTACCTAGGGAGGTGGTGAAATCTCCTTCCCTAGAAGTTTTTAAGGTCAGGCTTGACAAAGCCCTGGCTGGGATGATTTAGTCGGGGATCGGTCCTACTTTGAGCAGGGCGTTGGACTAGATGACCTCCTGAGGTCCCGTCCAACCCTGATATTCTATGACTCTATGATCATCCCTAGAACAGTGCCGGCACTGCTTTTTCTTTGGAGGAGCCAGAGATGTTTCTCTTCTTCCTTGTGGCAGGAGCAGCTGGGTGAGGATTGTGATAGTGCCAAGTTACCAGTGTTGGGCTTCGCTATTGGAGGAGACATTGATCCTTCCTGGGGGAGCAGGAAGGTTGACATCAAGGAGTAGTCTGGAAGCTGTTTGGGGTTGATGGGATAATGTCCCAAACATGCGTGCCAAGTCTGAGGACTCCGGAAGAATCTTGGCAGGGATCACTGGTGAATGTGGTCCCTGGGGCTTCCTGAACTTCTATGCCCCAGCTGGGGACTTCATGGACTTAGATGACCCCATGCTCAAACTCCATGTAGAGTCTGGTGCAGATGTTGGAGCAAGAGCCAATAACTCGGCCCACTGGGTGGCTGTGGGCTTTTGGTATGCTGTGTGGAACGCTGGCCCCTGAAGTTTCAGGCTATGTCTTTGAGACATCTCCAGTTAGGTGGGCCCAGAGACAGAGTGCTATATCCTGATAGGCTCAAGCTGTGCAGTGGGCTTGAGAGTGGGACACCCCTGGAGAGAAGAGGCTATCACTTCATGAGACATTAGACTCTGGAAAGATCAAGGAACATGATTCACATTGTGGGTATCCTTTCTGGCACTCGGGACTGGGCATGACCTCAGCACCAAGCCAAACCCTGGTGGGGAGAGGAAAAGTTCTCTAAATTCTATCTAACTTAATTATCTTGACTTAGATTGAACACTCTTTGGGGAAGAGACTGTTTTATTCTGTGTTTGCACAGCACCTAGCACAGTGGGGTTCTGGTCCATGAGTAGGGCTCCTAGGCTCTACCAGAATAGTAATAACAATTTTTAAAAACTAATGTAGAAAGGGGCACTGGGTGAAGGGCTGTGGACACTGGCAGGGCTCGGGCTTATGATCTCTAACAGCATATTAACTATAAATGTTTCAATTGTCCAACACTATCAATGTCTAAACAACAAAATTGAGGGGAATTTGATAAATTAAAAAAACCCAGTGATTTCCCAAACAAGTCTTCCTTGTATTACTTAGATTAACAAGAGCCACTGCTAATTCTTACGTTTGAGAGAAAAACATTAAGATTTACGCATTAGAACATTTGAACTTGTGCTCAATTAGTAAAATATGGTTCTTCTGTTACCACATTAGCAAATGTTAAAAGTTCAATTATTTTGGGGAAAAATAAAAAAACCTACAATTTCTACAGTCCTCATTGACTAGGGTAACATGATAACTGACATTAACTACAAAACTCAGCACATTGTGTTCAGTGATATTTGTAATCCATGTTGGATAAACATTTAATGTCCTCAGTTACAAAACATAATTTTCAATTATCTCATCAGGAGAGCTGAGCACATAATGGATTTTTCAGTTTGCTGGCAATTCTTAAAAATATATATATATTGTTTTGGGTTGAATTGAAAATGAAATTTTCAGTACATTGAAATGTTCAAAATTTGTTTCGGGTCAAATGAAATGTTTCATTCTGATTTTGAGTATTCTAAAACCCTTTTTTTTTAAAAAAAAAATTAAAGGAAATTTCCAAATGAAGAGTCATTTTGAATTGAAAAATGGAAACGTTTCATTTAGAAAATATGGCAATGAAATGTTTCAAATGTTTTGGAATTTGTTTAGTATTTTTTAGACCAAAACAATTCAGTGAAATGTACGTGAATTCTTGATTTGGCAACACCAAAACATTTCTTCAATCTTTCATAAAAATACAAAAAGGTTGAAAAACTTCACCCAGCTCTATTCATTAGCTGAAAGATTCCACCGTTAGGACATTGATCTTTGAAAATCGATCATATTAAAGACAATATCAGCAGTGAACTTGCAAAAATATATTCTTTCTTATACGTAGATGTGACTAAGGGCATGGCTACACTTGCAGATATAGAAAGCTGAGAGTTAAACCAGCCCTCGGAGACCGCAGCAGGGAAAGCGCGGCCGTGTGTTCACACTGTCAGCTGCTAGTGCAGTGGTATGGCCACATTTGCGGCACTTGCAGCAGCATTGAGAGCGGTGCATTATGGGCAGCTATCCCACAGAGCACCTCTTCCCATTCTGGCGCTGTGGCTTGTGGGAAGGGGGTGGGGAGTGCGGGGCATTCTGGGTCCTGTCCCAATGCCCTGTGATGCATCACTTCGCATCCCAGCAATCCCTGTGCTTCTGTCCACATTTGGCGCCATTTTTCAACGTTTTTTGTACTGGGCGTTCTGTCTTTCCTTTTGGTCTGCGGGAATGGATCCTGAACTTGTGAGGAATATGCTGATGGGTCTCGCCAGCACGTCACAAACTGCAGTCGAGTTACTGCTAAAGCTACAAAGTCACAGTTAGGGGTGCGACCATGATGTCGACTCGCATAACGCATACAACACTAGATTGCTTGAGGCATTCATGGACATGCTCAGCACCATGGAACGCGGCTTCTGGGCTTGGAAAACAGGCACTGAGTGGCGGGATCACATCATCCTGCAAGTCTGGGATGACGAGCAGTGGCTGCAGAACTTTCGGATGAGGAAAGTCACTCTCATGGGACTGTGCGCTGAGCTCGCCCCCACCCTGCGGCGCAAGGACACGAGATTGAGGGCTGCCCTGCCTGTGGAGAAGCAGGTGGCTATTGCAATCTGGAAGCTGGCAACTCCAGACAGCTACCGATCAGTCACTAACCAGTTTGGAGTGGGAAAGTCGACCGTTGGAATCGTGTTGATGCAAGTTTGCAGGGCCATTAATCGCATCCTGCTCAGAAGAACCGTGACTCTGCGTAACGTGCAGGACATTATATCTGGCTTTGCACAAATGGGTTTCCCTAACTGTGGAGGGGCGAAAGATGGGACGTATATTCCAATTCTGGCACCAGCCCACCTAGCCTTCGAGTACGTTAATTGGAAGGGGTATTTCTCTATGGTTCTCCAGGCACTTGTGGATCACCGTGGGCGTTCCATTGACATTAAGGCAGGCTGGCCCGGAAAGGTGCATGACGCACGCATCTTTTGGAGCACTGGCCTGTTCAGCAAGCTGCAAGCTGGGACTTTCTTCCCAGACCAGAAGATCACCATAGGGGAAGTTGAAATGCCTACTGTGATCCTTGGAGACCCCGCTTACCCTTTGATGCCGTGGCTTATGAAACCCTACACAGGAGCCTTGACAGCAGCAAGGAGCGGCTCAACAACAGGCTGAGTTGGTGCAGAATGACTGTGTGCGCTTTTGGCTGTTTAAAGGGCTGCTGTTTTCCGCCCCCGGGAAAGCCCAAGACCCTCTGGCCTGGGGTACTGGCCAGGAGGAGCCGAGCCCTGCATGTGCCAAAGCCCCGCACAGCACTGGCATGGGGAAGCCTCTCTGCCCCTCAGCTAAGCTCTGGAGTGGCGGGAAGCGATTTCCAGCCTGTTCACGCCCCAAACCTGCAGGCTTCACAGCAGCCCCCTGGGCAGGGGCTTAGCAACCCTCTCCCGCTGCCTTGGGTCCTGCCCCCAGGGAGTGTAGGGCTGCTCTGTCCCCTAGGTGCCCTCCCTTGCTGAGCCACCTCTCTGGACAGTTCACTGAAGCCCCTGCAGTCAGGTTCCCTGGGCTCTGGTGCACAACGCATCCTTAGGGCTTAACCCCTTCCTGCCTGCGCTGTAGCTGAGGGTGGCTTATGTCAGTGGCCAGCAGCAGCCTGGAGGTATTAGCTGCCTTTCAACACTGTGTGGGCAGGAAGGGACAAGCTGCTTCCAGCCACACTGGGGCTGGAGGGAGGAGGGGAGAGAAACTCTGTAAAGACACGGGCCAGGTCATCCCTTCCCTCTCCTCCTCCCCTGTGGCTGGAAGCAGTCCCGTCCCTTCCCTCCCACACAGAGCTCAAAGGCTGCTGCTGGCCACATTCTGGTGTGAACCCTGGCAGAAATCTGGGTGGGGGGGAATGTGACTCTGCGTCCCCCACCACATGTTGCCTTGGGAAGACATGGCACCAGGTACCAAGAGAGACAGGTCTGTCCCAGGGGCCCAGACAGGCATGGAGGCCAGAGATCGCCAGGCAGGGAGGTTTGGGTCAGTCGGTTACCCTCCCGTGTGAGAGAGGTGTACATAAATATGTGTGTGTGTCACCCCTCCTTGTGTGAACCCTAAAGCCTTAAAGATAAGGTAAATAAAAAAAATCGAACAATGCAGTATTTCTGTTTAACAGGGGCTCAGTCTACTTGATGATTTGAAAGTTTGTACAGCATAGTTCTGATTGATTGCTGTTGAACTTGCTTTAATATGAGTAATTTTATCAGGTGTCCTGTATTCAGCATAGGGAAATATGGTCACCCTATTCTTAAAGAGGGCAGAGGACTATAAAAAGAAAGGGGAACACCGCAAGGGACCCACTCCTCCTTGCTCACTCTGTCCATCAATTCACTTCACCATAAGAAACACCAGAAGGGGTCTATTGAGAGCATGTGGTACATGGATGTGCACAAATCCATGGGGCCGGATCTAATGCACCTGAGGGTCCTGAGGGAATTGGCTGATGTGATTGCAGAGCCATTGGCCACTATCTTTGAAAACTCGTGGCGATCGGGGGAGGTCCCAGATGACAGGAGAAAGGCAAATAGAATGCCTATATTTAAAAAAGGGAAGAAGGAGAATCATGGAAAAATCATGGAGCAGGTCCTCAAGGAATCCATTCTGAAGCACTTGGAGAAGAGGAAGGTGATCAGGAACAGTCAACAAGGATTCACCGAGGACAAGTCATGCCTGACGGACCTGATTGCCTTCTATGATGAGATAACTGGCTCTGTGGATATGGGGAAAGTGGTGGACGTGATATACCTTGATTTTAGCAAAGCTTTTGATACAGTCTCCCACAGTATTCTTGCCAGCAAAAGTTTAAAAAGTATGGATTGGATGAATGAACTATAAGGTGGATAGAAAGCTGGCTATATCATCAGGCTCAACAGGTAGTGATCAATGGCTCCATGTCTCGTTGGCAGCCGGTATCAAGCAGAGTGCCCCAGGGGTCTGTCCTGGGGCCGGTTTTGTTCAACATCTTCCTTAATGATCGGGATGATTTGCACCCTCAGCAAGTTCACAGATGACACTAAGCTGGGGGGAGAGGTAGACACGCTGGAGGGTAGGGAAAGGGTCCAGAGTGACCTAGACAAATTGGAGGATTGGGCTAAGAGAAATCTGATGAGGTTCAATAAGGACAAGTGCAGAGTCCTGCACTTAGGGTGAAAGAATCCCATGCACCGCTACAGGCTGGGGACTGACTGGCTAAGTGGAAGTTCTGCAGAAAAGGACCTGGGGATTACAGTGGACGAGAAGCTAGATGAGTCAACAGTGTGCCCTTGTTGCGAAGAAGGCTAACAGCATATTGGGCTCCATTAGTAGGAGCATTGCCAGCTGATCAAGGGAAGTGATTATTCCCCTCTATTCGGCACTGGTGAGGCCACATCTGGAGTACTTCATCCAGTTTTGGGCCCCCGCCCCACTAGAGAAGGGATGTGGACAAATTGAAGAGAGTCCAGCAGAGGGCAACGAAAATGATTAGGGGGCTGGGGCACATGACTTACGAGGAGAGGCTGAGGGAACTGGGGTTACTTAGTCTGCAGAAGAGAAGAGTGAGGGGGGATTTGATAGCAGCCTTCAACTACCTGATGGGGGGTTCCAAAAGGGATGGAGCTCGGCTGTTCTCAGTGGTGGCAGATGACAGAACAAGGAGCAGTGGTCTCAAGTTGCAGAGGGGGAGGTTTAGGTTGAATATTAGGAAACACTATTTCAGTAGGAGGGTGGTGAAGCGCTGGAATGGGTTACCTAGGGAGGTGGTGGAATCTCCGTCCTTAGAGGTTTTTAAGCCCCAGCTTGACAAAGCCCTGCCTGGGATGATTTAGTTGGTGTTGGTGCTGTGTAGAGAAGTGAGACTCACCGGTGCGGCACCTCCTGCTGGTTATCCTGGGAATTAATTCAATTCCAGCTCAGAGCACCCTCTGCTAGCTGGCAGCCCACCTGCCTTTGGCCCCGTGTCCTTCCCAGACCCCGGTGCCCCTTTACCTCAGGGTTCTGCCCCCAGCAGTACCCCCTTATTCTGTAAAAAGAAAAGAAGTACTTGTGGCACCTTAGAGACTAACAAATTTATTTGAGCAGAAGCTTTCGTGAGCTACAGCTCACTTCATCGGATGCATGCAGTGGAAAATACAGTGGGGAGATTTTATATACACAGAGAACATGAAACAATGGGTGTTACCATACACACTGTAACAAAAGTGATCAGGTAAGGAGAGCTATTACCAGCAGGAGAGCAGGAGCTGGGGCGGGGAACCTTTTGTAGTGATAATCAAGGTGGGCCATTTCCAGCGGTTGACAAGAACATCTGAGGAACAGTGGCGGGGAGGAGGAATAAACATGAGGAAATAGTTTTACTTTGTGTAATGACACATCCACTCCCAGTCTTTATTCAAGCCTAATTTAATGGTGTCCAGTTTGCAAATTAATTCCAATTCAGCAGTCTCTCATTGGAGTCTGTTTTTGAAGTTTTTTTGTTAAAGAATTGTGACTTTTAGGTCTGTAGTCGAGTGACCAGAGAGATTGAAGTGTTCTCCAACTGGTTTTTGAATGTTATAATTCTTGATGTCTTTTTCGTGTCCATTTATTATTTTACGTAGAGACTGTCCGGTTTGGCCAATGTACATGGCAGAGCGGCATTGCTGGCACATGATGGCATATATCACATTGGTAGATGTGCAGGTAAACGAGCCTCTGATAGTGTGGCTGATGTGATTAGGCCCTATGATGGTGTCCCCTGAATAGATATGTGGACACAGTTGGCAACGGGCTTTGTTGCAAGGATAGGTTCCTGGGTTAGTGGTTCTGTTGTGTGGTTACTGGTGAGTATTTGCTTCAGGTTGGGGGGCTGTTTGTAGGCAAGGACTGGCCTGTCTCCCAAGATTTGTGAGAGTGTTGGGTCATCCTTCAGGATAGGTTGTAGATCCTTGATGATGCGTTGGAGAGGTTTTAGTTGGGGGCTGACGGTGACGGCTAGTGGCGTTCCGTTATTTTCTTTGTTGGGCCTGTCTTGTAGTAGGTAACTTCTGGGTACTCTTCTGGCTCTGTCAATCTGTTTCTTCACTTCTTTTTGCGGATGCAGACTAACACGGCTGCTACTCTGAAACCCTTACTCTGTGTTTCCCCTCCCAGGGGAACCCCCAACCCTCTATCCCCACCTTGCCTCAGTGGCTACTGCCAGTCATCATCTAGCCCCCACTCACTTTGGCAGACTGCAGTGTAATGGCCACTCCTCATTGACAATGGGGAAGGACCTGCTGCCTTTGCCTATTCCCGGGCTGCACCTCTGCAGTGCCAGTACCTTCTATAGGCCTTGCACAAGGCTTGCAGCCTGGGGAGTTACCAGGCTGGAGCTCCCCAGCTCCTCTTGCCTTTCCCCAGGACTACTCTACCTCAGGTACCCTTCTCTCCTAGGCAGCTAAGTCCTTCTCTCTCCACCACTAGAGAGAGACTGACTCAGTGCCTGACTTGCAGCCTCTTTTATAGGGACAGCTGTGGCCTGACTGGGGCATGGCCCCAGCTGTGGCTGCTTCCCCAATCAGCCTAGCCTTTCACAGGAGCGGGGTAACTGCCCCACCACATTTTGCTTTGAGCAGGGGATTGGACTAGACCTCCTGAGGTCTCTTCTAACCCTAATCTTCTATGATTCTAAAAACTCTACTTTGAATTTAACATAGTTTAAGATGGGCCACAGTTGCATATTTTTGTTATAACCATTTCTGACTTGTATGCCTCATTACTTGTGTTCACTTAAAATCTCTCTCTTTGAAGTTAATAAACTTGTTTTATTGTTTTGTCTAATCCAGTGTGTTTAAATTGAAGTGTTTGGGGAAGCTCCATTTGAGGTGACAAAATCTGTGCACGTTATTTCCATTGATGAACTAACAGACCTATATAAATCTGTATTGTCCCTGAGAAGGCTGGGCAGTACAGGACATAGGGGGAAAATCTGGGACGGAAAATGAGTTGGGGTCACCCTGCAGTATAACCAGGCTGGTAAAAGTTCATGTGTGGCTGGCTGCAGCACACAGAGACCAAGCTGGGAATGATTTGCATGCTGGAGGTTGTTTGTGAGCAGTCTGAGACAAACAACTGGGATAAACAACTTACATACCACCTTATGTGCTTTATGACCTTTGTTTGTTACCTCCCCTTGTACCTTGTTCCTGATATCCCAGACAAAACATCCCTATTCATTATTTTGTTACACTCCAATCTAGTACAAGATAAAATGGTTTATCTGTACTAGCCTTCTGGAATGTATTCAGGTAAATATTTAAGTGCCTGGTAATGCCTATGTTTTAGCAATGCTCGCAGCAACTTTGCCAAGTTCACGTACTGGGAAGTGAACTTGTAAGCATCTGCTTTAATGCGTGGCCTGAGTCTGGTTCACAGCCTCTGGTTCAGACCTCAGGTCTTGCACCAAGCCCAGTGTACCAGGCTCTCTCCACTACACCTGCAAGGTGCTGAACTCTCTGTCCTGACACAGCAAAACATGTGTGAGTAATCCCATGGGCTTCAGCAGGGCTCTTGGCATGCTTACAATTAAACATGCATCAGTGATTTACTGCCCCAAGGACAGAGCGCCGAGTACCTTGCAGGATCAAGCCCCCAGAACTCAGGCTAAGGTATCAGAGGGACCCTAAGAGCTGGAAGGGCTCCGTTTACAGGCCAGTGAGGACAGATACCACTCACTGCATATCTCACCAGTCTGAGATGGTGGAATGATCTTCCCCAAGAACCAGGGACCATCACAAACCTCATCCACTTCCCATTCCAAGGGCAAGGTGCAGTTTGTTGTCTTTGCCGTCTCTGACATAAACATAGAACAACATGAGTATTAAAAACCAAACAAAAAACCAACCAGGAAACCCCTGCTAATACAAGACACTCCCTCCACTCCACATGCTTTTCCCCCCAGGGAGGGGATGAGAGAACAAACAACACGTGACAGATGTTAGTCATGTTGCTTAAGGCACTACGGCAAAATGCTCAGATACTGCAGTGATCAGGCCAGTATAAGAACTTATATAGAATAGATATGTCAACAAAGGGAAGAAATATTAATGAATGAGATGAGCCAGCCTTTCCCACTGTAAAAGTTCTGACCTGACCGCCCACCCCCAGCTCTGCTGGTGCACCGCATTCCTGGCCTGCACAGCTCACTGCTACTCCAGTCCTGCAAATGTCACCACGATGCTAATCCACCTCACTCTTAGACCTGCAGCTCCCCCTATTATCCCAGCTCTGACTTTCTTCTTTGAGCAGAGACTGAGAACTATGCCCAAGTGTGTGATAATGTTATGATTTAGAGGAGAGAGTTTGCTAAATAATTTTTTTTTTTTTTAAATAGCATGATCACCATCATCATAATCCTGGTAGCAGTGATTGTGCTGATCATCGGCTTTGGTGTTTCAGGTATGTGATTACTTCCTGGCAGCATTTTTTGCCCAATCTGAGCATCGTTCTGTTGCATCTCAGTTGGCATTTTGGAAGCACATGCCACTGGGCAATCATCCTGCTGAAGGATGGACTCCCCTACCCCCCCGGCCCTGTGAGTTTGCTTCAACTGAAATTTTAGGCTTCTTGTTAATCTCAGAATATTTCAGTACTGGTATGAGTCTGTGATAACTTTTTTAACTGAGTCTGGGGTCCTGCATTCTAATCCTAGCTCAGACCCTAGTATGCTGTGTAGTATCTGTCATAGAATCATAGATGATTAAGGTTGGAAGAGACCTCAGGAGGTCATCTAGTCCAACCCCCTGCTCAAAGCAGGACCAACACTAACTAAATCATCCCAGCCAGAGCTTTGTCAAGCGGGCCTTAAAAACCAAGGATGGAGAGTCCACCACCTCCCTAGGTAACCCATTCCAGTTCTTCACCACCCTCCCACTGAAATAGGTTTTCCTAATATCCAACCTAGACCTCCCCCACTGTAGCTTGAGACAATTGCTTCTTGTTCTGTCATCTGCCACCACTGAGAACAGCTGAGCTCCATCCCCTTTGGAACCCCCCTTCAGGTAGTTGAAGGCTGCTATCAAATCCCCCCTCACTCTTCTCTTCTGCAGACTAAATAACCCCACTTCCCTCAGCCTCTCCTCGTAAATCAAGCCCCCTAATCATTTTCGTTGCCCTCCGCTGGACTCTCTCCAATTTGTCCACATCCCTTCTGTAGTGGGGGGACCAAAACTGGATGCAGTACTCCAGGTGTGGCCTCACCAGTGCTGAATAGAGGGGAATAATCACTTCCCTCGATCTGCTGGCAATGCTCCTACTAATACAGCCCAATATGCCATTAGCCTTCTTGGCAACCAGGGCACACTGTTGACTCATATCCAGCTTCTCGTCCATTGTAATCCCCAGGTCCTTTTCTGCAGACCTTTCCGAAGTCCTTTTCGGGCAAGTCACTTTGTTGTGTCAGTTTCCCCCCTCTGTGGGGAAAAAACAGCATGTGATCATGTAATTAAAGACTGTGTCATAATGCATACGCAAAAGAGGGATGAATTAAGGTTCCACAGGCCACTTTATTTCTGTAATTTCCTGCCTTCTGAGGATTTCTCTTTGGAATCTTAATAGCCTTCTTTTAACATAGTTTGTTTTGTATATAAGTTCCTAGGGTTTTAAAAAGGAAAAAACAAATTCTATTTATAAGCAATTATCATGGCCACCTCTTACAGATTATAATGAGGGTTTGCACTCACAACCTTCAACACTTCAGCACATTTTCAGCTTGCGCTAATTGGGCAGCTCTGCTAGCTGGCAGCAGGCACAGACTGCTATACTCTATGGACCCGCTGCTACAGGATGCATAATACATTATAACAGTGGGTTACATATGCAAGGAAGATCCATTCTACAGTCAGCATAGCCAAGTACATAGAAGCAGTGTGGCTAAATAGAGCTACCAAATTAGAGTGCTAGGTTCTCTTCCTAGTTCTGCTGTAATATCTCAGTGGGGTGTGAAGCCTTGTTCCATAATGTGCATTGTGAAAGACATGGTGAGTGGATGAAGTGAAACGTAATCTTATGATGATCTGGTTCCCAGTTCAGTGCACCTTCCCCAGGACAGTGAAATCTGCTGGTGTGGGATGGAGGAGGGATACAAGGATCCATTTTGCCTGATTCTGTTTGGCTTTTTATACAGCCCTTGGCACTGTAGTACTATCTAAAAGTGCATAAGGTGACATGACTAGCCATCTGTCATGTGTGATTGTTCTTTCTCTCTTCCTCTTCCCACGGAGAAAGTATGTGTGCTTTATGCTTTATTTTGTTTCAAATAATGTAATATGTACACTTTGCTATGTGTACTCAAGACAGCAGGTTGAAGAAATGCCTCTGGGAATGGAAGGGGGTGAGTTTTGTGTGATGCTTCTTTGTTCCTGGGGGAGTTTGTTCCAGTTTTGGATCAGCCTCTGAGAAAGCTGTACAAAGATGAGCTCTAGCATTGTGTGGACAATTCCATTGTGCCTGAGGAATGAAGTTGTTAGCTCATTGCAGAGCTCTAGGCAATCTTTTAGGTATCCTGGTACCAAACTACTGAGGACTGAGGCCTTGAACTTGACTTGCTATTCTGTGGGAAGCCAGCCTAAAGAGCAAGGGCAGGTTTGATATCCTTACGGTAGCCAGTGTTGCTGAGTACACATGCTGCTGCATTCTGAGCCAATTGGAGTTTTCTGACAGCTGAGGGCTTCCTGCCAAGCTATATGGCATTGCCATAGTCCAGATGGGAAAAGACAAAGCCATTTATTACTGAGGCCAGGTCATCAGCCGCCAGGATGGGACACAGTCTCCTGAGTAGCTGTAGATGATGGAACATGCTACTTGCAGTTGTTGATAGAACAGGTTGCTTGTCTGCGTCCCATTCAGAAGTCCAGTTCTGTGCAACCATAGGAAAGAACTAAGGGGAATAAGGAGGAAGAATTGTGTTTACAATTAATATAATCAAATTGGGAGGCCGGGTAGCCAGCCAGGATGGCCCTAAGCAAATGTCTATCTCCACTTCCACAACACATTTGATCCCATCCCTTTTTCAAAAGTGTTATAAATATTATTGATTGTGTAATTTGGTATGTATACTTTCCATTATATAAACCCTTTTAAAATTGGCTTTGTTCACTTGCATTTATTCTTTCCCCATTTAATGCCCTTTAGTTGATTTTTTTTTCTCTTATTTCTGCTCTGTTTGTTATCTTTTCTTCCATCTTTTTCGGTCTATTTTCCTCTCCATATCACTGTTCTCTATTTCCTTCTCTTCTCCTTCTTTTCCCTCTCTAGTCTATGTTCTCTTCTTCCTTCTTCCAAACTTCTCTCTATGTATATGTACAGCACCTAGCGCAATGTGATCTCATTTGGGGCCCCTAGAAGCTAATGTAATACAAATGAAAATAATAATAAAGGAGACAGAGGGGCTTAACTGTCTGACACAGTACTTGTGGTCTGTTGCCTTATGTACTTGCCTCGTTAGTCATTGGCTAACATATTCCTCCCTTTTAAATTTAGTCTCCTTCCTTCTCTTCTTATTTCTTTCATCTGGATACAGGATGAACCCACCTGCCAGCTTGCCTTGGGTGTGAACCAAAGAGAATAGGAGATGTCATAAATATAAAGGGAAGGGTAACCACTTTTCTGTATACAGTGCTATAAAATCTCTCCTGGCCAGAGACAAAACCCTTTCACCTGTAAAGGGTTAAGAAGCTAAGGTAACCTAGCTGGCACTACCCAAAATGACCAATGAGAGGACAAGATACTTTCAAATCTCGGGGGCGGGGAGGCTTGATCTGTCTGTGTGATGCTTTTGCCGGGAACAGATCAGGAATGCAGCCTTACAACTCCTGTTAAGTTAGTAAGTAATCTAGCTAGTAATCCTTTTGTTTAATGGCTGGTAAAATAAGCTGTGCTGGAGGGAATGTCTATTCCTGTTTTTGTGTCTTTTTGTAACTTAAGGTTTTGCCTAGAGGGATTCTCTATGTTTTGAATCTGATTACCCTGTAAGGTATTTACAATCCTGATTTTACAGAGGTGATTCTCTTACCTTTTCTTTAATTAAAATTCTTCTTTTAGGAACCTGATTGCTTTTTCATTGTTCTTAAGATCCAAGGGTTTGGGTCTGTGTTCACCTGTACAAATTGGTGAGGATTCTTATCAAGCCTTCCCCAGGAAAAGGGGTGTAGGGCTTGGGGGGATATTTTGGGGGAAGACGTCTCCAAGTGGGCTCTTTCCCTGTTCCTTGGTTAAAACGCTTGGTGGTGGCAGCATAGGGTTCAAGGACAAGGCAAAGTTTGTACCTTGAGGAAGTTTTTAACCTAAGCTGGTAAGAATAAGCTTAAGGGGTCTTTCATGCAGGTCCCCACATCTGTAACCTAGAGTTCAGAGTGGGGAAGGAACCTTGACAGGAGAGTTCTGTCCTAGAAAGAAAAGACCCTGAGTTAGGGATTCACTGGGCTGCCAGCCCATCAATAGGCAAGGTTCTGCTCCTGACAGAACAAGGAGCAATGGTCTCAAGTTGCAGTGGGGGAGGTCTAGGTTGAAACACTATTTCACTAGGAGGGTGGTGAAGCACTGGAATGGGTTACCTAGGGAGGTGGTGGAATCGCCATCCTTAGAGGTTTTTAAGACCTGGCTTGACACAGCCCTGGCTGGGATGATTTAGTTTGGGTTGGTCCTGCTTTGAGCAGGGGGTTGGACTAGATGACCTCCTGAAGTCTCTTCCAACCCTGGTATTCTATGATTCTAAGGTAGATTCAGCCCTGCCTCTGAGCATGATGAGAAATAATCACATTAAAAACCTCCTGCTGTCTCCCTAGGGTACTTTGGGTGAGAGAGCCTGTAGAGGAGTATTGCACAGAAAGAGGATCTGGCTCAGGCAAGGAGTTTGTTCCCAAGGTGATCTGCTAGTACAAAAGCTGGGGACTCTGTGGAGATCTGCTCCTCTGTACTGGAGGCCAGTAGCCTGAAGAAGGCAAATGCTGATTTGCTAGATCCCACTACTGGTGGAATGTATGTTGGCCTTTTTATTTTTCTCTTGAATGTTACATCTCTGTAGAATGAGGAGTTTGCTGTTCGCAGTATCTTTTGTAAATACCTACACTTGTGGAAGGAATATAAAGAGACCCTGAGCAACAAAAGCTTTTGTCAAAAGCCATTTATATCTGCACTTTTAAAAAAAGAGTCAGTGAGAAAAATCCCGTAGAACGGGAATCAAGCTAGTAGAGAACATGCTTTTATAACCTTTATAGAAATGATTTTCTCTTGTCCTTTTGGGAGGAACTGCTTTTCAGAGTGGGAAGGTACATTGTAATAACACCCCAAAGAGCTTTGTAAAAAGCGTTTTTACAAAACACAACTCAAGAACCAGATTCCAGTAGCACTAACCACACCAGGATCTGCAGTAGCCAGCTGCTAGTGCCCTTCTGAGGTGGTTAAAGGCATTCTGCCTCTGGCTTTGTCGTTCACATTGCAGCAAGAGCCTGTTTCTGCCCAGGGTGTTCTGGCTTGCTGCTGTCCTTTACCCATCACATTGTCATGGCACTGGCACTGAACGTGTGCTCTTTCATTGCAGGGAGACGCTACATCAGTGTCACCACACTAACCTCTGCTGGGAACATTGGGGAAGATGGCATCCTGGGCTGCACTTTTGAACCTGACATCAAGCTCAGCAACATAGAGATTCGGTGGGCTAAAGCTGGGGTCTCTGGGATGGTGCATGAATTTAAAGGCGGCAAGGACCATCTAAAGGACCAGGATGAAGTGTTCAAGGGCCGGACAGCGGTATTCGCAGAGCAGGTGATTGGTGGGAATGCCTCCTTGATGCTGAGAGATGTGCAGCTCTCCGACGCTGGTGCTTACAAGTGCTCTGTCACCACATCCAAAGGGAATGGAGAAGCAGGGCTGGAATATAAGACCGGAGGTGAGGAAAACCTAGTGAGAGAGCCAAAAAAACCAAGCCAAATCCAGAGGAGTTGTTTCCGGAATTGTGTTATTTGTGACAGGCCCGGCTAATGCAGATAGGCACCATGCAAACTGAGCTGCACTGCTCTGCTCATACACCAGAATCCTCACATTTAGCATCCTCTTCTATTCCAGTCCAGGGTCCCCCCAGAGCTCCACCAACTCATTTCTGTCCAAACATGCAGCACATCCTTCTCTAACAGGCCTTGGACATTGTACACCTCTGTCAAGTCCTTCACTCCTGACCCTCAGCCCTACTGCTATTTCAGTGCTGGGGCCACTCCACCACTACAGGTCTGCCAGTGCTCCTCAATCCTAACCTGCAATGGCTGCTGCTATTCCATTCCTGAGCCTCCTGCCACAAATCACGCTGTGAAGTGGGCAAACTCCCTCAAGCAATCAAGGACAGTGTGCTAAATCCCATCAACTTGCATTGGTACCTGTAGGGCAGTAAAATGAATCCAGGGTTCTGGAGATGGATGGCAAGTCACACTACAGCCGACTCTGGAATTCAGGTTCCAGAGCTATGCAAGCTTCCATTTAAACATATATGTGACCTCCCTGCATGACAGTTTTTCAATGAGCCCTTTGGAACTACAAGGGTAAATCCAGATATACCTCCCAAATTTACCAGTCCTTTTCTGTGCTTCCTTCTGTCTCAACTGTTCCTGAGACTTGCTGCATCTTCCCTGTGGTTCTCTAGCAAAACATTTGAGTAAGGAGAAACGTGGGACTAGCTAAGTAATTCACTGGGGGGAATCTGAGGTTTGTCTCCTGCTTCAGAAATTGGAGGGTGTTTGAGACCTGGGAGTTGACAGGTTACTCTGCTCCTAGCGGAAGCAGTTGCTGCCTGTCATATGAGAGTAGTGAAACAGTCACTTTCTTCTAACGCTGAACAAGGAGGTTTATTAGGCGTTGTCTGCCCTGGGATTTTTGCATGACACCTGCTGCAGATTCTGCCGTGTCAAGGGTATTCGCCAAAAACAGCCAGTTTCCTCTCCCTTTGTGCCACTCAGGGAGCAGATCAGGACAGAGAATCTGGCCTTCTGGCCTTAATTAGTCCTTCTTTGTGCTAACTGTTCTAATTCACAGGGCTTTGTTTTACTGTGTAGATCTGTAAAATCATGCTAAGTTACAGTACCTGGAGCAAACTTCTTGTAGAGAAAATATTTCTTTCATCAGTGACATTTTTGCATTCTGCAGGGGTATTCCTGACATATCAGAATGAATTTGTGCAGCAGTTTGCTGTCCCCTTCATGCTCCCACTCGACTATACTGTAGATCTCTAGTCAATGATTTCACCCACTGTGATCTGTCTACACTTCCCCTTGATTCCAGGAAAATTTGAAAGCACTGCAGCAACCTCCTTCCATTCTCTGCCAGAATGAGGCATCTCGAATTATCCGTGGCCAGAAGTGTATTGCTGTAGGTCAAAGGATAAGAGGGTAGGGAAAGTAAACAAGAGAAATGAATGTAGAAGAGTTTCCTTGGAGCTTCCAAAGAAATTCAGGGACTTCCCCTCCCTTTCCATATCTTTGCTCTGGGAAATAAAATTATTTTTAAATGCCCCATTTAGAAACATAATTTAACTTTTCCTCCATTGACTGTTTTTGCTTTTCTCGGTTGTTCAGCTGACTACATAAAGGGCCTGATTCTAACTTCAGACATGCACACTATTTATAGAATCGAACCATCTACCTGGTAGCGATTTCATAGGAATCCAGGTGGCTCTTGTGTAATAATAATTAGATTTTATTAATTATTGAGTGACTGCATTTTCTTTCCATAGCTCAGATCATAACTAGAGCCATGTGAAGTACTTCTAGCAAGGAATTGATGGTCACATCTGGAGCCCTTTTCTGTTGGCCAGTTTTCTACAAACTTTGATATTTGCTAATTTGTTCATTATTCAAAAACAATAAGAAAAAATATTTCTTCTAACATTAGTGCCAATGGGTTGGTCATATCATGGCTATTGTGTCAGATGTTTATTAGTGGATCCTTGTGATTGTTCACCTAGTAATGCTGTAGTTTCTGCTCCATGATTGGGGGCCTGAAACTTTTTAAAAATAGGCTTTAAATTACTATAACATTGTCATGTTGAAGATGGTCATGCAGATACTTCCAGGGCAAGCCTTTGCACTATCAAATATTCACATGAGTATTTGTGACACGTTTTACTTTGTATGAACATTTTAGTTGAATTCATCTAAATCTTTGACACAGGCTGGTCGTCTTTAATCCAGCCACGTTTGCAGAAAGTGAATTAACATGGTTGTGGATAGCATTGCTGCTAATCTGAAGGTTTAATCATACAAAAGTTCACCGTATTCACCTAGCAGTAGTTATAACTAGCTTTCCATTACTAGCTTGATATGTTTTTT
Source organism: Natator depressus (assembly GCF_965152275.1). Lineage (NCBI taxonomy): Eukaryota > Metazoa > Chordata > Testudines > Cheloniidae > Natator > Natator depressus. The sequence continues at coordinate 204,022,194 of NC_134234.1, read as the reverse complement.
TGTTTTGGGTGGGTTTTTTTTTTTTTTTTTAAGCCTTCCTCAGAAAACACACTTTCTAGCTAGAATTTCTTACGGGTGCTCTCCTGCTAGAGGAGACTTTTTCAGAGCTATTTCAAGCTAACCAGACACAATATTTTTGAAGACATGGGATTAGCATAATTGTATTTTCAAAATCAAAAATCAGGGACACGGTGGTGACATTTTTAGGGTCACAAAATAGTTATAGAAAAGGCAAAAATGCACTTTACAAATGCGTGTTGGTGTTGCTATTGCCAGCTTGTGGCTAAACAGTGGCACAAACATAATTCTTGGAGTGGAGAATAGTTGTTCAGTACTGTAGTATTCTGAATTAGTTTATGTTGAAACACTACATTCACTTTGAGAGAGTCTCATTTGACTTTTCTCTGCACTCCAGATACTGTTCATCACTTTGAACACACATTCCACATGACTTTGTTCCTGGTAACACACAGCAATGAAAAAAACCAGGACGAACTATGAGTGGCATGGTAAATCTGGTATATGTGTCTCTTTTACATAAGCCCATGTGTTCAAAAGTGCTCAACACTCACAATTAGGGCTAAATTTTCAATTGTGAGTGCTGAGTGCTTCTGAAAAATTCTGCCATAATAATTAAATCTATCACTACTATAAATGAGTACAACGCCACTGAGGTCAAGAGTATTTCACCTGCTTATGTCATCTTTGGATTTGTGTTATGCCTGTAAGAGTTTATTTTCACTAAAGCGTTTTACGGATTGTACGTCACTGGATGTAGTTACCATGAGTCAGTACGTGCACGTGGCATCCATTTTTAATGTGCTTGCTGTTGCACCCACACTAGTGCTGCCCTCAGCCATGTGAGTGGCAATGTCCTCTGGGCATGGATCTCAGAGTTCGCAGACCCAGGCCACATAGCAGTGCTTTGAGGTGACCTTTGGGGACACCCTCATGAGCAGCTAGGGGAATTGTGAGAGGAGAGGTCAAACTCTTGCAGCTTTCACAATCGGAGGACTCTTCCCCCACAACCACCCATCACCGCTGGGAAAAAAAATCCCCCAATTCCTTTTGGGCTGGTTCTCCACGATAATCACGGGTTCAGAAGTCACCAACTTTTTTAAAAGTTCCAGCCCAACCACATGGGCCCCAGTTGCAGGCCAACTTATTTTAGAGACTAATCTGCAAACACTCTTTCTGGAGCATGGAGGCTGCACAACCCCAAGAGCTGGCCCCTCTGGTATAGCAGGGGTTGCAGCATTACCAGCTGACAGCCTGACAATGGGGGACTGAATAAGACGAATGGGCCTGCTATACTTAGTTGAGTGAAGGGCTGAATGGACTTCTGGTGGGTGAAGTGCACACAGGCAAGCAGTATTATTATACCAGGCCCAAGGGCACAGAGTAGTGGGACTACATTGTTCTTCAGACCTAGGCTGGGCAGGCGTGGTGCTAAAAGCTCACATAAGGAAGGCTGCTTTTCTGGAACTCTTTTGAAGAGCTCACACTGGCCCTGAAGCTCCAGAGTACCAGGAGGAGAGCCTTGTTCTCTGTGCAAAAGCTTGTGGCAATTGGCCTGGAGGAAGTGGCTACCTCTGATTGGTGCAGGTCACTTGGGAACCAGTTTGGGGTCAGTAAATCCACTATGGATTCTGCAGTGCTGGAACTTTGTGATGCTATAAATCAGTAGTCCCCAAACTTTTTACCTCGCCCCTCCCCCCCCCACACCCTACCTACCTACCTCTGGGAGGGGGGATGAGGACAGGGGTAAGGAGGTCGAGGCTGGGGCCACAGCTGGGGGCGGAGGTGGGAGTGAACCCTTGGCCGGGACCCTTGATGTGGGGGCTGGCAGCCCGGACAGAAGCAGATCCCTGGGCCACGTGGCTGGCAGCTGGGGCCAGGAGCGGAGCTGGGTGGTGCTCCCTCCTTGCCCCCAGATTACAGGCCTCTGCTATAAATGGCAGGCTGCAGGAATGCGTGGCGAGGGTGGCCAAAGTAGTTCTACAAGCACATTTGCCTGTTTTTCTTGAATATATTTTCTCTCCCCTGTTATGAGAAATATTCTCAGAAGAGGGGGAAGTGGCCAGCTGACTAAAGGGGAAACAGTGGCCCTGACTCTACAGTTTAATCAAGTGCCAACTGGAAAACTAAGAGAAATGTTTTCCCCAGAGGCCGTCAGGTTCAGGCACGTGCCTCAGTGGAACTTGTTAGCTTGATAAACCGAGTTGCTCAGGTGTAAGGAACTTTGGGATATTCTGTATTCAGTCCCAGACATAGTTAATTGCATGGAACTCTGCCTGCCATGGAAGGATGAAGACTGGTGCTTGAATCTCTGGTTTCAGGGTAAGTACTTAGATGTTACAGTAATAGGCACTCTAGAAATATGATACAGCAGACAAGGAACGTCGGTATTTTATACCAGATGCCTAGAGGTTCCAGTTTTGTTCACCACTCTTCTCTTTTGACTGATTCTACAGCCTTCAGCTCTCCAGAGATGCATGTGGATTACAACAGCAGCATGGACACCCTGCGGTGTGAGGCTCCTCGGTGGTTCCCACAACCTGTCGTGGTTTGGACCGCACACAATAACACCAGGGACAACTTATCTGAGGTCTCCAACACCAGCTTCAAGCTGAACTCTGAGAATGTGACTATGAACGTGGTATCTGTTCTGCACAACATTACAGCTAATACCACCTATACCTGTGTTATCAAGAATGACATTGCCAAAGCTACAGGGGACATCAAAGTGACAGGTACATTCCAGCACCACTTAAAGGCATTAGACATGGGCTGAAGATGTGTTAACGACTGCATGTGGGCTTACGTGGTATGGAATTTGGAGTTAGCTACAGAGCCTTTCCAGTTGCTGGTTCCAATCCAGACCCCAGCTAGGAAAGGCTGGATGGCTCAGGGGGACTATGGGACCTTTCACCTCCCAGTTGCTTGTTCTAAATCTGGTCCTAGCTTAGGGCTTGTCTACACATACAGAGCTTCAACTGCGCAGTCGCACCGCTGAAGCACGTTAGTGAAGCGGCGTAGTTAATCCGTGAGAGGCAGTAGCTACGTTGATTGGAGAAGCTCTCTCATCAACATAGCGCTGTCTACAGCAGGGTTAGGTTGGTATAACTGCATCGCCCAGGGCGGTGGATTTTTCACACCTCTGAGTGATGTAGTCATACCGATGTAAGTTTGTGGTGTAGACCTGGTCTTAGTCAAAGGGAAATTTATCTAAGCGTACCTGAAAATATTCTCATTGAGTAATAAAGTCCACAGATCCACTGCGATGAGTCTTCAGCCTGCATGTAATTGGGGGTAGAACTGGACCTGTCAGGCACTGACACTAGGGGAATAGGCTGACAGTGGAGAACTTCCATATCTGGGATCATTCCATTTGATGGTCTCTCATTAGAGACAGTGTTCACTATAGCTTGACAAGACAAACGGTCTCTCCTGCTGCGGAGCACGGCAATAGAGGTGACAGTGAAAACTTTTTGAAATTTGAAACTGTTTGAGGAGCTCTCCATGGCGATACTTTCCTCTAACGAAAAAGCAACTTCTATCTGGCTGACTGCAGCTGTTCCGTTTGTTTCAAGAGTGGATTGCATCTTTTGGACCTTGTTTTGAAGAAAGGAAATTTTCAGATAAACTCAGACAAGTTTTCCTACTCTTCACCATGCTGAGGTCCACAGAACTGTCACAATGGGAATTTCACAGCAGTGTCCTTGCAGGGTGGGAAGCAGGATCATCCTTTACCCATGGACATTAAAGAAAGGAAACTCTGGATGCTTATCTTCCCCATGGTGGGGACAAATATGTGAATAAGACAATTCCCTTCAGTCTTTTTTCTTCATTTACAGATTCCAGCATCAAGACGACAGTTCATTTGCAGCTACTGACCATGAACATGGCATCAGCCTCCTCATCCCCTCTTGCCCTTTACTGGATACTTCTACCTCTCCTGTACCTGATGGCTTTGTAGTGCTTGATCTCCATAAAGAAACGTGAGGAGGAGTTGGAACTGGAGGTAAGATTGGAAGGAGAAGTGCAGAGGACAGATCGGTGTCTGGAGACTGTCATTACTGAGCCTTATTAAAGCAACAGGTTGGATCCCAGACCTCTGTGGCTATGGTAGTAGCTCTTTTTGCTGGCTGAGTCCTTCCCCCACCCTTCTGCTTTTGAAACTAGCATTACAGAGGTGTCCTTTCCTGGATTCCCTCATTCTCCCACAGCCCTCCCCACTTTCTCTGTTTCTTTCCCTATGTTCTCTCCCTCCTTCCCAAATGCTCATTCTTCCACTCAACCCTTTCTGCCTCATGTCCTTCCCTGCAGGGTTAGAGCCTCAACAGTGCCAGTGCAGCAGGGGATAGCAACAGGTAATCAACTAAAACAGAAGGCCCATGATCTCTCCCTTCAGGACAGACACCACAGCAGTGCTGAGTATGAGAAAAAAAATGTCAGTTTTATCTTCCCTGTTGGACTCAGAACTGTCACAATGGCCACCTCCAGGCCTCGGGGTATAGAGTGGGACTAATCTGAAGCGGCTGCTAGTCAGCGTGGGCTTTGCTGCTGTTACTGTGTTGGTTGGTTCATGGACCTGGGTTTTTTTTTTTAAAAATAAAATAAAAAATCAGGTAGGATGGGATGTTAATTTATTTTTCTTGTATCTGACAGATGATGAATTCCACAAGGATACCAGGCGGGATTAAGTGAGAAGGAAGACGTCCGAACCAGAGAATGGGATACATTTTCTTACCTAGATAACTTAGTGATCAAAACTTTAGTATTATCTATCTATGAAGGCTCTAGCCTTGATCACGCAGCTGGAAAAAGGATTTGCCACATTGGATCAAGATTGGTGCCTTGAGTTCAGCATATTAGAATATGCAAATTGTGTATTTTCTTAAAATGACCTATAACATTTGATTACCCAGGCCTCACTAATCTATCAGAATTCTCTGAATGTGTCAATAAAATAATGGATTAAGAAAAACTAGTTGACAATTTATTTGAACTTTGTCAAAGGGTTTTTAAAAGTCCCATACTAAAGAAGCTATGTAGTCATGATGCAAGAAGCTGGCTAAGAGAGAGAAAATAAAGGCTAGGAATAAATTAATGTTCATCATGGCAAAGGGTGAATGTTGGGGAACCATATTAGGATTTTGGTTGTTTAATATATATATATATATAAATAAAAATAATTTGGAAAGTAGAGTGAGTTGTGAAGAAGCAATATTTGCAGATGACCTAAACTCTATTTAGGTTACCAATACCAGTAAGGACCAAGCGGATTGAGTAGGCAGCATGCTGGCAGATGAAATTCAGGGTTGACAAATTGAAAGTAATGCATATTGGAGGTAATAATTGCCAAATCAGGGAAAAGGCCTGAGCATCACTGCAGACATCTCAATGAAAATCGCTGCGGAGTGTGCAGAAGTGGCAAAAAAGCAAACAAACTGTTAGCACGTACAAGGGATGAGAAGGCGAATAATATGGAGAACATTATAATGCTATTATAAAAGTCATCTAGGATATTGTGTCACCCGATTTCAAAAAAGATGTAGGAGAAGTAAAGGGGGTTCACAGATCAAAGCTGGTCAGGAACATTTTGACAACACACTTATCCATGGGAAAATGCTGATTTATTGAAACAAACATTTTGCAGAAACATCAGTTTTGATGAAACTTTGGTTGGAAGATTTCTCAGATCCAGGGTGTGATTTCTGATCAAAAGCAGAGCACACCACATCAGAATAGCCTGATGGTTAGGGTACGCACCTGGATTGTAAGAATCAGGCACAGCCAGGACTCGAAATTAGGGCGCATTACATCCCAGCGGAGTGCTCTAACCACTTGGTGGTTGTGGGGGAATCCCTCACTCCAAAGCTTTTGAAAAGTCTTGGATTCTTTCTGCATCAGAACACAAATGTTGAAACCACTAAATTTTTCACAAACAGAAATCTTGTTTTCCAGCCAGCCCTATTCACAGATGGGTGACAAAAAACGATTTGTAGTCTGAAAAACTCTCATATGAAGAGAAATTGAAAGGATAGGATTGTTTAGAAGGGCTACTAGGATGATCCGAGGAATGGAAAACCTGTCTTATGAAAGGAGACTTAAAGAGCTTGGCTTGTTTAGCTTAACCAAAAGAAGGCTGAGAGGAGATGATTGCTCTCTATAAATATATCAGAGGGATAAATACCACAGAGGGAGAAGAATTATTTAAGCTCAGTACCAATGTGGACACAAGAACAAATGGATATAAACTGGCCATCAGGAAGTTTAGACTTGAAATTAGACGGATTCTAACCATCAGAGGAGTGAAGTTCTGGAACAGCCTCCCAAGGGAAGCAGTGGGGCAAAAGATATCTGGCTTCAAGACTAAGCTTGATAAGTTTATGGAGGAGAGGATATGATGGGATAGCCTAATTTTGGCAATTAATTGATCTTCGACTAGCGGTAGATATGCCCAATGGCCTGTGATGGGATGGGATCTGAGTTACCACAGAGAATTCTTTCCTGGGTGTCTGGCTGATGAGTCTTGCCCACATGCTCAGGGTTTAGCTGATCGCCACATTTGGGGTTGGGAAGGAATTTTCCTCCAGGGCAGAGGTCTTGAGGGTTTTTCGCCTTAGAATCATAGAATATCCAGGTTGGAAGGGACTTGAGGAGGTCATCTAGTCCAACCCCCTGCTCAAAGCAGGACCAATCCCCAATTTTTGCCCCAGATCCTAAATGGCCCCCTCAGGGATTGAACTCACAACCCTGGGTTTAGCAGGCCAATGCTCAAACCACTGAGGTATCCCTCCGCCCCCTTCCTCTGCAGCATGGGGCACGAGTCACTTGCTGGAGGCTTCTCTGCACCCTGAAGTCTTTAAACCACAATTTAAGGACTTCAATAGCTCAGACATAAGTTAGGGGTTTGTTACAAGAGTTGTTGGCTGAGATTCTGTGGCCTGCATTGTGCAGGAGGTCAGACTAGATGATCATAATGGTCCCTTCTGACCTTAAAATCTATAATTCTATGTTTACCTTAGAAAGGAGCGAATAGAAGGGGACATGAAAAATATATAAAATAAGCAATAGTCTAAACAAGACAGATTTCTAACTCTTATTTATCCTGTCTCATAACACAAGAACTAGGGGACAGTCACAATTAAATTGAAAGGTGACATTTAAAACTGGTGAAAAGGAGAGTTTGTAACTGGATTGTTGAACTTATTGCTACAGAATACTGAGGATGAGATCTTAGTAGGATTAAAAAAGGATTAGATATTTACAGTAAAATCTGTTTTATCCGGCACTTCACCAACTGGAAAGCTCTATAAACCAGCATTTCTGATCTTCATTGACATTCCAGTTGGCGCAGGGCCAACAGCGGGTGAGGAGGGGTGTGGAATGTGGGCTCTGGGAGGGCCTTTGGGTGTGAGAGGGGGCTTGAGGCAGCAGGCTGGGATGCAGGGTACTGGATCTGGGGGGCCGCGCACCTCTGGCCACTCACCACAAGTGGCAATCTGTCCCAGCTGCTCTTAGGTTCCCTTCCAATGGGAGGTATGGAGCTAGTGCTCGGGGCAGGATGGGGGCAGTGCGTAGAACCACCTGCTGCGTCTCTGCCTAGGAGCAGCTGGAACAGACCACCACTTGTGGGGTTGCTCACCTCAGGCAGGTACCCCAGATCCAGCACCCTGCAACCTCTTCCGCGCCCCAGCCTGCTGCCCTGAGCCCCCTTCCGCACCCAAACTCCCTCCCTCTTAGTTACCCGGCATTTTTCACTTACCGGCACCCCCCCATTCCCTCAACATGCCAGATAAAACAACTTTTACTGTACATGGATAGCAAGAATATTAATTCTTCATATAGTAATTAACTAGTTATAGAGCCAACAAATGCTGAAGAAATTTACTAGATAAATCATTCAACCAGTAATGGCAACGACATTCTACCAGCTCTCATCAGCATGCAGCTCCACAAGTGCTTTTATTGGTCATACAGTTATTCAGGCCTCGTAACAGCTCTCTAGTTTTAGGCTTCCTGACTGCCTTGGACCGTGAATTGCAGATGCTGGCTATATGCTACACCCAGTAGCATTTTGAATTTTCTCCCTAACTTTACTAGTCAGTTTTATTGTGTGGCCTTTTTTGTGTGTGGTTTTTAAAAACTGAAATGATGTTTCTATGTAACCCTTGAAAAGAGTCATTCTTCTAAGGTGATCCCCAAGTGGGTCTTTTTACATTTTGTGGGCAGTGCCTACTGTTAGCTTGAGGAGGGGTAAGAGACTGACACAGAGCAGCCATTTTGGAGCATCTGACTGAGTCTAGTGGGAAGAGTCAGAAGGCCAAAGCATTTGTTATGTGGACTTGAACTTTATGACTGTTTGCGTCAATTCATGTTCATGTGCCTTTTTAAAACATATTTCAGTCTGGCCAACTGATCTCACATCTCCCCTCTTTGTTCACGGATATAAATGAACTTACTACTCTTCCCAGCTACGTGTCTCAGCAACATGTTCTCCAAGCATGCAAGTGAAAGGACCATAACTCTGGGTTGAGGAAAGCAAGGCACCCAGCCAGTCCACCCCCTTCCTCTGCACTTCACTCCTGGCACCCTTACGCAGCTCCTGGCTCAGCTTGCCGAAAAGCCCTTCCTTAGGTGCTTCGCTGCCCCATACAATGCAAGGGGAGCCTGTCTTGGGGCTGAGAATTCCACTAGGTAGCAGGGTGCCTATGATTGGCACTGCACAAGTCCCCTTTGAATCTAGGTCCAGATGCTTTTCAAACCATTTTCTATGGGGGCTGCTAATTTCAGCTTTGATTTTGTGCCCCTCCCCATTACTGCTGTTTGGCTTGCCTGCCTGAGAAACCAATCTAGGCAGTTCTGTGCCTAGTTCTCAAACCTGGTACAAATGCTCTTCTGCCCAAGTTCTCTACAAACACCCATGGCATTTTTTAAGTTTTATTAAAAATACTTTTATTTACATTAGATATTATACTGTAAAATACACACAAACTGAGTGCTAAGTTTGTAAGCCACGGCTGAGTGCTTAAGAGAGGATGAGCACCTGTCACTCCCAGATTTTTAGCCCTCAGTTGGCCATGTCAAGAGTCCCAGAATGACCTCCCTCAGGAAACACACAATCAATTCCACCCCTCAATCACTGACCCCAAAGCCCTAACAACAAACGCCCCAGTCGCAGCCCACAGCCTGTAGTCTCAGCCAGAACACACATGCTGCCAAGCTGTATCAGAGGCCTTCTCATTCCTTTCCTGTGGACAGAGGTGAGAGACGAGGCCTCAAGCTGAGTGACTGATCGATGTTTTGATCCTCTTGCTGCTCAGACCGCACAAGACTTTGGGATCTGCCTCCTGGATGTTCAGGCATGTCAGGCTCAGTCGAGCTCCCACTTGGGACACAAACTCCATCTCACCACACAGAAACCTTCTCAGCTGCAGTGAATCTAAGGAGAAAGAAAATACAAGTAGCCCACTGATAAACTCACATTCCATCCACTCACCCAGCACTGCATGGCAACATAAGACCCTGAGGTGGACTGCAGCAGCTGTTTAAGAGATGCTCAGCAGTGAAGGACAAGAAGTGAACACTGTAACCAACCAACTGCAGAGAGATTGAGGAAGGCAGAATGCTGGGCTATGAAAACCAATGGTCTCATTCTGAGGGAAAGAGCATTTTTACTTTTTATGACTAAAGTCAGCATGTAAGAATTAAGAGCTATGCACTGCTCACTCAGCAGGTGTACACAGATAGGCACCTACTCCCACTAATACCAGCACCAGCTTTACAAACAAGGAATTTACACCTCATGTGAAAGATGTCATCTCTAGCAGGACAGCACCCTCACTGAGTCCCCCGTACCACACACTGCAGCACAGTACCACTTTGGCAGCATGCTAAAGCCCTGGGGTCAGTGCCAACTGATAGAGAAGAGTCTCCCAGCAGCACAGCACCCCTTTGCACCAGTGTGGCATTGGGACCAATACTGACTGGTGGAAGATCTCCCTGAGGTGCCAGCACTATGCACACTGGGATCTTGCCAGCAAACTCCAATCCAAGTCTTGACTTGACCTGCTCTTGTCTGATATCAGGATCTTACAGCTTCCTAAGATCACAGCTCTGTGTGTTAGGAACCTGGAGAATTGGAAACTCATTCCAGGAGTGAGAATACACCACAAGAAGAAGTTCCGGTTCTCCAGAGAGCTCTCCAGTAAGGACAGGGAAGACAAACACACAATTCTCAGCAATAAGCTTTCCAGTCTCTCTCTAAATCAGAAAGAAGCCAAAAAAGGCAGATACACTCCCCTCTTCTCCCTCCCCCGATCTTTAACTGAAGTCTAAGAGTGACAACTATCTGCTAAAAATTTTAGCACAAAAATTCAATTTTTTCTGGGATCATTGACAGAACTGGAACATGGCAGCACCACATTCCTTCCCACAGCAGTCTGACCTTTGGGAGACAGCACGGTCACTTTCCTAACGATAAATCCACCAAGCCATGCCATAACCCTTCCCAAAGTACATGAATCAACATCCCACACAGCCTGGCTGAAGTCAGAGGACCTTGATTTGTGGATACTGGCAGGACTGACACCCTGGTAATTTCCCCTGCGCTGGCTCAAGAAAGGTGGCCTGTGCACCCTCCTCCTCCTCCTGGCTGCTGGGAGGATTCTTCCCCAGCCCTCTTCCATCCAGCTGGTAGGGTGACTCTTTCCTGCCCAGTCAAGCAGCACTTGAGGCTGATGGTGAGAGCTGAGGGCACATACGCACCTGGCTGGGGAATCTTTGAGGGCTTCCTGTCGAGGCTGAAAGCCAGCAGGATGGTCCGGCAGATGGCACGGCTCCTACACAGGCTCCTCAGGTAGCAGGTGACAAGGTCTTCAGGCTCCTCCACACACTGAGGAAGGAACCAGAGTACTGTCAGTGAACCTGTGGAGTGAGCCAGATGTGGACTCCCTCTCAACTGAGGCTCAGGCCCAGCACCACAGCCACTGCCAGAATAAGCCACTTACCCCAGGCCTGGAATTGGCTCCTCCATGCTGAATGAAAATGCTGCCCCTTCTCTGCACATTGCTCTGCACAGCTTTCCACTCCACAGGGCTCAGGCCTAACACTGCAGCCACCTGCTGGTTCTTGCACAGCACCAGAGCCTCACCTGTTCCATCCTCCACCAGGATCCTACAGGCCAAGCACAGATGGACAGAGACAACGGCAAGGTCAGCGTGAAGAGCAGGCACATGTGAGCTCAGTGGGGGAAGGAGGGTTGTGCTCACACCAAAGGGAAGTGACACAGTTTTAACTGGCTGTTCCATCCATGTCATCTGTTCTCAACCAGCCTTCACTGGATCAACTGCTCTCACTCCCCTAGGGTGGTGGTCTCTGCTTCCTCCCACCCACCTCTACCCACTCCCTGCCCCCCAGTACTTACTTGGCGCTGGCCTGACTCACTCCTGTGTGCGATGGGCAGGGTGGGCTGTGTCGGCTGCACCTCCCCTGAAGGAAGAGCAGAAATCAGAGCTGGGAGTGGAGGGAGGAGCCAATGCTCCCTGTGCCCCCCTAAGTTAAAGAGCTTGTTAACTGCATTCCCTGGGACAGTGTCTCAAGTGGAAGGAGCCCCCCCCCAGGGGCTGAGGGTCCCTGGGCTAAGGGTTTGGGTGGGACTGAAACCCTCCCACAGGAATGGAGTATGCACTGGGAAGGCAGAGCACAGCCCACCCACTCAGCCCAGAGCCAGCCCAGCCTGTGGCCAAGCCAGACATCAGAGTCACATGCATCTCTGCACCTGGCGGTTTGGGCCCTTTTCTGTTGTGGCGCTATTGTATGTGAGGCATTAATGCTACACACTGGGAAGGAGGCTCTGGCACTGGGAAAGGTCAGGAAGCATCAATTTCTCCGACACAGTATTTGACAAGGGCTACGTTCCCAGCGAGCAGAGGGCAGACTCAGTAAGACAGCTAATGGCCTCTGAGCAGAAAGCACATGACTCCCAGGAGGGCTTCCCCGCAATGATCCCTGTGGGCACTTTGGGTACCTCTCTGAAGATGCTGCTACAGACGGAGCAGATCCATTGCAGGGACAAAGCCAGGACACAGGACAAGTTGCAGAGGATCTGGCCCTGGGACAGGCTGTGAGGCTGAAGCAACAGGTTGGACAGAAACACCAGCGAGGGAGACGTGGCTGCAGGGGACTTGGAGGCTATACCTGCAGGACTGGAAAAGAAGAATGTGAATAACCCGCCATGGAGAAAAACTCCCCTGGAGAAGAGTGAGGCAGAGCCCAGACTCACTTGGAGGAAAGGAGCAAGCAGGGGGGCGGCAGAGCCAAGATGCTGATGCAGCTGGAGGCAATGTATGTGCAATAAACATTGTGGAACCTGCAACATAAAAAAGCAAACATTAGAGGCAGCTCTAGGAGGCCCCTTTGTCTGGACGGGCTGGGGTCTTCCTTTCGCCTTTGGCATGGCCCATGGGAGTGGGGGTAGTAGTCCAACAGGAAGAAGGGAGAAAGGACAGTAGATCAGGAAGGAAGGGGGGCCAAGAGATGAGAACAGGGAGAAGGATGCGGCCAATTGAGTCCAGGTCAAATCACAAGGCCACGGGCCAAGGTGGATGGTGGCAGGGAGATGTGTACCTGTATGGTTGGGGAAAGGGAGTGTCTGAGTCTAGATCTGGGCTGACAGCTGTTCAGGGACTAGACGTACCTGGAGATTTTGCGCTGCAGGTTCTGGAAGAGAATCTTGGCCCCGGGCAGCAAACCCCAGAGATGCTGAAGGTAGGCAACTGCTATGTAAACATCCAGCACAACAGAGGAGCCAGGAGCAGCTGAGACACTCAGCTTCACACTGTGATCCCAGGGCAGGAGGGTCCCTAGGCATGCAGAAGGCCAAGGACACAATGAGCTCACTAGCTGCTGCTCTATCCCACTCCCAGCTTGCCCTGCTACAGGCTAATTTCAGTAGCCCTACCCCACACACCAGCCAGTACCTGGTCCCCACAATCATACATTAGCGCCCCCTGCTTCCTCCTGTACACATAGGCCCATGCACCTTCCCTCCCCCACATTCAACTCAAGACCAAGTACCTTTTCACTTGCTCCTAACACACCCAGGGGACAGAGTCCTGGTCCCTCCATCACACAAAATGGGACACGGTGCCCCAACCCCACACATGTATCAGGGCAGAGCACCCCCTTCCAGGGCACACACAGGCACCAGAGCAGAATGCCCCATCCCATCCCTGACACACATACACACAATGGGACACAGCAGCACCGCCACCCGTCCCCAGGGCATGGTGTCCAACCCTGGCATGCACAAAGGCACAGGGTGGAATTCTCCGGCCCTCTGACACACGGACAGGGCTGCAGTACCCTGGCATGCTCCCCCTTCCCCCTAGCATACACACACAGAATGGGGCTTAGTGTCTTATCTCCTCACGGTGCAGAGGGGACCAAGCATCGCCAGAGGCAGACATGCTGACCTTTCTGCCACCGCATGCTGCAGGGTGCAGAGAGCTTTTCATTCCCAGGGGAAGCACACAAGGTCCGCTCCACTATCTCACCAGAGAAAGAGACAAGGGAGCCTGTGAAACTGAGAGCAGAGCAAAGAATCAGGGGCTCTGTCCTGCCACAGAGACCAGAGGCAGAGCCTGATGGCTGAAGAGATGCCCCACTCTGAGGTTCCAGCAATGGAGGAAATTTAAGGCACTGACACTTCAGCACCTTCACCTGAGCTCATCTGTCCCAGGGCCCTCTGGACATAGTCAGGGCCATGACCACACCAGGGAATTACGTACACAGTGTGAATTCTGCCCCATGATTCTTTGGGCCTCTTGTTGGTGTTTGTGTTGGTCCATGTTATGTGGAATGTTGTCTAGCCTAGGAAGTGATGTGGCAGAGCAACAGACGAGGGTGTGTGGCAGGATAAGAGCTGGGATAGGAGAGGTGAGGGCAGGGTTTTAAGTGGAGGCATCACTGTTGTTCAACAACCATACTTCACCTGCCTTCCATCAGGGGCCTATCCAACTCAGCTATACTTTGCTTCTGTACCAGCCAGACAGTGGGCTAGGAACACAAGCTTTCAGCATGTAAGATTCTTATCCATCTCACCCCATGAGCTCCCCCATTCACAGGGAATCCCTGAGATGACAGTGGGTGCATACAGCACGTTTGAAGGTCAAGACAGAGCGGGAAGCACATTCTGAAGCCCACCCCTGAGCAGACCATGCACCAGCCCCTTCCCAATAAACCTAGGAGAGGGCCATAAGCTCAAAGGACTCAAGACTGCAGCTGCCATGGTAAGAGTAAAAGGTCTTTAGCAGCTGATAGGGATAAACCCCATCGGGAGATGCCACAACTCTCAGCCACATTATAGACAGTGTGTAGTGAGGCTAGTATACAGCAGGACGCAGTACACCTGGCTCCCACTGAGGGACTGACTCCTGGTGCTGCAGCATGTGGGCTGCAAACATAATTTGAAATACAGGCTTCAGATCAATCCTACACCCACAAAAGCAGAGTACATGGTTCCCTGCACACACTTCCTTGTTGCTGGATCTGGAGAAGCAGGAGCAAAAGCAACAGGAAAGTAGGGGGAGGGAGGCATCAGAGTCTGGGGTGTGGTCGGGGAGGAGACATTCTGAAGGCAAGCCCTAGAAACTTAGCTAAATAAGGTTTTGGAAAAGCAGAGGATTTATATCCCCAAGTTAGAAGCTGGGCAGGTGTGGAGACAGGAGGAGAAAATCGGCCTTACTGTAGGAGCCTAGTAAGGGCTTCATTGCACAGACAGACCAAGTCACTCCATTCATATTTAAACACACACTGAAAAGATCAGATTCCAGCCCCATTCAATAGCCTTTGAACAGGCAGCAGAAGATAGCACTCAAGTCTTTCTGACCACGACATTCCCCACCCCCAATCTCTGAGAGGGATTCAGTGGAAACCTCTTGCACCCAATTCCACACCCCCAACAGCCCAAACTGTTTTGGGGTCCCATTCGGAAGGTATCTCACTTGTGATCTTGTCACATATTATACGCTAGATAGGGTCAGGCCAGGCCAGCACTTACATATGAGGAAGATTTCCAAAGAAACCCCACTGCACTGCAGGGGTTGGCGCAGGTGGCTGAGTAAAGTACATTCCTAACTAGGAGCCAGCATTGACCCCATTTCCCAAGTGGTGGTCATGTCTCAGTGACCCTAACACCACAGCAGAGGAAGGACCAACATACCTGTTGCTTAGTAGCTCTGGAATGGAGAAGACTGTCTGCCCCATTCCTGCCCACTCTGACCCTGGGATCATCTGGAAAAGGAGGAGATACAGATTTAACAGAATTACGATATGTACCCACCACCAATATGAACCAGCTCCACCCAAGGCCCATAATCACATCCATCCTTGAGGTCGTGAAGCACAGAACTGTGCAAAGCTGAGAGGCTACCGCTCCTCAGCATTGGTTTCAGGGCAGGAGGGCTTGGGAGGGTGTTTTCTTCACTTCTGTGTGAAATGCCAAAGCCCGCCGTGGTGCCCATGGGTGTTTTGTATGATCTCCTGACCCAGATCCCCAGGGAAGAACTAGTCACCCATGGAAACCCAGAGCTATAAGATGCTGCATACCTGGGGCTGAGCCAGGCAGGAGATCCAGGTCTCATGCTGTAGGTGCCAGGTATCTGAAACTAGCAGGCACGAGTGGCAGCCCGACTGGTTCAGAAGCCTCCCTTGCAACGGCGAGAGACAAGGCTGCTCAAACACCCCGAAGTCCTGTGAGAACAACAGCGCAGGAGGCACATCAAGGGAGGCAGGAGGAGAGATCAGCAGGGGAGAGGGCCCCAAGCATAGATGGAAAAAGAGGGGCCCGGGAGCAGTAACAGAAAAGCCCTTACAGAGACTCCTGAAGATTTTGGTGTAACACATGGCGAAGGAGATTACCCTGCCCATGGATCAGAGGCAGCAATATGAGCCCCAAAGCTAGAAGGTGCTTAGTCTCCTTTGCTGTGACTCTTTGCCTTCCAGGGAGCCACTGCTGAGTCTGTAGGTGGCGCAAGGGACAGCACCATCCTGGCCATTCCATTTGTCATTCAGGGAAGTGGATGTGTCACTAACAGCACAACACTGAGTCCAGCAGGACATTGGCTTCCCCCTCCTCCAGCAGAGAAGGGGTTAATGTGCTTCCCTTAACTCTCTCATGGCCACAGTGAGAGCAGGATTTCAATTGCAGGAGATGCCTCTGGTGAGCCAAAGTGTGACAAGCTATTCCGAGAGTGATGAAAAGATGAGGTGAGGGTGAAGAGCAAGCCCCAGCTCTGGAGTCCCACACTGTGGCAGGGGGCCCTGCAGGGGGCAGCACCAAGGCCCCTCCTTACCAAACACTGAGGCACAATAAGCCGGTACAGCCCATCTGGGTGCAGGAATGGGAACCATCGAAGTGATCTCCCCATAAAAAGCAGCAGCACCTGGAATGGGACAAGAGAAGCTGATGATGGAGGGACACTGGTGAGGGAGCTGGGAGGCAGAGCTCATCATGGTGGGAGTGGGCAAAGGGACGGGAAAGCACAGCCCCCCAGGGTGTGGGGAGAAGGCAGAGTGCCCTTGCAGGGAAAGGCTGGATTACAAAGGACAGTGGGGTATGCCCTGTGGGGGAGGGGAAGGGGAACACTTGCAGGGCAGAGAGAGAGAGGATAAGTGGAGCTGTTCCTGGTGGACTGGGAGGGAACCCCTTGCGTTCACAAACATCAGTGGTCAAGAGACAACTATCCTCCCACTCTCTGTGGACCTGGCTCCCCTGACCCTCAGGTAGGCTCCCCATACCAAAATCCAGCTCACACCCTAACCAGAAGGCCACTTCCTCCAGCCCTCCCTTACCCTCTGCTGTGCCTCGCTGTCCTCCCTCTGATGGCTGGTCTGCTCCAGCTCTGGCAGGTTCCCAATTTCCCTGGGATGCCCCCAGAGCCGAGGTTTGTCCATCCAGAGTACGGTGGCCTGGAAGCTGAGCTGCAGCTCCTGCCCTTCTCCATCTCCTTCTGCAGCTGGCAGGTAGTTGCGTGACATAAGCCCCTCTTTCTGGGTGACCAGGAATAGACGAGACATGCAGCTGGTTCCTCTGGCACTGCTCTGGCCTCTATCACAGCCCTCGTCAGAGCCAGCTCCTGGGCGGGTCCCCTCCAACTTTGGCAGCTTTGCCTCTGGAGATCCCAGCTCAACCTTTGAGCTGCAAACATCCTTTTTCCCCAACCAGGGATTGTTATTGCTTGTGGGACCCTCTTGGACTTGCACCTCAGGCGTATGAAGAATCTGAACATCTTCAAAGCAGAATTGCACATACAGCCTGTAGTGAGAAGAGGGGCCAAGAGGAGATATCATCGCAGCTCCAACTTAGCAGGCAGGGAGGTTCCAAACTAGGCCGCCAGCAGAGAGAGGGAGCCTTGGCCAAAGGCTCAGACAGCAGGAAAGGATGGAGTGGAGGCCTGCTGAAGACCGCTGGACCTAGTGTATCCAGGACAGACTGAGATGGAGGGTTTGTCCCAGATAGAGAAACCCACCTTGTGCAGGCAGCATGGGAGATGCACTTAGGCACCGAGATATCCCGTTAATGGGCAACTTTATAAATACCTATACAGATGTGAAACTGCAGGGGTATTTCACCACTCAGGGGCTTTGTGATGCAGGAAACACAGACTCAGTGTCAGTCTGGCTCTGCATTTGACACAGAGAAAGAGGGACTAGATGAGAACAGGAATGGCCCCCTCAAAACAGCAGCCACCAGGAACTTGAATTCCACAGAGAGAAACTGTCTGTCTGTCTGTGTTTTTTTTTTTTTAATGGGAGCACATGTTGGTGAACTCCAGAGGCTGGTGCCAGAGGAGGAAAAAGGAACAGCCACAAGGTTCAACAGCATCAGAGGAACCTTCAAACACATCACCAGGGACCTGTCTGAACCATTGCATGCTCAGGTAAAGGACAATGGCAGACATGCATTTCCACTACTCTGGGACCGAGCGAGTGAGGAGGAAACAGCAAGAGCAAGTGAGAGCACAAGCTACGGAGCACTGGGCTTCTCCCCCACTTACTTCTACCCATCCAAGGCTTCAGGGTGACTCTCCCGCCCAGCCAAGGGTCTGGAACTGCTCTCCAGGCTCTTGGGATTATTCGCCTTCGCACTATGCACCCAGCTGTAGGCACATGACACTGTGGTCCAGGCTAGGGGATCATTTCCCACTTACGTTTAACTTCTTTACTCCTCCCTTTGGGAGGCTAAGGCCTTATGCTCCTGGGCACAGGATAAGGGTCACTTGCCTTGTTTCTGTGCCCCTCACATGTTCCAGGATCCACAGCTGCTCCCAGGAGGGAAAGTCACTTTGAAGGAATCGCTCTACCACAAGCTGGTAGGTTTCCACCTGCAAAAGAGACCCTGCAAACATACCAGAGAAGAGCTCAGCCAACAGACAGGCAAAGCAGAGAGAGCAAGCTCAGTGTTCTTGCTCCCAAACCCAGCAGGCAAGGTAGGGAGAGAGCTCAGCGCCCCCCCTCTCCCTCCCATCTCCCACCCACCCCCTGGGGTCAGCAGGCAAAGCAGCAAGAGGCCAGGATCCCCCACTAGAGCGGTGTGGGCCGCACCTATGAGAGCTGTGTCAGCGAAGGGACTCCCATCCCTGCGGGAGATCACACAGGGGATCGAATCACTCTTGTCCCGCAGCTGAAGGGAGCCGCTGCTGCAGGAAGCTCTCAGCACCCCCAGCAACACCTGCAAAAGAAAGGAAGCTGTGAAGAGAATCAACCAGTCCTCAGCTTGAAGGGCATGGGATTGAAGTGTCTGTAATGGAAACCATTTTTGACACCATCAGCAACCTGCCACCACCACCTCTTTCATTACATCCCAGGCAAGGAAAGCAGGGTCCACCCCAACTGGAGGTACCCACATGTCAATCAAGAGGAGAGGAGCCCCAGCCCCACCCTCCAGGCATCATGGTGGGAAGGAAGGAGGGGAACTCCTGTATGTCAGATTGCAAGGGGAATTTAGCACGTACCATTCGGGGTTGGAAGCTCTCTGCTGAGAATGTATCATAGGACCAAGCCAGTCTGCGATTCAGCTCCTGGGTGCCCATGTGCTGGGCCTCCAAGGGGGACAGCAGCTGCAATGGATTAAAGGCTTCCTTGCTTCTTTGCTCAGCCACAGAGCGCAGCAGAGAAAGAGGTGGGGCCTGGCATGGGGGCTCCAGAGGCTGATACTAAATGATACAAAAAGCAAGAAAAAAAAAAATGAGTCTCCTCCCCTCATACAAACAGGGAGCTCAGGGAGCAGGGCCCCACCTGCTGCAGGGGACAATGGTGCATTTCTGCTAGGATCTCATGATGAACATCTCTCACTGGCGCCTTAGAAGGCACCACAGCATTCAGAATGGGGACAAGAAACTTCTCGGCTACTCCAGGGCCTCGAGACACAGAGTGGATGAACAGCTGTCGGCGTCCAACAAAACAGCAAAACCTGAGAGGAGGAATGATACAGGTGTTAATAGCTCACCCATAGGACCCCCCCTGCCTCCAGCAAGAGGAAGATTTGCTTGTGCTTAACTGGATGCCTGCTACCTGACACCACCAGTTTGTTAGTCAACCAAACAATCTCCTCAGGGCTCTGCCAGCCTTCACTTTGTTTTGAAGGTTAACCAAACAGCACACCTCAATCCCCTTTGAAGCATTCCCCTGTGATATCCAGCTGCTGTCACTGGACACACTCAGAAATTAATAGTTTGCTGTCCCCAGGGGAACCGTATACAATACACAAAGCTTGACTAGTAAAACTTGGGATCATCACAGCACTGAGATACATTTATAATGAAAACAACCCTAAATTTATTGTCAAAGACTAAGATTTAAGAGATAGTAAGGATAATGGAAACAGAAATGGTTCCATATAAAACAAAAACATAAAACGCAAACCTGGGTCCACACTTATTAATGTTTACTTTTCCTATTTAATAAAGTAGATTTCCCCCCAAGGATCCAGTCTTTTTCAGAGCCAGCTGGTTTTCAGTCTAGGGACCAGATGTCCCAATTTTATAGGGACAGTCCCAATATTTGGAGCGTTTTTTTGTTTGTTTTTAATATGGACTCCTATTACCCCCCACCCCCATCCCGATTTTTCATGCTTACTTTCTGGTCACCCTATTTCAGTCATAGCAGGATCCAAGCATCCAACCCACTCATCAAGGGGTTTCCTCAGTGAATGAGCAAAACGTCTCTGTGCATTCTATTTATTTATGTTCTTCAAAGTTCATTCCTACCCCGACAGGGCAATGCCCTGTGGTTTAGTCTCCAGTGTGTTCCCATCCCCATTTACTCTGTATGCAGATTTGGCTTCCATTGTATTGGCTTGCAGTGCTTAATTTACATAGCCACATGCGAGACAGGTGAGTCAATGTCCTTTGCCTGACTCAAAACCTGTTTGCCAGCCCTGCCTTGAATTAGACGTTAAAACATGTTTAGTACATATACATAACTTCTTAAGTATCATTCATGCCTATATCAGACAATGTTTATGAGGATCCGTGTGATCCTGGCTTTCATTTAAGACCTCATAAGACATTCTTTATAGACAAATACTATGAGAACAACGTGCTAGGTATAGTGTTTGTCAAGCCTGATAGGAGTTGCTGTTACAGGACAACGAAGCCTTTGCAAGCTGGGGCCAAGGAGCCTTTGTATCAGTTATGTATGAATGTAAGGTGCAGGCATGAGACTAAGGAAAATATAGGAAGGAAATATGGTGGTAGAGAGGGAGGATGTGAGGGGCGGGCGTACTTAGGGGACACAAGAGGGAGAAGAGAGAGTGCAGATGGAGAGAATGGCAGCTCCCTAGAACCCAGAGGTTATGAGATGGCAAAGTGGAAACCCCCTCTAATCAGAGGGCCTATATTTAGTAAGGGCCTTTAAGGTTGAATTTTTAACATGCAATGACCCATGTATAAGTTGGGTATGTGTGGCTCCCCTCTGAAGGCTCAAAAACCAGAAGGCAAATTAAAAAATTCCAGCTTTTCATTACTGTTGTTTTTAAATACATGTTGTGATTGGGAGGTCTAACGTGATTTTTTAATGCCTGGAGTTGGCAATACTGGCCATAACAAGATCCATTGGCTGGAAGTTGAAGATAGATAAATTCAAAGGTGCAAGTTTTTAAACAGTGAAGGCAACTACCTAGTGGGACAGCTTACCAAGGATGCCACATCACTTGAAATCTTTAGATCAAACTGGATGTCTTTCTAAAGGATATGCACTAGTGTTCAACCACAAATTATTGGCTTCAATGCAAGAATCTATAAATCAACCAATCACCATCACTCCTAATTTGTGTGCTGCAATTGCATTGGTTGGAATGAGTGAGCAGAAGAGACTATACACCGCGCTGTGACACTCTGTATCTTGGGGGAACACCCTGTCCCCCATGTTCATCCTTTTAATATGTTTTGTGTGGTATCCAATGCAAAGTTTTTCATGTCGGGTGTCTTTGGAAGGCTCATGATATACTGAGCATTGTAGTTACAGTAACGTTATACGTTGTAATTTCACATATATAGTTATGAGACTAAAAAGGTGTCCTCATGGCTTAAAACAAGCCCAGACAAAAACTCTCCAGGAGCAGAGGCCCAGGCAAAACTCTCCAAGAGCAGAGGGGCAGTTCACACCTCATCAAGGCATGTATGGGACAAACCCAGCCCATCCTCACAGGAACAAAGGACACTGACCTAGGCAGCAACAAAGGATCTGTTGGACTCCCGAGTGAGTCACCTCCCTTCCCTTGGTCAGTTTGGGACTATGATGAGGTAATGCTCACCTGATTCTGAAGGGCGGAGGGGCAAAGCCAAGAGGGAATAAAGGACATGATAAAAGGGAGAGACGTTTGCCATGCTCTCTCTCCTACCTCCATCTACAGACACCACCACCAAGCAACTGAAGCGCTGGTCACAGGGGAGAGCCTGGCTGGCAACCAGCCAGCCTGTCGTGAGCAGCATCTAAGTTTGTAAGGGCACTGAAAGCGTTAAGATCTGCTTAGAATGCGTTTTGCTTTTATTTCATTTGACCAAATCTGACTTGTACTTTGACTTCTAATCACTTAAAATCTATCTTTTGCAATTAATAAATTTGTTTATTCTACGTGAAGCAGTGCGTTTGGTTTGAAGCATGTCAGAGACTCCCCTGGGGACAACAAGCTTGGTACATATCAATTTCTCTGTTAAACTGACAAACTCATATGAGCTTGCAGCGTCCAGCAGGCACAACTGGACACTGCAAGACTGAGGTTCCTAGGGTTGTGTCTGGGACTGGAGATATTGGCTAGTGTCATTCGGTTGCACAATCCAAGCAGCGGCTGGCCAAAAGTGCTCACTCACAGAGCTGGGAGCAGTTTACATGCCAGAGGCTGTGTGTGAACAGCCCAGGAATGGGGGTTCTCACAGCAGAGCAGGGTAAGGCTGGCTCCCAGCGTCGAGCATTGGCATGACGTAGCAGATCACCGGTCCAGATAACACCAGGGGAACATCACATGCTCATCAAGCATTCTTACTCGTAGATCACTCAATTATCCGCACACAGACAGAACACTATGACCGAACTGGCTCCATGCTTGTGTCTGAGGCAACAGGACTCCCTCTCCCGCCAGCCACCTCTACCAACCCAAACATTAAAACACTAGGAAATCCACATAAGTTGTGTCAAACACACTACGCAGAAACAAGTCCATTTGCACTTTACCCTATTCATCCTCCATCACCTTCATAAACAAACACTCCACTAAGATAACCTTAACGATGGCCTTGTAGTGATGCAAGCATAAGATCTGAAAAACGGGAAATGTGAACCAGCCTTCTTCACCCATTAGAAACAATTTCAAGCCATCAGTGACCAAAACCCACTAGAATACTTTCCTTTTGGTTGCAGTTCAGAAATTCTGGTAATCTCTAAATCCACACAAAAAGGATATACTTAAATTCATAAACAAACAACATGCCAAAAGCCAACAGGAAAGGAAAGATGGGTGAATGGTTAGAACCCTAGCCTAGGACTTGGAAGAACTGAGTCCACCACAGGCTTCTTGTGTGACTTTGAGCAAGTCACTCATCCACTAGTTTGGTAAAATGAGGGTAATAGTACTTCCCTACCACTCAGATACTACGGTAGAGAGCCATATAGGTACAGTAGAACTGCAGAGTTACAAACACCTCGGGAATGGAGATTGTTCGGAATTCCGAACAAAACATTATAGTTGGTCTTTCCAAAGTTTACAACTGAACATTGACTTA
Source organism: Natator depressus (assembly GCF_965152275.1). Lineage (NCBI taxonomy): Eukaryota > Metazoa > Chordata > Testudines > Cheloniidae > Natator > Natator depressus. Next base: position 203,998,903 of record NC_134234.1, on the reverse strand, counting down.
ATACAACTTTGAAACTTTACTATGCTGCTTTCCCTTTATATTTTTAGTAGTTTACATTTAACATGATACTGTACTATATTTGTTTTTTTTTGTCTCTGCTGCTGCCTGATTGCGTACTTCTGGTTCCAAACGAGGTGTGTGGTTGACTGGTCAGTTCGTAACTCTAGTGTCCGTAACTCCGAGGTTCTACTGTACCTAAAATAGAGAGACTGTACACCATTGTTTGTTAATAAACCACGTACAACTAAACACTTCACATACCAGCAGTACGCATTGCTAACGTACATACAAACCTCAAAAAACAGATTATAGAAATTACATTGAAAAAACAAAGGTTACTGCAAGAATGTCTCTTACTACATTTTAATATTACAGCTTCCATAAAGTACAATATAATTAGACGTCTTGAGAATACAGATGATAAAGGGAAGATTGGGAGTATCACAGTGGTATGTTTATTATACATACATATTTTTTTAATTAAAGATACCCTCACCTATAATCTATGAACTTCTTATACCTCCCAAAATATCACTAAATTCAAAACCAACAAATCTTTAAAACTAAGGACAGGACTACAAATATCCTTAATTGTGTGAATGTTTTTAAAAACAAGACTCTAGGTAAGAAATGAACAAAAAACTGAAGATTGTAGCTAGCATCAATTATAAGGTTGTTTTAAGAAAAGGAGTACCTGTGGCACATTAGAGACTAACAAATTTATATGAAGTGAGCTGTAACTGACGAAAGCTTATACTCAAATAAATTTGTTAGTCTTTAAGGTGCCACAAGTACTCCTGTTCTTTTTGCGAATACAGACTAACATGGCTGCTACTCTGAAAGGTTGTTTTAGTGGAGGATGTGATAGATATGTATTGAATGGGGACAGATGAGGACTGCACTTTCTGTAAATTGCTGTGGATTGGCTGCTGTGTAGGGTGTCTGACATAACTGCGTGTCATATTTTTTAATATTTGGGTTGGCAGTTGTACTTGAGCAATCTTAACTGTTCCAGAACAAAAACCATGTTATGTAACAGAACCCAGAAGTGACTCTCAGAAACCAACCTACAACTTCCCTGGGAGAGAAAAGTGAAGCAACCAGTGGGTAGGCAGAACCATCAAGGACACAAAGCATGTGGGGTGGAAGGGAAGGGGGGCAGAGATTTGTCTGGCAGAACTCTGAATGGCCTGCACAACCACTTCCCAATGGAATCGGGGAAGGAGTGTCCTCACCTTTGCTCCAGCATCTCCAACAGGCTCACCAGCCACAGATAGAGTGGCAGACCTAGGTTATACTGGAAGAGCAGTTGCATGTAGAGATTTCCAGAGGAAGCTACAGGCTGGTGGAAGGTGCTGAGCCTTGAGAAACCCTTAAGAAGGACAGTGCTGTGCAGACAGGCACCAAGGACAACAACAAAGGGGAAAGAAGCCAGGGGCTTCTGCAGGAGGTGGACATCTCGGAGCTGAGAGACACAAACACATGACATAATAGAGAGAAAGTGGACACTCTGCTGGCCCTCCCCAACGACCCTCTCATCCCGCACAAAGCCCTTTGTTACTCCATTACATTTCTCATCAACCCCAAGGGGCACTTCATTGATCTGCTGCCATCTATGTGGGAATCAGGGGAGCAAATAGCTACTATCAGCCACCTCTGGCCAGGCCCAGGCACAGCCATATCCCTGATTTAGCTGGGTTCTGGACTACCCCCCTGGTTGACCGAAAGATTTAGAGTACTCCTGCCCCCACCCTACACACCAAGCTTGCTCCACACACCACCATCCACAGGTCTGTGCCTCAGCCACCCCTATCCCCTGGTGTGCTTCAGCTCCCAGCCGCATCACCTCACCTCCACGCATGCTCCTGGTCGGAGTCCACGGGCAGAGTTCAACAGCTGCTGGTAAGCAAGGCACAGACAGATCTTGTTATCAAGCTCATAGAGGCCAGCCTGGTTGTTTAGTACTCGGGTGATAATCCCCTGGAGAAGGAGCACAGAGAAAAGTAGTGCGTTTACAAAGAGGGCACTAGGGCCTGGGGGAAAATGTGACTGCATAGTGCAGACGGCGTCCACGGGCCCTGCAAGGCAGGAGCTGAAATTCAGGGGGAGGTGGATCTGAAAGCAGGAATAGGGTGCAGGCGAGGGATAACTCCTTACCGTGTATGACAGGATCTTGGACTCTTTGGCTGGCACTGGCAACTTCTCATCTGTCAGCTCCAAGGGGAGCTGCACAGCGGCCTTAGGGGAAACTGGCTGAATTGGTCCTCCCCACCAGGCAATTTCCAGAGGCTGTTCCTTCACCTGCTCTGCACAGTAGGGCAGGAGGCAGGAGGAGACGCTGGTGACGAATACCTTGTGCCCCGATGCCTTCAGGCTGGACACACTCAATGCTGTCAGCACATAGCCATGGCCCAACTGGAGCATGTGGTGCCAAGCTAGCTGGGGAGGTTTCTAGAGCAGAGAAAGCATAGTCCACATTAGCATGCCCTGCACTGGAGAAGAACGTTCCCTGCCGCTAGTGTGTCCCTAGAAATACAGGCCAATATCTTCCCTGCCCCCAGGGCTGTACCACACTCCAGCCCAAGCCCTGAATCTTGCTGGGGCAGTGGAGTGGTGTATCACCTCAATGGTGGCTGCATTTGGCAGGTTTCAGTGATCCTTCTAAGGAGTTTATCTAGTGCTATGGGACCCTTTGGGATGGAAGGTACCAGAGATATATAAGATCATTGTAAATAATAAAGGGATAAATAAGAATCAAGATGGGAAAAGGCTGACCTCGTGGCAGGGCCTGAAAAGCACCAGCACACAGGTACACAAAGCCCCAAGGACTCACCTGCACCAGCACTGGAACACAAGCAGCAGAAGTGAAGCACTTCAGAAAGAGGAAAAAGAACGTCTTGTGGTGGATGCACAGGAGGGTGCTAAGTCTGGCCAGCTCACCTGCCACATTCAGCTTTTTTCTTTTCTGACATGGAACCCTACGGGAAGTTGGGGGCAGGGGAGTGAAGGGGGGAAGGAGAGATGGAAGCAGAACTTAGAACTAGGCCAACAACTAAGCCAAGGCACACATGTGGTGCAGCATGCTACTCATGGAAGGAAAAGGTCCCAAAGGGGTAATGTGGACTCTCTCTCTTCCTAGGGATGGGGATGAGATTTTCAAAAACAACAAGCCATACAATTCTGTAATGGGTCTCGGGCCACCCCAGACTGAGAGTCACCTTGTTACTCCCTGGCTCTAGCGAGAGGTAGCCTTGCTCATGGTGGCTGGGTATTAGCTCCCTACCACCACCCAGCTGTTATCCACTTAAGCACTCTTCTCCAGGCTATGCCAGCCCTGTCTTCACCTTGCAGGTTAACAATAGGTGCACCCAAGTCCCCAAGAAGCATTCCCCTGTGATATCCAGCCCCTGACACTGGCAACTCACAGAAACCCAATCCTCTGCCCCTAAAAGAGCAGTGTGTCCCAGTTTACCTTAAATCATCGCTCCAGTATACCACACAAAACTTGTAATAAAACAAGGTTTATTTGAGAAATAATAGAAACAAGAAAGAGTGAGGAATGCAAAACAAAATTATGATAAGGTGTTTAATTACATGATCACCTACAATTTTCCACAGGACCGCTACCTCATTCAGTGCACAGGATGGATGCTCAAAGGGGCTGAATTATAACTGCATAGGCATAAACCTGGCATTTCCTGACTTTCAAGTGGCTGACTTTGCAACTGAAATAATGTTCTTTTAATTTTTTTTTTTTTACATGTAATACACAGTGAGAATATTAAATTTTATGTTCTATCTGACAGAACAAAAGGAAAATTCCAGAGTCAGCAACAGAGGATTACAGTGGAATTCTGAATAAGAGACATTATTCAAAGATGGAGATATACAGCAATAAGAAAAAGACTAAGAATACAGACAGGAGAAACTTTTTAAAAGTTGTGTATGTTACATCTTTATTGTTAAAAGATCAAAAGAGTCTAGATTATCATAAAACAGATCTCTGCTACTTCAAAAGTTGACTTGACCCAAGAAGCGTGGCATGCACTCAAACAAACAGGAAACAGTTATAAAGAACAGGAAGAATCTGGCAAGATGATCAGGCACCAGTGACCAGCAGACTAATTTAAAGCTGATATAGATAACAGATAAACATTTAAACATGCAGATATTAGGTTTCTGATTGGACATTTTGAAAGTGACAGAGATAAATAACATTCTGTATTTATTAAGAGATCAGGGGTCTGAATATGACAATGTGGTGAGGTGAACTTGAAACTGGATAAGAGAAAGGATGGCCTTGCATTTAAATTACTGGACAGAGGCTCAGGACATCTGAGTTCAGTTCCCTACACTGCCACTGGCTAACCATGGGACCTTGGCTAAGTCACCTGACCTCCCTATTCCTCAATTCCCCATCTGTAAAATGGCAAGCTCTCACACTCTTTGCTTAACTTGTCTAGATAGCTCTTCAGAGCAGGGATTGTCGCCTACTAAATGTACATAGAGTGCTTAAGACAATGGGACCTCAAATCTTGGTTGGTGACTCTAGGTGCTACTGTGTTACCAAAAAAGTATTACAGTTGCTTGATTCGCTAATAACATTTCAGATTTTGAGGAAGGAGAAACAAGAAAAATCTGCAAAGAACATCACTTGGACAAAAGAGAGTTGGGGACTCAAATGGCTGGCCACCATCACGTCGCAGTCCCCATCAGTACCTGGCCTGGGCCGGGGAAGCTAATGATCCAACCAGCGGATCAAATTCGGTAATGAATCCTGGTCACGTACCACCTGAGGCATGTTGCACATACGCTAAGAAGTATCAAAGAAATCTGAAAGATCCAGGATCAGGTAAACCCTAAAAAACTTGCCAAAGTTATGCGTTGCCACTAACTACCTTTTCTGAATCCAAGAAAAGAAAAAAGAAAAGAACCCATGAGCAAGATCCAGAGAAGAAAGGATTGATAGCTGCCTGCCATCTACAGTACCACCATGAACCAAAGGCCTTGGTGAACATGTACTCATCTCGAGAAGAACCATAACAAGTTGCTGGAAAATTTCATGCACATTGGTGTTGTGTATCGAAGACTCCTTTTATGCATGTGCTTTTATGCAAATAACAAATGCTCGTGTTAAGCCAAGTTCTCAAGAGTACATACTTTGGCTTATAAAACTTGTATATGACTTAAATGGACAATTTGTCTTAGTCACTACTAATACATTTCAACTTCATTGTTTAGAAATATTTTTTAAATAATTATACGACTAAAGTAGCTAAGACACACTGGTGTGCTCATTACAACCTCAATATAAAGATCTCCTGATAGCCTGCTCTGCTACAGCAGTAAAACCTATTAATGACTTATGCAAGCTGTAAGTAAACAGACATCAGAAGAAAAGCTAAGATTCACACAGCCTACAGCTTTCTCTAAAATACAGAAAAGAAAATATGCCCTGTTGAATGACTAACGTTTTAGCTAAAAAGATTACCACTGCTTATAAAAAATGTTTAAACTAGCCTGATATAGAATATTTTAACTGTGGTTCACTTACTGGTGAAAGTCAAAAGAAACTATAAGCTTCTGACTTATTCTGCATATTTGGTGTAATTAACCTATTGGTCTTTGTGAAAGAGATAAAAGGTTTCACAAATACATACCACTTATCTAATGATGTAATCTGAAATTATAAACCTGAATTTGTGTTTATTAAATTTATTGCTTAGTTTCCAAGTTTATAAACTTTAAAGATTATTTGGGTTTAGATGACAGACATTCTGATTAGCTTAAATGGGCCTTTACCTTAATTACCAATCTAATAAGGTTCTGAAGTGTGATATATCTTAGTTCAATATTTAAATTTAGAATTACCTACCAACAACTTGTGTCTTTGATTACTGTGGTTCACTCCTCCATTAGAGCTACCTGTTTGTGTTAAATTCACTATTTTAAATGAGCTGTCACTTAAAATTAAATGCATTATATTTTGTCATCTTCATATCTTTTCTATTTCCTAAGTTTTATTTTGGTTAATAAAATCTACGGAGCATGAAAGTTTGAATCTGTACCTTATCCAAGTTATGCAAACCCAACACATTTTTGGAGTATAGGTTATTCATTGATTAAAATTATTTAATATACACATTTTATACTATATCCACTCACTTGTTCTCTCACACATTTAGCATGAATCTGACCCAATCAACATCTCCCTGAACAGGCTAGGTTCTTGCTGTGAGGCAGGGTGAACCTGTGACAAATGGCAGTTGCAACAGCTGCACATATTGAATTAAGAGTATTGAGTGTTTACCTGGTGCTGAGCAATTGTGCAACTGTTGCTGGATAGAAGACAGGGATGGTGTCAACCACTCTCTTTGGTCGAGGATCCACTGGCACCGGGTCTGCCAGGATTTCCACATATCCAGCTGAGCCCTGACTTGTCTGTGGTATGTATGCCCAGCTGGGGAAGAGAAACAGTAGCTCCAGCCACTCAGATTCAAAATGCAGGAGCTAAACCAAAAAAGAAAAGGTGCTGCAATTTGATATATATTTACAATACAACTCCAGAATTAAGACACTTACAGCATTAGCCCAGCCTTCCCGTCACACAGCAAAAGCTCTCAAAGCTCATTTTAGAGCAGGGATCAGTTCCCAGCAAGATGCACATTTTGCTGCTCCCCAAGAAGTGGCAGTGATTGATCTGTAGAGAAGTAAACCCCTCTTTGCTCCAAGAGGACCCCAAACTATATGTAGCCTTGTAAACTCCTATGCAATTTTACTCCTGAGGGAATTCTGTGCCAAAAAAGTAAAAATTCTGTGCCAAAAAAATCTGCATATTTTATTTGTTAAAATACCACAATATAATCACACCATTTTCAATTATTTTGACAAATAAAATATGCAGAACTTTGAAGAATTTTAAAAATTTTAATTTTTTGGTGCGGAATTCCCTCAAGAGTACCAGGGTTCTGTGTGGCGCAGCCTGGCTGCGGGCAGCTCAGTGGGGGTGTGTGGGCGGGATCTGGATACACAGGGGCTCATTGTGGGGTTCTGGGTGCAGGGGGGAATGGGACTCTGCAGGGGAGTCCAGGTGAAGGTGGTTAGGGCTCAGCGGGGGAGAGTCTGGGTGTGGGGGACTCAGCGGGGGGTCTGGGTGCTGGGGGACTGGGGTTTCATGGGTGGGGGGTCAGGGTGCAGCTGGTTGGGGCTCAGTGGGGTGGGGATCCAGGTGTGGGGGGCTCCTGATGAAGCGGCTGAGGCTCGGGGGGTGGGGGGTTGGGTGCAGGAGGGCCCAGTGGTGGTGGTGGGGGGTGTGTTCTGGGTGCAGGGGGCTCCTGAGGCATGGGGTGAAGCTTGGCGGAGTGGGGGTTCAGGGGACTCAGGGGGTCTGGGTGATCCCGAGATGGGGGGGCTCAGTTAGGTAGGTGAGGCTCAACGACGGGGGTTGGTCAGACAGAGGGAGCAGCTCCCTGCACAGTGACACCCTCACCCCTCATGGGTGAGGAGTGATGGAGCCAGAAAGTGCAGGGAGGAGTCATCGTACGGGGAGCTGCTCTGCCTGTCCGTCCAACCCCTGTGCATCTGGGACCCCTCCCGCCACCAACTCCCCGCCAAGCCTCACCCCTGTCGCACCTGGAACCCCTACCCCACTGAGCCTCACCTCCTTCACCCAGACCCCCCCGCCAAGCCCCCCTTTCCCCAATTCAGAGCTTCCTGTAGCCAGGGGAGGTTTCTGTGGGTTGATCTGACCAACCCCGGCAGCTCTGTTGGGAACTCCATTTCTGTCCTCCTTCCTTCCCCCCATCCCGGGCATCCCCAGACACACACCCCCTCTTTCCTGTGGTGACTTACGTCTCCCCCGGCTGCCCAAACAGACATGCCGATGCTGCCGGGAGGGGTGAGTGAGCACTGGTGCAGCTTCTCTTTACTTCCCCCACAAAAAACATTTTTCTATGGGAAGCAAAGAGAATCTGTGGTGGGACATGTTTCTGCACATGTGCAGTGGCGCAGAATTCCACCAGGAGTAGCAATTTGCTGGGCACTAGGAATAGCATTCCCTGGGCCCAGGTTTCTCCCCATCCAGGGTATGGTGGCAATTCATTTACAGCCATTTAAATTTTGGCAGTGCTTGGTATTTTCAGACCATATTTCTAATCTTTCTCTGTCTTCACCAGTGTTTGAAGCTCATCCCAATGCCGTGTTTTCTGCAAATATAATTAACATGCTCTTCCCCCATTCTTAGATTATTTATAAGTGGCAAAACAAAGAGACCTGGGCCTCCATCACTGGTGTCACCCCTCCTCTCCCCAATTCCAGATGCTGCCATTTATCTAGACCTCTTTTATTCAAGATCCTCCAGGCAGGCCTCAGCAGAGTAGCACGCCATCCAAGCCAAGATTTCATGATACACTGTATCACATGCTTCACCAAAAGCCCAGCATAATTCCCCTGTTGCAGTAATTTTAGCTCCACAGCCTGTAATTCAAGCAAGCTTACCGCTGTTAGTCCCATCAGTTTCTCAGAGTCTCTCTCTCCAAGTGTTTGTGCCATTATTTAATTAGTAACTGAAACTACACTTCAATGGTAATTGACAGGATCAACCTTCTTCCCCTGCCTCTTTTCTCCAGTCATTCCCTAGTCCAGTAAGTTTGGTAGTTAGCTCTTTAGCAATGAAAGGTTTGACAAATTTCACCCTTCCTCCCTGGCATTTGAACTCACTGCCTTCCCCTCGCAAGACGCATGTTTGATCTCCCGAGTTGCACAATCTTTTACAAATTGTTTCAATCCTCCTGCTGTCTGCAAGGTCCTTCAGAAATGTTACCAAGAGCTGGATCCCTCAAGCTGCCTGCTGCCATACCTCACAGGGAATTGAACCAGTGTTGTCTTGCACATACAGGTTGCCATCCATTAGCTTCTCTTTCCCCTCCTGCCTTCTTCCATTGGTCAGGTAGCCAATCAGGATTAGGTGAGTCCGTGGCAGAACACTCTGTTTGGGCAAGATGTCCTCACCTTGGTGAGCCCATTTCTTGAACTCACTTGTGCTCCAGGTCATGTGACTACAGCAGGGTGTGCATTGTTGGCACTGGAGGTCAGAGATGGAGATGAAACTGGAGAAAAGGGAAGAATGATAATATGAAGGGATGAGGATGAAGCTGGGGAGGGAAGAGGGGCATTTAGACATTTTGCTGCAGCAGGTCAGGCTCAGCACAGGTGCAGCTATGCAGCCTTAAATGTTGTCCTCTGAGAGATTGTACCACCATATGGGAAGTCTTGGTGGTGAATGTACTCACTTCAATGACATGACACAGGGCTCAACACTGAAATGGCCACTGTGTCAGGAACACAATCTATTTCCACATTTACCCCGAGAGCACATTTACCCTTGAGTACCTCAGAGGAAGCACAACCCATTTTGGACTGTGGTCACATGGCTGGGCACACACAGAACTTGTGGAGTAATATTTTGGAAAAGAGACTGAAAAATATACTCATCTGAACAACCTTCCTATGAGACGTAGGAGGGCTTTATCTCACAGTTTAGGCAGAATGTTAATGGGAGATTCCATGAGAAGACCAAGGAAACCGCGTGGAGTGAGTGATGTGGATGACTCTGTAAGGGGCACTCTCCTTTCTAAATCAATACTGATCCCATTTCCCCAGCAAGGTGCTTGGAGGTGCTGACCAGTAGCTAGAAGAGTAGCTGACTGTAGTCTCTGTGCTGCTTATGGGGAGACAGATCAAAACAATGCTGCCAACCTCAGAGTTAAATTTTCATCTTAACAGGCCTTGCTTAAAGGATGTGAGGCTGAGAGATGCCAAATCAAAGAGGTCTCAGGCTCTTCTCTTCAACTTTAAGAATGTAGCCAAGCTTAATGTATCTAAGCTTAAACTAAGAGACTTGATAAAGAGAAATTTTGCATACCACCAGATACTGTTAACGAGCGAAGATGTGCCCAATATTCTACAATGCTGAGACTGATCAAAGCACTAAGTATGAGCGACATGGGCAGCACCATCAGTTCATTCCCAACCCAGCTGGTTTTAATATGTGTGCCTAGCAATAACAATACCACAGACATAGGCCCTGTCTACGTCAGGGAATTTCAGAAAAAAGTTCCCACCAGTGTCAACACCAGCATCAGCAACATTGGAAGCTCTAGTGAGACAGTGCTCCAGCTGTTTTCAGTACTTGCACCTAGCAGTTAGCTGACAGGGTTTTGGAAAGAGCAGTGATGTTGGAATGCTGTTTACACTAGAGCCCTCACCGAGTGCAGACGATGTGCTGTTATCAGCACTGTAGAGTCATAGGGACTTAGGACATGTCTACACTACAAGTGCTGCAAAGGCACAAAAGCAGGTACGCTGCGTAGCACTGTAGCATAGACACTCACTACAGCCACAAAAGGGTTTTTTCCACTGGAGTAGTAAATCCACCCCCCTCTTCCATCCACCTAGCTCAGGGGTGGACAAACTATGGCTCGCAGGCTGGATCCGGCCCATCAGGGCTGTGGATCCGGCCCACGGTTTTCTTCTGGAAGCGGCATGGGGCCAGGGCAGGCAGGGAGCCTGCCTTAGCCCTGCTGTGTGCCGCTGCCACCCCGGAGACACTCAAGGTAAGAGGCGCAGGGCCGGAGCCCACACCCCGAAGCCCTCCTGCACCCCAACCCCCTGCTGAGCCCCGTCCCACACTCTGCACCCCTCCTTCACCCCAAACCCCTGCCCTGAGCCCCCCATACACTCCACACCCCTCCTGCGCCCCAACCCCTTGCCCTGAGCCCCTTCCTGCACACTACACCCCCCCCCACACACACACCACCTCCCACACCCCAACCCAGTGCCCCAGCCCTACATTCATGGCCTCGCATGCAGTTTCCCCACCCAGATGTGACCCTCGGGCCAGAGTGTTTGCCCACCCCGACCTAGGTGTATGGGCCTAGGTCAAACTAACTACGTGGAACAGAGAAGCAATACACCTCGGCTGTCCTAACTTTCAGGGCCAACCAAGTGCTGTCCCTGGCCAGTCATTCAGACCCAGACCTTTGAAATAGTCATTCCAGTTCAACGCTGTTACATCAGGCCCTGGACCTGCAGTTCCCCACGTGCAGCAGGGAGTTGGGGATGCTCCGCACAGAGGCGGGGGAAGAGCAGAGATCTGATTTCCAGACATGCCGCGGGGGGGGCGGGGGCCGCAGCAGCTGGGGGTGGCACTGACACGAGCCCCGCCAGGGCACTTTACAGAGTGGGGACGCTGAGAGCCGCTGAACCAGACCGTAAAGCCCGGATATGAGGGAAAGCCCTTCAAGCCCCGGGGGTTCGGCAGCGCCCCCAGGTCCGGCCCGGTGCCAGGGGCAGGCGGCGCTGGCAGCAGGGAGCGCGGCCGAGGCGGGCCGGGACCCGCTGCCACCCCGTTACCTGTAGCCCAGCGGGAGCTCCCCGCTCCGCCCAGCCCACGTGCTCCGCAGGCACCGCGTCACCGAGTCCGCCAGCTGCTCAGGGCCGCCGCCGCCCGGCCCCGCGAGGCGGAGGGTCTCGCAGACGAAGGCCCGGGCCGCCCGCAACCACCGCTGCTCCTGGGGGAGAGACGGGAGAGCGTCAGGGCGGGGGGAAGGGGGGACAGCGCGCGCCGGGTGGGGGGGGGGGCGAAGCGCGCGCGGGTCACTTACAGCCCCACCCAGCTCCTCCATGCACCCAGCGCGGCTCCCGCCTGGCCGGGCGTCTCCATAGGAACGCGGGGCCGGAAACCACGGGGGCGCCACGGGTGTGACGTTGCAGGCGGTGGCGACTCCTGGCCAATCAGACCGGCTCCTCCTCCGCCCCCCCCTCGCACGTGAGATGCCTGGAGCTGCCGCGTGAGCGCCGGACCGGATGCGGGGGTTGGGGCGGCGCCGCTCGGCTTTTTCCTTCCGGCTCCGGGGGGAGCGAGGTGCGAGCGGAGCTTCCCCCTCCCCTGGCGCCGTCCACCTCCGCCGCCCGCGCGCGGCGCGCTCTTGTGGGCAGGGGGGCGACGGGCGAGCTACGCCGCCGTGTCCCTCCGCGACCCCTGCGTCGCTCGCAGGCCCAGTCCCGAGGCGGGGGACTGGGAGGGCCTTGCAGCGGGTGAAGGAGGTTACCGGGGTAGCGTCTCCAGGGCGCTAGTCTCTGTGTGGAGGATGGCGGGGGTAGGCGGGATTCTTCGCCTTACAGGGGTGCAGCCGCCCTAGCCAAGCGAGTACCTGTCGTCCCATTCCGCGGCAGCTGCACTGGCGCCAAGCTGCGAGTAGGGGCAGGCATTTTTATCTGCCCTCCAAAACCTGCTTGTTCCTGCCCTGCGCTAGTCCTTACACCCTTGCCGTCATTGGCACGGCTGCGCGGTGTCTGCTCGCGGCTGAAATGCGTGTGCTAGTTTTCTTTCTGTAGAAAGGGTCAGGAATTAAGATGGACTCAGCCACATGTGGCGGTCAAACTAAGACTTGTTGAAAGAAAAGGAGGACTTGTGGCACCTTAGAGACTAACCAATTTATTTGAGCATAAGCTTTCGTGAGCTACAGCTACATACTGTGACAGTATGCATCCGATGGAGTGAGCTGTAGCTCACAAAAGCTTATGCTCAAATAAATTGGTTAGTCTCTAAGGTGCCACAAGTCCTCCTTTTCTTTTTGCAAATACAGACTAACACGGCTGTTACTCTGAAATAAGACTTGTTGGGATCTCTGCCATGAAGGGGAGTGTCTTTCCCAGACCTGAAGACCAACCTCTGTTGGTGAAAAAGACAAGCTTTGAAGCTTCTACAAAGCTTTTTTTTCAGGTCTGTGAAAAGTATAATTCTGTGTGGCTCGAAAGCTTGTGTCTCTTACCAACAGAAGTGGATCCAATAAAGATATTACCTGACCTACCTTTTCTTTAATATGCTGGGGTGGACAGGCTACAGCTGCACTGCATACATGAAAGGGAAGGTCAGATTGGGACTTGGGCCTCTGTGGAAGGTAAAATGAGAAATAGTGGCCCACACCAGGTAGGTGAATTGGAGTGGGGCTAGATCTGTAGCCAATTTGGGAAGGGAGTGTGGGATTCTGGGACCATTCTGCCCATTGATGCCCTATACAGAGAGCTGGAATTGGGGAGAGAGAGAAAGGGCCAGGGGAGAGGTCTATGGAAAATGTGCCTGATCTGGTGATTCTCCTGATGGTGGTTTAAAGTGGTGACTATTTTTAAATGCATAGCAGGAGGGAGAAGCTATTTCTTCCCCAGGGTTCATGTGTTGGTTTCATTCCCCTCTGTGACACTGTCCATTGTTGCGCCAAGCTGTCAGAAGACTCTGAAGGTCTAGCAGAGTCTATTCCATGGAGGGCTGGCAGCTGATCTAGGAAGAAGCTGAGAGAGAAGGTGTGTTTTCCCTACCCAGTAGTAAATCTGGGAAGTTAGTGCATCTTTGAGGCTGTATTAACAACTATTTGGAGGCCCCTTATGACCTGTTGCAGGGATCTCAAACTCAAATCACCAGGAGGGCCACATGAGGACTAGTACATTGGCTTAAGGGCTGCATCACTTCCCCCACCCCCACTTCCCCTGTCCCTGCCCCCACTCCACCCCTTCCATGAGGCCTGGGCCCTGCCCTGCCTCTTCCCACCCCAACTCAGCCCCCTCTCTGCCCCTATTCTAACCCCTTCCCCAAATCCCTGCCTCTTTTCCGCCTCCTCCCTTGAGTGTGTGGCTCCCTGCTCTTCCCCCCTCCCTCCTGGAATGTGCTAAGCGCCACCAAACAGCTGTTCGGCGGCAGGAAGCACCTGGAGGTAGACAAAGGAGCGGGGACACGGCACGCTGGGGGGAGCAGCAGGTGAGGGGAGCTTGGCAGCCACAGGAAATAACTTGGAGGTGGGGGGGAGCGGGGAGCTTGGTGGGACGCAGCAAATAACTCTGTGGGCCGTGTGTTTGAGACCTCTGCCCTATTGCATAAGCAACCTCTAAAGGCGTTTCCAGGAACAAAGATACAATCAGGGAAAGCTAAAGCATGGGGGTGGGGGAGAGGGACTGCTGATGTGAAGACCTCTAGGGCAGTGGTTCTCAGCCTTTCCAGATTACTTGTACCCCTTTCAGGAGTCTAATTTGCCTTATAGACCCGAAGTTTCACCTCACTTAAAAACTCAGGTTTTGGGCTTCAACTTTCTGCCATGGGTCCCCACTAGTCTACTGCTGGCCCTAGTGACCCCAATAAAGCAAAATCACAGTTTGAGAACCGCTGATATACTATATAGAGCAGTATAAACAAGTCGTATGAAATTTTAGTTTTTACTGACTTCACTTGTGCTTTTTATGTAGCCTGTTATAAAACTAGGTAAATATCTGGATGATTTGATTTAACTCCTGGAAGACCTCTGCATAGCCCCTGGTTGACGTGTATCCCTGGTTGAGAACCACTGCTCTAGGGAATCCTCTGAAATCTGCATGGCTCTCAGGAGATCTAGTGGTTCTGGAGGCTGATGTCTAGGGCAGTAGGGATAAACCTTATCCACTAACATAATGACATGAGAAAAACTTGATATTTTTTCTTTAAGGGGGTGTGACTTTGTCCTCCACATGAGTTATTACATCAGTGTATTAGAATTTTTTTCTGTAGGGAACAATCCTGTATCGGCCATGTTCAAAGAAGCAGATAAGCTAGACAAGACCTAACGAGCCTTTTCCATCTCTGCTGTCAGAGCTGGGTGCAACTTGGGAAGAGCTTTCCCTGTTTTTTTCTCCTTGCTGAGCACATCATAAACCTGGGGCCAAAGTAAACGTGATCCCAGTTTGGAGTAAAGAAAGGAACTTTTATACAAGGGCCTTGTCCCAAAGAACTTACAAACTGAAGGGACAATATCTAAATGAGGGAGTTCTTTATCATTTAGCCATTTAAACCATGCTGTTTTCATATTCTTTTTTACCATAGTTTTTTATTACTCTTTTAATTCGGAGAGACAAGGTGGGTGAGGTAATATCTTTTGTCAGACCCAGCTTCCGTTCGTGAGCAAGACAAACTTTCAACCTTACACGGAGCTCTTCTTCAGGTCATTTAGTTCATTCTCTTAAGGCACATTAAATAAAGCAGAAGTCTTCTGGAGATATAGTAAGCACAGAAACCCTGTGTCATGTTTAGCCATTTTTGCACTGCCTAGCCAAATTGTTTAGGCAGATAGTGAAGAGACTTATCAATTTTCTCTAGTTTCTGTTTTTAAATATAGCTACATGTAATTCCATACCAAAAATATATTAAAATAACATTGCCTAATGAAGCAGTCAGAATATGTCCCAGTTAAGATTTAACGGACAACCTTAAGTCTACCTCCTTGTGTTTCTGTTTTACAATAGGTTTCAGAGTAACAGCCGTGTTAGTCTGTATTCGCAAAAAGAAAAGGAGTACTTGTGGCACCTTAGAGACTAACCAATTTATTTGAGCATGAGCTTTCATGAGCTAAGTGAGCTGTAGCTCACGAAAGCTTATGCTCAAATAAATTGGTTAGTCTCTAAGGTGCCACAAGGACTCCTTTTCTTTTTGTGTTTTACAATAGTCTTTGATTACTGGATCTCATAGTTTTTTCTGCAGGTCCTGTCTCATTTCTTAATGAAAAAAACATAAAAATAACTTTCTTGTTTGGATAAACAGCACAAAAACAAAGTGAACCAGGTTTGTATGCATCTTAGTATAGTCCAGTGACTCAGGCCCAGTAACTGTGATCACAACAGGGAAATTGTGATCTCTCTCATTAGTGCACTACCCTTTCCACTAACAGAGGAGGTTTTCTTGTTTCTTGATTATTAATTTATTAATATGACCAAACCGTGGTTTAATGACAGTTAACCCAAAATTTTAAAAGGGTGGAAATAAAAGTAAAAGGCCAGCATTTATTGCCATGTTCACATTATGTTCAATGATGATAACACAGTACATGTGACATTCACTTCCATTGGCAACATGCTCCAAATGTGTATACGTCCAACATACATCAAAGCAGTGTGCACCCCAAATTAATCAAACTTGCTTTCTATCACAGAACCTTAACTCTGACCTCCTAATTAACTGTCTCAAGAAACTGGCACATCTTAAAATTTTTTATTAAAGCTAATGTTAAAAAAACTATATAATAGGTTGGGAAAAGAGTGTCTGTACATCTGGGTATAGTGCTTAGATTATCCACAAAAACAAAGTTTTTAAAAGTCATATGTACTGGCATACAGTTACATAATCAGCAATAACCCAAATTTAGGTGAATAGATTTAACTATACAGTTTAGATATTAGAATCCAAATACTTGGGTACATCACTCATGAAAAGTTGTACAGAGATTTGGTTGTGGAAAGCAAAATATAACAATAAGTGGAGATTGTCCCTCAGTAATTGAGAATTAGGTTGGTTGTCCATTTAGAAAATACAGTCCTATTATCACACAGTCCAAACATGGGTAATGTTATATTTTGCCGTTGTTGAGTTTGCTTGTAAGGTTTTTGGATTAGGATAATAGAATCATAAAATATTAGGGTTGGAAGAGACCACAGGAGGTCATCTAGTCCAATCCCCTGCTCATAGCAGGACCAACACCAACTAAATCATCCCAGCCAAGGCTTTGTCAAGCCGGGTCTTAAAAACCTCTAAGGATGGAGATTCCACAACCTCCCTAGGTAACCCCTTCCAGTGCTTCATCATGCTCCTAGTGAAATAGTGTTTCCTAATATCCAACCTAGACCTGCAACTTGAGACCATGGCTTCTTGTTCTGTCATCTTGCCACCACTGAGAACAGCCTAGCTCCATCCTCTTTGGAATCCCCCCCCCCCCCCCCCCGGTCAGGTAATTGAAGACTGCTATCAAATCCCCCCTCAGTCTTCTTTTCTGCAGACTAAATAACCCCAGTTCCCTCAGCCTCTCCTTGTAAATCATGTGCCCCAGCCCCCTAATAATTTTCGTTGCCCTCCGCTGGACTCTCTCCAATTTGTCCACATCCCTTCTCTAGTGGGGGGACCAAAACTGGATGCAGTACTCCAGGTGTGGCCTCACCAGTGCTGAATAGAGGG
The DNA here is from genome assembly GCF_965152275.1 of Natator depressus. Taxonomy (NCBI): domain Eukaryota; kingdom Metazoa; phylum Chordata; order Testudines; family Cheloniidae; genus Natator; species Natator depressus. The sequence goes on along the minus strand of NC_134234.1, from coordinate 203,981,880 downwards.
GAATAATCACTTCCCTCGATCTGCTGGCAATGCTCCTACTAATACAGCCCAATATACCATTGGCTTTCTTGGCAACAAGGGCACACTGCTGACTCATGCAGCTTCTCATCCACTGTAATCCCCAGCTCCTTTTCTGCAGAACTGCTGCTTAGCCAGTTGGTCCCCAGCCTGTAGCAATGCATGGGATTCTTTCTTCCTAAGTGTAGAACTCTTGCTTTATATTTTTGAAGGTTTTCTTTGTAACCATAAGAACTAGAAGACTTCTTGTTTTTAAATTGAGATTATGGAGAACAAGATAGGACCCTAAAACCCCCCACCAAAGTGCTGGGTCACTGATATGACCAGTGCTATTCAAACCCATGCCCCCTTGCCAGATTCCAAAGTCCTGCTGCAAATAATGGAGGTGTTAGAGCTGTTCAAAAAAAGTTGCAAGAATCTTTTATGGAAAGTGCAAAATAATCTAAATAATCTCTCCATTATAATAACGTGTATCTAAATATATATGTAGATAATATAAAGAGCACCAATTACTGGCATATATATATATGTAGCATTGTTCATAGTAGGTTTAATAGAGTTTTACACTGCAAATGTCTTCCTGAAGGCTGCTCTTAACGAACAGAGGGGTTAGCTGAGTGTCATGTCTAGAGAGGTAATATCTTTTATTGGACCAACTTCTGTTGGTGAGAGAGACAAGCTCTCAAGCTTTCTCACAGTTTTGTGGAGGGTTTATTAGGAGGTTTGGGATTGATATCTGGGTTTCTCTCTGACCCATGAGGTGGAAGGGGTGCATCTTGTCTTGTCCCAGAAGGAGGCGGAAGATTAGTAGTGAAGATGGATTTCTGCTACCTTGAGGGAAGGATTGGTGTTAATGAGAACAACTGAGTTTTTGTCCCATGGGGAGGGGAGAGGAGAGGAGAGTGAATGGGGTAAGGGCTGAATCTCTTGGTCTCTGTGCTGTGGGTAGGGGAGGGTTAACTTTACAGTTCCATGTTGCCTCCCTCGTCTGCCCCCCCCTTTTCCTGTTGCTTTCTCACCCTTTGCTGGCAGGAAGTTGCAGAACTTATTAGTTTCAGTTTGTGTTCGGTCTCTTGGTGCTCGATCCGGATTGACCTTGTGGGGCTTCTCTGGAGGCGGGGGTCCTATCATGGGGACGTAGGAGACCACAGAACCATGGCCCATCCGGAGCCTTCCCCTGCCTTGGTGGCTACGGTGAGTAACACTTGGGATGAGCGCCTAACTCCAACAGTCAGTCACCAGGCTGGAGATCTGGGTTAATGAGAGCGCAGGGCTGGGAGTGGTGTGGGTTTGTTTGGTGACTGCAGGAAGACTGGGAGTCAAGTCTCCTGGGTTGTATCCCCAGGTCCGGGAGGTCAGTGGGGTCTGGTGGGTTAAAATTGGGAGGAGAGTGGGAGTTAGGCCACCTGAGTTTTATTTTCTGATGTGCCTTTTGTGAGTCCCTCCCATTCTGTCGGTCTCCTTTTCCCCCTCTGTAGAAGTGAGCTGGTAGTGATAACCTGCCTCCCCTCCTGAGCTGCTCTCTCCTCCACTGGTGTGACCCGGTAGAACAGTGGTCCCTACATGTTTTACTTTGCACTCCCTCCTCCCCCCGGGCTGGGGCTGAGGCTGGGCTCCTGGAGGTGGGGGGCACGGACAGGAGTAAGGGGGGCAAGTTTGGGGCCACAGCTGGGGGAGGGGCTGGCAGTGTAACCTTGGCAGAGGCCTGAGGTTGGTAGCCAGGGCCCCTCTTGTAGGCCCACAGCCAGAACCCTGGGCACAGGGCTGGGAGTGGGGCACGGGGCTGGCAGCTGGAGGCAGGGCCAGGAGTGGAGCTGGGTGGCGCCCCCACCATAGGGGCTGGCCTGGGCCCCAGCTGCGCCCCCCCAGTGTTCCTCAGTAGCCCCGTAGGGGGTGCACCTCACAGTTTGGGGACTTCTGCCCTAGAAAGACTGTGCTCCTGTCCTTGATAAGTTCTAGAGCAGGGCAAACTTTTTGGCCCGAGGGTCACATCAGGGTGCAAAACTGTATGGAGGGCCAGGTAGGGAAGGCTGTGCCCCCCAAACAGCCTGGCCCCTGCCCCCTATCCGCCCCCACCCACTTCCCACCCCCTGACTGCCCCCCTCAGAACCTCCGACCCATCCAACCCCCCCCCCCCCCCCGTCCTTGTCCCCTGACCACCCCCTCCTGGCACCTCCCACCCCAACCACTCCCCCGGGACCCCACCCCCATCCAACCCACCCTGCTGTCTGTCCCCCCAACCCCTATCCACATCCCTGCCCCCGACAGGCCCCCTGGGACCCCACCCCCTATCCAACCCCCCCTCTCCTTGTCCCCTGACTGCCCTCCTGACCCCTATCCACACCCCCGCCCGCTGACTGGCTCCCTGGGTCTCCCATGCCTATCCAACCCCCACCCCATTCCCCAACTCCTGACCGCCCCGCTCCAGAACCTCCGCCCCATCCAATCGTCCCCTGACTGCCCCCCAGGACCCCCTACCCAACCTGTGCCACCACCACCCCCTTACCATGCCACTTAGAGTGGCAGGAGCTTGCAGGCCCGTTGCCCGGATGGAGCCAGCCGTGCTGCCCGTGCGGCGGCGTGGCTGTGGGGTAAGGGGGACAGCGGGGGAGGGGCCGGGGGCTAGCCTCCCTGGCAGGGAGCTCAAGGGCCGGGCAGGATGGTCCTGCGGGCCAGATGTGGCCCACGGGCCGTAGTTTGCCCACCTGTGTTCTAGAGAGACAAGGTTGTAGAGGTAATGTCTTTTTCTCTGTGGGTGAGAGAGAGAAACTTTCCAGCCACACAGAGTTCTTCTACCTTTCCCAAACCTGAAGAAGAGCTTTGTCTTGAAAGCTTGTCTCTTTCACCAACAGAAGTTGGTCCTTTAAAAGCTATTACCTCACCCATCTTATCTCTAATATCCTTGGACCAACACGGCTACAATAACACTGCATACACCTGATGAGTTATGGCAGACCGTGAGCTTGCTCACGGGGTTCCCTTACATAAGCTAGGCAGAGGGTTAGTCATGTCCCACTTGGATTGGTGAGTGACCTGAGGCTGCTTTCTCCCACTTTCGCACCACAGGAAATAACACTTAACCCAGCTATCAAGGAGATGATTCTCCTGAGGTTCCCCAGCCGCTTCCACAATCCTACAACATCTCTGCTTCCTCCTGCAAATGCAATGCTCTAACAGTCCCTCCAGTCCTCCCACCATCTACATATCCAATACCCCCCAGTTCCACAAATTTGGATAATGGATGTTGTCTTGTGTTTCCTGTCCCTATGTATCTAATTCTCTTCAGTAATTCCTGTTGCTCCATCTCCTGTGTCCAATTCTCCTCCAGGCCCTCCCGTTCCCAGGGGTGCCATTTAGGGAGGGGGGCACATGCTCCCCCAAGTTTCATACCACATGATAATTTTACCAGTAGGGGTGGAGCTATGTGGGGGGGGGGCTTGCGGGTGGCTATAGCCACCCTAAAATTTTCCTTAGCTCCCGGTAACCACCCCTCCCAGAGCTGGGTGCCCGGCCAGCAGCCGCTGCTCTCCAGCCACACATCTCCTGCCACTATGGCCCTGGCTGGCAGTTTCCCTTTCTTTGGGAAACTGATCCATGGCTGGCATGGTGCTGGGGGACCCCAACCAATGCTAGAGGTGGCCGTGTCTGAGTGGGTCTCTGCTGAGCTGGGATGGGGGGAAAGGAAACCTGCCTCTGTTGGTGCCTCTGGCTCTGGAGTGGGAGCTGCAGCTACTGCTGTACTGAACAAGCGTTCAATCTCCTGAGTGCATGGCTTAGAGACAGCTCAGGTACATGCACACAGTGTCCCCCCTACAATCCTCCCCAACACACACATGCACAGTCTGTTGCACACTCCCCATAACACACCCACTCTTTCACACAAACAGTCTCCCTCCTCACACACTAACGCACAGTCTCCCCCAATCCGCGCACACACTCTCTCACACACTTGTATTATTATTATAATTGTTGTTACTACTTGGTACTTCCTGTCGAAATGCGCAATACACATATATTCTCTGTAATTTTATTCTGTTTAGTTTTTTTGACTGGTCTATGCATTTCATAATTTTATTTCTCTCTTATGCTTAAATTTAATTCTTTGAGTAGTGAGTTCTAAAATGCCTAACCTGTCCTGGCTGGAGTAATTATCATTATTACTTTTATTACCATATTGTGCTTTGTCATTTATTATTTAAAGTGGTACAATCAAATAATAATATCCTTCTAGAATGTAAATTTAGCTTGTACTCATCTTAGTTGTGCCATTTATTTATTTTTAGAAAACTAAGCACATAATTTTAGACACTGTGCAGATGAAGGTCACTTATTTTCAAATTGTATTTTTAATTATATCTGTAAAATAATTTAAAATTTATATGAAAATAAATGCGGTTCCTAGTCTGATAGTAATGATGGAGTCAAATGTTAGTAAGTCACGTACATGATTGTGATTGGTTAACATAAATGCCAAAATAATTAGAAAAATAAATTTGCATTCTTAATAAAAGAGAGAAAACCTTAATCACAAATTAACTAAATACCTTTTTAGCTGAGTGAAAAACAGTTGACTAAAATAGAGTAGATAATAGCAGTAACACAGAGTAAGCAGATTTTAAACAGCTTTTATTTATTTTTATTTATCTCTACTAAAGATAGTGTACAAAGTATCAAACTTGTGTTTCTGATATCTGTGTTAAGGTTCCAAAACTGATACCTCAAGGCTTGGGATTGGGAATATCTAGCTGTACTATCCCCTGATTGTTCTACTTACATATACTTATATAAGCTTATATATATAGTTATACTTACATATACTTACATATAAGCTTATATATATACTTATACTTACATATACTTACATATAAGCTTAAAGTATGTCGTTAATTGGTGTTTGTATATATTTTTCTTTCTTTATAAAGAAATTAGATACAATGGTCCTATCAGCTAATTTCTAAGTTATCTACCAAAAAAAAAAAAAGTAAAGTTGCCCCTCCCACCCAGTCTGAAATGGTGCTCTCTGATCTTCCACCTTGTATAGTCAATGCCCTTCAGCACCTCCAGTTTTCCCTGCCTTTCTAGTGCTCCCTATCTGGCTTTGTTCACCCTGACCCTTAGAGGGATAGTTCATGTTGAGAAATCTCCAGGGAATCTGAATTGGGTTCTCCATGGGGGCCTGTGAAGCTGTGTTTTGGGGTTTCCACAGGACTTTATATTCCAGGGGGGTGTTCCTGGAGTAGGCCTGTTTAGTATTCAGTGACTCTAGGGGTTACTTTGTCACTCTGGTGTTCTTTCCCCAGGGCCCCAGGCAGCTGCCTCTCTTCCCTATTTCTGACTCCCTCGCACAGCAGAAACTATTCATTTTTAATGAGCTGCCTCCCTAATCTGTCCCTGACTCAGCAAGAGGTTGGACTTACAGGAATTGCAGTTGCTTTCCAGACTTGCCCGCCAGCCTAGAGACTTTAACTCCTCAGTTGCTGGGATTAGTCAGAAAGAAAGGAATCTCTCCTCTCCTAAGCAGCACTGGAGAACTACTGTCTTACTGAGGGAAGGATTAAGTGGCATTTACCCCCTAGAACCTATATATATGAGAGTTAGTACTGAATCAAAGGAGAGAATGCTCCCTTTTGACTCACCCATGATTTTCTGTGTAGTACAGCACCCACTAACACCATGTTTGGGCAGTGGGGTGAGCACTCTGTGAGAAATTGGACCCATGGATATGTTCTTATTAAAGCATCATGACTCCTGCCCCTCAAAATCATAATATTTTTTAAAAAATACAAGTTGGATTTCTTTATTTGATTTCTGGGTTTTGAGTCTTTAGGGAGCACTTGAGTCACGTTTTCAAGCTTTTTCTCTGCAATTCTGAGGGCCACTAAACTTCCCTCTTTTAAAAAAGAGAGTTGAGATTCTCATGCGGTGGCGTGACTCATGGAGGTGGAAATACACCAAACATCAAGAGATTTGTGAAATAGTCATGAGAGTTGGCGACACTGAAGCTTGCGTTCACCAATTAAATATTTGTGTTCTTGCTTTGCAAACATTTAGCACAGAGAAAGTAGCCTGCAGCCAGTGGAATAAATTTAATCTAAAAGTGTAGGGGCAAAAGCAGCTGGGTCCACAGATGAGCTTGAATTTCCCTTCCTCCCAAAAGCCTCCAGTAGCATCATGTACTGTATTTATGCCAGAAAAGCTGGCATATTTGTACACTCAAGGGTTTGTTTACACTTGAATTTTTAGTTGTTTTAACATGTTATTTAGCACTGTAATGTGACCGTAAATTCTAGTGTAGATGCTACACAAATGTTTGTTCTAGAACACACACATTTGTTTGTAAACATGTTAGCATCATTTGCAATAAGTATTTGTATCCTGTCTGCACTAGAATTTACAGCTGTGTTAGATACAGTGTTAATTTACTGGCAAAAATTGAATGCAGAGTTAAAGTTACCCCATGCTAACTTGTGTCCTAGAATATTGAGTTCATGTACCCTGAAAAACTTCCCATTAAGATATAGACTACTTCCACTCCAGAAGTGTGACTGGAAGGAAAGCAACTTCCCAGTTTAGAGTAATCTGATTTATAATCAGCAATAGCTATCCTTAGACAATATCGGGTGATATTGAGGTATACTCTAGTATCCAGCTTATTACCACTAAGTTTCCACAAAAGTTCATTAGCCTGACATTTTCCTGTTTTGTATATCTTTCCTGTCATTTTAAGAAACCCCCATGCTATACTGGCATCATTGATCCAGTGAAGTCTTTGGGATCAGAAATTTTTTGGTGATAGCATTTACCTCCTTTTATTGCTTTACCTCCTTTTATTGCTCTCTTTGCCCTGGTCTACACGGGGGGGGGGGGGGGAGGGGGAGTCAATGTAAGAATAGCGTAGCAACGAGACGAGAATAGCATAGCTGAAGTCGATGTACCTAGATAGTGTATAGAGCAGTATAAAGTAATTGTCTGTATGAAATTTTGGTTTGTACTGACTTCGCTAGTGCTTTTTATGTGGCTTGTTGTACAACAAGGCAAATATCTAGGTGAGTTGAAATACGCGCTGGGGTATGTGTATCCCTGGTTGAGACCCAGTGTTTTATTGGACAACTTCTGTTGGTGAAAGAGACAAGCTTTTAAGCTACACAGAGCTGCTCTTCAGGTCCTTCAGACTTCATAGCTGTTGTGTGTAGCTGAAAAGCTTGTCTCTCACCAACAGAAGCTGGTCTAAAATTACCTCACCCACCTTGTGTGTCTCTCATATTGTGGGACCAACACGACTACAACAACACTGCAAGCATCTTTCTTCAACTTGCCTTGCTTATTGGCTTTTATAATTTTCTTTGTCTGTATCAGTATCATAGGGAATAAACCCTTTTAAGTGATTTATATGTACCCATTTTAAGATACGAAGTTGGTGTCCTTTAGAGATTTTGATCTGATATACCACATACATAACATTTTCCCTATGATTTCATAGGGACCTTCTCAACTGCATCAAAACTTTTCTGGGCGCTTCTGTTTTAGAAATGAAATATCTTACCATCAATCTGATATTTTCTGTCATAGGTTTTGTATATTTCTGTTAACCTTTCCAGGTTTTGTTGGGCAAGGAAAAATCTTCCTGTAAATATTTGCTTTAATATAAATGTATTTCTCAGTGTGTAAACCAGAAGCTCTATTTTCACTATTTTTCATGTAAAGTATGTGATATAAGAATCTCATGCTGCTTATAATGAGGTCAAAAGGTACAAATTTGTGAACTTAACTGGTAAAGATTGAATAAACAAAGAACTATAGGAAATCTTAAATCCCAGTTTCTTGGATGGTTGCGCAAACTCTTTTTTTAGCATGATTATGATCAGTTTTCCTTCTCAAATTGGCCAGTGTTTGACATGAGCCATCAAAATGTGTGACAAATGACCAAAATGTGGACTACCTGTGTTCTGTTGTGCATAAATGACAGATGCTAGGGTTTTTTTTTTATAATTAATAATTGAAATGTTGTTATGGCTTTTAATTTTAATTGTATATATTTAATTTAAATTAATTTAATTAGAATGTGTTAATCAATAGTTTGTTTTCAACTCTGCGATGAGAAACACTGGAATGAATATGTCTGGGGAAAAACTATTGTATAACACAGATGAATGATCTATTAAAATACACAGAATACAGGAAGTGAGCTTACCTATTCTTTACATTTTAATAAAGCATCTATGTTGTAAAATTTTGTTTTCCCCTGAAATATTCACTCAAATGTTTCTTCCTGAAGGTGATAAAAACTCAGCAAACTGATAATGATTAGCCTATGATTATTTCAGTACTTTAGCCCGTCTTTCTAATTCCAACACTTCAGCCAACGTGTCCTCACCAACAGCCCCTCTATTCCCCTCTGCAACTATTTATTTTCTTCCCCATTTCCTCCCTCTGTTTCTTCTTCCTTGTTTTCATAGATACTAAGGTCAGAAGGGACCATTATGATCATCTAGTCCGACCTCCTGCACAACGCAGGCCACAGAATCTTACCCACCCACTCCTGCGAAAAACCTCTCACCTATGTCTGAGCTATTGAAGTCCTCATATCGTGGTTTAAAGACTTCAAGGAGCAGAGAATCCTCCAGCAAGTGACCCATCTTCCTCACCTTGTTCCTCTTACTTGCCCCCTCAGTTGCAGACATCTACAGTACTTTCAGGCTAGGCAGGAGTGCCTGTGAGGGTGTGAATTGCAGAGGTGGTGGCTTTGGGTTTTGCCAGGCTGAAGGTGGCCAGGGTGGGGGTGGGGCGGGTGACTCTCAATGCCTCCCTGCACCAGCCAATAGCTGTGGTGGGTGAGGCCTGTGCATTGTATCACCACCAGCAGATGCAGGGGATGGGCATATACAGGCGCTCTCCCTCCCCATCCCAACTGACAGGCACTGCAACAGGTGTACACAGCTTCCTGAGGAGACATAAATGTGGAACAGGGAGCTCGAACTGGCTCCTTGATGAACAGCAAAATGCAGTACAGTTGAGGGGGTCTGGCCTAGATAACTGAAACGGTATGCAATGTGTAACTTTGGGTTTAATCCCCAGTATTTTACATATATCTGCCATGGTCTCAGAAACAGCTTGAACCACTTTCTGATTCTTAAAAGTGGCAAAGAGTCCTGTGGTATCTTATAGACTAACAGATGTGTTGGAGCATGAGCTTTCGTGGGTGAATACCCACTTCGTTGGATGTAATCGACGAAGTGGGTATTCACCCATGAAAGCTCATGCTCCAGTACGTCTGTTAGTCTATAAGGTGCCACAGGACTCTTTGCCGCTTTTACAGATCCAGACTAACACGGCTACCCCTCTGAAGCTTTCTGATTCTTGTTCCCCAAGGCAAGCCTCAGTGACTAAAAACATGATTCACCAGCACACATGCTGTGGTTTGGTGGTTTGAACTATCATTTGATGTGGGGAATAAATTCTATCCATTTTGTAAACAAATAGGTGTCAGTTAGTATATACTTACTTATCCCAACTTGATCTGTGGAATGGGTCCACTAAAGTCAAGTTGTAAATCTGACCATGAGAAAGCAATCTCTGTGAATTGCAGAGGATGTCTGAACCTTGTCCTGGTGAGTTGCTATTTATGGCATGTAACAACCTCTTTCAAAGCAGCTCATGCATGTCTTGCCAGTATGTTGCTTGCTTTAGTGCTTGATAGATGTCATGGATTCCTAAATGACTACTTCTATAGAAATCATCATGGATATGCATTAACAAAAGTCCTGAAATAGTTCTTGGGAACTAGTTATCATGGTATTTTGTGTGTGTAAAAGTCTTTTAAAAAGGCTGAGTCATTAGCTTTGGTTCATCCTTGGTTTATAGTTCTTGATTATTCCTCAGATCGTGATCAGTAATAAAGCTTATTAGCCTTTTATATATTTGTAAAACCTAGAAATGACTGTCTTGTAACTGCTTTCACAAAATCTGATTCATCCCTGTCCCTTTGTCTGTTATGCCTGAAGATGTGGTATCAGAGTAATCAGCTTACATGACCTGGTGTTTTATATACTTGGCTTTTCTAGTATTTCCTATATTTACACTATGTACTTTATTTACACTTGGTTCATGTTTGTACATTCCCATGGTATCTTGTTGAAAGCTGCTTCTTTGGCTAGAACATCAGCTTCATTATTGTCAGACCATCTGCGTGAATGCTCTTCCACTTTCTTTCCAGCAAATAATCAATTGCTGCAATCAGTTCTTTGTGTCTAACTGGCTTACTCTTGGAACTGTGGATTCCATCCTGCCTCCATGTGAGTTGGTTAATGGCAACTGTCCATCTTGAAAGTTGATGATACAAGTGCCAAAGCAGTTCAGTTACTATGTGTCATGCTACAGCATTGTGAGCGGCTAAAAAGTCCAATTCTTCAGTGACTATCCTTGCCACAGATAATGTGGGCATAAGGCACCGGGCAAAAAGATAAAGTTGGTGCGCTACTAGCTCTTGAGGCCTGCTGCACTTTCCTCTCTCAACCACCTCTCTTCAGCCTTTTTGAGTCCCTGGTGCACTGTAGCATTCCAGTATGGCCTGTTGCTAGTTGCATCTTCCCAGCTTGCAGTGTTGATGTTGAAAGTTTTCAAGTCCCTCTTGCAAACATCTTTGGATTTGAGCCTAGGTCAGCCCAGTGGCCTTGGAGCACCCAGAAGTTGGTTCGATATATCACATAAACATACATTTAAATACATTCTTTATCTCTCTTTGACTGTTTTGTGCAACTGAAAGAGCTGACAGTCTCTTATCTGTTATTTATAATTCATAGTTCTCTGACATTCTTGGAGAGAGGAGGTCCCCCTGTTTGCCAGAATTTCATTTTCCTGCCATTTCTGTAGTTTTGAATGGCTTTCACATGTGTAACTTTCTCTTAAAAACTTCTAACTTTTGAGAGGGGAATAGGATGGCATACAGCTGTAATAGGCACATTTGTATGCTTATCTTTTCCTAAACCCACAACCGCAACTCTTTATTGGTTTAGGTTTCACTTTGCTAGAGTTCTCACAGCAGAAAAACGTCTGTTTCTTTGCAGCTGTACTAATCCCTTTCACAAGAGCAAGTTAGGAAAACATTGCCCTCAAATAAAATTACAAAGAACTTATAAAAACAAAGATCAAAACAATTTCACAGAAGCAAAGCAAAACAAGTACATTCTCACAGCACGCTTCTCATTGAGAAGTCAGCCCATTCCCGGTACAAGGGAAAAATATTATTTAACTCATTATGCCTATATAGGCCACCAAAATATCAAGTGTTAGCTTTTAGAGTGTAGTGCATTAAAAAGTTTTCACATCGGGTGTTCTTTCTTTTCTCACAGCTCAGGGCTTAACTTCTCAATAAACAGTGTGAGGTAACATACAAAGTAAAAAAGTTTTTAAATGAGGAAGGAAAATATAACTTTTCTTAACTGATGGAAATAGTAATAAGACTGCAGTCAAAAACATTCTCAGCTCACAGCTTTATAAATTATTTTGTTAAAGCAATTTTCCCAACCAAACACCGATAAAACAAAAACATTAAAATAAAGGGAGGGTGTGTGTGATACTCGTATAATTATAGATGAGTGAGTTGCTGTAATGATGTTACATTGCTGTGAAGCTTTCTAGACAGTTTTGGAAGTCTCAGGATGTCTGTCTTTGTAGTCCTGGAGCATATTAGTTTTTGAACAGTGAAATGTATTACAAAAAAAGATTTCATCAGGAATTAGGTTGTCTTTCGCATGACTCAAGTGAAAGGATTTCAGTCCTTCCTTAAAATTCCATGTGGTTCATATTCGTCCATAGGCCTTGTATCCATTACAGTCTCTCTTCAGAAAGTAGGTCAGTTCAGTTGGTCTCATTGTCATGACAGGCTGGTGCTAGGCTCAGCTGTGAATTCTACCCAAAGAAATAATTTCTCACAATGGTCTTTTTCCTTTGCAGCTCATTCTAACTCTGGCCTGGGTGTGGGCTGAGGAATGCTTGGGAGTAGCCCCAAACCCAGATACCCTACAAATCCATGGGATATCCCTGGGTAGAAAGAAGAGGGAGCTAAAGTGTCAGGTGGGAGAGTACCTACACTCCAACAGGACCCACTGCTGCATGAGATGCCACGCAGGTACAATAGAGTGTAACAGTGAGTCATTACTGCTAAGGCCAGAGAGGAATTCCTGTTTCCTGAACTCTCAGTCCAAATATCTCTTGTTCCCCAGCTATCCCTGGTGAGAATGCCACATCCTGGGGTAAAGGAGACATGTACCCTTAGTCATGGGATCTCCTCTCCCCTTGTCCCCCCACCCTGGTGAGTGCATCCCCTGCTGGGACTAAGGAAACATACCATTTACTTGCACTCTCAGCCAGATGCTGCTCAAGACAATCTGCTGCCTAGGCAAAACTTCAGTGTGTACCCCTCCCACTACAAAATCACCCCACCCTTTAGCGTGCCAGGTCACAATGCCATGGGGGAGCCACCCCCCAGAAAGCTGCCACCCTTGGCAACTGTCTAGTTTGCCTATAGCTAGAGCAGACTCTCAGGTCTGGATTCCCCTTTCCCCTGCAGTGTCTCTGGCTCTCATTTGCCCTAGGAGAATGTCTCTCTATGCCTGTCAGATCCCTGTTAGGTGATTCTGTTTCAGGGACTTACTTGGCAGAAGACTGTCAGTCAGACAGTCTTGCGACCCGCTGCACGCAATGTCCTAAGGGCACGTTCACGGCTACAGATAACATTTTGAGGAAATGCATTAGTTGCCAGCGGTGCCGTTCAGGTGAGTCTCACCTGTCAGAGGATGGGGATGGGGGAAGCGGGTGGTGGTGGCAGGACAGGGACTGCAGGAGTGGACGTGGGGCTGCGGTGGTGAGGAATTAGGATAGAGTGGAGGTGGGTGGATGGGGACAAGAACAGTGGAGGAAAGGGATAGGGAGAGTGTCGGTAATTGCAATGGGGTGGTGGTGTTCTGATGAGGACAAGAGCTTGGAGGGAGTGATCGTCAGGCTCTTTGGTACCAACTCTTAGTTGGGGGAGAGCAGAGGATGATGATGTCTGTTTCCGGCCTGTGCTGTCACCATGAAGAGGACCCAGTGGTGGAAAGAGGGTGGAATCATCTCTCTCCCTCTCTGTCTCCCCTCAGAATTCCAGCAGATAACACTGTCTGAGTGCACTGAAAAGAAGGATACTGTCTGTGGCTGTCTGCCCAACCAATTTCAGAAAACAGACAGTTTTTTATTCAAATGTCTGAACTGCAGCCTATGCCACAACGGGACCATCCGGCAAAAATGTGAGTGTGATGCAGACAGCTGCTACTGCTGCCAGGGCAGGACATAGCAACCCCTTCCTCTCACCCACTTGTCTTGAGGGAGCTAAATCCCCTGCCCTGGAGTTATTTCTCTTCTGGAGCAATTTCTTGTTCCTTCCCTCCTACTTTATTTCCTGAGTCCAGGAATGATTTCACCTTCTACAGTCTTTGCTACCCCTCCTTGCCCCAGTGCAGTCTTTGCTCCCCCATCGCAGATTATCTTTCTCTCTCCTGACCCACAGAGTGAACTTTTCCCCCCTCCATATACCCAGGAGAAATTTCCTGCTTCATATTAATTCCTCCCACTTCTGCCCACCTTGCCTGTGCTGGAGCCAGTCTGCTCTGTCCTGAGCAAATTTTTCCTTCTACTCTGGATACCTCTCCCCTGCTGCTCTGGAGCAATGTCTCCCACTCCCCTCAATAAGCCCTGGAAAGATCCTACTCTCTCTCACGCTCTGGAGCAGTTTTACACCTCCTATGTCCTGGAGTGATGCACTCCCACACTGCCATAGAATCACTTTCTCCTCTGCTCCCCTGCCCTTGATTGATTTCCCTCTCCCTTGCCATGGGGCAGTTCTCTCCTCCAGCCTCTCCCTGACTTGGGAGTGATTTTTCCATACCCCTCTCCTTCTTACGGAGAGACTACGGGTCTGTCTACACTTGAAATGCTACAGTTGCACCACTGTAGCAATTCAGTGTAGACATTACCTATGCTGATGGGAGAATGCCTCCCATTGGCATAGATAATCCACCTCCCTGAGAGATGGTAGCTAGATTGATTGAAGAATTCTTCTATTGACCTAGCACTGTCCACACAGAGACTTAGGTCAGCTTAACTATGCCACTCAGGAGTGTGGATTTTTCACATCCCCAACCAACAGGGTTAAACCGATCTAATTTTCTAGTATAGACCAGGCCTTAGTCCCGCACCACCTCCCTCCTGACCTATGCTCATTTCCTCCTCCATCCCCTTTCTCCTGTAGTCTGTTTTCCTTCTTTTCCCATAGTACAGCTCCCTACCCAATTGTTCTGAAGCTAGTCTCCCTCTCTTTGGCAATTTTCCCCTTCCACATCTCACACCTTCCCTGGTATGAATTTCCCTGCCCCTTAGGCGTGTCCCCTCCTCTGCCGTGCCCCATCCCATTCTCGCTTCTCTCCCTGTCACACTTGCACACACTCACGCTTGCCCTAGAGTGACTTCCCTCCTCCCCCTGCCCTTGAGCAATTTCCTTCCCTCTCCTCTGACTTAGAGCTGTTTCCCTCCCTCCTCCCCCTAGTGCGCTCCCCATCCTCCCCCCATGTGTTCTGGAGCCAATTTCCCTCCCTTCCTCAAGTGAGTTTTGCCTCTCCTCCACCCTGCCCTTTAGCTGGTTCCCTCCCTCCCTCATGGTGTGACTTCCTCTTGAGCAGTTTCCCTCACAACTGCACTAGAGCATTTTTTCTTACAGATATTGCCCACACATGACATCCCACAGCTCAGAGTATTTTCTCCCTTCCCCCCTGCCCTGATTGGCTTCCTCACTCATGCCTGCTGCTCTGGAGCCACTTCTCCCTCTCCTTCCCCTCCTGCTTGCTCTGTAGTGAATTTTTTCCCTTGTGCACCTCTCTGTTTCCATCCTTCAACCCAGTTTCTGCTACACTGGAGCAGTTTCCCTCTGTCCTGTACCAGAGAGTGATCCCCCTGCTCTGAAACAGTTTTCCCCAGCCACCATCTACCGGAGAATGTCACACCTGCCCCCATCTCCTCCCAAACACCCATGCCATGGAGTGATTCACCTTCCTGACAACAGTTTCCGCACCCCCAAAGAGAGATCATCCTCTCCCCACCCTCAAGGGATTTTCCTTCTCCGTCATCTCCCCTGGGGCTGATGTTTCCCTCTTTTCTCTGCAGGTACAAAGAACAGTGACACGATCTGTGTCTGTCATGCTGGATACTTCCTGCACAAAAATAGCTGCAACCCTTGCAACAGGTTGGCTTCCTGTTCCTATGCTCCCCCTACTTATGCAACTGTGAGAGTGGACTCCATTAGGCACTGACCTTCTGCAGGCAGATTGAATAACCTCATCTTCCAGGCTCAGGCTGCCCCCTAGTGCTGTCACCAGGCAGATTTGCAAGGGGCTGTGAAATGGGGCAGTCTCTAAGAATACTTGATACATGTTGCCCTCACTCCCCACATCACTCAGGTTTCTGCTTCCCTCTTTCAGCTGTAATGAAGAAGAATGTAAGAAGGTCTGTGATGCAGTGCCAAGGCCATCAACTTCCCCCTCAGTGCAGGGTAACTACTGGGGTACGGTATTGGCATTCCTCCAACATTTGCTTCTGCTTTCACTCCCATCCCCATCTTCACATGTTCCCTTTCCAGTCTTGCGCCTGTCCTTACTCCCACCCTCTCCCCTTCCTTCTGTTACTCACTCAACGTTTCTCCCTCGTCTAGGTCATACCATCTTACTCGTTGGCCTCGTCGTTGTGCTTGCAGCTAGCCTTGGACTGCTCTTTGCAGTTAAATTGATCAAGCAATACCGTCAAAAATTGACAACCGCTATTTTTTACTCCTGTGGTGAGTACAACGGTCTCTGTGGTGATACCGGCTGGGGGGATTTTGCGGGGGGGGAGGGAGGGAGGGACATATGGGGCTCGGCATCCCATTGGTCTGATCTAGTGCAAGGATGGAGGTGCATGCCAGGGTAGATGAGCTCATTGTCCTGATCTTGGCAGTTCTTACAGTCTTCCATCCATACTCACGCCTGTGACGAGAATCCCTCCCGTGAGCTTGTTGCTGGGATTTGTGCATTTCACTAAAATCCCTCGAGTGAAGTCAGAGCTATAGAGGCACCCATGGGCTTGAGCTGCTTTTTCTGTTTATCTTGGCGGGGAGGAAGTGAAAACAGTTTCTTCTTTTTTCAGTTTCTACGCAGCAGCCAAAGAGGGAGCCGGTATCTGAAGTAAGCAAGGTACTCAGTGCAGAAACCTACCTTCAGATTATCATTCCCCTCAGACCCATTCCACCTGCCTGGGGCCCAGGGCAATATTCTTCCCCCAGCCTGTTCTCAGGGTTTGTACTTCTGAACATCCCGAGCACTAAGACTCTGGGTCGTATACATAAAGAGACAACTTCTCAGGGTATGTCTACACTACAAAATTAGGTCGAATGTATAGAAGTTGATTTTGTAGAAAGCGATTTTATACAGTTGATTGTGTGTGTCCCCACTAAGCGCATTAAGTTGGTGGAGTGTGTCCACAGTACTGAGGCTAGTGTCGACTTTTGGAGCATTGCACTGTGGGTAGCTATCCCGCAGTTTCTGCCGCCCATTGGAATTCTGGGTTAAGCTCCCAATGCCTGATGGGGCAAAAACATTGTCGCGGGTGGTTTTGGATACATGTAGTCAGTCGCCCCTCCCTCCGTGAAAGCAACGGCAGACAATCGTTCCATGCCTTTTTTCCGTGCGGGTGCCATACTGCTTTCAGCAGACGGTGCAGTAGGTCTGCAAACTATCGTCATCGAACGACCACTTCCGCTGCCACTCTGCTCTCCTGATGCTATGAATCCACCTCGCAGGTCCTCTATGTGACCGTCGTCATCCACCGCTTCCGCTGCCACTCTGCTCTCCTGCTGATCTCGCAGGGCTGCTTCCGCTGCAACTCTGCTCAGCTGCTCTTGTCTTGCTATAACACGGCAAGCATGCAGCCTGCTCAGCTGTTGTGTCCTGGCAGCAGACGATGCAGTAGGTCTGCAAAATTGGTCATCCAACCACCGCTGCCCCTGCAACTCTGCTCTCCTGCAGACGCCATACCATGGCAAGCATGGAGCCCGCTCAGATCACCGCAGCAGTTATGAGCATTGTAAACACCTCATGCATTATCATGCAGTATATGCAGAACCAGAACCTGTAAAAGCAGGCTAGGAGGCAATGGCAGCACGGTGACAGGAGTGATGAGGACATGGACACAGACTTCTCCCAAGCACGGGCCCTGGCAATTTGGCCATCCTGGTGGCAATGGGGCAGGCTCATGCCATGGAACACTGATTTGGGGCCCGGGAAACAAGCACAGACTGGTGGGACTGCATAGTGTTGCAGGTCTGGGATGATTCCCAGTGGCTGCGAAACTTTTGCATGCGTAAGGGCACTTTCATGGAACTTTGTGATTTGCTTTCCCCTGCCCTGAAGCGCAAGAATACCAAGATGAGAGCAGCCCTCACAGTTCACAAGCGAGCGGCAATAGCCCTCTGGAAGCTTGCAATGCCTGACAGCTATTGATCAGTCGGGAATCAATTTGGAGTGGGCAAATCTACTGTGGGGGCTGCTGTGACCAAGTAGCCAATGCAATCACTGAGCTGCTGCTATCAAGGGTAGTGGCTCTGGGAAATGTGCAGGTCATAGTGGATGGCTTTGCTGCAGTGGGATTCCCTAACTGTGATGGGGCAGTAGACGGAACGCATAACCCTATCTTGGGACCGGATCATCAAGGCAGCCAGTACATAAACTGAAAGGGGTACTTTTCAATGGTGCTGCAAGCACTGGTGGATCACAAGGGACGTTTCACCGACATCAACGTGGGATGGCCGGGAAAGGTACATGACGCTCGCTTCTTCAGGAGCTCTGCTCTGTTTCAACAGCTGCAGGAAGGGACTTACTTTCCAGACCAGAAAATAACCGTTGGGGATGTTGAAATGCCTATAGTTATCCTTGGGGACCCAGCCTACCCCTTAATGCCATGGCTCATGAAGCCATACACAGGCACCCTGGACAGTAGTCAGGAGCTGGTCAACTGTAGGCTGAGCAAGTGCAGAATGGTGGTAGAATGTGCATTTGGACGTTTAAAAGTGTGCTGGCGCAATTTACTGACTCGGTTAGACCTCAGCAAAACCAATATTCCCATCGTTATTACTGCTTGCTGTGTGCTCCACAATATCTGTGAGAGTAAGGGGGGACGTTTATGGTGAGGTGTGAAGTTGAGGCAAATTGCCTGGCCTCTGATTACGCGCAGCCAGACATTAGGGCGGTTAGAAGAGCACAGCAGGGCATGCTGCGCATCAGAGAAGCTTTGAAAACCAGTTTCATGGCTGACCAGGCTACAGTGTGACAGTTCTGTTTGTTTCTCCTTGATGAAAACCCGCCCTCTTGGTTCACTCTACTTCCCTGTAAGCCAACCACCTTCCCCTCCCCCCTTCCATCACCACTTGCAGAGGCAATAAAGTCATTGTTGTTTCAAATTCATGCATTCTTTATTAATTCATCACACAAATAGGGGGATAACTGCCAAGGTAGCCCAGGAGGGGTGATGGAGGAGGGAAGCACCGGGTGGGGTGGGGGAGGAGGGGAGGAGAAGGCCACACTGCACTTCAAAACTTATTGAATGCCAGCCTTCTGTTGCTTGGGTAGTCCTTTGGGGTGGAGTGGTTGGGTGCCCGGAGCCGCCGCGCCTCTCCCCACATTCTTGGGTGTCTGGGTGAGGAGGCTGTGGAACTTGGGAAGGAGGGTGGTTGGTTACACAGGGGCTGCAGTGGTGGTCTGTGCCTTTCCTGCATCTCAACCATACGCCGGAGCATATCAGTTTGATCCTACAGTAGCGTCAGCATTGCATCCTGCCTCCTTTCATCATGCTGCTGCCACCTTTCCTCTTGATCCTGCCACCTCTCCTGTTGCTCCCGCCACTTGTCCTCTCGTGCGTCCCTTCTGTCCTTGCGTTCATTTTGTGCTTTCCTGGACTCTGCCATTGTCTGCCTCCACGCATTCTGCTGGGCTCTTTCAGTTTGGGTGGACTGCATGAGCTCAGAGAACATTTCATCACGAGTGCGTTTTTTTCCGCCTTCTTATCTGCGCTAGCCTCTGGGACGGAGATGCTAGTCGCAGCTTTGAAACATTTGCAGCTGCGGGAGGAAAAAAAGGGAGATTAAAATTGAAAAAAACACATTGACCATTTAAAAGGAGGGGCTGATGTTTTCGGGTTAACGTGCAGCACAAACCCAACTAAACCCCCCCAACACCCAATTCTCTGGGATGATCGCTTCACCCCTCCCCCGACCGCGTGGCTAACAGCGGGGATGATTTCTTTTCAGCCACAGGCAAACAGCCCAGCAGGAACGGCCACCTCTGAAAGTCCCCTTAATAAAATTCCCCTATTTCAACCAGGTGACCATGAATGATATCACTCTCCTGAGGCTAAGACAGAGAGATAAAGAACGGATGTTGCTTGAATGCCAGCAAACACCGGGACCATACGCTGCCATGCTTTCTTATGCAATGATTCCAGACTACATGCTACTGGCCTGGCATGGTAAAGTGTCCTACCATGCAGGATGGAATAAGGCTGCCCTCCCCAGAAACCTTTTGCAAAGGCTTTGGGAGTACCTCCAGGAGAGCTTCATTGAGATGTCCCTGGAGGATTTCTGCTCCGTCGCCAGAAACGTTAACAGACTTTTCCAGTAGCTGTACTGGCCGCGAATGCATCCCAAGTCTTCAGGGCAAATTAATCTTTAAACACGCCTGCTTTTAAACCGTGTATTATATTTACAAAGGTACACTCACCAGAGGTGCCTTCTCTGCCTTCAAGGTCTGGGAGCCTGGGTTGGGAGAGTACTGTCTCCAGGGTGATAAACAGTTCCTGGCTGTTGGAGAGAATGGTTTCTCTGCTTGCCTGGTGTGCACTGTCTTCAACCTCCCCATCTTCCTCGTCCCCAAAATCCTCATCCCTGTTGCGTGAGACTCCCTTGCAGGAGTCCACGTACAGTTGTGGGGTAGTTGTAGGGGCACCCCCTAGAATGGCATGCAGCTCATCATAGAAGTGGCATGTCTGGGGCTCTGACCCCGAGTGGGCGTTTGCCTCTTGGGTTTTTTGGTAGGCTTGCCTGAGCTCAAGTTTCACGTGGCACTGGTGCCAGTCCCTGTTATAGCCTCTGTCCTTCATGCACTTGGAGATTTTTTCAAATATTTTGGCATTTCATCTTTTGGAACGGAGTTCTGATAGCACGGATTCGTCTCCACATACAGTGATCAGATCCAGTACCTCCCGTTTGGTCTATGCTGGAGCTCTTTTGTGATTCTGGGACTCCATGGTCACCTGTGCTGATGAGATCTGCATGGTCACCTGTGCTGATCAGCTTGCCACGCTGGCCAAACAGGAAATGAAATTCAAAAGTTCGCAGGGCTTTTCCTGTCCACCTAGCCAGTGCATCCGAGTTGAGAGTGCTGTCTAGAGCGGTCACAATGGAGCACTGTGGGATAGCTCCCGGAGGCCAATACCATCGAATTGCGTCCACACTCACCCAAATTTGATCCGGTGATGTCAATTTCAGCGCTAATCGCCTCGTTGGGGAGGAGTACACAAATCGATTTTAAGAGCCCATTAAGTCGACAAAAATGGCTTCGTTGTGTGGACGGGTGCAGGGTTAAATCGATCTAACGCTGCCAAATTCGACCTAAACTCGTAGTGTAGACCAGGGCTCAGTTTCACAGACCCCCTGACGAGTGAGGACTAGATTCTGAGTTCCTATCCCCAGGCTTCATCTTGCCCCATTCTCCTCTCTCTCAGGATTCATGCTTCTCAGACACTTGCAGATGGGTCTCATGTCCCACCCTGTTTCCCCCCCTCCCCCCCTCCCAATCTTTTATGCCTGGCCTGGCCAAGCTTGGCAGATTTAGCTCATTGAATTTCTCCTCAGAATTTGATCCCTCCAGCCCCCTGAGCATTTCTGTGGTTCTTCTCTGAGCTCCCTCAGTTTGTCGCTACCTCTCTGGGATTAAGGGGCTCAGAGCTGAGTGCAGTATTGGGGTCTCCTCAAGACTGTATAAAGAGGGGCTGTCCCCTCCCTCCTCTGGAACTCATTTGAGATCTCTGAGACCATGGGGCCCCGAGCTGGGCTCCCGGCATGACTCAGTTCTGTAGCTGTTTCCTCTTAGACTCCCATTTTCTGATGCCAAGAGAAAGTTTAACCCCTTTTGCTCTGCAGGTAAGAAATGTTTGACCCCCATCCCCACAAATAAGGTGTCTTTGGGGGGTTCCCCTCCCTCATGGGAAAGTTTTAACTCCTGGGTCCCTGATCCACTACCCTGTTAAGTGCGCAGTAGCAGCTGTTCCCCTCAGATATAGTGGGTGTTGGGTTGCTCCAGTGGTGATTCCAGAGTAAATACTTGTCTCTCACAGGTTGTGATGAACGAGAGGAAAGCTGCCACCTTTGCTCCGGTACCACCCCAGATAGAAAAAATGTGGACAGCCAATGCTGTGCCAAGGTCAATGGTTGCACAAGAGCTACCAGATTGTGTCAGACCTGCTGGAAAGACTCAACTCCCAGACAGTGAGTGCAGCTCCCCCTGAGAAATGGGATTTCTGCGTGTATGTGGGGGTGGGATGTGCATGTGTCTGTGCAGCATGTGCACCTGTGTGCATATGTGCATGACAATTCTGTGCATCAGTTGCAGCCCTGTGCCCAAGCAGATCTAGTACATATGAGTTCACATGTGTATGTGTTTGCATGAGGCCAGCCAAGGGTGGCCTGTTGCATGTGTCCAGTCTTGTGTGTGACAGCCTTGTTTTGGTGAGTTTATGGCCTGCTGTACTTTACTGTGTGAATGCGTGGCAGTGACACAGTGCAAGCATCTTTACAAGAATGGCCTGGCATGTGTGTGCATGTGTATGCAAGACCTTCCCTGTGAACAAGCTTGCAGGATCTTCCATATTCATTTGTAGATAGGCTCAGACCCAGGTGTGACATGTATCTGTGTGATCACTCAGAGGGGTGCAAGACCTCATCTGGGGGAGGTGCTTCCCAACATGGCACCATCATGTTTCCCACCCAGACTACACTGGTGCCGTTTGTGTCCCCCCTCCACTTCCCCAGACCCTGCTGCTGATGTCCCCTTGCTTGTTTCACCCAGACCCTGTTGTTCTCTATACGGTGGCGGACCATGTGCTGCTGTCTCGGTGGAAGGAGTTTGTGCGACGCCTGGGGCTGAGTGACTATGAGATTGAGCGAATCGAGCTGGAGCAGCGGCGCGTGCGGGATGCCCAATATGAGATGCTGAGACAATGGAGGCTGCAGATGGGCCAGGGTGCCACAGTGGAGCGCATCAGCTATGTCCTCAACCAGATGGAGCTGAGTGGTTGCAGCGAGGCTATCCAGGAGGCATTGTCCAGGCAGCCCTAACCCCCATTCTTACCTCCTGCACAGGCAACTCTAACCTCTTCTGCTTTAGGGCTCCCTTCTGTAGCTCTGTCCCTCCTCTTCAGAGAGGATTCTAGTTCACTCTTTCTTTCTTGTGTGTCTCCACCTCTTTTCCCCACCCCCTCTGGAATGTTTGTTGGGGTTGGCAGCAGGTGATGCTGGTGGAAGGTTAATGATCACTTTTCAGTGAACCACAAAGTCACTTATGCCATCAAACCAAGAGAGAGTCCTACAGCAACTGTCATGGGGGAGCACCTCCGAAAGGACGAAACAGACTGATTCTGTGACTGAAACATGGAGGCCAACCTACAATGCAGAACCCAACCTCCCAGCCCTGGAAAGGGAACATCGACTGGGGCCTAGTCATGGGTGTTCAGCGGTTGGATGGTGCCACCACAAGAAAGAGGGAGAAGTTATCTTCCTGTTCCTCTATTGCTCAAGGGGAGTAATGGGGTTTCTCAGGTGCTGATAGGTCAGGTGGGATTGGTGCTATTTCTATAGCTCTTTTCTGTACCTAAAACACATGTAAAAGAGCATTAACAAAGGACATGTATATGTGTCACTGTGCGTGTGTGCATGAACAAGAGCAAGCGTGCATGGATGGGCGTGAGTGTGGCTTTGAATGTGCTTGCCTGTGTGCATACATGAATGACTGGTTGAGAATGGAAAAGTGCATGCACATACAGTGGCATGAGTGCATCTGCACATCTCTGCTTACACTCAGGCAAGGCAGGCACGCGTGACTATGGCCTCATATGTGCGTCTGCCTTTGGGTGATTTGCTTAATCTGATTTAACTGAAAATACGATGGCATATATTTTGTTAGGAACTTCTGAATAATTTCACACTACTTCCCAGTCTCCATCCCATGAGTGCTCAGTGTTACATTCCTCCAAGTGTTAGCCCTTGTGAGGTGTGGTATAGCTAAGGGCTCAGATTATCCTCACACCTTTTGAGCAGGGGTTCTCTGTCTCCTGCACAGGGCCAGGCCATTTTTAAAAAACTCTTGTAAATACACTAAACACTCTGAAATAAAAGCCCAGTTTGTAACCCTGCTTCCAGTCTGCATTTGTCCATTTCGTCCTCTCCTGCATACCACTGGAAGAGAGAGACAGGAGAGGGGGGACCCCAGAAGCAACCAGCATGGGCCACAGCCAGAGATGGAACACTGGATTTGTGGAATCAAGGATCTCCTCTTTTGTACATAGAATTCAATTGTCCCAAAGACTTGGGGAAGTTGGAGGAGAGCTGGCTGGTTGCGAGTGAGGAAAAGAGTTGAATGTGAGCATGAATGGAGGCCTCAAGACATTTGGAGGATTAGTTTGTTAATGAGATGCCAGCAAATTTTAAGTGAACTTGCAAACGATAGACAGTTAATATTAAAAAATAGTAAAATCTCTTTGATTAAGCACAGGGAATAATTATAGTGAAGTGGCAGTTCCTCTATAGTTAACGTTAAGATCCCCTTTCTATTTAAAGCTCCATAATAAAAATAATGTGCTCTCATATAGCACATTTTTGTAGATCTCCAAGTGCTTTACAAAGAAGGTCAGTATCATTATTATTTACAGTTGGGGAAACCCGTGACATAGAAGTGAAATAACTTGCTTGTCATTGCTCAGGTCAGAGGCAGTGCGTCAATAAAACCCAGATCATCTAACCCGGTCCAATGTTCTGTTAGCTAGCCCTGCTCACTCTTCTCAGTTGGGGCCAGTTCCTTTAACCAAATGACTTCACTTAGGCCAAGTCTACACTACTAAATTAAGTTTACCTAAGTTACATCAACGTACAGCCATGGTTGTAATTGAATCGGTTTTACATGTCCACACTACACTTCTTGGGTCATCACCAGGAGTGCTTGCTCCAATTTAACTGTCAGTGTGGGGCATTGTGGGATGGCTTCTGAAAAGTAGCAACAGTCAGTGTAAGCAACACAGTGTCTACACCAGTGATACTCAGACCTCAGTAGTTCAGGAACCAAATTAGCGATCAATCAACATTACCCGGAAGAGCCACAGTAGTGTGAATTCATTGTTTCATTTACTATAGTACTATATATTCATATTTATACAGTATATATATAGTTCTCACAGCAAAATGACTGACCAAGTATTATTATTTTATCAACTACAATTGGTTAATAACAGTAAAAGCACCCTGATTGGCTAATAATTATATCACACAGTGTTTTAATATGTGCTACAAAGAGCCACAGGCTACACATTAAAGAGCCACTTGTGGCTCGCAAGCCTCCGTCTGTATATCACTGATCTACACTAACACTGCGTCGATCTAACTACATCGACCTAAGCGCTACGCCTCTCCCATAAGTGGAGTGATTAAGTCAATGCAGTGGGTGAGTTACATCAGTGGGAGCTGCATTTTAGTGTAGACACTTGACGTAGCTGGACGTAAGCGCCTTAGTAAGATTTTTATCCTTTTTACAACCCAACCTTTACTTGTAAACATACAACTATATGACAACAATTAACTGCTCTAGGGACACTATAGATATTCAAAGACAAGGAAACAAAGTTTATAAAGGAAAGAAAGTTTTCAGGATTGTTTAAAGCAACTACTGTTATGATCTTTGAATTTTACAAGATTATTTTACACCAAGCATGCACTTAATTTGTTAAAATCAAAAGATGTTAAGGTAAATACACAAAGTAAACCAAAAGCCCTAAAAGCAGGAATAAAAACACACATTGTCATCAAGACCATTTCTTAATATATTAAAGTAACAGAAAAAACACATTCTGAACAGTTAAAAAGTACCATAGAGCATCCTTAAGGCTGTTTCACACAGTGAAAGTCATTATCACATTTAGTATATGTGATACAGACAAGCACAGGTATGCCTTACACCAATGATTGATCCATTCTTGATGCCATGGACCATTCCAGAAAAGCGGGGGGGCGAACCAAATCATAGACTCCAACATTTATAAATATATAATTGTCAATTCACTGCAATTCCATGAACAATTAAATCTAAAGTGCTAATCATATAAAACATTTAGATTTTAAAATACATTGGTCACTGCTTAATGTAATCAATAAGGTACAAGTAATTAATGGTACAAATTATAATTGTACTGCCATGTATCTCCAGAATCCTTCTGAGTACAGTTAACTGTACTGCTGTGTATTTCCAGAGGCCTGAACACTTACAGTTGCATCATTTCATGCCTGCTCAAGCCAATATAAAAGGTTTTTTTTTCACATTATCCCTGCTCTGTCTGTTTTTGATTCATATTTGCAATTTTACATGGTTCAGTTGACTGTCAGAGAAGTGACTGAAAGATGCCAACTTTAGAAGCAATTGCTCTTTAATTACTCTTCTTGATTACAGTATCTGCTACCATTGATAACAAAAGAAGAAAATGAGGTGTGGTAGATCTCCGCACATAAACAGCCTTTTTCGTGGGGCACTCTCTGCCTACCTGGTGCAGCTACTGGGAAGCAGATACTGTACTTCATAATTTTTTTTTAATTAAACAGAGTATAAGAATATGTGACCTCCAAATATTAATGGGACTTGCATACTCACCAGAGGTGCCTTCTCCAGCATCACGCTCGGCCATGATGCTGTTCTGTGACTGGCTGAACTGCTTTGGGAGTTACAAACAGCTGCTGGCTATCTGGGAGAATGGATCCCTTGCTGGCCTATTTCCCATTCTCCTTAGTAACTGCAAGAGGGGGGAAAGGTGCTTATTTCTGTCTGGTCATGTGCATTTTGAACATTGTATGCTTCACAGTGGGCATCCACTCACATGTGTCAGCCAAATGCTAATGAAGAATTGTGAAATCTTCTAGGAGAGGAGATTAACAGGAAGAGCAGTAGGAGTTATTGTGTTTAGGGGTGAGACAATGAACTTTTGAAACTATATCTGGCATGCAGATGAACCCCTATAGATCTCTTCAATCTGTGAGGACAAGCTGCCAGCAAACTTCATCTTATGAGAAGGGGTCTTTTCAACCAGGCTTGGTTGGAAACACTGAAGAACTTTGGGTGGGATAAACTTCTTAAAATAGGAAGATAACTTGTTAGTTAAGGTTAGGCTTTAGCAGGCATGTTATGATGTTGTTTTATATGTAACCATATGTTCCCATCTCTTACACTGCTTTTTAATTTAATCTCTATTCTTTTTTTTTTTTTTTTTAAATAACTGAACTCAAGTTCCATGCATAGTACAGGAGCAAAGGTGTAAGGTGAAACTGGGGTACACTGTTCCTTTGGAAACAGAGGATCTGAGATTTCTGTGGATATCCAGTGATCAGCGGCTGGATAACATAGGGGGACACTGAATGGGCTCATGGTCTGGGGGGGAATCTGTTGTCAACCTACAAGGCAAAGACAGAGCTGGTGTAGCTCAGAGGATAGAGCTTGAGTTGCTGACAGGCTGATTGTGTTAGGGAACCAACACCCAGCCAGCACAAGCAAGGCCCCCTCATACTGGAGGCAGGTGGTGACAAGGTGACTCACAGTTCTGGGTGCCCTAAGAAGCAACACAGCGGTCACAAAAAGTTTTTAGAGCACTTACTGTAGGGGGTATGGGACTGTAAATTGATACCAACCCTCCTTTAGGCTGAGGCAGAAAGACCACCATCTTCTAATCATCGCCAATTCTTCTGTATCTCAAGAAATACAAGTTGTAGCTAGGCTCTGAGAAAGAGGGTGTGACAGAACACACCCCTGTATTCACACCCTACACCCTATTGTAATAATCTTTGTACAAGGTATGCCTTGTAAGTTATCATTTGAAAACTCATAATCTGCTGCTCAGTATCATTCTGATAAAATATGTGTGAAAACATATGTGAAGTTATAAGATTTTTCTGTATGACATTAATACCTGTTCCAAACACCACAGCCCTGCCCAAGTAGAAGTCAGCAAACAGGTCTATCCTAAACAAATGAATGTGTGCCTGCTTTAATTTGTATTTAAGCAGTAAACAGAGTCATCAAGCAGGAGGGAAAACAAAGGAAGTTCAAACAGGTGAAAAAAAACATCAGGGAATATCCTTCCACATAGACTCTTTGTCTCCTGGGTCTCAGCTGGAAATGTTTTTCAAGAGGGGGACTGAAACTACAAAAAGAGGGGAGAAACACACTAAGGCACCCCTTTCTCTCCTCCTGTCCACCTCATCCTCTGCACCTGAGCAGATAAAACAGCTATTGGACACTGGGGGCAGGGTTCTGACCTGAAAATTTGGTTAATAATTTGCTGGAGCATGTAGTGAGAAAGTTTGTTTTGCAACTAAATTGGTTTCTTAAGTAGATATTAGTAGGCATTTTATCTTTATTTTTCTTGTAACCATTTCTGACTTTTATGCCTCATTATTTATGCTCACTTAAAATCTATCTCTTTGTAATTAATAAATTTGTTTTACTATTTTATCTAATCCAATCTGTTTAAAGTGAAGTGTCTGAATAACTATTTAAGGTAATAGGATTGTATATTATTCCCTTAAAGCAGGGGTGGGCAAACTATAGCTCGGGAGCCGCATCCAGCCCTTCAGTGGGGTCAGGGGCTTGCCCCGCTCCGCGTGTGCCGTGGCTCCCGGAAGCACCGGCATGTCCTCCCTCCAGCTCCTACACGTAGGGGCAGCAAGGGGGTTCAGCACACTGCCCTCACCCCTAGTGCCACCCCCGTAGCACCCATTGGTCGGGAACCATGGCCAATGGGAGCTGCAGGGGTGGTGCCTGTGGACAGGGCAGCACACAGAGCTGCACCTCCACATAGGAGCCGGAGGGGGGACATGCTGCTGCTTCTGGGAGCTGCTTGAGGTAAGTGCCACCCAGAGCCTGCACCCCGCCCCCTCCTGTGCCCCAGCCCTGATCCCCATCCTGCCCTCCAAACCCCTCAGTCCCAGCCTGGAGCACTCTCCTGCACCTCCAACCCCTCATCCCAGCCCCATCCCAGAGCCTGCATCCCCCAGCCGGAGCCCCCTCCTACACCCTGAACTCTTCATTTCTGGCCCCACCCCAGAGCCCGCACCCCCAGCTGGAGCCCACACCCCAACCCCCAATTTCGTTAGCAGTCATGGCCTGCCATACAATTTTCATATCCAGATGTGGCCCTTGGGCCAAAATGTTTGCCCACCCCTGCTTTAAAGGAATAATGGATTTAATCAAAATATACATATGCTGGGGACAAAGCTACAGTTGCACTGGCATTTCCTAATTTTGAGTGCTTCCCTTATTCCACTGTATCAGACTCAAACGTCTGGTCTGTACTCTCAAAGCCCTTCACAATCTAACTCTTCCCTATCTATCTGACCTTATATCTTACAGTAAGGTTCATGTCTGTCTTACCTCTACCAGTGATGACAGCCCCAAAATTCAGTTCTCTACTTTGATATGCACTTATGTGGGAAGTGGGAAATGTGCTCAGTCAGAATCTATCAGAATTCATCTCTTCAGAACTCATCTCTTCTGTATTGTTTGCAGGAAAGTACAGTCAGATAATGGCTGGACAAGTGGCAAATTGTGATCACATTTCTGATTGGCTAAGAACAGTGCATATCCTTTTGTTTGTTTTATTTCATTCTACCCTTGCCCACTTGTCTCATCCACTTGTTGTGTCTTGTTGCTTTAAATTTATAAACTTTTTGGGACAGACACTGTCACTTGCCATCTCTGCTTTCAGCACTTTAGCACAATCGGGCCCTGGCCTGATTGGCCTCTAGGTGTTACTGGAATACAAATAAAAAATAAGGCCATTGCTCTAAATTGACAAAAGAGAAGGAAGAGTATGCAATACTAGGTGTTTTTTCTGTCTCTTAATTATTTTTAATTGTTTTGTATTTAACCTCATGTTTAAATTCACTCTGTTCATAAGTTTAACTGGTTTAATCTTTCTGGCAGTTATATCTTAGGGGTTACTCAGCACATAGTTGATACTGTCTACTTCCCTCACCCCAGGATCAGGAACAAGAAGGCTTAGTGGTGGTGGTGATTTTTTGTACTGTGGTAGAGTCTAGCAGTCAAACTCAGGATTGGGGCCCCATTGTATGTGCACAGTGCCTAGCACCACAAAAAGTGGTCCTTGCCCCAAAGATGCTCACGTCATCAGTGGGTTCAATCTTAGAGTTTTATAGTGGTGCCCATCACCGTATCTCAGTGCCTTCCATGAAAAATCAACAGCCATGTCCCTAGAGCAGCGGTTCTCATACAGGGGTCTGCGGAGCCCAGCGGCTGGCCCCAAGCCCGAGTGCTAAAGGCAGTGGCCCCCCTGCCTCAAAGCTAGGAGCGGCACGGGGCTAAAGGTGGCGACCCCCTCACCCCAGCCTGAAGTGGCATGGAGCTAAA
Organism: Natator depressus; assembly: GCF_965152275.1. Taxonomy (NCBI): domain Eukaryota; kingdom Metazoa; phylum Chordata; order Testudines; family Cheloniidae; genus Natator; species Natator depressus. Next base: position 203,952,082 of record NC_134234.1, on the reverse strand, counting down.
GCCGGCGGCCCCTCCACCCCAGCTGGGAGCGGCACAGGGCACCCCAGCTAGGAGTGACGCAGGGCCGATGCCAGCACCCCCTCAAGCCCCCAAAGCCGGGAGAGGTGTGGGGCTGAAGCTGGGAGCCCCAGTGCCCCCCCCACCCCCAGCCAGGAGCAGTGGGGGGCTGAAGCTGGGAGCAACCCTGGGAGCCCCCCCCCCGCACCCATACACAGTACCTAGTTACCCCCCTGCCTGCACGTAACCCCTAGCTACCCACTCCCTGCACCCTGAGCAGTTTTCAAACTTTTTGAACTGAGTCCCCTCTTTGAGTTATATTTTTTGGTTGCATTCCCCCACAGCCCAGACAGGCTGGGTTGCCTCCTGAGCTAGTCCAGGGATGGAGGTGGCATTCCGTCCCTGGACCCCACAGTGAAGAGCTGGCTCTTGCCCCCCCAGCTCTTGCCCCCGCAAATAGAAGTAAAACTATGCCTATGCCCAAGGGTTCCCCTCCCCCACCACTGGGGCCTGGTATTTTTATAGCATGTTGGGGGGGGGTCCTCAGCAAGAAAAAAGTTGAGAACCCGTGCCCTAGAGGGCTTTGTGATTCAAGGTAAGCGTGAGATAGCTATAACTGGTGATAAAACTGTAAGCCACCAGGTCTCAGCATGTGACGGTGGTGGTAACAGCCATGATGGCCCTGATGAGGATGCCAAAGCAGAACAAATATCCAATTATCGCACACGTGGATGATTCCATCTCCTCTCAGGGTAAGAGCTAGCGACTAAAACAATCTGGAATGTCACCAGGAATCGTAGAGAAACCCCCGATCTGCCATCCTTTTAGACAAACGTGAAAGCAAACAACAGAGCCACTAAGAATCCTACAAACCCTCTTTACAGGTTAAAATGACCACCCTGCCGCCCTCCTTCCCCGAGTGGGGACAGTTTCAAAGCCGAGCAGAGCGGCTTCTCAGCCCTAGCTCTAATCACTGCGGTGTGCCTCGGGACGAGCCTGCGCCGCGTGTCTCCGCGGCCCCCCCTGCCTAAGAAGAGCCTGATGCTCAGGCTCTGGAGCTGGTGGGGGAATGTGCGGGAGAGGCCAATTTAGCTAAACTGACGCCTCCAGCAAGCAGAGCCGCGAGAACAGCAGGGGAATCAGACTGCCCGCGGCGGCTGCTTGCTGGAGGGGGAGGTTTTACTTCCTCCCAAAGCCCCCGCAGCTGCTCCTTGCTCCCCGCCCGCCGCGGGGAGGTTCCTCAGAGTCCCCCCTCCCCCGCGCGAGTCCCGCCTTCTATGGGGCGCGGGGGCAGGAGGAGGCGGTGACCCCCCCTCCTCCAGCTAGCGTCGCGCGGGCGCCCCGCCCATCTGCCCGGAGTCACGCTCCCAGCAGGAGCCGGCCCCAGGGGGCGGGGCTGCGACGTGGGGGAGGGATTCGGAGACGGGCTTAACGGCTCCCAGCCAAATGGCTGGCGCAGGCTGCCCGCAATGCAGGGTGGGAGGGGGGCGCATGTGCAGTTAGTAGAGGCCTGTCGGGGGAAGGCTGCTGTGGCTCGCGGGCCCGCTCGCTTCCCCTCTCGCAGCGCGCGCGCGACGACGCCCCCCTCCCCCAAGTCGCCGCCGCCTCGCCTCGCGCCGCCCCGCCCGCCATGGCGCTGAATAAGTCCATGCACGCGAGAAACCGCTACCGGGACAAACCGCCGGACTTCGCCTACCTGGCGTCCCGCTACCCGGCCTTCCGGCAGCACGTGCAGACCAGCCTTTCCGGCCGGGCCAGGTGGGTCCCCGGGGGCGCGGGGAGCTCTGACGGGGCTCAGCGGCCGCGGCCCGCTGGGGGCTGGGATTTTCCGTTGCCCAGGGTCCCGCGGCGGCAGCTGAGCGTCAGCGCGGACACATGGGGGAGCCCCGTTCCCTCTCCCGCCATCGCCGTGCGCCGGCGGCCTGTGGGCCGGTGTCCCCGTGCCGGGGGCGCCCCCCTCCACTCCGCGCCTCCAGCGTCGCTGTCCTAACAACAACCCTTCCCTCGCTGGGAAACACCCCCCTCTCCCGCCCCCCTCTTCCCCAGCCACAGGCGAGCGTGTAGGTCAGTGTAGCTCTGACAGATGGGGTTGCTGTCCCGATAAGGGCATTCTGCTGCAGCTGTGGCTCTGAAGTGTGGACATGGGCTTAGCCTCCCTTGCTACCCAACCACTGGTCATCCCCGGAACACCGTCCACACTTAGCCCTGAATGAGCCGAGGATGCTGTGGGGAAAACAGTATGTGATTAGACTTAATCAAAATACCCTTACAGGAGGGACAGAGCTACAGTTGCACTGACATGTCCCAATTTTGAGTGTTCGCCTTTGCAACTGCAGCGTTTTATTATGTAGATGTTTAACTTTTCAAAATACAAACTGAAGAAATAAATTCCCTCATAACATAATAGTTAGTACAGAAAAGGGTGTGTGTTTTGAGGGTTGGGTTTGTCCCAGAACCAGCACTTAAGGCTTTTTCCTTCTCAGATGCTAAGGAATACTGCCTAAACAGTCTCTGTGGTCTGCTTGAGTTTTGTTACTGAAATTGAATTATTTTTGATGGATTTTGTTTTTATGTGTAGAAACAAGTTTTCTTCAAAACCATCCCATTTAAGGAGATATTTCTTGTTTTGAATATGTGGTTTATGATTTTATCCTCATGATACTTTTAATTAATGCTGACAAGACACTTGTTACTGTAATGCATAAAACTAAATATTGGTGCTTGGTGCCAACTATAATGCAAGGATTTTTTTCTGTTAATTGCATTTTATGCCTTGCAGCCTAAATTTCAAGGATCCAGAAGCTGTGAGAGCTCTGACGTGCACCCTCTTGAAAGAAGACTTTGGACTTACAATTGATATTCCATTAGAGAGGCTTATTCCTACTGTTCCCTTGAGGCTTAACTATATCCATTGGGTGGAAGATTTAATTGGCCATCAAGATGGTGATAAACAAGCTCTTAGACGGGGAATTGACATAGGTATGTGTCATATATTGGGGATTAGACAACTTTCTGTTTGACCAGGTTTGTCTGGTTCTTCAGTTTAAGAGTTTGGAAATGACATTAACTAACAGATTTTCCTTTATATCCATTGATATAGGGGGATAAAAATTACATGTTCCAAACAACAAAAGTATTTGTGCTTATGAGAGACTGGCTGTCCAATCTCTAGCCTTATTGGGGTTGGCTCCTTTATGGACTAAGCTTCTTCCCACAGACTTGTGAATAAATGCAGCTCAGTTCTGACATGCAACACCTTTTGCTTTCCACCTTTCTCATCCTTGAACTCTCCTGAGCTTAAATTATTCATTATATTGAATTGTGCTGTTGGTTAATAAATTGGAAAAAGATCTGCTCTTGAGTTTGTGAGTGTAATCAAATGAAAACTTTTAATTCAAGTAATTTAACATTAGATTGCAGTGCTTCCTAACTTTGAGTTGAGGTGTGCAGGGTGGTACGTTATTCTTTACTCTTATTATTGATTGTGCTTTTGCACACGTGAATCAGATTCCTTACATGTTGCATAGTAACAAATTTTAGTGTTGCTTTTTGATCAATCTACTCTTTTTGAATCCAGATTCTCACTTCTACTTGTATTTTTTTTTTTTAGGTAGTTGGGTCATAGAATCATAGAATACAAGGGTTGGAAACGACCTCAGGAGGTCATCTAGTCCAACCCCCTGCTCAAAGCAGGACCAATCCCCAATTAAATCATCCCAGCCAGGGCTTTGTCAGGCCTGACCTTAACTTCTAAGGAAGGAGATTCCACCACATCTCTAGGTAATGCATTCCAGTGTTTCACCACCCTCCTAGTGAAAAAGTTTTTCCTAATGTCCAACCTAAACCTCCCCCACTGCAACTTGAGACCATTACTCCTTGTTCTGTCATCTTCTACCACTGAAAACAGTCTAGATCCATCCTCTTTGGAACCCCCTTTCAGATAGTTGAAAGCAGCTATCAAATCCCCCCTCATTCTTCTCTTCTGCAGACTAAACAATCCCAGTTCCCTCAGCCTCTCCTCCTAAGTCATGTGTTCCAGTCCGCTAATCATTTTTGTTGCCCTCCGCTAGACTCTTTCCAATTTTTCCACATCCTTCTTGTAGTGTGGGGCCCAAAACTGGACACAGTACTCCAGATGAGGCCTCACCAGTGTCGAATAGAAGGGAACGATCACGTCCCTTGATCTGCTGGCAATGCCCATACTTAAACATCCCAAAACAACGGCACACTGTTGACTCATATCCAGCTTCTTGTCTACTGTAACCCCTAGGTCCTTCTCTGCAGAACTGCTGCCTAGCCATTCGGTCCCTAGTCTGTAGTGGTGCATGGGATTCTTCCATCCTAAGTGCAGGACTCTGCACTTGTCCTTATTGAACCTCATCAGATTTCTTTTGGCCCAATCCTCTAATTTGTCTAGGGCTCTCTGTATCCTATCCCTACCCTCCAGCGTATCTACCTCTCCTCCCAGTTTAGTGTCATCTGCAAACTTGCTGAGGGTGCAATCCACGCAATCCTCCAGATCATTTATGAAGATATTGAACAAAACCGGCCCCAGGACCAACCCTTGGGGCACTCCAATTGATACTGGCTGCCAACTAGACATGGAGCCATTGATCACTACCCGTCGTGCCCGACAATCTAGCCAACTTTCTATCCACCTTATCGTCCATTCATCCAGCCCATACTACTTTAACTTGCTGGCAAGAATACTGTTGGAGACTGTGTCAAAAGCTTTGCTAAAGTCCAGGAACAACACGTCCACTGCTTTCCCCTCATCCATAGAGGGCAATTAGATTAGTCAGGCATGACTTGCCCTTGGTGAATCCATGCTGACTGTTCCTGATCACTTTCCTCTCCTCTAAGTGCTTCAGAATTGATTCCTCGAGGACCTGCTCCATGATTTTTCCAGGCACTGAGGTGAGGCTGACTGGCCTGTAGTTCCCAGAATCCTCCTCCTTCCCTTATTTAAACATGGGCACTACATTAGCCTTTTTCTAGTTGTCCAGGACTTCCCCCAATTGCCATGAGTTTTCAAAGAGAATGGCCAATGGCTCTGCAATCACACCCGCCAACTCCTTGAGCACTCTCGGATGCAGCGCATCCGGCCCCATGGGCTTGTGCTCGTCCAGCTTTTCTAAATAGTCCCGAACCACTTCTTTCTCCACAGAGGGCTGGTCACCTCCTCCCCATGCTGTGCTGCCCAGTGCAGTAGTCTGGGAGCTGACCTTGTTCGTGAAGACAGAGGCAAAAAAAGCATTGAGTATGTTAGCTTTTTCCACATCCTCTGTCACTAGGTTGCCTCCCTCATTCAGTAAGGGGCCCACACTTTCCTTGACTTTCTTCTTGTTGCTAACATACCTGAAGAAACCCTTCTTGTTACTCTTAACATCTCTTGCTAGCTGCAACTCCAGGTGTGATTTGGCCTTCCTGATTTCACTCCTGCATGCCCGAGCAATATTTTTATACCCCTCCCTGGTCATTTGTCCAATCTTCCACTTCTTGTAAGCCTTTTTTTTGTGTTTAAGATCAGCAAGGATTTCACAGTTAAGCCAAGCTGGTCACCTGCCATATTTACTATTCTTTCTACACATCGGGATGGTTTGTCCCTGTAACCTCAATAAGGATTCTTTTAAAATACAGCCAGCTCTCCTGGACTCCTTTCCCCCTCATGTTCTCCCAGGGGATCCTGCCCATCAGTTCCCTGAGGGAGTCAAAGTCTGCTTTTCTGAAGTCCAGGGTCCATCTTCTGCTGCTTTCCTTTCTTCCCTGTGTCAGGATCCTGAACTCGACTATCTCATGGTCACTGCCTCTTAGGTTTCCATCCACTTTTGCTTCCCCTACTAATTCTTCCTGGTTTGTGAGCAGCAGGTCAAGAAGAGCTCCGCCCCTAGTTAGTTCCTCCAGCACTTGCACCAGGAAATTGTCCCCTACACTTTCCAAAAACTTCCTGGATTGTCTGTGCACCGCTGTATTGCTCTCCCAGCAGATATCAGGGTGATTGAAGTTTCCCATGAGAACTAGGGCCTGCGATCTAGTAACTTCCATTGGTTGCTGGAAGAAAGCCTCATCCCCCTGGTCCAGTGGTCTATAGTAGACTCCCACCACGACATCACCCTTTTTGCTCATGCTTCTAAACCTAATCCAGAGAGACTCAGGTTTTTCTGCAGTTTCATACTGAAGCTCTGAGCAGTCATACTGCTCCTTTACATACAATGCAACTCCCCCACCTTTTCTGCCCTGCTTGTCCTTCCTGAACAGTTTATATCCATCCATGACAGTACTCCAGTCATGTGAGTTATCCCACCAAGTCTCTGTTATTCCAATCGCATCATAATTCCTTGACTGTGCCAGGACTTCCAGTTCTCCCTGCTTGTTTCCCAGGCTTCGTGCATTTGTGTATAGGCACTTGAGATAACTTGCTGATTGTCCCTCTTTCTCAGTATGAGGCAGGAGCCCTCCCCTCTCAAGCGGGTCTCATTTGCTTTCTTTAATGTCAAATGACTTTTCAATTCAGAGCCCTTTTTGGTGCTAAATTACAAAGGGGATTTAAAGAGAAGTCAAGGAAAATACTAGTAAAATTGCATATTGATATCTGTTCAGACTTTCTGTATCTACAGAGATCAAACATACAAAAAATCTTTCCCTAAATTTATTTGTCAGATGTCTTCCAGCAATAAAACCTTTTTGGTCTCTACTGATTTATCTACTGCTTAATCCAATCAGTTAAAGATTTTCTTGTTATTGTTTTTAAAGGTTCTATACAAATATTTTAAAATCTGTCTGGACAGATACATTTTGTTATAGTTTAGCATCTGTACTCCTTTTTGGTTTTGTTATTAGTTAAATCTTTCCTTTATACTTTGGAAGAATTCTTTTTTTTTTTTTTTTTTTTTTTTTGAAAGTAGTCCTGCACTGGTGGAAGCACATTACCAAATTGAAAAAAGTATATGGGGTATCTGGATATCTGTCCAACATTATTTGATTCATATCTTGTCTCTTAGCATTTCATCTTTGAAAGAAGGCTAAAATTCATGCTTTTCTCAAGGTTTCTATTTAGTAATTTCAGCATCCACTTCACTTTCTCTTAACAGTGAATTCAATGCTCTCCTGGCATTTACTAGTTACTATGTTGTCTTTTCTAAATTAATGTTTCTTTTTCCACAATTTATTGACTTTATTTTGTATTTGTCAGCATTGATTTGGTTTAAATCAAACTGATTTAAATCACTAGTCAGGAAGACTCTTATTTAATCATGGATTTCTACATACAAGTGCATTCTTGTTGGTTTTTATAACTTATTCTTCACAACTTATTTGCAAGAAAATGAGCTGGAGATAGTGTAACAAAGCAGTCTCTGGTGGGACACTACTGAGAGTATCAATTCAGGACAAATTGCTTAGAGCAGGGCTGTCACAGCCCAAGGCTGGGGGTCCTTCACTACTAAGGCACACCAAACCAGCCAAACAGAGAGGACTTCGGTTTTACCCCACTGGCTAACCGGAAGTCATACGAGCAGTTCCCTCAGATACTCCCAGTATCGCCACCAGTGCCATTCATTATGGGGATGAATGGTTATGAAAACCAATACCCTAGTAAAAGAAAAAAGGTTCTCCCAATCCTAAAGGACCAAGCCCCAGACCCAGGTCAATATACAAGTCAGATCTTCCCCACAAATCACGCTGTTGCCAGTCCTTTAGAATCTAAAATCTAAAGGTTTATTCATAGAAAGAAATATAGATGAGAGTTAAAATTGGTTAAATGGATTCAAGTACATATAACATTTGCAAAGTTCTTGGTTCAGGCTTATAGCAGTGGTGGAATAAACTGGAGGCTCAAATCAAGTCTCTGGAGTACATCTACAGATTTGGATGGGTCATTCAGTCCTTTGTTCAGAGCTTCAGTTTTTAGCAAAGTTCCTCCAGTGGTCAGAAGCAGGATTGAAGACAAAATGGAGAGGATTCTGGGGCCTTTTGTATCCTCTGCCATCTAGAAGGACACCCCTTTGTTCTTACTGGTGAAAATCACAGCAGCAAGATGGAGTTTGGAGTCACATGGGCAAGTCACATGTCAATGCATGACTCATTTCTTTACAGGTAGAGCAGCCATCACTCACATGCTACCTTGAACATTCCCAGGAAGGCTCCTCACATGTGGATTGGAGTCTCCCAAGGTCCATTGTCAGTTAAGTGTTTCTTGATTGGGCACTTACTCAGAATAGTCCTTTCTCAAGAAGCTGACCAAATGCTTCACTGATGCTACTTTAGAATCAAACACATTGAGATACAAGTACATAACCAATATTCATAACTTCAGATACAAAAATGATACACACATACAGCATAATCATAACCAGCAAATTACAACCTTTTCATAGACACCTTACTTGACCACCTTTGTACAAGATTTGGTGCAACTATAGGACCTTGGGTGCAACAATGATCTATAGGGTCACAGTTCATGTCAATAACGTCACAGATAGTGCTTGTCCCATTTGTTTTTTTTTAATGCTTGTAATGTAACTGTCATTCCATATTTCTCTTTTTTAAGATCTCACTCAGTTCCTTCCAAATTTCAGCAGCATCAGCAATAAAACAGGTATTTCCCTGCATTTTGTTCAAGGCTACAGAAATAGGCTTCAGGGTACTCAGCATGCGTTCAACATTTCTCTTAAGCCCAATGTTGAGAACTTTGGCTGTGACAGTGCCATCTGTTTTTTCATGATTTTATTCACAAACTGTCGTCATCAGATTTGGGCCAGTTCTTGATATATTGCTCAAAATAATCCACTACTGAGTTTCGTCCCATGTCTTGTGGGAGCGTTAGCTTGGTTCTTCCTACACTTTTCAGAATGCTGCAGAGTGGTTGTTACAGAAGCATTTTGCAATTTCAAGAACATTAGCCTTTATTTCTGGAACACTGAAGTCTTTGGCTAGGAGATGCATCAAATGAGCACTGCAACTGTATGTTATTAGCTTGGGACTCTCTCTTCTAAATAACTTCTTCTCATCTTGGATACATTTGTAGTATTGTCTGTGACCAAACTGCGTACTAGACATTTGAATTTTTTTCCACAGTTCTAGCTTTTGCTGCTACTTGTAAATATTCTACTGCGTGTGCGTTTCCTGATGTATCAATTGTTTCTGTAGGGAAGACATTCCCTTCTGTTGTCACACAGGCACATACAGCAGGATCATTGTGAACATTGCTTCACCCATCAAGACTCAAGTTAACAATTTTACCCTCTAGACCTTTTGCACACTGCTCAATTTCTCTTTCATACACTTTATCCAGCAATTTGCCTGTGACATCTGCTCTGTAGGGTGGACTGTATCCTAGCCTTCATGACTGAACTGTGTTAATGAAGTGTGGGTTCTCAATCATACAGAAAGGAGAGTGTGTTGCATAAACAAACGGGGCAATTTTTTCATCAATTGCCTCTTTTTGTAATCTGCTGGTTCTTATCACAAACTGATCTATGGTTGTTTCTGGATGATGGAGTTTTTTTTTTTCTTTTTGCTACAGGTGATATACTGTGGCTATGTTACATACATGATGTGACTGAAACGCTATCATTGGCAGATAACTCTGAAACTGTAGAAAATGAGGGTGATCTTGAAGGTGGATAGTCTTCAGAATCCTGTATGTTGAGGATGGATTCTCCTAAACAAAATAAGTCAATGCAGTTATTTAATACCATACTGCTCATTTAGTATTACTCATTGCATTCACTGACACTCAGTACTATTTTAAAGGTGAAATTGTAAAAGGAAGATATTTTATTTTTTATCACAACTGCATCTAAAATGATAGTACCATAGAGTAACAACTATATTTTTTTGCTCAAACATGAGAATTCAAGAATAGTCCAGAAGGAAGACAGGCAGTCCTTAAGAGAGAAGTATGAAATCCTGCATGTTCAGAAATGTTCCTTTCATCATCTTCCACTTAGCTTCCTCCTGTGAAGGAGCACTTCTCATGATGTTGATTCATTCTGGCAACCAGGCCTTGCATTTCTTTGTTGCACTATTTGCATTTTGCATGCGTGCCTGTCTTACCCACAGGTAGAGGAAGTTCATTAAAATATTCCCAAACTGGGTCTCTTTTATGGCCTGCTGCCATTATAGGTTTTCCCTTCTAGTGAGAGAATGGCATGGTAGATCTCAAATCAATGAAGGCTACACTCAGACCTCAAGACTTATGGAATATGCTGCTCAAACGGTTTCACTTTTGTTTCTACTGCCTATCCCTCCCTTCTCACATTTATCTCCAGACTTTTTCTCCTTGTCCAGATCTATTTCGCCCTCAACCAGCATTGAACTTTTTGAAACTTTGCAGTTTTAGAGAGAGGTAAGGGATGGACTCTGTATACACAAATTTGCAGAGTGACAATAGGGTTGAGGTCTGTCATTTCTCATCTCTATAATTTATTTATTTTAAAACATTTTTGCTGTTAATAAGCATGTCCTCTCTGGAGACAGAAATCCACAGTTTGAGAACTGCAAAACTAAGCATCTCTGATGGTATCTTCTAGACCAGTGGTTCTCAAACCTGGTCCACCGCTTGTTCAGGGAAGCCCCTGGAGGTCGGACCAGTTTGTTTACCTGCCGCATCCGCGAGTTCGGCCGATCGTGTCTCCCACTGGCCATGGTTCGCCGCTCCAGGCCAATGGGGGCTGCGGGAAGGGTGGCCAGCACATCCCTTGGCCCGCGCTGCTTCTCTTGAGATACTTACCTTGCAGTATTATCTTACCCGTTTTCCAGAGTAGTTGCAGTTACTTTCCCTGTGTTGTTATTTTGGAAATAATCCTATATAAATGTTACATTTTTTTATCTTGTTGTAAAGCGTTGTAAAACATTCAATGCTTTGTTCATGTCAGAAACCGAAAACTACTAATAATTGTTCAGATAAGGGTGTGATTTTAAAAATATGGCATCTCCAACATTACTGTTGTGTGTTTCTAAAAAAAATCTATATTGGAGTAGGACTTTACTAGCAGATGAAAAAGTATAATCTCTCTCTCATTCTGGTGTCATTCTCTTAATACATCTACCAATTACAGTTCTTTATGAGAATTTGGTAGCTGTAAGAGGCATTTTTTTTCTTTTTCTTTTTTTTTTTTCTCATATCCTGTGTTTTGGTCACTCTTAAGCAATGGTTTGAGGGCACAGTCAAAGTCTTTTGCCACATAAACTAGTCTCTGCATGTTTTCAGTAATTCTTCGTAATAAGTAATCTAGGGCTTCCATCACTTGTACAATGATGAGTCACTTTATGGTCACATAATGTGCTATGTGACGTATTTCTCTTCCCTATCAGAAACTATGTATCTGGCTTTTATTCTTTGTGTAGTTTATCTTGGGAATCAACTTTTAGTTAAAACTTTAAACATTAAGAAATAACCAAGTCTGAAGGAAAAAAGGTTCCTCTTCTCGTCATTGGTGCAGTCATACAGTCACTAAAGCAAAGTAATCAGTATAGATTGAAGAAATGCAGAACATAAATATTTTTGTAATTTCTCTAAGTCTTCTGAATAATTAGAAATATACTTGGTCACTAGTGTCTGAATTAGTTACTCACTCCTGTTTTTAAAAAAAAAAAAAAAAAAACCTGCTGAAGGAAAATATTCAGTCTCTGATTTACCACGTTAGTCCTGGAATAAGTGAAATGTTTTGCAAAATAAATTCATGTTTGAAAATGTTCTGTTTTTTAATTAGAAAATACAGGGGTATCTACTTGTTGCGTAAAATGTTGATTAGTTTTTAATATTGAAATTTATTGCTGTGAGTAACAATAGAATAATGCACATCATACACCATGTGATTATTAAATTAAATCTGACACTTTACTTTTTTTTGCTAATCTAGGCTTTTTTTTTATTTGCTGCAGGTACAGGGGCATCTTGTATCTACCCATTACTTGGAGCCACTTTGAATGGCTGGTATTTCCTAGCAACAGAAGTGGATGATATGTGCTTCAATTATGCAAAGAAAAATGTGGAACAGAATAATTTATCTGATCTTATAAAAGGTACCATATAATAATCATTCATTAGCTTTCGTTCCCTTGTGGTGATTCCACTTCTCCTGTTTTTAAACAGATGTAATGATGTATCTTTGCCTTGTTCAGTGGCTAATGAGGATTTACAGTCCTGCAAATATATGCTACCCTGATTTTGGTGTAGCAAAGAGTAACCACATGTTGCTAGACCATCCCCATTGAAATCAGACAGCCACAATTGGTCCAAAAACTTAACAAAAAACCCAATTCACTCTTATAAACCAGCCTGGACAGTTCTAGATTTTTTGATGCATATGACTAATCAGATTTCTGCATATTTATTTATGATAATCCCCCATACAGAAATCTTTGAAATGAAGTTAAGGTTGCAGATACATGCACAAAACACTGCTAGGTAACATTTGATATGAACATGACAGAATTCATACTGTTCCATGCTGCCCCATACATGTGGAATGCTGTCCCCAAATCAATTTGTACAGCCACTGCCCTGCACTCCTTCAGATGCCCCCTCCTTTTTGTATATGGATTTCCCTTTTTGTATGAGTCTAAGATCTGGAGGAATCTGGTAAACTAAGTTCTGTCTCTATCCCTTCTTCCCGTTTTTAAAAATAAAATGGAAGAAAATTAAAACTTGAACTGTGAAGATCTATTTTTAGTGTGTAATAATTCTGGAACTCCACATACAGTTGACTTCAAATTTATTAGAAGAATTCTCTCTGCTTCAGACCTAGACTATCAGTTGTGAGACATGGCTTTCTGAGGGGCCAAAATAAGATTTATAATGAAAATTCAATTTCAGCTGTAACTATGGAGCACCTGCTATCGCTCTGAAAATTAACGCTTCTAATTCGATATTGGTTATAAGAAAAGCTGTTTATATGCGTTTGCTTTTGTTAGATGAACCTAAAGTTGGTTTGCAGTGTAGTATGTTGATAAATTGGTTGTATAATATGTTAATTATATTCTAAAGGAAGTGTTAAATACTTCTGTAACACTAGAGTTAATTTTAATTCCTTATCAATAAATATCCTCCTTTTTCTGCTAGTGGTTAAAGTGCCACAGAAGACTCTTCTAATGGATGCACTAAAAGAGGAATCTGAGATCATTTATGATTTTTGCATGTGCAACCCTCCCTTTTTTGCCAACCAGTTGGAAGCCAAGGTACAGTATGTTGATTAGATTGACTGTTGTACTTACTTTTGCTCTTTTTAACAGGTGGCAGGGTAATGATACCTCAAGAGATTAAAGTGTTTGAAGGCTCACTGTGGAAAAACCTCATGTCTCTGGGTTTTATAAGCTGTCATTTCGTATATGTATATCTGTATAATTTTTGATTATTTTTTTTTAAAAAGCAACATTGAAAAACCCACCCAAGTCAGCAATTTGTAAAAGATTAACTTAAATGAGTTTTGGTTTTTTTAATTCTGAAGTAGGAATTGACCTGTGGCGTTCTTCCATTAGTTGTATTCAAATGGTCTCTCGCCAATAGATTTAGCACAGAGTAGGCAGTCACCATGGACCTGGTGCTAGTGCGCCTCCCGTAGTGGTAGAACAGAGGGGCTGGTGGGCCTCAGTGATGCTAGTACAGGGGTGGGCAAACTATGGCCCAGGGGCCGCATCCGGCCCTTCAGACATTTTAATCCGGCCCTTGAGCTCCTGCTGGGGAGCTGGGTCCGGGGCTTGCCCTGCTCAAGTACTCCAGCCGGGGAGCAGGGCCAGGGGCTTGCCCCGTTCTGCACGTGCCGTGGCTCCCAGAAGCAGCGGCATGTCCCCCTTCTAGTGCCTATGCATAGAAGTAACTGGGGGGCTCCACACACCACCCCCGCCCCAACCCCACAGCTCCATTGGCCTGGAACTGCGGCCAATAGTAGCTGCAGGGGAGGCACCTACGGATGGGGTAGTGCGCAGAGTTGCCTGGCCGCTCCTCTGTATAAGAGCCGGAGAGGGGACCTGCTGCTTCTGGAAGCTGCTTGAGGTAAGCACCGCCTGGAGCCTGCACCCCTGCCACCCTTCCGTGCCCCTGCCCCAGCCCTGATCCCCCTCCTGTCCTCCAAACCCCTTGGTCACAGCCCAGAGCACCCTCCTGCACCCCAACCCTAGAGCCCGCACCCCAGCCTGGAGCCCCCTCCCTCACCCTGAACTCATAATTTTTGACCCTACCCCAGAGCCCGCACCCACAGCCAGAGCCCTCATCCCCTCCCGCACCCAACCCCCAATTTCGTCAGTATTCATGGACTGCCATACAATTTCTATACTCAGATGTGGCCCTCTGGCCAAAAAGTTTGCCCACCCCTGTGCTAGTATGTCGATGTCATAGCACTCATCTTCGTTATTGCGGTACCAGTCTGAGGCCTGGTCTGCACTGTCATTTAAGTTGATACAAGTTACGTTGCTCAGGGGAGTGAAGAAATCACCCCCCTGAGCGATGTAGCTTACCTTGACCTAACGCGGTGTCTACACCATGTTATATTGGCGGGAGAGCGTCTCTCCCCAACTTAACTTCTGCCTCTCAGGGAAGTGGAGTACTAAAGTGAACAGGAGCACTCTCCCATCTGCTTACTGTGTCTTCTCCAGACCCACTAAATTGACACCGCTGCGTCAATCGCAGTGGTACCTATTTAGCATGCCAGTATAGACAAGCCCTGACTCTAGACTCAGTAAGAAACTTAGAATCTTGATCTCTATAGTGACAACTTCAGCTTTTAGAAATACAGGGGAAGAAGTGGTGTTAGCTAAATAATTTTACATTTAAACATTGGGTTGTAACTTTCTGACATGACCATGTCCTACGGTGCTTTGGAACCAGATGTTTAATGTTACTCTCGTATAGCATCAATATATTGCTAACTCTTTTCTGTAGCTGTGACTATATAGATTTTGCTCTATTACCGTACCACCTAGGAGCTCAAGTTGAGGACCGAGACTCCATTGTGCTGAGTTCCCGACAAACACAGAACAAAAAGATGATTTCATCCCCAAAGAGCTTATAATCTAAGTATAAAACCAGATACAATAGATGGATACAGACAGGAGTAATAACTGTTACATTGTTAAGTTTAAAAATATGTTGTTAGCATTTCCCCCATATAGGGATGGAGTGCAGTGTTGATAGTGTTACTACATGGCAGAGTGTGAGGGAGACAGCAGGGTTTAAGGAATTATACTGTTCATTAATGGTTTAAACTTCAAACACTTTCTTTCCTGTCCAGGGAGTAAATTCTCGAAATCCTCGACGGCCCCCTCCCAGCTCTGTGAACACTGGGGGCATCACAGAGATCATGGCTGAAGGGGGAGAACTAGAATTTGTCAAAAGAATTATCCACGATAGTCTGCAGCTTAAAAAAAGATTGCGGTAAGGACTGGGGTTAAGGAAATTTCCCTCCTCCCTGCACCCTGCTGTGGGAATCACACGGAAGGGACTTTAACTGAGGGCCTTCTTGTTTTGGATGAAAATCCAATTTATGTGACAATCTTTTTTTTTAATAACCATAGGTCAAGGAAGTCCACTAGCTCATTTGATACACATTTTGTAATCTCTCTCATGTCCAAGGAACAGAGTTTATACATAAAATTTGAGGAGAGGACAGCTGTTCTCCCCTTCAGATTCATAGATTTTTTTTTTAAGGGCAGGATGGACTATTATGACCATCTGGTATGACTTCGTACATAACATAGGCCAAGGAAGTTCACTCAGTGATTCTTGCATCTAGTCCTGCAACTTGCAGTTGCAGGAGAATATCTTTTTAAAAGAGACCCAGTCTTGATTTCAGGACACCATGGGAAGGAAGATTTCACATCTTGTGGTAGTCTGTCCAATGATTTAGCACCCTCACAATTAAAAACTTGCATCTGTTTTTTTTCAGTTTGAATAATGCTGATTTTAAATGTCCAGCCATTAGATCATGTCACACCTTTGTCTTCTATGTTAAAAAGTCCTTTAGTATCAAATCTCCTCTTTGTGTCGGCAAATGATAGTCACTGCTAGACCTTCTCTTTAACAAGCTAAATAGATGGAGGTCCTTTAGTTTCTCAGAGTAAGGCATTTTTCCAGACCGTAAGTAATCCTTGTAGTTCTTCTCTGAACTCTCCAATTTTTTTTACTTCCTTTTCCAGTGTGGACAGCAGAACTGGGCATAGTATTCTAATGACTTCACCAGTGCCATATACAGAGGTAATATTGCCTTCCTTCTCCAGTCTGATATTCCCATTTATATACCTGGGGATCGAATTAGCTCTTATAGCCAGAATAATGCACTGGGAGCTCGTGTTCAGGCAGCTAACTACCTTTTTCTAGAATACCTGCTTTGTAGGATACAGTCCTGAAAGTATGCTCCACAGTCTTTATTGCTTGTTTGGCTATATTAAAACATACTCATTTTGTAGTACTTTTAAAAAGAATGAAGAGTTGCCCAGTTTGCATTTTTGCAGACCTCTTCACAAGATGCTCACTTTTTACTGTCCAAGAAGTGGGAGTAGGTCTTGTAGAATGTACTCTTATTGGAAGGCTGATAACACTTCTCTTAAGATTCAAAAGTAGCTCAGACCAATAGGAGCTAGGTCTAAAGACTTCCAAAAAAAATGTTCTTGTCATCAAAAGAAATTAAGAAAATGTTCAAGTTCTTGAGAGACTTCGACCTATCCAGGAGCAATTTTAATGGTGCTACGGCCATCTAGGCAGTGCCAACTTTCCTTTTTAAGGTGTCGTGCTTTAGCTGAGAAGGTTGTAGTACCATGTTGTCAGGAAACAGATGATTCATTGATTGACAAGGCATTATACTCACTGATCCCTCTTGTAGAGATGAATGCCAGAAGAAAGATCACTTTAGTAAGGGAAAACAAAGATTTAACAGCCATTGTCTGGTGGCTTCTGGTATCAAAGAGCTGGAGTTGGAGGACAGGTATACATCTGTTGGCCTAATTAGATGAAGGCATCTATCTTTAATGCCTTGTGTTTTCCAAAATCTGGAAAAGTCATCCAACTTGTTGCTGCTATTGAATATAATAAGTTGTTCTGGGGAGTCTCACGGCAGAAAAATTGACTTAATGCTATGTTCCGGTCTTACTTTGCTAGAGACAACTCAACCAAATGGCCAGAATGTTGAGCTGCCCTTTACGTAGGAGACTGAGACTTGCTGGCCAAATGAAGAACTTGATAGCTTCTTTTTTCAACTAGAATATTACAGTTCTTGGAGACAAAGGCATAATATGATTCAGTGTCTAGAAGCTGAATCTTAAAAATGTGCATGTTTTTTCCACTTCATGTTTCCCAACAGGGTAATGAACCAGTGGGTTGTGGTAGAGACTTCTGCATTTTGAAGTCTTGGGGAAAGCTATCCGATCTTGATTTGCAGATGTGCTGTAGTTCAGCCAGAAGTTACTGGCCTTAATGCAAGAATTAATTAGCAAAATTCTCTGGCCTATTATGCAGGTGGTCAGACTACTAGTGGTGCCTTTTGGCCTTATTAAAAAAAAAAAATCTAATCTTATTTTCAATTGAATTCTGGTTTTATTAGATTCTTCACAATGCCGCATGAAAACTGGTTTTATTTATCTCTCATACTTCTACCCATGATAACTTTAAAGCATTTTTATCTCTCAAAAAAGCTGCTTAAAATATGTAGAGAGTATTGCATTTCAGTAATTGAAAACTCTCTGGGTACAAAGTTTTAACAGTGTACTTACAAATTATTTCATTGGGCCCCAACACCTCTCCTAAATTTTTTTGTGCAAGTGCCCATAAAGGAATTTTGGGAAATTCTGCTGAAGAACACAGACTTTTGCCTTTGGAAGAGTCTGAGAGACCTGTATCCAAAGGAGATGGTGAGCTCCCAGAAGCAGGGTAATCTCTCTGCTGTCATCCGTCTGTTTGCCCAGTGGTGAGATGTGGATTTAGAGAGCTGGAAACTGGGAGAATTAATACATCTAAATTTCTAATAGGCAGAGATACCAGGGAGTGGGTCTATTTTTTCAGGGAAAAGCTGTTTTTTTGCTTCTGTCATCTTCTCTCTCCATTCCTTGGAAAGTTAAAATTGAAAGTTTGAAACAAATTATTGTAAAGGGTATTATTTTCCAAAGCACTTTGTCATTTTTGAAAATGGGACAGTTAGAGTTGCTGAGAAACTTTTTTTTAAATTTTACCCAAAATCTAATATTGAAAAAATCCAGGTGGATTTCTTTTCCAAGGATTTATTTCCTTGGCCTCCTAGTTTATCCACTTGCTCAAATCATATTGCTAATGTGGATTTGCCACTTTTTAACTGGGGAGCATTTCCCCTCTTGAGATGCTTGCAGACCTCTGATGTGAACCCTTTGCAGTTAGTTGCCATTTTCAATTGAACTGTTTCTAAAACCCCTTAATGTAAAATGTTGTCCACAGGTGGTACAGCTGCATGCTGGGAAAGAAATGCAGTTTAGCTCCATTAAAAGAGGAACTTCGAATCCAGGGGGTAAGTTTGTCTCCAAATACACTAGAGTTGCATATACTGCTTCCTGATACTGTGCATTTGTGTTACCTGTTTTTTTTCTCCCTAAAAAGAGAGGTTTCTTACAAGTTACTGAACTATAGTTCTTTGGAAGGTGCTTTTGTATTATGGAGGCGCTGGTAGCAACTCCAAAGTTGAGGTTAAGCAGAGTTTGAACTTAAAGCAGGGATTAAACCTCTTATATGAGAAGGCACTACATTCTCAAGTTTTCAGCACTGAATTTTTGAGAATTTGCAAGAGCTGTTCTTCCTCAGTTAATTTTTTATGCTACAAATATATTGGCTCTAATTAATTCAATATGAGGACAGTACATATATCAAGAGTCCTCATTGGTAAGTTACTTAGTGTTCTGTTAAGTCTAAAAATCATCAATTTGGCTCCTTGTGTTTTAAGGATCAGGCGTCTTACTCCTTCCACCCACAGCCGTGTCTCAGTGGGTTCCCTTAGAAGCAGGAGAGTCTGAGCAATGCTGTATATATTCAGTGGACATCGCCACCACTTAACACACAGGCATGGGGGAGGTAGGCAGCAATAGAATTTTCCTGAACAGTGAGATGTATAGCATTAAGTGCCACTAGCAAGGAGTAGGTAGCAGAATTCACACCTGCAAAAAATGTTTCTGGCGGCTGTGATGGGTTCCCCCTGGGGTGCCACTTGGAACTTGAGTATCACTGAGCTCGCCTTTTCCGCCAGCTTGGGCTCCCTTACACTGTCCTGCTGAGCCAAACCCTCAAGCCTCCGGCACATACACGGGTAGGGGCACATACAGCTGCTGAAAGACACTGAGATCAGTTCTTCTTGGGAAAGCTCAGCTAAGGAACTGGCCAGCATTCAAGTGCACACCCCCTCTGGAGTGTAAACCCAAAATTGTATCGTCTTGCGCTGCACTGAGAACTCCACAGCATAAGCTCATAAAATTTGCTCCCTCAATGTGAGGAAGATATGCACAGCTTTTTGCCCCCCAGTTATGAATTCCACAAACTGGTTTTAGAGAAAACAAGAACAAGTTTATTAACTACAAAAGATAAATTTTTAAGTGATTATATGGGTTAGCAAACAGATCAAAGCAGGTTACCTATCAAATGAAACAAACACTCAAACTAAGCTTAAGATACTAAAGAAACCGCTTACAAATAGTAATTTCTCACCCTAAATGTTAATTTAGGCAGATTGCAGAGATTCTTGAAGGCAAACTGCTCTTGCTTACAGCTTAAAATTCCAGGTATTTCTTTCACAGGCCAGACACCTTCCCAGCCTGGGTTCGGTCCTCTTCTCCCCACCCACCCCTTTTTTTATTTCTTAAATGTTTCCAGTTGTCATCCTGGGGTAGATTCAGTGAAGAATGACCTTGATTATTTCCCTCCCCTGCCTTAAATAGGTTTTACATATGTCAGGAGCGCTTTGTTTTCCAGGGTGGTTCTCTTCTCTTCTCCCTCCCCCCCCCCCCCCTTTTTTTTTTTTTTTTTGGAAAAATACTGGCATTTTATCAGAGTCCAGTACCAGGTGACTTGATCACATGATCCTGCTGTGTCGAAGCAGTCATGGGTCAGAGGCTGTTTGTAGCATCCCTGGAAAGCTCCTCAGGAAGGTGGGAGATTAGCATATTCAAAGACCTGTTGTTCTGCCTAATGGTCTATTGACTTCTCCCCAGCTAGCCAGCCAGACTGATTGCATTTTGTCTGGTGGGTGTTCCCCAGGTGCAAACACTTTTTTGTGGTATTGATGTATCGTCAATATTCCTAACTTTAGATTAAAAAAAAATACAGCATACAAATAGGATAATATTCAGTAAATCATAACTTTATCAATGATACCTCACGTGACCTATCTTGTGTAAAATACATCTTAGTTATGCCATAATCACATCATGACAATATCTCTGTGAAGAATGTGTGTGGCAGGGGGTGGCGGGGGGGGTGGCTTGTCACAGTGGCATCTTCTCCCAGGGTAGAATTTATTTAAATGTGTGTGTTGGGGGGAGATGAATGGAAAATCATGGAAGACATGACTTGTACTACATGCTAATAAATCCTTTAAAAGACTTGGAAATTATTTTCTAAAAATACATGGGATGTTAAGGCTGCTTCTGACTGCAAAGATGCAGTGCACTAAAATAAGGGATCTGAAGAATTGAGGTGCTTCAGATAGTCACATCTAATTCCTTTCCTATAACTCCATTATTTCAGTCTAATTTCATGCCTTCCACCCTCTATGCTTCACAGAAATGGCTCTCAAAGTCTCTAATGACCTCTTCCTGGTCAGATTTCAGGGCCAGTACTCCATTGTCTCATCCTTGACCTGTTGGCTGCCTCTGACACTGCTGATCTTACTCTTCTCACAATCCTGCCCTCTCTGGGCTCTGTCCTTGGCTCCCTCTTTGTTTTTTACCTTTTTCTCTGGATTATCTCTTGCACAAATACGATTTTGAATACCATATTGGGGGGAGGGATAGCTCAGTGGTTTGAGCATTGGCCTGCTAAACCCAGGGTTGTGAGTTCAATCCTTGAGGGGGCCATTTAGAGAGCGGGGGCAAAAATTGGGGATTGGTCCTGCTTTGAGCAGGGGGTTGGACTAGATGACCTCCTGAGGTCCCTTCCAACCCTGATATTCTATGATTGGCAAATCTCTCTAGCACTCTTTCCATATTGAAATCTCAGCCCATCTTTCTACATCTCCAGTTGATGGCTGGACATCCACAAGAAGCTTAAAATCACCAAAATGGAATTCCTGGTCTTCCCTCAAACCCTCCCTCTCTCTGCTTCTGTATCACTATGGACACCATGACCATCCTCTCTGTGGCTCAAGCTTGTAATCTTGGCTTCATCTTTGACTCAGCCCTCTTTGGCTTAGGGTATGTCTACACTACGGAATAAGGTCGAATTTATAGAAGTCGTTTTTTTAGAAATCGGTTTTATATATTCGAGTGTGTGTCCCCCCCCACAGAAAATGCTCTAAGTGCATTAACTCGGCGGAGTGCTTCCACAGTACCGAGGCTAGAGTCGACTTCCGGAGCGTTGCACTGTGGATAGCTATCCCACAGTTCCCGCAGTCTCCGCTGCCCATTGGAATTCTGGGTTGAGATCCCAATGCCTGATGGGGCTAAAACATTGTCGCGGGTGGTTCTGGGTACATATCGTCAGGCCCCCCTTCCCTCCCTCCCTCCATGAAAGCAAGGGCAGACAATCGTTTCGCGCCTTTTTTCCTGAGTTACCTGTGCGGACGCCATACCACGGCAAGCATGGAGCCCGCTCAGGTAACCGTCACCGTATGTCTCCTGGGTGCTGGCAGACGCGGTACGGCATTGCTACACAGTAGCAGCAACCCATTGCCTTCTGGCAGCAGACAGTACAATACGACTGGTAGCCGTCCTCGTCGTGTCCGAGGTGCTCCTGGCCACGTCGGCCGGGAGCGCCTGGGCAGACATGGGCGCAGGGACTAAATTTGGAGTGAGTTGACCAGGTCATTCTCTTTAGTCCTGCAGTCAGTCCTATTGAACCGTCTTATGGTGAGCAGGCAGGCAATACGGATTGCTAGCAGTCGTATTGTACCATCTTCTGCCGTGCAGGCAAGAGATGACGATGGCTAGCAGTCGTATTGTACCATCTTCTGCTGGGCAGGCAAGAGATGACGATGGCTAGCAGTCGTACTGTACCATCTTCTGCCGAGCAGCCATGAGATGTGGATGGCATGCAGTCCTTCTGCACCGTCTGCTGCCAGCCAAAGATGTAAAAGATAGATGGAGTGGATCAAAACAAGAAATAGACCAGATTTGTTTTGTACTCATTTGCTTCCCCCCTCCCCTGTCTAGGGGACTCATTCCTCTAGGTAACACTGCAGTCACTCACAGAGAAGGTGCAGCGAGGTAAATCTAGCCATGTATCAATCAGAGGCCAGGCTAACCTCCTTGTTCCAATAAGAACAATAACTTAGGTGCACCATTTCTTATTGGAACCCTCCGTGAAGTCCTGCCTGAAATACTCCTTGATATAAAGCCACCCCCTTTGTTGATTTTAGCTCCCTGAAGCCAACCCTGTAAGCCGTGTCCTCAGTCGCCCCTCCCTGCGTCAGAGCAACGGCAAACAATCGTGCATCTGAGTTGAGAGTGCTGTCCAGAGCGGTCAAAATGGAGCACTCTGGGATAGCTCCCGGAGGCCAATACTGTTGAATTGTGTCCACAGTACCCCAAATTCGAGCCGGCAAGGCCGATTTAAGCACTAATCCACTTGTCGGGGTGGAGTAAGGAAATCGATTTTAAGAGCCCTTTAAGTCGAAATAAAGGGCTTCATCGTGTGGACAGGTGCAGGTTTACATCGATTTAATGCTGCTAAATTCGACCTAAAGTCCTAGTGTAGACCAGGGCTTATACTTCCAGGCTGTCTAAACCAGCGGTTCTCAAATTTTTGTATTGGTGACCCCTTTTATACAGCAAGCCTCTGAGTGTGATTTCCCCCCCCCCCCCTTATAAATTAAAAACACTTTTTTAATATATATTTAACCTTATTATAAATGCTGGAGGTGAAGTGATATTTGGGGTGGAAGCTGACAGCTTGTGACCCCCTGAGGGGTCGCGCCCCCCAGTTTAAGAACCCTGGTCTAAATCATGTGTTTTCCTGCACATCTCCAAATCTGACCCCTCCTTTGTGCCCACACTGGCAAAACTCTTGTCCACGCTGTAATCTTCTCATGCCTTGACTACTGCAATTTCCTTTTCTTCTAGCCTTGACGCCTGCAGCCTCACTTCCCTGAAATCTGTTCAGATTGCTGCTGCTGAGATCATGTTGGCTCAATGCACTGTCGCCCTGTGTTTAGTTCCTCCTGTGGCTTCCCCTATTCCACTGTATCAGACTCAAACTTCTCAAAGCCCTTCACAACCTAACTCTGCCCTATCTATCTGACCTTTTATCTTACAGTAAGGTTCATACCCACCTTACCTCCATCGGTGATGCCAGCCCCTAAAACCCAGTTCTCTATTCTGATAAGCGCTTTTGTGGGAAGTGGGAAATGTGCTCAGTCAGAATCCATCAGAGTTCATCTATTCAGAACTCACCTCTTCTGTAATGTTTGCAGGAAAGTACAACCAGATAGTGGCTGGACAGGTGACAAACTGTGATTACTGCTTTTCATTGGTTAAAAATTGTGCATATTCTCTCTCTTATCTTGTGTCCTTCATTCCACCCTTGCCCACGTCTCATCCACCTGTTTGTTTTGTCTCTTTAGCTTTGTAAACTTTCTGGGAAAGACACTGTCACTTGCATCTCTGCCCTGGCCTGGTTGGCCTCTAGGTGTTACAGGAATGCAAATAAAAATAAGACCACTTCTGTGAAGAGCTTATTATCTAAGAGAGAAGAAGAGTATGCAATACTAGGGTGTTTTTTCCTTTCTCTTACTTAGAATTAAATACAAACAATTAAAAATATGTTTAAATTCACTATGTTCATACGCAAGCTTGAATCGGATTCCACCCTCTGTTTTTAATGCTTTTGGTAGAAAACTAACCCTTATCGTTCACCTCCATGAGCTCATGCTCATGCTTTCTACCCCAGTTATTTCACTGAGTCTCTCAGGCTAGAGTTATTGCCTTTCTGTTCCCAAGCACTCAGCCCCATGGCATGAAACAAGTACTGGAGGGTTTGTCTTGCTGATCTCCTTAAATGCAAGGGTACATGTGTGTACATGGGATATTCCTTCTCCTTCACCAGGGAAGCCTGAGTTCTTTTATAGGCCACCTACAGGCGAGGAGATGGTGGGGTCTCCTACCTTGTGTGGTAGAGGGTGGAAGAGGGTGCTACCATAGCTACCTCATAGGGATATTGCAGTATTCCCATTTTGCAGAAGTGGAGGAAAGTGGTTTGCCCAAGACAATACAGTATGTCAGAGGCAGAGCTGGAATTAGAATTTGGGCTCTCCCTAGTCTACCCTGTTCGCATTCTGTTATACCACGGTGCCTAAAGTGCGTTTAATTCTTAGGGATTAAAGGTGGATTTAAATTGCCTATTTTACTCTTGGTAAAGCTCTTTGGTGTGATAAATTTCACTTCGACGTTGTTGGTTCAAAACCTTAATTTTATAACATATCTGAAGTTAGACTAATACGTCTGTAAAACAGAATGACACTTCATTAACAAGAGATGAAAGTTAATGACTGCCTGACCAAGTTTCTCTTTCACATAGGTTCCTAAAGTTACCCACACTGAATTCTGTCAAGGCCGTACCATGAGGTGGGCACTGGCGTGGAGTTTCTATGATGATGTCAGAGTGCCTGTAAGTGCCTGTGTTTTTGGTTTGTTTTTCATGGTCATCTACACTTTATTTGGGGGTGGGCTTAACAAGTATCTCCTCTACAACACAACTATCCCCCTTCAACCTAGAGTATAGGGTACAATTGTTGTCTGAGCTGCATTTCCTGTATGGCAGTACAAACCTGCAACATAGCCAGTTAGAACCTTGTTCTGGCGCCCCTCCCCCCATCCATCCGTTACATATCACTTGATGTTTGTATCAAACCCAAAACATACCTTTTAGATAGGCTTGGCAGAATTAGATTTTTATCAGTAAATGTCGATAAACTTGAGCGTTGGCCTGCTAAACTCAGGGTTGTGAGTTCAATCTTTGAGGGGGCTGTTAAGTTGATCTGGGGCAAAAAATGGGGATTGCTCCTGCTTTGAGCAAGGGGTTGGACTAGATGATATCCTGAGGTCTCTTCCAACCCTGATATTCTGTGATTTCACTGTACACACACAAACTGATGAAAAAATATTTTGATGATCAAAATTTACGGATAGGCAAAGTAAGAAAAATACTGCTTGAAAAAATATTAGTTTGGTTTAAGGATATTTATTTGATATATTTTGACACATGTTTGGTACAGTTCAGGTCCAGCAAGGGCACCCACACTCAGGCCTTCAGCTCCCCAGGTGTTGCCTTTCCTGGTTGAAGAAACGCATCCCTCTCCTTTCTAACTGGGGTATTTCCAGACTTCACAGTTCCCTGCCTACGCTGTTATCCGCAGCAGAGACTGGTTGCCTGACAAGATCCTGCTTCCATTCTCTTTAGAGACAGTTAACAGGTGCAATTGCTACAGTAAAAAGCACTTCCAATGCAAGCTTATTTGATAAGGTAAAAAGCATTACAGAGAAAACACATTTAAAAACAAGAAAAGGACCCATGCACATGCTAATAAGCTTGCCAGAGTTAACCCCAACCCTAATATGGATTCTGACCAGAGCAGTCCTTCAAATCCCCTACCCAAGGGGGATATCTTGTGGTTACCAGTTCATCACAAGCCAGTCTTATGAGGCCTCAGGAGGCCCAGTCCTTCCAACCGTACCCTAAGGATTGCGGCTCTCTGTGGACCAGGATTCCTGTCCATTTGCTGGATCAGGAAGAAGGTCATGAGCCAATTTAAAACCAAGCTATTTATCCAGAAACCCTTTCTTTGTCTGTTGGACTTGAAGAATCCAGTTTGAGCTACAGTAGAACCTCAGAGTTACAAACAACTTCCATTCCCGAGGTGTTCGTAACTGAACAAAGCGTTATGGTGGTTCTTTCAAAAGTTTACAACTGAACATTGACTTAATACAGCTTTGAAACTTTACTATGGAAAAAAATGCTGCTTCCCCTTCGTTGTTTTAGTAGTTTACATTTAACACAGTACTGTACTGGATTTGTTTTTTCTTTGTGTCTGCTGCCGCCTATTGCGTACTTCCGATTCCAAATGAGGTGTGTGGTTGACTGGTCAGTTCGTAACTCTGGTGTTCGACTGTAGTATATGTGCACCTTTCCAGGGAGGTGCACATATACTTCTCTGGGGATGTTACAACCTGAGTGAATTTACCTAGTTACTCCCTACTGTTTTTCTATTTACCCGTCCCATGGAAATACATACAATGTCACATTAATACACACAATTTACACCAAAAGCATTAACCCTAATTCAATAGGGTTTAACTTGTTTCCATAAAGCTTGTTCAGAGTATTCCAGGATATTGTAAGTCTCACATTGGTGAAGTTTTTTTTTTTTTTATGGTCATAAAGCTTTAACGTTTTGAGTCTCAATGTCTGTCATTAATAATTGTCTGACCCCACCATAATTTTCCATGCCTCTGAAAATTTAAATGGATAAAAATTAAAAAAGCTTAAAAATAAACATCTATCTGTCAAATTTATATTAAAAAAAATTAATTCTGCCAAGCCCCTCTATAGAGAGAACTCAAGTCAGCAAGGCCTCTCTGATGGGCTTCAATGTGAGGTGCAGGTTCCCTGAAAATCAGGCCACTTCCACTTCAGTGCTTAAATAAGAATTTAGCTGCAAAAAGTTACCCCCTTTACACTCACTTATGTAAGTTGAACTTATGCTTGTTAATGTATCTATATATTAAATCAAAGCCTGCTTCTCCTTTTTAGATTCATATGTATGTAGTTTTTGCACAGGTGTTTGTGGTAACTGATTTTACGAGAGAGATGCAGTGATACACCTGTGTGTGATCAGAATCAAAATGTTAGTGGCTTCATATGTAGTACCAAGAGAAATACTTTTAATAATCTGAGAGATGGCAGCTGAAGGAAAGCATAATTGATTCTTTCTAATAACTTAAGGTAAAATTCACCCCTGTGCAGCAGGCCAGTACAAAGCATATGCACCTCTTAAGTCCTACTTAAAACCCTCTTCAGGGCTTAAGTGATACACAGGCCATGACAGTGAATGTACATGGTATTACAGTAGAACCCTGTTTTATCCAGTTTGATTGGCATGGGAGCCAGCTCAGATAATCAAAACTCTGGGTAAACCTGGGAATTGGAAAATGCCATGCTGCAGTGCCATCTAGCGGCCACAGGAGAGATCACCACTTTCTGGCCTGGAGTCCTGGTTGTTCAGTAAATGTGGAGAGTCAGTTAAGGGAGGATCGGATAAACAGGGTTCTACTATACTGACATTGGTATGATGCAGACTCTGTGTCCTGGGTGTTAAAACCGTCCCATTAGTATTGCACGCTTCTGGTATTTGTTAGTAATTCATTTGTTTTGTTGCTTTTTTCAGTCTCCTCCCTCTAAAAGAAGGAAGTTAGAAAAGCCCCGGAAGCCAATTACATTTATAGTGTTGGCATCCACAATCAAAGAGTTATCCATCAAGGCTTCAGCTATGGGCTGGGATGCTGTTGAAGGCATAGCAGTGGTTACAAAGTGGATAGAAAAAATACTGACTGATCTGAAGGTACAGTATTAAGCGTTACCTGTTAGAACAACATCCTGCTTTCAGTCATAAATTTAAACTTTTTTAAAGTAGAGTGATTGTGAAGTTCTGCTGTTCTCTACAATAGGTTCAGCATAAGTATGTTCCCTGTGGAGACAATGAAGTTAGTCTGTTTCTAACAGCGATTGAAAACTCTTGGGTTCATTTAAGAAGAAAGAAACGAGAAAGAGTAAGGCAGCTACGAGAACTTCCTCGAGCTTCTGAAGATATTCTGCAAGCAGTGGAAGAGAAGAACAGCCAGAAAGACTCAAAAAACAACCCAGCGTGTGAACAAAACAAGACCGAAAACTTTGAAATGGGATCAGTGATGCTTGATAAGGATGTTGGCTCAGCCAAGAATGACAGGCAAAGGGAAGATTCCCCTGCAAAAGAAGAAAACAATGAGGAACGCATGGAAGAGGAGGACATAGAAGCAAAGCAAGCAGAGACATTAGTTGGTGAAGACTCCAGTGATGCAAAGGAGGAGCCTGATGCTTCAGAGGATGCTGGCAATGTAACAATGGAAAAAGGACAAAGTCCCAAAGGAACTAGTGGACACTTTCTTTTTAAGTGTTTAATAAATGTGAAGAAAGAAGGGGATGATGCATTAGCAGAGATGCACTGGGTTGAAGGACAGAACAGAGATTTAATGAACCAACTGTGCACCTACTTACGAAATCAAATTTTTCGACTGGTTGCTAGTTAGCCCTTATTCAGAATATGGTAGAAATAAGTCAGTTCTGGATTTTTTTGTAATCTTTTTAATAGACTAAGAGAAATTTTGTGCTAGCAAGGTTTTTTTAAGATGAAATGACCAAAATTTGAGATGAAAATCAACTTTATTTTTAAACAGCCTTTTTTAAATACAAGGAATCCTAAGTATATAATGAGGGGTAGGAGAAACAGTGCTGAAAAAGCACTTCAGTGTTCTAGCTGTAAAATTGCATGATAAACGGAAACCTGTTTTAGCAGTAGCTCTGTGGTTGGTTTCATATGGCAACATTACAGCTGATTTCTGATCTGACTTGGTGGAAATGCAGTTCTGTTTGCAGAATAGAAATCTTCACTACAATATTACATTTTTACATCATTATTATTGCAGGAATATACAGGTTTTTTCAGCCCTTACTCTCTCAGCTTAGCCTGCAACTCTGTGTATTGTCTTTTGCAGCCAGGAATCTTCCTTGAAGGGATGGCACATGCCACCCTCATCCATCTCCCTTCCCTATGCATTTGGCCTCAGCTGAGCAACATCTTGATAACAGGTGGCAGTTCTTTAAATGACAGCTCATAAAAGCACAGAATAATATGGGAGAGCTGGGTAGCTTTAGAGATGATCATGAATCTTGATCTTTTGTTAATGGGCTATATTAGATGTCACTATTTAACACACATCAGGATTTGCATGGATTTTCTGCTTTTTAAAAGTTTAAAAATGAAAAATGATTTGTGCTCCTCCTGCAACATACAAGTTAAGAAAAATTTAAGTGTGGCACACATTGTTTTAGACCATGTCTCCCCATTGCATTCCCTACCCTGATACAGGAGATGAAATGCAGTGTGGTGGTTTCAAGCAATTATTCCTGAAAGATTGGGCTTCACTTTAAACTTAAATTTCTTCGATGTATTTACGGAGGGTGAGGGGAGAGAGAATTAGTGTCTCTCATCTCCATGGACCAGAAAAACTCATCACAGGGGATAAAGGATGGATAGGAAAACAGGTTAATTTGATGAACAGTGAAGGTGGGATGGGGACAGAATTCAGCTGTAGAACTCACAATTTGGGGTACCAGCTGCTGAGGTCTTATGCTTTTGCACATGCTTCAGGGCCCTGTCCCCTCTCTGGTTGGAGCTGTACTGCCAGGGTTTCCTTGGGCACTGCTGTACCTGGAATCTATTTCCCTCAAGGGCACACAGTAGGGATTCTGCATCAGGCTGCATTAATCTTCTGGTGGTTTTCACACAGGGTTGGTGGAGTAATTATGGGTATTGCTATCCCCATCCACCATCCAGCCTCCCAAGGGATGAGCCTGTCCATGCAGAAGTTCTCCACAGGGTGTGGAGAGGACTGATGCTCTCTCTGGAAATGGCAAGATCTGTTAGTGGAGGGTTTTGAAGTGGCCCAGTGACCAAAAATGAGTTATAACATTAAGTATGCATTATAGTAGTATGGGCCATAGATATAAAAGTGAAATCCACAATAGGGGAAAGATAGATACATTATTGATGTATTGCAGCAAATGCACCTGCTCATGCTGTAGGGATCACTCTGAATATGTGGTGTTC
This sequence comes from Natator depressus, assembly GCF_965152275.1. Taxonomy (NCBI): domain Eukaryota; kingdom Metazoa; phylum Chordata; order Testudines; family Cheloniidae; genus Natator; species Natator depressus. Next base: position 203,922,068 of record NC_134234.1, on the reverse strand, counting down.
ATCAAGGGTTCCAAGAAATTCAGTAGAAAGTGTACATCTGTCTTTTGCACCACAGCAGGCCAGAGAAGCAAGATATGCTATATAAGTCCTGTCCTTAATCTTTGAACCTCTGGAAAACAGTTACACAGTATTGAATTTGATATCATAAAATCGTTCTGGTACTTTGTTTTTATTAAATTATTTTATTTGCATCAGATTTTAACCCAACTGAGGTGATGTAATCTGACCTGGACCATTATCTTCTAAAAGAATGCACTAAATGTTGGCAAATTGCCTGAAAATGTCATTCCCTGGAAGTTTCAAATACAGCAAGTAAAATTAATACTATGTTTACCATAAAAGTAAAAAATGAAGAGAACATGTTTGTATGGAAGAGACTCTAAAATATTTATGCCTTTGACTTAATGGATTCAATTTTGAGTTAGAAAGATCGTTTTTTCTGTATAGCAGTGAAGAAAAATACTTGAGAGAATTTTAGATTTGTTCTCATGTTTCATTAACCAACAGATGTCATGCTAGTTAACTATTTTATCACAGATAATAGGCAGTGATTTATATTTGATTAGGAAAATTTATATATATACAGCCCTTAAAGTGGGTTATTGATTGCACAGCCCAGTGGTTCTCAAACTATGGTTTGTAGCCTGCTGATTTTGCAGAGAGCTGCTTCTGTGATAAGGGAGAACATCTTGAAGCAGTGATACTTTACGCTAACTAGTTTTAATCCAACTTAAGAGTTTTGAGACGTTCTTTTGGACACCTCAACTACTGTATATACTCGTTCATAAGCTGAATTTTTTAGTAAAAAAGGGAAGCATCAGAGAAGGGGGGTCAGCTTATGAACGGCTATAGAGAGGGAGAGGTGGGACACACCCCTCCCCCCAGCAGAGGGTGCAAGGAGAGGCAGGACAGCTGGCAGATCCAGAAGGGAAGAGGCGGGGCCAGAGTCTCTCTGCTTCTGGCCACGCTGTTCTCCTGCTCTCCCCCCAGCCAGCTGCTTCGGGGCTGGCAAGCTGCAGCTGTGCTGCTAAGCCCCGCCCACCAGAGCAGGCTGCAGCCCACCTCGCCCAGCCTGCTGGAATATGTGGCCACACCGCCTGGTCTGGCCTGCCAGAGCAGGCTGCAGCCGCACTGCCCAACCTGCTGGAGCTGCTCCAGCCAGGCCAGAGCCATCCTCCCCAATAAAGTGGGAATTATAGGGTCAGCTTATGAATGGGTCATAAAAATTCTCCATTTTTACTTATCCATCTTGGGGGGATCGGCTTATAAACGAACTGGCTTATGATCAAGTATATGTGGAACTTAAAACAAAATATCGAAGTCTCACAGAAACCAAAGCCCTCTGTATCATGTTTGGCTGTTCCATGGGCTTCTGACAGGTGGTTTTTTAGTGTAAATTTAGAAAGTATGGTCTTTTGGAAATGTAATTAAAAATCAGAGGGCAATGTTAGCTCTAGGAAAGAGAGATTTGGCAGCAGCTGTTCTGTGTGGTAGCTTCCTTTGAAAACCAGCAGAAACAGTCACACAACGAGCAAGAGTTGATCTTTATCATAGGAACAGTGCTGACTCCTGTGCCTCAGAGGGCAAAGTGTAGCACACCTACGGTTGAGGTGGCCAGTGGTTCCCTGAGGGAAGCTATGCTGCCAGGTAGGAAAGAGGTCCTACAGAGAAGAGGCAGACAGCCTCTGGAGTGCAGCTTCCATCTCCAGCAGATACTTGGGATTTGCAGGGTTTGGTGCCCATGTTCCCTGTGTTACTCAATATCCCCTTACTCTTTGAAGAGAGCATTTGTTGGGAGGGCTGCAAGTTGACCTTGACATGTAACTTACTCATTCTGCACATTTGCTGAATCCAAACCAATGAATCATGCTGCTTTACAAATGTACCTCCATTTTCCATCCCCTTTCCACAGAATACATAACTTAACCTCTGGGCTCAATTCAGCAACAGTGTATGTATGACCTGTCCACTTGTGTAATATATCAAAACTTACATATAGCAAACTTTTTGTTCTGAGGGTTAATTAGACTGTGATTAATATGGTTTATTGTATCTTACATTATTATGGTTTCTGTTCTGTCCTTTGTTGATATACACATTTATTTTTGGAGCTGCTTTAAAAAAAACCCAACTATTCTTTTAAGTAGAAGAAGAAACAACATGTTAACGGGGATGCTAAACACAACATTTTTTAGTGGTGGAAATAAATCTCTGCAATTAGCAGGAAGTGTACAGGTAGAAAAATGAGAAGCTATTCATGGAATGTTTTAACATGCTTAGACTCCATGCTTTGAAAGTCAAAATGCATCAGAAGGTAGATACTTGGAGAGGGTTACTCTCTTTGCAGATGGATAGGTTAACCTTTTAACTGCTGCTGAATGTACCAGGAACATCAACATGCATCTCCATGAAAATCTTAATGGAGGACCTGCCATGAAATAACATGAAGGAATTCATGCTCTTTCTTGTCTTTGTCATAGATTCTGTAAGGAAACCTGACTAGATGAATCAGGGAGAACACATTAAGAGGGATAGGGTAAGGTAAGATGGAGCAGGGAAAAGAATGAAAGAGGGGAAAAAACAAAACAAGGGCTCTTCCAGTCATAACATGTGGAAGTGAAAGGACTCTGTTTAGATGCCACATTTTGTTAACTGAGTGCTTCTAAAAGGTGCCATTTTGGCAGTCACGGAGACTATAGTTGCCTATTCATCCACAGAAGGGATAAAGTAACAGTACAAGCTTCTCAACACTGCATTGGTGTGTGTTTCTGACCTGGAGTGGCTGGGTGCTCCTGGGCGTTCTTGGGCGTCTGGGTGAGGAGGATTGGAACTTAGGGAAGAGGGCAGGCGGTTATACAGTGGATGCAGTGGCGGTCTGTGCTCTTGTTGCCTTTCCTGCAGCTCCACCGGATGCCTGATCATGTCAGTTTGCTTCCCCCCTTAGCCTCAGCATCACCTCCTGCGTCTTCTGATCGTGCTCACTGAATGCTTTCCTGGCCTCTGCCACTGAAAGGGCACAGCTGAATGCATGGAGGCAATCAGTGAGGGAGGCCTGCATGAGCTCGGAAAACATGTCATGAGTGCATTTTTTTTCACTACCTAATGTGCGATAACCTCAGGGATGGAGATAATAGGGGGAGCATAGAAACATTTGCAGCTGCATGCGGGATAAAAAGGGAAAGTAAAATTTAAGATGATACATTTCTGAGCCCAAAAAGGAGACTCTTTCACAGTGAATCAAGCAATTCATAGCAGACAGGCCCTGTGGTTTAGGTACAAAGTTGCATTTTGACTTTTTTATTGAGTGCCTACCAGTATGATGACATATCACAGGCGGCTGGGCAACAGAATGCAGTTTCCAGGCAGCCATGGTAAGCCAAAGGGTAGGTGGGGTTGGCTTCTTCCACCTTCATAACAGGGGAATGTTTTCAGACTGCAGCACCCTCCTTTCCCATAGCAAGCAATGTCAGTTGCGTTTGCCATTTAAAAGGAGGGGCTGTGGTTTTGGGGTGGATGTGCAGCACCATGTGGCTATTCTCTGGGATGATCCCATCCCCCCACCCTGTAGCTATTCTCAGGGATGATCCCTTTTAGCCAAGTGCAAACAGCCCAGCATGAATTGGGTCCTTTTACTGTTCCCTTACAAAAATTCCCCTATTTCAACCAGGTACCCATGAATGATATCACTCTCCTGAGGCTAACACAGAAAGATAAAGACCGAATGTTGCTTGAATGCGACCAAAACCCAGGACCATTCGCTGCCATGCTTTGTGCTGCAATGATTCCAGACTACTTGCTACTGGCTTGGTGTGGTAAAGTGTCCTACTGTGGAGGACAAAATAAGGCACCCCTCCCCAGAAACCTTCTTCAGAGGCTTTCAGAGTACCTCCAGGAGAGCTTCATGGAGATGTTCCTGGAGGATTTCCGCTCCACCCCCAGACATGCTAACAGACTTTTCCAGTAGCTGTACTGGCTGTGAATGCATCCCAATTCTTCTGGGGAAATCAAACACACACAATTAGTTTTAACCCCTGTACTGCAGTTACAAATGTGCACTCACCAGAGCTGCCTTCTCTGGCTCCAGAGTCCGGGATCCCACCTTGGGAGGGTTTTGGCTCCAGGGTGATGAAAAGGTCCTGGCTGCCGGGGAGAAGGGATTCACAGTTTTCCTGCTGTGCATTCTCCTCCTCCTCCTCCACCAAATCTTCTTCCCTGTTGCATGAGACTCGCCCCTTGCAGGTGTCCACGGACAGTGGTGGGATACTGGTAGGGTCCTCCCTAGAATGGCATGCAGCTGATCATAGAAGCTGCATGTATGGGGCTCTGACCCAGAGCAACCATTTGCCTCCTTTGTTGGTAGGCTTCCCTGAACTCCTTAACTGCTGTGTGTCCCTGTTGTATCCTCTGTCCACTCTGCCCGGTGCGATTTTGGCATATAATCATTTCTTCTTTTTGGTTGGAGTTCAGCCTGTACAGATTCTTCTGCCTATACAGCAATCAGATCCAGTGTCTCCCATTCGGTCCACGTTGGAGCTCGTTTGTGATTCTGGGACTTCATGGTCACCTGTGCTGCTGAGCTCGCCACACTGACCAAACAGGAAATGAAATTCAAAAGTTCCTGGGGCTTTTCCTGTATACCTGGCTAGTGCATCAGAGGTGAAAGTGCTGTCCAGAGCGGTCACAAAAAGAACGAGGGGTACTTGTGGCCTGATTTTCAGAAGGGGTGAACGTGCACAGCTGAGCCTGAAATCAATGGGAGTTGAGTGCTCAGAACGTCCGGAAGATGTGATCCCAGGTTTCTCAGGTCCTGAGGGTGACGGAGGGAACAACGAACAGCAAGGGCCCACCCTTGCAAATTTTGCCTGCTTCTACCCTCCTGAGGGGGAGTGCTTAGGTGCTGAAGTGTTGCAGTTGTAAGGTACCAGCTGGGGCTGTGGGAGGTGGTGTGTTCTGGTCCTTGCTAATGCTTGTGTCGTGAAAATAAAAGCATTGGAACTGCCAGCTGCATTGTGTCACGAATTTCCAACGCCTAAAACTCAGCTCGCAGCTTCTGCAATGCAAGCCCTGGATGCTTGACCCCCCCCCCATGGTCCCTTCTAGCCTTGGAATCTGGGCATCCTTGTGTGGGGCTGTTGACTTACTCCCTATTATTGCGGGGAACGTGAGCAGGGAGCAAGGGGGGCCCGCGGCTCCTATCAGCCGCATTGGAGGGGAACCAAGGCCGTATGCGCGCTGGGCACTATGCGGCTGAAGTCACCTGGGAGCGGCTCCCCCGCCTGGCTGCTGGGCGCTGGCAGCCTGAACCGCAGAGCGGGAGGCGCAGTGCGGGCTGCCATCAGGGTCTCTGCTCTCGGGGCAGCGCTGTCATTAGCCTGGACGCCGCGGCCGGGCCGACCCCGGCCCAACCTCCCGTGCGCTCGCGGGCGCAACCTGACCATAGGGGGGCGCTAACGAGCTGCGCTTCCCCCGGCGGGAGCCCCCACCCCTCGCTCTGTGGCCACGCGCTCTCCGATTGGCTGGCCGCGCGCCCTGGTTCCGTTAGCCGGCCGGCGATGGGGGGAGGGGACGGTGCTAGGGGTTTGAATGGCTGGGCGGGAAGATGGCGGTGGTGCCTCGTTCCCGAGCTGGTAGCACCAGCTGGAGGCCGAGGCGGGGCGGCTTGGCCCGTTCCCCGCCCTTTACCGGGGCCTGCAGCCAGTTCGGGTCCGCGGCCCCCGCCCAGCCCGTGCTGAGCCCCCCGCCCGGCCTGGAGCGCTCGCTGCGGGGCCGCGGCAGCCCGAGCCGCTCAGGTACCGCCCGGCGCGCCGGCTCCTGCAGCCGTGCGGGGGGTGGGTGTGTGACCGGTCCGGGCCCTGCCACCCCGGTGGGGCGGCGGCTCCAGCCCTGCAGGGGGCCGCGGGAGGCCCCTGGCAGAGCTTCCGGTGGGGCCGGTTCCTGAGGCGTCTGGTCCCAGCCCGGCGGCAGAACCGGGCGCGGCAGCACCCGCCGGGCGGCGCTCGAGAGGCGGGAGCCGGGCCCAGCGGCCAGGGCAGCGCTGTGATGTCCCCTGAGCCCACGGACGGTGCGGCGTTGGGAGAACAGGGCTGTTGGCTCCCAGCGCGCGGGGCAGCCACCGGGGCCCAACAGTCAGGGTGTGTGTGTGGGAGGGGGGCAATGTCAAGAGGAATCAGAAATTCCCCTTCCCCCGCCCCCCCTTTCCGTACCACTTACTGGCTGAGAGGGAGATAAAATGCACGTGGCTTGTAAATTCTTATGGGGCGGGAGCAGTCTGAGTGTGTGTGTCCAGCGCCTAGCACAATGGGGCCTCTAGGTGCTAGCATAACACAATTAATGCATCGTACTATTTACATTCCTTGGGATAGAAAACGAGGCTCATAGATGTGCATCCGATTAAGTGAGCTACAGTTCACTTAAAGCTTATGCTCAAATAAATTTGTTAATCTCTATGGTGCCACAAGTACTCCTTTTCTTTTTAATAAGGAGAGTAGAGCAGATTGGCAGGGTGATTCATTTGGATGCAGTAAGTTCCCTGGGGTCCTGATTGCAGCTCCCCGATATCTTCAAGCACACAGGCGTGTGGAGTGACTTTTGATTTAGTGTTTAATGCCCTGTGTCTTCATCCCTTTTCACAGCTCTTCTGTAAACACTGACACCTCTCAGACTCTGCTTGCAGACATTTACCACCGTATGTTTGATATAATGCTGTCCGATCCCACAAGGCAAGCAGGGTTGGGCTGGGTCAGTGTTTGGATTGGACACCCCCTATAAAATGATTCAATAAGTGACATTCCTGAGTCGCTCGGTGCTAGCTGGTGTTGATAGAGGCTTGTACTGCAGGGTTAAAATTAGCGGTGTAGATGTTCAGGCTTGAGCTAGAGTCTAGGCTAAGAGACCATCCTCCCTCACCAAGCTCCAGCCTGAGCCCGAATATCTACATTGGTATTTTTAGCTTTGCAATGCTAGCTGCGCGGTGTGCGTCTGAGTCAGTTGATCCAGGCTCTGAGACTTGTTGATGTTTTTTATTGTGTGTAGACATACCCTATTTGTCCCTTGAAAGTCTTCACTGTTGTGTGGTGCTGCTGCCTTTCATTCTTGAAGGGGCTGGGTTGAGTCATCCCTTTGTATCCTTAGTTTCTGTGCTGTGGGATTTTTGAATGTGAAAACTGCTCTTTAAAGCTGGAGACACAGCCTTTTATTTTTGGGGGGTAGGGAGTGAACCTCTCACCAGTGCTAGCTCAGGAAGGCAGGGTGTGCTAATGTGGGTTCTAAATTAGCTATAACAAGGCAGGGGGGAAAAAAAAACCTGGGGCAGAATTGTGGTGAAAACTGAAGATTTCTGCTCAATGTGTAGCTGCACACACAAAAAAAGGAAACAATGTTAGGATGCATAAGAAATGAGATGGAAAATATAAGGAACGTTATAATGCAGGGGTGGGCAAACTTTTTGGCCTGAGGGAATTGTATGGCGGGCCACAAATGCTCACAAAATTGGGGTAGGGCTGTGGGAGGGGGTGCAGGCTCTGGGGTGGGGCTGGGAATTAGGAGTTTGGGGTGTAGGAGGGTGCTGTGGGCTGTGACAAGGGGTTTGAAGGGCGGGAGATAGATCAGGGGTGCAGGTTCTGGCTGGGGGTGCGGGCTCTGGGGTGGGGGCTGGAGATGAGAGGTTTGGGATGCAGGAGGGTGCTCCGGGCTGGGATCAAGGGTTTGGAGAGTGGGAGGCGGATCAGGGCTGGGGCAGGGGGTTGGGGCGTGGGGAGAAGCTCAGGGGGTTCAGGCTCTGAGCGGCCCTTATCTCAAAGGGCTCCCAGAAGCAGTGGCATGTCCCTTCTCCAGCTCCTACGCGGAGGCAGTTGTGCACGCTGCCCTATCCACAGCTCCCACTGGAGCATGTGGGAGCTGGAGCGGGGCCATGCCGCCACTTCCGGGAGCTGCATGGTGCAGCTCCCGACCCTGTGCCCTGGCTGGAGCACCGGAGCAGGGCCGAGCCGCATGGTGTGGCCCCCGGCCGGAGCGGGCCATAGTTTGCCCACCCCTGTTACAGTGCTATTAGTGTCTTAATTGCCCTTAACTGGAACCTGTGTTCATATCAAATCACCTCATCTCAAAGAGCAGATAGTTCAGAGATGGGCAAAGAAAATGGCTTGTGGTATAGAAAAGCTCTCATATGAAAAGAGAGTGAAAATATTTTAGGAGGCAAATAAAAAGGGAGGTGATAAAAGCATAGAAAATAATGAATGGTATAGAGTCGGTAGATCAGGAGTTTCTTGTGACCCTTTCTTGGATTACAAGGATTTAGAGATATTCAAAGAAATTGAAACACAGTGAATTAAAAACTGATGGAAGGAAATACTACTCATACAATGTGCAATTAGCCTGTGGATTGTTGTGGCCAAGAGCTTTAGCAGAATTCAAGAGGGGCTGGACATTTAAGTGGATGGCAAGAATATCCAGAATTAGAATAGTAAAAATGAAAAGAATAAGCAACATTTCTGAAAGGGATATAAACTTTCATGCTTCAGGCCATAATCCAATCTCCTAACTATTGGAGATTAGGAGGAAACTTTCTCTGGGGGGGCAGGTTATTTTGTAAGGTTTCTTGCACTTCCCTCTGAAGCAGCTGGTCCTGGGCACTGTTAGAGATAGGATCCTTGATAAAATGGACCACAGCTCTGATTCAGCATGGCAGTTTCTGAAAGTTTAGTGCATATAAGGCCTTAGTGTCATATTACTCACTATGCTGCCTCTGCTGATGTTGGAATGTTTCCCAAAGGGCAATGCCAACAGATGAATATTCCTGATGACCAAGCAGACAAGCTGCTCCTGGCAAGCTGGGGTCTTCCTGAAGTAGTTCTGGAGAAATACCACAGTCTGGGAGTAGTACATATGTTTGAATGGCAAGCAGAGTGCCTGATGCTTGGACAAGTCCTGGAGGGGAAGAACCTAGTTTACTCAGGTATGCAGACATCTGACAGAATCATGCACTGTAACTAAGGCTAAGATTTTGTCATGAATATTTTTTAGTAGAAGTCAGGGATAGGTCACGGCTTCCATGAATTTCTCTTTTTTGCCCATGACCTGTCTGTAACTTTTACTAAAAATATCCTTGACAAAATGGATATCTGCGATTCCCCATACAGCCTGAAGCAGGGCAGCTACACAGAGGCTAGGAGCTGCCTACAGCAGCTGGGGGCTTGGGGTACCGCTGCCACCTGCAGCTCTGGGGGCCCATGGTGGCTGGGAGTTTGGGGGTTTGTCCACAGCTGCGGCAGCTGGGAACTGTGGGGTACCCCTGCAGCTTCAGGGGCCGCTGCTGGCCGGGAGCTCGGGGGTTCCGTGCGTGGTGGTGGACCCTGCAGCTCCCAACTGCTGCAGGCTGAAGTCAAGGAGGTTGCTGGAAGTCACGGTTTCCATGACTTCTGTGACCTCTGTGACTACATTGAAGCCTTAACTATAACTTCACTAATATAATATAAATGATTTTACTGCTGCTAAAAGGTGCTGAGCTGATGGCTCTGGAGGCTGAAATCATCTTTGCGTTAGAGGAGGTACAGCACAGATTGCAGCAGTAATTGGGCTCAGCCCACTGATGTGCCTCGGACCTGCTCCGATGAGACCAGATAGGAGGAGGGGGTCCAGTCTCCATAGCCATTTCCTTACTTGGTGTCTTTTCTGAGACTTGTAACAGGGAGCCAGTTAGTAACAATTGTGGCAGCACCCTTTTATGTGGCTTCCTGTCATCTAGGAACTGGATGGAGACCCACTGGCTTGTTTTACTTGGGTGACTGAACAGCCACCAAAGTTGTAATGACTTTCAGTCATGGCGGACCAGGGGCTGGGTATGAACTAGCCTTAAAGTGAAAGTCTCTGAGTAAAATTTTCAGACACACCTAAATCCCATTTTTAAAAAGTGGCTTAGATGTTTAGGTACTTCTGAATATTTTTCTTTATATGCAGTTTCCACCTCTGGGGTCATCCAGTAGCTAATCACTTGCAGTTTAAGTTTTGACACACTTTTCTTGGATCCTGTTATTTTAGCTCCTACTAGTGCTGGGAAGACGCTGGTTGCTGAATTACTCATCTTGAAGAGAGTCCTGGAGACCCGTAAGAAAGCTCTGTTCATCCTCCCCTTCGTCTCTGTGGCCAAAGAGAAAAAGTATTACCTACAGGTAAGTGGAGTACAGGAGTGTGGGGGTATGGCTCAAAGTTGTCAAATTAAACCTTTTCAGAAGCTTAATCATGTGAAAACATTTGTATGAAATTGGGGGGTGGGGTGGAAATAGAGCTTTGTGGAAGACAGAAATTCTGTTTTGCAAAGGATTTTGAAAATTGGTTTAGTTTCGAATCAGAACAAAATCCAAAACATTGAAAGTCTCTGTGAAGGAATTTTCAGTTGATCAAAACATTTCATTTCAATTTCTACTTTTTATGTTGTATTTTATTTGTGTGTGTGTGTAATTTATGTATAGTGTATATATAACACAAGGTCATTTCAAAATAAAAAATGTGAATGTTTATTCCAAAACTGTTGAAACAGGATGTTTTGACATTGTTGGAACACCTGTCTGGTTTTCTTCTGAAACAAACTTCCAGTGTGATGGTGCTGCTCACCTCTCCTTCAGCTGTGTGCACTTCTTCCTGCAATAAGGCTGTCACATTCTGGGGTGCAATCCAGACCAGAGTGGGGTTGTCACTGTCTGCTTTGCACACTTCACAAGGCTTTGCTGCTGTAGCTCCCAACCTGGGCTGTTCACAACCAGCCTACAGGTCACACACTGTGTGTCTGTGCATAGCTGGAGTCCTAGTCTAGCACCTCTGACCCCAGCAGCTTGCCAGCAATGCACCAGTCACACCTTGGCTTCCACCAGCTTTGGTTACTACTTGTTAGGTGACCCCAACACACTCCCAGTCGAGGATTTTCCCCAAAACATGTGTTCTGCAGTGTCCAGCCCTTTCCTGGGCTGTTCAGATATTAAGGTTCATTGCCCTTTCATGGAGTCAATTTTCAACAATTTGCTACTTTAACTGGAATTACCAAATTGTTCAGTTTAAACACAGCACTGGGTTGTTTGTTTTAGATTAAAAACAAAACAAATTTATTAACCGAAGAAGATGGGAGTTTCAATATTTCAAGTATGACATAAAGTTAGATGTTACCAGCAAATAAAAGTGAAAACCATGCATCTAAAAGTCTAAAACTTAATCTAGCAAGTTTTGGTTCCAGACTTTAAGATGGCCTTTCTCACCCACAGTCTTCCAGCAAAATGGTGACTGACACTCTCCTTGGCCAGGATCTCTCCCAAAGGTGCTGGTGCCTTTGTCATCTTGGGTGAAAGAGAGACTTGAGGTCCTCTATCCTTTTCTTTTATAGGCCAGTGAACCTTTGAGGTGGATTCTTCAGAGGGTTACCCTTCAAAGTAACATGTATTCAAGCAGTAAGGAAGGTGATATGGAATCTGGTGGTGAAGGGGCTTCAGGCTCTTTCTTCACCCACTTGTGTTTGGTAAATTGCAAATTGTTATATTTCCTGCCATCTCCTCCTCCTGCTGTCTTGAGGACCCTGTTTACCTCAATTTACATAAAAGTAGTAAACACATATTCCTTTGTTTAGGATAGGTCTTTTAACAACTTACCTAGGCAGAGCTGTGTGAGTTTGAACTTGTGCTAGTAACATCATATGGGGCATTTACAACTTTACATATAATGTAGCAACACACATTTCACTATAATATTAATTGACCAATTAGTTATACATTTTCAAATTATACTTCACAAGGCATATTTTCTACAAAGTTTATTACAATAAAGAGCAGGGTGTGGATAGAGGGATGCCTTCGGTCACAGTGACTTGGGCTGCTCTGCTGTGGGGCAGAAAGCGCACAGTTGAATAGGAGACAGCAGGCACTAGCTGGCTCAGCCATGCTCTTAATCGGGTTAGCTAATATAGTGTTGGGAATGTCTGTTTTAGGATGTGTGTGCTGTACTGTGCTGATTCCCGTATGCAGCACACGTTGATCACAAGTAAAGATTCTAATTCTGTGAACAAATGTTCTGTCTCCCTGGCACACAGACTCTGTTTCAGGAGGTGGGTGTGCGGGTAGAAGGCTATATGGGAAGCACTTCCCCTGCTGGACATTTCTCAGCACTAGATGTTGCTGTCTGCACCATTGAGAGAGCCAACGGACTAATCAATAGACTCATAGAGGAGAACAAGATGGACTCACTGGGTAAGATGCTAGGGCCTGATCTGTCTGCAGGAGGAAGGAGCATGTTTATTGTGTACAGTTCATGAATTTTGTTTTGAGATTATGCGCACTGTGTATGTTTAAGCCCTTATTTTTACTCTACTCTTGCCTTGTACTTCTTGTGCAAAGGAGACACGCTGTGGCACCTGGGTGTGTCTCTTTGACTGAGACAGTTTTTAACTATCAGTAAGTGTACAGGCTGGGACCTGGCAGAACAATGAGATGGCTGCATCCTAGGTGACACCAGTTGTCTCCAGCTTGAATGCAGGGTTTTGAAAGTGGAAAATCACCAGATGGGGTGGCTGGGAAATATGTATGTGTGGAATGGATGGATCACACTTGTGGTCTGAAGTGGGGATGGAATTGTAGATGGGGCTTTTCTGGGTCTGGTTGGTTGGAATTTATGGATGAGGCTCATCTGTGTTGGCTGACGTGACTAGGAGGACAATAACCTTAAATTATTTTTTCTAATAGTAATTTAAGAGGAAGCAAGCCTGCTGTCTTTCACAGTTGTGGACTTGCTGTATTGCTGTTGTCCTAGGTTTTGGTGGTGTCCATTAAATAAGATGCATGTAAAGAGATGTGAAACCATTAGGAATCTCTGGGTATTCTGTGTGCATGTGAGGAAGAAGCTGTATTTTCCCAGCACAATTAAAAATTCATTCTTCCTTTGTGTTTGCCTAGCTGATACTTTATACACTGTTGTTAAATACAGAATCCCTCCTGCCCTGCCCTGGGCCTGTGATGTTACTGTAGTATTTGGAGTGATATTTTAAACGAAGAAAAGACACAAAACTAAATGAATATTAAATTGTGTGACCCTCACCCTTGACTTTCCTGACCTGTGTGCATTTCATGCCATAATTTTTCATTGTACCAGTCAGGTAGCTCTTAAAGACAAGAGAGTAAGAAAGTAAAGTTAGAGGCCGATGATTTTATCTTCATGTGTGATGTGCACATGTTGGACCCTGGAGACTACAGTGATTTATGTGCTATAAATACTTTAGGCTGACCAGTGGAGGTGTGGGTGTACTTCAGTGTGCTAAGCTGCAGTTTTTGATTAGTTCTAGTGCAATCCCTATGCCTTTCTAGTACAATCCCTATGTCCTCATGGGGGGAATATTGCCAAAGGAGGATTATATAGGTGTGGAGAGTCAGATAAGTATATGATTAGATGTGCAGAGCTTGTGTCTACTTACTGCTACCTCATTAAAATTTGTGAAATTGTCTTGCATTATTTGAAAGTACAAAAAAAATCAGACTGATAAAATATCATTTTCTGATACTTGATTATTCGGGAAGTTATGCAAACTAACTAATTTCTGCCACCCTCACAAAAAATCACTTTTGGAGTAAAATAATCATGACAAATTTCATCCCAAAGGGTAATTTTGGAGGTAAATTTTATAAAAGCCTCAAGAGACAGAGGCTGAAAATGACTTTAAATATAGCCAACAGCAAGCTAGTGTAATTCTGCAACATTGTACCTTGGATCTTTTAAGTCTAAATTTAGACTAGTTTTTTCATGGAGTGTTTAATTCTTTGAGATAAATTATTGAGAGACAACTGCAGCTCTGGCTGGATTCCATCTCAAGCTTGAGCTGTTCCTTTTGTTGGTGTCAACCCCCTGCTGCCAGCTCACATTGCTTCTGGAAGTTGTTGAGAGAAACTCAATTCCTGCTGCTGGCAGATATGTCTGTTGCCTAAGGCAGTTCCGAGCAATTTGATTTGAGTTTAATTATTATGTAATCTATGCAGTTGCTTGCATCCCGGTAAACAGGAAAGGGAGAAGTTTCCTTGCAGTATTGTTTAGTATCAATGTGAGGAATAAATCTAGAGAAATTTTAGGAGAGCAGACTAAAGAAAAACCTCCCTGTTAAATGTGCCAGCTGGGAGTGGGTTTATATTGTGTTACCAGTGGTAGGTTTGTAACTTAAAAATTAAGTTTAAAAAGTAGAAGTTCAAAAATATCTGGATTTTAGCATTTTTGATATAGGAAAGAAGTTGAACCTTCTGTGGCTGCCCCGAAGAACTGTAACAATTTAGGGGTTGTCTACGCTTGCAAATTAATTCAGATTAAGGTAGGGTGTGAATTTAAAAAGCAGTAGCCATTCTGGAATAACTGTAGACAAGCCCTCAGAGTAACATGAGCACCTTGCATATTGTAGCTGTCTTCATTTTCAGTAGAGATGCAGTTTAAAGAGATTACAACCCCCTTCCCCTCCCTGCTTGCACTGCTCATCAGGTTGCTGAGTTAAAAAGAATGTTACATGCTGGGACTTGTGCAACCAATGGAGACTACTTCTGTTTTAAAGATGAGGGTAGCCGCCTTGTTTGAGCTATTGTGGCTACTTCGGCGGCTGCAGTATAATCTCAACAGATGCCTCCATGGTACTGCTTGGAGAAAGAAGCGTTGTATATGTAAATGACTGTCAGGCCTGGCTGATTTGAGCATGGCTCAGATTCCCATATACATGGTTATACTGAGAGCTTGGATGTCATGCCTGAATAACAATAGGAGGTAGAGAAGTCCCTGCCCATAAAAAAGACAGTAGTACTCTGTCTTTTGGCATATGAATACCATTGCTATTATAGGCTTTACTTCAGGAAGCAATTCAGGCCATTTGTTGTTATGAGAACTCAGTGCCAATTTCCATTCCTTTTGTGAACACCACAACACACTACTCCTGGGGGAATTCTGCACCACTGCACAATGCAGAATTTGCACAGAAATTAATGTTCTGTGCAGAGTTTCCTTTCCCCCCACAGAAGTGGGCTGCGGAGCTGCGGCCGCCACTGGACCTGGCAGAGCCCAGCTCGCAAATAGAAGACCCTGCTGCAGTTTCCAGCAGGCCCTGAAGGAAGGAGGTGGTGAGAAGGAAATGCCACACAAGCCCTGGACCCAGCATCAGTCTTTCTCTCCCTCTGGATCCCTGGGCTCGGGGGGGGAGGGGGGTAAAGGGGTGTGAGTGTCTGGGCTGTAGGGTGCCCTGTGGCTCGGCTCTGGGAGAGGAGGGGGTGCGAGTGTCTGGGGGCACCTTATGACTGGGCTCTGGGGGATAGGGGTTGCGAATGTCTGGGTGGGGGATGCCCTGGGCTGGGCTCGGGAGGCTAGGGGGTCCCAGTGTCTGAGCTGGGGGGCACCCCGTAGCTGGGATCTGGGGGGAGGGGATGTGGGTGTCTAGCCCCTCAGCTGGGCTCTGTAGGGGGATGGGGTAGAGAAACAGGAACTGGGTTGTAGGGGTTTCTTTAACTATATTCCCTGGGGGAAAATTTATGTCTGTATTGTTACATAGTTGCTGACAGGTATTTTGAAATAAATTACCAAAATAGTTGAAACTGGCATGATTATATAGTGTTGTTTTGACAAATAAAATATGCAGAATTTTGCAGAATTTTTAATTTGTTGGTGCAGAATTCCTCCAAGAGTAACACTGCATGGCAGAAAACATCACATCTGAGACGTGCCCTCCTGGGGCATCTGACTAAGGCTGTTCGTAGGGAAGTCTCTTCATGACAAACCTGTGAGGTGCTGCTGTTTCATTTAAAAAAAAATAATAATCCTGTGCAGGACTTGAAAAACCCACTTGCCCTTGGTTAGTAGGAAGCTGTTGCAGTAGCCATCAAGTTAATGAGAATAAATGTGAACCAAGTGTAAATGAATGCAGCGCTGTGTCTGCCTGAATCTGCAGGCAGCTGTAGTACCTTTATTGTTGCACGTAGTTTTGCCAAATTATAGCAGATTGAAAAGTGATTGGACCATTATTTTCCCTGCTTCTATTCAGTGCTTTGTGCTGTGGTCAGCAATGAAAATGACTAGAATCAGGTCTATTCCACTTTGATGTTGCTAGGGAAAGTTGTAAGAAAAATGAGAGGAAAGCTTTGGTGCTATTCAATAGGGAAAGAGAATCCAAAAGAGGCTGTGGGAAGGGGTAGAGCAACATAGACGTTGCTCACCCTCCGCATGCTCATACAGCAGCCAGGAAGGAGACTTTGGGTTGGGAGAGGCAAATGGAGAATATGCTTTTTCTTTCCACAACCTAGAGGCACAGACTATGTGGACACCAGCTAGCCAGAGGCTAATGCAAAAGATGGAACTACCAGTTACGTTCTAGAGTCATCACTCTGGTAGAAATGTCATCACCCTCTCCTTTCTCAGGGCATGTCTACACTACGAAATTAGGTTGATTTTATAGAAGTCAATCTTTAGAAAGCAATTTTATACAGTCGATTGTGTATATCCCTGCTAAGCGCAGTAGGTCGGCGGAGTGCGTTCTCAATACCATGGCTAGCATTGACTCACGGAGTGGTGCACTGTGGGTAGCTATCCCACAGTCCTCGCTGTCCATTGGAATTCTGGGTTAAGCTCCCAATGCCCGATGGGGCAAAAACATTGTTGTGGGTCGTTTTGGGTAAATGTTGTCAGTCTCCCCTTCCTCCCTCCCTCCCTTCTTGAAAGCAATGGCAAACAATTGTTTCATGCCTTTTTTCCTTGGTTATCTGTTCAGATGCCATAGCATGGCAAGCATGGAGCCTGCTCAGCTGAGCACTGCTTTTGTGAGCATTGTAAACACCTCGCACGTTATCCTGAAGTATGTGCAGAGCCTGGCTAGGAGCCGCCAGCATGAGGACGAATGTGAGGAGGACATGGACACAGACATTCCTGAAAGCACGGGATGTGGCAATTGGGATATCATGGTGGCATTGGGGCAGGTTGATGCAGTGGAACGCCGATTCCGGGCCTGGAAAACAAGCACAGACTGGTGGGACTGCATAGTGTTGCCCGTATGGGATGATTCCCAGTGGCTGCAAAACTTTCGCATGCGTAAGGCTACTTTCGTGGAACTTTGTGAGTTGCTTTTCCCCTGCCCTGAAGCGCAGGAATACCAAGATGAGACCTGCCCTGACAGTTGAGAAGTGAGTGGCGATAGCCCTGTGGTAGCTTGCAATGCCTGACTGCTACCAGTCAGTCGGGAATCATTTCGGAGTGGGCAAATCTACTGTGGGGGCTGCTGTGATCCAAGTAGCCAAGGCAATCAATAACCTTCTGCTAACAAGGGTTGTGACTCTGGGAAATATGCAGGTCATAGTGGGTGGCTTTGCTGCAGTGGGGTTCCCTAACTATGGTGGGGCGATAGACTGAACGCATATTCCCATCTCAGCATTGGACCACTTTGCCAAAGAGTACATAAACCACAAGGGGTACTTCTCAATGGTGTTGCAAGCACTGGTGGATCACAAGGGCTGTTTCACTGACATTAACGTGGCATGGTCAGGAAAGGTGCATGACGCTCATGTCTTTCGGAACTCCAGGCTGTTAGAAAAGCTACAAGAAGGGACTTCTTCCCAGACCAGAAAATTACCATTGGGGATGTTGAAATGCCAGTAGTTATCCTTGGGGATCCAGCCTACCCCTTGCTCCCATGGCTCATGAAGCAGTACACAGGAAGCCTGGACAGTAGTAAGGAGCAGTTCAACTATAGGCTGAGCAAGTGCAGAATGGTGGTAGAATGTGCCTTTGGACGTTTAAAAGGGTGCTGGTGCTGTTTGCTGAGTGGGTTAGACCTCAGCGCAACCAACATTCCCATTGTTATTGCTGCTTGCTGTGTGCTCCATAATATCTGTGAGTGTAAGGGGGAGATGTTTATGGTGGGGTGGGAGGTTGAGGCAAATCACCTGGTAGCCAAATTTGAACAGCCAGGCACCAGGGCAATTAGAAGAGCACAGCTAGGCATGCAGCGCATCAGAGAGGCTTTGAAGACTAGTTTCATGACTGTCCAGGCTATGGTGTGACAGTTGTGTGTGTTTGTCCTTGATGCAAAACTGCGCCCTTTGTTGAATGTACTTCCCTGTAAGCCAATCCCCCTCTCCCCTTCGACCACAGCTGGCAAAGGAAATAAAGTCCCTATTGTTTTGAGTCCATTAATTCTTTATTTTAAAAAAAATTGAGATCACTGACAATGCTGACTAGTAAAAGGTAGCCCGGGTGGGATGGAGGAGGAGGGAAGGACAAGGCTGCATTGCTTATTGTAGCTACAGTACAAATCAAAACTGTTTGAATGACAGCCTTCTGTTGCTTAGGCCATCCTTTGGAGTGGAGTGGCTGGGTACCCGGAGCCTCCCCCCACCTTCTTGGGCATCTGGGTGAGGAGGATATGGAACTTGGCAAGGAGGGCGGGCGGTAATACAATGGATGCAGCTGGGGTCTGTGCTCTAGTTGCCTTTCCTGCAGCTCCACCAGACACCTCATCATGTCCGTTTTCTCTCCATTAGCCTCAGCATGTCCTCCTGCGTGTTCTGATCACTCTCACTGTATGCTTTCCTGGCCTCTGCCATCGTATGCCTCCATGCATTCAGCTGTGCCTTATCAGTGCGGGAGGACTAAATGAGCTCTGAAAACATGTCATTGAGAGTGCGTTTTTTTTCGCCTTCTAATCTGCGATAACCTCAGGACAGAGTTGATACAGGGAGCATAGAAACTTTTGAACCTGCAGGGGGGATAAAAAGGGAAAGTAAAATTTAAGATGATACATTTCTGAGCCCAAAAGGGAGATTTTCATAGTGAATCAAGCAATTCACAGCAGACAGCACATGTGTTTTAGGTACAAGGTCGTATTTTGCCTTTTATATTGAGCGCCTGCTGGTATGGTGACACATCACACACGGCTGGGCAACAGAATTCGGTTTCCAGGGAGCCATGGTAAGCCAAAGGGTACACGGGGTTGGTTTTTCCTGTGTTCATAACATATGGGAATGGTTTCAAACTGCAGCACCCTTCTTTCCCATAGCAAGCAATACCGGTTGGGTTTGCCATTTAAAAGGAGGGGCTGTGGTTTTGGGGTGTATGTGCAGCAGCAATTCTCCCCCCACCCCCCCATGTGTGGCTATTCTCCGGGGTGATCCCTTTTAGTCAAGCGCAAACAGCCCAGCATGAACCTGGTCTAATGTGCCAGGGATCACCAAACAGAGGGGATTATTGTTCCCTTACAAAAAATCCCCTATTTCAACCTGGTGACCATGAATGATATCACTCTCCTGAGACTGACACAGAAAGATAAAGACCAAATGTTGCATGGATGCGACCAAAACCCAGAACCATTCGCTGCCATGCTTTGTGCTGCAATGATTCCAGACTACTTGCTACTGGAGTGGTGTGGTAAATTGTCCTACTGTGGAGGACAAAATAAGGCAGCCTTGCTGCCCCCTGAAACCGTCTACATAGGCTTTCAGGAGAGCTTATTGGAGATGTCCCTGGAGGATTCCCACTCCATCCCCAGGCATGTTAACAGACTTTTCCAGTAGCTGTACTGGCCGTGAATGCATCCTAATTTTTCAGTGCAAATCAAACATTAAACACAATTGCTTTTAACCCCTGTAGTGTAGTTACAAATGTGCACTCACCAGAGGTGCCTTCTCCGCCTTCAGGGTCCGGGAACAATACATCTTGGGAGGGTATTGGCTCCAGGGTGATGAAAAGGTCCTGGCTGCTAGGGAGAACGGATTCTCCACTTTCCTGCTGCACATTCTCCTCTTCCTCATCCACAAAATCCTCCTCCGTGATGCGTGAGACTTCCCCCTTGCAGGTGTCCATGGACAGTGGTGGGGTAGTGGTAGGGTCCCACCCTTCGAATGGCATGCAGCTGATCATAGAAACGGCATGTATGGGGCTCTGATCAAGGGCGACCGTTTGCCTCCTTTGCCTTTTGTTAGGCTTACCTGAGCTCCTTAACTTTCACGCAGCACTGCTGTGTGTCCCTGGTGTAGCCGCTGTCCACCATGCCCTGTGCGATTTTGGCATATATATCAGCATTTCTTCTGCTGGTTCAGAGTTCTGCCTGCACAGATTCTTCTCCCCATATAGCAATCAGAACCAGGTTCTCCCGTTCGCTCTATGCTGGAGCTTGTTTGCAATTCTGGGACTGCATGGTCACCTGTGCTGCTGAGCTCGCCACGCTGACCAAACAGGAAATGAAATTCAAAAGTTCCCGGGGCTTTTCCTGTATACCTGGCTAGTGCATTGGAATTGAAAATGCTGTCCAGAGTGGTCACATTGGAGCACTCTGGGATAGCTCCCAGAGGCCAATACCATCGAATTGCACAGTGCTGCATCTCTAGTACCCCAAATTCGACCCAGGAAGGTCGATTTTTAGCACTACTCCCCTTACCGGGGAGGAGTACAGCAGTTGATTTTAAGAGCCCTTTAGGTCGGCGGAATGGGGTTGGTTGTATAGATGCATTGCTTATAAAATCGACCTAACATGGCTAAATTTGACCTAATCTCATAGTGTAGACCAGACCTCAGTAGCTGGCAGAGCTAAGTTGTCTTTTTGCTTTTATGTTGCTTGGGGGACGGAGGGGCATCTTTTCTCTCGGTCTTCAGCTATGTGTACACTAGGAGCGCTTTACCGGTGCTTTTGCCAGTATAACTTATTCTGGTTTGAGCAAAACAAACTATACCAGTAAAAACACTCTTTTATCAGTATAACTACGTCTATGCTAGGGCTTTTTCCAGCATTGCTATGTTGGTAAAAAAATCACCTCCACAACCTATGTCACTGTGCTGGCAAACCTGAATATAAACCTAGCTTAAGTGAGGTGGGAATGTTCATTTCATCTAGACTTTCTCAAGTTTGGTGAGGTCTGGAAATTTAGAAAGAGGTTGTAATTAATTTGGATTGAGTTAGGGTATGAATGTAAAGAAGAGTAGCCATTCTGAAATAAGTCTGTACACAAGCCCTCAGGGTAACGTTAATTTGGTGAGATGTTGAGTTTAGAAAGATGATGTAATTTGGAAAGATGGGCGCTCTGCTAGCTAGACTCCACCAAACACACTGTCAAATTTAACTTTCTTTTTTTAAACAAAAAAATGTTTGCAGGTAAAATGTCATGAAACTGATCTGCTGCTTCATGCACTAATATCGGAAGAGAAACAGTGACAGGAAGCTGCAGAAATGTCACTGGCATGCACAGGAGTTTTGTAAATTTCAACCATTCATATGGAATATGGTGCTGATGGAGTGATGGAGGTTTGTTCTTGCTTTTGAGCTTTGGTGAGTGTAATATCTGCAGTGCTTCTTTTCACCAGGGATGGTGGTTGTGGATGAGTTGCACATGCTGGGAGATTCTCACCGAGGATATCTGCTGGAACTCCTGCTGACCAAAGTTCGATTTATTACAGAGAAAGTTGCTAAAAGGTGGGTAGACTGGGGTGTCTGTCTTTTAATACTGAATTCTGAGCAGCTTCAGCATCCAGTGAAGTGAGCTGTAGCTCACGAAAGCTTATGCTCAAATAAATTTATTAGTCTCTAATGTGCCATAAGTACTCCTTTTTCTTTTTGGAGATATGGATTGGCTCCAGGAATTTGGTCAGAACTCTGATCTAGGATCCCTCGGTTATTAAGGTCTCACCACATCAGGAGGCTATCACTATAGTCAAAAACCTTTTTCCTCATGTTTTTAAATGTGTGTTGATGTAAAATTCATTTTTTATTTTTTTTGGGGGGGAAAAGAAATTGGGATAAAGCTTTAAGTTCAAATATAAAGTAAGCTAACTTTCACAACCTAATAGATCTCACTATCAACAATGTTTTGATATGTGTGAAAGAAGTATATGATCGGGCATCCTGCATTGGTCTTTGGTAGACAAGGGGATAGCTTGGAGCAGAGGTTTGCACCTACGGTTGTAGGATTGGAATGAACGCTAAAATGAGGAAATTTTATTATTCCTTTTTTCTTATGTTTGTTTGTTTTGATTAATTAATTATAAACATTATATGCAAAAGAAAAGCCATAGTTGACTACAGCTATTCTCTGCTGAGTTATTCTACCTGCTTACAGGCGTATTGCCATTTGACATGGAAAAGATGAAAAAGCAATGATCACAAGTGTCTTCTATACTAAATCATAAAACATCTACAAGCCATAATACGACAGTGAGCCCTTCATTACTCTAAGTGTTAAGCCATCCTGAGCTGGAGTGTAAGGCTTTGAATAGTTGTTGCTTTTGTGAATGTTCTAAGAAAGGAAATTGTGTGTAATGGAGATTTAATTTTTTCAATGTAATTCAGACCAGACATGATCTATCTAGTTCCAGGACTCAATTTGTGTTGAGATGCTCCACAATAATTACATCTTTGTATATGTGTTGGACATTAACAGCATGCCCAGCAAGGCATGTAGAATGTGCAGGAGCATACATAGTGGTGGATTAAGAAATAAATAATTTTTAAAAAAATTGTACACTATGGTGGCAGACAAGCTTTTAAAAAAAATCAATCCTGTATTCTGTGGTTAGAGTTATGGATGGGCCATACATTTGGTGAGTGATTTAGCCCTAGTTTTTACACAGATTTAAACTTTTTTTTTCCTCTCCTGCTGCTAATAGCTCACCTTACCTGATCACTCTTGTTACAGTGTGTATGGTAAAACCCATTGTTTCGTGTTCTCTGTGTATATAAAATCTCCGCCCTGTATTTTCCACTGCATGCATCTGATGAAGTGAGCTGTAGCTCACGAGAGCTTATGCTCAAATAAATTTGTTAGTCTCTAAGGTGCCACAGGTACTCCTTTTCTATTTGTAGTTATATATGCTGAGAGGAGAGTAATCAATTTTTCTGCTCCAAGGTATTCAATGTATTGCTTTGAGCATCGGGATCCCGGGTTGGATGGATAGGATTTGGTATTCTGCATCAGAACACTGGCCTAGGGTTCTATTAACTTTCATTTTCTTTTAACCAATTATAGACAGACAAAGGAGAACAGTCCTGTTTTTGACAGCATACAGATAGTAGGCATGAGTGCCACCCTCCCTAACCTGGGTCTTCTGGCCTCCTGGCTGAATGCTGAGCTGTACCATACTGATTTTCGCCCTGTTCCCCTCATGGAGTGGGTGAAAATTGGCCGTAATATTTATGACTCTTCAATGAAGCTGGTGCGGGAATTCCAACCCATGCTGCAAGTGAAGGTAACTACTGATTCTTGCGAACTAGCTGCTCCAGGATGACATTGTTTCTACTGTCTAATTAAAATGTATCAGTAGATGTGTAATGTTTTTAAGTAGCTGACATTCCTACCCTGTTTCTAACATAGTGTGTGCACTCAAAATAAGGGCTTTTCCTGTGATTTGATTTTTATTGGTAAACCATCTTAAACTCCTTCCCAAGATAGGGTTTTCCCCAGCCAGGCCTATCTGTCCCTAGTTCCCTTTGCCTCAGAGAGATACTCCATCCCCTCTTATGAACTAGATTGGAGCTAATTGGACACATCTGAGATAAAAGTTCATAGATTCTAAGGAAAGAAAGGACCATAATGATCATCTAGTCTGACCTCTTGTATAATACTGGACATAGAACTTCCCCAAAATGATTTGTTTTGAGCTAGAGCATACCTGTAAAAATAAAATAAAATTTAAAAATGCAATCTTTATTAAAATGTTTGCCAGTGATGGAGAATTACCTGAATATCTTGGCAAAAATACCTTTGCATCTCTGCAGGTTTTGAGCATCTGAACTCAGAGTAATACAACAGAAGAGCCTTGCATTCCAATGCTGGGTCCCAGAAACTGTTATCTGGTTAAAAATGTACATGAAAATTTCCTAGCTAGGTTAATTCAAACTGCTTAATCCTTAGCAAGGAGCCTTTTTCTTTTTAATCCCTTTTAAAAACTACTGACAAAACCACCCAAAGCCTAGAACTTGGTGGTGATGGGGGCCTCAACTATTCAGACATGTATTGGGAAAGTAATATAACAGGGCACAGATTGTCCAACAAGTTTTCAGAATGCATTGGAGACAAGCTTATTACAGAAGGCAGAGGAAGCAACTAGGGGAGAAGCAATTCCAAAGTTGATTCTGACAAATAGGGAGGAACTGGTTGATGATTTGAAGGTTGAAGGTAGCTTGGGTAAAAGTGATCATGAAATGATCGGGTTCATGATTTGAAGGAACAGTAGAAGAGAAAACAGCAGAATAAAGAGAATGGACTTCAAGAAGGCAGAGTTTAGCAAACTCAGAATTGGTACGTAAGATCCCTTGGGAAGCAGTCTAAAGGAAAAAAATGTTTAGGCAAGGTAGCAGTTTTTTAAAGTCACATTATTAAGGGCACAAAAGCAAACTATCCCAATACATAGGAAAGATGGGAAGTGTGGTAAGAGATTACCCTGACTTAACCAGGAGATCTTCAGTGACCTGAAACTCAAAAAAGAGTTATGCAAAAAGTGGATACTAGGTCAAATGATGAAGGATGAGTATAAAAAACAACACAAGCATGTACAGACAAAATTAGGCCAAAGCGCACAATGAAACTAAAGTAGTTAGGGACATAAAGGTACTGAGACACCATTTTACAAATATATGAGAAGCAAGAGGGAGGTCAAGAACAGGGTAGGCCCATTTACTTCAGTGAGGAGGGAAAGACAATAACAGAAAACGCAGCAATGGCTGAATTGTTCAAATGCCTCCCTGCCCCCCGGCCAAAAGGGTTCAGTGATTGGATGATTAACACAGTGAACCTCAGTGTAAATGGAGTAGGAGCTGAGGCTAAAAGAGTGAAACAACAAGTTAAGAATTATCTAGACAAGTTAGGGTATGTGTACATTGCAGTGTAAGCCTGGGCTCAGGCTTAGACTTGAGCCCAAACCCCTTACCATCTTCACACGTCTCTCAGACTTGGGCTCAGAGTCCTAGCACCCTGGAGGGTTCAAGCCCAGGTCAAGCGGTGACCCAGGGTTGAGCCCTATTCCTTTGCAATGTAGATGCAGCCCTGCTTGACTCATCTCCTGGGAGTCCACCAACAGTATCCCACAATCCCATGGGCCAACTTCCTTTGTTCTCTCTATCCAGACAATCTCCAATCGACTCAATTGAAAATGGAAGCCATCCTTCCTTGGCATACAGCAGCAACTCAGTAAGTCAGCATTAACTCTTCCATTGTCTTCTGATCGCTGAGCTGCAAACACATCTTCGGAGAGCCTTCTGTGTTTGCAATGGAGATCAAGCAGAACAAGCCTTTTATAAAGCACACTGCTTCATGGTAATGGGATTATAGCCAGTTTTCGGTGAATCTCTGATGTGAGGCCGGTAAAACTATTCACTTAAGCAAAAGTACCAGCAGTGATCACACGTACCAGCAGACAGCTAAAAAGCTGGCAGCTTTGCAAATTTTCCAGACTGGTGACCAGTGCAGGGAGTGAATTAAGTGTCTCAAGAGCACGTGCTCGAAGACCAGGGATCAGAACCATACCTTGTGCAACTCGTAAGGCTCATGCCTGTTTTTATGAGGAGTTAGACTGGTGCTTGGCACTGTGCCTAGCATAGAGTCAACCGTGGTGCATGATGACCTGGTCAGCAAGGATGGCGCCCTGCTATCCCCTAAATCCAGCATCGGGACTGATGGGAGCCAGGAGCAGGCTCTGAGTGAGGACCATGAAGTGACTCTATTTCTGAAACCAGCCAGAACAGGCTTTGGAACAGGATCAGCAGTCAATTCTGGGTCTGCAGTAAACCCAGAGGAGACAGAAGCTGCCCTTGAGCCAGGTAAGTTTCTGATTCGAATTAAAAGCTTACTACAATAATGGGAAAAAAGAAAAGGAGTACTTGTGGCACCTTAGAGACTAACCAGTTTATTTGAGCATGAGCTTTCGTTAGCTACAGCTCACTTCATTGGATGCATAGCATATCGTGGAAACTGCAGAAGACATTATATACACACAGAGACCATGAAACAAAACTTCCTCCCACCCCACTGTCCTGCTGCTAACAGCTTATCTAAAGTGATCATCAAGGAAGGCCATTTCCAGCACAAATCCAGGTATTCTCACCCTTCCCCCCCCCCCCCCACACACACAGACACACATACAAACTCACTCTCCTGCTGGTAATAGCCCATCCCTCTTTGAAACCTCTCTTTATAATGCGCATGATAATCAAGGTGGGTCATTTCCAGCACTAATCCAGGTTTTCTCACCACCCCCCCCCCCCCACACACACACCCCTCCAAAAACCACACACACAAACTCACTCTCCTGCTGGCAATAGCTCATCTTACAATGTGCACAGCAATAATCCAAGTTTAACCAGTTTTACGAATACAGACTAACACGGCTGTTACTCTGAAACCTACAATAATGGGAGGGACTTCTGCTCTAAGAATGCAAAAATTATGAGAAGCCTCAGCTACCAGCATGTATCCACTAATGGCGATTGTATCCCATCAGTTTGGTGCCCTTCCAACCCCCCAGCATGTGGAGTTCAAAATGGCAAAATGCAAACAGTAAAGAACAGGTTTAAAGATTGCTAGGGTCATTCATGGTTTTTCTTAAAGTAATAATTGCTTAAGTTTGCCACTCTATAATCACTCAGCATCTGGAAACAGTGAACTTAGAGAGTGAGTGTGTGTGTGTGTGTGTGTGTGTGTGTGTGTGTTTGGGAAAATGTGTTCTGTTTCCAAATCTAGTCCATTTCAGTTCATGCAGTCTGTGCGTGACAAAATTATTCCTCCCATGTATGATTGGGGCATCAAAATTTTTTATCCAGAAATGTGTCGTGGTCAGGGAGGAGGAAGGCTATGGAGTTTTGTGTGTTTGAATGAAGCCATGATAGAGTAAGTTATGTGTAAGCTATTACAGCACCCTGTTAATTACCTCATGGATGCTGATAGTGTCCACATTGTGGGGAAGGGCATATTTCCCAGGGCCATCTCGGTAGGTGACTAGACCACTCCACTCACAGATGTGCTCTTCAGTTACTATATGTTTGAATATTTCAGCTGCATACACTGCAGGTTTACACTGGTAGCTTGCCAACAGGGCACTACAAGAACAGTTATGTCCCCCAAAATGTGAAAGGTCTGAAATGATAGAAAAAGCCTTTTGTAGCAAGGGCACTTGCCATCCACCTTCCCCGCCCAAGTAGTTATCCAATTTTTATAAAACAGAAACAGCTTGTAATTTTAAACGTATCATTATCTGTGCACTTCTGTAATTGCGATTAATGAGGCGGTGTCCAGGGAGATTCTGTGGACTGAAGCATCCCTTTTACAATATATTTTGGTTCAGTTTTGATATGTAACACTTGCTGTCCTTGAAATTCCCCAAGAAATAATTCTGTGCTCCTTCACTTAGCTATTTTAGACAATAACCCTCTGTTTCTTGTTCTATTTCTGGCCCCTCGACCTTCATTGGCTGCCGTACATCCAGTACTCAACGCTGGCCCAACATACCTTCGTGGATCATTCCAAGAAGAACAAGATCATGAACAAGTTATGGTTGAAGTTCTTGAGAGGGCTGACAAGCAGGTCCAGTACCAGAAACAGAAGGACTTAAGACTGGAGAATGGCATGCCAAAGAGCAGGAGGTGAGGTTGAGGCTCACCGTGCAGCTGGAAGTCAGGGTTTCAGCAAGGGAGCAGGCACGTGCAACTCAGTTGCTGGAGCAGGAATGGTGGCTAAGGGAGGACAGAGCTCAACAGAGAGAATTGTTTGAGCGACTCATCTCCATCATGGCTGGAAGAGCACCAGCTCCTCCTGTCTCTCCCTGATGCCCCTGCAACGTTCCCTCAGTCCAGAAGTAGCCCGGATAATTCCATGTCTGGGCGGCCCATGCATTCAGGCCCCCGTGAGCGGCTGGACAGGGCAACTAAACTCCATGCTTCCTTCCTTGATTCCCCCTCCTGTGGATACCTGCACTCACTCCCGCCCCCCCCAGTGCCAAGTGCATGGAAAAGGGGGAAAGAAGAACGTGGAGCCAGTGGACATGCAGTAGTAGAGGGTTTGAGTTATGTTTGCACTGTTTACTGCACTTCGTTTTGTTTTGGAAATGTTCCTCTGTTTCTTGTTTAGCAATGGGTGACTGTTGTACTGTTTTAATACATGTTTACAAATAAAGCCTATTGTGTCATCAAGAAAGTTTATTGTTATCAATGTAGCCCATCATACAATCATGATTTGAAATAATAAAGCTAAAAATATGATCAGGAACAATTATACATGACTAAGCAAACATTGTTCCTCTATGCAGTTAGGTACAGCAATTCACATTTCAATAACTTTCTTATGTACCCATACTGTGATTCATTCCTCAATTCATTGTTCATCATGTCATTCATAAGTATGGTAATCAAACCCACACCCCTCCTAAGCACTGAACCCCCCCACCCCCCCAAATTAACCAGCTCCTTTCCCTCCACAAGCACATTATTACAGGTACTATTCCCCCTCTTCCATAGGGCCATGCAAGTTGATAATGTGAGAACACAAAGCATCCCTGACTTCTATTGCCCAGGTGCAGCCAACTCCAGTTGTAGTAGATGCTGGCTGAGTGAACCGATTCAGCTGCTCTTTGTTGTTATAGGCCCATTTAGGGGAAAATGGCTCACATTTGGCTTCACAAAGATTGTAAAGAATACAGCAAGCCACAGTAATGCAGACATTGACGAGTTAGCATCCAAATGGGTCTGCTGACACCTCCAGTGCGATTTTAATTCGCCAAAGCACATTCAACAGCCATAGAATCTATACCTGCTGAGAGTGTAATTAAACCTTCTTTTGCCCGGGCCTCTGAAATCAGGGTATTGCTTCAGAAGACAAGGCAAAAGGGGATATGTGGGGTCCCCCAGAATAACAGTGGGGATAGCGTTTATGACAATGTTGTTTGGTGGGAACGGTGTCCCAGTCTGTCCATGAATGTAGACTTCCAATTGGTGAAAAACCCTGACGTGAACTTTGGGAATGCAGTCCATGTTGACCTTCATAAATTGGCCTCTGTGGTCTATGAGGACCTGCATAACAATCAAGTAGTACCCTTTGCAGTTTATGTACTCCTTGAGGAGGGCAAACTATGGGCACATGAGTCCCATCAATGGCTCCTGTGCAGTTAGGAAACCTCATTCTCTCAAAGCCAGCAGGTACTTCAGGAATATCTTTAATGACTGCCACCTTCGGGTAAACCACACACCTTACTGCCTCAGAAACCTCCACCACCACTTTACTCACAGTCGCCTTTCCAACCCCAAACTGGTTGGCAATGGACTTGTAGCAGTCTGGGGTAGGCAGCTTCCAGATTGCTTTAACAACCTGCTTCTGGACTGGCAAGGGTGAGTGTGTCTTTATGCTGGAGGGTTGGGGCAAGCTGCTCACAAAGCTGCAGAAATGTAGCTTTCTTCATGCAAGAGTTCTGGATCCGCTGCTGGTCATCCTAGGTCTGCGTTACAATGTGAGCCCACCAGTCTGTGCTTGTGGACCTGCATCAGAAGTGCCAGTCTACATAGCATCAGCTGGTTTACTGCTAAGTAAAATATGCCAATTTTACTTAGCAGCATCAGCCAGTGCGAGTCTGCCTTGTCTCCTCGTCCTCTCACTCCATCATGAAATCTGTCAGATGCCTTTGGTGGGTCAGAAAAAGCTGCCGAAATGCCCATTGGCACACCCCAGAAACTGTTTCCTGACACAGGAATGAAAGCGTAAGCAAGAGAAGTTTTTCAAAAGGCTGCTCCTCTCTGTTGCTGGCTCCGATAGCTGGGAGCACACAGACCAAAATGGCAGGCAGGGTGTACAGTAAAGTTTTCCCACAGTGCATTATGGTCAAAAGGCTAGAGCGGTCACATTTTGAGAGGGTGCTAGGGACTCTGGGATTGCTTTGATTCGGGTCTACGTGCTGCAGTGTGGACAT
The DNA here is from genome assembly GCF_965152275.1 of Natator depressus. Classification (NCBI taxonomy): domain Eukaryota; kingdom Metazoa; phylum Chordata; order Testudines; family Cheloniidae; genus Natator; species Natator depressus. The sequence continues at coordinate 203,892,164 of NC_134234.1, read as the reverse complement.
CAACACCCCAGGTTAGGAAAGTCTTAACATAGGGTTAAGAATCAGTGTAGACACTCAAGCCCAGGATTTTCTAACCTGGGTCAGGTGACTCAAGTCCCACTAATCGTAGGCTTATCTTGCAGTGTACACATACCCTTAGATGTCTTCAGGTTGGCAGGGCCTGACGAAAGAAGTCCTAGAGCAGTGGTTTTCAACCTGTGGTCTACAGACCCTTGGATCTGCAGACTATTAAGATTTCCAAAGGGGTCTGCATCTCCATTTGAAATTTTTTTTTTAGGGGTCCGCAAATGAAAAAATGTCGAAAACACTGTCTTAAAATATTTAAGGAACTGGCCGAAGAGATCTCTGAGCCATTAGTGATTAACTTTGAGAACTCGTGGAGGACAGGAAAGATGCCAGAGGACTGGAAAAGAGGTACTTTATTTCCCATCTATGAAAAGGAGAATAAGGACAGCCCAGGGAATTATAGAGCAGTCAGCTGAACATTGGTACCTGGAAAGATAATGGAGTTATCAATCAATTGTAAGCACCTTAGAAGATAAATAACAGTTAACATAGTTTGTTCTTGACAAATCCATGTCAAACCTACCTAATATACTTCTTTGATAGGCCAGTATACTTGTTGATGGGGGGGGGAAGGAGAAGATGTGGTGTCTCCTGACTTTAGTAAAGCTTTTGATACTGTTCTGACTGAAAGCGGCCCTGTATTCGCACTCTATACACCACTGTAATAATCTTTGTACAAAATATGCCTTGTGAAGTATCATTTGAAAACTAATAGCTTGCTGGTAAATAATATGGTGAAATGTATGAAGCAACATCATATGTAAAGTTATGAATTTCCCTTGTAAGATGATAGCACATGTTCAAAATCACACAGCTCTGCCTAGACAAAAGTTCTTAAACAGGTCTATTCTAAACACAGGAATGTGTGTTTACCTCAATTTTCATATAAGTAGTAAACCGGGTCCTTGAGACAGCATGAGGGAGAAATGGCAGTAGACCACTAATCTGCATTTTAGATATCAGAAAGTGTTTTGTTTTTTTTCTTTTGTAACCATTTCTGACTTTAATACCTTATACATATGCTCACCTAAAATCTCTTTAGTTAAATAAACATGTTTATTTAACTAATAAACTGTCCCATGTTGTGTTTAAATTGAAATGTTTGGTAACTCCATTTAAAGTAGTAAACAGTTGAATATTGATCCCTTACAGGGCAACAGACCTCTAATATCTGAACTACCCAGGAGAGGGCTGGACATTGCAGAACACATGTTTTTGGGGAAAATTTGGGACTGGGAGTGTGTTGGGGTCACCCTTCAAGTAGTAACCAAGGCTGCTGGAAGCCAGCGTGTGGCTGGTCTGTTGCTGGGGCAGAGTTTCTGGATCAGGGCTGTAGCTATACACAAACACTCAGGGTGTGACCTGAATGCTGGTAGACTGTGAGTGGCCCAGGTTGGGAGCTACAACAGCAAAGCATTGTGAGGTGCCCAAGGTTGCAGGCAAGCGGTGACACAACCCCTCACTGGTCTGGATTGCACCCTGGAATGTGACAGCTGTCTCACATGATCATCTCCGATGCAAATGGGAAGTATATGCTAGATGAACCTACTATAAGGTGGGTACACATCTGATTGGAAAACCGTACACAGAGTAGTTGGAAGGACACATCAAGTGGGGTTCCGCTGGGATCTGTCCTGGGTCCAGTTCTATTCAGTATCTTCGTAAATGATTTGGATAATGGCATAGAGAATACACTTATAAAGTTTGAGGGTGATTCCAAGATGGGGGAGGTTGGAATCTCTCTTTGGAGGACAGGATTAGAATTCAAAATAATCTTGGCAAATTTGAGAAATGGTCTGAAATAAATAGGATGAAATTCTGTAAGGACAAATGTAGAGTACTACACTTTGTGCAATCGATTATTCCTTCCTTATACAAAATGGGAAATAACTGTCTAGGAAGGAGTATACAGAAAAGGATCTGGGGGTTATAGTGGATCACAAACTAAATATGAATTGTCAGTGTAATACAGTTGCAAAAAGTGGAACATCATTCGGAGATGTATTAGGAGTGTTGCAAGCAAGACATGAGAAGTAATTCTTCCACTCTACTCAGCACTGATAAGTCCTCAACTGGAGTTCTGTGGCCAGTTCTGGGAAAAATGTGGACAAATTGGAGAAAGTCCAGAGGAGAGCAACAAAAATGGTTAAAGGTCTAGCAGACATGACCTACAAGGAAAGATTGAAAACACTGGGTTTGTTTAGTCAGGAGAAGAGAAGATGATAGTCTTTAAGTATGCAAAAGGTTGTTATAAAGAGGAGGGTGATAAATTGTTTTCCTGATCCACTGAGGACAGGACAAGAAGCAATGGGCTTAAATTGTGGCAAGGGAGATCTAGGTTAGACATTAGGAAAAACTCTTACTGTAAATTAAGCACTGGAACCAATTACATAGGGTGGTTGTGGAATCTCTGTCATTGGAGATTAGACAAACACCGGTCAGGGATGGTCTAGATAATACTTAGACCTGTCTCCGTGGAGGGGACTGAACTAGATGACCTATCAAGGTCCTGTCCAGTCCTACATTTCTATGATTCTAACAGCTCAGCCTGTTATATAAAATAAGCAAAAATTTGAGAGAGTGGCAAAAATTGGATGTTTAAACAAAAAACTGTGATTAGAGATCATAATTTGGCATAACAAGTGGAGGGAGTCCAGAAACCAAAATAAATGTTTATAATTGGAATAACTGTAACTGTGTTTTAATTGAATAATTTTGATGGGGTGAGGTTGCTGCTCCTTTTTCTAGAGGTTACTTGGCAATATGCTTAAGCTAAGTGGGCTGGAAAGCCAAATTTGTGGACTCAACAGCTTGAGGGAAGGAGTTTCAACTTTAAGGTGCCCACAGCTCACTGGGTCCCTGGGATCTACCATCATGGTCTTGGGCCTTTGTCATGAACCTGGAAGATGTCCTAACTAGACTGGGCAAGAGAAGGGAGCCAGATGACATCACCACCTCTGCTGGGTTTGGCAGAATTCTGAACAAGACTTGTGCACTTGAAGTTTCTGCTACTGCTTTCTTCGTAGTGTAATATTGTTTTTCCTTCCCTACCTGATTTCTACTTTCTCCTTTATTCCTCCTTTGGCTGCCTGCTTAAAAATAATCTGGTTTAACTATCTTTAGAACAAATCCATGTCAGAAACATGCTAGTAACCTGTAATCAAACAAGCAAGCTATTGACAAAGGTTTTAGTCTGACTAGTAAGAGTTTAAGTGTCTGTGCGGCTATTAAAATAATGTGCTTTGCCTGAAATTTCCAAGAAATCAAGTTTTAAGCGTACACGCACACGCACACACACACACACACACAGAGTTAGAAAGAAGTTATACTTTCCTATTCTTTTCCTTCTCTTGAGTGTTGTCTTGTTTTGTCTTAAAAAGACAGTTGAACTTTAATAACCACTCAACCTTCATCTTTAATACAACCTAAAGAAACTGTCAGACAAGGGAGTTTTCCGTATAAGAAACTCTATGCAACTAAAGGGAATAAGGGAATTGTTAAAGTTTTTACTTAACTTCTGAAGTTTCAAATGCTTTAACTGTTCTTTTTGTGTTAATAAATGGTTAAAAAGGTTTTAATTGTGATTGTAACAATGGGAGTAAGCTAGGGATAATTTGACACAAATCTTCAGATTCATCTGTTGTTGGGCCCAAGACATGTACACATCAGCCCCATACTAATCCCTAGACTTTCGAAGGTCAAGAAAACTCTGCTCCCTTTCTTACCTTTGTTTCTCCCTCTGAATTGGAATAGGGCATTTGAAGTGGGATAGAGGTGAAAATGGCAGCATTTACAAACCCTGTATGATACAAGAACTTGTTGAAAGAATTGTCTGTCTTAATTCAGGGAGATGAAGACCATGTGGTGAGCCTGTGTTACGAGACCATTCACGATGGCCATTCAGTCCTACTCTTCTGTCCATCCAAGAACTGGTGTGAAAAGCTGGCAGACATCATAGCCAGGGAGTTCTACAATCTGCAACACTGGTCTCTGCAGCAGGCTGAGAGTAAGAAGGGATGAGAAAGTAGCTTAATAGGAGACTATGAGCTGCACTATGTCTTTATAGCAGAGTAAGCCTGCTGAGAGCTTTAAAAAATATTCTTTCTCTCTCCTGACTAAAGGGTTTACCAAAACCTCAGCACTTTCACCAGTTGCCTTGGACAAGGAAGGAATAGAGGAGGTGATGGACCAGCTAAGGCGCTCATCGTCAGGTCTGGACTCTGTGCTCCAGCGTACTTTACCATGGGGAGTGGCATTTCATCATGCAGGTAGTTCTGAGTTTACTCATTTCTCATGAGCATACTATATGGATACCAAAATCTAGTTGGACTTATATTTAGTAGTCATTTTCTGACGTCTTTAGTCCCTTTTGTCGCTTATAGGTAAATCAAATGTTATTGCCATCCACAGCTGAAGCTAAGCCTGAAGTGATTTTTTGTGGCCTAAGGCTTAACTCAGTAATTGTGTGGTAAACTTTCTCTCTGTTAATTTCAACATAGAGGACAATGGCAGTTGACAAACCCAGCTTTTGTTAAATGCTGGAAATACTGAGTTACAACCAAGACATGTTGTCAAAACTATCAGCTTTGTGAGTGAGTTAAGACAATTTACCCAACCAAACGCTGAGATAGAGAAGATGGACAGAAGCTGTTATTCTGGGTCTCTGACAAAGGGCGAACATGGAAAGAAAGAAAAACTGTCACTGTTAGTGGTAGCTGCCATCTGTTTACTCCAGGTCTGTGATTCGTTTATCAGATAGGCATGGCCCTTCTGGAAGGGTAGATTGGAAGCAAGGTCCAGTTGTTGGAAGAAGTTTCCTAGCCTGTCCTGATGGTAGAAACCAGTGCAGAGACCAGAATCCAGAGACAACGAGGGTGTGTAGTTAACCTTGAGAAAAATCCTGCTGTGAAACTCTGACAGATTAAATACTCATTTGATCTCTAAGTTAGGCTGGAATATAATGAAATTTAAGGACAGTGATGTGCTGAATCAACAAAAGAAAGCTCTTCTGTCCCCTTGAGTTCTTTGGATTTCACTAACTGTAGTTAATGGAAAACTACTCTGGCTAATATGGCATTCTTTTCTGGAGACTTCCAATGGCCCCACTGACGCTCAATTTCTCTGAATTTAAAAACAACCCAACCTTGAAGGTATGCCAACAAAAGTTCATTTTTCAGAACAAGATTCCCAGTATGCATCAGGTTCCTTCTTGATGTGACTTTGAGTAATTTTAGATCCTTTGTCAGAATCCCAGGCTAACAGCTCCTCAGTTTATAAGCCTTAAACTTGATAGTTTATCTCTTGTAGGGAAGCTGGTCTTGTTGGCTTTGTCATAACAGCCCTCTGAGAGAAGGCTGCAAAACTGATCAGGGGAGCTGAGGAGAGTGACTTACGAAGAAAGATGAAAGAGCTGAATATAGGGAGATTGGGTTAGAAGGAAGAAAAGTCTACTAATATTTAAAACCTATAAATGTCAAGGAAGAAAAAGAATAACTTAGGGTGGTGCAAGGCTGTGGTCTTGGAAGCAGACTGATGAAATCATATAAATAGGAAACTTCCTGGCAGTAAGATCTATTAAGCTGTTCAGCAATCTCCCAAAGGAAGTGTTAGAAGCCCTTTTGTACACTCAAAACTAGACTGGAGAAAACACTGGAAAATGTATTTTTTGATGGTTTGCAGGGAAATGAACTAGATAACCTAGTCGGACTCCAGGTTCAAGACCGCAAATCACAGAAATTAAATAGGGAAAAAAACTGTTAACTCCCATCCCCTATTATAACTGCTGGATCCAACTTTCTTCTGTTTTATAAAGATTCTCAAAGAAATATTGTGTTTGTCTGACCTTTTATGGCGTTTGCATGCACTTTGGAGGCGCAGACTGCTAAATCATACTATTAGTTAGAATACTTAAAGGAAAACATTTCTGTAGAATTGAGATTATTTCAGCCATGCAGTGATCAAGATACTGGTGTGACATGGCTCCATAGTTCTAATCGCTACATGGCAAGTGTTCATTAACATATTGGCTGTTCTCACAAGGCTTTCTCTGCTGATGGTTATGCTTCACCACAAACATGCTGTTAGTGTGTTTATTGAAAGCATTGTCTCCTCAGGTCTTACTTTTGATGAACGGGATATCATTGAAGGGGCCTTTCGCCGGGGGTTGATTCGAGTCCTGGCAGCGACATCCACCCTTTCTTCTGGGGTGAATCTGCCTGCACATCGGGTAATTATCCGAACACCTGTGTTTGGTGGCAGACTTCTGGACATCCTAACTTACAAACAGATGGCTGGGAGGGCTGGCAGGAAAGGAGTAGACACAGTGGGTAAGTGGAGGCTTTATTAACATTCTCTAAGAACTGTGTTAACCTAATTATAACCAGGGCAGTGCTTTACAATTAGTGATTAATCATGATGAATTCCTTTGGTATTCAGTATGATAGTTAATCAAGATTAATTTGTTTGGTATTAATAGGGATATAATTTGTAATTCCTAGGGGATTCTGTTTCACTGCATGAATTGATTTTGGTGTCTGCATGTCAGGTTACTGGAGGCACAGTCTATTTTCTTTGTTGAATTTCATATCACCTCTAATACTTTGATCATTTGCTTTAATTGTGTGGGGTATGGCTAGTTTAGCAAGGAGTTTTACAGACTTAAAATTTGAGAGATGATGTTGAAGTTCTAGACCTAGAATCTGGCAAACAAATAACTTCCACTTGGACAAGTAACTTGGATTTATAAGCCTCTCTCCAGGTAAACTACTTGTTTTGTGAATCTGGAAAATATTGAGTGCTTCCCTCTGGCAGTTCACAGAAAAAAAGGTATCTTGAGCTGTGCTAGCATCAGTCAAGAACTCTTTTGGCATGGCAAGGCAAATAACTTTGTTAATGTCAGTTTTATTCAGAATGGAAGTTTATTTTATGGCTAGAATTGATAGGAATTGGGTTTTTTTGCAAATGTACAAATAATGTGGAGAGTATAAAGATCAACATAAATATAAAACAGGGCTGCCCTGCTGCGGGTGGTGTTGGCTACTTGCTGCAAGTTCATTGCATTCTCTTTTATAAGTGGATTAGATCAGGGGTTATCAAACTTCATTGCACTGTGACCCCCTTCTGACAACAAAAATTGCTACACGACCCCAGGAGGGGAGGGGGTGCAAAGCTTGAGCCCGCCTGAGCCCTGCTGCCCTGGGTGGGGTGGGGCTGGGGCCAAAGCCCGAGCATGTAACCTGAGCCCTGCCACCCAGGACTGAAGCCCTAAGGCTTCGACCCCAGGCAGCGGGGCTCAGGCTTCGGCTTTGGCCCTGGGGCCCAGCAAGTCTTAAGCCAGCCCTGGCTAACCCATTAAAATGGGGTCATGGCCCACTTTGGGGTCCTGACCCACAGTTTGAGAACCACTGAATTAGATTTATGGCTACATTCATATTTAATGCACGGTTGCAGCTTGGAGACGCTACGTGTCTTGAAATGTAACATTCCATCTTGATTTGAGCAATCTAGCAGCATTGCATGTTGGAACTGAGAGTTTCTGTAGGCCACACCGCCACGTTGAAGAGGGAAGTATCATGATCTATTGTAGAATTTCTTGTAGCCTGCTTGTTACACTTTGACCAAACCTGCTATAAAATGAAGTTGCTTGGCTTTTGAAGATCCTTTTTTTTCCGCATGAGAAGAGGTGATTTTTTTTTACCTGTCTGACATGAACCTGAGTTTATTCTTGCACAGTATGCAGTCTGAACATATGTTTATGAGTTTATAAATGTACCTCCCCCCGCCTATTCCGTAAAGCCTTTTGGATGAAAGTGTAAACATAATGGCAAATACCAGCTGCTGTTCTTTCTACCACAGCAATTCCAGTTTCAAAAACAACAACTTCCTAGTATGGATTAGAAATTTGGTTGACAAACAAGGAACAAAAAGTAAGGTTTGATCTGAGAAAGATGACCCACAACCTTCACCTGTAGCACAATAAAAAAACAAATCTTTGAGATACTGTTTCAGTGGTACCTCACACCAGTTCAAATATATATAGAGGTTGAATAGGGATAAATGTTGGAGAAATTGTGGTGAAAGAGGAGATTGTATGCATATATATATATGGTGGACATGTCTAGTCCTTAGAGTATTGGGATGCAGTCCATAACCAAATATAAAAAATTAATAGATATTTATTATCAAATGATCCTTTGGTGATCCTTTGGGGCTTCCAGTGGAAATGGTCACTCAAAAGGAAATGAGTGAATCTCTCATTTGCTAGTTGTTGCTTGGCTATTAGCATCTCATTGGAAAAAGATAAATAGCAAAACAATGGAGGAATGGTTCAAAAATATATGGGAGGTTGTGGTTATGGAGGAATTAACACACCAGTTATGTACCCAGCAAAATAAACAAAGGACAGATAGTTCCTTAGATATTTGGTTACCTTTTACATCAGAGAGAGTACATCACCAGCAAAAAATAAATACCCACCACACCTGTCCAATTCTTTTTAATAACATTTGGTAGACATACCTAGTTTGTTAAGTGTGCGTATACTGAGATTTCACTCAATTTAATAAAACTGACATCATCGATGTTGTAATGATGCTCACTCTGTAATGTGGTAACAACCTATTAAATAGAAAGATCAGATTACTTTATTCCCATATAATGTCTCTTTAAACAAATGCTAACTGTTGTAATGATAGTTTTTGTTTTTGGGCTGCCACCTTGACGTGGTGGAGAAGCTTGTGTATCCTTAAGACCCTAAGAGTGATGCCATTGGGAGTCCTATACTCCTGGTAGGGTCACCCATGGTGGTAAGGTCGAAGGTGAGGTACCAAACAAAGTGCAGCCGAACACAACCTAGCATAAGACTTCAATGGCAGAGCAGGTGGATGAATCAAGATCACTTCTCAACGGCCGCAAAAGTGGACAAAGGCTGCAACGGAGGAGAAATCCCCGGTTGTATTGAACCTCCTTGTTGCCAGAGACAGGCGCCTCTTCCGACAAGATTTGTATGGCTGCTGATGTGAAACAGCTCTCCCACATTAAATTACTCACGCACAGGCTTCTCTCACAGGAAGAACTTTTTCCCTACCTCCATCCATAAAAGTCCTGTGGTGATGGATGAGTGGTGACAGGAACAGGTGAAGTGATCACCAGGAGTCCCTAGTCACAGACACACATGCAGGCAGTTGACCGCAAGATGGTCGGCATGTGACCCTGGACTGAGATGGGGGGCATTATTGGCAGCCGCGGTCACGACTGAGCAGGCCTTTTTAGGATCCCCTCTGTTCACCCCATATGGGGAAGGGGCTAGAAAAGATGCCCCACACAAAGGCTTTCCCACCATATGTGACAGGATAACCGTGTCCAGAGGGATCACTCCCAATGCGGTCAAAAAACAAAAATGTTTCTTGCCACTGGAATGTCCGTACTCTACTAGACGAATCAAAAAGCAAACGACCCAAACACAGAACAGCAATAGTTGTGGTACCTCGAGAGGTCTTGGGCATCAACATCGCTGCTCTCAGTGAGACAAGATGCGTAGGTGAAGGCTACTTGAGGGAAGAGGACAGCGATTACACTTTCTTCTGGAAAGGAAAACCAGCAAGCAACAGGTGAATACACGGTGTTGGCTTTGCAATCAAGAACCTTCTAGTCGACCTCCTGAGTGAGCTCCCTGTCGGCATCAATGAGCGCCTCCAATTGGCCAATAAGTCATTTGCTACTATTATCAGTGCAAATGTGCAGAACACGACCTTGTGAACACAAACACAATCTTCAGACAGCAACAAGTAGAAAATTACTTGGCAATACCCCCTGTTCAAAACAATGGCACCTCCTCGACTGTCATAAGAAAATAGGATCTAAGAGATGTCCAAATCACCCATGTCGTGAGAGGAGCTGACAATTGCTGGACTGACCACTGCCTGGTGAGATCAGTCATGTCTATCTGGATTGCACCAAAACATAGAAAGCAATCCAAATCATACAGATGGCAATAAAACATCTAAAGATTTCAGTCCTCAGTGCACTAAGAGAACTTCCAAACACTCCTCAGTGGAAAAACTGACCATATGCACACCTGGAAATGACAATGCGTGTGTCGAAGAAGACTTGGAAGCCCCAAAATAGGCCATCCATGAGGCTTGTGAGGAATCTATCAGCCTTGCTACCTGCCAGGACTTGTTTTACAATGACAACATAGAGATCACAGCCCTTTTGGACCGGAAGAGAAAAGCTTTCTGTGACTGGCAAAACCTTTCATCATCCAGTCAGAAGCAGAGCTCTTTCCATCAACTTAAAGCTGAAGTTCAAAGGAGGATCTGAGAAATCAAAAACAAATGGTGGGAGAACAAAGCAAAAGAAATCCAAGCATTCGCTGAAAGACATGATATGCAGAGATTTTTTTTGTGAGACAAAGACTCTGTATGGACCAAGCTCATGTGGCCTCTCGCTGCTGAGATCCAGAGATGGTAGTACCCTTCTTAAAGATAATGAATCCATCAAAGAGTGCTGGAAGGAACATTACCAAAAGCTTTTACATTAAGAATCAACTCTGACTGACGACATCATCAACTCCATCCCTCAGCACCCAATTTGGGAAACTCTTGCCAACCCAGCAACACCTGAGAAGGTCCGCAAAGCAGTTAAATGAATGAAGAACAATAAAGCACAAGGTCCTGATGGCATACCAGCTGAAGTACTGAAAGTGGGGGGGACAAACACTGACTAACAAGCTTCATTTGCTGCTCCTCAAAATCTGGCGCACCAAAGAAATCCCCGCCGACTTATGTAATATTAACATCGTCACCATTTTCAAAAAGGGAGACAAGGTCAACTATGGCAACTAATGAGGCATTTCCCTTCTTTCCATTGCTGGGAAGAGTCTTGCTAGAATCTTACTGAATTGCCTGCTCCCTCTTGCAGAAGAAGTACTTCCAGAGTCCCAGTGTGGTTTCAGACCATCATGAGGCACCACAGACATGATTTTTTCAGCCAAGCAAATCCAGGAAAAATGTTAACAACACCAGAAGCTGTATATGGCCTCTATTGATCTGACCGAAGCCTTCGACTCTGTCAACTGTGAGGCTCTGTGGAAAATCATTTCAAAGTTTGGCCGCCTAAGCAAATTTATCACCATTGTAAGATTCCTCCACGACCAGATTATTGCCTCCATTCTGTGCAGTGGCTCTACCTCTCAGCCCTTTGTTGTTCGAACTGGTGTAAAACAAGGTTGTGTACTGGCACTCACCCTTTTCTCCATTTTCTTAGCAGTTATGAAAATGTTATCCCAAGACCGTCTGCCACAGGGCATTGACATCCAATATCGGACTGACGGCAATCTCTTCAATCTTTCTCGTTTCCATGCCAGAACTAAAGTAATATCGACAACAATAACTGAACTCCAGTACGCACATAATTGTGCTGTAGTTGCACACTCAAAGGAGGATCTACAAACAGCCCTTAATTGTTTCTCTGAAGCTTACAAAAGCCTAAGGCCAATCTGAACACCAGCAAAACAAAAGTTCACCACCAGCCAGCTCCCGGTCAATCATCAGACCCAGCAAGGAAGATCTACACTGACAAAGAAGAATTGGAAAATATAGACTACTTTGCCTATCTTGGCAGCCATCTGTCACAGAGGGCAGGCATAGGCGTCGAGATTCAGCACGGTATCCTCTGCACCAGCCTTGCCTTTGGCAGACTGTCTTGCAGATGTTCAACAATCACAACATCAGAACACACACTTGACTTTGAGTTTATAAAGCGGTGGTAATCCCAACTCTCCTCTATGGCTGTGAGACTTGGGTGACCTATAGAAAACACCTGAAAAACCTGTAACATTAGTACCAGAACTTTGTTCGGAAGATCCTCAATGTAAAAGTGGGAGGATTGCCACACAAATGCCAGTGTCCTTACAGAGGCCAACATCTTCAGTGTTGAGGCCCTGATTATCCAGCACCAGCTGAGGTGGAGCGGGCACTGTGTGTGCATGCCTGATGTACACTTACCAAAACAGCTGCGGTACGCCCAACTGACCAAAGGAGAAAGGAAACGGGAGGCCAAAAGAAACGTTTTAAAGATGTCCTCAAGCTGGATAAACATCAAGAGATGTGGCATCAACACCACACACTGGGAGACAGTAGTTCAGTACAGGGATAACTGGCAAAGGCTTGTCAGAGAGGGAACGTCCATTTTTGAGGAAAATCGCCTTGCCCTGGTCACAGAAAAACACCAGAAAAGAAAAGACAGACAACTGAGACGCAGCGTTTGTGGCCCAACCCTGACATCCAACACCACCTGCAATGTCTGCTAACAAGCCTGTGGCTCAAGTATCAGACTCCTCAGTCACCAAAGGACCGATAAAAAATAAACACCTGTGAAAGAGATCATCCTCAACCTCGAGGGATCACAGACGACGATATGACAAGGATATGTAAACTTGTTAAAACTTCCTAAATAAATAGTAAAAAAAATATAAAATTACAATTTAAGATTTTTAAGAATAAAAAAGAAAAGATATTTGGTTGACAAAACAGGAACAGAGACTAATTGTCACTGTCAAGACCTCCAAATACTGGAATATTGAAGTATCTGGGGACTTGAGTTTTTTCATTTGGTCTGAGTAGAATTAAACATTTTAATGTTTCTAAATTGGATTATTCCTAATTCTTCTCTATTTGTCAAAATTGTCTCTCTCTTTACGTGGGAGATGTGAGCAGGACTGTTTAGTACTGAGGAGCAGAAACTACGAAATAGGCTATGTTTCACCTTTTTCCATTTCTGGATGGAGGTGTGCAGGGTGGTGAATGGATTAGTTACAGAACTACATACTGAACTAGAGGTTAGAGATGGACAAAACTTGTTGGATCATCCAGTTTTCTTCTCTTCAATGCAGGTTTATTCCTCAATGGCCAAAGCACTAGAAGAATCTATCTAATCTCAGATGATTAGCAGATTAGTTAGTTCTGTGTTTGAAAGGAATATGTTTTCATTTGACTAAACCTCCTTGTTGGAATTGTTTAGCAGCTATCCGGAGATGTTGGCTCTAAATGTTTAATAACTTCCCAATGAGGGAATGTGTGTCCTTTTCCATGACTTTTTTCCCCCTGTGGTTCACTTTATCATCATAGATAATATGATTATATATGAAGGTTATAAATATGTCAGTGGACAGTAGTTTTGGTTCACAACTTTGGGACCTTTATATGACTTTCCCTGCCTCCCTTGGAATTTCATAGGTATATGACTATCAGAGATTAAATTAATGTTAGCTGATATGTTAATGACTTAAGTACTTTATATTGTTTCAACTGTAAAGGGGAAACTTTAAGTTTGGAGAACAAATGGTTACTAAGTCAGTCTCTTAAGGCTGCTGTCTTAGAATCTGTAAAGATATCAGGATGTTAATAATAAATATTTTCAGTATGTTGTGAAGCGTTGCTGACAGACTGTATTCGAGATAGGTGTCATTCAAGTGCTGTGTAGTTTTATCATCTGAGCTGCCCAGTCTCTGTCACATTTCACTTCTGTTTTCTCTCTGGGTTTGTGACAGTCATTTCATCCGACAACAGAGGAGAGAAAAAATGGACTCTTCTGCCTAGTGTGGAACTAGTTGTCTTCAGAACAAGCCGAGGCTTTCTCTGTCCTGAATCTTCCCTAGTATTGGCTGAATCTTCCCTAGTATTGGGTCTCGTGAGTGCAGTGTCTGTTAATTCGACAGCATATGCCATCTGTTAACTGTCATGCACCTGTGGAGCCGTTCCGCAGCATTGCGTAAACATTGTTTAGGATTGTAGAAATATAAAATTGCTTGGCTTTTTGGCCAGTATCACCCAAAGTGTTCTCAAGGCACTCTCTGATAATGTGTCCTCACTGAACTTTGTAGATATTACAGCAAAATGGCCCAGATATCTAGGAGGAATGTTACCTGCAGTATATTGAAATTTCTTACTCATGATCTGTGTAATGATGTTAAATGATGTTTCCTGCATGAATTGATAAATAAATCATTTCAAAACTCTTCAAATTATGTCTTAATTGAAAATGTAGCTTGCTTTTTTTTGATCACTTCATCTCTATTTTTTTCATAGGTGAGAGCATTCTAGTGTGCAAGTCCTCTGAGAGATTGAAAGGCATTGCTCTGCTTCAGGGATCACTAAAGCCTGTCCACAGCTGTTTGCTCAGAGGAGAAGGGGAAGAGGTTACCTCTAGCATGATACGAGCGATCCTGGAGGTACGGGACACACATGGAAAGGGACTAGAACTTAGTTTGCTGTGTTACTCCACATAAGTTTAGGATGACTGCTTATGTGAGACTGCTAAACCTACTTCACACCTATTCTTCTTCTCCTTCCCCATTACTTCAACCCAGACAGCTTCACATGAAAGTAATACAGATCCATTTCAGTCTATACTTGCAGCTGCAATATAAAGTTGCAGCTGCGATTGTTGTTAATTCAGAGAGGTGGTGACTCTGAAAATTGCATTTTGGGATTCCATCTTTGTGTCTCAGTGACTCCATATTAAATGTGCCCAGGTTATAGGTGGAAAAAGGTATTACTGCTAGTATTGCATATTTAAACGGAGATCTGAGGCAACAGCTACACTATAAGCTAGGGGTGTGATTCCCCTGCTTGTGTACATATACTCACGCTAGCTCTCATCAAGCTAGCACTGGTATAAATAGTAGCATAGCCATGGCAGCATGGGTTGCAGAGGCAAGCCTGATCCATGCAGTGGGTATATACTTGGCATAGCTCAGCTGTGCGTCTGCTTCTGCTACCTGTGCTACCATGGCTATTCTAGAGCTAGCACGAGTATGTGTACACAAGCAGGGAAATCACACCCCTAACTTGTAGCATCGACGTAGCTTGAGAGTCAAACTAGGTCGTTCTTGTACATCATTAATACTAAAGATTCTGTAGACTAATTTAGGCCCTAAGTTATGCACCCCTTTTCTACAGATGTGATTGATTGGAGCTTAGTAAATAATTCTGTTAATGTACGAGAAATAGAATCCTGCTCGATCTCTCTTATCTGTACTCATTCTGCAGGACTAATTGAAGTAAAAAATCAACAGAACTATTTTTTGCCACTTATGTGAACTGATCTGACTCTAACATCTAGAGAATAGATCTGTCCATTTTTACATAGTTGATTTTCAGGCTTTAAACATTTTTGTAATCCAGTTCCTTTCTTAACTGTTTTACATATAATCTCTTCTCCAGAAACTATGTTAGTATCTGGAGACTGGTCAGATATGCCCCAGATTCTGTATTTTTGTTAGCTATGAGAGGCGTACAGAGTATAGAGATCTCTAATTAAATGAACTTCTTTTTAAAATGCAGCTCTCCAAAATCTCTCCCCTTTTGTTGGTAGTTAGTTTTTTATTTTTAAAAACAAATGGAATTCTCTACAGAATGTTTTTGTTACTAAATCTCCCCTTACCTCCAGCGCTGAGGTAGTAACTCATGAAGAAAGAGGATAATATATAATATACAATAAAAGCATAATACAAAAACCTCTACAAACCAGGAAAACGGTAATGGGATACGATATTTACATGTGTTTAAAAAAAAATACAAAACGCAAAACTTCAGTAGGATGAACAGCACTAGGGAGAATCCTGCTCCCTGGTTTGGTTGTTCTGTATCCAAAACTTAATGAATCATGTTTTACCCTTTTCTTAGACTCTCTCTCAGTGGTGTCTAAGTAGTGAGTCTAGTTTTAATCTCCTTACCCTGAAATGCTATGGTGTGCATTACTGCCTCCAAAATGTTAGGATGTTCTTTAAATGGGGTTACTAATTCACTTTCTCCTGCAGTGAGCAATCTGATACAGTAGGCAGAGTCAAAAGCATCTTATCCTCTTTGCAAAATAAAGAGAAACCGTCTTCACAGTTCTCCTCCTCAGTGGTAGTAGGAGTTTGCAACTGTTTTACCCTATGTTCCTGTCACACCAAACTTTTTCTTTGGATCCATTATAGATCAATCCATTAATTTTTCATTTCTTAAATTCTATGTTACTCTTTTGCAACAATTATGATCGTGGAATTTTATTTAACAGATCATAGTGGGTGGAGTGGGCAGCACTCCAGATGATGTGCGGACCTACGCTTCCTGCACACTCCTTGCTGCCAGTCTGAAAGACAGCAAGCAGGAAAGGGAGCGAGATGAAGACAAAGCTCAGAATGGAGCTGTTGAGGCTTGTGTGAGATGGCTGCTAGAGAATGAGTTCATCCAGATTTTAGACTCTGGCAACCGAGTGAAAGGTAAAAATGGCTGCTTCTGTGTGTTCTGCATCCACATTTTCTGCTCTTTGAGTGTCTGTAATCTAGAGATTTTTCGCTGGGCAGAACTTCAAGAGCTAAGTGTAAATTTATAATTAGCCTTCTGGAATTTAGCCAAAAAAGCTTTAGCAGATATTGGCATTTGATTAGGATGCCATGAATTCAATTTTTTCATTAATTTATTTTTGGTATGTGTTTAAGAAAAAACAGTTCTTCATGGAGTGGCCTCTGCAGGTCCCCACTAAGACTCATGTGTTCTAGCTTACAAGTCCTGGAACTACAAAGCAGTGTGGCCTTTATTGGGTATGTGAACACTGACCATGGACCTTATGTTTTGGATTCTTTAATCTTAGTTCCTTTTCTTTTGCCAGCAAAATTGGTCCTGACATTTCCTCTTGTTCTGTTTCACGAGACATTTAGTTTGGGACACTTTCTATTTAGGATAGTTAAGTTTAATGTTTTGTTCAGTTAAAGATAGGAAATCTCATTCCTGTTGGTGTCTGAGATCCAGCATGGTGATTCCAGTGAAGCGTTCTGCTTTTAAAAGATGTGCCTTGTGTGGAATGAAAATTCCCAGCCCAGATCCCCAGCACATGTGGGACATTTGCATTCGGATTTTGATATGTTAAGCTTTCACCCCATGAAAGATTTACCAAACGCTTCAGGCAAACTCATTGGTAAAGATAAACACTTAAACAAGTTTTTGACTACAAAAGATGGATTTTAAATGATTATAAGTAAGGCTACGATTTAATCACAGAGGTCACAGCAGTCATGGATTGCGTAATTTTACTGGACCTCCATGACTTCTTGGGGTTCAGCTGTCAACAGCTGCGGCTGGAGCTGAGGCTGCGGCTGGGGCTGGAGCCAGGTCTATGCTCCCCTGCCCTGCATCAGGGGCTGCAACCTGGGCCATGTGCAGCTGGGGCTGTACGCTGCGTACCTGCCCCATGGTGTGGGCTGCAACCGGAGCCATGCACCTCTGCCCTGTGTCGGGGGCTGAAGCAGTGGTCGCGTGCCCCTGCCCTGGGGCTTCTGTGGGGGAGGGAAGGAGCGGAAGCGGGGGCTGTGTGCCCCTGCCCCGCAGTGGTGGTTGTAACCGGGCCGTTTGCCCCTGCCCTGTGGCCCCTGCCAGGGGCTGAAGTGGGGGCATGCTCCCCCTTCCGTTGGGGGCTGCAGATGAGGCTGTGCTCCCCTGTCCCGCAGCTTCCACTGGTGGCTGCAGCCAGGGCTGTGCGCCTCCACCCCGCGTTGAGGGTTGCAACCAGGGCCGTGGGCCCCTGCCCTACGGCTTCAGTGAAGGGCTGCAGCTGGAGCTGTGCACTCCTGCCCCGCAGATTCCACAGGGGTCTGCAGCCGGGGCCGTTCACCTGTGTCATGTGGCTTGTATGGTTATTTTTAGTAAAAGTCATGCACAGGTCACGGGCTCTGTGAATTTTTGTTTGTTTCCCGTGACCTGTCTGTGACTTTTACTAAAAATAACAGTGACAGAATCTTAGCCTTCATTATAAGCGATAGGCAAAGAGTCAGAGTTAGTTACCAAAATAAAATAAAATATAAGCATGCAGTCTAAACTTTCAATGCTATTAGACTGGGCAACATCTAGATTGAGCAGTTTTCCTCACCCACTGGATATTGCAGTGCATAGTACACAGGTTTCACCCTTGAAACCTGGGTCAGTCTCCTCTGTTGGAGTCTTCTGAGTGTCCTTGTTGCTTGCAGCATAGGTGGGGGAAGGAGAAAAGGCCAAGCATAGGGCCATTGTGTTCTTTTTTTGTACCCATAGTCCCATGTGCTTGGAGAACATGAGTCCAGGCATGTCTGGTGGGCATTGCTGAGTCCCCAGGAAAGGTTGAGCAATTCTCCTGATGTGGCCTGGTGCAAATGAGTCATTGAATTGTAGCTCCTTTGTTGAACAATGTCTGTTGATGCTTGTTTGACACATGCCTGGGCATTGGTTACTTTCCTTGCTGTTGTCTCTGAGGTGCTAATATCTGGCTGATTCCCCAACTTACAGCATGTTTTACTGACAACCATACAACACAATCTTTTTTAACTTCTTATGCGCTAATGATGTACATATTTAGATAGGTTATGATCTGCCAAAAGTCATTGTTCTTTCTCCTGATACCTCACATGGCCTGATTTATATACAAAATCACAATTATATATAAATAAGGAGTATGGGGGTTACATGGTGCTCCCGCAAGGTATAGAGTGTCACAGTGGGATTTACATCAGGTTTTTTATTTGATTTATAATTGTCTCTCGTTCAGTTGGAGCACAGGATTGAGAGCCTGAGTTTTGATCCCAGCTCTGAGGCTAACTAACCTTGGGTGAGGCATTTAGACTTCCAGCGTTAGTTTCCCATCTGTAAAATGGAGAAATACTCTTCCCCCAAGAGGGTTGATTAATATTTATAAAGCGCTTTCCAAATTGAAAATGAAGTATTAGCTTTCGTGTAACATTAAATGCCTGTTTCTCTTACAGCAGAGGTCTATCGTCCAACACATCTTGGCACTGCTACTCTTTTCTCTTCTCTGTCACCAACTGAGGCCCTGGGAATCTTTGCTGACCTCCAGAGAGCTATGAAGGGTTTTGTCCTGGAGAATGACCTGCATATTCTCTCTTTGGTAAGTTCCTTGTTTGTCTCTCTATAGCAGCTTTAGTTGTACAGGTGAAGGAGAAGAGAATGCACAGCACACAGCATATTGGATGCAAGGATCTCTTGCTTTTTTATTTTGTTCAGGTGACCCCTCAAGGGGAAATGTTTTGAAAAGCATTCAATTCAGGGTGAATAAAAATCGATGACTTAAAAATAAAATTGGATTATTTTAATTTAAATTGGATTTTTTTGTTTAAATTAAATTAAATTCTCATGCTTTTGATTGGACAGTGTAGTGGTCACTGAACATGTTATGCACCTCTGTGATGATCTGTCCTGAGCCAAATCTGGCACAGGGTAGGATGTCTGTGAGAGACAGGTATCCGTTGACACTGTTCAGCCATCATGTTTCAGGTTTTCTGGGGGTCTTGTCCATCCTGCTTTCATTGGGTCAAAGTTGGAGGTGATTCTTACAGGAAATTTGGTAGGCATTCAGAGTAGATGACCATGCCACCTTAAAGAACACTGGGTGACAGTTCTGAGAGAGCAAGACCTGTTTAGTTAGAAAACAGATCTCTTCATTTGATTTGAATTCATACTACTTGATGTTCTCAATCATTCGGTGATGCTTCATCTGAACGGTGTCCGGGTTTTCAATCTTGGCAGTGAGAGGTCATGTTTCAGTCCAAGAGGTCAGAATACTGACCACAGTAGCATTCTATATCCTCAGCTTTGTTGGTTTACTTATCAGGATGTTTGGTTTATGACAGATGTTCTTAAGGAGGCACCCCATTATGAACAGCGCTTTTGCAGTGCAGGCTTCACATTTTCTCAGTGATGCCCCTGTTATCAACAAGAGAAGTGAGGCAGGTGAAATCACTGACCGTCTTGACAGGGTCGTCATCCACTAAGAGGCTAGAGCCTGCAGGATGTTTGAAATTAAAACAAAAATTCTTCTGGTTGCCACTCTAAACAATTTTCAGGCTGACTTTTGCCACTGAGCTTTCCACAATTGGCTCATCTATTGATTCAATAACTAGTGCTACATCATCAGCAAAACAGATGTCAAGAAGGTTGTCATAAATATAAAGGGAAGGGTAACCACCTTTCCGTATACAGTGCTATAAAATCCCTCCTGGCAAGAGGCAAAATCCTTTCACCTGTAAAGGGTTGAGAAGCTAAGGTAACCTTGCTGGCACCTGACCCAAAATGACCAATGAGGAGATAAGATACTTTTGAATCTGGAGAGGGGGGAAAGTTTTTTGTCTGTCTGTCTGTCTGTGTGATACCTTTGCCGGGAACAGATCAAGGATGCAAGCTCTCCAACTCCTGTAAAGTCAGTAAGTAATCTAGCTAGAAAATGTGTTAGGTTTTCTTTGTTTTTTGGCTTGTAAATTCGCTGTGCTGGAGGAAATGTGTGTTCCTGTTTTTGTGCCTTTTTTAGAGGGATCCTCTAGGTTTTTAATCTGACTGCCTGTAAGATTATCTTCCATTGTGATCTTACAGAGTTGTTCTCTTATCTTTTTTTGTTCTTCTAATAAAGTTCTGATTTTTAAGAATCTGGGTTTTTTGGGTCTTAAAATCCAAGGGGTTTGTGCTCATCTTGTTTGTTCTCATGCCTCCCCAGGAAAGGGGGTGTAAGGGCTTGGGGGGATATTTTGGGGAAATAGGAATCCAAGTGGTCCTTTCCCTGTTTTATCTAAAACTCTTGGTGGTGGCAGTGTTTTACCTAATCCAATGGCAAAGACTTTGTGCCTTGCGTAAGTTTTAACCTAAGCTGGTAGAAATAAGCTTAGGGGGGCTTTCATGCGGGTCCCCACATCTGTACCCTAGAGTTCAGAAGTGGGGAAGGAACCTTGACAGAGGTTCTTATCATCAAGGCATATGTATTGACTTAGTGTCTGGTTAAGCACATAGTCTATGATGGTATTGAAGAGTTCTGGAGTTGCAACGCATCCTTGTCAAATGCCCAATCTAATTTGGAAGATGATTCTTTTCCTATTTACAAGAACTTAGCTTGAGGAGACATATAGAAGATGAAACATTCTCCAGAGTTTGTCAGGAAGGCCTGCGAGTTTCAAGATCAAAGTGATTCGCTGACAGCAGAATCAAACGTGGTTGATGGTGCACTGTGGTCCACAATGCAATGTGAACGGAGCATTTCAGTTCTCATGCCTTCTCAATAAGCTGGCGCACTATGAAGAATTGCTCCATTGTGGAATGGCTGGGAGTGATGCCATCTTATCATGGTCTTCTCTTGCGCCTTAAGATATCAGTGGCTCAGATGACCAAGACAGAAGGAAAACTTTCCCGGGAACAGGTAGATGAGTAATGCTATGATGTTGCAGCAGTCTTGTTTGCTGTCTTTAGATTTCCAAAGCTATAAAATAATGCCTTTTTGCCAGTGGGATGGGACTGAGTCTGTTCTTCAGATGATATTGAACAGCATCTGCAGCCACAAATGAATAGCTTGTCCTGTGCTTTTCAATGGTTCTGCAGGAATTCCACAAATTCCTGCTGTCTTATTTTCCTTAAGCTTTATTAGAGCACTTTGGATTTTGTTGATAGTTAATTTGCCAGGATCATTTTGTGTGGAATAGGTCATCTTGGCAGTGGCCTTAATATCAGGATCCAAAGAAATTGGGGGTGCATTTAGGAGGTGGATGAAATGTTCACTTCAGCATGCCATACACTCTGCTTCTGCCTTGATTAGCTGACCAGAACTGGAGAAGACTGCACCAGCTGAATGACCTTTCTCGTCAGTGAGCTCACGGAAGTGTTTATAGAAGGAGGTGCAGCCTCCTGTTAGAAGTTTTATTAAGTACAGTGGCTTTGGCTTCCATAAAAGCATTGTGATCAGCATGTATTGCTTTATTATGAGTGCTATTTAGCTTTACGATATATGACCATATGACCTCTCAAATGAACTGTGCAATGCTCTTTAGTGACGGGTAAGGTATTGAGGAAGATCCAGGGTTTCTTGGCTTTTTTTTATTTTTGGGACCAATGACAGTCATAGCATCGTCAATTATCTAGGATTTAAAGTCCAGCCCAATGGATTTAGCATCAGTACAGTCTGACTGGTCCTCAGACCTTTTTGAGATGTTAACTGTGTAGCATTTTCAAATGCTATTGAGTTTTAGGTTAGATTATTCAAAGTTACACTTTTTAGTCTGGTTTCAGAGTAGCTGTGTTAGTCTGTATCCGCAAAAAGAACAGGAGTACTTGTGGTACCTTAGAGACTAACACATTTATTTGAGCATAAGCTTTCGTGGGCTACAGCCCACTTCATCGGATGCATAGAATGGAACATATAGTAAGAAGATATATACACCCATACCGAGAACGTGAAAAGGTGGAAGTAGCCATACCAACTGTAAGAGGCTAATTAATTAAGATGAGCTATTATCAGCAGGAGGAAAAAAACTTTTGTAGTGATGATCAAGATGGCCCATTTAGACAGTTGACAAGAAGGTGTGAGGATACTTAACATGGGGAAATAGAGTCAATATGTGTAATGACCCAGCCACTCCCAGTCTCTATTCATAGAATCATAGAATATCAGGGTTGGAAGGGACCTCAGGAGGTCATCTAGTCCAACCCCCTGCTTAAAGCAGGACCAATCCCCAATTTTTGCCCCAGATCCCTAAATGGCCCCCTCAAGGATTAAACTCACAACCCTGGGTTCAGTAGGCCAATGCTCAAACCACTGAGCTATCCCTTACTCCCCGTTAATGGTATCTAGTTTGCATATTAATTCAAGCTCAAGAGTTTCTCACTGGAGTCTGTTTTTGAAGCTTTTCTGTTGCAAAATTGCCACCTTTAAGTCTGTTACTGAGTGACCAGAGAGGTTGAAGTGTTCTCCTACTGGATTTTGAATGTTATGATTCCTGATGTCAGATTTGTGTCCATTTATTCTTTTGCGTAGAGACTGTCTGGTTTGGTTAATGTACATGGCAGAGGGGCATTGCTGACACATGATGGCTGATCCGAAGCAAACACATTAGTGGCTTTCATAGCCGTTGGGTTGGGTGGGGGATTGCTAATCCCATCTGATGTGGGCCTGGGTCTTGCAGAAAGATGAAAGAATCTAGGGTGGGCTTCACCCGCTCCAAGCAGGTTGGAGCCATCCTGTCTGGTGTGTTTAGTGCAAGATGGTTGGGCTGCCTACTGGCAGTATGGTTGAGACAATTGGAATACCACACCTGAAGCTGCTCTTATGAACTCCTTTTTCACCAATTAAATTTGAAATTGACAACCTATGTTAAGGCTTAAAGACAATATAACCTTTTAAAATCATTTAAATTTAAATACAAAAACATTACTAAAAGAATACATATTTGCTGCTGAAGTTTTAAAGAAAGTCAAACCACCTTGGACTAGAGTTTGTTGAAGTGCTAAACCTGCTTTTGACAGCAGCAGTCTCTACTCAAACTACTTACAAAACTACTCAAGATAGTTAAGTCCCAGGCAGACTGCGAAGAGCTACAGAAGGATCTTACTAAACTGGGTGACTGGGCAACAAAATGGCAGATGAAATTTAAATTTAAATTTGATAAATGCAGAGTAATGCACATTGAAAAACATCATCCCAACTATACATATACAATGATGGGGTCTAAATTAGCTGTTACCACTCAAGAAAGAGATCTTGGAGTCATTGTGGATAGTTCTCTGAAATCATCCACTCAGTGTGCAGCAGCAGTCAAAAAAGAGAACAGAATGTTGGGAATCATCAAGAAATGGAAAGATAATAAGACAGAAAATATCATATTGCCTCTATATGAATCCATGGTACATCCACATCTTGAATACTGCATGCAGATGTGGTTGCCCATGTCAAAAAAGATATATTGGAAAAAGTTCAGAAAAGTTCAGAAAAGGGCAACAAAAATTATTAGGGGTATAGACCGGCTTCCGTATGAGGAGAGATTATTAAGACTGGAATTTTTCAGCTTGGAAAAAAGGTGACTAAGGGGGGATATGATAGAGGTCTATAAAATCATGAGTGGTATAGAGAAAGTAAATAAGGAAGTGTTTACTCCTTCTCATAATACAAGAACAAGGGAATGAAATTAATAGGTAGCAGGTTTAAAACAAACACAAGAAAGTATTTTTTCACGCAAACACACAGTCAACCTGTGAAACTCCTTGCCAGAGGGTGTTGTGAAGGCCAATATTATAATGGGGTTCAAAAGGGAGCTAGATAGGTTCATCAATGGCATCCCTAGCCTGTGTTTGCCAGAAGCTGGGATTCGGTGACACGGCATGGATCACTTGATGATAACCTGTCTGTTCGTTCCCTTTGGGACACCTGCCATTGGCCTCTCTCACAGGAAAGGATACTTGGCTAGATGGACCTTTGGTCTGACCCAGTATGGCCGTTCTTATGTTCTTCTGCATGTGCAGAGAATATTTTCTTCATTTTGGTTCATTGAACTAGTTCAGTTCTACAACTAGTTCATTCAAAGTTAAGAAACCATTTGGGAGTTGAAAAAGAATGAAAGTTTCTTTTCCTCTTCCCATTTATGAATAAAAAGAAGGTAGGATAGGATGAAGTCTACTACTTCTAAAATCTTGGACATAGTGACCAAAACAATTAGTTTTGTTTACTAGCTACAGATAATACTATTTTTGTTTAATAAATCAGTTGTAAATGCAAAACATATTTTGATTAAACTTTTTGATAAACTTTTTTTCTTGTGTATCCAGCACATTTAGGATGTTTTTATTGAATAAAAAAATTGTTTGTGCATCTTTAATTGAATTTCCATTCGTCCAGAGATTGATACAAAAATTACAAGTAAAAAAATTAATAATCCTTGAGTGAAAAAATACATCATTCATCATTTTGTTACATAATAAAAATGTAAAAATTATAAATCTGAATAAATGTATGTTAAGCTATATCATTGCTTAAATAAATGTGTATAGATATAGTATATCCTCCTGGTTAGCAAAATGAAGCACCTAATTTAGTGCAAAGGTTATATTTAGTGGCAAAATCAGTGTTTTAATGGCTCAACCAATGAAACGCAACCTTTCTTTAAGAAAATAATTAAAAACTGCAAATACAAAACATGATTAAAATCAATTATTTAAATCAAGGTTTTCTGCTTGCTGATTTAAATCAATTCACCCTGATTAAGTTGGGAAACTATTCTGATTCTGCAGCATGTATTATGAAGCAGCTGCCGCTCCATAGTTGATGTTCAATTGGTTTTATACATTATAAACCCAATTTGGAATCTGCTTTCCTCAAACCCGTAGAAAAGTCTCATCTGTCTCAAAATTTGAATTTTTTCTCTGGAACAGAGGTAGAATTTTTCTAAAATATTTGACGTGAATTGGACAAAGGTTTTCTGAATTTTACATCCCCCTGAGGCGCTTAGGCTCATCAAGCTGTACCTCAGACATCACAGACTAACGGGGTCCTATCACCTTTCTGAGCCTAAGGAAGCTTGTTGGGGGCCAATCCCAACCACCCTATAAGCTTTAAGAAGGTTTTTGGTCCCTGATGAGCCTGTTTGGCACATTTGGGGTGGAGGAGCCTACTACAACTATGAGAGGGGAGCCCTGAGGAGTCTGCTAAACCTGTTGTGGGGTGTGGTCTCCAACAAGACAACAACGGTCTGTGTGTGCATATTCAAGAATCCCCTAAAAGCCAATTAAAATTCCTGGAGAGGGAGTCATGAGCCTGTAAAGATTAACAAGAGAGTGATTAGGTGTCCTGATGAGCCTTGTAAGATTCATGGGCAAGAGGGCCTTAAAGGAATGGTGTCCAAAATCTGATACTGTTCTCTCTCCCCATTAAATGTGCATCTTTGTACATACTGTCCTAATAAAGACAAAACACAGCCTCTGAAACAGAATTTCAACAGTTTGGAAATCCCCGCTGAGGACCTCTGTGACCCATGCAAAACAAAGCTGGGAAGATGTGATTGTTGGGATCATAAACAGTGAGGAATGCGTGCTTTTGCCTTCTCTCAACTCCACGCCCCTGCTTGTTCTGTCATTGACCAGCTGCTGACCAAAACTGAATGATTTTGGAGGGTGTGCTAGTGTCCCATACGTGCCTGCAAACTGCCCACATCAGGAAGATTTATATTTTGTTTCTACTTTCAGTAAGCAAAGCAGAGCTGCTTTGTATAGTATGCAGCAGTGTACGCATTTCCTGCTGACATCTATTAAAAAGTAGAAAATGAAAGAATGAATTCTGTGTGTGTTCCAAGGCAGGAGGTGTTAATGTAATGTATTTTCTCTCTGGAGTTTTCAAGCACAGCAGTTTGTCTAGTGTATTTAGTTTGAAATAGTGCTCTTGAACAAAATGTTCTTGAGATTCTTTCCCATTAACCTTGCCTAAAACATTATTTGTAAACTGTTCATTTCCAAAGCAAGACTGGAGATGATTTTTGCTGGGAGTTGCTCTCCAAATGTATCCTGCGTGTTAGTTTTTCTCTGTCTACTTTTAATAATGGTTCTTAACTCCCTTAGGCTTGAATGTTCTGACTGTACAAATCTATGGCTGACCTTTTTTGGAATTTGATAAAAAGAATAAATATTTGTTGGTTAGGAATGGATAAAAAAGGCCTAACTCTCTGGAATGGGATCCCGTCTTCAGCTATTCTTACTCTTGCCAACATTAAAAGGGAGATGGAGGATTTGTAGCTGCACCCTAAACATTTTGCATTTGGTATTCTGTTAAATGTGCCCCAAGTACTGTTAACTAGTTATTTCGAAACAAAGTCTCTCTCAGTATGTTGATGTAAATATTACGACATTCTCTCTCCTGGTATTGAACCAGGATGACTGAATTTTAACCAGAATTATTTGTTTTGTTTTGGTCCCTTAGTGGTTGAATTTTGGGGGTATTTTTGTTCATATAAATAATAGCACTGAGATTTTTGTGCTGGAGTTTATCATGAAGTAAGAGGAAAAGTGGACTGCAGAACCCTATTCCTCTACATGATCAGATACCATGGTAGTGTCTAGCAAGGCTGCTCTAACTGGATGTCCTGTTTCTTGGTGGAATGTACTGGAAAAATGTCTCACTGACACTGATCTTAATAGACAGGCATATGTTAATCAGTTATGTGAAATAAAAATAGTTATTGTTCAAAAGCCCTTATTTTTAATGTCTTGGATTTAGGGAACAATCTGACAAAGGGTCTGAACTGTGTAATCATGAGAATATACCAACATGTGTCAGAGCTCATTAGTCCAAACATTAAAAACTAGTTTGGAAGAGCTTTTACATTCTTCAGGGTATGTGGTTATGACTCAGTGCATCTGAGTTGTATGTAGGACAGACACTGTAACCATATGCCCTGGATTACATTATTATTTCTCCTCTTCCTTGCAGTGTAGTTCTGTGTCTGTTCTTGTGAAGTAAAGATTTTGCTTTAAAGAATGAGATATTGATTTGTTTCCTTTTAGGTCACTCCTGTGTACGAGGAGTGGACCACTATTGACTGGTATCAGTTTTTCTGCCTGTGGGAGAAGCTGCCTTCATCTATGAAGCGAGTGGCTGAGCTGGTGGGGATTGAAGAAGGCTTCCTGGCTCGCTCTGTAAAGGGCAAAATCATAGCTAAAACAGAGAAACAGCACAGACAAATGGCCATTCACAAAAGGTAATAACAGATGGGTCTAAGTGCCTAAGGGGAGGAGGTTCTAAAGGACAAATGTGTGAGAAGATGATCCAATTGCTAGGTTCTGTTCTGTATGAAAGCATTGTCTGGGATTGGCTCTCCTGTTGGCTGAGCTGTTAGCTAATGCAATTTGGCTCGGCCCCGAATAAGTTTATCCATACTGGGTAAGAGAATTGTAGCTACAAGAAGCTTGGGTATGTGTTAAGAAAAATGGTCTGAGAAGTTATTTCCTTTGTTTGCCACTTCAGGCCCAAAGTAGCACAGAGCATTTACTACTAGCTTGCCATCAATTACTTTATTTTTTAAAATTTCTCTGTATGCTTTTTGTACAGGTTTTTCACCAGCCTTGCCCTACTGGATTTAATCAGTGAGGTTCCCTTAAAGGATATTACTAAGAAATATAACTGTAGTCGTGGCCAGCTTCAGTCCTTGCAGCAGTCTGCTGCTACCTATGCAGGTGAGTCATAGGGATAGAAAAAATTCTGGAGTCTTGCGTTGTCTAGTTCTAAATATTTGGTCTTTCTAGTTTGTTGCTGGAGGAAATGATGGTCCGTCGTCTTCATATTCGGCATTTTTGGCTAAAATGTGGCAGTGATACATTTAGCCCATGCACTGTTATAGTGCAATTTGTGCTTGCCATCTGCTTTGTTACGGAAAAGCATCCTGCAGAGGCTACACCACTCATTGGAGGATGATAGGATAAATATGGAGAACTACATGTTGGGAAATGTAGTCTCCAAAGGCTGCATCTTAATGGTACATGAATATAATTTGTCCCATTTTATGCAAATTAAGTATAGGTTAATTCTGTGCTCCTGCCAAGCTACCAATGTGGTGCTCTCATGTGAACAAAGTTTGGGTGCAGCTGATACTTAGTTTAGAGATTTCTTAGTTGCAAAATTAACTGGCTGAAAAATTGTAATTTTACAGTTGCCAAAAAAGAGAGAATCCTCCTTGGCACTTACCATAGCTTCTCAAACACTTAAAAAGGGTTCAGAGAGTGTTAATTTGCCTGCCAAAATAGGTCTGGCAAATCAAAAGATAACAGGACACGACATGAGTAAGAGAACTTTTCGTTCATCACCAAAGTCCTTGTAAACTCCACACATGAATTTTAAAGAGTGGTCACATCTCCCAACTTTTCAAGGCCCAAATTGTGGGATGCAGTGTGTGACAAAGACCGAAAATGAAGGGCACACACAAGTTATTCAGGAAGGAAAGTTCTTGTTAACTGTAAAATGTTAACTGTCTTCATTCTGTTAGTGTTAATAACTTCTTGTAATATTAGCTTCATGATCCTCTATTCCCAGGGTAAATCATTTTCAGCAATCAGTGAAGGGTTACAAGAACATAGGTAACTTTGGGGCTAAAATAAATGATGTCTCTTGAAATAAGGCATGGTTAAGAGGAATGAGAGCAGTTGTATTCTGAGTGGCTATAAAAATGGAATTCTGTGTCTGTCTTCCAATGATTTCCATATCCACTGTGCTCAGTTTACAGGTAAAAAGGAGTTGATTTTTCCTAGCACTGCTAGCCTTGCAAACTTAGTCTGGCCAGTGAGAGTCAAGCTTGTTTTTCTCCATCTTACCCGTTATCATCAGTAATATTGTGCAGGCCATATATTCTGTGCAATCTGCCCTTGACTTCCCCAGCCAATTTTTGTAATTTTCATAGTTCAGTGCAGCTGCACCTGGATTTCTCCTCAGTGATTCACTCAAGGACACCCATTCTGAGACTTCCAGCTTCCTACCCATTGCCTTTTTGCATGGAGACCTACGCCTCTTTCCTGTCTGACCAGGGCATTTCCCGGGCTGCACAGTTCCCTGCCTTTGTGGTGTTTCCTGCTGAGACAGTCTGCCCAAGCACACCTACTTGCTTTCTCTTCAGAGACAGTTGAAAGTGTGACTGTCCATGGTTATTGGTACCACACAGCTCTTTTATGCAAGCATATTTTCTTATTAGGGTAAAAGAACTACAGAGAAAGCATTAAAAACAATAAAAGAACCTAAATGTATGCTAATAAGCTGACCAGAGATCATCCCAACACTAAGATGGAGCAGTCCTGGCAGGAGTAGTCATTCAACACACCACCCAAGGAGTTTCCTTTGTGGTCACAAGTTCATCACAGCTTCAGCTTGGAAGAAATACTCAGAATTATGTGGCCTCAGTAGGCCAAGTCCTTCCAAACTTCTAAGGACTGGGGCCCTCCATGGTCCAGGGGTCCTGTCCATCTGCTGGATCAGAAAGAAGGCCACAAGACAGCATATCAGTTTGAACCAGCATATGTGCACCTCTCCAGGTGGGTGACTTTAAAGCGTTGATAACTGGAGGAATTATATTAGCATATATTCCCCTACTCCTAGAAAAAAACGCTTAATATTAAAAGCTCACTTTGTTTCAAAAGGTCCTTTGAAGAATCTTACAATCCCAAGATAGTATGTAAATATTTGTGTTTTTAATACAATCAACTCCAAAAATGTTAAACTTACTTCAGTAAGGTTTAATGTAATTCAGTAAAGCTTGTCCAGGACATTGCAGAGTAGTGTCAATCTATCAGTCATTTGACTATATTTTTCTATCGTTTCTTTTTTGAGCACCCCACTCTAGGGTGTGCATGCACCTCGTGTGCCATAGTGGAATCTTTTGAATACCAGTGTCTGTTGGAGCTGCATATGTAAGCGCACGTCCTCATACCTCTCATCTGAGGGTATAAAGGCAGGGGGGCTGCGACTGCCCTCAGTTTCCCCTTACTGCCCATGATGGCAAGACAGAACAAATGTCCGGGTCGGTACTCCTTAGTGTTTGCTATATTTTGATAGAACAGTCATCTACCTACCTTTTAAAAATGTCCCTGTTTCCCCTTAGTTTACCAATTTCACTTAAATCATTCCATCAACTTGCCTGTCTTCTTCCCCAGACTTCGTTCTGGGCCAGGAGAAAAACATCTTCACACCTTAAGTGTTTCAAGATCTTTATTGTATTATCTTGACAGAACAAATCCCTTTAGACTATCATTCTGTCTCTTAGTTTGATCCTTCAAAGGCCCAGAAACAACAACAATCTCCTTCCGGAGGATATGGATCATATATTGCATATTGCTCTGCTACCAGATCCTGATGTACTGACCCCAAATGTAAAGCTCACTCTACTAAAGCACAAGCTACATCTTCCACTTTTAGGAACATTTCAGTATCAGAAATCTGTAAGGCAATCACATGCAGTATGTCAATTACTTTTTTTTTTAGGCACCGTGCCCTCTCTCTAGCTGCAGAGTCAGATGCCAGCTTTGGAAGAGTGGTATTACAATCGCTGTTTAAGACAATCAAGACTCCTCAATTCCACCTTCCAGGTGGGGCACTGCTTGTTGGCCAGTGAGGAATCCACTCTGACACACATACATAGGTGCTGAAACTGGGGGTAGGGACAGTGGTTTCCATTATATACAAGGTTTACAGTTTGGTTCAATGGTTCTCAGAACCCCTGCTATAAAAACTGTTCCAGCTCCCCTGCACACATACTTGAAGAAAGGACAGTTACTTGGTGTATAGTAACTGTGGTGTTCAAGATGTTGTCCTTACTGTGGATCCTATGACCTGCCCTCCTCCATCCCTGCTTTTTTGGAGTGCTTCATATCGGCAAGAGAACTGAGGGATGGTTGTGGCTGCCCTGCCTTTAATGCCTTTGGACGAGAGACTCAAGGACATGTACTGCATAGATGCAGCCCCAAACAACTCTGCTATTGCAAAGATTCAGTGCTTGTCCACGTGGGTTGCATGCGCACCACAGAGTGGGATCCACACTGACTACAACATATTGAAGAACTACAGTTGCTATAAGTAACCATTTTTTCTGTCCCTTGTAACTGTGTGCAAGACCAACAGGGAAATAGTGAAATTTATAGACAAAATACAGTCAAATACAAAATACAAATACAAAAAGTAAACAAAGAAAAAAGTCTCTATTCTCTGTTACAGTAACGTTAGGTGTTGTTTGTAACAATAGACAAAATGTCAGATTATATAATTTTTTTAACATTAGCTTTAATCAAATTTTTAAATATGTTTAATCTGTATTGCAGTAGCACCTAGAGGCCCTAATTTTTAGGTTGAAAACCAGTATCAAGAGGAGCTATCCAGAAGGAGCCAGCTTCATTGATTTGACTCAGACTTCATCCTTTGCTGTAGGCAAGAAAAGAGAGTAGAACTTCTTTTAAAAAGGTCCATAATAAAAATTTCTATTTTAGGGTTTCTTTGAAAGTTGTTCTCTAATAGTACGGAGAGGTGAGATTTGGAGAGGATGGAACAGTATATATTGTGCTGCAGGTTATAGAGGCAGAATGAACTCTTGGATTGTTATGTTGTAGAGGGGCAGGCTTCTTTCCTTACAGACACTTGAAATTTTGATATTTTTTTCAGGTTTTGGTACTTTTGTTCATTTGCACCATGAACAAAAGAAACTTGGTCTAATGCATAGCTTTTGTTGCAACGTTTAAGAAAAACATGAGTTTTTAATTCTCTTTAACAGTGGTTGTCAAACTTTTTTTTTTTCGCAGACCACTTGAAAATTGCTGAGGGTCTCAGCGGACCTCATAATGATAAATGATGTTTGTACTGATAGCTAACTATTGTAAAGCACTTTGGTTAAAAGCGCTCTATTAAAAAAAAACAAACCCTTAATAATTAATGTTTTTTTGTTCTACAAATAAAAGCACACAACTCCTATTTTAATATCCGTAGTCTTACCTTTCTAATGCGATGGATGTGCCCTTTCTCCCCCACTACAGCAGCCCCCGAGCTGGGGCTGGGAAGGAGGGCGGTCTCTCCCCTGCCGCAGCAGCCACAGAGGTGAGGCTGGGAAAGAGGGCCTTCTCTCTCTGGCAGCCACAGCCCTGGGGAAAGTCACCTCTTTCTCTGGCTGCCGCAGCCCTGCACATTCCAAATTCCCCCCACCCCCTCTTCTCACCCCACTTCACCCTCCCACCTATCCCCTATTCCTCCCAAGGCCACCACCTCACCTTACATGTGTGTCTTCTCCTGGGTCCAGGCACCTAATTAGTGGAGCCACACCTGGGCGGCTCCACTAATTAAGTGGGTGGCCCTTCATTTTCTTGTGTGCAGCCTCCCAGGCGCGCACCTTAGAGGGAACTATCCACGGACCACCTGAATGGAGCTCATGGACCACTTGTGGTCCACGGACCACAGTTTGAGAACCTCTGCTCTTTAACAATAACTGAATATTTAATATCTGGGCAACTCTGTTAATGCAATGTTAAGGTTTCAGAAGTCAGGCTGTGCCAAAGCTAAGGCTGAATATGAATGTGCAACCTTAATTCTTCCCCGAGTGCATGTACATTATGATAGTTATTAAGTATATGAGAACATGCTAATTTTCATTCATATATAGATAGATATCTATATCTATATATATCTATAGATAGATAGATAGGAAGTATTAACAAATTTACAATCCTTCACATGTAAATATCAGAAACCAAAAAATAATCCATTATAACTGAGAGAGATTATTCATTAATATAGTCATCAGATCTCTCTATTTAACATATTGCAGAGTGAGCATCATTACAACATGTATGACGTCATTTCTAGTGTTTTTATTAAATTGAGTGAAATCTCTGTATACACTGTGGCAAGGCACCCCTTCTGCCTTGCTGGGCTTAGCGCTCCTTCCTCTGGCAGGGACAGGGCCTGGGGTAAATCAGCCCCCACTCCGGAGCATGTCCATCTTCCCTCTTCGAGGTTTGTTTCTCAGAGCTTTCCAGATAGGCCTTGGAGCAGGCCTGAGGAGTGCTCCTTTGCCAAACAAAGGGAAACAAGTCTATAAGGCACCAAAACAAAAAAGGAATACCATTCCCTGGCCCCCTCACTGGAGCAGGTGTTGTCCTGTCGCTGGCCCCAGGGTGTCAGTCCTTCCCCTAAACAGGCACTGGGTTTTGGGTGTCTCCCGATGGGGAGAAGCACAGTCTCTCACACTGGAGAAGCCTATCTCCCTGCTGCCTCCAGCCTTGCAGCAGTTTCTCTCTCCCCCCTCTCTCTGTCACCAGGAGAGAGATTTTAACAGGTTTCAGGCAGCCTTTAATTGGACTCAGGTGTCACTAATTGACCTGAAGTAACCCCATCCCAGCTTGTAGGAAAAAGGGCCTTTAGCATTCTAGGGCTAACATACTTGTTTTCCCAGACCCTCCTGCCTGACTTTGTCACAACACATATTTAATGGACCAGGCAGGTCTATCAAATGTTCAAAAAAAAAAAAAAATTGGACAGGTGTGCTGGTTTCTGTTACAGGTGAAAGTACTTTGTGTATTGAAAAAATGGTAACCAAATATCGAAGTATTGTTCTCTCTATTTTGCTCAGTTCATAAGTGGTGTGTTTTTCCATAACAGCAACCTCCCATTTTTTTTTTTTTTGAACCATTTATCTATGGCTTAATTGTTTTTCTTTTTCCAGTGAGAGGGAGCAGCTTCTAGTAGATGAGACATTACGTCTTCATTTCCTTTTGTGTGGTTATTTTCACTAGGAAGTGCCAGGAGGATTACCAACTGTTCATTTGGTAATAAATATCCAACAATTTGTGATATTTGGTCATGGATTGCATCCCAATATTTTCTATCATCATGCAACAGACTGAGGTTGCTGGTCCTCTTTTCCAGAGGAAATCCCGTTCCTCTAGGATAATTTCCCAGTGTGTCATATATGGACATATTTTGGTTAGGAGAGTTGTCTACAAAGGTTGATATCAATTAGCTATAATTTTTTTGTTTCCTAATTGACCAGACCTCATTTCTTCTATTAAAGTTAGCTTTCTGTATAAATTAGGTTTTCTAGAAAGCTGAGAAACATAATGCCTAACTTGAAAATACCATGTGAGACTGGGCTAATTAAAGTTAGTTTTGATGTCTAAAAGTTAGAAAAGTTGAAGTGAGCTGTAGCTCACGAAAGCTTATGCTCTAATAAATTTGTTAGTCTCTAAGGTGCCACAGGTACTCCTTTTCTTTTTATGGATACAGACTAACACGGCTGCTACTCTGAAACCTTTACTGAATAGCTGGCCAACCAGTTGTATTCCATGGCTCTCCTCATGTTTAAAGCTCTTAAGTTCATGATTTGGGTTAAGATCTGGATTATTTGCAATGGGTATCATTGGTGAGGGAAAAGAATTTATTTTACCTCTAGTTCTATCCCAAACCCATAAAGTAGCCTTTGCCTAAAGGATGTGTGGAATTTCCTGGAGGGTGAGATTTTTTTTTTATCAATCCATGGTAGCTTAGCATCATTTCCTTTGCCACAATTTTCTTGTTCAATAAAAATCCAGCTAGTCGGCTTGAGGATGCTATACATAGGACTCTACCAAATTCATGGTCCATTTTGGTCAATTTCACAGTCATAGGATTTTTAAAATAGTAAATTTCATGATTTCAGCTATTTAAATCTGAAATGTCATGGTGTTGTAATTGTAGGGGTCCTGACCCAAAAAGGAGTTGTGGGGGGGTCACAAGGTTATTGTAGGAGAGGTTGTGGTACTGCTATCCTTGCTTCTGTGCTGCTGCTGGCGCTGCCTTCAGAGCTGGGCAGCTGGAGAGTGGCGGCTGCTGGCCAGGAGCCCGGCTCTGAAGGCAGAGCCACTGCTAGCAGCAGCGCAGAAGTAAGGATGTCATGGTATGATACTGCCACCCTGACTTCTGCACTGATGTCTGCAGAGCTGGGCCCTCAGTCAGCAGCTGCCGCTCTCCGGCCACTCAGCTCTGAAGGCAGCGCAGAAGTAATGATGGCAATACTGTGACCCCTCTAAAATAACCTTGTACCTCCCCCTCCCCCCGAAATTCCCTTTTGGATCAGGGCTCCTGTCAAGGTTCCTCCCCCACTCTGAACTCTAGGGTACAAAAGTGGGGACCTGCATGAAAACCTCCTAGGCTTACTTTCACCAGCTTAGGTTAAAACTTCCCCAAGGTACAAATTAATTTTATCCTTTGTCTCTGGATCTCCACTGCCACCACCAAACTCTAACTGGGTTTACTGGGAAACGTAGTTTGGACACGTCTTTCCCCCCAAAATCCTCCCAACCCTTGCACCCCACTTCCTGGGAAAGGTTTGGTAAAAATCCTCACCAATTTGCATAGGTGACCACAGACCCAAACCCTTGGATCTGAGAACAATGAAAAAGCATTCAGTTTTCTTACAAGAAGACTTTTAATAGAAGTAAAGAAATCCCCTCTGTAAAATCAGGATGGTAGATACCTTACAGGGTAATTAGATTCAAAACATAGAGAATCCCTCTAGGCAAAACCTTAAGTTACAAAAAAGACACACAGACAGGAATAGTCATTCTATTCAGCACAGTTCTTTTCTCAGCCATTTAAAGAAATCATAATCTAACACATACCTAGCTAGATTACTTACTAAAGTTCTAAAACTCCATTCCTGGTCTATCCCCAGCAAAAGCAGCATACAGACAGACCCAGACCCTTTGTTTCTCTCCCTCCTCCCAGCTTTTGAAAGTATCTTGTCTCCTCATTGGTCATTTTGGTCAGGTGCCAGCGAGGTTACCTTTAGCTTCTTAACCCTTTACAGGAGAGAGGATTTTTCCTCTGGCCAGGAGGGATTTTAAAGGGGTTTATACCCTTCCCTTTATATTTCTGACAATTCCCAATCTGAGAAATGCTGGTCTCCCCCATGAAATCTGTATAGTATAGGGTAAAAGGACAAAAAAGACCAGATTTCACGGGGGGAGATCAGATTTCACGGTCCGTGATGTGTTTTTCATGGCCGTGAATTTGGCAGGGCCCTATTTATAGCCTTTCCATATGGCGGGAAGTCCTTTGTTCTAAGTTAAGTTTCCACAAACCGGGCTGGGAAAATACAGGTACCAAAATGGAGTTTAGTTTCATGTGAATTGATCATGTGCCATGGCATGCTCCCAATGAGTCACAGCAGCCGTTGTCCATAGGCTGTCTGAAGCGTTCCCAGGAAGGCTCACCAGGTGGGGGATAACCTTCTCCTAAGGCCTATTTTTTCCCTAAATCGCCCGTTACCTTGAATAGGCCCTTCAGTCAGCTGTCTAGACTGGAAGCATCTTGCCTAGTGGGTATCACCCAGGTGAAACCACATTTGAAATACAGATACATAGTCAATAACTTCAGATACAAAAATGTTACATGCATACAAATAACAAATCATAACTTTTCCATAGATCCCTCACATGACACATCTTGTACTAGATGCATCATAATTATGTCATAATCATATCATAATCATACCACTATGATGAATATGGGGTGCAGTGTCACAGAGATAATAGAAAGAAAAGGAGTACTTGTGGCAAATTTATTTGAGCACAAGCTTTCGTGAGCTCACTTCATCGGATGTAGCTCACGAAAGCTTGTGCTCAAATAAATTTGTTAGTCTCTAAGGTGCCACAAGTACTCCTTTTCTTTTTGTGAATACAGACTAACACGGCTGCTACTCTGAAACCAGAGATAACAGACATTCCTCCATGGTCCTTCTGTGTAGTTCAAATGGGAGATTTAACCCCATTACTTTGCACAGCTGCTTTTGGGCTGGTGTAAAGAGCAGTTATCCATTGAAGGAACTCGGGGCCAATGTCCATATGGGCCAGGACTCAAAATGGAAGTTTCACTCTAATATATCGCACTATAGCTGAGGATATAAAAAAGTATACAACATCTGGTAGATCTTATACTATTCTATATATGTCACTCTGTCAGGGAAAGCCATTTATGTGAAAAGTATACCAAATAAAAGGAGTACTTGTGGCACCTTAGAGACTAACAAATTTATTAGAGCATAAGCTTTCGTGGGCTACAGCCCAATTCATCGGGTGCCTAGAATGGAACATATAGTAAGAAGCTATATATACATACACACACACACATAGAAGGTGGAAGTTGCCATACAAACTGTAAGAGGCTAATTAGTTAAGATGAGCTATTATCAGCAGGAGAAAAAAACTTTTGTAGTGATAATCAAGATGGCCCATTTAGACAGTTGACAAGAAGATGTGAGGATACTTAACATGGGGAAGTAGATTCAATATGTGTAATGACCCAGCCACTCCCAGTCTCTATTTAAACCCAAGTTAATGGTATCTAGTTTGCATATTAATTCAAGCTCAGCAGTTTCTCGTTGGAGTCTGTTTTTGAAGCTTTTCTGTTGCAAAATTGCCACCCTTAAATCTCCTACTGAGTGGCCAGAGAGGTTGAAGTGTTCTCCTACCGGTTTTTGAATGTTGTGATTCCTGATGTCAGATTTGTGTCCATTTATTCTTTTGTGTAGAGACTGTCCGGTTTGGCCAATGTACATGGCAGAGGGGCATTGCTGGCACATGATGGCATATATCACATTGGTAGATGTGCAGGTGAACGAGCCCCTGATGGCATGGCTAAAGTGATTAGGTCCTATGATGGTGTCACTTGAATAAATATGTGGACAGAGTTGGCATCGGGATTTGTTGCAAGGATAGGTTCCTGGGTTAGTGTTGTGTGGTTGCTGGAGAGTATTTGCTTCGGGTTGGGGGGCTGTCTGTAAGTGAGGACTTGTCTGTCTCCCAAGATCTGTGAGAGTGAGGGATCATTTTTCAGGATAGGTTGTAGATCTTCGATGATGCTCTGGAGAGGTTTTAGCTGGAGGCTGAAGGTGACAGCTACTGGCGTTCTGTTGTTTTCTTTGTTGGGCTTGTCTTCTAGCAGGTGACTTCTGGGTACTTTTCTGGCTCTGTCAATCTGTTTTTTCACTTTAGCAGGTGGGTATTGTAGTTTTAAGAATGCTTGATAGAGATTTTGTAGGTGTTTGTCTCTGTCTGAGAGATTGGCGCAAATGCAGTTGTATCTTAAAGTTTGGCTGTAGACAGTGGATCGTGTGGTGTGTCCTGGATGGAAGCTGGAGGCATGTAGGTAAGTATAGCGGTCAGTAGGTTTCTGGTATAGGGTGGTGTTTATGTGACCATCGCTTATTAGCACAGTAGTGTCCAGGAAAGGGACCGCTTGTGTGGATTGGTCTAGGCTGAGGTTGATGGTGGGATGGAAATTGTTGAAATCATGGTGGAATTCCTCAAGGGCTTCTTTTCCATGGGTCCAGATGATGAAGATGTCATCAATGTAGCGCAAGTAGAATAGGGGCGTTAGGGGACGAGAGCTAAGGAAGTGTTGTTCTAAGTCAGCCATAAAAATGTTAGCATACTGTGGGGCCATGCGGGTACCCATAGCAGTGCCGCTGACTTGAAGGTATATATTGTCCCCAAATGTGAAATAGTTGTGGGTGAGGACAAAGTCACAAAGGTCAGCCACCAGGTTTGCCGTGACATTATCGGGGATACTGTTCCTGACGGCTTGTAGTCCATCTTTGTGTGGAATGTTGGTGTAGAGGGCTTCTACATCCATAGTGGCCAGGATGGTGCTTTCAGGAAGATTACCAATGGATTGTAGTTTCCTCAGGAAGTCAGTGGTGTCTCGAAGATAGCTGGGAGTGCTGGTAGCATAGGGCCTGAGGGGAGAGTCCACATAGCAAGACAATCCTGCTGTTAGGGTGCCAATGCCTGAGATGATGGGGTGTCCAGGATTTCCAGGTTTATGGATTTTGGGTAGCAGATAGAATACCCCTGGTCGGGGTTCTAAGCATGTGTCTGCACAGATCTGTTCCTGTGCTTTTTCAGGGAGTTTCTTGAGCAGATGGTGTAGTTTCTTTTGGTTACCCTCAGAGGCTAATGGCCTGTAGAATGTGGTGTTAGAGCTGCCTAGCAGCCTCTTGTTCATATTCCAACTTATTCATGATGACAACAGCATCTCCTTTGTCAGCCTTTTTGATTATGATGTCAGACTTGTTCCTGAGGCTGTTGATGGCGTTATGTTCAGCACGGCTGAGGTTATGGGGCAAGTGATGCTGCTTTTCCACAATTTCAGCCCGTGCATGTTGGCGGAAGCACTCTATGTAGAAGTCCAGTCTGTGGTTTTGACCTTCAGGAGGAGTCCACGCAGAATCCTTCTTTTTGTAGTGTTGGTAGGAAGGATTCTGTGGGTTAGTATATTGTTCAGAGGTCTGTTGGAAATATTCTTTTAGTCGGAGACGTCAAAAGTAGGATTCTCGGTCACCACAGAACTGTATCATGTTCGTGGGCCTGGCGAGACAAAAGAAGAGGCCCCGAGATAGGACAGAGTCTTCTGCCGGGCTAAGAGTATAGCTGGAAAGATTAACAATATTGTTGGGTGGGTTAAGGGAACTACTGTTGTGGCTCCTTGTGGCATGGAGCAGTTTAGATAGTTTAGTGTCCTTTTTCCTTTGTAGAGAAGCAAAGTTTGTGTTGTAAATGGCTTGTCTAGTTTTTGTAAAATCTATCCATGTGGAAGTTTGTGTGGAAGGTTACTTTTACAACTTTACAACATAGTGCAGATGAAGTATAACATAGAAAAGTAGTGAAAACATGCTGACATATATAGGGGTTTGGAATTCAGTTACAATTCCTTTTGAATGGTTGCATTGCTATCAATGATGCGTCATTAATATATCTATTGCAATCAGAATAATATGTCGTAAGGGGACATATTTCTGTCTGAGAATTATGTACCTACTACCATAGTTAGAAGTAATAGCTAACAAGATCGCTTTTAATTTTTAAAGGGTTTTTAAAAAAATCTGGACATACTATTTAAAGGGTGCTCTATAAGAAATCAAATTTTTTGAAAATTTTCAACTCAAAAAAATTAAAGTTGTAGGCTTTTAAATAAAGTTAAATATTTAGCACCTAGAAATGCCAATTAAATCACGTTTTGGAAAAAAAATATTTTTCAGTTTACTTGGACTTGCCTAGTTAGGAATATATTGATAACTTTCAGATCTGTGATTTACCAACACAAATTCTGTACTCAAATTTTCACTCATAAAAAATATTTTAACACTATTTTAAAGTACATCCGCTGTTTGGAGAAAGGTAATATCTGAACTTTATTAAAATAGTTTGAGGATAGGCCCTACGAAAACCCGGATATTTCTCTATATGAGACATTTAAAAACAAAACAAAACAAACCTCATGACATACACAATATAAATCAGTGTGTTTCTTTAAAAAAATGGCTTGTGAGAGTGCTACCACGGTAATTGCTTAGAGGTGTCTCCAAAGAAAATTTTTTCTGCTGAATGTATTAGTACATTAGGACTAACAAAATTAGTAAAATGCATACATTATTGAGAAGATAGTCTATGAAAAATCAGGTATTATAGTCTGAGTACAAGAATAAAAAAATATGGCCAAATCCTACATATGTATGTAGTATTGTAGAAAAAATATATACAATATATTGAGAAAATAGTATGTGTTTTAGGTAATTAAACCCTGTAATATTTACATTTGTACCAGGGGCAGAATTAAGGATGTACGTTCAGTCTTAACTCTGGCACTTCCTGAGTTTCGATGCTTGAATTGTTCTTTTAATAGCTGTGGTTGCTAGAATTTGAACCACAAATGAAATAATAGCTTTATACTAGGATGTAAGCTTAGATGGTCCCGGTCACAGTTTTGGAGTAAACTGCACTTCTGCTCCCTCCATGATATCCTGAAGGGCTCCCTCTTGGGTCTCAGGACTGTAGCTGACACCTCTTTATGGGCAAGGACCTGTGGCACCTCTCTCTAGAGACAGGGGATTTAGGTTTGCAGTCCCCCTGCAATTCATTGTGTTTATTCTAGCGCAGTGGTCACCAACCAGTCGATCGCGATCAATTAGTAGATCCTAGAGGATCTCCCAGTTGATCACAACCTCCAGTGGTGCAGCAGGGGTGCCACTAAGGCAGGGTTCCTGCCTGCCCCGGCCCCATGCCACTCCCGGAAGTGGCCAGCGTGGCCCTGCAGCCCCAGGGGGGAAGGGATCTCCCTCTGTGCCCTGCTCCTGGCTGCAAGCACTACCCCTGTAGTTCCCAATGGCCAGGAATGGGGAGCTGTGGCCAATGGGAGCTGAAGGGGCAGTGCTTGCAGAGAGGGGCAGTGCGTGGAGCCACATGCCCCCCG
This sequence comes from Natator depressus, assembly GCF_965152275.1. NCBI lineage: Eukaryota > Metazoa > Chordata > Testudines > Cheloniidae > Natator > Natator depressus. The sequence goes on along the minus strand of NC_134234.1, from coordinate 203,850,533 downwards.
CCCCCAGGGGCAGCAGGGGCGTGTTGGCCTGTTACAGGAGTGACTTGGGGCTGGGGTAGGCAGGGAGCCTGCCTTAGCGGTAGCCATGCTGCGCCACAGACCAGGAGCCGGCAAAGGTAAGTGCTGCCCGGCGGTAGGCCATACCCCAACCCCTAGCCCTGAGCCCCCTCAGAGTCAGCACCCCATACTCCCTCCTGCACCCCAACCCCCAGCCTTGACCCCCCCCCCGAGCCAGCACCCCAAACTCCCTCCTGCACCCTGACCCCCATCCCAGAGTCAGCACCCTGTACCACCTTCTGTACCCGAACCCCCTGCCACAGCCTGGAGTCCCCTCCTGAACCCAAACTCCCTTCCAGAGCCCGCACCCCTCCTACACCCCAACACTGTGCCCCAGACCAGAGCCGCCTCCTGCACCCAAACTCCCTCCCAGAGCTTGCACCCCTCACCCCCTTTGCACCCCAATCCCCTGCCCCAGGCTCAGTCCAGAGCCCCCTCCCACACTGTGAACCCCTTGGCCCCAGCCCAGAGCCCGCACCCACTTCCGAACCCCAACCCCAGCCTGGTGAAAGTGAGTGAGGAGGCAGGGATGGAGTGAGTGGGGCGGGGCTTTGGGGAAGGGGCGCAGTAGATCCTGGGTTGCCTTTAAATTCAAAAAGGGATCTTGGGTGTAAAAAGGTTGGAGAGAACTGTCCTAGTGGGTCTGACCTTAGTTCAGCACCTGTGGTTCACTCTCCCTCAAGAGATAATGGCAGGGTTACCAGTGACCAGCCAGCTTTCATGGAGCATAGTATGTTTATTTCAGGACAAAACATTACAGAGGAAACACAGCACAAGCCAACAGACAATCTATGCAACATGCTAAGCTTGCCAGGCGTCATCAGTCTGCAACATGGAGACCCTGATATGTTGCCAAAGTCCTTCAAATCCTTCCAACAAGGTTTTGCCTTCTTAGTTATAGTTTCATGTCAGTTGGAGGATCAGAGAGGATCACTGACACAGTTCAGTCTTCCCCTTTATACCAAAAGTCCATTCTTTGTCTGCTGGGCCTCTTGAACCCAGTCTGAACTAGTATGTGCAGTTCTTCTCTGGAGTTGTTTGCCTGTCCTGGGAACTCCCACCCTGCTCTGTGGAGTTAAAATACCATCATTCGCTCACAAAGATGGATATCTAACTAATTATAGATAGATATAAAAGTTTATGAAGAATCTGTCTGTAATGTTTGGCACATAGAATCATAGAATCATAGAATATCAGGGTTGGAAGGGACTCAGGAGGTCATCTAGTCCAACCCCCTGCTCAAAGCAGGACCAATCCCCAATTAAATCATCCCAGCCAGGGCTTTGTCAAGCCTGACCTTAAAAACTTCTAAGGAAGGAGATTCTACCACCTCCCTAGGTAACGCATTCCAGTGTTTCACCACCCTCCTAGTGAAAAAGTTTTTCCTAATATCCAACCTAAACCTCCCCCACTGCAACTTGAGACCATTACTCCTTGTCCTGTCATCTTCTACCACTGAGAATAGTCTAGAACCATCCTCTTTGGAACCACCTCTCAGGTAGTTGAAAGCAGCTATCAAATCCCCCCTCATTCTTCTCTTCTGCAGACTAAACAATCCCAGTTCCCTCAGCCTCTCCTCATAAGTCATGTGTTCCAGACCCCTAATCATTTTTGTTGCCCTTCGCTGGACTCCCTCCAATTTATCCACATCCTTCTTGTAGTGTGGGGCCCAAAACTGGACACAGTACTCCAGATGAGGCCTCACCAATGTCGAATAGAGGGGAACGATCACGTCCCTCGATCTGCTCGCTATGCCCCTACTTATACATCCCAAAATGCCATTGGCTTTCTTGGCAACAAGGGCACACTGCTGACTCATATCCAGCTTCTCGTCCACTGTAACCCCTAGGTCCTTTTCCGCAGAACTGCTGCCTAGCCATTCGGTCCCTAGTCTGTAGCTGTGCATTGGGTTCTTCCGTCCTAAGTGCAGGACCCTGCATTTATCCTTATTGAACCTCATCAGGTTTCTTTTGGCCCAATCCTCCAATTTGTCCAGGTCCCTCTGTATCCTATCTCTGCCCTCCAACGTATCTACCACTCCTCCCAGTTTAGTATCATCCGCAAATTTGCTAAGAGTGCAATCCACACCATCCTCCAGATCATTTATGAAGATATAGAACAAAACCGGCCCCAGGACCGACCCCTGGGGCACTCCACTTGACACCGGCTGCCAACTAGACATGGAGCCATTGATCACTACCCGTTGAGCCCGACAATCTAGCCAACTTTCTACCCACCTTATAGTACATTCATCCAGCCCATACTTCTTTAACTTGCTGACAAGAATACTGTGGGAGACAGTGTCAAAAGCTTTGCTAAAGTCAAGAAACAATACATCCACTGCTTTCCCTTCATCCACAGAATCAGTAATCTCATCATAGAAGGCGATTAGATTAGTCAGGCATGACCTTCCCTTGGTGAATCCATGCTGACTGTTCCTGATCACTTTACTCTCGTCTAAGCGCTTCAGGATTGATTCCTTGAGGACCTGCTCCATGATTTTTCCGGGGACTGAGGTGAGGCTGACCGGCCTGTAGTTCCCAGGATCCTCCTTCTTCCCTTTTTTAAAGATTGGCACTACATTAGCCTTTTCCAGTCATCCGGGACTTCCCCCGTTCGCCACGAGTTTTCAAAGATAATGGCCAATGGCTCTGCAATCACATCCGCCAATTCCTTTAGCACTCTCGAATGCAACTCGTCCGGCCCCATGGACTTGTGCACGTCCAGCTTTTCTAAATAGTCCCTAACCACCTCTTTCTCCACAGAGGGCTGGCCATCTACTCCCCATGTTGCGATGCCCAGCGCAGCAGTCTGGGAGCTGTCCTTGTTAGTGAAGACAGAGGCAAAAAAAGCATTGAGTATGTTAGCTTTTTCCACATCCTCTGTCACTAGGTTGCCTCCCTCATTCAGTAAGGGGCCCACACTTTCCTTGGCTTTCTTCTTGTCGCCAACATACCTGAAGAAACCCTTCTTGTTACTTTTGACATCTCTTGCTAGCTGCAGCTCCAGGTGCGATTTGGCCCTCCTGATTTCATTCCTACATGCCCGAGCAATATTTTTATACTCTTCCCTGGTCATATGTCCAACCTTCCACTTCTTGTAAGCTTCTTTTTTATGTTTAAGATCCGCTAGGATTTCACCATTAAGCCAAGCCGGTCGCCTGCCATATTTACTATTCTTTCGACTCATCGGGATGGTTTGTCCCTGTAACCTCAACAGGAATTCCTTGAAATACAGCCAGCTCTCCTGGACTCCTTTCCCCTTCATGTTAGTCCCCCAGGGGATCTTACCCATCTGCTCCCTGAGGGAGTCAAAGTCTGCTTTCCTGAAGTCCAGGGTCTATATCCTGCTGTTTACCTTTCTTCCCTGTGCCAGGATCCTGAACTCGACCATCTCATGGTCACTGCCTCCCAGATTCCCATCCGCTTTTGCTTCCCCCACTAATTCTTCCCTGTTTGTGAGCAGGAGGTCAAGAAAAGCTCCCCCCCTAGTTGGCTCGTCTAGGACTTGCACCAGGAAATTGTCCCCTACGCTTTCCAAAAACTTCCTGGATTGTCTATGCACCGCTGTATTGCTCTCCCAGCAGATATCAGGAAAATTAAAGTCGCCCATGAGAACCAGGGCGTGCGATCTAGTAGCTTCTGCGAGTTGCCGGAAGAAAGCCTCATCCACCTCATCCCCCTGATCCGGTGGTCTATAGCAGACTCCCACCACTACATCACTCTTGTTGCTCACACTTCTAAACTTAATCCAGAGACACTCAGGTTTTTCTGCAGTTTCGTACCGGAGCTCTGAGCAGTCATACTGCTCCCTTACATACAGTGCTACTCCCCCACCTTTTCTGCCCTGCCTGTCCTTCCTGAACAGTTTATAACCATCCATGACAGTACTCCAGTCATGTGAGTTATCCCACCAAGTCTCTGTTATTCCAATCACGTCATAATTCCCTGACATCACCAGGACCTCCAGTTCTCCCTGCTTGTTTCCAAGGCTTTGTGCATTCGTATATAAGCACTTGAGAGAACCTGCTGATCGCCCCTCATTCTCAGTATGAGGCAGGAGCCCTCCCCTCACAGACGTTCCTGCCTGTCCTTCCTCCCGGTATCCCGTTTTCCCACTTACTTCAGGGCTTTGGTCTCCTTCCCCCGGTGAACCTAGTTTAAAGCCCTCCTTACTAGGTTAGCCAGCCTGCTCGCGAAGATGCTCTTCCCTCTCTTCGTAAGATGGAGCCCGTCTCTGCCCAGCACTCCTCCTTCATGGAACACCATCCCATGGTCAAAGAATCCAAAGCCTTCTCTCCGACACCACCTGCGTAGCCATTCGTTGACTTCCACGATTCGACGGTCCCTGCCCTGGCCTTTTCCTTCCACGGGGAGGATGGACGAGAACACCACTTGCGCCTCAAACTCCTTTATCCTTCTTCCCAGAGCCACGTAGTCCGCGGTGATCCGCTCAAGGTCATTCTTGGCAGTATCATTGGTGCCCACGTGGAGAAGCAGGAAGGGGTAGCGATCCGAGGGCTTGATGAGTCTCGGCAGTCTCTCCGTCACATCGCGAATCTTAGCCCCTGGCAAGCAGCAGACTTCTCGGTTTTCCCGGTCAGGGCGGCAGATAGATGACTCAGTCCCCCGGAGGAGAGAGTCCCCGACCACCACCACCCGCCTCCTTCTCTTGGGAGTGGTGGTCGTGGAACCCCCAACCTCAGGACATTGCATCTCATGCCTTCCAACCAGCGGAGTCTCCTTCTGCTTTCTCCCCCCAGACGTATCGTCTGGTCCACTCTCCGCAATGGTACCTGTGGAGAGAACATGAAAGCGGTTAGTTACCTGTGTCTGCGTTGCTGGAACCCGGACATTCCCCCTTCTTCTTCTGGAGGTCACATGTTGCCAAGCTTCTTCACTGGCCTCTTGGCTCCGCTGTGCAACCTGCTCTAAATCTTTAGAGCTTTGCGCTTGTAGAAGCATATCCTGACGTTTGTCCAGAAAATCCTCAGATTCTCGTATGCAACGCAGGGTCGTTATCTGTTGCTCCAGACCTTCAATCTTCTCTTCCAGTATGGAGACCAGCTTGCACTTTGTACAGACAAAGTCGCTTCTGTCCTGTGGAAGAAAGACAAACATGGCACATCCAGTGCAGGTCACAACAGCTGAACCCGCCCCTTCCATATCACCTTCCTACTATGAGCTTCCTCAGAGAAGTTGACAAGATGTAAGCCTCACTGGGCTCACCCCAGGCGAACTCCCAGGCAAACTCCTGCTGTGTGCTGCTCTGCTGTCCCCCGCTGCTCAGCTGGTTCGCCGCTGCTCAGCTGGTTCGCGAAGCTCTGGCTATTTTTAAACAGCCAGGCTTCCCTGAAACAAACAAGCAGACAGCCCCAAGGCCCGCCCCCTGCAGGCTACCAGCCAATCAGACACTCGCTCAGGCTCTCACACTGCCCTCCCAGCAAACACACACACATCTTTTGACGTTTCTGTGCTTCCAAGGTCTCACGTCTGTCAGTCTCTATTTAATTGCAATTTAATGTTAATAGAGTAGAAAGGGAGCAATGTTGTCATCTTAAAGAGTAGAACTTCTGTATTGGCAATTTACTGATCAAATATTTCATACAGAGGCCATAGTTTGTTTCCTGGTTATACAGCATTTTTCTGACTGTAGCATAGGTCAAGACATTTAGCAACATAAGAGTATTATTATACTGGGGAATCAAGAATGCTGCCTGACTTGTAAAGAGATAATTTTTAGTTTAAATTATATTATTTTTGCATGTTCAAACTGATATTACAGAGGAAAATGGATCTAACTTTTTAGAACTGAAGTTAAATTAATGAATGTAATTTTCATGTTCCAGGGATGGTAACAGTTTTCTCTAACCGTCTGGGATGGCACAACATGGAACAGTTGCTCTCCCAGTTCCAGAGTCGCCTCACCTTTGGTGTCCAGAGGGAGCTGTGTGACCTGGTTCGGGTATCTCTGCTGAATGCGCAGCATGCCAGAGCTCTTTATAATGCTGGCTTCATCACAGTGGCTGATCTTGCTAAAGGAAATACTGCTGAAGTGGAAACTGCCCTGAAGAATGCTGTACCGTTCAAAAGGTGAGAGATCAACAAGTTGTCAACCTGGACATCTGTTTGAGTGCATTCCTTTCCACTATAAATGGAGTTAACAGTTATTCAGTCTTGACTGTATAGTTCCAAGAGTACTTCTAATGAATTAGAGCATGTGGTGGTTATAGGATGAGTTTGGGCGTCCTGAGTTCTGTTCCTTACTTTTCTTTTGACCCACTGTATAGCCTTGGGAAAGTCACTTTATCTCTCAGAGTACTGTATGTCTACACTGCACTAAAATATCTGGGGCTGGCCTGTATCAGCTGGCTTGGGCTGTGGAGCTGAGTCTGGACTCTGGGACGCTCCCCACTTTTGGGGTTCCAGAGCCCAGGCTCCAGTCAGAGCCTAAATGTCTACACTGCAGTTTTATCGCCCCACAGCTCAAGTTGCACAAGCCTTAGTCGGCTGAGCCAGGCCAGTCACGGGTGTTTTATTGCAGTGTAGACTTACCCTCAGTGTCTGTTTCACCCCCTGTTGAACAGGGATGATACTTCTCTTCTCATCAGGAGTGTTCTAATTAATTAATCCTATGTTGTAACAGTCTGAGATCCTCTACTAGTGTTATGTTAGAGAAAACTACTAGTACAGAGTACTATTGTAAAGATTTAACTGGACAGCTGTAAATTTGTGAGCTGGTTTGTCAGCAGAAGGAACGCCAACTAGAAACTTATAAATTAAATTTTGCATACCCAGTAAGAGCCATATTAATTATGGAGGTGTCTGTACATTTCTTATTTAAATGTAAGTTGTCACTTGAAGAGGCTGCTAATTATTTTACTGGTGTAATTCCACTATGCTTTGTGGGGGTTTTGTGAAGTTTGTGCTTGGGATACCCTTTTAAACTAAACCATTGGCCAAACTAACACTGTAATAAAGCAAAAGTTTCTGTCCATTCAAAAAGTAACCCATACGGCATGTCTACACAGGTGAACTAAGTTAAATCCCTGCAGAGAGCCTGTTCTCACACTCAAAACTGATATAGTTGTTAGGTGTTCCATTATAACATGAACATGGTTTCTTCTTCGAGTGATTGCTCATATTGATTCCAATTAGGTGTGTGTGTGCTGCGTGCACAGTTGTCGGAAAGTTTTTCCCCTAGCAGCACCCTCTGGTTGGCTGTGGAGCCCCCTGGAGTGGCGCCTTCATGGCGCTCAATATATGAGCCTACTTACCCGGTGCCTCCTCAGTTCCTTCTTACCACCAGTGACGGTCGTTGGAACTGTGGTGACTCGCTCGCCTCGTTTTCCGTAGCTTTCAGTTTAGTTTAGTTCACAGTTATTCCTAGCCCCGTTAAGTTTAATTTTAGTGTTTTCAGTTACAGCAGATGATTGTTGGGGGTGGGGAGGGTCTTCCCTTTCACCCCGACTGTGTTCCCCTTTGGGACTTGGGGTATGCCTAAATCCCAAGGGTTCAAATCCTGCAAGTACTGCAATAAGCCCATGCCAACGGGCGACCCCCTGCATGACGCTTGCTTAGTGTCTGGGGGAAGCACACCAAATGGACAAATGCAGGATTTGTAAAGGGTTTTGCCCCAGACCAAAAAAGGAGGGAGACTTTTGCCTCAAGCAGCTCCTTATGGAGGCAGCACTTAGACTGCAACCTACGTCGGCATGGCAAGACCCGGCACCTAGCTTATCGGTGCGCAGCGCCCGGGCGGCAGTGATAGAAGTGGCACCATGGAAGGACTCTGGGAGAGACCTGTGGCATTCCCATTTCCTGATGCAGGAGCAGCACTGGAAGCAGGGGGGGAATGGATCTCTGACTCAGAGACCCACCCCTTTGGAGCCGGCCAATGGGGTGTGTCCCAGAGAAAAGCACCCGGGGCCAAAGACTTTGGAGCCGGCACCATCGACTTCGGCCGCACAAGGGGGGGGACCGTCGCGTCCGGTGCCATTGGACTCCCCAAGACAGGTCATTGAGGAGATGGAATTGCCATCCACCCTGGACACCTTTGAGGCCATGAGGGACCTCATCGCCATAATGGCACTGCAGTCCCCGGTCCTTCAAGTCAAGCCTCCAGTACTGCAATGTGTGGCACCGTCTCGAGGCAAACTGGCAATGCTCCATCCCTCAGCACCGCTCCTCAGAGTCCTGGCGCCAGTCACACTTGCAGCGCTGCTCCAGGTTGCGCCAGCCCTCCCAATCGTGACTCCAATCCTCACACCGATTCCCCGTTGTGCAGCAGGTCCCGCTTCCGGCACCGGTCATCCTAGCACTGGTCCGCATCCCCGCACAAACCCTGATCATGGCACTGCTCTCCAGCCTCGCAGCGCCGCTCAGTGCCACCTTGGCCATCACAGTCCCGATCCCCGTTTTCAGACTCAGAGACAGGTCTAGATACTCAGAGCGGGGCTGGCTCCAGTCAGGCTGTGGAAGACCTGAGGTGGGGGCCTGTGCAGTGGCAGGGACTAATGCAGTGGCCATTTTGGACTATGTGGGCGTACCACCAGGCCCAGGGCACCCAATCCAAAGGTTCCTGTTTGGCGACCTCTGAACCACGGGTGCTGGAGGCATCAGCCAGTCGTCCCACCTCCTCAGCACCCCTAGGGGTACTGGTCGCACTACATCCCCTGGAACTAACACCTGTTCCTGAGCCTGATCCAGGTGTGGTTGGCCCCAACAGAGAGGCGCGACAGGATGCTCTTGGAGACCAAGAGGGTCAGGAGGACCCTGTTCCCCCATTAGCCTCCTCATCATCCTCCCCAGACGAGGTGATTGCAGGCACCTCCATCTCTGGACTGCCCCCCATAGACAGCCATGCCCGCCAGGACCACCGTCGCATGGTGGCATGAAATATGGGCTTGCAGGCCGAGGAGGTGGTGGAGTTGGAGGACCTGATGGTCGACATACTGGCCCCGGAAGGCCCGTCGAGGGTGGCTCTACCCGTCATCAAGACCATACAGGCCAGTGCTAAGACTTGGAGGAGAGGAAGGTGATCAGGAAGAATCAACATGGATTCACCAAGGGCAAGTCCAAGGGCGTTACCTAGGGAGGTGGAAGAATCTCCTTCCTTAGAAGTTTTTAAGGTCAGGCTTGACAAAGCCCTGGCTGGGATGATTTAATTGGGGATTGGTCCTGCTTTGAGCAGGGGGTTGGACTAGATGACCTCCTGAGGTCCCTTCCAACCCTGATATTCTATGATTCTATGAAGTCATTCCTGACCAACCTGATTGCCTTCTATGGTGAGATAATTGGCTCTGTGGATATGGGGGAAATGGTGGATGTGATATATCTTGACTTTAGCAAAGCTTTTGATACCGTCTCCCACAGTATTCTTGCCAGCAAGTTAAAAAAGTTTGGATTGGATGAATGGACTATAAGGTGGATAGAGAGCTGGCTAGATTGTTGGGCTCAACGGCTAGTGATCAATGGCTCGATGTCTAGTTGGCAGCCGGTATCAAGCGGAGTGCCCCAGGGGTCAGTCCTGGGGCCAGTTTTGTTTTACATCTTTATTAATGATCTGGATGATGGGATTAATTGCACCCTCAGCAAGTTCACAGATGACATTGGGGGGGAGAGGTAGATATGCTGGAGGGTAGGGATAGGGTGCAGAGTGACCTAGATAAATTGGAGGATTGGGCCAAAAGAAATCTGATGAGGTTCAACAAGGACAAGTGCAGAGTCCTACACTTAGGAAGGAAGAATCTCATGCACTCCTACAGGCTGGGGACCGGCTGGCTAAACAGCAGTTCTGCAGAAAAAGACCCAGGGATTACAGTGGACGAGAAGCTGCATGAGAGTCAGCAGTGTGCTCTTGTTGCCGAGAAGGCTGTATTGAGCTGTATTAGTAGGAGCATTGCCAGCAGATGGAGGGAAGTGATTATTCCCCTCTATTTGGCACTGGTGAGGCCATACCTGGAGTACTGTGTCCAGTTTTGGTTCCCCCACTACAGAAGGGATGTGGACAAATTGGAGAGACTCCAGCCGAGGGTAATGAAAATGATTTAGGGAACTGGGGTACATGACTTACGAGGAGAGGCTGAGGGAACTGGGCTTATGTAGTCTGCAGAAGAGAAGAGTGAGGGGGGATTTGATAGCAGCCTTCAGCTACCTGAAGGGGGGTTCCAAAGAGGATGGAGCTCTGCTGTCCTCAGTGGTGGTAGATGACACAACAAGGAGCAATGGTCTCAAGTTGCAGAGCGGGAGGTCTAGGCTGGATATTAGGAAAAACTATTTCACTAGGAGGGTGGTGAAGCACTGGAATGGGTTACCTAAGGAGGTGGTGGAATCTCCATTCTTAGAGGTTTTTAAGGCCCAGTTTGACAAAGCCCTGGCTGGGATGATTTAGTTGGTGTTGGTCCTGCTTTGATCAGGGGGTTGGACTAGATGACCCTAATATTCTGTGATTCTAAGACCATTTGGCAGACCCTGGCCTCTATCCCTCCCACTGCGAAGGGTGTTGAAAGGAACTATTTTGTCCCATCTCAGGGGTGCGAATAGCTCTTCACACACCCGCAGCTTTACTCATTGGTGGTGGCTGCAGTAAATGAAAAGGAGAAGCAGGGACAACAAGCCCTAGCACCCAAGTCCAAGGATGCCAAGTGCTAGATTTATTGGGGCGCAAAGAGTATTCCACAAGGAGGTTGCAACTCAGGATTGCCAACCAGCAGGCAATTCTGAGTAGATACAGCTTCAACTCCTGGAACTTGATGCTCAAGTTTAAGGAGCTGGTGCCAACAGAGTCCAGGGAGGAGTTTCGAGCGATAGAGGAGGAGGGCAAGGCAGTGGCACGGACCTCTTTACAGGCCTCGCTGGACACTGCAGACTCAGCGGCGCTCACCTTGTCCTCCGGTATTGCCATGAGGTGTAGCTCATGGCTGCAGGCCTCGGGACTCCTGCCCAAGGTTCAACAGACCATGCAGGACCTGCCTTTTGATGGGGCAGGCCTGTTTGCGGAGCAGACTGACTCTAGGCTGCATAGCCTAAAGGACTCCAGGGCTACCATGAAATCCTTGGGTGTGCACACCCCGGCAACCCAACATTAACATTTCAAGCCGCAGCAGAAGCAGCAAGGCTCCTATCCTCCTCAGCTAAGACAGGACTTCTACAGGAGAAGGGGCAGGAATGGCAAATGAAAGCCTTCCCACCCCCCGCCCGGCCAGGGCCTGGGCCTGACTAAGCCATCATTGGGTTCCAAGCAGGCCTTTTGAAGGTGAGCCCAAGGATGGCGTGCCAGCCTCAATTCCGGATCCTTCCCCACCTTTCTTGAATTGTCTGTCCCACTTCGACTGTGCTTGGTCCCAAATAATTTCAGACCGCTGGGTTCTCCATACGGTAGAAGTGGGATATTCTCTCCAATTCTGCACCTACCCTCCCTCCCACTCCCCTTTTCCCATCCCTCTTCAGGGACCCTTCCCACAAGCAACTCCTTATCCAGGAGGCATGGGCGCTCCTTGCCATTGGAGCAGTGGAGAAGGTTCCTCAGGAACTCTGGGGCAAGGGAATTTATTCCCAATACTTCCTAATCCCCAAAGCCAAGGGGGGTCTCAGATCCATTCTAGATCTGCGAGGACTCAACAAGTTCATGGTGAAGTTGAAGTTCCGCATGGTCTCCCTGGGCACAATTATTCCTTCTCTGGATCCGGGAGACTAGATCCGCCCTCAAGATGAAAGATGCATACTTCCATATAGCTATTCGGCCTGCACACAGGCGATTCTTACAGTTCGTGGTCGACCACAAACATTATCAATTTACGGTCCTTTCATTTGGCCTTTCAACATCCCCCCATGTGTTCACCAAGCGCATGTCGGTCAATGCAGGTGCAGGTAAACTCCCTTCTTCAACGACTGGCTGCTCTGGGGCCGCACCAGGGGGCAGGTGGAGTCTCAAGTCCGATTGGTCAGATCCACATTCGAGAGAATGGTTCTCCTCCTCAATTTGAGCAAGTCAACCTTGGCACTGACCCAAAGAATAGAATTAATTGGGGCAGTGTTGGACTTGGTTCAGGCAAGATCACTTTTGCCAGAGTCCTGATTCCAAGCCTCTGACAATACCCGACCATCACAGTAAGGGGATGCCTGAGTCTCCTCGGCCGCATGGCAGCCTGCACTTACGTGACTTGGCATTCCAGACTGAGGCTCAGGCCTCTACAGGCGTGCCTCGCTTCGGCCTATCGCCCAGGATGTGACAGTCTGAATTCAGTGGTCCCGGTCCCGGAGCAGGTGCTCGAGTCAGGTGCTTGAGTCAGTGGTGGCTCGATCCTCGGACAGTGTGCAAAGGAGTCCCCTTCAACAGCCCTCAGCCTTCCTTGTCCCTAGTAATGGACGCATCACCTCTGGGATGGGGAGCGCATTTGGGAGACCTCCAAATGCACGGCCTTTGGTCGCAGGACGAGCTCTCCCTACATATCAACATCAAGGAGCTGAGGACAGTGCCACTAGCATGCCAGACCTTTCAGGCCTGACTACAAAGTCAGTGCGTAGCAGTTCTGATGGACAACACCACTGACCTGTTTTACATCAACAAGCAGGGTGGAGCCCGGTCCTCTTCTCTATGTCGGGAAGCCCTCCAGCTGTGGGAGTTCTGCATAGCCCGCTCCATTCACCTGGAAGCATCCTATCTACCAGGAGTTCAGAACGCACTGGCGGACCACCTCAGCAGGTCCTTCCGCAATCACGAGTGGTCCATCTGGCCGGATGTCATACACTTCATCTTCCAAAGGTTGGGGTTTCCCCAGGGGTCGATCTGTTCGCCACCCGGAGCAACAGAAAGTGCCCGATGTTCTGCTCCTTCCAGAAACAGAGCCCGGGCTCAATCACACATTTCTGCTACCATGGAGAGGCCGCCTACTCTATGCCTTTTCTCTCTCGTGCACAAGGCTCTACTCAAGGTCCGCTGGGACGGGGCAGAGATAATTGTGGTGGCACCAATGTGGCCTTGACGACATTGGTACACCACACTCCTGGAACTGTCAGTGGACACCCCAATCACGTTGCCTCTCCTTCCTGACCTGATCACTCAGGACCATGGTCGTCTTCATCACCCCGACCTGCAGTCCCTTCACCTCATGGCTTGGAAGCTTCATGGCTGAACCCCATGGAGCTTCTGTGCTCAGAACATGTAAGGGAGGTCCTACTCGGCTGCAGGAAGCCCTCCACTAGAGCCGCATACCTAGCAAAGTGAAAAAGATGTACTTGTTGGTGTGACCAACGTCGTACAGCCCCTCTCCAGGCACCTATACTTCTTATCTTAGAGTACCTTCTGCACCTGAAACAGCAAGGCCTGGCAGCGTCCTTCATAAAGGTATGCCTCGCTACTATCTCGGCTTTCTGCCAGGGAGTGTCTGGACGCTTCATCTTTGCCAACCCTATTGTTGATCGATTTCTCAAGGGTCTGGAACAGCTACATCCCCAGATCAGGCAGCCTGTCCCTGGGTGGGACCTTAACCTGGTCCTCTTCAGGCTAATGGGGGTCCCCATCTGAACCGCTGGCAACTTGCTCCCTTCTCTATCTGTCCTGGAAGGTAGCCTTTCTTGTCACCATTACTTCAGCAAGGAGGGTGTCTGATTTAAAGGCCCTTACCTCAGACCCACCTCATATGGTTTTCCATAGGGATAAGGTGCAACTCAGACCTCACCCAGCCTTTCTTCCTAAGGTTGTGTCACGCTTCCACACTAGTCAGGATATTTTCCTGCCTGGTTTTTATCCTAAGCATCATGCCAGTAGCTGTGAGCAGAGGCTGCACTCCCTGGATATTCGGCAAGCACTCGCCTTTTACATTGAGCGCACTAAGCCGTTCAGAAAGTCGAACCAGTTGTTCGTAGCTGTGGCAGACCGGATGAAAGGACTCCTGGTGTCGTCTCAAAGAATATCTTCCCGGATCATGTCATGCATCCGCACATCCTAAGAGCTGGCCAAAATACCAGCCCCGGCTCTTACGGCACACTCCACAAGGGCTCAGGCCTCATCTGCTCTGTTCCTGGCCTAGGTCCCACTACAAGAAATCTGCAGGGCAGCAACTTGGTCCTCAGTAGATATGTTCACATCTCATTACACTCATTACACGTCCAGCATGCCAGAGATGATGCAGCTTTCGACAGAGCGGTGCTACAATCAGCGTTTCCTTAACTCCGACCCCACTGCCTAGGTAAGGCTTGGAAGTCACGTAATTGGAATTGATATGAGCAATCACTTGAAGAAAAAACGGTTTCTCACCTTCTTGTAACTGTTGTTCTTCGAGATGTGTTGCTCATATCCATTCCAAACCCACCTGCGACAGTGTTGCTCATATCCATACCCTCTGTCGGAGTAACTGGCAAGAAGGAACTGAGGAGGTGCCAGGTCGGCAGGGTCATATATTGAGCGCCATGAAGGTGCCACTCCAGGGGGCTCCACAGCCGACCCGACTGGTGCTGCTAGGGGAAAAAACTTTCTGACAACTCGGCACGCGCACCCCTAATTGGAATGGATATGAGCAACACATCTCGAAGAACAACAGTTATGAGAAGGTAAGTAACTGGTTTTTACCCGCAGTTTCTCTAAAGTTTGTATGGACTACATCAAAGGAAAATTATATTGGTGGCTTTGATCCACTTCCTAGTAAACAGCTGTCCCTATGAAAAAATCCTAATTGTTCACCTTGAGATCCTTTGTGCATAGCACTCATTTAAATTAATGGTCACTCCCCACATAGTGGGCTTTCAGGACTGTGCTAATTGTGAGCTGACATAGTAGAACAATGTTAGGGGGCTTATTCCTTCACCCACTTACTTCCCTGGTCCTCCTCGCATGAACAGAGAGGCGCAATACCTGAAGTCCAAAGGTGCAAACAGTTCGATGTTTATTGGGGTGAACTTCTAGCAAGCATGATTCCAGTTTCCTTCCTTAGTGTCCCCCTTCCCAGCTCTGACACCACAGAGCCTTACCTGTGTCCCTGTTCCCTTCCCCCCCCTTTAGCAAAACATTATTCCAATTTTCCCACCCCCATTCCGTTCCCATTCCCTCCCTTAGCAAAGCATGATTCCAATTCCCCACCCCCATTCCCTGTTCCCATTTCCCCCCCGCCCCTTACTTCCTGATTGACTGCAGACTATATAGTAAAACTTGAATTCTGCTTAGCTATACCTTAACCAATCATTTTCCTGAAATTTAACTAACCAGTCCTAACATATTGTAACATGATTATGTAACCAATTATATCCCACCACCTTAATTAGTTTACACCCAGCAAAATTAATTATACAGCAGACAGAAACAATCACAGAACCAGACAGAGACCA
Organism: Natator depressus; assembly: GCF_965152275.1. Taxonomy (NCBI): domain Eukaryota; kingdom Metazoa; phylum Chordata; order Testudines; family Cheloniidae; genus Natator; species Natator depressus. Next base: position 203,835,153 of record NC_134234.1, on the reverse strand, counting down.
TGCAAATAAACAATAGCAAAGTGGGAACTATAATGACAAAACAATACAGAAGTGAGGATTTCACATCCCAGCAATTGATAAGTGAGTTCTTGCCAGACAGGATGCTATCAGACTGTTTCCTTTTACATCCTCTAGGCACTTCCCTTTCTCTGGAGGCAATAGGCATTATCAGGACAGGATTGTATTCCTAATAGCCCAATAGCACCTTATTTCAATGTGACAAGTTTGGAATGTGAGGATGTGACCGTTCGCTTCCCAGCTTATGGCTGCCTCCGCTGCTTAGCCAAAGGCCTTAGCCTAAGAACAGGGCCTCAGACTGTCACAGGCAGGGTATGTCTACACTACGAAATTAGGTTGAATTTATAGAAGTCGTTTTTTTAGAAATCGGTTTTATATATTCGAGTGTGTGTGTCCCCACAGAAAATGCTCTAAGTGCATTAAGTGCATTAACTCGGTGGAGTGCTTCCACAGTACCGAGGCTAGAGTCGACTTCCGGAGTGTTGCACTGTGGGTAGCTATCCCACAGTTCCCGCAGTCTCTGCTGCCCATTGGAATTCTGGGTTGAGATCCCAATGCCTGATGGGGCTAAAACATTGTCGCGGGTGGTTCTGGGTACATATCGTCAGGCCCCCGTTCCCTCCCTCCCTCCGTGAAAGCAAGGGCAGACAATCGTTTCACGCCTTTTTTCCTGAGTTATCTGTGCAGACGCCATGCCACGGTAAGCATGGAGCCCACTCAGCTCACTGTCACCGTATGTCTCCTGGGTGCTGGCAAACACGGTACTGCATTGCTACACAGTAGCAGCAACCCATTGCCTTGTGGCAGCAGACGGTGCAATAGGACTGGTAGCCGTCATCATCATGTCCGAGGTGCTCCTGGTCGCCTGTGTGAGGTCGATCAGGAGCACCTGGGCAGACATGGGCGCAGGGACTAAATTTGAAGTGACTTGTTCAAGTCATTCTCTTTAGTCCTGTAGTCAGTCCTATTGAACCATCTTATGGTGAGCAGGCAGGTGATATGGATTGCTAGCAGTCCTATTGCATCATCTTCTGCCGGGCAGGCAAGAGATGAGGATGGCTAGCAGTCGTATTGTACCATCTTCTGCCGAGCAGCCCTGAGATGTGGATGGCATGCAGTCCTTCTGCACCGTCTGCTGACAGCCAAAGATGTAAAAGATAGATGGAGTGTATCAAAACAAGAAATAGACCAGATTTGTTTTGTACTCATTTGCTTTCCCCCCCTCCCCCATCTAGGGGACTCATTCCTCTAGGTCACACTGCAGTCACTCACAGAGAAGGTGCAGCGAGGTAAATCTAGCCACGTATCAATCAGAGGCCAGACTAACCTCCTTGTTCCAATAAGAACAATAACTTAGGTGCACCATTTCTTATTGGACCCCTCCGTGAAGTCCTGCCTGAAATACTCCTTGATGTAAAGCCACCCGCTTTGTTGATTTTAGCTCCCTGAAGCCAACCCTGTAAGCCATGTCGTCAGTCGCCCCTCCCTCCGTCAGAGCAACGGCAGACAATCGTTCCGCGCCTTTTTTCTGTGCGGACGCCATACCAAGGCAAGCATGGAGGCCGCTCAGCTCACTTTGGCAATTAGGAGCACATTCAACACCACACGCATTATCCAGCAGTATATGCAGCACCAGAACCTGGCAGAGCGATACCGGGCGAGGAGGCGACGTCAGTGCGGTCACGTGAGTGATCAGGACATGGACACAGATTTCTCTGAAAGCATGGGCCCTGCCAATGCATGCATCATGGTGCTAATGGGGCAGGTTCATGCTGTGGAACGCCGATTCTGGGCTCGGGAAACAAGCACAGACTGGTGGGACCGCATAGTGTTGCAGGTCTGGGACGATTCCCAGTGGCTGCGAAACTTTTGCATGCGTAAGGGCACTTTCATGGAACTTTGTGACTTGCTTTCCCCTGCCCTGAAGCGCATGAATACCAAGATGAGAGCAGCCCTCACAGTTGAGAAGCGAGTGGCGATAGCCCTGTGGAAGCTTGCAACGCCAGACAGCTACCGGTCAGTTGGGAATCAATTTGGAGTGGGCAAATCTACTGTGGGGGCTGCTGTGATGCAAGTAGCCCACGCAATCAAAGATCTGCTGATATCAAGGGTAGTGACCCTGGGAAATGTGCAGGTCATAAGTGGATGGCTTTGCTGCAATGGGATTCCCTACCTGTGGTGGGGCCATAGACGGAACCCATATCCCTATCTTGGCACTGGAGCACCAAGCCGGCGAGTACATAAACCGCAAGGGGTACTTTTCAATAGTGCTGCAAGCTCTGATGGATCACAAGGGACGTTTCACCAACATCAACGTGGGATGGCCGGGAAAGGTACATGACGTTTGCATCTTCAGGAACTCTGGTCTGTTTCAAAAGCTGCAGGAAGGGACTTTATTCCCAGACCAGAAAATAACCGTTGGGGATGTTGAAATGCCTATAGTTATCCTTGGGGACCCAGCCTACCCCTTAATGCCATGGCTCATGAAGCCGTACACAGGCAGCCTGGACAGTAGTCAGGAGCTGTTCAACTACAGGCTGAGCAAGTGCAGAATGGTGATAGAATGTGCATTTGGACATTTAAAGGCGCGCTGGCGCAGTTTACTAACTCGGTTAGACCTCAGCGAAACCAATATTCCCACTGTTATTACTGCTTGCTGTGCGCTCCACAATTTCTGTGAGAGTAAGGGGGAGATGTTTATGGCGGGTTGGGAGGTTGGGGCAAATTGCCTGGCTGCTGGTTACGCGCAGCCAGACACCAGGGCGGTTAGAAGAGCACAGGAGGGCGCGGTACGCATCAGAGAAGCTTTGAAAACCAGTTTCATGACTGGCCAGGCTACGGTGTGAAAGTTGTGTTTGTTTCTCCTTGATGAAACCCCCTGCCCCTTGGTTCACTCTACTTCCCTGTAAGCTAACCACCTTCCCCTCCTCCCTTCGATCACCGCTTGCAGAGGCAATAAAGTCATTGTTGCTTCACATTCATGCATTCTTTATTCATTCATCACACAAATAGGGGGATGACTACCAAGGTAGCCCAGGAGGGGTGGTGGAGGAGGGAAGGAAAATGCCACACAGCACTTTAAAAGTTTACAACTTTAAAATTTATTGAATGCCAGCCTTCTGTTTTTTGGGCAATCCTCTGTGGTGGAGTGGCTGGTTGGCCGGAGGCCCCCTCACCGCGTTCTTGGGCATCTGGGTGTGGAGGCTATGGAACTTGGGGAGGAGGGCGGTTGGTTACACAGGGGCTGTAGTGGCAGTCTGTGCTCCAGCTGCCTTTGCTGCAGCTCAGCCATACACTGGAGCATACTGGTTTGATCCTCCAGCAGCCTCATCATTGAATCCTGCCTCCTCTCATCATGCTGCCGCCACATTTGAGCTTCAGCCCTGTCTTCAGCCCGCCACCTACTCTCTTCAGCCCGCCACCTCTCCTCCCGGTCATTTTGTGCTTTCCTGCACTCTGACATTATTTGCCTCCACGCATTCGTCTGTGCTCTGTCAGTGTGGGAGGACAGCATGAGCTCAGAGAACATGTCATCACGAGTGCGTTTTTTTTTTTTCTTTCTAATCTTCACTAGCCTCTGGGAAGGAGAAGATCCTGTGATCCTTGAAACACATGCAGCTGGTGGAGAAAAAAAAAGGGACAGCGGTATTTAAAAAGACACATTTTATAAAACAGTGGCTACACTTTCAGGGTAAACCTTGCTGTTAACATTACATACATAGTACATGTGCTTTCGTTACAAGGTTGCATTTTGCCTCCCCCCACCGCGTGGCTACCCCCTCAACCCTCCCCCCTCCCCGTGGCTAACAGCGGGGAACATTTCTGTTCAGCCACAGGCAAACAGCCCAGCAGGAACGGGCCCCTATGAGTGTCCCCTGAAGAAAAGCACCCTATTTCAACCAGGTGACCATGAATGATATCTCACTCTCCTGAGGATAACACAGAGAGATAAAGAACGGATGTTGTTTGAACGTCAGCAAACATACACTGCAATGCTTTGTTGTACAATGATTCCCGAGTACTTGTTACTGGCCTGGAGTGGTAAAGTGTCCGACCATGGAGGACGCAATAAGGCTGCCCTCCCCAGAAACGTTTTGCAAAGGCTTTGGGAGTGCATCCAGGAGAGCCGCGAATGCCAGGGCAAATTAATCCTTTCATGTGCTTGCTTTTAAACCATGTATAGTATTTTAAAAGGTACACTCACTGGAGGTCCCTTCTCCGCCTGCTGGGTCCAGGAGGCAGCCTTGGGTGGGTTCGGGGGGTACTGGCTCCAGGTCCAGGGTGAGAAACAGTTCCTGGCTGTCGGGAAAACCGGTTTCTTCGCTTGCTTGCTGTGAGCTATCTACAACCTCCTCCTCATCATCATCTTCTTCGTCCCCAAAACCTGCTTCCGTGTTGCCTCCATCTCCATTGAAGGAGTCAAACAACACGGCTGGGGTAGTGGTGGCTGAACCCCCTAAAATGGCATGCAGCTCATCACAGAAGCGGCATGTTTGGGGCTCTGACCCGGAGCGGCCGTTCGCTTCTCTGGTTTTCTGGTAGGCTTGCCTCAGCTCCTTAAGTTTCACACGGCACTGCTTCGGGTCCCTGTTATGGCCTCTGTCCTTCATGCCCTGGGAGATTTTGACAAAGGTTTTGGCATTTCGAAAACTGGAACGGAGTTCTGATAGCACGGATTCCTCTCCCCATACAGCGATCAGATCCCGTACCTCCCGTTCAGTCCATGCTGGAGCTCCTTTGCGATTCTGGGACTCCATCATGGTCACCTCTGCTGATGAGCTCTGCATGGTCACCTGCAGCTTGCCACGCTGGCCAAACAGGAAATGAGATTCAAAAGTTCGTGGTTCTTTTCCTGTCTACCTGGCCAGTGCATCTGAGTTGAGAGTGCTGTCCAGAGCGGTCACAATGGAGCACTCTGGGATAGCTCCCGGAGGCCAATACCGTCTAATTGTGTCCACAGTACCCCAAATTTGACCCGGCAAGGCCGATTTAAGCGCTAATCCACTTGTCAGGGGTGGAGTAAGGAAATCGATTTTCAGAGCCCTTTAAGTCGAAATAAAGGGCTTCATCATGTGGACGGGTGCAGGTTTACATCGATTTAACGCTGCTAAATTCGACCTAAAGTCCTAGTGTAGACCAGGGCTCAGAGAAGGCCCTTACACCGGCCGACAGTGATTTTGATTGTTTCTTTTATACCTCTATAACTAGCCAAGTGATAAGAATACACCTACATTCTTAGAGTATAGGCTTTTACAGACAGGCCTGAATATCTATATCCTAACAAACAACAGCTAAGTACTGAGTTTGAATTTGAGTCCACAATTACCTACTCTTACATAGGTTGCTCCAGGTTTTTGTCACACCGAGGGAGGAGTGAGGGAAAACCTGCATGGGGGCACTGCACTGCAGCCTTAGCATGGTCACTCTTATACCTTCTACTAGCACTACATTCACTTTCATTAAAAAAACACAAAACAACAACCACCAAATATTCATTTTCTAGAAGGTGCAGCCTGTGTGGTCCAGAAACATGTTTTGCCATAATGGTTCATTGAAACTACTATCCTAATTGAAGATAAGAACACAGCAGTATGGTGCTTGCTTTGACGGTTCGTTGTTGTCCGTATGAATGTTTCTAAACAACTTTCTGTCTAATTTAAAGTTGTTTTCCTTCCTTTAGCATTCGTAGAGCAGTGGATGAAGATGAAGAGGCAGCTGAGGAGCGTCGGAATACCCACTGTATCTGGATGGTGGGAATGAAGGGCTTAACTGAAAGTGAAGCAGCATCCCTTATTGTGGAGGAAGCTAGAATACTCCTACAGCAGGACTTGGCTATGATGGGAGTGCAGTGGAACCCAGATTCTTTTCTTGAGTCTGATACATCTTCCATGACCAGCAGTGAATCAGAGCTGGAGGACAGAAAATATAAACTGAATGGAGAACGTTCACTAGGGATTTTAAAAGTATTCAACAATGAAGAGTACAGAATTATACCTGATAAAGGCACCAGTTTTCAAGCTGGGAATTCATCAAATATTAAAAAGGGAAATAAAAGGCTGTTAAGTGCTAGTATGTCAAATCCCAGACCCCAAAATGAATTACAGGAAGATCACACCCAGACAAAGGAGAGAAATGGTGATGTCATTGTATACAGCGCTAGAAAGCGGCCAAATTTGGGCAAAGGTAAAGAAAACAGGGAAGTTACTTTTCTGACCAAAAATGAGGCAGGCTCTGGGGCAACAACTCAAGAATTCCCTACTGAAAAGGGAAAGAGACCAACCGTGAGCTTCACTTCACGGAAAACTTCTAAGGCATCTGGGTACAGGAGGACTATGGACACTAGTTTCAGTAAAACTGAGGGCAAAAGCGCTGCTTCAAAACTGCATCAGTTGCTGCTTGATGAGTCAAGAATGCACACAACAAAGATAAATGGGCCCTCTGTATCCAGTCATAGCAAGTCTAAAGGTAAGTCTTTTTCAGATGTAAAGAACAAGGAATTTGGAGAAAACGAATCATCTGCTCACAAGCGCTTCACTGTCAAAGGCTCAGAATCTTTACAAGTGGATGAAATGCAACCAGAGAGCAAAGAGATAACGGAGGAATTACTTACGGAGCCTTCCACTACTAATAAATCCAATCTTAAAGAAACAGTGAATTGTCTGGAAGCTAGGGATGTAGTGAGGGATGCTCCACCGATGAATATGGAGGCAGATACTATGCGAGACCTGGGAATTTCTAGCAGGTCAGCGAAAAATGAATACATTGGTATTAAACAGAGCAAAATCCAACCAGTTAAAAACTGTGCTGAAAAGATACCTGCCAAACAACAAATGGTTCTAGGCACAGATCTTTGTAATAATACAGCCAGCAGTTCTGCAAACATGCATGGGAGCACTAGTGCTAGCAAACAGAAAACTGTTTATTTTTACGCTGATGAAAATAAATCCTTTCATTTTCAAATTCAGAATGACGGCAAAACATGTACTGAAAAGCCCAATGGAATATTGTTACAAACTGGAGGCGTGGGTGAAGCAGCTAATCAGCCTGAGGATTTTCTGAAAGACTCCACCGTAAAATCCAGAGCTGTTTGTGTTGCAAAAGAGATTAAAAATGGTTATTCTCCTCATCTGTTTTCAGTTTCCAAAGAATTTGAAGACAGCTTCCAGTTGGATACACAGACTAATAGGATATTACAACAGCAGGTGGCAGCTGAAATTGCAAGACAGCAGGGAGCAAAAGATACAGAGCAGGCAGAGATACCTGTGCAGAAAATCTCCATGAAACTACACTGTGCCAGCACTTTACAAAATGAAGATGTTGCAAATGAAAAGCTAGCTGCAGCACTTACAAAAGTGGTCTGTTCAAATCTTGGGACAAGAAATACCACGAAAGAAACCACAGATTTACATTGCACTAATGCTTTGGGCTCTAGAAGCCCTAATTTACAGCCTGCAATGAAATGCACAGAATCTGCATTTTGTCTTAAAGGAAATGATTTTTCTTTCACTGACTCACAACTGTGTAGCTTTTTACAAGGTTATCAGACTCAAAATTCAGTGAAGGAAAGTGCCTCTCAAGGTCTTCAGAAGGCAGTCTCTCCCTCCAATGGCCAGTGCCCTCACACTGTGCTTGTACAAGTTGAGTGCCACCCCCCTCCTGAAACTGGTCTGAACATGAGTGACAGTTTACTGTTTGATGATAGCTTCAGTTATGTCAATGGCCCTCCAGATATGCACACAGATGAGGCTGAAGGGGCAGAATCTGCGGAACAGAAGGTTGTGACTCCTCCCCCTAAAGCCACTTCCAGCTCTCTTGCTGACCTTTTGCATCAGCAGAACTTGGAGCCTATTCAGGATATATTAACTGTCAGTATAAACTGGAATGAGCATCAGCATCCAGCACAGTGTAATGATGTGTCTGTTATATTCTCTGATATAGATTCTTTGCAGATAGCTGAAGCTTTAGGTAATGTAGACTTACCTCCTTGTCAAGGAGACAGTCTGTCTGCAGCTCTTGTTGAGCTAGGGTTAAGAAAATCAAGGCGTGAGGAGGAAGATCCCAGACCAGAGGACACAAGATTGGATCAAGGTGAAAGGCCTCAGAATGCCCAACAAGCTGTGGAAAAGAATACCAATCCAGTGGTATGGTCTGATCATTCATTTGACTTAAGCCCAGGGTTGCAAGATATTTTAGACAGATGGCCTAGTCCTTCAGGTAATAAACCTGTTTTAAGTCCAAGAGTCTCCTCCTCAAAAGGAAAGTTGATAATCTCAAATAGGAAACAAGAGCCAGGTGCAATTTCTGAATTCAGCTATTGTCCAAGAGAGTCATTCTCCACTTGCCAGGGTTTAAAGAACTATTTTGAAGTTAAGGAGAGCAATAAGGGAGCCCTGGATGTTCAGAAACCAGTTTATAATCCTCTGCTGCTCAAGGGAAGGAACAGAATATCTGACCCTGAGCCGGATATCAGCAAAGGACTTATTCCTCCAACACCTCCTAAGGAACCTGTTCCAAAAAGTTTTGGCACATTTTCTCTAACGTTTGGAAAAAACAAAAATGTCAGCCACGTGGATGAAGTCCCACTTTTTCAGCCACTGCAGAATAGCAAACCTAGCTCAGACCACCACACAGAAACACTGCCATTTAATCCTGGTAATGGAGACACGTGTGAGATTTTGCTTGACACTAAGCCTGTAAAAGACAATTCTATTACAGACCAAGGCTTTTCATTGCAATTATCTCAACATGTTTTGCCACTTATTTCATGCAGTGCTGAAAGCTTCACTATTATTGATGTGGCAAGTGACAAAGCTCTCTTCCAGACCTTCATCAGAGAATGGAGGAACAACAGCAGATTTGCCATCTCAGTGGCTTGTGAAAGAACAAAATGTCTCTTGTCCCCCAAGTCAACTATAGGTGGCAGATTCAAACAAGGTCAGTTCCTCTTTCACATTCCTACTACATTAAATTGTGAACAGTACTCTGTTTAACCTGGGGAGTTAATGGGAATGACTATAAATTTTTATTTCTTTGGATTTACCTAAATAAGAGGATAAAGACTACCATATAAATTGAGTACTGGGAGAAGGAGTTGGGTATCAGGAGGGAAAGATGAATAGCACTAAGTGAATCATTTAAAGGGTGGATCTGGGAAGACGAAGGTGGCTGGAGTGTGGGATAGCCCCAGCCTTATTTAAAAGGCTACCAGCATTACCACCCCGCAATGGACATTAAGTACTTGCTTCCTGTATTTATTTGCAGAATCTTGTTCACAGGAACACTCACACTTGGACTAGTTAGTGCACAGAGCAAATATGAACTGAAAACTGATCACATCCCACATTTTAAAATGGAATGGTGTTGTAGTCTCCTTCTGGTGATACAGGAGGAGATACATAAATGGCTTTCATCTTGGCACCAAGTTCAGAAAAAATGTTTTTGAGTTCAGAAACAAATGTAAGCAGCTGGTTCATGGCCTCTGCTACCCAGGCAGTATTCTTTACAAATATTGTGGGCTGATCTGATCTGAGGTCAAATACTTTCCAATTTACAAAAAGTTAATTTGGGTACATTTAATTGTTTAGCTATGAAATTCAATCCAGTGCCCAACCCCTCAGATCATTGCTGTACTCCTGCACTTTTTCATGTGTAGTATTCATATACTGCAACTCTCCTAAGGGGACGATGCAGTGGAAAGAAGGCAGCCATTCAGGAGCAACTGGGAGGCTGATTCAAGCAGAGTTTCCTTAGAGGAAGAAGGATAACTGCTTTTGCCTTTTTCCAAACCTCTTTCCCCCTCCATCTTTTAAGAAGTGTGAGCAAGCAGCATCTTCCCTCTATCTGTCTCAGGGGAGGAGATGGAACCATCAGCAGCAGCTTGTCTCTGAAGCTCTCTACGCCTGATGGCAAAAATCCCCACATGTACTGTTGTGTTTTTAATTTTACTCTCTATTCCTATCTTATAAACAGCCCTTCCCCCCCACATAAAACAAAAAACCAGGGAGTTAAGCACTGGAGGATTTGCCTGAACATAGGAACCAAACCAAAAAAGTTATTGTCTCAGCAACAAGAATGTAATATGTAATTTTGACTAAAAATGAGATGTGCCCCAATGCAGGGTGAGGGAATACCATTATACCCCAACTCTTGGGTATGTTATGAGGCAGAAAGCCAAATCTCTGTAAGGAATCCTAAGTGGTGGTTTTGTGTTGGGCACCTTGCTATTCTAAAGTCGCTAGTTAAAAAGAACTGTGGGTAGGGGGGAGGAAGAGAGTCTGATACATATAAGAGAATTAAAGCATTTGTTCAATTTTAAGAATTCCAGGCTGCGTTGGGTTGTTTCATTATTAGATTTTCAGCTGAACAAACTGCTATATTTATGGATGCTGTTTTAGAATTATAACTTTCAAAAAATGTTTATTTAGTAAGATCTCCCCAGCGGATCCAGGTTAAAGATGATGGGTTTCCTATCAAAGGCTGTGAAGACATCTTGGTAGTTGGATTGTCTGTATGCTGGGGTGGAAAGGATGCCTACTATGTCTCATTGCAGCAGAAACAAGACGACCAGACTGGTAAGTGAGGATTGCCAGACAGACCAAACTGCAAAACACCACACGTTTCAGGAAAGAACTGTGAGGAGATGGCATCCCTTTTGGGAGATGGCTTCCAAGAGTATGCCCCCTATGAGAGTCCGTAACCCAGCTCAGTTGCAGGACAAAAGCAATCAGCCATGTTAATCATTAACACCCAGGGCTGAGAGTGATATGTTTGCCACTGTTACATATATTTCCTGTTCCTCCATTTCTAAAGGAGGCAGTGAAGTCTGATGGTTACAGAAAAGGTCAAGAAAGCATGGAGTTGCAGGCTGATCTGCTTGAATGTGACCAAGCAAGTCACTATATTTCCTTGTACCTCAGTCAACTCACCTGTGATACAGGGGTAAAAGCAGGATCTCAGTAATAACCAGATACTACATTTGAGCTATTCTTTATAAATAAACTAGTACTCAGTTAGTTCCTTGGATCCCTACTGCATCAAAACAATATGGATTTATTATTTGTTCAAGCTTCAATTATATGCTCAGTGTTTTCTGTTTAGGTAGCTTCAGAGAATCCCACATTTCCTCACTCCTTTCTCTCCATGTACTGAATAAATAAACTAATTTGTGTCCCTTATCTCAGAAATCAGTGCCAGCTTGGCACCACCTCCTTTGGATCAGAACCTGTCTGTGACTGAGAGATTGTGTCAAGTACAGTCCTGCTTGCAGAAGGAATCTGAGAGCGCGCACTCACTTGTGATATACAACCTCATCCAGCACTATAAGACCCTTCTGCTGGCTTGTGGCATCTCCCTGGAAGGAAGTTTCGAGGACCCAAAGGTTTCAGAAATTAAAATTTTTTAATTCATGTAAAACTTCCATTCATTATTTAAACCAGTGAGTCTGGGTAGTTTTTAATGTTTAATACTCTGCTCAAGTCATTTGTTTTTTATTTAGTGTTGACAGAAATGTTTGTTTTCAAAGTTTTTAAAGATGTTTACAGCTAAAGTGATAGAAGTCCACATTAACTAATATTTTATATTTACTTCTTACTATGATTTTTTTTTAAGTTTCTCAGTGTCTGCAACAAATACACAGAAAGGGCTCAGTGGTAAGTGTTTCACCCCAGGGAGATCTGACTAAAAATCTTCATTAGGTCAGATATGGAAGATGAGTTTGGGTCTCATACAGGTCTTAATGGCAATGCCAGCATTGCAGAGCTCCTATTCCATTGGCACAAGAGGCCTGGGATGGAATGGCAGAAGAGGTACCTAGGCTCTCATTAGTACCACCAGTCCCTCATTTCCAGAAGAACTACACTCATGCTTAAGTTTGAGAGGAGGGGAGGATTCCACTGGTTGGAAATCAAGGAAAGTGTTTGAAAGAGTTAAAAACCAACCTGGCCCTGGTTAGTAAAAAGCACTGCCACTTTTAAGTGTGTGTTTTGTGGGGGGTGGGGGTGGTTCTTGGTGATGACTTTCAAAGTTCACATCACAGTGTGACACACAATGGAAAAAAAAGAGTAAAAGAATTTTAAACCAAATTAAAAATATTGGAAAACTTTTCTTAAACTTCTATAAACTGAATACAATGTAAGGGATTAACATGCTCATCAAAGACCTGACACAAATACAAGGAGAATAGCCTATTGATTCAAATACTTGGAAATACTGTGGGGAGAATTCTAAGCCTTCTATCGCTTGGACACTGAAATCTCTGGAACACAGCTCTCCTGTGAGAGACCATGCTTCAGAACAACCCACAGGTCTTCCTATTTCTATAGCATGGTTTAAGGTGCAGTTTCATTTGGACCAAAAAAGTATTGATGCATATAAAATGGACTGGATAAAACAAAGAGAGTGGTTGGCGCTTTAGGCTTCCAACCCATGCAGGTATCTAGTATAAATGCAACAGGTGTACTTACAGAAATACCCACACTTATTGTGTGGCTGAAGGCATTTGTGTATAGGCTTCATGGTTCACTACTAACCCAAGACATTCAGATCTGAACTACAACTTTTTCGCATGGCCTCTGCATATTCCTATTTGTGGTATCAAGGCACCTGAGCCACAAACTTCCGACGCCTACTGGAAAGCAGTGTCCATTGGGGTCACCTGCCCCTCCTCATCTTAGAGGGTTGTGAGAGTATGAAAGGGGAAGTGGCCCCGGCCACCCTTCTGTTCCTTTCTAACTGCCCCAGGTGGAGCGAGCTTACAGCATGCAGCATCCTCTATACTGTCCTCATCATTTTTTCTTCTTTTTTTTCTTCCCTTTTTGAGGAAGATTTTGTTTATAGTTAGAGTTTTCTTTTAAAAGACCTGAGGAGATGTTGGTCCAGCATGGTCTTCGATTAGACCTGCGGGAGTGGAAGAGCTGCCTCGCATTCCCCTACTAACCAGGAGGCTCCTCAGGCCCAGATAACTAAGCTGGCACCGCATAAATTCAGCATCAGCTTCAAAGACTGTGCCCCAGGAGCAAGTCTGCCCACCTTAGTCTAGTTTGGATCCGGTGCTGCAAAACATAGATCTGGATCTTCAAGCCTAGCATGCATCTGGGGCTCAAAAATCCAATATCTGCAGCCCAGAGTATACCTGGGGCTGCAAAATCTGGATCTGGATCTGGCAGTGTGGAGCTGGGAGCTGCAACACCCAGATCCATAGCATATTACTGATCCAGGGATCCAAAAAAATAAAAAGCTGTGTATGAATCTGTGGCTGTTAGGAATGACTTTGGATTCAGGATCAGAGCGTGAATTCAGATTCAGCAGTCAAACATGAAGGACTTCCAAGCAGAGTTGCCAAAAAGGATCCAATTGCCTGGGATCCAGCCAGTAAGAGCATCTGACTATTAAGAGTCACTTGTCTAGTGGCTGTGGATCACTGAGGCCCCTGATCCACATAGGTCAGTGGCGTCTGGTATTTTATTTCCAACAGCATTATCTTTGCAGAGCTGCTTTCCTTACTGACTCTGTGCGCAACATACTGGTGTAAGCAAATAGATCAATATGGAGGTCTTCACCACACTAGAAAGGGGTAGTACAAGCTTCTGATCAGATGTGGAATCGTGGATCTCTGTTACAGGGTAGTGTTTTCACATTGTGCTTCCTGTTTGGCCATTTTTCAGATGCACACACTTGACACCCTGATTGTCTGGGAGAAGGCTTTCCTTTTCCAATATTCCATATATCAGACCCTCACCCTGAATGTGAGAAGAAATGGACTGATCCATTCTTAGGTTCTTCTACTGTTTGAAGTTGTAAAAGTTAATTTATTTGGTCCTGGAACTGTCAGTTCTCTTTGTTCTTGGTAGGAACTGCTGAGGTTCTGTTGAGATCCCAGCGCATTCCTAAGGGCTAATTCAATTTCCCAGGACCAGATTTACAAGAACTTGATAGGCTAAGAACTGATGCCAGGTTCAGAGGCTGCCTTAGGATGTGAGGGTACTATACCCATCAAAAGTTCTATTGATTTCTGAGATTCATGGATCCAAAGAGTTCTTTGCTACATAGTCTCTGTAGGAGAAACAGCGTACGGTGTCACAAGATCCATCCTGATGCTCCAGAAAGGATTGGCTGTTGTCTTCAGAGTCTCTTTATAACCCTTGAAGGCAAAGGCAAAAGAGAGAGACCTTCTTCTGGGAGTTAATAAGTGCATTACCAAAGTTCTGCAGAGAAGTCAGTGCTGTAGGTACTGTTTCCTGTTTTAGATTTCGAGCTTTATGTGAGGGGCTGAGAACCACTCTGATATTCCTAGAATCTTACATCATAAATATGCTGATGGGGCCATATGTCTTATTTCTCTTAGGAGGCAATGTTGTTAGAACATTATTGAGCTCTAGGCTACCTCACCTCAATCACCTTGATCAATCGGTCCTTCAGCCCTCATATAGATTGTGTCGATCACAAAATGTCTTCCATTCTTCTCTTACCCTGGCCTTCCGTCTCCATGCCTTTTCACAATAAAATTCTCATCTCTTTGGAGGTCGGCCGAGTTGTCGTTTCAGGTCCTGTGGCTACCGCTGGCAACAGCTGCAGTCCATCAATTGTCAGTGAGCTATGTGCCCGGTCCATTGCATTTTACTGTACCTACTTTCAACAACGATGTCCTGCACTCTACTCCGTTTGGGCTACCTACCTTCAGTTATAACTAGTTCCTGGTTCTAAACCAGGAAGGAGAATGTTCAGGTCTGCTTCTGGCTCCACTATAGAGTACAGTGTCTAGGATTGGGTAGTGTCTTTGGTAGCCCCCTCTATGGGTACAGGAAACATGCAGGGGCACCCATCCTTACTTTACCAAGCCTATCTAGGAACCAATAGGGCACACAAGTCCAATGGAGCAGTCAGCCCAGTATTTCAGAAGGTCTCAGTAAACATAGCTTTGATTCCTTCCATCTTGGAAAGAACAGTTGCACCTAAGGGATGAGACAACATCATCTATCATCTATACTTAATGGTGCCTAGGGTTTGTTTCCTCATCACAAACTGAATATGGTTTGCCACCTGTCATATAACATGGACAGTAAGACTGTGTGGCAGTGGCAAAATGCTGTCTGGCTATATTAACACCCTGAAGTTTGTTGTATTCATCTCTGGGTTCCAGAGACAGAATTCTTTCTAATTTCCAGAAATATTCCAGGAGGTACTCCCCCTTCTGTGCCATTGTCACATGGCAGCTTATTTACACATACCTCTGACTGGAATCAAAGAAGACCTCTGTCAGTAAAACTGTATCTTACCCCTTGGCCTTTCTGTGGCAGCCAGTGTTCCATTAAATGCCTGGCTATCATGACTGTTCTCCCTGAATGGCTGGGTGTCTGTCTGTGTATCGACTTGAACTTCAGCAAAGTGTCTAAATGGTTCTTCCCTAATAGTTTGTGCAAAGAAGCATACTTTCGGTCCTTATTGGGGCAGTTACGGGTAGTTTTAATACCAGCCTATATCTGAGGCTTCAGCAGGGCTCTTTGTGATTCTGCCACCTTTTCTTTATGCAAGGAAAACCTGAGCCACAACACCTCAGTGCTTTAAAAGCCTTGTTTTGTAAAAGAGGAGAAGATCATGCCCTTCAGGTCCTTTGTCACCTTCCTGCCATCTGCAATAAAAGTGCTAGAGGGTGTAAGGGATTCTTCACCTTGATTTCCATCCACCCCAAGGTTTGTGATCGCAGTGGGAGGTGTAGTTCCATGTAAAGTTACTGGAGCTGAGAGCTATTTCTCTGACTCGTAAGACTTTTCTCCCCTTCGTAAAGTCGAAATCTGTCTGAATTCTGACAGCATTATGGGAATTACACAGACCACTAAAGAGGGGTTCTTGTTCATAAAGTTCGATATCCTCATGGGGTGGTCAGATAGCTCATCTATCAGGGAAAGATGTTGTATCGGCAGACTCTTTGAGAAGAGTTTTCCATTCAACAATACAAGTGTTCTAGCAAGGGCTCCATCTGATAATACCTTGTTTTACAAGTGAGGTAAATGCCAGTTAATCCCTTCTCAACACGGATACCGTGCTTCTGTATGGATCTGATCCAAAGACAAGCAAGTCCTAACATCAATATTATATTCCTTGCTCTCTCTTGCCCTTGAGTCTATTGAATTAAGAGGTTTTTTTAAGTGTTAGTCCATTTGGTACCAAGTTGCTGTTATTAGTCAAGGTTAGAGATTGGCAATTCTGTCATCAATATCATGGGTATGATATTAATCATCAATATCATGGGTATGATATTAATATCCATAAAGTCCTGCTTTCCAAACTACTTTGTCTCTTGTGTGTGAGATAAGGTGGAAATCTACTTGGGTTCCAAGTTTCTCTGGTTGACATCTAGACTCCAGATTACTTGGACTGTTGATTGAGTGTTATGCTGAGGTCTAAAAGACTCTAATGAAAAACAGAAGTTTGACCAGTCAAACCTACTCTATATCTTGAAAGATATCTTTCCATCTGGGCACCTCCTGAGGGGGTGGATCTGATAAGGTCTTCCTTAGCTGTTGGTTTAGATTGTTTTAATGAAGATGACTAATGCTGCAGCTATATGTGTTTTTAGCAAAAATGTCCCACATTAAGACTTGTTTTGGAAGAGCTAGATCGGTTGCTTCTATTCGCTGTTGGCATCCAGAACTGATACTTGTTTGGCAGTTCTGCTCTCTGTGTTCACCTAGAATTCCTCACCTGACCTTCCTGGGGATTGTACTGCTTGCGAAACTCCTGCAAATAGGATTATGCAGAGGCCATTTGAAGAAGAAATGAAGGTTATTCAGTGGAACCACAGTTCTTTGAGATGAGCCTCTGCATATTCACACTCCCCACTCACCTTTCCACTTCTTTGGAGTCCAGATTAGGAATTCCTGAATTAGCAGAAGGAACTGAGGGGTGGTTGGGGCCACTCCCTCTTTCATGCCCTTGGACTCCTTCAGGATAGGAGGGACGAGTAGCCTCAATGGACACTGCTTTCCTGAAGGTTTCAGAAGCTTGCAGCACAGGTAACTTGATCTCACAAGTGTGAATATGCACTGGCTCCTCTCGAAGAACCTTGATTACAGGTAAGTAACCTTCATTTCATACTTTGCCATAGTATTGTTTATATATCAGTGAACACTTAAGAAACAGTTGGTCCCCTAGGGCTTTAGAGTGAAGGCATATAATTGTCAATGTCTTCATTTGTTTTTTCTTATCAGTAAACCTGATAGATTATAGACCATTTAGTTTGTAACTAATTACAGAGCACATGGGCAATCAATACATTTTTTTTCTGTGTCTTTTACCACCTGGCAAATCACTAAAGTCTGACATTTTCTAACTTTTTACTTATGACTTTAATTAAAATTTTAAAATCACCTCTGATGGATTTAGTCACTAGGAGATATTACCATTATTGCTTATATAAAGCAGACCAGCCTTCAGGTGGAATTGCATGATGTCACTATCAAAATATGTAGATAAGCAAACTGTATCTAAGATGTGCAGCACGAGAGTACTTAGCTTTTAGTATGAAGGTGTAGATTTAATGTAAAAAATAAAATAACACTTTGTTTAAAAAAAAAAAAAGCTTGCTCTGTTCCCTGTGTGTAACCGTATCTGTTTACTTTACTAAACATGTATTTTTGTCTCTCTTGTTTTTTACTCCGTTTTGCACTGCAGCACCACTATGGAAGAGTGAGCTGGATTCTCTTACAGCTCATGCACCATCAAAAGAGCTGTTAGCTATATTTCAGTTTCAGGGTGAAATTTTGATTTCATTAAAGACAGTGGGCTTGCACAGGGGTTACTGAAAATAGAATTTGGCTTGCTGAATCCTTATTACTAGAGCCGATATGCAAACAGGAAAAGAGCTCAGCTTCTCAGATCCCAAGTTGATGGTAAAACCAATAATACCACTTTTTACAAAGTCAGTTTTCAGAGTAGTCACGTTCTAACTATAGTTTTCACATTTACTCCATCTTAGTTTTTAATGGATGTGTGTTAGAACATAAGAATGGCCATACTGGGTCAGACCAAAGGTCCATCCAGCCCAGTATCCTGTCTACTGACTGTGGCCAATGCCAGGTGCCCCAGAGGGAGTGAACCTAACAGGTAATGATGAAGTGATCTCACTCCTACCATCCATCTCCACCCTCTGACAAACAGAGGCTAGGGACACCATTCCTTACCCATCCTGGCTAATAGCCGTTAATGGACTTAACCTCCATGAATTTATCCAGTTCTCTTTTAAACCCAGTTATAGTCCTAGCCTTCATAGCATCCTCAGGCACGGAGTTCCACAGGTTGACTGCGTGCTGAGTGAAGAACTTCCTTTTATTTGTTTTAAACCTGCTGTCCATTAATTTCATTTGGTGGCCCCTAGTTCTTATACTATGGGAACAAGTAAATAACTCTTCCTTATTCACTTTCTCCACACCACTCATGATTTTATATACCTCTATCATATCCCCCTTTAGTCTCCTCTTTTCCAAGCTGAAAAGTCCTAGCCTCTTTAATCTCTCCTCATATGGGACCTGTTCCAAACCCCTAATAATTTTAGATGCCCTTTTCTGAACCTTTTCTAATGCTAATATATCTTTTTTGAGATGAGGGGACCACATCTGTATGCGGTATTCAAGATGTGGGCATACCATGGATTTATATAAGGGCAATAAGACATTCTCCGTCTTATTTTCTATCCCTTTTTTAATGACTCTTAACATCCTGTTTGCATTTCTGTCTGCTGCTGCACACTATGTGGACGTCTTCAGAGAACTATCCATGATGACTCTGAGATCTTTCTCCTGATTAGTTATAGCTAAATTAGCCCCCATTACATTGTACGTATAGTTGGGGTTATCTTTTGCAATGTGCATTACTTTACATTTATCCACATGAAATTTCATTTGCCATTTTGTTGCCCAATCACTTAGTTTTGTGAGTTTTATAGAAAGGGCTACTGACTGAGGGCAACATTTTTGTGTGTATTTAATTGACTCTGGATAAAATTTTCAAAAGTGCCTAAGTGACTTTCGGTGAGACTTAGGCTGCTATATCATTCAGGTGCTTTTGAAAATTTCTCTCTAAATCATTTAATTTTTCCAGGAATTATTCTAACTCACCTACTTAATCAAGAAAGCTGATACTTTGCAGATGTTTGAAGTTAATACTAATGTTAAGAATTTTTGGTCTAATTCCCAATTAATATTTTTGTTGAAGTATTATAATCAATAAAAAGATTTTCAGGATAGATTTCTCTCTATTTTAGGTAGCATGCTGGCTGCTGGACCCTGGCTCTAAAGAGCGTACCCTTCACAACATGGTAACCAACTTTCTCCCTCACGAACTGCCCTTACTTGAAGGGGTGGGAACTGGCCAAGGAGTTCAGAGCCTGGGACTTAGTGCTAATGCTGATTACTCTGGCCGGTACCGAGCAGCCGTAGAATCTGTGCTCATCTTCAACACCATGAACCAACTCAATGCCCTGTTGCAGAAGGAAAATCTAACAGGTAAAGAGGACCTGGAGGTAATCCCATGAACAAACTGATTTGTTGAGACCTTTTCAGTATGTATACGTATGGGTGCATGAAACTGTTCTGAGTCCCTAGTATATGGGCCTGCAGGCTCATTGGCTTTGCACTGAAATTTGCGTTGGGGAGTTGTCTAACTTGGCAGCACAATGTTAATAATTCTCCAGTTAAAGTAAAAGAAGGGCATATGTGTATATATATTGTAAGTAGATCTTGTTGTTACTGAGCCCTGTAGCCAGTTTCCTTTTAATTGTGGCACGTTATACATGTGAATGGTCTTAGTATTTCTATAATACCCATCACCATAGTACAGTAAAAGCATTGTTATCCGGCATGTTGGGGGAATGGAGGGTGCTGGTAAGTCAAAAATTCCTGTTAACTAAGAGGGTGCGGGAGGGGGATCAGGGCAGGGAGTTGAGGTGCGGGAGGGGTTTTGAGATGGCAGATCTGGGCAGTGCTCACCTTGGGTGGCTTCTCGCAAGAGGCGACAGGTCCCTGCTGCTCCTAGGTGGAGGCGCGGCCAGGCGGCTCTGCCTCTGCCGCAGGCGCCGCCCCTGCAGCTCCCATTGGCCTTGGTTCCTGGCCAATGGGAGCTGCGGAGCCAGCCCTTTGGGTGGGGTGAGGGCAGCGCACAGTGCCCCCATGGCTGTTTCTCCACCTAGGAACCGTGGGGACATATCACTGCTTCTAGGAAGCCACACGGTGCCAGGTAGAGAGCCTGCCGGCCCTGCACCAACTGGACTTTCGATGAATATCAGAAATGCCGGTTTATAGAGCTCTCCAACTGGTAAAGTGTCAGATAACACAGCTTTTACTGTATCTAATATAAGGAAAATAATTGGGGTTTGAAATCTTTGTTCTGAGAAATAAACATGTTTTATGTCAAGGAGCATAGGAAGTTCTGTGTTTGGGTTTTATTTTATTTTATTTTTCTGGAAAGTGTAGTGTTCCTTAATACAAGGCTCTATAACATTCCCTGATATAAGGCTCTCCATCTTCCAATTTCATTGCACTCCATCACAAACATCTTCTTATAATATGCTGCATATTTGGTCCTCAAGAATGGTCATAAATATTGTTGAGACAAGGTGGGTGAGTTGCTTTATCTTTTATTGGATCAAATTTTGTTGGTGAGAGAGACAAGCTTTTGAGCTTACACAAAGCTCTTTTTAGGTAGACCTTCAGCCAGACCTGAAGAAGAGCTCTATGTGCACTCAAAGTTTGTCTTGCTCACCAACAGAAGTTGGTCCAGTAGAATATATTATCTCACCCACCTTAGCTTTCTCATATCCTGGGGCCAACGCAGCTACAACAACATTGCATACATAAATATTGTTGTCATCCTGGGATTAGAAATTTACAATGAGCATGAGCAGCCATTGTATTCTGGGTTTATAAATCTAGTTGATTTGGTATTTGCCAAATCCAGCTGTAATAGACCTGCCATTGATGTTATAAACTCATTTCTTGGTTTTTCTACTTATTTCAGATGTTTTCCATAAAGTGGAGATGCCCACCCAATACTGCTTGGCCCTGCTGGAACTGAATGGAATAGGTTTTAGCACAACAGAGTGCGAGACCCAAAAACATGTCATGCAAGCTAAACTGAATGAGATTGAGGCCCAGGCTTATCAGATGGCTGGCCACAGCTTCTCTTTGACTAGCCCTGATGACATTGCAGAGGTATTTCAAGGAGTTGAGTAGGGTGATTGCATCTGAGGGCTCTGTCAGATTAACTTCTCTTATATTTGGGTAAAAACCTTGGTGGGTGGGTGTGTGTATGATGATGAGGGAATTGCACTTTAAGGAAAGACAGAAACCAAGTTTAATTCTGATCTAAGTTGGTTTTCCTTTTCAGCCATCATAGGCCCCAGTCCTGCAAGGTGCTGAGCACTTCCTGCATGGTACTCACCTCCCAGTGACTTCAGTGGAAGGTGAGGGTTGGCAGCACTTTGCAGAATCAGATCTTTAATTTGTAAAGATGCTGTCTGCAGCCCATGATGTATGGGGTGTGCCACCTGCCAAATTGCTACTAGAATGTTTTGGGCTAATACTGTGAGACTAGTGGCTTGTCTACATTCTGGCTTCTTGTGTGGGTACTTATTCCACACTAAAATTGCCTTTGCGCAGTTTAAATTAATCCATTTGGTTTAAGGTAAACTGCACAAAGGCACTCTTAATGGAGAATAAGGTTGTCCATGCGGGGAGCTAGTGTGGAATAGCTATTGCACTTTAAAGTATACCTTATTTTGCAGTAGCTTCCCCATGTAGACAAGCCCTAGAGCTACTTCATTACTACATTAATATTGCCTTATTTAAAGAGACGTTGATGTTTGTATGCATGAGCTGTGACATCGCATGGTCTGACTGGTATATGAACTGATTTGTGTTGACCAGTTACTCCTGCCCTCGACATTTCAGGCACAAACAAATGGAAATCTTATTTTAAAAGTTTTGAAACAGGTGCGTTAAGCTTGTCAGAACCTGTGAACTCATTCATACAAACGAATCCTTCCAAAAAGACTCAAGAAAATCAGTTATTGATAAATTTGCATATATATAATACTTTTGATCCAAATGGATGCTTTCTACACATTCTGTGTGTGCTGATTACAGCAATAAATTGCAATTACCTTGCCATTTCCTTTCCACCAGGACTATTTTTAACATTACAAACCTTCAAGAAGTTTCAAACAGCTGCCATCTAAAAAAATGCAACAAAAATATTTCTCTTTCCTGCAAATACGGAATGTACCCACAAAATAATACTGGTCTGAAGCCAGTCCTGAACTAGGGATTAATGTAAGGTCCAATGTTTTGTGACCAATCAGGGCTAAGAAATAAAATTAAACCTCTCTAAAATTATGTTTCTAAGAAATGTAGTATGTACAGAATTATGATGATTTGATGTAAAGCTTTAGCACTCATTTGAGGTGATCCATATAATTCTCTTGTGGCTTCATCACTCATGAGTCATAGTTTAAGGCTAGAAGGTATCATCATATCAACTGGTCTGACCCTCATGTATTTCACAGGCCACCATCACCACCCATCTACCTGTACACTAAACCCAAAAACTGGAATTAGACAAAAATATTACAGCCCTCAGGAGACTCAGCTATCTTGTGTCACAGGCAGAGAACAGGAGGAACTGATGTGCACCAATATCTGAGGTCCCTGCAAGCAGGGAATTGGTTGAGAGATAGCAAGGCGATCCTGGCAAATGACCCACACCCACACTCTACAGAAGAAAGGGGAAATCTCCCAAGGTCATTGCCAGTTTGACCCAGGGGGAAAATTCCTTCCTGACCAACATATGGCAATCAGGTAGAGCCTGAGCACGTGAGCAAGAACCACCCAGCCAAAGATCTGAGAGAAAATTCTCTGTATCACATCAGATCACTGGCCTGGCCCATCCCCTGCCCGTGTCCCATCCCCAAACATGGCCATCTCTGATGCTTCAGAAGGAGACACAAACAAATAAAAACTAAGCCCAGAATACGATCATTCTAATTTCATGCCAGTAAAACCTTTATGTTATACAAATGTGTGTGAAAATTACTTCCGCTCATGCCTGCCAGCTCCAGAATGAAACACAGCAGCTGTTAAATAGTGCAAAATATTACACAACAATTTAGGACAAGAAATAAAGAATTGTGTAGTATTAGGATTACTATTTATTATTCTGTTACCATAGTGCCCGTGTATCTAATGAAAAATAAATACTTCATCATGGCTAGTTTTTTAACTGATGGAAATTGGTAGAAAAACTCCAATATCCAAACTATTTGAAGCTATTCTGTGATGGTAGTTGCCACCATTTCCTTCAGTGCATTTTGTTCTGCGGTCTCTTCCTTGCTAACATTTTTTCTTTTCCCCTTCCTCTCTCCCTCCCTCCCACTCCCATGAGGCCTTTCCATCTCATTTGACATCTTCACTTCTATTTTCATTACAGCTGGCCATTAAGAAGCAAGGATACATGTAACATTACTTTATAGCAGTCAATTACCTTATCTAGAAACACAGTTCCCAAACTTTTAGGATTAGAAAATGAGATTTTAGACTACATTTTGTAGTTAATTAAAATAAGGAGGAACAGCTGAGGGTAACACAGTTCTTTAATCAGCTTTTTAATTATCTGGAGCATTAGTGCTGTGCTTTGGTTAGAATATAGGCTATTTTAATGCTCGGAGTCATTTAATGTTTTCTTCTGCGATGAAAATATAGATTCTTACTGAAATGCTGTCCTCTTTTAGGTCTTGTTTTTGGAGCTGAAGTTGCCACCAAATGGAGACGTGAAAATACAAGGGAACAAGAAAACTCTGGGTTACACCAGAAGAGCTACTACTAATGGAAACAGGGTCAGGTTGGGCAAGCAGTTCAGTACGACCAAGGTACAGTTGAAGCATAGTTCTCATCTGAAAAGTGACTATCAAAAGAATTCCTTGTTACTTCACATATCTGCTCCCTGTATGTATGAGAGTCAGATGTGCTGACTCTGACAAAAATAAATTATTCCTACCTTCTGCTTCTGTTAGCACTGGAGAACCTATTCAGCTCTTGGGGTGTGGGCTGGATTCTGTTCTGCCTTCTACATCAACAGAATTTTAACCAAGTGCCACTCTTCTTCCCTCAGTTACAACTGTGCCTTGGGAAGAGACTGAGGTGTAAGCAAGGACATAACTCTAAAACAGTGGATTTGGATGCGTTTAAGTCAGAGCTGAATATGGTGTGCAGCATTTACTGCAAGTCAGAAATTGCACAGATTGAGTTTTAGATCCCAGGTTCAATGTATAGGGCTAACAGTTGGAGAACCTCCCATCAATGAGTCAGTTGTCTGCCTTATTGAAAGGTGCTCAGATACAATGGTAATAAATACAGTATACATACCAATGTAGATACATAAAAAATATTTTTTAAGTGTAAATGGAGGAGATTTGCTTTTGGGGGTCATATACTAGTTCCTGTATGGCAGAACATGGCTGATGAATTTTCCCTGTGACCATTCCTGTGTTCTGTGCTTCACAGAATTTGCTTTCAGAAGCAGAAACTTGTTGCGGTCTTGAAATTGAATATATTGGTAGCACGTATAAGATCTAAGACCAACAACAGGACTGTCAGTTGTTAACTATTGTGGAACACAGTGCTCATCCTGATTGCCTGGAGCTAATTACTGCTTTTGTTGGACAAAACATATTAGCAGATTTATGTGTTCATTATTTTCAAGACTCATTAACTTGTGGTGTTCTCCCAATATCCCTTTGCTCCAATGTGATAAGTGTGTTGACAAGCAAATACTGATCCCAGGAAACCTTCCAGCAGTGAGGAGATGAGGATGTTAGTAGATTTTGCTTGATGCTCAGCACAGGTGCGGCACAGCAGAGGCAACACAAAGGGGTGAAGTGCAGAAATTAAGTGAGAATACACAACAGGGGTTGACTAACTTTTATGGTGCTGAGTGCTTTACTGAACTACTAGGAGCTCAGGGGCTGTACTCAGATTGCATATGAATGTGCATTATTATATGCCACCTTTTTTGCTTTTGGTTGTACCTTCCTTGATCCATAAGTAGAAATTGCTGTTTGACTTCAACTGCAAGGTTTTAATTGCTAGTGGTCCACTTTGTCCTGGGACGAGTGTGGTCAAGGTCCTTGCTTGGGCACTCCTAATGTATAGATAGAAAAGGAACAATGGTGTAAGAACAGGAAGGAGGAGAGTTCATGATGTGAGAGAGGAGACAATCCAGGGATGGTGCAAGCGATAATTTCATGTGACTTATTTGATGAAGCAGACTCTACAAATTTTATTTAGGACTCAAGACACAAGTTAATTCTAATAATTGTTTCTCTGGCTACATGTTATTACAGCAGCTACATGTCATAGCATTCTTGCTGCCCATACAACAAATGTAAGCAGAGCTAATGTTCACATAATATTGAGATGTGACTAGAAAAATTAAAGACTACTGTAAGTATATCACTCCCTGTAGATTAGGATT
The DNA here is from genome assembly GCF_965152275.1 of Natator depressus. Taxonomy (NCBI): domain Eukaryota; kingdom Metazoa; phylum Chordata; order Testudines; family Cheloniidae; genus Natator; species Natator depressus. The sequence goes on along the minus strand of NC_134234.1, from coordinate 203,809,620 downwards.
TATCTTTTCTGCAGAACTGAAGAAACTCTTTTTGTAGAACTTATAAGACAGCTAATAATATATCTGTTCTGCTGTTACCTTTGTAGGATGTTTTGGAAAAATTAAAGGCCTTACACCCATTACCGGGCCTGATTCTAGAATGGAGGAGGATCACCAATGCAATGATCAAAGTGGTGTTTCCACTGCAGAGGGAGAAACGTTTGAATCCTGCACTGGGGATGGAGAGGATCTATCCTATATCTCAGACTCACACTGCTACAGGTAATAAGATGTATATGAAATATTTTCTGATCACAGACTGTGGCAACCTCTGTGGGTGAAGAGGAATTCAGTACGTTCAATATCTAACTTTCCAACCAAACTAATGACAACTGTTTTAAATACAGAAGAGTGCTAATTTGTATTAAGATTAGAGCCTTTAAAATCCTGTGTAGCTTTGCACTCTTCCAGCAATATTACTAGAATGTTGTGAGTGTGTGAACATATAAGTTTCGGGTGTATCCCCACAGATAGTTACAGCATTTGGTTGGGTCTTCAGTGTTTAAAACATTTCTGGGGCACCTTCCATATGGGGATCTCAAGCTACTTTAAAAACGCTAATTAAATTAGCCAACCTCCTTCCCTAGAGTATTATCCCAATTTTATAGGTATGGAAATTGAGGCACAAAGCAGGGATGTCACTTATCCAAGCTATGTCAGAACTCATTGTATGCATCAGAGCCCATCCGCTCATGACTCCCTGGGTATGTCTCAGGCTACTAGGTTACATGGCAACATGTACTCATGTAATCCGGCATGCATGACTACGCCCCAGACCCCTGCAGGTGTGGATGGCATTGGTCTACACCCCTGGTGGACACCATTTGGATTTCCATTGAATGTGCTCTCCTCCCTGACTTCGTGGCCAGAACTGTGATGGGTGTTGGCAGGAGTTCCTCTGTGGCCCCGCTCCCATCGGTGACATTGGTCTCTGATGCCTTGGATCTGGGGTGGGGAGCCCACATTGGTAACCTCAGTACAGAGAGCCTCTGGTCCCAGGAGGATCGCTGTCTCCATATAAACATAAGGGAGGTCAGGGCGATACACTTGGCCTGCCAGGTGTTCTTAACCTACCAAAGGGCAGACTGGTGCAGATCTTGATGGATGACGGTGCCGCGATGTTCTACATCAGAGGTGGGCAAACTACGGCCCGCGGGCCACATCTGGCCCACGGGACCGTCCTGCCCAGCCTCTGAGCTCCTAGCCGGGGAGGCTAGCCCCCGGCCCCTTCCCTGCAGCCTTAGTACGATGCGCTGCCAGTGCTCTGGCCCGCCGCTCCTGCCGAACAGTGCGGCGGTGGCGTAGCTGGCTCCGGCCGGGTGGCGGGGCTTTGCTGCTCTGAGCAGCATGGTAGGGGGGGTTGGATATGGGGCAAAGGGTCCTGGGGGGCAGTCAGGGGGCGGTTGGATATGGGGCAAGGAGTCCCGGGGGCGGTTAGGGACTGGGGTCCCGGGAGGGGGCAGTCAGGAGACAAGGAATGTTGAATGGGTTGGGGGTTCTGAGGGGGGTGGGAAGTGGGAGGGGATGGATAGGGGGCAGGGGCTAAGCTGTTTGGGGAGGCACAGCGTTCCCTACCCGGCCCTCCATACAGTTTTGCAACGCCGATGTGGCCCTCAGGCCAAAAAGTTTGCCCACCCCTGTTCTATATCAACAAGCAAGGCAGAGACCGCTTGTATGCCGTGTGTCAAAAGGGTCTCTGGTTGTGGGACTTCTGTGTGCAGCATGCCATTCATCTCAAGGCGTCGCACCTCCCGGGAGCCCAGAATTCTCTGGTGGATCTCCTGAGTAGGTCCTTCTTGTTAACTTCACAACTTCCATCCTCTAACTTCACAAGCTAAGTAATTTAAAAACAAAAAGGTTTTGACTCACTGTATGTTTACAGCAGTCTGTACTGGCTGAAAAGCTGTCCAGTCAGGACCACCCCTCTCCCAGTTCAATGATGTTCAAGAACTTTGAAGATCTGCCTTTTACACTACATCCTTAGCTTGGCTGATTTTGCCTCTGCGTTGCAGGGGTCTCTGATCAGTGCATTTGTTATGTAGAGTTTGGGCTGAACTATTGAAATATACCAGATCAGGTAACCATGGGCTGTCACCCCGCAAGGACGCTGTCAAGTACATCTTTATATGTGTTTGTGACCTCTTTTAAATCCTCAGAAGTTGCTGTGTTCGGTCAAGGTGCACCTGGCAGCCATTTTGGCATTCAACGCAGGTCGGTCTTTGCCCACCCATGAGAGTGCAGTTCCTGAAAGGTCTGGGGTACCTTTTCCCGTATGTCCAGAACCTGGTTCCCCATGGGACCTGAATTTTGTGCTGTCAAGACTCATGGGTCCCCCACTTTGAGCCCCTGGCTTCCTGCTCCCTCCTGCTTCTCTCCTGGAAGGTCTCTACTTAGTCGCTATAACTTCGGCCTGTGGAGTGTCCACTATCAGGACGCTCACATCGGAACCACTTTACACGATCCAGCTGCGTCTGCACCCAGCCTTTCTGTCCAAGGTTGTCTCCTAGTTCCATGCTGGTCAAGACATATACCTGCCGGTCCCTTGTCCAAAGTCTCACGCGATGGATGAGGAATGCAGGTTGCATACCCTGGACATCAGACGGGCCCTGGCCTTCTACATAGATAGAACAAAGCAGTTCCATAAGTCAACGCAGTTGTTTGTTGCTGTCACAGATAGGATGAAGGGTTGCCCAGTGTCTGCCCAAAGAATATCGTCATGGATCACAGTCTGCATCTTCTACTGTTATGAGCTGGCAAAGGTGCCCCCACAGGTGATAGTGACAGCTCACTTGACTAGGGTGCAGGTGTCCTCGGCAGCCTTCCTTGCTTAGGTGCGGATCCAAGAAATTTGTCAGGCTGAGACTTGGTCATCCTTTCACACATTCACTTCGCACTATGCGCTGACCCAGCAGGCTAGAGATGATGCTGGTTTTGGCAGAGTAGTGCTCCAATCTGCAAGTCTGTGAACTCCAAGCCCACCTCCGAGGATTCTGCTTATGAGTCACCCAGAATGGAATTGACATGAGAAAGCACTCGAAGAAGAAAAAATGGTTACCTACCTTTTGTAACTGTTGTTCTTAGAGATGTGTTGCTCATGTCCATTCCATTACCTGGAGATGTCGGCAAGAAGGAACTGAGAGGGCATAGGGCCGGCGGCGCCTGATGTACCACGGCACCACAGTCAGCCCTACGGATACCACTACGGCAAAAGTCTCTTACGACCGCGCACATGGGTGCGCGCACACCTAGAATGGAATGGACATGAGCAACACATCTTGAAGAACAATTATTACAAAGGGTAGGTAACCGGTTTTTTTTTCTTACCAATTTTATCCTCTTACTTTTGGTAAACAGAATTTCTGTAGTGCACAGACCATTCCCAGCTCTCCATTTTTAATGGAGAAGCCATCAAGATGGCTTGCACATCTGTATTCTCAATGATTCTACTTGGAATGTACAAAAACAGTAAAGTTTTGAAACATAATAGACTCTGGTAAGCAGTGGTAGATTAGCCACTGGGCCGACAGAGCCTGTGCCCCCCGGAAAAATGGGTGTCCCACACCCCGACCCTGTTCCCCGGCAGGAGTGCCATGCAGGCGGGGGGGGGGGTGGGCCAAACCCCCATGCCCTGACCCTGCTCCCCGGCAGCAGCACCAGGCAGGCGGGTGGGGCGAGCCCCCATGGCCCCAACCCTGCTCCCTGGGGGAGCCCAGCATCCAGACCCCGGCTGCGGCCTCCAAGCTTAGGCATAGTTTGGAGCGGGGGGCATTTCCCCCTCAAACAGAGGCGAGGTGTCACGCCACTCCCCATTTCCGTGAACGCTGAGCTGCCCTGCAGGACTTGCTCTGCTCACCCTGCCAAGGGAGAAGCAGGCTCTGTCATTCCCATGTAATGCCGGCCGCCCCATCCTTCCAGCATGTTTTGGCTCCTGGGGAGCAGGCCCTGTGCTCCGGGTCCTGTCTCAGCATTGGACGCCACCTCCTAGGTCCTAGTGCCTGCCAGTTTCTGCTACATCTGAGAGTGCCCGCGGGTGAGGAAGTGGGTGGGGATGGAGATATGGGAATGGGAAGGTGGAAGCAGGGGCCCAGCATGTGGCGTTCCCTGGGCAGCAGCAGCCCCAGCAAGGAGGCAGTCGCAGCAACACCAGAGCAGTGACATCGCTGTAGCAGCCAGTGCTGGAGTGGTTGCCAGCAGCAGCTGGGGCCCAACCGTTATGCTGTCCTGTTTTTTCCCCCCGCCACCCCGCCCCCAAGCACCGGCAGCCCAGGTACTACTGTAGGCGGGGAACTGGCTTCAGTGCTCACATGTGTGTGCATGTGCGAGCTTTGCCTCCCCAAATATAGCCGTTAAACTACACCTATGGCCCTGGGACTCGAGGAACTCTAGGTCCTTGCTGCAGCCTCAGGGCTGGGGGAACTCTCACTCCCCGCTGCGGCCCAGGGCCATGGGGACATGTGGGGGAGACAGAGCTACTCCGGCCTAGGGGTCGCAGTGGGGGTGAGGGGGCAGAAAGGAGCAAGGTTGATGAGCCACGGTGGGGGGCAGAATGGGGCTGATCGTGTGTGGGGCAGGGCAGTGCAGGAAAGGGGCAGAACAGGGTGGGACCATGGGCAGGGAAGGGGCGGAATGGGGGTGGGACTGCAGTGGTGGGGAGAGGCCCCCACTTGTTCTGGCCCAGGGCCTCACAAAACCTTAATCCGCCTCTGCTGGTAAGCGTTCCTATTAAGACTGAAGTAATTTTAACGGAGGTAAAATTGGTTCTTTTTAAGGTGTTTGACAAGTAATAATTTTAAGTTTAGTCTCATTTCTCCCAAGATGTTTATAGTTCAGAAAGCAGTGATTTTGACACATGGATTTTCTTTGTTCTCTGCTCTGCACAGAAATATTTTAGTGTGTGTGTGTTCAGGCTGTATGATCAGATGTATGCTATGCTTACATTTAACTGTTTCCTTCTTGGTCCTTATTTTCTTCTTGCTCTTGTTCCATTTTAGGTCGCATAAGCTTCATAGAACCTAATATCCAGAATGTGCCGAAAGACTTTGAGATTGAAATGCCAACCGTGGTTGGAGAGAGCCCACTGTCCCAAGCACTAGGATGTGGCTCTACTTTTCCTGGGGGCAGGTAGGAATGTGGTCAGCACCGATTCCACTTGTGCTATTTCTGTTAACTTGATTGCCTTGTCAGTTTTCTTTTTTCTGTATTTTTCAGAGATTGATATAGGCTGCTTTCATGTCTGATGATTGACTTGTTCAGTGTTTTGCTCAGAATTTAGAGAGGATAAATGTCTGAAAATAATGGTGCAATGAAATACCTGATAATACTAATAGTACTTAGCTCTTACTTAGCACTTTCTCTTTGGAAAACACTCTACAAACATTAATTAATCTTCAGAACTGCAGTGTGAGATAGGTTAGTGTTATCCCTGTTTTATGCATGGGCGAATTGAGGCATAGATTAGCAGAACTGGGATTAGAACTCAGGAGTTGGTTGATTCTGGCTTTTAGGGCAATTCAGTGGTGCATTTCGGAAAATAGGAGAGAACTGGCAGATGTAGGAGAAACTTATTTTTAAATGCAGCTCTTGTGTATCACAGAACTTCTTAGGTCAGATAGCCTGGATGAACAAATTCTTTACATTCTTAGGTGAGCCTTGCATGAATCACTAGGTTCTAACAGGTCACTACTGTGTAGTGTGGTGATACGCAGCTGGATCTAGTGCCACCTTCTGCCACTGGTGGGCTTCAGGTGGACCAGAGCAGCTCCAGCCCCCAGAGGCTGCCACCGTGGGACTTCTGGCTTCTCTGCAGAGGAAAAGCAGAGAATACAGGCTTCTTTGGGGATATTTTTGTTCAGTGTTACAAAGGAAACACATAGTGTTTCCTGCATATGGTCCCTTCTGCTTCTGCAGCCCCAATAACAAGCGTGTGTGACAAGGTGGATGAGGTAATATCTTTTTGTGGAGAAATTGGTCCACCTTGTGTCTCTAATATCTTGGGGCCAACATGGCTACAACACTGCATGCAAGTGTGTGTGTGCACATTTCGGATTCAGAGATGGCTCTGGACTCCTCAGTCACTGCAGAGGGGTTGATGATCACTGCTGGCAGGCATCCTCTTCATGCAGGAGTCGGGCTGCTTCCAGGATTTCCCCTCACCACAAAGGGGTGCAGGGCTCAAAGTGCATATTACAAAACTATACTAAAATCCAAACTTTAGTCTTCCACCCCAGCGCTCAGACTCGCTCACAGCAGGCAGTAGCCTTGGACTAACAGCCAGAGTAGAGCTGGCCATATGGTGACTGATCTCACCTATAGAGTTGGAGAGCTAACTCAGCCCGGCTGGGGGAAGTTCTCCCAACAAAGCTCTACAAACTGGGAGTTGCCTTGGAGAGGGAAAGGGCCAAGCTGAGAGATCTTGCTTTCAGGTCCCCAGAGGCCAGTTCTCAGGGAAAACCCTGCATGCAGGTGTGGGACTCACCAGCTCCCCACAACCAATCCTGCACGTTCCCTAGCTGGCTCCAGACTGCTCCAAAATGGCTTCTCCCCTCTCCTGAGCTCCCTGGGAGGACCTCACTCCCGATTGGTTGCCGAGCAGACTGAGTCTGCCTTGGCTCCACCTCTCTACCAAGGTCAGTGTGCCTTTCCCTGAGCTACTAGCAGACAGAGTCCCTAGAACCTAGGTAATCTCTTCAGAATTACACTTCATTCAAAATTAGAAATGGATTGGGAGGAGAAAAAGCAGGAAAGCTTGTTTACCTTCTCCAAGCTGTAAATAAAAACAAGGATGAGATCTACTAAATGTAAATCGTGAAGCACATCGTGACCAGAAACAATCAGTTCAATTCACTAGTTACAGATAATATCTCGTTTGTTTAATAAATTAGTTTTAAATGCAAAACATGTTTTAATAAACTCTTTGAGAATTGGTGTATCCAGCACATATTAAGGTTGTTTTAAGTTTCTTATTAAATATTTTTAAATGCTCTTTTTGTGCTTATTGATTTAAATTTTAATTTCCATCCATCTGGATCTTGACAGAAATCACAAAAAAATAATAATCTAGTTGTCACACTGTCTGGAGTGGCTCATGACCATGCATTCCAACCTCAGGGCAGCCTGTCAAGAAGCAGGGCAGAGACCCCAAGCTGGTTATATATTCTATAATTAGATTTCATCAAGTCAGTAACAATGTGAACTCCTAAAGCACTATAAGAGTCTTACTATGGAATCAACAGACAGTCCCCATTGGCATTCTAGTCCATCTTGCCACCCAGGCAAGTTGGACTTAGTGATAGATTATTGCTATACACCAACAATCACAAAATATTCAGGTTGGTCCCAGTTCCAAGAGATCAGTCACTTACCCCAGATCAAGTGCACCATAGATGTCTCACCAAAGATTATTCTTGTAGCCAATCCTATAATAAACTAACTAAAGGTTTATTAACTAGGAAAAAGAAATGAAAGTTGTTTACAAAGTTAAATCAGATAAACAAAAACACACAGATGAGATACAGTCTTAGGTTCAAAAAGATGATAGTGGCTACTATAATATGCAAGCTTTATATGTCCTATAGGGCTAACCCAAGCTAAACAGCTGGGGATCACTTGCACATGCTTAGAGATATTCACCCCTCAGAGTTCAAGCAGCATAGGGATACAATTTCTCCTTAACAGGGATTTTTATTCCCTTCCCCAGCATTCAAACTGGTGGGATGAGCGTTTGTGCACATCTCCTCTTCATGGGTGTGTGGGGAGCAATCCACGAAGTCTTTTGCTCACAGATGTACCAGAATGCCTTGTCTGATGCTTGTAGACCTTCCTTTGCTGGGGAGGAGATAACACCTCTTACAGTAAACTACTATTTCACACTTGGTAATGCGTCGCCCAACTGTGGAGGTTTACAGTCTCAGCAAACATTTTTATAGTTAAAGAGCAAACATTTAAACATTACTTTCTAACATGGGATACAGATATTACAAATTGGCTTAATACATGCAGCATCCTACAAGCATTCCATAATGTCTAAACACATTCTTATAACTCTAATATCTATTTTAACAATACTAACACACAGACAATCCAGACTTGTTTCCAGCTATGCATTTGTCAGTGTTTAGTGAGGCCCAGTGGCTTTGGCATGAGTTGGCACTTAGTCTGCCAGAGTCCGACTTTGAAGGAACAATACAAAGTTATTTTGACTGTTGTTTTTTGCAAATGGTTAGTCTGATTTGTAACCACAGTTGATGCAACAATAGGCACTGTAGCAATCAGTTGAGTAAACAGTGTTTTGTCTCCACAGAGGTAAAAAGCTGTGCCGTACCTTGCCTTGTGGCCTCAAGGTTCTGGCTGATGAAGGACCCAAAGAAAGGGGGATGCCATTTTCTGTTAGCATGAGGCATGCTTTTGTTCCTTTTCCAGGTAATGATTTGGTATTGCACTGTCTTGTATCTTTTCATTGAGTTAAACACATAGCTAACGAAAATCTAGATCTAGCAGTGAAGGGAGGAAATGCAGATATGTACATCTTTTTGGGCAGGCTGATTGGCAAAACTCTGAGCAGCAGCAGCAGAGGCAAGCCCTGAAGCTATTCACTGACAGGTTGGGACAGGATAGCACAAATGAGTTCTCACCCAGCCTCATATCAGCTAAAGGTATCTGCAATGGGAGGCAGAGGCATGAGAGAGAGAGAGAGAGAAGCTACTAGAGCATCATATTGGTGAACAGCTGTTCAGAACTGGGGCAGTAAGTGTAGTTTTGTATGCAGTAGTCTGCTTAGCCAAATCAGTTTCCACTGCCTTTCTCCTTGGGCAGCCCTGTATTTACACTTATCTAAAGATACCAGTGTGAGTGAGTGGAGAAATCTGATTTGGCAGTGTGTTGCATTTTCTTTGCTCCTGTGTAAAGGATGACCCAAGGGCGAGGTAGATGGGGATCTGGTTTGTAATTTCTTAGGTGATGGACTTGGACATGATAGCTGAGTGTTAATTTATGAAAGGTTATTGTTTGGATTCATTCGGTCTGTTGGCTGCAGGAGGTTTAATCTTGGCTGCTGATTACTCCCAACTCGAGCTGAGGATCCTTGCTCACTTGTCTCGTGACCGCCGGCTCATTGAGGTCTTGAACAGTGGAGCTGATGTCTTCAAGAGCATTGCAGCTGAGTGGAAGATGATTGATGCTGAAGCTGTTGGAGATGAGATAAGGCAACAAGCCAAGCAGGTAGTCTTTGGTAAAATTTCTAAACTCCATCAGACATAGCAACTTAATGGGTAGAAAGGACTTGATCAAAGGTTATTATTGAAGTAAAGGAGCTCTCTGCCTCTTCAAAAACCTGTTTCCTTTGGCTATTAGATTATAAAATGGGGGAATGTAATAGTTTCTTCACCCCCTCCAGGAGATACAATAGTTGCCATGTGGCCTCTACCCAGAATATTTTTAAGCACTCTGTCAGGAGGTTTTGATTGATCTGTCAAAGAAAACTATCTCCAGGAAGATGGGAAGAGGAAGAGAGGGGTTCATAATTTTCTGCAGTTATCAAAATACACTGGGATTTGAGACCAGTATTGTATACTGTTGGCATGAACACATCAGAGCTTAAGCTAATAGCTGCAAATTCTGAAGATTTTCTAGTCTTTTCTCCCACCCCCATTACTCTTAAGTGGATTACTTGGAAAACGGGTGAAGGGAAGTTGCATTTTTATGGTGCATCAGTTACTTGCCCCTTCTAAAGGTAGGATACTGGACTGGATGGACTAGTGGTCTGATCTGTCGCAGTAAATCTTATATTCCTCAGAAGATTCACGTTCAAAATGGTGTCCTTGAAGTGTGTGATAAATGTCATTTCTCCACGAATGCAGAGTTATGATATCCTTAAAGCAACAGGATCCAGACTGAAATCCTAAAATCATTTACTCTTTTCCACAGTTTAACTTTTGTGTTATTTCTGCTCTCTGAATCACTAACCATGTACTTGTGATTCTGCTGTCTTTTCTCTGACAGATTTGCTATGGAATCATCTATGGAATGGGAGCTAAATCTTTAGGAGAACAGATGGGTATTGAGGAAAATGATGCTGCCTGCTACATCGAATCCTTCAAATCCAGATACCCAGGTAAGGCACACGTTTGTGGCCCTTATTTTCTTCCCCCAAATTCCCTCCCGGACTGTTTCAACTCGTAACTCTTTCTATGCCTAAAGAAAAAGCTTCTCAAGGTTGTATGTGTACACAAAGTAACGCAGTCTCTGCTTCCACATATACTCTGTGCCCCTGCTTTGTTAAACTATGTCCTGTAAATTAAATGCTGCATTACTTCAATGACTTTGTTGTTTTGACTGTCAATAAGTCCATCCTGGAAGGTTGATTTTTTTTAAAGCTCCCAACTTAGAATAAGTTCCTTATTAGAACATGCAGGTTTAAGGATATGTAATATTTCTGGACCTAAGGACTTGATTTGTCATTTGAAAACACAACTAATCATCTTCCATGTTGAATGATCCTTTCCACGTTGCTTTCAGCTTTCATCACATCTTAAGCAGCTTTGCTTCTAGCCATGCCATTTTTATTTGGCTGCTCAGAGTAGCTCCCACACACTTTATATAAAGACATCATACTTTTAAGGAGCATCTCAAATTTCCTTGGAAGAACAGAAAATGAGCAGAGGTCAAGTGGGATGAGTCACAGCAAGCTTTAATAGGAGAGCTTGGAGCTGAGCTGAAAAATAATGAAGTGAAGGAAACAATATCTCGTAACATTTCATAATACAAAACACTTACATGTAATACCAATTCATCATACTAAATTACACATATAATATATCAAGTAATGCTGTCTCTATTTTGAGTACTTTTCTCCTTTAGTATATCATGTTGTTTTTAACATTTTCAATTTTTTTCAAATCCTTTAAAAGAATCTTTCTAAAATCCTAAAACTGGAGGAGTTTTAAAAAATGTAAACCTTTGTCCACTTCAGTACAACTCTGATCTGAGCTTGATGGTTCCCCAACGGACAGCACACCCTTACTTGGAGCTTCTTTTTACTGCTCAAGACACATTCTGTCCTTTCCTTGCAGTTCGATGAGTTCTTTTTGTTCTGAAGATCTGAAGTCACACTGTACGGGGCATCAAGGGCTCTGATTCTTTCTTTCAATTTATATCCCTTCAGTGCCACCACAAGTCCTGATTTCCCAGAATAAATAGTGGTGTAACGTTGACATCGTACCACTTGGAATACAGTTGTGCACAGCTAGCTACAACCTCATTCTCCTCCCAATCATAATAAACTAACCCAGGAGAGCTGAATATACACCTAAAAGAAAGGTCACTCGCTTCCCCTGTCTCGCAGGGGGAATGAGAAATGTAAGGACTTCCTCTTCTTCACATATTAGTGATGTGATATTTGGGATTCCAAAGCTAGTGTCAGTGCCTTAGCGCAAAAACAGAGTATGGAGTAAACATGAAATACCAGATGCGCTAGCATAAAAAGCATAATATAGTGAGGGAGTGATGGCACTCTGGCAGTAGTGTGGAATGATGGGACATTCTTTCTTTTGTTTCCTTTCCCAGGGATTCAAAAATTCTTGAGGGAGACGGTGAAGAAATGCAGCAGGGATGGTTTTGTGCAGACCATTCTGGGGAGGTGCAGATACCTGCCAGCTATCAAAGATCCAAACCCTTACAGCAAAGCTCACGTATGTTGAGGACTGTTCTTTCTGAACAGTAGAAATTCCAGCTGTACTGGACCACAGTTATATCCTCACTCTGAAGTAGTCATCAGTGTGAAGGATGGTTAGTTGGTTACTGACTTGCTGCTTCTCTGTAACATGACAAAAACAAATGGGCATTTAGATAGGTATGCTAACGTTCCTTGGGGGTTCAGCTGGGAACATTTGGCCTGATGGCTGAACTCCAGGAGAGACCCTTCTCCAAGATTATTATTATTATTATTTATTATTATTATTATTTATAATAGTAGTTTATATAATAATATAATTATTTATAATAGTGCCTATACAGTGCTTGGTGCTTTCCAAATATGGAGAAATGCGCCGTCTCTGCCCCCAAAGAACATGTCATCTAAAAAGATTTATCAATCAAATATTTTTGAACACATAAAAAAAATGTCTTTTTTCATCCCACCATCAATGTGGCTTTACCAAGTTCATTCAGGGCATGCACGTTACTCCAACATTCCATTAGTTCAGTGTTTTCTTAATTATCTTTTTAGAGCTTTTTGCTCATACTCTGAAGTAAGTCTGCTGCAGCTTGGTGTGCAGAAATTGTCATGGTTATAACTTCACTTCATGACCCTCAACTAGGAGTTGCAGTGATTAATTTATTGATTTAAATGGGCACAATTTAAAAAAGTAGAGCAATGTTTAACTCTTTGGAATAAACAAGTCCCACCCAACAGTCTTCATGAATTGCGTATTGTCTGGATTTCATCAAAAAGATATTTCAAATTCTATAGTTTTGCTGGTTAAAAAAGGGACCTTTTAAAGGAAAACTGCAGTGACTAGACAGCTGAATGTTTACAAAATATGAGACTATGTATAGAAAATGTTTTGCAAGGTGAATCTTAGAAATATCTGTCACTGTTTTGCTATTTCCCTAATAGTGAGTTGACTCAGTGGGGAAGCAGCCATTTTCCTGACATAGCATTATACTTCTCAGTAGAAGGCTCAGTTATAATATAGCATTAGGACTCAGTGGAAATCCAGATACCAAATAAATGCATGGAGAAATAACAGACTTTCAAAATTGATACAAGAAGTTGGGTGGGTTTGTTTGTTTGTTTGTTTGTTTGTTTATCAAAAAGGCTAGTCGGGTGAATTTAAAAGTTGTTAAATCTTATAGGTGCTACTTGATTAGACTGTGAAGAGATGCAACTTCTGTTTAAGACCCTTATAAGATTGATATTTTATTTTAATTTCAGCTTCCTTTAAATTTTCCTTCATGAATTTCAATTAGGAGGGGAAAAAGGAAGAACCTGTGAAGAGAATTTTCTTATTTGAGGAGAGCATTAGTAGAGAGAGCTCTCTTTTTTATGTGAAAAACCTGCCCCTAAACTGTAGTAATGTAGCTTGTTTTGGTTTTTGAACAGGTTGTAATGTTCTGGCAGGCAGGATTTGCCCCAATAGATCAGACCACTGATCAATAAAGTCAAGCATCCTGCTTCTGGTGGTATCCTGTACTTGATACTTTGCAAGAAGGCACAAGCACCCCATAATGCATCCAGCTAGTTGTGTGATTGTCCTCTGCTGGACGAAATCAGATCTCTACAAGTGTGATGGTCTCCCCCTGATGGCTGATAAAGGTTATCAGCCTTAGTGCTAATAATTTCAAGTATATGAAAATTCTTCTCTAGTGGCTAGAGGCCTGTGGTTTGTGTAAGAAATTCTGACTTCTCTTCCCCATGTCAGTTTCATGAAGTTGTGTGTATATTTGTGGTGTCTATTTGTATGTCACCATAGATTTGTTACAAAGTGTGTAACATATAGGGTTTATGCCATGGGGTGATATCTTTGTACTCCTCAGGCAGAGCGCCAAGCTGTGAACACAGCAGTTCAGGGTTCTGCTGCTGACATCGTCAAAATAGCCACTGTGAACATTCAGAGGCGGCTTGAAGCATTCTTCTCAGCAGTGAAGTCCCATGGACATCTGGAGAACTTATTCCAGAGCAACAGGGCAGGTACGCTTTCATTCTACTTTATATTCGATGTCAAAAACCCAAAGGTGATAAAAGTAGCTTAAAATAAAAGCCCGCTATAGCTGGGCGATTTGGGCAAGTGGTGGGGAATAAATGTTTATTTTCTCATACTGGACTGGTCTGTCTTGTTGCGTTGGGTGGGTGGGTGGGCAAGTCCTAAGTAAGAATGTCTGCTCAGCTTGTGAATGAGAACAGAATACTTGGATCTGAAAACCCTAATTACCTGAATGGTTCAGGGGGCATATCAGAAATTTGGATAATTGGACTAGGAAAACAGGAGTTCAGTTGTGCTAAATTGCATGATGTTTCTACTGATTTGTTTAAAAAGGGGGGGGGGGGGAGTGCAGATGCTCCGTCTTCAAAGGCAGTGAGAAAACACCAATTGTAACAACAGGTTGGTCAAAGAATATAGTTTCCATTAGATTTAAGTCTGGAGTTTGTTTTTATTTAAGATATAAAGATATGGTACAAAGCTTTTGTCAGCATCAATTTTAGGTGTTAGACTGTACTGAGGATTGAATGAAGCCATTGATAGCCAGTATTTTGTCTGAACTGGAATCTCTCCATTTGCACTCCCACCTGCCAACTTCTGGGTCCGCTTTTTTAGCTCTTAACATGGAGCATGCAGAAGGGATTCTGTTTTTGGCAGGTGTGGCCTGCTAAGATCCCATGTACACATCTGTTGTTTCATGCTTTGGACAAGGGCTGCTTATGTTTTTCAGTAGCAGTAGCTGCAACTCCAGATCAATGGAGTTGGCTGGGTAAAGCCTCACTGGCTCTTTAGAATTAGCCATTAAAACGGTTTTGGAAGCGGAGCCGAATTCTAATTCACTGCCTGAGAGAAGATTATACACTGAGTTCTCATTAAACCCGATGTGATTGTGTTTAAAATTTGCTTGTAGAACAGATGGTCTGGGAGAAGTGGTTGTCTTTGTTTTTTTTCCTAATTTACATCTTTATAATTTAAGGCTAGAATGTTTGTATTTGAAAAGCTTTGCATTAACATTCTTTATTTCCAGACAGTTGTATGAATATTGATATAATAGCATAATTATATTTAATATATGTATCCTTGTGTGCATGGATTTTTTTCATCTTGGAGCTCTGCCATACAATTCTTGTTTGTAGCATTATGAATGTATATAGGTCTTTTGGGCTAAAACAGAGATGATTATGTGTAATGCTGGTTAACTATGTATATCTTTTCCCTGTGTAGGAAGGTTAGAGAGGAGAAGAAACAGAGGGATATTACAGAGTGGAGGTTTCTTCATCCTCCAGCTCCATGATGAGCTCCTCTATGAGGTTGCAGAAGATAGTATAATTCAGGTAGGAGTGTATTTGCTTTTCCAGCCCATGTACTTTTCTATAACAAACCTGTTAAAGTTTCCTTTCTAGAGGTCTGCCTTCTGTTTCTTGAGTCGTCTGCAGACTCATGCCTATAAGTTTATTAAAATAATGTTTCTCATAAGGCCAGATGAGTGTAAAAGGAGTAACAGTCTTGGGTCCAAGCTCTTTGAATAAGACAGGAAGTCCCCTACCTAAAGTTTTTATCTGCTAGCCCAAAGCAGTGCCACCCCGGCTTAGCATGCTGGTAACCTCTAGTACCTGCAACTTCCTTACTGACTCAGGATGGTGAAGTAGCTCCTCTGTGCAGCTGCACAGAATGTGTGTACTCCACCGGCAACTCAGTATTGGTGTGCAGTTTTTTCTCCTTACTTTGGGGAGTCTTTGAGTTTGTTTTCTGCCTGATGGGGCCAACTTGGCTCCATGCATTGGGTCACTAAATGTATTATTATTTATTATTGTAGTTTAAAATCTGTTGTGTGGGAAGGAGGATGCTGTGCTTTTGGTGCTTGTCGTCTCTTTCCCTTCCTCAGTTTTTTGTCTTCCCGGATGTCACCAAAGGAGCAGCTTCGAAAAGTGTCCCAGGTGCAATCACAAAATATTTATCACAGGCAAACTTACTCACTGTTTTTATTGCCTGGAAAAGGAACATGGCTGGCTGTGCTGTTCCACCGGTGCCAGAAGTCTCATGCCGAGAGCGTGTGTCTAGAGGCACTCTTTGCTTCATTTATGATCACTGATAAATCCAAAGTGAAGTTAGCCCAGAAGACTTCCAATAACAAATATTTTATGATATGCTGGAATGAAATAACCCCGTCTGGGACTTAGCACATCAGTGCAGATCTAGAGGGAAGAGTCCCCAAGCTGTGTTTCCACACCTTCAATATGTCTGACTGACTCTCTCAGGACAGAGGGAGAGTGCTGTGCAGGTGGTTGGCATCAATTTCAAGAATGTGATGCTCCAGACACTCAATGAGGCATGAGACAAGAAGATTATATTTGACATCTTTGCTGATACTCCTCTATCTTTGACTCCTGGATGGGATACTTCAAAACCTCTAGTGACTCAGCTCTTACGGTTTTGTCTCCCCTCGAGTATGATGAAAGGCTATGTACCTTGCATACCATTTGGCAAGCAGGCTAAGCCAATTGGTAATAGGCTCACAGGTGTGGTTTCTGGATCAAGGAGAAGGAGATGAGATCTTTCTAAAGTGGGGCATGCCCGAGAGAGAGATCTGTTCTCCTCTTCTCTCCAGTGAGCACCAAATGCTCTTCTGCATAAAGTGTCAAGTGAAGGCTGTGTTGGAAGATGACATCTCCATTCACTACTGGTTGGAAGAAGTTTACGTGCATCTTTCCTATCCTATTACTTCTCGTTCTGATTAAGTTGAGGAGATATAAATAAAGATTCATAGAATCCTAGAATATCAGGGTTGGAAGGAACCTCAGGAGGTCATCTAGTCCAACCCCCTGCTCAAAGCAGAAACATTCCATTGTCTTAATGGTCCACCACTGGCAAATAAGGTTCTCAGCACCACTTAGGACTACCAGTGGCTATTCCCAGAGTGTCTCACTACATCACATCACACAGAACAGGGACACCTCTTGACATCCTGCTCTGAGATCCCTTTCCATATAAGCTGTGACTCCAAATCAAGAATATGGTGTTTTTAAGCAAGTGCAGCCTTTTTAGCTGCCTGGAAGGAGTTTGACAGAATGGGATACCAGTTCAGATTGCAAGGTGTCCTGCTGTGAAAAAGTCTGATGTGGATCCCTTCCTGCACCCCACATGAAAGCTGTTTGGTTTTGTTCTTCACTTGTATGAGCCATCGTCCCTTAGAGTTCACCTCTTCTATTTGGCTTTCCACGAATGCATTGAAGGTAGACCAGCTTCTGGGACCTCTTCTTCAACTTTGTTAATTCTGTGGGTTCACGTTCCTAAAAGGAGGCCATTTTTCTGGTGGTAGACATCAGCTACCCGACTGAGAGAGTTTCAGATGGTAGTTGACTGGTCCAACCATTTTTTAAAACTAAGTTTTTAAAGATAGGCTGGTATTTTAAAAAAAAAAAAATTCCCAAATTCCTTCCATAGGTGTCAGAATTCCACCTTCTGCATCCTGTCAGTAGTTTTCTCCACATTTACATGTCCATTCCAGAGCAGCCTTTCTCCTTAAGACTGATATGAAAAGGTTCCAATGTTTCAATCTGAAGTGGACTAAAGTTCCTTTAGACTATCCAGTCTTCCGTGCTTTGACACTGGACCAATATGTCATGCTGTCTCCAAAAGAACTATGGCCAAATATGTTTTCTGATGCATCCTTTATTGTTGTTTAACAGGCCTGCAACTTCATGGTCACCATAAGATAGAAGAAATATCAGCTTCTGTAGCCTGCCTCAGAACTGTTTCCATCCTATAGATTTTCTGTGCAGACGCTTAGAATCCTCTACGTATTTGCACACGGTATCATTGCCTGCGATCAGTCTTGCATTTCTACTCCAGATTTAGCTAACTAATGTTACAGAATCTGTTTCCAGCTGAGTGATCACCTTTTCCCTCTTCCCTTTATATTCATTTTGAAGGCATGTTTCTATGTTTTGGATTGTTTGTTTTTTGGGGCGAGTGAGATGGTTGACCGCCCACAGGCCCTGGGACGACTTGTTGAACTAGAACATATCTTTTAGAAAAACATGGAACATTTTAGTCTCCAAATTGGATCAGAGAAAAGTTTCTATTCTCTACTGGTGCCTCATGTAGAGGTTTTAGCATTATGTAAAACATTGTTTTTTGGCTGCTACAGCAGTTCTGGTCTGTGGAGAATTAGCCCGGTTACATGCATAATGCTAGCTCTAATTTATTTCCAGCTGCTAAAGTGCATTCAAAAACAACTAAAAATATCCGTCTAACCTGTCTATGTATTTATATGTCCCTAGTCACCATAGTATCTGAGCACCTTCCAAGTACTTCAGATAAGAAGCAATGATAATCTCTTGCTTTCTCTATTCCCCTTCCCAGTCTGTAGGGCAAACATGCGATTCATTTATCGCGTTGTCGTTTGTGCATGTGAGAGGGAGAAGGACTTAGTTCTGCAAATGGCGAGCTCTCTAGTTTAAGTTCAGTGCCTGTGGAAGTTTTGCCTCCTGTGCTCATGAGCTTTCCACGGTGGTCAACACCTTCATCATTCTGCTGGAACATAGCAGTCACTGGAGGTCATGGTCAGCGGGAGAGGCAATTTCTCAGGTATCTAGGGCCAAAACTGGAGAGGGCTTTGAATATCAGGACAGAGACCATGAATTGGACTCTGTAGTCAGTGTGGAGCCCGTGCAGTGTGTCACAGTTACCAGACTTACTGCACCTGTGACCACCCTCCTTGTCTCTTCAGATGCACCCCTTCTGACCTCTAGTCATCACCTGACTTGGTGTGGAATCAAGCCATTCTCCCACTCACTAACCAGGTCCTAGGCTGCAGTCACTTGTGATTACCTCAGCAGACCTGACTTGGGTTCAGTACTTGCAGTTAATTTCTCTCCTGGAGTTCTGACAGTGATACCCAATGACCAAACAGCATTCTTAAAGCAAATTATTATTTATTTAGAACAAAAGCATTTTGGAAAAACAGATCTTACAACAGTAATCCTGTATCTACGTGTACCTGTTTCTCCCTAAGGCTTACTATTCCCTGGATGTGAGGAAGGCCCAATTTCTTCAGGCTCTATTCAGAGTCTCTCTCTCTGTCAGCCTGTCCCCTTGGACAGCCCTTGATAATTGACCCCCACCCTTCCTCTCTTGTTTAGTGTCCTTTGATCTCTGAGCTCCCTGCCTGGCAAAACAAGTCTTATATCTTTGTTGGAGACAGGATACAGGCTCCTCAAGGCTAACAGTTCCCCCATTTTCTTGTAATTGTCCCCCAAGTGTTTTGTGTGGAGGTTCCTTATCTGGATCCATTTTGTTGCTTTCCTGCTCATTTTTCCTATAGTCCCCTATTAGGCTAGGTCAATGCATTCCTGCAGGAAAGTCTTATAACCCAATGTACAGTAAATTCCCATTACTGAGCAGGTCATATACAGTGTTTCATCTCAGTATTCTTAGGTTATTATATGGTAGCTCCACAGCCATCACACTGAGGTCAAAGCACTAGGGTGGTTTGTTCATGGTGAGTTGTGTTGCTAAACTGAAAGGCTGCAGCAATTTATACCAGAGATGTTTTTCAGGGTATATGGCTTATTCCTAAATATAAATATAAATTACAATTACCAGACCAGGAAGTTAGGAATGTGTGCTTCACTGTGGCCAAGTCTGTGTCTGATAAGAGGGTGTGCAAACTTCTGGACAGTCACAGATAGATGTGGATGGTTTTTGTTGACATAGCTCTTTGGGCATCCACTAACAATGAGGAGTCCAAAAGGACCATGAAGCTGTCGGGGCTAGTTTAATCCTCAGAGGGCAGATGCCATTGACAGTTGGGGATGTTAAAGAGGAGACAAGTTCTTCAAGCTACTTCCCTTTTCCTAATGGAATCACCTCAAGCTTTAGCCAGCTGGTCTTTATCCAGGGGAGGATTTTGGCTAGTCATTGAGAAAGTTAGGGAGTGGTGCTGTTTGATTGACATAAAGGCAACTGAGAGCTTGGTGTGTGTCTGTGCTCCTAGTGCGTTGCCCATGTTGCCTCACCAGCTATCCCAACAACTTCTTCATTCAGGGTGTGTCTTCCATGCAGAGTTAATTCAGGTGATCGGCACCCAGGTACTAGCGGCCCTACAGCAAAGCCATACTTGACTGTATCCACGCTGGTGCTCCACTCATTCATGTGAGGAGCTAGGATTTCTGCAGCCACATCCCATGGTGGTTCTTTGAGTAGTGTTCCTATCGGGCCTCTACTTCATGTGTGTGTGCGCCTCTTGAGTCCTTGATCAGAGATTTTCCCTTAGCATTATCCATTTGGCCTGCGTACGCTCCCTGTGTCTCCCTGTGCTGGACATTGAGGCTCGGTAGGGGTGCACGGGTGAACTGCCCTCAGCTCTTTCTCAACTGCCTCGGCCTGAGACAGAGGCCTAGCGTGTACACCTTGAGCATGCCTGAGCTATCCTGTTTCTGCTTTCCTATAGTTGTGTTTTAGGGTTAGTTAGTTGAGTGATAATTACAGTGAGTTAAGTAGAGATTATTAGTGAGAGAATTGTTTTGTTCCTTTCTGTCTCCCTCCTCAGGGAGCCTTATTTTCCTGTCAGGGTTTGCTTGGCTTACCGGGTTTTAAATGCTGCCTTTACTGCAGAGAGGCTCCATCTGTTAATAATGGCCACACGGGTTCAGATACGCAAAGGACCTGTTTGTAATGGACAAATAAGAGTACCCACTCTTCATGGATACTGAGCATCTATTGGTACCAAGATTCCAATTTCCAGATCTCCACTGTTCTTTGGTACCCATTGGACGATATTGAGGAGGATGAAGGAGACTTCCAGTTGGTCTCTTCCATTTTTGTTCAGCGTTCTCCGATATGTCCTTTCAGAAATCTATTTTTTAACAGTCACAGGGAAGATCATGCTCATCATCAAGGTGGTGGAACCAACCCTGAATCCCACCCCTATTCCTATATGGGCCCCCCAGTGGCCATCCTGGGACCCCTGGACTGCTTGTCAGCAGCAATTTGCCAGATCACTAGCACTGTCTCATAGGGAGGCTAGAGTATTACAATCCTCTCCTCCCCAGCCAGCTCTCACACAGGAGGAGACGTAGGAGGAGCAGGAGATCAGGGCCGATAAAGATCAGCCCTCAAAAACTTATTTCATCCTTGTTTCCAAATGAGTTGATTATGCCTCTGCCACTTTCCATGGCCCACAATTTTCAGCAATTTCAAGACCTCATGAAAAGGGTAGCTTGAGCTCTTCAAGTGGAATCTGAAGAGCGTCAGAACTCATAGCACAAACTGCTGGATATTCTGCAGTCAGCAACACGCTCCAGAGTTGTGTTACCCATTAATGAGGTGCTCCTAGATCCAGATAAGACAGGGTAGCAGATGCCTGCTACTGTTCTGCCGACAGGTAAGCAGGCAGATAAGAAGTATTATGTTTCCCCTACAGAGTCACATTTTTTGTTCCCCAACCCTCCACCTAACTCCCTGGTGGTGGATGTGGTAAATGAGTGGGGTAAGCAACACTTTTCCAAGTCTATCCCATATGACAAAGACCAAAAGAAACTAGATCTCTTTGGATGGAAGTTCCACTAGTCAGCAATCCTACAGTTCAGGATCACAAACTGTCAGGTGGTCAAGGCCAAATATAATTTTTCTAATTGTAATAGGTTTACTGCCTTTATTGAACATCTGTCGCAGGAACATATGGAGCAATTCCAATTCATCATTTCAGAGGGCAAATTATTGTCCAGAACTGCTCTTCAAGCACTGCTGCCAGGTCCACCTCCACAGTGGCAGTTATGTGCAGGGGGTCACGGCTCCAGCTCTTGGGGTGTTCAAGAGAATTCCAGAACACTGCTGAGGACCTCCACTTTGATGGTCTTATCTGTGGTCTTTGAAAAAATCTTAAGTCCTTGAACGTACTGAAGGACTCTAGGGCTATTGAACAATCCCTGGGTGTATATATACATCTACAAATAAAGAAGGGTTAGTAGGTCATAGACTGCCCAGAGATCGCATCCTGCTCCATTTCTGGATTCTATAGATCTACTGAACCCCCCAGGAAAAGACGTACATTTCAGAGAAAGAGGGCTGCTCACCCACCCTCGAAGACCACCCAGTCATCTTCAAAGCAATAGTTTTGACAGGTCAATCAAGGGTTCAGATCCTTCCACGTTTCTGGTTTTGCAGCTGCATCCATTTGCCCACCCCATTCCCTTTTGAGACCACCTTTCTCATTTCCAGGATGCTTGGAGGCAGATCGCTACAGACGAATGGGTCACCGAGGTCATAATGTTGGACTGTATCATCCATTTTATGTCCTCCCCTCCCTTCCACCCTCTTTCCCATCCCTTTTCAGGGATCCCTCAGTTTTTACTGAGACAAGAAGTTGAACTCTCTCCCTCAGTTAGGAGGGATAGAGCGAGTCCCTTCTCATCACAAGGGAAAAGGGTTTTACTCAAAGTATATCCTTGTGCCAAAGAAGGATGGAGGGTGGAGACTGAACTTGGATCTAAGGCTTCTAAATAAGTTCGTAAAGTCTCAAAAGTCCAGCATGATGACTCTGGCAGTTCCCCTTTCTTCAGTGAAGGAATGATATTAGTTTTCTGTCCTCGACCTACAAGATGCCTATTTCCATAAAACAATATATCCATCGCTCTGGAAATATGTGCGCTTCACTATAGGTCAGAATCATTTCCAATACCAAGTGCTTCCTTCAGCTTTTCATCAGCCCCCACTGGCTGCTTATCCCTGACAAGAAACAATCCTAGTCTTCCCATACCTCGACAACTGGCCACTCAAAGGCCATTCCTACAAAGCGGTGCTATCTTCCACCCAGACAGCCCTTGCTCTTTTCCCGGAGTTGGGTCTTCAGCTGAATGTAAAAAAATCCATGTTAACCCCTGTACAAAAGATAGTTTATAGAGGCATCTTTAGACTTGACGACATCCAAGGCCTACTTTCCCTGGGATTCGTAACTTTGTCAAGTCTGTTACAGGCAATTCAGAGGAGCCCTCAGACCACAATAAGGAACGGTCTTCACCTCCTGGGGCACATGGTAGCTTGCACCTTTGTGATCAATCACTCAAAGATGGACCTCCGCTGCTTCCAGTGTTGATTCAAAACGACCTATTTTCCAGTCAGACACACCTTGGAGAGATAGGTGATGGTTCGTCTACAAGTGAGGAACTGCCTAGACTGGTAGAAAGATCAACTCAACATCTTTGCAGGCATTCCTTTCTGTCACCCAGCTTCATCGGTAACTTTAACAACAGACACATTGCTGTTGGAAGGGGAAGCCCACTTCAATGCCCTCTTGACTCAAGGCAGATGGACAACTAGGAAACCAATCTCCAAATGAATCTGTTGGAACTCAGGGCAGTTCGCCTGCACACCCCTATATAGCTTCGCTGTCTGGCCTGAGGAGACACAGGGAGCATGCGCAGGCCGAACAGACACTGTTAACGGAAAAGCTCCAGTCAAGGACTCCTTAAGTGGAACACCCAGAAGGGGACACACCTCAAAGAACCGCAGTTACTGTACAAGGTGAATAACCTCATCATTTTAGCATTTCCATAAGCTAAGATTCCTTCCCAGTGAATTGTGGGAGAACTTGTCTATTCTTATGGGCACACAGAGAGAATTGTGGGAAGGCTCTGGAGGACTATCAGCACTCGAGTAGTTTAACCTGTATCTACTCTCCGAAGTGGACAGATTACCAGCCCGAGTGCAAGCCTCGCTCAGATGTTAACCTGTTGCCCAGGACAGGCCACCTAGCCCTGGTTGAAAGCACCACCATGGTCAGGCGAAAGGTTTTTGTGTGTAGATGGGAGCTGGGGTGGGGCAACATCCAAATAAGATCCTGAGTTAACACTGTAGTGAAGACTAGCTCACTTTGAATAATATGGGGAGAAGACTGACCCTTGCAGGACTCCACAGTTCAGGTCTTTGGAAGTGGAAAGTAGTTGTCCATATCAACTCTGTGGATTCTGTCTGAGAGGAAGGGCCTGAGACATTTCAGGGTGTTTCCCCTTCACTCCTGCAGCCTCTTGGAGGCAGAACAGAAATATTTGGTGACCAAAAGAATCAAATGCAGAGAGGCCCATCTGGTGAGTATGGACAAGAAGAGAGAATTCTCACCAGAGCCACCAGTGGTGTCCTGCCCTGAAGCCTGACTGAGAAGGATCCAGGGCCAGGGTATGGATCCCTACAGGTGACACTGAATACTGTGTTTAACTAGCTTCTCAGTTAGCTTGCTTAGAAAAGGGAGATTGAAAGTGCGGAGTGAAAAGTTTGTCCCTCGCTGGATTATTGCATGCTTCAATTTGTGTGGTAGGTTCCCTGTATCAAAGGAGGTGCTGACTATCTGCTAGATGGGAGTTCCAAATATTCTCTACTCTCCCTCACCATTCAGAAAAGGCAGGGTTCAGAGTATGCTGACAGCATAAATGTCATCAGGGCATCTATGGCTAATAATTACGTGTATAAATGAATATTTTCCTAATGATGCTATTCCATGAAAGCAATCGCTGTATGTTGAATGATGGCAAATGGGAGGGAAGGTGTCCATGAGATGATGATCTGCTGGGCTAGAGAGACATCCTTGGAAGATTTGGTTCTCCAGGAATGAGAATCTGTTGTCACACACACCCCTAAACTGAAGCAGATTCCTTACTTGTAATGCCATTGTTGATGTGTAAGCAGATTACAAGTAAGCAGGGCTGGGGGTGCTCCACTTCCCCTCCAGAGGCACTAGGAGTTGTCAGGGTTTTAGAATTTGCTGATCAGATCAAATCTGGTGGTTCTTCCTAGGGTCAATGCAGGATTGCTCCTCACAGGACACTCTTCTGTTTCATCAAACTCTTTAAAAGTTCCAAGGGATATGGCTTTCACTACGTCCTACAGCCCAGTATCTCTCTCGGGGCACTTTCCCTGATATTGAGTATTTTTCCTATTTTATTTCTTAATATCATGCCAGTGCTCCTAGTTACATCCCTATGTATTGCACTAAACAATTCCTTTCCCTCACTAAGATTACCATCATACAGATCTTCAGACATCTACAGTGCAGACTTCTATGTTCAGCACACATCTTACCCCTTGCTTTGTCAAGCTAGATATATTAAAGCAGCTTGCTATAACATGGGGTTTATTTCTTCACTATGTATTTTCTGTACCCTCAATGTCATGATTCACGTTTCTGATATCAATAGCATACACTGAATGGAGAATAGAAATTTTTGTGGGACACAGGTCCATTTGAGCCTGAAAAGTCTGAAAATTTTAAAAGCTTACATTGGGGAGATCAGTCAGGCAAGTGGGGAGATAATACTGAAGTTCTGGGTTAATTTAGGAAGAACTCTGGCTGTCTTAGATTTTTAGAAGAAAAAGTTGACATTCGTACAGTATAGTACGTGTTGTAATACCTCTTTCAGTATGTTACATATCTGTGTGATTGTTTTTATTGTGATCATGGGTATTATGACATTCCATTGGGATAATTTTGGTAAAATTATTTTCCCAGTTGCTTGTAACTGTCTCTTGTAGAGTACCTCTTGTACTGACACAATGAGCTCTTTATTCCTGGGGATCCTTGCTTTGTGTTTCTCCGTTTATGTAGCTCCTCAAATGATTTGCTTTAACCTCTCTCATTTGCATGTTTTGGGAAGAGTGTTTGGTAGAATCTGTTTCTGGCTGAAGCAGGAAGATAGGTCTCCAGTGTATGCAGCTCCTTAAGAAAATGTATTAATACTTTCCTGAGTCTCTCCTTTCATATATCTTAATCATACTTGAAACATTCAGTCAGATTCCTGTCAATGGAGAACCTATCCAAACACACAAACACAGTGGAAAGCTCCAAGCCCCTGACCTGCCAAACTAATGATGATGAAATGGAGCATCTGAAGTGTGTGGCTCTAGGTCCCTCAACAGTGCATTGAAACTTCTAACCTTGTTTGTTTCCTTTCAGGTAGCTCAGATTGTCAAATACGAGATGGAAAATGCCATAAAACTCTCAGTGAAGCTGAATGTTAAAGTGAAAATTGGGCCTAGCTGGGGAGACCTGCAGGAGCTGGAGTTGTGAGCATGAAACAAGACCCTCTCGGATGATGAGGCTTCATGCTCCATGGACTCTACAAGGCAGGTGCCAACGTACGCACAGGTGGAGACATTATTAACTGCACACTTATTATCCAGCACACTTATTATAAATCCAGCAAGTTGGTAGCTAATTGGTGCCTTTCTTTTTACTAAGCATGTTACAGACTGGCTTCTTAAATGTGTTTTAGAAGTGTTGTATGAATTCCCCCAGGCAGACTTCTCTGTGAGGTCAGATGGCAGGCAAGGAATGTTTACAGTTTACAGTTATTAATTTCTAAATGCTAATATTTAAATGAATTCCTGTTAAAATATGTAAATTAAGGCTATAGATTTTAAAAAACCCAAACCTAATGAATTTACTGCATCTGAAATTAAATGGACTTTTTAATACAATAAAACATAAGTCACTCAGGAAGTGTTCCTGCAGAGCTATGTACAGGAGAAGAAATAGGATGTCACTGTATTTGTATTTAATGACAAACTTTGTGCATGTTCAACACTTTGAGCCCTGCTGTTGTCCTCATGTGATGGCAACATTTTTGGAGATGGTATTAAAGTGTGGAAATGATTTTACAAACAGATTGTGTTTTATGAGTAGAACATTGCCTCATGGTGTGCGTAAGCCAGAGCAGAGGATTCTCTTCGCTAGAAGGAACACTCTTAGCCTGCTAGGGCCTTAACGTTTTAAGGAAGTCATAGGTTTGTTGTATCCCTGTTGCCCCCATGCCGTTCATCTTAGAATTGACCCTCAGAGGGTGATGTTGTTTTTGTATAAAAACAAAACATCCTGGAAAAGTCCTAATCTGCAATGCTCAATTTAAAAAAAAAAAGGGGGGGGGGCAAACAAATGAAAACCTTACCTGGGGAAAATCTGGAGCCAGGTGACCAGAAGAAGCAACTTTCCCAGTACGTGCATTTTGGGGTCTGTCATGTTGATGAGTCATTTAAACAGTAGCTGACTTCTTGCTGTAAATGACTCAGCCTTAGATACCAATCTTTCCCCTACTTTAGTACAATTACTACTGATCAACCTGGACTGGAGATTGTATAGATTTCACCTTTCACCTCTGTGATAACATCTTCATTTCACTTAGGATGTTTAGATGGGGTAGGATCTGAGTTACTACAGAGAATTCTTTCCTGGGTGTGTCTGGCTGGTGAGTCTTGCCCACATGCTCAGAGTTTAGCAGATTGCCATATTTGGGGTAGGGAAGGAATTTTCCCCCAGGGCAGATTGGCAGAGGCCCTGGGGGTTTTTCGCCTTCCTCTGCAGCATGGGGCCCGGGACACTTGCTGGAGGATTCTCTGCACCTTGAAGTCTTTAAACCACGATTTGAAGACTTCAATAGCTCAGACATAAGTTAGGGGTTTATTACAGGAGTTGGTGGGTGAGATTCCATGGCCTGCATTGTGCAGGAGGTCAGACTAGATCATAATGGTCCCTTCTGACCTAATTCTATGATTCTATGATAAACAGGTAGAATATTTTTTCTAGGAACATAGGAATTGTGATACTGGAGCAGTCCTGAGGTCCATCATGGACAGTCTCCTGTCTCTGGTAGATACCAGCACCAGCTGCTTCAGAGGAAGGGATTAGAACCCCACATTAGGTCCTAATCCCTAAATGCTAGACATTTGGTTTAAACCTTTGAAGCATGAGGTTATCATCTCTCTTACAAAATATCATGTGAGCATTAACTATTATAACTTTGGAATTCTTGTTATCCATATAAATGTCTGGTCTCCAATTTGCTGCCGTTTAATTTCATTGACTGTTCCCTGGTGTGTTATGAGACAAGGAGAACAGTGTCCACAAAACTTGCCATTCTAGCCTATTCTGGTTCATGTTCTGTTCTGCTCTTGCAAGGCTGACTGAAGTCTTCAGTTTCCCCTAAGGGTATGTCTACACTGCAATAAAAAATCCTTGGCACCAAGTCTCAGGGCCCGGGTCAATTGACTCAGGCTGCAGGGCTAAAAAAGATGCTCAGGCAGGTGCGTGGACTCTGAAACCTCGGGAGGGGCTGGGTCTCAGAGCTTGGGCTTCTGCCCAAATTTGAATGACTGCACTGCAACTTTTAGCCTTGCAGCCCAAGCCCTGCGAGCCTGAGTCAGTTGACCCAGTCCAGCCACAGCTATGCCACAGGTCTTTTATTGCAGCATAGATGTATCTTGGTTAACTCTCTCCGGGTCTGTGTGTGTCAGCTCATTGCTATTCACAGTGCCATCAAAGGATAGAGAAATTGCTCATCCCTGGGGCTAAAAGCTTCTTTTGTTCCATTCTACTGCAGAGAGTTAAGCACCAGCACTTGGTTCTTCAGTGGAACCTGCCCTCCCTCTTCCAGGTGCGTGCTCCTGCGTCCCTTTTGGGAGCAAAACACCTCAGAGGGATGGAAACTACTTCGTCTTAAGGTGCCATTCTTAATTGCATTCGTGATAGCTGCAAAGTAGGGGAATTAAACTCATTTTAACTTGCATGAGAACTCAAGTTTTTGCATCCCCCTGGAGTTTATTCTGGAGACTCATTCAGAGTTTCAGGTTAATGAATCTTTCATTTCACCTTTGTTGCAGTGACTGCTCTGGTCACAATAGTGAACTCCACTGCCCAGTTTTAAAACCCTCATGAGTTTCTGAAATGCCTTTTCCTTATTGTCCACTTTGCTGAGCACACCTACCATCTCTTCCTTGTTGTGAGCAACTGCCCAATCAACCATGACAGCTCCACACACTAGACTCTCTCCTGCCTGGAGTAGACAGGAGGTATTGGATCTCTTGGCCAATGGGGAGAAGAGGCCGTGCAAACACAGTTACGGACCAGTCATCGACATGTGGACATCTGCGAAAAGATTGCACAAGGATTGCAGGCCAAGGGGTATGATACAGACCAGCAGCAATGCTATGTGAAAGCAAAGGAACTGCAATAGGCATACCACAAGGCCAGAAAGGCCAACAGTCAATCTGGGGCTGAGCCACTGGCCCACCACTTTTACAATGAGCGGCATACCACATTTTGTGGAGACCCCACCAGCACCCTCAAAGCACTCTAGATACGTCCAAGGAGCCCGAGACACAGACCCCTGCTGTGAACAGCAAGGGGGAAGAGGAGGGACACAGCAGCAGGGGCATCCAGCTATGCCATGAGCCAGGATCTTTTTGAGACTCCACCATTCTAGCCAGTCCCATAAGCCGAATGCAGACAAGCCCGATGAAGGGGAAGGAACCTCAGGTAAGCGTGCATGCATTTTTCTTTACAATGTTTAAATATAGAGATGATGCCCAGCCCAACCCCAACTTAGCAGGAGTCAGGCATTGACTTTTCATTGGTTTACTTCTCCGAGAGGTGGTAATGGTACGACAAACAGAGGTAGAGGTATCTGTTTTTCATTCCACGGTAGGGTTGGGTGGGAGGGCATGCAGAGCAGCTTCTTTATGTCCATAGGGTTGTTCCTTGTATCCTCCTGAGAGATCTTGATGAAACTTTTATGGAGGCTCTCAGCAACCCTTTCTTGAAGGCTTCTGGGGTGGGCTGCCTCATTTGATCCTCCACGATAGGATCCTTTCCCATGCCATTCAACAATGACTTCAGCAGGCACCATAGCAGTAAACAGGCTAGTGGCATATGGGCCCAGACAGTTTTGGGACACCAGCAGCAAGCGTTCTTTTGTTGCCCTCAGGAATGAGATATCAGCTAAAATCACCACCACCTGTGGAAAATAGTGGCACTATTCAGTGCCATTGGACTGTACTTGTACCCATGGAAATAAAGGCCAAATAGGCAGCTGCTCCTTGATTGTCACCGACAACCTTCAATTGTTTTCACTATGTCCCACAACAAACTGTCCTCAAACAACCATCATATCCTCCATTGGTACAGTTCTTCCTGTGGCATCGCAAATACGAGAGAATTGTTTGTTCTGGGTTTGCAATGCTCATGAATGACAATAGAGCTCTTAGAGATGGTGAACAACAAGAAGTGGGATCTATTTAAAAAAGGCATGAAAATTATGGGGTATGTATAGCTTTATGGGATAGAGAAAGTGGCATGATGGGGACTTGACCCCCCACTTGCTTCCAGTCACCCCTGCATGACTTATTTCTGCTCCATCATGCATTGCCAAAATTTTCCAAAAGACAGTGCACTGGATGATGGTGAGTGGGACACTGGGATAGCTACCCATGATGTGCTGCACTGTGCACTGACATGCACTCCTAGTGAATACATGCAGCACTGGTGGAAGGAGTCAAGTATGCACTCATACGTGTGATATACTAACTGTAATGACTTTAGGCTGATACAACTTGCATCTACCAAAGTTTGTTGCACCAGAGGACCTGGCTGTCCCTGGCTGTCAGGCAGGCTCTGAAGTTTTAAGTATCTCCCACTCAGAAGAGTAGTAACACTTTTGTTGTGAAGGCTGAAATGAGGGACAGAATCCACAATAACAGCTCAGTGAATTGTAGCTTGAGCCGCTGCCCCCTTCCCCCCCCCAAAGCCATGACTGGGTCCAAAGTGTATGGTCGTAAGTGTTAAATCCCATGCTGTAAGAGGTGTAGCACCTTTCCTAGGCTCAGAAAGCGGAAGCATTTCCCACTGATGTTGAAGGCTCATTTCCCTGACCTCCACCTCACAGTCGCAGTTTGCTCCAACCTTGTCTGCTGACATTGCTTCAGGCCGGTACCTGTTCCAAGCACTACTGTACACTGTATAGGGCTCTTTTGGGTCATTGCTTGCAGCATACGGTGTCTGTAATTGCTGTTGCTGGGTAGGATGGAAGAAGAAAGACGTATGCTGGGGGATGATTGCTCACTAGTAATTCTGTATATCCTGCTCCATCCCTTCTTCTCCCGTCCCCAGGCAGAATAACTTGACGTTTCTCTCTGACCTTAGTTTGCTTGGCCAGTCTCTAGTTGGAAGGGAGGTGGAAAGATTGGTGCTTGTTCATTAGCTTTGACTGAGATTTTTGTCTCCTTGCAGGTGAAGCAACAGAATCATATTGTGAGTAATTACCCCACATGCTCCTGTTCACCTCCCAGGCAAGGAGTAGGGGTTTTCACAGCAGCCACTCGTGCAGAAACACTCCACGGCCATCTGGCGCTTGGATGTGGTGTACCATGGTGATGGTGTTTGCAGCTGGGTCAGGTACTCTGTAAAAATCATAGTGCGCCTCTGATATGGAGGTGGGGTGAAGGGCCCTGTCCGTATGCTAGAAGACCGACAAACAACATTGCTGTTTCCTAAGACTGAGGGAATTGGGCTTATTGGGTTTATGTATGTAGAACATGTGTAGAATTGGGCTTATGTGTGGGTTTATTGGGCTTATGTGTGTAGAAAATGTGTTGGTTTTTTGTGGTTCCTGTGCCATTTTATGTTCTCTAAATTTCTTTGCATAATACAAGTGACCTGTCTAAGCAAGTGGTGCAGCTGTAACTTACTCAAAGCTTGCGAGGGGGAGGGGGTGTTAAAAAGTGCTTCAGTTATTTAGGAACACAGCTCCTAGTGACAGTATGGATGCATTTTGACCCTGGAATCTTAGGCAGGAACTCATGAGCCAAGGCAGTACAGCACTGATAACCCCAATGGCTCCCCTTTCCACCTCTCTGCTCTGCCAGCATAGTGTGGGAGTCCCAGACAAAATGAAAATACAGAAATAACAGCTCAAGAGACTAACTTACAAGATGGCACTAGTGGGGCCTGACCTTGTATGGAAGTTGTAAACCAAAAAAAGCTATGTGTAGAAATGCCTACTGTAGTAGGGATGCGTAACTACATGGAATATGCATTATAAACCCTTTACCTAACTACATACCCCTGAAACTAGTGTGAAGTGCCTGAAAAAAGAGAATTACACAAAATAATGTCAATTCTTTCCTTTATTTTCTTTCCATCAGTTCTTTCACCGGGAACTCAGAATAGCTTCAATCAAAGGTGCCTTAATTTACCTTTGTGATGCCAATTTTAGGGTACCTGTCAAAACAGTAAATGGTTAGTGGAGCAGGAGGAGTGTGCGCTTCACTCCTGGATTTAACCTTCATTTTGAAATATAGGTGGTGCCTCATTAATAAAAAACACACATAATTTGTCCACAGGTCCTTGACAGAGCCAGAATATTGGACACTAGTTTAAAAAAAATACAATTTTTGATTTTAGTCAATCACATAAGAGAAAACACACGAATGGAAACTCTCTTTTTTATATGAATTACACCTAGATGAAGCGTTGTCAACAAATGGAAACATGCAACTCATTAATGAGAGCGAGTGTGTTCTTACTGAGACCTTACAAAGGCAGAATTAATCAAGACTGAAATATATTGTGTTTGCATTCACCTTTAGGTCATGAAAAGTGATGTGGGATACCCAGAGTAGAATACTTAAAGGGTGCAATTAAATGCAGTCTGCAATTTGCCTGTGATATTATAGACACAATTTATAAATAGAATAATCCTGAGGTTGAATACAGCATTTACATTAGCTGTGATGTTTTTCCACATTAGATACATACAGAATTATTTTTTCGGTATACAATTTATTTATTATAATACACACAAGGAATTGGGTGTGATGGTTTCTGAAAAAGGAATATGTAAAAAGTTGTACAGAGAATTTTTGTGATAACTTCACACACGTCTAATGATCAAATATCTGTTTATATTTAAATATTTATGCAAAACCTATATTCTGTTTAATACAGAGAAAAGATGTCTAATTTGGATTCAGGAATGCAGTCAGACCACATCTACTCACAAGTATAAACAGTTGGGACATAGGAATGTAAAAAAATATGATTTAGAAAATCTTATATGATTATAGGGAACAAATCCTGGTGCTGTTACAGAATTTCATTAGATTTTTTTAAAATTTTAACTCAGAATTGAAGTTTAAAGTGGTCTAGGTCTAGGAGTTGGCTGCATGTAAAATAGTTCTTACTAGTAAGGACTCATCTAATGAGAAGCCACATAATGAATCTAATTTATTTTATCTGCCTATTGCACCCCTAGCTGTGTGTGTATCTTGTATATCTGATTGTTTGGAATAGTGCATATTTTTGGGGGGAGTGAAAAATGTATTTTCTAACATAACAAATTTAATTGAGCAATATTATGCCAAAAGTGTTGCTAGAGATAGTCTTTTATACTTTAAATCTAATGTAACCTATCTGGAGTTTGTACTTTTTAACTAAGAGTTTAGATGTTGAAAGAGCCTAAAAGGTATGGATTTTGCGTGAGCTGGTACTGGCTTGGTAGAAAAGGTGAAAGCACGTTTGATTTCAACAATTTTCTTAGAAAGACTAGTGTCCTAATTTTCCTCTCAGCAAGTAAAATCATTGCTATGATTATCAGCTTGAAGGCTGCAGCTTTATTACTCTCATTATTAACAAAAAATGTTTAGGGTAGGCCTTTTAAAAATCCCACACTCCTCCTCATGTCACAAGAAACTAACTGGCCGGCTTCCCCCACCCTCCTTAAATTTTGAGGTGAAGGCTTTTCCCACATCCACGACAAATCTCAATAGAAAGCATTTTAACAATGTGCACTAACAAACTTATACAACATATACATTACATATATATATTTATATATATAGAACGTTCTATATACAAACATATACAATTTTTTAGATCTCTACAGACTACAAGAAAATTAATAATTATAGTCACAAGAGCTGAACATTACAGAAACAGGAATTTGTAACTTTCTGGAAAGATGTACAATATGCCAAGGAAGATATAGTTGTGATCTCCTGGGGAGTTTTTCTAGAGAAAAAGATGATGGATTTAAACATTCAAAATTGTATGTTTGGGGAATCTAAATTCTTCTTTTGTGAAGTCAAGAGGCAAACTGAAAGCTACTGGCTGGCTTTCCCACTGATACAGCGTGGTGGTAAGTTAGAGACTGTTGATAGAGCAAGTGTGATGGAAATGACCTGCTGGAGGCACATTTCCCTTTGCACAGGCTGTAGCTGTTTAAACTGACTTGTGCAACTGCTTCATGAGGGAGTGAGCTCTAGCATCTGTCTAAGGAGGCTCCCATTGCATTTAGGATCATAGGTTCCTGAACTGATGTTAAGTAACACCTTTGCCTAAAAGCAGAATAGCAAGCCAAGAATTTCTATATATTACAAACCTAGTACCATCCTAAATCTGCCCACACAGGGATGTGTGATGCATTTATGGATACTGTAATGTCATTGAATTGCAGTGGAAACTCCCAGTGTAGCCAGTAGAGGAGGCGTACATGGCACCACCCTTGAATATCTTTTTCATACCAGATATATTAGTATAGAAACAGGTGCAGTAAGTTACAGAACAAACTCATGTCCCTGGTAGAATGATTTCCCTCCTGTTTGGTCTGATCCTAACCCAGTGACAGTTTAAATACCTTCTCGAGTCTTGCAGATAAATTAGGGAACATATCCTCTCTAAGGTGTTTGTAATGCTGAAGTGCCCACAAGATTAGTGATTCAGACTAACTATAGGCCAGAGTACATGTAGAGTAAACATGCAGTTCACATAGGGGCTGGATTAGCCATAAGGTCTATAACTGGATTATAACGGTCAAAGCTGTCATTTTAACCTTGCCCACAGCAAAATTTAAAAATTCTGTATAGCAAAAAATTCATATTGAGCCATAACAGTGTAAACCTTAATGATGCCTCAAACTTGTGCCATAGCCTTAATTCACACAGCTTGTGATGCCAGACTTCTGAATCCAAAACCTATATCTAAAATTGAGCTGAATTAAATATCAAAGAGGTGTTTTCATCAGTGAGCACCCACCCCACCACTAAAGCTATGAGAAAGGAATAGCTGTGAGAGTTAGCAGTGCTTTCCATGGAAATGCAGAATCCAGAGCAGTGTCTTGTGATCAGGAGTGTGCATTAAACTGTCATGATACAAACATGTAGGAAGTTAAAGCAAATCTGATGGCCATGGCTATTTGGGAGATCACTAGCTGCAGCTGCTTTCTCAGACCATTTTCCTTCAAAGTGAATTCTCCTGATGCAAAGTGTCCCTGTCTCTCTCTCCCTAGTTTGTACTTGTGCATACTTGCTGGCAAACATGACGTTGGCACTTTGTTCCCAAGCCAATTTTAGAATCCATCTGACTTCACAGTTGGTTACTTTAGAAATTATGCTCATGCAGAGGAGTAAAACTGAGCTGGGGAAGGCAACTGACTTTTATGTAATGGGAATTCTGTTCAGGCAAATGCATCATGATAAACTACTCTGGAAAAGAATCGGACAGTATCTGCGAAATGAAGAAAACTAAAAGCCCATGATGGAAACCACATAAAGCCCCGGGGCAGCAGTTGAGGTCTGGCAACAGCTTTGCTGAGATGAACGGCCTATTTCACCAGTACCTTGCACCTCATGTAGGCCTTTACACTTGTGCAAAGTAGGTATAATGTGCTCCTGAATTCTCCACTCACTCATTTCTATGGCAGTGTTTTACACCAGCTTTGCACAGGTTGTAAGTGGTGATATACCAGGCAAGACAGTGGAGAAACCGGTCTAGATAAAATTAAATCTGCAGGGCTTTGCAGTTTAAACCTGTGGCTGGTGTGATCAGCCAGCTTTTAATTGGGTTACTGTGCAATTTGCTTAGCATCACTTCAGTGCATTGTGAGGGAGAACTCTTTCCTGCAAGCTGCTGAAGTCACTGACTTGAGGGGATTTACCAACTTGACCCACTGGGCCCTCTACTTTCTTCAGCTGAATTCAATAAATTACTGACTCAACTTCTAATATTGAAGAAACAAGGCAACCAAGTGATTCAGCCACTCCTAGGGTGACACATGGTATCATAGCCCCCTCAAAGGATACTTGAGCTGAATCTAGCAAGCTGTACACATCTTTCTTTCAGAAAATTAGTGTTTATGGAAGGGGTTTCCTGCACTCTTTGGATTGTAAAGACATCCTCTACTCTCACTTAAGTGACATCCCAACTGGCTCCTTCACAAACACTAAATAAAGCATTTGGATTGGATTTGGATGTTTGTTTATTCTTTGGATAGGAATTAAATAGCGCTGATGATTTCAAGCTAAGGAAAAGAATTAGCAGCAAATAAGAAAATGCAGTTCATCTAATTTTTCTGTCCAGAGTAGCAGCAGCCATGCTTGAAATGTACTGGCTGGTTGTAGTGTAGTTTTTAAAAATAAAGATTTTTGCTGTCTTTAAATATTTTTTGCTCAGCATAGAAATAAATCCCTTTTTCTTCGGTCACAACATGCTTTCTTTTTAAGATGTCAATTGGTCATGCAAAATTGTATTCATTTTTTAATAAGTGCATTAACATTCTAGGTTTGTACAGAATATTTTTAACCAGAGACACACTCCACAGTTCATTCCTAGAGCTTCTGAAAAAAGCTACATGCCAACGTGACTGTCCAGTTGCTTTTGGAAAAAGATTTACTACACCGTGAGCCAGGTATTTTGACTAAAAGACCAATACAAGTCTAGGCTCTATTTTGTGGGTTATAAAACTTCTCCTTGACTTCCCGCTTGTGGTGAATCCAAACAAATAACAGGAAAACATTTCCTAGGAGAAAGTTTTGCTTCTGGCCAGTGACTGGTAATGTTGAGAATAGGTTCCGCTTCCCTGAATAGTGTTCTCATCAAAGCCAAGCAGCTTCTTTAAAAGTCTAAAACTGGTACCATTTCTTGTCCTTATATTTCAGCATCAACTACAGCGATGGGAAATAAGCAAAATGAAAATTAGATACAAAAATCTCTTTTGCTAATTGTAAAGACTTGTGCTAAGTTAGTATGTGGTAGAACTCCACTGAGTTAGTGGTATCACAAATGGAGTAGGTCCATTAATTGTCATGGACTTCATAATCAAGTAGAAAAATTGGAGCAAACAAATAGTAGCAGGTTGAGCTTTGCCAAACATGTCATTTACCTCTGCTGCCGTAAAATAACTTTTTTTTTTTTCTTTCTGGAACTTCATAATTAAGTGTTAAACCTCCACAAAGACCATTATTTACCCATAGCTCTTATTCACTGAAGAGACACTTCTCAGGGAATTCCTACTTTCGCACTCTGCTTTTTGCATAAGGTGAAGTAGGAACTGCTATAGATTAGGGTACGCTAGGTGCCTTGCCTCCAGAATACCATCTGTCAGTACACATCTCTCTGAGGGTATTTTTTGCCTCACACTTATAACAGTCCATAAGAAAACCAAAAACAAACATTCTCCCTGGGGCACTAGGTACATGGTAATCCAGCTGTACCGATATCTGGAAAACTGGAATTACAGTTAAATATTCCTTAATGTACTTCTTTTCAGTTGATTCCTACTCTTAGGACTATAGAATCATAGAATATTAGAGTTGGAAGAAACCTCAGGAGGTCATCTAGTCCAATCCCCTGCTCAAAACAGGACCAAACACCAACTAAATCATCCCAGCCAGGGCCATAAAAACCTCTAAGGATGGAGATTCCACCACCTCCCTAGGTAACCCATTCCAGGACTTCACCACCCTCCTAGTGAAATAGTGTTTCCTAATATCCAACCTAGACCTCCCCCACTGCAACTTGAGACCATTGCTCCTTGTTCTGTCATCTGCCACCACTGAGATCCATCTAGATCCACCCTCTTTGGAACCCCCCCATCAGGTAGTTGAAGGCTGCTATCAAATCCCCCCTCACTCTTCTCTTCTGCAGACTAAATAACCCGTTACCTCAGCCTCTCCTCGTAAGTTGTGTGCCCCAGCCCCCTAATCATTTTCGTTTCCCTCCGCTGGACTCTCTCCAATTTGTCTTTTGTAGTGGGGGGACCAGAACTGGATGCAATACTTCAGATGAGGCCTCACCAGTGCCGAATAGAGGAGAATAATCACTTCCCTCGATCTGCTGGCCATGCTCCTACTAATACAGCCCCATATGTTGTTGACCTTCTTGGTAATGAGGGCACACAGATGACTCATATCCAGCTTCTCGTCCACTGTAATCCCCAGGTCCTTTTCTGCAGAACTGCTGCTTAGCCAGTCGGTCCCCAGCCTGTAGCGGTGCATGGGATTCTTCCGTCCTAAGCGTAGGACTCTGTACTTGTCCTTGCTGAACCTCATCAGATTTCTTTTCGCCCAGTCCTCCAATTTGTCTAGGTCACTCTCGACCCTTATCCCTCCCCCCAGTTTAGTGTCATCTGCGAACTTAATGAGCTGGATGATGGGATTAATTGCACCCTCAGCAATAAAGATGTTGAACAAAACTGGCCCCAGGACTGACTCCTGGGGTACTCCGCTTGATACCGGCTGCCAACTAGACATTGATCTGTTGATCACTACCCGTTGAGGCCAACAATCTAGCCAGCTTTCTAGCCACCTTATAGTCCTTTCATCCAATCCATACTTTTTTTAACTTGCTGGCAAGAATACCCTATACCATAGGGTGACATCATTACAGAGCAAATGTCTCCATGCTAAGCAGCCTATTTAGAGCAAACCAGTTTAGCATAACACACTATGGTCATGCCCCCCAGTTTCCTGTGCCCCACTTGTTCCCTTGCATCCAGATGCACACCTGTGACCCACCCTAGTTTCCCCCTCCCTGTTCAGCACATCTTGTGCAACTAGCAGATTTTTAAAAGAAACAGGATTAATGGTAATATTTCTCCTGTTATTGTTCATATCTGAACATTTGACAGGAGGGATAGGCACACAAAATCTTCAGAGCAATTAATGAATATTGCTCCCATTGTTCCCAAAAGGACTGAGGACCCTACGTTGTCCTCTGATTTCAGGAGCAACACTGCTGCGTTGGATGTAATGGTCATATTAACTGAGGGCACTTACTACTCTCCCTCCCACTGAGAACAACAGGAGATGGCAGCAGTTTTGAAAGACAGACATTTATGAAGAAAACATTGCAGGAGACTTGGGCATTGGTGGCACCCTGTTCTCTGTCCATGGCGCACAGTTTAGTTTCCTGAGGACTGAACTTTTTGGTCTAATTGAAGTCTTTGGACTTAATATAGGGATACTCAGGTGAAATGTAATGGCCTGTGATACACAGGAGGGCAGACTAGATGATCTGATCATCCCTTTTGGCTTTAAACGCTATGAAAATATGGAGTAAGTGTAACCAAAGTAGATGGCTGTCTCACTTTGCAGAGAGCCTGAAACAACAGCTCTGAGGTGGGAAACTACCCCATTTATTTCAGTGGGTGCAGATGTGAATGACGATACTTCACTGCTTATCAAAGCATGTAGAAAAGGAGAGAAAGTGTCATATAATGACAATCTACACCAGTGTTCCCCAAATGTATGGGGAAGGGTGCTGTATAAATTAAGGTATCAGCGCTTGGGGGACAGTGCTGGGTTTAATTTTCCTGAAGGAGGTTCAGCTTTCTTAACTTTGGGTAACCCTGGGTAAGGAAAACTCTCTCCACAGGTACGTGCGAGGAACCCATACCTCATGTGCATGTTTGGAAAATGCCTCTGCACTAGCCATCATGCTTGCAGTCTTTTCATCCAGTTCTCCCAGTCTCTGTCCTCTCTCGTCAAGGGCGAGGCGCGCACGAGCCAAGTCTCCGATTACCCCTCCTGCAGCTCCTTTCATACCCTCGATTCCACCCGAGCCAGGGATGTGCTGAGCCAGGCTCCGAGAGGCTTTTCCTGCTGAAGCCTCGCCAACTACACAGGGAAAGTAGAGTTAGCTCATTCCCCCATCGATAACGAGAGAGTTCATTGCTAGTTCCTCACTCCCTTGCTGCTGTTTGGGGTGTACTGTGGCACACAGAGACTGCCTCAAGCTACCCAGGCAGGTTTGATACTGGTGCCCTCTCAAACCTGTTCTTCAGTAATTGCAGCGATGGGGCCTTTTTATTGTTCACTTGCTCTTACTGGGAAGAAAGGAAACATTTTGGATAGATAGAAAC
Organism: Natator depressus; assembly: GCF_965152275.1. Lineage (NCBI taxonomy): Eukaryota > Metazoa > Chordata > Testudines > Cheloniidae > Natator > Natator depressus. Next base: position 203,769,932 of record NC_134234.1, on the reverse strand, counting down.
AAGGCTCTGAAACGTCAAGCTCTTGCTCCTTCTAGTAACCTGTGGGGACAAATTCTCTTCCCTCCTTCATAGTGTTACCTTTAACATTTTTAACATCCCTTCTTTCCTAGATTGTGTCCTGTCCTTGTATCGGTTTAACTGTTCTGTGTCTTCCGTTAGTTTCAGCAATAATCACTTACACAGCTCTTCTCTGTCAAAAGTCTGCCCACTTCCTCCAAACAGCCCCTTGAGAAATCCTCTGTTCTGGGCTTCTGGTGTTTCCACTGGGGTAAACAAATCCCCAAGCATGTCCTGGCCAAAATCAGACAGAAGAACACATGAGGGAACTAGAGGGATGAAGATTGTCATTTACTTTAAATGTCTAGATTAACATAGAGTCACTGACATCAGATGTTTGGCAAATAAAAGATAAATTCTGATCTATGTAGCATGTTATATTTCAAAACCAGGGCTAGCAGGGACAACATTTGACTTTCAGTTTGTCTGCAACATCAATTCTTTTAAAAAAAAAAAATTCTCATACTACGTAAAGCATAGCATTAAGCATTTGATGTCCGGTTACTACGAGAGCTGGGTCACTAGTGCAGATAAAATGTCCAACCAGAGCCACTCACATTTAAAAAAAAATTAGTTTGTGTTCATTCCCCTGGTGGGTTCACATTTTATGATTTGTGGAGAGCAATTTTTGCAATGAAGCCACAACATAAAAATGTTGATTAAAATGAAGAAATCACGATCAGCTGGTGAGCCGCAGAAGAGACAAAATTGTTGAAGAAATGACTTTGTGAATTATGTGCTTTGCACTAGTGATTATCCAGGCAACCAGCCCATCAATACTTCGCAAAGAGAAAACAATTAAAGATGAATTTAGTGCTTGCTGAAAGGAAGCAATTTTACAAAAGGCCATTGGCTTCCCTCCGAGAGCCCATCACTGGATGCTAGCTGTGCCTACCTCCCACTTAATTTTACTATTTACACAGCACCAGTCGTGCACAAGACATTTACGGACACAGCTGAAGGCATGGTCTCTGCCTCCAGAGAGCTTATACTTGTATCCTTCAAACCAATGGTTCTTTAGAAACAGATCTAGCTATCAAAGTTATTTGCAATCTGCTAGGGTAACTACTTATGTAGCAACCATTTGTGGGGAGATGGCTTCAGTACATTAATACTACTGCTCTGCCAGCTGGTAGGTCAGGGTGGGTGAAACCATGGCTCTCTGCCAATGCTCCTCCCTCTTGCTCTTGGGGGAAGAGGGGGATACTGGGTGTATAAAGTCCTTGCTCTTCCTCTCTGTGCAGCAGCCGTGATGTGAGCAGCTGGAGTGTGGCAGTGCTGGGAGGTAAGAGCCTTTTTCCCTTACTTGGGCTAACACAAATCTAGCCCATCCCCTAGTTTTAAACCCTTCTTCAGTGATGTAGTTAGAGTCCCTCCAGTAATTTGTAAACAGTTGCTTCCACTCCTCCTCCTCTCCAGTGAGCCCAAGCCTGGCTGCAACACTCACTCCTCTTAACAATTCTTCAGTGTTGAAAATGCCAGCACTCTGTGATAACTTCTGCTGCTCAACACATTCCCGTGGTCTAACAAGAGCCGGCAGTACCACGTCTTTTGTTGGGCATCCTGGCTCTCTGCTCATTATACAACCTCAAGCTTATTTCCTTTTTTTCACTGCTAATGATCCTTCCCCAATAACCGCACACAATTCACTTCCTTCAATAAATGACATTTAGAGTGCAAAAAATCTAACAATGAACTAGCTTTTTACTTTCCTTACACCATCGCCATAGCTGCTGTATTTTAATGTGTAGTACAATCTGAGAACCTTTTCCCACCTGCAAATAAGGACTGTATCGGTTACTGTAGTGGAAAATACTGTACATAATTCAAAAGTATGTCCTAATCACTAATAGATTTTTTTTGGAGATTTTTAATGGTTTATAATCCAACTCCGAACCCCTGCCCTTCTACCCTACTGAGTGATTGCTGAAGAAACTGTAATAATGTGCGGAGTGGGGCCTGCATTTACTTTTAGAATAAAATAAGCAATACTAAAGTTAGGGAAGGAACAGAAGTTGTGCTGATGCACTTTCCCTTCAGTTAGACCCATGCTGGTATTGAGTGCCAGACATTTTTAAGCAGTCCCTTATAACATTTTGAAACTGTTCCTCTTTCAACCAGAGCAGCACATTAGGACTTTGCTATACTTTGTTATGGCGAGTGCCAACCTGCTTCAAATCTGGATCAACTTAGTAGGAACCAGAAGTTGTTACAGTTAATGCCAGTTTGTGGACTTAGTCCAGTCGCTAGGGGACAGGAGCTACTCCATAGAGGCCTCGGACCAAAAGTACTGTTGACCTCCCCTTTGTCCCAATGAGGTGGTTCCTGCAGGGCAAGCATAAGGTTTACTTGGGGTGTGTGGTGTGCACGTAGGAAGCTTGGCCTGCTGCTGCAGCTGCCTGTGCTGTCCTGTGCTATAAATAAATAGGGAACTTCCATCTATAGGTTGTCAAGCTAGCACCGATTTCACTTTAAAAGCAAGCAATTGTCGTTTCACACTAGATCATATCTTACATTAAATCTAATGCCTGGCATATCTGCTGGCAATAATGTTACAATCCAACTTCTCACCATTTTTAACCATTTAAAACTTTAACTTTTAATTAAATTTAAATTTAATTAAACTTAGGAGAGGAAAAAGTGTCATTACCTTGAGAAACCTACAAGTAAAACATACTGTTTCAGATAAACTGATCATTTGGGAACAAATGTTGTTTTAGAAGCATCTTGTTTCCCCCATCTTTAGCTGATAAAATTTTGGGTTAGTGTTTTGCATTCTTTCAGAGATTTAACACAGGGAACGTGCATATTAAGGGACCAGAGTATTAGACAATGACACCATACCACTAAGTATTTCTTTTTCCATTTTACTCTTTCCAAATATAGGAGCTTTTCTCCTGAGAAAATGTTGATGCAAATTGACATATGTTCCAGGCATGACACTGCAGATGTTACAGAACATCCTGGGCAATCTTTGCGCTGTTATATGGAGTTTCAGTTCCAAATTAAAAATAAGAATGCACTGGATTGAATGAAAATTATCTGAAAAAGGAACAGGTTTCACTAGATTTTAAACCAGAGGACATGGTGTTAACAGTCGAAAGTCTGAGAATGGTGTAAGCCACTGTGATCAAGGCAGTGGTGGGAGGGCTCTGCTGAGATGCCTCTGGCTGGCTCAGAAGTGCTGAAAACATGGTGCAGCACAGATCTCACAATGGGAGCCCGTAGGTGCTTCAAAGATTAGATAAGAAATAAGAAAGCCATGCGGCATGGATGCTTTTGACAGTTACAAGCCCTACCTGTAGATTGTCACACATCTCCTGGCTGTATGTCAGTCGCTGGATCTCTGTGGGGGAGCTGAGATACAAAGCTTGCCCTTCATTGGTGAAACAAAATGTCCGTGCTATCCTCATGTCTGTTACTGGCAAATAGTTGACATCCAGCATTGGGCGAAGGCTGGGCAAGCTGAAGAGAAGCAGATGCCTGTGTTATGTTGGGATTTACAGAAAATGCTTTTATTCTATCAAGTGATTCAAACCCACAGGTAACTTATTTAGTATTTTTCATATATAGCCTAGAATGCTGTGGTATTTAAAATGCAGTCCTACTCTTAAATGTGCTAATATAAAAATGGCACCTTTCCATTTCACAGATCTGTTCCCTCCGTGTATTGGTCTCAAAGCAAATTTCAGTGACCAAAATAGGTTTTTAGGGCTAGCTCCACAAAAGGACTTAGGTGTCTTACATGCAGTTTGCTTGGTGTCAAAGTCCTCCATCGAGAGTCTCAAAACCCTGCTCAGCTGCCACCTAACCCTGGAGTAGCCTAAAGTCCTCGTGGCAAAAAAAAAAAGTCCACAGAATGTGTATCTTGTGGTTTTGAAAGGTTAGCCTTTGGTTAAATCCAACCCAATGTTGGGTAGAACTCTCAAAGGCGCTGCTGCTGAATGAGGACTGCTTTAATGCCACTTTTCAACTTTCTACCTTAGCAATTCTGATTGAGGAGCTATCCAAAAAAGAATTTTTAAGAATTATTTTTTTTAGGGATGTCAATTAATCGCAGTTAACTCACATGATTAACTAAAAAAATTAATCTCACTGTTAAACAATAGAATACCAATTGACATTTATTAAATATTTTTGGATGTTTTTCTACATTTTCAGATATATTGATTTCCGATACAACACAGAATGCGAAGTGTATAGTGCTCACTTTATATTACTTTTGATTACAAACATTTGCACTGTAAAAATGACAAACACAAGAAACAGTATTTTTCAATTCACCTCATACAAGTACTGTAGTACAATCTCTTCATTGTGAAAGTGCAATTTACAAATGTAGATTTATTGTTGTTGTTACATACCTGCACTCCATAACAAAACAATCTAAAACTTTAGAGCCTACAAGTCCACTCAGTCCTACTGCTTGTTCAGCCAATCGCTAATACAAACAAGTTTGTTTACATTTACAGGAGATAATGCTGCCCGCTTGTTATTTACAATGTCACCTGAAAGTGAGAACAGGTGTTTGCATGGCACTTTTGTAGCCAGCATTGCAAGGTATTTACGTTCCAGATATTCTAAACATTCATATGCCTCTTCATGCTTTGACCACCATTCCAGAAGACATACATCCATGCTGATGATGCTTGTTAAAACAAAAAAAAAGTGTTAGTTAAATTTGTGACTGAATTCCTTGGAGGAGAATTGTATTTCTACTGCTCCATGGTTTTACCTGCATTCTGCCATATATTTTGTGTTATGATAGTCTCGGATGATGACCAAGCACATGTTGTTTGATTTAAGAACACTTTCACTGCAGATTTCAAAAAACACAAAGAAGGTTCCAATATCAGATTTCTAGAGATAGCTACAGTGAAAATGCTCGACCCAAGGTTTAAGAATCTGAAGTGCCTTCCAAAATCTGAGAGGGACGAGGTGTGAAGCATGCTTTTAGAAGTCTTAAAAGAGCAGCACTCTGATGCAGAAACTACAGAACCCGAACCACCAAAAAAGAAAATCAACCTGCTGGTGGCATCTGACTCAGATGATGAAAATGAACATGCGTCCGTCTGCACTGCTTTGGAGTGTTATTGAGCAGAATCCATCATCAGCATGGATGCATGTCCTCTGGAATAGGTGGTTGAAGCATGAAGGGACATATGAATCTTTAGTGCATCTGGCATGTAAATACCTTGAGATGACAGCTACAACAATGCTATGCAAATGCTTGTTCTCACTTTCAGGTGACACTGTAAACAAGAAGCAGGCAGCATTATCTCCAGCAAATGTAAAAAAACTTGTTTGTCTGAGCGATTGGCTGAAGTAGTAGTAGAACTGAGTGGACTTATAGGCCTCAAAGTTTTACACTGTTTTATTTTTGAATGCCTTTTTTTGTACATAATTCTACACTGTAAGTTCAACTTTCATGATAGAGATTGCACTACAGTACTTGTATTAGGTGAACTGAAAAATACTATTTTTGTTTTTTACAGTGCAAATATTTGTAATCAAAGACAAATATAAAGTGAGCACTGTACACTTTGTATTCTGTGTTGTAACTGAAATCAATATATTTGAAAATGTAGAAAACATCCAAAAATATTTAAATAGTATTCTATTATTAACAGCACAATTAATTGTGCGATTAATTTTTTTAATCACTTCACAGCCCTATTTTTTTTATAATGTAGGGAACGGTATTTTGATTTCCACAGTCATTGAACGTACGTGGGTGAGACCAGGCTTGGAAGTCTTTAGCCCAGAAGCTGACAGTTATAAGTGACCAAAGAGAGACTGCATGGAAATTATTCTGCAACTTTAGCCACAGTGAGCACTGCTGCTTCTGCCGTGCTATTGCTGTCAGAGATAATCCTTATACTAGATGGTGAGAAGGATTACTAACCGAGAGAAATTATATACCAGAGCAAAATGGGTACAGCTTTCCTTTACGTGTGCATAATATAAACAGCAGATTGCAGGTGGACAGAGTGCATCCTGCTCCCCTTTACAGCCCTAATTCTGTTGCCTTTTACCATTTTGCCAAATGATTAGGTAGGTAAGTACCTCATCGCCATGATATGCCCGTTGGCACAAAAGCAAGCCAGGCAGATGCTGTTACACAGGGTCACCACATCTGCTCGCAGTAGAAAGGACGTTTCTGTGATGTTGTGAACATAGAGGCATGTCTGGGAAGGCAGTGAGAAAACTTTGGCTTGTTTTTCTGAGCAGATGACAGCAAACTGATGATCTCCCATATCCCCGGAGGAGGAAGGAGAATACATGACAAGTTTCCTTTTTCTCATTTTTTCACTGTCATCCATGCTATTTGGGTCCTTCCATACTTCATAGGGTGGATGTATCAATGCTCCCATGCAGTCCAGGCATGAAAAAGTCAGCACTGCTCCCTTCAGCGTCAGAACTGTACCTGTAAAATATAATGATCTAGCTTTGGCATATGCTGGTCAAAAAATCCAGTGATCACATCATGGTCTATTTTGCATCAAGGTTTTCCCTTTAGGCCTACAATAGCACATCTTAGCCCTAAGCTAATGAGCTGCACAGCTAATGGCACAAAGTAACCTTTTGCTTCAAACGAAATATTTTTGCAGCCCCACAGAGATGGTGAACGAGCAGGCTGCAGTTACTGAAAATGTTTCAGGCAACCTAACAAAAAAAATTAAATAGAAAACAGTAGAATTTAGAGAGAGAAATAGCCAATTACGGCATGTATCCAATTCTCTTACCAGTAGGATTGTTCTTTACAGTACAATTTCTAGTGTCTTTCCAGTCAGGTTTTAAGCAAGCAGCTGAGATGCCTCCTGTCCTTTCCTTGTCTAATACAGACTACAGTTCCTTACTCCTAAATTTCCTCCCATTATTCCTAGTTAGCTCCTTTAAAACTGCTAAATAAATCCTGTCCCTCCTTGGTGTTTACCCCCATCCAGTATCCCCTGTAACCTGTGCCTGTCACTTAGCCAAGATGGGCTTGGGATCTTTCAATCTTTCCCTGGAAATTACCCCCTTCACCCCTCAATCATTTTGTCATTCTCCTCTGCACTCCCTCTGGTTTCTCTGGTAATGACATCTCCGACCTGATCACGACATTCCAGCAGGGGCTGGATCAGAGCTGTATGTAGGAGGACTATAACCTCTCTGCTCAGTGACAAAATGCTTTTGTCTAAGCAGTTCAAAATTATACTGGCCTTGTTTCCCAGCCATATCCACAAACTCATGACTAATCTGCTGCCTACTGCTAATTCTAGGTCTCCCTGCTTTCTACGTTTCCCCCCCTCTCATTTAGTATATGTACTTGCAATTGTTTTTCCTCACATGTATTAACTTGTATTTTCCAAAACTGAACCTCGTTTTTTGTTCTCTGCCCTTGTTTCTACTCTCATGGCACGTCCTCATCAGTGTCCATAACTGCACTCAATTGACCATCCTCTGTGTCGGTGACCTTGTAATTGTAATCATCATCGTAACTAGGTGTGAAACAAGGGCCTAGTTCATTCTGCAACTACTTTTGCACAAAGCTGAGTTTTTGTCCTGAAAGCTAGACCTCTCCTATGAGTGAGATCTGTCTGAGGGCGTCAGTGCACAGGACTAGAAGGCAGGAACTCCCGAGATCTAATCCTGGCTTTATCATTGGGTCCCTCTTAGCACTGACCAAGTCGCTTATTGTCTGTGCCTGTTGCCTCATCTGCAGAAGTGGGAGCAGCTCCCTATGTCACAGGGAAGGAATAATCAGTTAAGGTTTATGAAGACCTTTAGATATGAAAATAGCTGTTTGTGCTGAAGATACCTTCTACTGGAATTTAGTGACATTTCTGTTGCCACGTGATCCATCAAATTCTTGACACGTTCAAACAAATCCCAAATACACTTTCCCATGAGGAAATTATCTATTTTTCCAGTCTGAAAAAAAGGTCTCCTGTTTCCAGGTCCTTACAAGGAATGTGTGCAGCTCTATGTAAGATCTAATCTTCGTGATTAATAAAACAGACTGTCCTACGTCTCTAAATTACAGCTATCACTGCTATGATCCCCTCTTTGTATCTCGCTGTGCACTCCGTGTAATGAACCACTGAATGTAATGTAATGAATGTAGGGGTTAATATTCACTACATGAGACATTTTGGTCAGAGAAACCAGATAAAAGCAGATATGTATACCCTCTCCTGCTACCGAGACAGACAAAGAACAGGAAAGCAGACAGAAACTCTTACCACTTGGAGACACCATGACCGGTTCTGTCTGCCTTAACTCCTCAGTAGCAGGCAGATTAAGGGAGATGATTAAGACCATACCAAGGCCTGTTCCAGCCCACAGACAGGGGGAGACAGTAGAGTCATTCTTCCGTGAAAAGGTCTCCATAAAGTACAAAGCTGTAATTGCTTCCTTGGACTCCTTGTCGATGCTGGAGACACTGGAGCTTCGGGAACGGCTGAAGGTGTTTTCCCGGTTTTCTGTATAAATAAGGTAAATACAATCGAGCAGACATGAGCCAGCAGGCTAGAGCACAGACCCAAACGTATCTGAAAACCAAATGCCAACGCACTGTTGTACGTGGACATCACGGACTCGTTACAGACTAGTTGAACATTTTGATACTTGCATAGTCTTAACTTCCTGCCGGTGCATAAACAACAGTGAGAATGCTGTCAGACCTCTCCAGACAAATCAGGCTGTTAGATATAGCTGCTTATTACAGAGAGCTGCATAGGCTAACCAGAATTTGCTCCAGTCGTGGCTCAAGGGATCTCTCCTCAACTCATACATTACCAATATATTTAAAACGAAATCATTCACCTTATTACAGGACATGAAGTGAGCGCTCAGTGCCAGCATCACGTCCTGTTGCACATGCCCTTTGCCTTGCACCAAACACTGCTATGGCTATGTTCAGAGTAACCCTCTTTAGTCTGCGATGTTCTTGGCAGCTGTCTGTCTGAGAGGAGACACTGACCCTTGAACTGGCCCCTGTTACAGACAATGTGCAGGGGGAAGGAACATCATTTAAAACTTCTCACCCCCAAATCACCTCCCACTTCCCATACAATGGAGTGAGAAAGTTGCTCTGCCCCTCAACCGACTCCACACCATGGGGTTGGACCATAAACACTTTTTGTGTGTGGTTTTGCGGGGAACTGTGACCACCAGTTAGAAACAGACACACGCACTCTCCCCTCACCAAACTCACTGGGAGTCTCCCAGGGGGAGGGGCCTCTTCCCAACCCTTCCAGGAGAGGAATGGCATCGAGCTTGGTTGGGTGTTGAAGGCTCTGATTCGGGTTATGCTCACTCAGCCTTGTCTCTCATCAAACCAGGCAGAATAAGCTGCTCAACACAGACTTGCTATGGGTTCACAGGGTGGGAGCAGAAGGGAGGGAGCTGGGGCTGAGAAGGGACTGGACAGTGAAGGATCCGGGAGTGGCATTAGGACACAGGGGGTGGCTGCAGCAGGAGGAAGGGGTGGGTTCATTTTTGGCCCTTTTTCATTTCCTGGCACACAAAGTAGGCAGCTTAGTCTCCCCGACAGCATAGTCTGCTTTGAGTATCACTGCTGCTGATCCCTTTCATCTCTAATGCCTTCCCTGTGCTTCCTGGACAAGAAGAAATCAGGAACCCAGGCTAGTCTTTGCAAGACAGGCTTGGGCCAGCTCTGCACTCCATCTACACCGAGTCAGGGAGAGCTGGAGGCAGGCTACAACGCAACACTGAAAGTTACAGGTGCTTTTCTGCAACACAAAAGGCTAGAGGCTGAGAGACTTTGGAAGACAAACGTTTGGAGCTAGTGGGCCTGAGACTTCTCTAAGCGCCTCAGAGTACGTTCAGATACTCACTTGAGTCTAGTTGCTGAGATAACTGGGCAGCTATGGATGCCTTCGTCAGGTCTATCTATGCATAGAATGGGGGCCATCACTGTGGCATCTACAGTCCAATGGCCTCCTCCCAAGCCCTTGTTGAGAAGCAAGTTTAAGCCTTCTTCATCCCCAGAAGAGGGTGATGTCTCCTCAAAGGAGAAAGTTCAGGAGCCAGCAGAAATGATTAGGGAGTAGAATGCTTCCTGGTGTTGGAGAAGACTTGAACATGGATAAGAACCTTCCCCATCATTCAGTCTCCCAGAACTAAAGCCTGAGTTAAGCTTCACACCACATTTACAGTTCCTGCTCTCCTGGGAAAGTGATAGTTTAGGGATTCTAGTCCCACAGGGAATATCTGTTGTGACATTAAACTCCCTTCCCCGTGACTCTGCACAAGTGGCAGAAATTAGCCAGTTGCCAGCACCCACCTGGGAATTACTGGGCAGATGCACATCAGAGTATTGCTATTCGGATCAACACTTGGCGCTGAGAGGGTCAGTTTATATTTAAGTTGGAGCTGCAGTTTGCAGAGCTTCTATGCTGAGTGAGGCGGTTGCCTTGCCAAACGTGAGCTCCGCAGCATTGCAGGATTTTAGTCCCCCTCACGCTGAAGAGAAATTTATGCCTGGTTCAGTTTCCAAGTTCCACGTGCTCCCCAGCCAGGGAGCTCACATTCAACTCTCCGTGCAGGTGTTAGTGCTGCTGCCTGGCCCTGGCTCAACACTACTGCAGAGACCTGCATAAAAGCAGGGGGTGGGGGGGCTTATCTGTGAGGCTATATGGACCTAATACCTTATGAATGAATGTGCCCCATCCCTTCACAGACCTTGCTGCACTCTAGTCATGGAGCGTTGGAGGCAGTTCATCAGCACTGCACCAGTTGCTGACCAAAGAGGGCTAGTGAAGAGGCTTTGCAGGTGTCCCAGACCCCGCAACACAGGGCAGCCCGTGACCCCAAACCCCATTTTCCCCACATGGTGCGCAGGCTGTATGTATTTTTCCCTTTAGTAGTTGGTATTAATGACAAGAACATGGAAAAAGCAAACACAGTGGTGTTCAAGCTGTGAAAGGTGCTGAAGGGACCAATATGTCTGCTCAGTCTGTGTAGGCGACATGCAGAGTGTTTAAAATATGTGATGTGCCATTTGTATGTGTCACAGGACTTTTTCCTTCCTTTAAATAAGAATAAATGTTCCTTGCTCTTGTGCAGTACAATTAACTAATGCCTTTTAGCAGAACTGACATTAACAGGTATAATTTTTGGGACACCTTTGGGAACATGTCGTGCTGTTTTCCATTAAATACAATATTCAGATTGAATTTCAAAAGCTCAGCATGACACATCTCTCAAACTTTGGAGTCATGAAAGATTTCTGAACAGAAACACGTAACTTAGGAATGATCAGAGGCACGTCTGTGACCTTCCCAGCCTGCTCTAAAACAAAGTCTAAACCCCATCCCTTCCTGGAATTTAGCTTTATTAACTGATAACGTTCAGTTTAGGCTTCTCCTCAGACCTGCTGCTCCCTCAGGGGTCTCTCACACTGTAGATCCGCTCACTCTCTCTTCAGAGAGCCATGCCCTTTTATCTGAGTGAGGTATAAAAGCACCTGGCTCAGGCTAAGCCTTTCCCAGCAGGATCAATGACTGCTAACAGGGAGATGTATTTCATGCATTAACAGGAGTGTTGTAAGCAAGACATGAGCAGTAATTCTTCCAATCTACTCAGCACTGATAAGGCCTAAAAGGGAGTCTTGTGTCCAGTTCTGGGCACCATACTTCAGAAAACATGTGAACAAATTGGAAAAAGTCCAGAGAAGAGCAACAAAAATGATTAAAGGTCTAGAAAAATAGGACCTATGAGGGAAGATTGAAAAAATTGGGTTTGTTTAGTCTGGAGACGAGAAGACTGATGGGGGAACATGATAACAATCTAAAAGGTTGTTATAAAGAGGAGGCTGATAAAGTGATCTCCTTAACCACCAATGCCAGGTCAAGAAGCAATGAGCTTAAACTGTAGCAATCAAGATTTAGGTTGGACATTAGAAAAAACTTCCTGTCAGGTTGGGTGAGCACTGGGACATGTCACCTAGAAAGGCTGAGGAATCTCCGTCACTGGCGGTTTTTAAGAGCAGGTTGGACAAACACCTGTCAGGGATGGTCTAGATAATATTTAGTCCTGCCCTGAGTGCAGGGGACTGGACTAGATGACCTGTCAAGGTCCCTTCCAGTCCTACATTTCTATGATTTCTGTGCAAACACTGCCAACCTCTTACAGCCCCTTAGAGCCAATGCTTATGCATGCACCCTGGTTTTTTCTCTCCTGGACAATCTAACTCTCAAAGCCCCTGCGGTGACAAGAGGACTTGCCACCTGCAACATCTCATTCTGCATGGTCATGAACCCCTGTGTACACCCTGGAAACCAGGATAGACTGAAAGTTTACCCAGGTTCCCCGCATTTCAATGGGGCAGGATAAAACAAGCAAGCTGCCCCCTGTCATAGGAGAATTATAGCCTCTGAGTAGACCCTGGAGTCCTTGTAGTCATAGGGGACCTGTATGGAATCTAATTCCTTAAGGCACTTGAGTCATATCAAGCCCTCTTACATCTAAGTCTGGGTGTACCATGAGTCAACCTGGCAGGCCACCATTCCTAGAGCCCTGCATGGATACAAAATTTGTATCCGCATCCCTCAAACATGATCTACACCTATAAAGCGGGTATCTGCAGATTTGCAGGGCTCTAACAATTTGCCCTTCCATTTCTATGGGTCCACATATTACCCACTGGGAGAGCCAAACCCCTGGCCTCTACCAGACCTCATCTCTCTATCGTCAGTACATCCATGAGGAACAATGTTTTTGTATATATCGCTGTTCCTTACATGATTCTTGGGGCTGGAGGCTTCCTCCTAAATTCTTGGTGATTGTCCTTTTTTTGTCTGTGGGTTCAGTAAGTCCATATGTCTTCCCAAAATTACAGTGCAATATAACACAATTTTCTTACATGCACCTTTTCCTAATAAGCAAAACACATAAGTCCCCCCATCAGCTCCGTCTGGCCAACCTTCTGTATTCATTGTCCACCACTGAGCCCCTGAGTCTTTCAATTTTCTCCCCAAGAGTACTCTGTAAACTGTACTATGGAACTGAGCTGAAACTGGGGCAGCGTGGCCTTTCTCACATGTAGGCACTTTATATATATATATACACCCCTGTACCTCTACTGTGAAAAAGGAGCTAAAAAGATGTCCCAAGACTCACACTGAGCAGGAGCCATCAGCTCAAAGGTGACCAGCAGGTCTCAGGATCACCATCCGGTTTCATGATAGACAGAGAAGGGCTGACGCTCACCGGCAGCCAGACAGTGGCCATGGGTTAATCATTCTGTGGAACATCAGCTCCCAGAGTTGTTGCTACCGTTCTTGTTGGACTTCTTCACAAATTGCCACAAGGCCTGCAGCAGCTGTTGTTCGAGGGCAGCCTGGGCCTGTTGCCACTTCTGCCCTCATGTTCTTCAGTTCAAGTTTGCTTCTCTCCCCGCCCCCATGCCCCTTGTGTAGAATATGTCAAAAAAATCTCCCCTGCATGAGCAGCCGGCTCTAAAACAAAGTCCACATGCTGAGTAGAGTCACACTCACCACCCCCCTTGGTTTGACAAAAAACAACAAAACCTTCAGCTCCAACCATCCACAGGCGTGGCTGCCCCTAGGGCTCCTCCCTCCAGACTGCTCTGCCCACACCTTCACTTCTCTATGTAGAGAGCACTCCCATCTCCCATACACAGGGGACGGTTAACAAGCTACCTGCACCACCAAGTTAGAAGAACTCACTTGACGTTTCCCAGCAGCCTCAGTATCTGCCACCAGGTGGGAATGTTTCAGTCAAACAGTGCCAGCCTGTTCTACAATCCTCCATACAGTTAATGTTATCTTCCACCTTCCCAATTCTTTCTATGGATGTAGTTGCTATTAATGTAAAATACAGCTCAGCAACAAAGATGACAGGCCATGCTGTGTGTATTCTGTATTATATTGCTCTGTACACCAGGTTCTCAAATATCTTCATTGTATGGACCACTTCTTCACAGAGATTGTTCCGTGGACTCCTCTCCTCCCACAGATGATCATGAGGAGCACTGCCCCTCCCATCTGTGAACACAGAACAGCTCCTTGGCAACTAAAAGAACTGATTACCTGGGACAGTACCCTTAAGAAATGAATGTATTCACAGTTCTCTTTAATGAGTTTAATTTTGTTTTTCTGTCTCTATTTTACTCTTAATTTCACTTCTCCTCCAATCTGTTCTGTTCCTCTTTTCAGGCCAATATTCCTCTGCTACTCCGTCCCCTCATCCTGTTCTCTTCCTGCACACAGTACCCTGTTGTGTGGTCCTCTCTCCCCCAAACATGCTTTTCTGCCACTAAATTTCCTTGTGTCCTGGACTCACGGCCTGACAATCAGGTCCCCTCCAGCCATTTCTCCAACGGACATAAACCCCTGATGCCTCATTGTATTCTCCCCTGAGCAGTCTCCTCTTGCTGGTGCCTGGCAGCTCCAGACCCTGGTGGTGGTTCCTGTTTCCTCTTCTCCTCCTAATAGATGGAGCAATGCTTGCTCTTTCTCCTTGCTTCCAGCTGATTTTATACGTCTCCAGGCTCTTCCTTGATATCTGTAGAAGCAGCTGGAAGCCTGGGAGAAGCAGCCACCACCTACGAAAAGCCAAATCTCCACAGGCCACTTAGCATGTGCTTCATGAACCACAGCTTGGTATGGTATGCGGTATGGTCCCTGTTTATCCACTAGATTGCAAGCAACTGTTAGCAGGGGCTCTCTCATTTGAAGCTTACCTACTGCATAGCAGCACTGTACTGTGTACACTGAATGTGCCATCTAAATGACTAATCATAAATTCTGAGTTTCAGTGAAGGAAGTAGAAAGCCAATCAGGCTACCTCTCCCCACCTAAAAATATCGGTCCTTTCTCCTCAGTGTTCTGCCCTGTATATGGATTGGGTTATTCAGACATGGCTTGACCTACATGAATCAATTGCTGTTTTATAACATTAGTTCTACTCTTCTAATTTTTAGCAATAGTTAGTTTGTGGAGAAACATTTCTGACAAGTAAAATCAGCGTCTTGTATCTGACTTCACCTGAACGTGGAACCTCTACCTGTTGCCCGCCTCACTGTGACAGCAAAATACAGGATACTTCAACTAACATGTTAGGGTAAAAACGAAGGCGGTGTTGTCAAGCCTTACCTTTGTCCATCCATGCGTAAGCGGCATAGTGACGCTCGTCGTGTGAGAATGTACTGACTCCATGTAATTGCTGAAGCATTGCCCGTCTGGAAATGTAACCTACTGCCACAAAAATGCATGCATTGCAAAAGGACAAGAACAATTGAGCCAACCATCATCATGACATTTATATGAAAGCAGCCCTGAGCAGTTACAGTCCTAGAGCAGGTTTCTTGCCTGACACAGAGTCCCGCTGCAGTGAGCTGGTGACTTTAAAAGAAAGTTTGATTTATATTTTTCAGGATATTCAAAAGGCAATTCCAATGAAACATTTCCCATGCTTTAATTTATAGAAATAAAACCCAAACTTGCAACCTTTATGGAGCAGTGTTAAAATGAATAATGGTTTCTATTCTCTTTGGCTTAGTGAAAATAACACCACAGTTTCCTCACTTCCCCATGCAGTCTTAAAAAACACAAGAATGCTAATGAAAATGTGTATGCTGCTGACTTACGCACCTAAAGGGAAATATTCTCCTTTCTGTTCTCATTAACTTCTGCAAGGGCTTTGAAAGAGGAATATACCCCTATAAATCATCTCTTCCATGGAGGTGTCGTGATTATGTCAAAATAATGGAATAAACACTAAAGCATAAAATCCTTCATTTTTACAGTCAGGAATTGTGAAAGCAAAAGTATTACTTGATATGAAGAATGAGAGAAAAATACCAGTGACTAAGATGAACCTTTGCACTGTAACGTATACATTCACCATCAGAGAGCCTTACAATCAATACACTTTGCGTTCATTTATAGATGTTTGTAGTGTGCAGTTTTAAATTAGTGAATCAAGTGTATACTATTGATCTGCTTATAAAGTCTGTCAAAGAATAAAGCCAATGTTCGGTATAAAAATCAGGATATTTTGGAAGCAAAGTTACACAACTGAATATGTTTTTAGGCTCCTCATGTAGGCACTTCTGTAAATTCCAAGCACCAAACATCTGATTTCATGGAAGCCAATCCAAATATTCAAATGTTTTTCCTGAGTATTACTAGTTCGTTTGTAGTAACACAAATCTCTGATAGTCAATATAAACAAACAGTCCTAAAATTAATCTTTAAACATTACTTCACATATGGTATCATCACACAGACAGAGACTGAATCAAATCATTCATGGCAATGCTTCAGCAACACAGAGGGGCAAAAGGATAGGAACTGACACCACAGGGTATTGAAACACTTAAGAATGCTGCACACAGATCTGGATAAAGAAACATCTCTAAACACATTTTACTGGTGCCACGCTAAAGCTACATTGCATGGTAAAGCAATTCACTAGAAAGCAGCAAGAGTTGTTTTAAGCACAAATAAGTACCACTGGAAAATTAACTGGGAATTTATAGTGAGTGCCCTTCTATGAATAGACTCGGACAGTGTCCTTACTTCAGACTTTCAATTGTATTGGTAAGTATGTGAACAATTACTGGTGCAGTATCTCCTAAATCAGAGCAATTTTGTCTACTAATGTAGGGCCAAATCTTGTGAGGTGGTCACCAGGCCCTCACAGACTAACTGTTCAGTAGTTACTACAGAGATTCTGCACCTTATTCACCACCAGGTTACACAAGTTGAATGCTTGTGTAACTCTAGTGAAATCATTAGAGTTTATGGAGATAAAACTGGTGTGAACTGATGGAGAATCAGGCCCTCTCAGAAGATACAGACTGAAGGCAGAACATTTGGATCTTTAGCATGATATCACCTGTGTGGGGGTAGGTTCAGGCCTGGGTTTTGGGTCAGTCTATTTTAAAAATAACCAGGAACTGGGAAAGCAAAAATCCCACTTGATATGAAGACAGACAGAGCTAAACATTTTCACTGCATGAGCTATGTTCTCCATCAGAAATCCTCACGTATTTAATCTGCAAAGATTCCCACGTTCTACTGTATGAATCACTTGCCTCTACTTACACAATTGAAGTGTTTTCACATTCAAATTACTATGACTTTGAGCTGAATTTGGATTTCAAACACTCCCAGTGTGTGGGCTGTTGAGATCTGGGCCCATCTTTAATTCAAAGATATCAAACTCTTTAGAGCTTATATAAGAGACTGAAACTGCTTATCAGAGTCCTAAAATATCCCCTTGTTCTGAAGCACTGTCTATTTATGCACGATGCAATTTATATTTCAGGAATGATCTGTGGTAAGTTTTCCATATAAAACTGCTTCAGGGCAAGGAGAGTATAAAGGGTGCTTCAGAAAAGAAATTTACCTGTTCATTTATAGGGGAATCAAAATATCTCATTTTGTTTCTTGACGCATGCAGCCTAGAGCATTTTAAAATTCAATTTTGGCTCTGATGGGTTCCCTACCTGCATATTTGTTCACAGTAACTATTTTAGGTACAGTAACTTTGAAATGTTTTGCATTTGAAAAACATTTGGAATGGCTATACTTGCATAACATTATCATAAAAAATACAAGCACTTCTAAATAGATTCTCCCCTGTGTGAGCTGTGTGCATACTGCATATTGCTAGAGCACTGTGCAGATACAAAATTTGTATCCACAGTCTATCAGCGATCTGCACACATGGTCTGCGGATAGCTGCAGATATACAGCAGATAGCTGCAGATTTGCAGGGCTCTACATATTGTTCCACAAGCCAGGCTAACCGGCGCTATAGAGACACTGGGGATCCTCTAACTGTACGCTTCACAGATTACTTAAGATATTGGGAAACAATTTCTGCCTTGTATAATTAATTGCTAGTAGTGAAACAATTGCAAAATAAAACCCTCAATGCACAGTGCAAAACAACAGTCTCAGTATTCAGCTGGGTCTAGAGTGTTTCATGCAATCATCTGATTTTGGGAATGAAACAGACAGTAATTTGTATTAAAATTAAGCAGACATCAAATAACTGTAGGATAACAAATTTCCTTTTATTTTTGTTCACTTTAAAAGTAAGGAACATGTGATATGTACATGAGCTTTCTACACAGCTAACAAGATAATTTAAAAATCTAACTAGAACCACCACACTGAGAAACTATTCCCAGAACAACAAAACCGCTGTCCCCCAACCCTCCTCTGCTGTTGTTTACTTAGAGCCAATTTAGTAGTATGCTGTCAATATTTGAACCAGGGGCTTCCCCTTTGCCTGTGAATAATCCCGAGGCACCCAAGGGGTACCCATTCATGTACTTTCATAGAGGAGGCAGGAGGGAATGGGAAGAATTTGTTTGTTTTCCCATTTAAAGTAAAAACACAGTCTCATCATATCCATAACCAAGGAAGGATGCAATACTGTCGGGGCAAACTGCACGTTGTTGGAAATGTTTATACTGTATTCCCATTTTTGAACAACATATGGGGTATATAGCACGGTGCTCAAGGTGGGTAGATTGAAATCAAGCACAGGGAGATGAAGGCCTGGTTGGAGGTGCTGGAATAACCTGCATGGGACAGTTTTTGACTTTTTGGTGATAAGTGCTCTGTTCCAAAAGGTACAAAATTTCGCTCTTCAGACGTGTTTATCTGACACCCAGGGCTAAGTCACTTCTGACAGGAATGAGCTAGCAGGAGTCAGAGATTGGGGTTGAGACCTACAGAGGTACTTAAGTGCCTAAACCCCAGACTTCGGTACCTAAATTCCAGTTTTAGGCACCAATGTCATCAATAAAACTCCCGCTCAGCTGCTGCCTAGCTCAGTAGGCGCCCAAACTCACTCAACACCTACGTTTTTGCCTCTGAGCACATGTACTGCTGCCTCCCTCTAGGTGTTGAGAGATGCCCACCTCTCACCTAATCCCCAGAGTAGTCTACAGACTGGTGGAAGACAGGCAGAGGACTGCCTTTCTCACCCATGGGTCCCAATCTGGTCGGTGTTCTCAGAGGCTGCCTACTGGATCACATGCCATTCAAAATCTGGCAGAAGGACTGGTAGTGAAATATTTGTACATTAACAGGGAGTCTAATATCTCAGTTGATGCAGACTCCCACAAATTGGAGACTCCAGTTTCAAGAAGATTGCCCAGTGTCACATGCTTCCAAAGTGCTAACTAAAACACAACAGAATTAACCTCAGATTGAAAAAGAAACACCAGCATTTCTTGCAGTTGTGAGTGGTTTCACAAATATGTTTATGGGCAGAAATTGGTCAAGATGGAGAGAGGCCCTAAACTTTTGGAGTCATATAACAGACACTGTGACCCAAAGCAACTGCAGAAAATTATCATGGAATTTCAAAATATTTGTTAAATGTAAAATACAGGGTATGTAAGGAGCTTCTTTTAGTGGTCATGCTATCATGAGTGCCTATAAATAATGAAAGGAGGAGATGCAGAAGGAGTTTGGAGCATATCTGATTCAAATACTCGCTAACTCCAAAAGAAAATCTGATAAGCTCAGACAAGAAACACAAAGTAGCTCAAATTTACAAAAACTTGAGTAATTCTAGATTCATGGCCAAAATTAGTTTTATGCTTAAAAACTTTTTATTGGGCCTCTAGAAATGTAAATTCATTGTACCTGCCTGTGGTTTCCAAAATGAACCATTTATGAATTGTGTAACTCTCACAACTCTCACTGATGTGTCAATTCAAGTGTACCATGTCAAGCCCTTAAAATGTAGAATTAAAAGGATTATCACAAACAGCACAGAAGCAGAGGCAGATTAAAGCAATCTCTATTTAGCACTGTTAGGGAAGTAAACACACCTCACCTTATTACAATCATCTGTTCAGAGAGTTACAGGTAGAAGGACAAAGACAAGTAACCCTGAAGTAGTAAAAAAAAACCACCACACAGCAGAAAACCAGAACAGAAGAAATACTACAACAAAAATGCCAGTTATTCCACTGCAAGTGGGAGAAAATGTAAGATTTCAAATACGAAGTGGCTAGCACCTGCCAAAGTTACAGGATACCATCTGCCCCCATGGTCTTGTCATAACCACATGAAGGTTAGGAGGTACAGAAGACAGCTACACAAAACCAAGGAGGCAAGTCATTTTCTGAAGATATCCAAAATGCTACTGACAGTACTTCTATGCTGATAGAGTTAACAGCCCTGCAGTCAGACAATGGAAAACACCAGGAGCAGCAAATGCAGGTTCTAGGTGGCAGCTCCACCCCATTAGCTAACAGGCCTCTCTAGACAGAACCTTTCAGAGAACAAGAAGTGGCTCTGTGATCAGAAAATCATGAAGGTTCAAAGACAGTAGTTACTGACAAATCTCCAAAGGCATTTCTTAGAGTTGCTTCTAGCCTATTACAGAGGAGACACCGAGACACACACAGAGTGTATTTTCCACTGCATGCATCCGATGAAGTGAGCTGTAGCTCACGAAAGCTTATGCTCAAATAAATTTGTTAGTCTCTAAGGTGCCACAAGTCCTCCTTTTCTTTTTACACACAGAGTGCTCTCCCATGGCAACCGTACTTTTGTTCTTTAATGTCAGTTTTCTCCTTAATCTAAAGTAAAAAACATTTTGAGACTGAAAGTGCATGTTGTCTCTCCGATACAGAAACAGCACACACACTTGAGCCAGTTCATCCCCATAGAGATCAATACTCAGGTTCAGATCTCCCCTGCTCCAAATGGACTTGGGACTGGGATGGCTCTGCAGTACTGTCTCTCAGACTCTGTGAAGGATTCTCTGTACCCTCTGGGATCTGTGCAGGGGAAGGACTCAAGGTAGGCCAGGTGGGAATGCACGTCATCTCCACAGAAGATATGTGAAAAAGTGAATACAACCCCAACCTGTACTGACTTTTTTGTGTGAGCACTCCAGAGTTCCCAGGAGTTGCTGCAATCAAAGCGTGGAGATGGCTGGAACTCAGAGGTGGAGCAGGGCTAGAGACATTCTGGGCAGGTGGCTCTGGCCTGCCAGAAGATCTACCAAGTTGGCGGCAAACCACGTTTTGCTTTATGCAACGAGACAATATGAAAAAATTTATTTACAAAGTGTCCCATCTTGCTGCTTTTCATGAGGGGAAGGGAGAATCTGTGCCCTTGGATTTTTTATAGCTGTTGGTACGTAAAGGCACACTGCTAGGTCAAATTTGGACCCAAATTTAGATTTTATCAGAATAAGCTTTTACTAAAATTAGATCAATAGCAACATTTTCTGATGTTTTTGTAACTTCAAAAACAATGTTTAAAAAACAACAAATGTTCTCTTTTAGTGTTTTCATCCCAGACAATGTCCAATCTCAGAAATGAAAAAAGTGTCTACGCCCATAAACAGTGAAATGACACCAACACTATAAGTTGTGGAATGTGCATTAGGTTTTAAAAATTCTGCACTTTTCAATAATCCTAGGTGTCATGTATAACATGAGAAAGGAAGTTTGATTTTATTTAAGACACATGATTTTTAAATTCAAAGAGTCTCAGTAACGGTTAAAAAGATTGAATTAGAAAATTAAGTGCAGCAATGGAATTTGGCTTTGTAATACCAATAGTTTCTGATACAGTGCAAATAAGTAATAGTTTAATTAACACAAGCAGGAAAAAGGTTTATCAAAAGTGTGTGAAAGCATGATTATTCAGAATTAATAATAGGCTATTAACAGCCTGCAAGATTCTTCTCATACTTGTCTTGTTAGAACCAGGTATCAAAGGTTCAACTAGCAAGTTTATTATTGCAGCTATGAAAATATCACGTTTCTGAAAACTGATAAGCCAAAAGGCACATTGGAAAAACTTGTCAAATTTTAACTGAGAAATTTTAATGTCACGAAGGGTGTATCAGAAATACAGATGTCCAGTAACAAATACTGACAAGGACTATCATCATGACAAAACTATCAGAGCTATACATTATTCTTTTGGAAAAACAGGCTCTGAAGCTGAAATACTAACCATAAGCAATATTTGAAAAGGCATCCTCTTTTGACTCTATTCTGAGCCAAAAGAGGCTTTAAAAAAACTCTACTTATGTTTGAAAAGAGTTTTATTTTAAAGCTTTCAAACCAGCTCTTTTTAGTAAGACAAGGCGGCAAGGGAAAGAGATTTTAATGGAATAACCATAAAGATCAAGTCATAGTCACCACTGCTCTGCCACTACAAGATATTTTAATTTTGAGTTGTGTTTTTTTAAAGAATCTGTAAAACCCTGCAATTCTTTATGAAGCTGAAGAGTTTGAAACAGCTAAAGAGGAATAAGAAAGAACAATTCTCTTCCCTCTCTCACATGCCAGTCTACTTAACAGGGAGGTTCATCAAAAATGTTTTTCTAGATAAGGAATCCCTTACCCCATGTCAGTTCCTGTTAAATAAAGTGGCAAGTGTTAGCAAGATATTTTCAAGGTGATAGCTGGGGGGAAAAATACCCTCCTACATAAGTTCACATGAAAAACATCAAAGAAACTGCTGGAAACATACAGACTATTTTTTCATTGTGTTAAAAGGTCATGGTTATTATTGTAATGCAGTGTGGGAAGTACTCGTTGATTTATTGTTTTAACATATTTCGTGTGGTTAGTCACAGAACTTAATTATCTTTTTTATCAAATCAATGATCATATGGGAGAAACAGCAGGAACTGGAAGGAGAAATTAACACATCAGATACTATTAATGCAGTAGGGCTTTCCTTAAAGGCACCAAATTACACAAAAGTAAAAACCACCCAATTTTACCATGGCAGTATATTTATTACTTCTGAAAATTGCTTTAAGTTATTTAGATAGTGATCTGTAAGGACCCATTGATGTTCTACTAAAGCTAATAATAAATAAAATACTACCAAATGTCTCCATTCTGATTTGGAAATATCACAGGTTAGTTTCACAAAAGGATGTAGGTGCCTAACTGCCACTTTAGGCACCTAAATCCCAGAATCAGGTCCCACTGGGATTCACAAAATTCCCACTCAGCTTCCGCCGAGCCATGTAGGTACCTAAACTCGCTTGGCACCTACATTTTTGAAGTAGAAGTTCCCTAAATTTCTGCCTCTGAGCATGTGGACTGTAGCCCCCATACCTGGAGGTTGGCTGCCTAAGCACCAGTGGTATTCACACACTGAGGGAAGATAGGTGTTCTTCAGGGTAACTCATCTACAGGGCCTGATCTGGTAGGTATGCTCAGACTTTACCTACGGGATAGGGTCCCTACAGGCAGCAGCCTGGAGTTAGTTCTCCAGGAGGGGCAGGGCTTAGCACACACCCCTCAGCTTAGCACATCCTACTGGCTATCTTAGGGAAGGAGTTGCCTACCATACTGGCTTTTGTGAATCCCATTCTAATGTGCCCATCTCTCCCTACTCATTGTATGGGGAACCTAAGTGCCCAACTCAGGCTTTGTAAATCCCAGTGATTTTCTAGGCACCTAAAAGTTTGGTATGATAATGCTCAGTGTCGGAGCGCCAAGGTACCTTTGTGAATCTAGCCTATTTCTCTTTTTGTGAAGTATCAAGTGAATAAAATCTATATTTTATTCATGTGTGCTCACCACTTCAGAGCACAGGCAGTCAATTCCTCCAAATTACATGTGCTGTTTATTGCAGCATAAATTCCTAAATAGTGGGTGAAAGATTGACATCCAGTTGTGGAAAGCTTAGCAAAGCTTCTTAACGGCTTGGCCAAAGGGAGCCTCTATTTTGATCAATGTCTGAAATGTAATGAGCTCGTCTGGACAGAAAATGTATTCTCAGCATTTTCTTTGCAAAGTCCTTTTTTTTTTTTTTAAAGCTACGACCCTCGCAGGCTTCACATCACTTTTGGCAGTATTTAATACAGAACACTACTGAGATGAATAAATATATGCCAAAACAATGTCTGTGGAAGAATTCTTACATACCAGTCATTTGATGCAGATCAATTACTAAACCGAAACTCAAAAGAGCTAACACAGTAGCAATCTATTAAATGTTTAACCTAGTTGAATGGAAATAACATCCTAGGTTTATTTCAAAATAAGGATTCTTATAAAAAGATTCCATCCCATTATTAATATGAGACTATAAAGTACAAGAAGGCTGTTCTTTTTTAGTGTATATATACTCTAAACAACTTGTATGCATGTGTGTATAAACATATCGTATTACATATTAATCTAATGTACCCTGATCAACTATTCTGCTGTTAACTGTGACAGCGAATAGGCTGTTAAAGTCAATTCAGTGACATTAGTGAGAGCCGCAGTACCATTTCACTGACATCACTGATACCTTTAAGTATTCTTTTGTTGACATCCAGGAAAGCTAGAGTACTCTTTCAGTGACAAGAGAAAGCTAAATCATTACGTGTGGAAAGTTTTAAAACTTTTACCATCTCTGTAAAGTGCTTTGAGATCTACAGATGAAAAGTGCTACCTATGAGCTCCATATTAATTATTATAATATTATATTATAATATTAATAATTATTAGCAATAAGTAACTTGAACAGAACACCCAGGTTAATTCATGAATGAAGTCTGCTGTTATTCATAAGCAGTTTACAATGACTTCATTAGAGCTCTCTAAGTCTATCTTGGTTCTGTACTCAGTCCCAAACTATCTATTAGTCTGTATTTACATTTGAGCTTATAAAGGGCATATTCTTTGAACAGAGTTATTTTCTTTGACAGGGGACTGGAAGATCACACTTTTTCTATGTGCTGTGGAGAGACTGTAGTGTGATTTCATGGGTTTGTTTTTTGTTTTATGTTTTAGAGATAAGGATTTCTGGGTTCCTCCTTCAGCGACTCCACATCATATTAATTTTTTCTCTAAATGTAGTTCCTTTGGAAGTGATCAGTGTTGCCCCTTAAATCAGCTGGATGGAGTTCCTTGCGAAGAATGCAGCTTGCTTTCTCTGCACAGAGTGCTGCGTCCACCAACCTGCCTCCCGCCAGCCCATGAGTTTGGGATTTGCACTCAAATCCCTACTAGGTCACCATTTTGGGATAATACATGCTTCATGAGTTCATTTCCATACTGTCAGGTTCGGTAGATCCTAGAGTGAGCTCTTCTCTCTTGCTGTGATCGTAGAATATCAGGGTTGGAAGGGACCTCAGGAGGTCATCTAGTCCAACCCCCTGCTCAAAGCAGCACCAATCCCCAATTTTTTTTTGCCCCAGATCTCTAAATGGCCCCCTCAAGGATTGCGCTCACAACCCTGGGTTTAGCAGGCCAATGCTCAAACCACTGACCTATCCCTCCCCATCCCTGGGGAGAAAAGGATCAACAGTGATTCCTCTATTTTATCACATCCTAATGAATAAACTCTGAAGATCTAGCAATCAGAAATACTAACAAAGGGGGCTCTGATGCTCTTTCCATTTCCTGTATGTAGAGGGATCTTTTTTACATCTGGGAACAAAGGTATTTTCTACAGTTTGTATTTAAAAGGTGCATCAACAGGCTCTATGGGTGAGATCATCACTCTCGCACTGTCCCCCTTACAATGGGTAAAAGCGCTGAGGCTGCGTAAAGGGGCTCTAAAAGCTCTCATTCTGACTCTGGGAGAATTACCCTGGTGCAGGTATTGCTGAACACAGGCAAAAGGCCATCTTCCAGTGATCTCCTTGCAAGCCACAGTGTCGAGGGCATACTGGAGGTGATGCTGGGGGCAGAAGGTGCATGTCGCGGGTGGGACTGCCGCACTGCAGAAACTCCAGGGAGTGCTATGGCCCAGAGGGTAGCCCTGGGAAGTGTCGTTACTTTGGCAGATTGGAAATTCTGTGGCAGCCTCATTTAAGTTAAAAATAGAATTTTTAGTAAGTTAAATAAGAAAATTAATAAGACTAAAGTAGAAGAGCCCCTGTACTGTTTATTTTGATAGTACATTTTTTTCAGTTGCTGACTGCCAAAGCATTTTGTACGGACAACACATTGTTGCGCTGTAGAAGCTGTGGAGGGTGTGGGGGAACTTGCAGGCGTGGTAGGTGAGGGATAATTGGGAGTGACAGCATCTCACAAGGCACAGGAGGTGTTTTGAGGTTATGGGAAAAGCACATTAGCTGGATGCTTCTGTTAAAATGATGGGCACTGAAATATTAGCAATGCTGACATTTAAATGGGCATATTTTAAGTTTCGCACTTAACCCATTGACATGAATGGAACAGTTTACACTCCTCAGAACTGTGGTTTGAATGTGTCTGCACACTCAGGTAGACAACACTGCATGGTTTATACTTAGTTCAAAATTTGGAGGTTGTATTCACAAACGTAAGTGCTCAAAACAAATTATTTTAAAGAAAGTTTTGATTCTGGACCACAATTCTCCAGCAAGGGGTAAATCCCATAGAGAGGATATTGCAGAATTTACAGCCCTTAATAATATTTAATACCAAAGAATAATACATCATGTGAGCAAAGGTTAAACTCTTAGTCTTATAAATATATTTCTCATTTTTCAGACTATGACTCATGAATAAACAGGGATCAGAATATTTTAAGCTTTTGATGTCACTGGCTGTCAGAATTACTGTACATAAATTCTGATGAACAATCACTTTTCTGGAGCAAAGCTTCTAGGCTCAAAAAGAGAATGGGAGGACTGTGAGAGTTTCAGGAAGTTTGGTATACTGCATCTCTAGGTAGCACAAAAGTCAGCAGCAGGCTGGCTGGTTAGTAACAACACTAAAACACAGGGATCATTCTAATTCTAAACAATTAAATGAAGACAGCAGTTTAGAGAAGTGACTAAGACAGGGATCATGCTAAATAGCGTGTAACTAGTTTGCTTTCACATCTTGTGGAAAAGTGAAACTAACACATACCTAATGAAAATGCTCATTGGCACTCACCTTCTGTTGTGACTGGAAGGGAAATCTCCATGCAAGCCGCAGACTGTGCTTTCCTAAATGGGGGCCTCCCAGGCCCTCGGCGATTTGATTTTGTAACATCTGCGCTAGGGAGCCGTTTTCCAGAGCTGCAAGTCTGGGAGGTTGGGCTTGTACAGTGCCCGTTTACATGATCTGCAAAAAGAACGACAAGGTCCAAGGTAAAGAGGCAGCTTCCAATATTCAGAATGCAAGGGAGGTGTAAATGGTGATACTTGAGAATAATTTAAGATGAAACTTCCCAAAGAACTGTACCTTTGTTCTGCAAGTACAGTATAGATTTGTGGGAACAACTCACCATTTCCTGAGCAGTGTAAATATTTTATAAATATAAAGAGGTGTGTACAACTGAAGCCTTCTGGGCTGAGTCTTCCCTCACATCATGTTTACAATGGTGTAACTCCACTGACTTCACTAATAGGCAAGAGGAAAATCTGACCCACTGTTTCTAGATCGGATGTTACTGTACATGCTAGTTATACATATTGGTCCTGAGTCCCTAGGTCTTCTCTTGACCTACATATATAGACACTTAAGTTATGGGCGGTAATGCTTAAGGTCAGCTTTTGTATTGCATCTTATAAACATATACAGCATGATTTTGAAAATCATCCTTCCTTTTTTCTTCCCATAAAAATGTAAGTGTAACTAATTATGGGTGGAGTTTACTATAAGAGCAAATTATTGCAGATAGACATCTAACTGCCAGATATGCAGATGCAGCGTAGCATATGCCTAACTGTCATTCTTTGGGGACATTAAAAAACAGGCCATAGTATCTCCATTCTATTTATATTACATGTATTTATTTTACTGGTGGACTACAGTGTATATCATCTTAAGGTAACATACTCTTTCCCTAACTTACACATGACAGTCTATGTAATAAGAATAGGAGATCAACTGCTGAATGCAATTTTTCTCCTGCGATGTAAGGATCTGTATTGAAATACACAATCTTGAAAGTATTGTGATGGAGGTGCTTAAGTGCAAAAGAACATGGACCATTTAAAAATAAAAATAGAACTGGCAATTCCACTAGCTGAATTTTACAGTGGAGCACAAGAGCTGAATGCATAATTCACAACAAATAACTGACTTGTGAAATCCCACCTTTGTTCCCTATTTGTGAATAAGCAAATTGCAACATTTTAACATGGACATGTTATTTAAAACCAGGCTTGATTTTTTGTGTGTGTGAATGATTCTTGGTCTGCAGATCATTCAGATTTACTATCAGATACACTGTTTACAATTTGCACTGTAATTTATGTAAACAATAAGCAACAAAAATTTAGAACTATGCAAACATGCATGATATTTGTAATTCACAACAATACCAATATGTATCATACCCATATAAGTAGCTTTCCCAGACCTGAAGAAGAGCTCTGTATAAACTGGGAAGCTTGTTTCTTTCACCAAGAGAAGTTGGTTCAATAAAAGATATTACCTCAGCCACCTTGTCTCCCATATATGTAACAACAGAGCTGGACCATCTGCCTTTATTTAGATCTTAGATTATTTATATCTTTATAATCAGATCATGCAAAACCATGCTCTCAAGTATCCCTAGCCTGTGTTTGCCAGATGCTGGGAATGGGCTGCAGAGGACGGATCAGTTGATGATTACCTGTTCTGTTAATTCCCTCTGAAGCACCTGGCATTGGCTACTGTCAGAAGATAGGATACTGGGCTAGATGGACCCTTCATCTGACCCAGTATGGCCATTCTTATCTCTACATTTTGTATAAAAACCTCACATCCATTACTTCTCTCAGTACCAAAGTTTCACTATATCTAAGAAAATGATAAATTTTAAAATACCAAGATAAGGTCATTTCAATATTATACAAACATACAAATTTAAAAGAACACTATAAAGGTTGCAAAGTCAAGCACGCAAAAGTTAGGAAGTGACAGAATTAAGATTGTCTGTGCCACCTCAATTCAGCCCCCAAACATATAGTCTTTAATTAACATATGTTAATTGCTGCATACAATTTTTCCCACAGGACTCCTGCCTCACTCAGCGCAAAAGATGTACCGTGTTCACTTAGTAAGCAAGCCATCCAATATGTTATTTTCGCCTCATTGTTCAATGTGTGGCCCCAGGCCTTATTTACTGCATACTATTCAAACCCTGATCTGAAGACAGAATTATTAATATCCTCACAGGCTTTTCTGTATGCTCAACATTATAGAATCGGTGTGCAGCACAAATATTAATTAATTTATTGTCACAATACCCCTGTGAGACAAGGGGTAGTACTATCCCCATTTTACAGATGGGGAAGCACAGAGAAGTTACGGTCAAAAGTATTCAATAATTTTGGGTGGACTTTGCTTTTTCAGAGTAGAATTATACAGAACTTTATATATTGAAGCATAGCTCCCCCGACTTCAGCTGCAGAAGTGAGTGGAGCTGGGCGAAATTTTGTCAGCAAATAGTAAATTCACCAAAAAAGCATTTTCTCTTCCGTCCATTTCCCCCAAACTTGACCACTTCTACCCTGTCCCCTCCAGCCTATCCCTGTCCGAGTCCTGCTTCTTCCCCACGTCTGGCTCCTTATCCCAGTCCCACTCTCCACTCCTCAGGCTTCTCATCCCAGTCCCAGTCCCCTTGCTCAGCCAGGCTCAGCTCCTAGCTCCCAGCTGCTGGCCCAGTCTGTATCTCCCCTCTCCCTAAGCACTAGTTCCCAGTCCCAATTTCCCTCCTGTTGCTCCTGATCCAATCTCACTCACTCACCTCCATCCCTGGACTCCTCATCTCCAGTCAGCCCTAGTTCTGCTTCACACACCACCTGTCAGATTTGTCTCTCCTCCCATTCGTCCCCGTACCCCACCCCGCACTGCTTCCTAGTCCCACTTTCCTTGTTCAGCCAGCCCCAGGCTCTCCCCTACCTCGTTGGCCAATCTCAGTGTCCCCCCATTTCCTCATTGGCTCTTACTCCCAGTCTTTTACTCTCTACAGCTCCCAGTCTCAGCCTCCCTGTCCAACTAATCCCAGCCTCCCCTCCCCCGGTTCTCTACCCTACTCTTCTTGCCCAGCCAAGCTCAGTCTCCCACAGGTCTCAGTCTCACTGCCCAACCAATCCCAGTTTCCCCCCTCCAACTCCCAGCCACAATTACTCTCCCCCAACTTCCAGTCCAAGTCTTCTTATGAGGCTCCTTGTCCCAATCTATTCCTTTCCTTCCCCTTGGTCTTGCATTCAGATCAGACGGCTTCCTCCTCCTTCTCACTGTCCGGGAGTCAGCCAGAGGGTCATTGAGAACACAGGAGAGACAGTTTCCTTTCTCTCAGTTCCAGTGCCCAGCCCCATCTCATCCCAGAGCAGCCATTGCAAGGAAAGTCCAGCTTAACCCCTGCAGCCCTGGGCTGGAGCATGCTCAGCTGTTCTGCGAGGATGGTGCATGAGCAGTCCAGTCACACACAGGAGCTGTGACAGGATGGAGCATGCTCAGTGAGGAAAGAATCTTTTATGAATTTAGCTGTTAAACTCTTGCAAGTCTGAGTATGTGCAAACTGCAATTTTTCAAAGAATTATAACTTGGCCAAATTTGGGCAGATTTTCACAGGGCTGGGAAAAGACACAAAGGCCATGTCCCTGCCAAAATTCTACTCCAAAGCATGGGGGCTTTAGAGTTTCCCAAAGAAAAGGTCTCAATAATTTTTGAACATGGGCAAGACAATATTTTTTTCTCTAGCTTCATTCTTGGAAACAGCTGGACTGTTTTGGCTGAAATTTCCCCTGAAATCCAGCCTGAGGCACTCATCCAGAATGGAAAATTTCAGCCCAAACAGTTAAAGTTTAGCAAAGTTAAAAGCAATTGAAAGCAAGGTCTTATAATGAGAAGTGTTGGACAACCTTAATAGCAGGCAGTGCTACCAGCTCCACCTATAATTATCTAATTAGTTAATAAGACGTTCTACTGTATGGAATATAATTTGACCTGTTTAGTTGAAAGTTGACTAGAATGTGGTAAGCCCCAAGTTTTCTTCAAATGATTCTGCTGAAGTTGGAGGTGGGGAAACAAGGGGGTATGAAGTTCTCTGCCACAAAAAAAATCACAGCATTCAGCCCCCAGAATCCACAGATCTTAGAAGATTGCAATCTGTCCTGAGCTCCTAACACAGCTGCACCATAACACACAGCTGCCACTAGAAACCTCCCTTCGGGGATGGTGTGGGTAAGGGGTTGGAACTTCTATAGTGCAGTGTGTGGAAGTTAATGCAGCCTCTACCACTGTTAACTTTTTGACGGATTCCCCACATGCGTGAGGATGATGCACATCCTCTAACCCTTCCTCATGGAACCTGGAAAGGTTTTCTGAGGCTCCTGTGGAAAGTGCATCAGCGGTAACTGACCACCCCAAGTGGAAAAGGCAAGATCCATCTATGCATCATACCTTACAGTTGTAGATTCCAGAGGAACACATCTATGGGGAAAGGTACTTTTTTACTATAATTTATTTTGGAAGAAACAGAGAAACTAGCAAAATATTGGCATTCCTTCAAGGTATCATTTATTGATATACCAAGGTTGCTTATAAATATTGAATCATAGAATAATAGAATATCAGGGTTCGAAGGGACCTCAGGAGGTCATCTAGTCCAACCCCCTGCTCAAAGTAGGACCAATCCCCAACTAAATCATCCCAGCCAGGGCTTTGTCAAGCCTGAGCTTAAAAATATCTAAGGAAGGAGATTCCACCACCTCCCTAGGTAACGCATTCCAGTGTTTCACCACCCTCCTAGTGAAAAAGTTTTTCCTAATATCCAACCTAAACCTTCCCCAGTGCAACTTGAGACCATTACTCCTTGTTCTGTCATCAGCTACCACTGAGAACAGTCTAGAGCCATCTTCTTTAGAACCCCCTTTCAGGTAGTTGAAAGCAGCTATCAAATCCCCCCTCATTCTTCTCTTCCGCAGACTAAACAATCCCAGTTCCCTCAGCCTCTCCTCATAAGTCATGTGTTCCAGTCCCCTAATCATTTTTGTCGCCCTCCGCTGGACGTTTTCCAATTTTTCCACATCCTTCTTGAAGTGTGGGGCCCAAAACTGGACACAGTACTCCAGATGAGGCCTCACCAATGTTCAATAGAGGGGAACGATCACGTCCCTCGATCTGCTGGCAATGCCCCTACGTATACATCCCAAAATGCCATTGGCCTTCTTGGCAACAAGGGCACACTGTTGACTCCTATCCAGCTTCTCGTCCACTGTAACCCCTAGGTCCTTTTCTGCAGAACTGCTGCCGAGCCATTTGGTCCCTCGTGTGTAGCAGTGCATGGGATTCTTCTGTCCTAAGTGCAGGACCCTGCACTTGTCCTTGTTGAACCTCATCAGATTTCTTTTGGCCCAATCCTCTAATTTGTCTAGGGCTCTCTGTATCCTAC
Source organism: Natator depressus (assembly GCF_965152275.1). Classification (NCBI taxonomy): domain Eukaryota; kingdom Metazoa; phylum Chordata; order Testudines; family Cheloniidae; genus Natator; species Natator depressus. The sequence goes on along the minus strand of NC_134234.1, from coordinate 203,737,581 downwards.
CCCTACCCTCCAGCGTACCTACCTCTCCTCCCAGTTTAGTGTCATCTGCAAACTTGCTGAGGGTGCAATCCACACAATCCTCCAGACCATTTATGAAGATATTGAACAAAACCAGCCCGAGGACTGACCCTTGGGGCACTCCACTTGATACTGGCTGCCAGCTAGACATGGAGCCATTGATCACTACCCGTTGAGCCCGACAATCTAGCCAGCTTTCTATCCACCTTATAGTCCATTCATCCAGCCCACACTTCTTTAACTTGCTGGCAAGAATACTGTGGGAGACCGTGTCAAAAGCTTTGCTAAAGTCAAGGAACAACACGTCCAGCGCTTTCCCCTCATCCACAGAGCCAGTTATCTCGTCATAGAAGGCAATTAGATTAGTCAGGCATGACTTGCCCTTGGTGAATCCATGCTGACTGTTCCTGATCACTTTCCTCTCCTCTAAGTGCTTCAGAATTGATTCCTTGAGGACCTGCTCCATGATTTTTCCAGGCACTGAGGTGAGGCTGACTGGCCTGTAGTTCCCAGGATCCTCCTCCTTCCCTTTTTTAAAGATGGGCACTAAATTAGCCTTTTTCCAGTCGTCTGGCACGTCCCCAGATCGTCATGAGTTTTCAAAGATAACGGCCAATGGCTCTGCAATCACATCCGCCAACTCCTTTAGCACTCTCGGATGCAGCGCATCCGGCCCCATGGACTTGTGCTCGTCCAGCTTTTCTAAATAGTCCAGAACCACTTCTTTCTCCACAGAGGGCTGGTCACCTCCTCCCCATGCTGTGCTGCCCAGTGCAGTAGTCTGGGAGCTGACCTTGTTCGTGAAGACAGAGGCAAAAAAAGCATTGAGTACATTAGCTTTTTCCACATCCTCTGTCACAAGGTTGCCTCCATCATTCAGTAAGGGGCCCACACTTTCCTTGACTTTCTTCTTGTTGCTAACATACCTGAAGAAACCCTTCTTGTTACTCTTAACATCTCTTGCTAGCTGCAACTCCAGGTGTGATTTGGCCTTCCTGATTTCACCCCTGCATGCCCGAGCAATATTTTTATACTCTTCCCTGGTCATTTGTCCAATCTTCCACTTCTTGTAAGCTTCTTTTTTGTGTTCAAGATCAGCAAAGATTTCACTGTTAAGCCAAGCTGGTCACCTGCCATATTTACTATTCTTTCTACACATTGGGATGGTTTGTCCCTGTAACCTCAATAAAGATTCTTTAAAATACAGCCAGCTCTCCTGGACTCCTTTCCCCCTCATGTTATTCTCCCAGGGGATCCTGCCCATCAGTTCCCTGAGGGAGTCAAAGTCTGTTTTTCTGAAGTCCAGGGTCTGTATTCTGCTGCTCTCCTTTCTTCCCTGTGTCAGGATCCTGAACTCAACCATCTCATGGTCACTGCCTCTCAGGTTCCCATCCACTTTAGCTTTCCCTACTAATTCTTCCCGGTTTGTGAGCAGCAGGTCAAGAAGAGCTCTGCCCCTAGTTGGTTCCTCCAGCACTTGCACCAGGAAATTGTCCCCTACCCTTTCCAAAAACTTCTTGGATCGTCATCAGTGCGAAGTGCAGCAAAATATTAGAGATCAACCATTTTAATACAATTCACTTCCTTACTATAGATGGAATTCTCTGCAGTAAGGGTTCCACTCCTAGAGTAGGGATAAGTGGAATAAGGGATAAGTGGAATCTGATACCTCTGTTTAAGCTAAAACCCTTAATCTAATTTACGGATACAAATTCCAGCTGTTGGGACTGAGTACTTCATTTTCATCCACGTCAGGCATTTATGACCAAATCCCATACTGTGATTAGCAGGAAAATGATAGCACCATACCACACAATCAAAGGCTTCTTATATTACCTGAAGTTAAAACTATCATAGATGCGATGTTAGATAAAGCAGTATGCATAACATTATGTGATCTGGTAATGCTGTGAGCCTTGCCTGTTTCACATGAAACCAAGTTGATCACAATGAACAAAACTGGAAAGAATTTTTCAGTCTACCTGTATTTTAGAAAACAATGTAATTATCTGCACTTTAATATCTGTATTGCATAAGAAAACGGCACTGTACAAGGCACAGTTTTCATGGTTCTTATCTTATTTTTGAATGCACAGGTATCACTGAGCTAACAGCAGATATAAAACCTGAGAACATTGGCCTGACTGGGATGATTCATTCAACATGATAGTTAGGGAAGATGCTTGAAATATATCTAGATTTTAGCAGAAAATCCATTGGGATCACAGACTTTCAAGGGCACAGACTGATTGCTCAACCTCAACCACAGATACACCCTCATGTGGCTGCTTTCTGTCTTCAAACTTTAGTTTGTGTAAAGAAGTTTTGGCACAATAGCTCATGATCTCCAAGGGGATCTTAGGAAACGGTGAGGAATACATCAGAGTAAAACGGAGTCAAGTTCTACAGAAGTGTCAATAGTATTTCTAAGACCCTTTCCCTGTGTGTTCTATAGAATGGATAAAATTTCTCTAGGCTTGTGATTTTACTTAACACATCAAACTTTAATAGACTTTCCCCTCTCTCATAATATGCTTGTTAGACTCAATTTGTATTCAGGGCCTAAAGTGCCCACATTCCACTAAAAATCCATGGAAGTTGTGAGCCGAACTCCAACAGGTCTCTGAAAATCCCATCTGGTATAAGCAAGGCTGGTTCTTTCTCACAGCATAAATCAGATTTTAGGAAATCCAATGATTACAATTTTGAAATCTGACCCATTACTGCTCACAGAAATCCCTTCAAGAATTGAACTTGATGAAATGTAGATGAGCCACATTAGAGTGTGATGGGGAATTGAGTGATGGTTAAAAAAATTCCATACCTCTATATTTTACACTGTTCTAGTCTTCTAAACCAACACAATTTTAAGTTAAACCTGATTTCAATGACCCCACACATATGCTGATAAAGCTTCAGAGATATGGCATTATTGCTGCATTGTTACTGAAAGACTGTGGGGAATCAGCAAGACATAACTGAGCATGTTTAGATGGAAGAGAAAATTACATACTTGTATTTGAAAAGGAATTCCTTGTATTTTATTATGGTACAAGGTGAATGTTAGAGAATTCTTCGGAAGGAAATTTAAATTACAGTTTGAAGGGCGCTATTTCACTGCATTATATGAAAGAGTATGAATTATATGCTAAAAGGGAAAGCAATATTACAGTTTAAAGGGAGTTTTCTATAGTACAGTTTGAAAATTAACTTGATATAATATGATCTCAAAGAGTGATGCAGTTAGGTGGCCAGATTCAACACCGTTACTCTAGTTTTATGCTGATTTAACTGCCCTGATTTCAGTAATGAATGACCTAGTAGTAAATGAGGTCTATTGGAAATAATGTTAATGGTAGGAATTAATGTGCCACAGAATCATCTCAAAAGGGATTGCCTGTGAAGAAGGAAATAAATTGGACATCACTAATTTCTCCTCTGTGGGTTCAAAAAAACGTATAGGTCATAATGTACAATTTCACTATATCTTTCAGGTAGCTGTCCTATAGTATAGGTGCTATCTGATGTGACATCACAGTGCAATATAGTATGTCCCAGATAAAAATAGCTTGTTTTTCCACAATTTAATTTTTTTTTTGGCAGTTGGGCCCAGAACCATAAAAAGACGTAGGCATTGTGATGCTGAACTTTGCAATGCCTAACTTCTAGGCATGCAGAAAATCACTGGAACAACAATGGGATCCACAAAGCCTGAGTTAGGCACCCATGGTTCCTATACAATGAATGGGGAGAGATAGGTGCCTAAGAATAGGATTTGGCCCTTGATCTGCAAAAAGAAGAGTTTCACTGGATGGGAGGATAAGAGTGTCAGATGAAATATCAGGCATCTCAAAGGTTCAAATCTGAGATGGTGAGGTGCTTAAGGAGTCACAAAGAACTTGATAGATTTAGATACTTAAGTGACTAAGAAGAAGCATGTGCCTCAAGAAAAGAAACAAAGCCAGCATTTATTTTCCAAACCAGCTCAGGTTTGTGCTACAGGTAAGATCTTTGTTGCTCAGTTTCATCTACCCATTTACGTAGCTTTGTGTATGGAACATGGAATACAAGTAATGTCCTGTAAAGTTTGCATGAACTCTGTCAATTTTTATCAGCAAATATTTGAGACAGAGTCATAGTCAACCCTGCGGTAACTCCACTGAAGTTATACCAGAGATGAATTTGGTCACCTTTATATAGAGCTACCTGTACAGATCATCTGAAGAAACCACAGGAACATTACTTCCACCACTGGTCTCAGGATTCAAGACCTCAAGGTGGGGCATTTTCTTTTTGGAGGGCAAGGTTTATTGGAAAAACCTGCAATACTGAAAAGCTGTTCTCTGAGCTAGCAAAGGTATGTTTTCCTTTTTATTGGAAATGATCCTCAATGTTGTTAATGGAGCACAGAAAATCCCCCCTATTACCCATCACTTTACACCTCCCTACATGTAAGGACCTACACTACAACTACTCCTTTACCAGTCCTGTGTGATTGAACAGGACACTTCAGAACTCATCAGCAGCATCCTTTGTGCAGCTGGAGGGGATACTGTTGAGCAACACAATGTATTTTCCTGGATGGATGTAATGGGCTGCCTGTAGAGGAATCCCAAGCTTTGCCAGCATGGGGATCCAGAGAAGAAAATGAATAGCTTACAGGCCTGGTAGTAAAAAGTGCACCAAGCCTTGTTAGTTTATACAATGAGGGCTTTTAGTTTTATATAAACAGTTCTCATGTGCACACCCTTTATGCCATGGGCCAGATTCTGGCTCATCCTATGGCCTGTTTTGTTCTGGGAGTGCAAAGGAGCTGTAAAGCTCCCCTAAATGGGCAGATGAGAATTCCCTTGGGATGGAGGAACTCTGGGCTGGCATAGGACGGTGTGACTGGCTGAACAGCACTACCTCCCTGGCCTCTGGCAGTAGAAAGGGGCATGGTTGTAGCACACTGCACTCTTGTGATTTTCAACCAGTGTACTTGCCTCTTGGGTGTGATTATGAGCCAGTCTATCTAGAACAGCCCTGGGGCTCTGAATAGTCAATGAACATACTGGGCCAGATACAAGGGTCTGGACCAGTTTCTTCCAGTGGAAACCTTGGCTGAGATGAAAGGGTCCAGTGCAGCAAGTTCACCAACTCAGGGTTACAGAGGTGTAAAATGCTAACAACCTCCCTTCTGCCTAATGAGCTCACAGGTGACCTGCACAGGCCCAAGACAGGATGGTTGAGGAATGCCCTAATTTAGTGCATCATTGTGGTAATCACAGATAATGAAAACAGCACTTGCCCTCAAGTGAATCCCCACTCCCTGCAAGAGAGAGGCCAGGCAGACACAATGGACTGTTCCTCCATTCATCATCACAGGGGAATTTGGCCCTCTTGCCATCAACTTTACCATGGAAGTCTGTGCAAATCTCTGCAAGACCTACAAAAATGTATGTATTTTGGTGGGGCGTATTTGGAGTGCAGAAAACGGACAGAGTTTTTATTGAATTTAAATGTCAGCACTTCCGGTCCAAAACAGCTCTACTATACATGTGTCCATTTTTTAAAAAATCATTAATAATTTTAAGAAATGAAAAAAAAGTTTAGTAATAAAAGGACTTATTAGTGCCTACCTGCTTTTGTGAACAGAATGTGTGAAATAGTTTATAGGTAGATAACTTTGTTAAACTCATTTTTTCCCAGATCACTTCCAGATCCTCATCTGTGACACAGTGATGATAGTAGATTGTAGTGCCACTTTTTGCTGCTACCCTGATATATTCCTTGGGACACATTGTGACTGAAACATGTAACAACGGAACATTGAAGATTGTAGCCTTGCTTATCCACAGGTGAATCCCCTACAGACCTCTGGAGACTTGTAGGCATATTTCATCCTTGAACTACTGAAAATCCTGGAAATACTGTCCTCCATAGGGCAATATTCATCTTCAGAATTTTTCATTGATCTGTTTTCAGGCTGCCATCTCTGCCTAAGCTAAACACAAGCTATTTCTGATCCATTCTCTGGGAAAAGAACTGAAGCTATTAGTGAATTATTTAACAATACTACAGGTAAATTATGTATTTATTATTCATAGGTATTTGCCAAAGAGTTTGGGTGCAACAATTTGGTTCCATGGTATTGCTTCTGTTCTGTGTATGGATAACTTTTAAAACAGGAGAATAACAAAGAGTGAATATTCTTGTTTGCAAAATGCCCTGATTAGCATGCCAGTATACTTATTCGCATGAACAATAGCCATTCCACAATACTCACAGGCAAAGATCCCATTTGCAAATAGTGAATAAAAAGGGGCATAAATGTGGTCACATGAAACAGCCATTCAAAATATGAACATATGTTTGCAAACTCCGTTTCTGCAGTAGTTGGCCAATTCTAACAGCATCCCTCTTTTATAAAACTGTCTAACATTAATCCTCTACATGCCATACAGAATTTAATTTCTGCCAGGTGATTGTATTAAAGAATTAATTACCAAGAAGGGAATAACTAGGATGCAGCAGCAGGAATAGATTTTATGCAGGGGAACTGCTAATCTTCAGTTCTTTGTTTATCCACCATTTGTCATCAGTTTATTTACTGCCAAAATGCCTAAGCCTGGGGAATTAATAATTGTTGGCTGCTGTCTCACTGTACACAGAGATCATTTGTTAAGCCATTTGCTTGGGGGTGGGATGGAGGAATGTTGACTAGTGACTGAATTTTGGGAATTGGCATTCCTTGGTTCTAATTCTAGCCTGGTTCTATTAGGGGTATGTCTACATTGCAATGTAAACTCAAGATTAGTGGGACTCGAGTCAGCTGACCCACATTAGGGAACCCTGGCCTTGAGCATCTTACATTGTATATTAACCTTATGTCTAGACTTTTCTGACCCATGCTGACAGGGGCGGCGAGTTGTATGGGCCCGTGGTGTCCAGGCTCCAGTAAATTCAGTGCCCAGGGGGCCTGACTCCACCAATGTTTGGGGCCGGGACTCTCCCCAGGCCCCACCTGCTGCTCCTGTACGCCTCCCCCGGAGTGTCCCCCGGCCCCGCCTGCTGCCCCTGCATGCCTCCCCCTGAGCATCCCTGCCTGCCCTGGGCAGAGGGCGACTGCCCCCTGCAGCTCCCTGCTGCACTCCCTCGCTGGCCGCTGCTGCAACCAGCTACAAGGGAGCGGCGCCAGGGGCAGGCTGAGACAGCTGCTGTGCCTGTGGAGGGGAGGAGGCACACAGCAGCCCCACCCCCACCCCTCCACCTGGCAGGCGACGCAGAGTTGACTCTGGGGGGCTTATCCTGGCTGGATCTCCTGAGCAAGCAGCCTGGGGGGGCTTGGGTGAGTGTCGCGCCAGAGGGGCCTGGGAGGGGGCTGCCCTCACCTCCCCTGGAGCTTGCTGCTGCTGGCGGGGAGAGGGCTGGGAGGAGTCCTCCTCTCTGGCCCCCCACCCCGGCCCTGGGGCAGCCTGTCTGCTGCACCCCAAAATCCTCATCTCTGGCCCAGCCCCAAACCCCGCACTCCCTCCTGCACCCCAACCCTTGCCCCAGCCCGCACCCCTCCTGCACCCAAACTCCATCCCAGAGCCTGGGGGTTGGGGGGAGCTGGACTTGGACCCATTCTGAGCACCACCAAAAATTATACAAACCTGCTGCCCCGATGCTGAGGATGATCAAGGATGGATCACTTGATGATTACCTGTTCTGTTCATTTCCTCTGGGGCACCTGGCATTGGCCACTGTCAGCAGACAGGATACTGAGCTAGATGGACCTTTGGTCTGACCCAGTATGGCCATTCTATGTTTTTATGTTCAAGCCTAGGCATCTGTCATCCACAGACCCAAGTCAAAGTAACCCTATCTCAGAGTCCCTACTGCCCCGCTCCCTCTAGTCCTAGTACTGTGGTGCACTGTGGGAAAACTTTACTGCCTGCCCTGCATGTCACCAGCAAACAGGTAGCTTTACAAAAAGTCTTGATTGGTTTGCTCTCCATTGCAAACCCAGGAGGCTCTCTGTGTGCTTGTAGATCAGCAACCAGAGGAGAATGGGTTAACGCTGACCTGTGCTGCTGCCATTCGCAAAGAGGGGTGGTTTCTGTTTTAATTACAGTCGATTGCAGGTTGTTGAGATAGAGAGGACTAAGGAAGTTGTCCCATGGAATTGTGGGATACTTCTGGCTGACTCCCAGGACCTGAGTCAAGCGAGGCTGAGTCTATATTGCAAAGCAATAGGGCTTGGACCCCGGGTCCCTCGAGCTTAGACCCTCCAGCCCTGCAGGGTTCTGAGACCCTGGGTCCAGGCTCTGGGTTAGCCCAATTGCAGTGTAGATGGAAAGGGGATTAGGCTTGAGCCCAGGGCCAAGCACAGCCTTAAATTGCAGTGCAGACATACCCTTAGGGCAGGTCCTGTGCTAAATCTATCAGGGATCGATTTATCGCGTCTCATCTAGATGCGATAAATCGATTCCCAAATGCGCTCCCCGTCGACTCCGGAACTCCAGCTTGCGAGAGGCGGAAGCGGAGTCGACAGGGGAGCTGCAGTGGTTGACTTGCCTCCATCCTCACGGCCAGGTAAGTCGACCTAAGATACGCTATTCGCATAGCTGAAGTTGCGTATCTTAGGTCGACACCCGCCCCCCCAGTGTAGACCAGGGCCAAGTGACTTAACTATGTGACCTAGGGTAAGTCATTTCACCTCTTACTGTTTCATTTTCCCCATCTGCAATATGAGGATAATACAAAGATATTACTACTTATTTACTATGGAGGATGGAGTACCAACCACAAGTAACTGGAGCTATTCAAGTAACACTGTAATTGTAAAATTATGACTAAAAGAGTCAAGTGTCTAACTTGTCAAGCCAGCCCTGGGGGTGAAAACATAGCAACATGTAAATCCAGTTTATTCTAAACATATTATATGCACAAGTGTTGTCTCTCTTCACCTAACACTTAGCCAGATTCAAAATGTTCTTTTGAAGTACTATGGGTTACATGAGAATAAATTGGAAATAAAAGAGACTGTCCATCTAGAAATGTTTGCTTTCATGGGATACTGGGTACACTGTGCCAGACAGGAACCAAGCTAACTAAACATACTCAAAAGTGTAGAAATGGAGAACTAATATTTCTGTGACCTAACATAAAGAATGACCTCTTGTCTGGAATGGTGATGAGGAGAATGGAGCTTTAATTCAAAGACTCTCAGGAGGATGAGGCAAGAAAGAGACACAAAGGGAAGGAGAGCTTCTCTGTCAGAGAACAGTGTCAGACTGACTTTGAGATGTTGTGAAGGGGTCAGGAGAGGCGTAGCCCTGCCTGGTACCTTCTGCCAAGGGTTGCTCCAGCACTGCAGTGGTCTGCCTCTTCCTAGGACTTGGCCCTCTGACCAGGTCACTTTAAAGTCTTTCCCCTTCTGGGGTAGTCAACTAACAGAAACATGGGAAAATTATACAAATGAATCATCTCAAAGCTGGGTTGAGGCTCTCTTCCTTCAGAGGGAGCTCATTGGGCTGTGGCCTTAAACTGAATTAAGAAATATCAGAAATGAATATCCCCTCTCAAAGGGAGTCAACATCTAGCCCTCCCTTCCTTCAGGGAGGAGCCATCAGGCATCTGGGGAGCTCCTGCCTTCAGTCAGCCCTCTCTCTAGGGACTGAGGGCTGAAGATCTGCTCTCCTCCCTGGTCTACCATCAAGTAAGACAGGGTTTCCCTCTTAAACACCTCCCTCCAATCCTGACATCTACCACAGGTGTGACTGGGCAGAGTCACCTGAACCCACATTAGCTCATTAACCCCATGCTGCCCAATGTGGGCTTTGTATACCCCATCATAGATGCTGAGAAAGGAAAAGAAAAAAGAGAGCGAGATCAGACAGTCTATGAATGTCAGACATTCCTTGTTTAAATTAACAGAAACTTCATGATGATACTCCATCTAGGAAGCCTGTTTCCCAGAACCTAGATTAGCTCTGATGCAATTCTGAATAAAAGTATGATTTTTTAATAAATACCATTTTCTTTAAGAAACTTTTGGGTTACCCACAGTGGGCTGTTCCTGGAGATAAAGGAAATCTTCTGGCCTTTAAGGTCTTCACTGTAAAAAAAAGTGTATTCTGACGTCATGAAGACAAGGCAATTGTAATTTTAAAACAAGTTAGCAGGTAAAGATAAACTCTATGCTCCATCAGAGTCTTTACTTTAACTGCCAACATGTGTGAAAACTACAAACTGCTTTGTCTTCCCTAGGATTTTACCTCCTGTTAAATCCCACATGTTAACTAACACAAGGTAAAAACACACCTTTTTTCCAAGTCAAGACACATCCTAAGAGGCAGAACGGGGTAAAAAAGGTACCTGGCCTCTAGCATTCAGCCAGAGGTTCAAGACAAGAGGTGGCCTATTCTCAAGAAGTGCAGCCAGAACAGCTGCTGCAGTCCATTGTGGGGCACAAAGTAAAGCCTGGTGACTGCAAGAGTGACAAGAATGGGTGGTCTCAAGTTTACTAGGATCTAACTTAAACACTGAGAATGTCGAGAATGTTAATGTTGGGAAGTGCTTTGAGATGCTAAAATGCAAGGTGCTGTATATGTGTTTTTATGTTTTGAAGAGGAAGGCAAGGAGGAAGAGGGAGAAGAAAAGAAAGCATCTGACCTCTGACAGCACTCACTGATGAGCTTTTATTAGGCTCCAACAAAAGGTATAGGAGAAGGGAGAGTTTAGTTTGATACTGAGATTCTACTAACCCAGTGAGATTTTATTGCTGCCCACTCATAATTATATTATGACTAACATTTACAGCTTAGCCCTGTTGTCCAACTTACAAAGAAATAATGCTACAGAGTCCACAGTCAAAGAAGATGATATCAAAATTATAAACTGGGATATCATTTTCATTTCATGAGAAAAATAGGATTTTGGTGCCTAAGAGAATGAACAAATAAACGTAGCAATTGTACAAAACACTGTATTCCGTCACAGACATTTCAACTCAGCTTCTCTTTTTCTTTAACTAAATTCTTCTTGTTTACATAGATCATCCATATGTTTCAAAAATAATAAAGCATCAAATATGTACATTTATAGTGAAGCTTTTCAGGTCAGAATATTGCTCTTTGCTGGCATAATTCCTGTCATTAAAAAAGATCATACGGCACATAACTTATTTTGTGCTATGATGATCTACAGGTCTAATTTACATCTCACAATCTTAGCCTATTTTTTGTGTGCCATTTACTCACTGACAGGATGCTCACAAATTTCTGCTAAAGCATAAAACCTCTTTCTAAATTGTCTGACAGGTATATATCAACCTTCTTTATTCTCATTTGGAAGAAAATTGGTGCTATCATATTTGTGACTGGTACCAGACTAGAAGGCACTGAAAATGTTTCTCTTATTTCTCTCATGGAGAGGTCCTCATTCTGAGATGTGAATAGTGGCTAGCTTGCCATTCTGGAGGAAGGAACATTACTGTGGACTGTGCATAATATATATCTGTGCGTGTCTGAATGAATAGGCCAAAAATTTTATGGCCAGTTTTCTGGGAAAGGAAAAGCTGCCAAGCAAATGGAGAGAGAACTGAACATCAGGATCCTGGGTTTCTATTCTTAACAATGCCACTGGCATTCTGGAAAACCATGGCCTAGACATGTAAACCCAAATTTTCAAAAGTGGCCTCAAATTTTGGGGAGCTTTTCCTATGGTCTGAAAAGTCATGAGGTACACTCCAGTTGAAATCAACCGTTTTTCCTGAACAGGACTACAAGAAGTCATAGAGGACGGGTGAAGTCCCAGAGATCTGGAGAAGGGCAAACATAGTACCTACCTTTAAAAGGGGGAATAAAGATGACCTTGGGACTTATAGATCAGTCAGCCTAACTTCTATACCTGAAAAGATACTAATTTCCTTCTTTGACAAGGTTACTGGCCTAGTGAATAGCTGGGAAGATGTGATAGATCTTGATTTTAGTCATGCTTCTGATGCAGTCTCACATGACATTTGCATAAGCAAACTAGGGAAATGTGGTCTAGATAAAATTACTATAAGATGGGTGCACAACTGGTTGAAAGACCAAGCTCAAAGAGTAATTATTTATGGCTCATTGTCAGATTGCAGGGCTTACCTAGTGGGATCTCACAGGGGTCAGACTTGGGTCTGGTACTATTAAATACTTTCATTAATGACTTGGATAATGGAGTTGAGAGTATGCTTATACTTAGGGCCGTACCATATTCACAGTCCATTATGGTCAATTTCACGGCCATAGGATTTGAAAAGTGGTAAATCTCATGTTTTCAGATGTTTAAATCTGAAATTTCACAGTGTTGTAAACGTGGGGGTCCCAACTCAAAAGAGGATTTTGTGGGGGTCACAAACCTGTTGTAGGGGGGTCATGGGATTGCCATCCTCACTTCTGTGCTGCCTTTAAAGCTGGACTGTCCCTCCCCCGCCCAACTAGAGCTAGGAGCCCCCTTTGCTGGGGCAGTCCCAGCAGCACAGGGAAGATCAGACACAACTCCACAAGCCTCCTCCAGCTGCAGGAACCTCTGGGGTTGCTGCCCAGTCTCAGAGTGTCCTGCAGCAGGGGGAGGAAAGCAGACTAAGGGGGGAACCTAATAACAGTCTTCAAATATGTGAAGCTTGTTAGACAGAGGACAGTGATCAATTGTTCTCCATGTCCACTGAAGGTAGGACAAGAAGTACCGTGTTATTCTGCAGCAAGGGAGATTTACATTAGCTATTAGGAAAAGCTGTCTAATTACATCAGTAGTTAAGCACTGGAACAGGCTTCCAAGGGAGATTGTGGAATCCCCTTCATTGGAGGTTTTTAAGAACAGGTTGGACAAACACGTCAGGAATGGTTTAGATTTACATGGTCTTGCCTCAACACAGGGGGCTAGACTTGATGACCTCTTGAGTCCCTGCCAGCCCCACATTTCTATGATTCATGTGAACTTAAAGGGCAATCAACATGGTTTGTTAGGGTGAAACTACTGTATGAATAAAATTTTGGAAAAAATCTGTGGATGTTTTTAATATCATCCTATGTTTATGAAAAATTAAATACGGCTGGTTAGAAGGAAGGCTTGTTATTTCTTTCCAACCCTTGAACAAATTCTGGGTATACAAAAAGAGCTGTTTTGTTAAAGACAGATTTCACAGACACTACATTTTCAAAAAGAGGGGTATATAAAGTAACTCCTGTGATAGCTCTTTGATGAGCCAACTTTCAAAGTAAAGTAATGGATGATTCTCTGGGCTCCACATCAGGAGAATTGTCTTCACAGATTAATTCTTGAACACTTTGAGCCTGATTTTCAACTACCTAGCACTTAATGTAATTATTCATAACTGTGCACAGTGAGTGTGAACTAAATATAAATACTATCATCAATGTGAGCTAAGAATTCTAATTTGGTGGCATTCTATACCACCCTACTTTGAAAGGTCTAAATGATATCACAATCATTACGATGAATTATTTATATATTACAGTAGCACCTAGAAACTCCAATCAGGATTGAGGCCCCCATTGTGTTAGGAACTGTACACAAATACACGAGAAAAAGATGTTCCCTCCCCAAAGGAGCTTACAATATAAGTATATGAGGACAGACAACATCTTGATACAACCAAGAGACGGGGCAGCATAAGATAAGAGCAAGATGAGTAGTTAATTGACAAGGGGCAAGGCTGGGTAGAATCAGGTCATTTTTATATACTACTTGAAAACTAGTTTCACCCTTTGAGAGATAAAATTGTTCTTGTTCCCTCATATTTCATTTCTTGGGGATCTTGACACTTTTGGCAAGGTCCAGTTGAAAGGCTCTTATTGAATATAAATGTGAAAGAATGGAATTGGTCTATTTTTCCTTGTATAGAGGCAAAGACTATTATTCTGGGAGGTAAGGCACATTCTGTCTATTTATCCACTGTAGGTTACAAGAAGAACCTGTCTCGTGATCAGAAGCCATTTTCAGGGAAGTAACAGTTTTCTCTCTTGTTGAATGGGGTAAGAGTTGGGCGTAAGATGGATGTTCTCTAAATTGTTTCACTTTAACTGGGAAAACTTGTCACTGTTATGTGAGGATTAAAAAGTATGCTGAGCAAGAAATTTATGTCCTAGTTTGGACCATATGTGAGATCTTAGTTGTCCCTTTTTGTTCTTTTACATAACCAAAAAAGAGAAGTATTTGATATGTTTTTTAAGAGAAAAGCACTTATTTTCTGCTACTTTAATGACTTGGTCTAGTACTTCCTTAAAAATTCCATAAAATCTGAAAGCCAACTCAAAGTTCCATGGTGTAACAAATCGTCCAGAGATACTATAGAGATTGCTGTACGTTTAGTCATTAATTTAGTTGCAATCTTAAGAAAAATCACAAAGAAGCATAAAGGCTGTTATGCAAATGAACAACAGCTACAATTTCATATATGTAACGCCAACAGACCCCGGTTATCGGTGGGCAGGATCAAAACTGGGAACTCAGTGCCTGAGCCTCTACTGCGTGAGCTAAAAGCCATATGGCTCTTAGCTAAGGCTGTAGAGCAGACTCATTAACCTCTAAGTGGTCTCGGTGCCACTAGAGGGGACAGAACACCACACCCAGGATGATGTGTGGGTTACAGATGCACCTCAGATAGTGTGGACTTAGGCTCTAGCAACTAATCAGCAGTGCTTAATTTGTGCCAGAGCTTGCCAGGGCTGAGCCCCGGCACCTCTAAGCTTGGCATTTCATAGCCCTGGCACCTCTGGGCTTGCTGCATCAGTTATGAATGTATAAAAATTGCTTGAGCCCAGGCAGCTCTTTCATTACAAATTAAGCACTGCTAATCCATGGGGAGAAAAGAGATACTCCTAACAGCATAACTGGTGTGTTGTTATCTAAGACATTCAATTTCTGTATTTAGGCCCAGATCCACAAAGGGACTTAGGCACTTTAGCCCCAGATTTAGGTGCCCAAATCCCACTTTTAGGCCCGACTGCAGTCCATGAAACGCCCATGTGGTTGCCACCTAACCCTGTCAGCACATAAAGTCAGTCAGCACCTAAATTTTCACAGTAAAAGTTCCCTAGGCCATTCCAACAACTGTATTATTGGGGATCAGAGAGATCAGAAGCCCCCAGGTGATGATGGGGATGCCTTACCACAATGTCTGAATAACCTTGTCCCAAAAAGCTAGGATAGAGACAAGGTAATAGTTAGTGAGACCATCAACTTCAAGAGATGGTTTCTTGAGCAAGGGCCTTACAACTCCTCGTCTGGGACATACTGCCTCTCTGTCCACCCTAAGAAAGGCATTAATGATCACAGTCAACAATGTACTCAGTACCTCTCTGCTGGAATTTACTAGCTATTAGGGGCATGGGTAACAACCAGATAGTAGATAGTAAACTAAGCTAGGCCAGCACAGCCAGAACCTCTGGGAGCAGAAGTGGCTGAAATTCAGATGATGTGGCATTTGACCTGTGAGATCTTATTTTCTAAACGTAACTCCTCACAGTGAGAACATCTTATGCTTTCTTCCAGAGAGTGATAGACTAGATTTACCAAGCTATCCACAACCCAGTTACAGTTTCATGGATGCTAAGGTGAAAGAGAAGAAAACTTTCTTCCCCTCTGCCACAGCCATAGCACAGGATTTTAAAAAATTCTCCATGCTGCAACTGATCAATCTTAGCATGGAATGACTATCACTAAAACACTGACTTCAGTGTACCTGAACTTTATTTGTAACAAGTTATCTATACACCAAGGCCACCTGTATAGATGGCATATAAGGGGAGAGCATTTAGAAAACATGATACAGCAACTCCTCACTTAACCTTGTAGTTATGTTCCTGAAAAATGCTACTTTAAGTGAAACATTGTTAAGCAAATCCAATTTCCCCATAAGAATTAATGTAAATAGGGGGGTTAGGTTCCAGGGAAATTTTTTTCGCCAGACAAAGAACTAATATTTTATATATATATATATATATAGATACACACACACACACAAACACACACACATATATATATATACACACACACACACATATATACACAGTATAAGTTTTAAACAAACAATTGAATACTGTACACAGCAATGATGATTGTGAAGCTTGGCTGAGGTGGTGAAGTCAGAGGGTGGGATATTTCCCAGGGGATGCCTTACTGCTAATGATGAACTAGCACTCGGCTGAGCCCTCAGGGGTTAACACATTGTTGTTAATGTAGCCTCACACTCTACAAGGTAGCACCAATGGAGGAAGGGGAGACAGCATGGCAGAGAGAGGACGCGCATTGCTCCTTTAAGTACGCTAACCCCATTCTAAGTACATTGCCTTTTTAAGTAGATCAGCAAGTTGAGACAGCAGTCCTGAGCCCTGTCGTGCCATCCCCCTCCCGCTCTGTGGAGATGTGGGGGCAGGAGCGGGGCACCCTGACATTAGCATCCCTCTTTCCCTCCCCCACACTTGCACAGCAAGCAGGAGGCTTCCGGGAGCAGCTCCAAGGCAGAGGGCAAGAGCAGCACATGGCAGTGGGGGGAGGGACAACTGAACTGCCAGCAATTGATAGCCTGCTGGGCAGCTGCCGCACAGGGAATTTAGTGGAGCAGGGAGCTGATGGGGGGCTGCCAGGTCCACCCTGGTTCCAAGCCCCCACCAGCTCGCTGCAACGGGCTGGCTGCTCTTCCTGCAAGCAGCGGACAAAGCACGCGGCTGCCAAACAACGTTATAAGGGAGCACTGTGCAACTTTAAACGAGCATGTTCTCTAATTGATCAACAACGTAATAACAAAACGACATTAACCAGGACGACTTTAAGTGAGGAGTTACTGTATTGATTGCCATATTTTGGATTTAGGAGCCTAGAATGACAGTTAGGCACAGAATGAATCCCTTTGTGGATCTAGCTTTAAATACAGCGTAGTTTTAAATGTTCCAAGCAAGAGAGGTTCCAGATCATCACATCATATTGTATATTTTTAGATCATTATCATGTCTCCCAAACCCTTTGTGGTCACTGAGCCAAGCTGAATTTATTTAGGTCTTTCAATCTTGCCAATCAGTTTTTCCCACCCCCTAATCTTTTATGTTGTTATTCACTAAGTTTCCTCCAATTTGTTAACATTTTCCTGGTAAAGCCAACAACAGAATTAATATTCTACATGTGGTTGCAAGACAGCTGTAGGGAAGGGAGTTATTAGCTCTCTGATCTATGACCTGAGGCATCTGTGCTTGAAGTCCAAAACTACATTGGCCTTTTTTGGCGCTGTATGACTTTGTCCACTCAAATTTCTCTCACCAGGAGACATGCACCGGTAAACAGATGCATTGTTCCTCAAGGGGAGGTGAGAAAAAAATATAGTACCGTCATTATAAAAGGTTGAGGAACTTGGAAAGCTATTAATAATTATTAATAAAGAGTAGGTAAGGAATACACAGAAACTATAGCTATTAATAAAGATTACATGCATCCTAAGATATGAAGAGAATCATCTAATAAATTTACTGAAATCCTGACAATTATGTTTGAAAAAAATCACATCTGGGGAGACACTAGAAAAGTTGGAAGTTAAGGAACTGTATTACTGATATTCAAACAAAGGAAAGAAGAGTGATCCTGGCAATTACTGTCTTGTAAAACTAACTTTCACACCTAATAAAATAATGTAAGAAGAACTGAGCACACATCTAGACAATATTGGAACAACAGGCAGAATAATGGTAACTTCGCTAGTTGACTGGCCACATGCTGAAACAAAGTAGGCATTGAGTAGCTCTGCCTTCCTATCAACTTCTTTTACCAGCTCACCTTCTCCATTGAGCAGCGGACCCACTCCATCCTTGTTTTTTCTTTTCTTTTTTTGGTATGATATATTTGAAGAACCCTTCCTTCTGTTTCTAACATTTCTTGCCAGCTGTAACTCGTTATTTGCCTTGGCTTTCCTGATTTTGTTCCTACATGCTCGCGCTTATTCCCATGTATACTTCCTTGGTGGCACACCTCCATCCATTTTCTGTATACATCCTTTTAGGTTTTTAGATGGTTTTTTGAATTTTAGTAATACATTTAATAGTGACCCCTAAAATCTGAATTATTGGATTAATTTTCTCTAGATATATTAGGTCAATTTTCTAAAATGAATCACATTTTATTATTATTTCTACCTTATTATTTTCTACCTCTTTAGATCAGTTTGTATGATTTCTCTGGTTTCGCTGGTGTTTGCAACTGCGCACAATTTGGTATCAATGGCATATTTCATCAATATTGTTTTTATTCTATTTCCTAGATCACTGATACAGATATTTAATAAGACAGTTTTAGCACTGATTACTATTCTACCCAACAGACACATCTTCCCAATGCCAGACATTATCACATACATTACCGTTTGTTTATGCTCTGTCATCCAGT
Organism: Natator depressus; assembly: GCF_965152275.1. Taxonomy (NCBI): domain Eukaryota; kingdom Metazoa; phylum Chordata; order Testudines; family Cheloniidae; genus Natator; species Natator depressus. Next base: position 203,719,164 of record NC_134234.1, on the reverse strand, counting down.
TTTCAATCCATACGATAGTGTTTTCATTCAAGAAAATTTAAATTAATTTTTCAATTCAGATTTCAGGAGTCACTATCAAGTGACATCAACATTATTTTACTAGGGACAGAAGTTAGTGTTACAGGAAAGCAAGTGCTAGGGTCACTCTTCTTTACTTTTTAAAAAAAAATATATATATATATAATCACTACTACAGTTTGAGAGCCAAAGTGCTAGCCTTGTCAACCCCAAATAAACTTGGCTCACCCTGACTCCTCCCATTCCCCAGACCAGATCCCAGAAGAGGGAGAGAGGCAAGGGGATGGTGCCATACTGAGCCCACCCTAAGCATGAAGAGGGACATCTATGCCTGAAGGCTCCCTTCATGTATGCGTAGGGCCCTACCAAATTCACTGTACATTTTGGTCAATTTCACAGTCATAGGATTTTAAAAATCATAAATCTCATGATTTCAGCTATTTAAATCTGAAATGTCACGGTGTTGTAATTGTAGGTCCTGACCCAAAAGGAGTCCTGACCCAAAAAGGAGTTGGCGGGGGGGGGGGTTTGCAAGATTATTGTATGGGGGGGGGGTTGCGGTACTGCTGCCCTTACTTCTTTGCTGCTGCTGGTGGCAGCACTGCCTTCAGAACTAGGCAGCTGGAGAGCGGCGGCTGCTGGCCGGGAGCCCAGCTCTGAAGGCAGAGCCACTGCCAGCAGGAGCACAGACATAAGGATGGCATAGTATGGTATTGCCACCCTGACTTCTGTGCTGCTGTTCGCAGGGCATTCCCTTCAGAGCTCGATCCAACAGCAGCCACTCTCTGGCCGCCCAGCTCTGAAGGCAGCACAGAAGTAATGGTGGCAACACTGCAACCCCCCTAAAATAACCTTGTGACACCTCCCCCTTCAACTCCCTTTTGGGCAGGACCCCCAATTTGAGAAACGCCGGTCTCCCCCCATGAAATCTGTGTAATATAGGGTAAAAGCACACAAATGACCAGATTTCATGGGGGGAGACGAGATTTCATGGTCCGTGACACATTTTTCATGGCCGTGAATTTGGTAGGGCCCTATGTATGTGTCTAAAATGGCATGATCTGACCCAACTATTTTCAGTTTATCTGCCCTCTTTTAAATGTTGGTTTAGGCTCCCTGGGATCAAGTTTTCCCCTCATTTACTGTTCCACTTCACTAAAATAATTAAAGAAGATAATTGAAGAATAAGACACAACAAGGAGTGCATTTAAGAGCTTATTATAGTATGTTTCAAATGGTATTCTGAGACACAAATGGCTGAAACCTGACCTGACACCTGAGAAGTGCAACAGACACTATAAAATACATAAGCCTAAGTGTCTCATCACTCTTATGAAATGGAATTTATATATACAATTAGAAAATACACTAGTGCATGCACTGTTACAGACACAGATAAACATCGCTGACAACCAGTCAGAATGGTTCAAATTTGTCCAAAAGTCTGAAGTCATTTCATTATAAAAAGTTACACACTCAAGTGTGCAATGATTTGCAAAATGTAATTACATGAAAAATGAGTGTTAAACAAGCAAAATGCTGAATGCTGCCAACAGAACTGTATGGGTTAATAGGTGGTTTTTAAGAAAGCCTTTTCAAACAAAGCCTTCAAAGGTTATCGTGCTACCTTATGGATCAGTTGGTAAAAATGTTTTGCCAAATGAATGTAAGGAAACTTAAAACTGTCGGCTTTCGCCTACCGTACCAAGATCAGTCTTAAGATCTGTTGGCAGACTTAACTTTCTTGATCCTTTAACTGAAACAACAGAAAAAGGAGAAAGGCAGTTGTTAATAATTAAGAAAGAAAAAGGAACGAGGGAGAACAACATGCCATCTTCTGGTTAAAATCATGTTGCACATTTTGTATCAGTGTAGAAAGGCTGAAATGGTGTTCAAATGTGTTCAGAAATGGTGTTTGCCTAGCATCATTCAGCAAAATAAATTAAATTAATCTGAAGACAGAAGCACTGGAGAAGCCAGTGTTCCAGCTGCAAAGAAGTGAATGGTCCTTTACAAAGTCTTTGCTGTGTATTGCAATATCTTACCTTACTATGACTGGCATACCAAAAAAGCAAATGAGATTAAGGCAAATATTACAAATGCTGGTGATGTAGCACTGCATACAAGTATTTTAATAACTGGAAATCAATTTAATAAGAGGGTGTTACTGAGTCAATGGGTTCTGATGACATCACACCTTAAGACAGCAACCGTAAAGGAGACGGCTTATTGCGTATATGACGGAGGCAGCACACATTACTGTACATATTATAGATGAGGGGACAGGTTGCATAGAAATGAAATACAATAGCTTTAAGATAAAATTTAATATTTTCTAGAAATCAAAACATTATATTCAGTTTATTTCATTTGCTGAAAACTTAATTATGTGTACTTTAATGAGATTACCTGGAAAATGTTGAAATTAAGAATCTCTCATTTTGCTTTTGTTCAGAAACTTTCCCTTCAATATCACTTCAACACAAACAACATTTTAAGCCATGAGCACCACTGAGGAATTCAAATGTAGCATGCCTTATAGCAGTCAAAGGGATTCTGGATTTGGATAAAATGCCTTAGGAAGTCATTTATTGGGTACTTAGAAGATTGTTTTTCCAATGCAGAACTTTTATTTTAATTTCATAATTCATTTTTGTTTTCAGAAATGCATGCCACTCTTTTCTATGTTCAAATCAGACCTATATTTCCTGGTAATAAAAATGAACAATTACATATTAATCAGCAAATTTTGAGATCTTATTTTATTACATTATTTAGAGCCCCATCCTGCAGTTGCCCTTCAAGTCCATGTAAGTTTTGATTAAAGAGGCTGAGCTGATAAGTTCGTGGTTACGCCCCTTAGCCAATCTGACACTTCACCCAAATTCACTAATGTGACTTTTTAAACACTAGTTCTAAAATTTTCAAATAGAGCTGGGTGAAAAATTTTGGTTAATCTTTTTTTCAGAGAAAAATGCAAATTCAGTGACACTTAAACATTTTGCAAATTTGCGAAGGTTTCACAGAATTATTTGTGTCAAACCTTCCTAAAAAAAGTCTACACGTTTTGTTTTAACATTTTTGAAATTAAATGTTTCAACGTTTGTTTGAAATAACTTTTTGCTTAAAAATTTCTTATAACTTTATTTTAAAATATCAAAAATGTAAAAAAAAAAAGCTTGAAAAACAAAACAAATGTTTCATTTCAGGTTGAATGACAATTTTAATTTGACCCAAATTAATTTTTTTGGACTTTTTGATTCACCAAAATTTTGTAAAAAAATCTGTTTTGAGTTTGACATGGAACATTTTTTTTCTTGACTTTTTGGAATTGCCATTGAATCAAAAAATCCATTATCGCACCACTTTAGCCCAGAGTTAGTCCCCTAAATACATAGCTGGGAACCTGAACAAAAGTGGCCTGGTTTTCAGAAAAGCTGAGAATCCACAAACCTCACTGAATTTAGTAGGAGCTGCAGAGTTGCAGGTGCTCAGCAACTTTGAAAATGAAGCTACTTATATTCAGGTGACTAATTCGGATTTAGGCACCTAAGTCTATGCACCCAAGTTTGAAGAGTTTGGCCTAATAAAAAAAACGAACGAAAATCCCTCAAACAGTTAAACTGAACCCATCTCAATTAGTTTCTGTAAGAACAAATCACAAAGGAGGTTGTGACATTCGCAGGTTCAGCTATTCTCTGGTCATCTGGTCACTCAAGTTAGATTCTGATTCAGGGTGAAGAATTCACGTACCTGGTAGCTCTTGGTGGCACTAATCAAGTTGGCTGGCCACACTCACTCACCCACCACACCACTGCCTACTTCCAGATGCCAAGTCAGCCTCTTGTTATTCAATTCACTTGCACTCCTCTGGCAAATGGGAATACATTGTTCACACATCCTGACTCTAGCTAATAGGCAGGAAGTCACAGCCAGAATGTTTCCACCCTGCATACCCTTCAGTCGGGGGGGGGGGGGGGAAACACGTGGAATAATTTTTAAGATGTAATTCTATAAAAACTGGCAGACTGATCAAATATCTGCATCTGCCTTCCTCCTCTCTCCTTCCTTCCTCTCTCTCTCTCATGTTGTTTTCCTCTCTGACCACTGCATTTTAGCTTCCCTGCTCTCATGTGCCATTTCCCTCTGTTTTTATCGGAGGTTGCACAGGGTAACTAAGAGCAAAGTTTGGCCTAGTATCTTGTTATACCAATTCACGTTCTTGGGCCACATTGTTGAGGAGTGCTGTAAAAATCTTGTCATGACAGAAAGAGGGACAGGCATACATATTTTGGCACATTCTTTAATTGTCAGTTTCTTCCTGACTAATGGTTCCAAATGACCTGGGCTAGAAGAAACCAGGTCAAGGCATTTTTCAGGTCTCAAGGTGAAGTGACAGGGTAATTGTGGATTTAAGCAAGGTACTAAACCCTCAGAAAATAACTATCAGAAGTAATTAATTCACCTTTCTCTCATGCTAAAAGTGGGGAAATCTGCCAGGATTCTCAACAATAAAGAACTCACGTCACCCACACACAATCTCAACTCTCCTGTTTGTCCACAGAGTTTAGACACCAGCCTTGTCATGAAATAGCTGTGGCACTGACTTACAATGAAAGGTGCACACCAAGCATCGCCCTTTTCCTTTTAGAATTGTCAAGTCCTAGACTGTCAACAAAAAGCTTTAAGAATCTGTGTTCATCTGCGTTATATTCAAACATATTCAGTCATTCTAATAAAGCAATGACTCCCCTACACCATGTGATATGGTTCAATTATTTGATATCGGTCTTATTCTACAGTATAGGTTTGCTTCACACTTTTCAAAAGAGAAATGTTTTCCTTCACAGCTATTGTCTGAGACAAGGTAAAGGGTGATTTAAACATTTGGGAAAAGTACAGTAAAATATGGCTGACCCAAATAGTATCACTCACTACCCAACAGTAGTTATTTTCATAGTTTGGATAGTCTTATATTCTATGCTAAAGTCTCAAAGTCATGCTGCATCAATTCAAAGGATTTCTTAAATCAATTTATTTGGTGGTTTAATTTTAAACACTGCAACAGTCAAATGCAGGACAAGCAGAACAGGGCTGTGGGGAAGCGATCAGAATCAAGTATTATGAATATCAAAAATATTGGTAATATTCACATTTGGATAAATAATCTGAACACTGCTACTTATGTATTGACTCAGAAACACACTGGGAGTAGATTCTGTTGATTTGTTCAGCAGCATACCCAGTGCTTAACTAGTTGGTCCTCAACAATCTTTGCTTGCAGAGAGCCCATATGGAGTGCTGATAAGTGTGTTTACGTATATCTCCCTTTCAAAAACCCTTCCTGTTTTTGGGCTGCCACCATATACTCTTTCCTCCAGATCCCAAGGGAAGAGAGAGAGAATGCACAGCCCTTTCCTGTGTAGGAACAGGGATAAGCACCAGCACTGGCATGGCCTGCTTTGGTCCTGAGGAAAGAGAAGACGACCAGACTTTGGGTATGTGTACACTTCAAGTTGGAAGTGTAATTCCCAGCTCATGGAGACATTCTCATGCTAGCTCTTAGTGAGCCAGCGTGTTAAAAATGAAGTGTAGCTGTGGTGGCACAAGGGACTAGCTACCCCAAGTATATACCCATCTGATACGTAAGGCACATACTTGGGGCAGCTAGCCACTCATGTTGCTGTGCCTGCTCTTAATTGTAGTGTGGTGGCTGGGTCAGAGCTTGCACAGGTATGTGGTTGAGGAAACAGTGGGTGCATAGGATTTTACAGGGAACCCCTGCACCAGGTATATGCATATTAATTCGCCAAAGGGTGACATGTGAGGGCTCTACTTTTTTGGTTTGCTGAAAAATTCACATTTTTTTCTTTTCTTTCTTTTCACCTGAAGCAACTTTAAAAAAAATTCAGTTTGGCCACTGAACCAAAAAAATCAATTATTTGCACAGCTCTACTGGCATCAGCTAGGCTTTGATATACCAGCTGTATAGTTTTAACATATCCGATTTCAGTATTATAGGTACTATTTCTGTGGTGAGAAGATTACACTGGAGACTTAACAATAGCACACTCCACTCATGAGTAGATCTACAACAAGAAACCAAAGTACAGAGGGGAAACAAGGGCAAGAAAACTGATTGGGTTTAAGCTTTGAAGGAATTAGTATAAACTCTGAGTAATACAACTATTCTTTTAAAATTATAGGTTTCAACAGACAAAGATGTGCTTGCAGCCATGACATTTTGTGTTGTTATTCTGTCAGATTTCACAACAGAAACACGGTCAAAGACTATCTCTACCTGGATGGAATTGGCATTGGTGATTCATTAGGTAGTACTCTCCCGTCTTACTCAGAGCTGGTCTACACTACGGGGTGGGGGGGGGGGCGAGGGAAGGATTGATCTAAATTATGCAACTTCAGCTACGTGAATAACATAACGGAAGTCAACGTACTTAGATCTACTTACCGCAGTGTCTTCACTGAGGTGTGTCGACGGGAGATGCTTTCCCGTCCATTTCCCTTCTGCTTCTTGTTGAGGTGGCGTACTGGAGTCGACACTAGGGTGATCGGCGGTCGATTTATCGCGTCTATACTAGACACAATAAATCGACCCCTGCTGGATTGATCACTGCCCGTTGATCCAGCTGGTAGCGTAGACAAGCCCTCAGTGCTGAATGAATTCCCTAGCACAGTGGGGTGGGGGTGAAACTCTAGTCTGCTGGAGGTGCTATATTTTGAGTGAAATGTAAAACAGAGGTCTCAATCATCTGTAGTTATTAAAATTCCTATAGAATGTTTCTTAAATTAGGGGGTCTAACCCTATTGGCTAAATTCTCCTTGCAGATTCAACTGCATATGGCATTCTTCACTCCCTGTCCCAAACTGTTGATATTGAAAGTCAGAACACTTAAAACTGATAAAAGGAATTGTTTTTACTCAATGCAATATTAGCAGGTGAAACTCACTGCCAAAGGACATAACTAAGACTAAGAATTTAACAGCTTTCAAAATAAGCTGAATTCTTATTGCTGATTTTCTCAACTGCAGCTTATGGCTGTGCAGACCTTAAAATCAGGCAAGTTATTTAGTTGCCTTACTATAGACTGACGAACCTAAAACATGAGGCATCTGTGTTTGAAAATCTTGGCTTGTGCATCTATAGCACATTTCATCTGATCTCAAACCAGTTTAGAAACATTAATGAATTTAGTATCACAATGCCCTGTGAGACTGGAAAGGGAAATGTGTGAATTTTCTACTCCTAGCTATTTTGGCACGTTAAAAATATAAGAGACGTTTCAGGGAGTGACAAAACACTCATAGTTCTTAAATATCTTGTCAAATTAACCTCAGACTTTCCTAAAAAAATAAATAAAAAAGAAAAGAAAAAATAGACAACAGGAGAAGCCCTTACATAAAATAAGTTCCTTCCAGAAGAAATTTTTGAGGTTGTATGGTGGAAAGGTTTGAAAAACCGGTTTTATTGGAAAGCTAGTTATAACCGCAACAATGCAATCACTACTGCTGCTCTTCTGTTACTTGGAATCTCATAAGAAAGCCTGTTGTCATTAGATTTCCAGTCAAATTTTGCAGACTCAGATATTGATAATTGAAGTAGGCTCGGATAAGATTCTGAACTTCAGAATGATTAACATAACCATTAAACCTAGCAAGGGGTTCCGTCTAACACTATAAAAATGGTTATGCCTAGTGCTGCCAACGGTAATCAAATTACAAAATATTTTATATTCTAATCTCATGTTTTCATGTGCTCAAATGTTTTAAAATATTTATTTTTTGCTCTGACAGCTTCTTTGCTTGGTCTCTGCCACAAGAGTTTTATTTTTAATTTGAGCCAAATCCCAGCCTGGCATTCGCTGCAGGTATAGCGGGGTGGGGCTAGCTGAACCCACAGGTTTTCTTTAACCCCTGCTGTGCAAGTCACCAGTTTCTCTGCTCCTTCACACACCTAATGATGACACTTAAATAGGCCTGGCAGAATTTGATTTTTAATTTTTTATAAGTTTGATGGCTAATATTGATGTTTACTTTTAAGCATTTTATTTGATTTTTATTGATTTAAATGTTTACACTGGTGGAAAATTATGGAATTCAGAATATGGAGGGTCAGACAATAATTATTTATCGTAGATATTGAGATTCAAAAAGTTAAAACTTTATAACCACTGAAACAAAAATTGTCAACATCACATGTCAAAATATACAAAATAAATATCGTTAAATCAAACTCTAAGGTCTCAAGCAGCATTTTTCTTACTTTCCTATCTGTACATTTCAATTATCTACTGAATTATTTGTGTGTGTGTGTGTTGTATTCCCAACATTACATATAAAAATCTAATCCTTCCAAGCCTACGTGTAAGGGACAGATTTTTTGTGCTCACAGTATGTGTTCTCAGTTGCATGTCTAATTGCTATAATCTAATTACTATAACTTAGTGTACATATAGCCAAATAAACAAGGGACAGAAATATCTGTTCCTAAAAGTTCCTGAATCAATTTTCCTTAATGAGGTATGGTGAAAAATAGTAAGTTTACTAAATAAGGCACTGATCCTAAAATCAGTTATGTATGGGTTCACGCAGAGCCCTGTTTACTTTATTCATGGCATAAAAGTTTCATCTGAAGCCTCAGAGTTTATAGCCTGGTTTTTCAGAGCAATACTGAGCACTAACAGTTCCAACGGTAGAGTGAAGGTAGTATACAGACTTAACTTTTGAACTCCAAATCACAGATGATAAATAAAAATGTAATTTGGCTTTCTTCATTCTAAAAATGAATCTTGCACTCCTGAGTTAAAATAAGGCATCAAAATAACACCCACAAAGAGCGAGCTCAAATCATCAATCAACATATTTCTTTCCACTGTCTGAGATTTTTAAACAGGCAATAAATCAATCAAATGTCACTGTATGGTAAACCATACTGTCATCGTGAGAGAGACATTTAAAAAGAGAACTGTTTACATTCTGCAATTTTTACTAATTCATATTTCCATTAAAAGAAGACTTTTTGTGCAATCTGCCACAACCCAGGTATCCACATACAAACAGAATTTTCCAAATTGTTTTGTTAAAGTTCATTTCCCATCTATCTACAGTATCATGAATCCAACACTAGCATTTAAATGCTAATCAAATTCCACGGGCATACCAGCAAAAAGACTGTTCTCCATCTCTCCTGCCAAACCCCATCGAAATGTGGGCTTGAATTTTTTTCCATTACTCAAAAGACAGTATGTGGTACACTGAGGTTGAGAAATCCTTCCCTCAAGCCATGTAATTCCATGTTCTAGTCCAAAGGGTATTCAGGATGGCCTTTTGATTTTCCAGTTTTATTCACTGCATATCTGTGGCCTCTAAAATCATACAACAGGGCTAAGTAAAAAGATAATCCCATGTAAGAGGTTTAAATTATTGCCTACTGGAACAGGTTGGATTTGTACTGTAACTAGGACACTGTCATCGTGCATAAAATAAGGAGTATTCTGTCAGAGCTGCATCGTTAACTCAGGGTTCTAATATTCACAGCACAGGCTCTACAAGTAGAGTCATCAGTGACAAATGACAAATGGCTGAAAAATAGGAGTTTAAACAAATAATTGTATGGAATTCTTGAGTGTTCTTGGGTTAAACTATATTTAATAGTCCTGATCTTACACTATCAGCACCAAGGGGCAGAAGTACAAAATCCACAAGGAGCAGGGTTTGATGCTGCAAGTACCATTTTTCAGGGGAACCTGGAGTTTGCCATTGCAGCCAAAGCACTGGATAGGATCAAACCAGGAGTGGGACATGGCAGGATATGTGATTTATCCAAGCAGCCCCCATCAGGAGAGTTCTTATGGAGGCCTGGCTGCAACTGAAAGGTCCCTGGATTCTTGACAGAATCCAGGCACATGTTTTGTTCTGGAGGTGAAACTGGGAGTCGCTCAGTATGCCCAAGAAGAGAAATTTGCACCCTCTTGCATCAGTGAAAGTGACTCTGGCCCTCTGAATCTACTTTCTGATTCTGATGTATTTGTGGAGGACCAAGTCCTACTGCCTCTTCTGTGGAGAGGACTGTGCAGAGACTGCTATGGAGCCTAGTTCCATGGGCTCCTTGTGTGCCACGTCAAATGAATGCTGTGGGGATCAAAGGGACTAGCGGGATTGTGGTTAGTGAATCCATAACAATGCAGATTCACCAATCATCTCCTCAAGAAAAGCAAGGACCAATAATTACAAGGGTTATTGAAGCTCTGAGGCTACATTAAGCTTCTCAACGGTTCTTGCAGATTTCCACTCATAAATTCCCTGGAAATCCCGTTTTCACAGTTTAGTTACTCCAAGTGTGAGGGGCCCCAGACTTGCCCACTTCTGCAGCCAATATACTGAAATAGAACCATCTTTGCATTTTGCAAATCCACTACCCTTTCTGACATATTAAATAGGCTCATATGAAAAAAACATTTTACTTTAAACCAGAGGTATTTTTGAATGACAGCCACTGCCAATAAAATTTCAGCTGGTGACTAAGTTTTACATTTCAAAGACATAAATACAATAAATATTGGTGTGCTTAGAAGAACTAAGATAGGTAACATGCATAAAAAAAGTCATGGTTTACCCTGACTACTGCTTTCCAAAAAGACAAACAGTGGAACAAATGTAAGCTCCAGTGCAAAATAACTGCAAATCAACTGATCTAAAGCAGATAGTTTTGGACAGCATTAGAAAAAAAATGCACTTAACTTTACTACCATAAGTAGTCCCAATGGCACCTCATCCCTACAAGAGTTAAGCACATGCGTAAGTGTTTGCAAGGTTCAGGCCTACGTCAGAATCTCATTTAATATTGAAAAGAGAAAGTAAATTTCTAGTCTCAATGGCTGCAGAGAAAAGTTTGAAAATGCAAACCCCACTGACTCAAAAAACAGAAGGTAAATAAAAAGAATCCCAAATTTGTTATTTTTAAGCCAATTTCACTAGTTTGGGGGGGCCTAACTCGTGATTTTAATTTCTGGGGGCAGACAATACTGTTCTATCCAGTTTCACTTTCATGTTTTCAGATCTGCAAAGTTTAAGTTAAAAATACTACAGAGACTGTTTCTTTTTTTAAAACAACTAATTCTGTTGCAGTTTTAAAAATATCATTTAAACTTTTATATTGGTCTTAGGTTTTGTAACATACTAATTGCTGGGCCAGATTTGGAGTGACCACGTCCCTTTAAAGTTTAATAAAATATGGGAGCCAAAGGCTGAAGATTTGAAGAGCATGTTTGTGGATGTTTACCTCCTCATGAATAAGAGAAAGAGAAAATAGGATAGTAGCTAAAAATACTTACCAAATGGATGGAAAGGAATTGCTGTTTGCAGCCCCAGAGGCAAAATGGCCACCTTAGGGCTGTAGCTGCTTCTCTCCACCAAATTTAAAGGACCAGCTACTAGAAGACAGTGCTAGGCAATGCTCCTTTAAGACAGTGAGCCCATGCTGGGACAGATCAACATTGACTAGACAATTACAAAAGAAGTTCCTAGGGAAAGAGCTGAACTTGCTTGACAGACTGACAATTTACAGCAATATCCTGAATGAATTTTACTGAATTAAGTTAAACCTTATTGAATTAGTTTCAATGTCTTTGGAGTTCACTGATTTAAAAATGCAATTGTGTATGTGTTACTGTGGAATTGTTCATATTTCCATGGGAAGGGTAAACAGGAGAAAAGCAGGAGGTGATTAGGCAAATTCACTCAGGTTGTAACATCTTCAGAGAAGCCGCCCCCTTGGAAAGGTACGTATATACTAGTTCAAACTGGATTCTCCAGGGACTCTCAGACATAGAAAGAGGTTTTGGATAAATAGCCTGGTTTTAAACTGGCTCAGGGCCAGTCGGAAGGACTGAGCCTGCTAGAATCCATTAGGATTGGGGTTAACTCTGGTAAACTTATTAGCATGTGCGTAGGTCCTTTTCTTGTTTTTACCATTTTCTCTGTAATGCTTTTACCTTAAGACTAAAATAGCCTTGTATAGAAAGAACTGTGTGGTATTTAGAACTGAACCAGTTGCACCTGCTAATTGTTTCTGAAAGCAAGTAAGCAGGTGTTATTGGGCAACATGTCTATGCTGGGAAAGACACATGGAAAGCAGGGAATGGAGCAGCCTAGCAATACCTCAGTCAAAAGGAAGAGAGATGCAGGACTCCACACAGAAAGGCAATGGCTGGGGAGCACGAAGCTGAAAGCGAGTGCCCTTGCTGAACCACCAAGGGGAAATTGCTCTGAACTGTGACACTCCTACTCCCAGGCCAATTTTGCCACTAATTTCTATTAGTGATGGTAGACAACCCGTTGTTTTCAGAGATGGAGGCTGGTGTGATTGAGGTTTTCTTTGATATGTTTCTATAACAAAATTCTAGAAGCTCTTTAGACATCAGCGACTTCCAAGAGTTAAAATTTACCATCGCCACATCACAACATTTCAAATTATTATATAATAAAAAAACCCACAGAGTCACCCTATTTTGAAAACATCACTTAAAAAGGCCAGTTAGAAAGCCCTCTCTAATGATCTGAAGAATTATTCTCTAACAAAAAAACTGAGAGAGTCAATGTGAAATACAGGAATATTGTCCTTCAAGAAACTGTCAGTTCAAATGATTTCATCCCTCTTTCCCCCACCACACACCATCCTCAGTTTACCTTTTCTTTAATTTAAATGTACTGTCTTAGCATCATGCCTTGATATGTAGCAAGCTCTCCCCTCTAAACAAAATCTGCTGTTTACAAATGTAAATGACTATGTACTTCACTTCCAAGGGATTAATGAAACACAGAGATGAATGATGTGAATGGCTCATACAGATAGCAGGAAGAGATACCAATCACCTTTACCTGAAGTGGGAGACTTGCAACGCTCTAGCTCCAGGGAAACTGGACTGTCAGTGAGTTCAGTCAGGCCTGAAAAAAATTGAGTTAAAAAGTTAAGTTAAAATCTAGCAGGGTGCACTTCAACTTTCTTGGCTGACTTCACATAATAAATGAGACCATGTAAATAAAGCTTGAAAGTTAAATGGCTGTGGTATGACTCAGCCCTACTCATCCTTGTCAAATTGATATGAAAATAATTCTGCATATTTTCAACTTCTGCGGAAAGAAAAAAAATACTCAGGTGGGAAAGAAATAGTGACACAGAAAGAAGAGGAAATTGAGTAGGGGTGAAAAAACAAAAAACAGCCCAATCATTTAAATATCAGGTTCTTTAGATTTATTCACACATGATGGCTAATATTGAGAAATAAATGTAAAGATGATGGTAATGCTATCTGAAAGTAACAGTAAATGTTTATGATGCAAGATAGTTTATATATTTGTTTTAAACACACATGGACACTGTTTAGGGATTTAGTTGTGATAGTAAACCACACACTGCAGTGTGGACAATGCAGAATTACGACTTCCCATTGGGGCCTCTTGCAACACCACATTCACTCCCATTTGCACAGGGCTATGGAATCCCCCCATCTGAGGCCCTACTCTATAGAAAGCTGTCTACACTCAAGATTTGCTGTAAAATTTCCCACCATATCTGTATCACTGGTGTGGTCCCACTGGTGTTAACAGTGGGAATGCTAGCGTGGTCTGGCTGCTGGCGTTTTTACTACCACATAATCTAGATCTGCTCGGAACAGGGATATACACAGAGCCAAAAATACAGTGACTTGTCTTCCACAGCAGCTATCACTGGTGGAGTTATTCCCGTGCTAGAATAACAAAGGGAGAATTAAAAAAAAAATCCAACCTAAATCAACCTAGTAGTGCTAGGACTACAATTATGTCCAACTCTTGCACAGGGGAATATCACTATCAAGATCTTAGTGTTTAGGATCAAAGACCCTGAGCACTGCCTCTAACTTTTCACTTTCAAGCAACTCTGTATCCAATTAATCATGGAAGTATGATCAAACATAGGCACCTGATTTTATATGAAGCCTATAAACTGTATTGTTTGCACCTGCTTGGAACTACAAAACTGCAGGCTCAGAATCAGATACCGGTTTTGAAAACGTGTTCATGCCTGACTTGGTCATTTTTGTAAGAATTATGGCCAACATTTTCAAACCAGAGTTATTGAAGCTGGGGTCCTACATCCATAATTACATTCCTAAATAAAATTGGTTGGATTTTCAGAAGTGCTGAACACCTGCAGCTCCAGTTAACTTCAAATCAAAGATATTTTTGCAATTTAATAAGCTACAGAGCTAGTCGATGTACTTGAACAGTACCTAACTGTGACAAATGTGGAGCTGCTTTGTGATAATTTATGAATATTGTACGTTGGCCTGATTATTGGGATGTTTGCTGTATGACTCTATTGTGTAATTTATTAGAGGGCTGTATGGGAATACAGACAGGAAGAAAAAGAATAGCTTAAGACAGCCACCTTAGTAAACACTTAGCAGTGGTTAAGGGACAATGCTAGAACTATTAGCTTTGATGAGTTTGCCTCTGTCTCCTGCTGAGGACTGATTTTGACCTGAAGAATCAAGGCCCACAAACTCAGGAGAAGCTATGCCTGCTCATGTCTCCATCACAGGATGGCAGGGCTCTAGCTAATATAGACAATTGTTTAGACTGTTTGTTGCTTCAAAATCCTTTTTCTCTAAAAGCTTTGTTCTTACAACAAAATAAGCAATGCTTCGGTTTTTAAGGAGGTTGTTTGGTCAATTATGTACCACGGAGCATAGCTCTCAAAAGAAATAACGGCAGGTGCTTGAATGCAGACAAACCTGCAGGATAAAGTTGGTGGATATACAGGGTACTGCAGTCCAGGGCCAAATCTAAGAGTGGGAGATTTGCAAAATTCTGCCAAAAGAGATGTAAAAGCATGACGCCAAACACATAAGGATGGTGTGCTCAGAGAAACCAGAAGGGGACAGAGATGTAGTTAGCCCTATTACTGTGACACTAACATACAACAGTTGTAGTTGCTTAGTAACATCAGATTTATTAAAGGCCTTTAAGAGACATAATTCAGAGAATGGTTTACATCTACTCCAAAAGGCTTTAGATAAGTAAAGTAAAAATCCCCATAAAAGCCCTTTGACAATACCAGTATTTGCAACTGTTCAAGTTGTAAGAATATCATTCTGTTGTGATTCACTTGTGTTTATGGTAAGTTTTCTAAATCTTGTACAGTTGGTGACATATCAATATGAGATTTTGTTACTGAGTATAACACATTTTATATGAAAGTCAATGTCAGTGTAAACAATACAGCCACTAAAAATAAAGGAAACACACCAAAACACATCAATACACGTTACCATTCTGAAAAACTTACAAAGCAAATATAATCAGATTGTAACTGTTCCCTTATCTTTATCACCATTGTGCCAACCTACAACAAAAAATATGGTGTTCTATAATGTAGAAACATAGGAATTGCCATAATGGATCAGACCCGTGGTCCATCCAGTCCAGAATCTTGTCTCTGACAATGACCAGCACCAGATGCTTCAGAGAAAGATGCAAAAAACCCTATAGTAGACAGCTGTTGGTTAATTTGCTCTGCATGAAGATCTTATTCTAATCTTCACTGGTTAGAGACTGGTTTAAGTGCTGAAGCATGACATTTTTTTGCTTCCAAATTCCTTTTTGCATAAACTATTATAACTCTGATAGAATGATCCAATCGCTCTTTGAATCCTAGTAAATTCTTGACCTCATTACATCATGTAGCAATGAGTTCCACAGTCTAATTATACCTTGATTGAAAAAGTATTTCCTTTTATCAGTTTTGAATTTGCTACCCTTCAGTTTTATTGAGTATCCCCTTGTTCTTCTGTTGTATGATAAGAACATCATAACTCCATACCTGCCTTCTCTATACCATTCATTATCTTCTGCATATATATTATCATGTCCCCTCTCTTTTTGCCTCCTTTTTAAAGTAAACAGTTAAAAAATTTTTCAAGTCTCTTCCTATGAGAGTTTGTCTTTGCACTTAGTCTTCCTTATCACCCCTCTCTGAACCACCTTTCTTTAGGAAATCTCAGGAGAATAGACACTAAAATTACATTATAGAAGGAATAACAGTGACCATTACAATCACGGTTACATTTCTGTTCCAAACTAAGGTCCTGATGTCAGTTGTTGAGAACTTTTTCTGAAATTTTTAATTTTCACATAGAAATTTCTGAGGCTCAGTCTCTGCCCAGAGCTGAAATTTTTGGAAAACTTGAGAAGAAATTATTCAGCAAATTTTCAGTTCAAGTAGAATGAAAAAAACCCCTTCCTTCCCTCCATCTTTGAGTAGATGTGCTTTTTAATGTTTTAGGTAATTTTATTTTACCAAGTTATGATCTTGTGAAAGTGCACAGCACATTGTGTACCAGATTTTTTGTCTGTACTGCATATAGCTAAGGATGAGTGAAAGTTTGTGCTGTGTTTACATACATGGCTAACAGCTAATTATTTATCATATGGATTGTGGTAGCACTTAAAGGTCCCTGCCCCACACTGCTAGGCATTGTACAAACATAACAAAAAGAGGGTTCCTTCCAAAGCGTTTCTTGAAAGTTTGAAGGGGCTAGGATTAGCTGCTGTGCACTTTGTAAGTTTTGCTGGAAAGAGGCCCACTCTGATGGACCTTAGGAGTTATGCATCTGGGAAAGGTGCTTTCCACCTTCCTCAGCTGCGTAGCTCCTGAGTCACAGAGCAGGATTCCTTTCTGTGGGCTTCCTAAGGTGTGTGAAACAATGTTGTCTAGTCAAATCATTCCACATTATTGCCACTTTGTTGAAAGACCTGGAAGTGCAAAGCTCCTTTAAAAAATGCTTTTCATCTTAAAAAATAAAAACTCTTAACCTTTTCTCGCTGGTGTGTAGACATTATGATATGGTATTAATATACTTTAAAATGTAATATATTTGAATATATTTAAAACTGTATAAAGTTTCAGTGTACAATTATTCATATTAGGCACATATGTATAGCATCTTGTAACAATATATTAATTACACTGGATATGGTTCTTATACAAACAGCAATATATTAATTATAAAATAGGGGAACAGTTAATATTTGCTAGCATATACAGATCATCAACAGTCACAGATATTTTAGCTTTGCCATCAACTTGCTCATGCTCTGAATTGCACCAAAAGAAGACTGCACTGGTGGTTGAAAAGAAAATGTAGAATACACAGGGGAAGACAAAAATCATTAAAATATATACCTTAGGGAGAAAAGAACTTATTACAAAATAAAGTCTGAGTGGAATTTTAAAAAATGCCGAAGTTATTTAAGAAGCAAAATCCAATGATTTTCAATGGGACATTGGCTCCTAAATAACTTAGGAGAAAAGAAAAGCACGTAGGTGCTTTGAAAAATTTTATTCTATGTCAATAAAGACATATTGGACTGTTGTGGCACTGAAATTAAGATAAAGTATAAAAATTGAAAATAGTTACAAGATGATGTCTTTATTTAATGTAGAAATATTCTATATTGTACTGTATTTATGAAATAGGAGGTAATCTTGTAAATATATTGTAATGAATAAGCATAAAGTGCAGAGTTAGGTAACGACTTGAGTGCTTATCCGTGCAAATGTAAATGTAAATATTCTCCTGATTTATGGATTACTATATACATTTTGATATCCAGGAACAATAGTAGTATTTACTTGTTTCAGTGGGGAAATGAAAGGACTTTTAACATTTTTACCTATGTTTTATACTCATGACTTTTTTTACCAGTTTATGCCTGATGTATAAAGTAATTCAGTGTTAAGATGGTGCATATCCTTCCACTATAAAATTGATATTCAGGTAAAAAAGGTGTGAATGGATAAATTACTAAGAAGTTAACTCACATATTACATACTAAAAAAAATTCACCAGAGCAAGGTTATCTAAAGTTGATAACCACTGATGATTAAGTCATAAGTTGTAAACTGCATCTGAATGTTAAGGAAAGGTATCCCTTTTCAAAAGCAAAAGACCGGGATGACACACTTGTAAGGGGGGTGAGGGGTCTCTATACTATAAATATTACACTAAAAAAAAAAACCCACCCTACATTAAAAGAACGCTATTAAGGTTGCAAAGTCAAGGCCTCCAAAGTTAGGAAATGCCAGAATTATGTTTCCCTGTGCAGCTTAATTTGCCCCTTGTCAGTATGAATTATGATAAGTTTGCAGATGATATCAAGCTGGGAGGGGTGCTTTGGAGGATAGGATTAAAAAGTTTGCAAGTGCTTTGGAGGATAGGATTAAAATTTAAAATGATCTGGACAAATTGGAGACATGGTCTGAAGTAAATAGGATGAAATTCAATAAGGACAAATGCAAAGTCCTCCACTTAGGAAGGAACAGTCAGTTGCACACATACAAAATGGGAAATGACTTCCTAGGAAGGAGTACTGCGGAAAGGGATCTGGGGGTCATAGTGGATCACAAGCTAAATATGAGTCAACAGTGTAACACTGTTGCAAAAAAAGCAAACATCATTCTGGGATGTATTTAGCAGGAGTATTGTAAGCAAGACACGAGAAGTAATTCTTCCGCTCTACTCCGTGTTGATTAGGCCTCAACTGGAGTACTGTGTCCAGTTCTGGATGCCACATTTCAGGAAAGATGTGGACAAATTGGAGAAAGTCCAGAGAAGAGCAACAAAAATGATTAAAGTTCTAGAAAACATAACCTATGAGGGAAGATTGAAAAAAGTGGGTTTGTTTAGTCTGGAGAAGAGAAGACTGAGAGGGGACATGATAACAGTTTTCAAGTACATAAAAGGTTGTTACAAGGAGGAGGAGACAAATTGTTCTCCTTAACCGCTGAGGATAGGACAAGAAGCAATGGGCTTAAATTGCAGCAAGGGCGGTTTAGGTTGGACATTAGGAAAAAATTCCTAACTGTCAGAGTGGTTAAGCATTGGAATAAATTGCCTAGGGAGGTTGTGGAATCTCCATTATTGGGGATTTTTAAGAGCAGGTTGGACAAACACCTGTCGGGGATGGTCTTGATAATACTTAGTCCTGCCTTGAGTGCAGGGGACTGGACTAGATGACCTCTCGAGGTCCCTTCCAGTTCTATCATAGAACCATAGAATATCAGGGTTGGAAGGGACCTCAGGAGGTCACCTAGTCCAACCCCCTGCTCAAAGCAGGACCGATCCCCGACTAAATCATCCCAGCCAGGGCTTTGTCAAGCCTGACCTTAAAAACTTCTAGGGAAGGAGATTCCACCACCTCCTTAGGTAACGCATTCCAGTGTTTCACCACCCTCCTAGTGAAAAAGTTTTTCCTAATATCCAACCTAAATCTCCCCCACTGCAACTTGAGACCATTACTCCTTGTTCTGTCATCTGCTACCACTGAGAACAGTCTAGAGCCATCCTCTTTGGAACCCCCTTTCAGGTAGTTGATAGCATCTATCAAATCCCCCCTCATTCTTCTCTTCTGAAGACTAAACATCCCCAGTTCCCTCAGCCTCTCCTCATAGGTCATGTGTTCCAGTCCCCTAATCATTTTTGTTGCCCTCCGCTGGACTCTTTCCAATTTTTCCACATCCTTCTTGTAGTGTGGGGCCCAAAACCGGACACAGTACTCCAGATGAGGCCTCACCAATGTCGAATAGAGGGGAACGATCACGTCCCTCGATCTGCTGGCAATGCCCCTACTTATACATCCCAAAATGCTATTGGCCTTCTTGGCAACAAGGGCACACTGTTGACTCATATCCAACTTCTCGTCCACTGTAACCCCTAGGTCCTTTTCTGCAGAACTGCTGCCGAGCCATTTGGTCTCTAGTCTGTAGTGGTGCATTGGATTCTTCCGTCCTAAGTGCAGGACTCTGCACTTGTCCTTGTTGAACCTCATCAGATTTCTTTTGGCCCAATCCTCCAATTTGTCTAGGTCCCTCTGTATCCTATCCCTACCCTCCAGCGTACCTACCTCTCCTCCCAGTTTAGTGTCATCTGCAAACTTGCTGAGGGTGCAATCCACACCATCCTCCAGATCATTTATGAAGATATTGAACAAAACCAGCCCCAGGACTGACCCCTGGGGCACTCCACTTGATACCGGCTGCCACCTGATTCTATACAGGCTCTAATTACATGATCACATGCTATTTTTGTCACAGGACCCTGCCTCTTTTAGTGTACAGAATGGCTGGTGCTCACTTAATGAGAATCCATTCAATATTTTGTTTTATCCTGATTTACTGCACACTATTCAAATGGGGCGCAGAAGACAGAATGATTAATTTCCTCCTGGGCTTTTATATGGTTCTCATCACTCTAGTATCTGGGTGCTTCACAAACGTTGATTTCTTTTCACAATATCTTTATGTGGTGAGGAGGGGGTATGTGTGTGGGGGGGAGGGGGGTGATTAAGGTGAGTCACATGGGTTGTAAACATCTCCAGATAGGTACCACCCCTGGGGAGGCTTGAATATACTACTTTAAACTGGATTTTCCAGTGACCAACAGACAAAGAATGGGCTTTTGGCTGCATTTAAACTGACTTTGGACCTTCTGTCTGGTACAGCAAATGAACAGGACCTTCTGTCCAAGGGGGACCCAACCCTTGCAAAAGTTTATGGCCTACTAGGGCCCCATCAGACAGATTGGTGACTCCTGTTATGTTTAGTGTATGTTTAAATCTGTTTATTGTTTTTATTATGTTTTCTCTGTAACTGCTGGCAATCCACTGTTCACAGCCTTTGGAGAGAAAGCACAGCGCAATCAAATGCCATTAGGCAGACTGGCTTACTGGAGATATCACTGTGTATGGCAGGGGGCTGTGCGGCCTTAAAACTCCTAGTCAGAAGGGAGTGGGACAGGGTCCTTGCTCAGAGACAGGTGATAGCTGGAGATCTGAGACCTGACTGGGCACTCCTTGAGTGAACCATGGAAGGGAAACAGATGCAGTTACTCTGAAACTGTGACACTCATTACAAAGGAACATGGCTGCCAGCAGTTGCAATGAAAACACAATGGGTTGGAAGCAGAGAGTCAAAGTCACCCTCACACCAGTCCTCCCTCTTCTCCTCAACCTCTTACTCTCCTCAGGTTCCTTCCACAAACAATATAAATATGTTTTGGTCTCTCTATAAAAAGAGCCCAGACTTGATTCCACTTCCCCTTCAAATTTATCACCCCATGTCCCTTCCCCCTTCATCTCCAAACCCACTGAGTGTGCTGTCTACAATGGCTGTCTGAAATTCCTCTTCTCCAAGTCCATTCTAGGTGCCTTTCACTCTGGTTTCCACCCCCTACAGTCTACTGAAATGGCACTCATCAAACTCTCCAATGACCTCTCCTTGGCCAAATATGAAGGCTGCTACTCCACCCTCATCCTCCTTGACTTATCAACTGTCTTTGACAGTGCTGACCTTTTGAAATCCTGTTATCTCTAGGTTTCTGTGACTCTGTCCCCTCCTGGTTTTCCTCTGACCTCTTGGATATCTCCTTCAGTGTCCGTCTTGGTGGGTCATTTTCTTTCCCTTTTCCTCTTTTGGTGGGGGTCACTGAAGGCTACCTTGGCCCTTTTCACTTCTCCCTCTATACCCTGTCTCTGGGTGCAATTTCATCTGCAAACATGCTTTTGAATACCATCTTTATGCTGATGACTCACAAATTTGCCTCTCCACTCTGGACTTATCTCCCTCCATCCAAATTAAAATCTCTTGTCTTTTTGGATCTCCTCATGGATTTTCAGATCAGGTTGCATATGAATCTGGATCCTTCTTGATGCACATCTCTTCCAAGAATCCAACCATTCTTCTCTCTCCTCTCTGCCAAAACTCTTCTCCAACACAGATCATCATGCTCCTTGACTACTGTAATCTCTTCCTTTCTGGCCACAATGCCTGCAAGCTTGCCTTCCTCAAATCCATTCAAATCACTGCTTCTAAGATCAGCTTCTTGGTTCATTGTTCTGATTATGTCAATACCCTCTTTAAGTCCTTCCATTAGCTCTCCTTGTCCTCACAAAGCTCTCCACTGTCCAGGCCTCAACCTACCACAAGGTTGACTCCCACCTGTGCTCTGCCAATAATGCCAGCCTCAATTTCCCAATTCTCTGGTTCTCCAACAAACACTTTTGTGCTTTCTCTTTTGCTACCACTTATGAGTAGGGAAAACTTCCTTTCAAAATTTGTAAAGCTATTGCCATATCCTCCTGAAAACTCACCTCTTCTGTAAGGTGTACTGTAAAGTAGAACCTGAGATTAGCTAGGCAAGTGGAAAGCTGTGATCATTACTACTGATCAGCTAAGAACTGGCATGTTCTATTATATTTCTTTGTGACACCATCTCTCCCTCCCAATCCTTGCCAACTGCTTTGTTTCACCCACCTGTTATGTCTTGTCTTTTAGGCTGAAAGCAATTTTGGGTCAGGGACTGTCATTTATTATGTTTGTACAGCACATACTGCAATATAAATGTTAAATAATGAACAAAATAAAATTCCTGAGGAAACAGAGAAGGCAGATGATGGAGGGAGCTTTCAGCCAGATACCTGAGTGACTTTAGGGAGGCCTTTTCTGATTTAGGTATTGAGGCTGGAAAGCAGACAATACATACTTTAAAAAATTGTGGTAGCAGCTTGTTTCTCCATCTTCCAGTTATAGATGAAATAAAATTAGCAGGAATTGGGCAATTATGTTTTAAAACATTCTATGTCATAGGCGTTATTCCTTTAATAAATCACATTCCTTTAAACAAGTTACCAGATTTATGACTGGCCTCACATTTAGTGAACAAATGGTTCACGTTTTTAAAAGCTTCAAACATTTTACCCACTTTCAGTACAAAATGCATTGCTACAGGTGGGCTAAATATTGTACACTGGAATCTAGTGTAAGCACAGAACCACATTTTAATGGCATTATGTACAAATACTTTGCAGTAAGCTATCAAGACACTGTTCCCCATTAATGATCTTGCCCTCCTTGAGTACTTAGCTTAATTGGCCTATCCAGTTCTTCTATGAAAACTGGTTTAAAAAGAGTTGAGCAAGAGGCCAGTTCATTAAGGGTATGTTCACACTTTGAACTGGACGGTGTAACTTCCAGCTCTAGGGAAAACATATCCGTGCCAGCTGTGATTGAGCCAGAGAGCTAAAAACAGAGCATAACCAAGGTGATGCAAGCAGCTGGAGGGGCTAGCTGGCCTGAGTATGTACCTGTCCAAGATGTTAGGTATGTACTCAGGGTGGCTAACACCTCCTGACGCTCGCACGGTGGCAGCTACGTTCTATTTTTAGCAAGCTAACTCCATCAGAAGTAGTGTGGGTATGTCTTCTTAAGCTGGAAATTACACATCCAGCTTGAAAAGCAGATGTACCCTATGAAGCACGCAGCAGGGCCTCATAAGTCATTTTTGCAAAATGAATTATAGCCTAGTGCATCACACACTGTGTATAAAACAGTAATTAGAATTTATACTCCACTTTACATCTTGAAAGCATATTACAAATATTAACTAACTAATCCTCACAACCCTCCTTTGAGATACGTAAGTATTATGATACCTATTTCACACATGTGGAAACCAAGACTCAGAGAGATGGGCTCATTTGCCCACAGCCACACAGTAAGCCAAGTACAGAGCCAGGCTCAGAACTTCGTATTCCTGGCTCCCACACCATTGCTTAGTTCTATAGACCACACTGGTGTTCTAAAACAGTAGAATGGTTAATTTATTTACAACTACACTGGGGCAGCACCATCTCAAAATAAGAGATGCTTCACATAAATAAAAAGAAAAGGAGTACTTGTGGCACCTTAGAGACTAACACATTTATTTGAGCATAAGCTTTCGTGAGCTACAGCTCACTTCATCGGATGCATTCAGTGGAAAATACAGTGGGGAGATTTATATACATAGAGAACATGAAACAATGGGTGTTACCATACACACTGTAACCAGAGTGATCACTTAAGGTGAGCTATTACCAGCAGAAGAGTGGGGGGGGGCGGAGGGGGAAACCTTTTGTAGTGATAATCAAGGTGGGCCATTTTCAGCAGTTGACAGGAACGTCTGAGGAACAGTGGGGGGTGGGGAGGCGGAATAAACATGGAGAAATAGTTTTACTTTGTGTAATGACCCATCCACTCCCAGTCTCTATTCAAGCCTAAGTTAATTGTATCCAGTTTGCAAATTAATTCCAATTCAGCAGTCTCTCATTGGAGTCTGTTTTTGAAGTTTTTTTGTTGAAGTATTGCCACTTTTAGGTCTGTAATCGAGTGACCAGAGAGATTGAAGTGTTCTCCAACTGGCGTGAATAGAGACTGGGAGTAGATGGGTCATTACACAAAGTAAAACTATCCGCCCGCCCCCCAGTTCCTCAAACGTTCTTGTCAACTGCTGGAAATGGCCCACCTTGATTATCACTACAAAAGGTTTTTTCCGCCCCGCTCTACTTCTGGTAATAGCTCACCTTAAGTGATCACTCTGGTTACAGTGTGTATGGTAACACCCATTGTTTCATGTTCTCTATGTATATAAATCTCCACACTGTATTTTCCACTGAATGCATCCGATGAAGTGAGCTGTAGCTCACGATTACAGACCTTATTATGCTCAAATAAATTTGTTAGTCTCTAAGGTGCCACAAGTACTCCTTTTCTTTTTGAGAATACAGACTAACACGGCTGCTACTCTGAAACCTGTTCACATAAGTAGATACACGTTAAAATTAACACAATAACAATGGATGTTAATGATCATCAGGAAGTTAACATTGCTGAATAATCCATTTTAAGGCCCAACCCCATGGTAAGTCAATGAGAGTTTTGTCATTGACTTCACTGGCACCAGAAACAGACCTGAAATGTCGGTGTAATGAAAACAATTGTCAGCACTCATCATGGTTTACATTTCTTGTAAAAGAAAATTTAAAAAATTTGCATGCATGCTGAATGTGTTTAAAGAAACACATTACGGAGCACAAACATATGGGTTTAAGTCCGGCATATTGTGATTGTGATAAAGCTGTTTGCCTAACCTTTATAGAACTTACTCTGATAGGAAGTACGGATCCGTTTCGTTAAATCAGGATAAAAGTTAGACAGGCCACGCATGCAAAAGTTGTCTTTGGAACATGCCAGTACACCAGCATCAGCAGCAGGCAGAGGAAAAAGAGAAAAAAAAAAACAGTCTAAAGTGAAAGGATGTGATACCATACCCAGCATCTAGAACAGCCAAGGTGAAGAAATTTCAGCAGATGTTTACCCTCTGGTCAGAAGATATAACAAGGAAAATAATAATCCAGAAAAGTAAAGGGTGTGGGATGGATGGTGAGAAAGCAGCCGAGGTTTTATTCAGATGCATAATTTTGATGAGTGGTCTAAAAAAGATTGTTATTTTCAGTAGGTATTTATACAAGATGGGCTCAATTATCAGCTGCACAAAACAGCTGGAATGTTGCCCTAAAGCGACAGCCAAAGATTCTGCCTGACACAAGGGAATCCTCAGGTGGCACAAAGCTAGCCCAGCTAGCCCTACATCACCCACGGTCCCCCTCCTGTGCAGTTGCTGCAGTGTCTGCTTGAAGCGTGGTTAAAAGAGCAGCAAAGTTATGCAGGGGTTTCTGTGGCCCCAGCCAGACCAGGAGTTGCTCTCATAAGCTGTGGCAAGTTTACATCGTCTTTACACTTGGCATAGCTGAGAACTGAACCTGATGGGGTTAGATATTTGTAAAATGGGATAAACAGTATTTCAGGGACAAAAGTAGAACATGGAGGTTTCTTTAAGTTTTAATAATTTAGAGTCCAATCTTTCTTACACCAAAGTCAGTGGCAAAATTCCCACTGATTCCAATGAGAACATGACTGGGTGCCTTAGTGCAGGACATATTGATGAACATATAGTTGTCATAAATTAATAGTACGCTACAATTTACATTTTTCAAAATTCATGACTAGATTATAAACTGTGAAGTTTTCATCCAAATTGCGTTGTAACCAAACTTTAAAATGTCATAACTGTGTCTGTTTTAATTGTGTAAAAATGAAACATACAGACAAAAATATTTTACACAAATATAAAGTACTCATTTTACTAATTTTCTGAGACAAATGGAAATTTTATATTAACAGAAACATAAGGCAAAGTGTAATTGTATTGGTGGAAACTTAATTCCACTATGCAACACTTAATGAAGTCTGTCATATGCTTCTTGACATCAAATTTAAAAAAATTGCACAGACAGATTTAATGAGCTTCTATCAAGCGCTCTAGTTACTATATCCAATGGAGGAGAATAAAAATGTCTACTTCCTGTCTTAAGCTGCTTCAGCTACTTAATGAAGATGTCCCTGGGATGTGTTTTTTCAGTTAGTCCTTCGACCATAAAGATTTATTAAAAGACAAAAGCATGTGATTTGGCAGAGGATACATGTTGCTTTAAAGTGAAATCTTGCTTATCTGTCTGAAGCATTTGGCAACTGGAAAAAAAAGCAGCATATTGACTGTGCACATCATGAGTTAGCTAGCATTAAGACAATCAGTTTTTCTACTCCTTACAATTACTTGGGGCCTCAGCTAGGGAGATTACTTGCTGACCATCATCCCAAACAATTAAGCTTCAGATATAACGTTTTGCATTTGAGGAAGTTTCAATACCTAAGGAGCAGTCAGATTTCTCTCATGTGCTTCTATAAATTCCACTGGCTGGCAGATAATCATGCATTTCAAAAGCACTATAAAAAGCCGCAAGCAAGAAAACAAAGAATGAGTCGGGTTCAAAACAACTGTGTTTTATCTCCTACCTGCAGTGAACTGCTTGTTTTTGCGTGGAGAACGGGGCTGACGCTGGTATGGATCACTTGATCCGTATAGGTCAATGGTTCCCATGCTCAGCAATACTGTCTTCTGCATAAAATCCACAACAGCCAAACCATTGCAGTTCCCAAATGCAACTCTGAGAAAAGAAATGTTCCTCAAAGGCATTATACTCTGGCATTATATGGTATAATTAATAGAAATATCATTTAAAACAGCTACTACTGTGAATTTGCAATAATTTTCTAAGACCTTATTTTCAAAGCTTAAGTTTTTAATTGTAATTATAAATGGTTTTATAATTCTGAATTCAAACAAATTTTTCTCCTAAAATGCTGTAATTAACATTCAAAACAGATATAGTTTACCTTAATGAACACTCACTTTGCATGTTTTATTGTTGTAATAATATCTAAACACTGCTGTATGGAACAATATATCTGTAGTAATTACAACCATGTGGTAGATAATGAAAATTAAGTGCACAAATCTTACATTATATATAACTAGTGCCCTACCAAATTCATGGACGTACAAAAAAGTGTCAGAGACCGTGAAATCTGGTCTCCCCCATGAAATCTGGTCTTTTGTGTACATGTACTATAATTTTTTTTGTCCTTTCTTTTCTCCCACTGTACAAAACAAGATTCCACACAGTAACCATAGAGCTACAACTACCAGGAACGACAAAAGCAAAAAGTCAGTCAGTCAGAGGAGGAATATATAGCTGAGTTTCATATTGTTATTTAAAAAATGACTAAGGCCATGATTTTCAAAGCAGCACAAGGGATTTAGGTGTTCAATTCCCACCAAAATTCAATCGGAGTTGAGTGCCTGATTTCATTTGGCTCCTTTGAAAACAGGTCCATAAATCTTATAGTAGATGTTTAATATATATTAGAAAAGCAATATAGATGGGAGAATGGTAGTATGGGAGAAGTGGAATCACAACAACAAACATATTCACTAGAAGAAATGGTTTCTCACCTCAGACAGCTGTCATTCTTTGAGATGTGTTGTGTATGCCATCATACTAAGTGTGTGAACACACTGTGCACCAGTGTTGGCGAGTTTTCCTTAGCAGTACCCACAGGGGAGGCCACTCCTGCACCTTGCTGTTCTTGATGCTCCACGCCAAGAGCTTCGTACTGGATTCTTAGATGACAGGCTCTGATGTACTGGGGAAGGAGGGTGGGTCGTGTAATGGACATATGCAACACATCTCAAGGAACAGCAGTTATGAGAGGAGAGTAAACATTTTTCTTTGTGTTACTGCATATGTCCATTATACTAGGTGTCTTCCAAGCAGTTTCCGCTGGAGAAGGGCTAGGAATCTCATCGGATGAGGGACTGCAGGACTGCTTTCCCCAAATTCGTGTCTTCTCTTGATGTGGTAAATACACTAATTGCATCTAGCAAAAGTGTGGACTGAAGACCATTTTGCCACCCTCCAGAGATCTATAAGAAGGATGTTTCTCACAACCACTGTGGAGGTTGTGTGTGCTCTGGTTGAATGCACAGAGCTTTTCATGAGGCATGATGCCTTTGATCTTGTAATATATGACAATACAGCTGGTGATCCACTTGGAAAGCCACTGCAATGTTACAGGATGCCATCCCTTTCTTCTGCATAGGAGACAAACAGCTGGGAAGAGACCCAAACAGGCTGCTTTGAGACATGCAGCTGCCTGGACGAAGTGGCGGCAGTGGGTGGTTGGGGACTCCTCCCTCCTTGCTTCTGTTTTTGCCTAGACTGATCTGCTTGTCTAGGCATATAATACTGCTGCCTTGGTTGAAACACGGGTCGAAATTTTGTTCTTTTGGGGTCTGGTGTATATAGGGGCAGGGATGTCAACACTGGCCTAGAATCATTTAACATATGACGTGCTTCATCCATCTTCCAGAAGAATAAGGCACAGCCCCTGAAGGGGAGATCTTCAAAAATCTGTTGTACTTCTACAGGGATCCCCAATAACAGGAGGCATAACAAGCAACTCATGGTTACTGCCATCACCATGACTTTGGCAGCCAAGTCTGCCACATCCAGGGAAGTCAGCAGAGCGGACAGTGCGACCACCGCACCTGTCCCCTGTGTCCTGGTCTTCACCGAGGTCTTGTCCCCCATCCCTCATTGTGTCCAGACTCCAGTCCTGTATTATTCCCCCCCATCGTTCTACCCATGTATTGCATGGCTCCCCTCCCCCAGCCTCACATCAGAGACCCAGCTGGCTGGGAGAAGCTCCTCCTGAACCCTGGGTGACCTTCAGATTGACATACAGAAGGGTTCACTCAGGATGGGAGGGCCAGACCCAGAATTGGTGGGGCAGATGGAGCCCCATCTCACAAGTCCTAGCACATGGTTCTCTTAAAGATAGATCCCTAATGTGGGGTTGGGCTGGCCAGAACCGCTGGCTCCTTGGGTTGGGGGATCCCAGTGGGGGTCCTTCCAGGGAAACCTGTTTATAGAGGAGCAAGCTGCTCTATTTTCTACTTTGTCACCCCTAAAGGGGAACTGACCAGAGGGTAGGAGAGGGCATTCAGGAAGCTGCAGGTGCAGCAGATTGTCTTGAACAGTCACTGCTTGGAAGATGCCCTAGATTCCCGTAGGAACCCACTTCATACTGCGAGGAGGAGGAGAACGTCAAAGCCATTCTCTTCTTAGGCTTCAGAGGCTGAGGGTACTCCAAGAACATGTGTCTCTTTGAGGACTGCCCCACTGAGGGGGATTTCCTCCTGTCTCTGTTCACAGGTAAAGCTGGGGGAACACTCCTGGACAGAATGTTGAGGAATGACTTCTATCCAACTGAGGTGGATCCAATGCTAGGTGAAGGGTGCCTCCATGAAGATGTATTTGAGATGCTCTTCTCTTAGCTTGTTAATTCTTGTCTTGAAGCCCTGTCAAATCAGGTACCTGTCCCTGATGTGACCCTCACCCAAGCACTTCAGACAGTGAGGGTGAGGGATACTCATGGCCAACAGCCTGGGACACCCAGAGTAGGGCTTGAAGCCAGGGGACTTTGGTGTAAGTTCCCCTGGAACCACTTAAGCCCAGAGTTCAGACTACGGAGAACAGAAACAAATAGAAAATAAAGAAAATGGAATCCAAGGGAGGCAAAATGAGTACCACTATTACTAACAACAACTAACCATAACAGAACATTCACAGAAGGAATGCACTGACAGCATGCTCCAACCACTGACCATGGATCCACCCTTAGACTTTCAACAAGGGTTTGTTGAGTTAAATAAGAACATCCACAGTTATATTAGACAGGATAACATTTTGTATACAGTATACAAACCTTCACGTTTCAGGGCACAGGCCAAGCTCTAACTGATGGGGGTTTGCAAGGAAACTATCCCTATTGTCCATTATGGGGATTCTTGAATCTTTCTGTGAAGTATCTGGTACTACCAACTGTCAGAGACAGGGATTTGGATTAGATGAACCACTGGGCTAAGCTGTCAAAGCAACGCCTATGTTCCTACATAAATAAAAGACCAATTTGTACTAAGCAAGCAAAAGGGATCAAAATGAGGCAACATAGCACTGTACAAAAAGAAGACTGGAGTGTGAACAAAACACAATCTCTTTTCTGTGATTTGAGACAACAGAAATGCTAGTCATCTGCCTCTAGAAAATGATGTGGCTGAGGCCTTTGTTGAACACAGTAAAAATAAAAATAAAAAACATGTAAAGAGATAGTGATCAGTGAGATCTTTCTGAAAGTAACCGTTACAAAATACTCTAAATACAATAGTAAGGACCAAGCTGGGCAATTGGCTACAGGAGAAAATCTCAAATGAGTCCTTATCACCCTCAAAGCCATCTGACTGTTGTAAGAAGGATTTTTTAAGGGAATGGGACATTGCATGAGGCGTTCTAGGTAAAGGAGGAGTCTCTGGCATTGGTTTACCATGAGGACTATCAGGCCCAGAAAGCAAAGAGAGAGAGGTACAGTAAAGATGGTTTAAACCCAGTTCAACCTGATCTTTTGGAACATTCATGAAAACAGGGGAGGAATAGAGAGTCACACAAGCTAATGTAAGACTAATCATGGTTTACAGTGTGTCCGGTGGTCAACCACACATGGCAAAGCTCACTGCCAAAGAAAAATCAAGAGAATACCTCCTAATTGAGATTACACTCTCCAGGGATTTGGGTCTGGTAACTCATCCAGTCTGCCTGAATAGTCTTTTGGCCATGATGTACATCACTCTCATGGAAAGTGCTGGAGTGCATCTGTGATGGTCCTCAATCGAGGGTCGGTTTGTCGGGTAGTGTCATCTGGTGGTCAGGGCTAAGGCCCATGACCTGCAGTGGGATTGTTGGTAGGGGAGCCTGGACATTCCCACTTCACCAGGCTCCAACCCAGGGCCCTTTGAGGACTGTCAGTGATCTGACAGCCAAGGCTGCTTAAGGCTGCCCTCTCTGGGCGACTTCCTGTCTCCCCACCTGTGACTGTCCCCAGGTCGCCAGCTGGGTTAAGGTGGCGTGAAGGGTGCCTGCTCACCACAAGGCACCTCCTGGGGTCAGCGTACAGTGTGGTAGCTCTCTTTCTCAGGAGGCAGCTGCCTCCTCCCATGGTATGGTCCAGCCTCCAGGGCCACCTCAGTCCAAGGGCTTTCCCCTGCTGGGGTAGTCCAAACAAAAACAAAAGGGAGTACTGAAGTCCAGAGTTCATATGAGGGGAGAGGGAAATGTTGCTCCATCAGGCTGCCTCAGTGGCAGGTCCTCCCTTCCCTCCAGGAGGGACCTTTGGGCAGTTGTCTTAGGGATAGATTCTGCCTTCTCTCAGGCTCTCCTCTGCTGGAGCAGCAGCTTGCAGGTCTGCTCTCTTCCCTGGTCTGCACCAAATGAGCGGTTCCCCCATCTTTTAACTCCTCCTCCAGTTGGAGCATTTCCTACAGGTGTGGTGAGGCTGGGCCCAAAGTAATTCCTTAACCCCTTGTTGCCCAGTATTGGGTTATAAACCCCATCACAGCATCCTAAGAATATAAACCCATTGCTTGTGAGCATGACTTTATAACATATCCTCATATGCTGGCATAGTCTATGGTCAAACAACTGACATAGAGCCCAAAAAACGGATTTCCTGAGGAAGAATTTCTGAAGTGGCAAAGAAGGTATCAGACCCGATAATCAATATCTATACAGGCTGCATATCAGCATAATAGATCTAAGCCTGACCACCACTGTCTGGGTTTCTGACAGAATTTTTTTCAAGAAAGCATTGAAGACCTCTAACCAGTCTGAAGAGCATAATTAAGCTTTTCTGAATTAGGTAGGTTTTTGTTCTCAGTTTTATTCTTTCTAAAGCACTTCCATAATTTAGCTGTTTCAGACTAGACAGGTGAGGTTTCAAATTCAACTTAGAAGACAGAAAAATCTACTCAAACTCCTTACATGTTCACGTGGGGTGCCATCAGAATTTTGGGAGATCTTTGGTAAAAGAAACCCTTACCAACTTGTTAAAAAAAAAAATCAGTGCACCTATTCAATATATGTTTTTAAAATTTTTTGTAAGTGGTCCAAATCAAAATGGATTTTAATTAGACCACATAAAAGGCACATCTATGAGCTAAAGGTCAGATTTTTTTTTATAATGGTAAAAGGATTTTCCCCACTTCTTTATACTTGAAAACAGTTAAACTGTTTTTGCTCAAATATCCCAAAACACCTTACTCCCTCAGGCAGAGATCAGACCTAGAAAATTTCACCCCAACAATGCAAGTTATAACTGAAAAAGTTATAAGCAACTGCAAAAGAAAAACTTTTTAGATTGACACTGGCCAAACTAAACTACAGATGTGTTAGAGAGACAAGTTGGGTGAGGTAATATCTTTTATTGGACCAACTTCTGCTGGTCAGAGAGACAAGCTTTTGAGCTACACAGAGCTCTTCCTCAGGACACAGCGGGCTACAACAATGCATATGGGTGTGTTATGCATTCCAGCTATACAATATTGACTATAAAGAAGGAGGCTTAATAATACCTTTGACAGAGGAACAATATAAGTAGGAGAAGATTACTCCTACCAGACCTAAAGGCAAATAAATAATTTCTCTGTCTTCTGTATGCAATCATAAACCTAATGAAGAGTTCAGAGTGAATTTCTTATTTCCCACTGGCTACTGTACTTGCTAACTGCTAGGAAAGGACTGGTACTGAAAGAAACTGCATATTACATGCAGCACACCATTCAATTTCTTAAAGCTGATTTTTTGGGGGGAGGGCAGAGTGCTTGTGCTTTTCATTAATTAATTAATTAAATATTTTTCATAATAGCAAAGCTAAAATCTTGATCAGACATTTCTTGGCAGTTAATATTTGGAGGAGCTGAGGACCTGGGGCTCACGTGGAGGGCTAGCGAACACACAAACTGGTTATTAATTTTCAGGAAAGGCCTTCTTAGTTGGTCATTGTTTTAATTTAATTTAATATTTTTATATATTTTAAAATATACTAACATATATATACCTGCAGAATTTTGCCACACTTTTTTCTACTTTTATAACGGAAACCAGTAGTGTGATGATTCTCTTTAATTGCATGAAAGTGTAAATATTTCTAATTTGAAGCTTGCAAGAGCTCAAAGTAAACAGAAATAAAGTGAAATATATTGAATTTCACAACACATCAACTGCCTCGTATTTGTTGTGTAAGGTGTTTTTTAACCTTTGTTTTTATACATGCTTTGTACCTGCAGTAATGGTGTGACAGCTGTGGAGTTGCTATGTATTACTCTATGTATGAACATGGATATGTAATAAAGGTACGTCTATTGTACATGGCCTGCTCAGTGAGATAAAGTTACTGTATAAGATGATGGAAGTAAGGGTACTTGAAGTGGTTTCCATTATATACTGGGTTTACAGTTTGATTCAATGGCTCTCAGCACCTCCCCTATACAAATTGTAACTACGGTGAGTTAACAGAATTTCCTGTATGACTGCACTGATCTAATTTAATAGGGGGCCGTGGGAAGAATAAACAGGAAGGCAACACAATGGTCCCACATAAACAACCTCCCAACAAACACCGGGGGGCAATTACAAGATAATGGCCTATTTCCAGGCTCGAGGATGAAGTGACAGCTGTTTTGCCAGGGAGGGAGGCCAGAGACCAAAAGAACACTAAAGAGTTAAAAAGTCTTCTGAGGAAAAGAAGAGGCTGTCACTTGTCAAAAGCTGTCTGGGCTGAGACATAGATACTCTGTGGAGGCAGTCTAGAGCAGTTGGGCCTTCCCAGATCAAGGAAATGGTAAACCTCAGGGAAAAGCTCAATATGCATACAATCAGTTTCATTATTTTTAAGATCTGTATTCTTTGAAATGCTTTTGTTCTAAATAAACAATATTTTGCTTCAAAGAGGCTGGTCACCATAGGGGCTGGAACTAGGGGTGCTGGAGGTGTTGCTGCACTCCCTGGCTTGAAGTTGTTTCCACCATATACAGAGTTTACAGTTTGGTTCAATGACGCTCAGCACCCCCACTATGCAAATTGTTCCAGCACCCTTCCTGGTCGCTGCTTACCACTGTCATTGCTCCCAGAGAATAGAACAGAATTGCAGCTGCTGGCCATAAATCGGAGTTCTGAGGTAATCATGGTTAGTACCAGGGCACTGCAACCCAGGGCCCAGTCTGAGGATGGAGAAATGAGTGATTCCACCCTGAGCCTGGTGATAGCTAGACCTGGAAAGGGGTGCACTTAATGAGATCAGGAGGGATCAGAGGTGAAGTTTGCCTAGGTATTGTGAAAAATGCATTCTGGCAAAGGTAAAATTAATGAAATTTCTAGATTTCATGACTAGGAGCCGACCAGTACCTCAGGACAGACAAATGTTTTCATACTAATACAAAGGTTATGGCTGAGATTTTCAAAGGGGCCTCTGAGGGGCAAGTGCTCAAATTTATACTCAAAGTCAGTAAGAGCTGGGCACCTAATTCCCAGAGGCCCCCTTGGAAACACCAACCTTTACCTTTATACCCGAGTGATATCTTCTCTACTAGAAACAAACTTGTAAAGACTCTTTTCCTGATTTGATGCACATGTGCATTTCCCATCAGTATGAAACGGAATCAAATGGGCTGTGCTGGTTGGAAAGGATACATGGCCAGTGCATCACAACCTTTTCCAGCTGGTTTTCTTTGGAGACCTAGCCATAAACAAAAATTGTCCCTTCTAACAGGTACCCAAGTGAAGGCAGCAGTGACATCAGTGCCTGCCTTCTATCAAGGTGTCACAGATAGGTCTAATTTACACTCCCTTGCGCCAGCTGCAGGTCATTTTGTGATTATTTTAAGATATCTTTAAAAAAATTATAACTCAGAAAGGTAATTTGGTTTTGATTAAAAAGACAGGGATATTATGTGAAAGATGCCATCATGAGAATGTCAGATTAACTTCTCATATTACATCTTCTATGTGGGTTACTTGTTCTTGTAATTTTTTACCCAAGAACCTAGCTTAAAGCAACTTTTGATTTTTCATGGTGACTTTTAAGTGTCTGCAGGGAACTTCAAAGTATAACTGAAACATATATTGCTTAGTTGAGTAAACAATAAATCAATACAACATGATTTTTAGTTACTTACAGTCCATAGGCTGAGTTTATGGCCAGACTGGTGATTTGTTGTGGAGGCTCACCATCCACCCACACCAACTGAATAACAAGTTCTGCTTGGTAACCAGGAGGCATTCGCACCGGTCGAGTCTTAACACTAAGAAGAAAAAGGGACACAAAATAGAAACACATAAACAAAATGATTAGGGTACAATAATAGAAACTATTTACCCTGAGGAGATAATAGTGAAGCCAACTTCCCTTATAGGACTGGATCAGCACTGAAAAGGAATTCCCACAATACTTTTAATATAGTTGTAGATTAAGACTATATATTCCAATTACAGCTGGGTAGAGAATGAAAATTCCATTTCTTGGAGGGTTTCAATGAGGTTTCAGATTAGGAATGAAACCTGAAAATGTCAAAATTCTCCACAAAAGAAAATTCAAATTTTTGTTTTTGTTTGTTTGTTTTGGGTCAATTGAAATGTTTCATTTCAACAACATTGTTTTGTTTCATTACAAATTCAACTTTTTAAAATTTTATAATATATAGTGCAAAATAAAACAATTTAGAAACAAAAAGTCATTTCAAAAGAAAAAATTGAAATGTTTCATTCCGAGTGTTGAAATGGGACACCTCAACATTATTGGAAATTGTTTTCCGATTTTTCCCAAAACAAAATTTCTGCTAAATCAACAATCACTTTGTGAATAATTTCTATTTCAGTGGAACTGCATTTTCCGATGGAAAATGAAATGGTTGTGTCAAAGTTTTTCCAACCAAGCTCTAGTTCCAATCCAACGATAAAGAACCCACCCTGTAAAATTGTTTGTGGCACTCCTTGCTCTCTGTTATGCCTATGGTTAATTCCTGTACCTCCTCCTGAATATCACACACTCAGCTCCTGGGATGAACAGTTCTGTGTCCATGGACCCAGATCTGTAGATCCTGCTGTAACCCATTCCTAACTAGATAAGTGCTTAGACTAAATATTATTATGGGGAATTCTATTCAGTGGTGATTGATAAAATCTGAGAAATTCAAGAGTGACTATGCTTTAAAAGGCCCCATAAAGTGTTGATTCACCTTTTAATGTCCCCTTCTTATCTATCTAGCCGCATTTTTATGTAGTGCTCATCTCCGTGGTATCTAGATACCTAAAACTCATGAATCAGGCAAAGACTCCATCTCTCCTTCAATCCAACCTGTTTTGTTAACTCTCCTTCCTTTGAGTACAATCACCCAGTAGCTAATCTAGCCTTGAAGACTGAATGGATTCTTATAAGAAAGACAAGGTGGCCGAGGTAATATCTTTTATTGGACCAATTTATGCTTGTGAAGGAGACAAGCTTTCAAGCTACACAGAGCTTTTTATACACACTTCCTATACAGAGTTTGGTGCAGTTAGCAGTCTCTCTTCATGTGTTGTTATGGAAGGTGCACTTGTCTGCAAAGCAGGTCCCAGAGGTGTACCAAAGATGTTGCAAAAAGATTATTCTTCACCTACTGTATGGCTGCTTTCTCTTTTCAGTACCCTTCTTTGCTGACTGGTAGAATGTATTTATCATCTTCAAATATTGTATTGAAGACAATGTCCAATTTGTCTTAAATGCTGCAGTTTAAAATACCAGACATGCTCTTAAAATTATTTAAAATTCCAGTGGTATAAACCACACTTTATTAATCATAGTTTTTAACTCTCATGAGCTTATTAAAGTTGCTGTATATGTTCCTCACTTCAGTATTTACTCTTTAACAAGAAATGTATATTTTTCTTTGTAACTGAATTTCTTTACCATAGTGGTTACTTATCAGATTGCAATGAATGTTATTTTATTGAAAATAATTATGTACTGTTAACAGTGAAAATACAAATCATATCAAAATGAGGATTTGATAGGTTCTGTCTCATTTTTGTAATACTACTCAGTTCTTATGGGGCATATACATTATACAAATTATGGGTCAATTTAATCCATGTTGTATATCTACTGACTTCAATGTAGTTACACCAGAGATGCATGTGGGGCATTGTTTTTAAGGATCTATACTTTTCTTATTGTTTATTGTTTCATACCTATGAAAAATTATATCTTCTCTGGGGGTGGATAAAGTGGTTTCTGGTAGGCAAGTTTTCCTTTTCAGCAAAACTCAAAAGTGGGACCCAAATAGCATAATAATCTTAGCTCATTATAGGCTAAATTTTATAGCTTTCTATTGTTTATCACCTTCAAGATCAACAGTACAGCAGTTTAAAGTAATGGTGGCTCATTGATAATAAATAATTATGGGTTGGGCCTTTTTAATTTGTTTATATTGGACCTCTAACTTAGATTCTAAGGCCAGTGGGGACCATTATGATCATCTAGTCTGACCTCTTGTATAGCACACACCATAAGACTTCTCCAGAATAATTCCCAGAGTATCTTTTTTAGAAAAACACATAATCTTGATTTAAAAATTGTCAGTGATGGAGAATTCACCACGATCTTTGGTAAATTACTCCAGTGGGTAATTACTCTCACCACTAAAAATGTGTGCCTTATTTCCAATCTGAATTTGTCTAGCTTCACGCTGTAGCCATTGGATTATACCTTTGTGTGGATTATACCGTTGTGTTATGCCTTTCCCTGATAGACTGAACAGCCCATTATTAAATATTTTTTCCTCAGATAGATATTTGTAGACTGTAATCAAGTCACTCCCTAACCTTCCCTTGTTCAGATAAATAGACTGAGGTCCCTGCATCTGTCACTATGAGGCATGTTTTCTAACTTTTTAATCATTCTTATGGCTCATCTCTGAACCCTCTTCAATTTATCAACATCCTTCTTGAATACAGAAGTGAAAAAACTTCTTTACTCCTACTCAAGATTACTCTGTTTATGCCTCTCAGGATTGCATTAGCTCTTTTCACCACAGCATCACACTGGGAGCTCATGTTCTGCTGCTTATCCAGGGGTGGAGGGATAGCTCAGTGGTTTGAGCATTGGCATGCTAAACCCTGGGTTGTGAGTTCAATCTTTGAGGGGGCCGTTTAGGGATCTGGGGCAAAAATTGGGGATTGGTCCTGCTTTGAGCAGGGGGTTGGAATAGATGACCTCCTGAGGTCCCTTCCAACCCTGATATTCTATGATTCTATGATCAAGTGAGCAAAAAGGGAGGGGGAGTGGCACTTTACATTAAAAATGGCATTACCTGTTTCTGAGTCACTGATAACTTGGAAGAAAATTATCTTGAATTCTTATGGATCAATGTCCTAACAGATAAAGCACAAGATGGGGTAGTACTAGATGTCTGCTACAGATCACCAAATCTCATTAGAGAACAGGATAAGCACCTCCTTACACACCTATCTATAATGTGTAGGGGGAATTGTTTATTATTTAGCCAGTGTGACTGATCCCTAATATGTTGAGCCCAGAACAGAGTGGAATCCCTAACAGGTAGAGCCCAAACATGCTGGAATGCATAGATGATTGGTGCCTCCCCATACTGGGGAGGGCACAAGCTAAAGGGCAGGACACGTGACTGCTCCACGTTTCTCCTCTGGCCAGTGACCCACCCAGCCTGGGGCCTCAGCACTCTCCGTGCTCCACATTACCTACGTGGGGAGACGGCGTGTTTCCTTCTCTCCCTGTGCCTCCCCCCAGCACATTCGGCCGCTCTCCCTGGCAGCTGAGCGGGGAGTGGGACAGAGCCGCTTCTGCCTAAGAGAGCCCAGCTGGGAGGCAGCAGGGCCCCACTCCCTGCCTAGGCTCAGCTGCCGGGGACAGGGGCTGAGCATGCTGGGGGGAAGGAGTGCTCCAGCTCGCTCGGTCCCTGTCCCCAGCTGCAGGGCCTGCCCGCTGCCGCCCCATCTGCTGGGGACAGGGGCCGAGTGAGCTGGAGCCCCCACTTCCCCCAGCATGTTTCCAGGATGTTGACAAAGACAAATGGACGTTAAAGAGACACTGGAAGTCTGGAAACAGAGTCTTGTTATTATTACAGCTACTTTTTGATGACAGTGATGATATTGCTCTCTCAAATAAGCAAAGACTCCACCGAGGCAGTTCTGGAAATGTTATTGTGTTCTAACAGCCTTCACAAGAACCTCAATATTCAATATTCTCATCACTTCTCTGATTTTTTCGAATACATAATTTTTTTCCATTCACATTTTGAAATAAGAGCCTAATGTTTCTAATATCAAAAAATCTTTTGAAATATACATTACGTTCATGGAAATGCTTCATAGTGACAAAGAAATTCAAACCATGGAAAACAAAAAAACAACAGAATACCTCAGAGTAAAATCCTAGCCCCACTGAAGTTAATGGCAAAACTCTCTGACTTCTATGGGGCCAGGATATCACCCTGGGTTGTTTCGGTTTTTTTCCTTTTTCCATTGCGTCTCCTACTGACTTCAGTGAGATTAAGCACATTCTTAAAGTTCATCTGCTTTGTTGAATAAGGATGGACTGATGAATTGGGTGCCAAAATGAATAGGGCCACATATGTATAAACAACATAACTTTTCTTATGCTAATTAGATGATGCCTCTATGTTCTAAAACGTCACTTTCAGGAGCCCAAAAGACAGAGCTGTCAGTCACTGTTTATTTAAACTGATTTTGAAACAAAATGAGACATATTTAATAATATTTAAAGTAATTATGAATGCACTAAAATAAAAATAAACATTGATCTCTGCAAGGCACTATAATTGCTGTTAAATTACAATTTATAAAACATTGTGAGGAATACTTTATCGTGGAGTCATTCAAAACCAGAACTCATTAGGGTTTAGTCAGAACATATTAATCTACTCCACTCAGTTGTGATGTAAATAACAAACAACAACTTTTTTCATTTCTTAAAACCCATAATACTTCTTTACACACAGTTAACAGAATAATAGAAATGTGGGGCTGGAAGGGGCTTGAGAGGTCGTCTAATCCAGTTCCCTGGGCTGAGGCGGAATCAAGTGTATCTAGACCATCTCTGAGAGGTGTTTGTCTAACTTGTTTTTAAAAACCTCTGATAGAAATTCCACAACTTCCATTGAAAGCCTATTCCAGTGCTTAACCATCCTTATAAACAGAAAGTTTTTCCTAATATCTAATCTAAATCTTCCTTCCTACAGATTAAGCCCATACTTCTTGTCCTACCTTCCATGGTCATGGAGAACAATTGATCACCATCCTTTTGGTAACAGTCCTTAACATATCTGAAGTCTGTTACCACGTCCCCCACCACTCTTCTTTTCTTAAAATTAAACACACTGAGCTTTTTTAACCTTTCCTCATAAATCAGGTTTTCTAAACCTTTTATCATTTTTGTTGCTTTCCTGTGGACTCTCTCCAATTAGTTCACATCTTTCCTAAAGTGTGGTGCACAGAACTTCACACAGTACTCCAGCTGAAGCTTCACCAGTGCAGAGTAGAGTGGGACTGTTACTTCCTGGATTTTATATATGACACTCCTGTTAATACACCCCAGAATTATGTTAGCTTTTTTTGCAACTACATCACATTGTTGGCTCATATTCCATTTGTGATTCACTACAACGTCCAGATCCTTCTCAGCTGTACTACCATCTAGTCATTTTGTAGCTGTGCATTTGATTTTTCCTTCCTAAGCGTAGTACTTTGCACTTTTCTTGAATTTCATCTTGTTGATTTCTGACCAATTCTGCAATTTGTCAAAGTCCTTTTGAATTCTACTCCTGTCCTCCAAAGTGCTTGCAACTTCTCTCAGCTTGGTGTCATCCAAAGATTTTATCAGCATACTTTCCACTCCATTATCCAAGTCATTAATGAAAATATTGAATAGTACCAGACCCAGGACAGACCCCTGCAGGCCCCCACTAGATATGTCCTCCCAATTTGATAGCAAATCATCCATAACTACTCTTTGAGTATGATTTTTCAACCACTTGTACATCCACCTAATACTAACTTCATCTACACCACATTCCACTAGTTTGCTCCCCCCTATATTAGGCCAGTAACGCTACGTCTATCTCATGTCATTACCTTTATGCTTTTTATTATTGTTTTATAAATACATAGTTTTTTTCTATAAATACATACAAGTTTTTCCTCAAAGGAAGATCGTAGCTCCATACTGGCAGACTGATTGTAGTGCACATACTGGCAGTTTTGGACATGACTGTTTTATGGAGATCACTTTGTCAACACAAAAGACAATACTTTCCCCTGTAAACTAAAGGCTGACGCATGCTGAGATGCTTGCTTGTTTTCAGTTCAAAATTTTGGACTTTTTGTTTGTGTGTAGCTCTCATATCAGTTTAAAAGTCCAGATCTAATTTATAGGCCTCTCTCAACACAAAATCTTCTTTGGCATAATTGCTTATTCAGTGTCTTCCTAATCTTTACTTCAGATTATTTTCCCCTGATGTATTAAATTGTCTTTGTCTCATTTAATATTTTATATTAAATATTTCTATTTCTAGCCATTTAAAACCCCTTTATATTATTTATCTCACTGTTGTTTGCCACAGATTCCAGTTTAGTATCATCTGTGAATTACATTGACATATTGTTTATCCTCCTTTTCCAATTCATTATGTTAAATATGGTTTATTTGAATGAGTAGAATACATTTTAAATAAGTGCATTACTGTACCTAAGACATGGGATACTGTCCTTCATCATTCCTTCACATGCCACAGTGTTGGTACTGCCTGAAAGGCTCCTTAAGGAAGGAAGTTGGGATGAGGCATCAGGAAATGGAGGAATTATTTCTGGTTCAGGAGTAATGATATCTTCTATGTCATACTGAAGTCGCACCTCTAATGACTGAAGTAAATAAAAATCTAAGTTACAATTTATTAAAATGAGCTACTTAGACGTCATTGCTTTTAAATAGATAACACTAATTCTGTTTCTAACCACAAAAGCACAGTTATCATTACTTTTTGCTATTAGAGATGGTTACTCTAACATCTCAATACCAGCATCTGAAAACAATGCATCTGTCCCCAGGCTGGCAGAGAAATACCCAGTTGTATGCTTCCACCAGTGACTGTGACTCAGGCGCTTTCTGGCTGGTGAAAGAGACTGAGGGCACCTGGGGCCCCTATAAATAGCAATTCCCAACACTTCCTATGAAGAGGGAAATCTAGCACACAGCACAGAACTGACATGCTGATGGCATTGATGGGTGATCTTCCCTTCTCCACAGACAAGAGTCAGGCAATCACAATGAGATAACATAAGGTTCTTGCTCATTGGAAAACCACATTCCTGGCACATGAGCTCAGAAGCTTCTAGCAAGCATTGTCCAGTGGACTGGTCCATCCTTCCCCACTCACTTTAGGTTCTCAGGATGTGGGCATAATCATCCTGCATTTCTTCTCCCTAATTCAGGAAACCTTAACCCAAGACTTCATGGGCAAGGGGAATATTGGCAGGAAGTGTGAATCCATATGGGCAACCATCGTGGAGAACCACAGTTACCAAGGGAAGTTATTGATTTTTCTCCTTTGTGAACTGTCCAAATGGATCCCTATTCTGGAGAAATTAAGAAGCAGCAATGACCCTCAAGGAGGTGGTTCTGAGAAATACTAACTAACTAGTGACTGCAGGACTGTTCTGCTGAATTGGACATCAGATCTACAGTTAAAGACCCAGATCTAGAATGTAAATTATGCTGCATAAAGATGTTTATAGAGCTCCAATATGCCCTTCATATTTCAGTCATGAAGACTTGTGAAAGCATGTATGGAAGATGTGTTAGACTTAGCTGAATGTCCAAAGGACATCTGCCAGATTCTAGCAGTCAAATATTGATCTGATTTGATCTGTAACAATACTGAGACGGGAACTAGATGGGGAGGGCTCTGAGTTACTACAGAGAATTCTTTCCCTGGTATGTGCCTCGTGGGTCTTGCCCACATGCTCAGGGTCTAACTGATCACCATATTTGGGATCAGGAAGGAACTTTCCCCCAAGTCAAATTGGCAGAGACCCTGGGGTTTTTTGCCTTCTTCTGCAGCATGGGGCATGGGTCACTTGCAAGTTTAAATGAGTGTTAAATGGTGACTCTGTAACTTGAAGTCTTTAAACCGTGATTTGAGAACTTCAGTAACTCAGCGAGAGGTTATGGGCCTATTACAGGAGTGGGTGGGTGAGGTTTTGTGGCCTCAATGTGCAGGAGGTCACCAGACTAGATGATCCCTTTTGACCATACGGTTCCTGAGTCTATAATCTATTTGTGTTGGGATGGTCTGCTTTCTGGTCTTATCCCCACATGCCACAAAATGTCTGTGGAGCTTGTGGATAAGTCTGATCCTATTTAGATAATAACTAAGTGCCCTCTTTACATCTATATTGTGAAGGTTGGTGTCCTCTGGATGTGAATGAGAATTGAAGAAAAATACAGGTAGGCTTATGGCCTGGTTGAGATGGAAACTAGGGTCCTCTTTAGATAGGAAATTGGGGTGAGGATGCAGGACCAAAGTATCCTTATGGAACATAGCGTAAGAGGGCTGAACCATCAGGTCCTGATCTACTACCTCTCTGGCTGAAGTTACAGCTAAGGTGATTATTATCCTCAGAGACAGATGGTAGGTAACACAGTTCAATACGGCTTGCAATAGGGTCCCCATTAGCTTTGTTGGTCTATGGTCCAGATATTATTTATTATTTGTATTACAGTAGTGCCCAGAGACACCTATTGAGATTGGGGTCCCACTGCACTAGGTGATGTACAGATAGATAGTAAGAGACAGTCCCTGCCCTGAGGTCTAATCTTATGAGATCAATCAAAGGCTGAGAGGGGAAAACAGAGGTACAAAAAAGATGAAGTGACCTGCTAAAGGGTCACACAGCAGGTCAGCAGCACAATTTCTTTGGATCCAAGGGCACCCCCCGAAGTGGCTGAGCTCTGATCAGCTAATCTTCTAAGTATGAGTGGACCCTGAAGCCCTGACATTTGGGAAAAGTAGTGGTATCATAGAAAGATCCCAGGGTACACAAAGTTAATGCAGAGATCTTCTCCCTCACAAAATCAAAGATACCTCCAGTGAGAAGCGTGTCAAGACGTGAAGGTAAGCTAATATAAGCCCATGTCACCATATGGAATTTTGGCTTCGTGATGTATTTGTATAATCACCTTGGATCCACTAGGGGATACAGACTCCCTTTTTGGGTACCAAGCAATAAATGAAGAACCTCTTGTATTGGCAAGGGACCTCTTCTATAGCCCCATGTGTGTCCCTTACCAGTGTCTCATAAAAGAATCCTGAAAGATATGGAGAAAGGGGAAGGGTACAAACCCACAACACAGACTGCCTGGAGGGTTTTGATCATTTTATCAGACTTGCTGTCTGGAACTCAG
This sequence comes from Natator depressus, assembly GCF_965152275.1. NCBI lineage: Eukaryota > Metazoa > Chordata > Testudines > Cheloniidae > Natator > Natator depressus. Next base: position 203,674,430 of record NC_134234.1, on the reverse strand, counting down.
TGCTGCAGCCAAGCTTGCCAGTGAGGCAGGATAGACGGCTGGCAAAATACTTGGATCTAAGTATGAGAGATGAGTGCCTCAGGGTAGCCTTCTGGCCTGCTGGAGGTCAGGAAGAGTTTTACCTCTGGAACCTGAAGGGAACGGATTTCCTCCTAAATGAAGCTGTACAGACATCAAATCTGAGAGTCGCCCCTTCTTCAAGATGTCATCTATCTTTTCCTAACAAATCAGGAGTCTTAAAGGAAGACCCTGCTACCATGCTCAGAACATCCTGTTGTAAATTCAAATTCTTGAACCAGGAAGATCAGTGCATGATAACTGCTGTCATTACAGACTTGGCAGTACTGTCAGAGATATCATATGCTGATCACTGCAGGGCATGTTCACATCATTTGAGAGCTGATCCAAAAGGAAGAGTCACCTCAGCCCAGTAACCACATAAGGAAGTGATACTTCATCAGCACTACTTGACAGTTGGTGATTCTCTGCTGCGCTATGGCTGAGGAATATACCTTACCCTAACAGACCCATTTATTTGTCATCCATACCTACAGATAAAGACCTAGAGGCTACAGCTTGGTGACATTTTTCATTGGCTTTTGCTACTACTAGATAATACGGAGTTGGATGACAGTAAAAGTACTGTGAGCTGGGTGAAACTTTGTTATGGGCTGAGTGAAAAAAAACACCTCAATGAGGTTGATGGGTGTGAACGTACACTACAAATTAGTACAACTGTAAGGATAAGTTAATCACAAATTCTCATCTAAAACAAAAGGGTTATGTGAATCCACCTGGAATTTTAGACTGTGTGGGTGGAGCGGCTTTTGCTGAGTATAGTTTTGGGTAAAGTGTGTGTGTGTGTGTGCGTGCATGTGCACATGTGTATGTCTGTGAGGGAAAGAAGAAAAGGGAACAGAAACAGAGAGACAGAGACAAAAAACAAGAAAGGCAACAGCAGCCTATGAGCACAGTGGAAAAAGCTAGAGAGAAAATTTTTGGGTCCTGTGTTGGCTAAAGAGGCTTGGGGCTGTAAGCTAAGAAACCTTTCTTTTGTTTCTAGCTGCTCCTGCGTTAGAGAAGCAGGACCTTGTACGTTCCTTGTAAATAAACAAGACTGCATCAAAGAAAATACCAGATTCCATCACCAATCTCTACCTCCAACTGGAACATCTCCAGGGCCCCAAACTTTGACTAGCCATTAAGGAAGAAAAGGGGCAATAGTATTTAAATCTTTTGAGGAACTAGAGATAGAACAGTCTTTTTGCTTTGGGACAGGAGGCTAAGAGAAACCCCTGGACTCATCTGGGGAAGGTAAGGATGGTGGAGATCTTTCTGGTACATCAGACACTTCCAACTCTTTCCCCTCTATTACAGCAACCCCCTCCATCCCCAGGCTGTCCGGGGCAACACTTCTAACAAAAACCATGTTGGTAGCAGCAGGAGGATGGCTAGATCTCACCTCCTTAAAAGATGAAGAACTATGCAGATGAGGCCTTTGTATAGGTCTCTTTGAAGGTCAATCTTTAAGTTCAAAGACCTATGGAAACAGAGGGAAGGGAGGAAAAGCATACGCCAAAGTTCCTCTAATAATGAGAGAAAGTGGCCACTCTCCAGGTTTCATTCAGTTCTTCTCTATCTGCTGCAGAATCTTGCAATCTTTTTGTTTGTAGCTCTGGCAAAGAAATCCATGGGCAGCTTCCACCTTTAGAGACTGATGAGTAAGATACGTGGTTGAGAACAGCCCAATCTCCTGGAAATAGTTGCTGCTGACTAAGCCAGTCTGCATGGCTGTTAAATCCTCCTACTAGATGAAATACCCTAAAAGAGAGTATGTCCTCCTTTTCCACTACCTCGGAAGTGCAGCTTCTCTGCTGAAACTCTTGCTTTTTGTCTCTTCCTGTTTAAATAAGCAACAGGTACTGAACTGTCCATCTGAATTAGGTAGGGCTATCTTTCACTTCTGGATAAAAGGTGAAACTGAGCTAATCCTAAGACTCTTATTCCACAGTATTCTGTGATACCTTTGTTTGGCTTTGGTCCACATCCTGAGTGGAAGATCCAGAGGTTGCAGAGTGGTGTATGTCTTGCCAATTTGTTTTTGGGTATCTTGCAAAAGCATCTCCTGCTGCGGGTTTACTGGAGATTCTCGTCACCTAATTCAATGACCTTTCTCTGTATTTCCAAAGAAAGGCACACTGTTCCCTGCAGATCTCCTCAAAAGTTTGATCAAGAAGCCATACCAGGAAAGGACTGATGCTACTGGTAGGGTGGAGAATTTCACAGGCCCCCTTCCTCAGAAGCTTGCTGTCGAGCCACTTAGAAGTGATCTTGGATCCCATGTCAGCTGGACATCCTCTGTGTACCCATAAGGGGAGGGTCAGCATGAACAGGAAGGAATAGTCTCAGGTGGAAAAATGGAAGAAAGAGCCTTAGGATATGCCTACACCACCACCTGGAAACCTATTCTTTCTACAGAGAAGCTACTGATCTGGAGGGAAGAGCTGTGTGTCTGAGCCAGAGGAAGATACAACTGATGGAGGAAGGCAGAGGAGAGGCTTTGGTGGAGATGGCGGTGCCCAAAATTCAGCAGACCTGACTGGATGTGCCATCTGTATAAGAGACTATGGTGAAACAGCCTTTCACAAAAGAATTATTCATGTAAACAGTTCTAAATCGGAGACAAAATTTGAGATACAGAATATTGAATGTGCACAGATTATTACACTCAGCAAAATGCCATTCATTCCTTGTGACAATTTAGCTGAAAAACAGAAAGTGTACATAATCATCTAAGAATACTGAGATATAATAATGTTATGAATACTGCATGTGACGTGGTCAGTGAAATAATTTTATTGTGTTTTGAGTGGTATGACTTTCCTGCATGAATGTATTGATCTAGCTTAATAGGGGGCTATGGGAACATCAAACTTGAAAGTGACACAATAACTAGAAATAAGCAAACCTCCCAACAAACACAGGGATGGGTAATTACAGGACAATGGCACACTCCCAGGATCGAGACCAAATTGGCACAGCAGTTTTGTCAGGATGAGAGCCTGGAAATCCTGAACATTAAAAAACCCTCTCAGGGGAAGAAGGAGAATCAATTGTTAGGAGCTGTCCACTGAACAGGTTGAAACAGAGGGACACTCTGTGGAAGGAGTCTGAAGAAGCTGGACCTTCCCCAGATCCAGGGAATGGTAAGACTTAGGGAGATACAGGCATGCATAGAGGCTGGATTATTGTTTTAAGATTTGTTTTCTCTATAATGCTGTGGTTCTAACTAAATAATGGGTTGGTTTAGGAAGGCTGTTTGGTCACTGTATTAACCACCAGTCATTGCTATCAGAGGGAATAGAACTCCAGGCTCTGAGTCTAAGTTAGATCTGCTGAGATAATCATGGGTAGAATCTGGAGACTGCAGCCCCAAGCCCAGTCTGAATGATTCACAGAGGTGAAAGCTTACGGCCTGAAACCTGAGGGAGATGCACTCGAAGGGACCAGGAAGGGTCAGAGGGGCAGTTAGCCCAATATTCGTGACAATAATGTTGACTATTTAGATATAAATCATCCGCCACTTCCTGTAGTGTCCTCTTTTTTGCAGAAACAAAGTCAGCATTAGTTGATTAAAATATATTAAACCAGAAAAAAACAACACTTTTACTTTGTCAAAGACTGGAAAATGTTAGATTCCTTTGTATTACAAGCACTATGAAGATAAATTAAAATAAAGCCTTCAAACTCTTGAGTTAAAAGAGAGTGATATTATCATGCAATGAAATAAATTAATGTTTAGTATCAAAGCAGCACAGATAACCTCCCTTGTATATTAATGTAAAATTACTTACTGAGAATATTTGGTCTGTTCTTGGGTGCCAAAAATGTACTTTGGATGATAAAAACACATATGGTACTGCATCAAGTATTTCTGGAGCAAGCAACTAACACAGAGACCCATCCTGGTGGCTTGGAAACAGCCTAAGTCTTGACTTATTACTATATTTTATTCCTATTGCAAAAGGTTGGACTTCTGGCCCCATTAAAATCAATGTGAGTTTTCAATTGGCATCAGTGGGCCTAAGATTTCACCCACAACATTTAAACATGAATGCTCCTAAATTTATTCTTAGGCAACTTAATAAAAGTTTTATTCAGGTACGTAACTATGGATTGAGCAGCCTCACACAAGGCACTCAAATTTGAAAATGATGGCTTGTATTACTTACTCTTTTCAATCAACATCATATGTGAGCAAAATTCTAAACAACTTACCACTATTTCAGTATTCACTTCATGTTTGCTGAATCTGTACACAATAACATATGCAGAGACTCCCGCCACACAGAAAATTCGGCTTTCAGGGCACCAGTACATCATCTGAATGGCAAAAGGATCTTCTTCTACAATCTCAGCTGTTGGTTTTCCTTCCCCTGGCTTCTGTTTTTCAAACACTTTTGAGGTTTTTAACTTGTACAACATCTGTAGAGTTACTGCAAAATATTACAACATATCTAAAATTATTGTTTAACATTAAACAAACCTATACCTCACCTCTAGTTACAAGGTGTCTTAGCTGCTACTGTTTTTCAATCATGACATAGTATAACATGATATGAAGGCTCAACTTAACAAAATAATAGAGAGTAATGCTAAACTTTATGTTTCATATTTCCAGTAATAGATATTTGTACAGGGGTCATTGTTAGCACTCTCTTTTCTGGACCAGAAGAGCAAAAGTCATGAGTTTCAGTCACACACGTAGACTTAGGCACTTACTCAACACTGATGTTGCAGTGAAAACTGGGGAGATGCTGCGCTGAATGCTGCATTGTTGGTGCTATCTTCTCTATGAGATATTAAACTGGTGTCTCTTTTGTAATTGTCTTGGTAGAAATTAGAGATCCCATGGCACTTTCAGCGGAAAAAATAGGAGATAATTCTGGTGACCTGACCAGCTCCAAGGCTGTGTGATAACACAATGGTTACTCTGTCTTCAGAACCATTGCTTTGATTCATTATGTTGTGAAATGCTTTGAATATCTTAGCTATGAAATAATAATTTAATATTTACAGCATTTTTATATGTTCGTGTTTTATATTTATAGTGTTATATAGATTGGTAATGTCCAGAAGCCCCAGTCAGGATTGGGACACCATTATGCTGCTCATGGACCCCGTCCCAAAGACATTACAATCTAAAAGGTATGGAATGAAACTAACCACATTCTATTCTATTTGCAAAATCTTTTATATCAGTGTGGATTATGGAGAAAAAAGCTAGCAACTATATTTTCCTGAAATGTCTCCACCGTCAGGCTCAGATTTGGAGTGAGATGCAATTTTAGGGTCTCATTCTCTACCCATATTAGTTTTACTCCAGTATAACTGCATTGTCTTCAATGGAGTTACTTCAGATTAACACTGGTGCAAGACAAAGAGCATCAGGCCTGTTGATTCCCCAAGTATGAAATGTATTTTATGCTTTGTGAAAAATTCTTTTAAGACACTGATGCTTTTAATGCAGCATCCAAAAGTAGGACTACAGCTTTAAGCCACTGTCTATATTGTAGATTGGGGATGAGGAGGGCTCAATTTACCATTCCTCTGCACCCTGTGTAGTCATTTACACCAGATTAAGTGGGTGTAAAACATTGCCATTCTGATATGGAATTGTTTTGCATTCATTTTGCATTCACTTGGCCCTGGTGTTAATGACTACACAAGGTTCAGGACAAATGGTGAACCAGGCCACTGCCTCTGTGAATCCTAGGAAACTCAGGCCTGTTACTCGTTTGCAGGTTGTATCATCTGTTCCTCCAGTACCAGTACAGCTCTGCTGGCCTTTTATGAGGTGGAAAGAGGCCATGGAGCCCAGCTCAGACTTCTGGGGAGTCCAGTGCTGTCCTTAGAGCTAGACTCTTATAGTCTGTGCATACTAGGGATGCAAGAATCACAGTTGTACCTGGTCTCTGCTCAGGGGCACCACAGGAGCAAGGAAAGACTCCCTGAAACTTTCTTCCCCTTGTACACCTGTGCAGGACCAGATAGCACCTATTCCTAAGCAAATGAGAAATAGTGATATGGGTCATGAGCAAGGCTGAATTTTGAAAATTGCTTCAAGTGACTTAGCAATTCTGCACTCTCAATATACCTGTGGTTTGAGATATGAAAATACAGGAGAACTAACCGGTGCCTAAAGGCAGAGTACTTTGTATCTTTGAAGATCCTGGCGCTCACATAAATGTTTGTGATGAATCACCAGACAAAACCTTAAACTGTATTAAGATTATTTCAACTAAAACTTTGTAACCAGAAAACCTTAAATACAGGTACAGAAAGCAAAGCATGTATTTAAGAAGCAGGACTAAGAAGAGTTGTGCAAATAACACATTTTTCAATTTGATATCTGAACCAAAAAATTGGAAAAAAAATTGTTTTGGGTTGAATGAAATGTGTGGTTTGATCCTAAACAAAATGTTTGTTTCATTTTCAAGTTCTGTTTTTTAAAATCTTTTTTTTTAAATAAAATTGAAGCAAAATTCAAAACGAAGAGCCATTTCAAATTGAAAAATCAAAACATTTTGTTTTGAAAATGTCAAAACAAAACATTTAGACTTTTCTCGAATTCCCCTTCCCCGCTTTTTTTTTGACCAAAACAATTCAGTAAATTCAACACAAATTTGAAAAATGTTTCGGTCAATCTGAATATGCATTTTTTGGCAAAAAAAAAAGAATAATAATCTGAAAAATTTTGCCCAGTTCTAGGATTAAGAGGCAGACCCCAGCTGAGAACTGGTAAATTCCATTGGCTTTAGTGGAAGCTTGGGTGTTGAGCAGTGCCCAGGCCCAAAGCCTTTCACTTCTAAGACACAGCTTCAACTTATATTGCTACAGTTCCTATGAGAAATAACTTCTAGTCACTTAAGCTTATTCCCTGCTGAAAGGATAACAACCCCGCACCCCAACATACATGTTCCTGAAAAGAACACAAACCTTGCCCCCAGTTACTGAAAGTGGTATCAGGTCCACCGATGGAAACAAAAGGGCTGCTGTGTTTCTACATAAATCCCCTAAAAGAGGCTGCATTACAGCACTGGCACATTGGTTCACAAGTCCAGTATATGCTAAGTATTTTGGGATCCCACAAAGCTAAATTGCATGGTTTTATACCAGCAATTATATCGTACTTGCACAGAGAATGTACACACTTTGTGCTTAAGAAATAGTAAACAGGCATAGCCATCAAACCTTACTCTTACCCCTTTTGCCCCACGCAATTGACCAAATTTAGGGTGTTGTCAGTTGTTCAAGGGTAAAAGGAGAAATTGATTATGTAGTCAGCTAATTTCTTTTATGCAATCTTGTTTATTTACAAGGAATGAACAAAATCCTGTTTTTTCAAATGCAGGAGGAACCAAACAAAAGGAGATAGGTTTTTTTTGCTTATAGCCCCAAATCTCTTCAGCCAGCACCAGACCCAAAAGCCTTCCCGCTAGGCTTCTCTCAGGGTCACACACTGTGCTTGTTCATGTCTCTCTCTCTCTCTCTGTCAGACAATACCCAGTGACCCCCTCTGTCCAGTTCATTCAACATTTTGGGCAGCCATGTATTAAACTTTGTTTTGGCCAGAGACATGTACCTGTGTTTTGATTTTGGAGACTGCTCTTATTTCAGCCACATCTGCCATATTATTTTTGTATATAAGAGGCTGCAGGACTTCTCGTCACAAGTCAGGCTTCTGCATCAGATATAAACTGACTACATAGCTTACTTCTCAGAGATACACATACCAGATGTGTTCACTGTATGATCCTTTAATGTTGTGCCAGGTATGGCAAAGGTTAGCTTTAAATAAGATGTTTTACAGACACTGCCACCTAGCGTAGTACAATTTAGCATTCCATTACCTCTCCCCCTTTAAGTTCTACATTCCTATCATTTACAAAATATACACAACCACACTACCTTTGAAGTTAAGTACATGTCAGTCTGTTAAGTGTTTCTGAATCATACTGGTTTTCTACTTGAACATGTAACAACTTGGTCATCTGGCTTTCCATTTGTTGCAATGACTGGCTGTGGTTGGTTTGCAATCTTTGAGTCTTCTTCTTGTTCTGCATCCACCATCTGAAGAGTTTGCTCTGTTAATTGTCCTTTCAGATGAACAAACTGTGTATGTTGATGGTTTTCTGTTGAACTCTTCACTCTCAGTCTCATTTACATATGATTTGAGTGCTGACTGTCCATCCTTTGCCTTCATCCAATTAGATGCAAACATGGTAATCAAGTTCTAGATCCAGCAGTTCTTTTATTCTTTTTATCAGATTTGGCTACTTTTTACATGTCTGGCCACTTTGGAGATAGATTCCTTTTCAAAGTCAGAACAGTAGTTCTGAGTTGTCTTCCCATCAGAGTAGTGTTGGACTATATCTAGTAGCTGCAGTTGGTTTTGATCAGTAACTCAGAAAAGCAAGGAATGGATTCTCCTGCTGTAGGATTTTTTTGGCTCTCTGCACAGCTCTCTCAGCTTCTCCATTTTCTTGTGGGTCATGTGGGCTGCTAGTAATATGATCAAAATCATATTTCATTCAGAACGACTTAAATTTTACTGCAGTGAATTGTGGTTCATTGTCTGTCATTAGTTGTTCTGGAATATTGAAATGAGCCAAAGTGCACTTCAGTTTCTTGATACCACTGTGGCACGTTATGTCTTTCAAGTTCATTATTTCTATATACCTGGAAAAATAGTCCACCATGACCAGATAATGATGTCCTCTGAATTCACATAAATCTGCAGCTAGTCTCTTTCGAGGTTTCTCTGCTGGGGGAGTTTGTACACTGTATGGTTCAGCTTTGTCTCTTAAGTTGTTTTGTACTGGATCTCCTTTCAAAAGTCCAGTAGCATCAAATCCTTTATTGAGTTCTTCCCCCTTTATCAATAGGGCCATCATAGCTGCTACATTGTGATCTCATGCACTGTGAATGCATAGCTTTTGTCTTAGTAAGTTGTTTCTGTGATGAACTGGCCCATGCAGTTCAGAATAACGTCAGAACTGTGTCAGGAGATGTTATCTCTGGGAGGGGTTTAAGGTGATTGTAAGTCCCTTCTGAGGTTAAATGTGCGCTAAGTGAAGAAGAACTTCCTTTTATTTGTTTTAAACCTGCTACCCATTAATTTCATTTGGTGGCCCCTACTTCTAATATTATGGGAACAAGTAAATAACTTTTCCTTATTCACTTTCTCCACACCACTCATGATTTTATATACCTCTATCATATCCCCCCTTAGTCTCCTCTTTTCCAAGCTGAAAAGTCCTAGCCTCTTTAATCTCTCCTCATATGGGACCCATTCCAAACCCCTGATCATTTTAGTTGCCCTTTTCTGAACCTTTTCTAATGCCAGTATATCATTTTTGAGATGAGGGGACCATATCTGTAGGCAGTATTCAAGATGTGGGCATACCATGGGTTTATATAAGGGCAATAAGATATTTTCCATCTTATTCTCTATCCCTTTTTTAATGATTCCTAACATCCTGATTGCTTTTTTGACTGCCGCTGCATACTGCGTGGACGTCTTCAGAGAACTATCCACGATGACTCCAAGATCTTTCTCCTGATTAGTTGTAGCTAAATTAGCCCCCATCATATTGTATGTATAGTTGGGGTTATTTTTTCTAATGTGCATTACTTTACATTTATCCACATGAAATTTCATTTGCCATTTTGTTGCCCACTCACTTAGTTTTGTGAGATCTTTTTGAAGTTCTTCACAGTCTGCTTTGGTTTTAACTATCTTGAGCAGTTCAGTATCATCTGCAAACTTTGCCACCTCACTGTTTACCCCTTTCTCCAGATCATTTATGAATAAGTTGAATAGGATTGGTCCTAGGACTGACCCTTGGGGAACACCACTAGTTACCCCTCTCCATTCTGAAAATTTACCATTTATTCCTACCCTTTGTTCCCGGTCTTTTAACCAGTTCTCAATCTATGAAAGGATCTTCCCTCTTATCCCATGACAACTTAATTTACATAAGAGCCTTTGGTGAGGGATCTTGTCAAAGGCTTTCTGGAAATCTAAGTACACTATGTCCACTGGATCTACCTTGTCCACGTCTGTTGACGCCCTCAAAGAACTCTAATAGATTAGTAAGACATGATCTCCCTTTACAGAAACCATGTTGACTTTTGCGCAACAATTTATGTTCTTCTAGGTGTCTGACCATTTTATTCTTCACTATTGTTTCAACTAATTTGCCCGGTACTGACATTAGACTTACTGGTCTGTAATTGCCAGGATCACCTCTAAAGCCCTTCTTAAATATTGGCATTACATTAGCTATGTTCCAGTCATTGGGTACAGAAGCTGATTTAAAGGACAGGTTACAAACCATAGTTAATAGTTCTGCAATTTCACATTTGAGTTCTTTCAGAACTCTTGGGTAAATGCGATCTGGTCCCGGTGACTTGTTACTGTTAAGCTTCTCAATTAATTTCAAAACCTCCTCTAGCGACACTTCAATCTGTGACAATTCCTCACTTACAAAAGACGGCTCAGGTTTGGGAATCTCCCTAATATCCTCAGCCGTGAAGACTGAAGCAAAGAATTCATTTAGTTTTTCTGCAATGACTTTATCGTCTTTAAGTGCTCCTTTTGTATGTCGATCGTCCAGGGGGCCCACTGGTTGTTTAGCAAGCTTCCTGCTTCTGATGTACTTAAAAAACATTTTGTTATTACCTTTTGAGTTTTTGGCTAGGTGTTCTTCAAACTCCTTTTTTGGCTTTTCTTATTACATTTTTACATTTAATTTGGCAGTATTTATGCTCCTTTCTATTTACCTCACTAGGATTTGACTCCCACTTTTTAAAAGATGCCTTTTTATCTCTCACTGCTTCTTTTACATGGTTGTTAAGCCAAGGTGGCTCTTTTTTAGTTCTTTTACTGTTTTTTAAAATTTGGGGTATACATTTAAGTTGAGCCTCTATTATGGTGTCTTTGAAAAGCGTTCATGCAGCTTGCAGGGATTTCGCTCTAGTCACTGTACCTTTAAATTTCTGATTAACTAACCTCCTCATTTTTGCATAGTTCCCCTTTCTGAAATTAAATGCCACAGTGTTGGGCTGTTGTGGTGTTCTTCCCACCACAGGAATGTTAAATGTTGTTATACTGTGGTCACTATTTCCAAGCGGTCCTGTTAGAGTTACCTCTTGGACCAGATCCTGCGCTCCACTCAGGACTAGATCGAAAGTTGCCTCTTCCCTTGTGGGTTCCTGTACCAGCTGCTCCAAGACGTAGTCATTTAAAGTATCAGAAATTTTGTCTCTGCATTTCGTCCTGAGGTGACATGTACCCAGTCAATATGGGGATAATTGAAATACCCCGCTATTATTGCGTTTTTATTTTGATAGCCTCTCTAATCTCCCTTAGCATTTCATCGTCACTATCACTGTCCAGGTCAGGTGGTCGATAATAGATCCCTACTATTATATTCTTATTAGAGCATGGAATTACTATCCATAGAGATTCTATGGAACATGTGCATTCATTTAAGATTTTTATTTCATTTGATTCTACATTTTCTTTCACAGATAGTGCCACTTCCTCCCACCCCGCCACATGACCTGTTCTGTCCTTCCGATTTATTCTGTATCCCAGAATGATTGTGTCCCATTGATTGTCCTCACTCCACCAGGTTTCTATGATGCCTATTATATCAATATCCTCCTTTAACAAGAGGCACTCTAGTTCACCCATCTTATTATTTAGACTTCTAGCATTTGTGTACAAGCACTTTAAAAACTTGTCAATGCTTATTTCGTCAAAGCTAAAGTTCTCTGGGGAATTGAAGAGTGCATGTTGATGAAATCCTGCAATCTTTGTTGCTTTATTCCTTCTGTTTGCAACTTTTGTTGCTTTGTTTTTTCTGTTCGTTCTCCTCTGGCACTAGTTTCCTTCTGATACTATGTCATATTGTTGTTGCTGGAGTCCCCATTCTAGCTGATGTATAAGAGTCAATTTGTTTCAGTGTCTTCTTGTGAAAATGTAAACAGATGAGGGATTCGCAGATGTCCACAACCTTCTTTCTTCTCCCATGCTTCTCTTTGGCTTTTTCTGTTTTGTTATTCTCAATGGCTTTAACTGCAGACCAATAGGTCAGCCACCATCCTGATCTATCAGGAGCAGCAGCTTCTTCTCGACGGGAGGTTGCAGGGCTGCTACTAGCAGGTCAGGGTTCTGTATCAGATATAGACTTATTACAGATGTTACTTCTCAGAGATATACACACCAGATGCGTTCACTGTATGATCCTTTAGTGCTCTGCCAGTGCTCTTAAGCTAACTAATGTTAGCTTAAGTAAGGTATGTTACACACACCACCATCTAGTGGCTGAACAGTATAATACAGACTAACACGGCTGTTACTCTGAAACCCGTATAATATAGTTTAGCATTCCCTGACAACTTTATATTCATCCTGAATGCAAGGTGGTGATTATGCCCAAGCCATAACAAAGAGGTTTAACCCAACCCACAATGACACAACATCCATCAGAGTTTATTTGCTAACATAGGGAAATTTTCAAAGCACAACGGACTGATAAGGGTAACATTTTCCAAAGTGCCTGAGTGACTTGGTACCATTGACTTTCACTGGGGTCTAAGCCCCTAATTGCCGAACTCACTTTTAAAAATGGAACTTGGGCTTCTAAATCACTCCAACACTTTTGAAATTTGTACCTTATGTGCCTTAGTACCATTGACAGTCAATGGGAATGGATGCCTAACTCCCATTTGTGCCTTTGAAAATTTCCTCCTTTATAATTAAGTTTATATATGTACAATAAAATACATACACAAACATGCTGTTACATATATCATATGGGGCAGACTGTGAACCAGCCTAATACAGCAATGCAAGGAGTTCTTTTCCACCTTACGTGGCCATGTTAACATTCCCTGCAGTGTGGCTCAAGTGCAGAAAGGTGAGCAAAGGCTGTGCACATACTACTACTCTCTCTACTCTTGGCAGATAGTTGGGGGTGGGGCACTTGGCTTTGCCCTCCTTCCAATGTGCTGGTTAGCTGAGCAGTAACAAGGGGGCAAGTAAACTACACTTTTTTTTCAGGGCTTGAGTAAGTTACTTCCCGACTGGAGCAAGGGACAAGCTGAGAAAGAGTTGTGACTCTGAATCACAACTAATTACCAACTTTCTCCCTGGGGCAATACAGCTATGAACTGCAGCATACTCAGGGCTGGGCCTAAAGGCTCATTTTATCACATATATGATATTTTACTGTACCATTTTCACTGTATTACAACTTTCTGAAAAATCCTCCTTTAGGGCTAAGTTCTTATATGCTTAGCTTCTTTGCCAATTTTTGTGGAAAGCTTGCAGAAAACCCCTCAGCCATTTCTGAGTTAAAGGTAAGTGGAAAAAAAATCTCTTTTCAAAAATCTTTTTTTAAAACAAAGATTTTTTTTTTGCTCAACAATGGCTGAAGAAATATACTCCAAACTTGACATGTGCCTGGCCCTTCATGAGAAAGAGTCTTTTTGATACATTTTGAAAATATAAATGATATATTATTGAAAAATCACTTCTCAGCATGTTCGGTGGACATCTGGTAAGATTCTAGAAATCTAACAAAGCTTCACCTCCCAGTATTGCATTACAAGGGCAAGGAGAATCTCCCCTTTCCTCCTGTCCAGCCTGTCACATGCAGAGATTGCTGCTAGACAGGAGAAAGACTACTGCCTGAGAAAGACTTTAGGGTCTAATTGATAACATTTTTTAGTAAAATTACCCCAAAACATTAATACCATGTATAGGAAAAAACAAACAAAAGAAAAGACTGACTGAAAACTGAAATATTTTGATTCATAAAAGTGCTACATCACCTCATGAGAATTTTAGTTCAGGCACCTTAGGCTGTCATTCTGGTCAGACTACATCTCCCATGATGCACCATATTTAAGAACAATGATGCACCCCTCCCTTCAGCAAGAACAAAACTGATGCATCATGGGAAATGTAGTTAAGCCAGAAAGCTCAGGTCATAAAGGAGAATGGAAGAATAAGACATCTAAACTACAATTCCCATGAGGCATAGTGGCAACATTGTGAACTAAAATATTTCAGTGTTAGGCCAAAATATGTAGGTTTTCAGCAACAATTTTTTGTCAAAAAGTCAAATTTTTCTGGGAAACAAGCTCCTTATTTTCTGACCCACTCTATGCACAACATGGGACTCTGCTGTTTTCTGAGGCTTTTGCCTGAAAGGGTGTGTGTTGATAGTGCAGTGGAAGAACTTTTCATAAAGCTCAGAGAGAAGACTGGTAGGGTATGTCTATGCAGTGGGAATGGGAGCAAACCTCCTACCCTAAGTCAACATAAAGCTGTGTAGAAAATGCTTTGAAGTTTTGGCTCGGGCTCTGATGCCTAGGGGTGGGGTGGGGGTGGGCTTCAGAGGCCAAGCTCCAGCCTGAGCTGCAACTTCAAAGTGCTGTCTACACATCATGAGCCCCGCTAACCCAAGTCTGTCAGCCTGGGCTTGGAAGCTCACTCCTGCTCGCTGCACAAAGCTGTGCAAACATACCTGTGCAGATTTGGTTCTTATCTTGCCCAAACCAGTCCACCTACTCATAAATGTAATACACTGTACATTCGCTTTAACACTAAATAGATTATATAGAGCCTGATATCAGCTGTCAAGAATCTTGAATTATATGTGCAATAGGATGAACTATTACAGGTTTAGCTTTAAAAAAAATCCAGTTACAAGTAGGAATATATACTGTACTCACAGAAAGATAGAAATTAGAGTTGAAATAGACCCATTAGATCTAGCCTAGTCCTAACTCTCCGATCCGCTGCAGGATTATCTCCTACTGCATATTTTAGAGGGCTTTGTCCACTTTAGTATTCAATGTCCAACTTCTGACCTTTCCACCACTCCCCCTGGGAGACTATTCTACAGTCTTATATCTTACTGCCACAATTTTTTCTTACTAATATTCAGCCTAATGATTATTTTCTTAATTTCACCCATTACTCTTACTTGCTTACTGATACCACCATCTTAAATAATTCCCCCTCTCTCCCAATATTGTTATATACTATAATTTGTTAATTCTATGAGAAAGGGAAGTTTAAAAACTTACTGGCAGAGGCATCCCAAAACTTTATCGATCCATCTGCATGACTTAAAAAAAATTAAATGTTGGTTAAAACAAGATATAGCTACATATAATTTCAACCCTCAGTTACTGAAAATACAAACAGCAGAAATGAGTCACTGTATTTATTATATAATACAGTACTCAGGTGACCTTTCCATCATTCTTACAGTGTAGTCTAACCTTGAAGTTAACTATTACATTGCAATGATGCAATATATATCTATATTAGAAGGGCAATTAATTCAATGTAAATAGACTAAATCAGTTTAATTGATTTGTAGTGTACACACATACCAAAAGAAATACACATTGACCGTATGTTACTACAGTTATTGTTACTAAACAAGTGACTGTTGTCTAGGATTTTGCATAATAATAATTTTAATCCTTTATAGAAGAGAGCTCTCACACACACTTTAACAATAGTCGTTTTTAAACTGAAAAGCTCACAGATAAAAGACTTTTTAAAAAGCATTGTTAAGAGAAATTTCCAGACTTTTAATACATGACACATATATCACAGAATAGAGTCTCTGAAGTGGCCTGTAAATTAGTTTTTATTTAAAACTGTGTCATGAGAGTACTCTTCTTTTTGAAAATCACTGTTTATTTAGAGATCCATTTTATATAACCCCTGTTAGGGCCAGATTCTGCCACACTAGGTCACAGTAAAGCATTTGATATGGTACCACAAGAGAAAATATTAGTTAAATGAAAGTGGGGAGTTGTACAAGAATTGTAAGGTGGATAAGGAACTGGCTAAATGGGAGAAGGCAACAAATTGTGCTAAAAGGTGAACTATCAGACTGGAGGGAGGTTACTAATGGAGCTCCTCAAGGATCAATCTTGGGACCAATTTGATTCAATATTTTCATTAATGACCTTGGCATAAAAGGAAGGCGGGCTAATGAAATGTGCTGACGATACAAAGTTGGGAGGCATTGTCAGTACAGAGGAGGATCGGAACATTATACAGGAAGATCTGGATCACCCTGAAGATGGGAGTGATAGAAATGGGATGAAATTAAATAGTACAAAGTTCAAGGTCATGCACTTAGGGACTAATAATAAGAATATCTGCTACAAGCTGGGGGCTCATCAGTAGAAGCAATAGAGAAGGAAAAAGAACTGGGTGTGAGGGTAATTCACTGATTACTATGAGCCACAAATGTGATGTGGCTGTGGGGTAAACACAAATACGATCCCAGGATGCATCAGGTGAGGCATTTTCAATAGAGACAGAGAAGTATTAATGCCACTGTATACCGGCTCTGGTAAAACTTTGTTTGGAATACTTTGCACAGTTCTGGTCATCCATGTTCAAGAAAGATTAATTCAAACTGGGAGAGGTGCAGAGAAGAGCTGCTAGGGTTAAGGGAGGATCATGGTAATGGAATCAGGTTAATGGAGGGCTTATCTTATAAGAGAAGGCTGGAAGAGTTTGGCTCGTTTAGCTTAGCAAAAAGAAGACAGAGAGGATACGATTGCTTTCTATAAATATCTCAGAGAGCTAAACATGTAGGAGGGTAAAGAACTATTTAAGCTAAAGGACAATGTTGGCATAAAAACATATGGGTATAAACTGGCGATGAACAAATCAGGCTGAAATTTAGAAGAAGGTTTCTAACCATCAGAGGAGTGAGGTTATGAAATAGTCTCCCAATAGAAGTGATGGGGACGAACAAATTAATTAGTTTTAAGAGAGAGCCTGACAAATTTATGAGTGCAAGTGTATGATGGGGTTACTTGTGATGGTGGAGGGCAGGGTTCAACAGCCCGGGGATCACTTCCAGTTTATGTCTTATGTTCCTAAAACTCATGCTTCAGGGCTTCAGCTGCCCACCTGCAGGTGTCAGGAAGGGATTTCCTCCACTCCCACAATATATTCCTCTGAAGCATCAGAGATGGCCATGGCTGGAAATGGTACGGGATAGGCCAGTGTTCTGAGATGGCACTGAGCATTCTCCATCTCAGGTGCTTGGCTGACCAGTGTTTGCTCACATGCTCAGGGTCTAAGTGATCACCATATGTGGGTTGGGAATGAATTTTCCCCCAGGTCAGATTAGCAGCTACCCTGTAGCATTTTCACTAGGGCTGTCAAATGTTTACAAAATTAATTGTGATTAATCGCAAGATTAAAAAATTAATTGCGATTCATCAGTTTTAACTGCACTGTTAATAACAGAATACCCATTTAAATTTATTATAAATAGTTAGGATGTTTTTCTACATTTTCAAATATATTGCTTTCAATGACAACTCAGAATATAAAGTGCACAGCGCTCACTTTATATTATTATTTTTTATTACAAGTATTTGCACTGTAAAAATAGAAAAAAGAAAGTGCAATCTACAAGTTGAAGCATGTTTAGCATATCTGGCACGTAAATACTTTGCAACACCGGCTACAACAACACCATGCAAACACCTGTTCTCATTTTCAGGTGACATTGTAAATAAGAAGTGGACACCATTATCTCCATAAATGTAAACAAACTCATTTGTCTGAACAAGAAGTAGGACTGAGTGGACTTGTAGGTGCTAAAGTTTTACGTTGTTTTGTTTTTAAGTGCAGTTATTAACAAACAAAAATCTACTAGGGCTGTCAAGTGATTAAAAAAATTAATCACAATTGCTGTTGAACAATAATAGAATACCATTTATTTAAATATTTTTGGATGTTTTCTACATTTTAAAATATATTGATTTCAATTTCAATGCAGAATACAAAGTGCACAGTGCTCACTTTATATTTATTTTTATTATAAATATTTGCACTGTAAAAATAAAAAATAGTATTTTTCAATTCACCTAATATAAGTACTGTAGTGCAATCTCTTTATCATGAAAGTTGAACTTACAAATGTAGAATTATGTATTCAAAAATAAAACGTCAAACTTTAGAGCCTACAAGTCCACTCAGTCATACTTCTTGTTCAGCCAATCGCTCAGACAAAAAGTTTGTTTACATATGCAGGAGATAATGCTGCCCGCTTCTTATTCACAATGTCACCTGAAAATGAGAACAGGGGTTTGCATGGCACTGTTGTAGCTGGGGTTGCAAGATATTTACATGCCAGATGTGCTAAAGAGTCATAAGTCCCTTCATGCTTCTACCACCATTCCAGAGGACATGCATCCATGCTGATGATGGGTTCTGCTCGATAACGAGCCAAAGGAGAGTGGACCGACGCATGTTCATTTTCATCAGCTGAGTCAGATGCCACCAACAGAAGGTTGATTTTATTTTTGAGGGGTTCGGGTTCTGTAGTTTCTGCATTGGAGTGTTGCTCTTTTAAGACTGCTGAAAGCATGCTCCACACTTCATCCCTCTCAGATTTTGGAAGGCACTTCAGATTTTTAAACCTTCGGTTGAGTGCTGTAGCTATCTTTAGAAATCTCACATTGGTACCTTCTTTGCATTTTGTGAAATCTGCAGTGAAAGTGTTCTTAAAACAAACATGTGCTGGGTCATCATCTGAGACTGCTATGACATTAAATATATGGCAGAATGCAGGTAAAACACAGAGCAGGAGACATACAACTCTCCCCCAAGGAGTTCAATCACAAATTTAATAAACACATTATTTTTTAATGAGCATCATCAGCATGAAAGAATGGCCTCTGGAACAGTGGCTGAAATATGAAGGGGCATATGAATGTTCAGCATATCTGGCATGTAAATACCTTGCAATGCCAGCTTCAAAAGTGCCATGCAAACACCTGTTCTCACTTTCAGGTGACATTGTAAATAAGAAGCAGGTAGCATTAACTCCCATAAATGTAAACAAACTTGTTTTTCTTAGCGATTGGCTGAACAAGCAGTAGGACTGAGTGGACTTTTAGGCTCTAAAGTTTGACATTGTTTTATTTTTGAATGCATAATTCTACATTTGTAAGTTAAACTTCCATGATAAAGAGATTGCACTACAGTTCTTATATTAGGTAAATTGAAAAGTTTTCTAAAGTTTTACATTGTTTTGTTTTTGAGTGCAGTTATGTAACCAAAAAAAATCTACATTTATAAGTTGCACTTTCGCAATAGATTGTACTACAGTATTTCTATGAGGTGAATTGCAAAATACTATTTCTTTTATCATTTTTACAGTGCAAATATTTGTAATAAAAATAATAATATAAAGTGAGCACTGTGCACTTTATATTCTGTGTTGTAATTGAAATCAATATATTTGAAAATGTAGAAAAATATCCAAAATATTTAATAAATTTCAATTGGTAATCTATTGTGTAACAGTACGATTAAAACTGCAGCCCCATCCATACTCCACTCCAAGGCCCACTCCTGCTTCCCGCGGTCCAAGCCCAGGCTGCTCCTCTTCCCTAAAGTGGATGGGGGCTGAGGCTAGGGCAGGCTGGCAGGGGCAGCAGGGTGCTGGGTCTGCTCGATGCTCCGGGGCTGGGGGCACTAACGCGGACTGGCCAGGGTGGTCCATGGCTGGGGCTGGTGGGCCGGCAGCTGCAGTGGGGGGCTCGGGACTTCGGTGGGTAGAAGGAGCTGGGCCTCGGGCAGAAGGGGCGGGACTGGAGGCTAGCCATCCTAAGCAGGCGGTTCACACACCACCCATGCCTGTGGGCTGTAATACTTTAGTCCAATTTCAGTTGTTGGGGCTCGTGTGAGGGTGGCTGGGTGGTGGTGGTAGCCTGTGATACACAGGTGGGACTAGACCAGTGGTTCTCAAACTATGGGGCAAGACTTCCAAAGGAGGCACAGGAATGTGTCAAGGGAGGCACAAACTGTGTGTGTGTTTGTTTGGTTTTTTAAGAGCTTTGGCTGTCAGCCCTGTGTTGCTGGGGCTCGTGCAGAAGGGCCTTGCGTGGATATAGGGGACAGCCTGAGCTCCGCCACCCAAGCTCGGGCTCTCCTCCCCTCCCCCAGTTCCTCACTGGGAGGCAGTCCGAGCTCAGGCTCTCCTTCCTCACCGCAACCCTCACCTGGAGGTGGTGGGGCTCTGACTGTCAGCCCTGGGGTGGCAGCAGCAGCAGCGCAGAAATAAGGGTGGCAATGGGGCACTAAGTCAGCTGTGAAAAGTGATATTGACACTTCTGTGCTGCTGGTGGCATATTGTTGCCTTTAGAGCTGGGTGGCTAGTATACGTACGTGGGGAGGAGGGGCGTAAACTTCATTGCACTGCAACCCCCTTCTGAGAACAAAAATTACGACACAACCCCATGAGGAGGGACTAAAACCTGAGCACACCCGAGCCCTGCCGCCCCGGGTTGGGGGGCCAAAGCCAAAGCCCAAGGGCTTCAGCCCCAGGCGGGGGGCCTTTAACCTGAGCCCTGCCACCCAGGACTGAAGCCCTCGGCCCCAGGAGGTGGGGCTTGAGCTTTGGCCCCGGATTCCAGCAAGTCTAACACCAGCCCTGGCGACCCCATTAAAATGGAGTCGTGACCCACTTTGGGGTCCCGACCCACAGTTTGAGAACTGCTGGACTAGATGATATTGTGGCCCCATATGACTTTGAAATTGTATTTGAAGAAATATCGCCTTACAAACAGTTATCCAACATTTATGCTAGTTCGTGAAACAAAGTTCAACATATTCCAATACAGTCATATTTGTGTCTTAATCAATTACAAATTTAAGAGATTAATCATATCCCTGGTAGAGCTGTTTTTGTTCTTTGGCAATTCTAAAAAAGTGGGGAAAAAAATCATTTTGGATCAAACGGAAAATGAAATTTTCAAAACTGTCAGCAAATCAAAAAGTAAAATAAAATCATTTTGGTTTCAATGAAACAGTTTGTTGACCTGAAATGAAACGCTTTAGTTTGGTTTCAAGCATTTTTTTAAAGTTTTTGATTTTTTTAATAAAAGTAAATTATGAAACAAAAAGTCATTTTGAACCAAAAAACCTAAAGATATTGTTTTTAAAATGTTGAAATGAATTTTGGATTTTTTAAAGGTTTTTCATACCAAACCAATGTGGTGAAACCGACATGAATTCACAAAACATTTTGGTGTCACCGACTCTACATTTTTCATTGAAAAAATGTTTTGTACAAAAAATTTTGCCCAGCTCTAATCCTTAGTTCTTCATAACTATGTCTATAAGAAAATGTCTGGCTATCAAGCT
Source organism: Natator depressus (assembly GCF_965152275.1). Lineage (NCBI taxonomy): Eukaryota > Metazoa > Chordata > Testudines > Cheloniidae > Natator > Natator depressus. Next base: position 203,653,144 of record NC_134234.1, on the reverse strand, counting down.
GCTTATCTTGGTAAAATATGCGATTTTGTAGCAGTTAGTACAAACCAATTCACATCCAAACTTATGCTTTGTAATTAACATTCTATGGATAAATAAAACAGGCAATTAAAAAGTGAATTATCAGTAGGAGAAAAATGATGAGTAACCCCAATATGGACAAAATTCATACTTCTACATGGGTGGCATTTCTCAATAAATAAAACTTATTCCAAGAGTTGGTAGTCATGATGAGTGCTTAAAACCACAGAACACTTTAATACTGTAAATATTTCTCCACTCACGCATCTGAGTCATCCAGAATTTTTCCTGAGTCTGTCACTGAAATGTGATTCCCTGCCCCCTCCACCCTCTTCTACTGCAGGGCTGTGTATTACAGACACAATCTAGCTTGAAAGGTAAAATTCACACCAATGCACAGCACTCAAACAAATTATGGGAGATTAACACTAAATGGGTTCCATCGCCAATCCAGCCACAGTGCCCCCAATAAACCACAAAACCACCCCTGCAGAAATGCTTGTGGTACTCTTGGCTCTCTGCCCTTCTAATGCTATTTCTTCCTCCCTAATACCCACTAAAGACTACAGCACTCTCTTGCATTGGCCACACCTTCCCGGGGATATTTAGATCCCTTCTTCAGGGGTATACGGGACCCTTACTGGCTTGCAGTCTCAGTCCATGGTTCCTATCCTTGAGCTAGGGTTGCCAACCCTCCAGGATCATCTTGGAGTCTCCAAGAATTAAAGATTAATATTAAATTAACTATTACGTCATGTATTAAACCTCCAGAAATATGTCCAACCAGAATTGGTAACCCTATCTTGAGCACAAGGCTCTATATTCTACTTAAGACTTTATTATTGAGCTTAAGTGCTGCATAAGTACTTCTGTAGGCCCTCTGGACTGGGGGGGAATTTCACCCTAAAAGAAATATAAATTTCTGTTATGTAATGGAGTTAGAGTGTTCATATTCAGATGCCCTAGTCAGCCACCTATATTGTGAGATGGGTAGGGCTGACCTATAGATGTACATCATTAAAAGTTCAAGATATTAACGTTTGTAAAAGCACAAACCTTCTGTTGTGTTCTTACCCTGTAATAATAATTTCAGGATATGTCTGTGTTCCTAGGTTCCATGCTCCCCCACTGACTGGCCATTCCTAAACACAATTACAAGAGTTCACAGAAAAGAGTTATTTCTTATGGTCCTGTGGACTGCACATTTTTAAATGAATAACATCATAACAAATTATACCTAATTTATAAAAATGAAGCAAGGTTGTAACATTATCTTGATCATTTTTAAATACATTTATGTAGATGCAACTTCTAATTTATTGTTTATAATATTATCTGTCCTAAAAGCATAGAGATTTTTAAAACAATCATTAAATATTTGTGTGGTCTAGTGGAAGGTTCTGAATTAACAGCTTTTCAGACTGAAATTCTTTATAATAAGGGATGGAGGAAGGAATAATAAACAATCAACTGATCCTTCTATTGGATTCACACAGGCTGACCCCTGGGGCTTCAACAGGTCTCTGCATAGGCATAACAGTCTTCTTGCGAGGATCCAAATGCAGGATTGGGGCCTTAGATTAGACAAAATGCAGCTGTGCAAACTTTTGAACACTGCTTTGTCAATGTGCCTCAATCATAAGAATATAAGAATATAATAATGGCCCTACTGGGTCAGACCAAAGGTCCATCTAGCCCAGTATCCTGTCTTCCGACTGTGGCCAGTGCCAGGTGCCTTAGAGGGAATGAACAGAAGAGGTAATCATCAACTGATCCATCCCCCGTCACTCATTCCCAGCTTCTGGCAAACAGAGACTAGGGACCCCATTCCTGTTCTTCCTGGCTAATAGCCATTGATGGACCTATCCTCCATGAATTTATCTAGTTCTTTTTTGAACCCTGTTATAGTCTTGGCCTTCGCAACATCCTCCAGCAAGGAGTTCTAGAGGCTGACTGTGCGCTCTGTGAAGAAATACTTCCTTTTATATGTTTTAAACCTGCTGCCTATTAATTTCATTTGGTGACCCCCTAGTTCTTCTGTTACGAGAAGTAGTAAACAACACTTCCTTATCTACTTTCTCTACACCAGTCATGATTTTATAGACCTCAATCATATCTCCCCTTAGCCATCTCTTTTCCAAGCTGAAAAGTCCCAGTCTTATTAATCTCTCCTCATACGGAAGGCGTTCCATACCCCAATAATTTTGTTGTCCTTTTCTGAACCTTTTCCAATTCCAATATATCTTTTTTGAGATGAGGCGACCACATCTGCAAACAGAATTCAAGATGTGGGCATACCATGGATTTATATCAAGGCGACATGATATTTTCTGTCCTATTATCTATCCCTTTCTTAATTATTCTCAGTATTCTGTGCGCTTTTTTGACTGCCGTTGCACATTAAGTGGATGTTTTCAGAGAACTATCCACAATGACTCCAAGATCTCTTTTTTGAGTGGTAACAGCTAATTTAGACCCCATCATTTTATATGTATAGTTGGGATTATGTTTTCCAATATGCATTACTTTGCACTTTGAGTTAATCAACAAAAGCCTTCACTGAGATAACGAGCTATAGGGATGGGAGGAGAATTCAGCCTCCAAAGTCAATTCAGTTCTTGCCTTCTTTGCTAAGGCAGCATATAATCTTCAAGACCATAAAGAGGACTGTCTTGATCATGATCATGATTCCTGCACATCCCAGTTTCCATGGGAAAGGAAGACAATGTCTTCCCAGTCAAGCTCCCGTAGGAGTTCAAGAAAAAGAAGGCAAGACAGCTGCACCCAGTTACCAGAAATATATGTATTCCTGGTTAAAAACTATTTTAAAATGGAGTTAGGATTAAAAGCACATATCAGTAATTTAAGGGTTAAAACATTACAGAGGTGTTGTAATTAGTCCCAAACCAAGTGCTATAAATCCAGGAAATTCTGAGTTACGGTTAAACTTAAAAGAAACCATCACATGTTGAGGTATGGAAATGCAGTTTAGGGCACCTGAACAAATTTAACTCCATCCTGTAGAGAAACCATGCAATAATCATACTATTCTGACATGCATAATAATGCCTGTAGTTCCAAATTAGATTAAACTGATTTTTAAAGACACATTTGCTTTTTTCCCTCTCTCTCTCTCAAGGAGGAGAACTGGTTGCAAGGGGACTAGGGTTGTGGGAGCTTCTTGCCTAGGGAACAGAGAGACGAGTATAGAAATGGAAAGTCATGAACTTGGGGTATTGATTGGTAGGGACAGGACTGCCCAGGGCTTTGCTTATAAATAACTGGGGCTCTAACTATGCTCTTCCCTCGCCTGCTCAACTGCTCCCAGGGAGGATGGAATTAGTGTGTGTGTGTGTGTGTGTGTGTGTGTGTGTGTGAGAGAGAGAGAGAGAGAGAGATAAAGGTAAGTGTGTGTGTATGTGAGAGAGAGAGAGGGTGTGTGTGTGAGAGAGAGAGAGAAAGAGAAAGGTGTGTGTGTGTGTGTGTGTGTGTGTGTGTGAGAGAGAGAGAGAGGGGTGTGTGTGAGAGAGTGAGTGTGGGGGGGAAGGTGTGCTGAATGAGCGAAGATGTACGTACAGTACAGATGCCTGGAAAATGGCTGGGTGTGTGTACTGATCATCCTGGCTGATGTGGAATGGATGGGTGTGGAGTGGGGGGATGGATGTGCAGAATGAGCAGATGGGCAAGTGTGGAATGAATGGAGGTAGGTGGTGAAGTGTCTGGGGAGTTGTGTGTGTGTGGGTAGAAACGAACTGGAGTAAGTGACTGGAAGAATTAATTCAGGATGTGGGTGTGAGTAGGAAAAATTGGCAACATGACAAATTTATTTAGAGTTATACAAATGCATTTATATTTATGTACATTTATGCAAATATATGTAAATCAGAATGTACTTTTTTTAAATGGTGGCAATAATGGCTAAAAAAATATCATTAATCTTAAAAACAAAAATTTGCAAATGCAGACAATGCATCAGGTTTCTGTGAGTTTTAACCACATGGGAAGTTCGGAGGGTTCGTGTTGTTTCATTACTGAAAACAGCAGAGACGAAAAAACAGTCTGATACCAGGAGCTAAATTTCTTAAAGGACCCATTTTGAATAAATTTTACCTCAAACTAATTAACAGATTTACTTGCAAATTCTCAGAAAGGACCCATGATCCTGCAAGGAGGTCTGCAAGGATGGAACATACTCTCTCATGGTACCCCGCTGAAGTCAGTGGAGCATCATGTGGGAACAGGGATCCAAGTGCCTACATAGAACCAATTGCAGCATCAGAGCCCAATTGACTTTACTCAGATGAGAGTGAAATTTTCTGTGCATGCATGCTGTCAAATGCACAGAGTAAACAAACTGAAAAAATAGTGAAAAATCTTTTCCCCGATAACATCTTTCAGTTATAATAATCTCAGATATTACTTGTAACTACAATAAAGGAAAAAATTTGAGATAGAAATATGAGTTTCAAGTTGGTGATATCCCTTTACCTTATTTTAATATGAGTATTAATGTGAGAAGACACACAATGAAAATCATTTTCCAGAAGATTATTTACACAGTTTAGATTTTTACAATTAAACTCTCTTCATAAATAAAATGTACTTTTTTTTACCTTATTGCTGTATCCTTGCTTTTTATGTTTAGCTCCTACAGAATACAACACGGGAATCAAATCTGGAGGACAATCAGCAAAATATTCTGTGCAGGTAACTGGTGACTCATGAATGTCAATGGGATAAGGATTTTCAAAGATTGGAAAACTAATGGAGGAAGACAATTTATTAGTATCATTGTGACATATGAAGTAATATTAGATTTTCTTAAATATTAAAGTATACAAAACAAAAGCAAATTTATCTAAATTAAAACTATCATTATTCATAATACATCCTATTTTCCTTATTTCATATTTTCTTTAAAACACATTTATTGTTTTTAATCCCAAGAATAAAATTTACAGTCAGCCAATAAAGGTGACAAAATTAAGGTACCATAACTGCAGTCCTTTCTCTTGTCAGTTTTTAGTCACATAAGTAGTCCTGCTAAAGTCAATGGGACTACTTGTGTGAGTAAAGGTTTGCAGGATTAGGTTCTAATTTTTCCCCACATCTCTAGAATCTTCCCTATAAAACATAAATATTACATATGTTTTCTGAATGCTAGAATCAATAACATATGATTTATATTACAATTAGAATCAAAGAATCATAGAATATCAGGGTTGGAAGGGACCTCAGGAGGTCATTTATTTCAACTCCCTGCTCAAAGCAGGACCAATCACCAACTAAATCATCCCAGCCAGGCTTTGTCAAGCCTGACTTTAAAAACCTCTAAGGAAGGAGATTCCACCACCTCCCTAGGTAACCCATTCCAGTGCTTCTCCACCCTTCTAGTGAAAAAGTTTTTCCTAATATCCAACCTAAACCTCCCCCACTGCAACTTGAGACCATTACTCCTTGTTCTGTCATCTGCTATCACGGAGAACAGTCTAGATCCATCCTCTTTGGAACCCCCTTTCAGGTAGTTGAAAGCAGCTATCAAATCCCCCCTCATTCTTCTTTTCTGCAGACTAAATAATCCCAGTTCCTTCAGCCTCTCCTCATAAGTCACGTGTTCCAGGCCCCTAATAATTTTTGTTGCCCTCAGCTGGACTCTTTCCAATTTTTCCACATCCTTCTTATAGTGTGGGGCCCAAAACTGGACACAGTACTCCAGGTGAGGCCTCACCAATGTCGAATAGAGGGGAATGATCACATCCCTCCATCTGCTGGCAATGCTCCTACTTATACAAAATGCCATTAGCCTTTTTGACAACAAGGACACACTGTTGACTCATATCCAGCTTCTTGTCCACTGAAACCCCTAGGTCCTTTTCTGCAGAACTGCTGCCTAGACACTCGGTCCCTAGTCTGTACTTGTCCTTGTTGAACCTCATCAGATTTCTTTTGGCCCAATCCTCTAATTTGTCTAGGTCCCTCTGTATCCTATTCATACCCTCCAGTGTATCTACCACTCCTCCCAGTTTAGTGTCATCTGCAAACTTGCTGAGGGTGCACTCCATGCCATCCTCCAGATCATTAATGAAGCTATTGAACAAAACTGGCCCCAGGACCAACCCTTGGGGCACTCCACTTGATACTGGCTGCCAACTTAAAGACAAGAATTGTCCATAAAATTATGCTGTAGACATACTGTATTAGTAACCATGTCTCATAATAAACAATTTTACTCAATTTGACAGTGGAATATTAATTCTCCATGGTTTGTACTGTTGAAGCAATTGCAGCCAAGTCAGCCCTCAATTTAATTGCTGTTCACTTGTATTAGCTTTATCTGTCAAGATAAGGAGTAATGCCTCACACTTAGAGCAACAATAAGCATAGAATGTCATTCATAAATGAAAAATGCACAAGGAGAGGTTACTTACCTTGTTCAGTAACTGGAGTTCTTCAAAATGTTTTGTCCCTATGGGTGCTCCATGTGAGGATGTCTGTGTGCCCATGCACTCTTGATTAGAGATATTTCTGCTAGTAGTTCCTGTGGGCTTGCACTGCAGGCCTCCTCATGCTCCGGGGTATGAGAGAATATAGGGAGGAGCAGACCTGTGCCACTCCAGTTCCTCTCAACCTCAGAGCATGGTAAATCTCTGAAGCAGGAGGAAAAAGAGGGTGGGTAGTAGAGCACTCATAGGGACAAAACATCTCAAAGAACTCCAGTTACTGTACAAGGTAATGTCTCCTCCTTCTTTGAGTTAATGGCCCTGTGGGTGCTCCACATGAACATAAGAATGACCTTACTGGGTCAGACCAATGGTCCATCTAGCCCAGTTTCCTGTCTTCTGACAGTGGCCAATGCCAAATGCTTTAGAGGGAATGAACAGAACAGGATAATTATCTAGTGATCCAATCCCTGTCATCCAGTTCCAGCATCCCAATATGAGGAGACTCCTGAATAGTACCTTAATGTGGAAGAAAGTGCTGAAGAGATGGACCCAGTATGGAGTATAGAACACCTTCACCAAAGACTGCGTTTGCACTGGAGGCATGAAGTTGGGCATAATGCTGTGAAAACATGAAATGGAGTACCAGCTGGCTGCCTTTCAAATGTCCTTGATGGGTACATTCCTAAGGAGGGCAACGGAAACAGATTGAGATCTGGTAGAGTCAGCAATGACTCTAGGAGGGGATTGCATCCCAGAGGACTCATAGCAATGCAAAGTGCACTCCAATACTCAGTTAGTTAGTTTCTCTTGGCAAAGGAAACAAAGAGTCTGGGGGGATACCCCGAAGGGTTTAGTTCTGTAAAGAGTAAAAGCTGGGGCTCATCTTATGTCCAGTATATGGAGACTCATCGCTTCTCTGGATGAGTGGGTTTTGGGGTAAAATACCAGCAGGTGAATATCCTGAGTGGTGTGGTACTCTGATGACACTTCAGGGAGGAAGTGAGGGTGGTGACGCAACATAACTTTGTCTGGATAAATTGTAATATGGAGGGTCAGCCATGAGAGCTACTAGTTCCCATCTTTCTGGCTGAGGTGATTGTTACAAGAAACAAAATCTTGAAGGACAGATGGAATAGCAAGTAGGTTGCCATAGGCTCAAAGGGAGGTCCTTTTAATGTGTTAAGTGCTAAATTATGGTGCCAGTGTGGGGTAGGGTCCCACACTGGATGGAACAGATTAAGGAGGCCCTTTAAGGAATCTTGTTGTTCTAGGATGTGCAAGACAAAGACACCCTTGACTGGTGGGTGGAATGCTGCAATGACAGATAAATGAATCTTAACAGAGTTCAGGGAAAGACCCAGAGATTTGAAGGTTAGTGCCTAGTCGAAGATGTATGCCTGGGGAGAATTGGCAGGAGATACAGAATGTTGGGTGCACCAGACTTCTACTTCTGCTGGTAAATCCTTCATGTAGTACGTTTCCTGCTATTTAACAGAAACAACTGGACTTCAGGAGAACATTCCTGCTCTACATCCAAGAACTACCAAGAAGTCAAGACTGGCTAGATTGTCATGTAGTACATTGTCATGTAACCTTCATGTAGTAGGTTTCCTGCTATTTAACAGAAACAACTGGACTTCAGGAGAACATTCCTGCTCTACATCCAAGAACTACCAAGAAGTCAAGACTGGCTAGATTGTCGGGCTCAACGGGTAGTGATCAATGGCTCCATGTCTAGTTGGCAGCCGGTGTCAAGTGGAGTGCCCCAGGGGTCGGTCCTGGGGCCAGTTTTGTTCAATATCTTCATAAATGATCTGGAGGATGGTGTGGATTGCACTCTCAGCAAATTTGCAGATGATACTAAACTGGGAGGAGTGGTAGATACGCTGGAGGGGAGGGATAGGATACAGAAGGACCTAGACAAATTGGAGGATTGGGCCAAAAGAAATCTGATGAGGTTCAATAAGGATAAGTGCAGGGTCCTGCACTTCGGATGGAAGAATCCAATGCACCGCTACAGACTAGGGACCGAATGGCTAGGCAGCAGTTCTGCGGAAAAGGACCTAGGGGTGACAGTGGACGAGAAGCTGGATATGAGTCAACAGTGTGCCCTTGTTGCCAAGAAGGCCAATGGCATTTTGGGATGTATAAGTAGGGGCATAGCGAGCAGATCGAGGGATGTGATCGTTCCCCTCTATTCGACATTGGTGAGGCCTCATCTGGAGTACTGTGTCCAGTTTTGGGCCCCACACTACAAGAAGGATGTGGATAAATTGGAGAGAGTCCAGCGAAGGGCAACAAAAATGATTAGGGGTCTAGAGCACATGACTTATGAAGAGAGGCTGAGGGAGCTGGGATTGTTTAGTCTGCAGAAGAGAAGAATGAGGGGGGATTTGATAGCTGCTTTCAACTACCTGAAAGGGGGTTCCAAAGAGGATGGCTCTAGACTGTTCTCAATGGTAGCAGATGACAGAACGAGGAGTAATGGTCTCAAGTTGCAATGGGGGAGGTTTAGATTGGATATTAGGAAAAACTTTTTCACTAAGAGGGTGGTGAAACACTGGAATGCGTTACCTAGGGAGGTGGTAGAATCTCCTTCCTTAGAGGTTTTTAAGGTCAGGCTTGACAAAGCCCTGGCTGGGATGATTTAACTGGGAATTGGTCCTGCTTCGAGCAGGGGGTTGGACTAGATGACCTTCTGGGGTCCCTTCCAACCCTGATATTCTATGATTCTATGATTCTATAAGACCTGAGAGGCAGGGCTGATCGGTTGGAGTGGGTTATGGAGCCTGATTCCTGGATCAGGAGGTCTGTCATCAGGGGAAGGTGCAGAGGTGGACATGTCATCAGATGGGTCAGGATTAGGAACCACACCTGTCTCCGCCATTTGGGAGCTATGAAAATGATAACTGTTTTTTTTTCTTGCTTCAGTTTGAGCAGGGCTTTGTGGATCGGTGGAGTTTGAGGGAATGTGTATAACAGACCTGGGTGCCAAGAGGCAAGGATAATGTCTTCCAGGGAGTTGTGCCATGTTCCCCACTTGATAAGCAGCATTTTGAGTTGGAAGGCGCGGAAGATGCCATGTAAGACAGATTTCTTGAAAGACAACATTGGTCAGCTCCCACTTGTGGTCTTGATGGAAAATTCAGCTCAGTGAATCTGTGATGGCGTTCTGTGATTCCAGCAAAGAGATCACTGAGATATCTATTTCCTGGGCTAAGCACCAGTTCCATAGCATCACCAACTCTTCGCATAAAGATTGTGATTTTGCTCCTCCTGGGCAGTTTATATAGTACATTGTTGCTCAGTTGTCCAACATCACTCTGACTGATTGGAGATAGCTGAGAGGTAGGAAGTGAAGACAGGGCACTGATGTGTAGTGACAACTCTTGAGGAGTCCACCTGCCTTGGGCAGTATGATCTTGTAGTTAAGCACCCCATCCTAGAAGTCAGGAGCCTGTAGCGATGATGTGTGTGGCAGGTAGACATGAGAAGGCAGTTCCCATGCAGACTTTTTGAAGGTCCTTTCACCAATTGAGGGAGTGGAGTACAATCCATGGGACTAACACCTCTGTGGACAGCACTTCGTTGTTGGGAGTGTAGGATGTCTTGCGCCAGGCTTGAAGACACTGGCAGTGCAATCTTGCATGGGGGGTTACAGACGTGCAGGCCATCATGTGTCCCAGGAGCTGAAGACACGCCCTTGCCACGGTTTGTGGGCTCTGCTGCAATGTGGAGATCATGTTAGACATCATGGTGAATCTGTCTGCAAGTAGGGACACCCTGACCACCATAGAGTCTAAGGTGGCCCCAATACAGCTGCACAGGTATCAGGGTTGATTTGTCTATGTTGAGGTGAAGGCCTAGGCAGTGGAATAGAGCTAGGGCCTTCTGAGTGTCAGACTGAACTTCAAGAAAAGAATGGCACTTGAGGAGTCAGTCATCCAGATAGGTAAAAATGACTATTCCCAAATGCCGACTGTGGGCCGTGACAATGGTGGTGACCTTTGTAAAGACCGTTGGGGCTGTCGATAGGCTGAAAGACAGGAGAATGTACTGGCAATGGTCGGCACTTACTTTAGACCTGAGGAAGCACTGGTGCAGTGGGTTTATGGCTGCATGAAAATAGGCATCCTGAAGAGATCAATGAACCAGTCCCTGGGATCTAACAACAGAATGATTGTTATAAGCTCTCTGTAATAAGAGCTTGAAACTGCTCTCTTGGCCCGAGGCAAAAACTCAATAAAGTAAGAAAATTTACTATAGTTGGTTAAGTCATATTTTGCCATCAGGACTTGGTAGTTGGTGACTCGGAACTGAAGAGAGGCTGATGAGTGGCTCTTAAGCCCCAGGAGGTCCAGATGCATATGCTTGTTATCAGATGGTGCTAATTTGAAGTGATGTTTCCTACTCTTTCATTGGCAGCATCAACAACAAGAAAGTTAGGGGTGGGATGAGCAAACAAGTACTCCATAATGTGAAGGTCCTTTGAGAGAGGAATCTTAAAGGTACCATTGAGTCCAGGGAGTGTTCCTCTCAATGAAATAAGTTTAGCAATATTGGAGGTGGTACCAGAGAATGCCCCAGTCATTCTCGAGAGGGCTGGCTGCCAGTGGATGGTACTAGGTAAGATTACTTCTTTGAAGAGTCCTTAGTCTTGAATAAGTCCTTCTATCTGTAAGAGTCCAATCTTGGTTCTAATGGGTCCATACCTTGAGACTGCTCAACAGTGGGTTTCTCGGTACAGTTTCTCAGCACCTGGCTTTGTAAAAGTCTCTTTCAGCAGTGCTGGTGCATTGGTACTGTATCTGGTGGGAGCTTTATCAGTATCTGCAGCAGGACGCAAATCTCCCTACTCACAGATCTAAGTGGAGAGGAATGGGTCTCTTACATTTGGTTGTTTTCTGCAAGACTGAAGTTGTCCCCGGTTTCTAGAGGTCAGAGCTGGAGCTGATGAAGTCTCTGCAGCGGAGTCTAATGTACAGGATGGAGGGCAGAACTGACCACACAGGTCTAAGGGAGCACTCAATGAGAAGTTTCTTCCCTTAGTTTTTGCCAGTCTTTAAGCCGGAGCAGATCTTACACTTGGATGGGACGTGAGTCTTTCTAAGACAATGGAGGCAACTGGAGTGCCCATCACTGAGAAGGGACTGGTGACTGATCTGGCAGGGCTTGAATCCTGGGGTCTTGGGCATATTCTGCAAGAAAAGCCACCAGTCGAGAAGGCCAGAGAGGAAAAAGGGGGGAAGAAGTGGGGGGAGACCCCCCCATAAATTGTGCTATAAAGGTAAATTAACAGCAAAAAAACTAAAACTACATATGAAAATTAAGCATAAAAATGTGGCAGAAGAATAACTGCGTTAGCTAGATAGTAGATGCCTCAAAACTGCATCGATAACTGCAGGTGGTTGAGAGGAACTGGAGTGACGTGGGTCCACTCCTCCCTATATGCCCTTATACTGGAGCATATGAAGGCATACAGTGTAGGTGCAGACCCGCAGGCACTAATAACAGAAAAATCTTCGATTGAGAGTGCATGGGTGCACACACATCCTCACCTAGAGCACCCAATAGGGACAATAACCCAAAGAAGAAGGCCTGATTCTGATTTCACTTCCACCAGGTTTTACACTGCTGTAACTGAGTTGACTTACATAGAAAAATCAGACAAATGAATATATGCTTGCCTAGTGAAATACTGTTGAACAGGTCTGTCAGTGTTGACTGGAGAGGAGAAAGAATGAGTATTATTAGAATTCCAGGCTGGGATGCGCTGAAGATATTAATAATTTTGGAGCATCTACCGTGTGTGGACATAAGATATTACCTTAGAAAAATGGGAAAACCTGCTGGCCTATATTATCCTAGGGTAAAATTGCCTCCAGTGAATGTAAAGTTTTTATACCGGCAAAATAAAAAAGAAAAATTTGAATAGACTTTCAACATTATCAGCGATATATTTATGAAGCAGGAACAGTTTCATATAGATTTTGTACTTACTTGCTTTGTGTTAGGTCAACAACAATGAGATCTTTTTCCAATAGTACAACTACAGCATAGGGTTCTTGAAATTCTAAAAGTGAGGAATCAAGCACAAAAAACATGCAGAGCTTTCCTGTTAAGCCTTTCAACCAAGTTAGCCAAATTATATAATCCTCTCCTGAACAATTATTGTATTTTAAATAAATGATTTGAGATAGAAGTCTGAATAATAACTAAAGACAGATTTGCCAATTAGAAAGCATGGCATTTGATTAGAGTCAGACAGTGATGTAGATGGCCCACAATGACAAGTAGTTTTGGCGACGTAATTGTTGATAAACATATATAGCAAAAATAGCATGGTATAATTATAGCATGCGAACATGGTGTTGAATTAAAAGTAAAGGAGTGGAGCAGGTGACATCTGAAGGCAGCTGGGTATGTTACTCTATCACTGAATCTACTCATCACACACAGGGAGGTACCCTTGTTATAGAACTTGTGATCACAGACTGCAAAGGTTTAATGGGTATTAGATTTTTTCTGTGGGCAGTGATTGTCCAAAGCTACATTCCACCAACTCCCAATAGTGCACAGCTGTAATCTCAAATGCAAAAAGTTCACTAGATCCATTATTTTAAAATGTGAATTGGGGAGAGTTAATGAGGAGACAAAGATAACGAAGGTACACTCTGGAGGTGAAGAAAGAGATGCAGTTGTACTGCAAACAGAGTTGGGGAGGAATAGCGTGTAATGGGCTGAAAAAGAAGACAAAGATTGAAACTGCCTCCTCCCCTCCTAAATATCAAGCTGCCATTTGCAATGTAGACTGTGGTCTTCCAGCCACTCTTACACCACTTTCCTTTGTAAAAGTGAACTTTTATCTAAGTTGCCAATCACCTTGGTATCCAAATTATGATGTTCCAAGTTTGGGGTTTTTTAACAGAAATGAATTCCAGATAATAAAGGAAATAAAGTAGGAAAGAAAGAAAAAAGTTAACACAGTAAGTATAAGGCATTATTTATATACTGGGAAGTATTTTTCATAATTAAAACATGCATTGCATAAATTGGTTTATGTAGCAATATTATTGTTATGATTTTGTTGTGAGACTGCTGGAGGCATCTACTATTTTGTGATCAATTCAGGTGCAGTAGCTCTCTCTCTCACACATGGTGTGCAAGGTTGAACTCCTCAGATGGTTGAAGGCACAAGGCTGAATGAACCTGAGGAATGTATCAACTAATGCTCTTCCCTTTGTGGTTTACTATTAATGCACATCCTGTGGTAGCATATTGACACACTGGATTATGAACAATACAGGCTAACATAAAACAAAAATGTACTACTGTGAAAATCAGTAAAAGAATCCATAATATGGAAGCACCACTAAGTTTAACATAGTGAATTGGCAGCCCAGATACATTAATTCAATTATTGAAGCTTCCATTCACTAGACATTGGAAATAAATATTTGCTTTATACTAATTCAAATTATTCAACAGGGGTTTTATTTTATTAATTTACGTGCTAAATGTTTCTTCTACATTTCTGCTCACCCTCTTTTATGCTGAAGATACCAGACTTAATCTCTTATAGGTTTTTAGCTTTCCCTACCCCTTCTTAGTCTTTTCTGTTAATTTAGTCCTCAATTTAGCAGTCCATCCCTGTTCAGCAGAGCAAAACACTTCAGCACATTCTTAATTAAGCTTGTGCTTAAGTGCTTTGCTCAAAAGGGATGGATTTAATCACAAGCTTAAACACTTTGCTGATTTAAGGACTTAACGTTCATCAAAAGCACCAGAATTATAGCCATGAGACTACAAGGAGTCTGGTGGAACCTTAAAGACTAACAGATTTATTTGGGCATAAGCTTTCGTGGGTAAAACACCACTTCTTCAGATGCATGGAGTGAAAATTACAGATGCAGGCATTATATAATGACCAAGCCATGAAATTTAAGCTCTCCATTTATTTCTGAGTAGTGGCAATGTAAGCTTCCTTACATTGACTGATCAGTGTGCGTCAACTGTGACTTGGAGCTCCCCTTCCCCCCACTCCGCACCTCCCCCCACCATACCATGGTAAGAGGGGAATTCAGCCCATTCATTTCTTGATCTTTCTGCTGAGACTGCAAACAAAGGGTCCAGTTGCTGTCAATTGTGGTGTTGGTTTTTGTAACATGGAGAACTGTCCTTTGGGAACTGAGATCCCCAACTTGTTTATCATGCTGTATGGACACTAAATTCTGTGATAAGACCACTTCATATAATTTTTTAACGAATAACATTTCTCTTCTTTGACAATATTGTACTATTGTAGCTTCATACACTCACCATTTGGATATGGTGTTTCACAAAGAGTTAAAAAGTCAACTATAGGGTGATCCATTTCAAGCACCGTAATAGCTTTTCCATGCATGATGGTTAGACTTGGTCTTCGACAAGCTTTGTCATAGGATAGTCCACCAGAAAAGATTATAAATGGTTCACTGTGTCAAAAAACAAAAAGCAATAATAGATTATATAATCTCACATTTGTGTCATGCCTTTCATCCCATAGTGTTTAAAAAGAGAAAAAATGAAATTGTGGTGGTGGATTTGTATCATTAATACAGATGCAGATTTTGAAGGGTTTATTTTTGTGTGTGGAAATATTTTGAGAGACCCATAGCACTGAGAAAAGTAGGTTTATACATATACATATATTTTACATTAATTAAAAATAGGCTTTAAAATATCACATTTTGAATCTCATCATTTTCAGATCCCTCTAAAAACTACCCTTTAAAAAGTTATACATAATGAGATTTAACTGTGTAAAAATACATAATTATTTTATTAATTAAAAGAAAAACCTTATCAGTTTTTTTCAGTATAACTGAACATTTATGAACAATGGGTAACAATGGATAGCTTGTTATATGTCATCTACTTCCATATTTGAAGCTGCATTTGGAAGTCTTTATGTGGGCTCTTGAGCTGTCTGAACACTTTCATGAAGATCCTGTCCTTGGTCATAGTAGCCATTCCTTTGTTGAACATCCTCTTCTATAAAACAAGGATTTTTGTGGAAGTAACCAACTAATCCAACTGGACACTTTGACAGAGATCAGGTTTTTCATGAAAGGAGCCATCGGTGTGTCAGAGATATTATCTAAATCTATAAACTGGGGAATTAATACACAAAAACACTACAGTATGTGTAAGTTAAGATTGATCTATGCAGACATAACTAATGCAAAATCTCAAAACCAAAAGAAGTTAAAAACATCCAGCAGTCCATACTCCTCCCATCCAGAGACAGACCCCTCACCACTAGCACAACCACTTCAGACAACATACCACAAAGTTAATTCTACCCAAGTAGAGGTGCCAGTCCACACCTAAAACATCAAAGTAATTCAAACGTAACTGAAAAGCTCTCATGGAAAGAAAGGGAAAGAAACTTGAACTCTGGAAAGCTGCAATGCTGAAGGTTCTCAGTCTCCCATTACTAAGATATTTTATACAGAAATGCTGAATACAGAAGAAATACCACCTTTCTACTCCTACTTGGTATTGACCCGCTTAGCCATCCAAGGATTTCATTTCTGTAATACAACAGACCATTGGATACCTTAAGGAGACAGGATATTACTGTCTCAGTATAATGAGGAGACAGAACAGTGGACTAAATAAACAATGGTCTGTTCAGGTCTGGCAGAGAGAAAGCATACTAGCCTTGATAAGCACCAGAGAAAGGCCTATATATAAATAGTAAATTGGACTTTCCTGGTGCGATAATTCCTAATTTCCTATAAAGAAGAACAAATGCAGCTTTGTATGTTGTAAAAGACTCTAAATATTAAATACCTAGAAAACCTCCCAGCAAAATTTTTGAATTAAAATATTAAAAGATGCAATTGCTACTGTTAAACTATACAGTCTTTACAAAGTTCAAAACCCATTTAAAGATCTTTTCAATGCATCGACAAATATTTTTACGTCATATTGTACCTTGTTTTGTAATATGTTACTTGTCATAACATTTCTGCCTCTACACAAATTAAACAGAACAACCAGTATAAGCTAAGCAGCTCAAACTCCAACTTATATAACTGGAATCTTGTATCTGTTAGTTTTGGATTCCAAAAAGATGTTGATAGATGAAAAATTTATTGCTGGGTTGCTAAAATAATTCAGAATATAAGGAATAAAGCCAAAGATTTTGAAATAATGTACATATGATAATGATAATGTTTGCCTGCTTCTTTCTAACATAACTTTAAATAAATTTAAATAAAATAATTCTTTGTACACTTCAGTCTTAAAATACTATAAAGCAATAGAAAGATGTATTTTCTGATTCCCAAATGTAACTTTTTTCTGTGAAACTTATGAAAAGAAAAATCATTGACCTATCTAGCAAATGCCTGGTTGTCATAATGTGGTGGAGAGGTGCGTCCTTCTGTCTCAACTCGCAGAGCTGCTCATTGCGTGCTCAGTCCACACTTAGATTCCAGTCCTATGGATAGACCTCATGGTGGTTCTGTGCGGGTAGCGGGGTAAGAGGCACATCACAACAACAACAACAATGCTGTGGATGAGGCTAATTCCACCACATTCCATGCAGAAGGCATGAGATCTGTGCATGGAACTTGGGGCACAATCTGGCAGGCATTACAGAAATGCAAATAATTATATTATTATGTCCCACTAGTCCTACACGTGATATACTTAACAAGTGTATTTCAAAATTTGAAAAAACACTTGGACCTTTACATAAATTCTCACAAAGACAAAAACTTACATTTAAAATCTATTAAAGTTGCCTAAGGAGAGAGTTCTCATCACCCACACAAACCCTTAAAAGTAGGAATTATCCAGTTAAAATATTCTTCTTTCTCCTTACCCCCACCAAACATCATATTCACCATTTTCATAGACAGATAAACAACTCCCTTACACTTTTATCATGTGTAGTAACACAACACACACATCCTAATTCCCATGATTACACTATAACACAAAACCTTAATTCCAACAACAACACATGTCTTTTAGACATTCCATACCAGAATATTGTGTTCTTCTCTGATGGGTAAGTCTAAGGTCAGAGTTGAAGTTCTGCATTATAATACAATTTTAGGAAATGTTGGGAGTTACTGTATATGCTGGAGGTGTGGGTTTTTTTAAAGTGTTTTCTCTGTGGGCATTTCCTTTTTAAAAATTGTTTGTAGGAATATAGTGGAAAATATGACACATAGACCTTTTAAACCCCTTCTCAGTCAGACTCCAATTCAGGAATGTATTTAAGCATGCAATAACTTTAAGCATATGCTTGAGTCCCAATGATTTAAATGGGACTTAAGTATATGTTTAAACATGTGCTTAAGTGATTTTCTGATTTAGGGCCTAAAATTGTAATGTACATTTGCACATAGACTATTAATTGGGAAGATGACAAAGGAATATATTGAAAGTCAATTCAATGTTTTGCTTTTGCTGTTGTATACTAAATAAAAGAAACTAAATAATAAAATCAATATTATTTTCCTAAAAGAGTTGAAATACTGTATATAGTAGGAAGGATCAACCTCTGGAAGATTAAATGTGTATCAGAGAACTAAAAATGCATAGAAAAGGCCTAAAAAGCAGGGCAGTCCCATTTAATTTCATTTGCTATGTATTCTGTGATTCATTTGCTTATTATTTTAAGAGCTGCATTTTAAAAAACAAATACATAATTTTAATAATTTTTAAACAGCATAAATTAGAAACAGCAGTCCGTATCGTTCTGATACTTTACTGCAGACCATATCATTCTGAAGACACCTTTTGAAACTTGGTTTAAATGACTTCCTCAGCAGTGAAGGAAATCTATGGCCAAGGTAAGGAGCCTGGACACAATCCAGTTTTCTTGGGTCCTTTCCAGTGATCTAACCATAAGACCATCATCCAGACCAAACAGCATCTGATCATGTAATTACAGTCTGTATCATTCATCTATATGTCCAACAGTGCCTTGTAGAGAGAAGTATTCATAAGCAGCTCCATTTTACATAGAGTGTAGCCAAGCACATAGATTTGGCTTAATCTTTTCCTCAGGAGACAAAAACATACCTGCTTTTACATGTCTTGTATTCTACTTTAAGAATTGGTTTACAAGACTCAGGTTTTTTCCCATCTCTTTGAATTTTTCCTGTGGAAGGAAAGAAGGTATAAATCTTACTAAAACTTATAATTGCCACCACACTGGACAGTTCTATATATAGCACAATAATTGAACTTTAAAGTCATTGCGGATGGCAGAGTACTAATACCTATTTTGCACTGCAGTTTGGATATTAATTTTTCTGAAATAATTAGATTCCTTTTGCTCTTTTACTCAACATATTTTCTTTCTTCACAGCAAATTACCAAGATAACAAAATTCATGAAAACAGAGGTCCTATTGTCTTTTTAAATTTTGTTTTAAAACACATATGAGCTTAAATGTTGTTTCCCACAAGCAAAACAAATCAAAGATGGTCAGAGGCAGAGGGCATCAAACAAAAATCAGATACTTTGTGCTAAGACAGGCTTTTTTGAGGCCTCTGACGTAAAATGTAACATAGCTGCTAGTTGATTTTGAGAATATTCTGCAGATTAAAGAATATAGGAACCTATACAAGAAATGGCTACGAAGTAGGGACACACAGGACCAGATAAAATGAACTAATCATAGATATCTGTAAATAAAACCATCTTTTTCATTCCTTCCCTGCAATGTGTTTTTTTTTAAAGCATCTTTCTTACCATGTGGGATTGTTATCTGAAATGGTCTGCTCGGACTTTTCAAGTTCCACAGAGTCAAGCTGCCATCAGAGTGACTGCACATGAACTGCTTCCCCTCATGATGCCAGTCAACAGAATGAATAGCCTAAAGAAATGGTAGTGAGAACAGACAGAAAAAGTCATTACAGAATACATGGTTCACATTAACTAATACGGCTACATTTTAATGTATGATTTGAGGTTATCCTTATCCAATGGCATCTCAGCAATTGGGTGTCTCTTATTTGTCTGCAATCCACCACCATCAGCACTCCTTTAAAGTACTTTCACTCAGATTGCTCATCTGATCAGACAAAAGAAGCACCTTCAACTGTACACGCTAACTTAAATGTGTAGTAACTTATCTTAGTGTATATCATTCTCCACATGCACAGAGAATTGTATCTGAACAGAATTATTCAGTTTTACTGAAAACACCAGATACACCTGCAAGCTCAGGGCACTTGCTACAAGGGCAGATTCCCAGGAGTACATAGAGTTGTGAGACACCTCGCCCACCTGCCCTTAGCCTGCGGAAGTCTTGTTTGGGCCTCCTGTGGATCAGCTCCCTGAAATCATCAGCCTCTGGCAACACAAGCACTGTCTTCCATGCCTCTGCAGGCCTCACGCTCTCTGTACAGGTTAGCGATAAGCACACACCAATCTCTGGGTCCTCTGAGTGTCCTTCTGGAGTGCCCAGCCCCGATCCAATGAACACTCCAGAATTCTCAGATCCTCTATTCTCAAAGGAATAATACATCCCAGCTTGCAAGATTCATCTTAGGATCCTCACTCACTTAACACGCACCATTTAGATACAGTGATGAGCTGTCAAAATCTTAACAACCGGTTCCCTCCTCACCCCATGAGGGGGTCGTGGCCCACCCCCGCCCCCCGGGACTCCTGCCCCATCCAACCCCCCGCTTTCCTTGACGCCCTCCTTCCCGGGACCCCTGCCCCATCCAGCCCGCTCCCCTGGTCCCTGACTGCCCCCAGAACCGGGCAGAAGGGTCTCGTGGACCACTGTAGTGGGTGCCCACCCCGCCCTGCCCCTAAGAGCCAGAGGGACCTGCCGCGGGGAGAGTGGAGAGTCCCGAGGTGGAGAGTCCCGCCGGTACTTACCTGGGGCAGCTCCCAGGAAGCATCCAGCAGGTCCCTCTGGCTCCTAGGGGCGGGGTAGCGTAGCTAGGGGGGGAACAGAGGGAGCGGCCACTCCCCCACTGATCACATTAAAAGTGGCGCCTTAGGCACTGACTCCCTGGGTGCTCCAGGGCTGGAGCACCCACGGGAAGAATTTGGTGGGTGCAGAGCACCCACCGGCAGCTCCCCACCCCTTGCCTGGCCCCAGCTCACCTCCCCTCCGCCTCCTCCCCTGAACGCGCCGCCCCGCTCTGCTTCTTTGCCCCCCCCACCCCCCAGCTTCCCGCGAATCAGCTGTTCACGCGGGAAGCCTGGGAGGGCTGAGAAGCAAGCGGCGGCTTCGTGCTCAGGCCCAGGGAGGCGGAGGTGGAGCAGAGGTGAGCTGGGACAGGGGGACGCGAGGAGGGCTGCCCGCGCCGCAGCAGGTAACCCGGTGGGGGGGGGCGCGCAGGGGAACCGCTCCCTGCCCCAGCTCACCTCCACCTCCCTGGGCCTGAGCGCGAAGCCGCCGATTGCTTCTCAGCCCTCCCAGGCTTCCCGTGCCAACAGCTGATTCATGGGAAACAGGGGGGAGGGAGGGCAGAGAAGCAGAGCGGGGCGGCGCGTTCAGGGGCAGAGGCAGAGTGGAGGTGAGCTGGGGCCGGGCGGGGGGTGGGGAGCTGCCGGTGGGTGGTCTGCACCCACCAAATTCTCCCCGTGGGTGCTTCAACCCCGGAGCACCCAGGGAGTTGGTGCCTAAGGCGCCACTTTTGGCCAGTTGTTAAATTTAGAAGCCCTTTTAGAACCGGTTCTAAAAGGGCTTCTAAATTTAACAAGTTTCAGAGTAACAGCCATGTTAGTCTGTATTCGCAAAAAGAAAAGGAGTACTTGTGGCACCTTAGAGACTAACCAATTTATTTGAGCATAAGCTTTCGTGAGCTACAGCTCACTTCATCGGATGCATACTGTGGAAAATACAGAAGATGTTTTTATACACACAAACCATGAAAAAATGGGTGTTTATCACTACAAAAGGTTTTCTCTCCCCCTACCCTACTCTCCTGCTGGTAATCGCTTATCCAAAGTGATCACTCTCCTTACAATGTGTATGATAATCAAGGTGGGCCATTTCCACCACAAATCCAGGTTTTCTCGCCCCCTCCCCCCACAAACCCACTCTCCTGTTGGTAATAGCTTATCTAAAGTGATCACTCTCCTTACAATGTGTATGATAATCAAGGTGGGCCATTTCCAGCACAAATCCAGGGTTTAACAAGAACGTCTGAGGAACAGTGGGGGGGAGAGGGGGAGGAATAAATAAGGGGAAATAGGTTACTTTTTATAATGACTCAACCATTCCCAGTCTCTATTCAAGCCTAAGTTAATTGTATCCAATTTGCAAATTAATTCCAATTCAGCAGTCTCTCGTTGGAGTCTGTTTTCAAAGTTTTTTTGTTGAAGGATAGTCACTTTGAGATCAGAAATAGAGTGACCAGAGAGACTGAAGTGTTCTCCAACTGGTTTTTGAATGTTATAATTCTTGACATCTAATTTGTGTCCATTTATTCTTTTACGTAGAGACTGTCCAGTTTGACCAATGTACATGGCAGAGGGGCATTGCTGGCACATGATGGCATATATCACATTGGTGGATGTGCAGGTGAACGAGCCTTTGATAGTGTGGCTGATGTTATTAGGCCCTGTGATGGTGTCCCCTGAATAGATATGTGGGCACAGTTGGCAACGGGCTTTGTTGCAAGGATAGGTTCCTGGGTTAGTGGTTCTGTTGTGTGGTATGTGGTTGCTGGTGAGTATTTGCTTCAGGTTGGGGGGCTGTCTGTAGGCAAGGACTGGCCTGTCTCCCAAGATTTGTGAGAGTGACGGGTCGTCCTTCAGGATAGGTTGTAGATCCTTGATAATGCGTTGGAGAGGTTTTAGTTGGGGCCTGAAGGTGACGGCTAGTGGCGTTCTGTAATTTTGTGTGTATAAAAACATCTTCTGTATTTTCCACAGTATGCATCCGATGAAGTGAGCTGTAGCTCACGAAAGCTTATGCTCAAATAAATTGGTTAGTCTCTAAGGTGCCACAAGTACTCCTTTAAATTTAACAACCGGTTCCAGCGAACTGGTGCAAACCAGCTCCAGCTCACCACTGTTTAGATATACATATAGTGAAAGCAAGAATAAGATTTCTATCAAAGAACAGAGAGGTAAGTGATAGTGAGTGAGAATATTGGAAACAAATGGTACATATAAAACAAAATCACAACACTCTTTCTAAAACTAAACTTAACTACCAAGGCATTCCTCTGTCTTCGACAAGTTAGCTTATCCCAAGTCCTTTTCCCAGAATTTTCAACCAGGTTGGCCGAGATCCCTTTTCATAAGATCAAGCCTGCTGGCAGCTTATCCTCAAAGACTGAAGGAATAACTGGGGATTCAGCTGCACCCCAGATACAGTTTCAAAAGTTCATTGTCTTACTCATAACCAGGATAACCCTTACTGGTTTTGTTTTTTCTCTGCAACCTCAGCAATATATTGATTAGTATTTTGCTCAGACTGTAAACGGATGTCCATTCTGAACCACACAATACTTAATTTGCACATGACCAGCCAGAGTGAGATAAGCGTCTCTTTCCCTCCCTTCTCCCCCACCTGCCAGGAACATGTGGATTACCTTATGGTGACCAGTCCTAACTCACAGAGCTAGAGAACATGATTTTTAGTATATATGCATAACTCTTCACATATTTTCTGAACATACATCTCACAAGAATGATGATGATCAGTGTGAAACAGGCTTTCATTAGAGACCTTACATGATGTTCTTTGGTGGACTGGTATGTACAGGGGACTCCTGTAACTTACACTGTGCCCTCTGCCAGTAGGGATCAAGAGGTTCTTAGGTAACAAATTCAGATTGCGCATAGTGGGCTAGCACAGAGCTGGTGCTCTGATCTTCATTCCATTTGCTCTGCCTTCTCTGGTTTCACAGTGAGGAGAATAGGTGGAAGCCAGATCAGAGTCCTGCTTTCCCTGTCTGCTTTAGACCTGGGGAGAGGTAGGTGTGTGTGTGTGTGGAGGAGAGAGCTAATGCTGGATGAATGGACTAGAAGGTGGACAGAAAGCTGGCTAGATTGTCGGGCTCAACGGGTAGTGATTAATGACTCCATGTCTAGTTGGTATCAAGCAGAGTGCCCCAAGGGTCAGTCCTGGGGCCAGTTTTGTTCAATATCTTCATTAATGATCTGGAGGATGGTGTGGACTGCACCCTCAGCAAGTCTGCAGATGACACTAAACTGGGAGGAGCGGTAGATACGCTGGAGGGTAGGGATAGGATACAGCGGGACCGAGACAAATTAGAGGATTGAGCCAAAAGAAATCTGATGAGGTTCAACAAGGACAAGTGCAGAGTCCTGCACTTAGGACGGAAGAATCCCATGAACTGCTACAACTAGGGACCAAATGGCTAGGCAGCAGTCCTGCAGAAAAGGACCTAGGGGTTACAGTGGACGAGAAGCTGGATATGAGTCAACAGTGTGCCCTTGTTGCCAAGAAGGCTAACGGCATTTTGGGCTGTATAAATAGGGGCATAGCCAGCAGATCGAGGGACGTGATCATTCCCCTCTATTCGACATTGGTGAGGCCTCATCTGGAGTACTGTGTCCAGTTTTGGGCCCCATACTACAAGAAAGATATGGAAAAATTGGAAAGCGTCCAGTGGAGGGCAACAAAAATGATTAGGGGACTGGAACACATGACTTGTGAGCAGAGGCTGAGGGAACTGGGATTGTTTAGTCTGCAGAAGAGAAGAATGAGAGGAGATTTGATAGCTGCTTTCAACTACCTGAAAGGGGGTTCCAAAGAGGATGGATCTAGACTGTTCTCTGTGGTAGCAGATGACAGAACAAGGAGTAATGGTCTCAAGTTGTAGTGGGGGAGGTTTAGGTATAGGAAAAAAACTTTTTCACTAGGAGGGTGGTGAAACACTGGAATGCGTTACCTAGGGAGGTGATGGAATCTCCTTCCTTTGAGGTTTTTAAGGTCAGGCTTGACAAAACCCTGTCTGGGATGATTTAGTTGGGGATTGGTCCTGCTTTGAGCAGGGGGTTGGCCTAGATGACCTCCTGAGGTCCCTTCCAACTCTGATATTCTATGATTCTATATGATTCTAAGAGGCTAACATATCAAAAGCATTGGGAAATGTATTAATGTGGTACTGACACAAATAGCTTATGACAGCAATCAGAACCCCAATTATACATTCCCAGAACACCACATATGGAAAAGGGACCAAGACCTAAGTAAATTTGGTCACAGAATGTATATTTATGAAAAAGAGGGTATAAAACCTGATGCATGAATGTTCATGTGGGACCCCAAGAGTGACTGAGTAGGCAGCAGACGAAAACGTCATTTCCTCTTGCCGTGTGCTCCACTGACTGTTTCTTCCACCTTTGTTTCTAATGGCTTGCATTAGGTTCCAAGTATGTCAATACTGTGGGATTGCTTTAAGTATGCATGACACAGGGGGTCATTTTGCTATAGTTTTCTTACTCTCCTATTTTCCTGTTATTTCAGTTATACCTGTCGTACTAACTGAAGCTCAAAGTCTCGGGGTGTGCTTCACCAATCTGTGTAAAGAACCTGTTATTTGTAGTAAGTACATTTGCACCCCATTTCACATATTAATCATTTTGCCCTATGTTCAACAATTTAGCGATATACAAAATTTAATTTCCTATTTCGTTAAACTTAATTCTTAAAATAAGTAAAATTCATTTTGTCTCAATGCGTTGGCTACAGAATAAAAAAAACATGTTAAAATATCTAATAACTGATGGATGACTAATTCAATGGAACGGAATGACATTTTCAGCTGTGGCACTTCGTACAAGTTGAAAACATACTGTAAAGACGCGTTAAGGGAAAGCCAAATGTGTATTGGAAAGATTAAATAGGTAGACAATAGAAAGAGAAAATGAGTGCACATAAAGTAAGAAGCCAAGTATGTTGCTTGAATAATGAGATGATGACTCCATGAGGCAAGGGTGTGAAAATGAAATGACAACAAAAGGATGCAGTTTGGAAGGAAGATGGTAATGAAAAGATGAAAGTTACTGTGTGAACCATTAGAAATAAAAGAATAAGGAAGAAAAATAAGAATCAGAACCACCCTACAACTGAATATGATAATGTAAGAATATGCCATATCAATCCAAATATGGAGTGAAAAGAATTATGGCATAGAATTTTTGCTTAGAAAATAATTAAAAGCTAAAGAAGCCCAGAAACATAGAAAATCCAAAAGGAGCAAGTGACGTCCATGAAAGGAGGAACCTGTAGAGATGACATTCTCTTGTCAAGCATCTTGTACAGGTCACTGCCAGAAACCAGACTAGATGGACCACACGTCAATTTGATGACACAATTCCTACGTTCCTAAGTTTGGCTTTGTGGAGCTAAACTATGAAAGCATTGACAGAAAAATGATCCAACTATTTTCACCAATAGGAGTCTGGTTTTCTAACATACCTCATACCTGAAGGGTCTGTTCTTTTTCTGACAGTTTGGCAACACCTGGATGGCTTGCCATGCTGTAGCGGGGCACTCATCCCGCTCCGGCCCTGAAAGGGTTAAAAGCCAGCCCTTGGAGAGAGCTGGGGCTGAGAGCCAATAAGAAGAGCCTGGGAGGCAGCCAATCAGGACCAGGCTGGGCCCTATAAAAGAGCTGCCGGGCCATAAGGCAAAAAGTCTCTCTCTAGCTTTGAAGAGAGGTTCACTCCAGCCTTGGAGTGGGAAGGACCTAGCTGCCTGGGAGCACGAGGTACCTGAAGCAGAGCAGTGCTGGGGAAGGGCAGGCATAGCTGGGAAGCTCTGGCCTGGCAACTCCCCAGGCTGAGGCCTTGTTAAAGGCCCAAGTAGGTACTGGGGCCGCAGAGGTGCAGCCCAGGGATAGGCAGAGGCAGCTGGTCCAACCCCCTTGCCAATGATGAGTGGCCATTACAGACTGCAGTTTGCCCCAGAGAAAGGGGGCTAGATGACGACTGGCAGTAGCCACTGAGGCAAGGTGAGCATAGGGGGAGGGGGTTCCCCTGAGAGGGGAGACCCAGAGAGCGGGGGTACTGCTGCGGGGCAGAACCCCAAGGTAAAGGGCATCGGGGTCCAGGAGGGACATGGGGGCCTGAGGCAGGCTAGACACCAGCCAGCACGGGGCGCTCTGAGGGCTGGAAAAGAGCTAATTCCCAAGGCAACCAGCAGGAGGCAACACGGCGGTGCTCGATCTGCTACATATGCCAATAAAGTCTCACCGAATTGAGCTGAATTGATACAGAGTGCTCATCTGCAAATGGAAATGTTGATTTGCACTCAATTCTTCTGCCCATCAGAAGGGAGTACAGATTCCTCGTCCATCTCTGCCTAACAATCCAGAAGACACTGAACTATTACCTATGTGCTAACAGGGAGATGGCTCACAAGCTAATCCAATACCACTGCCTTCAGGGAACAAGAATCTTAGATTTTGCGGGATTTCTGTCCACCTCACACTAAGGAATACAAGACCCAGGGATGAGATTCCTGCCCAGACAATTTTTAGAGTTGGGAACCCTCCCCCCCAACTATTTAGGTATTCTTCATACAATTAAAAAAAAAAAGGGGGGAGGAGGGGTGAAAAAACAGCTCCTGCATGGATGTTCTCCCAGAAATCTCCTTTTATCTCTTTCTGTTACCCATGAGCTGTATTTGTATTTCTCTGAGTTGGGTTATCCCGTCGGTTTGTGTTTTGCTGAATGCCACGTACATATGAAACATTCTCCAAATAATCATTCGTATTTTTAAAAAGAATTCTGTGGAACACAAGAACTGAATCTTCATCTGATTTTCCAACTTAGTTACAAATTGAAAGAAATAGTGGTCTGGTAGATATGTAAGAATATTACATACTAAAACCAACTGCTACTCAGCCTCTGGGTCTTTGTGTAATATATAAAACCTATTTAATAACTTGCCTTTGATATTAACTTATGAAGTAGAAATATCCAGTAATGATAACAATGCAGTGTACTTCCTAAATACAGTTGTAACTAGAGCTGAAACTTTTCTTAGGCAAAAATGTAGATGTGACAAAACCAAAAAATTCTCATCAGTTACACTAAATTATTCATGATTTAAAAAAAGCAAAAGAAATTCCAAAAAAGTCAAAATGAAATGTTTCAATTTTTCAGTTTGAGATTCTTTTGTTTAGAAATTTCCTTCCATTGTATTTTTAAAAATTTTTGATCCAAAACTATTTTTTAAATTTTTTCGGAATTTCCAGTGAAACCAAAAAATCACTTATTCACAAAGCTCTTGTTGTACACATGCATGCTCGGTGTGGTGCTCTGTCCCCCTCTAGTGGTAAGTAGACCACACAGAGGATGATGAGTCTGCTCCAGCACTGGCTAGAGAGCTGGGTCTTTTAGCTCAAGCAGTAACAGCACATGCATTCAGACTTGGAGATCCCAGGTTTTGACACCTACTGCCAAGGGGGCATGGTTTTAAGTACTATAGTATATTGCATTTCCAAAACTAACAATGCCTTTCAGATATATCTTCTGCTTCTTAAAATACTACTGAATTGTCCTTTACTTTGAATGAGTGGGAACTACTTACCTCATCATAATAAACTCTTAAGTCTGCTCTTTTTGATCGCAAGTCCCAGAGTACTACTGTCCCATTTTCATAGCCTATTAATAGCTGGGAAGAAAAAGAAACATGATTATCTTCTCAACTCTAAAATACATTTTCAAATATTTACGCAGTCTATAATTTTGTATTTTTTTTCTAAAATTAAGTTTCTAGCCCTCTTTCACCTACAGATAGAGAATAATTTCAGTTTTGGTGGAAACAATTATTCCCCGGACAGAAAATTCTTCTTTTAGTGAGAGAACAAACTTGAGCATGGACAGTAAGAAACAGTTAAAATTATGTTTATTAGACTAATTTGGCAGAGATGTGGTGTACAAAGCGACATTTCTGAACACGATGGTCACATTTTAATGGTCAATACACACCACAGTAGGAAAACCAGAGTGATATGTTGGTTTGTGATGACCTTTGTAAGGTTCTCTGAGGACTCTGATCATCCTTGGGAAGTTCACCTGGATGTTGATGAGCTTGACAAAGTTTGCCTGGCCACTAGTTCAGGTACATTCAGTCCTACTTCTTGTTCAGCCAATTGCTCAGACAAACAAGTTTGTTTATATTTATGGGAGATGATGCTGCCCGCTTCTTATTTACAGTGTCACCAGAAAGTGAGAACAGGCATTCACATGGCACTTTTGTAGCCAGCACTGCAAGGTATTTAGGTGCCAGATATGCTAAGCATTAATATGCCCCTTCATCACCATTCCAGAGGACATGCGTCTCTGGACTTATGTCAAGAGACATATGAATCTTTAGCGCATCTTTGTCTTTAGGAGATAATGCTGCCCGCTTCTTGTTTACAAACTTGTTTGTCTGAGCAATTGGCTGAACAAGAAGTAGGACTGAATGGACTTGAAGGCTCTAAAGTTTTACACTGTTTTATTTTTGAATACAGTTTTTTTTGTACATAATTCTACAATTTGTAAGTTCAACTTTCATGATAAAGATTGCACTACAGTACTTGTATTAGGTGAATTGAAAAATACTATTTCTTTTGTTTTTTACAGTGCAAATATTTGATATAAATAAAATTGATATATTTGATATAAAAATAAATATAAAGTGAGCACTGTACACTTTGTATTCTGTGTTGTAATTGAAATCAATATATTTGAAAATGTAGAAAACATCCACAAATATTTAAATAAATGGTGCTCTTTTATCAACAGTGCAACTGATCACGATTAATTTTTTTCCTTTCCTTCCTTGAAAGCCCTACTTAGGACATAACCTATAAAGTGATGAGGGTACCTCTGCACCACATACAATTCACTCTGTTATTCCATGTGGCAGCCAATAACCTAAGTGTCACTATGTAATATGGTAGCATGTCTACATAGAAATCCTCCTATGTCCAGTTCAAGAAATTATAGCAACAACAAGAAAAGAGAAAAAGGTTAGTTTGATGGCATATTTATGAACGCAATTTTGAAACCAATGTTCTGTGATGCACTTCATCCATAAAGAAGAGAAGGTGGAGAGGCTGGCATCTCTACACAGCAGAGTTACAGTACTTTGGGTACCCTGTGAACTTCCATACTTTGAAATGTTTGTATGTTTTGGAATGTTATTTGTCATTTTTAATGTTTATTTATTTGTTTTACAAGATTATATTTAAGTTACTTGTAACATGACTCTGAATTTCCTAGTTTTCTAATAATTATCATAGATTGTAAGGCCAGAAGGGATCATTATGATCATCTAGTCCAGGGGTTCCCAAACTTGGTTCACGGCTTGTTCGGGGTAAGCCCCTGGCGGGTCGTGAGACACTTTGTTTACCTGAGCGTCCGCAGGTCCGGCCGCTCGCAGCTCCCAGTGGCCGCGGTCCGCCCTTTCCCCCGCCCCTTCCAGTGTTGAACCACACAACTTCTTAATTGATTATAGGACTTTATCAATGCTTAATTTGTAATGAAAGAGGTGCCGGGGCACATTTTTTTTACATTCATAACTGATGCAGCAAGCCCAGAGGTGCCAGGGCTATGAATTGCCAAGCCTAGAGGTGCAAGGGCTCAGCCTTGGCAAGCCCTGGCACAGATTAAGCACTGGACTTTATCCTGTGGTTATGAAGCTTCTTTTTCTTGCATGAAGGAAGGTTTTCAAAAGCCTTTTGAAAGTCTAAAATAAATGAATCAATCAATCATCACATCATTTGGATAATTTTTTCAAATAATTCTGTCTGGTTAGATAATTTATTCCTACAGAAATCATGACAGTTCACCAATATCACATTATACTCATTTAGTGTAGGAGATCCTAAATTTTAATTATTTTCGCCACTGTTTTTCCCAGTACTAAGGAAAGGGTCATCCCGGTATATAATTCCCAGAATAATAATATATTTCATTTTTTAAATGCTGGGTGTACAACTGACTATCTATCTTCCAGTCCTCTAGTACAGCATTTATTTAGATTTTTCCATCACCTATTTTAGACTCTAGGCACTTCACATTATTAAAAATACAAAGTTCAATATAAAATCTAAAAAATACCATATGCTTTGCTTAATTAATGGACTATCCCATAGTAACAGCATCAACTGGCCATCCATATCCCAACAACCCAACACCCAAATCAGAAATGCACACTTAGACCCCACAAGACCATCAATCCACCTTTATCCCAAATGCATGCAACATGGGTTTTTAGGAGTAAATAACATATTTTTGTCAATAGTTCATCTACTTCATTACTTCTTTCAGTATAATCACATTAATATCATTTAAACCCATTTAAGCCTGGGTCTAAATTACACATTATTACAGGCCTTATTACTTTTTATTTAAATGATCTCAGTTTAGTTTTTAACTAAACTTCGACTTCCAGTGGGAGTTGGGCACCTCGCTGCCATCTATGTCTTTTAAAAATCTCCCTGTAAAAATCCAATTTCTTTTGAAGTTGGTTATGTGCTTTGCCTATGAGAACAAATATAGTGTGTTCATTCTGGTTACGTTCAGTTTCTCCTTTCTCCAAGCTCTGCAACCCCTTCTAGTCCTCTCCACTTTCCACACCATACCACATATGAAATTGCTATGAAATAGCATAAAAGCAACTTTATTTAAGGAAACTACTGAGTTTTTGGTAAGTCAAATGGAGAAGACAAAGTCACAGTCTATTATTCTTTTTGAATTATGGCATAACTTTGGTACAAATGTCTACATTGTATAATACTCACTTATAGAATCACAGGGATTTATCGACACACTGTAAGTACCAACTCCTGCATGCACAGGTAGGGCTGAGTTTCCTGCTAAATCCCTCAAAACACATGCAATTACACAATAACATGCAAGACAACAACTTAATACCACCATAAAGATACATCACCATCCATTGGTGGTGATATTGTCTACACTGATCATTAAAATTTTTCCCCCTCTAATGGAATATGAATTTAAAACAGAAACTCCTATGATTCCAGGCAGTCTGCCATCCCCACAGGTTCCATGTTGATCTGCCCACTCAATTCCTATATTCATGGAGACATCGCTCATAATTTGATTTAGCTTATTAGTGAATGCAGAGTTCATGTCCTCAGGTTATACCTATCTGTTGTGGACAGACTGTCTGAGAACTGCAGTCTGTTGCGATTCTGAGGATACCTTGGCAATTCCGCCTTCACAACTGGTCTCCCATTACAAGACACAGAAACATGCGGAGGTACCTCCAAATCCTCCTCTGCATTCCTCTGGGATGGTTGTTGAACATCCTCAGTGTTTGCCCCCCCACCCCCGCCCCTTCAATGAATCCGTGCACCAGTTCTTGATGCACTATAAAGGAGCAAGCTCTTGCTTTTAGTATCAGCAAAGATAAAGTGTTTAATTTTTAAATTGCTGTGTAAGGTCCCCCCCAAAAAGGACTATAGGATTTTTTCAAGGCTGCTTTTTCCTGTTGCATAGCTACACCTTCCCTCCTTCCTGGATGGCCACATAATTCTCCTTTTTCCTGGTATCTTAGGCCTGACATGCTCATTTCTGGCACATCTGTTCCTCTACCTTTTGAAATGCTGTCCTCAGGCCACTGATATAAGTCTTCGCTGTCTCTCTCACCCACAGGTGTCGGCTTCCTCCGGGCCCCGGGGGTGCTCAACCCCCTGCTCCACCCACAGCCCTGCCCCCCACCTGACCCCTTCTGCCAAGTCCCTACCCCGTCTCTTCCTGCCCCCACCCCACCCCGAAACCTTTTCCCCACCTCTCCCGCCCCATCCTCCGAGCACACCGCACCCTTGCTCCTCCCACCACCCCACAACGTCCTGCATGCTGTGAAACAGCTGACTGCAGTGGGCAGGAGGCACTGGGAGGGAGGGGGAGGAGTTGATCAGCAGGGCTGCCGGCGGGCGGGAGGCACTGGAGGGGAAAGGGGGAGCTGGCTGCTAGTGGGTGCTAAGCACCCACTGATTTTTTTCCGTGGGTGCTCCAGCCCTGGAGACAGCACTTACGTTCTCACGTGTGAAGGTGCAGGGGGCCTTATCAGTTCTTGTTGCCAGAACATGAAGTCCCAGGGAAGCATGGATTTGTGGAGTCCATAAACAATCTCATAAGGGAAGTAATAGATAGTTGAATGCTGGCTGGTGTTTTATGCAAAGATAACAAAAGTTGTTGTAGAAACCCGGTCTCGTTGGTCTTCACTAACTAATACTCTAAGCATAGAACCAATGGTGCAGTTTACTCTCTCTACTCCCCCATTAATCGCAGAGTGGGCCACACTGGTCCTCACCTTAGTTACCTGGAGTTGCTAGCTGGCAAACCTTGTATAATAACTGTGATTCAGATTCTTTCCCCTGATCATTGCAGATGCAGCTTGGTTGGCCAAACTGCAACACTACATGTTTCATCAATGCAGCCATAAGTTTATCAGTCCTTTTATCCTTCAGGGACTTCTCCCCCACATACTTTGGGTAAGTGTCATAGACTGCCAGCAAATACTGATTTCCAGTTGGTGTTTCTGGTAGTGGGCCTTTCAAGTCAATCAGTATGAACCCACAGGGCTTATTAGGTTGGGGCATTCCCACTTCTCTCTTTGCAGGTGCTTTCCTTTCTTGACAGGTAAGAGAGAGGAAAGTAACTAGTCATTAACATCTGCAGCCATGCCTAGCCAACAAATTTGTTGGATTCTCGGCTCAGTGTCTTTTCATACCTCAGGTAACCTGGTGCTTTGTTATCATTGAAGACACTCCAATACTGTTCTCTGAAAGCTTGCTGGCAAGACAACCCTGTTACCTTCTGTGTCCCTAGGCACCCTTGTATTCACACCTGACACACTACTGCAATGATTTGTGTACGAAATATGCCTTATGAAGTGATATTTGAAAACTAACACCACACTGGTCAATAGTATCATGGTAAAATATATGTAACAATGCTGTATGTGGAATTATGGGTACTCGCTCATATTATACTTTAAAGTTCGTGACTAGCACTTTTGTCAGTCAGTGAAAAAAACACCCTCCTGACCGTCATAAGTTTCACCGACAAAAGCGCTAGTGTGGACAGCGCTATGCTGGTCGGAGATGCTCTCCTGACAACATAGCTGCCACAGCTCTTTGGAGATGGTTTAATTATCCTGACAGGAGAGCTCTCTTCCATTGGATCAGAGTGGCTACACAGGAGACCGTACAGCAGTGCAGCTGCAGTGATACAGCTGTGCCGCTGTAAGGTCTGTAATGTAGACATAGCCTAAAAGGAGTTTAAATCAGGCATGTCAGGGGAGTTGATTAACAGGTTTTTTTCCAGAAAAAGGAAAGCAGTTGGAACGTCAAACCACGCGTGGCCCAAATCATTTGTGTCAGAGATTGCAGCAGGAAGAAATAATTTGCATAGTAGCTACCATCAGCGGAGAGGAACCAGCAGACAAACCAGAAGCCTTATCTTCCACACCTCATGGCTCCTTTGCTCAGCATGAACTAATTAACTTTACCTGGGAGTATCCATCAAAGAATACATTTCAAAGGTTCAGTGAACTATAACGAGAGGGAAGCGAATCCTAAGTTAAGCTTCTTTTTAAGGAGACTAAGAACCCAAGCAGTTTGATCTCTGTGATGGGTCCTGGCCAATAAAAAGATGGAAAGAAGACTGTGGCTGAGAGAAAAACCATCTTGAACAAAAACTGTATTTTACTAAATTAAGTTTTAGATCTTTAGATGCCTGTTTTCACTTTTAACTATTTGTAAGGATCTCTAATGTCTTTTACCTGGTGTAACTTAATCCATGCTCTTTTGTTAATAAACTTGTTTTGCTTTCATTATAAATCATGAGTTCTGGATAAGTTCAGTAAAGTGTGTGCTTCTATTTAGCTGACAGGTGAGAATGTTACTTTCTCTGTAGAGGCAGCAAGCCTAATGCTTTTTCTGTGAGGGTCCAATGAGAGAGACAGGACCTTGCATGAGGATGATTTTGGGGCAGATTCAAAGCTGGAAGGCTACTAATGTCGGCCTCTGAGGAGGATCCAAGTTGGACATAGCCATGGTGAGGCTTGTGGGCCACTGGCAGGTTGTTGGGGGGTCAGAGCTCTGACCTAATGCTGCATAGCCACAAGATACCTCGGGTTACAAGGCAGACGTTGACTGAATCCTTTACTGGCCTGGGTGAACCCCAAAACATCACCTTAGCATAGTTGGCAGGATTTATACACAGTTTGTTGTTTAACTGACGTTCACACTTTCACCACTGATAAACTGGCTTTAAGTGATTCACAAATCAGAAGGTTGAGAACAGGTTAAAGAGAAGTTACAGCTTCATTATTTTTTGTTTGTTTCAAGTAAGGAAAATAGAAGAAGAATAAAGTATAAACATTAGTGTCAGTGAAGCAACCTCAAAGTTTGAGATGTCTAGGGTGGAGAATGACAGAATAAAAGAGGAGCATAAACACCAAAAATAGTTAGCTAAGGAGAAAGGCGAAGAGCGGGAACGGCAAAAATGGGAAGCTGCCTAGAGAGCTAAAGAACAAGAAGCAGCACACTGGTGGGCCCTGGAAGCTGAGAGGCGAAGGATACCCAAGAGGAGAAGGAAGCAGCTACACACCAATCATCTATGGAGCTGAAAGTGAAGGATACCCAAGAAAATGAGATGGAAAGGCTGTATGCCCAGAGCATAATGGACAGGGAGGAGCAGATCCCACAGTCCCTAGGTATACCCTCTATCCAAGGAATGCTCAGCTGGGAAAAGCTGTGCCCTACATACAAAGAAACAGATGGTACTGAAGAATACTTTACCCCTTTTAAGAGATTATGTGAAGTATATAAAGTTCTAGAGGACAAGAAAATCCCAACTCTAATTAGTAAGCTCTTGGGTAAAGTATTTAATGTACTTAATGAAATGCCAATTGACCAGGCTTTGAAATACGAGTTTGAAAAGGCTGTATTGCAAAGGTTTCAAATTACTCCTGAAGTGTATAGATTGAAATTTAGAGCCCTCATAATGTATGACTAGATGAGTCATAGAACATATCAGTATAAATTGTCTGATTTGATAAAAAAATGAGTCAAAGGGAAGGGGGCAGAGAGTTATTTGATTCTTTGATAGTTGTTTGATCTCTTTGCACAGAAGCAACTCCTGAGCATATATTCTGAAGATGTCAGACATGCTGTTTGGGATAAATCCATGGACTCTGTCCAAAAAGCAGTAGATCTGATTCCTACATACAAACCAGTGACCAGTAAGCAAGCCACAGAGGGAAGGGTAGAAGCCCAGTTTTAAGAGGGGCCACATTTTGGCGCTGGGGAGAAGCAGGGCAGTTGGGAGCTTAGGCACTCTTCACCCCAGAATAGATCCTCCCTTGGGAATCTCGCTCGCAGACCCCCAGTACAGGAGAACAGTCCATGGTGTTTCATGTGCGATTGCACTGAACACCTGAGGAATAATTGCCCTAAACTAAAAGAAGCTAAGCCCATACTCCGTCGAGCCCAGGTATCTACAGGTTTCCTGATTAAATTTGTGAGGTCTGACCCACGGGAGGTGGACATGGTATTTGTTAAAGCTGCCAAGGTGAATGACAAAGAATGCATTGGGTGGAGAGACACTGGTGCACAGATTTCTTTGGTCAGGGAAAACATAGGCAGACATGCTCCCTCCCTGGGGAGAATGCGGAACTCCTGGCATTGGGACGATACAAATTTACTGTACCTTTGGCTCAAGTACCCGTGGAGAGGAACATTCTGGAAGGAACACTGGAAGTTGGGCTGCTGTATAGTATTCCAACAGCACTTCTTGTCTATGTTTAAATTGGTTAATATAGTAACTTGCAGCAAAAAGGAATATTGTTTTGTGATCTCAGCAGAAAATTGTGCAGACAACAAAGATGTGGGGGAAAGGGACAGCCCCAGCTCAGCAGGAGAAATCAATGTGCTTTCAGGTGTGGGAGGGGCCAAGGTAAGCTCCTGCATAGCGCAGGCAAGTAGCAAGCATCCAGAGCTAAAGGAGGAGGAGTTATTCCCTGTAACTTGGAGAGGCAGTTCAGGTTGTCTATAGCCGGGGCTTTGACGATGAGAAAGCATCTGTGGTTACATCCTCAAGGGGACCCCAGTGAGGGGAAACAGGGAAAGATTTTTCTGAAGAGGAAGGGAGATTGTACAGGGAAGCATCCATGGGGAAAGATAAAAGCCCTGAGAAATCTTACAAGAACAGGTTGTGCCTGTCCAGCACGATGGGGAGTTAATGTTGCTAGCACATGATTATGCTTTTGCTGGTCATTTCAGGGCATGAAGAACCTATGATAAGTTAAAGAATAATTTTTTATTGGCCAGGGACACAGAATGATGTGGAAGACTATTGTGGGTTGTCATAAATATAAAGGGAAGGGTAAACCCCTTTAAAATCCCTCCTGGCCAGAGGAAATCTCCTCTCACCTGTAAAGGGTTAAGAAGCTAAAGGTAACCTCGCTGGCACCTGACCAAAATGACCAATGAGGAGACAAGATACTTTCAAAAGCTGGGAGGAGGGAGAGAAACAAAGGGTCTGTGTGTCTGTCTATATTCTGTCTTTGCCGGGGTTAGACCAGGAATGGAGTCTTAGAACTTTTAGTAAGTAATCTAGCTAGGTACGTGTTAGATTATGATTTCTTTAAATGGATGAGAAAAGAACTGTGCTGAATAGAATAACTATTTCTGTCTGTGTATCTTTTTTGTAACTTAAGGTTTTGCCTAGAGGGGTTCTCTATGTTTTGAATCTAATTACCCTGTAAGGTATCTACCATCCTGATTTTACAGGGGGGATTTCTTATTTCTAATTACTTCTATTTTTATTAAAAGTCTTCTTGTAAGAGAACTGAATGCTTTTTCATTGTTCTCAGATGCAAGGGTTTGGGTCTGTGGTCACCTATGCAAATTGGTGAGGCTTTTTATCCAACATTTCCCAGGAAAGGGGGGGTGCAAGTGTTGGGAGGATTGTTCATTGTTCTTAGGATCCAAGGGTCTGGGTCTGTAGTCACCTAGGCAAATTGGTGAGGCTTTTTACCAAACCTTGTCCAGAAAGTGGGGTGCAAGGTTTTGGGAAGTATTTTGGGGGGAAAGACGTGTCCAAACAGCTCTTCCCCAGTAACCAGTATTTGTTTGGTGGTGGTAGCGGCCAATCCAAGGACAAAGGGTGGAATATTTTGTACCTTGGGGAAGTTTTGACCTAAGCTGGTAAAGATAAGCTTAGGAGGTTTTTCATGCAGGTCCCCACATCTGTACCCTAGAGTTCAGAGTGGGGGAGGAACCTTGACATGGGTCTTGTGAATTATGTCAAAAGAGAGAGACCTGCAGAATCCAAGAAGTCTCTGTACATTCCTTGCCTGTGATACACAAGGCATTTTATAGGGTAGCAATGGACATTGTGGGTCCTATGCTATGTCCTACCCAAAGGCAGAAAAAACATATCTTGGTGATGGTGGATTTTGCCACTAGATACCCCAAAGCAGTCGCTCTAACTAACATAGAGGCCGATTCTGTGGTGAAAGCCCTTTTCACTATTTTTAACAGAGTGGGTTTCCCTAAAGAGATTTTATCAGATTGTAAGTCAAATTTCATGTCCCATTTATTCAAGTTGCGTGGAGTGAAACAACTAAAGGCTGCCCCATATCACCCAGAGACAAATGGTGTGGTGGAGAGGTTCAATGGAACACTGAAATCAATGTTGGGAATGTATGTGAACAAAAGAGCCAGTTTTTAGAGTAGCAGCCGTGTTAGTCTGTATCTGTAAAAAGAAAAGGAGTACTTGTGGCACCTTAGAGACTAACCAATTTATTTGAGCATAAGCTTTCGTGAGCTACAGCTCACTTCATCAGATGCATTCAGTCATGCATCCGATGAAGTGAGCTGTAGCTCACGAAAGCTTATGCTCTAATAAACTTCTTAGTCTCTAAGGTGCCACAAGTACTCCTTTTCTTTTTACGGATACAGACTAAAACGGCTGCTACTCTGATACTTGTAAACATTCTTTTGAAGTAGGTGACTTGGAGCTGGTGCTTATCCCTGGGAGAAAATACAAATACAGAACTCACGGGAGGGACCTTTTGAAGTGGTAGAAAAGGTGACTGAATGTACATATCATGTTAAAAGACCTCACAGTAAAGCTATCCCACAGCCACTGAGTGTGAATAGGTTTAAAGTAGGGAAGCCATAGTAAACATGATTTGTTGTGTTGAAGGGGAAACTACTGAGTCACAC
The DNA here is from genome assembly GCF_965152275.1 of Natator depressus. Lineage (NCBI taxonomy): Eukaryota > Metazoa > Chordata > Testudines > Cheloniidae > Natator > Natator depressus. The sequence continues at coordinate 203,614,458 of NC_134234.1, read as the reverse complement.
CTCATTGCTTTGATGGATGAATGCCAAAATGACTCATCACTTGACAGTATTGAAAATACGCAGTGAGTTAACCTTAATTGAAAAGGGAGAATGCTGTCTGTGCATCTGAAGAAGTGGGGTTTTTACCCACAAAAACTTATGCTCAAATATATCTGTTAGTCTTTAAGATGCCACCGGACTCCGTGTTGTTTTTGTGGATACAGACTAACACAGCTATCCTCTGATACTAAACACACAAGTGTTTTCCACCAAGCCAGGAAGGAGTCACGCGATGACCCATAAGATCATTAATGAGGACTCTCTGTCGGCATTCAGCCAGGCATCCCATGCCACTGGCAAGGTACAAGAGCAAATTCACCCTAAGGGCTAGTCTACACTGGCAACGTTAAAGTGCTGGCAGCAGCACTGTAACGTGGCTTGTGTTGTTGCAGCGCAGCGCTGGGAGAGAGCTTTCCCAGCACTCTAAAAAACCCACCTCCACGAGGGGAGCGGCTCCCAGTGATGGTGCACTGTCTACACTGGCGCTTTACAGTGCTGAAACTTGCTGCATTCAGGGGGGTATTTTTTCACACCCCATGCGTGAGAAAGTTACAGTGCTGTAAAGTGCCAGCGTAGACAAGCCCTCAGAAGTTCAAAACATGCTGCAACTGGGGGTCATTAAAGAATCTGTAAGTTCCTGGGCGCTTCCAGTTGTCTTGGTCCCCAAGAAAGTTAACTTTGTAAGATTTTGTGTTGATTGTAGGAAACTCGGTGCTGTCACCGGTCCTGATACTTATTGTATTCTCAGAATTGATTATATGCTGGATATTTTGCCACAGTTAGAGATTTTAGGATGTTTGACCTTGTGAAAGGTTATTGGCAGATCACTTTACATGAAGATACACAGAATCTGCTTTTATCACTGATATGGGACTGTATGAATCCAAAATGTTACCATCTGAGTTAATGAATGTAGTAGCCACTTTTCAGAGGCTGGTCAACCAAGTGTTATATGGATTACAGAACTTCACAAGAGTATGTTGACGATGTTGTAATCTTTAGCAACTCTTGGTCTGATCACAAGAAATACTTGGAGATTGTACTGTTAAAGCTCAAAGATGCAGGCCTAACTGTAAAAGCCTCTAAGTGTAAGATAGAAGCAGCAAAGATTCCTCATTTGGGTCTGCCCTGGCCTGGCTGAGAGCATCCACAACCACATGTTACTTTCCATGTTTACTGTGAACTGTGAATGTATATTCAGGCACTTTGTGAATCCATCTCCACAGGCATCCTTCTGGGTTGCTGCTTTGCAAGGAGCCACTGTAGGGCACTGTGGTCTGTGTACACTGTGAATTCCGTACCTAATAAATATGGACAACTGGACTTATGAACCTCCACAATAGCCACACACAAAGTTCTGTAGCCAAAGACTTGGGCTCCCTCTCATTTACTTTGCAACCTCCAAACAGTACTCATCTGCACCAATCAAGATCATTAATTTGTTCAAGTGCAAATTGAACAGCAACCTTTGGGGCATCACAGGTTAACATGAATGGATAGGATGGATCCATGAATTTAAGCACAGCATGGTTTAGAAATCCTTCTTTCAGTGACTCAAACACTTTTGGTGTTGCTCTGTCCAGATAAAAATCACTCTTAGTTACCTGGTATAATGGCACTGCCCTCTCTGAGAAATTTTTTACAAATCTTCTGTGGAATCTGCAGAGGCCTAAAAACCACGGTACCTCCTCCAAGTTTGCAGGAACCTTCCAGTCCTTTCTAACATTCAGTTTCTGGGGTTGGGGTTCCATCTATATGTTGGACTATATGTCCCAGGAAGGTGATGGAACTCTTTGCAAACTGACATTTGCTTCCTGCAAGTTTAAAACCAGCCTTCTTTAAAAGCTTCAGAATCCTTCCCACTTCTACCTGATGTTCTTTCCACATTTTGTGGAAACAAATGGAGTCATCTGTGGTTTTTGGAAGGGGGGGGTATGTGTGTGTGTGGGGGGGGGTGGCGGTGGTGAGAAAACCTGGATTAGTGCTGGAAATGACCCACCTTGATTATCATGCGCATTATAAAGAGAGGTTTCAAAGAGGGATGGGCTATTACCAGCAGGAGAGTGAGTTTGTATGTGTGTCTGTGGGGGGGGGGCGGGGGGAAGGGTGAGAAAACCTGGATTTGTGCTGGAAATGGCCCTCCCTTGATGATCACTTTAGATAAGCTGTTACGAGCAGGACAGTGGGGTGGGAGGAAGTTTTGTTTCATGGTCTCTGTGTGTATATAATGTCTTCTGCAGTTTCCACAATATGCTATGCATCCAATGAAGTGAGCTGTAGCTCACGAAAGCTCATGCTCAAATAAACTGGTTAGTCTCTAAGGTGCCACAAGTACTCCTTTTTTTTTTCTTTTTACGAATACAGACTAACACGGCTGTTACTCTGAAACCTACATATGTAAAGATGTCTTCAGTTCTCAGAACTTGGGTTAGATCATTTACTACCCTCTGAAATGTCCCTGGTGCATCCCTAAGTCTGAAAGGCATTCTGAAGAATTGAAATAGTCCACAAGGTTTCAGAAAGGCAGTATTATCTCAGTTCCAGATGCCACTTTAATCTGATGAGATCCAGATACCAAATCAAAACTAGTGTAATAGTTTGCTCCTGACATTTTATCCAGGATGTCTGCTGTGTGGAGAAGTGGGTAACTATTCTGAACTGTCAATGAATTAAATCTCCTGTGGTCAATGCATATCCTCAAGTCTCCATTAGACTTATGTCTACAGGTTCACTGTAGCAATCTTTTATCCTTATGGGTATTATTGCATGATGACCTGGCTTCACCACAGCTTTATTCTGAGCCACCAAAGGGAGCAGTTCCTCTCTCCATGCATCTGAAGAAGTGGGGTTTTTACCCACGAAAGCTTATGTTCAAATAAATCTGTTAGTCTTTAAGGTGCCACTGGACTCCTTGTTGTTTCAGTTCCTCTCTGTCATCCTGTAGGCATGGTAGAGATACCTGTAAGGCCCCAAGAATTGTGCTCCAGTGTCCACACTTCCTCCTACCCTTTTCCAGCAGGAGTGTCTGAATATTGTCGTGGGACAAGTGTGTTTTACTAAAATCCAACAGTTTTTGTCATTTTCTCGGATGAAATCCACTCCCAATACAACAGTGCTCAATATATTGGCCAAAACAACAAAAGTCCATTTAGTATGCAGAGTCCCCAAGTTCAGTGGGAGCTGTATTTCTTCTGTTATCTGCAGTGGATGATGATTAATAGTCACCAGTTTAACTCCTGCAATTTACGTTTTCTTCCTTTTAGCAATGGATGGTCACTGTTGCCATCACTTCTGCTGCCGAATCTGCCCCATCCAATGCAGCTTGCAGGGATGATCCTGCTACCAGCAGCCATCATTCACAAGTGCCTGCTACTCCTTCTTGGCATTATCTAGTAACTTGTCCATAAACTTTGACATTGTGTCCCAATTTGAAAAAGTTTAGCAAGTGAAAAGAGCTTGACAGTTTGCAGTTTTGAAATGCAAACCTGAGGATGAATAAACCTTTCCCCAAATAAATCTAGTGTCCTTGCATCTCTGTTTTTAGAAGTAGATGTAGACTGGCCTTGTCTTCCCTTCTCATTTACAGTCATCACACTACCAATGTTCCTGGGGTTGAGTGTGAATAAAAATACTCATGACCCTGAGAAAGAACTTGGTATCTCTTCTCCATTCCTTTGGCAGTGGGTGGCAGAGAGGAAGGAGTTTGCCAAAGGATTCTGGTCATCTAAGACAGCTTCATTAATGAGTTAAAATGACTCTAGCAGGTCCTGCAGTATATAAAATATCCACTAACTTATGTGGATTCAATTAGACCAGTTCCATCTGTCTACCTGGGGAGCTTGGGACCTTTTCATAAGCTCTTGTTATGTCTTATATTCATCAGGAACCCGGAAGGATGATTCAGAAACAGGAGAATATGAGGAAGTGTTTATTCAGTGGTGGCAGCATAGTATCCACCTGTTTTGACGCTGCAGAACCTCTCTCCCAGATGGGCCACATATTAGAGGTGTAAGTTCCACTGCTTGCTTGCTACCTGGATCAGTACCAGGATCAGTACCAGGTGGACTCTGGTGCCTTGATGGAGACTTAATGGTAGGGAGGGTCTAGGAGATGAGGACCTGGAGTCTGGAGGGATACCCTATGGAGTCCAAAAAAACAATTGCTGGATATGGAACAAGGACTGAACCTCAAGGCATTCTGTCACTGCACCGGCTCCTGAGAGATTGCCAGTGCTGTGAGATCAGTCTATACAAGGATGAATGAAGGGAAACCTCAGACCTTCTGTAATGGGATCTCAGCGTTTAAGATCCCACTTCCAACTCCAACATGGAGAAGTACAGTCTGAGGGCCAAGGCAGTGTAGTACTGGGTGGTGTAGCAGGAGGCTGGGACCTGGATCGATGAGAAGTAGGTGGTATGGGGAAGCATCAGCAGCTTTGCTGATGATGGTACTGTTCATCTGCCCAGCTGAACAGCAGAGCTTTTGGCTACAGTTGTTATTGAAAACCAATGGTGCTGAGTGTGTTGGTGCCAAGGATGATACAGGTACTGAAGCCTTCATCACAGGAAGGCTGGAACCTCGATGTCTTGCAGCAAAGGTGAGTCTGGAACTGAGAAGCAAAGGAGGTCCCTGACCACCACATATGCCTCAGAGATTGTCAATACCAAGAAGGTGGGATGCACTGAAGTGTGCACAAAGATGAAGTTGATGTGGTAGAAGGTTCCAGCAATCGAGTTGATCTTGACAGTACTGAAGTTAGTGCCAGAGTCAAGGTGTCTATATTGCTAGTTGAAGTATGCTGTACCCAGGACTGCCTAGCTAGTGCAGTGCTCTAACCTTTCTTCCATGAGACTGTCCAGGAGGGCAAGGCCTCCAACATGAAGAGAACTTCTTCTGGCTAGAAGAGTGCAAAGCATCTGACTTCTTCTGCCATTTGTGTGGTAGGGAAGAAAGAAAATGGTGTCTTCTCTCTGGCTCCCTCTGATGAGGGGATATGGCCAAGTCTGGCGGTGCACTCCTCAGCAGAGTAGAGTCTGAACTCCTGTGTATGGAGTGGCTGGGTTCCAACTGGAGTGCAGAGCAGCTTCTATATGGAGCCCTACCTTCCTAGACTTCTTAGTTCTGGTCTTAAGCCCCCTGCAGATAGAGCACCTATGCCTAAGATATCCTTCTCCTGAACACTTTAAACAATGTGAGTGGGATTGTTGACTGGAATAGACTTGTGTCATAAATATAAAGGGAAGGGTAAACACCTTTAAATCCCTCCTGGGCCAGAGGAAAAACCCTTTCACCTGTAAAGGGTTAAGAAGCTAGGATAACCTCGCCGGCACCTGACCAAAATGACCAATGAGGAGACAAGATACTTTCAAAGCTGGAGGGGGGGGAGAAACAAAGGCTCTCTCTGTCTCTGTGATGCTTTTGCCGGGAACAGAAAAGGAATGGAGTCTTAGAACTTAGTAAGTAATCTAGCTAGATATACGTTAGATTCTGTTTTGTTTTAATGGCTGAGAAAATAAGCTTGCTGAATGGAATGTATATTCCTGTTTTTGTGTCTTTTTGTAACTTAAGGTTTTGCCTAGAGGGATTCTCTATGTTTTGAATCTGATTATCCTGTAAGGTATTTACCATCCTGATTTTACAGAGGTGATTCTTTTACTTTTTTTCTTCAAATAAAATTCTTCTTTTAAGAACCTGATTGCTTTTTCATTGTTCTTAAGATCCAAGGGTTTGGGTCTGTGTTCACCTATGCAAATTGGTGAGGATTTTTATCAAGCCTTCCCCAGGAAAGGGGATGTAGGGTTTGGGAGGAAAGACGTTTCCAAGCGGGCTCTTTCCCGGTTAAATATTTGTTAGACACTTGGTGGTGGCAGCAATAAAGTCCAAGGGCAAAAGGTAAAATAGTTTGTACCTTGGGGAAGTTTTAACCTAAGCTGGTAAAAATAAGCTAGGGGGTTTTTCATGCAGGTCCCCACATCTGTACCCTAGAGTTCAGAGTGGGGAAGGAACCTTGACAACTTGTTACAGCCACAACAGCGCTTACACCCTCAAGACTTAGGCATGAGCTTGAAAAGCTCCAAACAAAACAAAAACCTAGCAAAAATTTGTCTAAAATAATAGTTACATTGAACTAACCTAACTATATACAACAATAACTTTTAGAAAAAAATTCTCTTAAGAGAAAGGGAAAGGAGTATGACAAGCACACACATTCCAACTACTGATCACAGGTGGTGAGAAAGAACTGAGAGGGATTGGGGCAGCTTCATCCTTTATACCTTTGGCTGGCAGCACGAGTTTGTGGAGGGCACATGAACGCCCTGATGGGCATTGCTACAGGAAAAAAATCTCCGGCTTTGATACACTGGGTGTGCACACACCTGAAGTGGAATGGCCCTGTGCAACACCTCTCAAAGAAGAATGAAGGATATATAATTCCCATAGAACTTGGATTGATAACAATCACAGAAAATTATGTATTACATCTAAATTGTGCCTATTTTACTTTAGCCATACTAATCTTCTTTTAAATATTTAGTATATTAGATGGCTGACACTTTAGCTTCTAGTGTGAAAAAAATCATGGCTTACCTGCTATTTTTTTTTCCTATACTATAATATGTCTGGCAACCCTCCACTATGGCTGCAGACAAAACTTTCCATAGCATAACTGAGTTACTGAAAACAACCAAGGCCAAACTAAACAGTCATCAAATTAAAGTCTTATTCATTTATTGATATTCCCCTCATTTCTGTATCCTCTCTCTCTCTAAATACATTTCATAAGAAGAGTGAGACAGACAAATCTAGAAGAAAATCAATTAGCATGTAAGCCAATTGTTTTCTCTCTTCTAAACTGGTATGTCTGGTAATCCTCCACAACTGAGAAATAACCAGCAGTGATGCATTCCCTAAAGAATGAGGACAGAGAAGTAAGATAATGGAATAGGAGAAAAAGTTTTCAGTTTTTGGAGAAGATGTGAAGACTGGCCTACTTAGATACCCTGCAGTTTCCTTCCAGTATAGGTGAATCTTTTTCGGCTCAGAATCTGCAATGGACATGGAAGAGTGGGCTTGCAGATTCTGGAGAGGAATCAGACTTCTGGACTTGTAAACCTCCATTATGCACTGTTTATCCATTCGGTGATAGTGACTGCAGCTGCTTTGTTTTCATGACCATGTGTATTCTAGGTAACAAATAGGAAGAAGGATGTTCTTTATTAAGGATTTGGGCAGAAGAATGATAGAACTATGTCCTAAGGCTTGTGAAATCTTGTTGGCAGTTTGAAATGATTCTTGTTTAAATATTTGATAAAAATGCAGCTTTATTGGATTGAAAAATAGAGGGACATTGTGTTAGGCATCAAGTATTTCATTTCATTCCATTAATGCCTGGAACACAGTATTCTATTAATATTCCAGGCGAGAATTCCCTCAATCCTATTAGGTCCAATTCTTTTTATAGCCACGAAAAAACTCACTATATGAGGCAGGATAATACAAGCTGGTATATACATTTTGGGCTAATATCTCCAACTTTAAGAATTGAGGTTAAAATCCAAGCTGTGCTAGTGGAATTCTAGAATATCTGTTATTCTTGCTCTAATCAGATCCATACGGGACTCTACACCACAGTAAATGAGAGGAGACATCCTGTTCAGAAAGCATGTAAACTGGATAGTGGACACACTGTCTCTCTGAAACTGGCAGCATTGCCTGGCAACTCTGGAGCAGTGGCTCGTGGCTGACTTGGTCCATAGCCACAGCTTAAATGGATAGTGAGCGGTTGAGATGGAATCTATATGACCAGAATGTTCGGAGCACTGGGAAAAAGCAGCAACATCAGTAGTTTAGAAGATTTGGTGCAGGAGTATGTAGTGGGTGAGGTAGCAAGATCAGGCTGGTAGAGAGGGCACCTGTTAGGATGCGAATGGTGGCTGCAGCATCAGCAGCAAGTGGAGTCAAGTGGAAAGTGAGCAGAGGAGCCCCTGAGAGGTGCTGCTGGAGTAGGAGTCCATCCCCACTTCAACATGCTGGATGATTTAACTGGAGGTGAGAGTGGTAGTCATTCCAACTGAATATTAGCTACTAATGGAGAATTGACTGGTGGGGCCAGTGCATGCAGGGCCCTCAGACTTACCAAAGCAAAGTTGGTAAGGGAAGTTGCAGGCACAGGCACTGACTCCATGGGTGCTCTGGGGCTGAAGTGCCCATGGGAAAAAATGGTGGGTGCTGAGCACCCACCGGCAGCCCCCGTGATCAGCGCCAGCGCCTCCCCCTCCCTCCCAGTGCCTCCTACCCACCATGGATCAGCTGTTCAGCAGTGTGCACGAGGTGCTGGGGGAGGCAGAGGAGCAAGGGTCAGGTGCGCTCGGGGGCAGAATGGGGCGGGAAGAGGCAGGACAGGTGTGGGGCCTTGGGGGAAGGGGCTGAGTGGGGGTGAAGCCTGGGGCAGAGGCGGGGGGGGGCGTTGAGCACCCCCTAGCACAGTAGAAAGTCGGCGCCTCTGGTTGCAGGGTCTTGGGACTCTCTTGCCATGAGCCAGAAGGCAAAGTGGTCAAGACATCAGTTGTGCTTGAACTATGTGTATGTATGAGTCTTCCTTCCCCTGTTGATAATCTGTTAGGCAGTTCTGATAATATCTCTTTCTCTCCATCCCTTTTGGTTTGGGAAATATTGGTGTGTTCAGGGAATGTGGGCTCTGGGCTGCTCCTATGGAGGCAGAAGCCAATTTAATGCCAAGGGAGTGGTGAAGAGTCCACACAGTCACAGAAGGAGGAATCACTCAGGAAGCAGTTTCAGTAGCAGAGAGCAGGTAGTGTGTATGTGCTTGTGTGGATTTTGTGTGACTCTAATTAAAGGACATGGACGAAGAGGGTCCAAGCAGACCCAGTTTTAGTTAAGATTATTATAATATGACAACAAGCTAAAAGGCGTAGCCATACGGCCTCTGTTGGACTCATCCTTTTCCACCTTTAGTCAAACCAAAATTACAGACTTCATAACCCCTTGTATCCATGGCGACGGAGGTCCTGCAGAGGCCCAGACATTACTTCCCATTAAAATTTTGACTGTATCCTGTATACCAGCTCCCACTCTATTATTTTTGGCAGAGGTAGTTAAGGGGGTTATAGAGGTCACTTTACCTGACGGACCCTCTGCTTCACCAATTTTATCATTAGTTACTTGTCCTGCCTATACCTTGAGTTCTCTGGTTCATTATCCAATTCATAACTTTAAGCAAGGACCAGATGATGCCTCCTGTGAGTCACAGACTGGATAACTCTCTCATTATAAAGTGTCTAATAGACACTTGGATCTTCCTTTCATGTATACCCTGAGAATGTTCATTCCCCATGATCACTACATGGAGAAAATACTGCTTCTCCACCAGGAATTTAGCAGAGCCTGTTCTCCTCTGTGACAACTGTCTGTCTATAGGCAAAATAAGAGATATGTTGTTTAAAGATATTTCAGAAATAAAAGAATCTTTATTTGATTTCAAGGTTATGCTGGGAATGCAGTGATTATGGCATGTTTGGCAAGAGTCCAACAATTCTAAGAGAACTATTTCCCCAAGGTGCCCTCACTAGTATCTACTAACCCAAGCAGGATATTTGGCACCCTCTCTGTTCCAGAACACCTAAATAATGCTGGTGTTGGACCTATGTTCATCAATACTGAGCCTGGTACAGCTCCAATTGTGATGGCAACTCTCTTCCTTCTGTATCTCTGAAGTTAGTAAGCAGCCGCATGAGTCTCCACACATTGCTTCATCCTCTCAACCTGGTTTAATTTAAAGTACCCCTGATCTAACACTAAGAAATTCTAAGCACTTTTGGTTTGTGGCCCTGGTTTTTAAAAATGTCTCTAGGGAGAAGGCTGAGTCAAGGTCTGTTCGCAACACCATCTGTGTGTGTTACTGGAACAAGCAGTGTTTTATTCTCTACACAGAAACCAGATTTTAAAGGTAACAAGGGTCTCTAATTTTGGTTCTCAAGAAAGAGGAGAGGTAGAGTTGAAAGACTTGTAGGCAGTTAAGAAAATCCAGATTTTGAGAGCTCTTCTTACCTGGAGAGGCCATCTGATAGAAAAGGTCAAAAGGATACAGTCTAGAAATCATTTCTGTTCCTTTTAACAACAAAATAAATGATCGGGTCACCCAAGCAAAACCAGTTGGGCTATATCCCATTTTTTACCAAACGGCTGGCCTCAGACCCTGTTGTTCAGGATCTATGAACCATCCAGAGGGTCGAAGATCACAATCCTGGGAGAATTAGGTCTAATCACAAAGCTAATGGTGCAGTTTTTCATGGCAATTTTTCTACCGAAGCCCTAGAAAGGGAGGTGGATTGACTAGATGGGCCTGATAGTAAAACCTCTATCAAAAGTATTTAATGTAATACTGATAGCCTTAAACGTAAACCCTAGGATTTGGATGTTGGGAATAATGTATCTGTTTGATTTAGTTTTCCTCCAAGAAACCTGACTTTCAAAGGATGAGTCCTTATATCTACAGAACTTTCAATCCTTTTTAAAAGGGGGTGTTGCACATGTAAAGAGAGAAAGACTGGCCCTTCTTGCTTCTACTAAGTTAAGTGTTATAACTTGAATGTTAACACCTAGTAACCCTATTTGTAGGCCTATAGTATTGTTTTCCCAGATAAATCTATTCTATTACCATTAATGTTTAATTTCCCACTTTGCGCTTTACTTTCTACAATGAATCTTTATGGGCAGAGCCTGAATCTTTTATTGACCTGTTAATTGAGAATATTTCTAACAGAAATCTTTGCTCTTTTGGGAGATTTTAATGTCCAACTGTATTCTGAGGATAAGGACGTTTTTTATTCTTTCCTCCAGCTCAGTTAATGGGATGTTATTTTCACTTCCCCCATGATATTCTAAAGACAAAGTGAGAAATTCCTCAGGCTATACTACAGAGGGAAAAATCTCTGGCAATGGGGCAAGCAGTGCGCACACACCTAACGTGGAATGGACATGAGCAAGCACTCAGAGAAGAACTGAAGCATTTCAGAGAATGCCACCAGAGAGATCTTGGACTTTAATCACTTCCCAAACCAAGCTTTGCCTCACAGAGCTCTTAGGAGCCAGTTAATTCACACCTGCCATCCTATGACCCAGAACTAGAAGCTCAACTCTGATAGGACTCCACTACTGGGATCTGACTGTTGGAACTCTGGGGTCTTGACTGGTTCCCTGCTTCTATTTAAATAAAGCACAGGAACAGGAAATTGTCCATGCATTGGGGTTTCTCCTGCTTAGGACTGCATCCCTTTCACTACTTGCTCCTACTGTCTGACTCTGATCTCCTGGTAACCTCACCCTGTCTGCCTCCTGATATCTGATTCTCGGTTTGCCCTCGGGCATATCTTAGACTCTGATCTCCTGGTATCTGACCTGACCTGGGTCCTGACTCCTGCTCAGACCACTAGGTCAGACCTCCCATGTCCCGGTTGTGACATGGTATTACTACCATTTCTTCTCACTGACGTTTTGCACAGATTTCCTCAGGATGGTGAAGGGGAAGGAAGACATTGAGTAGGTGGTCCTATGTCATCTGTGAATTCCTTTATCTGATGAAGCAATTTTGCACTTTTGACTTCTTTCTAGCTCAAGGATGTCAAGTTCCAGCTAATAGTTCTGTCCACTAAAAGATTAAAACATCTTCTCAGTGACACTCCACTCCTGGTGTATTGCTGATATGTGCTTTGTCCATGCTAGTGCATTGCAATAACAGGAGGAATGTCATGCCAAGACCACTGAAAAAAAGAGCACTTCTTTCCTGTTGAACTAGGAACATCTGTTCAGATAAGCCATTGTAGCTTATATTTGATGTGACTAGTATTTAGTGGCCTGACAATACAGGCTGAAATTCCACGAGAGCTAATCTGATTGTTCTTAACTCTAGCAGATTTATTACACTCTGAGTTCTTTCCTGCCCTGACCACTGGTTGGGGACCAGGCTCTTCCCATTCACATTGATCATACTCATGGTTTTAGAACTTCATAATGACCATCTGGGCAGCTTGCTGGACTCTTGCACATAAGATGTCCAAACATGAAAAAGGAGATACAGTCAGCACCAGGATTTCCATGAACATTTAGAAAGAAGGTTAGAGACAAAAAGGAAGAATTTTGTCCTAGTAGTATTCATTTTGGTAACACAAATTAAATTAACATCCATAACAATGGAGGCAGGGACAAAAAGGGATGTGGAGAATAAAAACATCCACAAGATCTGTCAGTGTAAGGCAATCCCTGGTGGAAAGAGATGCTAATGCGGATGCCAGGGTTTCTATCCTAAATTTGTCTTCCTGGTGCTCGTTTAATGATCTGAAGGGCTTGTATAGCTCAAAGTCCCCAGTTCTTATTGTGGACCTCCAATGCCTATAAAAGAGTACATACTCGTACGAATCTCCATGAAAGAAGTACTGGCTTTCTGATTCCTATCTGTTGGAGAACACTGCTCATGTTGTTGTTCTTAGGGGGCCTGTGCAGTTTGCTGTTATTTTATTAATTATAACAATTATTATTGTGGTATTCCAGTAGCTAACTGATATCAGGTGCCATTGTGTTAGGTGCTACATATGCACATAATAATAAAATATCCCTGGTTTGAAGAGCTTTTAATCTGAATAGACAAGACAAAGGGTAGAAGAAAAGGAAATATGAATGGGGAACTAAGACACAGAAAGGTTAAATGTCTGTGAGGCAGCTGGGATTGAACTCAGATCTCCTGATTTACAGTCCAGGACCTTAACTACAATACCAAATTTTCTTATATTTGATTTGGATGAAGTGTTAGTATGGAGTGACCTCAGCAGAGTATCTCCTGTACCCATCTGTCCCTGATATGCTTAGCCAGATAACTGTCCTCTGGCCCAGGAGACTATGGTCCAAATCCTGGGAATCTTTCACAGGTTTGATTGGGATCTGAGGTGAAATCCCCATGAGAGCTCCCCCGCTCTAGTGGATCTGCTTCACTGTCTGGCCTTAGATTAGGAGAGTTTCCCCTTAAACTGCTTTTGCTGGTGTTACAGGGAGGTTTCTGCCTTACTACCATTACAAATAGCTCACAAACCAAAAAAAAGCACAATCAACCATATCCTGGTCCAATACTCCTATTTTGTGTTGTTCCCGTGCATAATGCAGCTCTAAAGACAGCAGATCTGGGTACTCAACACTTACAAAAGTAATACCACTTATTGAGGTAGTTGAATGTAGACTTGCTGGTAGAAGCCTAAGTTTAGACACACATTTTTTAAAATCTCGCTTTTAATAACATTTTAGGACATCTCTATTAAGACTTTTCTGATTGCTGGGAAACTTCTACTTGTTGAGGTTAGTGTTTTACTACCTCATCAGGAAGAATCACCAATTCCTTCTGGAGGTCTCTGGGGAGGTAATTTCTAATTGGCTTGGCTGGCTCAGCCTGGAGGCCAACAACAAGCTACTTTAACAGAGTAGTGGCCTCAAATTCTACTCGAAAAAACATCTCCTGAGTGTCCCAGTCAGATTTAACAGATTCTGGTTTGGATAACTCACCCTCTTCATGGGACAAATTTCAGGGGCAAAAAAGGGAAGGCAACACTAAAGTATGTTTCTTCCCCCCGACCCCAGTGGCTTTGATCTTATGTATCATCCTGCTAAGAGGAGAAGAACAAAGATTCAGAAGTCCAGACTGGGGAAATTTTTCTTCTGGAAAAATTTCATTTTTTTTATGGAGGGTAAACCTCTATCTAAAGCATGAAGGTCAGGAGAGTGAATGGAGAGAAGGGAGCCAGTAGGGACAGATCTAGAACCAAAAGCTTCTAATGCGATGGAGGAGGGCCTAGAGCATGATGCAGAGCATTAGAATTGGAGAAAGGTAGTGGCAGAGGGGGGAATTGGCCACAGTAGCATGAGTTCTGAAACTGCCTGCCTGTCTGAGGAACTGGAGTCAGGAGCTGGGCTTGTGGGGTACTTGACTTCCATGATTGACAGCTCTTTGCTGTCTTCATCTCTGTTCACAAATAGCAGCAAGCTCCAATTATGAAATATTGCCATCAATATTCTTGTCAAAGATAAGAATTTATAAATGTGCCCATGTAATACATACTTGGCCAAATTCTGAAGTCCTTACACAGTTTATACTAATTTTTACTCAGGAAACCATTCAGTCAACAGTAGCTTTGCTTGAATGAGGACTTCAAAATATAGCATATTGTTTATACCATAATATTCTTCTCAGTACAGCAGAAAGGGAATTACAATATTTTCCAAAAGTTTTCCCAGGCAATATTTTAGAGTGACCTCAGGATCTTACAATGGAGGCAAGTGATTAAGTAGTGAATGAGTGAAAAGGAAAAACTGCTAACATCAGGGAGAGCTATGAAATGTTAAAATATTTACATAATTAAAATATTTTACATCATTAGTTACTGTACTCACTTTCCCTTCATCTCTTGGACTATCACTTAGGTGTACAACTGGGCCAGGGTGAGTCTTTGTGGATCTGAAAAACAAAATCAATTCAAAGCAATGTTAATTCTTTCAATAAAAAAGGAGATTTATGTTAGGTATGTTAGAGACAAGGCAACCCAAAACTGTTTGGAAAATTGCCATGGAGGAGGATATTTGCACACAATCAACAACAAAAGACCTTACTCCTTATGTAGAATCATGTACTGTACTATAAATTCCAGTTATCCTTTCTAACACATGGTAAGTTTGAAGCCCAGGAACAATTTAGATACATGTGCGTAACAGCCATTAAAAAAAACCTATTTTTGCATATGAAAGCATACATTCTGCACACATATAAATGGATCTAAATTGTTATGAGTGATGCTTTCATACTATATTATGTCTAATTACATGATGAGTGAACACCCTCATTCAGAATTAAAGTGACCTTAATTCGGTGTATTTTAATTCACTTCCAAAGTGACTTTAAACTAAACTTAATTAAGGCCACTTTAATGCTGAACAACAGCATCCACACAGGGATTTAATGTGATTTAAATAATCCACTTCAAAATCACACCTGTAGTTAATTCAGATCAAATTTCCTGGATGTCCCTGGGTAGACAAGATGTTAGCCTCTCTCTGTTATTACTATCCATTTTATTTGGCAGACCACTTTCATTTTGCTCCAGCTTTATTATTTTAGTCTGGCAAATATGTAACTGAGTTTTACCAACCCATTTTTCCATAACAAGCAACTCTTCCCCCATAGCAGCAATCTCTTCTTCAATCCCTGTTAATATAGTATGAATATCAGTTTGCAGATCTTTTATTTCAGGTAATAATGCATTGGTATCTGTTTGTATTGGCTGTAGGGAGGGCCTTATCTATTTCCTCTTTCTCCACTTTGGTTGCCATATTGCTATCTTTGTCATTCAGCGAGAAAGGCTCTTCTTCAAAATCTAATTATCTATTTTACTTTCTAAAATTATTTTAAGCACTTGAGGGTTTTTTTCAGGGTTGCTAATCAGATTTTTTTTCCCTGCATAGGGATGGTTTTCAGAGGTGATGGGAACAGATATTCTTACTGCCTTCTTTGACTATGGAGACTAGGGGCTTGATTCTCCTCTTACTTATATAATTGTAAGTCAAAAGTATCTCAACTGAAGTCACCAGTTACTTCTCTGAAAAACCTGTGCAAATGTGACGAAAATTAGGTTCGATGTATTCTTACTTGGAAGGTATTATATTCCCCCTCTCCCCACCACAATAGAGGCCATCTTATAAATTGTTACAACCATCTCTGTGAATTAAGCAACACATAATCTGCATAAGCAAACATTTTTAAGCAAAATGATTAAATATATTACTTAGACTATATTTTAGGAAGATTTCTCTAAAAATGATCAAGACACCAAAAATAAGAAAACTCTTTAAATCTAACCTTTCAGCATTCCCTGTGTGCACCATGGACTCACTCTATGCCCTAAATGGATCCTGTGCCATATGTATTTCCATATAACATTGAATGACTTGTCATTATTGTTCTCTGTGATATTATGTTTATATTATGCAACCATTACTTAAGCTTTTAGTGCATTTTCACCATTAAACATAATTAAAATAAATATTAACCATATAGGGCTAGAGTCACTATGGGATTTAGGGATTTAACTGTCATTTTAAATCCCAGATTTAGGAATCACTGGCATTTACAAAACCTCCACTCAGTTGCTGCCTAGCCCTTTAGGGCAGGTGCACGGCCTCTGGGCATGTGCACGGCTGCCTTGCTCTAGGTGCTCAGATGCCTAAGCCCCCAGGGTGATCCACCAATTGGAGAAAGATTGGTGCTCCTCCGCCTGTCTCACCTGTGGGGCCCAATCTGGTAGATGTGCTCAGAGGCCACCTAGCTCCACACAAAACAGCCAAGAGGAGCACCTCTCTCAAAACATTTAGTACAGTGGTTAAGGTGGGATACAGGAGATCCCCTGATTGAAGCCCTCTCTCTGCCTGATAAGGTGAGTACCTTAGCCACGGGATATTCAGATGTGGGGAGTGCCCTCAATGTCTCCAGTTGAAGCTGTAGCATGTTTTTAAATTAAGGAGTCATTAGAGCAGGAGGACTGGACCCTTGGTCTCCAACCTCTCAGGTGAGGGCTCTAATCACCAGGCTATAGGGTCATTTTCTCTCTGTCTCTGGCCCAGAGAATATTTAGAGATCATAAATGCAAGAATCAGTGTGGCCTGGTCTGAGTTCCACAGGATGGGAGGCAATTTTCTGCCAGTTGCAGATGGATGCGGGTCTAGGCATCCACTAGCAATGAGGAGTTAAAAGAACTCCAAAGTTGCAAAATGGTTTAAAAATCTGAGGGCAGATGAGTCCATAATCCATAGCAATGTTTTAATTCTAGTATTAAGATACCTGGGTTTTTTTATTAGTTAACTCTGCCAGATTTGAAATACATGCACATGCACAAACCCCAGTCAATGCATAAGAATAAGATGAGAAGTTGACCCAGCCATTGCTATCTGGAATGCAATTATCTCATTCAGTTATAGTAAAGTAACACACTTATTTTCCCTGATGATTTCAGGGTCCTATTGCACTCTAGATGTTACCATTTTAGCAGGTCTTTAAGCCATTATTTAAATATATTATTTTATTCCCTTATTCAACACAATTCACCTGTCTCTTCTCCCTTAAAGACAGAAGCTAGATTATCTATCCAATCTTCCTTCAGTCTAAAACGTTTCTATTTCATTTTCTCTCCAGTAAATATTCAGAAGGCTTCTCCATCTTTCAATTGCTACATGCATTTTGCTGTTTTTCTCAAAAACAGTTCCTAATCGCTCTTACCTCTTTTTCTAAGGTTCCCAGAAATATTGTATTTATTTCTGTTTATATATATTATTTCATTTTAGAAATGTGAAGATATTTATCAGGCTAAGGCACTAGCATTACTACCAATCCTGCATTCCTTATTCAGGAAATCTGACTTTCCTATTGGTATGAATGTACAATTAAGGATTAGACTGTGGCTTCCTACCCACAGCCCTACCTGAGGAGAAGCATCGGACTGATTGTGCACGAAAGCAATGATTTTTAATGAAGCTATAAACTTGTGGGTTGTGCCCCATGACTGGAGAATTGCTAATATAGTACCTATTTTTAAGAAAGGGAAAAAAAGTGCTCTGAGAAACTACAGGCATGTTCGTTTGACTTTAATGGCATGTAAGGTCTTGGGACAAATTTTGAAAGAGGAAAATAATTAAGGACATAGAAATAAATGGTAATTGGGATAAAATATAACATGGTTTTTCAAAAGGTGTTTCATGCCAGACCAACCTGATCTCTTTCTTTGGAAGATAACTGATTTTTTGGACAAGGGCTATGCAGTAGATCTAATTTACCTGGATTTCAGGAAGGCATTTGATACTCTTCCACATGGGAAACCATTAGTTAAATTGGAGAAGATGGGGATTAATATGAGCATTGAAAGTTGGGTAAGGAACTGGTTAAAGGGGAGACTACAGTGAGTCAGACTGACACGTGAACTATGAAGGTGAAGGGGGACTGCTAGTGGAGTTCCTCAGGGTTCGGTTTTGCGACCAATCTTAGTTAACATTTTTATTAATGACCTTGGCACAAAAATTGGGATTGTGCTAATAAAATTTGCAGATGACACAAAGTTGGGAGGTATTGCCAATACAGAGGAGGACCGAAGTATAATACAAGAAGATCTGAATGATCTTGAAAACTGGAGTAATAGAAATTGAATGAAATTTAATAGTGTAAATTTCAAGGTCATGCACTTAGGAACTAACAACAAGAATTTTTGCTATAGGCCGGGGACTTACAGTTGGAAGTGACGGAGGAGGAGAAAGACCTGGGCATATCGATTGATCACAGGATGACTATGTGATGGAGCCATCACAAAAGCTAATACAATCCTAGAATGCATAAGGCGAGATATTTCCTGTAGAATAGGGAAGTGTTATTACCATTATACAAGGCACTGGTGAGACCTCATCTGGAATACCATGTGCATTTCTGGTCTCTCATGTTTAAGAAAGATGAATTCAAACTGGACAGGTGCAGAGAAGGGCTACTAGGATGATCTGAGGATTGACAAACTACCTTACAAGAGGAGACTCAAAGAGCTTGGCTTGTTTAGCCTAACCAAACAAAGGCTGAGGGGAGAAATGATTGCTCTTTATAAATACATCAGAGGGATAAATACCAGGGTGGGAGAGCGTTAAGTTAAGTGCCAATGCTGACACAAGAACAAATGGATATAAACTGATCATCAACAAATTTAGGCTTGAAATTAGACAAAGGTTTCTAACCATCAGAGGAGTGAAGTTCTGGAACAGCCTTCCACAGGGAGCAGTTGGGGCAAAAAACCTAACTGGCTTCAAGACGGAGCTTGATACATTTATGGAGGGGCTGGTATGATGAGACTGCCTACAGTGACATGTAGCCCACTTGTCACTGCTAGCAGCAAATATCTCCAACAGCTGGTGATGGAACACTAGATGGGGAGGTCTCTGAGTCACTACAGAGAATTCTTTCCCAGGTGTCTGGCGGGTGGTGGGTCTTGCTGAGATGCTCATGGTCCAACTGACTACCATATATGGGGTCAGGAAGGAATTTCCCCCAGATCATATTGGCAGAGACCCTTGGGACTTTTTGCCTTTCTCTGCAGCCTGAGGCACGGGTCACTTGCAGTTATAAACTAGTCAAACTAGATGATCATGATGGTCCCTTCTGGCCTTAAAGTCTATGAATCTATGAGAAAGGTGAAAGATCTGTCCCACCCCATAGGCAGCACCTGAGTCTTTTGTCTGGGGAGGATATGCCCAGGAGTGCCAGAAACGCCCTAGAAGCCTGGGGCCACCAGCTAAGTTCCCTCTAAGCTGCGTGGCTGCATAGCCGCACAGTTGCCCATTAAGCCCCACGCAGGGGCTCAGGGCTGTGGTGAGGAGAGGCGCCCATCCCCGACAGCTCCAGCGTGGACCTGCAACGGCGGGGAGAAGCATTCCTCACTGCTGGCCCCAGTGCGGACCTGCCTCAGCCAAGGGAGAGGAGCCCCTCCCTCGGCCCAGCCCAGCCCAGCCCCGCCCCGCCAGAGCTGCCGTGGCCCGGGAGAGGTGCCTCTCCCCCAGCCCTGAGCTGCTGCAGTGAGAGAGGGCTGGGGGGAGTCATCTCTCCCCACCACAGCCCCGGGGCAGCCTACACCCCAAACCCCTCATCCCTGGTCCCAGCCCAGAGCCCATACCCCCAGCCAGAGCCCTCATTCCCCCCACACTCCAACCCTCTGCCCCAGCCCTGAGCCCCCTCCCACACTCCAAACCCCTTGGCCCCACCCTCACCACATGAATTTTGTTATGTCACCAATACGAAGGTGATGTGTCACACATCACCTCCATATTGGTGCACGTAACACAATTAATTCTGCACATGGACGTAAAAAATTAGAGGGAACACTGGCCACCGCTGCCTGGATCACGGCCCTGCTCCCCGGCACCTCATCTCCTCCCATGGCCCCGCCCATGCTGTGCCCAACCCCAAAGCCCTGCCCCTCTCCACCTCTTTCCCCAAGGCCCCACCCACCACTCGCTCCTCTCCACCCACTCACGGCTGGTAAAAAGTGGGAGGGCATAGCCTTCCCACTTTTAAAATTGATGGGGCCACAGTTCCCTGACTCCTCCCCTGCCCATTCTGCCGCCCCTGAAGATATAAAGCTAAGTTGCTCCAGCATCAGCACACAGGAGGAGGAGTCCTACAGCTGGGCCAGCCAGTGAGAGGCAGGACCATGTTGGTTGGAGATGTTGGGAGATGAGAGAAACTACTTTAGACAAGGGTTTAACCTGTTTAGGGTAGATTCTGGGAAGCGTGTTATAATTTTGCTTTATATGTAACTTTTCTGTGTATCATTATTATTCTTACTCACTATCTCTTAAATCTTAACCTTTGATAATAATCTTTTGATTGTTTTCACTATAAATGTGCTGTGATGTTATATAGGAAGTGATCCCCAGTTGAATCAAACAAGCTAATGTGTACACTGTCCTTTGGGGATAGAAAACCTGGTATTTCTGTGAGTAGCCAGTGACAGGAGCTTGATATCACAGGGGAATGTTTCAAAGGAGTTTGGGATTTGGGGTGCACCAATTGTTAACCTGCAAAGTGAGCGCTAACACTGTCCTGAGGAGATTGTTTGGGTGGCTAACAGGCTGGTGTTGTCAGGAAGATGACACCCAGTTAAGCACCAGCAAGGCTCCCTCTCTCACTGGAGATAGGGAGGGTAACAAAGTGACCCCACAGTCCAGGGCACCCCAAAAATGCATCACACCCTCTCTCCATTTCACAAACTTCATAGGTAAACTGAGGTAACCTCTGAGGGGGATGGCATTTAGAAGCCATAGCATCCATGGTCATGGGCAATACATTCTGGCTATGACCTCCCCTACAACTTGGACCGGGGGGAAAAATTCTCCAGCAAGCTGTGTAGTCCAATAGGCTCCATTCATCTTTTCACGTTGTGGCCTTAATCTAGAGCCGTGGTTTTCAACTTGTGGTCCACAGACCACTTGGGATCTGCAGACTATGTTGAAGATTTCCAAAGGGGCCCACACCTCCATTTGAAATTTTTTTGGGATCCGCAAATGAAAATAAGTTGAAAACCACTGGGCTAGAGGATCTGGTGATCAAATTTTGCCAATCCGTATGTTCAATGAAAAAGTTAGGTCCAGAGGATGTTTACTGAGTTTGTGGAATCCATGACTGTCTGTATTTTATTTAATATTTCAAGCAAATATATTTATTTGGTTAATGACATAGGGTCCCAAACAAATATCTCTTTTTAAACCAATATATGATATCACTATAATATACCTAGAAACTGAATTTCCTTGAAAAATTCTCACAATGAATCACAATCAGTACTGCACCAAAATGTTCCTTAAAACAGGAGACTATAAAATAATTCTAGTGATTGGTCTGAAAAGAATGGCCAGCAATGTGAAAGTGATAGAAAAGTCCACACTTACAGTTCTATTGCCTTGTTCCACATGATAACGTATCCAGAAAGAATGAAGGACTCAATATTTACAATATGTGTATTTCCCCTCTCTGTTCCAACGTAGAGCCATTTACTTTGGAAAGGAAGATGGCAGTACGTAATCCTGTAAGGGAAAAAAAAATCTCACTTAAAGTTGTACCAACAATCATATTTTCAACAAGTTTTCTTTTGAAATAGTTGTCCCTTCCGTTTTCCTAAGGCCAGAGTAGCTTGGGCACAGTTCCCAATACGTGATCGGTGGAGGTAGCACAGCCTGCGGTGCTGGCTCCTCCTTTTTTCCAGCTCATTCTACAGGTGTCCAAGCTCTTCCTAGTGGAGAAGCTGGGAACAAGGAGGAGGAGCCATTCTACCTACCTCTAATAGGGTCAGGAAATAGGAGCCATCTTAATGTGCTTCGTGGAATCCTGACTGGGAGGGGGTAGACACACGATTAATCTTTTTACGAGTATGTGGGCCACCCTATAAAAAAAAAGTCTGAGAACTGTTGAGCTAGAGATTCTGATTTTCTTCTTTATAAAAAGCTATTTTTCCAGTTCAGTACACAGGCATTAATGAGACATGAGCATGTTTAATGTTTTGTACAAAGGAAACGTAACATTACTATTCACACAAAGAAGTGTTCACTTTATTAGCTCTTAATCAGTCGAGAGGGTATGGAGCTGATAAACCATTACCAAGTGCAGTCAAGCAGAGATATGATTTATACTCTCACTCCCACATTCATATCATTTTTATAGAATAGCCCAGTGTTATATCACTTAGGAAAAATCTCATGATGGTCTCTTGTGATAAGATACAATTTTCATAAAGATGATGAATGGAGAGAATCAATTTTTTTGACATTACAATATTTACATTACATTAAAAAGAGAATCCACATGAGAGATGTAGACTATTTGCAGCTCAAATCTAATTATATCTATACTGTCTACATAGACTGAAACGCTTATCTGATCCTACAGTATATTCTAGCACTCAGGAGGTTTGTCTTTATTAAAAGCATATACTTTGCCTAGTATGCAATACTTTATTACTTTATTATCTTTGTCATTCATTTGATTCCAAAAAAAAATATTTCTAGCTTTGAGATACAAGTTGGAGTTGATGGCTAAATTAGTATTTTTATCCTGAGTAATTTTTTTAAATGATGACATACACTATTTAAGAATATACATATTTCATTTATGTTTTTATGAAGTATCAATCTTTTTGCCCTGCTTTATAAGGGAATGACAGCTTCCTTCCAGCAATCTTACTTTGTAAAATATGGTAAGGTTACTTAAGTCCTTTGTGGCTTAAAATATTCACAACCTCCTAAACTGAAGGAAGTGTTTCACTTGCAAACTAATTTCACTTATTTTTCTGCAGTTATGAGGAACACTTAGCAAGCCATATTCTTTTTCTCCTGACCACGCACAGTACTTTGAATGACTCTGCAGTTTTAAGGCTGTATTATCATACAATCAAAACATTTTATGCAGAATACACTCAAATGAATAATTGTACTTCTTCCTTTTATATTGCTCCAGGTTTAAGGCAGCTAAGTAACGCAACCCTGAAATCCTCAGTCAAGGTGTTCATCCATGATTGGAGGGCCAGGACAAGGTCTATGCATCATTTCAGTCTTATTTTGATGATTCGAGCAGGACATAGGCCTTGTTCCAGCCCCCTGCACAGGGATAAATTTTACCCTTACAGACTCAGTTATGTCAATGGCAAAGATCCCATTAACTTCTGAGGGAGCAGGTCTTTAGGGACAGATTTTTAAAATTGCTTCCAATTTTGCAAACACAGTTTAGCATCTGCAAAGAAAAGCACCCACTACAGACATCTGAGAGTGAAATCAGGTAGTCTGACATTTAACAGGAGCATTTATATCTACAATTATTTGTAGGTGCAAAAATGGAGACAACTTTTTAAAATCAGACCTTTAGTGCAATTTTAGAAAGTATGTACATGTACTTATACTGTGTGTGTGTGTATATATTTCACTTCTGTTTACTGTTTTGGCTTCATACAAAGATAGTGACGCAATTCAAAAAGTAATATAAAATTAAGTTAAGAGACACTAACGTAATTGTTTTGTTTATTGAATGATTTATTAAGCACCCATCTTCACACAAAAATTTAAATTAACAGCTAAATCACATGGACACAAACTCAGACAATGTCAACTTAAAAAAAAAATCTGAACAACCAATCATCTCTGCCTATTAGATGACAAAAATCCCTGCTGAACAGACGTGTCTGAGATTGAGGAAATGCTGTAACTTGGAAATCACAGTCCATCACCACTGGTCTGGTGCATCCATATACTGTGAGAGTTAAAGCTACAAGCTGTTCTGGGGACTTTGATGTACTATTGGAAACAAATCACTTCAAAATGGCATAAAAGCAGACCAAAGGAGCCCATCCTATTACTCTGAGTCTCTGCTGATACAGGGTCCATATAAGTTCCTTAGGGTCACTTAGCCAACTAAGGTCCTTTACAAGATTCATGAGTGTCCATCAGACATTAGACTGCTACATTTGATACGTTTTCAAACGCACCCAACTTCCTTTCTTCCTCTAGACCAGTGGTTTTCAACCTGTGGCTCATGGACCCCTGGGGATCTGAGGACTATGCCTAAGATTCACAAAGGGGTTCGCGCCTCCATTAAATTTTTTTTAGGGCTCTGCAAATGAAAAAAGGTTGAAAATCACTGCTCTACATTAATGGTTTACCAAGGAGAAGACATGCACTGGGTCAACAAAAAAGCAAAACAACCTGAGATACAGGGTCCTTCACTTATTGGGACTGGAGCCCCAAAAAGGAACTAAAATATATAATGTGAAAGCATTGTTAGGCTTCCACACAACAAGCAAAGTTCTTTCAACATTCTAATGAACTGTCCTGTCTAGTGTAATCCAATTGCCTGAAGTGCATTACTTTTTTTTTTGTGTGTTCTAAAATTTAAATGAAAACTCACTTTATAGTGTTATATTTGAAGTTCTAAATGTTATGGAATATATTAACTTCAATTCAAGGCTTACACACTGGAAACAAACCTCAGGTTCATAATGAAGAAATTTCATTTCAGCAAAACATTATCATTATGCAATGAGCTTGTAAAGATAGGTATAATGAACTGTGTTATAAAAACTATATTAAATAACATTAGAGAAGTAGATATCTATTTAACAGTGTTATAAGACAATTTAAAAGGGAACATTTTTGCTTTCTGAATGTGCCTTGTTGACACAGCTTTCAAAGATTGTAAAAAATCAAAAAGTTGGTTTGTGTCCTATCTACACTGGACTCTTGGTCTGTGTAGATCGGGGGTGGCCATCCTGTGGCTCCGGAGCCACATGCGGCTCTTCAGAAGTTAATATGTGGCTCCTTGTATAGGCACCGACTCCGGGGCTGGAGCTACAGGTGCCAACTTTCCAATGTGCCAGGGGGTGCTCACTGCTCAACCCCTGGTTCTGCCATAGGCCCTGCCCCCACTCCACCCCTTTCCGCCCCCTTCCCTGAGCCTGCCATGCCCTCGCTCCTCCCGCCCCCCTCCCCGAGAGCCTCCTGCATGTCACGAAACAGCTGATTGGGAGGTGCGGGGAGGGAGAGGGAGGTGCTGATCTGCAGGGCTGCAGGTGGGCAGGAGGCACTGGGAATGCGGGGGAGGGAGGGAGAGAGCTGATGGGGAGCTGCTGATGTATTACTGTGCCAAAGAGCCAATGTACGCTGGTAAATTCTGGCTCCTTCTCAGGCTCAGGTTGGCCACCCCTGGTGTACATAACAGGGCAAAGCAAACCAGACAAATGTGTGATTTTCTAGCCAGATGTAGACCTGCCTAGTAAAACAGACTAGGGAGGATGAACACTGACTGAAAGGAGCTAGCCAACAAGTAATCCCAAAGCCACAATAAGCAGATAAGATAGAATAAAACAAACATAAGAAACAATGAAATACATGAAGGCAATGAAAAGACAGCTGGATTGTGTAAGTAGGAGGAGCTTAAAAAAAGATAGTGAAGGAGGTACCAATTAGAGTTTTAGCAGAATAAGTAAAAATGCAACAGTTAAAAGGATTTTGGGTCAGTGTATATGACAATATATTTAGAATAGAATATTAATAGATGAGGCAGTTTTAATAATCTGCACCTGAATCATGTTACAAGAAAAGGTATACAGGATGTGTGTTTAATAAAGGGGGTGTGGAGCAGCACAGGACTTACACCAGATTGGACCAGCATGGATCTGATGATAACAGAAACAGCCTACCTGCGCCCCAGGACTGGATCATTACGCTATCCTGCTCTATCTGCTTTACTTATGCTTTCTGCTTGATTGAGGTGGCAGTATATTGTCCTAAAACTTTCTTATTAAAGCTTCAAACTAGTTAGGGTTAGTAACTGGCATGGATTGTGTTTTTCATCCAACAAACTCTTACATATTGTGCTTCAGCTTGTGAAAGAAAGGCATCCTCACATTAATCATACATCCCACAATCAGATGAAGACGTATTTTGATGCCTGTGGAAGTAATCAAGGCCAACAGAGAAAAAATAGTGCTCATGATAATGAAAATAGGATCATGATGATTTTATGAAAATGTGAAACACTTTTGCCTATAACAATCTGCTTCATTAAGCAACATGAGAGAACTGTCAAAGAACTTGACCTTTTGAGGTGCTGAGAATCTGCTGAGGCCCAGTGTGATGAGTTGGATCACAGAAACCCCCTTGGGAACTGCCACCTGATGTGCTGAGACTACCTCTGAGCCCGTTTTCCCTGGCCATTTGGGACTTCAGTGCCCTGCCTGGTTGTGCCAGACATGCTAGCTTGCTACAAACGCAGACCCAGGTCTGAACCACATCCCCCAAAAGCTGCAGGCTTAACTGAAAACAGCTTAAGAAGTGTTCCTGTCTCTAGCACTCAGTTACCCAACTCCCAATGGGGTCCAAACCCCAAATAAATCCATTTTACCCTGTATAAAGCTTATACAGGGTTTGCCCTGTATGACACTGATAGAGAGGTATGCACAGCTGTTGGCCACCCCAGGTATTAGTACTTTCTCTGGGTCAATTAATAAGTAAAAAGTGATTTTATTAAATACAAAAAGTAGGATTTAAGTGGTTCCAAGTAATAACAGACAGAACAAAGTGAATTACCAAGCAAAATAGAATAAAACACGCAAGTCTAAGCCTAGTTAAGTAACAAAACTGAATACAGATAAAATCTCACCCTCAGAGATGTTTCAGTAAGCTTCTACCACAGACTGGATACCTTCCTAGTCTGGGAACAATCCTTTCCCCTGGCACAGTCCTTGTTCCAGCTCAGGTGGTAGCTAGGGGATTTCTCATGACTGCAGCCCCCTCTGTTCTCTTCCACCCCCTTATATATCTTTTGCATAAGGCGGGAATCCTTTATCCCTCTCTGGGTTCCCACTCCTCCTTCTAAATGGAAAAGCACCAGGTTAAAGATGGATTTCAGTTCAGGTGACATGATCACGCACTATAAGATTTCATTACCTACTTGCCAGCACACAGGTATACAGGAAGACTTACAAGTAAACAGAGCCATCTACAGTCAATTGTCCTAATTGATGGGAGCCATCAAGATTCCAAACCATCATTAATGGCCCATACTTTGCATAATTACAATAGGCCCTCAGAGTTATATTTTATATTTCTAGTTTCAGATACAAGAATGACACATTCATACAAATAGGATGAACACACACAGTAGATTATAAGATTTGTAATGATACCTTACAAGAGACCTTTTGCATGAAGCATATTCCAGTTACATTATATTCACACTCATTAGTATATTTTCTTAAAATCATATAGAGTGCAACGTCACGCCTGACAATTCCCACTAAAGTCAATGGGAATTGTAGGTGTTTAGCACATGCTCCACATTCCTTGGATCAGGTCCAAAGGTTGTACAATTTGTACAACAGCTGAAACTGAATGTCATTCTCAATGGGCATTATTAGGACAGTAAAAACCCATGGACCGAATGTGGGATATCTTGAAAGGAATTCCTATGCCTCTTATTCCAGTGCAATACGTTTTACTAGTCTTTCAAGGCATCCAAAACTGAATAGGGTGTTAAAATGGAATAAAAACAAGAAATGTCATATAAATTACAGGTATCAAAAATACCTTAGGCTTTAATTTATTTATTGCTACATAGAAGGCCAGATTCTTCTCTTACACTAACATAACTAGTGGAAAACCAATGTAACTATCAACTCAAATGGAAATACTTCTGATTTACACCACTCTGAGGAAAGAATCAAGCCCAACATATACAGCCTTGTCTACTATGTTTGCAAAACAGCTCAGATTTTTTCATTTGTAACCACTAAATTGGAAAAAAAATCTTGAAGGCATTGCCAGAATTCTAGAAGCAACATAGATGAAACAACAACATAACTTAAAAGAATACTATCAACAATCGCTTAAGCCAAAATTAAGACCTGTTTTAAAGAGAGATATACTTTACTGAGGAATAACTTCGTAATTTTAAGTATCTACAGAATTTTTTAAATAAATTCCTCCACTCCATCACTAAGAACTTTAACCAAAACATCTATTGCTTATTTGTAGACATACCCATATTTGTAAATGTCTTAGAATACTAGTCTACTGGTTAACATAAGGCTGTTTGAGTGCCTAAATTCATCTTTACATTAAACGTAAATTTAGAAAATACATGACTTTTAGAAAAGGTTAGAAAATGGTACGTATTTTCTACCAAAATAACCCCTGATCAAAATGAAAAATTTTCATTATTTTAAAAAAATATTGCAGAATTTTTTTGTGGACATTTTCCAGTTTCTTGGTTGCTTTTGATTTTCTATTTTTAATTAAAAAGCTGAACATTTTTAAAGGAAGCAAAACATTTCCATTAACACTTTCACTTAAAGAAAAGACAATATTTTGTCAAAAATATTTTTGAATTAAAAATGTTAACTAGCTTTTATTTATTTATTTATTGAAATTGAAAAATGTAACTTCACTTGTTTTAAAAGATGACTAATTTTTTCTGATACATGTGTGCAAAGATGTGCTCTCTTGCCTACCCTCTCCCCAGTATACTAACACAAAGTGTCAACATTAATGGGTCCTGATTGTTCTGATTGAACATTAAGGTGTGCAAGGAATGCACAAATGGATCCTAAAATTGTAATTTATCTTAAAAGTGGTGCACAGAAAAATGAGAAAATAGAATGATTGTCAAACTACAGTTGTAAAAAGAAGAATCGTCCTATAAAGTAATAAACACAAACATTAGTTTGAATTATGTAAATGCAGAATAAGCGGGAGGGTGGGAAGAGAATAGTTTAAGAAATTTTTTAAAATTATTTTAAAGAAAACAATAAAACTAAAAATTACGGTAGAGAGAAAAACATGGAAATAAACCTATGAAAGACTGGACAATAAATTGTGCTTTCACTATGATAAATGCACAGTATGTGCTCATTGGTTATAAAAAATTTAATAGTTGAGCAGTGAAATATAGAGAGGATCAACTGTGTATTTTGATCAGCTGCTGTGATAAAGTGCATAAAAGAGACCTTGACATTATTTATATTGCAGACTTTTCTATTGAACTCATCACCTTAGTATCCGATCACTTCCTGTACATTCAGGAATTAAGTCTCACTATACCATTGTAAGGTCTGTAAAAATAGGGGAGGTATTTTCAAAGCATTCTGTGAAGATGTCGGAAAATCAGATGAAATATTTGACCACTCAAGGGGTCTGAATACTCAGGGTTTAGCTGGATGGCCAGCCAGGGAATTTTCAAGATACCATTAAGCATTCATGTCACAATATCAAAACTCTTCCCATTACAAAATGTCACAGCTGCCCCACCTCCCATCCCAAGTCAATCACTTCAGCAGTCCTCATAATAAACACATATGGCTAGTGCTGGGTGAAATCTTTCAGACAACTTTTTTTTTTTTTGCACCAAAAATGCATATTTGGGTCAACTGACACAAATTTACCAAATTGTTTTGGTAAAAAAAAAAAAAATCTGAAAAAAATTGTGACATTTCATTTTGACATTTTCAAAATGAATCATTTTGATTTTCCTATTTGAAATTATTTTTGGTTTTGACTTTTACTTCAACTTTATTTTAAAAAGCTTCAAAAACTCTAAAGAAATGTTTTTGTTTGACCCTCAATTTTTTTAGTTTTTCAGCTCACCAAAAAAAATCAAAACTTTTTTTTTTTCAGTTGACCTGACATTTTCTTTAAAATTTGGTCTGGCTAGTGAACCAAAAAAACTCACTTATTTGTCCAGCCCAATGTGTGTCTTACTGGATCAGTCCAACAATCTGCCAACCCCTTGAATTCATAGAAAAGCATCATAAATAGATATGGACAGGGGAATGGAATACTTGTGACCAACCTGTGTATAGGGATGTCCCTGCCAGATTCTGCTTTGTCTATGGAGCTATGCAAACCAGGCAGCATGGCAAATGCCCATTGCAAATGAGTCCATGCAACTGCTATTCTCTAGGGTTGTTGATTAATCACAGTTTGAATCTCATTGTTAAACAATAGAATACTAATTGAAATTTATTAAATATTTTGGGATGTTTTTCTCCATTTTCATATATATTGATTTCAATTACAACGCAGAATACAAAGTGTACAGTGCTCAGTTTTATATTATTTTTTATTCCAAATATTTGCACTGTAAAAATGATAAACAAAAGAAACAGTATTTTTCAATTCACCTCATACAAGTATTGTAGTAGAATCTCTTTATCGTGAAAGTGTAACTTACAAATGTAGATTTTTTTTTGGTTACATAACTGCACTCAAAAACAAAACAATGCAAAACTTTAGAGCCTACAAGTCCACTCAGTCCTACTTCTCGTTCAGCCAATCACTAAGACAAACAAGTTGTTTACATTTACGAGAGATAATGCTGCCCACTTCTTGTTTACAATGTCACCAGAAAGTGAGAACAGGCGTTTGCATGGGACTTTTGACTTTCACCCCCCTGAGCCTGAAAGTTGCAGTGCTGTAAATTGCCAGTATAGACAAGCCCCTACTCTGCCTTGATGTTCATCTCCCCTTTGATGTACACCGCAACTAGATAGGAAACTTTGCTCTGCTTGGGACTGCAGAACTTCGTTTTCTTTCTGGAATAGGCCAACCATGGAAACTCTAGACAACATGCTGTCATGGCCAGAATCAGTTCGACTTTCATGGAAGCATAGGCTCTGGCTTCCTCCGGGCCCTGGGGGTGCTCAACCCCCCAGCTCTGCCCCAGGCCCCACCCCCACCCTTCCAAGTCTCCACCCCCACTCCACCTCTTCTCGCTCAGTTCAGCCCCCTCCCCTAAGCATACCCCATCCCCACTCCTCCTGATTTCTCCCAATGCCTCCTGCACGCCGCAAAACAGCTGACTGCGGCGGGTGGTAGGTGCTGGGAGGGAAGGGGAGGAGTTGATTAGCAGGGCCGCCGGCGGTCGGGAGGCACTGGGGGGAAGGGGAGAGCTGGTTTCCAGTGGGTGCTAAGCACCCACTAATTTTTTTCTGTGGGTGCTCCACCCCTGGAGCACCCATAGAGTCAGTGCCTATGCATGGAAGGAACAGTTCCAGCCAGTAGAGGATTTGCACTCTCTCTGGCTCCTCTCTCTCTCTCCTCCTATCCAGGGGAAGGGACCTGGGGTGACCTCTCACAAACTGGGTGGTGAGGGGGAAATGGCTTTCTGCTCCCAAAGAAAGCTGCGCCTCTCATAAGACATTTGATAATGGAGTTGAAGTAGGAGACACAGACCTTTTCTTATGTCTTTAGCTTTATCGGCACAGCTCTCTCCTTGGAGCCAGCAGTGACATCAGACATTTAAATACCTCAGAAATGGAAATGGAGCTGAGGTGGGGAAACACTCTAAAAAGCAGACACAGCCCTGGGACATAACTGGAAATGAAACAAATTATTAAGCCAAATTGTGATTCAAAAATTTGTATGGGCTCTTTACATTGTGTGCAGTCAGTGAGGACCTACTGAACGCCTGTACTACCTCTGACACCACTAACATTGAAGAAATCTTTTGGATCCCTTGGGCACTTCTGAAAATGCTGTTTGGGAACTGATATCTGAGCCCTACCTTTGAACTACCCATATGGAATACTTGTCCTACTGGATGTTCAGAGCATGTAGGTGTGCTAAAAAAACAGCTCTGAAAATCCCCTCGGTGCTCAATTAGAACTTGACCACCTACATTGTTCCAAAATAGCTATTTGCAGCCAGAGTCAGAATTAAGAATAGAAACCAGATCTCCTAAGTCCATGTCCTCTACATTAACTACATGACCAGATAGTGTGGTTACTGGCTTTAGAAGTGAATGTAAGGCAGGTTCTGAGGGAGTTTTTTTATTTCTTTTGATGCCTCTCTGTTTTGCTGGTATAATAAGCTTTTTCTATTTGAGTTTCAATGGGGAGTTGACATTAATTTTTAAATTGTAGTGTCCATGTGAAGCGGAAATATGAAGAGAATGAGACAAAAGTTGTCTGTGGCAATGAGCAGATAATGAGGAGGTTGTTGCTTGAGCAGTTCATTAAAGGATAAATTAGCACTGAGTGATTCCAGAGTGAGCTCCAGCCACAACCAACCATCCTTGTTTGATGAGAAATTTACAGCAACATGAAGCAAAAGGGTGGTAGTCAGAAACAGAAAACACTGAGAAGTATCAGAGACTTCTCTAAACATCCAGATTAGATTAGATACAGACAGACATCATCTTCCTTGCCAAATGCAAACAGATGGACATCATACCAAAAGGACTGAAGGTAAAAAATCCATTACAATCTACATACCACACAGACTATGCTGACAGCTTGTGCCACACGCTCTCAAAGAAACTGTGGAACCACCTGATCAACATCCTCTACAGCAAACGGGGAAAGATTAAGAATGAGCTCTCAAAAATGGATACTCTCATAAAAAACCAACCTTCCACACAAACTTCCTCATGGATGGACTTTACAAAAACTAGACAAGCCATTTACAACACACACTTTGCTTCTCTACAAAAGAAAAAGGACACTAAACTATCTAAACTACTACATGCCACAAGGGGCC
This sequence comes from Natator depressus, assembly GCF_965152275.1. Classification (NCBI taxonomy): domain Eukaryota; kingdom Metazoa; phylum Chordata; order Testudines; family Cheloniidae; genus Natator; species Natator depressus. The sequence goes on along the minus strand of NC_134234.1, from coordinate 203,581,773 downwards.
ACAACAGTGGTTCCCTCAACCCACCCAGCAATATTGTTAATCTATCCAACTATACTCTCAGCCCAGCAGAAGTATCTGTCCTATCTCGGGGCCTCTCCCTCTGCCCCTCCACCCCCATGAACATGATACAGTTCTGTGGCGACCTAAAATCCTATTTTCGACATCTCCAGCTCAAGGAATATTTCCAACACACCTCTGAACAACACACTAATCCACAGAGACCTTCCTACCAACACTACAAAAAGAAGGATTCTGCGTGGACTCCTCCTGAAGGTCAAAACAACAGACTGGACTTCTACATAGTGTGCTTCCGTCGACGTGCTCGGGCTGAAATAGTGGAAAAGCAGCATCACTTGCCCCATAACCTCAGCCGTGCGGAACACAATGCCATCCACAGCCTCAGAAACAACTCTGACATCATAATCAAAAAGGTTGACAAAGGAGGTGCTGTCGTCATCATGAATAGGTCGGAATATGAACAAGAGGCTGCTAGGCAGCTCTCTAACACCACTTTCTTCAAGCAATTACCCTCTGATCCCACTGAGGGTTACCAAAAGAAACTACAGCATTTGCTCAAGAAACTCCCTGAAAAAGCACAAGAACAAATCCGCACAGACACACCCCTGGAACCCTGACCAGGGGTATTATATCTGCTACCCAAGATCCATAAACCTGGAAATCCTGGACACTCCATCATCTAAGGCATTGGCATCCTGACAGCAGGATTGTCTGGCTATGTAGACTCCCTCCTCAGGCCCTACGCTATCAGCATTCCCAGCTATTTTCCTGACACCACTGACTTCCTGAGGAAACTACAATCCATTGGTGATCTTCCTGAAAACGCCATCCTAGCCACTATGGATGTAGAAGCCCTCTACACCAACATTCCACACAAAGATGGACTACAAGCCGTCAGGAACAGTATCCCCTATAATGTCACGGCAAACCTGGTGGCTGAACTTTGTGACTTTGTCCTCACCCATAACTATTTCACATTTGGGGACAATGTATACCTTCAAATCAGCGGCACTGCTATGGGTACCCGCAAGGCCCCACAGTATGCCAACATTTTTATGGCTGACTTAGAACAACGCTTCCTCAGCTCTCGCCCCCAAATTCCCCTACTCTACTCGCGCTACATTGATGACATCGTCATCATCTGGACCCATGGAAAAGAAGCCCTTGAGGAATTCCACCATGATTTCAACAATTTCCATCCCACCATCAACCTCAGCCTGGACCAGTCCACAAAAGAGATCCACTTCCTGGACACCACGGTGCTAATAAGCGATGGTCACATAAACACCACCCTATACCGGAAACCTACCGACCGCTATGTTTAGCTACATGCCTCCAGCTTTCATCCAGACCACACCACACGATCCACTGTCTACAGCCAAGCTCTACGATACAACCACATTTGCTCCAACCCCTCAGACAGAGACAAACACCTACAAGATCTCTATCAAGCGTTCTTACAACTACAATACCCACCTGCTGAAGAGAAGAAACAGATTGACAGAGCTAGAAGAGTACCCAGAAGTTACCTACTACAGGACAGGCCCAACAAAGAAAGTAACAGAACGCCACTAGCCATCACCTTCAGCCCCCAACTAAAACTTCTCCAACGCATCATCAAGGATCTACAACCTATCCTGAAGGACGACCCATCACTCTCACAGATCTTGGGAGACAGGCCAGTCCTTGCTTACAGAGAGCCCCCAACCTGAAGCAAATACTCACCAGCAACCACACACCACACAACAAAAACACTAACCCAGGAACCTATCCTTGCAACAAAACCCGTTGCCAACTGTGCCCACATATCTATTCAGGGGACACCATCATAGGGCCTAATCACATCAGCCACACTATCAGAGGCTCGTTCACCTGCACATCTACCAATGTCATATATGCCAGCATGCGCCAGCAATGCTCCTCTGCCGTGTACATTGGTCAAACTAGACAGTCTCTACGTAAAAGAATAAATGGACACAAATCAGACGTCAAGAATGATAACATTCAAAAACCAGTCGGAGAACACTTCAATCTCTTTGGTCACTCGATTACAGACCTAAAAGTGGCAATTCTTCAAAAAAAAAAAACTTCAAAAACAGACTCCAACGAGAGACTGCTGAATTGGAATTAATTTGCAAACTGGATACAATTAACTTAGGCTTGAATAAAGACTGGGAGTGGATGGGTCATTACACAAAGTAAAACTATTTCCCCATGTTTATTCCCCCCCACCCCCGGCCTACTGTTCCTCAGACGTTCTCGTCAACTGCTGGAAATGGCCCACCTTGATTATCTCTACAAAAGGTTCCCACTGCCCCCGCTCTCCTGCTGGTAATAGCTCACCTTACCTGATCACTCTTGTTACAGTCTGTATGGTAACACCCATTGTTTTATGTTCTCTGTGTATATGAAATCTCCCCACTGTATTTTCCACTACATGCATCCGATGAAGTGAGCTGTAGCTCACGAAAGCTTATGCTCTCGTGAATAAATTTGTTAGTCTCTAAAGTGCCACAAGTATTCCTTTTCTTTTTCCAGATTAGTATTGTTACCCTGAAAGATATTAATGACTGCCATCAAGTGGCTCTTTGATCTATAGACAATCAGAGACCTGATTAAAGCCAATGGGTGTGCTAAACTACTTTCAGGCTCAATGGAAGAAGCAGTTAAGCCCCTTTGTGTAGTGATAGCTGGAAACAATAGGAGGCTACCACCCAAGACACATGGCAAAGCTAGAGCAAAACTCTGTCTACACACAGCACTTTCATCGGTAACATTTTGGCAGTCAGGGGTGTGAAAAAAACACACCTCAGACTGGACAAAAGTTTTACTGACAAAAAGTGCCAGAGTGGACAGTGCTATATCAGCAGGAGATACTCTCCCGCTGACAAAGCTACCGCGCTTCATTGGGGGTGGTTTTACTTTGTCGGCAGGAGAGCTCTCTCCTGCCGAGAAAGAGCGGCTACACTGCATACCTTACAGCAGCACTCCTGTAGCGGCACAGCTGTGCTGCTGCCAAGTGCGCAGTATAGACAGCCTAAATTGTGTGGTCTGAGTGGTTTCCATGGGACTGGTTGCAAATGCTAGGGCTAGAAGATTGTGTAGCAAGCAGTGTGTGTTAGAGAAGAAAGCCAGCTGACAGTAAGAGAAGCAGTTATGAATGTGACCCTGAGAGGGAGCAGAGAGACCAGCTCTCTTTGGGCACAGAACTCACTGGAGAGGCATGCTTGAGATATTTGAATAAGGAAACTACCTGTTATTCTGTGTTACTACTACACCGGGGGAAACAGGACTTTCTGTACATTCTTTCTTCGGATTGCAAATAAGATTGCACCAAAGAAGTAACTGACTCATATAGCCAGTTTCTCCTTCTAATGGAAACAAACCAGCCAGGCTCTAAATACTGCCAGCCCACTTGGGCCAAAGAGACAACGGTATCTTACATCTCAGTGCTTGTGTGCCATTAAGATAGACATGAAGTAAGAGGATAACTCCAGCCAGCTTGCACTGTCTGTGGCACAGGAAAGGAGCTGTAACTGTATGAAGCATTTGACGTAGTTATCTCTGTTGGCCTCAGAGGTTTGGTAAAAGAAAATGTGGAGGGAGAAAGACAAAATTGTCCAGGATGGTCAGAGTATTCTGCTAGGGTGGAGGAGAAAAAGCAGTGTTATAATAAAGTGCACCAATTGTCTGATGGCTGTAAAAGAAGGACTACATTTCTTTAATCAAAATCAGCAGTGCAGATCTGCTCCCTGTGTATATCATTGTTGAACCTTCTGACTTTAGTAATGATTTTCTTTTTAGTGCTTTTTACTCCTGCTAGTCCAACAGAACCCATATGTCACTGTGCATCATCCACACGCTTGTTTACCAAATTTCCATCAGTTATACCTGTGCAAATGATGGATGCACAGGTATCACTGTGGGCCTAATCTGGCCTTCAGGACCTTTAATTGGGATAATGACATATAAGAAGGAAGGAATTCAGCATGACTCTGGCTGGCAGTTAGGAAAACATCTTTCACGCTGTAAACTCAGTAAATTTGATCTGGAGTGCCTGAAAGGCAGCAAATGTAAATTTCTGTTTATACAGAGGTTCATTTCAACAATAGAACTTCACTTTAAAGCAGGTTAAATGAATAATTATCTACAGTAAAATGCAGAATGTTGATCTGCTTGGTATTCCTATATTTCAAGTAGGGATTTATGCCAGCTGTTCATGTCTGTGTTCAGAAAAACAGATCTCCAAAAACAGGCCAAAAGGGGAGACATTTGTGCAATATCTTTATAACAAAGCAAATTTTCATTTCCAAGTCTTACCACTTTTGAGATGCAAGGTGAGGAAAACATTTCAAAATTTTCTAAAATGTTAATTATTCAAATTCCTGGATCTCAGAATTGGCAGAACCAATTCAGATCAAATTTGAATTAAAAAAAAAAATCTCCTGTCTCCCCCACCCTAGAATCACAGGCCCATCTGGAATCAGAAAGAATAATTCCTGAAAGGGGTTGAATTTCCAATGTATAATGAAAGATGGTTATTATAACGTTAAATATGGAATGGCTTGCAGCTGTCCACAATAAATGTACAATCAGTAACTACAGGACCAGAGGAACAAATTAAGGTTAAAGAGCAACATAAGCATGCCAGAATTTGGAATGGAGTTAAGAAAGGCTGGGGGAGGAGGGGCTTGGTTCTTTTTTGCACAGATCTGTAAACTTAAATTACTACACACGTAACTTAATATTTCTTCAAACAAATTTGAGAAAAAAAATCAAATGTCTGAATTAGAGTTACTAGTAAACTTGGCAGACTGCAAATGAACAGAACTTGCTCTAGAGACTGACCATTTTTCTTCAGCTGTGTTTGAGTAGGAATACAGTGATTTGATTTTAATTTAAATTTGTGGGGGAAAAAAAGATTATTATTAATGTGAGATTTTCCTCTTACACTGTGAGTGAACACTGATTTTTTGGAAGAACTTCAGCAGCCTTGTACACAGGCTACTGCGATACATAATTAACACGGCTGAGAGGATAACAAAAGCCCTGTAGTATAGCAGAGCCAAGAAGAGTAGACTGGGACTATTGAACATAGAAGGGAGGGTTAAAGCCAATAGTGTTCTGAAGACATTTTTTCTGAAACTTTAGCATTCCTCCAAATTTTCATGCTGAGGATTATGCAGACTACTCAAAATCTCCCTTTCATTGTGAGAAGTCTTTAGAAGTAAAGGTTATATCAGGGTTATAACTGGGTGAAGAACATGTAATGAACAAATTATTCTTTGAATTTAGCTCTATTTTTCTGTCATGAATCATCCATGAATGGAGAGTGCTTTTTAGGAAGTTGCTCACTGTTTATATTTGTTCAATGAATCAGCTGTGCAAATAAATTTAGCCCATTAATTGTTCGTGAACTGTCACTGCAAGCATTTACTATTCACACTGTGAAACTAGTCACCTATGCCATATGGTATTGTTTCTGTTTCCTGAGCGAATGACCTGAACTTTATAAACAGGAGTGCTTTGACTATCTTAGGGACATGGTGATCCATGGAAGGAAGCAGCTTCAACAGAGAGAATGAAACCCATTCCACCCACATAAAGACTAAGCATTCAGGCTCCCTGTGGGTGGAATGTAGGAGCCACTGCGGTGCTAACACCCACCACTGCTCCAGTGCCATGCCAGGGTGAGAAACGGCTTCACATTTCTTTGCTAGAGCCTCAGGCCTTGTACACTACCACACATTATTGTACATACTTGATAAATTCATGAACAAATTCCCCTTGTATCCATTTTATGCCATTGTAACACCAACCATTCACCAGTTGTTAACTGCACATTATATTCACTGCTATTTGACTAATAGATTCCAAGGCCACAAGGGACCATTGTGATCCTCTAGTCTGACCTCCAGTATAACACAGGCCATAGGACTTCCTTGAGTTAATTCCTGTGCACTACAGCATATCTTTTAGAAAAACATCCAACCTTGATTTCAAAATTGCTAGTCATGGAGAATCCATCACAACCCTTGGTAAATTGTTCCAAAGGTTAATTATTCTCACTTGTTAAAAATTTACATCTTATTTTGAGTCTGTTTACCTATCTTTAACTTCCAGCCATTGGATCGTGTTATACTTTTGTCTGCTACATTGCAAAGAGTGCATTCACGTACCCTTGTCTGTCTCATCGTATTAACTGCATTGGTGCCAGGTCTTTGGCCAGGAATTTCCAGGAAAACTCACTTCCTGCTGTATTAAGTGTCAAGCTCTAAACATAACCATATTTCATAAATCTGCCAAGTACATTTATTGAATGTACACTTATTTTCTTGTGTTACATTTCATCACACCTACTGTCAATCACTCTCAAACAATTAGTAGTTGCATATGTGTGTTCAGTTCCTATTGTAAATCTATCTGTACATGTTGTTCTATTAATTTCCTCTGTGCAGGACCACAAGCGAGAGAGGACTAGGTTGAACTGTCTCATGTGTGTCCAACTGCATAAAGCTTTTCTTCTCTTTCCACGAGTACAGAAGTGTAGCCAGGATTAGAGTTGGTCAGAAAAATTTCAATGGAACAGTTTTTTGTTGGAATTTGTCAATATTGAAGCGTTCTGCAGACACGGTTCAGTTTCGAAAAAGTTCCTCCAGAAATCGGAGAGATTTCCAGTGGGGTCCTGGGACAACCCACAAGGCAGTCCTACTCTGGAGCCTGGACTCTGGAAGCCCTGTGGCCCCAGCCCCTGAACAATCCACCTAGTGGTCTGCCAGAAAATGGAAATCTGCTTGGCTTCTCTGGTGGACTGCTCGCAAGCTTGGGCTTCGAGTGTCCTGGGCTTCGAGGCAGCCCACCATGTGAACCGCCCCATGGTTTCCAGGGTCTGTGGCTCCAGGGAAGCCTGTTAGGTAGACTGCCCCAGACCTGAGTTTAAAATTTTTTGCGTTTTGTTCAGAATTAGAGTAAAGCCAAATTTCAAAATAGAAAAATCATCCAGAAAACGGAGTATGTTGCACCACCCAGCTCTAGTCAGGCTCCATACAGTATGGGGAAATGTACCTTTCAGAGGCTCTGGCAAGAGCCATTTGGAATTGGTTTTTATGTTATGCAGATGCTCATGTTAAGCAATGTTGATCAATTAGAACTCAAGACACTGAATTAAGCAGACCTCTGTCAGACTCCTTTGCGCTGTGTGCTCACTGAACACCACATACAGATGAACTGTCAGAAAAAGCAATATGCCAAGAGATATTGCTTGTTTCTGAATTTCTGTAGATAAACTGGCTCTCTGAAAACAACTAGATTGTAGGAACTTATTTTTTCCAGGCACACCAAACTCTAACATCATAAATACGAACCTTCCCCCCAACCCCAACCTAATTCATTTTGATAAAGTGAAGGTTTTCTATCATATTAAAGAAGAAAGCATTCAATCAGCACCAAATAATGTATTTTCTAAATCACTCTCTCTTCCTGCAAGTCATTTCACTTTACATCAAAGCTTCCATCTTTTTATTTATTTTGGCCACAGAGTTCTCTTGTGAATTACTGTAAGTCTAAACTCTGGGACATAAAACCCTTGGGATCCTATAACAATGATTCAGAAAAATAATTCTGAAGCATAATGGACATTTTGAAAGAGCTGACACCTTCCCATTGGGCTAGGTTTTTTGTTTTAAAGACTTCTTAAAGAATCACAAATTATTATGGGGTACTTTCGAGACGGGACTAACAACCACGTAGTCCAAAAAGGCAGAGAGCCAAAGAAAGCAAGCACAAAAAGATAGCCATTACCAAAAAATCACAGACATGGTGTGTAGGAATTCTATGTATGTACCTTCTCCCAATAATGTGTAGCTCTGATATGTAGAAGTTAGCCTTAGCTTACTGATGAGCAGTATACATTTTATCTGCAAAAAAAGATTGGAACTGTGATACTTAGAGAATAGTCACCTTAACTGTAAAATGAAATATATACAAATAAAATGAGATACAATAAATACTTCTAAAAAACCATCACCAAAAGCTTAGCATAAGTATCCTATAACATTTGTATATTTACTGTATCTAAAAATAAAAGTCTGCATGTAAGATATACAGTAGAACAGAATTCTGACACAGAATTCTATTTTCAATCCAAACACATCCTAGATATCAGCCAGTACTCTTTCCAACATTTATGAAAGGGTGGTATGTAATTAAAATATTTGTATTCACAAAATAGTGCTCTTTGGAAAAAAAAGTTGAAAGTATCAATATTTTATTTTACTATGCTTGCAACTGCATTTTAGGAAAAATAGGCTGGATTTCTTAAAATACCGCTGCTGAAGACTATGAATATTAGTTTGTGCAGACTAAGTAAGAATTTATGTCGCTGTCCTCCTGTAACTTATTTAGTCTTGTCAATTGGCTGGATGCCCAGTGCTGTTTTCAAAGCTTATCAGGTGTAAACGCCTCTTGTACTATGTTCTTTACCTGACACGCTGTACCTAAAAATAGTACAAAAATGTGAACAAGGAATCTGAAAAGCAGTTTAAAAATGTTTTGTTAGACTTTGAAACCTCCATGTGAATATATAAGAGGTGTGAGAAGAACTTCTTAAATATCATATAATCTGTTGCAAGACTTGGTACCAAGATTTCAAAAGTGACTACATATTTTTGGATATCGACCTGGGAACAACTTTAAAGGGTCCTGATTTTCAAACAGTGCTGACTACCCAACCATTCTGAAGAATAAGATATTTTTACTAAAAAGAAATCATTCATGTATGTATTTTCAATATCCTCTTAACAGACATTTGTATTTGCACAAGAACACGCTTCCTTTTAAAACAGTTGTTCCTTCTTCCAATTTCTACTCACAATTCTGCATTTGTGACATGCATCTGTTGCACTGGAAATTATATTGATGTCACAAATTTGGCACTATAAAGTCTCTGAGAGATGAAATAAGAAGGTTAGACGGGCACAGACCGAACAAGCCACTGTTTAGACAAAAACCAGGAGTAAATTGATGTATCTATTTCTCCCCTAAAAATGTATTTGTATTTTTAATAGTAATACCTTGAACACTTTAAAAAACCTTTCTATTTGTAAATAATTTTGTGCACGTACACATAAATACACAATTTGTCATATCAGGTTGGACCACTGATGCATCCAATCTGCTGTCCTGCCTCCTTGAAGGGGCAACAGCAGATGCTTCAGAGGAAGTCAAACAACTTTATCTGCAATGTTTTCAGTCCCTCGTTTTTTCACTAAAAGGGATCTTTGATGAAAACGGGCCAGACCTTTCTTCAAAGGTTCTTGTGGGAGTGCTAGGCAGATAAAATTATTCTATAATGCCACAGCCTAAAGATCAATGCCTAAGGACTTTGGTTGGTGGTCCTGTTTTAACCTGTGTTACCTCAAGTTAGCTTGCAATCTCTTAGCTAACATGATGGCAAAAGGTAGTCCATCATCTCCTCAAACATTTGTTCTAAGACACAAATGCTGGTGGTTTACCCCACAAGGAACAAACACTGAGGGAGTGACTAGAATGGCATTTACAAATGTGTTATGTGACAAAGTTCCTCCTCTACCTTGGTGGGTCTTGCGCTTACTGGCGGATTTGCTCACCTTGGAGCTTCACAGCAGCCCTCAGCTTGGCCGTTTTTCTGAACCCAAAGTCCAGGTCGACGACTCCTGTGATGATAATGCTTGTACACCTCAGTCCTCCAACAGTCCACCTTCTCACTCTCAGCTCCTAGTGCCTTTTGCTCCCAGCTCCTCACATGCACACCACAAACTGAAGTGAGCTCCTTTTTAAAACCCAGGTGCCCTGATTAGCCTCCCTTAATTGATTCTAGCTGCTTCTTGATTGGCTGCAGGTGTTCTAATCAGCCTGTCTTAATTGTCTCCAGAAAGTTCCTGATTGTTCTGGAACCTTCCCTGTTACCTTACCCAGGGAAAAGGGACCTACTTATCCTAGGGCTAATATATCTGCCTTCTATTATTCTCCTGTAGCCATCTGGCCTGACCCTATCACAGTTAGTTAATGTAAATTAATTTACAATCAGCTACTTCAGATTAAAACAGGACTACAAATCACAGTCTAGACAAACTGTCAAACAGAGTGTGAAGTAGAAAATACATGGGGGGGGGTCTTATTAGAGTAAATCCATAAGCCTGGAGACTACAAAGTTCAAGCAACAGCTCCTTTTATAAAATATCTAATTTTATTTAGTATTTGGAAGAACACAAGGTTAAGATATATACTTCGTAAGTTCACCCAGACCATAAGATATGCAGCAACCCCCTTGTCTTCCATTTCTTTTAATTCAACTATGACAGCTCCTCATTCTTTCACCTGATCATGCTGTAGCTCCACAAACAATAGTATGTCCAATGTGCAGGTACCATCCAATTTTCCAAATGTTCAAAAATATGATCACACAAGTCCTACCCACAAATAACGCCACTGGGTCCCTGGAGCAGCAATCCAACATCGTTGCACATGGCACTACTGGGGATCCAAAAGGTCAGCACTCAGAAGAGATGGTTATTCTCCTGTCCCCCACACTCCATGAAGATAACTTGCAAGAGCTTATTTTATCTCCAGCTCAACAGGAAATTACTTTCATTCGTCCTAGACAAAGTAGCCACAATGATGCATGCAGTTGTTGCCTGAGTTCTATTTAGATTGTAAGCTCTTGGGGGCAGTGACTATTTCTTCATTATAAGTGGATACAGCACGTAGTACAATTACGCCCTGATTGGGGGCTTTAAGAACAATCACAATACAAATAATGAATAACAACCACCACCAATGGGCTGAACTATTATAATCACTGCATCTAGGACGAATGCTTGAGACAACATGGCACTGCACTTCATGAGAGCACAGCATCCCACTTCCCTAACAGGAAAAGCTTCAGAGAAAGCATCATACCTTCCATTGATTCCCAATTTGCCTCTGATGCCAATTCAAGGTCCTGAGACAATGCAGTTGAGAGCGAATGTCCTGGGTCAACCTTTCAAGAGCCAGTGATAAGGCAATCACCATCAAAGTTGCGTGACTGAGGAGTGACCTAACAGAGGAGATAAGACTGAGCTGGACTATAATCAGAGTATGCTTCAAGATTCATCCTTTTGCAAAGGCCTCTCTGTTAACAATCGAAGATAAAGAGGAAAAACAGCAGCAACAAAAAACAGAACATGCCAGGAGGTAAAAGTTTCTGACCTAAGAGAGGCAAAGAGCAGAGTCCACCACTGAGTATATATAAGCTTTAGTATGCAAATTTTAGTTACTGTATGTGGTGCTTACTTACTAAAGTGATGAGCACCATAGGAATAGACAGAATATCTATCCAGGTTCTTTTACCTCACTCACTGTAGTGTTTAGATTTAGAATTAGACTGAGCATTTCACTGAGGATAAGTAAGAGAGAAAGAGGGATAAGGACATCTCCCTATAGGGACTCAAGGAGCTATATAAAAAGGACAGGCATATATGGTATGAAAAATTCAGCTACTCGATGAAATTTTAGTTATGTGACCAATTTACTATCCTGGGGCAAAAATGATAATTATCTGGCTCCATTAGTCTCAGTACAGTTGTACACCGTATTGCCTACAATCAATTCCCTTGCAAACTTTTCACTGATATCGCCAATAGCAGAGGCAGCTGACAGATATACTAGTCCTACCATGGGCGCTTGATCTTTACTTTTCCAGGAGATGGTCATCAATGAGCACCATCAGTGCAGTTACAGTGCCAGAGGCAGGTCTGAAAGCCATAATGGCAAGTCAAGGTGGTCAATAGCCTTATGTAATTTGAATATTGTACTTATAAGTTGCTCAAGCTGCGGGATGGATCAATTCAGATTTTGCTGAGTGAACCACTTAGAGTCAATGGTCAAAATCAACTTTAGTTTAAGCTCTTATCCGAGTGGTGAATTTGACCAAAGGACTGAAAGAGGAACATGCAGAGAGATAGGCTGGATTGCTGCTTTCCTCTTTTGGGACGAGAGAGAGAGAAGCTATAGGATTTTTCTCTATCTACTGTCTTTTCAAGTAGCTATTATAAACCCTTGTGACACTGATGGACAATGCAGAGAAAAAGAAACAGCTATTCCACTTTTTCCTAGAACTAAAATGAGGCTGAAAAACAAAAGCAGCAGAAGATAGGGCTGGAAATCTCAGAAGAGGAGTGTTTCTTGAAATATTTCCTACATATTCCTGGTTGTGGCTATATCAAAGATACTGGGAGAAGAAGAGGCTCTTGTAGTATTTCATCCCACATTAGAAAGTGCTGAGCTGCATTTTCCTTTTATTGTTAGCAAATATTTTCCAGCCTCAAAAGTTAAGTTTGATTGAGTTCAAAGATGAGAGTTTCAGGTTTGTCTTTATCTGAATGATTTTGCCATTCCCTAATTGTTATACTGCTGGAAAAGTAGACTAAAGATGCAAATGTCTTTTTTTCTAAAAGAGTTGCTGCAGCTACAGCTATGGTGCCTATTATATAATGGGTCTGTCATGAATTCCTAATGTATTGCGTTCAAGTCCCGCTGATACAGCTACTGAGAATACACTTTTTAAATGACCTTTTGGGCTGCAGGTTGAGTAGAATATTGAAATTGACTTAAGGTCAAAAATCCTGTTTTTTTTAATAGCTTCCATCAATTAATATCACACAGATTTATTAGAGACCAGCTGTTATCCATTTGCCATGTTTCAGCAGACAGGGACTTTGTGATTAATCGTTCTTGTTTCCTTGCAATCTGTATTCTTTTCTCTTCTTGCTCATGTACTGCATAATGAGGTAATCTCAATATTATTTCTGATTTATTGGCTTGATGCCCAGAGTTTAATATGAGAGAAAGAAAAATTACCCTAAATCAGTGGATCTGATTCCATTTAGAGCTGCCATGTGCTTGAACAGCACAGGGATAGTGTAAAAATAATTTTAGCTTTAAAAACCAAATTACTTAATATAAAGGATGGGTTGCTTATTTTTCAGTGGTTTAATACTATGGTTTCTCAAATTATAGTTTGCAATATTAATGGAGGATGCAGAATGGATCTGGGAGGGGGTTTGGGGAGGTCACACAAACAGAACATTTGAAAAGAAATTCAGTATACTTAAAATTATTTTTAAAAGTACTCACAAAATCCTGTAATGGTGTATCCTTTTAAAGTGTCACTGTTTTAACCTGAAAAACCCTGACAGTGGAGCAGTGTAGGCTACTTTAGACTGCTAAAACCTCTACTAATAAGACAGCATTAAACCTGTATCTGAGTGCCTGGATTTATCTTGTAAAAACCCATTTTCAATATATTTAATACGTTTGACATGAAGAGCAAGGCCCAGACACCCAGGTCATGTCAAAATGTACTACTGAATTAGAACAGCAGACCTGTCATTTGTAATTGCTAAGGGCCAAGGGCACTGCTGAGCCTCACATGGCAGTGCCTGCATACACCTTATCATCTTTGTTACTACTCAGATCTGGCTGACTAGTAATTTGGAAATATAGAGGGTTTTGTGAAAAGGTTTGTGGCAAGTTGCTCCATTGCTGGCTCAGAAAGAAAATGTGGAAATCTGATGAAAAATACGACATATTTGTTATTCCAGGTGATGAGAAACAACAGGGTGTAGCATGCTCTGAAGTGGCATTCTTGAGATTATGAAGTGTTTGAATTTGTTGCAACATTCAGAAACCCAACAACCTGTCACTGACTGATAAATGTGAGGATTTGGGGGGGTGGAGGGGAAGAAACCCAAAGCCTTGAAAAATTGATAAGATTTGATCCCTCAGACTGGCCATTACAGGTGGCTAGAGAATGACAATTCCATTTCACAATAACGGTCAAGGTTTCAAAATTTGTTTTTGTTCTGCACTGGAATGAAAGCAAAACCTTTCAAACATTTTCATAAAATGGAATTATGTCAAAATGTCTGTTTTCTGATCACAAAGGTCTTTTTTTAATTCCTCTTTCTTTCTGTGGAACTGCCCTAAAAGGAACACCCTGGATTTTAGAAATCTTCCCAGCAAAAATTTTGTCAAAATCAATATGCCTCTGTGAAACATTTTGGCTTCAACAAAACACCACATTTTGACCAAAAAAAATTAATCAAAAATGTTCTGACCAGCTCTACTGGCAATGTCAACACAAATGACCCTCAGACATTTATTTGTATCTTTGTGAATCACACAGCAGTGCAAGGTGTATCCCTTGCAGAAACTCTTTTCCTTTCCTGAGCAGCTCCCAAATTGAAAAAAAGCACCTTTGTCAAATAATATTATTTCATACTGTGTTAGGGAACCTAGCTGAGGGTGTTGAAAAACAATTGATTTAAAAACTCAGAAAAAATGACTACTTAGCAATTCATCTGGGTAAACCAATAGAAGTATCTACGGCTGCACAGTTTTGAATTTCTGTGAGGTATAGTTTTGATAATTCAGCTGAAAACAACTTGTCCTTTCGTAAGATGGTGCCAGGACATATAATAGGGGAGAATGCTTATTTGAGATATTATGGGAAGCAGGAAAAGAGGTCCACATTGAAGTGTTGTCTATATTGAGCTGTTAAATAAATAAATACTCCACTGCTGCACTGCCATTAGGGCTGCTCCAACTGGTGGCAGCCTTCAGAGTAGACAAGACATTGGCTGCTGACTGTGTTTTCGTCTCTTGCTCTTACTAGGGCCATGTCTACACTACAAACTGTAACTGACACAAGTGATGTCAGCATAAAGCCACCACAGTTAGTAAATCACTGGTGCACGTGCATATTTGGCTCCTTGCATCAGCATTGTGCGTACTCACCAGGATTGCCCGTCCCAATGTACAGTGCAGCCCAGAAGCGGGGAGCAGGCTGTTGTCCCTAATTCTGAAGCATTTTGCAGCAGGTTAGTGATATTTGTTAACCCTCTAATAGGGAAGCATGGGCAATGCCAATTATAGCAAAGGGAAATTGGGAGGGAAAAATAACTTCTATTTTAATTGTATGCTTTCAATGTTGTTTTGATTTTAGCCAAACTGTTTTAGTTAAATTGTCTCAACTAGTCTGAGTCACCAACTTTTCTTTAAATGTAGTAATGGGGAAAGAGTCATTTCTATTTTGCTGTTCTCAGTTTTGTATTTTCTTGTAACAGGGTTTTCTTTAAATCTATACACTTAACTGAATGATTAGTTAATCAGTTAGCTGACTGGCTAGCAGTTATTTCAGCAGAGGAAAAGTCTGCATGGATTCCAACTGAAGATTCCTGCAAGCAAGTGGAGGGAAGATGTTGTTTTAGACTCAGCAGACTGTATAGATTTGGTGATCAAAGACTCTAACTGAGACTTAGGTGAACAAAACCTAAGCTTTTGGAAACTTTCAGTTTCTTCTCACTGTGTTTCTGTGGGGACTGAACTCTTCAGATTTTAATTTTTATTTGTTTATGTTTATGTATAACTGTGAAGGTAATGTGTGTGGATTATAAAATAGCCATGTCATGCGGTAAAAATTACATTTTTGTTTCTTTATCATAAGATTTTATAACGTTATTTAATTAAGTTCATTTCTTTAACTCCTTTTGGGACTTGAATGTGGGGAGGTTGACCCTGTGCAATCTTTGCTGAAAATCCTTAGAGGCTGAACTCTTGAGTCTCCAACTACTCTTCCATGGGAGTTGGGGGGGTTTTAGGCACTGGAGAAGGGTAATGAAGTGAACTCTAGCCCACCCAAAGGTTACACAAGCACAAGATACACAATCCTTTGGTAACTGCATAGTCACAAGAAGACCCAAGTCAGCAGGGAACATGACAATTTCTTGGAAGACAGATTGCTGTGGGATGTAGCAAAAACCAGTTCAAGGTTATTGCTGGCATTCACAGAAGCTGCAGATTGCAGAAAGCTGCTTCTGGACCTGAGAAACGAGCACTAACTGGTGGGATTGCACCCTACTGTAGGTTTAGGACGATGAGCAGTGACTGCAGAACTTTTGGATGTTCAAGACTACATTCCTGGATCTTTGCACCAAACTCACCCCAGCCCTCCAGTGCAGGGACACCAGAATGACAGCTGCACTGACAGTGGAGAAGCGAGTGGCGATAATACTGTGGAAACTTGCAACATTGGATTGCTACGGGTCAACGGACAATCATTTTGGAGTTGGAAAATCCACTGTGTGTGTCATTGTCATGCAAGTGTGCAGGGCCATTAATTGTCTCCTGCTACGGAGGACTATGATTCTTGGCAATGTGCAGGACATAGTGGATGAATTTACAGCAGTGGATTCCCATACTGTGGTGGGGCAAGAGATGGCATACCTATCCCTATTTTGGCACCAGTCCACTTGCCCCCAGAGTATACCAGAAACAGAAAGAGCTACTATTCTATGGTTATGCAAGCAGTGGTGGATCACTGGGGATGCTTCATTGACATCAGTGTTGGCTGGTCAGGGAAGGTGCACAGTGCTTGCATCTTTAAGAACACAGGACTTTTCAGAAAGCTAGAAGCAGAGACTTTTTACTTGATCAGTGGATTACCATTGGCGATGTTGAAATGCAAACAGTGATCCTGGTGGACTCAGCCTACCCCTTGATCTCCTGGCTCATGAAGATAACACCTCAACAACAGCAAGGAAAGGTTCAACTACTGGCTCAGCAGAAGCAGAATGATAGTTGAATGTGCTTTTGGTAGATTGAAGGGACGCTGGCGTTTGCTTACTCACAAGATTGGATCTCAGTGAAAAAAAATTCCAATGGTTATAGCTGCCTGCTGTGTCCTGCATAATATCTGTGAAGCAAAGGGAGAAAAGTTGCCACCAGAGTGGAGGGCGGAGGTGGAGGCACTGTCTGCTGAGTTTGAACAGCCAGACCCAAGGGCTAGTAGAAGATCTCAGTGCAGAGCCATATGTCTCAGGAAGGCCTTCGAAGAGCACTTTAACAGTAAGCCACCATAATGAGCTGTGGTGGATTCTGTTCTACCTGGCCCTGCAATTTTGGGGCCTGCTAAAAATTGTGTGGTTATTGGTGTACATCTATGAATATAACACTGTCAATGCACTTATTAATTTTTTGGTGCCTGCTGTACGTTTATGATTATTACATTGTGTTGTCACTGAGCCGATGAGTTGTGTCACACTGTACACTAACAAGTAAGTGTGTGCTTTCAGTACTGCTAGGCACTCCACAGCAAATGTTGGGAACTAAAAAAGATGATTCCCCCCCCCAAAATAGAATTTTATTGAGTAACAAAAGCACGGCAAAAAACGGTGCAACTTAAAAGCAAATGTATTAAAAATGTAATAAATGGAACAGCACTTAATAAGGGGAAAGAACATTGATGTGCATGTTGGCTATACATAAGACAACTGTAGCTCTCCCAAGTCAGTGTCGGTTGTCCTTACTGTCCTGTGGTGTAGAACAGTAGGGGTAGGGGATGTGGCCCATGAGGCCAGATGAAATGTTGAGGAGGGTGCAGGGAGGTGCAAAATGGAGCTCTCCATGGACTGCAAAGAGAGGTGAGCCTGGGATTGTTGAACCTGTAGGTCCACAAGAGTCTGCAGCATCTGTGTTTGCTGCCAGAGAAGCCCCATTATGTCCAGCTGCATCTCCCTCTCCTTTTCCTGCTGTGATTCCTGGGCCTCTCTCCTGTCCATTCTAACCTTCTCCATCCAGTCTGCAATATTCACTCTCCAGGCCCTCTGCTCAGGGTCTGATGCAGGATCTGGCTGAACATGTCATCCTGAGTCCTCTTCTTTCTCCTCCTCATCTGGCTCAGATGTTCCACATGTGTGGAGGGGGAACCCCTCAAGGCCACAACAGCACCAGCTCCAGGTAAAACACACAGTGGTACCACAGTCAGTATAGTCACAACGAACAGAAAAAATTAAAATTCAGAACTCCCTTTCCTTGCTCCCCTAAAGTTTTAAACAAGACATGCTTACTGACACTTCTCCTTCGGACTGCTTCTGCATGGCACCACTTACAGTGCCAGCCATGATGAACATGGCCCACCAGCAGCCTGGGAAAAAAGGAGGGAATTTATTCAGTTGCATAAAACCATGAGTATACGGCAATGACACTGAATAATGGCACTACTTTCCACAGATGGTTGTGATTTGAGCTGCTAGTTCACTCCTGAGTGTAACAAAGGCACAGAGAGCACAGCTTCTGTTGGCATCCCAAAGTTACCTGGGACCATATATTGCTAGCCTGTTTTCTGCAATGGTGCCTGCTGAAGTTATCGCTGACTGGCGTGGAAAAGTGTCCTACCATGGAGGGAGAAATACAGCTGCCATCCATAGAAACCTGTGGAAGCGGATTGCAGAGTACCTCCATGAAAGTTTTATTGAGATCTCTCAGAAGGATTCAAGGGACATCCCTGTGTATGTAAACAAACTGTTACATCTCCCCCAGCCTAATTCTATAAGGAAATGAAAAGCAGATAATGCTACCTAAATCAATGAAAAGTCAATAGCTGCGTCCTGTTAAGTTGGGGGCTCCAGCAGTGCATCACTGTAAAGGGAAATACATTTACACACTTACCCAAGATTCTTTCCCCTATGTTGGGCTCACTAGTGCTCAACTGCTAGGACTGACTTAACTGCGGTAGAGTCTCAAACAGGTCCCGGCTCATGGCATAGCTGGACCTCCAGTCACATGTCCCAATTCTCCTCCTCACTGTTCATGGTAGGAGTCTGTCTCTCACGCTCCTCAAAGGTTTCCGTGGTGGTCTGCGGGGAGGGGTGGAATCTCCATCAAGTATGGCTTGCAGCTCTTTATAAAAGTGGCAGGTCTGTAGCTTGGCACCGGACTGACTGTTGACCTCCCTGGCCTTCTGGTACACCTGCCACAGTACCTTTGCTTGTAAATATCCACATTTCTATGGCTGGCCCATAGCTGTGCCTTCATAGCCTCTTCCCCACACAGTCCCAAAATCTACTGTTCACTCCAGGCCGGAGTGCATCTACAACACGTAACTGGCATGGTCAGTGGGGCAGTTGCATACAACAAAGAAGAGCTGCTAGACGTGCTCACCAGACTGGACAATCAGGGAAAGGCATTTCAAAAATTCATGGAGTTTTAAAGAGGGAGTGACAGGGTTTCCAGGTTCTGTGACCTCTGAGCAGTGGAGTCCACAATTGTGACTGGAGTGGTCAGTGTCGGGCATTTTGGGACAACTGCTGGAGGACTATTAAGTCAACATAGGTAACGCAGCATCTACACTCACTCTGCATCGACCTCAGTACATTGATCATCAATGCTGCTCGGGGAGGTGGTGTTGCTGAGTCACCATAATGGGGCACTTACATCGATGGGAGACAAATTTAAGTGTAGACACATACGCAACTAGGTCAGTGCAAGGCAGCTTATGTTGACCTAACTTTGTAATGTAAAGCAGGCCTAGGATTAGATAGCATGGTGGTAAAAATGCCAGCTCCTTGTCTATGCTGCTGCTGCTATCACTCATGGTAAAAAGAAAAGGAGTACTTGTGGCACCTTAGAGACTAACCAATTTATTTGAGCATGAGCTTTCATGAGCTACAGCTCACTTCATCAGATGCATACTGTGGAAACTGCAGAAGACATTATATACACAGAGACGATGAAACAATACCTCCTCCCACCCCACTCTCCTGCTGGTAATAGCTTATCTAAAGTGATCATCAAGTTGGGCCATTTCCAGCACAAATCCAGGTTTTCTCACCCTCCGCCCCCCCCCACACAAACTCACTCTCCTGCTGGTAATAGATACACATTGTAAAGAGAGTGGTCACTTTGGATGGGCTATTACCAGCAGGAGAGTGAGTTGGGGGGGGGGGGCGGAGGGTGAGAAAATCTGGATTTGTGCTGGAAATGGCCCAACTTGATGATCACTTTAGATAAGCTATTACCAGCAGGAGAGTGGGGTGGGAGGAGGTATTGTTTCATCGTCTCTGTGTATATAATGTCTTCTGCAGTTTCCACAGTATGCATCCGATGAAGTGAGCTATAGCTCACGAAAGCTTATGCTCAAATAAATTGGTTAGTCTCTAAGGTGCCACAAGTACTCCTTTTCTTTTTGCGAATACAGACTAACACGGCTGTTACTCTGAAACCACTCATGGTAAGAAATTTAAAGAAGAATGACTTAGTATTAGTGTCAGTCTCAGTGGGAGCAATATAGTATGCTATGCATGGTGTACTTCCGTCTGAGTGGATGGTGCCAAGACAATGCCAAGTAAGAATAGTGGCCTGGTCACAGAGCCAAAATCATCTAATTTAATGCTTCATGAAGGACAGGATGCAGGTTTTCAGGCAACTTTTCAAAGCAGTGCTTAATTAAAGGTCTTCCAATCATTTCCTGATCTTCTGCATTGCTCTAAGATAAGACAGATTCACTTCACTATCAACTCCTTTTACACGGAACAGAGGTGGCTCACACAAGGTCAAGTGCAAACACAAGTTGTCAAAGTAAAAGGAAGTAGCACAAGTTTTCCCCAAAACTCAATCTCCTCTTGTTGATGCCATCAGTAATTTGTTTTTGGTGGCTCACATAGCCTACTTTGCTGACCTCTTCAGGTGCCTACAAGTATTGAACTGTTCTTTCCAAGGACATAATCTGAATTAAGTAGCCATATTCCATCTTATGTTTAGGGGCTAGACTTTGCCCTGCATTACACAGGTGCATTGGGAGAGTGGAAAAGGTTTGGAGAAAACAGGTAAATAGTACTCCTCTGAAAGGGGCAAGCATAAACTTGATCCTGGAACTCCTGGTGTAAAAGGTTGCAGAAAGCTGAGCACATAGGTGCCTGGCCAGCATGGGAGGAAACCACCCAGTATACCTCCAGGCCCATTCTTCCTCAGGCACAATGTCTCTGGGAACAGCTACTCGTATGAAGTTTCTCCTTTAACTCCCACTCCCAATACAGGCAGTGCCTTAGATCCACAGTCTTGACATAAATTATGTTTAGCATGGATCAGTGTTAAGAATCAATATCTGGACTTGAAAGGTGGATAATAGCTATACCAAGTTATCAAGGTCATCCAATAAAGTACCATAGGGAGGGGGAGAGGAGTTATTTTCTCACTTTAGATAATATTTAAATGATGGCTCTCTAGAGGCTGAACATGCTGCACATGACCGCAAACAAATCATAAGTACAGTATCCCACTGTAAACTTGCCATACCAAATGCATGAGAAGCCACTGCATTTTATTTATACACATATCTTAGTCTCTGCATATGGCACAAGTCTAGTTTGTGCAACACATTTTAATGAAAAAATTACGGCTGCTATCATTTCTTTTGAAGATGTTTGAACTTTAGTATTTTATTATACTGTACCTAAACCACAGAACCTATCAGTACAAAAGGCCAGAGTGAGCGAAAGTGCCCAGAACAAAGCAATTGTTTATGAAAGTTAATTGGGAGAATTCGTATGCTAACATTTCTGGAAGTAACCAGAAACCTAAAGGAAAAAAATTAATTCTCAACAGAAGAAATATAAATATGGATTGTTAAGAGAAATGCATCTCAAATGAGCAGGAATCAACAATATGTACTATCCTGTTTACCAACAACATAAAAGCCCCAATTCCCTAAATGAGACATCACAACAAAAACACAAGTGAGATTTGTACAGGATTCAGTTGATAAACTGCAATTATTGTCTGAATTCAGGCTAAGCAAGAAGTGATGGTACAGTGGGAATTTTTGAAAAGGTAGTAAGAACACATGGATTCAGTGAAGCAAAAACAATAAAGGTGAAAGACAACAGCAATGTACACAGTCTCAGAGCTCTAACTGAAAACTCTAATCAGGCTGCTGGTGAGTGCAAAGCACCCACTAATTTTTCCCCATGGGTGCTCCAGATTATGTCCAGCCCCAGAGCACCCATGGAGTCGGCGCCTATGAAATGTGGCAGTTATCACCTTCTGAGAGGTATTGTTTCAGACCTTTCTGAAAAAAAAAAATCAGAGATCACAGCATCAGTTTGCACTTGGTTCTATTTATCTATAAGCATATTTATATGACCCTCATTACCGTAGTATCTGAACTTCTCACAATCTGTACTGTATTTACCCCTGAGAGGTAAGTGCTGTTATCCCCACTGCATAGATGGGGATCTGAAATAGAGAGACCAAGTCAATTACCCAAGATCAAACAGGAAGTCCATAACAGGGCAAGGAACTGAACCCAGGGTTAGTGCAGCCTAGGCTTGTGCCCTACCCACTGGACCCTCCTTCCTCTATGGGTCTTCTTTGGAAGGTAATCTCTACAATTCTTTAGTATCCCAGTATGGTGCTAGCATATGCTGCGATGCTTGAGATGGCTTCTTTTGCAGATTTCCTTTTCCTGCTATTTACAGTAATTAGAGATTCCAAAGCTCTTTTCCAGGGCTTGGATACAGCCGATATGCAGCAAACAGCACACCGGCTCCTTTTTCAAGTTGCCTCTTGTTCTCCAGAAACCAAGTTTTAATTTAAAAAATAGTAAGGCTCTAGCTGTTTTAGTTGCTGAAATAGCCTCAAGATGTGCACCAAGTATAATCGATCTGCTTTTTGTACACAGAACCTGAAACAAGAGCTCTGAGATATGTGACCTGCTCCATTCAGCTGAATGGGTGCTAGCTCAGATATAAATGATACTATTTTAAATGTGAACGCTGCTAACTCACTGCTCAAAGCATGAAAGAAAGGAGAGAGATCATATTGTGAGGATCTGCACAATCTTCACTTTGGCACCATAAGTGAGTGGCTTTGGGAGACATCACCCTTTTTCCCCATCCCTCAGTCAGGAAGGAGCCCAAGGGAGAGTCAAGTTCAAGCAGCCCAGTGAGGCATATGAGCCTCACCAAGGGGAAGCAAACTCCTCTGAACCCTGAAGAGCCCATGGGTATATTAGGACTTCAGTGAAGAGGAGAGAAATCCAAAGAGCCCAGAGAGAATGCCTACCCATATTTTGAACAACCGAACAATCTACTGTAAGCAGCATCTCATGTCAGTAGAACTTATTTTGTGATTGGAGCTTGGAAGAGTGCCACTACATTTTGTTCCTAATTAGATCCTCCTTCTTTTCACAAAGTAGGGGTGCTAGCCCCTTTGACCTGCCACATATCTATATGAGTAACAGCATGCTGCCTACCTAAATTCCTTCCTGTAAATTCAGGTGACTACGTTGGAACAAATTCTGGCTACCTGAAACTTTACTCACCTCAATGGAGGTTCACCATGGATGTGTCTAAAAGATCTGCTCTAGGAATTATTTGCAGGAAGTTCTATGGCCTATGTGATACAGATGTTCAGATTAGATGATCACATTGGTCCCTTCTGGACTTGGAATCTATGAATTAGATTTAGTATTTTTGTTTCCTCTTTTAAATTAGCATGTAATGTTATGCATGCTTCTGTATTCCACTCCAAAGGTGGCTAAACTTCAGTGACTGATAAAGTGATTTCTAACTATGGTTCATAAAATATGTTGGGAACCTATGAGATAAAGGGTTAGTATATTGTCTAACATATCAGAAATTGAAAATGTGGAAACAGTGTAAAATAAATTGAATTTGATATCAAAATAATTAAGAAAGGGGCTACATTTGTACAATGGTACAATTGTACATTGGTACCATTGTACAATTCATATTACTTCACTAAAAACCTCCATTTTAAAATTTAAATGAAGTACCAGAGAATTTCCTGCCTACCACATCAGAATGCAACAGAATTTAGGCCCAGCTTGCCATGGAGTATACAGATTCTTGATCATTGTCACAAGTCCAACTGAATGCCCCCTCTTGGCCACTCACCTGCTCTGAGGGGATCTGGCAGCTGTGTCCCAAGTGTTTTAAGCCTCCAGAATCTGATCATAGTCCAGACACTGCCCTTGCCTTGGGGCCTCTAGGCACACTCTCAGGCTGCAGATCCACTACCTAGCACCCTCTCCTGGGAGATGTGACTACACAGCACGCTGTCCAGCCTCCTCAAAACAGTGCTTATCCCTGATAGCTTAAACACACTATCTACATGAATTTTAACCATGTGAGTGTTCTGGGCCCACATTTACCTCTTCAGGAGGCATGCAGCAGCGGTAACACTTAAAATGCACCGACACTTTGCAAAGGATTCTAACATCATTGTTCTTTAATTAATTGTATGAGAAATGCACAGGTCTATACAAAAATAATAAACCCTATGTGCCTTTCCCTATCACAGGTTCCTCACCACTCCAGAACATTCTTTGCACTGGGGTTAGAGTCAACTGGGGCATCCAGGATCCGTCTGCTGTAATGCATGGCTTGTGTTCTTAAAACATGGAGCCTTTCCTCCCAGCTCACTTTCTCTGACTTTGGCAGGTCCATCTTGTGGCCCTCTCAGTCTTCCCCCCATGAGTCCTTTCTAAACTCCTGCTTTATCACCACTCTTTGTGGTGTGTGGGAATTTTCCACTCTCCAAACACTCCCTCTTGAAGGAAGTTGGAGCCAAAATAGGGTTTCCTACCTGAACTGAAACTTTGGTCTTCCGGATGTGGTTGCAGACGTGTATTCCACTCAGGTGTGCGTGCACCGACTGCACCAAAGCCAGAGAACTTTGCTTAGTAGTACCTGTTGGGGCAGCACTCGCATCCTCTGTCCTTCATAACCCTTCCCATGGCTATTTAAGGGAAGCACCACCCTGACCACCCTCATTTCCTTTGCATTGAACATCAAAACTTGATGCAGAGGAGATGAAGGATGGATTGTGGAATACATGTCTGCACCCACATCTTGAAGAACAAAGTTTTAGTTCAGGTAGGTAACTGTTTTTGATTCTTTGAGTGGTTCCAAACATGTATTCCATTCAGGTAACTTACAACCAGTAAAGGAAGGAAGTGGGGCTTGGATTCTACTTAAAGAACAAAAACAGAAGTACCTTCCCAAAGTTTGCATCTGATCTAGATGCAGTTGTAATAGCTTGGTGTTTGGTAAAAGAATTTATGGAAGACCAGATAGCAGCCCTGCAAATATCCAATATAGAAACATCACTGAGGAATGTGATCAAAGCCACTTGGGCCTCCCAGAACAAGCCAGCAGTCTCTGTGGAGAAGTGGTCTGAGCTACCCCTCATGTTGTCATAATATAGGAAGTGATACACCTGGAAATCATCTCCACAGAGATCACCTGACCTTTCATCCTATCTACATAGAAGACAAAAAGTCAAGGTGATGAATGAAACAGTTTAGTTCCTTCCAGATAGAAAGCAAGCATCCTCTCACATCCAATGTGTGAAAATGCTGTTCATATGCATTTGATTGCTTAGGAAAGAATCCTGGCACACATTGTAAATGGCTTGCAGATCCAGGACATTGACACAAAGGGAAGTTTCCTGTTCTGTACACGAACTTTGGACTTTCAGTGTCCCTAGATGTGCTTTCCAACATACCGTGGAGGCATTGGTAACTATGATCCTGGTTGGTGGAAGATGGGCAAAGGGAACACCTCTGCATGCATTGATCTGATCTGTCTACCACTCTAGAGACTCCAGGATGGCTGGTGGAAACCAGAGATGGACCAGGCTGTCCATTGACTGACAACTCAGGAGATAAACCAAGTTCAACCAGTCCTGAAGAAGACGAAGACACAATCTCGCATGCTGGACTATGTAAGTCTATATGACCTAGCAACTTCAGGCATACACGGCCTGTAGTTGAAGGATGAAATTGGAGGGACAGACACAGGCAATGAATTGCTTAAAATTGCTAATTCAATAGAAAAGCTCTGAAACTCAGAGTCTAGTAGGGCCCCCAATTAACTCAATATTTTGTGTCTGAATTAACGCTGACTCTCCTTTGTTCAAAATCAGATGCAGACAATCAAAGAGACATAGTGCGAACTGGACATGATAGAGGATTTGGTCTCTAGACTTGCCTCTCACTAAACTGTCATCTAGGTAAGGAAAGACATGAATTCCCCTTTTTCTGAGGACAGTCATGCATTTGGTAAATATGCATGGGGCTTAGGACAGGCCAAAGGAAACAGTGATATTGATAATACTGACCACTATAAATCTCAGAAACTTTCTGTGTCTTAGCAAAATCACCACATGGAAGTTGGGGTCCTGCAGATCAAGGGTAGCAAACCAGTTGTTTTGAGCCAACATGGGGAGGACTGTCTCAAAGGTGACCACGCAGAATCGCATTTATTTTGATGTACTTATTGAGACCTTGGAGATCGAGAATAAGTCTCACCCCTCCCATAGACTTGGGGATCAGGAAATTCCTTTGCCTAGATAGCCTGTCCCCAAATGGCAGAGATGTGGAAAATTTATGAGTGAAGTGCTGCTTTTGATAGGCAAGTCAAACTGGTTGATTGCCCAAATCTGAAATGCAGGACAGGGCAGCTGGTTTAAACTGGAACCAGAAGGCCTTCTCTGTGACCATTGTCCCTTCCTGAAAAGTCTTATTGCCTATCAGGGTAAGTAGACTGCCAGAAGAACCACTGTGCGAGTATTGCTGCTGTTGTTGCTGACTTCCATAATAATGCTTCTCTATGGCTGGGGTATAAACTCCCAGTGAATGTAAAGTAGCACAAGAGTACTTAAAAGAATGCAATATTTCACCATGTTTTTCTGAAAAAAAAACCGACCATCAGATGGTCTTCTAAGGTTTGCTAATTCTCAAGAGCTATTCCAGAGCTTTATAACCAAGAGGCTCTTCTCATTGTTACAGCTGAGGCCATAATTCTGCCCCTACAAAGTGCAGTGATGTCTTTGTCATTAGATGGCCTTCCACAACCAATGCCTTCAACTCTTCCCTGGAGGATTTGGGCAACTTATCTGTAAATTTGAACACAGCCTCCCAATTTACAATGTCATATTTGGATGACAGTGTCTGTTGATTAGCTATGAACGTTTGTAAAGAGCAAGTAGACTAAATTTTCCCCCCATTAAATCTAACCTTTAAAACTTTTTGTTTTTAGTACCGACTTATGCCTCCCCTTGTCATAACCTCTCATTTGGCACTGTTATGACAAGAGAGTTAGAGGCTGAATGAGAGTAGAAGCATTTGAAACTCTGCATAGGGACATAATACTTCTCATCAGTTCATTTCACTGTGGGTAGTAAGGAAGTTGGGGTATGCCACAAAGTATTTGTGGGCTACAAAAGCGCTTCATTTATAAGGAAAGCTACCCTCCCTGGAGCCAATGACTGGAGAATGTCTACCAACTTATGAGAATTCTCCTGAACAAACTCTGCCTGAAGGCCCAAGGCTGTAGCCATTTGCCTCAGGATATCCTGATACAATTTAAAAGTCCTCAGCACAGGAAAGAGGAAACTGTTATAGTGGAATCTCATCCAGTGAGGATGATGGAGAAGGAAGGTGGCTAATGGAATCTGCTGTGATACAGCTTGCTACTGCCATCAAGGCTCCAGCTGACCCAGCACAGGGGAAGCAATATCAGTATGTTCTCCAGCCTAGCAGCATCAGGAGTTGAGAGAGCAGGAGGGTTAGGTGACCATGGTTTTGAATGAGGTGAGGATCGGGAACTTGAAGATCCTGAGGGAGGAAAGGGTATGAAATTGGTGGCCAGTAGGTCCTGGGCCAAGAATCCCTATCCTTACTGCAAGAATTCTGCCAGTCCCAGTACTAATAGTGATCTCTTGGGGACCTCGAAGACTTTCGAGCCTGGTAACTGGATGGAGAAGAAGAGGTAGAGAATTACTCCAAGCTAGATTGCAAGGCATCTCTCCCAAAGTCTATCAGGAATGAAGGAGCCACCCCTGGTAGACCCATCACACGCCCTGACTCATCTGAAGCCCAGAACAGAGGCTGCATCAGTCCAGACATAGATATAGCAGCAGGAGTCTTGAGTATTGGTAGTGTCACCAAGGCAGAACTAACTCGACACCAGAAAGGGCATCAGTACAGAAGAATGAACTGGTACCACATCTGTAGATCTGGCCCATACCAGACCTGCAGAGGCTGAAATTGTCTCCAGAGCCAAAGATGGAACAGTTACTGACAAGGGATCCCTAGGGTGTTGATACAGATCCCAGGGCTAACAATTGCATCAGCATAGTCAAGGACTCTTGTAACAAAGGCAAGTCCAAAACAGAGAGGCAGAGTTCAATTCACTGCTGCCTGAAAAGCTTGTGGGATTGATACTGTCACTGCTGAGACTGAGGTTGTCAGGATCAGACTCACCAGTTGTCTCCCGGACAGCACCAGAGATAATGGTACAACGTTGGAATGATCCCGCCTCAGTACTAGAGAGCAGGCAGACAGTCCAGGTCTATCCTGAGCACTCAAGGAATCTCAGTGCTGGCCAGTACTTCTCTTAGATGAGGAATATGAATCTCCTTGAGCCTTGGAGAGGCCATGGTCAGTCTTATGAATCCTCTTTCTTGGCAGAGAAAATGAAGGAGAATGGTCTCGTCGTCTCCCTAGAGAAGAATCAGAGTCTGGCTCCACATCAGCAGGTCATAGTGGCACGAAAGCCCTCTGAGGGGCCAGATGATCCGAAGAGAGTTCAGGCACTGAAGTTAGCCTCATGGCTTGTTCCATAATTTGCTGATTGAGGCGTAAGTCTTTAGCCACCTGCATTCTCTTTTTAAAGGAATTACAACTGAAACACTTTTCCTTAATATGTGTCTCTCAAGTAAGCAGTAAAAATAAAAAAAGACTTGAAAATTAGAATTAATGTTAAACTTGCACTGAAATATTTGAAAGTATGGAATAGTTAATACTATGACTCACCATACTATAAGAGTAAAGGTTAGTATAGCAACAAAGCGTCATATTTTGTATTGGAACATATGAAATAAATTATATTTTAAGGCTTCACTTGTCAATGAAGGAACTTGGGAGTATGCTGTCTCTACTCCTTTTTAACAGCACACAACAACACTAAAGAGTAAAATAAATAAACTGGTGAAAAAAAATCTATCAAATTGAGACCACATGTAGAGATTTTGGAAGCAGAAATGTACAATAATTATCCAGATGCAATTTGGATAGGAAAATGAATCACTGATTCCAGTTATTTATATATGGCACATTCTTTGAAGTGATATCTTCTTTTCCCTTGAGGGAAAATATTAAAAGGGTTACGGTGATTGCATTCATATAGGATTTCCGTCTCCGTGATGCAATTAATTGTAGATTTTTCTCTGTGACCAATTGATACTTTTTTGTTAGCATTTCTCATTTTAAAAAATCTGTTATGTAATTTTAAGTTTAGGACACTACATCTTATCTATCTTTATCTAGCCATATGATAATATGTATGCAGTATTAAAAGCAAGTTAATGACAGAGATCCTCATTCATTCCTGGCTAACTCCTATTAAGTCAATTGAGTTTGTACCTAGAATCAATTTGGCGCATGCTTTAAAAATATTTGAAACAACAGCAAGAAAATTAAAGCTAATAATTAAAATCATGGTTCTATTCCATTTTGCCAGGCAAATGAAAGGTATATAGCAGTTTCTCTAGATCTCAATGACACTATTCAGTTTAGAGACTAACCAATTTATTTGAGCATAAGCTTTCATAAGCTACAGCATCCGATGAAGTGAGCTGTAGCTCACGAAAGCTTATGCTCAAATAAATTGGTTAGTCTCTAAGCTGCCACAAGTACTCCTTTTCTTTTTGCGAATACAGACTAACACGGCTGTTACTCTGAAAACTATTCAGTTTGACATCCTCTTTTCTTATATTCTGTAAGTGTTCTATGCTGTTTACTTATTTAATTTTGTAATTAGCTTCACGTAAAGATTTCAAGATCATGGACAAGATCCTGCTCTTAGTTACACTTGTTGAACTTGCACTGAATATTTTGAAGTCAAAAGTAATTTCTCCAAATATACATAACATATATCTGAGAAAAGAATTAGCCCTTAACACATATATTTCTTCAGATGTCAGTAGTCATTTTTGACTTTATGTATTTTATAAAACTTGGATAACATGCTGCAGAGAACAGTTTGATAAAACAGCTTTCACAGAATATGCTCCTGCATATTCTATATTTGTATATAATAAGCACACAGGATGTAGCATAAAAGCAACATATAACAGTTAATACTGAGATATTAAATCGTTAATTTATCATTCTTAACATACAGAATTTCTTTGCTGGCCATTCAGAAACAGTCTGCCACATCTGTTATAGACCTTTTTATGTTGGGGTCATAATAGAAAATAGTCTGTCATAAGTGGCAAATTAAATTTGATGTGAGTTGGTGGCAGGCAAATAATTTTTTGTTTTGGTAGCACTGCTCAAGTAATTCAGAGTGTTGGAGCATATTAAAGTAATTCTGTATTAAAATCACAAATGAGTTTGATTCCCCATAGTTTAAATTCCAGGGTATTACTAATTAAGAGGTCTCTTGGTTTTTGGTACTGTTTCTCTCCCTCTATGTGTGAAACTTGCAAGCTGCTAATTGTGTTAGTACATTCTAAGACAGAGTCTGTTCTCAAAGCAATTCTTTGTAACAACAACTACTCACACAGAGAGAGACTCAAAGCAATACTCTGTAACAACAGAAACAGCACCCAGAGACTCCCCGCCCTTTTGTTGTATTCATCTCGCTTTGTTAACAATTGTGATTAAAATAGAGATAGAGGATGTATGTGGATGGATACTTGGTGTGGATAATAATTGAATGATCAGGGAGGTGCCAGCCTAAGAATCCTGTGTCCATCGGCTGAAGAAGGCGTCAAGTGGAAATAACCAGAGGACCCCCGGAGGGCAGACTGGAATCCACCCAACAGCCTCAAGAATGGGAGAACCAAAGAATAAGATAACATCTGGCAGCACGGAGCCATCAGGAATGTGCCATCTGCTGATTGATTCAGCAACAGCATGAAGCAGCAATTCCCATAGACTGACATAGGAAGAAATTCCTATAAAAATGGACTCTAGAAAGTGAGAACTTTGGGGTCTGATTCTGCAAACCAACTTCCAGGCGCGTCAGATGAGCATGTGACAAGGACCTGCTCCCTCCTCATGTCCAGGCTACCTGGCCAGTGGCTTGGCATGAGCAACTCTAAGGCTGGTAACTATGATAACAACCTTGCAGAACCTGTGTGTGTGTGTATGAATGAATGTGTGAATAAATATGAAATTGAATGGAATGTTATAGCTATAACTGACTGCTTACTATGATTCTTTCTGTATTCACAATAAATGAGGCATTTTGCCTTTTCCCCTTTAATAAGATCCTGCTAGTTTTTATTTTATTGGTATAACAAGAGGCATGATTCGGCAACATTTCTCTGAGTATTGTTCCTGGATTAAGTGTCATGAGAGTAACTTTACACTAAGTCTTGACAAAACACGACAAGCCCAGATTTAAAGGGAAATCTGGGATTTTGCTCTGACAATATAATGCATTGAAACTTTTTGTTCTTTGCGTTTTTACCAACCACATAACAAAAACATTTCTTGTAAAAAGTCCCCTATTTATGGAAAAAATTATAACTGGAATGTAGATTGGGTGCTTTGAGATCCTTCAAGATAAGAGATGCCATGCAAATATAAGCAGTATTTATTAAATGTTTGGCAAAATAGCGAAAGCTGCAATAATGGAAATGTAGCTCAAGGACGTGCCTCACAGTGGGTGAAATATATGGTTGACTTTTCCATTTACAAATGAAAGATACAATTTAAACTTGTTGACCACTGTGAATACTGTGTAAGAATCACTTCAGGGACTCTTCAGAGAGTTGAAGGACAACAGAATGTTCATATTTCTTAGGACACTCTTTTAGTCTTTGGTTTTTCTCACATCATATTAGAATCCAGAGAAACCTTTGATGGATATTTCAGCCAAAAGAAATAGTTCAGATAATAGAATTCTACACTGGTCCCAGCTATTGCCCTATAAGAGGGATCAAGGTACCAAAACATAATTATGGGCTCTGAATTTTGAAATATAGCCAGAACAGATAGCAGGTCTTAACAAGTCCAAATTTAAATCCCATTAGAGTAATACAACATGGTGTCCCCCCCGCCCCTCAAGTTTTTCTGTACAAGCCAAGGTGTTACTTGAACTAATGTACCAATGGCCAAAGCAAGAAAGATCATGTAAAGCCAGCAAAAAATATAGCATTAACTTTGGGTCCACTAGCCTCATACACCTATCAAAAAATATTAATTTAGGCTTATTGCATGTCACTCTGAAGCTCAGTCAGTAAACAAAATTCAGATCTAACCAGGATGAAGGACAGCCTGCCATCATCTCTTATTTTGGATGATATTGTTAAGCATTTTCCAGTTGAGCAGATAATGCTGCATACGTTTGTGCATTGTTATCCTATATCAGCCATAGACAATGCAATTTTAAAAGTTCCCTTAGGTCTTCTAATATATCCCCCTGCAATACTGTTATCCTCTATAACAGTAGTTCTCAAACTTTTGCATTAGTGACCCCTTTCACACAGCAAGCCTCTGAGTGCAACCCCCCCAACCTTTAAATTAAAAACATATTTTTTATATTTAACTCATTATAAATGCTGGAGGAGAAGTGGGGTTTGAGGGTGCAGGCTGATGGCTCACAAACTCCCACGTAATAACCTTGTGACCCTCTGAGGGGTCACGACCCGCAGTTTGAGAACCTCTGCTCTGGACAATCAGAGAACTATCTACAGCTGACTGCACTGGACTTCCTTTGCCCTGCACTGATTGGCTGTTTGCTCCAACTCTCAGCTTCTCTCTCTCCCATTCCCTCATAGTCTCTTCACCTCAGCTTCACTTTGCACCTAATCCTCTTAACTCTTCTCCCCTGCCCTGTCCTCCTGACCCTCCTTCCATTCAATATCCTCTCTTGCTTCACTTTTCTTTCCATTTAAGTGAGCCTGTCCTAAACTGAACCCATCTAAAAAAAATTATAATGAAACTAACATGTCTTTTGCTGCCACCACACTGTTCACTCTGCTTCTACATTATACCCTTCCCCCACCCTGTGACAGTCCTGTCTATTTAGACTGTAAATTGTTCAGGGCAGAGATTGTCTGCTACAATGTGTTCGTACAGTGCCTAGCAGAATGGGGCCCCATGCTCGGTTCTTTTTTAGGCACTACCATAATAAACGTGATTAATAATGAACTCCACGATGAGATTTATAAGCCTCAATCACTCTCAACCTAAAAAGTTCTCCCTACCTCAAAAAATTTAAGTGTCTACTTGTTCTTTTGAGCCGTAGGAGGCTTATGCCCTTCATCCTTGTGAGCATTAGATTGCTGAATGCAGGGATCCTCAATCTCCACCCTGTCCCTTCCACGGATTTTAGAAGGCTCATCGATAAGGCTCTCCAAACCCCATCTCTTATGAATTGTTAACCAGTGCATACAGGTTTTACACCCCTGCCCCACGTTATAAGGTATTATGTGCATGGTATTAATATAAAATATATATACACGGGGTGATCATGCTGAATTGTACGATGCTTATTCTTGCTCACTTATGCTAAGTCATATCCCACAATGCTCTGGGACAAGCATAGCTCAGCACTTGACTTAAACAAATAGAGAAACTCTCAAAAACTAGATGGATGAGCATTATGAAAAAAAGATGCAATGTGATACAAGGAAATAATGCAATGTGTATGAATGCTTTGTATTACGCAGTGTCTTCATGACCCTTAATGTTTGGAATTTAATATTCAAAATGGAAGATGTGAAAGTACAGGAAGGCACCAAAGACAGAGCTGGCACAAGCTGGCTAGTTAAACTTAAAGTTTAAGTGGAATGAACTGTGCTGTGTAATTTGTAAAACAGCCATACTATGAAAGACAGCTAGTTTAAGGAGGCATTTGGGAAGCACGTGTTCTGTATAAAGTGAACTGAACATGCTGTGAGAATTTGCTTCCAGAGAGCGACTGGTGATGTATCAAGTCTTTCTTTCCTGTACATTATTGCTTTGTCTTTAGACAATAAATTTGGCTGACCTTGGTTATTTGAACATTCTTAATATTGAACTGCAAGTATAGTCAATTCTATACTTTTAGTCAATAAAACTTTAGAAGGCTCGTCAGGGCCTCACAAAATCCACTCCCAGGAACTAGAAGGTTCACAGCCCCACCATAAGCTTCTACCTAGGCTTGTTGGAGTCCCAACAAAATCCTCCCCAACCCCAGAAGACATTAGGAGGTTCATAGGATAAACCCAACCCAAGCTTCCCCTGTGAGTCTTAAGATGTTCTTCAGGGGCCAACCAACTTCTTCTCCTGCCCCCAGAAGCCGCAGGAGCCTCATTAATGCCCAAAGACCAAAATACATATTAATTATTTGTATTGCAGTAGTGCACAGGAGCCCCAATCTTTTTCTAGGCCTGGTCTCTGCCCAAATAATCATTCACACACCTCCAACATAAAAAGTTTACAGCAAAAGTAGCTCATCTATATTTGAGGCTGAAAAATTGAACACCCCCCCCCCCACCTTCCTCACTAAAAAAAAATTCCAGAAGTTTTTATAAACAGCTTTGTCAGTGAAGCGGATGGAGATAGGACATTAACATTTGGCAGAGGTGCCTTTCAATGTCCTTGTGAAAAATCCATTTTGATTTGCCTGTTTTGTCAGCCACTGAAATTAATCCTTTACTTTTAGGCTGCTCAAAAATTGTAAGTGTAATCACTAACTAGGGGAGCGTCACATTATTCATAACTTCTCGGCTCAAATTAAAAAATATATATGTATTCAGACATGACTGGAAACAATATATATTTTATCCTGCAACAGTGTCTTTAGGCATAGACATCAAGGAGGCTTGTGGGTTAGAGGAGATTAGGATATTATTCACATTTTTTATTGCTTGCCACGATGCAAATGTTGAATTTGTTGATATCACACGTGAAACAAATCTTTAAAAAAATTAACCAAAATTAGCTTATTATTTGAAATTAATGAACATTTACACTTATTGAAGCATTTCTTTGCTCAGAACTGGATTTAGCTACTTGAAATGATGGTATATCAATGGACTAGGCCACCTGTCCCCATTCTCAGATGTGCTATTATATAGGTTGCAAGCCTATATTCCTTTAATGGCATAGTAGATCCCCAACTATGTGAGTTACTTAAAATATGCACAATAACGGATATATTTAGTACATTTTGCATTTAGGCTACCAGCCTTTGATGGAAATAGCAAACTTTGTTTTATATAACATTAGCAAGAAGCTTTCTCTCTCACACACACTACAAAATATATTTTGTACCTTGGCTCATATCAATAATTGCATAAAATTTAAATTCTGTTCTAAGTGTCTTTTACTCCAAGTAACTCAAATTACAAAGCAACTAGCTAGATACTGTTAGGGAAAGGAAGTTGTAGAAAAACATGACAGCTGATATACTCTCAGCCAAGCTCACATACATTGATCCTATTTTATCAACAGAAGGAATGCTTGCCCAGATACCAGGGTAGCACTGTTGGCTCAGCAGTACACCCTCCCCCAGCAGCATGGCACCCTGTCTTGGCAGCTGATCTTCAGAGAACTTGTTTCTCATGGGGTCTGCTGCTGTGTAGCCTTAGCCCTCCGGATAAGACACTCTCCAGTTTCACTCCTTCTAGAGCATCAAAAAGTCCCCATATAAGAGTAAACAAGGAGCTCAAGATGGGCTGGTCTAGCATGTCTTCAGTAGCACTCCACTTCTCTTCAGGGTGTGTCTTCAAACAAATGGTCACCTGGTAGATTTCCCTAGGCCCAGTCCCGTAGGGAGGCTCACCGAGCTGGAAGGCTGTCTCAGATTCCTGGTTGCAATCAGGTTCTCTAACAGAGGAAGAGCCCAAATGTCTACACCACAATTAAACAGCCTGTAAACATAAGCCCCACAAGCCTGAGTCAGCTGACATGGACCAGCCACAGGTATTTAATTGCAGTCTAGACGTAACCTAGCTGACCTAAGCCCTCTCCACACCTGACACCTGTGGGCAAGTGCACAGGTTCTCATTAACTCCCTCCTGGCCAGTGTGGGGCTTGTGTACCCCATTATACCAGTTTATTACCTATTCTTTTCACATGAGGATCTCAAAAGGACAATTTTAGAATAAGGAAGATAGGTCCTTGCAGAGAAGCTAAAAAGACAGTTGTGCATCTCTTTAGCCTTCAGTACAATTACACAAGCCGGGGGGAAATTTGTAGGCCATAGGGGCAGCAAAAGTGAAATTGACAATGTAATTTGGCTAGCAATACACTTTTATTAGTGGTGCTGATACATAACAAGGAAAAGACCCATCTTGACTCTTAGAACAATCAAGCTGGGATTTAGCTGCCAGTGCCACAGGGCACATTTAACCCTGCATCCCTTAGAACATGAATCCCACAACGTTATTTTAATAGAGTCTCTTTTGACTACAAGCACACTTTAAATGGTATCATCTTTTGAACTGTGCTTAACACTCTGCTGCTACTACTTGTTATAAATTCACAGCTACATCAAAAAATCCACAGGATGTTTATACTAATATTTTCCCATTACTACAAACTAGTGCTGACAAATATAGTAATCTTCAACGTTAATAAAATATCTTACTAAGTCAACATCTTATGGGACAAATTCTGCAAGCCTTACTACTGTGAAGTAGTAATTAGGCATGAAAATAATCCCATTGTCTATAACGGAACAACTTTCATGAATAAATGCTCCTCATGAGTAAAGGTTGCAGAGCCTGACCCTGTATAAATGGCTACTGGTGAGAAAGGGAAGTTACTCATCTGTACAGTAAATTGAGCTCTTTGCAATACATTTTTTTTTCAGTGAGAAAATAAATAAATTATGGTCTTGAATAGGTGAATGATGTGCTAATATAGCAGCTAGGTGATCCTGTAGTGTGCTAACAGAAAGGGCCAACTTCTTAAGCAATAATAGGCAAGGATAGGAGGAATATCAGCATGAGCTGGAGATACCTAGAGCAAGTCTAGACTCAAGTGCTACATCAGCACAGCTGCACCAAGGCAGCTGTGCTATTGTAGCGTGTCTGGTGAAGACACGCTATGCCTATGGGAGATCACACTCCCCTTGGCATAATTACTCCACCTCTGCAAGAAGCAGAAGCTATGTCTGTGGGAAAGCATCTCCCCCTGACAGAGCATCAGTGTGGACAACGCTCAGGTCAATGTAACTTACGTCACTCAGGGTGTGTCTTTTCACATCCCCGAGCGATGTAAGTTACATCGACTTAAGAGGTAGTGTAGACCAGCCCTAGTATTGAGACAAACTGAGAACTAATTCCACTTACCATGTAAGTAGAAAGGATTCAGCAAGATCTACTTTGTATTAAAATATTCTGCACATCTCTGGAACAAGTCTTTTCTAAGTCAGCCAACCAGAGAGCATCTAAGCAGTGAGATGCAGGGTATGGATGCAGTCTTTCCTCTTGTCCTATGAGATTACATCCTAAGAGAGTGGTAATATTATTTGGGGATATACAAACAGCTTCATTAGCTCTGAGAGCCAGTAATACCCAGGTCAAGCTGGAGCTAAGAGGATTATCAGCATTGATTCCTGCTTGATTTTCTTCAATGTTCTTGGTATGAACAGAATCAGGCATGCATACTTTAGCCTCTGAGACCATTGTAAGAGACATGTGTCCATTTGAGATTCTGGACTATGACCCTCTGTGGAATGGAATATTTTGCATATAACGTGCATTTGGGTAGCAAAAAAAAAAAGTCCATGTCTAGAAAACTCAGTCGGTTGAACACTGGTTGATTACTGACCATTTGTAATCTTGGGGAAAAAAAAAAAAAAAAGAAAAAAAAGTCTGAATATATGATCTGTTAAAATTTTGTAGCCTTGGTAGATGAAGGGCTGAACCTGACACTTGATGACACACTTGACAGTGTGTGCAGATGAATCCCACATCCCAAAGTGGATCATTAGGGACTTCACTAGAAGTGGCAGAGAAAGGGGAATGCCCTTGCAGGCTTGATCTGGGTTCTCTGACCAATTTAAGAACAATAGGAACACCATGTCTATTTAATGTTTGGTTGGTAAGTAGAATTCAACCACCATTGAAAACAAATGAAAGCCTGACAAACTGAGTCACAAATGCATACAAAACCACATGGCCTAGCAGCTATAGGCATGTCCTTACCGTTGTCCAGGGGTTTGTCTGTAGTTGATTTATGAGGTGTAACATTATCAAATCTGCTTCATGGAAGATCGTCTCCACCACATTAAGAGCCTATCAGCATTCCTATAAATTCTATTTTACGAGTGGGAGTAAGAATAGAAGATTTATTTGTTGATTTTCAGCCCTGAAATAACTAACAACTGTAGAATATGAGGAGAGCTTCCCCAAATCAGCCAGTTATCTAGTGTGATAGACCCAGGCCAGTTAGGCAGCAGAGTAGCCTCATTGGGATCCAGGAAGTGGGTGGGCGAAGAGAGGGGGGGCCCACAGGACCTGGAAAACCTATTAATTACGGGGGACAACTAATGAACAACAGGGACAGGACTGCGGTCAAAGGGTCAAATGAAGGGAAGGGGACTCCGAGCAGAGAACCCCGGATAGCGCCCACTGCTCCTCAAAGGCATCAAGGGACGCTGCCCAGAGGAACTCTGCCTGGAGGCGAGAACGGACACAGGATCGGAAATAGGCCCCACAGTCGCGGGAGACTCCATCAGCCAACCTCCTCACCCTGGTTTTATAGATGGCCACTTTAGCCAGGGCCAGGAGGAGGTTGACCAGGTGGTCCCGAGACTTAGCGGGGCCACGGACAGGGAGTGCGTAGATAAGGAGGTGAGGAGAAAAGTGCAACCAAAACCTTAACAAAATATTCATGAGGAGCCGGAATAGGGGCTGCAACCTGGCGCACTCCAGGTAGACGTGTCCGGGATTGAGGTGAACCGCGCCAAGTACACGCCCGTGCTCACGGCCCCGTGAAGGAGCCGCCAACTGATATCCCCGGTGGGCCTCGGAACTAAGGTGGAATAGAGGCTGGCCCACCGGGGCTCCTCACCCTCTAGAGGTGGCAGGAGGTCTACAGCAGAGTAGCAGAAGGCAGATATACTGGCCAGTGGATTAAAAGTTTTCTGTTCCCTGACTGACCAGAGCAGGGGCTGCTCCAGGCTAATGAGAACACCCGACTCCAATTAACCTGCAAAGAGTCAGGTGAGGCCATTAAGCTAATGTGACCACCTGACTCTAATTAAGGCCCCTCTGATAATATAAAAGGGCTCACTCCAGTCAGGCAGAGAGGAGTGGAAGTGTGGCTGAAGGGCTGGTTAATGAAGACACCCCTCAAGTCACTGGTAAGGGACCCTAAGGTAAGGGTGAAGAAGGGAGATGCAGGAGAGCTGTGGGGAAGTGGCCCAGGGAAAATGTAGCAACTCTGGCAGTAAAAGGTTGGCTGACAACAGCTGCTACCATTAGGGTCCATGGGCCGGAACCCGGAGTAGAGGGCGGGCCCTGGTTCCCCCCCAACCCACCACTACAGAAACACCTCCTGGGAGGGGAAAACAGGCCCCTGTCAAGACAGGAGGCTAAACTGTTTTGGCATGAGGCTGTAGGAGCAACAGAGACTGTGGGAATTCTCTCACCAACCTCTATTACTGGCTTATGATGAAAAGGGCTCAGTACACTGTATCCCTGGCCCTAGAGAGAGAAGGGCTACATGGAAGGTTGCAGTGAGCCTCTGAAACTAGCATAAACTGCCTGGAAGTGCGGGACCCACGGGGACAAGGTTGGAGCTCTGCCACACTAGGTATAGGTAGAATAAAATGCTCTGAATTCTTAGGCTACATCTACACTTTGAGCTGGGACTGTAATTTCCAGCTCGAAGAGATAGACCTGCACTAGCTATGATCAAGCTAGCACGCTAAAAATAGAGTGGAGCTGTGGCAATGTGAGAAGTGGGAGGAGCTGGCAACCTGTGTATGTTCCTAGTGTCTCAGATGGGTACATAGTTGGCATGGTCAGCCCCTCCCCTGCTCACGCAGCCACAGCTACACTCTATTTTTAGTGCATTAGTTCAATCAGAGCAAGAACAGGGTATTACGCCCCCCAGTTTGAAGTGTAGACATCCCCTTAGATGTGTTGCTAGAATGCCCAAATGTTTTGTAAATACCTCAGGGGCGGCTGACAAACCAAAAAGGTAGCACTCTGTACTGGAAGTGTGTCTTCCCAGCTACCAACTGTTGGTATCTCCTGTATGTGGGTGGATGGAAATATGGAAAGAGACATCTTGGAAATCATGAGTTGCAAACTAGTATAGAGGATTCAAGGTTGGAATTATTGTAGCCAGAGTCACAGTTCTGAACTTCAAGTGGCGGACAAAAGTGTTCAGACCTCAAATCCAGAATGGGGAACCAGCCTCCTGTCTTCCTGGGCACTAGATAGTCATGGAAATAAAAACTCCTCCCTTTGAACCTCTCTCAATATATGCTCTTGATGGAATAGTCTCTTGTCAGAGGGGTCCCTGAAGAGAGGGACAGGGAAGGCGAAAGTGGCTAGGAAGTTCCTGGCACTGGATGGAATAACTTTTTGGTATAATTTCTAGAACACACTGGTCCATGTAATCTTGTTCCAGGCTTCCTGAAAATAAACCCAGTGGTCTGGAAGGGATACAGATCCTGAATGTGTAGTTCCCAATAGCTCTCAAAGTAACTGTCAAACTGACTTCTTGGAAGATGGCAATGGTGATGTAATTGTACTCACAGTGGGGGGGCGGGGAGGGAGGAATGTCTCCTATGAAATTTCTGCTTTTTTCTGGGAGGTTCAGGTGATCTTTGATAAGACTTGTAGAATGAAGGAGCAGAAGGTTGTCTAGAATGCATTTGATATCTAGGTTATTTTCTTCTGGGCTGAGTCATGTGAATGCCCAAAGATCTCATTGTAATTCAAGAAACTTTTAAAGTACATAGTGCATTATCTGTTTTGGCACCAAAGAATTAATTTCCTTCAAAAGGGAGATCCTTGGTTGTATCCTAAACTTCTCTGGGAATTCCAGAAGACTAGTCACAGTGCATGGCAATCACTGTGGCCACTGATCACTCAGCTGTATCTGATGCATCAAAAGCACTTAGCCAAGAACTCTGTGCTGTAAGTTGACCTTCCATAATCAAACATCTCAGTGCCTCCTTAGAGGCAATTGGGACTTTATCCAGAAACTCTGGCACCCTGTGCCAGTTAAGATATCCTGTTCTGAAAGGAGAACTTTGTAATTAGCTATTCTAAGTTGCAGAGTAGCTGAAGAATAGCTCTTCCTTCCGAAGAGGAGAAGCTGCTTTAGTTCCTTTTCTTTTGCGTGGATTTTGACATCTGTTATGTTCTCTCTGAGCTGCTGCAGGATGTGAACAGAAGTACTCAAATCTCTCAAAGGGGACTTGACATTTGTGTCAACTTTTTTGAAGTTGGGAGTATGGATGCTGGCATTTGTCAGAGTAGCTGAGCTGGTTCTAGAAGGCCCTAGTTGACAGGCCCTGAGTCTTTTAAGCAAAGAATGTAAAATGTCCAATAATTTATGGGCCTTTTTGTGGCTATGGGAAACTCCAGTGCTCCTGCAAAAAAATACAATACAATACAATACAATAGCTTCATGTGGCAGTAGGGATATATGAGCTAGAATCACCTCAGAGAGCTGGTGTTGAAGATGCTCCTCTTCTGAAGTTGGGCTTGCACAGACTCTGCCACAGAGAGATGAGAAGACTGTTGCTATGTCCTGAGCAAGACCTGTAGTGAGTGTGATCTGGGCCTTTGTTACATAGGAGCTATATTTTCCTGCTTGATGAATGCTTCAAGGTGCCTAGTAAGGCCAAGAGCTAGGACAATATAGGTAATATGTGAGTGGCAGGGTAGCAGGTAGAAGGACCTTCCCTAAGTTCCCTATGCCTGCTATGACCTGACCAGAATAGTATGGGTCATAGGGTTGCACCGTGGAAAGCAGGAAGGTGATCCACTCTCACTAAAATCAGAGACAAAAGAGGAGGA
Organism: Natator depressus; assembly: GCF_965152275.1. Classification (NCBI taxonomy): domain Eukaryota; kingdom Metazoa; phylum Chordata; order Testudines; family Cheloniidae; genus Natator; species Natator depressus. Next base: position 203,539,875 of record NC_134234.1, on the reverse strand, counting down.
ATACTCCTCTTGCAGAGGAGTAGACTTTGTTGGAGCCTGAGCGATGGTGGAGGAGGGGAGATTCCTAGTCAATGCAGAGGACAATTCCAGTATGGAGAGTGATTCAGGCAGGGCTGATACAATGAGATCTCTGGGCATCACGAAGTTCAGTGCTCATGATATTAATACCAAGAGGAAGCTAGGCGTAATCGGCAATAGAGTAGATGGTGCCAATTAAATTGGTACCAGGAGCCCCCCCCCAGTCTAAATTCAGGGTCTTTATGAATACAGAGGAACATTGGTTACACCTTATTTGCTCTTTTTTAAAATAAAAAGATCAGACTTGCCTCTCTTGCTTGGCAGCAATTTAGATGGAGCCCCACATGTGTTCCTTAGAGGAGCAGTGCTCAGACCTCCTCTTTCCAGGGTGGCAGGAGGGAATGACAACAGAATCAGCAGAAGAATGCTTCAGTGAAGGAGGAGCCCTACCACCTGAGGCAGAGGTAATAGCTTTTTGCAATGGACTGCTCAGAGCCTGAGGGATCCTGCCTTCCAGAGTCTGAGGCACACCTCAGGACTTATAAAGGAGAAAGCTTTAAAAGCAAGGGATGCTTGAAAACAGACATTAATCAAAACAAATAGTGTACATTTCTCAGTGAGAAACCCCTCAATTTCCTCCCAGAGACAAAACAAATATTTTGAGAGTGTCATTGAGGGGACATGACAGACCAATCTTAAAACCAGGAGATTTTTGGTCAGTCCTGAATACCTGGTACCAGGCTCTGACACTTTCCAAAGGCACCCAATGTTGTGAGACACCTAACTACCACCTGGCCTTAGCATGAGGAAGCCTTGTTTGTGCCTGCAGTGGGTCAGCTTCCCAACTCCACTTGCCATACAAGCACTCCCCTTCAGGCCTCACAACCCTGCTGTTACTTTACAGTTTAACGATCAGCAAACCCCAACCCTCAAGTCTTCCAAGCGTCTCCCTGGAGTATCCAGTCCCTGGTTCACTGGACAGTCCCAGTACTCAGATTCACTGCTTCCAAAGAAACAGTGCACCCTCATTTACCAATTCTACCACTCCACTTAACTCACAAACCTTCGATATGTTTACAGTGAAAACAAGTATGTTTATTTAACAAAGCAGAGATTTAAGTAGTAGCAAGTACAAGTATTGGAAACAAATGATTACATATAAAATAATACACATTCCAGAGCCTAGGCTTAACTATCAATATATTCGTGTCTTGTAGAGTATTGCTCACACAAAATTCTTGCTGAGCTTTACAGTCAGGTTGACTCTAACACTCCTTTCATGAGACAAGCAAGCTGTCAGTGGCCTCCTATATGAAGGATTGTGTGTGCTTCCTTCCACCCAAATGTATACCAGAACAATCCTGTGTCTTTATTCATAAACAGAGCACCCACTGCTGCTGTTTGTTTCATCCTGGAGATTTCCTGTCTTGTAGATTAGCCCCTGGCTAAGTAGCAAATAGGCATACATTGTGAGGCATACACTACACAAATGGCCAGACAGCGAGATAACGTCTGTCTGTAACCGCAGAAAGGTTCTTTGAAGCAGGAGATAGGTCACCTGCCTTAGCTCCAAGACCTTAAGAATCTATTTCAGTACAGATATATACTCAACTATTATCCATACATTTTGCAATGATTATGATAAATCACTGGGTTTCTGGCTCTTGGTAGAGATCTCACATGCGACTCTTTGGTGAATTTATGCATATATTTCTCCCAGGGGATCCTTGTACAACCCTATCCACCCCTTTGCCCTCTGCCAATTGGCACCAACAAGTTCCGGGGTCACACAGGTGAAGAAAAAAGTTACAAAAAATGTCACCAAGCTAAAACTTAGAAAGTAAACTTACACTGACTAATTAACTAATCCAAACTATGGTAAAGAACTATATACTATAACTAGTGTAGAAACGCAAGAGACAGGAACCCTGGTCTCTTGGTCCATCTTGCAGTCACAGGCAGGAAGAAGGAATTGAGGGTCAGTTGGCCTTGCTCCATCCTTTATGACCTAAGGTTTGAGGTTGGGGGGGGGGGGAGAGGAACAAGGGCATGCAGGACACAGGCATGGGCCAACGCACACTGCTGGTCAAAAGATTTTTATCATGAGCACATGAAGTGCAGGTCCACCAGAAGTGGAATATATAGAGACAAGCACTTGAAAGAGAATGAGTGAACTGATACAGATTTTAAAAAAGCAGCTACTCCAACCATCATCCACACTTGAACTGAACATCTGAGGTCATGAAAGTGGAGTCACCTCAGTTTCCTGACCACCACCATCACTTCAGTTAAAACCTAAACCAGAAGTACTAGAATGCGACAGAGAAGACTGTCCTCATAGCACTGTAAAGCCAGACAAGGAAGTACTGGAATAACTTGTTACTTCAGTTCCTTAGATTCTTCATCTATAAAATAAAGTTAATTATGCCTATCTCATGATAGTATCTGATAGTGTTTGCAAAACATTTGAAAGATGAGAAGTACTGCCCATGGTTTACTAAGAATTGTGAGCATCCTATTTTTGTTACCCTGTTTTCCACCCTCCCATCCCAACCCACTAGACATAGGTGTCAGACTTATTTTTTAGTTTCCAGGCTCTTTGGGGCAGGGACCGGCATCTTCTGTATGTTCGTACAGCACTTAGCACAACAGAGCTCCAAAACCAGATTGCCTCTAGGAGCAACTGCAAAGTAAATATCAAATAATAATAAGGCTCACAGACAAGACTATTTTCAATTAGATTTTTCAACTCTACTCCTAGAGTAGAGTTAAGGTAATCCTCTTTGTTTGCCGCTATATTATATGGTTTATTTGGGACATGTTTCTTATATCGAGAAATACTGCCCAAAAATTTCAAGTTTGGATGTCTGAAGTTATGCACATAAATCCACCTAGACACTTAAATAAAAGTTGTCTGATCTTCAGAAATGAGTATATATACTATTATAATTCGTGTTACCGTAGCACCCAAAGTCCCCAACCAAGATTGTACTAGGCACTATACAAACATGTTGCAAGACAGTCCCTGCTCCAAAGACCTCACAGTGAGCAGAAGCACCCTTCTCTCTCTATTTTGGGGAACTAAAGCACAGAAAGATTAATTGACTTACTGAAGATCACATGTGAAGTATGTGGTAGAGTTGGTATTTAAACCCAGTTCTTCAGTCCTGAATGGGCTGTACACTAGTGGAATGCACCTGACAGCATGACCTCAGGCATGTGCAAGGTCACAAAATGCTACAAATTGGAATCCTCCATGCTGTGCGACCTTACACCTGCACACGCTGTGTTGTCCCCCCGTGCAGCAACAGTGCCAGAAAGCTGTTTCACTACACCCCTGCTGGGTCCCAGTCCAGTTCATAAAAATGGCCAAATTAGGTCAGACCACTGGTCCCTCTAGCCCACACCCTCTCTTCTGACAGTGGCTGGTGCCAGATGCTTCAGAGGGAAAGAACAGAACAGGACAATTTATTAAGTGATCCTGCCCTGTCATCCAGTCCCAGCTTCTGGCTGTCAGAGGTCTAAAGAGACCCTTAGCATGGGAGTGCATCCTTGACCATCTTGGCTAATGGCCATTGATGGACCTATCCTCCATGAATTTATCTAATTCTATTTTAAGTCCAGCTATACTTTTGACCTTCGCAACATCCCCAACAATGAATTCTACAGGTTGACTGTGCATTGTGTGAAGACCTTCCTTATGTTTGTTTCAAATCTGCCTATTAATTTAATTGGGTGACCCCTAGTTCTTCTGTTATGTGAAGAGGTAAATTACATTTCCTTATTCACTTTCTCCAGATCAGTCATAATTTTATAGACCTCTATCATAATTCCCCTCAGTCACCTCTTTTCCAAGATGAAGAGTCAGACTTTTTAATCTCTCCTCATATGGGAGTTTTTCCATATCCCTAATAATTTATTATCTTTCCTCTATACTTTTTCCAATTCTAATATCTTTTTTTATATGGGTAACCAGAACTGCATGCAGTATTCGGGGTATGGAGATACCATGGATTTAAATAGTGGCATTATAATATTTTCTGTCTTTTTAGCTATCCTCTTCCTAATGGTTCCCAACATGTTAGCTTGTTTGACTGCCACTGCAGATTGAGCAGGTGTTTTCCGAGAACTATTCATAGAGACTCCAAGATCTTTCTTGAGTGGTAACAGCTCATTTAGACCCAATCATTTTGTATGTTGGGATTACTTTTTTACAATGTGCCTTACTTCACATTTAACATTGAATTATATCTGCCATTTTGTTGCCCAGTCACCCAGTTTTGTGAGTTCCCTTTGTAATTCTTCGCAATCTGCTATGGACTTCACTATCTTTTATACTGTCTGCAAACATTGCCACCTCGCTGTTCACCTTTTTCCACATCCTTTATGAATACGTTGAACAGCAGTGGTCCCAGTACAGATCCTTGGATGGGACCCTGCTATTTACTTCTCTCCACAGTGAAAACTGGCCATTTATTACTACCCTTTGTTTCCTGTCTTAACAAGTTACTGATCCATGAGAGGACCTTCCTTCTTTTCCCATGACTCCTTACTTTGGTCAAGATCCTTTGGTGACGGATCTTCTCAAAGGCTTTCTGAAAGTCCAAGTGCACTCTATCCACTGATTTCAGAGTAACAGCCGTGTTAGTCTGTATTCGCAAAAAGAAAAGGAGTACTTGTGGCACCTTAGAGACTAACCAATTTATTTGAGCATGAGCTTTCGTGAGCTACAGCTCACTTCATCGGATGCATAGCTGTAGCTCACGAAAGCTCATGCTCAAATAAATTGGTTAGTCTCTAAGGTGCCACAAGTACTCCTTTTCTATCCACTGAATCACCCTTGTCCACATGTTTGTTGACCCCTTCAAAGAAGTCCAAAAGATTGGTGAGGCACGATTTCTCCTTATAAAAGCAGTGTTAATTTTTCCACAACAAATTGTGTTCATCTAAGTGTATGATTCTTTGCTTTCGTACAGTTTCAATTTGGCTGGTACTGAAGTTAGGTTTACCAACCTGGATTTGCCAGGATTGCCTCTGGAGCTTTTTTTTTTTTTTTTTAAATTGGTGTTAAATCAGCCTCTGTACCAGATGACTGGTGGATAGCTAATGTAAGCAATAGGTCACATACCAATGTTAATAGTTCTGCAATTTCATAACTGAGTTCTTTCAGAACTCTTGACTGAATATCTGGTCCTGGTGACTTCGTACTGCTTAAATTTATCAATTTGCTCCAAATTCTCCTCTACTGACACCTCAGTCTGGGACAGTTCCTCAGATGTGTCACCTAAAAAGAATGGTTCAGGTGTGGGAATCTCCTTCACATCATCTGCAGCATAGACCACACAAAGAACTCATTTTGCTACTCTGAAATGGCCTTGTCTTCCGTGAGCGCTCCTTTACACTTCAATCATCCAGTGGCCCACTAACTGTACGGCAGGCTTCCTGCTTCTGATGTACTTATGGTATTTTGGCTGTTAATTTGAGTCTTTTGCTAGTTACCCTTTAAATTCTTTTTTGGCCTGCCTAATTATACTTTTATACTTTTTTTCTATTTTCCTCAATATGATTTGACTTCCAATTTTCAAGAGATGCCTTTTTGTCTCTAACCACCTCTTTTCCTCTTCTGTTTAGCCATGGTGGCATTTCTGGTCTTTTTTTTTTTTAATTTGGGGTATACATTTAATTTGAGCCTCTAATATGGTGTTTCTAAATAGTTTCCAAGCAGCATGCAGGCATTTCATTCATGACTGTTCTTTGTAGTTTCTGTTTAACTAGCTTGGTAATTTTTGTGTAGTTCCCCTTTTTGACATTAAGTGCCACTGTGGTGTACTTTTGTTTCCCTCCTCCCCCACAAGGACGTTAAATTTAATTACATTATGGTTGCTATTATGGAGCGGTTCAGCTATATTCATCTCTTGGACCAGATCCTGCACTCCACTTAGGACTAAATCAAGAATTGCTTCTTCCCTTGTAAAAAGAAAAGGAGTACTAGTGGCACCTTAGAGACCAACAAATTTATTTGAGCATAAGCTTTGCTCAAATAAATTTGTTAGTCTCTAAAGTGCCACTAGTACTCCTTTTCTTTTTGTGAATACAGACTAACATGGCTGCTGCTCTGAAACCTGTCATTATGCAAGGCACTTCTTCCCTTGTGGGTTCCAAGACCAGTTGCTCCAAGAAGCAGTCATTTAATATGTCTAGAATTTTTTTCTGTGCATCCAGTCCTGAGTTGACATGTACCCAGTCAATATGGTGATAGTTGAAATCCCCTATTACTGATGGGGGCTTTGGGGAGAATTTTTTTGTAGCCTTTCTTATCTCTCTTAGCATTTCACAATTATCGTCACCGTCCTGCTCAGGTGGTTGTTAGTGTATTCCTACTGCTATACTCTTATTCAAGCATGGAATTTCTATCCATAGAGATTCTATGGTACAGTTTGATTCATTTAAGATTTTTAGTATATTTAACTCTATGCTTTCACATCTAGTACCACTCCCACATCAGCACAACCTACTCTGTCATTCCTCTAGATTTTGTATCCAGGTCCCACCATGTCCCATTGATTACTATTGTTCTACCAAGTATCTGTGATGTCTATTATATCAATATCCTCACTGAAGGCACTCAAGTTCACAGATCTTAGTATTTAGACTTCTAGCATTTGTACACTAGCACTTATAAAATTTGTCAACATTTAGTTGACCATCTTTAGTCTTCCTTGTTTGACTGTTTTTCTTCAGTTCCTACCTGTACTTCACCAACTTCTATCCTCTCCTCTTTACTAGGCTATCCTAATATCCTCTTTAATAAATCCTCCTCTAAGAGATGTCTGTCTGAACTGTATGCTTCTCTGCACCTGTTGGCTTTCCCCAATCCTTAGTATAAAAACTCCTCTATGACCTTTTTAATTTTACATGCCACTAATCTGCTTCCATTTTGGTTTAGGTATCATAGAATATTAGGGTTGGAAGAGACCTGAGGAGGTCATCCAGTCCAATCCCCTGCTCAAAGCAGGACCAACACCAACTAAATCATCCCAGCCAAGGCTTTGTCAAACCGGACCTTAGTCAAGTCAAGCCCATCCTTCCTGTATAGGCTCCTTCTTTCCAAAAAGTTTCTGCAGTTTCTCAAACTGAAAACCCTCCTCCCAATACCATTATCTCATACATTCATTAAGACCCTGCAGTTCTGCCTGTCTAACTGGCCATGTGCATGAACTGGAAACAGTTCAGAGAATGCCGCCATGGAGGTCCCAGATTTTATTTTATTACCTAGCAGCCTAAACTTGGCCTGCAGGGCCTCTCTCCTACCTTTCCCTATTTCACTGGTACCTACATGTACTATGACCACTGGCTTCTCCCAAGCACTGCACATAAATATCTGGATGTCTCCAGAGGTCGACAATCTTCGCACTCCTAACCAAAAAAGGGTATTAAATGGCAAACTTTTTTGTTCACATAGTTGCCCAGTGAGAGCTCATGCCCTTCTAGAACACTGTTTTGAAAAACTCAAACTTCAGAAAACCAGGAATACAGAGTTAAGTTACATGCCCATGTAACCTTAACTCTGCCCTCTGAGAGATAACCCAAAACATCCATATCACACATACTTGCACTCTGCTTTTTCACTGTACATAAAAGGAGCTACCTGCATCTGCTCCATCCTCAAACACTTAGGGTACTCTCCTGACAGAATACCACACTTGTGAAATTTAACAACCACTTCACACTTACTCACAGGATACCAGTGAATGGGGCTCAGCCACCATTCGGGGGCAAGGAACCCCAGATTATAGCTCACATGAAGGTAGGGCAGGGAGAGAGGCTCAGACTGCCCTAGAGAGACAAAGGGCCCCCAGATCCTGGCGCACACATACAGAAGGGGAGAACATGGGGTTGAGACAACCTTGCCCCCATTCTCCCCTAGTCACCCTGCCACTCACCCCTATGTCTCCTTCCCAGTGTCCCTCTCCTTTACCTGAGCTACCCAATTCCTCTCACCACCCCCCACCATCCATCCTCATTTATCCCACTCCCCATAATCCCCCCTCTCCTCAATGCAGCCTCAAACTCCTCTCATTCCTATTCCCCGCCACTCGTCCACACTAAAATGTCCCTTACCTGCCAGGAAACAGTCACATATCTTTCGTGGGGGGAGGGACAGGAGAAAGGTAATCAAAGTACTTTCACTCAAAACAACCAAACCACCACACCTGATAGAGAAATTTTAGCAATGTGATTCTGACCTTTTCAAGATTTCTGCACTAAGTGCACACACAAAAAAAAAGGTTGCCAGAATAAGTCAACTTTAAGAAAAGCTTCTGACCCCCACTCTTACCATCCATCACCCTGGGGTGTATCTTAAGAATCCCTTGGCTAAATGGTTCTGAACTTGGATCACTGACCCTACCCTGAATCCCCATGAGGCACACCAAATTTCAAGGCAACTCAAGTAACCATACAATTTTAGAGTATTTAGAACAGTCAGACTTTAAACAGAAAGCTGGTCTGACCCATAACTATATCAGAGCTGCTGCTCTGCTACAATCCTTCCTCTCTACCTGCAGCTCTAACTGATGTCAATGTGAGCTGAGTGCTCAGTATCTCTGAAAATACAAGCATATTTTAAAAAGTGACTAACCTATAGGTAGGTGCAAAAAGAAAAGGAGGACTTGTGGCACCTTAGACTAACAAATTTATTTGAGCATAAGCTTTCGTGAGCTACAGGTAGCTAAATTTGATAAATTTTACCATTGATTTAATCTGTTTGGTCTAGAGACTTCTAATTATTAGACATTCAAAAAGCAAAACTAATCATGAAAGCAAATTTCTGAATATTTGAGATTTATCCATCCTAATTATAGTACACATCTACATTATGTTAACATAGCATGTTACTGGAAAATAATAAGGGCCAATTTGTCAAAAATTTGGATTCCACATCGTTACACAGTAGAGAAGAATATTCCCTTCAATACAGGAATTATTGGGTGAGGACTATGGCTTGTGTTGTGCAGTAGATCAGAACAGAAGATCATAGTGGTCTTTTTCTGATCTTAAAAAGAATCTATTAATTGTGCCAGTTTGTACAGCTAGAAGGTCACAGAAGCCCAACTTTACTGGGAAGAAGAAATGGATTCTACAGACTTGAGGGGGCTACTGCTCCACAAACTGCACTCTGCTGAATCATGTTCTGTGTAAGCCAGATTTTAAAAGTTACAAAGGAAGAAAAACTTTCAAAGCAATCAGCTACATCATTCATTAAGTCAGCAAAAAAAACCCAAAACAAACAAACCCTCCCAACATATGCAACAATAAATCCTCCCACCAATGATATGTCAGCAAAATCTAATTAGTCAGTTTTTAAAATAACATCTTTGTTCATTGTCAAACTGGCTTACCGTTCTCTGTTAAATTTCAGAGAATGAAGAATAGCAGGCCGTTTCTGTCTTAGGTTCCACAAATGCAGTGTGTCATCAGCACTCGCACTGACCAAGGCACCCTACAACAATCAGAGCCAGAATATGGTGGAATGTTATTCATTTGCATATTGAAAGGGAAGATTATTTCAGAATAAGACAATGATCTGTCAGACAGCAGTACAACATCTGTGAAACCCTTACTTTCCTTCTGAAAAAAATACTCTGCAACAACCATTACTTTGCTTTGACTGATCCTATACTAACTCAAAATGTTCCAATTTGAGCTGATCTGGAAAATGAAATAGCTCATTCTAGTATTAAACATTTGATATTAAATGTGTTTCTGATTGATAAACCAGAAAGAGTGCGGAAGAATTGGAATAAGAAGGGAAGAGGTATTAGCTTGAAAAGATGGGTTTGAATGAGGCAGTTGAAGCAAGGACAGAGTGCTTAGCACACAAGGAAAGGGAGACTGCCCCAGGCACAGTATAATAGTCAGGTCAAGATAACAGAAAATGCAAAATCAAGAATGAGAAAAGGACATGAAAGTAAGAGGATAGGGATGAAAGTAGGGAGACTGAGCAGGGGAAGTCAGAACAGAAACGCAGATGGCGCCGGGGAACAGGGTCTGGGGACGGGGAGCTTGCCAAGCTGCACCACCCTGACCACCCAGCACTACTGTCCGGGAGCAGGGGCTTTCCCCACCCACCCGGAGCTCCGGGCCCCCCCAGTTGGCTGGGGCCCTAGACACAGGCCCTGTAGGCCCAGTGGCTAATCTGCCACTAGTGGACAATTGTGTGTGTGCAGGGGGGACGGGGGGAGATTTTGGTTACAATAAAGAGGAAGAAGTGATGTGACTTAAAGATTGTGCTCTCCCCATCCCTTCTCCCATAGTCAATCAAAGATAATGGGCCTGGGAAATAGGAAGGAAAGTGGAGTTCTCAATCAAGATAGAGAAGGGAAGCAGAGGAGGAAAGGTGATAAGACTAGAGTTTGAGATGGTGATTGAACATCTATTGTTGTCCCTCTGGCATCTATTCTTAGATGTGAGTGGATACAGAGTGAGAGGTAAACCCAGAACTATCAGATTTGATATGGTAGTTAAACATATACACAGAATAGAAATAGGAGAGGAGAGGACAAAGAAAAAACCCTACAGAAAACCCCACAGATAGGAGAAAGGAAGCAAAGGAGCTAGTAAAGAAGACACTGAATGAATAGTCAGCAGGGGAATACAAGGTCTAGGGGAGCACAGAACCACAAAAGCTAAGATTGGAAAGAAAGCAGGGGAAGCAAGAGTGATTCACATGACAAAATGATGGCACACGTATTTTTTGATGTTCACACATATACTCCAAAAGTAACTGTCTCAACTTTAGCATAAGTAGGAAAGGCATAATAGAAATGTTTCATTCAATTTGAATATGTATCTGGTTCCTTTAAACACCATGTAAAATGTATTTAAGTTTTAAATACCTATGTTAAATTATTTTGCCTAAGATTATGCTCTAGGCAGTTACACCTATAGTTAAGGTTGCCTGAGACTTTCTATTATAAGGTCCTACTTTCAGTTGCTTATAACTTTTGCCAAACATTACCTGTTCAGGCTGAAACATTCCATGCCACGTGTTTGCCTCAAGGTGAGTTTTTCTGGGAAGTTTCAGCTAAAATATTCAGTTGCTTCTCAGAACAAGATTAGGAAAAAATGTTGTTTTGCACATATAAAAAGGGTTGTAAATTTTTTTTGTTGAGAAACTCCAATGCCTCCTTGCTTTGGAGCAGGAGCCTGAAGTTTGTCAGGGGGTGGTCTGTGTGTCAGGGATGTGCCTTTTGCCTTCCTCATGAAAGTCTGCCCAAATGTGGACAGTTTAGGAGCCTTTCAAAAAAAGAAACACACATACAGAGGTTGCACATACTCGTGCTCTTATTAGAGTTTGAAAGTTGCATTCTCTGAGGATTCTGTCTGCACTGAGCAAGCTCCAACCCGCACAGCTCCTCCATGCTGACTGGACTGTGTATGTACCATCTTCAGAGTGACCGAGTAAGCTCCATCCTGTAGCTGCAGGGACTGAGGCTTATCTCTGCTATTGCTCCTCCCAGCTGCGGGGGCTGCTGTGGCACCAGAACTTTGAGCAGAGAAACTCTCTCCTGTAGTCAGTGTTTCCCCCTCCTTCCAGCACACATGCAGTATGGAGAAAGAGGAAGCTGCCTGACTTGAATTGGTGGAGGGAGGCCCGATACCCCATAATCAATTATTTCCATTTCCAGAGTAAGTTTCATTCAGGGGGTGGATCCCAAATCACTTTGCGTAGTATTTATAGGGATCAGTTTTTATTATTCTGAGTTCCCTGAGACTATGACGTTTCAGCTAAGCAGAAACTTTTTGTATTAGTGCCATTTTTGTTAGTTCATTAATTTCTATCTCATAGATGTCTATGCAGTGAGAAAGATGATCCAAGAATTTAGGTTACACATATGCCGCTCGCTGTGTGTTCAGTATTTCACATCACCATATAAAGGCCCTGATTCTATCACCCATACTTATCTTGAGTAATACCTTATACTACATGTAGTCCCATTCATTTAAACAGGACTACGTACACAGAAAATTATATTTGAGTGCAAGTGTGAGCAGGAGAATCAGGTCCACAGTTTCTTGCTGGCCCCTTTGTTTGCCCTATCTGGAAGTTACATTGCAAAAATATATAAACTGTACCATTCAACCATATTTAAAGAAAAATTCTGCACATTGTACATATAGCCTTACCTCATTGATTAAGAATTGGAGCTGCAGTACCGCGGCACCACTTTCGTGTTGGCAGTAGCAATCAACACCAGGTCTGCCCAGTCTGTTGCAATCAAAGTCAAGGATTCTGACATTTTGGTTATCACCAAGAGTAAACAGCCAAGAGGACACAAACGGAACTCTCTTGCAATTAACCTTAGATTTAATAATCGTTCTTGCTTTCTCTAAAACACGCTAATCTTCAGCCGTTCTAATTAAAGTATCAGCACTATCACCCTGAAACATGCAATTACGAGTGATATGTTCTTGGCTATATTCCTCCCTATGAATGAAAGTGCATAAGTTATCATGAAGATACAGCAAAAACACATCTTAAACTCCAATTTGTTTTATTTCATCTTCATAGTATGTGTTCATATTACAGCTGTACACATCAGATGTTTTTGATTATCTAGGTAATACAAAACTAATAATTTAGGAGCAGGGTCAATAACATGTTATGCACCATTTACACTGTTTTTTCCCTAAAGAGTGCATATTATTTCAAGTGAATAATTTTGCCTTTTTATTATGTTCTACCTGTAATTGTTACTCCATTCTCTGAATGTAACTTTCTGCATAGGTCTGTTCTCCTTGGCTCTTTTGTCTCTGAAATCTATTTTTAGGCAATAAAGACTCTCTTAAGGATGGTAGTGTGCTTTGCATCTTAAAAGTGTGCATGTGTCAATCTCCAACCCTTCATTCCTTTTAAACTAAAAAAAAAAAGTTACAGTCTAAACAGAATAATAAGAAAATCTCACAATTTTACATAGCCGACAAGTTAAAAGAGCATTACTGTTGCAGGTAAAGGACACTGAGTGATTCACCCCTGGAGAGTTGAAGCTCTTTACAATATCAGTAAACTTTGGTGTGTGATACTCAGAAAGATCTGTGCGACCAAGATTGAGAGATCCAATCCATAACTCCTCAGGAGTTAATTATAGCAACGAGAATGATCAAATATCTACACTGTAAGCACTATCTGAAATTCACCTATGTGCAGAGGGGGCCTGCACAAAGACTATACACTTTTATTCCCTCTTACACCTTATTTTGAGGAGATTTAGGAGCCAGTCAAAAATCTGTGTTCTTGTAAAGGAGAGGGGCAAGCAAATACTGTACCCTTTCAAAGCGTAGTAGAGCTTCACTCCAGCTTGAGCTCTCTCAGACTCCCTGAACACACATTCTGGGAGAATCAGGGGTTCCTGTTTAGTCTGACCTGAACTAGAATCCTGAAACCCAATCTGGACACCATGGGACCCAACTACAAGTGTTGGGTCTAGGTTGTGATGGGTGGGAAAGCAAATGGACCCTCTTGGTCTTGGATGAGGTCTCTTCCACCTGCCTGTGGAGTTGGCACAATGACATTGGCAAGAGCTGGGCACAGCTCCCACAGGCAGGAGGCAGCACAGCAGTGACTCAGGTTCGGGGGGAAGGGTCAGGTCAGAAAATGACTCCACCCTCGGGCCTAGGTTGGGCCAAAAAATTAGGCTGGAGTATACTCTACTCTAAACCTCCTCTTCTCCCAAATACAGGCCATGGTTTTAAGTCTGTATCTCATCCCAAATCCGCTAACCTGAGTCAAGATTAAAATCTCAAATAAACTGGCATGTTCTCAACATAGTTTTAGCTCCAGGAGCATAAGGTGTACTATATAAGAAATAAGATGTCTTTATCTCAATTTCAAATAGCTTTCATAGAAGTATAGAAGCTTGGAAAGGTAGCAATTAACTGGTAGTATTTGTTTACTATCAAAATTTGGCATATTTAAATTGCTTGACAAAGCTTGCTGTGATAAATATGGGAATTTTACGATGCTCATGTGTACCTCATTTTCCCTCTGTGCTTTGTACTGCTATACACTGAGTGTAAAGAGCAGGATACATTAGGTGTTTGAGTCATGTAATTGTCTAGGGTGATATGAACAGGTCATAAAGTACTGGCTGGAACCAATGTATATCAATGGAAGACCCTACAGAGACAACGAGAACCCCAATCACTGAAGATTAACACCTAACTGCAGAGGCTGAACATGTGAACATAGCATGGCTGTGTCCAGAGAACGAAGAGAGGTGTCGGGGGTCTGTTTTAACTACTGGCCTCAGAGACACAGGAGCTCTCACCTGAGAAAAAGGGAAAGTGACAAGAGAACGGAAACTAAGCTGCTTCCTACAGCAGCATGGCTTAAGGGAGCCCTGGGCTTTAGACAAAACAGACTGTCTTAATCTTTGGCCTCTCTGTTGAAGAAAGGATTTCCCAGTGCTGTATTCCAGTTGACTAATCAACCTTACTCTCTCTTGAAAAAGGCTACATCGAGTCACTGCCGATACTTGCTGAAGTGCATTGATCACTGAAAGGAGTAAAAGTCTCTGAATAGGACTCTGCTTCGGTCGCATTCACTGGGCAGAGTTCATGGTGAGAAACAGGAGTGCTGGAGCCAAGAGGCTCAGTCTAGGAGTTGCTGCGGCCACATGGCCTATGCTTGTAGAAAAGTGTAACCCGTTGGGGGCTTGGCCCATTGAAGATGTCCGCCCCAGACCCATGACTCCACAATGCTAGCTCAATATCCAGCCTCCCACAGGATATTACAGGGAAGAGTAGGAAGTCATCTGGTCAGCCACGCTACCACCAGCAATAACTATATGAGGAGTGGCTTAAGTTAGCCCACACAGGAAGGAGTACTGGGATAGCCTTCAGTAGCTAGGGTGACCAGATGTCCCGATTTTGGGATCTTTTTCTTATATAGGCTCTTATTACCTCCCACCCCCCGTCTCAATTTTTCAGACTTGCTGTCTGGTCGCCCTATCAGCAGCAGTCCTGACTGGAGCTATGGGACTACTCACTGCAGAAGAACACAACTCCTAGTAGCAAGTTGTGTCAGGACCAGGTCCTTAAAGTCTGATCCCAAACCCACTGAAGTCAATGGAAAGTCTCCCACTGACTTCCATGGGCTTTGTGTTGGACCCCAAGGGTCTGTCTACGCTGCAATAAGACACCCAGAGCTGGCCTGCATCAGCTGACTCTGGCTCCAGCCCAAGCCCAAATGTCTACATTGCAATTGTATAGCCCCACAGCCCAAGCCCATGTCAGCTGACACAGGCCAGCCTTAGGTGTTTAATGCAGCATAGACATATCTGTAGTTAGCATGCACAAGAATTGCATTGTCACAGAACTGTAAGTACAAACAGATATAGCTACAGACTTACTTTGTCATTTATATAAAAGTTATTTTCATTTCTTATTTTAGTGCCCACAATGTGCTCAGCACTGAACAAGATACAAAGATAAAAATATGTACAGGATACAAATTCTATGCCCCAAAGTGTTTTCAGTTGAAAAGATATATACAGAAAAGACAGTGATGGGCGAGAGAGAAGGAATTACACAATAAATGTTTTTAAAATTAAATTATTCTTGTGAACTCAACTTTTCCCACACAGAAGTAATGAGTTTATCAGAGTGATCTGAATAAAAATAAGGTGGCAGTTTTGTGTACTAGGATTCATTGGATACAAGATAAGATACAGAAGAGCATGGAGACAGGCATGGTAAAAAGAAACAAGTGGTGGAGTTGCGGGAGATATGAAGAGACAAGGTCCAATGTTCATATTGGAGCTTTTTAGGGACTTGAAGACAAACAAGAACTTTATACTTAATGCAATGGATAAGGGGAAGCCAGTGGCAGGTTTCAAAGATGGGGTAAGATGGTTAAAGGAACAGGCAAGAAAAATAATGAGATTGCTTAAATTAAGTTCTTGGCCTCAGCGATGACACATGGCAGTGTCTCACAGTCTAATTACACATTGTGTAAAAAGTTTTATCAGTGTTGAATTTGTCGTTATTCAGTTTCACTGAATGACTCTTTCTTGTTCTACGAAATGGAAAAAAAAAAGCAGAAGTACACAATTCACCTTCTCTATACCATTAATTTTTTAATCATGTTCCCCTCTTATGTCTCCCTTCTAAGAGATGAGGGAAAGCCCTAGTCCAAGAGAGAACGCAACAGAGACTGAGGATGGGAGGGTTGGACTGAGTGGGAATTCCTACAGCTGAATATCTTTGCTTTAAATTTGAACTTTACACTTCATTATAAACAAACACTAGCTAATGCATTCCCATTACATGGAAAATTATGCCAATGCTGTTCTTAACCAGCTATCACCACCATTCACCATCGAAAGGTGAAATTAGTCTTCTGGGAGAAAAACCGAATGAAGCAGATGACTCCATTCAGCGTGTCCCAAATAAAAATGTTACAGGATATTCTGTTAACATACATCAATTTTCACTCTGAAGTGAATGTTTATATTAATTATAAGATGTAAATTATACCTGTCTGGCCAGTCATTCTGAAGCAGGGATTCACACCAAGACAGTAGGCACTGTCACAGCTTTTGGAATCCTACTGAGTGGTAGCAGCTTTCAAATATGCAAGTAGCTGTGTTGGGGACCCTGTAAACAGTTCATTCACCACAGGTGCTCCTCCTTGTGGGAATTAGCTCTCCCTGCATGTGGTGCGCTCACCTGTTGGTTGCTCAGGCTGTGGTTCCCTCCCTCCCTCCAGACTCAGGGTACTCACTCTTTGTGACTGAGCCCTCTAGCCAGGTCACTATGTAGTCCCCACCTTCCAAGTTAATAAAATCCTACCAGACAAGCGATACACACTCTTCCTCAGATGCTCTTCTAGTCCAAATCTTGTGACACTTTCCCAGAGGCTAGTAGGGTAATCACCTGTGCACTGAATTCCAGCCCAGGGACCCTACAACTAGCAATTCAGCTTTGTTCAGTCTCAGACCTTGTTACTGTTTCCCTAGGCTCCTTCCTACCCCACTTCTCTATAGCCTTACTATCTCTAGTTTACCACCACAGATTCCTCTGCTCCCCATGACTACTTCACCATTCTCACCCTCTTGCTAGACTCCCCAGGGCAAGACCCTGGACTTACTCTCCCTCTGCATTGCCTCCTTATCCCTAGCCAACTCCCTTTCCCTCCAAAGATGACTGTGGACATCCTCTCTACACTCACTTCCTGATTTATAATCCTATCCCAGCTCCTCCCCGACCTGGGCTTCATCTGCCATTAGGACCTATCAATCCGTGGTTCCCCTCCAGGTGCAGCATACAAGGTTAACTGGGTCCTTCTGGCCCATACTAACCCACTCAGGACTTGTGTGGGTTAGAGGCCCTATCACAGGGCCTTTCTCACAAAAGCTGCTGAGAGATTGGCACATCTTCTTCCTAGCCTGTCCACCTCCTTCTTGGCCAGTTCTGCCCACTTTATCTATCTGTGCTCCATTCCCTCACTGTTCCACTTGAGAAGATATTGCAGCATTTATCATGACTGCACACTTTGCTGGTACACTCTTACACCAAGGCCCTCTGCCAGAATCTATATTGGCAGAAGCTGGTGTAGACCTTGAGCTGGATTTATTTCCTCCTATACTTTTCTTTGTCTTTTAATAAAACAACACATAGCCCTGTCAGCAAGGATTGTAGAATATCTTTTGAAGATGTTAAAAAGGAAAGAAAAAGGAAGATAAAACTGAATACTTTAAAGTCTGCACTTCTGGTTCCCAGAATAAGACCTAGTCACTATCTTATCACTCCTACCAATATATGGGATTTCCTAGGGGTCATGCATCGGGAAATTGTCAGATTACATTCAACCATAGCCACCTCAGAAAATAAAAATTGAAAACTAAATTTTGGATACCTTCAGCAATTATATGTAAATGAGAGAGGAATAAGTAGAAACTGACTTACACATACTGAGCAGCAAATGTGATAGCAGTAACATTCTATCAAAAAATATGCTTTTTGATTGTTACAAAATAGTTAATGCCTTGTTGTCAAGATGTGTATGTTGTGGAAGAGAATATAGTGTTCTGTATTCTCATGCATGAGATACAAGTTCAGAAAACACCTCAGCATGTTATACATGCGGCAGAGATATCATATTTGGCATCCCACAGAGAATGTTGATTGAATTGCTTTTAAGTTACGTTCTGTTGTCTCTCTAGGTACACAAAGAGAAGAGCCTCAAAAGAATCAGCAATGTTCCTTGCCCTTATTGGTCAGAAGGATGGTACTGCAATAGCAGTCTGCTGTAGAAGGATTAAAGGAGTAAAAAATGGCCCAGAGAAAAAGGTGGGCATTTTCCCTCTTCTTCCAGGGTTCTTGGCTGCCTGCTATTCCTGAGCTGGCCAATGTTGATGTGAGACATCTCTCCAGAGACTAAGCATGCTGTCTGCAGCTGTAGGAGAAAGAAATCAAAGTCAACTTCCATGCTGTGGTTTCACTTGGCTACACATTACCCTACTGATAAGCAACTATTTGTGCTTAGATATCTTATTGGATAGGGTTCAGAGAAGAGCCATGAGAATGATTAATAGATTCAAGTAGCTCAATCTCTTTATCTTAACAAAACCGAAGATTAAGGGGTGCCTTCATTACACTCTATAAGTACTTACATGGGGAACAAATACTTAATAATGGGCTTCTCAATCTAGCAGAGAAAGGTATAATGATTGGAAGTTGAAGCCTGAAAATAAGGTGTAAATTTTTAACAGTAAGAGTAATGAACCATTGGAACACCTTACCAAGGGTCATGGTGGATTCTCCATCACTGACTATTTTAAAATCAAGATTAGATGTTTTTTTAAAAGATATCCTACCTAAGAATTATTTTGTGGAACTTCTATGGCCTGTGTTATACAGGAGGTCAGACTAGATGATCACAATGGTCCTTTCTGACCTTGGAATTTATGCCACCCTCCTGGAAGTAAACCAGTTTTAAGTGCCTCTGGTCAAGTTTCTGCCTCCACAAACCCTTTTTCTTTTACCTATAAAGACTACTGAGATGTTATTTTGATGTCAGACTGAGTACATTTTGGATTTTTGATGTCAGATAAGATCTGTAACAGATGCTTGTGGGATGGTGCTATTGTATTATATAATCCACTGCAAAAGTAACTAATCTAAAATGATGCTTGGGTTAAGTGCTCCATTTTGTTGCAGCAGAACTATTCCACTGATTTGGGGGGTCTTATCAACTAAAATAAGAACATAAGAATGGCCATACTGGGTCAGACCAAAGGTCCATCCAGACCAGTATCCTGTCTACCAACAGTGGCCAATACCAGGTGCCCCAGAGGGAGTGAACCTAACAGGTAATGATCAAGTGATCTTTCTCCTGCCATCCATCTCCACCCTCTGACAAACAGACGCTAGGGACACCATTCCTTACCCATCCTGGCTAATAGCCATTAATGGACTTAACCTCTAAGAATGTATCCAGTTCTCTTTTAAACCCTGTTATAATCCTAGCCTTAACAACCTCCTCAGGCAAGGAGTTCCACAGGTTGACTGTGCACTGAGTGAAGAAGACCTTCCTTTTATTTGGTTTAAACCTGCTACCCATTAATTTCATTTGGTGGCCCCTACTTCTTATATTATGGGAACAAGTAAACAACTTTTCCTTATTCACTTTCTCCACACCATTCATGATTTTATATACCTCCAGCATATCCCCCCTCAGTCTCCTCTTTTCCAAGCTGAAAAGTCCTAGCCTCTTTAATCTCTCCTCATATGGGACCCGTTCCAACCCCCTAATCATTTTAGTTGCCCTTTTCTGAACCTTTTCTAATGCCAGTATATCTTTTTTGAGATGAGGGGACCACATCTGTAGGCAGTATTCAAGATGTGGGCATACCATGGATTTATATAAGGGCAATAAGATATTCTCCATCCCTTTTTTAAAGATTCCTAACATCCCGTTTGCTTTTTTGACTGCCACTGCACACTGCGTGGACGTCTTCAGAGAACTATCCACGATGACTCCAAAATCTTTCTCCTGATTAGTTGTAGCTAAATTAGCCCCCATCATATTGTATGTATAGTTGGGGTTATTTTTTCCAATGTGCATTACTTTACATTTATCCACATGAAATTTCATTTGCCATTTTGTTGCTCAATCACTTAGTTTTGTGAGATCTTTTTGAAGATCTTCACAGTCTGCTTTGGTCTTAACTATCTTGAGCAGTTTAGTATCATCTGGAAACTTTGCCACCTCTCTGTTTACCCCTTTCTTCAGATAATTTATGAATAAATTGAATAGGATTGGTCCTAGGACTGACCCTTGGGGAACACCACTAGTTACCCCTCTCCATTCTGAAAATTTACCATTTATTCCTACCCTTTGTTCCTGGTCTTTTAACCAGTTCTCAATCCATGAAAGGATTTTCCCTCTTATCCCATGACAACTTAATTTACGTAAGAGCCTTTGGTGAGGGACCTTGTCAAAGGCTTTGTGGAAATCTAAGTACACTATGTCCATTGGATCCCCATTGTCCACATGTCTGTTTACCCCCTCAAAGAACTCTAATAGATTAGTAAGACATGATCTCCCTTTACAGAAACCATGTTGACTTTTGCGCAACAATTTATGTTCTTCTAGGTGTCTGACCATTTTATTCTTTACTATTGTTTCAGCTAATTTGCCCGGTACTGACATTAGACTTACCGGTCCGTAATTCCCAGGATTACCTCTAGAGCCCTTCTTAAATATTGGCATTACATTAGCTATCTTCCAGTCACTGGGTACAGTAGCTGATTTACAGGATAGGTTACAAACCACAGTTAATAGTTCTGCAATTTCACATTTGAGTTCTTTCAGAACTCTTGGGTGAATGCCATCTGGTCCCCGGTGACTTGTTACTGTTAAGTTTCTCAATTAATTCCAAAAACTCCTCCAGTGACACTTCAATTTGTGACAATTCCTCAGATTTGTCACTTACAAAAGATGGCTCAGGTTTAGGAATCTCCCTAACATCCTCAGCCGTGAAGACTGAAGCAAAGAATTCATTTAGTTTCTCTGCAATGACTTTATCGTCTTTAAGTGCTCCTTTTGTATCTCGATCGTCCAGGGGGCCCACTGGTTGTTTAGCGGGCTTCCTGCTTCTGATGTACTTAAAAAACATTTTGTTATTACCTTTTGAGTTTTTGGCTAGGTGTTCTTCAAACTCCTTTTTGGTTTTCTTATTACATTTTTACATTTAATTTGGCAGTGTTTATGCTCCTTTCTATTTACCTCACTAGGATCTGACTTCCACTTTTTAAGAGATGCCTTTTTATCTCTCAATGCTTCTTTTACATGGTTGTTAAGCCACGGTGGCTCTTTTTTAGTTCTTTTACTGTGTTTTTTAATTTGGGGTATACATTTCTAATACAAAATTAATTTTAAACTTTTATAGAACCAAAAGAAATCTCAAATAAAATAAATAAATAAATAAAATGGTCAAAAAACTCAGCCAAAAAGAAAAAAATAGTCAGTCATGTCCCTGTCACAGACTGAAGTTTATATAGACAAAGGACAACATTTAACAAAAGTATCAGAAATTTAACAAAAAGCTCAGTGTATCTAATCTACACCTGTAGCACTGGATTTGAGCTCAGCTGTTTCCCAATCACTCTTCTGTTCATGAAGCATCTGTAAACCTCAGATGCTAATCCCATTTCTACCAGGGACAGGATGGTGCTTCTGTATCCTGCCACAACAACATTGCATTGTTTCACTTTGATATTTGTAACTGAGTCTCAAAGTGATTATTTTTCTTAGAAAGGAGCTTCCTGATAGTGAAGTGGAATGATACAGTATGCCCAATTCAGAGATTCACAGATTGTAACATCAGAAGGGATAATTATAATAACCTAGTTTGAACTCCTGCATAACACAGACTATAGCATTTCACTCCATAATTCCTGTGTCAAGCCCATAACTTCTGGGTTGAGTTACAGCATATCTTTTAGATAGATGTCCAATCTTGATTTAAAGACTTCAAGTGACAGAGGGTACGTCTACAGTACGAAATTATTTAGAAATTATTCTATTTGAATTTTTGGAAGCTATTTTATACATTCGGTCTTGTGTGTCGACACCCACTAAAGCACGTGAATTTGGTGGATTGCATCCACAGTACCAAGGCTAGTATTGAATGTCGGAGCAGTGCACTTTGGGTAGCTATCCCACAGTTCCCGCAGTCCCTGCCACCCATTGGAATTCTGGGTTAAGCTCCCAGTGCATGATGGGGCAAAAACATTCTCACGGGTGTTTCTGGGTGTGTGTCGCCAGAAAGCTATGGCAGACAATCATTTTGCACCTTTTTGGCATGCAGACGCCATAGTGCTTTCAGCAGGTGGTGCACCGCTGCTTTCCTGCTACTATGAATCCACCTCTCATCTTCCTATGTAATCTCCATCATCTACTCTTTCTCTTCCTCATCAAATGCTTCCGCTGCCAACTCTGCTCTCCCGCTATTGCCACGCTTCCGAGCTTCTCCATGTTGTCTATCCTGGCTCCCATCTCCATGAAAGCCACAGAAGACAACCATTTTCAGCCTTTGTTCAGCTACCAAACAGCACAGCTTCTGCTGCCACTCTGCTCTCCTATGTTTCGCACCCTTTTTCCAGATTACCCATGCAGGTGCCATAGCCATGGAGCCCGATCAGATCTCCGCTGCAGTTTTGACCATTGTAAATACCTCATGCATTATCCAGCAGTATGTGCAGTACCTGCAAAACCGGGTGAGGAAGTGACGACAGCCTGATTACTATACTGATGAGGACATGGACACAGATGGCACGGAATGCAGCAATTGGGACATCATGGTGCTGTTGGGCCAGGTTCATGCCGTGGAATGCCAATTCTGGGCCCGGGAAACAAGCACAGACTGGTGGGACTGCATAGTGTTGCAGGTATGGGATGATTCCCAATGGCTGAGAAACTTTCGTATGTGTAGGGCCACTTTCATGGAATTTTGTGACTTGTGACTGCCCTGAAGTGCAAAGACACCAAAATGAGAGCAGCCCTCACAGTTGAGAAGCACGTGGCCATAGCCCTGTGGAAGCTTGCAACGCCCGACAGCTACCGGTCAGTCGGGAATGAGTTTGGAGTGGGGAAATCTACCGTGGGGGCTGCTGTGCTGCAAGTAGCCCACACAATCATTGACCAGCTGGTATCAAGGGTAGTGACTTTAGGAAATGTGCAGACCATTGTGGATGGCTTTAATGTGCTAGGGTTCCCCAAGTGTGGCAGGGCGACAGATGCAACGCATATCCCTATCTTGGCCCCAAAACACCAGGGTGGTCAATACATAAACTGCAAGGGGTACTTTTCCATGGTGCTGAAAGCACTGGTGGATCACAAGGGACGTTTCACCAACAGCAGCATGGGATGGCCAGGAAAGGTGCATGATGCTTGCATCTTCAGGAACTCTGATCTGTTTGAACAGCTGCAGGAAGGAGCTTACTTCCCAGACCAGAAAATTACTGTTGGGGATGTTGAAATGCTTATAGTTATCCTCAGGGACCCAGCCTACCCCTTAATGCCATGGCTCATGAAGCCATACACAGGCAGCCTGGACAGTAGTAAGGAGCAGTTCAACTATAGGCTGAGCAAGTGCAGAATGGTGGTAGAATGTGTGTTTGGATGTTTGAAAGCGCGCTGGTGCAGTTCACTGACTCGGTTAGATTTCAGCACAACCGATATTCCAATTGTAATTGCTGCTTGTTGTGTGCTCCACAATATCTGTGAGTGTAAGGGGGAGATATTTATGGCAGGGTGGGAGATTGAAGCAACTTGCCTGGTGGCCAGTTTCACACAGCCAGACAACAGGGCAATTAGAAGGGCGCGCTGCACATCAGAGAAGCTTTGAACCCCAGTTTCATGACTGGCCAGGGTACGGTGTGACAGTTGTTGTTTCTCTTAAAGTTTCCCACCCCCTATATTATATATAAAAAAAGGAAATAAAGTCACACAATTGTTTAAAAACCATTCTTTATTATTTGTTGCACAAAACATTGAGAGAAATCAGAAGCTAGACGGGGGAGGGGGGGGAAGGATAGGGTTAGGGGAGTGGAGGAGGAGGGAAGGACAAGTCCAGAAACCAAATCAAAATTTAGGATATGCCAGCTTTCTGCTGCTTGTGCAATCCTCTAGGGTTGACTGTGTGGGTCCCCGTAGTCTCCCCCCCCCCCGTGTTCTTGGGCATCTGGGTGAGGAGGCTATGGAACTTGGGGAGGAGGGAGGGCGGTTATTCAGGGGCTGCAGCAGAAGTCGGTGGTCTTGCTGCCTTTCCCGCATTAGAGCCACCATACAGCGGAGCATGTCAGTTTGCTCCCCCATGAGCTTGACCATAGCATCCTCCCTGCTCTCATCACACATGTCCCTCCGTTCTTTGTATTCATGTAACGCTTTACACGACTCCGCAATTGTTTGCCTCCACACATTCAACTGGGCCCTCTCAGTGCAGGAGGACTGTGTGAGCTTGGCAAAAATGTCATCCCAAGTTCGTTTTTTCTGCCTTCTAATCTGGACCAGCCTCTAGGACGGAGTAGATAGGGGCCATGTTGAAACATTTGCGCTTGCTGCAGGAGGAGAAAAAGGGAGGATAGTATTTTAAAAGATACATTTTAGAGAACAAAGGGGACACTGTTTTTCAGTGAAACAGGCAATTCATAGTACACAGCACATGTTCTTTCTGTACAAGGTCTCATTTTGCCTCTTATACTGAAGTGCCTGCTACTTTGGTGTGAGTAAGTCATCACATGCGGCCAGGCAACAGAATTCAGCTTGCAGGCAGCCTGCGGGCTCTCTGGGAGAATCATTTCACACAACACCCCCACACACACACCCCCCATGGGGCTCTGATAAGGCTCTGAGCAGGGATGAGCCCTTTAATCTAAACACGAACAGCCCAGTGCAGCTGGTTCCCCCCCCCCCCCGGCTCTGATCAAGCTCTCACTCACCAGAAGTGCGTTCTCCAGGGTCATGGGCTGGGAGCATGCTTTGGAGTAGAGGGAGGCTATTGGCTCCAATGTTAAGAATAGTTCCTGGCTAAGGAGGAAGACAGATTCCCCACTTGCTGCCTGTGCACTGTCCTCCTCCTCTTCGTCCCCCAAAAACTCATCCTCCTCACTCCGTGCTACTCCCTCCTTGCAGGTGTCCACAGACAGCGGTTGGGTAGTGTGTCGTCACCCCCCATAATTGCATGCAGCTCACGGTAGAAGCAGCATGTATGGGGCTGTGACCCAGAGAGCCCGTTCACCTCCCTGGCTTTTTGGTACGCTTGCCTGAGCTCCTTGATTGTTGTACGACACTATTCTGTGTCCGTGGAGTAGCCTCTTTCCGTCATGTCCCTGGAGACTTTAGCGTATGTATTTGCATTCCTTTTTTTGGAACGTAGTTCTGCCATAACATAGTTGTCTCCCCAACATGCAATGAGATCCAGTACCTCCCGTTTGGACCATGCTGGAGCTTGTCTGCAAATCTGGGACTGTGTGGTCTCTTGAGATGGTGGACTCTGCATGGTCACCTGTGCTGGTGGACTGTGCTGATGGTCACCAAACAGGAAATTCAAAAGTTCCCAGGGCTTTTACTGCCTACCTGGCTAGTGCATCAGAGTTCAGAGTGTTGTCCAGAGCAGTCACAAGGGAGCATTCTGGGATAGCTCCCGGAGGCCAATATCGTCGAATTGCGTCCACAGTACCTGTAACCCGGAAATGCGATCTCGATTTTAGCGCTACTCCACTTGCTGAGGTGGAGTACAGAAATCAGAGTAAAGAGTCCTTTAAACCGAAAAAAACTGGTTTGGTCGTGTGGACGGAACCAGTTTTATTTCGAGGTAACTCTGCTAATTCCAAAATAACTGCGTACTGTAGACCAGGCCAGAGAATTCATTACATCCCTAGGTAACTTGTTCCAATGGTTCATTACCCCCACGGTTAAAAGTTTCATCTTATTTCTAGGCTGAATTTGTCTAGCTTCAGTTTCCACACTTTGTCTACCTATTATCAGAACTCCATTTGCAGGTACTTGCAGACTGATCAGATTGCCTCTTAAACTGCTCTTGGATAAACTAAACACATTGTGTTCCAGGATAAACTCCAAGGCTGGTTTTCCTGATTTAGAATAATTCAGGTAGCTCTTTTCTGAACCATTTATAAATTTGTCAATATCCTTTTTAAATATGAACATTAGAATTGGAGCCAGTATCCCACTAATGGTCTCACCAGTGCTATATTTAAAGATATATATCACCTCCCTGTTTATATACAATATGCCCTTTATTTTACATCCAAAGGTCATGTTACATTTCTTAGCCACCACATCACACTGGTATCTCTTGTTCAGTTGGTTATCCATCACTTCTAAATCCTTTTCAAGGTCACTGTTTTCCAGGATATAATTCTCTACATTCTTCTATTCTATAGAAATTCTTATACCACCCTCATCACTTCAGTATTTGAGTGCCTTCCAGTAGTACATTAAGCAATGTGACTAACAACTGTTATGGGTGACTTGTTCTCTCTCATTCTCCTCTTGGGGAGAGAAGTGTGTGCAATGCAGCGTTTTGTCTTGGGGTAGGTCTATAGTGCAAATTAAGGAGCAATTATAGCACTGGTAGCTTTAATGTAGCTAGCATGGGTAATACTAGTGAAGATGTGATGGCACAGGCTTCAGTGTGGGCTAGCTGCCCCAGTACAAGTCCACCAGGGATCTGGTTATGTACTAAGGTGGCTAGCCCATACTGAAGTGTGTGCTGCCATGTCTTCACTACTATTGTTACCTGCACTAGCTAGATGAAAGCTAGTTTCGGTATGCCTGCCTGCACGCACTACAATCACATTTTAATTCACAATGTAGACGTACCCATGGTACAGTTTGTTTCTTTTGTAAATGTTCATACTGCTAGGTGTTATAAGAACAAAAAAGCATGGTGGAAGGAGTGGACCTTGCACTTAGAGTGGAAGGTGGTAAAGTCTGTGACAGTCCTTAGTTTCTTTGGCAGTTGTTTCCACAGTCTGTAACATGCCCTTGTGCAAGCATGGTCTCCTTCACAAATAAGCTCTGTCCTTGTGGCAGAAAGTTCCACGGTGCCTGAGGGGCAGAGTTATCCACCAGTCTTTATCTCAGAGCTTCAAGTAATCTTTTGGATATGCTGAGCTCAGGCCACTGAGGGTATGTCTAAACGGCCGGTGGGGGTGGGGGGTGGGGGGTGACAACAACAAAAAACCAGCAAGTCTCAGAGCTTGGGAAGCTTATACTGTCAGGCTTTTATTATATATATAGATATATAGCAGTATAGATGTTCAGGCACAGGCTGGAGCCCAAGCGCTGAAAGTGAAGAAGATCTCTGTATAAGCTGAAAGCTTGTCTATCATCATCAGAAGTTGATCCAATAAAAGATGGAACCTCACCCACTTTCTCTAATATCCTGGGACAAACCTCATTACAGCAAGACTGCAAAAGTAGGTACACTTTTAATGACAAACAGAAATACAGCAGTACAGCAAACTTCTAAATATAGCTGGGGGAATACTATGCAAAATTATTTGTGAACATTCAAATAAAAACATGCAAATTTGCACTGATACTGTTCAGAACCCTTTTTATTCACTTATGAACATTCATAGAATCTTTTTTAGTATACAAGTGTCTGTAGATATTGAAAGTATTACAAATACTTGTGACTATGTACTGTCATGATTATTTGTCTGGAAGTGTTCATGTGGCTATCTTGAAAGTTGTCTCATTTTGGGAGTCATCTGTTTAGGGAGCAGAAGTGCTACCACCATGTGACTTAACTCAAACAGTCATACCACAAATAGTAAATAATGAACAGCAAATACTCAAAGCAATAGTCACAGTCAATTGTTTGCATGTAATTCATAGTATGACATATGTTTACATATGGCGTTGTAGCTGTGTTGGCCCCACGGTACTAAAGAGACAAGGTGAGTGAGAATCTCTTTTGTTGGACCAACTTCTGTTGGTGAGAGAGACAAGACTGCGAGATACAGAGTTGAGACCTGAAGAAGAGCTTTGTGTAAGCTTGAAAGCTTGTCTCTCTCACCAACAGATGTTGGTCCAATGAAAGATTACCTCACCCACCTTGTGTCTAATATGTTTACACAAACCATTTATATAATGAAAATATTTGTAAAATTTGAAGTATATTTATAGATATTTAATAGACTGAAATAGTCCAAATTTGGCAAAATAAAATACTTGCTGTGAACAGGTTGACCAGTTCTGCTACAAAATATAAAACTTAGAATCAAAGAACCATATAAAACTTAGAATCAAGACAAAGCCCTGGCTGGGATGATTTAATTGGGGATTGGTCCTGCTTTGAGCAGGGGGTTGGACTAGATGACCTCCTGAGGTCCCTTCCAACCCTGATATTCTAGGATTCTATGAACCATATGATTAAAAGGGACCGCAAGGGTCATCTAGTCTAACCCCCTACCAACGGGTAGGATTTGTGGTGTCTAAACCACCCAAGACAGCTGGCTATCCAGTCTCTTTTTGAAAGCCTCCAGTGAAGCAGCTTCCACGTCTTCCGTTGGCAGTTCGTTCCATTGTCCTACTGTTCTTATAGTTGGAATTTTTCCTGAGATTTAACCTAATCTGTTTTACTGTAGTTTGAACTCACTGCCTCTTGTCCTGCCCTCTGGGCAAAAGAGAACGATTTTTCTCCATCTTTTTTATGGCAGCCTTTGAAGATCACTATCATGTCCCCCTCTTAATCTCCTTTTTTTCCCCCAAATGAATATACCCAGTTCCTTCAGCCTTTGCTCATATGATTGCTTTCCAAAACTGGACACAGTACTCCAGATGAGGCCTAACCTGCACCAAGTAGAGCAGTACTATCACCTCCCATGACTTGTGTGTTATGCCTCTGTTAATGCAACCCAAAATTGCATTTGCTTTTTTTGCAACAGTATCGCATTGTTGACTCATGTTGCGGTTGTGATCCAGCACAACTCAGAGATCCTTCTCAGCAGTGTTGCTGCCAAGCCAGTTCTCCCTCATTCTGTATTTGTGCATTTGATTTTTCTTCCTTAAGTGTAGCATGTTACATTTATCTTGTACATTTATTTTTGTTGAATTTCCATTTTGTTGTCTATAGCCCAGTTCTCCAATTTAGCACGATCCCTCTGAATTGCAGTGTTTCCAAAGTGTTTGCAAACCCCACTAGCTTTGTGTGATCTGTAAACTTGATCAGTATGCTCTCTATTCCTACATCCAGGTCATTAATAAAGATGTTAAATAACACCAAACCCAGAACAGATCCCTGCAGAACCCCTTTTGAGACCTCCTTCCTATCTGACATAATTCCATTAATAGTAACTCTTTGCAGTTGTTTAACCAATTATGTATCCACTTAATAGTAGTTCTACCAAGCTTTGTTTACCTTAGGTATCTATATGGCTACCCATCACAGTAGTAGCTGTGCATCTCACAATCTTCAATGTATTTTATCCTCACAACACTGCATGAATTACTGAAGTACTATTAACCCAATTTTACAGATGGAAATCTGAGACACCGAGACTAAGTGACTTCCTCAGAATTACACAGGAAGTGTGTAGCAGAGCAGGGACTGAGCAAATCCTGCACTGCTGCCCAAACCTCTGGACCATCCAACCTTGAAAAAAAAAGTTGAACATATACACAAAACAAACGCTTAGCTGCAGTATCCAAGTAATTTGGTTCATTTCAAACCACTACAACTACCTGTTTGTGGAGACATTATGCTATGCACTCCATCTACCTTCTTTCATTGTAGAAATTAACTACTGTACTTGCTTAGACTGCTTATTTGAAGTTCATATACTGTACTGTGTGTCATACTGAATTATATTGTACCATGATATATGGATGGCGGCAAATGGTACTGTAATTCATTAATGCACAACACTTTGAAATGATACAATGTGAAACAGCCGAAAGGGCATAGGCAGTAGAGGCTTGGATCATGTACAATATGTAAGGTATTGACATGGTGTTTTTATCTGGGAAAAAGCTAAAACAAAAAAAGGTCAATAAATGTGGCAAAAAAAAATCCAGTGACATGGTATGCTGTATTAAGGGAGGTGTCTGAATCAAGTAATCCCTATTTATACATACTGGTTGCATCCACATTTAGGGCTAAATTATGCCTAGCTGTTGGGAGAAACAAGGGAAGAGGGATGTGAAAAGCCTTCCCAAATTTATGCTACTAGAAAAAGCCAGATACAATGGTAAATAATGAAAAGGACAGGTCACTGACACAGAGCAATTGGGATCGCTTGGTAAACTGGGTGCAAGCAAATACATTTTAATCCAGCTAAATGTAAATGTATACATCTAGGAACAAAGAATGTAGGTCATACTTACATGAGAAGAGTGAGGGGGGATTTGATAGCAGCCTTCAACTACCTGAAGGGGGGGTTCCAAAGAAGATGGAACTCTGCTGTTCTCAGTGGTGGCAGATGACAGAACAAGGAGCAATGGTCTCAAATTGCAGTGGGGAAGGTCTAGGTTGGATATTAGGAAACACTATTTCACTAGGAGGGTGGTGAAGCACTGGAATGGGTTACCTAGGGAGGTGGTGGAATCACCATCCTTAGAGGTTTACATGGCCCAGCCTGACAAACTCCTGACTGGGATGATTTAAATTGGTGTTGGTCCTGCTTTGAGCATGTGGTTGGACTAGATGACCTCCTGAGGTCTCTTCCAACCCTAATCTTCATGATTCTATGATGGGGGACTCTATCCCAGGAAACAGTGACTCATTATATATATATGTCAGAAAGGATAACCAGCTGAATATGAGCTCCCAGTGTGATGCTGTGGCCAAACGGGATAACGTGATCCTTGGATGCATAAACAGCGGAATCTCAATTTGGAACAGAGAGGTTATTTCACTTGTGTTTGGCACTGGTGAGACCTCTGCTGGAACAACTGTCCAGTTCTGGTGTCCACTATTCAAGAAGGATGTTGATAAATTGGAGAGAGTTCAAAGAAGCACCACAGGAAAGATTAAAGGATTAGAAAACATGCCTTATAGTGACTGAGTCTATTTATCTTAACAAAAAGGTGGTTAGGGATGACTTGATTACACAGTCTATTAAGTACCTACATGGGGAACAAATATTTGATAACAGGTTCTTCCATCTAACAGAGAAAGGTATAACAATCCAATGGCTGGAAGTTGAAGCTAGAAAAATTCAGACTAGAAATAAGCTGTACATTTTTAACAGAGAATAATTAACCATTGGAACAATTTAACAAGGGTCATGGTGGAGTCTCCATCAATGACAATTTTTAAATAAAGACTGAATGTTTATCTAAAAGATCTGCTCTAGTTCACTGAATTAATTCAGGGAAGTTCTATGGTCTGTGTCATAAAGGAGGTCAGACTAGATTATCACAACGTTCCTTCTAGACTTGGAATCTGGGAATCTATTCAACATAGTTGAGTTATTTGCTGAAGGAGGATTCAGGAGAGCAGAGGCATGCACTAAAATGGCTTAGGTCCTTCCTGGAAGGACTTATCCAAAAATAGTGATGAGAAACTGCACCTCCCAGGCCCCTCCTTTCTAGAGTCCAAGAAGGATAAATTCTCTCTGGTTCTATTCAGTACCTACAGGGTACCAGAAGACTTGGTAACACATCACACCCTGAAATACTGATGGCATGTAGATGACACAAAGCCCTGTTTTTCCCTTTACTATATGCAATAGCACCAGAGCCATCAGCTGGCTCAATGCTTGGATGAGGTCACCTTTCACAGATGAACAGCTGGCTGGAGCTGAAGCCGAGCAAGACAGAGCTTATGCTGGTTGGCAAAGGGAAACATCTGAGGAGCTTGCAGCAACAGTGCAGTTTCCATTGGTTGAAGATATAAATCCAAACTAGGTTAAGTTAGGCGACAATTTAGGAGTGCTCCTGGATCCCCTGGTGACCCTAAGCTCTTCCATAGCAGCATTTGGGAGTCACTCTTTCCATCTCCAGGTGGCTAGGAAACTGTGTCCCATCCTAGTGGATGATGAGCTAGCCTCAGTTATATACATGGTCATCATCTCCTGGTTAGACTATAGCAATACAATATACCTGGGCATTAAATCCTCAGCCCTCAGGAAACGCCAACTAGTACAGAATGTATCTCCTCAGCAACACAGGCTACTATGAGTGAATCAAACCTGTCATCCATTCTCTACACTGGCTTCCCATAGAATAT
The DNA here is from genome assembly GCF_965152275.1 of Natator depressus. Lineage (NCBI taxonomy): Eukaryota > Metazoa > Chordata > Testudines > Cheloniidae > Natator > Natator depressus. The sequence goes on along the minus strand of NC_134234.1, from coordinate 203,507,584 downwards.
TGAGTCAAATTCAAAATTTGTCCTTATCTTCAAGGCGCTCAATAGTCTATGCCCAGGATACCTTAAAACAGCATTTCTCAAACTGGGGTCTGTGGACCCCTGGGGGATCCCCGAGGGAACTCCAGGGGGTCCGCGGGCCCTGCTGATCAACTCTTCCCCCTTCTTCCATCTCCTGGAGGCCACTGAAGCCAAACTGGGAGATTTTAGATGCTAAAAGTCCAGTGGCAAAGCGGGGCTAAGGCAGGCTCTCTGCCTACCCTAGCCCCACACTGCTCCCTGAAGCAGCCAGCACGTCCCTGTGGGCCCGGTGTGGATCAGGGGGTCTCCAGGCACTGCCTCTGCCCCAAGCGCTGTCTCCACAGATCCCATTGGCTGGGAACTGTGGCCAATGGGAGCTGTGGGGGCAGTCCCTGTGCGCGGGAGCAGTGTGCAGAGAACCCCCAGGCCCCCTGTCTAGAAGCCGTTGCCAGAAAGATGTGCTGGTCGCTTTCAGGATCCACCCAAGCGCTGCCCGGCCGGAGCTTGCACCCCTCACCCCCTCCTGCACCCAAACTCCCTCCCAGACCCTGCATCCCCTCTTGCACCCCAACCCCCTGCCCCAGTCTGGTGACAGCAAGTGAGGGTAGAGTAGAGCAAGTGATGGAGGGAGGGGCACAGAGTGAGCAGAGGGCAGGAAGAGGTGGGGTGGGGCCTTGGGGGAAGGAATGGAGTCAAGACAGTGCCTAGGGCTGAGCGGAGGCACTTGGGGGTCCCTGAAAAGTTTTAAATCAAAATGGGAGTCCTTGGGTTCCTAAAGTTTGAGCACCACTGCCTTAAACAAAAAAAAAACACACAACCACCTGACATTCTGGAATAAAAAAAAACCACTAGTCAAAAACTCTGTTCCTCTGGCACAAAGTAGCTGTCCCTGACAAAGGGTGAAGCTCATTGGTGCAGGATACATAGAGGGTTTTTTTGGAGGCCTGTCAAAACAAGATATTCTACAGGATCTAAGAATTGCTCAAAATCACATGACAAACATTTTCATTTAAAAAAGCTCATGATTTTCCCCTTAGAGAGAATTACACATGACAAATGTGAATCATGCTGTTTAGTACTAGAGGCAGGATAAGAATCTGAATAGAATAGGGCATGCAAAGAGGATAAGGATCCAATGCCCGCCACATTGCCCAATGCAGCCTGGTCAGCACAGAGGTGTACACTGTGAAAGGGCATAATCCAGGCTCAATACCAGAAGAAATCCAGCTGCCAATATGCAGCTCTTCCTCACTGTCCACACACAAACAACATGGGTAGTGACTAAGACACAGTCTTACCCTTAGTCTCCTCTCTATCAGAGAAGAGCCTTAATAGCTACTGGACTAGGGAAGCTCCAGGGCCTAGACACCCATGGAGACAACTCCTTATTTTCAGGTTGTACTTCCCTCTCAATAGCAGCTCAACAATGCTAATTTAGGTATTACGCATTTCCCTAAAATGGACCCCCTTTTCATGCATGTAGTCACAGACTCCAATGAGTCCAACTGCCATAAAGGGAAACCAAAAGTCACAGGAAAGGCATGGGGGGTGCAATTTAAGCAGCATATCAACAACATTCACCGATGATGCTAATTTGGGAAGACTTGAGAACAGCAGTTAGACCAAAAACAAAGCAAAAAGCTGCCAAATGTCACATATTTGTCAGGTTTGTCATGCATAGCTGGTAAAATGTCAGAGTGAATGAGAGCGAGACTGACCCTCCCCACAAAAGACTCTGTAGACTGTGGGAAAGGTCTGAGCTACAATCCAAGAGATCACAAGTTTTAGTTCATACACTTACCTTACAGTGAGACAACTATCGTTCATCCATTTTATGGCTAAGATAATGGAGAGGTTGTGGAAGTTCATTTCCAGAGGAGAGAGAACCCAGGTCTCTTATATGAAAGACTTATGGTGCAGCTACTTTACCATACAGCCTTTCAGAAGAAGTATGCCACATTCATGCTTGACTATACTGTCTCTCTGAACACTAGCTCTCATTCTGGTCCCAGATCCAGGACTCCAGATTGCCAATGGGTTACACAACTATTTGAGAGACAGAAGTATGTTGGCTGACTGTGCATGTCCCCTTGAATCGGCTGGTTCACATAGAGAATAGCCTACTTCCACCGCCAGTTACTTCTATAGTCAAAGTGGAGAAGAGTGTGCTATTAATTCCAAGGTCCTCAGTTTAAATTGTACTAATGATCAATCTGGGGGGAAATAGTATATGGTTATGCAATCAGGAGGTTGTCTCATAATTCACATACACAAGGGGGCTGAACTGAAGCTGTAAGGATCATTTTAATTCTGTCATTTCCTAACTTTTACATGCTTGACTTTGCAACCTAACATACTTTTCTGTATCTTATATAAAAGCATCCTGGAATAACTAATTACTTGAATGATTTTACATTAAAAAATTGCATTTAGACATGAATTTCAACACTGTTAATATTTCTACTGTGTGTATTTTGGTTGATGTCCCTCTAAGACCAGGGAATAACACTTGATTGTAGAGTATGTTTGCAGGAGATTGAGAGCACAGTTTGGACACAGGCAAAATTTCCTAAGAGTGAAAAACTCCAAAATTCTGTGTAAACTCCAAAAAGGTCAAAACTCAACACCACTCAGCTCATTCTCCTAAACCAGAGATTCTCAAACTTCTCCATGAATCTTTGGCAAGAAGACTGGTCACACAGTGCTGGCTCTCTTCATAGTTTCCAACTAAATGAAACAGAAAAGAGGAGAGGGAGATACTGAAGAGAAACCATGTGACTTTTCAAAAAGGCCAAAATACCTATTACACTACAGAGATCTAAAAATGCAAACACTTTCCAAATATTACTTTCCCATGTAAACAACTGCTGTAGTTGCTACAGCAAATTATATGATCAAAAAGGAATGGTAGGTACTCCCCACCAGAATGGGAAGGGAGGTGTTTGAGGTAATCTATAAAATGTGGTACACCTAAGAAGCAAATTTTTAAAAGAGGGTAATTAGCCATTGGAACACCTTATCAAAGGTTGTGATGGAGAACCCATCACAGGAAATCTTTAAAATCAAGATGAGATGTGTTTCCAAGAGATATGTTCTTGTTCAACCACAATTATTGGACCTGGAATTAATTCAGAGGAGTCCTACAGTCTTTTATGCAGGAGATCAGAATAGATGATCACAGTGGTGCCTTCTGGCGTTAAAAAAAAAATAAAAACAAAAACTATGAATACTTGCTCTGGGCTAAGTGGATCTTTTTATGAGCAGAACCATTACCTTTAACTAGATCTTGGGTTTTCCAAAATACCTCAAAGGCTGATCTGGCTATTTTTGCCAATTCTCAGAATTAGAACAGTTCCCTGTGATGTTAGCTTCTCACATTTGCAGTTCTTTAGGCATAGACTTAAAGAGCTAAAAACGCTACTGTGTGTTTAACACAATTTCAAACACTTGTAACGCAATGAATGCAAAACCAATTTCTTCCAGAACAAGTTAGTACACTATTGAGTGCGGGCTATTTCTAAGCCAAATCACAACTTTCAAACCTCAGCCATTTCAACAGTCCTGTTCAGAAAGCCGCAAGATTTTAAATGGAAAAAGTATTTTTCTTCTCACATTTTACACAAAAATATGAATTGCCTTTACTCTTTTTTTTTTTGAAAACACCAATTTAGGACAGATCGAGCATGGAACATTTTAACTCCAAAGGTGGAAGTTTTAGAAAGCATGAGCATCTAAAAAGAGGGGTTTGATAACAACTGCTATATTTAAGTTGCAAACACTTGGTATAATTAATCTATGCTCTTTTAGCAAGCTAGATTCATGACTGAAGCCAGATAAATCCAGAAATAATCTGATTTAAAAACTCAGACTCAGCTGTATAAAGATTTCAAGTCCCTGGAAATAGGCCAAAACCACTGTAGCTATTGATATAGTTAATCAATTATGAAGGCATACTGACGATTCAATAATCAATTGTTAAGCAGCTATAGCATTCCGATTCACTTATATTTTTGCAAAAGCTCAACTTCTTAAATCAATTTACCCTAAGAAGTCAATGAACTGTAAATTTTCTGATTATGCTGGAATAAGCACTAAGAGGTACTCTGTAAATTGAACCCTGAAGCAACGTGAATTGTCTGGATATGTCCAAAGATGATTCACTCTGAGCTGTCTTGATTTGCTAATGTGTCAAAAAAAATCTCGATGAGCAGCAAAGCAAAGCACAGAGAGGTTAAACTGAGTGATCTAAATGGACATAGGTCTTTATTTAGATCAGTATACAGGGATGTACTAAGTGAGGGCATCCTCAGTGCACAAAACTTATAGAAAGGTTCCCTGTTATAGAAAGGTTCCCTGTGTAAAACTGATTTACTGAGAAAGATGCCTGAACTTGTTCTGCACACCCAGATGCTAGATGCTTCAAGAGATTAATTTGCTTATCCTTAGCACTAAACATTATGCTCTGAACATTTCCACTGTATCAAGAGACATACACTGTGTAGAGAGAAGCTCAGTAATTGACATCAAGGTGTCAAAAGGAGCATTTGCTCCAGGCCATTCATTACACTGACTACCCACAAGACAGTGTAGATGCTCATGGAACAGATCATGTTCCTTTAAGTCACCATGGAGTTTCTTGAATTTATTTAATAATTCTGTAAACAGCATGAAGATGTTCAAGATGTAAGCCCTCCTTGCTAAGTCAGGATATCAGTAATTCCTGAGACAGGAGAATAGCACCCCAGATGTGGATCTATTATTATCTAGATAACATGGGAAGGAGGATTCCAGTGCGTCACCAGTATAACATTTTTTTAAAAGGAAACAAGACAGAAGGGCACTAACAATGTGAGATTCTTACTAGTAAAATGTTAATTTTAAGAACTTGAGTTATCTAGGAATGAGATGCCTTCTCCAGAAGGACAGAATGGTGATATTTCCATAGACTTTGGTAGGAGCTGCTGCATGCTCCGCACTTTTCAAAAGTAAGCCACTTATTTTAGGCACCTAAACTAGGACTTAGGAGCCTAACATTTTAAAAAAAATCTTGACCTAGAATGAAATTTATTGGGGAAGGAGGGTGATAGACAAAATATGCAGGAACTGTTCTGTGTAAAGGCTCCAGGCTGGCAAAGAAACTGTTTAATTTTACTTTTAAAAAATGAATAAATGGTAAACTATGGAAAACTGAAAGTAAAGAACATTGAACATTCACACTTCATTGTACAATTAGTTTGACATGGTATATACACACATGAAACTCATGGGCAGCTTCAGTTCACAGAACTGGATATAAATGCTGCTATATAATGTGTAAATGATTAAGTTAATACATCAGACTTACAAAATTAAAAGAAATAGTTCACACCATGTTAACTGAAAACTCAAGTTTTGGTTTTTTTTTTTTAATTCAGTAACACTAAATGCATCGTACTACATGGAAACTAAGCATGACATTGTCACTCTACTCCCAACTCTCTGGGGCAGAAACACAGTTCAGAAGTTTCATTTTTTCCACTATTATGATTCTCTTGTGACACACAGATATTTCAGATTTTCACACAGATTATACCAGAGCGCTCCATTAATCAGCCTTGTCATTTAAATTATATAAAACAGACAGACATTCTGTCATTGATTAAGCCCTTTCCATATAGACGAGTATTGACAGTTAAATTTTTAGTCATGTTAGCTAACACAACTGTCAGTTCTAGTGTGGACACTAGACACTCTTGATGCCAGTTGTGTGAAACATGTGTGTCCTGTTTCATTAACAGGATTACAAATTGTAATGTATGTATTAAAACAACTAATTACTCAAGTGTATTAATACCCAATGAGGAGCAAGTACTTCCTAAAAAGGATATTTTGTTTTTAAAAAAAAAAAAACCACAGAGGACATAGGGCATAATGTCTTCTGGGACTCCCATTCTTTCCCTTACATTTCTCAGCTGAAAGTCTGTATATTGTGCTGATGAATCTGGAGTAGATTACTGATAGAGCGACAGACCCTCAGCTAGAGTACTTCAGCTGAGGATCCAGCCTAAAACTGTTGTATCATTTGCCTCTATTTGTTGCAAATCTTTATTGTTTGACAGAATGAAAGAAATTGTGTAGCATGATATTTTGGGTTAGTTATGCAGGTTTTTAGGAACAGAACCAAAATCAGCCAATACGCCATGATTTTTTCCAAGGTCATCATTTCAATTTTTAACATACAAGCTAAAGTCTTTGTGAACTTTAAGGTTGATATTAGAATATGCAGGGTGGATTTGATTTAAATCACAATTTAAATCACTAGTCAGGAAGACTTGATTTAATCATGGATTTCTACATAAAAGTGCATTCTTGTTGGTTATAACCTTAATACATATTCTTCACAACTCAGAGCTAGATGGAGGTTTCATTTTTAGAAGGTACACACTGTACATTTAAGTGATTTTGAAAACTTTTCAGATTAATTTTACAGCTATATCAGAAAATGAATGATTGGTTATTTCGTTTACCAAAGGTAATTGAAGCAGATATTTATGAAATCACTGGGAGGTGAACTATCATTAATATTTGGAGGATTTTCTTGCCATGCTGTATTAGGAGGAAAACAGACAGACATTTAAATTGTTATATTTAACTAAAAACAACATTGTTTATTCTAGATTTTTTCCTTCAACGGCAATCATAATATTTTAACAAAACAAGCATATGAATTTTTTAATTTAAAAACATTCACGTTTTTTAAAATCAGGTTTGTTTTAGTTAAAATTGTTTTTAACTAAAATAGTTAAATGAAACAAGCTTTCCTGCTTTTTCAGGTCCCAAACAATTTCTAAATTTGGAATGAATTAGTCCAAAGGAAGAAAATATTCTTTCTACACTGGCAGAAGAAACTACTGTTAAAAGTGAGATTATCACTTCAACAGTCTCTGAATTCAAGTGCTTAAGGGACTTCTACCAATTCACTGGTGTGACTCTAGAAAACATCAGCAAACATATTTCTTGAATGGTTCTTATTCCCAAACTGGGTCTCTTTTACGGCCTGCTGCCATTATAGGATTTCCCTTCTAGTGAGAGAATGGTATAGTAGATCTCAAATCAATGAAGGCTAAACTCAGAAAGACCTCAAGACTTCTGGAATATGCTGCTCAACCAGTTTCACTTTTGTTTCTACTGCCCGTCCCTCCCTTCTCACATTTATCTCCAGACTTCTTCTCCTTGTCCAGATCTGTTCCGCCCCCAACAATCTTATTTGTTCAACTTTTTGAAACTTTGCACTTTTAGAGAGTGGAAAGGGATTGACTGTGTCCATAAATTTGCAGAGGGACAATAGGGTTGAGGTCTGTTATTTCTTATCTCTATATATTTATTTTAAAACATTTTTGCTGTTAACAAGCATGTTGTCTCTGGAGACATAAATCCACAATTTGAGAACTGCAAAACTAAGCATCTCTGATGGTATCTTCTAGACTGAGCACTGAGTCCCATTGGGTAGTGCAGCAGACTGCAGACTCACCAGAGCGGCACCTCCTGCTGGTCATCTGGGAATTGCTCTTGTCCAGCCTTGTGGTGCCCTCTGCTGGCCACTGTCTCACCTGCCTCAGGCCCCCCATGTCCCTCCCAGACCCCAGTGCCCTTTACCCTGGGGTTCTGCCCCAGCAGTACCCCCATACACTAGGTCTCCCCTCCCAGGGGAACCCCCAACCCTCTACACCCACCTTGCCTCAGTGGCTACTGCCAATCATCATCTAGCCCCCTCTCACTGGGGCAAACTGCAGTCTGTAAAGGCCACTCAGCATTGGCAAGCGGGTTGTACCAGCTGCCACTGCCTCTTCCCGGGCTGCAGCTCCCAGCCGCAGTACCTGAATAGGCCTTTATCAAGGCCTCAGCCTGGGGAGTTGCCAGGCTGGATCTCCCCAGCTCCTCTTGCCCTTCCCCAGCAGTGCTCTGCTCCAGGTACCCTACTCCCAGGCAGCCAAGTCCTTCTCTCTCCACAGCTAGAGAGATTGACCCAGCTCCTCCCTGAGCCCTTATAACAGGGCCAGGTGTGGCCTGATTGGGGTGTGGCCCCAGCTGTGGCTGCCTCCCCAATCAGCCCAGCCTTCCTCCTCCAGAGCAGGGTAACTGCCCCCCTACAGGTAGATAGAAAGATTAACCTAAATAATCTATACAGAAGCCCCTGGAACCCCATAAAATTGGGTCCCTAATCCATGAACTACTGGAACTCATTTACAAAACTTTTCTTAAACATTACATGAATATATTGTCTCATACTATAGAATTAAAATTTATAATCCCTATTCCATGATGAGATATCTTTGAGCTATAATGTGTCTGAATAACCATCTTTCAATAGGTTTTTTTCCCTCAAAAAGCATTTTATCAAAAAAATCCGATTTAAATTTAAAAAATCAGATTTTTTATTTTTTTTAAAAAAATCATTGGTATTTATCAACCCTGAGTATGTATGAATACCAATGAGTGGTACAATTAAGAACACACACATTTACAAACATAAAATTGAAAATCCAAGAGAGTAGATAAATATGCACTCAAAATTCACTTACATAAATGTACATGTTTCAGAGTAACAGCCGTGTTAGTCTGTATTCGCAAAAAGAAAAGGAGTACTTGTGGCACCTTAGAGACTAACCAATTTATTTGAGCATGAGCTTTCGTGAGCTACAGCTCATCCGATGAAGTGAGCTGTAGCTCACGAAAGCTCATGCTCAAATAAATTGGTTAGTCTCTAAGGTGCCACAAGTACTCCTTTTCTTTTTATAAATGTACATGTATAAATTATCACATTGTACAGGGATGAATGTAGTTAAAAGTAGCAAGAAAAGCAGCAGTGGGGTCCTGAAGATGGGCCTTGGGGGTTCCCCCACCATTGCTGCTCTTATCTTGAATCCTCCTCCATGATATAAATCAACAGCACAGGCAGGGGAATCTACAAATTTTAGGTTGAGTGCCGTGAAGCCATCTCAGCCTAGCAAAGGGATGTGTGCTCACAATAAGGAAGGTGTAGGTCTCTAGAGACTTAAAAAGCCAAGTGCTAGAGGCAGGAAAGAAGGGAAATAAGGAGTGAGGAAAGCCTCAAAGAGAAGAACGCTCAAGTAAAAACTGAAATATGAACAAAGTGCTGAGGAGAATGGCTGAGCAGAGCTGTAGGATGTGCAAAGACAGGATGATGCCTGCCAGATGCTTTGATAGAATTAAATGACAATCCAGACTTCCTGAGGTGTAAAAATAAATCCAAAACTAAAAGAATTATAGACTATAACACAGAGCTTGCTTTGTGAGGGACTCCAGCAGAAACCTTCTCCTCTTCAACACAGCTCCCTCATATAAGGCTTTCTACTCTCTAGAAGGATTCATCAAAACTCCAGAGGGTCGAGTCATGAAGAATAAGCAGCAGCTCCTGGAGTCAGAGAGGGGCTGCAAACAGAGAGAGAGACAGGGAGATGGTGTGAAACCACAGGAATGGGCGTTGGCCTGGCAGAGCTAGTCCCCAGAACTGCCAGGGGTGGGGCCATCCAGTGATGAGTAGAGCACGCCCGTCACAGTGCACATTGGATTTTATCATATGATATATGCTTAATATTCCAGAGGAAGGTGAAAAGCCCTCAAAAATCTTCTGACAACATGCCCTGTAATGAAAGATTCCTTCCCAAACCCAAATTTGCTGTTCAGTTTAACTCCGCATATAAGAATGATCTAGTTTAAATATTAATCTCATTTTACTGAAGTAATTGCCCATTTCTCCTCGTAACCTAGAAAATTAAAATCTGCTTGATAGAGAACTCTCTCTAGCCTATAAACAACAGCCTCAAGTCTAATGCTGACCCTGCCAGGAACAGGCTAACTGTAAATTCACTAAATGTATGTTTATATCAAAGACTTAAATATATAGGAAATGTGGAGTTTAATTCCAATAAAAATGTTGATTGCTATACATGATCACATAACACAGCTATTAATTATCCTTATTTGACAGTGATGTATGCCAAATCACATTGAAAATCCAAAAAACAAGCCACCTCTTCCTCTTCAGTAATCTCTTCTAATTTTCAACATTCATATTCACTGCACACTGATCATTTGACAGATTTATTGTTAATTCTATTTCAAGATGATGATAGTAGCAACAGCACTAAAGTGGTCTTCTACAACACCAAGGGAAAAACAAACACACACAAACAAAAAACTGCCAAACAGTGATTTAGGTCTCCGAACAATTTTTTATCTGTACATGTAGTTACTACAATAGGTTTCAGTGGTTGGCATTTTAGCAAATCAGTAAAACGTTAGCCTGATGGAGTATAAAAATCCAGAGTAAAATTCACTGCAGATAGTATTTGAGATTCCCTATACAGGTTAAGAAGGATTAAATTAATTTATGCCTTTAACTCATACTCATTTAGAAGGTAAAAATCAACTGAGGCAAGTCAAGCTCTGCTATAGCTGGTAAATTCTGTAATCTTCAAGAATACAGCTTTATGATGGGAATTTCATAAAATTCACTTGGTGGCTTGGAACATCATAATAAGTGACATCCAACTCCGTGATTAAAACAAAATATTCCAAGCAGTACTCTTATTCATCAACTACCCACAATGTGCTAGATGTCTCACAGACACAGACATCATATAATAAATTAAATAATACGATCCTTGCCCCAAAGAGTTTACAATCTAAGAGTTAACATACCAATTACAAACCGGAGAAAGGGGAGCAAGAAATAAAGTGATAATGCTGGTGTTAGGTACCCTTGTTAGTTCCGTGTTATGCTTGTTTATTTTAATTTTGTTTCCAGTGTTCGAATGCTCCCCTTATCTCTCATACCCCACTAACCTGCTCTCTTCCCTCACAGATGTACTTTCTGTCCACCTGCACAGGTAGGGGTGAGGGAGATCTGTCAATCAGAAGATTCCCTTGAAATGAGTTCAAAAGTCCCTAAAGGTCAGTTTCTAGAAAAGAGAATGAATATACTTCACACTGAGAAGAACACCTGGTTGTTACATAGATCCAAAAACCAGATTTTAAAAAGAGATTAAAGAAAGTCTCAGACTAAGAATAAGGGAAAATTTTCTTCCATCCTGATCATTTAATTATTTTGTTTTAATTATTACGTTGGGTCTAAACTGGCAGGGAGGGGTAAACAAGCTTTCATACTTGCAATAAACAGAAGGAAAATTAAAAAGAAGAAAGAAGCTTATGTTTTGAAAACTTCAAGATGTCCCGGCTCACCAGTAAGCAAGGTAACAGTCCCACTAAGCCTAAAATGCATATAAAATAATGTCTTCTATAATTTACATCATATATCGCATATTATCAAACAAGACCTGCCTCTTTGAGCTGCTGGCCAGATATCACAAACAATGAATTCCCCTGGGATATGAGAACTCCCTGCTGGGTCCTGTTCCAGTTGTCCTGCATACTACCTGGCACAGGGGACATGTCAGATGTGGGAAGGGGCGGAGCAGAACAGAGCTACATCCGTCATCCACGGTAGTGGCAGGCAACCTGCGGCATAGAATATCAGGGTTGGAAGAGACCTCAGGAGGTCATCTTGTCCAACCCCCTGCTCAAAGCAGGACCAATCCCCAATATTTGCCCCAGATCCCTAAATGGCCCCCTCAAGGATTGAACTCACAACCCTGGGTTTAGTAGGCCAATGCGCAAACCACTGAGCTATCCCTCCCTGGAAGCCTGCCCCGCACCGGTTCCCAGAGCTCCCAGTGGCCGGGAACAGCAAACCGCAGCCACTGAGAGCTGTGGGCGGCTGTTCTAATGTAAACAAACTGTCTGGCAGGCTGCCAGTGACTTACCCTGACGGGCCGTAGGTTGCCCACCACTGATTTACAGGCATAATGTCCATTAAGGATCCTATGACAGTGACATAACTTAGAGCACACCCCCTCCCGTGTTGTTCTAAACCTTGTTGGGACCAGAGACAATGAAGATCAGCTCTCAGAATCAGGAAAACAAAATCGGCTTCCTAAATGCCCCACCCCACCACTCTCAAATCCTGTTCCAAGTGACACTCTACTGCAAGAATCTGGGTTATAATGTCTTGTATTTAATTCAGAAGTGTTTTGAAATAGAATTTGAAAGATTATAAAACAGATAATGAACTGTATTGCGTATTGCCAAGACTCAAACTCATTTTGTGTCGCATTAGATTTATTTTAATCCACTGATCATAATGTTGTTATAAAAATTAGAAATACCTAAGTTAGAAGAACCACCACTTGGCTCACTGAAGTTCTTAATATAGCATTCATTCATCAACAGATTTCCACTGCATCCATCTCCAAATGCAAAACTTTGCAATTCTGAGACTTTAAAGGGTCAAACATTTCTATTTTATACATAGCAGAACTGCTGAATTAGCATTAAAGAAGAGAGAGAGGAAAAAACACTGGACGGAAAGTGCTGAAACAGATTCTCATGTGCCAATATTGCTATCTCAGGAGATTAGTGTCAAAATTCTCTGACAGTATAATGGAAGAAAGGATAAGTTTCCTCACTCGTAATTCATTTCTTAAATTGAAGACAACAATAAAAATGAATGGATGTTCCTCCTGGGCTGATATGGGGAGGAAGAAAGTGACCAACGGAAGATCAGATTTTTGGCTCCACCACCCCAGCATCTCTTCCTTCCCAGCCAGGTCAATGACTTCCAAAAGCTGCAACACTGAAACTTTTGCGTCTTATAAAATATTATACTCATAATGCAAATTACAATAAGTCAACTGAAGGTCAAGAGTCTGTAGTGTTATCTCCAGTAAAGAACTAATCAGGAAAGAAGTTCTCATTTATGTGGTCAATCGTACAGCTGGATTGGATCTGGAATAGTAATTGTCAGAATTGTGACAGAAGTAAGCAGAGGTCATTCTAAACAGAGTTGTCATACGTCGACATCCAGCAGCAATCCCACAAAAGGACAAAGATCTGGCAACCACCACATTTAGAAATTGCCTAACTAAAGGCAGAAACTGAATAAGAGGGCATTAATGTAAGTGATAATGTGTCAAAATGTATGAACTGCCAAGCTGCTCTCAATTTCATTGTCGGAGGTGGACATTATGCTAGCAATGTGAACAGTCATAGATTGTAAGACCCCAAGGCCAGTCTTGTAGTCTGACCTCCTGTATAACACAGGCCATAGAATTTCATCCAGTTAGTCCTGTAATGAGCCCAATAACTTGTGTTTGGCTAAAAGGAAGACTACTTACCTAACAGTACTGGAATTCTTCACAATATATGGTCCCAATGGGTATTTACTGTGGTGCACATGCACTCAGGGCACCTGGAACTGGAAATTCTTCAATAGCAGTGTCCATAGGTCTGAGCCTGTGCACGACATCTCCTTGTGCTGCAGCAAGGACATCTGTGGCAATGTGGAACAACTGCCCCTTCACTTCTGACTCTACCATAAATCACATGAGGATCCGAAGCAAAGGGAAAGAGGGAAGATCACGAGTGCTGATAGGGACCACACATCTTAGAGATGGGATATTATAAAGGTAAGTAACTGTACTATCTTCAAGGGCTGGTCCCTGTGGGTATTCATTGTGGATGATTCCCAAGCAGTGATTATTAAGGAGGAGGGTGCGAGGAGATACCTGGCACTAGATCTGTAGGGCTGCTGAACCAAAGGATGCACTACCTTCCTAGTCTTGATTTGGAGCATCAAGTTGAATGTATGGATGAAGCTCCAAGTACTTGCTCAGCAGATTTCAGAAAGAGGGACACCTTGCAACAATGCCACTGAGGCAGCTTGTTCCCTAGTTGAGTGAATTTTGATACCATGCAGAGGAGTTTCTACAGTTTAGTGGCAGAGGAGGATGCGGCCAGAGATTCACCTCTAGACTGAGAAGAAATGGGCTCATACTCCATTCTTTCAGCAAATGAAATGAACAATTGAGGAGATTTTTAAATGGCTTTGTCCGATCCAAGTATCATAGAATATCAGGGTTGGAAGGGACCTCAGGAGGTCATCTAGTCCAACCCTGCTCAAAGCAGGACCAATCCCCAACTAAATCATCCCAGCCAGGGCTTTGTCAAGCCTGACGTTAAAAATCTCTAAGGAAGGAGATTCCACCCCCGCCCCCCAGGTAACCCACTTCAGTGCTTCATCACCCTCCTAGTCAAATAGTGTTTCCTAATATCCAACCTAGACCACCCCCACTGCAACTTGAGACCACTACTCCTTGTTCTGCCACCTGCTACCACTGAGAACAGTCTAGATCCATCCTCTTTGGAACTCCCTTTCAGGTAGTTGAAAGCAGCTATCAAATCCCCCCTCATTCTTCTCTTCTGCAGACTAAATAATCCCAGTTCCCTCAGCCTCTCCTGTCAAGTCATGTGCTCCAGTCCCCTAATCATTTTTGTTGCCCTCCGCTGGCAACTCCAGATGAGGCCTCACCAATGCCGAATAGAAGGGAACGATCATGTCCCTCGATCTGCTAGCAATGCTCCTACTTATACAGCCCAAAATGCTGTTAACCTTCTTGGCAACAAGGGCACACTGTTGACTCATATCCAGCTTCTCGTCCACTGTAACCCCTAGGTCTTCTTCTGCAGAACTGCTGCCTAGCCACTCAGTCCCTAGTCTGTAGCAGTGCATGGGATTCTTCTGTCCTAAGTGCAGGACTCTGCACTTGTCCTTGTTGAACCTCATCAGATTTCTTTTGGCCCAATCCTCTTATTTGTCTCGGTCCCTCTGTATCCTATCCCTACCCTCCAGAGTATCTACCACTCCTCCCAGTTTAGTGTCATCCGCAAACTTGCTGAAGGTGCAGTCCACACCATCCTCCAGATCATTAATGAAGATATTGAACAAAACTGGCCCGAGGACTGACCCTTGGGGCACTCCACTTGATACCAGCTGCCGACTAGACATGGAACCATTGATTACTACCCTTTGAGCCCGACGATCTAGCCAGCTTTCTATCCACCTTATAGTCCATTCATCCAGCTCATACTTCTTTAACTTGCTGGCAAGAATACTGTGGGAGACAGTGTCAAAATATTTGCTAAAGTCAAGGAACAACATGTCCACTGCTTTCCTCTCATCCACAGAGCCAGTTATCTCATCATAGAAGGCAATTAGATTAGTCAGGCATGACTTGCCCTTTGTGAATCCATGCTGGCTGTTCCTGATCACTTTCCTCTTCTCTAAGAGCTTCAGCATTTATTCCTTGAGGACCTGCTCCATGATTTTTCCAGGGACTGAGGTGAGGCTGACTGGCCTGTAGTTCCCCAGATTCTCCTTCTTCCCTTTTTTAAAGATGGGCACCACATTAGCCTTTTTCCAGTCATCCGGGACTTGCCCCAATCGCCATGAGTTTTCAAAGAGAATGGCCAATGGCTCTGCAATCACATCCGCCAACTCCTTTAGCACCCTCGGATGCAGTTCATCCGGCCCCATGGACTTGTGCTCGTCCAGCTTTTCTAAATAGTCCCGAACCACTTCTTTCTCCACAGAGGGCTGGTTACCTCCTCCCCATGCTGTGCTGCCCAGTGCAGTAGTCTGGGAGCTGACTTTGTTTGTGAAGACAGAGGCAAAAAAAGCATTGAGTGCATTAGCTTTTTCCACATCCTCTGTCACTAGGTTGCCTCCCTCATTCAGTAAGGGGCCCACACTTTCCTTGACCTTCTTGTTGCTAACATACCTGAAGAAACCCTTCTTGTTATTCTTAACATCTCTTGCTAGCTGCAACTCCAGGTGTGATTTGGCCGTCCTGATTTCACTCCTGCATGCCAGAGCAATATTTTTATACTCCTCCCTGGTCATTTGTCCAAATCTTCCACTTCTTGTAAGGTTCTTTTCTGTGTTTAAGATCAGCAAGGATTTCACTGTTAAGCCAAGCTGGTCGCCTGCCATATTTACTATTCTTTTTACACATCGGGATGGTTTGTTCCTGCAACCTCAATAAGGATTCTTTAAAAATACAGCTAGCTCTCCTGGACTCCTTTCCCCCTCATGTTGTTCTCCCAGGGGATCCTGCCCATCAGTTCCCTGGGGGAGTTAAAGTCTGTTTTTCTGAAGTCAAGGGTCCGTATTCTGCTGCTCTCCTTTCTTCCTTGTGTCATGATCCTGACCTCTACCATCTTACGGTCACTGCCTCCTAGGTTCCCATCCTCTTTTGCTTCCCCTACTAATTCTTCCCTGTCTGTGAGCAGGAGGTCAAGAAGAGCTCTGCCCCTAGTTGGTTCCTCCAGCACCTGCACCAGGAAATTGTCCCCTACACTTTCCAAAACTTCCTGGATTGTCTGTGCACCACTGTATTGCTCTCCTAGCAGATATCAGGGTGATTGAAGTCCCCCATGAGAACCAGGGCCTGTGATCTAGTAACTTCTATTAGTTGCTGGAAGAAAGACTCGTCAACCTCATCCCCCTGACCACTGGAAAAAGGCTAACGTAGTGCCAATCACACAACTGTCACACCAAAGCCTGGTGGTCTATAGCAGACTGCCACCACGACATCACCCTTGTTGCTCACCACTTCTAAACTTAATCCAGAGACTCTCAGGTTTTTCCAGAGTTTCATACTGGAGCTCTGAGCAGTCATACTGCTTTCTTACATACAATACAACTCCCCGACCGTTTCTGCCCTGCCTGTCCTTCCTGAGCAGTTTATATCCATCCATGACAGTACTCCAGTCATGTGAGTTATCCCACCAAATCTCAGTTATTCCAAATCACATCATAATTCCTTGACTGTGCCACAACTTCCAGTTCTCCCTGCTTGTTTCTCAGGCTTCTTGCGTTTGTGTATAGGCACTTAAGATAACTCGCTGATCATCCTGCTTTCTCAGTATGAGGCAGGAGTCCTCCCCTCTTGTGCTCTCCCGCTCGTGCTTCCTCCCAGTATCCCACTAGAATCCTCCCTGGTATCCCAATAGAAAGTCAGTGCCCTCAAACATCTACAGCAGGGGTGGCAAACCTGAGCCTGAGAAGGAGCCAGAATTTACCAATGTAAATTGCCAAAAAGCCGCAGTAATACGTCAGCAGCCCCCCCATCAATTCCTCCCCACCCCGCTCCCAGTGCCTCCTGCCCGCCAGCGCCTCCCCCTCCCTCCCCGCACCTCCCAATCAGCTGTTTCGTGGCGTGCAGGAGGCTCTGGGGGGCAGGAGCAAGGGCAGGGCAGGCTCAGGGGAGGGGGCTGGAAGGGATGGAGTGGGGCCAGGGCCTGTAGCAGAGCCAGGAGTTGAGCGGTGAGCATCCCCAGCACATTGGAAAGTTGGCACCTGTAGCTCCAGCCCCGGAGTCGGTGCCCATACAAGGAGCCGCATATTAACTTCTGAAGAACCGCATGTGGCTCTGGAGCCACAGGTTGGCCACCCCGATCTACAGAGTTTAATCTACTGTTCTCCCTAGTGTTGCGAGCGACAGATAAAGTGCAGGTAAATTAATCATTTAATTCAGATAGAAGTATGACAGGACCTTAGGAACAAACTTAGGATGCAAGCAGAGAGATACCTTGTCTCTGTGGAAGATGATCAAGACAGGTCTGCCATGAAGTCACCGAGCTCACCAAAGACATGGAGCAGGAGAGGCAAGGTTTAAAACCCAGAATATGAAACCTGGGTATATGGCCGATACAGAGGATAGATAGGATGGGGAAGAAACCACCTCTACCACAAACTCTACTAACTGAATCAGACTTAAACTATCTAAAATGAAATAATTATTTACAGGTAAATGTCAAGTGGATGAAGAGAAACAGACTGAGGAGGATTCCATCCCAGACTGTGAGTGGTAGAAGAGGAACTGAAGGGCAGTCAGTCCACATCACCACTTACGCCTTCAGTTTGCACCATGAGAAGACATGGAGCACAACTCTGGGCCAATGAACACTGCTATTGAAGAATTTCCAATCCCCGGCACATGACCACCTACAGTGATACTGATGGGGACCAGCACTCGAAGCAGCAGCATATCTTCCAGAAAAGCATCCAGTTCTATTTTGAAGATTCCAGGAAATGGAGAATCCATCACTTCCTTTGGTCGTTTATTCCAGTGATTAATCATCCTCACTATTGAATGTGTCTGGCTTCAACTCCCAGCCATTGGTTTTTGTTATGCCATTCTCTGCTAGATTAGAGAGCCCTTCACTACCAGGTATGGTATTTTCTCCCTGTGAAAATACTTAGACACTATAAACAAGTCTCCTCTTGATCTTGTTGATAAACAGATTGACTTCCTTAAGTCTCCCACTGTAAGACTTTTTTCCATTTTTTGTGGCTTTTCTCCACACTTATTAAAGTTGCTGGGCTGCTTCTCAAATTTGGTGGAAAAATCAGAAAGACATCCCAGTCAAAAAGAGAAAGAAAAACTGACCTGAAAGGAAAATCATTCCTTAAAAGAATAAAGGGAAAACATTAAATACCCCACAAGGCACTGAATTCTAGTTGGACATCACAGCAGCACTGTTTTGCTTTTTCTGCGCCTGTTGTAACTATAAGCAGCGGAAGCCATCGGTTTGATATCTTAGAGCAGGGAGCAGGCATGCATGACCCCGTAGTGATGCAGTTCAATAGCTCAGATCATTGAGCTCTTGACATTCTGAGTCAGTAGTGCATGCAGGGCACACAGTCAAGAGTGAAGAATCTTATCTACTTAATTCTGGAGAACCAGCAATTTTTCTCCATTATTACTACTCAGAGTACTCATCCATTTTACCTTAGTATGCTACTGGTGAGTTGACAACTAGTGAGACAGACACCTGTCTGAGAAGATAAGGTGAACAACTGAAGGGCCCATTTCGGCAGCCTCTCAGTGCAGGGTTCTCCCAATGACTTCCTCCTTCCTGAAAGGAGCACTTTGAGGATACAATTGCTCTGATCCAGACTTAGCTGTTTTGACTAAAAGCACTTTCCCCCCCACCACACACACCAATTCCTAGTTAAGGTGTTATCCCTTTTCTGTTCTCCATGCTTTTGTCACCTCAAAACTAGTCCCCCATAATTCTTTTTACATAGGGTTGAATCTTGACACCCATTTGGACACTGAAGCTAGTGCAGAATGTGTTTGTTCACTTCTAAAACAGGACCTCAGGTCATGAGCACGTAACACTAGTGTTCCATTGACTACACTAGCTACCTGTTACTTACAAGGCAGAATTCAAGGTATTGGGCTTAACCAATATAGCCCTACATGACTTGAGGTATGGTAGCTTGAGCTATCTTCCAGTGCAATACCACAGCACCTATGTTCACCAGGTCAGACAGCAAGGGAATGCAGGAAGTTTCCTCAGCTCTGGAACTCACTCACTTCGATACACCAGATTTGTTAGCTTTCTGCATATGGTGTAAAGCTTCCCCACTTCCCTTTTCTTGGGCATTTGGGAAAGAGATGAAATAAAGTTTTAGGCAAGGGTGATTTGATATGCAGTTATGGTTATTACATCAGGCAAGTGTTACATGAAATTGCTTTAATTACAGTGAAAGCACCTAAATCTTTAAGACAGATATATTATAAATTGAAATAAATACATATGCAGTACACACAGTGGCCTACTTTTTCAAAAACTATAGTGATTTTGGATGCCCAAAATGAGACAGCTTAAAAAGGAGCCTGATTTTTCACAAATTGCTGAGCACCTACCAGGGTTGCCAACTCTGAGTGAAGCTATTCCAGGAGATGTTTTCCTCCCAACATGACGTAATGTCATTTTCTTAAATTATCCTACTAAAATCTCCTGGATTGCTTTCAATAGTCGCTGGGAGCTCAAAGCTGATTCTGGGAGACTCCAGGCCAATCCTGGAGGGTTGGCAACCCTAGCACCCACACTTCTGAGAGTGAGCCCCTTTAAGAAGTCTTAAACCAAGCATGCAAAAAATTGAGACAAACAAAAACCCATAGTCATTTTAAAAATTGAGACCTTTAAAATTTAAATTCGTGGATGTTAAGTGCATTAATGGCTATTAGCCAGGATGGGTAAGGAATGGTGTCCCTAGCCTCCGTTTGTTGGAGGGTGGAGATGGATGGCAGGAGAGAGATCACTAGATCATTACCTGTTAGCTTCACTCCCTCTGGGGCACCTGGCATTGGCCACTGTCGGTAGCCAGGATACTGGGCTGGATGGACCTTTGGTTTGACCCAGTAGGGCCGTTCTTATGACTTGTAGAGCTACAGTTGCTAGTTCTGCTAATCCCTTATCTTTCACAAGCAAAAGTATTATTTTACATACATTATTTATATATATGTATATACACACACACACACACACATATATATATATAAAAAATAAGGAATTTTCTTCATTTCCTACAGCTATGATAAAATGGTATAGATACCATAAAAACAACGAGGAGTCTGGTGGCACCTTAAAGACTAACGGATTTATTTAGGCATAAGCTTTCTTGGGTAAAAAAACCCACTTCTTCAGATGTGTGGAGTGAAAATTACAGATGCAGGCATAAATATACTGACACATGAAGAGAAGGAAGGGAGTTACCTTACAAGTGTTGACAAGGCCAATTCAATAAGGATGGATGTGGTCCACTCCTAATAATTGATGAGGAGGTGTCAACACCAAGAGAGGAAATTGCTTTTGTAGTGAACCAGTCACTCCCAGTCCCTATTCAAGCCCAAATTAAATGGTGTTAACTTTGCAAATGAATTGTAGCTCTGCAGTTTCTCTTTGAAGTCTGTTTTTGAAGTTTTTTTGTTAAGGATGGCTACTTTTAAATCTGTTATTGAATATCTAGGGATATTGAAGTGCTCTCCTACTGGCTTTTGTATGTTCCCATTCCTGATATCTGATTTGTGTTCATTTATTCTTTTACTTAGGCCTGGTCTACACTACAGAGTTAGGTCGAATTTAGCCGCGTTAGGTCAATTTAAAAATGACAGCATCCACACAACCAACCCCGTTCTGTCGACCTAAAGGGCTCTTAAAATAGACTTCTGTACTCCTCCCCGACGAGGGGAAAAGTGCTAAAATCGACCTTGCTGGGTCGAATTTGGGGTACTGTGGACGCAAATTGATGGTATTGGCCTCCGGAAGCTATCCCAGAGTGCTCCATTGTGACCGCTCTGGACAGCACTTTGAACTCCGATGCACTAGCCAGGGACACAGGAAAAGCCCCAGGAACTTTTGAATTTAATTTCCTGTTTGGTCAGCATGGTGAACTCAGCAGCACAGGTGACCATGCAGTCCCCCCAGAATCGTAGAGTGTAGAATGTTTCTACGCTCCCCCTATCATCTCTGTCCCTGAGGTTATCACAGATAAAAAGGCGAAAAAAAATGCACTCATGATGACATGTTTGCTGAGCTCATGAAGTCCTCCCGAACTGATAGGGCACAGCTTAATGCATGGAGGCATTCAGTGGCAGAGGCCAGGAAAGAATTAAGTGAGCGCAAAGAGCAGAGGTAGGATGCGATGCTGAGGCTAATGGGGGAGCAAACTGACATGATGAAGTATCTGCTGGAGTTGCAGGAAAGCCAACAAGCGCACAGACCCCCCCTGCATCCACTGTATAACCGCCTACCCTTGTCCCCATGTTCCATAGCCTCCTCACCCAGATGCCCAAGAATGGGGGGGGGGGCGCACTCTGGGCACCCAGCCACTCCAAAGGATGGCCCAAGCAACAGAAGGCTGTCATTCAAACAGTTTGATTTTTAGTGTGGCTACAATAAACAATGTAGCCTTGTCCGCTATCTCATTTTTTTTAATTAATAAAGAAAGAATGCATGGTTTCAAAACAATAGTTACTTTATTTCGAAGGGGGGAGGGTGGTTGGCTTACAGGGAATTAAAATCAACAAAGGGGGCGGGTTTGCATCAAGGAGAAACACACACAACTGTCACCCCAAAGCCTGGCCAGTCATGAAACTGGTTTTCAAAGCCTCTCTGATGCTGTGCTCTTCTAATTGCCCTGGTGTCTGGCTGCTCAAAATCGGACACCAGGCAATTTGCCTCAACCTCCCACCCCACCATAAACATCTCCCACTTACTCTCACAGATATTATGGAGCACACAGCAAGCAGCAATAACAATGCGAATGTTCGTTGCGCTGAGGTCTGACCTAGTCACAAACAGCGCCAGCAAGCTTTTAAACATCCAAAGGCACATTCTACCACCATTCTAAACTTGCTCAGCCTATAGTTGAACTGCTCCTTACTACTGTCCAGGCTTCATGAGCCTTGGGAGCAAGGGGTAGGCTGTGGTAGGTGCGACCACACGGTGCTGTCGGCTGGGAGAGCAGCCTGAGGCAGAAGCCTCTAGCTTGCATGATATTCCAGGCAGGACTGAATCTCCATGAGACGAAACTTAAAGAACAGAATGACCTGGAGTCTCTGGCTCCCATTCAGTGTTCTAAGAGGAGAATAGCCATGTCTGTCCAGGCACCCCTGATCGACCTCACCGAGGTCTGCCAGGAGCACCCAGGAGACGTATGATGGCTATCAGTCCTACTGCACCGTCTGCCGTGGAGGCAAGGAGCTGCTGCTGTGTAGCAATGCAGTACCGCGTCTGCCAGCAGCACCCAAGAGACATACGGTGATGGTGAGCTGAACGGGCTCCATGCTTGCCGTGGTATGGCGTCTGCACGGGTAACCCAGGAAAAAAGGCGCAAAATGATTGTCTGCAGTTGCTTTCACAGAGGGAGGGAGGGAGGGAGGGAGGGAGAGGAGACTGACAACATGTACCCAAAACCACCCGCGACAATGTTTTTGTCCCATCAGGCACTGGGAGCTTAACCCAGAATTCCAATGGGCAGTGGAGACTGAGGGAACTATGGGATAGCTACCCACAGTGCACCACTCTGTAAGTCTATGCTAGCCATGTTAGTGAGGATGCACTCTGCCGATTTAATGCGCTTAGTGTGGACATACGCAATCTGTTTCTAAAAATCGACTTCTATAAAATCGACCTAATTTTGTAGTGTAGACATATCCTTAGAGACTGTCCGGTTTGGCCAATGTACATGGCAGAGGGGCATTGCTGGCACATATCACATTAGTAGATGTGCAGGTGAATGAGCCTCTGATGGTGTGGCTCATGTGGTTGGGTCCTCTGATGGTGTCGCTAGAGTAGATATGGGGACAGAGTAGACAACAGGGTTTGTTACAGGGATTGGTTCCTGGGTTAGTGTTTCTGTGGTGTGGTGTGTAGTTGCTGGTGAGTATTTGCTTCAGGTTGGGGGGCTGTCTTTAAGCGAGGACTGGCCTGCCTCCCAAGGTCTGAGAGTGAGGGCTCGTTTTCCAGGATAGGTGTAGATTGTTGATGTGCTGGAGAGGTTTTAGCTGGGGACTGTACATGATGGCCAGTGGGGTTCTGTTATTTTCCTTGTTGGGCCTGACCTGTAGTAGGTGACTTCTGGGTACCCGTCTCACTCTGTTAATCTATTTCCTCACTTCCCCAGGTGGGTATTGTAGTTAAGAATGTTTGATAAAGATCTTGTAAGTATTTGTTGCTGTCTGAGGGATTGGAGCAAATTCGGTTGCATCTTAGGGCTTGCCTGTAGACAATGGATCATGTGATGTGTCCTGGATGGAAGCTGGAGGCATGTAGGTAAGTATAGTGGTCAGTAGGTTTCCAGTATAGGGTGGTGTTTATGTGGCCATCACTTATTTGCACTGTAGTGTCCAGGAAGTGGATCTCTTGTGTGGACAGGTCCAGGCTGAGGTTGATGGTGGGGTGGAAATTGTTGAAATCCAGGTGGAATTCAAGGGCCTCCTTCCTGTGGGCCCATATGATAAAGATATCAATGTAGGGCAAGCAGAGGAGGGGCGCTAGGGAACGAGAGCCGAGGAAGCTTTGTTCTAAGTCAGCCATAAAAATGTTGGCATACTGTGGGGCTGTGCAGGTACCCATAGCATTGCGGCTGACTTGAAGGTATAAGTTGTCCCCAAATCTGAAATGGTTGTAAGTGAGGACAAAGTCACAAAGCTCAGCCACCAGGTGTGCCATGGCCTCATCAGGGGTACTGTTCGTGACAGCTTGTAGTCCATCCTCATGTGGAATATTGGTGTAAAGAGCTTCTGCATCCATGGTGGCCAGGATGGTGTTTTCAGGAAGATCACCAATGCATTGTAGTTTCCTCAGGAAGTCTGTGGTGTCTCGAAGATAGCTAGGAGTGCTGATAGCATAGGGTCTGAGGAGAGAGTCCAAATAGCCAGATAGGCATTGGCACTCTTACAGCAGGATTGAGATTATGGGGAGTCCAGGATTTCCAGGTTTATGGATCTTGGGTAGCAGATAGAATACCCCTGGTTGGGGCTCTAGGGGTGTGTCTGTGTAGATTTGTTTCTGTGCTACAGCAGGGAGTTACTTGAGCAGACGGTGTAGTTTCTTTTGGTACTCCTCAGTGGGATCGGAGAATAGTGGTCTGTAGAATGTGGTCTTGGAGAGTTGCCTAGCAGCCTCCTGTTCATAATCCAACCTGTTCATGATGACTACAGCACCTCCTTTGTCAGCCCCTTTGATTACGTCAGAGTTGTTTCTGAGGCTGTGGATGTCATTGCATTCTGTACGGCTGAGATTGTGGGGCACGTGATGCTGCTTGTTCACAATTTCAGCCTGTGCACATCTGCAGAAGCACTCTATGTAGAAGTTCAGTCTGTCATTTTGACTGTCAGGAGGAGTCCACACAGAATTCTTCTTGTAGTGTTGGTAGGAGGGTTCCTGTGGGTCAGTGCACTGTTAGTGGTGTGTTGAAAATATTCCTCGAGTAGGAAATGGCAAAAGTAGGCTTCCAAATCACTGCAGAACTGTATCATGTGGGTGGGGGTGGTCGGGCAGAAAGAGTCCCCGAGATAGCTTGGCAGAAGAGTCTGTCCTAAGTGTGTGGTTGGATAGATTAACAATATTATTGGGTGAGTTAAGGGTACCACTGTTGTAGCCCCCTGTAGCATGTAGGAGTTTAGATCGTTTACTGTCCTTTTTCCTCTGTAGAGAAGTAAAGTGTGTATTGTAAATGGCTTGTCTTGTTCTTGTAAAGTCCAGCCACGTGGAAGTTTGTGTGGAAGGTTGGTTTTGTATGAGAGTCTCCAGTTTTGAGAGCTCATTCTTGATCTTCTCCTGTTTGCTGTACAGGATGCTGATCAGGTGGTTCCTCAGTTTCTCTGAGAGTGTGTGGCACAATCTCTCACCATAGCCAGTGTAATATGTCGACTGCAATGGATTTTTTACCTTCAGTCCATTTGGTATGATCGGTTTGCACTTGGAGGAACATAATGTCTGTATCTGTGCGAATTTTTTCATGAAGTTGATGGATTTCCACTTCATACGGCTAAATTCAGTGCCTTGCATGGTGCTAAGTATCAGAGGGGTAGCAGTGTTAGTCTGTATCCACAAAAACAACAAGGAGTCCAGTGGCACCTTATAGATATCAAAGGTGTAACTGCTCCATTACATAGATAAAATATATAAAGCCTTTGGGTCCCCTGTGGACTGAAACTATGACAAATGAATAATACAGATACTGCTAGGTGAGTGACAGATTACACAATTTTGCCTGATCTCCTGGAGTTGCAGAGCACTATTGTGTAGTCAACCATTCAAACAGCAGACATCTCTCATACTTCCTGACACTTACTTTCTGCACCATGTTTTCTATGAGGTAAATCTCATTTGAATGCTGACTGGCTACAAGATAGTGTTGCCAACCCTTCAGGATTGGCCTGGAGTATCCAGGAATTAAAATTTAATCTTTAATTAAAGATTATGTCATGTGATGAAATCTCTAGGAATACATCCAACCAAAACTGGCATCCCTACTACAAGCACAGCATTCAAAGATATTCTACAACAAATTTTTCTAAATGAAATGTATTTTACTGTCCGAGTCTTCTAAAAAGCACTTCTCTTTCAGAATGAGAACTTCTCTATTCAGTATATCTATGGCTTCCAAACAATCATAATTTTATAATCAAAATTATAATTTTTAGAAGCTAAACATTTTATAGGAAACAGCAACATATCTATGGTTCTTCTTAGGACACAAAGGTAACAGGATTAATGTGGTTTCTTAGTGTCAGACTTCCATTCTGGCTATAAATTACTGGAAAATACTTAAGAGGTGGGCATTTTTAGTTGATGTTGTACAGCAGGACTTTACAGGTATTATTTTCATTAGTTCATACAGCGCTGCTCTGAATTTCACCAGCCCTGATGATCAGTTCCCCATTGCTGTTTTTTGTCAACTACAGTAATTTAGTATTCCTGACTGGCTTGAATTAAAAAAAAAAAAAAAATGCAGTTAAGTGCTACAAGCATTCCCCCCACAGTTCTGTCAATGGAATTCCTGTTAGCATAGCTGCACATACATTGATATGTCCCTTACAAAGCACTCTAATAATATATCTGATAAACATCTACTGAATACTCCATTGGGTTACAGGGGTTAGCAAGTAATAATTTTAACTGCTGCTGTAATATGGCCATAATGTACACTATGGCAGTTCTATTTGAAAAGCTTTTTCATCAGGCCTGCATTTTGTAAATAATCAAGGTGTCAAAGTCCTATAATCCTATAGTCCGATAGTCCTATCATCATTATCTTATATATGTTCCAATTCATAAAAAGGTTTGACTATTTTTTTTAGCTGAATGAGTGGTTGATGCTTTCTGTGGGATCTCTTATGCCCTTGTGATTTAACTTTCAGCTCAATTGCCTTTTACAAAGCAAGGAAATAGTACAAAAACATATTACTCTCAGATGTTCCTTTTACTGAAGGATACAGAGATTGGGCCCTCTACGCTGGAAGTCTTGATTGCTCAAGATTGCTGTGTCATTTTAAAAACCATAGAATCATCTTGGCCATCCATTTGGCAGCTGCCAAATCAAATTATTATATTTAAAAGGCTGAAGCAAGGAGATTCAATAAGGACCGCACTGGATGGGGAATGGGTGCAACAGAGAGACTGGGGCTGGAGTAAGTGGGGGAGGGGCCTCAGAGAAGGGGTGAGACAGCACGGGGCAAGGGTGTTCGATTTTGTGCAATTAGAAAGTTGGCAACCCTACTGCAAATCCTTAAATATGTGAGTAGTCCCTTACAATGCCTAATTATAGTTTTAAATCTAACAAGCCGTGTATCTTAATGCAAATAGAGGATGTATCTGTATATTTTGTTTGATTTCTGTTATATGTATTGTAGCTAGGTGCTACTGGATACTAAAAATTAGACCTTCCACTTTTCAGTGGCAAGTGATTTGGGGCCTGCTTTTCAGAAAGTGCTGAGCACTCACCCTTTTTATGTGGGTCAGGTGTGTCACCTGAAAACTGACACACACACAGTCACTACTCATTGAGAAAAACTAGGGCTACATTCCTTGAAAATATATAACATTAAATAGCATGGGTACATGTGTAAAAAAGTAGAGGCAAAATACAATAGTTACCTATTTTTACGTTTCAGATCACAATCTCTAAAGTGTACTGTACACAATATTAATTTACGAATTAGTTTAATTTATATTTTAAATTATCATTGACTTTAACAGTATTTGTACTTTAAAATGTGGCTCATGACATAGTTCGTAAAATCACAGAAAATATTCTTGTGGCTCTGAAATTGTATAAATTCTGCTTCATGAAAGGCTGTAATTTATCTTTCAGTAATCAAGTTAAAACTCCTAGTTATTCCAGGATTTCAGTACAATAGTTTACCATGCTCATTTCTCTAGAGATAAAAAGCAATAATTAAACACAAATTAGTATATTGTGTGAATACACAATACAATAGACCCATAAACTGGAAATGGAATGACTATGCCAAAAGAAACTCCAAACATACACATATTTGCAGCCAGCAGAGCAAACTAAGTTAAAATAATCAGAAAGGAAAGAGAAAACTTCAAAGTTTCAGGGTAAAGACAGTCCTGTGACCCTTCTGTGGACTACAGCCTCCCCAAAGAAATCACCACCATCTATGAATCAGCCAGTTTGTAGTGCTTCCCCCACAGCACCAGTAAAAGGGGTGGGAGAGTTGAACTGAGGTTAGTCCTTTTTTCACCCAGTTACAATAAGTCTTGTTGGCTGAGTTTGCAAAAAGTTTGCACTCAGCTCAACAGTATTTTGATATCTCTCTGTATGTAACAGTAATTTCTGAATGCCACATCCAATCAATTCCAATATTCCAAGGAATGTTCTAGTCTTCAGTGGTCAAAACCCTATTGATCTGGGGTGGAAATGGAACACCAAGAGAGGGAAAATGGGAGACAAATAGAGCCCTTGCCAGCACTTTAGTACAGCCACAGCCTCTAGCACCTCTGCAATTGTCTGCAGAACCAAGAACTGGTTGATGGCACCCATTAACACCTTCGTGCATAACTCCCTCCTCTCTGCTCAGCCACCCAATAGTTTAATATGCTGGACGTCTCTCCCAGATAGAAAGAATAAATCATGGTAGGAAAAGGAAATAGGGGGAGTGCCCACAACCTTTGGAATATGATGAGAGAGAATGGGGGACCCTGGTAACGGGATAGTGGGGAATGGAGCACAGGGAAGTCCCAATATGGGGGGAGGAGGAGATTGTGGGAACAACGCATAGTGGAAAGGAGAAAGGTAGGCATGCAAAGTCCCTTGCATGGGGAGGAGGGAAGGTGGGAACAGAGTGAAGGAGCTAATGAGGTTCTCACTGAGCTCTTTGCTGAGAGGAAGAATGGAGGACTCTGCCTTGTGGAGAGGGGAGTTGGAGGAATACAAAACCCCTACCGTGGCGGGAGGGGGGGAAATGAGGGATTCTAGAATGGGTGGATGGACAAATTTGGGGCACCCAGAACCACTGGTGAGGGGGAAAAGATTGGAGGAGTTTGGTATGGTGGGGAAGTGGGGATTAAGGGGGCATACAGATCCTGCTATGAGGGGAGGGGCATTGAGACACAGACAATATCTGGTGGGAGGGAGATTGGGGGACTCTAGTATGGTGGAGTGGGGAAGGAGGCAGAGTCCCTAGCATGGGGGGTGGGGGGAGGAGAAATGATAATGGAGAACAGACAGAGCCCCTGGCATGTGTGAATAAGGGGAAACAGGGGTACACACAGAGCTACTAGTATTGAGGAAGAAAGGATGACCCTGATGTGAGAGCAGAGCGAATAAGAACACAAAAATGGCCATACTGGGTCAGACCAATGGTCCATCTAGCCCAGTGGTTCTCAAACTTTTGTACTGGTGATCCCTTACACATAGCAATCCTCTGAGTGTGACCCCCCCCCAGTAAATTAAAAACACTTTTTTATATATTTAACACCATTATAAATGCTGGAAGTAAAACAGGGTTTGGGGTGGAGGCTGACAGCTTGCGACCCCCCTCCCCCCGCATGTAATAACCTCACAACCCCTTGAGGGCTCACAACCCCCAGTTTGAGAACCTCTGGTCTAGCCCAGTATCCTGTCTTCCTACAGTGGGCAGTGCCAGGTGCGTCAGAGGGAATGAACAAAACATGCAATCATTGAGTGACTCATCCCTTGTCATTCACTCCCAGCTTCTGACAGTAAGAGGTTAGGGTAACCCAGAAACTGGGGTTGTATCCCTGACCACCTTGGCTAAGAGCCATCGATGGACCTATCCTCCATAAAAACATCTAATTCTTTTTTGAACTCAGTTATACTTTTGGCCTTCACAACATCCCCAGGTTGACTGTGATTGTGTGAAGTAGTACTTCCTTATGTTTGTTTTAAGCCTGTTGCCTATTAATTTCATTGGGAGATCCCGGGTTCTTGTGTTATGAAGGAGTAAATAACACTTCCCTATTCACTTTTTCCCCCACCATTCATGACTACCTCTATCATATCCCCCTTTATTCATCTCTTTTCCAAGCTGAACAATCCCAGTCTTTTTAATCTCTCCTCATATGGAAACTGTTCCATACCCCTAACCATTTATGTTGCCCTTCACTTTACTTTTTCCTATTCTCTGATATATCTTTTCTGAGATGGGGAGACTAGAACTTTATGCAGTATTCCAGGTGTGGGCATACCATGGATTTATATAGAGGCATTTTGATATTTTCTATCTTGTTTTCTATCCCTTTCCTAATGGTTCCTAACATTCTGTTCACTTTTTTGACTGCCGTGCACAGCGAGCAGATGTTTTCAGAGAACTGTGCAGGATGACTCCAAGATCTCTTTTTTGAGCGGTAACATCTAATTTAAACTCCATCATTTTGTATGTATAGTTGTGATTATGTGCTCCAATGTGCATTATTTTGCATTTATCAACATTGAATTTCATCTATCATTTTACTGCCCAGTCACCCAGTTTTGTGAGATCCCCCTGTAACTCTTCACAGTCTGCTTTGGACTTACAAAATTACTGAATATAGTTATCTACAAATTTTGCCACTTCACTGTTTACCCCTTTTTCCAGATCATTTATGAATATGTTGAAAGGCACTGGTCCCAGTACAGATCCCTGGGACACACCACTACTTACCTCTCTCCATTCTGAGAGCCGATCACTTATTCCTACTCTTTGTTTCCTGTCTTTTAACCATATACTGATCCATAAGAGGATCTTCCCTTTTATCCCATGACTGCTGACTTTGCTTATGAGCCTTTGGTGAGGGACCTTGTCAAAGGCTTTCTGAAAATCTAAGTACACTGTATCCACTGGATCATCCTTGTCCATGTTTGTTGACCCCCTCAAAGAAGTCTAATAGATTGGTGAGGCATGACTTCCCTTTACAAAAGCCATGTTGACTCTTCCCCAACAACCTGTTTTCATCTAGGTGTCTGATATGTGTTCTTTATATAGTTTCAACCAATTTGCCTGGTACCAAAGTTACGCTTACTGGCTGTAATTGCCAGGATTGCCTCTAGAGCCCTTTTTTAAAAAATTGGTGTCACATTAATTATCCTCCAGTCATTTGGTACAGAAGCGGATTTAAATGATAGGTTACATACCACAGTTAGTAGTTCTGCAATTTCATATTTGAGTTCCTTTGGAACTCTTGGATGAATACCATGTGGTCCTGGTGATTTATTACTGTTTAATTTATCAATTTGTTCCAAAACCTCACCTATTGACACCTCAATCTGGGACAGTTCCTCAGATTTGTCACCTAAAAGACTGGCTCAGGTGTGGGAATCTCTCACATCCTCTGCAGTGAAAATAGGGCACAAAGACCCTACAAGGGAAGACATTGGGGGGAATTTCAGGAAGTCCCTGAAAGAGAAAGGAATGGGAGGATGGCCACAGAAAGCTCAGGGTGGGGGGGATGGGCAGATGGAGGAATGCAAGAAGCTTATGGAGTATGCAGTAAGCTCAACCTGCTCAAGCTATGAAGCATGTAACCTTGTAATAGGATGTCCTGCCTCTTTAAGGACTGGAGGGCTGGAGCCAGTCAGCCTTGTCCAAATAGCCCTAACAGCCTCACCTGGGATGGTCTGGAGTGTGAGCTTTAATTGGATGTGGAGGAGCTGATTCCCCTATAACGAGCAGCAGGAAGTAGCAGAGGGAGTGTGTATGATCCAGTGAGAAAGCCGATAGACAGCCGGTATGAAGCTGGGACAAGAGACTTCAGCAGAGGTCTGCCAAGGTAGGGAGTGGCTACTAGGAGCAAACAGACTCCATCAGGGAATGCTGAGGTATCAGATAGGATGTGAGAAGGCTTCAAAAGCATGGGAAAGCCTGGGAAACCTCCCTCCCACAGGAAAAAATGGGGAGAATGGACTTTATAGAGATTTGACAACTTATTTTAATAAATCCAGCCCCAAGGCTGAACTAGAGAAGAGTATGTTTTGGTAGTTTAATTGAGAGAGCCCTGAAAAGTGGGGAAACTGAGACAGGGCTGTTGCAGAATGAAATCAGTCCACGAGGGGGCACTCAGGATGTGGATGCCCAGTTCAGACACCCTGGTATAAAACAGTGTTAACAGCAACATTGACCCCTAGTAGGCTCTCAGAGTCTGAGCCCTCTGGAAAAAAAAAAAAAAGAGTTAAGGAGCTCTTACAGTCTTTCATATTAACACATACTGCCTTAAGAGTTCTTTAGAATCCACAAAATAGCTTCAAGTCATAAGCAGATTTTTAGGAATTCCATAATACAGTCTACAGTTAAAAAAGAAACAAATCTTTCATGGTCTTCCATGTGAGGAGCAGAATTAATGCAGGCATCCTCCAACTTGAAAACACACTGATGAAATGCATCTAGCAAGGCAATAAACACTTGTTGAAACCCTGAGCTCTGGGTCAATAAGGAAGGTCACAATACATTGTCTCAGAATGCAACTCACTCCCGTGCAAAGGGCAAGCACAAGACCTATGCAGCATTTAAACCTATTGTGAGAACTTAAATGGGACGGAAGTGGTGCATAGGCCTGGTACTGTCTGCCTTTGCAGTAGTGAAGTTCTCCTTCAGTGATTTAACTGATTTTTTTTTTTTAATTCCTGCTGACTGGAGATCCCCAAACCATTCCATGTAGAGCTGTATCTGCTCCCAGTGGACCTTCACTGTTGCTTCTCCCCACCTCAGAATTTTCATTTTCATTCGGAGACCAAGTTCTGAAAGCGGTCAGCAACCCCAGCATTTAACTGATAGATCCTGTATTAGTGATACTGATCCTGAAATACTAAAATGGGGACTTGCCTAAAATAAGGATTAATACCCCTGATACTTCACTGGACTACTTTTTCCTTTGTTGAAAACAAGACTGTCTTGAACAAAGGAAAAAGTCTTCAGCAAAGGAAAAAGTAAACCAGTGGTCCTGCAGGGATATTAATCCTTAAGACTGGAAGTGTCAAGAAAACTAAATACATTTTTAAAAAAAGCAATATGTGAAAACACCGATCAGACTAGGTAGGACTGAAGTCTTGGACAAACAAGCAGTGGATATGTCAGAAATATCTAAGAAAGCAACAAGAGTAAGTAAGATGATCAGAGAATAGAGAACCAAGAGAATCAAGTGAGGAGGCAGAATGTTCAGATATAGGGAACTGCAGAAAACAAGACACATTGCCAGATTTGTGGAATTTTATTCCTACAACACTAACATCAGAAAGCACAGTGTTCACATAGAGTGCCTGTTCCTGCTAACAAGAGTTAACAAAGTCAGTGGGGCAAGAGAAATTACCACTATCTGATTCTAGTGATTTAGAGAGAATTTTGAAGGCTGCACAAGACCAAATTGAAATTGTTTATAAAGCATCAAAGGCTTTATTTCTCTCGTAACTGAAACCTCTTCATGAGCTAGGAGAAACTCCTTCCTCCTACTTCAACAGGGCTTTGCTGCAGAAAAAGTGATAAGATACTAAAGTTATTTGCAAGTGAAAACAAGTTAAAAATATTCAAAGAACAAAAAATGAAGGGTATTAAAGGAAATAACACTTCTATATGAAGTTTTAATCTCTAATATCTTTCAGTTATAGTACAGAGAAAAATACCTCTATTTAGTTTCCTTTGTGATTTGGTAGCACATGGTTATATAGAGAGGATTACTACAGCTGAAAGGTCTGAAGCCTTTTTCTACAGTAAGCAGCAGCCACCACATTAGGACAACAGCAGCCATGAGCTAAGAAGCAGTCATATCCTCTCATTCCATCTAAATTATGGAGGGACAATCTTCACTCATTGTTATATTTGCTTTCCACAGCCAACTCTCTGTACAACTTTTCATGAGTGATGTGCCCGAATATTTGGGTGCCAATAGCTAAACTATATTGTTAAATTTATTCACCTAAATTTGGGTTATTGCTGATTATGTACTACTATATGCATTTTATGACTTAAAACAAACTCTGTATTGTGGATAATCTAAGCACTATACCCAGATGTATAGACACTCTTTTCTTAACCTGTGTACTATGTAATTTTTTTGTTTAACGTTAGCTTTAATAAATGTTTTATATCAGGCTGTTAAGGCACTCCACTCCTAGTAGTACCCACCATCACCAGATAAAGAAACAAATCTTAAGATGTTTAAAGAAAACTTCGTTTGATAATCTGTCTGGCAAGGAATCACTTATCAACAGTTGTGATTGCGAAATCTATACTTCATTGTTTTGCTTTTATAATCCCTACTTCTCTATTGTTTATCTGTATGGTCTCTGTCTGATTCTTTAATTGTTTGTCTGTTGAATAATTTTGCAAGATTTAAATCAACTAAGGTGGTGGGGTCTGAGTGGTTAAAGAATTGTTTTGTAATGGGCTAGGATTGGTGAAAAAACACTGTTTTGTAATATTTCAGTTTAAAATGATTGGTTAAGGTATAGCTAAGCAGGACCCAAGTTTAGCTATATAATCTGGGGTCCAAAAGGAAGTTCTTTGGAACCTAATTCCAGGACACCATCGAAGATCAGAGCTGCCAGACCTCAACGCTCTGGCCATCACACTGTGCAGAAACTGGAACCCCAGATGACCTGATCCTGACTGGCCAGCAGGAAAAGTTCATCTGCCTTATTGGGAGTGGTGAGCATTGTATGCTTAGTGGTGTATTCTGTTTTGGTAACTGTTAATAAAAGGAGGATAAGATATTACTGTGTAAGATTTTCACTGGTAAAAGACCCTGCAAGCCTGAAGAAGATTATGCCCTGAACCCTAGGAACTGGGTATGGGTAGGACTTTTTACCCAGAGGCCTAGAAACTAGGAAAGGGTGGGGGTACCTAAATTAACTGGGTTATGCCTTGAGCACATGGAAGGGTAAAGGTGGGGTGTCCTAGAGTGTGTGGGTAATATAGCGACCCTCTGCCAAAAAAAATGTTAATTAAAGAAAGCCATGTTAGGATATGAGATGTAATTCTTTGCAATCAAACAGATGCATGAGAGAGATCTATTTTCACATTGTTGATATATGGTACATAGCTGTACTTCTCAGAAGAGAATAGGCATCCAAGTTACAAAGCTCTCCATTACAAACATCTTGTTGTGTGTCAGTGATTTCTAGAATTTAATTTCAAAATGTAGTTATAACATATTTTAGTACATAACTGTTCACTTTCTCTACATTTGACTATTTTCTAAATGCTTTGCAGTACTGGAAATTTTTAAATTAAAAACTAAAAATAATTTAAAATAATAAATTTATTAATAATTTAATAAAATATAACTTAATAATTTAATAATAATTTAAGGTTTATAGCTAAAGTATTTAAACAAAGAAATCAGTTAATTATAAAATATCACAGTCCACATGGAAGCCTACTAGCTATTCTGAATACCAAGCTGGGTCAAGTCAGCTAGGCAGAATACAACACAAAAGGGGGAGAAAGTGAGGGAAGGGGAGAACAGAAAATGATAACTAGCCTCTTCAGTTATTTCAAATGTATGTTAGGTGTAGTACTTTGAGCAGTACAGTAAACAAAATTGAGTAAACTACAGCTTCTTGGATATCTAAGCCTTTCAGCAGAATCGTATTTTAAACCCTACATAGGGGAGAATCTTTTGAAATCAATCCTGGAATAAGAAATCTCTCTAAATTTGTTGTGAAATGAGTTCCCAGTTGATTGATCTCCTGCAGTAGAATTAGGGATTTGTTAAGGGGTTGATCACAAGCGATGGGACTGAAGCAACCTGGTGCCTAGAAGTGCAACAGGCTGTTTCTCTTGCCAAGGAAACCTATCCCCTGGTTGTCAAAATAGTGCCTGATTTGTATGGCCTTTCCACTAACAATCAGATTCTGCCATCCTTATACCCCTTGAGTTGCATCTTATTCCATAAGCAGTCTATTGGAATTCAATAGGACAACTTATAGAATAAGGTGCTATACAATAGGAGTAAGATTATTAGACTCTGGACCTTACTTTGGAGACTAGACTTGACATCAGTTTGGTAAATACTCAGAGCTGATGACAAGCTGAAAGACATTGCTACAATTTGAAGTGTTGACTATTAGCAGCAAATTCATGTTAATGTAGATTCAGACTTCAAGAGAAACAACAAAAACAGAGTTCAGGACTCAACTCAAACTCTAGGTATTCAACACAGTTTCTCATATTGCATGTGTGATCATGCTTTAAGTCATATGTAGGCAAAATAGGGTCCTTTAAATATATATTGTTGTCTGCCAAGTTGTCCTTAAAGAAATACTCAACATGAGTGTAACTTTGGCTTTAATTCCTTTAGGGGATTTTCAAGTGACAAAACAAATAAAACCCATTATATTGGCATCTTGTTACTTTCTCTACAGTTATGCAGAATCCACCCTGGTATTGCCTCCTATTTTTCAAAGTAGTTCTTAAGGAGTTTGTATCGTCTGAAACCTGTTGAGGATAGGGAAACTTCTGTCAAGCTACAACGTCTAATAACGATGGCCACTAAGTCAAGGTTGGTGAGAGAGTACTTGTCCTAATCTCTGGACTTGAACATTCTCTTGACAATTTTTCCCCTGTAGAGCTGCTTACTCATCCATGTAGTGAACTAGGACCCTGGAAACCTCCTCTGTTATAGCATCAGAGTCTCAAAGGCAAACCTAAAGGCCCAAATAACTTCCAACTTTTTCATGGACTGTTGCATCAGACTTCTCATCCTCTTCACTCAGGTAAGGAGGCAGAGAGCGCTTACCTCCTCAGCACTAAGTATGCTTTTAATCAGCCATGGTGGTTATGATAGGGAAAGGGGAGTATAAAGATCCTTTTAGAAGTCCTGTGTGCCCCAAGTCCTTTTCTGGGGAAAAAGTGAGTGGGAAGACAGAGGGCCAGTACCACATGTCCCAGCATACAAGACACTAGAAAGGCCTAAAGGAAGAGTAATGAACAGTGGCCAGAAAGTGGTATGCTTCAAGGAATTCAAGGTAGTGCAACCTTTCAGAATCCCACAAACATTTTTCACTTATCACCCTTTTTCTCTAGTAATGGGTGGAGGATACACAAACCTGGAACATGTGCTACTAAGAGGCCATGCAGATGGCCTGAAAGTGAATGCAGTCAAACCAAAACCTGGTCCTGGTACTCAAGTTCCAAAGGAAAAGTCAACTCCTGATCTGAGCAAAGAGGACTTCGGTGGATCACCTAGATCCTTGGAATGAGCTGGTGGCAGAAGAAAAGGAGCACGGAACAAGCCACACCATTGCCAGTAAAGAACTGTAAAGAACCTTCTCTCCTGGGAAAAGACAATGCCTTCATTTTATGCATAGAGGGAGAACCCAGGACTGTCCTACCATTTAACAGAAAGAGTGGGGCTTTGGAGTTAGGTTGCCCCAGGACAGGGTGCCAAACATTCAGCTAGTGGAAGGATCTACCTACCTGAAGGCAGAAGAGGAGAAGAAAAAACCTATAAGTCTGAGATTAGGGGGAAAGTAAAACAAAGAAACTATGGGCCAGATTCTGCCATCTTTGCACGGAGTAGTATCTTGTCACATCAAGTTCAATGCGGCTACTCTCAGAAAGAATTACTAAAGGTGACAGAATCAGGCCCTATAGTAGTTGAGCGTGAAAGTTTTAACCTGTATGTTCATGATAAACAAATAGAGCTGAAGTGACCATAAAGCCAGGGTCACATACCCAGCCTCCCCAGATTTTTGCCAGGGTTCACACCAGAATGTGGCCAGCAGCAGCAGCCTTTCAGCCCTGTGCAGGAGGGAAGGGATGGGAGCTGCTTCCAGCTGCGGTGGCAGGGGGAGGGGAGGGAAGAGAAGGGGAAGAGAGGATGACCTGCCTTGTGTCTTTACAGAGCTCATCTCTTCTCTTCCAGCCACACAGGGAGGAGAAGAGAGGTGGTATGCAGCCAGCACCGGCTGGAAACGGGACAGGGGTTGGGGCCCTGCTGGCTGAGAGCCGGGATGCAGCGGGGGCTCTGCTGACTAACCAGCAGGGGAGTGGGCAGTCCCATGCATCTTTGCCTTGCCACCAGTCTTGAACACTCACCCCCATCGTCGGCCACTCGATGACACCCCCGCCCCTCCCCCCGCTGGTGGGCAGGCAGCTGGTGAGCTGGGATCCAGCCAGAAGCAGGACCTGCCAGTACTGACGGGGGAGGGGGAGGGAGACAGAAATTACGGGACAATGTTGGAACACCTACAGGAGTGACTAAATACAGGATTGTCCCTTTAAAAACGGGACATCTGGTCACCCTATCTGGTAATGTACACATACACACACGGGAAGAGGTAAGCTGCTGCATTCAGCCTTTGGAATTCCCTGACTTCAGTGCTTAACTGAAAAAATTTTCAAGTCCTAGAAATTTAGTTTTTTGCCTTTATTTTTCTAGTAACTTAGGTTAGTTTTGTTTCCCTTTAAAAGATGGAGAAAGCTCAAAAGAAGCAGCTTCATTCTCCAAACTTCACAATCATTTACAAACTTCCAGAGAGTTTTGAAATAGTGCATGTAAAGTCCATAATGTGGAATCATTTTGGTAGACATCACCAGAATGACGCCATCCTTGACTGAGGCCTCTTCATTAATGATTAACATTGCCTTACTAAGAGTGGTTTCAAATAGACCATTTTCCTCTGGAGTCAAATGTAATACTTTGTGCTTACCTCAAAGCACCTTACACATGAGACAAATTTGACATCTAAAGTTAGGTAACTAAATCCACAGTTAAGTACCTGAATAAGTGAAGTCATACCCAGAGATGTGGAGAACCCAGCAGTTCCCACTGAAGTCAATGGATCTGTGTACATTACACTTTTTTCTGTGCCATAAGGAAGTGTCTTTAGCAAAAAGAACACTAGTGTAGGCAGGGGTCCAGTGGCTGCTAGCATTTTAAAGTCACAGTATTGTCTAGACCTGCACCGAACAGAATGCTTAAAAGGCCAGTGAGGGGAGGTGCTGGTGTATACTAGTATTGCTGTCACTGGTAGAGTTGCACCAGTGCAATAGTAGGAAATTTTGAGGAAAGCACTAGGATAAACACAGCCTCACCCCTATGCCCTCCCACTCACATTGCAGATACAAATACAAATCATTTGAACATTGCCCAGCACAATGGGACGCTGGTCCATGACTAAGGCTCCTAGGTACTATGGTAATACTAATAAATGCTGAAATCTAGAAATGTTTATTGTAAAGCAAAGGTTTACATTTTATTTTTAAAAAGTGTTATATTGTTGAAAAACCAAAGGGGAAAATTTCCTGTGAATTAGCACCAGAAGGACTAACTTTGCCAAGGCAACACATTTTTTGAGTCTATATTGTCTTTGTAACAATGCAGGATATAAAAGTGACAGATCTTGTTCAGAGCAAGTGGAATCACAGTGGTGGGAGGAATACTTGTGCATCAATGGACGCCTTGTCCATGGGTGCGAGGTATGCTAAGGGGATGAAACATAGAATGCTCTGTTGTAGTTAGACCTTTAGTGCCTCATTTATCCAATCTGTAAGATGGGGGCAATTATATTTGGTCAACACAGAGGGATGGTGTAGGGCTTCCCTCAATAAAGGCTGTGAAGTGCAGAGGGTTATTAGGCCCAGTCAATAGAAGAAATGCAATAGAATTCAAGCCCTCTTGTTTCTCAGAACTTTGCATACTCTCCTAGGCAAAGGGGGCATTTTGTTAAGGAAAGCAGCTGGGGTAGGATTGTCCCTGTACCAGTTTCTGGTATTCCTGAAATGCTGTTTCGGGGACATTCTATTAATTTAAATCTGTTAATCTAAATACTTTAAACAAACCAAATCAAATTACTCTTCCCCCCCCCACCTTAGAATAGGTTAGTTCCCATGCTGTTGGATGGACAGTATATAGGCCACTGAACATGTTATGCACCTCCATAATATTCTATCCTGAGCCAAGGAGCAGAATGCTTGAGAGGGACAGGGGTCTGATGCCATCCAGCCATCGTGTTTTAGGTCTTCTGGAGGATCTTTTCAGTCCTGCTTTCATTGGGCCAAAGTCAAAGATCTTGCAGAGAAATTGGTAGGCATTCAGTGCAGAGGGCCATACCACCTTAGAGAGAGTGTTGGGTGAAAACTGGAGAGAGTGAGACTTGTTAGAAAATGGATCTCTTCATGTGACTTAAATTCAAACCATTTGAAGTTTTCAATAAAGAAAGATCAGCAATTAAGGAAAAGGCAAGCTCTGCACAAGGTTTTGAAGCAGCCTGCCAAAATTCAGCTCATTCTTATTCCTAAGATATTTAATAATTCAGGCAGTACACTGGAGTCAAAACGCCCATTTAGTGTTTCTGCATTTAAATGAAGCATTAGTCAGTGTTTTTTTAATCATGTTGCTTAGCTTTTAAACGGTCATTGCCCTTTTCCATTCAACACTCCCACTGGAGAGGGAGAATACTACTTACACTTCTGTTCAAAGCAAAGAAGTTTATAATATTGCCTTGACCTCTTGCAAAAATTTCAGAAATCCTATTTTAAATTTCATACATATACTTTTTTTTTTTTTTTAAAAACTGCCTTCTTTTTCTTCAAAGCTTGGCCTTCTGAAGATGATCTGAATAATTCTATTCTACTAAATTTCTCCATTTAAGATTTTGCCTCAGGTCCTCTAACTCCCAGAGGTTAGAGGTGGGCCATTACTTTCTAAGGCACAGTAAGATGTGGGTCCTGCTGCAGAATGTACTTTGTTCTGCTGAAAGCACTTAACATGGTATACATTTAAAAGCAGATAAGTTTTCAAATAAAGATAATGGTTAAGATTGTTATAATTTGATGAGTCAATAAGTTCAATTCTCCCCTCTACAAGTTACTGTGACATAGGTAAGTGAAAACTCCAGGATTTAAACCTGTAGTATTTCCTTCCTTCCTCCTGCCCTCCCTCCAAACAGGAGACCAGGAATCTCATCTCCTGAAGCCTAAGAATCTTGGGATTCTTAGACAAGGAGCATCATCTATATAGCCCCTGGCCTCTGCACTCACCTAACCACTAGGCAAACTGTTTTCTGCTGTAGTTCTGCTGCCAGGGTCTCCCCCAAAAGTGACTGCTCCTCTCATAATCTTCCTCAAAAT
Source organism: Natator depressus (assembly GCF_965152275.1). Classification (NCBI taxonomy): domain Eukaryota; kingdom Metazoa; phylum Chordata; order Testudines; family Cheloniidae; genus Natator; species Natator depressus. The sequence continues at coordinate 203,466,770 of NC_134234.1, read as the reverse complement.
AGGGGGAGAATTCTAGTGTAGAGGAAGAGCCAGCAGTATGTCTTGTATGGTCTTCTCCCATGGGTTTGAAGAAGTGGGGGAAATCCAGCATTGGTCTGCCAGCCCCTCCCACCACACAGACACACTGTACCTAGTTCCTTGCCAGAAGGACTGGAACCCTGTGTAGAAAGGGGGAAGACCTGCCACAGGGGCTCCAGTCTTCTCCCACCCTACTGCACAGCCTGGATCTGGAGTGAAAAGGAGCATGGGGATCAATGTAAGCATCAAAGCTATTTGGGGTTGAATTATAGGAGGAGTTAATAGTGATGCCTAGATTTAGGTTTCCTAATGCCTTCCTCTGTGAAAGATTCTTGCCATTTTGAGGGATCTGGGGCTGGCATCAGCACCAGCAATGAAGGTGTACCAGCTCTGGATGTGGAATTGACATTGGTGATGAAATCCGTGCCAAAGAAAGGCCCACTATTGGAATGTGTATCTGTTACTGTCACTGAGGTTGGTGCTGAGGTAATAGGGGGAGCTCATCTCATGGCTTCCAAGAGGGCCTATAGAGAGTCCTATATGTAGGGCCACATAAGCAGCTGCAGCAGACCCTGCAAAATGTCCTTCCATCAAGTGTGAATCTGAGGAAAGGGAAGAAGCCTAGTGTCCTGATGTTGATTCAGGGACCCTTCCAAATCCATTACCAAAAGGTGTTGAAGGCTGTCCGAAAGGACCTGGAATTGAAACAGGAAATGTAGTTGCAAGCACACAGTCAGGAATTAGAAAAGCAGGTAGCAGAGTGGTCAGCAGCCTCAACGATCATCCTCCACTTAGAAACAGAGCTTGAAGGCAAACAGGAATCCAAACTTGTGATGTGACCAGGCTGATTGGTGCTGAGTCCAACACCAGAGGTGTGTGGAGAAGAGAGGACAACTATGATGTCTGAGGGGCCCCTAAACATTCCTGTCTTGCACAGTAAGAAGTATTTGAGCAGTGGCACTTCCACTTTCTTTATACCCCTTTTATGGGAAATTGTGCTTCCTTTCTCCTCCTTTAATCTAAGGTGGCAGACTGGATTTGAGGTGCAGCGATGCCAGAGGACACTTCTGGTGTAAGCACTGGAGCCAGCAAAGAGTGGGCACCAGGGTGAAAATCTCCTGAGCTGGCATCAAAGCTATTAGACAGTGCTGGCTTAGTGATTGGTATTGATTTCACTGTAGCAGATTTGATGGATACTGGTGGTGCCAGCTGAGAGGTTCACTCCCAATGTGGTACCAGGAGATCCCAGTCTTGACTCTGATAGACGGTGGCACTGAGGCTCAAAGGGAGAGGTGCTTCTTGGATTCTGCGGAAGACTACCTCAACATGGAGGCAAATCTTAATACTGGAAACAGGCCTGGCAGAACATCAAGTCTCTTTCTCTCTCCTAGGCTGGAGAGTAAAGATGTGGCATGCTGCATAACATGTACCAGAGTGGGGCTCATCCAGAAAGAGAAGGCACCAAACATGGTATTATTGCCATGCAAGAGAGTCATCTCTTGAAGCCCTTAGGGGTTTATTTAAAAGAGAGACTAAGTAAAGGTGTAGTCCTGAGGACACAACAGGTCACGTTCTGTTTACTCTCTGCAGCATTAGCAAAGGAACTGAGGCGGTTGAGGGGGATAAGAGTAGGGCAATGGATCTCCCTCCCACAAGAATACTCGGGCACTCCCCAACACAAGCATCCCAACACAACTTTTCAAGGTAGCTCCACAGCTATATACCAAGGGCACCAAATCCCACAAATGAGAATACAGACATCCCCAAAGAACAACACCTGCTTCCCTAGTTAAGTTGTTCCAATGTTTAATTACCCTCTCTATTAAAAATTTGTGCTTCTTTCTAGTCTGAAGTTGCCGAGCTTCACTTAGAGAATACCTTGTTTGGGAAATACCTACATTTGAAGAGGTCCCAAACACAAGGTACTTTCTACTAGATCTGTATTTTGAGTTTATAGCTGCATTTCTCAAAGTGTAGGACATGTGATTGTTCTCCCATAGCTCAGCTTTCATGAGAAAATGAAGTTAGTCCCTAACTGTTTTGGCTTCAAAGACAACCTTCATATACAAAGTGAGTATAACCAATGTAGTCATGTCCGCTTGAGCCTGCAGAGAGACAGAAACAACAGTTCTGAGATGAGTACTGTCCCATTCGTTTCAGAGGGTGCTAACTCAGGTACTACCAATAGTACTTGTCAGTGCTATCTTTCACTGTTCGTAAATGACACCTCCTCTCCTTTCCTACATACTGTAATGAAGACTGTGTTTTCCAAAGTCTGGGGCATGTCCCCTGGGGAGGGCATGAAGAACTAGTTGGGAAGAGAGGAATTGGTGGAGAGGAAGATGGGAAGGCGTTAGTGCCTGTGATATACAGGAGGTCAGACTAGATGATCTGATGGTCCCTTCTGGCCTTAAATTCTATGACTATGACATGGGGAGGTGTGATTGGTTTCATTTCCTGAAGGGGAGGGCTCAAGTTTCAGAAAAGTTTGGGAAACACTGTTTTTAATCAAACCACAGGATTTGATATGATCAAATACAATAATATGGCCCAAATATGGTACCAGTCCCTGGCAAATATGGTACTGGTCCCTGGCACACTGGAAAAAAAATTTGCCGGTCCACCACAGATAGTTTGAGAAGCACTGTTCTAGAAGACATGCTTTACCCAAGACACCAGTTATGTCTTAGTTAAACAGAAGTTATTGGCTTGAGTACAGCTTTCACTGTGTGAAATTTAATGACCTGAGACATACGGGTCAGACTGGATGACCTAATAGTCCCTTCTGGGCTTAAACACTCAGATTCTACAAATTGTCACTTTTCAGTGCTTAACTTTGCAATGATGAAAGCTGCACTAATGTAGAGTTTTTTTAAAAAATGTTAACTTTAAAGTTCATATTTTATCCTTGTGGATACGTTTACCTTCTAACCTTGATGTACAGCATATAGTGTATAGGATTACACTAGATTGACAAAATAATAATAAAAAATTCCAAAAATGTGGATCAAGTATTTGGTTTTAAATTAAAAAATAAAACTTGAGCTATTTAAGGGGATTCAACCAATAACCAGACTACACGATGCAAATGAAAGGAGAGGAAACATGAAGAGTGATAACCACCCAATGATGAGTTTTTCACAGAGCAACAGAGGTGGGGAGGGAAGGAAAGCACTCATTAAGAGAAAGATGAAGTACTCAAAAGGGGAGAGGATGCAGAGTCACACCAGTCATGATTGTTTTGAGAAGCTACCATTTTATTAATAAAATAGATCTGACAAAATTAGCTAAATAGAATCATATAACAAGCAATATGTTGGTAAGCAGAAAAACATTTGACTCAGTGATATGACATTCAGGTAATGTCTTTCTAAAGAGCATCTGCCTCAGCCACTTGCTGTGATTTTTCAAAATAAAGAGCACTTTGCACCTCTGGCTTTCACAAAGCAGTCAACATACTGTCAAAAATAAAGAGCAAATCACTGCATGGCTTATCCCTCTGTTTTTATCATCACTGTCCATGTAACGGCAGGAGCAGAGAACTAATTGATGCATATACCATGCTGGCCCTCTGTGAACCTGTTTGTATGTAACTCAAGAATGAGAAGACAGTTAAACACTCTCTCAAAGTGGCTTGCAAAATGCCTGCTCCTTTTGGTCACTCAGAAACTTCCAGTGGAATTCTTCAGAAACTGCTGAAGTAACACGTTTGACCCAGGCTTAAATTTAAGGAAAAGCTACGGAATACAAATTATCTTGTAGTGTTTGGAGCATGTATATTTTGAGAGCAGTTAAAGCAAAGTACAAAAATGGGATCTTACTGTAATTTACCTTGCAGAAGGGAAGATTTTAAGAATGTTTGTATTTAATTATCTATTTAACAAATTCAAAATAATAATGGCCCCAATACCTCCCATAAGCATCCCAATGGGAAAACCAAACTAGCCACAGCTCAGAGTCTGTTTAAAACTAAAAAGGAAACTAAAAAACAGATTACTGAAGCAAGAATAGTTCTTGTGAAGACAACAGCAAGAAAATGATCCTGAAACAGATATTCACCCTACAGATTCTCTCCTGAAATGAGAATTTGACAAAGCTAAATTTTAAATGTGGAAATACTGGCAAAACAACTGCCATTCTCAGGCCCAGGCAAAAGGTTCTGCAAGCGTATGGACTTCTTACTGGATTTTGCAGCCTTTAGTGGAGAACAGACATGTTAGTAAAACCGAGATTAGTTAAATAATCCCCCCCAACCAATTTTTTGAAACATTATATTTGTAACTGTGTCCCCCGCCCCCATCCTTGCCTGGCTGTTTATTTCATCCTCCTGTTATGTCATGTCTTTTAGACTGCAAAGTATAATAAATGACAGTCCCCGCCCAAAAGACATTTGTATGAACTGCACTTAGGTGTTGCCTTTAGGCACTCCGCGAATATAAATGTTAAAGAATAAGGCTTCTTTACCGCACTACCAGGAACCTAAAAGTGTGTATAAATGTAAATGCAATTTATATCCACTTTAAGGTCCTCCAGCTTTTAAATTCAAAACACAGCAATGAAACAAATATATTAAAAAAAAGCACCCTAACACCTAAAGCTTAAATGTAGTGAGGTGGCAGCACAGGAACGATCACTGACTCAGTGAGGTTGTGAGACTGTCTGCTACCCAGTCAGAAGGAACTGAAGCTATCAGTATGCCATGCCCCCCTTTTATAGTCCTGCCCTCTGAATGTTCATACCCACTAGCGGGAGAGGCACGGGGCATGAGAGCACTCCAAAAGGTATAGCTACTACATGGTCCCACTGCTCCAACCTGCACCATCAGCACATCTCTAGAGTAGGAATGTGAAGAGGCTACTCAAATGGAGTTAAAAATAAGATGTAGAGAGACTTATACTGTACCCTTTGAAAGGTGGTAGAGTTCCCACTGCTGCAAACTCTCCCCCTCTAGAACTTCTGGTTGGAGACTGTCCACTCCGTGCTCCCTACAATGCCACTCACAATTTAAAGCCACAATGGGCCCTTTAAGTTTTCTTAATCTTCAGATAAGTGAATTTAACAAAGCAGTTAAATCCTAACTCACAAATTATGAATTTTAAGTGCAGACCAAAAAGCACTAAGACACACACACACATACACACTACAGGTAAGTATATCAGTTACAAAACATATGCAAGTACATATGTTCACATTTTGCGAAAGGAATTACTAGAGACAATGTGAGTAGGTAGGGGTCTCTTCCAACTTGCTCCAAAACAAACAATTTCCAGCACATAGTGTCAAGTCAAAACCTTACCCTGTTCTGGGGTTTAGTTTTATCAACAAAAAGTTAAAGTCCATGCTCAACCCTTCTTTTCCAGCTGCTCCTAGGGTTCCTGTCTCAGGACTGCTCAACCTATAAGCTAGCTCATTCCTCCCCAGAACCCTGTTCCCATATTCCTGAAGTCAGCAGAACCCTTTAACCTTTTCCCAATAGAATCAATAGGGCTACCAGCTGTCCAGTTTTTACTGGACACATCCTTCTGCTCCTATGGCCAAAAGCCGCAGTCCCTCGTGCTGGCCACTAGAGGTCACTGTGGTTTCCAACCAGGAAGGATACTCTGATAGGAGGAGAGCATGGCAGTGAAAACAACTCCTGAAGAAGAGCTCTGGATAAGCTGGAAAGCTTGTCTCTCTGACCAATGGAAGTTGGTCCAATAAAAGATATTATCTTACACACCTTATCTCAGTGAAAGCAACCGGTAGAGACAGAAGGAAGAGGAATGTGGGGCTGAGAAGAGGAGATAGAGAAGGGGGATCAAAATGGGGGACACAGAAAGGGAGCAAAGAATAGGGCAGGGTCTGAAAAATCAACAGAATTAGGAACGGGCTGAAAAGGGATATGGGAGACTACTAGGGGAGGAGTACACTTGGTGGTAGTCTGCATAGGAACCATCACTCAAAGAACTCAGGAGTTTACACCAGTCAAATTAAATACAGCACTTCCACCTTCAGCAACCCCTAGTTTCCCACTGCCATCCAACACAACCTTCTCTGGCTAAGAATTATCCCACTACCTTAAGTGGAAAAGATCTGGGCTGAGGTTTTGAAGGTCCTGCATTGAAAATCTGCTGATGACCCATAGGGAAAAAATATGTAATTATGTCATTAAAGACTATCATCTTAATGCACAAAGGGGCAGAATTAAGGCTGCCTGGGTAACCTTAATTATGGCATTTCCTAACTTCTAAACACAACTTTGCAACTGTAATGCTCTTTAAGTATAGTTGTTTGTTTGTTTTTTAAGTACTGTACGTCATCTATCTATAGGACCCATTCTAAACATACCGGGTCAGGGATGGGGAGTAGATACCTCAGAACATTGCTATTGTGCTAATGGACTGTTCACTTGTAGGTCACCTGTTTAACTAACAAACTGTTATGATCATGATAGATTATATACAGGTCATCTACCATAAGGTGAGGTAATTTTCCAATAAGAACTCTCTCATACCATTGACTCATTACAACCAAGAGAATAGCAACATACTTCTAGAGGAAGGATTATTAATCAATAGTTTTACCTCTGATGTCACAATGGTCCCAGTAAAGAGTATGGTGAGTTGTATACCTACACCTGTCAATTTGCAGTCATTAATAACTTGATTACAAATCTAATTTTTTTACATATAGCCTATGTACAAGATTTAATTGAGATAACTGTGTGCAAAGTTTAAAAAGTCTGTGTTGTCTCATTATTGAGATCATTTGGGACAAAATCGGTCTTACATAAGGTGCCATATTTCTTCAAGGACCAAATTAATTTTGTGCATAAACTGATTATATACACTTGTAACTTACAAGAAAATTCATTTTTTACTCAGTAAGTTTGGAGTAAATATGGTGTACTCCTCATCCATCGAGTTCAACAGAGCTACTCTGAACCTGTAGGTCAAAAAACAGCAACAATGGGTATGGGTGCTACAGAACACTATGGGAGAGACAGAGATCCAGAACAGAATCTGAAGAGAGTTTGCGAACAAATTTTGCAGGGAACTCCTTTCAAGGCAACCAAGCAAAAACTGATAGGAGAGTTCTGGGGGCTCAAGTAACAGCAATTGGTAGCTCACAACTACCTATTATCAGAGAAGGAGCCTCTGGCACTAACCACCACTGCCTTAGAGTGTTCAAAAATCTCAAACAACTTTGAGCTATTGGAGTTTGACCTGCCTTGCAGTGGGGGCATGAGTGAGAGTTATGTCACGATAGCATCTTTAAATAACCTGCCCCCCCCCCCGCTTTTTTTTTTTTTTTAAAAAAGGTCTTTCTGACCAGGTAGGTTTTTAAAAATTCTCGTAGCTGTAAATAGTTATTTGATCTTTGAAATTACTAAACAAATTGCAGAGAGACAAGGTGGGTGAGGTAATATCTTTTATTGGACCAATGTCTGTTGGTGAAAGACAGAGACAACAAATTGCACTCATTGGTAACTTCACTGTATGAATATGAAGCTTTGGTAAGCTGCCCAGCCAGCAGCTAACCAGTGTAACTCATGTACAAATTACTTTTTATGATGCATTAGATGTCAGCAGATTTTCAGACTAAAAATAGAGCAGTCAAAGCCATTGGTTATTTTTTCATGAAAGTGGATTAGAACTCATTCTGCACATTACTCATGCAACTGGAACACACTGCAGTATTTTGTGTTTTCAAAATTACTGCTTTTCTCCTCTAAAATGTAGGAAATTAATTAAACATGACATATTATGAAGATCACTGCACATAAATTCATATCTTTCTAAACCAGAAGCAGCACTAATTGCTCAAAGAATCTTAAGCACTGAAGATCAGCTGTAAAACACAAACAGAATGCAATAACCAATTATTTGCTATCACATACTCTGAGCATCAAACATTATTTAAACAGAGAAACAAAACATGTTCTAGTGCTGTAGTTCTGAAACTGGTCTCAGAACTGGCTGGTCATATATTGTCTCGTTTTCAACTAGTTGTATTTTAGAAAAAAATTAAAATACAGTAAATACTTTCCTAATGTAACTTTTTATGTAAGCCATTGTAGCAGTTCCCATGAGGATGTTACTTGCTTGCAAATGGGAAGGGAAGTTGTTCATGTGATTTATGGCTACGAAGTTCTGAGCAACTGTGAGAGACATTTTATACAAATTAAATAATTTGTATGTTATAAACCTCAACTTTATGGTTAAGATATACCACTAAAGGCAGTTACAAGGGTAGGGCATGGAACTGCACAAAATTTGCCAACTGTGGCTGGAAGGCACAAATGTGTGCTGGGTACATGGGAGACTGTATAGGGTAGATGGAGGCTGCAGATTGTCTGAGGGGTAGCTAGCAGGGGTTAGCAGGGTGGGTGGGTGCAGAGGCAGCTGGGGGTGTTGGATGGATCAATGCCGAGGGAGGCATGAGGTGGGTGTTTGCTGGTTGCCAGGAGCGGCTGGGGAGTAGATACTGAGGTGGGGAAAATGCTGAGATGTGTGGAAATGGAAACATCTGGGTCTGCTGAGTTGCATGAGGAGTGGGAAATATGGAGGTGCTGAGGTTGGGTGAGTTCTGGGGTACCTGGAGCTGTGGACTGGAGGAGAGCCAGCTGCAGCGTGCTGGGAGCCATTTGGGAAGCCTGAGGCCTCACCTTGTGGTGTTGATGCCCCAGCAACCTCCTGCTGCTCCTTCCTGGGACCCAGCAGGGGAGCAGCAGGAAGCCTGATGCCTCAACAGTTCTGGGCAGCCAAAGGCAGAACTGCAGACAAATGCCTGCTGCCTTCCCACAGCTTAGCTGAACATATGAGAATTCAGATGAGCTGCAGTAATGTTTGACAGGGCTTCAAGAGATGTGAAACTTGGTAGCCCTGAATGACAGTGTGGCAGGGGAGGTTTCCCATGCAATTGCAACTAGGAAGGAGATGGGAAAATGGGAGAAAGGTATCCATGAAACAATCTCTCTATTAAATTGTGGTCCACTCTAAGAACAAGTCTGAGAACCCTGAGTTTAGAAGCAGGCTATTTGGGAGGTGCAGGGGTACATAAGGCAACAGAAGTGGTGGCATCAGTGCAGAAAGACCACACCTCCACAAAGACTGCTGTGGTGGTGGGTGGTAAATGGAAGACCAAGCTCCCCCAACCCCTCCACTCTGCAGGATGGAAGAATGAAAAGGAAACGGCAAATGAGAATGTGGGATTTTCCTAGTCCCTGTGCAAGAAACAGCAATGCAGGGGAGCATTTGGTCTTTAGTTTGGAGGCTGCTCAGGCCCAAGCAGCACCAATGCAGTTGAATTTTCAGAGAGAGGAAGAAGAGATACTATAGGAAGATGCTGGAATTGAGAGGTTTTGAAAACATAGGTTTCTCACTTTTGGAAAAATAATATGGAAGACAATTGATCTCCACAGGATTGCCAGTTTTGGTTGGACGTATTCCTGGAGGTATCATCACATGACATAATCTTTAATTAAATATTAATCTTAATTCCTGGAGACTCCAGGACAACCTGGAGGATTGGCAACATTCTTAAAACAAAACTAGAGAGCTGAATCTGCCAAGGGCCTCAACTAAGGCTTCTGTTCTCTAATATGCAATTTCTTTGATCTTTTATAATCCTAGTAATTTTACAATATCCTCTGTAAACCCATTAAAATGGGCAAATACTGTCATCCTACCTGTCCCTTTCAAGGTAGCATAGATACCATGTTTTTCTGTTGTGTGTGTTTTAAATAACTGAAATCAAGCCAAAGGACATTTTTCAAAAATCAGAATTGTCCTACAATTTTCCAGATAGGTGGCAATCCTAGACAGCTCTCCCCCAGAAAACCTTTGAAAAGTAAATGCAATCTGGAACTATTGAGATGCCAGAATTATTCTCCTTCCCTTTTCTTTGCTACATTCAGTTTTCTCAGTTTTCCTACCTTAGGCAATGCCTGAAATAACACACAGTGATGCAGATTTGTGCAAAGAAATTTTTAAAACATCTGACATTTGAGGAATGTACATAATGAATCAGTTTATCCTGGGACTTTATATAGCATCCATCAGTTTAGTTCTTGTGTGTTAAAGAAGTGCCTGAATATGCCCCAGTGCTATTCAAAACCTGCATTTGATAACAATTTGCACTCGTTGCACCTTCCATCCAAGGAACTTAACATGTTTTACAAATGCTAAAGAATGTAGCCCCAAATCTTGTAAACTATTTATCCCCATTTTACAGATGAGGAAACTAAGGGTATGCCCACACTTTGAGCTGGAGGTGTAATTTCCGTTAGAGGAGAATACCCACTTTAGGTCTATTTGAGCTAGTATAGTATAAACAGAAGTGGCTCTGATTACATAAGCAGCGGGAGGGATTAGCCCTGTCCAAATATGATCCCGTGAGACACATCCATTTTTATTGCATTATCTCAAATCCGAGCTAGTACAGGTATGTCTCCTTGAGCTGAAAATTACACTTCCAGCTTGAAATGTAGACATACTAAGGCATAGATAGTGTACATGACTTGTTCAAGGACACACAAGAAGAGCCTGACTCATCACACCATTACACTATTTTTACAGTAGTGCAGTGGAACTGTACCAGTGTAAAACTAGTGCAACAGCATGAAGAATTAAATCTCAAGGCTATAATACTGACAGAATCAAACCTCCTAGGTTTCAACATCTAGTCCTGTACTTCAGCTACTTGACCCTCCTGCCTTCCTTCCCTGAAATACAGACTTTGGGAGGCAGCATGTCCTAGCAGATAGAACATTGGACCAGGAAATCTGGTTCTATTCCCGGCTCTGCCACTTGCTCAAGGTCACTCAGCAGGCCAGTCACTTGACCTCTCTATGCCTCAGTTTCCCCATCTATAAAATGGGGATAATGATGATACTGACCTCTTTGTAAAATGCCTTGAGACCTACGGATGAAAAAAACTGCTATACAAGAGCAAGGTACTACTATTAATTCTCTACTGCGTTGCGCTTTGCTCACATGTAAATGAAAAATACAAAGTCTAAAGAACGAACTCTGAACGCTATTGCTTTATCCTCTCTTTGCAAGAGTGTAAATGACTACAGAAGATGTAAGGGAAGGTAGTAAAAACAGAAGGTCCTCCATTATATAGTGCTATGCATATAGACATTGGTGGAAAGAGAAGCCTTTATTGCTACCAATTATTTCTACAAATCCCTGAAGCCAGAATCTACTTCATGTCTACAATGGACAGGAAATGCAGTTTCTGTTTAAATATATTTTCTCCTATTTTGCTTCATACTTAAAGTAACAATACTCCAGCTTACTAAGAATGACTTGGATATGCAGGGATAACCTGGTGTCCCATCTGATTACACAGAAACCCATGTTTTCCTCTATTTTCAATATAATTGATAACCATCTTATAGCCCACCTGTTATATAAAATGGGGCTGTCTGAGATTGACCCCTCTAGATTAGAGCATGCACAAGTCAAGAAAAAAATACATTTTCTGATACACTGACAGCCTTCTACCTTCCATTAAAAAAAATGAAAATCTCAGAGCAATATTCTCTCTTATGGCAATGAATCATATGACTTGCTTCTTTCCTGAATTTACCTTTGTTTAATATGACTGTAGGCATTTTATACTAAAAACACACATTTGCCATGGGACAAATCAGTGGCAAAGGTCTTGGAAGAGAATCAAAGCAAATGAGACAAGAGAGCATGAAGGTGTATTAATATAGGTGTGGAAGTATAACATTGTATAAGTATAACGTTGTATAAGGGGACATGCTGGATACATTGTATATGAGAGGGCATGCCAAAACATGTTACAAAGTATCTGAGGGAGCACACGTAGGGACGGTTAGCTTTTGAATGGAGAAGCAATTAAGATAGAGCCAGCACGTCTAAGAAGCAGGCATCAGAATGGAAGGTGTGAAGGGCAATTAGTTAAGTTAACTGGAAGCTGTTAAAGGAGATTGTTAAGGGTGGCAGGTAATTGAAGATACGTGACTGGTCTCAGGGATCTCGAAGGGTGGTGACTAAAATCTTTTTCTTCTTTTGTCTGTAACTTCTCTGTAACTTGTTCTCCAAAAAACTGTATAAATTAAAAGACAAGCCCCACTCGGGGGGCTCACTTCTAAATGTATTAGCAGAGCAGCTTTGCTAATAAAAAAGAGTGGTCTGATAAATTGTGAGTCTGAGTCAAACTTTGACATAGGACAGGACTACCTCAGATACACAGAATCCCAAGTGGTTGTGGTGACCAGAAGGACTCCCCCTCCTGGCTCTGGGTGCAAAGATTGAAACAGTTTCTTTTTGATCCAGACGACTAAATTACCAATGCTTTTATCACCTCTAGGCCAGACTGATAGAGTATAGTCAACAAGACAAGGCTACACTTGAAGACTACTTGAAAATTACAGCCCAGTCACTTAGCCACTGGTAGTATAACTGGCTTATTTTCTTCTGGATGCAATTCTTTAAAGCCCTGTGTGGTTTGAGTCCTAGCCACCTGACGGAATTCTAATGGGACTTCACCTGTAAGAATTCATTTATGTAGCGGGTTCAACAGTTGGGCCCTCTGAGTACTGTTGCAACAGTTGACTTGTGTAAGTGCTTTCAGATACACTCAAATGAAAGTACCCTAAAAGGTGGAGCATGCAGTCTCACCCCACATGATTATGTCAACCCTGCAAATAAAAGGTGTGTTTTAACCTTGGTTAGCTAACTTGGTTTAAAATAGTAGAAAAGACACAGCAGTTCTACTTTTAACTCTGATTAGCAGTCAGAGTTCAATCCCTAGCTACCCTACAGATTTAATTCATGCTGTCTACCAGAGTTCCCATATCGTCACTGCTGTTTAATATGGGCTAGCTTGAGTTAAGAGGGCACTCTTTTTTTCTTTTGCATTTAGACAGACCCTAACAAGTGCAGCACAGAACTTCTGGCCCTGCAGAGCCAGGACTAGGATGGCTTTAAATCACTTTGCACACTCCCAATCCTGGACAGCTCCATAGCTGCTGGCAATTTAGACAGTTGAGGGCTGCAGAGCTGCTCATAATCTCTACATCACAACATGACACCCCCCCCCCGACACCTTGCCCTGCCCCAGCACACCCGTACACTGCAGCTTGACAAGAGGGACTTAGAAGGCAGACCGATAGCGGTCTTCTGTTTCTGCACCTGGGAAATCCTCCCCCAGGTGGATCCAGGGCCTTCAGAGCCCCTTTACATCCCGCTGGCCCTTTCCCTCAGTATAAAGGAGCTGGCCATGGAGATGGGGGAGTGAGGATTTCTCCTAAGGTTTTTTAAACAAAGTATAAACCTTGCAATGAACAAGATGTAGGCAGTGGAGTTTTTAATTCCATTTCAGACATTTCTAGTGAGTGATGGAAACCACCACCTTTGACCCTAGAAGTAATTTGTAAACTCAGTAAGCAGTCAATACTATGGAGAGTGGAGTAGAGAATATAAATATACTGGGTGATTCATAATGTTCAGTGTGTAAAATAGTTTTGGACTACTGCCAACCTCTTCAAATTCCAGCATATTTACAACAGTCATCCCAAGTCCACAGTCAAAAGCAGTAGTGGCATAACAGAGGCACAGAGGTTCAGGCACACCTTGCCTGGAATTATCTTGGCTCTGGCTTTTGGGAAGGGCTGTCCAACTTTACTTCATAGCCACTATTAGTTTCATGGGAATATGCAATTGTACCACTATCTAACAATTAACATTAAAAGGGTGGAAATCTGAAATGGTGTTACTCAGCATGTTCCAAGTTCTCATGAGTTGTGAAAGAGAGCCCCCTTCCACAGTGACGGGCTCTTAAAGTCAGCCATTTAGGCAAGCACAACTATTTCTTTAATACCACACAGGGAAAGAACACATTACAATAAAATAAGCTTATTTAATGTCTGGCATAATCATAGTGGTGCACTGCAAAACTTAGTCAAATGCCTGCTCTCACCACAGCATTAGTGCTTGACTGCCCCCTTTCCTTTGAAGAGCTATAGGGGATACCATTAAAAGCTCTGCATTTACCACTCCAGTATATTGGGTAACCATCATATCGTTGTACTTAGAACAGGCAATACTGTGGTTCCACAATTACCAGGCTGCAGCATCCAATCACCACAAGAGCATGCACATTGCATAACCAGGTGACAGAGGCTTGTGATGAAAGCCACAAGAACTGGTGAGCTGTGTCTGTATGCTGATCTACTTTAAACCAATACCTGCAACTGTCACACATCTTTACAGTACAATAAATGTAAAAAAACCCAAAAAACCCCCCACACAACATTATCATCCTTGAAAGATCTTTTGACAAAAAACTGAATCAATAATGTACAAACTGTACAGGGAAATGTTTCTAGTGAGATTTTATGATTCAAAGATCAATAAGTGATCTAGGGCAGTGGTTCTCAAACTTAATTGATCACTCCCCCGTCTCCATGTATGTCACAGTTTATGTCCCCATCTCCCCCCAGTGACACCACACAAGTACATATACCATCAAAAAAAAAAAAAAACCCAACATGCAACTCTATTAAAAACAGTAAGGTACTGATTCAAACAGAGCCAACAATCCACTGTAATAAGAGCAAAAGCAAAACTGCGATTGCAATCGATGCTTACAATTAAGTGTGCACACCACGTCATAAAAAACGGATTAACATACAGATGGCAACAACTTTGTATAATGCTTTGCAAGCTTAGCAAAAAATGAAAATGCATATCTAGAATCAAATGCACAGGGCCATCTGAGGACCCGATATGTCTGGAGGAATCAGCTTTGCTAGTTATTCATTGCTGTGAGTAAAATGTGCACAGTACGTCCCCGTCCCCCCCGCAAGCTTTTCATGTCTTCCCACCCCTCCTCCCCCAATACATTCTGCACCCTCCAGGCGGGCCCACTCTCCAGTTTGAGAACCTCTGATCGAGGAGAATAGTCTCCAAAGCATCTTTTGATCTTAATACAAATTTATGCACTAGACTCAGTTTACAAGTAGAACTGGGTTTGTACCACCTTCCTCATTAATAAAGCAGACATATGTTCTCCCTCAAACCTTACACTGTGATTTGAGGAGAGCAAACAGTGTGAAAAAGCTTTGGTCAGGCCATGTGGACAGAAGTGATTAAGCAGCATGTTTGCTCTTCTGCCTATCCACCCTTTCACCTTCCACAAAACACAAGGGTCAAATGGAAAATATTGGTAGGGCCAGGTGTCAGGGGAATCTAACAAAGGAAATTGTTCTACTCCATGCTATGGCAAGTCTGCAGCTAGAGGCCACTAGCCAAAGGCATTATACCTGGTCCTGTCATGTTCTAGTGGGTGGAAGATACTAGGAGAGAGCTCAGAGGTGGAGTCCCTCCATGAAATTGGGCAGGATCCACCAGTCTGGAGGCCCAAATCCCCATGGATACTTGGCCCACCAGTGCCCTTTTGAGCTCCTCCCCTTTCCCACTCCAGGCCCCCACTTGTCCTGTGGGCCATGGGGGGCGGGAAATGTTTAGACACAGTGAAGGAGAGTTTGGATTAACTTGTTTTCTAGGGAGCATCTGACCTCAGTTCTTACCATAGTAACATTTCAGTGAAAATCTGGTTCATGTTCCAATTTTAAAATACAAGATTCTGATCCAAATTTTTTTCACACTCTGAATTTACACTAGTGTAACAGATCAAAATTTGGACCTTTAAATTATAGGAGAGCTAAAATAGATTTTAAAGAGCAAATAGCTAAAAAGTATTAATATATATAAAAAAATCTAACTATATTAGAAGCAGTAAGCCTGTGAAAGAATCAGTTGATCTGCTGGATCACCAGGGGTTAGAGAGAGCAATTGAGGACATTAGTGAAGAGGTAAATGGATTTCTTTACATTAGTCTTCTAGAGTTCTGAAGGAGAATAAGTATGAACTGGCTGAGCAGCTAGCAAAATATGCTCTCTCATTAAAACTGGATAATTGGCAGTAGCCAATGTTATTACTCTTTAAAAAAGGCTCTAGGGGTGGTCTGAGAATTTACAAACTGGTTGAAATGACAACAAAATAGAATATTAAAAAACAGTCTAATGAGCACAACTTCTGATTAGGAAAATTGTGTCTTTAAACATGCCAATAAAGTAATGGATAGAGTAGAATTAGATGACAATGTATTTAGACTTTCAAAAGTCCTTACACAAGGTCCCTCCTAAAAGGCTACTAAGGAAACTTAAACCAAGTAGTCATGGGGTGAGAGGCAAAGAATTATCATGAATCAAAAGGTAGCTAAGAGACAGGAAACAAAGGGTATGACTAAATGGTCAATTTTCATCATGGCGAAAGGTGCTTCAAGGTTCCATTGTAGTAGTAGGATTTTTTGTTTGTATTTTTATATAATTTAGAATGAAGGATAAAGAATAAGATAATAATGTAGCATGTATTAAATGTATTGATGTATGATTTGACCAGATCCTGCCAGCCACCCTTTTTGAATAGCAGAAAGGAATGGTTTAAGAGCCATTGATAGAGATGCATCAGCCAGAATTTCTGTGTGTCTGGACTGATTTCAAGGCAGTAACAGACCTTTGAGGGTCACCACTTTGTTGTAGGCTTAGCATTTTAAAATAAGTAAAAGAATGCCATGATTGTTTTTCTTCTGCATTGCAATTTGATGTTCCTGTTCAAAATGTTGGGTACAGTAATTCAGTTGTGTGCGTGAATGAGGAATGGGTGTTAAAAGATAAGCGTGAAGGCCATTACTGAACCAAATGTTCTAGGGAGCAACTGAGACAGATGCAAGGGCGCCAAGAGGTTGTAACACAGCCCTATTGAAATGTCAGAGGAAGGCAGATTGACAACTCTAAAGATGTGACAGGCAGCTATCAGTGGAGACAAGATAGCTGTGATCAAAACCAGCACGGGATAACTCCCTGAGACTCTAAGAAAGAACAAGATAAAGTATGAGAAAAACAGTTTAAGAAAACAAGCTCTTGTCAAACAATTGATTACAGCATGATGGTGCAAAACTCACTGGTCCCAATGAAGGACAAAAAAAATGATAAACAGGGTGCCTTGCCATGAAACTTGGGTTTGTCCTGCCAAGACTTCCCCGGAGCATCGTGTCACAAACAGAACCCAGCTCCTACCTACCAGTGATCAACCTAGCTGGCCACTGGAGTGATCCAGATTCTGGACTGGTAACTATAACATTGATTGGCGGGACACACACACAAGGGGGTGGGGGGCAGGGAAGAGGAGAGAGAGATAGAGAGAGAGAATGTGTATGCTAATTGTTGTATCTTCAATAAATGTGGCATATTGCCTTTTCCCCTGAAAAAGATCCCATGTGCTTCTTATAAGCATAACACCATACTAGGGGTAAAATTTTCAAAAGTGCCTATGTGACTTGGGATCCCAAATCCCTTTTCCAAAAATGACTTAGGCTATGTCTACAAAGTTAAGTCAACGTAAGGCAGCAAGATCTGATCCTGAGTAGATCAGAAGTGGCTACAGGGCTCTGGGAGCGAGGAATGCAGGTGGCGGTCTCTTTGATCCTTCCAGTCAAAGGGAGGGGCTCAGACAGAGACAGATGCATCCTGGAGTTCCATGCATGTTGAGGCATGGAATATTGGTATAGAAGGATATAGTTTGTTCAGGAAGGACAGGCAGGAAAAAGAGGGAGGAGGTGGTGCCTTACATATTAAAAAGGTATTCACTTGAACTGAAGTTGAGATGGAAAGAGGAGACAGACTTGTGGAAAGTCTTTGGGTAAGGATAAAAGGGGTTAAAAAAACAAACAAACAAGGGTGATGTCATGGTGGGGGTCTACTACAGACCACCAAACCAGGAAGAGGTGGGTGAGGCTTTTTTTTAAAAAAAGCCTCATAACAAAAAAAACACACACACACACGGGAAGGACTTGGTGGTGATGGGGGACCTCAAGTACTCAGACATGTGTGGGGAAAATACAGCAGGGCACAGATTATCCAACAAGTTCCTAGAATGTATTGAAGACAATTTTTTCTTATTTCCAGAAGGTGGAGAAAGCTACTAGGGGAAGGCTGCTCTAGAGTAGATTTTGACAAATAGGGAGGAACTGGTTGAGAATTTGAAAGTGGAAGGCAGTTTCGGTGAAAGTGATCATGAAATTATAGAGTTCATGATTTTAAGGAATGGTAAGAGGGAAAACAGCACAATAAAACATTTAAAGAAGGCAGACTTTAGCAAACACAGGGGAGTGGGTAGGTAACATTCCATAGGAAGCAAGTCTAAAGGGGTAAAAAACAGTTCAAGAGTCAGCAGTTTTTCAAAGACATGTTATTAAGGGCACAAGAGCAAACTATTTAACTGCACAGGAAAAAATAGGAAGAATGGCAAGAGACCACCCTGGCTTAACCAGGAGATCTTTAAGGATTTGAAACGCAAAAGAGTCCTACAAATAGTGGAAACTAGGTCAAATTACAAAGGATGAATATAAACAAATACCACTATTATGTAGGGACAAAATTAGAAAGGCCAAGGCACAAAACTAGATTAAAGCTATCTAGAGGCATAAAGGGTAACAGGAAAACACTCTACAAATACATAAGAGCCAAGAGGAAGATAAAGGACAGGGTAGGCCTGTTACACAATGGGAAGGGGGAACAAAAACAGAAAGTGTGGAAATGGAAGAAGTGCTAAATGACTTTCTTTCAGTGTTCACCAAAAAAGTTAGTAGCAATTGGACATCTAACATAGTTAATGCCAGTGAAAAAGAGAGGTAGGATCAGAGGCTAAAATAGGGAAAGTTAAAAATTACTTAGACAAATTATAGGTCTTCAAGTCACTAGGGCCAGATGAAATACATCCTAGAATACTCAAGGAGCTAACTGAGGAGATATCTGAGCCATTAGTGATTATTAAGGTGGCGAGTTTGTCACGGAAGTCATGGATGCCATGAGTTTCCATGACCTCCGTGACTTCTGCAGAGGCCAGCTGCACCAGCCGCTGCTGAGGCAGTCTTGGGCCACCTCCCTCCCCTTAGCAGCAGCAGGAGTCGGGGGGGGGGCCCTCTGGGCTGGGGTGCAGGAGTGGGTGGGGGCTCTGGGCAGCACTTACCTCGGGGGGCTCCCTGGAAGCGGCGGCATCCCTCAGCTCCTAGAGGGAGGTGTAGCCAGGGGGCTCTGCGTGCTGCCTCCACCTCCAGGCACTGCCCCCACAGCTCCCATTGGCTGCGGTTCCTGGCCAATGGGAGCTGCAGAACAGGCGCTCAGGGAGGAGAAAGCACAGAGAGCTGTGTGACCATCCCTCTGCCTAGGAGCTGATGGATGTTGCTGCTTCCAGGGAGGTTCAGAGCGAGGTAGGAAGCCTGCTAGCCTGGCCAACCCCCCTCCCCGAGCACCCACGGCACCCCCCAGGCAACCTCCCTCCCCAAGATTTAATCAGGGGTATTTTAGTAAAAGTCATGGACAGGTCATGGGCTGTGAATTTTTGTTTACTGCCCGTGACCTGTCCAGGACTTTTACTAAAATACCTGTGACTAAAATGTAGCCTTAGCAATTATTTTCAAAAAGTCATGGAAGATAGAGTGAATCCAGAGGACTGGGAAAGGGCAAATATAGTGCCCATCTATAAAAAAAGTGGGGAGAGGACAACCTGGGGAATTATAGACCAGTCAGCTTAACTTCAGTACCCGGAAAGATAATGGAGCAAGTAATTAAGCTATCAATTTGCAAACATCTAGAATATAATAAGATAAGTAACAGTCAGCATGGATTTGTCATGTCAAACGAACTTAATAGCTTTCTTTGACAGGGTAACAAGCCTTGTGGATGTGGCGGAGTGGGGGGAAGAGAGAAGTGGTAGATGTGGCTTTAGTAAGGCTTTTGATGTTGCTTCGCATGACCTTCTCAAACAAACTAGGGAAATACAACCTAGATGGAGCTACTATAAGGTGGTGCATAACTGGTTAGAAAAACCATTCCCAGAGAGTAGTTATCAGTGGTTCACAGTCAAGCTGGAAGGGCATATTGAGTGGGGTCCTGCAAGGATCAGTTCTGGGTCTGGTTCTTCAGGTATTTAGATAATGGCATAGAAAGTACACTTAAAGTTTGTGGACAATACCAAGCTGGGAAGGGTTGCAAGTGCTTTGAAGAATAGGATTAAAATTCAGAATGACCTGGACAAACTGGAGAAATGGTCTGAAGTAAATAGGATGAAATTCAATAAGGACAAATTGCAAAGTACTCCACTTAGGAAGGAACAATGAGTTGCACACGTACAAAATGGGAAATGACTGCCTAGGAAGGAGTACTACAGAAAGGGGTCGTAAAAGATCACAAGTTAAATGTTAGTCAATGGTCTAACACTTTGCAAAAAAATCAAACATTCTTGGTTGTATTAGCGGGAGTGTTGTAAGCAAGACATGAGAAGTAATTCTTCTGCTCTACTCTGCACTGATTAGGCCTCAACTGGAGTACTGTGTCCATTTCTATTTTAGGAAAGATGGACAAATTGGAGAAAGTCCAGAGAAGAGAAACAAAAATGATTAAAGGTCTAGAAAACATGACCTATGAGGGAAGATTGAAAAAAATTGGGATTGTTTAGTCTGGAGAAGAGAAGACATAGTTTTTAAGTACATAAAAGGTTGTTACAAGGAGGAGGGAGAAAAATTGGTCTCATTAACCTCTGAGGATAAGACAAGAAGCAATGGGCTTAAATTGCAGCAAGGGCGTTTAGGTTGGACATTAGGAAAAATGTCTTAACTGCCAGGATGGTTAAGCACTGGAATAAACTGCCTAGGGAGGTTGTGGAATCTCCATCATTTGAGATTGTCTTACCTGCTCTTAAAAAAACACCTGTCAGGGATGGTCTAGATAATACTTAGTCCTTTCAGGAGTGCAGGGGACTGGACTAGATGACCTCTCGAGGTCCCCTCTAGTGCTATGATTCTATCACCTAACTATGAAGGTGTACACACTGCAATGCTCCTCCCACCAGTTTAACTCTCCTTCTACACCAACATAATAAAGCCACCTCAATGAGAGGCGTAGAGCTTAGGACAACATAGTTAGAGCGACGCAGTATCAATGTAAACACTGTGCTGTTATGTTGCCCTACATGGTTTCCAGGAGGTGTTCCACAATGCCCATTGTGACCGCTCTGCTCACCAGTTTGAACTCTGCTGCCCTGCATGCACCCCTCTCCTTTTAAAGCCCCACGAAGTTTTGCTTGGGTGTGAAGAGCTCACATAGCACCTATCCAGCTGAGCATGCCAACTCCATGCAGCAAACTCACTGCTGCTTGGAGTACACAGGAGGCGCTGGACCTCCTGGGTCTGTTGGGAGAGGAGGCTGTGCAGGCACAGCTCTGCTCCAGCTGCAGGAACTTGCTGGGGTACGGAGGAAAAGGGCTAGGATAGGGACACATAGCAGTGATGTTTAAAAAAAAAAATCAAAGAGCTGAGGCATAACAGAAGGCAAGGGAGGCAAATTTTCACTGGGGCTGGGGTCAGGGTGGTGGGTCAGGGTACTTAGCTTCTGGCAGTGGGAAAAGAGGGCATGGTTTTAAGGAAGAAAAAAAAAGCCACCAGAATTTAAACTTTCCCTGGGCAAGTTAAAAACAGATACTGCTGCATCATCTGCTTCTACTGTTGCAGTACCACCCAAGGCACTCCACCCCATGGGAAGTTAAACACAGACAGTTGCATATACTTCCAGCGGGGAGAGCCTCATTGGGGTATGTGCTTGTGAATTCCCTGTTCCCTCCCCTTTCCCCTGCATGTATGAAGTTTACCTCAGCATTACATAGGTATGTTTGCACGGATGTGGAATAAAAAAAAAATCTACTTATGGAAATTGAATTTATCTGTTATTCCATATCACATGGTGGCTGCTGCTAACATTCAAGACAATAGTAATAGGTGCATGTGCATTCTTATAGTCGGGCGCACACAGCAATAACAAGTTTCATAGCACAGTACAAACAAACAATGCCAGGGTTAGCACACTACAGCAATACACATTACCGTGGCTCAGTGTTAAAAGGCTCCTTCAAGGCCTCCCTCAGCCAAATAGCCACCCCCCACATTGAGCTCTTATAGCCTTGTATTCATAATACACAGCACAATACTGACGAGCAGTGCGGGATCCACTCTGCTGGCTCGGAGGTTACCAGGGCAGTTGAAACACGGCTGGAAACCTCGTAGGATGCCCATGGAATGATGGGATTGAGAAACCTTCATCATATCACACTGAACTTACTCCCATGAGGCATTGCAAACCTGTCTCAAAGCACCCTGCAGCCAGTTGCACAGTGGGATAGCTACCCACAGTGCACTGCTCTCTGCGTCAATACAAGGCTGCTATTGTGGATGTGCTCCGCTGACACAAGCAGCATAGTATGGACATGCAACAGCAGTTTAATTACAGCAGTGGCTATACATCGACATAACTTAAATCTACTTAACCTTGTAGTGTAGACATTACCTTTGGCACTCATAAGACGTAGGCCTGGTTTACCCTACACAGTTTTGTTGACAAAAGTCAGCTTTTGTTGACAAAATAGTAGAGGTGCACACAGAGTAATGCTTCTACCACCAATGTAACTCCCTTGCTATGCCAACACAAAAAAACCTCCTCGACAAGAGACATAAGGCTTATGTCACAATAGTTAGCCAACAGGCAACCTATGGAATACAGATATCCTATTGCCCTGTCATTCTTGTCAATTTCATGGCTCCAGTTAAGCTGTGAAATTGACAAGAAAGCTGACTCCCAGCTCTGCAGCCAGGCTCATAGGCAGTGACTTGGTGGATGCTCCGGGGCTGGAGAACCCAGGGGATTTAAAAAAAAAAAAAGGTGGGTGCTTAGGGGGGCTGCCAGTGGGTGCTATCAAACCCCCTGCCCAGCGCCTCCCACCTGCCCCAATCAGCTGTTCTGAGGTAAGCAGGAGGCAGGGGGGAGGGGAGGAGCAAGAATGCAGTGTGCTTTGGGGAGGGGCCAGAATGGGGCAGGAAGAGGCAGAGTCTTTGGGAAAGGGGTGGAGTGGGGGCAGGGCCTGGGACAGAGCACTTCCAAACACACAGGAAAGTCAGTGTGTCATAAATATAGGGGGAAAGGTAGCAACCTTTATGTATGCAGTAGCATAAAATCCCTCCTTGGCAGTTGTACTAGATTGCCTTACATGTAAAGAGTTAAGCAGTTCAAATAACCTAGCTAGCACCTGACCAGAAGGACCAATGAGAAAAGAAGATACTTTCAAATCTGGAAGGGGAGGATTTGTTTGTTGTTCTGTGTGTTGTTCCCTCTCCAGATGGAGGGAGAAGCCAAGCAGGTATAATATCTCCTGAAAATATACCTGGAATAATCCATCTGAAACCACAGAAACTGTGTTTGGGGCAAGGAAATGTGTTAGGTTATCTTTTGTTTTTGCTTGTGAATTTTCCTATGCTACAGAGGTAGTTTTATTCATGTTTTTGTAACTGAAGCTGAGCCCAGAGGGGAATCCTCTGTGTTTTAAAAATTACCCTGTAAAGTTACCTTCCATCCTGATTTTGCAGGTGTAATTCCTTTATTTTGTTTCTTTATAAATAAAATTCTTCTTTTAAGAACCTGATTGACTTCAGTGTCCTGAAGACAAAGGGTCTGGTCTGTGCTCACATTGCTAAGGCAACTGGTTGGTATATTATTCTCAAGCCTCCCCAGGAAAGGGGGTGAAGGGCTTGGGTGGATATTTTTGGGGGATAGGGATTCCAAGTAACCCTTCGCTGAATTTTTGTGTAAATCACTTGGTGGTGGCAGCAATACTGTCCAAGGACAAGGAAAAGAATATGTGCCTTGGGGAAGTTTTAACCTAAGCTGGTAGAATATAAGCTTAGGGAGTCCCCACATCTGTACCCCAGAGTTCAGAGTGGGGGGGACCCTGACAGCACCTTTGGCCAGGCTGCTGCTGGGTCTCCGCTCCAAACTGGGCTGCCACCCAGGCTCCCCATTGGGAACCCTGCTGCCCTCAGGGTCTTGGCTCTCTGTTTTCCACCAAGAGCACAGCAGCCGACTGGACTCTGGTGCAGATCTCCCCACCAGAGGCAAGAAGTCTCAG
This sequence comes from Natator depressus, assembly GCF_965152275.1. Lineage (NCBI taxonomy): Eukaryota > Metazoa > Chordata > Testudines > Cheloniidae > Natator > Natator depressus. The sequence continues at coordinate 203,442,720 of NC_134234.1, read as the reverse complement.
GGGGCTTCTCCCCACTTCTGGCTGGGAGCAGGAAGGTGAAAAGCCCCTGACTGCTGTCTACACAAGGAGCAAAGAGGTGAGAAACCCTGGGGAGAGCTGCATGGAGCTGAGAGCCCTTGCTCTCAGTCCCCCACAGTGCCCCTCTTCAGCCAGTGGAAGCACTCCTGATGAGGCTGTGCACCAATGACAGAAGGAGAGTAGTGTGGACCTCGGCCACTGCATTAATTACTGTGGTGGCAGTAAGTTGACATAACATAGGTTGACTTAAGATTGTAGTGTAGTTTTAGTCTCATTGAAAGAGAATGAAACTTAGGTTCCTATGTCATTTAGCTTTGAAACATTTTATCCAGGTCTAGTAGTGTTTCATATATATATTAACAATCTGGAAAGGGGGTAAGCAGTGAGGTAACACAATTTGCAGATGACATAGTTGTTTAGGTTAGTCAAGTCCAGATAACATTGTAAAGAACTTCAGAGGGACCTAACCAAACTAGGTGAATGAGCAACAAAATGGCAAATGAAGTTCAGGGCTGATAAATGCAAAGCTATGCACATTACTGGGTCCTAAATTAACAGTGTCAACTCAGGAAAAGGTATCTGGGTATCTCTGTAGATAGTTCAGTGAAAACCTCTGCTCAATATGAAGCTGCAGTCAAAAAACAAACAAGACATTAGGATGAATAAGGATGGAGAATGATAAAGGATGGAGAAAGGATATAAATCCATGTTGTGGCCTCATCTAGAATACTATGTGCAGTATTTATTGCCCCGTCTCAAAAAGGATATTGCAGAATTAGAGGGTGCAGAAGTTCAATGAAGGGCGACAGGAACGGTTTGGAACATGAAAAATTTCTCATAAATAGATCTTGAAAGGATTGAGATTTATTTACCTTAGAAACGAGACATATGAGAGGCGACATAATAGACATACAATGGAATTGAAAGGTGGCAAATTGAAAGGAATGGCTTTTTACACAGTGGGTAATTAGATTATGTAACTCATTATCACCAGATGTCATTGAGGGTAAGAATATAGCAAGATTCAAAAGAGGATTGCATATTTATATGGTTAAAAATATTAAGAGTTACAGACAAAATTTTGAAAGGGCTAGAAACGCTCATGCTTCAGGGCTTAAACCAATTTAGAACTATTATGAATTTAGGATTGGACTAACATATGGGGGAGGGTTATCCAATATCTGCCTACTACAGGATTTCTTGCACCTACTTCTGCAGTATGTTGGAGACCATGTGTCTGATCCAGAATGGCATTTCCTGTATTCCTATGTACTTGTCAGGTGTTTCAAAATTTTAATATGAAGATTTGCAGCACAACATATCTTCAAGAGTTATTCTCACAACAGTTTGTTGATAAAAATACCACAGCTAAAATTCCAAAACCCCTGTTTGACTAATATTTGCAAAGACCAGTGACAACAAGGCTCTGGGACAATACACTGAGTATATAAACATGGATTGACACCCTCGCCCCTTGCCCCCCACCCCCTCAAAAAAAATCACTAAAACACTCAGCAACTGACATGTTACATGTCCTGCTGTGTGGAAATATTTCTGTTTTATTGGAGGCACTAGAAAAAATGGTTAAAATATATGTATTTAAGAATTCAAAACAACAAAACTGAAAAAGGAGGCTGTGAAAGTAAAACGAAAGGAAGTCCATTGCCCCCCAAGGGATTAAATGGACACTTCAGAGATCTTTCACCTAGAACCATGTTGATTCTTCAAACAAAAATAATATCACTTTGTAGCGTTCACAAACTATCTAAGATAACCAAAATTTAGCTATTGTGATTATGGAGATTCAGCTAGACTGGATCATTTCACAAGTAGCAATATGATAGCTTTCCTTCATCTTTGGTACCAAACCTTAACTTCACTAATACTTCACTAACAGGATCTTTTTTTTCCCCGCTGAATGCATCCGATGAAGTGAGCTGTAGCTCACGAAAGCTTATGCTCAAATAAATTTGTTTGTCTTTAAGGTGCCACAAGTACTCCTTTTCTTCTAACAGGATTCTGTACTTTCATGGCATACTCAGACTTTTTTCCTCCATAATCTTTGATGGAATTACAGTCAGTAGTTTACTGGATAATACAGAGAAAGAAAAGATATAAACAACACACAAGAAATAACTAATTAAAAGTTGGATTCCAAAGGATTTCTCTGGAAAAGAGAATGGATGTTAATTGTATTTAAATAGGATCATAGACAGCTTAATACAAGGCAAATAAATGGATAGCAAATAAAAATTTGCATTAAAGAGTTCTTAAAAGATTATAGAAAATAGTTAGCGTTTAGTCTGAAACTCAGTTACATGCTATGCAAAGATCATGTTAATATATGAACACTGAGGCTCAAATTGTAAACATGTTAGAAGTTAGGAAATTCAATTATGATTCCCATACTGTACCAAAATTAATTCTACCTCTTTGATCATAAGCATTACTATAGGGTCTTTCATTACATTGCAAATAAATTACATATAAAAAAATGCTAAAAACCATTAAAGGTGCAAAGTCAAACATTCAAAAAAAAAAAAAAAACAACTATGAATTGCCAAAATCAGATTGCCCGTGCAATCTAATTTGCCCCTGTAGAGCATATGCGTTATGATAGTCTTGCCCAGTATCAAGTAGAAAGTCTGTAGCAATGCCAAAAATAGAACACAATTGTCCTGGGTTCCAATCTAGTGCCTTAAACACAAGACAACATTCTTAAAACTCTGCCTCATTCATTGTCCATCCTGTGCACTGAATGAAGCAGAGGTCCTGTAAAACAGGTAGTAGATTAGTGCAATCATGAATTACCTTCAAGATGGGTAACCTTAATCACAGAATCATAGAAATGGCAGGCTGGAAGGGACCTTGATAGGTCCCTTCCCCCATGCTGAGGCAGGACCAGGTATATTTAGACCATCCCTGACAGGTATTTGTCCACCCTGTTATTAAAAACCTCCAGTGATGGGGATTCCACAACCTCCCTTGTAAGACTGTTCCAGGGCTTAACTATCCTTATAGTTAGAAAGTTTTTCCTAATATCTGACCTAAATCTCCCTTGCTGTAGATTAAGCCTATTACTTCTTTTCTGATGTTCAGTGGACATGAAGAAGTCTTCTTGATAACAACCCTTAACATATTTGAAGACCATTATTGAGTTCCCCCTCAGCCATCTCTTCTCAAGACTAAAAATGCCCAGGTTTTTTCTTTTTGTTTTTTAAACCTTGCCTCACAGGTCAGATTTTCTAAATCTTTGATCATTTTTGTTGCTATTCTCTGGACTCTCTCCAATTTGTCCACATCTTTCCTAAAATGTGGCACCCAGAACTGGACAAAGTCCTCCAGCTGAGGCCTCACCAGTGCCAAGTAAAGTGCACAGTTACCTCCTAGGTCTTCCATATGACATCATGTTAATGCACCTCAGACTGATATAGCCTTTTTCACAACTGCATCACTTCATTGGCTCATATTCAACTTATGATTCACTATAGCCCCAGATCCTTTTCAGCAGTACTTACCACCTAGCCAGTTATTCCCCATTTTGTATTTGTGCATTGATTTTTCCTTCCCAAGTGCAGTACTTTGCACTTATCTTTATTGAGTTTCATCGTGTTGATTTCAGATCAACTCTCCAGTTTGTCAATGTCATTTTGAATTCTAATCCTGTCCTCCAAAGTGCTTGCAACTCCTCCCATCTTGGCATCATCTGGGAATTTTATAATCACACTCTCCACTCCGTTATCCAAGTCATTAATGAAAATATTGGCTAGTTCCAGACCCAGGACAGACCCCTAGAGAACCCACTACTTACACCCTCTCGGTTTAACAGAAAAACATTGATAACTACTCTTTGAGTATGATTTTTCAACCAGTTGTGCACCCACCTTACAGTAATTTAATCTAGACTGCATTTACTTATGAGAATGGCATGTGAGATATGGGTATGAGACCTTGCTCAACAATATACACTGAAGTGCCCAGAATTATTAATCCCAAAAAGTGGAAGAACTGAGACTAGAATACATGACCTCTTTCTATTTCCCAGTCCAGCACTCTTTTCCACAGGCCAAAGGGATGGCTCCTGCCACTGTCTCTCATCCAGAGCTCAGGTTCTGTGGAGCCAGATAGCATATTCATTGTAGCTGGATGGTCCCTGGAACCTGGTGTAAAAATCAGTGGGACTGGTGGCCTGAAGATAAGACAGATAGACTTCAGATTCTAGCCAGAAACCCATAAAAAACTATGATTTTCAGAGTCTCATAATTTGGCCAACTCCCACTGGATTTTCCTGGGAACAGCAAAAGGCACCTCTCTAGTCCCAGAACTATTCCTTTGCCAAATTTCAAATTTTTCCTCCAAACCATGGAGAAGCTAGAGCTCTTCAAAAAACTACTGGATTTTATTGTATTAGTAAAGTGACCTATTTTTCCCCTAACATTCTCAGAAAACTACTGAGACATTTTTGTTGAAACTGTCAAAATAAAATTCTGCCTGAGGCACAGAAAATGTGAATACTCTTTGGGTGTCTAAAAATGCAGATAAGCACCTAGGCACCTAACTCCTGGGAATTTGGCTCAATGTTAGGCTTCCATTAGTTCGGTGACTATGTGCTTTTGCAAATCCTATTAGGTGCCAATGTGCATAAGAACATGAGAATGACCATACAGGGTCAGACCAAAGGTCCATCAGCCCAGTATCCTGCCTTCCAACAGTGGCCAATGCCAGATGCCCCAGAGGGAATTAACAGAAAATGGCAATTATTGTGTGATCATCCCGTCCCCACATCTGGCAGTCTGAGTAGGAACCCCCAGAGCATAAGTTTGCATCTAAAGACACCCAAATATTTTTTAAAAATCTGCCTCTAAATGGCTAATATTTGAGAAAGTTATAAGCAAATGAACACAAGAAGTTATAATGGAAAGTGTTTGCAATCCTAACTATAGATTTTGTCCCAACTCAGCTTATAAATGACATTTTCAATGATTTCACTATTTATACAAGTATTCTTAAAGAACTAAAATTCAGACATTTTAGATGTGCAATCACGAGTGAATATACAAACCTACAAGATCTTCACCACCCATTCTCAAAACTATGATACCCACATGAGGAAATAAGGAAACAGATCAACAGAGCCAGACGTGTACCCAGAAGCCTCCTGCTGCAAGACAAGCCCAAGAAAGAATCCAACAGAACTCCACTGGCCATCACATACAGTCCTCAGCTAAAACCTCTCCAACGCATCATCAGTGATCTACAACCCATCCTGGACAACGATCCCCCATTTTCACAGGCCTTGGGAGACAGGCCAGTCCTCGCCCACAGACAACCTGCGAACCTGAAGCATATTCTCACCAACAACTACACACCGCACCATAGTAACTAACTCAGGAACCAATCCATGCAACAAACCTCGATGCCAACTCTGCCCACATATCTACACCAGCGACACCATCACACGACCTAATCAGATCAGTCACACCATCACTGGTCCATTCACCTGCACGTTCACCAATGTAATCTACGCCATCATGTGCCAGCAATGCCACTCTGCTATGTACATCGGCCAAACTGGACAGTCCCTACGTAAAAGGATAAATGGACACAAATCAGATATTAGGAATGGCAATATACAAAAACCTGTAGGAGGAGAACACTTCAACGTCCCTGGACACACAATATCAGATTTAAAGGTAGCCATCCTGCAGCAAAAAAGCTTCAGAACCAGACTTCAAAGAGAAACTGCTGAGCTTCAGTTCATTTGCAAATTTGACACCATTAGCTCAGGATTAAACAAAGACTGTGAATGGCTAGCCAACTACAAAAGCAGTTTCTCCTCCCTTGGTGTTCACACCTCAACTGCTAGAAGAGGGCCTCATCCTCCCTGATTGAACTAACCTCGTTATCCCTAGCCTGATTCTTGCTTGCATATTTATACCTGCCTCTGGAAATTTCTACTACATGCATCCGACGAAGTGGGTATTCACCCACAAAAGCTTATGCTCCAATACGTCTGTTAGTCTATAACGTGCCACAGGACTCTTTGCCACTTACACAAAGTGGATGTCTGCACACAAATGACCATGTAGACAGAAAACTGTTTATTTGCTAATGTATATACCGGATGTGCACATGCAATTGCAGTAATTAAGTTAGTCCCCAAAATTTTGAAAGTAAGGCCCTTAAGTTGTTTTACAAGTGATTTAGGATCCTGGGTTATTCAGCAGCCCTGAAAGTTGTACTGTTTTTTAGTGCAAATATTGATTTCTCCCTGATTTAATTTCACCCTTACAACAAAATGAGACAGTTTCTCTGTTATAGTGAAAACTGAGCTGGCCTAATCAGATTACTCCTTTCCTTTTCATTTCAGTACACACGAGAACAAATTCATGGCAATAATGTGAAAGAAGCAATGAAACAGAACAGTTCTGCACACCTCTCCCCTTACACATCACCCCAGCAGCTGAGATAAGAATTGGAACACTTTTGCTAACAATCCCCAAACAAGATCTTTCAGAGGATGGAAGCAGGACATTCTCCTTGGTGCTGCTCACCTCTGGGATTTGCCTCTCATGGTGATTCAGTAGAGCTTGAGATCACTGATCTTCAGCTTATGTTGCAAGACTTACTAATTTATTCAGGCTTTTGCTTGAAAAAGGTGGTCACCTGAGGGCTTGTGTTCTGAATATTTGTAGTTGTAGTGGGTGGGTGGGGGGTGATTTCAACGGATTTTATGTCAATAACTTCTGTTATTTTAAAACCACCAATATTAAATAACACATGCTCAGAGGCATGTGCGATGTGCACATTTTAACACAGATTCAAGTCACAGATTGAAAAAGCATAATCAAAATGCACAGAGCACAAGTCTGGGAGGTTGTGCATACACGGTTTAGCACTTTCACAACCTTGAGCCTGGTGCTTCTTTGTGCGTTTCCATCATACACAGTGCTAAAGCAGCCTGACGACTGATAGTAGTGTAGGGGGCATTGCCTAGATCTCCCATTCTCACTTTTTTCCTTCTGTCATGGCAGCTATCAGGGGTGTGTACACCTCACACCCTAGATCAGCTATACATAACTGCAGGATTACCATTACACTAGGATGATCCTTTCTGGGTCACTGTAGTAGCACCACCTACCCAGTCTGGCTTCAGGCTAGCCACTGCCTCAGTTTCTCCTTCCTCAGTTTGAATCTCCCAGTCTGCTTTGGTTGCTGTGGTAACCTGCAGCAGCGACTAGGCTTTCTGGCTGAGTCATAAAAGAAGAGTCCAAAATAAGCAAAAGTCTTCCACTCCAGCCTCAAGCTGGTCACACCCCCTTTTTGAGGCTTCTCTTCTCTGCCCTGCCTGGGCTCTTTGAGTCATTCCCTACTCTCAATCAAGCAACAGTTCCCAAGGCTTCCTAACCAGAATCTTCCCTAAGCCTTCTGGCTCCCCACAAGCTTCTCTTATCTACACTCCAAAGATCTTATTTAGTCATGTGACCTGCCTGTTATGTGACATCACTCATTTTCTCTGCTGGGGGAAGCAAGCTAATTGTTCACAGGTAGTCCGGGACCCATTTCCCCTTAAATGTGGAGTCACTTGACGACAGCCATTTAATAAGATTTTGCTGTCAGTGTACACCAGCAGTGCAGTAACAAGCAGCTGCACCACACCCTACTTGTTTCTTAACATTTGGAATATCACATTTTACTTCCTTTAAATTTAATTTATTTAGATGATAGATCAAGAGTATTCCCAGTATACAAGGTGATAGTTTACACTCACAAGAGCCAACGTGCTTTAGAAGATGTATAATTTTGGAAGTTAGGTACTCTTGAGTGCTAATCTTAGTTCTGACACTGACTCCTTGGGTGGCTTTGGGCAAGTCACTTCACCTTTCTGTGCCTCAACTTCCACATCTGCAAAATGGGGATATCTACACACTTTACAAGGGTGTTTAAAGGATGTTTCTGCAGAGCTCTAAATATGCTAAGTGTTAGATAAGTACTAGTTAATAATATAGCAGATTTCATTTTAAAGCACTTTACAAAGATGAATTAAGATTTACAATACCTCTGATGCAAGTAAATATTCACATTTTAAAGATGGAGAAAAAGATTAAGCAACTACTTTGAGGTTACACAGCATACCAGTGTCAGTTTCATGGCTGGAATTACATAATACAGAGCCCCTGTACAGTAGAGTTGTGCTTTAATTGCTTGAGACAATTCTGTATTATTTCACAGTGTTTAAGGCCCAAAGGGCCATTAGATCTAGTCTGACCGCCTGTAAATCACAGGCCATTAAGTTTCATGCAGATACTCCTATACTGAGTCCAATGACTTTAGTTAGTTCAAAGCACTTCAACCCTCAAGGAAACTAAACAGCTGTATGTAACAGACAGAACACAAGAGGTGCCACAAATGCTTACTCCCTTGCAGTGGCAGGGAACTGATTAGGTGAGATATGCCTAAATTATCCTGGCTGGCAATCCCATGTTACAGAGGAAGGCAAAATATACACTGAAAGTCCCTGCCAATCTGACCTGGTAATGAGGATCAGCTCCTGATGTCCGCTTTTACATGGTCCACACATAAGCAGAAGTTTAACTAACTGTAATGCTCAGCACACCTGTATTCACACTCTAGGCACTATTGTAATAATCTTTGTATAAAATATGCTTTGTGAAGTATGATTTGAAAACTAATAACTCACTGATCATTAATATTATTGTGTGATGGATGTACATGTATATTAAGAGTTACGAATATATGCTGGAATTATGACTGAAGCGTGAGTAAACCAGGTATGTCAGGGCAGTTGTTAAACAGGTCTATCCTAAACAAAGCTATGTGTAAAAAGAAAAGGAGTACTTGTGGCACCTTAGAGACTAAGAAATTTATTTCAGCATAAGCTTTTGTGAGCTACAGCTCACTTCATCGGATGCGTTCAGTGGAAAATACAGTGTGGAGATTTATATACATAGAGAACATGAAACAATGGGTGTTACCATACACACTGTAACGAGAGTGATCACTTAAGGTGAGCTATTACCAGCAGGAGAGCGGGGGGGGGGGCATTTTGTAGTGATAATAAGGTGGGCCATTTCCAGCAGTTGACAAGAACGCCTAAGGAACAGTGGTGGGGGGGGAGGGGAATAAACATGGGGAAATAGTTTACTTTGTGTAATGACCCATCCACTCCCAGTCTCTATTCAAGCCTAAGTTAATTGTATCCAGTTTGCAAATTAATTCCAATTCAGCAGTCTCTCATTGGAGTCTGTTTTTGAAGGTTTTTTGTTGAAGAATTGCAACTTTTAGGTCTGTAACCGAGTGACCAAAGAGATTGAAGTGTTCTCCGACTGGTTTTTGAACGTTATCATTCTTGACGTCTGATTTGTGTCCATTTATTCTTTTACGTAGAGACTGTCCAGTTTGACCAATGTACACGGCAGAGGGGCATTGCTGGCACATGCTGGCATATATCACATTGGTAGATGTGCAGGTGAACGAGCCTCTGATAGTGTGGCTGATGTGATTAGGCCCTATGATGATGTCCCCTGAATAGATATGTGGACACAGTTGGCAACGGGCTTTGTTGCAAGGATAGGTTCCTGGGTAAGTGGTTCTGTTGTGTGGTGTGTGGTTGCTGGTGAGTATTTGCTTCAGGTTGGGGGGCTGTTTGTAGGCAAGGACTGGCCTGTCTCCCAAGATCTGTGAGAGTGATGGGTCGTCCTTCAGGATAGGTTGTAGATCCTTGATGATGCGTTGGAGCGGTTTTAGTTGGGGGCTGAAGGTGATGGCTAGTGGCGTTCTGTTACTTTCTTTGTTGGGCCTGTCCTGTAGTAGGTGACTTCTGGGTACTCTTCTGGCTCTGTCAATCTGTTTCTTCTCTTCAGCAGGTGGGTATTGTAGTTGTAAGAACGCTTGATAGAGATCTTGTAGGTGTTTGTCTCTGTCTGAGGGGTTGGAGCAAATGTGGTTGTATTGTAGAGCTTGGCTGTAGACAATGGATCGTGAGGTGTGGTCTGGATGAAAGCTGGAGGCATGTAGGTAGGAATAGCGGTCAGTAGGTTTCCGGTATAGGGTGGTGTTTATGTGACCATCGCTTATTAGCACCGTGGTGTCCAGGAAGTGGATCTCTTGTGTGGACTGGTCCAGGCTGAGGTTGATGGTGGGATGGAAATTGTTGAAATCATGGTGGAATTCCTCAAGGGCTTCTTTTCCATGGGTCCAGATGATGAAGATGTCATCAGTGTAGCGCAAGTAGAGTTGGGGCATTAGGGGACGAGAGCTGAGGAAGCGTTGTTCTAAGTCAGCCATAAAAATGTTGGCATACTGTGGGGCCATGCGGGTACCCATAGCAGTGCCGCTGATTTGAAGGTATACATTGTCCCCAAATGTGAAATAGTTATGGGTGGGGACAAAGTCACAAAGTTCAGCCACCAGGTTTGCCGTGACATTATCGGGGATACTGTACCTGATGGCTTGTAGTCCATCTTTGTGTGGAATGTTGGTGTAGAGGCTTCTACATCCATAGTGGCCAGGATGGTGTTTTCAGGAAGATCACCGATGGATTGTAGTTTCCTCAGGAGTTGTCACGGAGTCCCTGGGCAATGCTCTGGAACTGCTCCCCACAAAGCCTGTCAGGACTCTGGGGAAGTCTCCTTTCTGTGAGCAGACTGTCTTGCAGGACACACAGCTCACACAACTTCCACCTTCCTGGGTCTGACCTCGGAGCATTCAGCATCCTCTGCCCCTCCGTGCGCTTCCCACAGCAAGTCCACCCAGGCGGGGTCCTGGGGAAGCCAGAGGGTCCTGCACCCCAACTTCACAGTCAGACGTGACTCTTAGCCAGCCAGTAAAACAGAGGTTTATTAGATGACAGGAACATGGTCTAAAACAGAGTTTGTAGGTGCAGAGAACAGGACCCCTCAGCTGGGTCCATTTTGGGGGGCAGTGAGCCAGACAACCACAACTGCTCTTCACTCCATGTCCCCAGCCAGCCCCAAACTGACTCCCCCTCCAGCCCCTCCTCCTCTGGGCTTTGTCCCTTTCCTGGGCCAGGAGGTCACCTGATTCCTTTGTTCTCCAACCCTTTAGCTCTCACCTTGCAGGGGGAAGGGCCAAGGTCATCAGTTGCCAGGAGACAGAGTGTCGGCCATTTATGTACCCTGGCCCTTTGCTCTGCAACAATTACACTCCCTTATCCCACCATCTAGAGACTTAAGAAATGCATAGGGGAAACTGAGGCACCCCTACAGTATTCAGAGAAAACATTAAGAACAGTCCCGCTTCGTCATATCTCTCCCCCCTTCAAGACCGAACTGAGCGGGGTCACTTTAGCTGGTGACCTGGGGAAGTTCAAACCCACCAACGTTCCCATGGATGCCCAACATCTCTCCCATTCCTTGGTGGGAGTTACACCAGGCCCTTCCAGTTTCACGCCCTCCCTTAGGTCGGGGGTGGTTGATAGCACTCGCAAGAGAAGGTTTATGCGGTCTGTGCCCTTTTGCCACCCCAAAACCCCCGGGGGTCAAATTGGGATCGGGTCTCCTCCCAGCGCTCCACTCTGGAGGGCTGCAATTCGGGTTCTCTTGGTTAAGAGCCCCCACCTTGAGCTGGGACACATAGTGTTCACTTACAGAACTAGCATGGAGACATTCCTTTTTCAACAACCTTGTCTCTCCAACAAGCTGGCCAAACACAGCCACTTGGTTATAGGACTGTTTAACTTTCTTAACAGCTTTCACTCCATCTGAGACCTTCTCAAAGCTATCCACACTGGATCCTTCAACAGGAAAGTCAGTGGCTTCATTCACAACAGAAAATTTCTGGCTGTTAGGAACTGAAACTTTCTTGATTAAATCACTTTAACACCCTTCAGTTGCAGTAAATTGCTTGCAAAGACTACCATGAGGATTCCTTTCCCTAGGGGCTTTTCTATGCAACAATTCACCCTTCACAGAAATTCTGCCCTTACCCTCTTCACCTAGGGCTTGCTCTAGAGGAACACTTTCCTGAGCAACAACAGACTCTTTCTGGGTCTCCCTTACATCCAGAATCACCTCTGGCCATCAGGCGGATTCCTACACAATCCACTTTCACGCAAACTTACAGCCTTCCTAGATAAAAGGTCAGAAGCCCTCTCCTTCCCTTTGCCACACACAAGTTCAGGAATCTTTTCCTTCTTGCTACAGGTTTCCACACCCTCAGTACATAACACAATCAAATCACCTTTATACGCTCCTTGTGCCCTGGCTAGGATCTCACCCTGAATAGACAGAATTGCTACACCCTTGCCCAACAACACACTAGCAACGGGCAAAATACAAGCACCCGAATTGTCTGGGCTCTGGGATTTTGCATAGACACTAACTGGATGCGACCTAGTTACAGTGCCATTCTCCCTAGCAGACACAAACTTAGGACCATTCCCTTCCTGGGCTTTAGTTGAATCCAGAACCAACTCTGAGACAACTGCACTACCCTCAACCATCACAGGCTGAAAGGCCCCTTCTGTCTGCTCCACAGACAAAGAAGAGCCAGACACACTTTCTCCTTTACCAGACACTCAGCGTGGGATCTCATTTCCCTTGTCCCAGCACACAAGGCTGTTCACAGACAACTGCTTGGAGACCGGGGTAGCTCCCTCCATAGGCAAGTCAATACCCTTGACAGACACAGGCACATTTCCTTCACTGTCACAATTCTCCACCCAGGTAACAGGTAAGGTATAGGGATACTCATCTTCCAATATCCTCGCCTTCCCACACTGCTGACTAGACAAAGCCATCAGCTCACAAGGCTGCCTAAGCTCATCCAAACTTTTTTTACCAAGCACCTTGCCACTCCCAACAGATAATCTAACCTGCCCTGCCTGTGTCTCCCCACCACTCAGCTGGGGTCTCAGCTCCCACTGTGCTCAGCGCTGCCCTTGCTGTCCCAGTGGGGGTAGGCAGCGAGCTTGCTGCTTTCCTCACTGCATCAGAGCCAGTGTGAGCCACCTGAGCCCCCTCTCTGGTGTGCAAGGGGGCGAGGAAAATCTCTCTCTCCCACCGAGCCCCAGGGTTCTGGTAACAGGCAGGCAGGTAGTCTAAGCCTAGCAGCTCCTTCCCGCTGCCAGCCAGGTCATCTGCATTTTCCCTGACCATTTCCCTCTCCGCCGATTGGTTCCCTGGATTCAAATTCAAACGCTTGGCCGTTACAGGAGCAGGGCCTGGATCCTGTCCAAAAGAGACAGTCACCCCCCAACGGGGTCTCACAGCTGATATCCTGGAGAACCCCAACGACCAGCCAGCCTCACCCCTCCTGGGTCTGCACAGGGATCTGGGCCATAGACAGGGTGAGGGGCTTCATCCCTGAGACCCTCACCCAGCTCACACAGCCCCTCAGCATCTGAGGCTGCACCACCAGGGGCCTGACAACAGTTCTCTCTGTCCCAGGATCTCGCCACCCCAAGAATGTCTCCCCATTGACCATCACCTTCCGCTACCACTAGAGGTCCGAGGAGCCTGGCCCCAGGAAACTCCACACAGACATATAGGTTGAGACCAGGAGTGGGAGCCTGTCCACCTTCCCACCCATCTGGCTGACGAGGTCTACGACCTTGGGACCCAGCAAGGGAGCTAGACACCGGGGCTTTTCCGCAGGGTCCCCCTTGTTCAAATCGCCAGCCTGCTCAAAGGCAGTGAGGTGAGCATCCACATCCCCCCATTCCTTAACCAGGGGCAGCAATTGAGTATAGAGGTTCCCTGCAGAACTGGCACCCCGGGGTCTATCCCCACTCACCCCTGGGAGGTCCCCTATGCCTCTCCGCTCCACCATCGCCAGTTCATGCTGCTGCTGCTTCTGCAGCTCTTTCTGGGGCTCTCGCTGTCTCTCACAGTCCTCTTGCTCTCTCGGACTCAGCTCCAATCCCGTCCGTCTCCGATCCCCCGATGGGGAACCCAATCATGAAGACCCCCGTCTGGTCGGGGACAGGAGTCTTGGGGATGCCTAGCTACCACTCCAACTGCTCCCAGATCCTGCTATAGCCCCATCTGGGTCAGGAATCTGTTCCTTAGAGTGGTCATCCTCCTCCAGCTGCACGATTAACTGTGCTTTGGTGAACTTTCCAATGCTCAACCCTCTCTTTTTGCACAGGGTTACAATGTCCTTCTTAAGGAGATGGTGATAGGCCGTCACTCTACTGTCCCCAAGTTGTTGTGGACTCACAGGCCTGTGTGTTCTCAGCTCCCTACGGTTTCCAGGGAGAACCCCTAGTGTGCCAGCCCTTCTTGAGGTCACCACCTCTTTGCCAGGGTCGAGCTGCAGACTGCTCCGCCCCTGGGACCGCTCACCACAGTCCCCAGGAGAACCCTGTTACTGCACAGTCCTTCTCGCTGGTCACACACTCCGAGGGGTTAACCGCCCCCCAAAACCGCTCCTCTCTGAGCCTTCAGCACAGCTGGTCCTCGTCAATCCCCCTTCATTTTACTGCTCCCCAGTCACTTACTGCAGGAAGCGCCATCCACGGGTGCAGTACATCCCACCGCTGCATATGTAGACTCCCTCCTCAGGCCCTATGCTACCAGCACTCCCAGCCATCTTTGAGACACCACTGACTTCCTGAGGAAACTACAAGCCATTGGTGATCTTCCTGAAAACACCATCCTGGCCATTATGGATGTAGAAGCCCTCTACACCAACATTCCACACAAACATGGACTACAAGCCGTCAGGTACAGTATCCCCGATAATGTCACGGCAAACCTGGTGGCTGAACTTTGTGACTTTGTCCTCACCCATAACTACTTCACATTTGGGGACAATGTATACCTTCAAATCAGCGGCACTGCTATGGGTACCCGCATGGCCCCACAGTATGCCAACATTTTTATGGCTGACTTAGAACAACGCTTCCTCAGTTCTCGTCCCCCAATGCCCCTACTCTACTTGCGCTACACTGATGACATCTTCATCATCTGGACCCATGGAAAAGAAGCCCTTGAGGAATTCCACCATGATTTCAACAATTTCCATCCCACCATCAACCTCAGCCTGGACCAGTCCACACAAGAGATCCACTTCCTGGACACCATGGTGCTAATAAGCGATGGTCACATAAACACCACCCTATACCGGAAACCTACTGACCGCTATTCCTACCTACATGCCTCCAGCTTTCATCCAGACCACACCTCACGATCCATTGTCTACAGCCAAGCTCTACAATACAACCACATTTGCTCCAACCCCTCAGACAGAGACAAACACCTACAAGATCTCTATCAAGCGTTCTTACAACTACAATACCCACCTGCTGAAGAGAAGAAACAGATTGACAGAGCCAGAAGAGTACCCAGAAGTCACCTACTACAGGACAGGCCCAACAAAGAAAGTAACAGAACGCCACTAGCCATCACCTTCAGCCCCCAACTAAAACCGCTCCAACGCATCATCAAGGATCTACAACCTATCCTGAAGGACGACCCATCACTCTCACAGATCTTGGGAGACAGGCCAGTCCTTGCCTACAGACAGCCCCCCAACCTGAAGCAAATACTCACCAGCAACCACACATCACACAACGGAACCACTAACCCAGGAACCTATCCTTGCAACAAAGCCCGTTGCCAACTGTGTCCACATATCTATTCAGGGGTCACCATCATAGGGCCTATTCACATCAGCCACACTATCAGAGGCTCGTTCACCTGCACATCTACCAATGTGATATATGCCAGCATGTGCCAGCAATGCCCCTCTGCCATGTACATTGGTCAAACTGGACAGTCTCTACATAAAAGAATAAATGGACACAAATCAGACGTCAAGAATGATAACATTCAAAAACCAGTCGGAGAACATTTCAATCTCTTTGGTCACTCGGTTACAGACCTAAAAGTTGCAATTCTTCAACAAAAAACCTTCAAAAACAGAATTCAACGAGAGACTGCTGAATTGGAATTAATTTGCAAACTGGATACAATTAACTTAGGCTTGAATAGAGACTGGGAGTGGATGGGTCATTACACAAAGTAAACTATTTCCCCATGTTTATTCCCCCCCCCCCCCACCACTGTTCCTTAGGCGTTCTTGTCAACTGCTGGAAATGGCCCACTTTATTATCACTACAAAATGCCCCCCCCCCGCTCTCCTGCTGGTAATAGCTCACCTTAAGTGATCACTCTCGTTACAGTGTGTATGGTAACACCCATTGTTTCATGTTCTCTGTGTATATAAATCTCCCCACTGAATGCATCTGATGAAGTGAGCTGTAGCTTACGAAAGCTTATGCTCAAATAAATTTGTTAGTCTCTAAGGTGCCACAAGTACTCCTTTTCTTTTTGCGAATACAGACTAACACGGCTGCTACTCTGAAAGCAATGTGTGTTTACCTCAATTTATATATAAGCAGTCAAAAGGACCATCAAGACAGCAGCAGCAGGGAGAGGAGATGGCAGGAAACAGAACATTTCCATTTCAGCAAATACAAAATGTGGAGGAAAAAGAGCATGGAGCTTTCTTCACCACGAGACTCCATGTTGCCTACCTCACAGTGTGAATAAATTTTACTTTGAGGGGTAACTCTCAGAAGCATCCACTTTAAGGGTTTACTAGTCTATAAAGATGGGGGGCTGAACCTCAAGTGATAAGGAATTGAATCAACTGTACACAATATTACTGTATTATAGAGTGTTTAGAGCAAGTTCTTTTCTGAAAGCTAATGACATACTGGTAATTAATATTACTGTGATATATGAGGAAATATAAATAATTATATTATGTTTAAAGTGTGTGGCCAACAGTGTGGATAAAAATCAATGATTAAAAAAAAATTGGATTTTTTTATTTAAATTGGATTTTGATAAAATGCTTTGAGGAAAAAAAAACCTATCTAAAGATTGTTTTAGTTAAGATGCATTACAGCTCAAACATATCTCATCATGGAATAGGGATTATAAATTCTAATTCTATAGTATGAGACAATATATTCATGTAACGTTTAAGAAAAATTTTGTAAATATGTTCCAATAGTTCATGGATTAGGGACCCAATTTTATGGAGTTCCAGGGGCTTCTGTATAGATTATTTAGGTTAATCTTTCTATCTACTCAATGGGACTCAGTGCTCAGTCTAGAAGATACCATCAGAGATGCTTGGTTTTGCAGTTCTCAAACTGCGGATTTGTGTCTTCAGAAATATGCTTGTTAACAGCAAAAATGTTTTAAATAAATAAATATATAGAGGTGAGAAACAACAGACCTCACCCCTATTGTTCCTCTGCAAATTTGTGTACACAGAGTCAATCACCTACCTCTCTCTAAAAGTGCAAAGTTTCAAAAAGTTCAATGAATAGAAGAATGTTGGGGGCGGACTAGATCTGGACAAGGAGAAGAAGTCTGGAGATAAATGTGAGAAGGGAGGGACAGGCACTAGAAACAAAAGTGAAACTGTTTGAGCAGCATATTCCAGAAGTCTTGAGGTCTGCAGCTAGACAAGTGTGGCTAGGCCACGCAGATACCAACTGACTTGGGCTCGCAGGGCTCAGGCTGTGGGGCTGTTTCATTGCAGTATAGATTGCTGGGCTCGGACTGGAGCCTGAGCTCTGGGACCCTGATTCCTCACAGGGTCCTAGAGCTTGGAAGTCTACACTGCAGTAAACAGTCATGAAGCCTGAGCCCTACGCATCTGAGTTAGCTGGCATGAGCCAGCCATGGGTTTTTCACTGCAGTGTACACATATACCCTACGAGTTCAAATCTTACCTTCTCTGACCACTGCTTATATGTACTTTGTAGTCATTATTAATAAAGGCAGTCATGTTAACTGAAAGATTGCGTACAACCACTTCAAGCAGAGCTGGAAATGGAACCCAGGTTTCCAATAAGGCAGACCGAAATCTCTTCTGCTCAGACACATGGCTTTTCAAGTTAAGTGTGCCAAACTTATGTGCTTGGCTGTCAAGTGTGAAACCACTAGCTCCTCTGCCGCTCCGAGACAAGAACAGAACCCAGAACTCAAACATTCCACTGCTGTCTAGCACAGGGGTCTCAAACTCAAAATGACCACGAGGGCCACATGAGGACTAATACATTGGCCTGAGGGCCTCACCATTGACCACCCCCCGCTTCACTGCCCTGGCACTGCCTCCACTCCACCCCTTCTGTGAGGCCCCGCCTCTGCCCCTTCCTACCCCTTCTCTGCCCCCATTCCAACCCCTTCCCTGAAATCCCCACCCCAACTCTGCCCCATCCCTGCCCCCAGGGGGTGCAGGAGGGGTGCATTGGGGGCTCAGGACAGGAGGGCGGGGTGCAGCTCAGAGCAGGGGGTTCAGCTGCAGGAGGGATTTGGGGGGCGGGTCCCGTCCGGCGTGCACCGGGGGCAGGGCAGGCTCCCTGCCTGCCCTGCGCCTGCGCCACTCCATGAAGCGGCCAGGACCCGGGGAGCACAGGGGTCTGCGTGTTGCCCTGGCCACTTCTCCAGGTACCTCCCCCGAAGCTCCCATTGGCCGGGAATGGGGAACCGTGGCCAATGAGAGCTTCTGGGGAGGTACCTGGAGGGGTGGCCAGGGCAACACTCAGACCCCCGTGCTCCCCCTCCCCCAGGTCCCAGCCGCTTCCCGGCGCGGGGGCAGGGCAGGCAGGCAGGGAGCAAGCGAGCGAGCGAGCCTGCCCTGCCCCCCGTGTGCGCCAGGCTGGAGACGCTCTAGATAAATGCTGGGGATTGGGGGGGCCGCGGGGAGCTGGCAGGCCGCAGAAAATAACCCCGTGGGCAGCATGTTTGAGACCCCTGGTCTAGCACATAGTTTTGAAACCCACTGGTATGTATTGCATCCCACCAGGGGCTGGCCAACATAGACTACAACAGTCACTCCTTTAGTTCTGAAAGTCCAGGATTCAAACCCTGCTGACAAACTGTTGGGAAAGAGACAGAATTTCCTTATTTCCAGTGTTTTTTTAACAAGCTGATTTAGAGGATATTTTTCCTCACTGTGTGAATTAAAACAGGTTTTATAGTTAAAATTCTGTCCCTTGTGACACCACATGAAACAAAATAAAGGTGTTTCACAATTCAGCCATTTGGCAAACATTTTGCTTGGTTGTGTCACATAAATTGACAGATTTGAAGACTGAGATGTTTGGGCTCAGCCAAGCTGCACTCGGTTCAAGAGCTACCTTGGCAGTTCCAGAGCTACCGGAAGCCATTTCAGCCCCCAGTGTAAGATGTTAACAAGTTACTCAATGAAACACTTGTATGAAAGGTGTATTTTAAAACACCTACAAAACATATTAATTCAGTCTGCCTTTTATAATAAGAAGATAATGTGTTCTACAAAAAAGGCCTCAGGGGCCATTGTGGCAGATGGAGTTCATTGAAGCAAGCAGAGCATGTTCCAGCCAAGTTCCCTTCCCCTGGTATACCCTGTACATTGAGGGCTATGAGAGGGTTGGTACATAGCCAGCTACATACCATTCAGGGATTCCCCATACACCAAGGGAATCCTCAGCTAGCCATTCAAGCCAGCTTTAATCATGTATTTAATGTGTATTAAGTATTATTATTTAAGGCTGCTGTGACAGACATCAAGCAGACTTATCCAAGCTGAGGATCTGGCCAAATTTTGGTCCCACTGGAATCAATGGGAATTTTGACATTCACCAAAACGGATTTGGCCCATTAGTAGTAAAGCACAGTAGTATCAAGTGGTCACACATTATCCTAGTAGACCTTGTGCCTGAGTGCATTAACATGAGCCATTGTTTCCCTGAAGTAGGAAATAATAGCATACAAGTATTGGATCTTGAGGTGAGACACATAGTAAAAGAAGATTGTGAAGATCAAGACAACTTTACTAAACTACACTGGAGACAGGTAAATAGCGGGGTCCCCCAGGGATCTGTACTGGGACCAGTGCTGTTCAATATGTTCATAAATTATCTGGAAAAAGGGGTAAACACTGAGGTGGCAAAGGTTGCCAATGACACAAAACTACTCAAGATAGTTAAATCCAAAGCAGACTGCGAAGAGTTACTAAAGGTCTTAGCTTTTCTCCTCCTGGCTCACTCCTAGACCCAGCACACATACAATGATAGTCTCTTGAACTGACTACTGGTTGAATTTATGTTGATCTTTGTATAACTTTTGCTAATTAAGATTAAAATTTGCACTGTTTTTTCTGTGCTTGTATGGAATTGTATTAACATGTTCATGCACTTCAAACAAACAAAAACTTTGGGGTTTGTTTTTTTTTTAAACTGTGCTTTAAAGTGGTTAGGTAAACCATTTAAGTTAACAACAATTAGGCTGCAGGTACTGAGACTGCCAAAACCTGGGTCATGTACAGTAGACACCTCAAGGTGCTTGAACAATACCCTCAATAGTGCCTTTGCAAGATATTCCAAATCCAGTGGGGTGACCAATGCCCCAACATCAGTGCTCTGCCCAAGTCAAAACCTCAAGTACTGAAGCTATGATCATCTGCCACTAACTCAGTTGGGCAGGTCATGTTCTTTGAATGCCAGAAAATCGCCCCCCAAAGCAGTTCTGATAACCGAGCCATGGCTAATGAACAAGGCGCAGGCAAAAAAAGCAGTTCAAAGACACCCTCAAAGGCAACATGAAGAAGTACAATACTGACATAAATTCATAGGAGTCCCAAGCCCTCAACCGAGCAAAATGGAAGAGGATCTTGTGGCAGGGATCCCAATATTTTGAGATCCAATGGAGACAACAGGAAATGGAGAAATCGGAAAGAAGACGCTGCAGCCCGATTTAACAATCCAGATGTGCCCCTTCCGTTGGGAAATACCTGTCCCAACTGTGACAAAATCTGTGGATCCCAGATGATATCATTAGCCACCTGCAGATCCACCAGCGATAAGTGGCCATCATTTTACTGGAAGAAAACCATCCTCAAATTCCGAGGGATCACCGACTACTACTTATTAATAAGACTGAGGTGGAGATCCCCTGTTCAAATCCCTTCTCTTCAACAGGCAGAGGGGGGAAAACTGACCTTCTCCCATATCCCAGGTGAGTACCATAATCAGTAGGCTAAAGATTAGGAGGGGAGCTACTACCTCCTTCCCCTCACCCCAGCCTCATCTTATCTGGTGTTCACTGTACTCAGAGATCAGTCCCACAGGCTAACACATTGGGGATTAGGTGTGAGATAGGTATCCAGGCACCTGCCTGAGGCAACAGTGCCAGAGGCAGAAACATAGGTACCTAGGAGACTTCTAACAGTAAAAATATAAGCACCAGGTGAGTGGAGGTTTTGTGGATTAAATAGTGCCTGAAACTGAGACAAAGAGGAACAAACTCTGGCAAGTAAAGTGTAAAAGTATAACTAGGTAGGCCAAAAAAATAGAATTTGAAGAGCAAGTAGCAAAAGACACACAAACTAACAGCCAAAAAAAAAAAAAAAGTACATCAGAGGCAGGAAGCCTGCCAAACAATCAGTGGGGCTTCTGGACGATCAAGGTGCTAAATGTGCACTCAAGGATGACAAGGCCAAGAAGCTAAATGAATTCTCTGCATTGGTCTACACTGCAGAGGATGTCTGAGGGAGATTCCCACATCTGAGCCATTCTTTTTAGGTTACAAATCTGAGGAACTGTCCCAGATTGAGGAGTCAATACAATAGGTTTGGGAACGAACTGATAAATTAAACAGTAATAAAACAGCAGGACCAGTATTCATCCAAGGGTTCTGAAGGAACTCAATACAAAATTGCACAAGTACTATCTGTGGTATGTGACCTAGCACTTAAATCACCCTCTGTACCAGATGACTGGCGGATAGCTAATGCGACATCAATTTTTTTTAAAGGCTCGAGAGGCAATTCTGCCAAATACAGGCTGGTAGGCCAAACTTCAGTACCAGGCAAATTGGTTGAAACAATACTACAGAACAGAATTATGACATTGTAACACGGTCAGCACCCGCCTCTCATGAGCAACCCTTTTCTATGGCCGGTATGCCTGCACAGTTTTTCAGGGCAGCACCCACTTCTCATAGACAGCCCCCTTTGGTTGGTTGGATGTGAGTCTGCTTTTGGTTTTAGTTCTTGTCTCAGCATGGCACCCACCTCTTGTGAGCACCCCCTCCCCCAGTCAATGGTTCTTTTGGCAGGTCTTCAGCGACTCAGTCCTCCAGCCAAGCCACATACACTGTCCCCCCTTCCAGGGTATACAATCCTGAATTCTTATCAGAGTCCTGGTATGGGGCTGTAGCCCTTAGGCTTCTTCCTAGAGGCACTGCCTTCTTCAACCACCTAGCCGGGGCCCATCTTAGTACCCTCAGTTGGTGTTCTTTTTGACAGCCCTCCCAGAGCTCAGTTTGCAACCAGACCAGTAGGGCCCATCTCAGTACCCTCAGCTGGTCTGGCCAAGTTCTGTGCTCAGTCCCCCTAGGCTCAGCCTGCCCACACTGACCTTTCAGCAGGCCTGCTGCTTTTCTATCCAGCTAGGCACCCAGTCTTTGACAGCCTTCCCCAGGCTCAACTTTGTTTGGTGAGCTCTCTACAGTCCCACTGTTCTAGTCAGCCAGACACCCAGTCCTCCCTCATCAAGCTCCACACAGCAACTGAAAGCTCTGCTCTGCTGCTTGCCTTTTATCTGGCCCTCCTGGCCCTTACTGGTCACTCCAGCATCCCCTCTGATTGGCTGCTCCTCTGCAGCCACTCCAGGCTGCCTTGAGGACTTCTCGCTGCTCTATTCTGGGGCAAGGTGACACAGGGCCATGAGGCCTCCAGCAGGGAGCCTCCAGATATAGTCCACCCTGCCACATACACATAGATGAATATGATATGTTGGGGAAGAATCAACACTGCTTTTGTAAAAGGAAATTAGGCCTCAACAATCCATTAGGAATTATTTGAGGGGGTCAACAAACATGTGGAAAAGGGTGATACAGTGGATATAATGTATTTGGACTTTCAGAAAGCCTTGGACAAGATTCCTCACCAAAAGCAAAGTAGGCAGTCATGGGATAACAAAGAAGGTCCTCTCATGGATCACTAACTGGTTAAAAGGTAGGAAACAAAGGGTAGAAATAAACGGTCAGGTTCACACTGGAGACAGGTAAATAGCGGGGTCCCCCAGGGATCTGTACTGGGACCAGTGCTGTTCAATATGTTCATAAATTATCTGGAAAAAGGGGTAAACACTGAGGTGGCAAAGGTTGCCAATGACACAAAACTACTCAAGATAGTTAAATCCAAAGCAGACTGCGAAGAGTTACAAAGGGATCTCACAAAACTGAGTGACTGGGCAACAAAATGGCAGATGAAATTCAATGTTGATAAATGCAAAGTAATGCACATTGGAAAAAGTAATCCCAACTGTACATACTAAATTAGCTGTTACCACTCAAGAAAGACATCTTGGGGTCATCCTGGACAGTTCTCTGAAAACATCTGCTTACTGTGCACAGCAGTCAAAAAAGCTAACACAACGTTAGGAACCATTAGGAAATGGATAGATAAGACAGAAAATAAAATGTCACTCTATAAATCCATGGTACTCCCACACCCTGAATACTGCATGCAGTTCTGGTCTCACCATCTCAAAAAAGATACATCAGAATAGGAAAAAGTACAACGAAGGGCAACATATATGACTAGGAGAACAGCTCCATACATGGAACAGCTTCCATATGCAGAGAGTTTATGTGGAAATAACTGAGAGGGGATATGATAAAGGTCTGTAATATTATAAATGGTGTGGAGACAGTGAATAAGGAAGTGTTATTTACCCCTTCACATAACACAAGAACCAGGGGTCACGCAATGAAATTAATATGCAGCAAGTTTAAAACAAACAAAAGGAAGTACTTCTTCACATAACACATAGCCAACCTGTGGAACTCATTGCCAGGGGATGTTGTGAAGGCCAAAAGTTCAACTGGGTTTGAAAAAGAATAGATAAATGTGTGGAGATTAGGTCCATTAAAGACTATTACCCAAGATGGTCAGGGACTCAACTGTATGTTCTAGGTGTCCCTAAACCTCTGACTGCTAGAAGCTGGGACTGGACAACAGAGGATGGATCACTCAATAAATTGCCCTGTTCTATTAATTCGCTCTGAAGCTTCTGCACCAGCCATTGTACTAGGTTAGATGAACCATTGGTCTGACCCAGTATGGCCATTCTTATGTTGTTAAAGCCCTTTGTGAATCTGGGTTCCGGTCCATGATTAGGGTTCCTAGGTGCTAGGAAAGTAATAAGTAGTTACTGGCTGCCTGCAGCTACCAGCTTGGTTTAAGTCAGTACAGTACTCATATTTGTTTATTAATGCTAACTACTGTAGGGAGAATGATTTTGCATAGTTCCTGTTCTTGGCATGCAAGTTTACTTTACTATTGTAGTTAAACTAATTTGATCTTTTTACAAGAAGATAAACCTGGGAAGCTGCAGAGAGTAAACTATTTTTTCTCCAATCTGTGGGGATTTTTAAAAGACAATTATATGCAATATAATTGGAATGAGGAACTAAGAACAACTTTTCCTTCTGTCAAACGTTAATTTGTCTGCATATGTGGTATGTTGCTGTATAAAGAGAGACAGGCAGGCAATTTAATATTCAGAATCTGAATAAGGACATAAAATCCACACAATATATGAATGCCTCTGGCCCATTATTCTGCTTTGGAATTTGCATGGCTTACATAACTGTTTGCTCGATTATTAAGCAGGAGAGCTTTGGAGATCACTTTTTCTTATTGTTTTTAAAGGCTGACTGAACTGAATATATTTAATTTATATGTGTATTTAAATACATCTTTCATACAAGTGTTTCATGGAGTAATCTGTCAAGCAAATTAGAAATAATCAAAAATTCCCCAAAGAATAATAAATAACCCCCATCCCTAAAATAAAACCGTAAATCCTTATTTAACCAGAAATTAGGAGATTACAAACACTGTTTCATGAAAACAATTAATATAGTATTCTAATAAAAGTTGACAAATATCTGCAGTCCCAAAAAGAATGAGCAAGTAAAAGAAAAGAGACAGTTCACAACCCCTTTAAAGGGAGAAATAAGCTCCAGTTGAGGGTGGATAAAAATCATGATAAAAAAATTAATTCTAAACCTTAAAATCAGATGTTTTTTACCTACAAGTTGTCAGTTCTTTACTTCCTTCTCATTATCTAATCTTAAACTGCCAAAGTGGACATTTTGTACTTGTGTTTAATTAGTTTCCTCATTTTAGTAGAACTTCAGATTTTACATTAAGTTTTTTTCTACTAAAAGAGTTTCTCGTTTACAATGTTTATCTAAAGGTGAAAAGAACAAGTCCAGGGCCTCATTAACATCCTTACTATAAGACCACCACAAATCAAACCCAGAGCTTGGGCTCCAGCCTGAGCCTGAATGTCTACCCTGCAATTAAACAGTTCTTGTGCCCACCCCCTTAGCCCAAGTCAGCTGACATGGGCCAGTCACAGGTGTTTAATTACAGGGTAGCCATTCCCTTAGACATCAACCCACAAAGCCAGAACACTTGGTGGGGAGCTGCCTGAGCTAGTCAATGGGAAAAACTGACCATAGGGGTGTATCCTAAGCCCTATGGCTCTCATGGCGCCTAAGGCCAGGTTGCAGAGAGGTGCCTAGCCCTGCTTGCAATCAACAAATGGGAGATTGTAAGTGTTCAGCTGCCTGATTTGCATGCCTTATAAACTTTAGCTTAGTGGATGGGGTATTCACCCAGGATGGGGGGACCCCCGATTCAAGTCCCTCCAAAAGGGGGCGGGGGGTTGAATAGGGATCAGCCACCTTTCAGGTGAGTGCCCTAAGAACTGCATTATAGAGTCATTCTAACATTTTTTCTGGCCCAATTCACAGAATCATAGAATATCAGGGTTGGAAGGGACCTCAGGAGGTCATCTAGTCCAACCCCCTGCTCAAAGCAGGACCGATCCCCAATTAAATCATCCCAGCCAGGGCTTTGTCAAGCCTGAAAAAGTGAAAAAGTTTTTCCTAATATCCAACCTAAATCTCCCCCACTGCAACTTGAGACCATTACTCCTTGTTCTGTCATCTGCTACCACGGAGAACAGTCTAGAGCCATCCTCTTTGGAACCCCCTTCCAGGTAGTTAAAAGCAGCTATCAAATCCCCCCTCATTCTTCTCTTCCGTAGACAAAACATCCCCAGTTCCCTCATCCTCTCCTCAAAACTCATGTGTTCCAGTCCCCTAATCATTTTTGTTGCCCTCCGCTGGACGTTTTCCAATTTTTCCACATCCTTCTTGTAGTGTGGGGCCCAAAACTGGACACAGTACTCCAGATGAGGCCTCACCGGTGTCAAATAGAGGGGAACAATCACATCCCTCGATCTGCTGGCAATGCCCCTACTTATACATCCCAAAATGCCATTGGCCTTCTTGGCAACAAGGGCACACTGTTGACTCATATCCAACTTCTCATCCACTGTAACCCCTAGGTCCTTTTCTGCAGAACTGCTGCCTAGCCATTCGGTCCCTAGTCTGTAGCGGTGCATTGGATTCTTCCGTCTTAAGTGCAGGACTCTGCACTTATCCTTGTTGAATCTCATCGGAGTTCTTTTGGCCCAATCCTCCAATTTGTCTAGGTCCCTCTGTATCCTATCCCTACCCTCCGGCATACCTACCTCTCCTCCCAGTTTAGTGTCATCTGCAAACTTGCTGAGGGTGCAATCCACACCATCCTCCAGATCATTTATGAAGATATTGAACAAAGCCGGCCCCAGGACCAACCCTGGGGCATTCCACTTGATACCGGCTGCCAACTAGACATGGAGCCATTGATCACTACCCGTTGAGCTCGACAATCTAGCCAGCTTTCTATCCACCTTATAGTCCATTCATCCAGCCCATACTTCTTTAACTTGCTGGCAAGAATACTGTGGGAGATAGTGTCAAAAGCTTTGCTGAAGTCAATTAAATAATTAAAGTGGAGCAACTTCAATAGGAGAGAGTGAGGGAGGCCCAGTGTCTCTTCTATAGCCTACTAGTTAGAGAACTCACCTTGGAGGTAGCTCATCCTTGTTCATAAGGAGGGGAACTTGAACAGGGGTCTCCTACAGGCTGGGTGTGGAGCCTAACCACTGGGCTAAAGGGGTAGGTGACTATCTCCTCCTCCTTTGTGTGAACTTGCCTAAAGGGCCCAACCCAGTAGGCGGCCTCTGAGCATGTGTACTGGCTCAGGTCCCTGCACTTGCCAGAGGCATCTGAAAGCCTATTTTTCCCAGTGTGTGAATCGCTTTTGGGCTTTGGCAGGAGAGAGCTGCCTGGGCACCAAGAGTCAGGCTGTAGTGTGCATACCCAGAGGCAAAAACGTATGTACCAAATGAGTTTAGGTACCTACAAAGTTAGGCAGCAGCCAAGCGGGAGTTTTGTGGAGTGCAGTGGTGCCTAAAAAGGAGATTTAGGCACCTAAGTAGGATTGCACCCTTAGGCACCATGACACTGAGCACTGGAATACCTAACTGTCCAGCACCTAGGAAATCACTGGAACCATGGGATCCACAAAGCACCGAGGCTCCCTATACAATGAGGGGGGAGAGAGAGGCACCTAATAATGTGAGCTACGAGGCCAGAACGCTGGGTGAGGCGCTGCCTAAAACAGCCAATAGGCATAGGCGTAATTTGACTTTTATATTGGGCGGGGGGGGCAGCACCAGTCAGGCCAATGGGGCCGCGCACCTGCCTGAGGCTGGCAGTTTGGGGGGAAAGGGGGTATGTCTTAACACCTGCCCCTCTCACAGAGTAGGTGCTTAAGTTCAGGCTACATGGAGGTGCCAATCTCTACTTGTGATCCACAGTGAGGAATCCCTCTGCTGGAGTCCAGCAAACTAGGTGCTTAAAGACATTTATTGTGAGAATGAGGTGGGCACCTGCCTCACTCCATGGAAAATGGCTGGATGAGGTGGTGATAACCTTGTAACTTTTAACCCAGTGGTTAGAGGACTCACGTGGAAAGTGGAAGACCTAGGTTCATTCCCCCCCCTATGTTCTGATGTGGGTCTTCCTCCCTCTCACTAGTTGGAGCTATTCCACTTTGTATACATAATTAAAGAGTCACTGGAACAGGGGAACTAGACACTAGGTCTCCTGTCTGTCAGGTTTGTGCCCTAATCACCGGAATTCAGTTATTTTCACTGTCTCATTGTCCTAATGACTATTTAAGTATTTATACACAGTGCAACAGCTTCTACAGGAGAAGCTAAGGAAGACCCTCCCCTCCCCAAACAGAATATCTCACAGCTCAGCTTCTTCCAATCCTCTCTTCCCTTCATGTAGAGGGGGGGATTGCACCTAGATCTCCTACATACCAACTGAGTGCGCTACCCACTGGGATAGAAGCTATAAGGCTGGCAGCTCTTTCTCTGGCCAGATTTTGAATGGGGGCCAATCTGTTAAGCAGCCTCTGCACACACCTACCACTACCAGAGCAGGCTCCCCAGCTGAGTTAGATGGAGACGCACCTATCTTCCCCCAATTCATGGATCACACTGGGGTTTAGGCAGGAGATACTACAGAGAGGCAGCAGTGTGCATGCCCAGAGACAGAAACATAGCCACCTATCAAACTTTTACCCTAAAAACTTAAGCGCCAAGTGAGTTTAGAGGCCCACAGGGTTTAGTGGCAGCCAAGCGGGGATTTTGTGGATAGCAGTGGATCCTAAAACTTGGACTCAGTGCCTAAATCTGTGGTTGGGGCACATAAGTATCTTTGTGGATCTGGGCCTGTGTGCCCATATAATCTCTCACAAACCAATGTAGGATGTAAATTCGATGACAGCTCCAAAGGGGAGTAAACAAATAAAAGGTTTTCCGCACCCTGAGTGGGATGCAGACAAAATAAACCTCTCTGAACTGTTAGCAAAGAATTGAGAAGATAGCCCATAGCACTAGCATGATACAAACAAAAAAAATATTCCACAGCCACAGCAAGAAGTGGATAGAAAAGTCTCTCAAAGCTCAAAACAAAATCAGGACCAAATACACACCGCCCCTCCCGCTCCCCAAATATCCCATCACCCCAGTGAAGGGTAGGCAGAAAAGGTTCTCAAAGCTCCAGCAAAGGGACAATATGCAAGAATCACAGTCCCAGTGGGGAGTAAGCCAGGAACAGAAACTCAGCAAGAAAACAGAGGAATCTCCCATAACTCTAGTGGGAAACAGGTAAATGGGGATCTCAGAGATACAGGGAAGAGAAGACCAAAAAAAAGTTAATTACAAACCCAGTGACACCCAGAAAACAAAGTTTAGCCAAAAAAAAAAAAAAAGAAACCTACTGAATCAGTAGTTCAAAAAAAGAAAAAAAAAGAAAAAAAAAAGAGTTCTCAAATTCCTGCAGAAAACTTAGCCAAGCCTAAAGGCATCCCTGGAACAGCAGTAGGCAGTGCAATGGAACTGAATTTCCAGCCCGCATGTTTTCACATTCACTCCACCACTGGGAATATTAAACTTTTGAATTTAGAAAACCAATATACTGAAAAATAGCCAGTTTACTTATATCTTTTAATGTGTACATGCCTGTGAGTGAGTTTGCATATTATGGAGTATAAATCTAATTGTTCATAGCTGTTAATATTTTATAGCTGTATTTATTTAAATGAATCTACATGAAGAACCTGATTCTGCAAAGACTTATGCAAACTTTACAGACAAATAGCCCCACTGAGATCAGTAGGGCTAGTCACGTGTATAAAGTTATTCATGTGCATTTTTGCAGGATTAAGCCCTAAAATAATGCATTTTGTTTGCAGATTCTCATATCGATGGAATCCCTCCAAGGGGTGAATGAAAACAGCTAATTGTAATGGATCTGTGAGAATACACATATTGTAGCAGGAAGGTATGTAGAAGCTCTAGAATGAGGCAGAGAGACACAGATAGAATACTTTTAGGGATAATACTGTCTTCCTTATTCTAATAAAGTGTCTTGTTCAGTATTGGAAAGAAAGTCACTATTTCTGTGATTCTTTACAACTGTCATATGACACCATGCCAAACATCAACTCATTTGTGAGCTACAATTAACAGGAGCAAAAGGAAGAGCTGGAGTTCAACCTCCACAAGACTTTCAGTTTGATAAATTCATAAAATGGCCTGAGTGGCAGATGTGCGTCTTCACCAGTTTATAAACAGGGTTGCCAGGTGCCAGCTGTGTTGACCTGATGCTAGAAGTCCAGTTACCTGCAGTACCTGGCCTCTGCCACTGGGGGCAGGAAGAGCAGCAGCTGCTACTGGAGGAGGGCTCTGTTTAGTAGAGGCTGCTCTTCCCACCCCCCAGCCTGACGGAGAGAACAGGCTGGCTCCTGAACTGGGCTCCAAAGTAACCATGTGTGCGGGGGAGAACCTGTCTGCTACCCCCTCACTTCACTGTGCCCAGATTTCCCCACCCCAGCCCCTTGCTCCTGGGACTGACTGCTCCAACTCCAGCCCCTTGCTCCCCCACTCCACAGTGCTCCAATTTCCCCACCCCAGCCCCGCTCCAGGGACTGACCCCTGCCATGCCCCGCTGTGACCCGATTGGGAAGGCAGGTTATAATAAATTGAAATTTGTATTCTATTATTGTTTAACAATGTGATTAAAATTGCAATTAATTGCGATTAATTGGGACTTTATTTTTAAATCTAGTTAATTTGTTTTGTGTTAACTGCGACTAATTGACAGCCCTACTAAAAACTTAAGTTAGGGCAAGCTCCTTAGCTGGTGAAAATCAGCCTAATTCCACTGAAGTTAGAGCAATACCAATCTACACAAGCTGAGGATCTGGTTCTTAGAGCTGAAGTGGATAATATAATACTTATGCACAATACATAATTACAGCTCTACCATCTAAAAAGACAGGAAATGATTAAGAAAATTTACATCCTATTACTCTTACAGTTTATACATTAAGCCTGATTTTACATCTTCATCCATAAAAAGTTATATGGCTCAAAACTGGTAGTTAACCAGGGATGAAGAAGAATTATTCTACAAAATCTGAAGTGAATTGGATGAGAGGCCCATTCATTAGGACCTCCTTAAAGTACAGTGGGTAAGCATATTTTCAAATTTCTTGTAACTTTCTTGCCCTTTTTGACAAAAAAAACCTAAAAAGGTAGAGACATAAAACTTACTTCACTGCATACCACTAGCAAAAATCGAAGGTTTGGAGATTTTTAAAATGCAAACATCATTAAGAGGCAATCTGCACTGAAATCTGAAATCTGTGTCTGCAACCTTAACTTCACACTAATGAATTTTCTGCATTGGAATATGGTATAGCCCAAATGCAAGAAGTACAGAAATGACAATAGAATGACAGAAACAAAAAACAAATTGTGACGTTATAAATGTAATATAATATCTCACTGAAAGGTGACAGGGCCAGAAAGAGTTAATTAACTCACAGACCTGACCCATGGCCGAACTTGAGAGACTGGTGAGGAAGATATGTAAATGAACAGAGTTTTGAAATGCAAGCCTGTATTATTAGAGATAGAAGGGTAGATGTTCGTTCAGGTCTTGTGATGTAAGCAAACAAGTCTTGTCTATAGCTTTGATTCAAAGATCAAAGGAAGTATTAGTATTTAGGAAGACACTTGAGGGAAATTGTATTATTGTCTATATGTCTCTCTGAAGGTTGTGGTAACCTGTATCTGAACTGTTTAATGGATAAATTACCCTGTGCTAATTGCCATGATGTTTCGAAGAAGGAAAGTTAAGCCTATTGTTTTCTCAGGCCAAAAGGCTGCAGGAAATGTATAAAGACCCTGGGACACGATCCTTCTTTATCTCAGATCTGCTTTGGGTTTCAAGAGGGAGAAACCTTAAGCCATAAGGATTGAGATCCCCAGTCACTGACTGGAATCACCCTGAACATGGACATTGGACTATAACCTATGGACTATTTCTAAAAGGACTTTTGGCAACTACAAGCTCATCTCTGCTATGTATCTGAACCTCAAGAATTGAACTCAAGACTGTATGTATATTGATCTTTTAACCAACACTCTCTCTCTCTTTTCTTTTTTAACACATTTTAGTTCAGTTAATAAGAATTGACTATAAGCGTGTATTTGGGGTAAGATCTGAGTTATCATTTGACCTGGGTCTGGGTCCTTTGGGATCAGGAGAACCTTTTCTTTTATATGATGAAGTAAGATTTTCAGAATTTATCATCATATGTTTGACAGGTGTGTCTGGATGGAGGCCTGAGGCTGGGTACTTTAGGGGAACTGCATTATTTGGACTTCTGAGTAACCAGTGAGATACTATAGAAGCTGTTTTATGATGGCTTGGGAAATCTCAGTATTGGACTATCCACCAGCGTTTGGGGTTTGTCTGCCCCATTTTGTTTGCAGT
The DNA here is from genome assembly GCF_965152275.1 of Natator depressus. NCBI lineage: Eukaryota > Metazoa > Chordata > Testudines > Cheloniidae > Natator > Natator depressus. The sequence continues at coordinate 203,410,384 of NC_134234.1, read as the reverse complement.
TCACCCCAACTGAGTGACCTCAGCTGGCTCCCACAGGCAGCACCGTCACACAAATACATTGATAACCAAAGTAGTACTTGTAGCACCTTAGAGACTAACAAATTTATTTGAGCATAAGCTTTCGTGAGCTACAGCTCACTTCATCGGATGCATCTTTTTGTGAATACAGACTAACACGGCTGCTACTCTGAAACCATTGATAAGAAAGTGAAACTAACAAGATATGTGCTAAACTTCTCCATTCAACAACTAACTATTGTTGGAGTCCATTCCGTTTGTGAATCTTTCTCTTGCCTTTTAGATTATAAGTGCCTTGGCACAGAAAGGCCTTGGATGTGAAGCATCTAGCACATTTTGAAGCTATATAATAAGAATAACAAAGCTAATAGTACCTATGGAACTAGTATTGGTCTTGTGTCTTCTGTGGTGTGGAGCTCAGCCACACATTTGTAGCAAGGCTTTTGTTTTCACTGGGAGCTCTCTGTGTTTCTATCCTCCAACAGGGGGATGCTAAACAGAGAGAGGGAGAGATTCCCCATTACATAATAATCTTTGGCATTCCTGAGGCGTGGACTATGCACTGGGGTAGGAGTCAGAAGGCTATGGGTTCCAGGCTTGACTCTTGTAATGAGTAGTAATTACATGAGTAATGAGTAATAAGTAAGGGTAGTTAATATTTCTCTGCAGTTTGCTACCCTTATTATTAAGACCACATATCCCTATTCTAGGAACAGGTAACTGACTTATCTCATTTTTCATTTAAAATAATTTAGATTACCACTCTGTATTAAAAAAAAATAAAATGAAATAAAAAGTTTGTACTACTCTTAATTGAGATCTAGTGCCCAGGACCAAAATTTAGTTGATACAATTTTAACTCCCCAAATTTTTCTTTATTTTGATTTTGTAATGTCATTATGGAACATCAGTTCCAGCAACTTCAGTACAGCTATAGGTGCTAGAACTAGAAGTGCTTGGGGTGCAGCTTTAAGTGATTTCCATCACACACCCCCCCCATATAAATTGTTCCTGCACCCATTTGAAGTACTACAGACCTAAGCTTTTATTTTTAAAAAGTAAATCCCCAACGCTTTTCCTTGCAGGTTCAGTCCTCAAAATGTAAACCAATCACTAGGAGTCTTGTCAATGGAAAAAGGCTCTTCCACTAAAAGACTTAAAGGCTTAAAAGGGGGACTACTAAGCCTAAGATTCATGGAAAATAGGGAGATCTAATGAACCTCTGAAGGTCTGATGCAAATTCAAACCTCCTACAACCTTAAGAGGGTCACAAGAAGTGGAGAGAATGTGCTCCTGATCTCAGTCTCCTCTCCCTGTGGACCTCCTGATGTCCTCTAACAGTCCTCTGTGATTTGCAGCAGTGATATTCCTCTCTCACAAACCACAAGAAGGTAATGAGCAGTGAAGGCAGGGAAACATCTGTGGTTCCCCTCCGTACTCCTGAGTAATCGCCCCCCAAATATAATCATATCTTTGTTGGAAGATGATGCAGGGCAGCAGGTCTTTGGCTAGTGGAGGGTTTCCTAGGAGCAGAGGGATCCAGATGTGGAGAGTGGTGTTCAGGAACATCTTAGGAATGCTGGGGGAGAAGCTCTGGCATTTGTCTTCTCTACCTGACAAACCTCCTTTGCTTTGCCAAAGGGGAAGTCCCATTGCTGTAAAGTAGGATCCTTAGGTAGAGAAAAGATAGAAGCGATTCCCCTTGCCTCATCTTACTGTGATGAGCTGCTCTGCAGCTCCCAGAACTCAACTCTCTCTAGTCCTTCCACACGTGCACTGCCAATAGCTCCACTTCTCCAAACACCCTACAAAACTCTTTGGGATCATAGGAATTTCAACATAAGATCCATGAGGATGGTTTTGGAATTGACCTGACAAGCTTCCTAAAGCTTGTAGGGCCTAACAGGCCTCTGACAAACCTCAAAAAGCTCTCTATGGTGCACTGATGCACCCACCCAAGCAAAGCCCTAATTCCTGTGCACCTCCTAAGGTCTATAGAAGAGATTCACTCCCACCCTAGAGATCTTTGGAGGCATGCATTAGTGAGACTCCTTCTCTGGCAGATCTCAGGAAATCACGGGGTGGGAAACAGCCCTCTTAAAAAATAACTAATATTGGACTGAGGAGTTAATTCAGGAGATTTCCATACAAATTCTTTAAGACGTTAAGGTTGCGGGCACATAAAGATACTTAAAGTGCATATTACCTTTCAAGAATTTTCACATTTAAAAAGTTAGAAACCTTGGAAATGCAAGTACGGTTGCACTTCCCAAAAAAAAGGCATCCAAGCTACTGTAACTCTGCCTCTATCGTGATGGCCTGAGAAAGTCAGAAAAACACTACCTTAGGCATCGTACCAATTTCATTTTATCAGTGACCACAAAGACTAGAAAGTCTCAATCTTAATATAGCTGCTTTACCACTTTCTTTCTGGTCAAGTGTAACACTGACAGACCCCAGGCGGGATTGAACTTGGGAGCTCTGGAGCTTAGTGCATGAGCCTCTACTGCATGAGCTAAAAGCCAACTGGCTATTAGCTAAAACTGGAGAGCAGACTCAATCTCTTTCTCTCTCTCTCTCTCTAAGTGTATGTCTACACTATGAAATTAGGTCGAATTTATAGAAGTTGTTTTTTTAGAAATCCTTTTTATATAATCGATTGTGTGTGTCCCCATACAAAATGCTCTAAGTGCATTAACTCGGCGGAGTGCTTCCACAGTACCGAGGCTAGTGTCGATTTCCGGAGCCTTGCACTGTGGGTAGCTATCCCACAGTCTCTGCCGCCCATGGAATTCTGGGTTGAGATCCCAATGCCTAATGGGGCAAAAACATTGTCACAGGTGGTTCTGGGTACATGTCGTCAGGCCCTCCTCCCTCCCTCTGTGAAATCAATGGCCGACAATCGTTTCGGTGAGGTCTGTCAGGGGCACCTTGAAATGGAGATTCAGTCCTGCCTGGAATACTGGGAGGAGGGATAGCTCAGTGGGTTGAGCATTAGCCTGCTAAACCCAGGGTTGTGAGTTCAATCCTTAAGGGGGCCATTCTGTGTGACAGTTGTTTTAGTTTCTCCTTGATGTAAAGCCACCCCCTTTGTTGATTTTAATTCCCTGTAAGCCAACCCTGTAAGCCGTGTCGTCAGTCGCCCCTCCCTCCATCAGAGCAACGGCAGACAACCATTCCGCGCCTTTTTTCCGTGCAGACGCCATACCACAGCAAGCATGGAGCCCGCTCAGATCATTTTGGCAATTATGAGCACATTAAACACCACGCGCATTATCCAGCAGTATATGCAGCACCAGAACCTGGCAGAGCGATATCGGGCGAGGAGGCGACGTCAGCACGGTGACAAGAGTGATGAGGACATGGACACAGACTTCTCTCAAAGCACGAGCCCTGGCAATGTGGGAATCATGGTGCTAATGGGGCAAGTTCATGCCGTGGAATGCCGATTCTGGGCTCGGGAAACAAGCACAGACTGGTGGGACTGCATAATGTTGCAGGTCTGAGACGATTCCCAGTGGCTGCGAAACTTTCGCATGCGTAAGGGCACTTTCATGGAACTTTGTGACTTGCTTTCCCCTGCCCTGAAGCGCCAGAATACCAGAATGAGAGCAGCCCTCACAGTTGAGAAGCGAGTGGCAATAGCCCTGTGGAAGCTTGCAACGCCAGACAGCTACCGGTCAGCCGGGAATCAATTTGGAGTGGGCAAATCTACTGTGGGGGCTGCTGTGATGCAAGTAGCCAATGCAATCAAAGATCTGCTGATATCAAGGATAGTGACCCTGGGAAATGTGCAGGTCATAGTGGATGGCTTTGCTGCAATGGGATTCCCTAACTGTGGTGGGGCCATAGACGGAACCCATATCCCTGTCTTTGCACTGGAGCACCAAGCCAGCGAGTACATAAACCGCAAGGGGTACTTTTTAATGGTGCTGCAAGCACTGGTGGATCACAAGGGACGTTTCACCAACATCAACGTGGGATGGCCAGGAAAGGTACATGATGCTCGCATCTTCAGGAACTCTGGTTTGTTTCAAAAGCTGCAGGAAGGGACTTTATTCCCAGACCAGAAAATAACCGTTGGGGATGTTGAAATGCCTATAGTTATCCTTGGGGACCCAGCCTACCCCTTAATGCCATGGCTCATGAAGCCGTACACAGGCACCCTGGACAGTAGTCAGGAGCTGTTCAACTACAGGCTGAGCAAGTGCAGAATGGTGGTAGAATGTGCATTTGGACGTTTAAAAGCACGCTGGCGCAGTTTATTGACTCGCTTAGACCTCAGCAAAACCAACATTCCCATTGTTATTACTGCTTGCTGTGCGCTCCACAATATCTGTGAGAGTAAGGGGGAGATGTTTATGGTGGGGTGGGAGGTTGAGGCAAATCGTCTGGCTGCTGGTTACGTGCAGCCAGACATGAGGGTGGTTAGAAGAGCACAGGAGGGCACGCTGCGCATCAGAGAAGCTTTGAAAACCAGTTTCATGACTGGCCAGGCTACAGTGTGAAAGTTCTGTTTGTTTCTCCTTGATGGAACGCCGCCCCCCCCCCCCCCGGCTTGGTGCACTCTACTTCCCTGTAAGCTAACCACCCTCCCCTCTCCCCTTCGATCACTGCTTGCAGAGGCAATAAAGTCATTGTTGCTTCACATTCATGCATTCTTTATTAGTTCATCACAAAAATAGCAGGATAACTGCCAAGGTAGCCTGGGAAGGGTGGGGGAGGAGGGAAGGACAAGGCCACACTGCACTTTAAAACTTAAAAACTTATTGAATGCCAGCCTTCTGTTGCTTGGGCAATCCTCTGGGGTGGAGTGGCCGGAGGCCCCACTACCACGTTCTTGGGCCTCTGGGTGAGGAGGCTATGGAACTTGGGGAGGAGGGCGGTTGGTTACACAGGGGCTGTAGTGGCGGTCTGTGCTCCAGCTGCCTTTCCTGCAGCTCATCCATACGCTGGAGCATATTAGTTTGATCCTCCAGCAGCCTCAGCATTGAATCCTGCCTCCTGTCATCACACTGCTGCCACCTATCATCTTCAGCCCTCTCTTCAGCCCGCCACCTCTCCTTGCGTTCATGTTGTGCTTTCCTGCACTCTGACATTGTCTGCCTCCATGCATTCATCTGTGCTCTGTCAGTGTGGGAGGACAGCATGAGGTCAGAGAACATTTCATCGCGACTGCGTTTTTTTCGCCTTCTAATCTTCGCTAGCCTCTGGGAAGGAGAAGATACTGTGATCCTTGAAACACATGCAGCTGGTGGAGAAAAAAAAAGGAACAGTGGTATTTAAACAGACATTTCATAGGACAACGGGTACACTCTTTCACAGTAAACCTTGCTGTTAACATTACATACATAGCACATGTGCTTTCGTTACAAGGTCACATTTTGCCTCCCCCCATCGCGTGGCTAACCCCTCACACCTCCCCCCACTGCGTGGCTAACAACGGGGAACATTTCTGTTCAGCCACAGGCAAACAGTCCAGCAGGAACGGGCACCTCTGAATGTCCCCTAAAGAAAAGCACCCTATTTCAACCAGGTGACCATGAATGATATCACTCTCCTGAGGAAAACACAGAGAGATCAAGAACGGATGTTGTTTGAATGCCAGCAAACATACGCTGCAATGCTTTTGTTCTGCAATGATTCCCGACTACGTGCTACTGGCCTGGCGTGGTAAAGTGTCCTACCATGGTGGACAGAATAAGGCTGCCCTCCCAAGAAACCTTTTGCAAAGGCTTTGGGAGTACATCCAGGAGAGCTTCATTGGGATGTCCCTGGAGGATTTCCGCTCCATCCCCAGACACATTAACAGACTTTTCCTGTAACTGTACTAGCCGCAAATGCCAGGGCAAATTTATCATTAAACATGCTTGCTTTTAAACCATGTATACTATTTAAAAAGGTACACTCACCAGAGGTCCCTTCTCCGCCTGGTGGATCCGGGAGGCAGCCTTGGGTGGGTTCGGGGGGTACTGGCTCCAGGTCCAGGATGAGAAACAGTTCCTGGCTGTCGGGAAAACCAGTTTCTCCACTTGCTTGCTGTGAGCTATCATCTTCCTCGTCCCCAAAACCTGCTTCCGTGTTGCCTCCCACTCCATTAACGGAGTCAAAGCACAGGGTTGGGGCAGTGGTGGCTGAACCCCCTAAAATGGCATGCAGCTCATCATAGAAGCGGCATGTTTGGGGATCTGACCCGGAGCGGCCGTTTGCCTCTCTGGTAGGCTTGCCTCCGCTCCTTAAGTTTCACGCAGCACTGCTTTGGGTCCCTGTTATGGCCTCTGTCCTTCATGCCCTGGGAGATTTTGACAAATGTTTTGGCATTTCGAAAACTGGAATGGAGTTCTGATAGCATGGATTAGTCTCCCCATACAGCGATCAGATCCCGTACCTTCCATTCGGTCCATGCTGGAGCTCTTTTGCGATTCTGGGACTCCGTCATGGTCACCTCTGCTGATGAGCTCTGCACTCACCTGCAGCTTGCCACACTGGCCAAACAGGAAATGAGATTCAAAAGTTCGCGGGCCTTTTCCTGTCTACCTGGCCAGTGCATCTGAGTGCTGTCCAGAGCAGTCACAATGGAGCACTCTGGGATAGCTCCCAGAAGCCAATACAGTCGAATTGTGTCCACATTACCCCAAATTCGACCCGGCAAGGCCGATTTCAGCGCTAATCCCCTTGTCGGGGGTGGAGTAAAGAAATCGATTTTAAGAGCCCTTTAAGTAAAAAAAAAAAAAAGGGCTTCATCGTGTGGACGGGTGCAGGGTTAAATCTATTTAATGCTGCTAAATTCGACCTCAACTCCTAGTGTAGACCAGGCCTAAGTCATCTCAGAGCCACTATATGGGACAGAACGCCACATCCAGGAGGTGTGTGCGTTACATAAGCACAGTCCACATACAAGAATTTCACAGATTCCAGATTAGATAGCTCACATACTGAAGGCACTCACAGCCCATTCTCCATTAGAGGACCAATCCTGTAAGGCCTTAAGGGTGCTAAGTGCTTAGCTCCTCAAAGGACCAAACCCTATGAGTCAGCCAGTAAAAGCATCCCTGGAACATAGACAGTGTTTCCATATATAAATCTTATGTGCCTAGATCATGTTGTTCGAGCATATATGAAAAGAGCCGAAGTTAATGGGGCAACAAACTATCACATTTAGTAACAGAGATCTCTATATAACTAACTATAAAACCATATTCTGTGGTGCAGATCTTCATCATTATTTATGCAAAAAAGGGAAGATGATAGGTTGGCCTCTCTACAGAGGAAGAGTTAAGATAGTTTGGTTGCCTTGTTTAAGAAGTGTACCTTAACTCTGCATTTCCTGGGTTTCTAAGTTTGTTTGTTTACTAAACATCACATTCTTGAAAGGTAATATCAAACCACTGATATATGCCTACGTAGCCAGAATATAGGGAAATGTATGTAGAATTATTATTACACTCCTCTTCCTGTATCTCACTTTAACTCTTGCTGGAGTGCAGGCCAAAGTTTTGTCTTTTCAGAAAGTATTATACAGGGTCATACCCAGGGGCATTGTGGTTAAACCCTGAATTTAACCACATTATGAGTTTATTCATAATTCCCAGCCACTATATCAAAAGGAGAGTATCATTTCATTAAGTTCTACCTCTATTTTTCGTTATTAACTGAGACAGAATCTCAATTTAGAGCAATTAACGAATAACTAAACGTAAGTTACCAGGCTCCGTAGCCTCTCTGAAATAACAAAAGCGCCCCTCCCAGCCTTTCCTTTAGACACAAAACACAGAAATGGACCATACATTTTTCAATGTTTCTTTGATGGGGCATTGGAGGATCAGTTGGTTTAGTGGTTAGTGCGCCTGACCTCCAACCCATTGTCTCTCTGTCGGAAGGGTCAATAGCAATACTTGGTTCTTGATCCCAAGTTGAGAGTGTTTGGACCTCCCTGCTGCATCTGGGCCTTTGCCTTTATGTGGGGCATGGTAAGGGAAGCCAGGCCTACCCTCTCCACTGGGTCTCAGCCCAGGGCCTTGTGGAAAGTAACACCGACAGAGTCCTCCCTGTAAAGAGTCTAAGTCCACTGCCCTGGGCTATTTTCTAACTACGTGCACCTTCAATTTGAGGTGTGGCTTCTGTAGTCCAAACAGTCAACAGCTTCTCAAACAAAGTTCAGATGAGCAGGGTCCTGCAAGATCAGCTGGTTCTCAAAGTGTGGGCTTAGAGAAGGCAGTGCCTGGGGGACTTACTCATTCTGTGGTCCCCTCTCAGACTCGACCTTCTCTCTGGCTTCCTGGAGTAGGATTTTTCTCTCTGCCATCCTGTCCACCACCCCTTGCCTGGCCTGCTGAGCAACTTTTAACCCACTCCTCCTGCTGCAGCATGCTCAGTAGGTTGGTAGGGTCCAGCATTGCTTTTAACCGCCGTGGTTAACCGCCGTGGTACCAAGTGTGGGGTTTGTATACTCCATCACAATTTCCCTATTAACTAAATGCTAAATTGACACTCACTTGTAGCAAAATGTTACAGGTTTTGAGACCCAGTCATAGCAGTAGTCACATTCCTCTTGCCTTCTGTTTTCAGTCCTTTGAGCTCCTGTCAGCTCAACTTCTGAACCGAGGACATGTAGAACTGCCATTAACGCTGATTTCTACACTGGCTTCAAATAACTACTAAGCCTGTTCAGTAATTAACAATTCTTCTCTGAGGTTTTTTCCTCTGCATACTTGTAGCAGTGTCACCTGCTCTGCTTTCTACTCATGAGCATCCCATCCCCATGCCAAGTCACAGGACTTGCTGCCATCTGCAGAAGATGGGGAGTCCTGGTGGGCCATTCTGTACTCCACTCTGGTTTTACACTCTGCCAGGAATATTAGTTGGAGGCTCCTCCAAGAAGCTGTGAGCACAGGTGGGTAGCTGACACAGTTTCTGGAGCATCGTGACAACTGTCCTTTTTGTGGTGAGAGGAAGTCTCTAGTGCATATCTATGCAGAGTGCATTAGGTTGCAGCCCCTTCTTCTGGCTACTCCAGAACCTCCTACTGAGGTTCCGTCTGAACTTTTCCCCACGCCTCCTCATTTACAAAGTTGCAAGCCCTCCTTGTCAACCTCTTCCTGGCACTAGCCAAGATGGCCATCCAGCACACCAGGAGAAGGAAGCTGAGTGGGGTGGAAGGAGTTCTCTGTGACTGTGGGGCCCATTTCTGGTCTCTCATTAAGTTTCATCTCCAAGAAGAGTTCTTCAGGGAGATGTCCACTGACTCCTTAGACACCTTTGAGACGCAGTGGGTGCTCTCAGGAGTTCTCTGTTCATAGTCCCTTTCCAGTCCCCTGATTTTTAACCTTTGACCTTCACTCCCATTGCTGTTTTTTTCATTTGGTGCCCCAAGATTCATTTGTGGCCTGGCTCCTCTGGTTTCTCCCCCTTAGTTGAAAGGGCAGACTTTTAGTTTTGGGTGGACATAAGCCCACCCACCCCAGTACTCACAATATGTGCACATGGACAGAAATACAGGTGATACCAATTGATCCCTTCCTGCTCCCCCTCTTTAGACTTAAAAATATAGAAAGCTATAGTATAAAAGCATGTGAGTTACACCTGCAGCCTTAAAGTAGAATTTATACAGGTGTAATGACCACTTAATTCTGATGGCTTTCAATTCAGTGTTGATACCAGTTCTTTGGCCCCAATTCAGTGCAATCTATTTATGTAGCCTGCCTATACATAAGGGAGAGAGTTTCCATGAGACTTGGGACTTCTAGGTGCTGTAAAGTTTTTAAAGTTGTCCCTTTAACTGAATGCAATAGTGTAGTACCTGCTGGTACTGGAGTCAGATTGTTAGAAGCATAGGAAATGCCACACCAGATCAGACCACTGGACAATCTACTTTCATGTCCAAATATACAGAAAAGCCACAATCTATCCCTTAGTAAAGACTTTAGACTTTGGTCCCTAGAGAATAAAGGAAACATGAGAGCTGTTCTTGCTAAGTAAACTAGAGATGCTTTCTTTTTGACAAAATTACTGAATTAGTGGATTAAGGGAGCATAGTAGATGTAACATGCTTAGATTTGAGAAAAGCATTATGTCAAATTGAATTGTATATGAGCACTGTTGTGTGGACTGAAAGCTGGCTTAAGGGTAATAATACTGTAAATGGCAGTGTATCAAACCGGGAAATGATGCTGAGTGGAGTTCTGTCACAGTTTCAGAGTAGCTTCACCTATATCCCACACCCCCTCTGTGGTCCACTCCAGGATGTCCAGCCAGGTCTCAGGACTCCAGCCATCACCTGTCTCTGGGCAGGGACCCTTTTCCCACTCCCTTTTGAAAGGGGGTTTTAAGGCTGCTTGTCCCCACCTTACATTGTGATGGGCAGACTGGCTTGCTGGGGATAACAACCAGCTCCTATGTGTTGCTTTCTCTCTGAGGACTATGACCAGTGTATTGGCAGCAGTTCCAAGTTCCTACACAGCAAAGTACATTTATTCTTAAGATTTTTTTTAAAAATCACAAAATATATATTCCATATATAAACAATAAAAGTTCCTACAGACTTACTAAAAGCTTACCAGAGTTCAACCCCACCTGCTCTATAGAACTCTGGTAGGTGTCAGTCTTTCCAACCTTCAGCAAGAGTTGGGTTCCCCTAGGCCCAAAGGTCCTGTCAATTTGCTGAATCAAAAGAAAGTCCATGGGTGAATTCAAGCTCATTCATTTATATCAAAAACACTGTCTTTGTCTCCTAATCTCTGGAAAACCCAGTCTGAACCACTATATACAGACCACCTCAGGGGGTGGTGCTTCTCTGGTGTTGTTTACAATCCTGGGGTAACTTCCTCTCCCTCCCCCACCCCACACACAGTTTTTAGTTCCTGGAGGAGATGTGATAACCCTCCCCCCTGGAGTAGAATACAATCATATATAAACCATTCATAAATTTAATATGATGGTCCCCAAAAATATTGCCTGGGGTTGCAATATGTGTTACAGATGCCATAGAGATTGGGGTCCCTGCATGAAAAATGGAGGAACACCCAGTAGTCTGAGCATGTGGAAGCAGGGGGTGCCAACTCAAAAGCATTGTTCCCTCCCTTTCCTTAACCACATGGAAGCCCTTCCATAGCCTTTCAAATCTGTATGTGGGGAAGGGTCAGGGAGCTGGTGGGGACCCAGGGAAGACAGTTAATCTCTGTGATATTGTTTATCTCAGTGGTTCTCCACCGGGGGTACACAGAGGTCTTCCAGGGGCTACATCAACTCATCTAGATATTTGCCTAGTTTTACAACAGCCTACACAAAAACACTAGCAAAGTCAGTACAAACTAAAATTTCAAATGGACAATGACTTGTTTATACTGCTCTATATACTATACACTGAAATTTATGTACAATATTTATATTAAAATTAATTTATTTTATAATTATATGGTATAAATGAGAAAGTAAGCAATTTTTAGTGTGTTGTGATACTTTTTTATTTTTATGTCTGATTTTGTAAGCGTAGTTTTTAAGTGAAGTGAAACTTAGGGTACACAAAACAAAGCAGACTCCTGAAAGGGGTACAGTAGTCTGGAAAGGTTGAGACCCATTGTTGTACCTCATTCAACCTTGCAGCGCTAACAGGGGATTCTGACATCATCAGTCTGTGGGGACAATCTATGCAAGCATGGCTGGAAATGAAGGCTGTCTGGCTGTAGAGGTCCTCCATTGTATCCCAGTCACCCACAAGTTCTCACCTTATCCCATGCAATGATATTGTAATATTGCATAGACAACACCTTTGCCCATAAGTGGTACTATATCATTATCTTTGTGCTAAGCTGTTGTCTTGTTTTGATATTATACGTTGTTGTAGCTGATCGGGGGGTGGGGAGAGTTTGTAAGAAGTTTTAGTGCTGTTGGGTGTGCTGGAGCTGTTACTTGCAGTGTTCCAGTCAATCCTTTGATCGACTCAAACTTTCAGTTTCCTCCTCCCTAGGCAAGATTAATTTACCTAGCTGATGATTTCATATTAGGGCCGTTGATTAATCACAGTTAACTCAAGCGATTAACTCAAAAAAATTAATTGTGATTAATCACACTTAAACAATAGAACACTAATTGAAATTTATTAAATATTTGGATTTTCTATATTTTCAAATATATTGATTTCTGTTACAGAGTACAAAAAATGTGTACAGTGCTCACTTTATATTATTTTTATTATAAATATTTGCACTATAAAAATGATAAAAGAAATAGTATTTTTCAATTCACCTCATGCAAGTACTATAGTGTAATCTCTTTATCGTGAAAGTGTAACTTACGAATGTAGATTTTTTTTGTTACATAATTGCACTGAAAAACAAAACAATGTAAAACTTTAGAGCCTACAAGTCCACTCAGTCCTACTTCTTGTTCAGCCAATTGCTCAGACAAACAAGTTTGTTTACATTTACGGCAGATATTGCTGCCTGCTTCTTATTTACAATGTCACCTGAAAGTGAGAACAGGTGTTCACGTGGCACTTTTGTAGCCGGCGTTGCAAGGTATTTATGTGCCAAATATGCTAAACATTCATATGCCCCTTCATGCTTTGGCCACCATTCCAGAAGACATGCTTCCATGCTGATGATGCTTATTAAAAAAAATAATGCATTAATTAAATTTGTGACTGAACTCCTTGGGGGAGAATTGTATGTCTTCTGTTCTGTTTTACCCACATTCTGCCATATATTTCATGTTATGGCAGTCTCGAATGATGACCCAGCACATGTTCATTTTACGAACACTTTTCAAAGCAGATTTGACAAAACGCAAACAAGGTACCAATGTGAGATTTCTAAAAATAGCTACAGCACTCAACCCAAGATTTAAGAATCTGAAGTGCTGTCCAAAATCTGAGAGGGACGAGGTGTGGAGCATGTTTTCAGAAGTCTTAAAAGAGCAACACTCAGATGCGGAAACTACAGAACCTGAACGAACAAAAAAGAAAATCAACCTTCTGCTAGTGGCATCTGACTGAGATGATGAAAATAAACATGCGTCGGTTCGCTCTGCTTTGGAGCGTTATCGAGCAGAACCCATAATCATCATGGACACATGTCCTCTGGAATAGTGGTTGAAGCATGAAGGGACATATACATCTGGCATGTAACTATCTTGCGACGCCAGCTACAACAGTGCCATGTGAACACCTGTTCTCACTTTCAGGAGACACTGAAAACAAGAAGCGGGCAGCATTATCTCCTGCAAATTTTAATTAAACGTGTTTGTCTGAGCGATTGGCTGAACGAGAAATTGGACTGAGTGGACTTGTACTCTCTAAAGTTTTACATTTTTTTTATTTTTGAATGCAGTTATTTTTTGTACATAATTCTACATTTGTAAATTCAACTGTCGTGATAAAGAGATTGCACTACAGCACTTGTATGAGGTGAAATGAAAAATACTATTTCTTTTGGGGGTTTTTAGAGTGTAAATACTTATAATCAAAAATAAATAAAAGTGAGCACTGTACACTTTGTATTCAGTGTTGTAATTGAAGTCAATATATTTGAAAATGTAGAAAACATCCAAAAATATTTAAATAATGGTATTCTATTAACAAAATATTGTTTAAAACATTAATTTTTTAATCACAATTAATTTTTTTAATCGCTTGACAGCCCTTATATATATATATATAGGTTCATATATTCATTCTTATATATTTAGATTCAAAAAACAACAAGATATGGTCTTATAGTGCTACTATGAAACATTATTTCTCAGCCAAAGTGTAAATGGTTTCCACTATGAAGACTCCACCCCACCCCCTTTGGCCACCCACTATATTTAAATTACCTATTCTATATATGAGGAAAAACAAGTGCCAGTGGACAATAACTATATCAACATCTATACTAAAACTATATACAGTAAAAGCTTTTTCATCCGTCATGTTGGAGGAATGGGAGGTGCCGGTAAATAAAAAATTCCAGTTAACTAAGAGGGAGTGAGTTTGGTGCGGGAGAGGGTGCGGGGTGCCGGATCCAGGGGGCACTCACCTCAGGCAGCTCCCTGCAAGCAGGGACCAGTCCTGGTTGCCCGTAGGTGGAAGCGCAGCTAGATGGCTCTGTGCATGCTGCTCCTGTCCACAGGCGCCGCCCCCACAGCTCCCATTGACCGCGGTTCCTGGCCAATGGGAGCTGCGGAGCCAGCGCTGGGGCGGGGGCAGCATGCAGAGCCGCCCAGCCACACTTCCGCCTAGGGGCCGCAGGGACCGGTCACCATTTGCGGAGAGCCACCCCCGGATCTGCCACCCCACACCCAAACTCCCTCCCAGAGCCTGCGCCCAGCACCTCCCCCTGTGTCCCAACCCCCAGCTCCCGCGTGGCTATTCCTCTGCCTAGGAGCAGCAGGGACATGTTGCGGCTTCCGGGGAGCCAAATAAGGAGTCTGCTGGCCCCACACCAACTGGACTATAAACCAGACTTTCTATGAAGATTAGACATGCCAGTTTATAGAGCTTTCTGGTTGGTACACGGCTGGATAACACAGCTTTTACTGTATACTATTTGCAGAAATGCCCATCAAAGATAAGCTAAAGGAGTGCAGATACTAAAGGGCTAGGTGTCAGACCAAGAGTGGTGAGAAAGAACTAGAGAGGTGATTGGTCCCACACAACTGTTGACCAATATATGCCACTTAGCATAATATATCATATTAATAGGAATTATCTGCACCATATGTATGATAGTATGTATTAAGCACAAATATTATAGTAGTTATATAGCCTACATTGGCCCATCCCTTTACTATAATCCAGTTTTCTTGTGTTAAGTATACCCTAATGCGGCTGTTACTCTGAAACCTAATGCCTTGTGTTAGTTGAAGTAAGCTTTGGTTTAAGCACATAGCAAAATTGTCAGGATCAGGAAATTAGATTATTTTAGCACAGCAACAGGTTATTCTCACAGACCTGTACTGGAATATCCGAAAGGAAGAGGACAAGACATATGATTGCTCTACCCTAGTACAAACCCAGGAGGTGCCTTCATGCCGTTTGGTATTTGGAATGCATGTTTTCAGAACAAAGAGCTACACAGTACACTATACACAGAAAAACAAGGTAGAAAACGGATTGGTTAAATGTAGTTTCAGTTGATGTACACGGTACCTTGTATTTATAAACAGATTGGGTACAAAAAGATGGATTTAGGAGTGTAACTTTGGGAGCACAACTTCTGTGTAAGGTAGGGTGACCAGATAGCAAATGTGAAAAAATGGGACAGGGGTGCGGGGTAATAGGCACCTATATAAGAAAAAGACCAAAAAATGGGACTGTCCCTTTAAAAATGGGACATCTGGTCACCCTAGTGTAAGGTGAATGTAACAACACTGCATGAGATGGCTTCATGGAGACTGGTATCATAGAACTGGAAGGGACCTCGAGAGGTCATCTAGTCCAATCCCCTGCACTCAAGGCAGGACTAAGTATCATCTAGACCATCCCTGACAGGTGTTTGTGCAACCTGCTCTTAAAAATCCCCAATGATGGAGATTCCACAACTTCCCTAGGCAATTTATTCCAGTGCTTAACTTCTCTGACAGTTAGGAAGTTTTTCCTAATGTCCAACCTAAACCTTCCTTGCTGCAATTTAAGCCCATTGCCCTATCTTCAGAGGTTAAGAACAACAATTTTTCTCCCTCCTCCTTGTAACAACCTTTTATGTACTTGAAAGCTGTTATCTTGTCCCCTCTCAGTCTTCTTTTCTCCAGACTAAACAAAACCAATTTTTTCTGTCTTCCGTCACAGGTCATGTTTTCTACACCTTTAATCATTTTTCTAGAACTGTTTTCCTATGCTATATTATTTTTGGCTCATAGTAGTAAACGAGACTGACATTGGTTATTTGGTGTCTTCAGTATATTTCATAACAAAACAAAGTGTGGTCAAGCAACTGACTATACAATTTATCAACACTGCCCTTCATAACCTTGGTACATGGCATAAGGTTAGTCAGGGCACATATGCAGACCGAATGAACACTGCTAGCAAAAACTCCAATTTCAGGCACATGCACATCCTAGAACAAAATACACAGATGGCAAGCACTCAAAGAAGAATTTATTTCACCTACATGGATTCTAAATGTAGTCGTTGTCATTGCTTAAAATGCTGCCGATACTGTTCTCCAGTTTACCACCTTTTTATATGATATTTCAGGATATATATGAAGCATTTTTCCCTGAAGAGGAGGTTTTAATTACAAATGCTAGGCCAAATTTTGTTGTCACTTACATGGATAAACTCCAGTTGAAGGTGACACGAGATGGTTTTGTTTAACTGAAAGCAGAGTTTAACCTATTTACTTAAAAAGAGTGAATGGACACTTTTGGCCAGATTTTCAACAGTAGGTGAGTTCAGTTACATGCACGAAAATGCACAGAATGAATATGTGTACAAATCAACTGTGTGTGTGCACATAACCATATTCATAACAGGCCTTGTGAAAATGCAGATGAAAATGAAAACTGACTCTCTGGTTTTAATCAGATTTATTTGTGAGAGTAAATCTCTTCTTAAATCTTGCAATATCTTTTTCATTCTTGTATATTGACAATTTCATTTCAAAGTGATTTTAAAAAAGAAAGAAAGAATAAATTGATGAGTTTCACTCCAATGCCTGAAGTGGTACACTGCTTGGGTGGTTGAAACACAATTGAAGCGTGCACCAATCGCCCACTAATGTTCAACCTGTCACCTTATTGCTGAAAATGAACCATCTTACTCAACAGATCTGTTCCCTGTGAGCATTCAGAGACATAGCTCCTAACTTCAGGGTCACAAATACACTATAATGTGTTTTATTCATGGTAGCAAACAGATCTAAGAAAGAATGAGCTTGATCTCTCTCTTCTTTGCTGCTTTGAGCAGGGAGTTGGACTAGATGACCTCCTGAGGTCTCTTCCAACCCTAATCTTCTATGATTCTTGTGCATCAACAGAATTGTTTACTAAGGCCAGGACCCACAAAGGGACTTTGGTGTTGCAATGCTGAGCTTTGCAACATACCTAACTTTTACGCACCTAGAAAATCTCTGGACCAAGACTGCAATCCACAAAGCCTGAATAAGGTGCCTTGGCTCCCTAGTCAATGATTGTGGCAAGATAGGCACCTAAGAAGGTGATCCACAAAAGGCAGCATGCTGAGCAAGGAGACTGGACCCTGAGACTCCCATCCCCCTGGCAGTTGCCCTAACCACCAGATTATATAATCTAAAATAGAGGCGGCACTATTTGTTCTCCTCTATACAATGCTCACTGTTCCTCCATACTACTGGAGGTACAGTGGATAATAATTACTTATATAGAGCCTTATTTTTTCCAAAAGAGCTGTACAAACAGTCCCATTTAACCCTCACATTAATTAATCCTGTAGGACAAGTATTAATATCCCCATTTTACAAGTGGAGAATACAAGAAGGTCAAGGTCAGACAGCAAATAATTGTCAAACGAAGACACAAACCCAAATCTTTCATCTGAGATCCAACCCACTATCTTTCACTGTCACTCAGCTACTTTATTCAACCTTTCTTTGAATCAGTGTTCCCATCTGTAAAACAGGTCTAACAATGCTTTGCAGTTATGTAACACTTAACTGTAGCTCTCAAAATGCTTTACAAAGATGGGTAAGTATTAATATCCTTATTTTGCACACTGTATAACTAAGCACAAATTTAAATCAATGTGTGAGATAGGCACCGCAGTCTAGTGAAGCACACATGAAAATTTTCACTCGAAAAGATATGGGCATTTTAAAATAGGTGGCTAGAAAGACAATTACTTTGCTAATGTAACTACAATGATTGCTATTGAGTCCCCATTATGATAACATATTTTGGTCTTTCTGTAAGTATAGAATTAAGAAAAGATATGATTAAGAAACATATTTTTGAACTTTGATAAGAAACCAAGCCATTCTGTACTTTTTCAGATTGGAGTATGGACCTAAAGTTATTGTCCCCGATTTTCCTTTCATTTAATCCATATTTGCACAAAGGTCTCTCCATCTTCAATAGATGGGCCCATCAGATCCAGTTCTTCTGTTTTCTCCTGCCTACTCATCCAGTTCTCCATCTTGCCTTGCCCACTGCTCTTGTTCCCTTGCTGCTCCTCCTCCTCCTCCCAGAAACCGCTGGTTTTCATTCCCAACCCCTTTGTTCCTGAAAGATGTTCTGGAATTAATGGGCTAGAGTCCATATGAACAAATTTAAATGACTAATACTTAACTATGTCGTAAAACACAAGGTATCATTAACTTTGGTATCCCTAAGGACATAAGGAACTACTTATTCTTGTCAATTCTATCACATTATTGTTCTACCTCTTGTCTCAATATTTCCTATGGAAAATGCACAGAAAAATTCACCTCCTCCATATGTATGTTTAATTTCTACCTAGGTCCCTAATTTAGTATCATAGAGAATCATGTACTGTAGCACCTTGTTCTAGCTTGTGTCAGTGTTTTTGGATCTACAGTTAAGAGTTTAGGGCCACAGAATAGTTTCTTTGCTGGAAAGAAAATCAGTATTACCACCACATGATTTGCATTGGTCAAAGGCAGATTCATTCCATGACCACTGTAAGCATTTTGGAGAGTAACTCTGTCTTCCTATGTGTTTGTGTTGTCTAACGAAACAGGATCCTGATCTTAGTTGGGTCCTTTGGGAGATACCACAATATAATTAATCAATAATCCAGTCTAGTTGGAGGCTGGTATTGAATTGATTTTCTTCATGATGGCCAAATTGTCCTTCTTGTACGATCACCAGGACTGTTCAGTGCCACCAACAGCAGAGACTAAAAAAGCAACAGCAAGGTATATTGAAGTGATTCCTCCATTCTATTATTATCTAACAGTAATCAGTTTCAGGACACTATGTGCTGATCCACTAGAAGCACTTTACGCAGAAGACTGTGTAAGATAGAAAGTCATTAAAACCTGCTCAGTTTTTTGATATTTTAAAAGTCTCCCTATTATAAATTCAATTTTCAGGAGGGTAACAATAAACCAGTTTTTAAAATGTTGAAGTTAGCATAACAGGTCTCAGCCCAGAAACAAATGATTGTAATAAATTTGGCTTAAAATGACTAACCATGTGCACATTGTAAGAGGAGAAAATGAACATGCTTTTTAAAAAATTCAGCTGCTCTAGTACTCCTCTAGTATTCCCATAATTTAAAAATGGCATTGATTTAATACATCTGTCCTCATATTCAATAGCTGTCATAGGAATATTAGGCACATTCATGTCAGAGGAATAGTAGGAATGTTCAAACACTAGGGTATTTTAACAAGAGATTTAGAAATGAACAACAGTATATTATTCTCTCTCTAATTACACATAGGTAGAGAAACTTGGGTGATGCTATTGATTGATTCAGATAATAGAATTATTAAATTTTCCATGAACGGAGGGGAGTCTAAGCTAGCAGATTGTTCTGGAAAGGTATAGAAAGAAGTGCCACTTCAGCAGCATTGTTCCCCTCCTTCCTTTGAAAGCCCCTCCACAGATAACTGCAGGGCTGAGCAAGGATGGGGGCAGAGCTCTTCTCCACAAAATGTTCCCTTCCTGTGACAGAGGATATCCAGACTTAATTTAATGCTACTTGAAAGTAGGGGTGTAGCCACAGCTAGGGCTAGGTGAGCTGCAGCCCACCCACTTAGCATCCAGGCCCACCCAAATCTTAGCAGCGGTGTAGTGCTGCCACAGTGGCCCGGAGCAACACTCAGGCACCTGAAATTCAGGACGGAGTGTGGGCAAGGTTGGAGCCATCCGAATACACAGGTTGGGAGGGAGGGAGGGAGTCGTCCCAAGTGTGTGTGGGGAGGTGCCTTGTGCAGGCAGGTCTGGGTGGGGCCAGCGCTGGGGCCGGAGAGAAGCCAGTCTAGGCACCTAGGCACATGACTAGAGACCGGGGCAGCAGTGTGCAGTGCAGGTTTCACAGACACAGCAGTGCCGGCAGGACAGAGGGACACGACTGGCTGGGCAGACGGAGACAGAGCCAGAGTTGAGAGAGGCGGGCAGAACTCTAGCTTGTGCACATGGGGCAGCCTCATCTTCTGGTGCCTGCTGAGCGGTAAGGGCCAGTTGGAGGGGGTGGGGAGAAACAGGCCCCCCGATCCCTCCTGACCCCCCTCCCCAGGGCCCCGGATCCCTCCTGCACCCCCCCAATCCCTCTTCACCCCAGTCCCAGGCTCCGCTATGCCCCCCAGTTCTGCTGCCTCACCCATGTCTCGCACCCCCCTGGGTCCTGCCCCTTCCCCCCTACTCTGGCCCTTGACCTTTGCCCTCCCCTGTCCAGCCCCCCCACCCCAGTTTTCCCTCCCCTCTCTGGATAAACTTTCTCTCTTCCCAAGATGGCGAGGCTCAGGGAACCCGTTTCCCTGGCTGGGTACCCTGTGGCGGGGGTTGGGGGGAAGATGTAGCCTGCGGACTCTGCTCAACTGAAAGGGGGGGAGGGGGTCAGTGCCTATTATCTCCCCTCTCTGCCTTAAGGAATGTGGGGAATTTCAGCCCAAAAGGGGGGAACTTTTTTTAGCCCAGCAGCTACCCACACTGGAGCATGAGAGCGGGGTCCTCGCTCCATGTGCATTATCAACTCGGCAGATGAAGCCATATCTGGGGGCACCAGGGCTAGGACAAGGGCATGGTGTTGGGGGAGAAGCTGAGCTAGCAGTCTGTCATTGCCCGCCCACCCAAATTTCCACTCCTAGCTACACCACTGCTTGAAAGAAGCATTAATTTGGGCTCTGCACCTGCACTTTCCTTAGAGCAGGAATTTTATGTAGCCATAGGGTGCCTGGCCAATAGCAGCACAGCTCCTAAAAGAGCCTGGCTGCTGGGGTCGGGGGAAGAGGAGGGCAAAGGAATCAGGGCTCTGAGGTGACTGTGTGAATGAAACTCCCAGAGGTAAAAAGAACAGGAGTACTTGTGACACCTTAGAGACTAACAAATTTATTAGAGCATAAGCTTTCGTGGGCTACAGCCCACTTCAACAGAGGTAAAGCTCTAGTCCCCTTCCCTAGGTATTTCCATAGCAGAATACAATTTGAGCTGTGGTCTGTCAGAAGTACAGAACATGCAGAGATTTTCCATGCCAGAAACGTATGTGTTCAATGGGATATATTCTATCTACTTCATTGAGGTAAATAATGTTATAGTAAGAGCAGAATCACCAACAGCACGGACTTTGTGGTATAACTGGTTTAGTGTCCTTGTGGAAGGCTTATACTGGAAAAACATCAAGGCCTTTGAGGATAAAATTTATTGAGCACAAGAGTACTCTAATATGTGAGGAATCAAAGCCCTACTTGCTAAATGTGTTATGTGAGGCACTGGCTGAGTTTCCAAACAAATAGTTTTCACTTTTTTTGCACCTTGCCTCTGCTGTCACTAGACTCATAGGCACTATGGTGAAGAGGAGAGTAGAAGAATCTGTATAGAATAAATTGACCATACTTCATAAAATACCTTTCCGTTTTAAACCTGGGATTTATAGGGGTATATAATGTAATAAGTATTGAGAAGCTTAAAATTGAAATCCTCTTGGATTGTAGTTAAGCTTATGTGTTAGTGTTCATAGAACCAGGGCACTCATGTTCTCACTTATTGCCAATTATTTACAGCAGAAGTGCTGAACCTGTAAACTGAGGTTACAAAAAAAAAATTCCTTTCGTTAAATACATCAAACCTATAACATTTTAACTCTCCTGCACCGTTTTTCTTGTTTTTCCTTTATTGAAATGTATCCCAGTTTGGTGGAACTGTTTGGGCCTTGAGAAATTGAGAAACGTGTTCAGAGGAACATCCTGTAATTCAGAACTTTGAAATGTACTTTTTAGATTCTCAAAAATCAGACCATGTCTGAATTTTCATTTCTTTTGTATTGAATTTTTCCCTCTGTTGACAGGTTGACTCATTTTATATATCGGTAGCGCAACATTTCTACCACACTCATCAATATGATATCTGAACATTTTGCAAAATTAAAATTTATATTAAAAAAAAGATATCCAGTTCTCTCTCTTTCCCTCCCAGTGAGGCTCATGGTCATCCCAATCTTTTGTAAAAATGAATTCCAAAAGTATCCTAGGCTAACAACTGAGAGTTGAGGAGTTATGCATATTAAATTATAAACATCAAAACTTCAAGGCAAAATATTATTGTAACAATGCCCAATTTTATAAATGGATATTCACTTTTGAAGAAACTCATGAAGAATGAAAATATCTAAAAGAATTTCCTCCACATGTATCCTTGTTTGGAACCTAATATACTTGTTTTTAATCCTTCCACTTTCACATACTGAGCATAAAAATTAACTAAGTATTAGCCAGTGTTATTCCTAAGTCAGTAATTCATGTGTGAAATGTCATCCTTAGTCACATTCATAAGCCAATATTAATTCCAGAACAACCAAAAAAAACTACAACTTTTTTCAGATAATTTTTCCAGTCCAAACAGTGAAGTAAAACATTATAAAATGTATCTTACCTGAGTGTTTGTGGAATGAAGCTGATTCATGTCATGACAGTTTTGAAAGTACAGAAACTGTAAAGACTTTGAATAAGAAAGGATACATTCGTATGGCTCCTGTTCTTGTCCCCACAGCCAGAATTTTCTGAACTGGGTCAAAAGCTAAGGCAGTAGGCAAGTAAGGAAAACCATGGCGAACCGTCTGAAACAGAGCAAACAAACGCAATTAAAGTATAGGACCTGTAGCACTAAATTCACTATAGATATTGCATATCAACTGCATATAAGTAGAATCTACAAATTGTTCAAAACTGTATTGTTCATAATAAATTTTATCAAAAGAACTATTTTGAAGGATATGCTATTTTCAACCATACAGTTTAGTTTCCATCAAAGCAATTTTAAATTATGTATTTTACCCAGTAATATCATTGGATTTTATACATATTTATAGTAACAAAGGAAATGACAAAAAATATATATGAATGAAAACAACTGATACACGTTGTTCATTTGCTTTATAGATATTCTTTCACACTATCAAAGAGAGCCCTAGATGCCAACTGATGACATTACATGAAATGGTGCCTCAGAACACTGCCACAAACAGGAGCAACAAAAAGGAAATGGAATTAGAACAGGAGTTCTCAAAGTAGGGGTCTACTTCAGTTGCCAGGAGGGACACAATCATCCTCCTTTTCTTATCCTTTAATTAAAATATATTATGTTTCTAGTCCTAATAGTTGCAGAGATGAACTTGAAAAAGTGAACTGAGCATAAACTGATGCAGTAATGCATGCCTGAATCTGCAGACACACAAACAATAGCAACATAGTCCTTAAACTGGAGATTGTGAACATGTTTTAGGAGGAGGTGAGGAATCTGCCTTTCTGATGTTGCCAAGTGGGAGAAATGCGCCAGCTAGATTACAGTATGGAAAAAATAGTCCTGTAGGGGAAATGTTGAGAATTACTGCACAAGAACGTATATGGCAGCATTACTTCAAAATAAACTGCTTGGTTTTCAGCATCCCAGCCTGAGTTGGAATATTGTGCAATACAAATCCTCAACTGTCATCAAACTTTCAAGGACCACCAAGGTTTTGAATTGGGGCAATATTCTCTACTGTCTCTGTTCTTTGGTTCTCCTCCCCCCTCCCCCACCCCCAATTGCCTATTTCACAGAATTTCTTGATAACCGGGATTTCTGTGTTCTTGTGAATTCATTTCCTTCACCGTGAGAAGAAAGCATGATTCTGCACTGTCTACATGGCTTATTTTTGTTGTTAATAATTAAAAGTTCTCTTCTGAAGAAGAAAATATATTTTGCACTTCCAGCCATTCCAGTACCAATAACATTTTCTTGTAGGGTTTTCCTGGCTAGAGCTTCCCTTGGATCTGGAGGCCTGGAAGGTCAAGGATTTTATAAAACCTGTTCTGCGTTTGTGTCCATATTTTTAGCATTTTCTTTTTATTCCCAGTGTTTTTCTGGTGTAAAAAGAGTCAGACTTTTCATTCATAAATAACCCTCAAAAGACATGTGGAGGGATGTTTGTGTATTTACATATGTATGAGTAGGGTGGACAATGTAAGAGTTCAGAAATCAAAAGAACATCCTAGCATTTAAATGAATCGTAAACACGGGATATATTGGTATTCATCTCTTTGAAATGTACTGTGAATGGTGGAGGAACAAGGAAATTGCCTTATGTTAATTCTGTAGCTAAGTACCAGTGATGGACCTCCTTCAAAGTCATCCTAATTACCTTTTTGTTCCCAGAGGAACCCCAACTTGTCGAAGAGGACATGAAATTGAATAAAAGATCCTTGGGTCCTGATTCTGTCATCTCAGATTTCCTTAAGCTTCATCAGGGGAAGTTTGAGTCGCAAGACTGAGGTCCCAGTTATGCTGGTAAACCCTGAATGTGATATTTGGGCATTGAACTATAATCTATTAACTGAATTCTAAAGGAACTCTTTGCAACTATAAAGCTCACCGTCTCTGCTATGAATCTAAACGTCAATGAATTGAACTCATGTCTGTATGTATACTGGTCTTTCTCTCTCTCTCGTTTTTTAATAAATTTTAGTTTAGTTAATAAGAATTGGCTGTAGCTGTATTTGGGTAAGATCTGGAATATTCAATAATCTGGGAGCTAATGTGTCCGATCCTTTGGGATTGGTGGAACGTTTTCTTTTATATGATGAAATAAGATTTTCAGGAATCATCATATTTGACTTAGGTAGATGGAGTCCTGAAGCTGGATCACTTTAAGGGAACTGTGTTGTTTGGACTTCTGAGTAACCAGTGAGGTAATAAAGAAGCTGTTTTATGCTGTCTTGGTAAATCTAAGTATGGAATATCCACCAGCTTTATGGGAATTGTCTGCCCCATTCTTTGCAGTTCACCCTAATTGAGTGACCATAGCTGGCCCCACTGGAACCCCGGTCACAAACTGCATTTTCTGTAGAGATCAACATGATTTTTTTTTTACATTAAGTGGAAGACTCAATTCCAGGAACAGAGAAAAAACCATCTGCGTGGCTGACAGCATTCTTTCAAAAGACTGACCCATGAAGAGCCAATCGTCGAGGCACAGGAATACTAAAATCGTCTCTCAATGAAGGTAAGCAGCCACCACTGTTAGAATCTTTGAAAACACTCTTGGAGCTGAGGTGAGTCCAAAGGGGAAAACTCAGTATTGAAATGATCCTGGTCCGTAACAAATTTTTGTTTTATTTTCTGTGAGATGGATGTATCACTGTATGGCAATATGCATATTGTAGGTCGAGGGCCAAAAAACAATCCCTTGAATTTAGTGAAGAAATTATAGCTGCCAGAGTCATGACCATGAACTTCTGAGACTTTACAAAATTGGTTTAGTAGTCTTAAAACTAAAATCAGTCTCCATCTTCCATTTTTCTTTGGCATGAGAAAGTATCTTGATTAGAAGCCCTTTCCCTCCATGTTGAGCAGAGACAGGCTCTATCATTCCTAAACAAAGAAGGGAGTTTATTGCCCGTCTCAGGAAGTGCTAGTGAGAGGGGTCCCCATGGGCAGCGGGTATAATAGGCCAGTGGCGGCTCAGCCTCCCTTGGTGCTGCCGCAGCCAACAGACGCCCTGGTTGCAGGGTTTTGAGGGGAAGTTTTTATTTAGTCTGCCTGTGGTGTGAGAAACTGCTACCTGTGGGAATTTGCTACCTGTAGCAGTTACTCATATGTAAGGGAGTGTAAAAAACTGCTCTCTGATGTAGCAAATTCCCACAGATAGCAGTTTCTTGAAGTACACCAGTCGTGGGGGGGTGACAGGGGGGTCTCAGGGCTCTGGCCAGCTCGGGGCTCCTCTGGCCGCAGGGGGGGAGTGAGGGGGGTCTCAGGGCTCTGGCCACGGAGGAGGGAACAGAAGGGGTTCAGCCATGGCTAGCCTCCCCAAAGGGGGGCTCCACCTGCCACCCATGGGGGTCCCTGAAGAGGGATGGAGAAGAAGGGTGGAAAGGAGGGAGGGAGGTAAAGTGGATGTAGCTCAATGTTACAATCTCCAAGACCCATTGTCTGTAGTAATCCACTCCCAGGCGTAACAAAAATCAGAAAGTCTGTCTCCAAATGTGGAGAGGTGGGCAAATTGTTGCAAGTGGTGAACTAAAGACTGGAGAGGTTGCAAACCATCAACCAACCCATCAAAACTAGTGTTTCAGTAAGGATGCTGGTTGAATATTCAGGCCTGATGGATGAGTGATTCTCTTCCTCTGGAACCTATGGATTTTGCAAAATGGGGGGTCTTTGCAAACCAGAGAATTGGGTTGGATGGGAACATTGGGTGCTTTGTGACCTACCAAATTTTCTTTTGTTTGTAAGGGTATAAATTCCCAGAGATTGTAAAGTGGCTTTGGAGTCTTTCAAAGAGCGCAGGAACTCATCCATGTTCTCATCGGAAAACAACTTCAAACCATCAAAAAGGGAGATCCTCTGCAGTTCTCTGGACCTCTCCAGGAAAGCTGGACAGTTGGATCCAGAATGCCGTGCACATAACTACTGCTGTAGAAATGTGCACGGCAGGGATGTCCTGAAGGGATGTCCTGACCAGTAACTGCCCCTTAGCAATGATGGCCTGAAAATGCTTACTCTTTTCCAGTGGAAGGTGCAGTAAATTTTGTGTAGTTTATGTAATTATATTTTGCCATGACTGCCTGGTAATTTGTGATAAAAACTGTAAGATTGCAGATGAGTAAGATTTCTACCTGAGAAGGTCCACGCCCTTCTCGTCTTTGTCATACGGGGTCAGCTTGGTGCGATGTTGTTTCCCCCACTCATTCACCACATCCACCACCAGAGAAGTAGGTGGAGGTGAGAGAATAAAAATTCAGAGTTTTAATTTAGCTAAACGTAAATGTATAATACAGGAACAAAGAATGTAGGCCACACTTACAGGATGAGAGACTATCCTGGGAATCAGTGACTCTGAAAAAGATTTAGGGATAATGTTGGATAATCAACTGAACATGAGCTCCCAATCTCCCAGTGCAATCCTGGGATGCATAAACAGAGGAATCTCAAGTAGGAGTAGAGAGATTAATTTTACCTCTGTATTTTGCAGTGGTGTGACTGCTGCTAGAATACTGTGTCCACTTCTGGTGCCCATAATTCAAGAAGGATGTTGATAAATTGGAGAGGGTTCAGAGAAGAGCCACAAGAATGATTAACGAATTAGAAAACGTGCCTTAGCCCTGGTCTACACTATGGGGTTAGGTCGAATTTAGCTGCGTTAGGTCGATTTTAAAATGAATACGTCTACACAACTAACCCCTTTCCTTCGACCTAAAAGGCTCTTAAAATTGACTTCTCTACTCCTCCCTGGCAAGGAGAGTAGCACTAAAATTGACCTTGCTGGGTCAAATTTGGGGTAGTGCGGACGCAATTCGACGGTAATGGCCTCTGGGAGTTATCCCAGAGTGCTCCAATGTGACTGCTCTGGACAGCACTTTGAACTCCAATGCACTAGCCAAATACACAGGAAAAGCCCCGGGAAATTTTGATTTTCATTTCCTGTTTCGTCAGCTTGGCAAGCTCAGCAGCACAGGTGACCATGCAGTCCCCCCAGAATTGCAAATGAGCTCCAGCATGGACCAAAAGAGAGACACTGGATCTCACTGCTGTGTGGGGAGAAGAATCTGTGCAGGCTGAACTCCGATCAAAAAGAAGAAATGCGAATATATATGCCAAAATCGCACAGGGCATGGTGGAGAGAGGCTACAACAGGGACACTCAGCAGTGCCGCATGAAAGTTAAGGAGCTCAGGCAAGCCTACCAAAAGACAAAGGAGGCAAACGGTCGCTCCGGGTCAGAGCCCCATACATGCCACTTCTATGATCAGCTGCATGGCATTCTGGGGGGGGACCCTACCACTATCCCACCACTGTCCATGGACACCTGCAATGGGGGAGTCTCACGCAACAGGGAGGAGGATTTTGTGGATGAGGAAGAGGAGGAGGAGTTGGAGAATGCACAGCAGGCAAGCGGTGAATCCGTTCTCCCCAGCAGCCAGGACCTTTTCATCACCCTGGAGCCAATACCCTCCCAAGGCGAGATCCCCGACCCTGAAGCTGGAGAAGGCAGCTCTGGTGAGTGCACATTTGTAACTACAGTACAGGGTTTAAAAGCAATAGTGTTTAATGTTTGATTTGCCCTGAATAATTGGGATGAATTCGCGGCCAGTACAGCTACTGGAAAAGTCTGTTAACATGTCTGGGGATGGAGCGGGAATCCTCCAGGAACATCTCCATGAAGCTCTCCTGGAGGTACTCTGAAAGCCTTTGCAGAAGGTTTCGGGGAGGGCTGCCTTATTTCGTCCTCCACGGTAGGACACTTTACCACGCCAAGCCAGTAGCAAGTAGTATGAAATCATTGCTGCACAAAGCATGGCAGCGCATGGTCCTCGGTTTTGGTCGCATTCAAGCAACATTCGGTCTTTATCTTTCTGTGTTATCCTCAGGAGAGTGATATCATTCCTGGTCACCTGGTTGGAGTAGGGGGATTTTTGTAAGGGAACAGTAAAAGGACCCCATTCATGCTGGGTTGTTTGCGCTTGGCTAAAATGGATCATCGCGGAGAATAGCCACACTGCGGGGAAAGGGGTGAAGGGATAATCCCAGAGAATAGCCATGTGGCGGCACGGGGGGAGGTGTGTGCTGCACATCCACCCGAAAACCGCAGCCCCTCCTTTTAAATGTGAAACCCACTTGGCATTGCTTGCTATGGGAAAGAATGGCGCTGCACTTTGAAACCATTCCCACATGTTATGAAGGGGTAAGAAGCCAACCCTGCATACCAAAAGGCTTACCATGGCTGCCTGGAAACTGAATTATGTTGCCCAGCTTTCTGTGATGTGTCACCATACCAGCTCAATATAAAAAGCAAAATGCGACCTTGTACCTAAAGCACATGTGCTGTCTGCTGTGAATTGCTTGATTCACTGTGAAAGAGTCTCCCTTTTGTTCTCAGAAATGTATCATCTAAATTTTACTCTCCTTTTTTATCTCCCCCTGATGCAAATGTTTCTATGCTCCCCCTATCATGTTCGTCCCTGAGGTTATCACAGATTAGAAGGCAAAAAAACCGCACTCGCGATGACATGTTTCCCGAGCTCATGCAGTCCTCCCGCATTGATAGGGCATGGCTTAATGCATGGAGGCATTCAGTGGTAGAGGCCAGGAAAGCATTAAGTGAGCGCAAAGAGCAGAGGCAGGAGGCGATGCTGAGGCTAATGGGGGAGCAAACAGACATAATGAAGCGTCTATTGGAGCTGCAGGAAAGTCAACAAGAGCACAGCCCCCCGCTGCATCCATTGTATAACCGCCTGCCCTCCTCCCCAAGTTCTCCTCCTCACCCAGACACCCAAGAACGCGGGGGGGGGGGGGGGGGGAGGGAGGTGCCAGCGCCAGGCACCCAGCCACTCCACTCCAGAGGATGGCCTAAGCAACAGAAGGCTGTCATTCAAACAGTTTTGATTTGTAGTGTGGCTACAATAAGCAATGTGGCCTTGTCCTTCCCTCCTCCTGCACCCCACCCGACCCGGGCTACCTTGTCAGTTATCTCACTTTTTTTTTTAATAAAGAAAGAATGCATGGTTTCAAAACAAATAGTTACTTTATTTCCTTTGCCAGCTGTGATCGAAGGGGGGAGGGTAGTTGGCTTACAGGGAATTAAAATCAACAAAGGGGGCGGGTTTACAGCAAGGAGAAACACACACAACTGTCACACCGTAGCTTGACCAGTCATGAAACTGGTTTTCAAAGCTTCTCTGATGCACAGCGCACCTAGCTGTGCTCTTCTAAATCACCCTGGTGTCTGGCTGCTCAAAATCGGCCACCAGGCGATTTGCCTCAACCTCCCACCCCACCATAAACGTCTCCCCCTTACTCACACAGATATTATGGAGCACACAGCAAGCAGCAATAACAATGGGAATGTTGGTTGCGCTGAGGTCTAACCTAGTCAGCAAACAGCACCAGCGAGCTTTTAAATGTCCAAAGGCACATTCTACCACCATTCTGCACTTGCTCAGCCTATAGTTGAACTGCTCCTTACTACTGTCCAGGCTGCCTGTGTACAGCTTCATGAGCCATGGGAGCAAGGGGTAGGCTGGGTCCCCAAGGGTAACTACTGGGATTTCAACGTCCCCAACAGTAATTTTCTGGTCTGGGAAGTAAGTCCCTTCTTGCAACTGCTCGAACAGTCCGGAGTTCCTAAAGATGTGAGCGTCATGCACCTTTCCCAGCCATCCCATGCTGATGTCGGTGAAATGTCCTTTGTGATCCACTAGTGCTTGCAGCACCATTGAGAAGTACCCCTTGTGGTTTACATACTGGTTGGCAAGGTGGTCCGGTGCAAAGATAGGGATATGCATTCCATCTATCGCCCCACCACAGTTAGGGAACCCCATTGCAGCAAAGCCATCCAGTATGACCTGCACATTTCCCAGAGTCACTACCCTTGCTGGCAGAACGTCAGTGATTGCACTGGCTACTTGGATCACAGGAGTCCCCGCAGTAGACCTGCCCACTCCAAATTGATTCCTGACTGACCGGTAGCAGTCAGGCGTTGCAAGCTTCCACAGGGCTATCGCCACTCACTTCTCAGCTGTCAGGGCAGCTCTCATCTTGGTATTCCTGCACGTCAGGGTGGGGGAAAGCAACTCACAAAGTTCAAGGAAAGTGGCCTTACGCATGTGAAAGTTTCACAGCCACTGTGAATCATCCCATACCTGCAACACTATGCGGTCCCACCAGTCTGTGCTTGTTTGCCGGGCCCAGAATCGGTGTTCCACTGTATCAACCAGCCCCACTGCCGCCATGATGTCCCAATTGCCACAGCCCATGCTTTCAGGAATGTCTGTGTCCATGTCCTCATCACAATCGCCCTCGTGCTGGTGTGCTTAGCCCAGTTCTGCACATACTCCAGGATAATGCGCAAAGCGTTTACAATGCTCACAACAGCACCGGTGACGGTGAGCTGAGCGGGCTCCATGCTTGCCGTGGTATGGCGTCCGCACGAGTAACCCAGGAAAAAAGGCACAAAACAACTGTCTGCCATTGCTTTCATGGAGGAGGAAGGGCCATCTGACGACATGTACCCAAAACCACCCTTGACAATGTTTTTGCCTCATCAGGCATTGGGAGTTTAACTCAGAATTCCAATGGGCAGTGGAGACTGCAGGAACTATGGGATAGCTACCCACAGTGCACCGCTCCGTAAGTAGATGCTAGCCATGGTATTGAGGACACACTAGGCCGACTTAAGGCGCTTAGTGGGGACATACACAATTGACTGTATAAAATCAATTTCTAAAAATCAAATTCTATAAAATTGACCTAATTTCATGGTGTAGACATACCCTTATAGTGATACACTAAATAGATTGAGCTCCTTGAGTCTAACAAACAGAAGGTTAAGAGGTGACTTGACTACAAGTTATAAGTACCTGCATGGGGAACAAATACTTATTAAAGAGCTCTTCAATCTTGCAGTCAAACGTATAACAAGATATAAAGGCTGAAAGTTGAAGATAGACAAATTCAGGCAGGAAATAAGGTATACATTTTTAACTGTGAGACTAATTAATCATTGGAACAATTTACCAAGGATCATGGTGGAGTCTCTATCACTGACCATTTTTAAACCAGGATTACAACGAGGAGTCCAGTGGCACCTTAAAGGCTAACAGGTTTATTTGGGCATAAGCTTTCATGGGTAAAAAACCCACTTCTTCAGATGCAGGATTGGATTTTTTCTAAAAGATATGGTCTATGAATTATTTTGGGGAAGTTCTATGGCCTGTATTATACAGGTGGTCAGGCTAGATGATCATAATGGTCCCTTCGGCCCTTGGAATCTATGAATTATGCCAAACCACCCTAATTTCCTTCTTTGACAAAATTACTGGCCCAGTAGATGGTGAGGGGAGCTGTAGGTGTGACAGATCTTGGTTTTTGGTAAAGCTTTTGATGCAGTCCCACATGATATTCTCATAAGCAAACTAGAGAAATGTGTTCTAGATAAAATTACTATAAAATGGGTGCAAATCTGGTTGAAAGATTGTACTCAAAGAGTAGTTATCAATGCTTCACAGCCAAACTGGAAGGATGTATCTAGTGAGATCCTGCAGAGGTTTGTCCCGGGTCCGGGACTATTCAATATTTTCATTAATTACTTGGATAATGGAGTGGAGTGTATCCTTATCAAATCTGTGGGCAAAACCAAGCTGGGAAGGATTGCTAGCACTTTGGAGGATAAGGATTAGAATTCAAGATGACCTTGACAAATTGAATAACTGGTCTGAAATCAACAAGATGAAATTCAATATAGACAAGTGCAAAGTACTACACTTAAGAAAAAAATCAAATGCCCAAATACAAAATGGGGAATATCTGACTAGGCAGTAGTACCTCTGAAAAGGATCTGAGGTTACAGTGGATCACAAATTGAATATGAGCCAGCAATACGATACAGTTGAGAAAGAGGCTAATATCATTCGGGGGAGGGTGTATTAATAGGAATGTCGTACGTAAGACATAGGAGGTAATTATTCTACTCTACTCAGTAGTGGTGAGGCCTCAGCTGGAGCTCTGTGTCCAGTTCTGGGCATCACACTTTAGGAAAGATGTGGACTAGTTAGAGAGTCCAGAGAAGACCAACAAAAATGATCAAAGGATTAGAAAACCTCACATATGAGGAAAGGTTAAAAAAACTGGGCATGTTTAGTCTTGAGAAGAGAAGTTTGAGGGGGCCTGATAACAGTCTTCAAATAATTTAAGGGCTGTTATCAAGAATATGGTGATCAACTGTTTTCCATGTCTACTAAAGGTAGGGCAAGAAATAATGGACTTAATCTGCAACAAGGGAGATTTAGGTTAGATATTAGGAAAACTTTACAACAATAGTGAAGCACTAGAACAGGCTTCCAAGGAAGCTTGTGAAACCTCTGTCATTGTAGGCTTTTAAGAACAGGTTAGACAAACCCCTGTCAGAGATGGTCTAGATTTACTTTGTCCTGCCTCAGATAAAGTGGCTGGACTTGATGATTTCTCAAGGTCCCTTCCACCCTATGTGTCTATGATTCTATATAGGAGACTTGTGTATGGATGTAGTCCTATCTAGCTAATAACTAAGAGGTCTTATCCTTTAGACTACTTGTATGTAATCTGCCTCTCTTCAACAAATGAGGTCCAGGGTAACACTGGGAACTTAACTTACTGGTTTAGATGAAATTCAGATACCATCTTCATAAAAAAATTAGGATGTGGGCACAGAACCATATTATCCTCATAGAACACAGTAGGGATGTTCAACCATCAGGTTTGTGATGTCGATTTAGCAGGTCTACTGAAGATCTGCTAAATCAACGGCAAAGCACTCTCCAGTCAACTATGGTACTCCAGCTCCCCAGTAAAGTAAGTCAACTGGAGAGCATCTCCCATCGAAGCAGTGCAGCGAAGACACTGGGGTAAGTCGGCCTAAGTTACATCAACTCCAGCTACATTATTCTCGTAGCTGGAGTAGTGTAACTTAGGTCAATTTATCGCGATAGTGAAGACAAGCCCTAAGTCTCCATGATGGTTGTATAATCACTTCAAATACAATCTATAAAAAGGAGAATTCTCATTGTACAATATAATGGTTCAAATGAAGATGATTAGCAGCAAACAGGCAGGAAGATGTAAAAAGTAGCATGAAGGAAGAATAGAGTTCAATATACTTAAGCATATGACAGGCTGCTTAGTGGATTTTGAGACAGCTCAAAGAAAATCTGGATTATATGGGTGCAAATAGTCCAAAATTGAGGGACATAAATACCAGTGGAGCACTGTACTAAAGAAAGACCCATAATGCAAACCTCTTCCACTTTGTAGCACAGCCATTTATTTTTGAAGGCTTCTGACACTAGCAGAATTTCTTGAGATTCCCCGTAACAAAAAAGGCTCAGTCCATGGATGCAGCCAAGTTCCACTCAACTCAATTGAAGATAAGGGGACAAAAACAGCATTATGGTTCGAGGCATGGCACAATTTAGAACAGCCTTGGGACTACTGGAGGTTGTGCCTGGCTTTAACAGCCACCAACAAGCCAGTCTATCAACCAGGGATTGCTGGAATGCAGCAACATTTCAGCCCACCTTCTCCCTGACCAGACTTCAACATGCCCCCTATGCCAGGGACTATGTGAAGTGTGGTGTACAATTGATCCTGTTCCCCTATATTTCAGGAATTCCCCAAAAGCTGGTGAAGCTCCAGATGAACAAAGGGGCTATACCAGGGCTGACCATCTGGCCCTAAAAGTCTTGTTTGCATCATGCTTCCAGGCCATAAGCTCCACTGGATCTTGAAGAAGAACCTGATCTCAATCTAATGATACATCTGGAAGAACTGAAAGTTGAACTGGAGGTTTCACTAGCAGAGTCAGAGATCTAACCAACCAAACTAATGAGGCCATATGAAAACCAGTAATATGGAATCCGGAATCCAGAATCCTGTCTGATTTTCCTAAGAACTCTTTTCAGAGGAGGTAAGAAGGGGAAGTAGTACAAGAGCATGTTAACTTAGAGAGGCAGAAGAACGTTGGCTGGTGTTGCACTCTACCCCATACTTTGGGCTATGCCTAGGGTGACCAGATGTCCCGATTTTATAGGGACAGTTCTGATTTTTGGGTCTCTCTCATTACCTATTACCCCCCACCCCCGTCCCGATTTTTCACACTTGGTGTCTGGTCACCCTAGCTGTGCCTAACAGGCACAGTGTAGCCCTAAACTATGGATACTAAAATAAGAAAATATCAACAAAACTAGAAATCATGTACATGATTAAAGTGTCTAAATAGCAGATAGTGGGATCACAAAGGGAATCCTAAAATAGCAGCCCTGTGCTCTGTGGATTGTAGGCACTACTTATTCTTGCCATGAAAGAAGGAGCCAAAAAGAGCAACAGAGAAGGCAGTGAGGAGATTGGGCTTCTCACCACATAATCCCAGCTTCTCTCTCCTTTTTTGGCATCTTGATCCCTGGAGGCAGAAGAATGGAGCAATACCTATGCTCCTCAGATCACATCGAGTGTATACCACATATATACAATGTTTTCTTCTAAACAAAACAAACCAAGCTGAGGATACAACTTTAACCAAAATCCTTCTTCAGCATTTTGAATTCCTTTTTCAAAGGCAATGAGTTGGAATAAACTTTACCCCACCAATATGCATGTATATCTCATTAATATTCTTTATGCAAATAAATTATCTAGACTTATGTAGGAATAAGATTAATTGGGTCTGACAGCATTTCATGCATAAAACTGAAAACATTACCAAAACTGTATAGAACACAACACAGTCATTTCAGTTCAATTAAGCTACACAGGAGATGTAATCAGATTCTTTTGTAGCTGTAGCAACAAAATCCCACTAGAATTTAGTGTGCATGCAACGATATAATTATTTATACAGTGATGATAGCTTCTAATAACTCTTGTCCTATGGTAAGATATATTAGCTTGTAAAGCTATTTCCTTACAAAGTATTTTTGATCTTCCATAAATAACTCCAGAAAATACAGACTTAAAATTGATTTTAAAGGGTTTCCATGAAGTAACACAGTATATGCTCAGAAATTGCTTGTGTGTAATCTGTCTAATAATGTAAAATTTATTGCAGCCTGGAGTTCTGTTAATATTTTATAGATAAAACATTTTGGGGGTCAAATTTGAAAGCAGGATTGATTTATTCAGGTGTGTAATTATTTGAGAAAATACTCTTTTTGGGGGGTTAAAAATGGATAATGATGCCCAGGGTTATGAGTCAGGATGCTAGATTCTATTTCTAGTGTGCCACCAACATGCTTTGTGTCCTTACATAAGTCACTTACACTCTTTGAACCCAGTTTAGCAAAGTATTTAAGCACATGCTTAAGTCCATCCCTATTCAAAAAGCACATAAGCCCCATGCTTAACTTTAAGCACATGCTAAATCCCAATGATGTGTACAGGACTTAAACAATTACCTAAAAATAAGCCTATGCTTAAGTACTTTGCTGAACAGGGATGAACTTATGAACTGGGGCCTTTGTGCTTCAGGGATGCTCTTACCCAGCTTTGTAAGAAATGTATAAATATCAATTATTATTACTTTTATTGATGTTGAATGCAGAGGTGAAAGGGGGCTTCAAAACAGTACATTGCTATACGTGGTGGAGCCAAGCACAACCATGCTCTCCTTCCTTGATGTGTCTTTGTGCCTGGACCTGCCCCACTGATTTCTGTACTCACTGCCCACAAGAGGTGGAGAGAGTGAGCAAATAGATATTGGGATTCCATCCCAGGACTAAGGAGACACAAGACAATGCTGAGAACACAGCAGGCTTCCTCCCGAGACAACACCTACGAGACAAGATAATGAAATGCTCTGAGGTTTTGTATGCTTCCCAGTTTCTTGTCGAAATTGAAACATTTGCCATTTTAAAAAAAAGTTTGGGGTTTTGCCCGTTCCTCATTTTTCCTTTATTCCTGTCTGCCACAGAATGCACCAGAATGAACTCTGTCTAGGATTTTGTCCCTTTTGCTATTCTGTAACTGCACCCATCAACTTTAACCAACAATATCTGTGATGTTTAGATCAACCAAAGATCTTGTTAAAGTTGATGGGTGCACTAAGTACCCTTCATTTTGGCTTAAATTGCTCCTTCCATTTAATACCCCTTTGTGTAGGGATAGCTGAAACAACAGACGCCATTGCCCAAAGGCCATCATGGCAAGGCTTGAGCAGAAGCTAAGCGATACGGACAGAGGAACACAGGGGCTGGGAATTGAGTGGTGACAGCTGTATGTGTCTGCGTGTCAGAAAGGCAAAAAGCAATGAAAAAGCCAAGAGAAAGCCAGCAGACAAAGCAGTAGTCCCCCATCTTGTAATGTAACGTACACACTTGGCATACTCAATATGAGCGGTCACAAGCATGACCCTGCCAGGGAGCAGAGACAAGAGTTCTTTGTGGCACAAGACTTGCTGAAAAAGCAAGCTTGCCAAGGGATGTGGTAGATTCTCCTTCACTTAAGTCTTTAAATCAAGACTAGATATCTTCCTAACAGATATATTATAGCTCAAACATAAGTTTTAGGCTTGATGCAGGAATTTTATTGAGTGAGGCCTGATTTCTGAAGGAGGTTAGACTAGATCAGAACAGTCCCTTCTAGCCTTAAAATCCATATATTTATGAAAACGAGCATTAGAGCACACTGCAAAGCCCGTTTATTTTCAGAGCCTTTGGGACAAGTTGTCTGGTTATACTAATGTAAGGGTTAAGGTTTTGGTAATGGATTTATGAGTACAGTTTAATTGTATTTTTAGTATATATCAAAGACAACTGAAACCATGGATGATAATAAACCTTTTTTTAATGTTACTAAATACATAAATAAATAATATTGACACATATTAGTTGTGTATAGTATATCCTGCAAAAGTGTTTCAGATTCTATTTTTAACTATCTCAATCAAATGCTTCATATAAAGAATGAAACTGGACATCATCAACAAATATATTTGTAGTCACTATTGTAATTCCTTCCGGTGCCTAAGAAAAGTTATGCTTATGTATTTATATTTGCTTCATTTTTGTTTTTCTTTAAAAGTAAAAATAGTATAAATCACATGCCCATATAATTTCTATGTTACCTAACACAGTCACCAAACTGTACCATCCTAAATGCATTCTGCTGAGTCAAGATGATTGCCATTGCATTTATCATCTTTCGGCACAATTCCCAGAAATGGTTCAGCTCTAGTTGTACGACGTGAATTTACAATATTGTGTGCTCTAAACTCCATAGTTTTTCTACCTGAGAAAGCTAGCAAATTGTGGTTACTACTTTTAAATCTGTTAAGATTAATAGTTATTTGGCACTTAATGCAACTATACTGATCAGAATGCACTTTATTTAGAGTTGTTTTGAATTTTATATAAGCCTCAATAAAAACTTATTTTTAACTCATCTATGTACCATTAAAATAAAGCATTGATTATTTGGGTGGGGGGATAAACATGCAAAATTATATGTGGCACTTATTAATTCTGTATTCTAATGAATTATGGTCTTCCATTTTTAGTAAAGTATTTCTTATTTTTAAAAATTACAAAAATAACTAATACAAATCCAGTTCAAATCAGTAAGTTTCTACAGCTGATTAAAAAACACAAGAGCAAATCTAGAATGTCTCTAGAAATATATAGTACTTTGGAAATGGACATTACCATGAGCCAAATCATGCCTCTAGGAAGAAAACTACATGTTAGTGTCAGGAGCTTTCAGAAGGTATCCCTCCCTCATGGAGTTTTCCTCCACATTTGTCTTTTGGGGGCAAGGACCCTGAACCAGCAGATCTCCAGAGATCTCAGGAATCTGCTACAGGACAAAGCCAGCCTATACAGACCCTGTGTCCATATGTTGTTGCATAGGCCCTTTGAAGCTTTCCCCCAAGCTCCCTGTTGGTATGGTTGACAAGGGCTGCCTCCTGATGGCTGCTGCCCCTGTAATTCCTTTAAATGGAGTTTCCACATTGCAAGAGAGAGTCCTTTCAGGAATTAATATAGCCACAGTCTGTATTAACATCTAAGCAGATTATTTGTGTAGTTGAAAGAGGGACAACATGATTTTCACCCCTGGCCCTCCTGTCCCCTCAGGGTGTGTCTATACTGCAACTAGGCACCCATGGCTGGCCCATGCCAGCCGACTCAGGCTTGTGAGGCTATTTCATTGCAGTATAGACTTCTGGGCTCAGGCTGGAGCCAAGCTCTGGGACCCTCCCACCTCACAGATCCCAGGACCAGGAACTTTTGCAAGGTCTAGGTGAAGGGAAGGTACAATGCCACAAAGTCAGCTAACCCTAATCTTCTATATGGACAGGAAGATATTGGCTCGCAGAGGGTCCCCTCCCCATACAGATCAATGAAGCATAATATTGCCTATGTTTTCTACTTTTTCCAAAACATGTAGCTTACTGTTCTTAATGCAATAAAATCCTTTTCTACTTTTAAAAGTGACTGAAAACTGGAATTGTGAGGCTCTATGCTTAATGTCACCCTGATTTCCATATCAAATGTGCTCATTTTACTGGTAAAAAGATTTTTTCTGTCACTGTCAGCCCTGGGATCTGAGAGTCAAGCTTGGTTCTTTCCTTCTCATGCATCATCACTCGTAATAAAAACTCTGCAAGGCAAAAATAAGCTGTTAATGACACCTGCCTTCAAAGGGCTTGAACAGGTATAACTGTGAGGAATTTAGTAAACAATTCCGTTGATGATGCACTAAAGCAGTGGTTTTCAAACTTTTTTCATTTGCGGATCCCTACAAAATTTTGAATGGAGGTGTGGACCTCTTTGGAAATCTTAGACATAGTCTGCAGACCCCCAGGTTGAACACTACTGCACTAAAGAGACAGAAACCAGCTAACTCTCGCTTAGTTCTATTGACTTTGACTCTGCAAGGCTAACAGGAGTAGAATTCAGTGAAAAATTATTTTAGTCACTGAAATCAGAAGATCTGACTCTGGTATATCCTGGGAGAAGATCTGTTTAGGTGAAGGTGTCATGATATTTACATAGCCACTTTTCAGCATATCACCACACTTTAACCTTTTTTCTCTTCTGAATTCTTATTCAATTAAAAAAACTGCATTTTAAAAGATTATTTAATGAAACACTGAAGAATAGTGAGAAATTTCTGTCCTTGACTGAAAGACAAAACTAGACTTTAAACTGAGACTTTTACCATTTTGATTTCATAAATATCATACACTATCAATTATGTTTACATAAAGAATTCACAGGTGTATGTTATTAGCATTTGAATTAACAAATTAGCCTGTATCATACAATTAATTTTTTTGTATTATGTACAGGCAGAGCTCTTTTTCCTTGGAAACAAGCACCTTAACATGTGCTACATTGCTTTCATATAATTATATAAACAAATGTTTTTGATATAATTCAGTAATAATCCTACTTCAAGAAAGAAATAACATTACAAAAATTCATACCAAGCTGATCTTTTTTTCTAATATGTCATTTTCATTTGACTGTTTCCAAAAAGTCTATATACAGTATGTTTGGCTCATCAACAAATTTTTATTATTAATACACTGTACTTCTACAAGGCATTAAATAAATTCTGAATTCACCCCCTCATATTATTTTGGCCTTGAAAGGGGTGGTGATATAAAACTACATCTTTCAGAGAAGTAATTTATTTTAAAAACCCAAACATCTAAAACCAGAAACAAAATCACAACAGTAAAGGAAAAAATCCTACAATCCTTACTCAAGAATCCTCTCTACATGAGAAAAATCCATATAAGACCAAGAAACTCAAGGAGTCTGATTCTCCACTGTCC
Source organism: Natator depressus (assembly GCF_965152275.1). Lineage (NCBI taxonomy): Eukaryota > Metazoa > Chordata > Testudines > Cheloniidae > Natator > Natator depressus. Next base: position 203,369,950 of record NC_134234.1, on the reverse strand, counting down.
TTCCTCAGAATACAGATTTCAGAGTAACAGCCGTGTTAGTCTGTATTCGCAAAAAGAAAAGGAGTACTTGTGGCACCTTAGAGACTAACCAATTTATTTGAGCATAAGCTTTCGTGAGCTATAGCTCACTTCATCGGATGCATACTGTGGAAAGTATAGAAGATCTTTTTATACACACAAAGCATGAAAAAATGGGTGTTTACCACTACAAAAGGTTTTCTCTCCCCCCACCCCACTCTCCTGCTGGTAACAGCTTATCTAAAGTGATCACTCTCCTTACAATGTGTATGATAATCAAGGTGGGCCATTTCCAGCACAAATCCAGGGTTTAACAAGAACGTCTGAGGAAGGGGGGGGGGGGAGGAAAAAACAAGGGGAAATAGGTTACCTTGCATAATGACTTAGCCACTCCCAGTCTCTATTCAAGCCTAAGTTAATTATATCCAATTTGAAAATGAATTCCAATTCAACAGTCTCTCGCTGGAGTCTGGTTTTGAAGTTTTTTTGTTGTAATATCGCAACTTTCATGTCTGTAATCGCGTGACCAGAGAGATTGAAGTATTCTCCGACTGGTTTATGAATGTTATAATTCTTGACATCTGATTTGTGTCCATTTATTCTTTTACATAGAGACTGTCCAGTTTGACCAATGTACATGGCAGAGGAGCTTTGCTGGCACATGATGGCATATATCACATTGGTGGATGTGCAGGTGAACGAGCCTCTGATAGTGTGGCTGATGTTATTAGGCCCTGTGATGGTGTCCCCTGAATAGATATGTGGGCACAGTTGGCAACGGGCTTTGTTGCAAGGATAGGTTCCTGGGTTAGTGGTTCTGTTGTGTGGTATGTGGTTGCTGGTGAGTATTTGCCACTAGTACTCCTATTTGTGCTGGAAATGGCCCACCTTGATTATCATACACATTGTAAGGAGAGTGATCACTTTAGATAAGCTATTACCAGCAGGAGAGTGGGGTGGGGGGAGAGAAAACCTTTTGTAGTGGTAAACACCCATTTTTTCATGCTTTGTGTATATAAAAAGATCTTCTATACTTTCCACAGTATGCATCCGATGAAGTGAGCTGTAGCTCACGTAAGCTTATGCTCAAATAAATTGGTTAGTCTCTAAGGTGCCACAAGTACTCCTTTTCTTCTTCCTCAGAATAGTCATTTTCACCTATGCAAACTGAGAGTAGAACACTACCAATTCAAATTGGTCATATTTTACCCACAGTTTGCAGAAATACAAATGACCACACTATGTGTAAGGGAATGAAGAATAAGGCCTTCGGAATTTCAGACAGTAATTTCCTGCACACTATTCTTTCAGATATGGTAGGGTTTTTCACACATACAGAATGAGTTGGAGACTCAGATCTCCAAATCCACAGATGCATCAAGATGCTCAAAGAAATTCCATTGATCCTGAACCTCTGCATTATTCCCTGGGCTTTCCCTGTGCCAGTTAAGCTCCATCTAAATCTGTGCCACCATGGGCAGCCTCCCAATGACCACACCAGAGTTGCCACATCCACCACATATCTGGGTTTCAGTGTAAGCAGGGTAACCCATGAAAGATTATTTTCGCTGAGCAAGGATTACCCTCTATGGAGACATCCTTAGATTTTCAAGAAGACAAGGTCATGGAGAGTGATCATCCCTTCCCACCTTTCCTCTACTCCCAACCAACAGAACACCATCCCAATGTACTTACAGAGGAACTTCCAAGGGGCCAGGAATAGGAAGGAGTATGCCACAGAGCAACTGTTTCCCTTCTATGAACATTTCACCACATACTCCCCTTACTGCCAGTGAAACTGGAGAAAAGCACTGGGGCCCAGATCCACTAAGATACTTAGACACCAAAGTCCCAGACTTAGATAACTAAGTCCTGGTTTTAGGCAACACTACAATCCACAAAAACCCAGCTAGGCTGCCACCTAACCCTGTAGGTGCCTTTATTTTTCCTGTAGACGTTCCCTAGATGCTTATGTTTCTGCCTCTGGGGGCGCACGCTGCTCCGTCACTCTAAGCGTCCAGATGCCTCTCTCTCAAGGTGTTCCACAAACTGGAGGAGCGCCTATCACCGATAGGGCCAATCCGGTAGGCAGCTTCTAAGCATGACTACTGGATTGGGCCCCATTCAAAATCTGGTCAGCAGTGGTATACACCTTATAACTTTTAGCCCAGGGGTTAGCGCACTCACCTGAGATGTGGGAGACCCAGGTTCAAGTTGCCCTGCTGCCAGAGGGGGAGAAAGGATTTGAACAGCAGTCACCCACACCTTCCCAGGAGAGTGCTCTAACTGCTGGACTATGAGATATTCTGATACAGGTCTCTCTCGGTCTCTCCTCAGCATTTCCACTGCATATAAATAAAGAATCTTTGGAGTAGGGGGACTGGACCCTTAGTTTCCCACCTTGCAGGTGGGTGCCCTAAACTAAGACTATATAATCATTCATTCTCTCTCTCTCCCACACCCCCCATTACTATTTCATGTCCTCATACCCCCACCAAGTTATGTGTGGAGTGAGGAAGGACAAACAGGATAACCTGGGTAATTACAGCCCTGTCAGTCTGACATCAATTCTGGGCAAGGTAACAGAGTGGCTGATAAAGAATGATTAATAAAGAATTAAAGGACAGTAATATAATTAATGCCAATCAACAGGGGTTTATGGAAAATAGATCCTATCAAACTAACTTGATTTTTTTTGATGAGAGAATTTTGTTTGATAAAGTTTGCTGATGTAATGTACTTAGACTTCTGTTATGCATTTGACTTTGTACTGAATGACATTTTGATTAAAAACTTGAAAGATAAAATTGACGTCCTACATTAAATGGATTAAAAATGGCTAACTGATAGATCTCAAAATGTAATTGTAAATGGGGAATCCTCAGATGGGTGTGTTTCTAGCAGGATCCTGTAGAGAATAGTTTTTTGCCCTGTGCTATTTAACATTTTTATCAATGACTTGGAAGAAAACAGATCATCATCACTGACAGAGTTTGCAGATGACACAAAAATTGAAGGAGTGGTAACTAACAAAGAGGACAAGTCACCGATACATAATTATCTGGATTGCTTGGTACACTGGGCACAAGCAAACAATATGTGTTTTAATACGGCTCAGTGTAAATGTATAAATCTTGGAACAAAGATGTAGGCCATACTTACATGATGGGGGACTCTATCCTGAGAAGCAGTGACTCTGAAAAAGATTTGGTGGTCATGGTGGGTAATCAGCTGACATGAGCTCCCAGTGCGACGCAGTGGCTGAAAGGGCTAAAACAATCCTTGGATGCATAAACAAGGGAATCTCGAGGAGGAGTAGAGAGGTTATTTTACCTCTGCGTTTGGCACTGGTGTGACCGTTGCTGGAATAGTGTCCATTGCTGGTGTCCATAATTCAAGATGTTGATAAATTGGAGAGGGTTCAGAAAAGAGCCATAAGAACAATTAAAGGATTAAAAACATGCCTGATAATGATAAAATCAAAGAGCTTATCTATTTAGCTTAACAAAGTGAAGGTTAAGGGGCAATTTGATCACAGTCTACAAGTACCTATACGGAGAACAAATATTTAATAGTCAGCTCTTCAATGCTAGCAGAGGAAGATATAACATGATGCAATGGCTGGAAGCTTAAGATACACAAACTTAGATTGGAAATAAGGCATAATTTTTTAAACAGTGACAGTAATTAACCATTGGAACAACTTACCAAGGGTCATTGTGGATTCACCATAACTGAATTTTTAAAATCAAGATTGGATGTTTTTCCAAAAGATCTGCTCTAAGAATTATTTTGGGAAAGCTCTATGGCTTGTGTTATACAGGAGATCAGACTACATGATCATACGGGTCCCCTCTGGCCTTGGAGTCTATGGATCACAGATAGAGATAGTGTCTCCCTGCAGCCCAGACTCAGGTGCCTATTTCCGGGAGAAGGGCAGGGCTTAAGACAAACACCTCTTGTCAGCATCTCCAATTGACCATCTTAGGAAATTCCCTGCCTAGCAAGCTGGATTTTGCAGATCACATTCTGAGGTGCCTCTCTCCCCCCATTCATTATACAGGGAGTCTCTGTGCCTAGCTCAGGCATTGTGGATTGCAGCTTTGTTCCAATAATTTTTTAGATGCCTAAAAGTTAGACGTTACAATGTTCAGTGTTGCAGTGACTAAGTCCCTTTGTGATTCTGGGCCTGGGTCCTCACTCCTTATGTAAAAATACCACTGGGAAAAATTCAGACCTTGTGTAACCAGGCATAACTCTATTGCCTTCATTCAGGCTAGATTTGGCCCATTATCTCAAATGGGGACTGTGTATTTGGCCCTAAGTCAAAGCAGTTCAAGTACTAGTTCATATTAATTTTTGTTGTTGTTGCAGCACTAACCATAAACATCTAAAAACAGAAGCTACATTGTGTTCAGAGCAACATTTGTGCAATGGAGAGCTAGTCTGCAGATATTTACCAGAACTGTAAAATATTCAACATTCCTGTACGTCTTAACAGGAAACATTCCTGTCTCTTCTTCACACCACTCAGAACACCAAAAATAAGGTGACGGAAGTTTATTAACTGAAAGTAAAACAAGTCTAGCTTTATTGCAGTTATAATTTTCAATACATAGCATCACCTATAGTTAAGGCTGCTTAAGTCTTTCCATTTTTAAAGGGTCTTTTTTCAATTGCTTACAACTTTCCAAAATTTTCATATTTGGGGATGAAATTTTCCAGAGCTGATCTTTGCCCAGAAGTAGATGTTTTGATTGCTGGGGGGAGGTTTAAAATATTTCAGTTGAAATAGTTCATCCATTTTTGTGTATGAAGATACTTGAGAAATAACTTCTGCCATTATAGTAGAACCTTGATTTTATGAATATCCATCTTATGAATGACCAGTTATATGAACTATTTTGCTCCCACCCCCATATAAAAAATCATACAAAATCAATGTCAATGCAAAATAAATCAACATCCCTTAATGTCCTGATGCCTTCAGTGCAAAGTAAGTATAAAATGCTACCAAATCAGAATGAAAATGTTTTACCCTTATGTTGCAGTCTCACTACAGATGTAATGACTACAAAATGTGTAAGGTGCCGGAGAATCAGATCTTTATGTACATGATCCCATGCTATTATCCCTGCATTTACTCACACCCAGTGTGCGGGCTAAACAGCATACAATATCTGAAGCAGGGATACATCAGTGAATGAAACAGGGGTCTTAGGGATGTGTGCTTTATTTTTTACCCATTTCTATTTACAATTACTCCAGCGTAAATCTAGAGTAAAAGCAAATTTACACAGGTGTGTACTGAAAGTATGTTGAGTCCCTCCATGTACAGGATAGATAGCATGTGGTGAATGAGGAAAACATCAGAGGACCTGCAACTCATTTAGCAAGCAGTCTACGATGAATGAGGCAGAGGATTTCTCACTGAAATAGGAGCATAAAAATAAATATCGAACAGCTGCCTCATTCCCTGTGCACCATCCAACCTGTATACAAAGGGCCAGATCCTCGGTGCAAATCCGATCTGCATCAGCTGAGGATCTGGTCCTAAATCAGGCAGGTATCCTGAGGAAATAATAATACTTGATCATATATTAAAGACTAGATTGTAGTGCATACAAGCAAGGGGACAGAGGTGTCTGGTTCCAGACTTTTCAGTGCTTCCATTTGCAACATTAATGTTCTTTTATTTTAGTTTTTTGTATGAAATGTAAGAAATCCATTTTAACTGTTTAAGCCGTGATCCTGCAAACAGATGTGCTAGGGTGGACAGTTGCATCTGCACCACATTCCAGTGAAATCGGTGTGGCTACTTGTGAGTACAGGAGTCTGTGGTAGTACACCCACTAGCAGCCAGAATCAGAGCCTTAAATGTTAAAGGTCAAATTTTGCATTGACTTACACCTTGTGCAATCCTGTTGACTTCAGAGCTATACGAAGTGTATGTAATCACAAAATTTGTCCCTAACTGCAGACACCAAACATCTCTCACTTGCATACCAATCTTTTATCATTCACAAACCTCGCTAGCGAGCTGGCCTATTAAAACTGGACAAAACCATCCAGGGATAGCATCACATTCCATCTAAAGAGCGAAGTATTATCAACCACCTGTACTTGACAACACTGCTATCTCCTCCCCCAGATACTCACTACTTACACTTCAAATCATACTACCCTCTGTCCTCCTCTCTCACTCCCACCAAGCATCTTATATAAGCTGTGACAAGTTAACCAATCCACATAAACAGCTTTTTTTAAACACAGAATCACAGACATGTAGGTCTGGAAGAGCCTTTGAGAGGTCATCTAGTCCTGCCTCAGCATTAGGGCCTGGAAATCTCTTTATTACAGAAAAAAAATGCACAATGTATTTGCATGATCTTGGGTATGTCACTTCACCTCTCCCATTTCTCATTTTCTCCATCTGTAAGATGAAAATCCACCTTTGTAAAGCACTTAGAGATCAAATTTATAGGTCCCTTTTTGAGGAAAAATACTATACTATTGCTAGGCATTATTGTTTTGTAAAATATTTTTATAACTCCAATGCCTTTTTCCCCACATCAGATGTCATAAAAGTAGCAGGTACAATACAATCTTTTCAGTCAATGGAATGCATTTACTGCATACATGCCAATAACCCCATTGGGTCAGGATAGTCATGAAAGTTGACCTCTGTGCTGCATCCCCTTCACTGTCTCTAGTAGCAACTGCCTCTCTTCTCTCCTGTTTCCTTTAATGTTCTCAAACAGTGTCCACAGGCAGGTGGATACCAGGGTAGCACTTCAGTTCCTCCCACCCCATGGTGAGAGGGAAAGAGGACACTAACCCCAGACCTGCACCATCATTGCAAAATGCTCCTGTAAAACAAGTTCACCCATGAAAGTTTCTCCTTCAGCAAATGCTAAAGAACAATATTCTACTACACAGAATCCTACACAAAAACTCTTTCAAAATGGCTGACGTGTTCCATTATGCCCTCAGGTGGCTATTTTGAGAAGAGCAAGTCCTACTGTAATCAGTGGGTCTGAGGATACATCTACACAGCTCAGGGCAGTGACTCTCAGAGCCTGGGTCGACAGACTTGGGCCCGCAGGGCTCATGCTTCCACACTAAAAATATCTGTGTAGATATTGTGGCTTGGGCTGGAGCTCAGGCTCTAAAACTTAGGGAGGGAGGTGGGCTTCAGAGCCTGGGCTCTAGCTCAAACCGCAATATCTACACAGCTATTTTTAGCACAGTAGCACAAACTAGAGTCCGTCAGTCTGGGCTCTAACACTCACTGCCATGGGCTGCTGCCCTCCTGTACCCTTTATGTTCCTCTCCAGGGGTTGACAGCATTGGGTGCCACCACCTTCATGAGGACAGGTTGGCCTCTCTTTCACTGGGAGCAAAAGGAGGTGGTGGCCTTTTGGAAAGAGGGAATCAGCCTATGACTTCAGTCTCTTACAAATAATAGGAGATAACCATTTTTTGTGTTTCTCTCTCAGGAAGTTCTTATAAACCAGATAAATTTTAGTTATGACATATAATGGCAAAAAATTATACTTAATCTTAAATTCTCCTTTTCTAAAGCTGTATGTTACATCAGTTCTAATGAAAAAGAGAGGGAAGGAGAGAGGGGGAAACTCTGTGCGTGCGTGCACACACACATGAAGGAGAACGTGGGGTCCAAGGGGAAGGGGGAAATTGGAGTACGTCTGTGCACGCAAGGGATGTGGAGAAAGTGGGGGAGAGGAAATTTGGAATGTGTGTGCAAGGAAAGAAGGGACTTTCAAAAAGGAGGGATAACCTTGAGTGTACACTCTTGCTCAACAAAGCAACTGCAAACCCAGTTTACCTAGCTAGTATACTTTGTGCTGCTCCAGAACGGCAGAAAACAGCCTTTTATGGCTTAATTTGGCCATAAAAATTAAAATGATTTAAGGTTGATACTTCATATCTTCAAATCGTTAGAAGAGATGGGAACATTCTCTTTGAGTTTCTTGTTTAGTATTCATAAATGAATTTTTTTAATTAAAAAGAACAAAAAAATTCCCAGACAAAAACTACATTAAATTGGTGTTAAGGCTGAGAGTACATATTAGTAATTTAGGATTAAATACTTTGCAGGGATGTTGTCCAAGAACCAAACATTATAAACCCTGGAAATTAAGAATTAAGTTTACACTTGAAAGAAATCCAGACATGTTACAGTATGTAAACGCACAGTTAAGGACACTGATCAACCTTATCTCTGCCCTGCAATGGAACCCAAAAAGGAGGAAAACAAATCTAGTGTGTCTTTAAAAATCAACTTAATCTAATCTGGCATCACAAACACTAAAATGTCTTAATCACAATCATATAGTTATTACACAGTGTCACTACAGGACAGTGTCATTCAGCCAATGACAACACAGCCCCTGCTGAAACGACAGAATGGAGACTACCAGGATAGGGCATAGGGGAAGTTGTCCTTGCAGGATGGCTACTGCCTGCACGCATCTTGGGGGGTAGATATCTCACCCTCAGATCAACTGGGGTTGGGAGGCATCACCCTCGTACAATCCATAAGCCCCCCAAACCAATCTCCCTTGAGGGGATGCCTCCTAGGAAATTCTGCAAAATGAACTTCATGCAGGTCTCCTTGCCCCATCACTTTTTCTGTGGGAATGTATGATCTGGCCTCATTATGTGCCTACACTATTAACGCTATGAATTTAGTATGATTCAAGGGAACTGGCTGTTTATATGAATAAAATGAATATCCAGTTATATCAGTTAATGTAAACAAAAAGTTTTGGAAGGAATAAAAACTTCAAGGTTTAAAATAATATCATACTATTGGGGATTAGGAGGGGACTTCCACTGGGGGCATTCCATATCTATCTGCTGTAGGGTTCTTGCACCTTCCTCTGAGGTTTCAGGTGCTGACAATGGCCAGAGAGAGGATACTGGACTAGAGAGATCACAGGTCTGTGTTCCTAACCCAAATATGAATTTCCAACATTTTCTGTATGTCTAGATTAAACATATAATTGTCTGCATGCTCAATTCTATATTCCTTATGCATGTTCTCCTCAATGGGAGACTTTCTTGCATAAACAATATCAACTATGTCTGATAAGTGTACATCTTCATTCTCATTCAGTCTTCTCCAACTGCATCATGCCTAAGCAACCAAACTCCTGCAAAGGTAATAAAAGCCCTAATTTCCCTATTTATGGTCTTTCTGAACTCAAGAGATTTGCAGCGTCATAAATGTGATCTTCCAAAATCTTAACATGAGATTTATTCCCACAGCTAACTAGTCATTTCTACATACTGTGTCAGGGCCGGGCTGTGGGCAGCCTGTGTGCACCAGTCAGTTACCAATCAGGAGACAAGTAGCAGGGTCTGAGTCAGACACCACGTTGCAGACAGCAGGCAAATAGCAGAGTCGGGGTCGAACTGGGTCAGGTTACCAAGAAGTCAGGGTCAGACAGCAAGTTACAGACAGCAGGCAAATAGCAGACTCAGGGACAACCAGGGTCAGAAGCTGGAGTCTAGAGTCTACAGCAAGACAAGGTTGGGAGTCGAAGCAAACATACAGTCTGCATCATTGCTCAGACAGCTTCCCATAACACTTGCATAAGTGTTTATATACTTGCATAAGCCAATCAGTAGGCTGAGAGGGGCTGCCACTCAGGCCCTTCTGGGCAGTATTTCCTGCAATGCCTAGCTTTACAGGGTCTTCCAGTGGAAACGCAGCCTAAGTTTCCAATGGTGATGTGGAAGCATCAGCAGCCTAGCACCACTATCGTTGTAGGTTCTAGTCCAACAGGGGTGCTGCTGGTCCAGGCTTATTCAGGTGAGTTCTGTGGAATTCCCCACCAGGTGAGTGGCACGGACATGGGAAGCAGGTTCCTAAGTGTCCTTCTCAGGGCCATGGTCTTCTTAGTCCACCAGATAGTACAGGCATCCATCAGGAATCAAGGATGGCATGCACTTTGTACTCCTTGTGACCAGGGATTTCAACCATGGAAGCCGTGGTATGGTTCAATCAGGGAAGGATTTCTCAGTATAGGGTTTCAAAAGGGAAATATGAAAAAATTGGGTGTATTTTGAGAGATTGGGGAAGCTATAGTTTAAAGGTAACGAGGTTGATCTGCTGGCATCTCTGGAAGGGTTCCAGGAACAAGTGGTCCTATTTCCAGGAGAGTTGACTGGTCTGGAGATGCTTCGCAGTGAGCCACACCTTCTGGCGTACTGTGAATGCCAGAACTTCCTGTTGCAGGTGGTCTGCATGCCTCTTGTAAGCCTTCTTCGCCTCTGTTAGGCGGTTCCTGAGTTCCCCTGAATAAGATGGATTTTTTGGACCCAGTCGATGGCAGCTGGTAGTGCCAGGTGAAAACAGGGATTAGGGTTGCCAACCCTCCCAGTTTCGTCAGGAGTCTCCCAGAATCAGGCTCTATCTCCCGGAGGCTACTGAAGCCAAACCGGGATATTTTAGGCATTAAAACTCTGTCAGCGCAGCGGGGCTAAGGCAGGCTCCTTGCCTGCCCTGGCTCCACGCCGTTCCTGGAAGTGGCCGGTACATCACTGCAGCCCTTGCGGGGACTAGGGGGTCTCTGTGCGCTGCCTCTGCCCCAAGCGCCGGCTCCACAGCTCCCATTGGCCGGGAACTGCTGCCAATGGGAGCTGCAGGGGTGGCGCCTACAGGCAGGGGCAGCACGCAGAGCTGACTGGCTGCCCCTGAGCCTAGGAGCTGGACATGCTTGCTGCTTCTGGGAGCCACCCAAGGTAAGCACTGCCCGGCCAGAGCCTGCACCCCCTCCTGCATCCCAACCCCCTGCCCCAGTCCTGACCCCATCCTGCACCCAAACTTCCTCCCAGAGCCTGCACTCCCTCCCACATGCCTACCCCAGCCCTGAGCCTCCTCCTGCACCCAAACTCCCTCCCAGAGCCTGCACCCTGAGCCCTCTCCAACACTCTGAACCCCTTGACCCCAGCACAGTGAAAGTGAGTGAAGGTGGAGAAGAGCAAGCGAAAGTGAGGGAGAAGGGATTGACTGACTGGGGCATGGCCTCGGAGAAGGGGGTGGGGCAGGTGGCAGGGCAAGGGTCTTTGGGTTTGTGAGATTAGACTGTTGGCAACCATAATTCAGGGGTGGAAACCGTAATTAGAGAAGAAGGGGCTCTAACGTGCACCGGCATGGTCAGCATTGTTATATGAAAACTCTGCATTTGGGAGGAGTGTGAATCAGTTTATCTTGGTGATAATTTACAAAACACTGTTCCAGTACCTGGTTCACCTTTTTGGTTTGCCTTTTTTTTTTTTTTGGTGTGGTATGCGGAGAAGGGTTTAACCTCGTATGTGGAGAAGGTGAATATGCAGACATCCAGTAACCTGAACGCTCTGTGTCAGAAGTGAGAGGTAAACTGTGGGCTCGGTCTGAAACTATGTGGTGTGGGAGCCCATGGATGCCGTCCAGTTGTAGATGGCTTCCATCTTCTGTGGATCCATCTGAATACACTCTGAGGAGATGATGTAACCTAACAATCAAGGGTGGCCTGGTCAAAGGTGCACTTCTCTAGTTGGGCATACAAACCATGCTTCCATAGTCTCTCCAGGACAGACCAGACATTGTGGCAGTGCTGCTCAGGGTTCTCAGAAAACACCAGTATATCATCAAGGTAGATTATCACATATGGCCCAGGATGCCCTTGAACACATCATTTACGAAATGTTGACATGTTGCAAAGGTACTGGTTAAACCAAATGGCATTACTAAGTATTCAAAGTGCCCATATCGGGTAAGAAAAATGGTTTTCCACTCATCCTTAGATCTTATGCACACTAAATTATATGCCCCCTGAAGATCTAGTTTAGTGAAGAACCTGGCAGACCTCAGGCAGCCCAAAAATTCTGGGATGAGTAGCGGGGGTACTGGTTACAAATAGTCACCTGATTCAATGCATGATTGTCTATGCAGAAGTGTAGTGACCCACTCTTTTTTCACACAAAGAGGACTAGTGCCACATTGGAGACGTGGATCTCTGAAAGAAGCCCTTTGTAAGATTTTCTTGGATATATGCACGTAGTGCCTCTAACTCTGGCTCAAACATAGTGTATATCCATCCATGTGGCACCTTTGCCCTTGTTTGTAGGTCTATTAGATAACTGTAGTCCCTGTGTGAGGGTTGTGAATCCATGTTTTTCTTTTCAGACCATTCAGGTATCTCAGTATTTGTCGGGGAGGTCGAGGTTCTGGTCTGGAATCATTGCTTCTGGTTAGCCCCCGCCATTTGGGGTCTCGCTTCTGAAGGTCTTATTCACTCCTGGGGCCCTGGTTGCGGGTCACCTGGGGGTTGGTTGATTTGTTCGAGGCAAGCTTTCTGGCTATATTTGGAGGAGAAGCTAATGCTTCTCCGCCACCAGGAGATACACAGGTCATGCTGCTCCAACCAAGGAATACCAAGAACTATTGGGAAGACTGGAGAGCAGACCATATCAAAGCATATTATTTCCTGGTGCCCTATTACTATAGTCTCTAAGCACTCTCTCGGATCATCAGTCCTGATGATAGGAGGGACCCAGCAACCATCTCCACCAGGTCTAGAGTGGGTTTGGCAATGGTTTGGGCTGCCTTTGCACCTACAAAGTTGGCAGCAGTCCTGTAGTCTATTATCATTCGTTGCAGAGGATCTGCTGTGCCTGCCCATAGCCTGAAACCGCAGTAGCAACTGGAAACGTGGGGAAGCCTATGGTTCCAGACAGGGTTCTATTTGAAGGTTGGGGAGTAGTTCCAGAGCATGGAGCTCTAGTGATGCCCAGGCTATACTCCACCCCAGCAAGCTTGGGCTGCTCCATTTCCCCAGCTCTTTCAAGTGGGACAAGAGGCAAGGGCATGTCCTGGCATGCTGCAGCTAACATTCTTTCTCCTTTGGGACCAGGCATCGGCGACCCAGGGTGACCTACATGGGTTCAGGACTCAGTTCTACAGGCTTTGGTGTACAAGGTGGGCACGGGGTTTCTTTCCGAACATGCAGCCAAGAGTCAAAGCACAAGGCAAGATTAATAAAAGCCTCTAGGAATGTGGCATTTTCAACATGGGCTAGCTCATTTTTCACATCCTAACTGATTCCCCACCAGAACTGGTATAGTTGGACTCCTCCATTCCATATGACATCAACCACAAACCAACAGAAAAAAGCAGCACAGGAGATGGCTGGCCTTTGCCCAACAAAGCTTCCAGAGGGCAGCCTCTGTGAAGCGGACACAATGCAGCTCATCAAAGATTGTTGAGAAGGCTTGCAGGCAGGAGTCCCAGTCGGAAAGCACTGAGCTGTTCTGCTCCAACAGGAGGAAGCCCATTCAAGCACTTCGCCAATGAGCATGCTAACTACTAGCCCCACCTTTATCTGATCTGTAGGGTATATTTGGGGGCGCAGCAGGAAGAGCAGCCTGCATTAGTTCGGGATCCTCCAGAATTTCCAGCCATCCCCATCAAACCATTCAGGCAGCAGCACTGCCAGGGCCAGTTCAGATGATGTCAGGACCAGGCCATGAGCAGCCTGTGTGCCTTGGTCAATTACCCAGCTGCAATCAGGAAACAAGTAGCAGAGTCAGGGTTGAGCCGGGTCTGGATACCAGGAAGTCAGAGTCAGGCACCAGGTTACAGACAGCAGGCAAATAGCAGAGTCGATAACAAACCAGGGTCAGAAGCCAGAGTCTAGGATCCACAGCAAGACAGGGTCTGGTTTGGAAGAAATCTGCATCATTGCTCAATCTGCTCCCCATAGTGGCTTCCGGGTTTATATATCAGCATGAGCCAATCAGTGGTGCTGCAAAGGGCTGCCACTCAGGCCCTTCTGGGCAGCACTTCCTGCAGTGCCCAGCTTCACAAAGTCCTCCAGCGGAAACCCAGCCTAAGCTTCCAGTGAAGATGCAGAACCATCAGTGGTGCAGAACCCCTGTGCTCCCTGGTTCTAGTCCAGCAGGTTCTTACATATTGTGGACTGCGGCTTGGACTCACCTGTGAATTTCTGTTAGGAAAGCACCTATTTAACATGATGGCAAAATGTAAGAGACTACGACGCTTATTCCAAAGAATGAGGCTAATTCTCTGCCACTAACATCAATTTAAGCTTTACTATGAGGGGTGTCATTTCAGAAAAATTCTGTGGGTAAAGGGTGGGCAAAGTTGTGTCAGCATACAGAACATTCTCTGTCCAAAATAGCATCATGAATGAGAAAAACTGGGCAATTATTGCTCTCCTGATCATCACACCCAAAGTTGGGGGAGGGAGGGAGAGTGGAAGACATAATGAAGCATACAGACCTATGAAAAGTCAGGGGGGTGGAGCACCAAGGACTGGGGAGGCAGCTGCTCCTCCCCCACCTCATAGTAAATGACACCCCTGTTTAGTACTAACTTCACCTGGATCAGGCCCAGTTTTCGGCATGAGGCTACTGTCACAGTTTCAGGATAACTTCACCTGCATTCCCTCTCTGTTGTCCCTCAAGGGCACCCACTTAAGGCTTCCAGCTCCCAGCCATCATCTCTCTTGGTTGAAGATCTACGTCTCTCTCCTTTCTGACTGGGGTTTTAAGGGTACACAGCTCCCTGAATTACACTGCGATACCTCCAGAAAGCCATTCTCCCTAAAGGCCAGCACCTGTGCATTGCTTTCTCTCCCAAAGCTATTAATTGTGTATTACCAGCAGTTACCAGTTACCACACAGCTCCTTCTAAGCAAGCACCTTTATTCTCAAGGTAAAAACATAACATTACAAAACATGTCAAAAACAATAAAAGTTCCTATACTTTATGCTAAAAGCTTACCAGAGGTCACCCATCAGTCTTATGGGGCTCTAGTAAGCCACAGTCTTCCCAACAAGAAAAGGAGTACTTGTGGCACATTAGAGACTAACCAATTTATTTGAGCATAAGCTTTCATGAGCTACAGCTCACTTCATCGGATGCATACTGTGGAAAGTACAGAAGATCTTTTTATACACACAAACCATGAAAAAATGGGTGTTTACCACTACAAAAGATTTTCTCTCCCCGCACCCCACTCTCCTGCTGGTAATAGCTTATCTAAAGTGATCACTCTCCTTACAATGTGTATGATAATCAAGTTGGGCCATTTCCAGCACAAATCCAGCTATTCTCCCCCCCCCCCCACAAACCCACTCTCCTGTTGGTAATAGCTTATCTAAAGTGATCACTCCTTAAGGGGGGGGGGGAGAATAGCTGGATTTGTGCTGGAAATGGCCCAACTTGATTATCATACACATTGTAAGGAGAGTGATCACTTTAGATAAGCTATTACCAGCAGGAGAGTGGGGTGCGGGGAGAGAAAATCTTTTGTAGTGGTAAACACCCATTTTTTCATGCTTTGTGTGTATAAAAAGATCTTCTGTACTTTCCACAGTATGCATCCAATGAAGTGAGCTGTAGCTCACGAAAGCTTATGCTCAAATAAATTGGTTAGTCTCTAAGGTGCCACAAGTACTCCTTTTCTTTTTGCGAATACAGACTAACACGGCTGTTACTCTGAAACCAGTCTTCCCAACCTTTTTTCAAGGGTTGGAGCTCTTGGACAGAAGGTCCTGTCCATTTGCTGGATCAGAAAGAAGGCACCAAGTCAGCTTAAACCCAGCCGTTTCACATCAAAAGCCTGTTCTTTGTCTGTTGGTTTTTAAAAAAAAAAAAACCCCAGACTGAACTAGTATACTGAAGCCTCTCCAGGGGGTGGTACCTCTCTGGAGTGTTTATAACCTAAATGATTCATCTTAATCCCCCACTACTGCTTTTAGTTCCTTGCAGAGCTGTAGTAATCCTTCCCCCTTGGAATTACATACAACCCCTGGCCCACAGTGTTATATAAACCATTCATACACTGAACACAAAATGATCCTCACAGATACTGCATGCGGTTGCAATATCTGTCACAGCTACTACATTAAAATTTTTGATTTAGTTGATCCAGGTATAATCAATATCTTTTTAATATGCACATGAATACCCACCTCCCAAGGGCAGCCATGTAAACTATGTAATCTGTATCTCAGTTTGCTGATTTCACAGTAGCTGACAACTATAAGAGTGTCAGAATTTCATGTCATTATATTAATACTGTAAAAGAGGTTGCCACTGATTCATTATTACAATATTACCTTCATGTAAACTTATCATGCTTGTTAGGAAAAGCAATAGTAATTTAACTCACAATATTTCCAAACCTAGTGTATTTATATTCTTAAAATCATTAATGTAGTCCCCTACTTTTGAAAATAAATATCAAAAGGCAATTGTGAACACATCCAAATAAAATAAAATATTCAGTTCCTATCTATTAGCTTTCTGCCTACATCTAATTTACTAATATACCTGATAGACACCCCAGTGATAAGCACCTTCGAAAAACACAGAGAGGAAAAAGCCCTCAAATCTGTTAATAATAAAACCAGTGTCTTAACCATGATCTAGATCCTGCGGTTTTAATTTAAGAAAAACTCCCATTCACTTCAAATGGGAGATGTGTCTAAGTGAGAAATGCAAGATCAGGCCCTATAATTCTGAAGTATGAGTCAGCTTTTATGTTCTACACCTAAATGAAGACACAGCAAAGGAAATAAAAATAAAACTGTTTTAAAAGGTTAGCTAAACTGTTGCTCTACCTGTCCTTAGCCTGCAGCCCATAAAAATCAAAATTTGCCATTTGCTTTAATGGGAGTTTTGAGTGAGCAAGGGCTTTAGGATCAGGACCTCAGACATGCAGCTAAAAAACTTACCTATTCCAGTTGAATAATATTCAACAGAAATCTCAAAAGTCTGCGTAGGAGTAACTTGAAAGAAAGGCAAGTTTTAGATTCTATGATTCTTTCTTTATTTTTGCTTTTGCAACATTTCTTTTGCATTGGTTTATGGTACAAATTATTACTCTGATCCTGCACCTTATAGAATGCGAGTGGGTGCTATGCCCATGTGGAGCCCCACTGACTTCAGTGAGGGCCTGCGTGAGCACAGCAGTCCATTCACATGCTACAAAATGCAGGATTGGGGCCTATAGGTCTTCTGTTGATTTACTCAAACATATAAGATTATCAAAAGGCCATATAGCAGAATAATTCCTATCTAAGGATAACCTTTAGGGCAGTGTATTTTTTTATCAGCACATATTTATGGAATATTTTGGCAAGTTTGCTTTTATTGCATCTATGTGTTTTGATCAAAGGAAGTAAATATTTTGTATACTATCAGGGTGGCCTCTGCAGTACAATGCTTTTATAAGCAAGTGCTGCTGCAGCCTGAAGCTTTCTTGTATTGATATTAACACTCAGCTTAATAATATTTTTTTAAAAATAAAAAGTCTGCTAATTTTAAAAAGAGAAGCTGCCAAAGTCTTCCAAAAATGACAGGTTACTAATGTACTCATATATGTAGATAGGTTCATCTGAAAGTAACACCACAGAAATATTTTAAAGTAACAAGTAAATTCAGAATTAAGGCTGAAAATGAACTGACACTGTTCTTAATGCACCCTATTTTGATTACGTATTACAACATATGACATGTAATAATCACATGATACTATTTTGAGACAAATACAAATCACAGGTGGTGAAAGATGACTTCATCATGGAGTTCAATATGCTGAGTTTTAGCCTTAACTCAGAATTCCCTTGACTTTGTGGATTTAAGTCAGATTCGACAATGATACTATAATATATTTTTGATTATTTGTATTTCCTTTTTATTACTGTAGTGTTAAAAAGGGGAGGCAGGGCTCTGATTAAAATATTTTAAGTTTGACATAATACTGGTTTTTTTGTATGCATGCACAAAAGGAGCCAAATTGAACCCTGGTGTAAACAGGTATAATTCCATTAAAGACAACTGAGTTGCACACATTTAGACTACTGAGGAATTTGGCCCAAAGGGCCTGATCCTGTTTTCACATAAGGTAATGAATGGCAAAATTCCCATTATTATTTACACAGAGCCTAATCCAAAACTCATTGAAGTAATTTTCCCTCTGGTCCTGTTCCTACTGATGTCAATGTGAGTTTTGATATTGACTTTAATTGGGAACAGAATTAGAACCATAATGCCCCAAACTGTGTTAGTTGTTTGATTTCAATGACAGCAGAAGTGGGCCCTTAGTTTTAAATATTTATGTTGATACGTGCACTATAAATTCATAGTAATCGCTTTACATGGTTAAATATCTTAAATTTCTTCTTTTGTTCCAAAGAACCAAAAGCAATTAGATTACAATATGATTTGATCATTTCCCAAATTTCAAACCATAGCCTTTTATGCTGACTAATAAAGAAGTATCTTAAACAGGTAAACTTCATTTATTTTTCTTTACATGCCTTATGTTAATCAAATTATTTTATTTTTCAAAGGTATTAAGCAAAACAATAACAAAAAATAAAAATAAATGGTTCATCCTCTGATGAAGTTTTGTACATCAAGTTGACCAAATTGGAATTTCAAAAACCTTGAAGGATGAGGTTTATTTTGGGAAGATTAATACAGCTTTTAAAACATACTAGCAATTTTTTTCTTACAATTTTTTTCAAAAATCATTTTTCCTCCTCACTATTTACAAGATATCCTTGAAAGTTCAACATTAAGGGACCTGATTCTGTAGTCCTTTCTTTGGAAAAACTCCCAGTGAAAGTCAACAGAATTCATGTCAAAGTTAAGGACAATGGGATTGGGCTCAAAATTTCATTTATTTTTTTTTAATTATAATTTGTTGTTGTAGTGTTGGTTATAATTACTGAGAAGCTAGTACTGATTTTATTTTATTTAAGAATAGTGCTGAAGCTTTGGTTATGAAAAATAAACCTGAAAAAGACAAACACAGGGATGACCCTACACTTCTTACTCAGACAAAACTCTCATTGAAGAATCAGGTCAACACCTAAGAAAAACAAAGACGAATCAAATTTGGGGCTTTCCTATCTTGATACTGTTCTATTATTATAATGCTGCCATAGTTAACAGTCTTCACTGCGAATATTAAAGGAAAATTATTGATCCCTTTTCAATGCATCACAAATGAGAAATGAAAACATTATGTGTAACATTAACTACAGTGGATTTTATCTTTGTTTAATGCCTTTTCCTGAAATATTACCTACAACATATTTTATTTAAAAAAAACTCTTGTATACTATAAATTTCTAAAAAAGAGCTCACTTGCACATTTTATTCTTACTAGTTTTGCCTGAATTCCTTACTGTAGTGTTATCAATTTGGAAACTGAGCCTGAGCTCAGGATTGGGCTCTTGATGCTGACATTAGGAGCCTTATGAATTTATTGACTACTACAGCTGTGCACAGGGAAGAATAAGCCTAAATGTGATTTCCATCCCATCACTCCAGGGTTAGCTACCACAAACACTGCAGTTGTCAAGTGAAAGGTATGCTGGCATCACATCACCCAGGCCCCCTAAGAGATGCTTTTTTCTTTTATTCTTTCTTTTAATTCTAATAGTAAATGAATAGAAAGAGCCACTGCAATCCTTACCTTACAAATCTGGAAATAATCCGAAGACAGGATTTCCTGGATCTCATCTCTGGGTGTCCCTGCAGCACCTGCCGTCCCTCCTGGATACATGGATCCACTTCCAGCCCCAATTCCACCACCACTGCTACTGCCACCACCGCTACTGCCACCAGGAGATGAGGCAGTTAAACCATCCAAAACTTTGCGGAAATTAAATTTCTTCATTTTGGAAAAATCTTTAAAAGGATGTGGGGAGGGGGGGAAACCAGTGTGCTTTAACACAATCAGTTACATGTAGCAAAAACAAAACAAAAAAAGAAACCGGTCCGATGTTCTGCTGGCTCAGGCAGTGCGTTAGTCCCTTGTGCTAAACAGGATGCCAATATTATGTACAACTGACTGAAAAATATATGCAGTTCATTTTGTCAGATGTAAAAGCTGCCCTGAAAAGGCCCTTTAAAAACTCCACAAGCAGCAAAACTCGAATTTAGATTCAAAAAAGAAATAACGTCAAGCCCAGCACCTGATTCTCTCACAGAGTCCACGTTTCACACTTACTTTGTTTCAAAACGAATGAACGACCACCAATCCAGATTTAAACCTGCAACCAAAAGGAGCTGAATCTATTTTTCTATCTATTTTGCCTCAGCCTTGCCTTTAATTCTTCGCTTTTAGGCAGTTTATTAAAATAACAAACCAGCGTTAAAATCCCCAAACCACCTTCAGTAAACGGGACCGGGAACCGCTTCCCCCCCCGGCATGTTGGGCGAACGGGGGGGGCGCCGGCAAGGGGCAAAGCCCGGTAACTGAGGGGTGCGCGGGAGCTGGGGCGCGGGGCGCCGGATCCGGGGGGCGCTCACCTCGCTCGGCTCCCCGCAAGCGGCGACCAGTCCCTGCGCCGCGGCCCCTAGGCGCCGGAGGCGCGGCTAAGCGGCTCTGCGCGCGCTGCCCCCTCCGCAGGCACCGCCCCCGTAGCTCCCATTGGCCGCGCTTCCCGGCCAATGGGAGCTGCGGAGCCAGCGGGGGGGGGGAGGCAGCGCGCGCAGAGCCGCGCCTCCGGCGGCCCAGGGACTAGTCGCCGCTCGCCGGGAGCCGAGCGAGGTGAGCGCCCCCCGGATCCGTCGCCCCGCGCCCCAGCTCCCTCCCAGAGCCCGCGCCCCCCCGCCTGCGCACCCCGCGCGCCGTTCCCCCGCCGAGGCGCTGCACGTGTCCCCGCTTCCGGGCAGCCGCGTAGGGAGCCTGCCGGCCCCGCGCCACCCGGGACTAGAAACCAGACCTGCTCGGAGCATGAGAACTACTGTAGGGGGTGTCGCGCTTTCCGGTTGGTACAGGGCCGGGTGGCAGCTTCTCCTGTAATTGTCTGTTGGGGTTCTGGTGCTTCTGACGCCTGGATTCTCTCCCTGCCCCTGCTGTCTCCTCCTGCTTCTGCTGCTCTTGCCTGCTGTCTGTCTGTCCGTCCGTCCGTCCGTCCGTCCCAGCAGCGACAGCAGTTGCTGCTCTCCTCTCGCCCTTTTCCCTCACCCTCCTGAGGGTCACTGACCCTTCCTCACTGGGCGGGTAGCTCTTCACTTGCCTGAGTACTGAACTTCCCCTGCACAGTCCTGAGGGAATTGAACTACCCCTAGCCGTTGTAACATAACTGAACTGCCCCTCACAGTCCTGGTGTATCTGAAACACCACGCACAGTTGTAAGGCAACCAAACAGCACCTCACCAGTCAGGGTAAAAGCCTGTCTCTTAATCCTTTGGTAACCAACCATCTCCTGTCAGTGGCGCTGGAACCCTTTTAATCGTGGGGATGCCGAAAGCCAGCCCACTTACCGCTGTCTGCATCCTCCCCCCACCCGCCCCAGGTGTGGCCGGGAGCAGTGTCGTGTCTCCAGGAGGGGGGTCCCGGGCAGGCACAGGGCCAGGAGCAGAGCCCCTGGCCTACAGACAGGACCCTGTGTGTGGGCCCAGTAGCAGCGCCCTAGCTGCGGGGCCAGTAGCCGGGACCCCAGGAGCGGGGGTCCGGGGCCACGGGCACAGGGCCAGTGTCCCAAGAGCAGAGTCCCAGGCCCGGAGCTCCAGGCATGGGGCCAGCAGCCAGGCAGCAGGGCCGGCAGCTGTGACCTGAGCCCCAGGCTGGGGAGGGGAGTCCTGGGTGCAGGGCTACCTTAGGGTGCTGCAGCACCCCCTGCACTCCTAGTTCCCAGGCCTATGAATCTCGTGGTCCTGGTGTAACCAACGAAAGATCCCCAGCAGTCCTTGGGTATCTGACTGCTTTTTGGTCCCAAAACAACTGGCCAATTGTCCCTTAATCCCTTAATGGGCAGCAGGTTTAAAACAAATAAAAGGAATTTCTTCTTCACTCAGCGCACAGTCAACCTGTGGAACTCCTTGCCTGAGGAGGTTGTGAGGGCTAGGACCATAACAGGGTTTAAAAGAGAACTGGATAAATTCATGGAGGTTAAATCTATTAATGGCTATTAGCCAGGATGGGTAAGGAATGGTGTCCCTAGCCTCGGTTTGTCAGAGGGTGGAGGTGGACAGCAGGAGAGAGATCACTAGATCATTACCTGTTAGCTTCACTCCCTCTGGGGCACCTGGCATTGGCCACTGTCGGTAGACAGGATCCTGGGCTGGATGGACCTTTGGTCTGACCCAGTATGGCCGTTTTTATGTCCTCGTGGTAACATAACCTGTTGGTCCCAAGATAACCAACTAAGTGTTCCTCTGAGACCTAGAATAATGGACTATACTCCTGGTCCTGGATTAACTGACTGACCATGCCCCACAGTCCTGGGGTAAGCAAAAATTGTTCTCTGCCCAATCCCATGGTAACCAATTGATCATCCACAGCCCTGAGACAATTCACTGGCTCTCTGTCACCACAACACAATCCAGGGGTAAATGAGCAACTATCCCTCACAGTCCTGGGGCAGCCCTTCCTGGCAATGCTGGGGTAGCTGGAACCTGGTGGTGCTGTTCACCTGGCCAGGATGCAATTAGGCTTTTCCCCCCGCATCCCGTGTCTATCATCAAGTTGTTTAATCCCAAAACAAAGATTTACAATGGGGTAAGGCGCAAAACAGTTTAACAGTTTATTAAACAAAGTAAATTAACAACAGACATGTATTTAACTAGGACCCCAAGTCCAAAAGGACCAAAATACAGAACCACTCGGCTGTTAAACAAGATACAGGGCTTAAAGCCCAGGCCCCAAGCTATTTACAAGGACAGGCTGCAAAGGTTACAAAGATGACACTGTATCATGTCTTGATAACAGGATGCGACCGACACTCGCGGACACGTCAGGACCAGAGCACTGGACACAGGTGACAGGTGAAGACAGGAATTCAAAGACAGGGCTCGAAGACAGGTAAGCTGATCTTTCCCCAACAGGTCTCCTTTGCAAAGACAGGGCTCTGACCAGGGATGCCAGTCTTTCTCCCATGGGTCTTCTTCCCCTGCTGCGTCCTGCATGTGTGTGAGATCCAGAGATCGAGGACGGCTGATGGACTGCTATCCAGTGTGCAGGCAAGTAACCCCAACCCTGCAGTCAGAGGTATTGTGGCCTCAGCAACCCTAAGTGCAGTTGTCCACTGACTGCCTTGCTGACAGGCAGCCCTAGGTGATGGGGGAGATGGACTTTTATTGTCTCCCGTTGCCGGGCAGATTAGCCGGTCACGTTGCTTTAGCATTTCCCACCTTTTTACTCAAAAGAGCGCCAAAGTTGAAAAAGGGCACCAAACTGGTGAAGGAGAAGGGGAACAAACATGGATCCCAAACAACAACTGTGGTGATCCAAGATGGCGATTGCAGGGGCAGATGTTAAAATATGAAATTTTCCCTACAGTTCCAGGATAGCCGGGACAACTGTGCCTGGCGGTGCCAGGGTGATCATGCCTGGTGGTGCCGGGGTAGCCCGAACAACTGTGCCCAGTGATGCAAGCGTAGCCGGGGCAACCATGCCTGATGATGTCAGGTAGCTGGGGTAGCCCTAACCCAGCCACTGAGCAGGGTTCACAATGTCCCTCTTTCAGAAGCTAAACAGATAAAAAAAGTAGTGGTGGGGGCAGCCACTGTCCCAGACCCACGGCTCCTGCTCCACTGCCATTGCTCCTGCACTCTCTCAGACACTCTCCAAGGTTCTGAAACCACCCAGCCCGGCCCCACCAGCACTCATGGGCGCATGCACAAATGGACACGCCCATACGCCCGCGTGCGCGCATGCCCTGCTCTTAGGGGGCGGAGCACGTATCACTGATTGACAGCAGATTTGCCAAGTCACAGGTCTCCACCATTAGCCCATGTCCACTCCACTGGCTGTCTGAGGGAAGCCAGTGATTATATGCAATTGGCGAGGCGGACAGTTGCCTCGATCTGGGAGAACTGTCCAATAGACAGAGACACACCGTCAGCTGGTGCCTGGTTGGGCAGGGACAGGTGAGAAAAGTCTTACAGTCAGTTGGAAAAGCCAATGGAGGCCAGTTGCCCAACCTAAGGGCTTGTGATTGGAGCACGGCCGAGACTGGACACTGGTGCTGCCAACCAATAGGGAGACTGGAAGGGCAAATGACCCAGTGCTGCGACTGGTGGCTGATGAGCAGGTGGCACTGGGGGCGCCCAGCCGGGAGGGGGCACGGGGCAGAGGGGCAACGTGTGCAAATGCTTGAGCACGTGTGTAAGCGCCCGCCACCTGTGCATCCTTCTGAAAGCACGCCCGTACCAGACCCTGCCCACAGGGACCCAGCTGGGTTTGCCTGCAGCCACAAGAGAACACCGCATGCTCCGCCCAGCCCCATTGTCCCCTCCAGTGGGAAGGGAGCGGGGCCCCTCTGAAGTGTCTGCCTTTGCTGCCGAGCCTGCTCTTTGGGCCAGAGTGCAACCGGGCTGCGGGGCTCCAGGTAACAAAAGCTGAAGTTTAAAGGAGAGAAACAAAACCCAGAGCCCTGCAGTGGTGCTGGAACACTTTGTATAGTAGGGGTGCTGAAAACCAGCTAACCAAACTGTAAAGCAGTGGCCCCCAAACTTTTGACCTTGCATCCCCTCACTCCTGTACACACCCCCTCTCCAAGAGCTGGGGCCGGGAGCAGTGCCATGGTTCCGGGAGGG
Source organism: Natator depressus (assembly GCF_965152275.1). NCBI lineage: Eukaryota > Metazoa > Chordata > Testudines > Cheloniidae > Natator > Natator depressus. The sequence goes on along the minus strand of NC_134234.1, from coordinate 203,345,328 downwards.
GTGGACACCAACAGGGGCAAGAGGGCAGAGGCTGGGGTCACAGCTGGGGACAGGCATGGGGCAGGCAGCCAGGACCCCGGGCGCGGTGGGGTGTCGGCTGGCAACTGGGATCCCGGGCGCAGGCCGGAGGTGCTGCAGCACCTCCCACACCCCTAGTTCCCGTGGCTATGTAGCCTTGGAGTTCTGATGGGGACCTGCGGGCAAAGGCCAGCCTCTGATGAGGGACAACTGGGAAAGCATCACCCCTCCTGTTCAGGGCAGCTACAGAGCTGGCTACTTCAGGGGTTCTTCAGCCTTCCTCTGAAGCAGCTAGTTGTGGTCACTGTTGGTGACAGGGCACTGAATGACCTGGCCCCTCCAGTTTGCCTATTTCTGTGGTCTTAGCTCCACCCAGCTCCACCCAAGCATTAGCTGTAATTTTCTGAACAGATTAATGACAGGGAGTTGAAGTGAAAGGGACACGACCTACTTGAAAGCTAGTCAGTTTTCAAGAAAGATTAAATTAATTTCATGTCCTACACCTGCCCTGATGTCCCTTGCTCATTTTTGTAGTTTTACAATAAGATTTTCTGATATGTTAAAATGTTTTTCTTTCATTGTGTGTTGTGTGAAAGACCAACACAACCAACAGAGAAACTGATTGACTGTACAAGGGAAATTACAGCTTTCACCATTTCCACCACTAATGGATCTACAACAATTACCAAGACCCAATAGTGTTTTCTTGAAATGACTGAGTCCTGGAAGCTTACTCTGAACTCAAGAATGGCCTCTTGATTTCAGAAGCATGATATAGCAAACCAAACTTTATGCACAAGGCACAATAAGGAGTCTGTTGAGCTCAAAAGCAAATGAGATAGCTGTTAAAAATGACTCATGCCACCTCCTAAAGTCTGTCAGGGTACTCAGTATTTCATATGATTTTCAACAGAACCTTCCATATTTTCTTGTATAATAAAAGCAGCTGGCTGACTCAATAAGAGCATGAAATCAGTGGAGTTGAAAAGTTATACTTGAGGATTTAACCTACTTATTTACTTGTGTGATTATGTGATTTATTTAAGTGATGTTTGGGGGAAGGATGTCCAGATTTTATTTTAGAATTTTATATTAATGTCTTTATCACAATTTTATTTTACATTATCTTGCTTTGCATCCATAATTTTTCTTTCGGAGTATTTTGTCCAAAATGAAATTTTGATACTTATGATGGTGTCTAATCTAAACTTTTGTTTTTTATGTAGAAACAAGAGTTTTCCAAAAACTGGTAAAGTGTGTGTTTATTTCAGATCCTGGTACCTCACCCATCACATTTTATCACTGGGTAGCCCTCAAAGTCATAATGCCCGCTATCTGGCGAGTGCTACCAATAACCAGCCTTAGGAACACTCATATGACAGTTACAGTGAAGGTCTAATCAAAGAATAGCCAGTTACTATCAAGTCTTAAACCTAGGGTTGCTGAGCAAGAGCCTTATCATCTGCACCACCCTGCTACAAGAATAGACATAGACCCACAAACAGGGGTTACAACTGCTGACTCAGCAGGATCAGCTCACTAGCAGCAGACTGCTGATTGGACACATCTTAGCATAAATCTTCCTGTCCAGGCCACTCCCCTTGTCTGAGCAATTGTTGCTAGGTCTGCTGCTGACCAGACCCCTGAGTTCCAGCCTGCTTGCATGGTCCCTGCTCCTTGTTCCTGTTACTTCACCTTGTTCTTACTCCCTTGCCTTCCTTCCAGTTATTAACACTGGCTTCTTGATCCATGGCACATCTCTGACTCTGGTTTGACCCTTGGCATGGCTTCTAACTCCATCTGTGTCCCTTGGCATGACTTCTGACCATGACCCTGACTCTACTCTGGGCTCCAATCATTAGGTCAGACTCCACGTTATAGGCTCTGAGAGTTTGCTCAGATCCTCTTAGTCTCTTCTGGGACTCGTTGCTGAACCCCTGGGCCAAGTATGGATATTGCTGGAGCTCCAATGTTCTAGGGGCCTGTGAATCTGCAAGAACAGATTGCTGTCCTCTAGGCTGGAAACCAGAGGCTTTGGGATCAAGTACAGCATCTGCAAATGGAAAACTGCAGGAACAAGTTGCAGAACTCGGAGCAGCTGTGAGTACCTATTTGTCCGCTCATTACAACTCCAGCTTGGGACCAGCCCTACAGTTCCATTACCAGACAGCTATGATGCCACCCGCAGCTAGGGATGTAAATACTGTTTTAAAAGTTAACCATTTAAACAATTAAAATTATATCATTTAACTGGTTAACCAATTAAAGGGAGAGGGACTGGGGTCGCTCCAGCTGGCCCAGCGTGGCCAGAGCTGGGGTTGACCAGCTGGGGCTGGAGTCAGCTGGCCCGGGGCTGGCGTCGCTCTGGCTGGCCAGCGTGGGGCATCCGGGGCTGGGGTCGGCCGGCCGACTGGGGCTGGGCTCACTCTGGCAGGGCTGGGGCAGAGTTGGCTAGCGCGGGGCGGCTGGGGTCAGCCAGCCAGGACTGGGGTCGCTCCAGTCACCCCCAGGTTTGGCGTTGCTCCAGTGTGGGGCGTCCGGGGCTGGAGTTGGCCTGGCGGGGCTGGGGCTGCGGTTCCTCCAGCCAGCCTGGTGGGGCTGGGGCTGGGGCTGGGGTTGGGGTTGCTCCAGTCAGCCTAGCAGGGCTGGGGTTGGCTGGCGCAGGGCGGCTGGGGCTGGAGCTGGAGTTGACTGGCATGGGGTGGCTGGGGCTGGGGTCAGCTGGCCAGCCCGGTGGAGCTGGGGCTGAGGCCGCAGCTGCTGGCCCTGGGCTGGGGTTGGTTGGGGGCGGCCGGGGCTGGGGTCACTCCGGCTGGCCGGGCACAGCCGGGTCTGCTCCGGCTGGCGCTCAGGGGGTTAACGGATAAGCCTAATGCTTACCAGTTAACATTTTACATCGCTTCCCGCAGCAAGTTTTGAGAGTTTATTACCCAATGCAGACTCCTCTTTGTGCTCCAGTCCCCAGGAATACGCCACAGAACAGGTCAAGGTGAGGCTGGTACTTAGCTTCCTTACTGCCAAGGCCATAATATAGGCCTCTCCCATTCCAGATTTGGACCACCCAGTTTTGACAAGCTGGGCTTCTTTCCTGCAAGTGTTCCCTGCTATTTCTGATGACCCACATAAAGTTCACATGATGGAGACCACTTTCCGTAAGCTTTGGCAAACCCTTCCTATGTCACCTAGTTTAGATGCTTGGTTGCAGATACCACCTGGAATGATGTCACATTCCTCCACCAGTTTTGGTCTCTGCAACAAATTAAAAGAGGAGCTGGCACGGATAGACCCTCCCACCAGGTTGGATGCCTTTATGGACCTTTGTATCAGGATAGACACCAGACTTCATGAATGACAAATTCTACAAATTCATGTCTACATTCAGCGCTTGTCAGACAGGGTTTATTTGTTTTTCAGGTGCCTAAGGATTCTCAGGTGCTGCATAATATATAACAACAATTGGTATCCAGATGTTAGTATTATACACCATGGTCTTCCTCTAAAGAACAATTTTGCTGATGTCCCAGTAATATGTAACTGGTGAAAGATATTTCTTCAGTTCTTTTCCACTAACGTTTCTAAAGGGTTTTTCCTCACTATTCTGGTCTTACTTCCACTCCCTGCATTTCTTTCTTCACTGAATCACTCTATTTCACCTTTATGTTCTCCCGTACATTCTTGGACTATTAGGCTGCAAAACTAAATATATTGATGGAATTAGTGTTTCTCCTCCATCATCATGTGATATAAGACAGTCTTATTCTTTGCAAGTCTTACAGTAATCACTTCCTCATTCTAATGATTTCACTCTTTATTTCTTCTTCATTTACTTTATAATTCATTATCCAGCTGTATTCAAGAGGCTTAAAGTCCAACTGGCCAATCTAGGATTTGACACGCGGCCCTCGTTAATCTGGCCTGATAACACGTATTTAATCGGTGTATGGACGGTCCTTAGCACGACAGGAGACGTGCCTGTCAAATATTCCCAGTGCTTAAGTGCCCACGTTAGTGCCAGCACCTCTTTTTCACAAGGTGAATAAAGTTTTTCTATCTCACTAAGCACTTGGATCCAAAAGCGACTGGTTTTAATCCTACTCCATTGTTCTGCAATAAGACTGCGCTTAGCCCTTTCTCAGTTGTAGCTAGTTGAAGCTGGAAGGGTATGTTGGGCTGAAGGTAGGCCAACACTGGAGCCTTTGTAAGTACCTGCTTTAACTGATAGAATGCATCTCTCTGTTTTTTGCCCCAAGTCCATTCTTGTTCTGCTATTTGTGTAATGGCTTCTTCCCAATAGGGCATTTCAAGCTTTTCTGAAGCTTTCACTGCTGCGAGCCTGTGTGATGTTGGAACAATAAAACCTCCTTCTCTAGCTGTATCCTGAGTCAGTGCCCTATTCAGTAAATCCACTATCAGATTATGATTCTTTAGAATGTCAGTACTAATGATACCATGTCCATCCAGAGCCTGAATAGCAAATATAGCTTCAGTGGCTAGTTTTTCCAGTCTTGCACACGATAGGTCTTAAGAAAGGAACAGCACTTTCTTTTCCATTATATCCTTCTAAAATTTTACTTCTTGCACTTGAAACTCTTTGATCTTTGGGACTGCTTTAGTGCAAATAAGATACAGTGTGGCACCTGTATCAATGAGCACTGTCTGTCTAAATATACCAAACTCTTCCTGTAAGGTGGCATCCACCACTGGTCTTCCCCATGCATTGCTGTCAATAGGCACCACATGGGGAAAGGTGGAAGAGATGGGCCCCATCACAATAAACTTTCCTTCTACTCCTGCATTTCTAGGTGCTTGGGTGCAGTTGCAGCTGACAAATTATTCCCTTCATCTGTTGCCAATCTTCAAAATAACTCGACTGGAAGTCGGTCGATCTAATCCTTTTTCTCATACTTTAATAATCGCTTCCCGAGCACTGCTCTAAATCCTTTCATGGTCAGCAGAGTTATGATGATATTCCTGGTTTCTGACTGGATCAGCATGGCTGGAGACATTCTTCTCCTTTGGTGTAGAATTCTTGCCATCAAAATTGTACTTCTTCCCCTTTTGCTCACTGGCTCTATTACTTGTGTACTTCACAGCAGCTATCTTCTTCTTTTTCCAGTAACTGGGAAAAGCTTCTCACTGAAGCTTGGAAGCCTCCCTTATTTTATCTTCTCGTTCTCTGATGGTCACCATTCTTGGATTGACTGGACCCAGCGTTACTCTCAATGTAGGTATGAGCCCCTGAATGGGCCTCCTTAAATTCTGGTGTCTCGCAGGTTGCTATTCCATTAACAATAGGTGACATTCCTGCTAGCCAATACAGGATCATTTTCTGCTTAAAAACCTTTCAGGTCTCTCATCCACTTTTTGTCTGTCTGACTAAAACTTCCCTATGATATTTTTTATGTGGGAAGTAGAACCTAAACACAGCTTCATAAATTTCTGTAATGTCTCTAATGTTTGCCAACTGGATTTCCCCGGGTAAGGCACTAAACTCCTCACCATTCATGCATTCCCTTAATAAGGCAGCTGTATCTTCTTTACTGATGGCGGCCATACTACTGATCTTTGATAACCAGTCCAGAGCAGTTTCTTTATTAAGCGGACCTAGTGTCTTTCCATTGCCCTTGCTTGATCGGGCCCATATGGCTTTGTCACGTATCAGGTCTCAACTGGCCAATTGGGACCATAATTTATCATGCTTGTAGTGATAGGTGCTGTCAGGGAGTATCTTTTCCCCTCCTCCATTTCATTAGAACTTTCCGGCTCCTCTAAGTCTTGTGGAGCAGAGGGTTGAGTCCTTGCTACTTTTGCTTCCTTCCCATTACTTTAAGTCACCATCAAACTCCTCCTTTCCTGAATCAGTCTTCAGATCTATATCCTTTTAAAGGATCCATATTTAGGGCAGCTATGACTCCTTGTGCTTTTTCTTAATTTATCCCTCAAGCTGTTGATTTTACTATTACAAGAGGAGTGATTCCAGATACCTTCTTGTGTGCTTCTAACCTCTTTAACCAACTCCCTTATAGCAGCCTGTGATTGCTCTACCTTTTTAGGCAATACAAAATTTTCTTTATCCTTTTTCACAAGGCATGCATTTAATTCTTGTACTTGTTGTTTTAATTGGTTAATTTGCTTTGATTGGTTAAGCACTTGAGCTGACAAAGTACTATTTTGAATCGTTAACTTTTCAATTTCAGGTCCCCTTTTTACCACCTGCTGTTTAACTTGAAATATTAGTTTTTCTTTATTTTTAATGTGTTCATTTAGTTCCCTTGCCACCATTACCAAAACATAGATTAAGGCTCTTTTCTTTAGTTTCTTATTTGGAGTTGGTTTGAAAGTAACAAAGCTTTCCCACTTTTCACATAACTTTTCAAAAGCATTCTCCCCCACAAATAAATCTTCTTTCCAAGGATTTTTACATTTTCCAAATAAATTGACACTGTATTCCAGAGAATTTTGATTTGTTTCCTTATTCCATCCATGTATGCCAAAGTTTTGGCTGCTCATTTTTAAACAGTACATGTCTGACTCACACAGACACAACTGCTTGTATGGCACTCAACTGCAGTGGTCACCGCAGTGACTTCTTAAAGTCAGAGCTCAGCAGTGCTCAGGAAATTATGCTGGCCTGCCACACACAGCTACTCAAAGCTCAAGCAGCACACCCCAATCTAATGCCTGCTGTAACAAGCAGTGCCTGTCAGCAACTTGGTCTGCTCCTTCAGTTAGTTTGGGTCCCACACAAGAAAGCCACTGACCAGCTGCCAGTGCTTCCACTCTCAAGGTCTATAGACCTTAAATAAACCTTTAACCAAGCTGATTATAAGAAGACATAAATAACATAAAAATCAGTACAATTCAAGGGACGACTGTCAAGGGTCCAGCTACGGTCACCAGAAACTGTTACCAGAAAACTTGTGACAGGAGATATCTTTCTTAAGGATCCCCCTCCCCGAGAGGCTCGTTTACCCTAAATTAGTATCTATCACCTAAGGTCACACCAAGGATTACACTACTCACTGTAAGTTATAAAACAGATGGGATTTATTAACAAAACAGCTCAGTGATTTAACACATAATAGACATTAGGTCCAGACCCAAATCAAAGATAAGTGGGAATATATATGTAAAACTTTCTGACAGGTTTCAGAGTAGCAGCCATGTTAGTCTGTATTCGCAAAAAGAAAAGGAGTACTTGTGGCACCTTAGAAACTAATAAATTTATTTGAGCATAAGCTTTCATGAATGCATCCGATGAAGTGAGCTGTAGCTCACGAAAGCTTATGCTCAAATAAATTTGTTAGTCTCTAAGGTGCCACAAGTACTCCTTTTCTTTTTGATAAAACTTTCTGTTACTCAGTCTGTTGCATGAAACAACCTAAAACCAGACAGAATCAGTGAACCCAGCAACCTCTGAGGAACCAGGACCAGGAGTCTTGGGAGATCACGCCTAGGGACATAAATATTGTGTAAAAAAGTTAACCGTTTAAACCAGTAATCAGCAACCTTTGGCACACGGCCCACCAGGGAAAGCCCCTGGTGGGCCGGGCCGGTGTGTTTACCTGCCGCATCCACAGGTTCGGCCGATCGCAGCTCCCACTGGCCGCGGTTCACCATCCCAGGCCAATGGGGGTTGCGGGAAGGGCGGCCAGCACATCCCTCTGCCTGCGCTGCTTCCTGCAGCCCCCATTGGCCTGGAGCAGCGAACCGCAGCCAGTGGGAGCTGCGATCGGCCGAACCTGCAGATGCGACAGGTAAACAAACCAGCCCAACTCCTGGGGCTGGGGTTGCTCCGGCTGGCTGGCGCGGCTGGGGCTGCTCCTGCTGACTGGCTGCTGGCCGGTGCAGCTGGGGTTAACAGTGAAGATGGGTTAACCAGTAAGACTAATGCTTACTGGTTAACCATTTACTATTTTACATCCCTAATCACGCCACCACTGGATCAGGTCACCACTGGGCAGGAACCGGAGCAGTTCGATGACAGGAACAGGTAGGTGTCTTCTTTCGATGTTATTGTGAACAAGCACAGGTTGCCTCTAGGATGGACAGCTCCAGCACCCTATGCCGAACCCTTATGTAATCTCCTGTTACCAGGGAGATTTTTCCCGAGGTCAGATGACCTTTCCCGCCTTTGGCACTGTTACTAGGCAGAGCTCTTCTAAACACATCCAATCAAAAATAAGGATTAAAATAAAGCACCAAACTAGGCAACAAGAAGGTGAGGCAATATGGAGGGTAACAAACAACAAAACAAAAATGGCAGATAATCCCTAAAACCACTTCCAAAAGTATGGTCTCCTGAGTAACAAAGCGTGACAGGAGTGGGGACCTGTCCATTGCTTCTACCACATCAAGGGTGGTTTGGGGATGTACCAAAAGGCCAAGGATCCATCCGATGGAAAAATCAATGAAAGTATCTCCTCCTCCCAAGTCAATCAAGGACCATTTTAAAGGAAAGACCTGCTTGTGCAGCATGATTTGCAACTCCAGGGGAATTTGTAGAAATGGGAAGGAATGAGGGCCTCCTGGTCGAACATAACCTTGGGATCTTTTGGTCATGGAGCCCAGGGTCAGACCTAAACTAAGCCTTTTCCTGTTGTTGGGCTGCAGAGAGTTTGGCAGGGCACATAGATATCACACATCCTGCTCCTCCATCTGCAGTGCTATTGCTCTCGTGGGGACAGGTGGGGCCACACCCTGTCTATCTGGATGGGTTCGACGGGGGCCAAGTGACCTTGAGTCTGAAGGCTGAACCTTGGACAAGCCCTGAATGTGATCCCTGCCCCAAAGTACTGTTACAGGGTCAGGCCAGATGGCTAGAGGAGAGTGATCCTATTGGAATCAGGGAAGGATCCTTTTGGGATCACTGCTAAAGGATCCCCCCCATCCTAAGAGGGGAATCCACAGGACCTGGAAACCAATTGAGTATGGGGGACAACTAATGAAATAACAGGGACAGGAGTGTGGTCAAAGGGTCAAACGAAGGGAACCGGACGTGGACACCGAGCAGAGAACCCCGGACAGCGCCCACTGCTCCTCAAAGGCGTCAAGGGAGTCAGTGGACGCTGCCCAGAGGAACTTTGCCCGGATACGTGAATGGACGGAGGATCGGAAATAGGCCCCACAGTCACAGGAGACTCCCTCGGCCAACCTCCTCACCCTGGTTTTATAGATGGCCACTTTAGCCAGGGCTAGGAGGAGGTTGACCAGGAGGTCCTGTGACTTTGTGGGGCCACGGATAGGGAGTGCATAAATAAGAAGGTGAGGAGAAAAGTGTAATAAAAAATGTAACAAAATATTCGTGAGGAGCCGGAATAGGGGCTGCAGCCTGACACACTCCAATTATATGTGTGCCAGGGTTTCCCTCATGCTGCAAAAGGGGCAGGTGTCTGGAATAGGGGTAAACCACGCCAAGTACACGCCTGTGCTCATGGCTCCATGAAGGAGCCGCCATCTGATACCCTGGCGGGCCTCGGGACCAGGGTGGAGTATAGGCTGGCCCACCGGGGCTCCTCACCCTCCAGAGGTGGCAGGAGGTCCCACCATTTTGTATCAGGGCTGGACGCGAGGGTGAGGATGTGAAGGGTGTGGAGCACGAGCGTATATAGATGTTTCCTTGGTGCAGTCTGGAAGCAGACCCGCTGCAGATTGTGCAGCCAGCCCATGGTGAAGAGGCAGGGGGGTCGGTTGGGTCCACGGGGCAGGGGCCCGATGAAAAGGTCTGGAGGACCTGGAGTGGAGGGTGGGCGGGGCGCACCCTCGTGCAGGACCTGGTCGAGGTAAACCCGAGCAGCGGGCAGCAAAGCAGCCCTCACCTTCTGAAGTACGCACCAGGGAGTATGAGGCCTGGAGAGACCAATGCGCTGAGCCAGCATCAGGGGATCCAGGCAGTCTCCCCAGTCGTAGTCCAGGAGCTCTCCGACTCTTGTGACTTCTGCCAGGACCAACCTCTGGCGCACCGAGGGGGACTCCGCCACCTGTACACGGAGCTGGGGGTTGTGTAGCAGGGGCTCCGAGACGAGATCTGCTCCTCTGGTGGCCACCATGGACCTGGTCGCTGAGAGCAGTTTCCAGGTCCGGAGGAGGTCCTGGTAGAAGATCAGCAGCCTGGAGAGGTCTCGTGGAAGACCTCTCAGTTGGAGATAAAGGAGCTGCTGGTCGTATCGGAGCCCTCGGAAGTGGCGCAGGAAGGCATGCGCCAGTATGCACCACACCGGACTACCTGCACCATAAAGGAGCCTCTGCAAGGCCTGGAGGTGGAAGACATGGACCTGAGTGTGTAGACACTTCAGGCCCTGCCCTCCCTCCACCAGGGGTAGATAGAGAACCCCTGAAGAGATCCAGTGCAGTCCTGACCAGAGGAACTCCAGAATCGATGTCCGGAGGTTGGCCAGGAAACCCGGGGCCGGGACAGGATGTTGAGCAGGTACCAGAGCATGGAGAGGACTAGTTGATTAAGCACCAGCAGTCTCCCTCAAAGGGAGAGGCACTGGAGTAGTCCTGTCCATTTCCGGAGCTGCTCTATCACCCTGCCCTCTAAATCGTGCCAGTTCTTTGGCAGAGATTGATGCATGGCAGAAAGGTAAACGCCAAGATAGAGCAGCGGACCCGCGCTCCAACGGATGGTCTAAAGCATGGGTGGGAGGGAGCTCGCCTGCCACCCATCCCCGACCACCAGGCCAGAGCTCTTCACCCAGTTGACCTGGGCGGAGGAGGCTGCCGAATAGATGGCCTGGCAAGCCTCCACCCGCGCCAAGACGCCAGGGTCCTGGACCATGAGGAGCACATCGTTGGCGTACGCCAACAGGACTAGCCGCAGCTCTGGCTCCCACAGCACCAACCCCGTCAACCTCCTACGGAGGAGACAGAGAAAGGGCTCGATCACCAGAGCCTACAGCTGGCCCGAGAGGGGGCACCCAGGCCGTACTCCTCGCCCGAAGCTGACCGATTCGGTCAGGGTCCAGTTGAGCCTGACCAGACACTCTCCACAGGCGTACAGCACCTGGAGAAAACCCACAAACTGGGGTCCAAAGCCAAACGCTCACAGAGTGCTCAAGAGATACCCATGGTCCACCCTGTTGAACACCTCCTGATCCAAGGACAGGAGAGCGAACGACAGACCATCCCTACACCCGAGTTCCAAGACGTCCCGGACCAGATACAGGTTGTCAAGAATGGTGCGGCCCAGGACAGTGTAGGTCTGGTCTGGGTGGACCGCGTCCGTCAGCACGGACCCTAGCCGCAGTGAGATGGCTTTTGCTACAACTTTGTAGTCCATTCTGAGGAGTGAGATGGGACACCAATTTCATAAATCGCGGCGGTCCCCCTTCTTCGGCAATAAGGCGAGCATGGACTGCTCTGCAGAGACTCAGCCCAGATGGTGACTAGGTCTGGGCCAAGGATGTCCCAGAACACACGGTAGAACTCCACAGTCAGCCCATCGATGCCCGGAGATTTATTGGTGAGCATGCAGAGGAGGGCTTCCAAGAACTCAGCCAGAGTGAGAGGCAGCCCTAGGCGGTCTTGGTCGCCCACGCTGACCATATGGAGTTCGTCCCAGAGCACTCTGCAAGTTTTAGGATCGGTCGGATCCGGGGAGAAAAGGTCTGCGTAGAAGGCCCTGGCCCTCCCGCACATCTCCACCGGATCCGTGAGGGGGTGCTATCCTCTGCCAGAAGGCATGTGACATGCTTCTTGGCCCCCCTCCTTTTCTCCAGGGCATAGAAGAAGCAGGAGCCGCAATCCATCTCCCGAAGGAGACGGATGCGGGATCGAACAAAGGTGCCCTGGGCCCAACGGTCTTCGAGGGTCTGGAGCTCCCCCCCTTTCTCCTGGCACACTCTGCAGAGAGATGGATCCTCAGGACTGGCGGCCAGACGCCTCTCCATCTCTAAGACCTCCCGTTCCAACTGCTCTATCACCGCATCCCTCCGTCAGCTGGCACCCCGGTAGTCACGGCAGAAGAGCCGGGCATGCACCTTCCCCAGGTCCCACCACCACCGCGCCGAGGGAAAGGCATGCCTCTGCCCTCGTCAGGCCAGCCAGAACTCCCGGAAGGACGCTACGAAGCCCACATCCTCCAACAAGCCATAATTGAAATGCTAATAGGCTGGCCCCAGCCTCTCCGTACAGAGAGAGGCCGTCACGGTGGCTAAATGATGATCAGAGAACGGGGCCGGCCGGATGCTGGAGGAGTGGGCTCCTGAAATGTGGAAGCGTGATAAATAGATGCGGTCCAACCGGGAGTGGCACGACCGATGGGCCTCCACCCAGACAAAGGTGAACATTGAGATGTCATCCGGGTGATGGTCACGCCAGACCTCCATCAGGGAGTGGTGTTCGACTATCTCCCGGCAGCCGCGGATGTCCTCCGGGCACTGCTTGGTCCCCAAGTGGTCCCGCTCCTCAAGTGTGTTGTTAAAGTTCCCGCCCAGGACCAGGCACTCACAAGGATCCAAGGTGCCAAGGAAGGTGGACGCCTGCTGATAGAATCGCAGCCGCTCCGGTCCCGATGTCGGGGCATAGACGTTAACGAGGTTGACCACGAGTCCCTCCATATGGACCTGGAGGTGCAGCAGGCGGCCCAGCACAGCCTCGGTGACCCCCAGCTCCGCGGGCCGTAGGTCAGGGGAGAACAGGGTCGCCACTCCAGCCGTATGAACTGTGAGATGGCTAAAGTACACCCTGTGCCCCCATTCCAGCTGCCGGCTGTCTTTGGCGGCCAGATCCGTATGGGTGTCCTGCAGGAAAACCACAGAGTACCCCCCCTCCCGAAGGAAGAAGAGCACCTGGGACCTGCAGAGACCCATCCTACAGCCCCGGGTGTTCAATGTTGCGATAGTGATGGGTGCCATGAGGAGGGCTGGGGGAGATCCTCGCCGGCAGGGATGCTCACAGGCCCATGCAGCAAACCGTGACCCACCCCATAGGTGAGTAAGGAGTCACGGAAGCCACGGACCCGCTGGTAGGCAGTGGTGGCCTGCTTCCCAGTCCTTTTACCCTCCCCCATAAGGGCCCTCGTGGCCCGGAGGATTTGCTGAAACTCCCCCAATCCCTGAAAAGCAAGCTGTACCTTGTTGTGGGAGCCACGAACGTCTTCAAGAAACTCCCGCAGCTCCTGTCGCAGCACATGGGGGGGTGGGGTTACTGGCTCCGGACCATCCTCTGGCGGGGCCCCTGGCACAGCCCTGTGGCCAACTGAGATGGGCAGGCAAGGGACAGACCCCCGACGTGGCGCCCGATGGGCCGGTGCCACGCAGCCCGCCTTAAACCCTGGCTCAGTAGAGGGTGGCAGAGGGAAGATAGCAGCTCTTAGTGGGTCGGGACAGGGAAACACAAAAGCTGCTCCCTGGGGGTCATCTGCTGGGAAAGGGAAGGAGACAGCCCCAGGGGCGGCAATAACATCACGGGAGGTGGAAGGAATAGGGACAGGGTTGGCACAAGGGGCAGGGCTGGGGTCAGGGACAGAAGCAGGGGCAGAGGCACGATTCTGGGCTCCAGAAGCCAAGCAACAGGCCAGTGGCACCTCCCGGTCAGGCTCAGGGGTTTGGGGGGTGGGGAGGGGGTTCTCAGTGATGCCGGGCGCAGGCTCCCTGGTGGGTTTGGCAACCACAGCATCAGGAGGTGGACTATCTTCAGTAGGGCCCCTGGTGGCTTGAGTCTCTGCCGCGTGGTACTGGCCATTACCTCAACAGGCTCAGCGGCCGTAAGCGGGGTGCCATCTTCAGCCAGGTTGGTGGAAGAGTCCAGGGGCTCCTCAGAGGCGGGAGCGGAAGCAACGGTTAGGGGGAGGGAGCATGGAGAAAGGGGGGCCGGAATGAGGTTGCCCAGATCGAGGCCCGCTGGCAGAGGGTCGTCCTCCCCCTGGGTGACCAGGGTCTGACCCAGGGCCTCGATCTCCTCATAAATGGAGGGGAGATCGCCTTCCACCAACCCGGGGTTCTCCCCGCCGGCACCCGAAGCAACGGTCACCTCGGGGCTCACAGGGGCTTCAGGTGGTAACGGGACAGGAGGGGCTCTATCAGGAGGTCATCCAGTGTCCCCTGCTGCTGGTGCCCCAACAGGGGCAGTAGCAGGTGGTTCAGCTGCGGTGGCAGAGATAGAGGCTTGGGGGGGGCAATGGGGCGGCAGGTGGGGGAGGGGCGGCAAGGTCTGCCGGAGGGGCCCCACCCACCTTGTCCCTCGCCATAATGAGCAGGGAGGGAGGGGGAAAAACCAGAGAGAGGAGGGGAAAGGGGAAGCAGATCAACCACTCCTCCCCGCTAGGCTGCAGGCAAGGGAGGAGGGTGCCAAAAGGGGTGGGCTGGACAGAGGGGCAATCAAGGGCTACGGGTCAGTCACCGACACGGGGTGGGATTCCGGCTCCTCTAGCTGCACTAGGGGAGCGGGAAATACAACAGCATTGGGGGCTGCAGTGAAGAGGGTTCAAACTAAAATGGGGAGGGGCACAAGCGCATGGGAGGGGGAATTGGTACACTGAGCAAGGGGCTAATCAGGGCGGGGGAAGGGGGGAGAACCAGGCTGGAGGTAGGACAGGGAAACCAAGGGGCTAGCTTCAGAGGCTGGGGCAAGCAAACAAACTGAAGCTAGTAAGGGGGGGCTGCAGCAAAGGGGAAGGGCTAAAGGCTGCAAGTGGCAAATGGGGCAGGTAGCAAGGGGATAAGTCCAGGTGTGGGGGGGAAGCATGCGCCCACATGTGCTTGCAAAAGTCAGTTTGGGCTGGCTGCTGCTTCAGGCCCAAAAGGTGGTGAAAGGGCGTGCCAAGCCAGGGGAGCAGCTGAGTCTCAGAGGCAGGAGCTTGAGGCGGATGGTAAGTGTCCACTAGGGGTGGTGGAGGGGGCAGCGATGGGGGGGGGGCAAAGGGGGACACACGGATGGACTAGGGGGCAGGCTCCATGCCATACCCCCCTGTGTCTCCACAAACACAGTCATGACCCCCACCACAAGAGCACAGTTCAAAAGCTACTCAGTCTTAAAGGCCCCCTCCATGATGGTCTGCAGAGTCTCTGTGCGCTCCCCCAATGGTAGATGGTCCTCTTCTCCTCCTCCTCAGGGCTCTAGCAGCTCCAAACAGCAAACGCAGCAGCAGCTCCAGGCAGCAGTCTGGTGGCCACACAGGAGGGGCCCCTCATAGGTGGTGGTGGTGATGATGTCCACAGCAGCAATGGCTGGGGCTGGGGTCCCGCACTCCCCCCCTCTGGGGAGAGGGCCAGCAGCCCCCCCCCCGCCCCCCAGGTGCTGTAGTCAGAGCAGTAGCAGCACCTGGGGGGGCAGCAGCCGGTCAGCAACCAGGTAGCAGAGAAGGGGGTGGGGTGTCTGGCCCAACCAGGGGAGCAGCTGGAGCAGCAACAGCAGCAGCAGCAGGGAGAGCCCAGGGCCTAGGAGCAGGAGCAGCAGCCCTCTCCCTCCTTCCTCCCTCCAGGCCAGACGGCTACAGGAGAGTGATCCTACTGGGATCCAGGAAGTGCTAAAGGATCCCCCCCAGCCTAAGAGGGGGATCCACAGAAACCAATTGAGTATGGGGGACAACTAAGAGGGACAGGAGTGAGGTCAAAGGGTCAAACGAAGGGAACTGGACGGGGACACGGAGCAGAGAACCCCGGACAGCGCCCACTGCTCCTCAAAGGCATCAAGGGAGTCAGTGGATACCGCCCAGAGGAACTCTGCCCGGATACGTGAACGGACGGAGGATCGGAAATAGGCCCCACAGTCGCAGGAGACTCCATCGGCCAACCTCCTCACCCTGGTTTTATAGATGGCCATTTTATCCAGGGCCAGGAGGAGATTGACCAGGAGGTCCTGTGACTTTCTGGGGTCATGGATAGGGAGTGCATAAATGAGAAGGTGAGGGGGAAAGTGCAACCAAAAACGTAACAGAATATTCGTGAGGAGCCAGAATAGGGGCTGCAGCCTGGCATACTCCAAGTATATGTGTGCCAGGGTTTCCCTCACGCCGCAAAAGGGGCAGGTGTCTGGGATAGGGGTAAACCGTGCCAAGTACACGCCCGTGCTTATGGCTCCATGAAGGAGCTGCCTTCTGATATCCTCCGCGGGCCTCGGGACCAGGGTGGAGTATAGGCTGGCCCACCTATCCTTCACGTCCTCACCCTCCAGAGGTGGCAGGAGGTCCCGCCATTTTGTATTGGGCGGGATACGAGGGTGAGGACGTGAAGGGTGTGAAGCACGAGCGTGTATAAATGTTTCCTTGGCGCAGTCTGGAAGCGGACCAGCTGCACATCATGCAGCCAGCTCACGGTGAAGGGGCGGGGGGGTTGGTTGGGTCCACGGAGCAGGGGCCCAATGATAAGGTCCAGAGGGCCTGGAGTTGACGGTGGGACCAGGCCTCATGCAGGACCCGGTCAAGGTAAACCCGAGTAGTGGGCAGCAAAGCGGCCCTCACCTCCTGAAGTACGCACTGGGGAGTACAAGGCCTGGAGAGGCCCATGCGCTGAGCATCAGGGGATCCAGCCAGTCTCCCCGGTCGTAGTCCAGGAGCTCTCCAACTCTTGTGACTTCTGCCAGGACCAACTTCTGACGCACCGGGGGGGACTCTGCCACCTGCACACGCAGCTCGGGGTTGTGTACCAGGGGCTCCGAGAGGAGATCTGCCCCCACTGTGGCCGCCACAGACCTGGCTGCTGAGAGCAGTTTCCAGGTCAGGAGGAGGTCATGGTAGAAGACTGGCAGCCTGGAGAGGTCTCACAGAAGACCTCTCGGATGGAGATAATGGAGCTGCCGGTCATATCGGAGCCCTCAGAAGTGGCGCAGGAAGGCGTGCACCAGTATGCTCCACACCGGACTACCTGCACCATAAAGGAGCCTCTGCAGGGCCTGGAAGACATGGACCTGAGCGTGTAGACACTTCAGGCTGTGCCCTTCCTCCACCGGGGTAGATGGAAAACCCCTTCAGAGAACCAGTGCAGTCCTGACCAGAGGAACTCCAGAATCGATGTCTGGAGGTTGGCCAGGAAACCTGGGGCCAGGACCAGGGTGTTGAGCTGGTACCAGAGTTAGAATCATAGAATCATAGAATATCAGGGTTGGAAGGGACCTCAGGAGGTCATCTAGTCCAACCCCCTGCTCAAAGCTGGACCAATCCCCAATTAAATCATCCCAGCCAGGGCTTTGTCAAGCCTGACCTTAAAAACTTCTAAGGAAGGAGATTCTACCACCTCCCTAAGTAACACATTCCAGTGTTTCACCACCCTCTTGGTGAAAAAGTTTTTCCTAATATCCAACCTAAACCTCCCCCACTGCAACTTGAGACCATTACTCCTTGTCCTGTCCTCTTCTACCACTGAGAATAGTCTAGAACCATCCTCTCTGGAACCACCTCTCAGGTAGTTGAAAGCAGCTATCAAATCCCCCCTCATTCTTCTCTTCTGCAGACTAAACAATTCCAGTTCCCTTAGCCTCTCCTCATAAGTCATGTGTTCCAGACCCCTAATCATTTTTGTTGCCCGTCGCTGGACTCTCTCCAATTTCTCCACATCTTTCTTGTAGTGTGGGGCCCAAAACTGGACACAGTACTCCAGATGAGGCCTCACCAATGTCGAATAGAGGGGAACGATCACCTCCCTTGATCTGCTCGCTATGCCCCTACTTATACATCCCAAAATGCCATTGGCCTTCTTGGCAACAAGGGCACACTGCTGACTCATATCCAGCTTCTCGTCCACTGTCACCCCTAGGTCCTTTTCCGCAGAACTGCTGCCTAGCCATTCGGTCCCTAGTCTGTAGCTGTGCATTGGGTTCTTCCGTCCTAAGTGCAGGACCCTGCACTTATCCTTATTGAACCTCATCAGATTTCTTTTGGCCCAATCCTCCAATTTGTCTAGGTCTCTCTGTATCCTATCTCTGCCCTCCAGCGTATCTACCACTCCTCCCAGTTTAGTATCATCCACAAATTTGCTGAGAGTGAAATCCACACCATCCTCCAGATCATTTATGAAGATATTGAACAAAACCGGCCCCAGGACCGACCCCTGGGGCACTCCACTTGACACCGGCTGCCAACTAGACATGGAGCCATTGATCACTACCTGTTAAGCCCGACAATCTAGCCAACTTTCTACCCACCTTATAGTGCATTCATCCAGCCCATACTTCTTTAACTTGCTGACAAGAATACTGTGGGAGACCGTGTCAAAAGCTTTGCTAAAGTCAAGAAACAATACATCCACTGCTTTCCCTTCATCCACAGAACCAGTAATCTCATCATAGAAGGCGATTAGATTAGTCAGGCATGACCTTCCCTTGGTGAATCCATGCTGACTGTTCCTGATCACTTTCCTCTCATGTAAGTGCTTCAGGATTGATTCTTTGAGGACCTGCTCCATGATTTTTCCAGGGACTGAGGTGACGCTGACTGGCCTGTAGTTCCCAGGATCCTCCTTCTTCCCTTTTTTAAAGATTGGCACTACATTAGCCTTTTTCCAGTCATCTGGGACTTCCCCCATTCGCCACGAGTTTTCAAAGATAATGGCCAATGGCTCTGCAATCACAGCCGCCAATTCCTTTAGCACTCTTGGATGCAACTCGTCCGGCCCCATGGACTTGTGCACGTCCAGCTTTTCTAAATAGTCCCTAACCACCTCTTTCTCCACAGAGGGCTGGCCATCTACTCCCCATGTTGTGATGCCCAACTGGACTGTGGGTTCCACCAGAGGGGAAGGTCTCTGGCCTGTTCCCCGATCCACTAGGTGGATCAGCAGATACTGCGGGGATTGTTCTTCTTCCTTTTCCCCATGCCGGCCAGTGATGAGGCTAACTGAGTGAACGGCAGATTTGAGCCACGGAAGTGGCCATACTGAGGGCTGCCATGAACCTCTGAGGCGAGCAAATCCACCAATAAGCGCAAGACCCACTAAGGCAGAGGAGGAACTTTGTCACAGTACTTACAATATGGTTTCATAAAACATCTGACAAAGAGTGGGGAGGAAAGTAGGGGAAAGGAGATGGTGGAGAAAAGAAAGGTGTTATATCAATACATTGGACAAGGTTTGTTCAAAATAAATATAAATTTGAGAAAAGTTTGTGTTGATTCACTTCTTGTGGATATTACAATAGAAGTAGATCTTAGGGAGTGATTTTAGAGGAGAGAGTTGTGGCATGGCAAAACAATTCAGGGAGGGAATTCCATGCAAAGGTGGCACTGTGACAAAAGGTGCAATGATGGATATGGGGGGAAATGGACAAACAAGACACTGGGTCTGGCATCATTAGTGGAGTAGGCAGAGGCATAATGCAATAAGAGACTACCGTCTTGTCCACATGGGAAAGTATTATCAGTTATACCAATATAGTTGTACTGGTATACTCATACCAGAATAACCCACCCCATGTGAACACTCTTATTCCAGTATAAGAGTGACTTTTTCCCATTTAGCTTAAACCCTTCCAAAGCAACATAGGATAAACCTTTAAAATACATTATTATACCACAATAAGAGCGTCTACATGTGGGGTTATACTGGTATAAGTATACTGGTTTACATTCACACCTTTGGCTATACAAAAATCTTTCCCATGTAGACAAGGCTGAAGGGGAGAAATTTCCAGAAGACCTATGTTATTTGGGCACCCAAGTCCCATTTTTAAGAGACTTACACAAGTAGCCTCCTAAGTCACTTCAGTAATTTTGAAAGTTTGATCCTAAATCAGATACATAGGCATGGATAAAGGCAGAGTAAGGAAGCAAGACTGGGGTAGTGGTGAATAGGGAGCCAGCTGAAGGAAAGGGAGAATCAGAGAAGATATGACTGACCGGCAAGGAAGCCAATTGTAACAGCTTGTCTGTTCTACTCGTTGCAGCTGACTGATGCTTAATGCGCTGCCCAAATTTTGTTTTGTTTTGCTTGCCTGTTGAGGTTTTTTTCTAGCTTGTCTTTAATAGTGTACACCTTTTGAGTGCATGCCTTAAGAAATATCTTGATACCGTTCCTCCGAAAGTGTCCTTCTATACGTGTTTTTTTTTGCTAAAGTTAAATATAAGATGTTTAGATGTGTAAAATAAGGTTTCCTCCTCTTTTCAATGTCATTGATTATAAGAAGATGGCTTTTGGTTCTTAAACTTACAGCTTTCACTGAATCATATCACTCCTCATTCAGTAACCAGTTATAAACTAAATCAGAGAAACCCATTTTTCCTACCAGCAAATGACTTAAACCCCAATCCTTCAACTACATCCACACAGATGGACCCTTGCATCTGTATGGAATTGAAGTGAATGTGGTTCAGTGCTGGGCTCTCTGCCCAGGCCAATGCAGTAGCAGGATTGAGGCCTTATTTAACTGCCCTGTCATCATCATCATTTACTATTTGCCAGTGTGTGTGCCATCTGCAGGTTTTATCAGCAATGATTTTATGTTTACTTCCAGATCATTGATGAAAATGTTTAAATAATGTCAGGCCTAGTACCAATCCCTTCAAAGCTCCACTAGAAATATCTGCACTGGGTAGTGATTCCCCAATTTCATTTACAGTTTCAGATATGGCAGTTAGCCAGTTCTTAATCCATTTTAATGTATGCTTTACTGAGGTTGTATAGTGCTGATATTTTATTCAGAATGTCATGTGGTACTAAGTCAAATGCCTTCAAAAAGCCTAAGTACATTAGATCGATGCTATTGCCTGCATCCTCCAAACTTGTAATCTTATCAAATATTGAAATCAGGTTTGACGAGACACATTTTCTGTAAAACCATGTTAATTGGCATTAATTGTATTCTCATCCTTTAGTTTATCAATTGAATCCTGAAACAACTTTTCAGGTTTTTTGCCTGGGATGTCAGGCTAATCGGTTTATAGTTATTCAGGTCATCCTACTTCCCCTTTTTGAAGACAGGCACATTAGCACTCTTCCAGTCTTCTGGAATTTCCCCATTGTTCCAAGACCTATTTTAACATCAGTGGGCCAGAGATCTCCTCAGCCAATTGTTTCGGGACTCTCAGGTGTAAAGCTGTCGAGGCCTGCCAATTTAAAAATGTTTATCCCTACAAGATTTTTTTAATATCCTCCTTATTCACTAATTAATTTAACTGGAAAATATGTCATCATCCTTATGTAATACAAGTACATCACCCTGCTTCTTTTCAAATGAAAAATAGAAGTATTTATTGTAAAAGCATGGCCCTCTACCACTTGAGCTAAAGGACCAGCTCTGTTAGCAAGGAAACTGAGTGGGAAATGTTTGTATTGACTGTGCACTCCATTTTGTATTGTGTGCTGAACATGGGTCTAAACTTGCCTAAGGGTGACCTATTGCAATGTATTTCTGGTAGCTGCCCAGCTCAGGAAACAGGCTTGACACTTGTTGAATGACTATTCTAGAGAAACCATCATGACTAGAGCCAGGCAAATAATGGATTTTTCCGTTCACTGGTAATTCCAAAAAAAGTTTCGTTTTGGGTCAAACTGAAAACAACATTTTTCAGAATTCCACTGAACTGAAAAGCTGAAAAAAATTCAGTTCAAACTAAATCCAACATATTTCAGTAATGCCCACGTCCTCCTTCAGCCATTTCGTGAATCCTTTCCGTTGCTTTTTGTCAAAATGCCTGAAAATCTGAACAAAATGTTTTGTATCAAAATTAAATGTTTTGTTTCAACATTTTTGATTTAGTTGAAACGGTTTGGCAACCTCAGCACAAATTCATGAATAGTTTCAGCTGACACAATATCACATTTGTTGACAAATTATGCATCCAAAAAATTTTACATGCTCTAATCAAGACAGCAATCTGGGACTATCAGCTTTGAATTACTCTCAACTAATTGCTCCATGAGGGTGAGCCACGGGTTTTCTGCACAGGTTTTGGGATTATCGTGACAGGGGGAGGGGCCTAGACCTTTCTAGCTAAGCACATGCCAAAGGAGGCAAAGATTGTACTTAAGAAAGGTTGCTGCTTTGAGTAGAGGGGGCCAGCTATTACCGCATGTAAGAAGGATTTGACTGAGAGAGATGGCAGGAGGAATTCTGCCTGTCATGAACTCCGACAACTCTCAGACTCTCAGAAGGAGTGAGCTCAGACTAGAGGAAAGTGCATCTCAGGACTTATTAGTTAAATTAGTTTAATTTACCTTTCAGCTTTATGAATCTCTGCTAGAGAAGGTCTCCACTAGGGTTGGGTAACTCATTTTGGACTACTTTCAAACACACTCATTATTGTAGGTTTGAAGCTTCAATATTGAGTTCACATTCCTCTTACAAGAGACTGCAGAAAGAGGAGCATACGGAGGTGGGGAAAAATTCAAATGAAAAAATAAATACAGTTTATATTCATCATAGAGAATCCATTTGTTTCAGCCTACATATTTTTGAGGGGAGGGGTTCTTCAACCCCTAGCACAGACCACAGGCTTCCTTTTAACCAAAAAAAAAAAAAAAAAGTAAAATTCAACAGTCCTTCAAAAGACCCTTCTGTTTAAATTATAGGGTAAAAAGTTCCATGAACTCAAACTAGCTCTGTGAATCCTATGAACCAAAAAATATAGTTTGTGAAGTTCATAGAACTTCAGATCCCACAGCCTTTGTCTTGGTGCAGTTAATACTTTATATGAAATCCATACCGACCAACAGACGCATCAAAAAACAATAGATTCTAAATTTGTACAAGTGTATACAAATTGTTTTGGGTGGCAGGGGATGGGGGGGAAGCAGCAGCAGAAGCATAATTTGTATACATTTGAATAAAGAGCCAGACACAGTTAGAAAGATGGATGGAAGGAAGGAAAGGAGAAGAGAAAGGGGGATGGAATGCAATCTCAGTATTTCAATGCATCCCTCTTTAAGAGCATTTAATTCTCCTGCATCTTTATAAGTCCAGAGGATCTTCAATTACGTTACTATTGACCTATAAATACATTACTGTTGTCTCTTCTGGAACACTAAATGTGCTGTAATAAACAGCTCCATCAGAGAAATCCAGCGGGGGATATGCTAGTTGTATTACAACTTTCAATTTTGCTAGATAACCCTGGGGGAAAAGGTAGCTAACTTCCTATAGTGTTTCCTCCCAACTGTTTCTCCTCACTCTAGGAATTGAATTCTCTTTGGACTATGCTGGTATTTAGGACCAGATCACAGCCATTGCTATGCATCAATCTTGTCACAGAGCAGTAGAAAACCCACTTGATCAGCTATCTAAGGATTACCCCAGTGAGAGGAGATGCTTGGGTGGTAAAAAAACTGCAGTAAGCCACATACACACATTTTACCCCCTGATGTAGGGATATGGGAGGAGAACTGTTCCATTTGAGGGCCCTCAAGAATTTGTACAACGTAAGAGGCACTCTAACTTGTTCCTAAGGACTGGATCCAGCAGACCCAGTGTTTTGTTGGGTTCATAAGAGCCAATCCTTAAGGGTTGGACCTCACCATCTAACCTGTACTTTCTATGCATTATGTACTGCTGTTATTCCTGATGAATATGTAGCTAAGAAACAATTTTTTAAATAAATTACAAAAGGAGAGAAAAGTAATAATGCACACACTCCAAAGTGAAATGGAGCTATCAATGTAGTTTCCACTTTGTCACTAATAAACAAATTCAAAAATAAAACAATGCAAAACTTTAGAGCCTACAAGTCCACTCAGTTGTACTTCAGCCAATCACTCAGACAAACAAGTTTGGTTACAATTTGCAGGAGATAATGCTGCCTGCTTCTTGTTTACAGTGTCACCTGAAAGTGAGAACAGGCATTCGCATGGCACTGTTGTAGCCAGCATCGCAAGGTATTTACATGCCAGATGCACTAAAGATTTATATGTCCCTTCATGCTTCAACTACCATTCCAGAGGACATGCTAGATACAGGGAGGGAACTAGGTGATACTGCAGTGAAATGCTTTCCACTCAGAGTTGCACTGAATACAATATCCCCTCACAGAGCTATTGTGCACTGTTCTGTCTCTGCTGTCATCTTGCAGATGAGATATAAAGCCAAAGTCCTCACTCACCACTTAGAGATATCAAAGATCTCTTGGCAATTTATTGACTACATGTGTTCAGAAAATATTCTGGCCTGACCAGCTTCAAAGTTATGTAATTACATCTTTCCCACCTAAAAATTTTCCTGTAGTTTCAGTTAGATATAGGATTGTTTGGTGCCACCTCCTGTAGATTGCTATGTAGTAGCAGTAGATCACTGTAAAATAGCTGAAACCCCTCAGGGAGCTGTCCGTTAGCGGTGAATGACAGGATTCCTTTGTACACTCTGTAAAGCACCTTTGGATCTTTGGGATGAGAAGGTACTACATAAATTAAGATGTTACTAGTAGCTGAGAGCCCATGATGCAGGCCAAGTAATCCACCATTGATTGTATGGAGACTGTAGAGATGAAGTTGTTGCATGCAAACTAACTGTAGAGTAAGGGTGGTGATTGAATCATAGAATCATAGAATCTCAGGGTTGGAAGGGACCTCAGGAGGTCATCTAGTCCAACCCCCCGCTCAAAGCAGGACCAGTCCCCAATTTTTGCCCCAGATCCCTAAATGGCCCCCTCAAGGATTGAACTCACAACTCTGGGTTTAGCAGGCCAAAGCTCAAACCACTGAGCTATTGGTTGAGTTGCATCTGATATCACAATGGTCTAGGACTCTTCGCATGGGCCTTACACCCATGTTATGTACAGCTACAGTAATTCATAAAGTCAAAATAGCTGAGAACTTAAACATTGGATGGCAACAGACAGAAAAGCCATGTGATGCCTGACCTGTGTGATATTCTAAACAAAAACCCTCAACTTGCAGCTGTTTCCACTGCTTCACATTAACTCAACCACCATTCTGGGCTTCAGAATGACACACAGAGTTACAATCCTGCAATCTTACATAGAGTAGTAAAATGAAATCTATTGCACAGGTGTGGCAGTTGGGACAATTATCTAGATTGTTATTTATAAGTGTTAACATTTCACATTTCATTTCATGACATTTCTTGCCTGCGTGCAGCTCCTATTCTCTATAGATAAACCTCTGCCCCCTACATATTATATTGCTGACTTCAGGAATGCATAATCTGTTTGCATCTATATTTCCTACAGGTACAGTTTCTTGCTTTCATCTTTGCAATTGCATGTATTTGATGATAGTGCAGATTAGAGCCACCCTGGGAAGGAAACACATTTAATGGTTCTGGCAATCAGTCACCTGAAGTGTTTCTTACTCTCTTGTATACAATCCATTCTTTCCTATATGCCACATAAGTAGGGTGACCAGACAGCAAATGTGAAAAATCAGTACGGAGGTGGAGGGTAATAGGATCCTATATAAGAAAAAGACCCAAAAATCAGGACTGTCCCTATCAAATCGGGACATCTGGTCACCCTACACATAAGAGGATACTCAAGGGGTTGACTTATCATACATCTACACTGCAAACTCAAAAACACACAAACCAACATGGCAGTGAGTCTCACAGCTGGGGTCAACTAACTTGGGCTCGTGGGGCTTGCTCTAGCAGACTAAAATTAACAGTGCAGGCATGCCTCCTCAGGCTGAAGCATAGGTGCTGGAACTAGGAGTGCTGGGGGTGTGGCAGCATCCCAGGGCTTGAAGTGGTTTCCATCATATACAGGGTTTACAGTTTGGTTCAATGGCTCTGAGCACCCCCACTACACAGATTGTTCCAGCAACCCTGGGCTGAAGCCCGGGCTCTGAGAAGAAGTGTGTGTGTGGGGGGGGTGTCTCTAAGCCCAGTCTCCAACCCAAGCAGAAATGTCTGCAGTGCTAGTTTTACCCCCAGGGCACTAGGCCTGTGAGCCCAAGTCAGTTGACCCAGGCTCCGTGACTTGCTGCCAAGGGTTTTTTTTTTTTTTTTTTTTCTGTGCGTGGCATAGATATACCATCAAGAATCTGAGCATCATATTTAATCTAGATTCCCTGAAAACAAAATTCTGGCAAGGTCAGCTTGGCTTTTCATGCTTCTGAGGCAGATTAACTTTTACTGGAATTCAGTTTCTGTGTTGGAGTCTTTGGGATTTGATCTTAAAAACTATTAAAAAATTAAGAATTTCTTTCTGCTCTGCAGGTATACTAAAGGTAAAGGCACTTTTATTTATATGAAAAGACTTTGCTCTAATGTCCTAAATTTTCCTCTCTCCTCATTGCTGTGTTGCACAGTTTGGCTGCCACTCTTCACCTCAAAGGTGGCTGCATTTCACTGATAGGTGAAGTGATTCCTCTGTATGTATCATTTGTAAAGGCTGTTTGGGGATGAAAGGCACTCTGTAGTGACACGGTACACTTATAGCATGCCCATGACAGAAACCCATGTGTTGTCCTCTAGTGAGTGAGTGGATAAATGGGTGACTTTCTGATGGAAGTTGAATGAAATGTTCCACAATTTCCTCAGTTAAATTTCTGCATCTGCTTTGTATGATGCAAGTAGGTGTTTCCTCTTCATATACTTCAATATTTCATTCATAAACACATAAGAGCCTGAACACTGGATACATGTTGTTGCATTTGACAGGCTAATTGACCCATTTTTATTAATTGGCTGTGAGTTGTGCATAAAAGATCACCTCTCACATAAGCAGCTTTTAATGAATCCAGACATTAATCTTCCTAAGTAGCTACTCAGTTCTAGCTTCCTCCAAGGCATTAGTTCACACAGCCTCCACTCTAGAGTCATCATCCAGCAACTAAGTCCCCTAAGACCAACTCATTTGCTGAACTGTGGCAGGATCCTACCTCACAAGATAATCCATGAAAAATGGGGATGCCAGTATTTGGCCCAGTTGTTCCTTTACCTCACACAAGACAGCTAAATTAAATTCACCTCAGATTGCCCTTGAAAGATTTTAGGCTCATGGGAACATAAGGTAACAAGAGGCAGTCAGGGCCTTTTAATTCTAACTTTCCATTACTACACTGATACCACCCGTTAATGTAAAACACATTTACAATCCCTTAGTGTTTTGGTGCAGTAAGACCATTTTACTTTTACTAATTTGCATTGACCTCTGTCAACATCCAGCATAAAAATGCAATGCCTGCTCAGTCATAACACTGCATTACATATGGATGCATACACAGAAAACATTAGAGGCAGAATGATCTTGGGGCTATTTCTAGCTCAGACACAGATTTGCTATGTAACCTTTGGTCAGTAGCTTCATCACTTTGGGGTTCAGTTTTCCCCATCTGTATAATGGGGATAGGACCTCTTACTTTACTGGGGAGACATTTTATTCCTTAATGGGCCAAAGTGTGTAGCTCACAATGCGGCCCATTTTTAGGTTCGTGGAGATGCACTGACCAAGAGACACTGTGCCCCCTCCAATTCCATGGAAGGCATGAGGAATGAACACACCCTTTGGATGATGAAGCTTGCTCCACCCTGTTTCTGGCCTACATAGAGAAGCAGGGCCATGACTCTGCCTTCTTCCCTGTCCTCATCACTGTACACCTGTAGAGAATCAAAGAGGGAGTAGTTCCTCTGCTCCTTCAAGTGCAAGGGCTGCTATTGTGCCTAACCCTTGCTAAGAAGGGTAGGCAGGTGGCAGAAAATACACCTAGCTCCCTCCTTCTCAGTAATCTAGGGATCTTAGTGCTTTGAGATCCTCCGAAGGAAGAGGCCACAAAGAATTACTAAAACAGGAACAGCCGTGTTAGTCTGTATTCGCAAATAGAAAAGGAGTACTTGTGGCACCTTAGAGACTAACCAATTTATTTGAGCATAAGCTTTCGTGAGCTACAGCTCACTTCATCGGATGCGGAATCCAATGAAGTGAGCTGTAGCTCACGAAAGCTTATGCTCAAATAAATTGGTTAGCCCTGGTCTACACTAGGACTTTAGGTCGAATTTAGCAGCGTTAAATCAATGTAAACCTGCACCCGTCCACACGATGAAGCCCTTTATTTCGACTTAAAGGGCTCTGAAAATCGATTTCCTTACTGCACCCCTGCCAAGAGGATTAGCGCTTAAATTGGCCTTGCCGGGTCGAATTTGGGGTACTGTGGACACAATTCGACGGTATTGGCCTCCGGGAGCTATCCCAGAGTGCTCCATTGTGACCGCTCTGGACAGCACTCTCAACTCAGATGCACTGGCCAGGTAGACAGGAAAAGAACCACGAACTTTTGAATCTCATTTCCTATTTGGCCAGCGTGGCAAGCTGCAGGTGACCATGCAGAGCTCATCAGCAGAGGTGACCATGCAGAGCTCATCAGCAGAGGTGATCATGATGGAGTCCCAGAATCACAAAAGAGCTCCAGCATGGACTGAACGGGAGGTATGGGATCTGATCGCTGTATGGGGAGAGGAATCCGTGCTATCAGAACTTCGTTCCAGTTTTTGAAATGCCAAAACCTTTGTCAAAATCTCCCAGGGCATGAAGGACAGAGGCCATAACAGGGACCCGAAGCAGTGCCGCGTGAAACTTAAGGAGCTGAGGCAAGCCTACCAGAAAACCAGAGAGGCGAATGGCTGCTCCGGGTCAGAGCCCCAAACTTGCCGCTTCTATGATGAGCTGCATGCCATTTTAGTGGGTTCAGCCACCACTACCCCAGCCGTGTTGTTTGACTCCTTCAATGGAGATGGAGGCAACACGGAAGCAGGTTTTGGGGACGAAGACGATGATGATGAGGAGGAGGTTGTAGATAGCTCACAGCAAGCAAGAGGAGAAACCGGTTTTCCCGACAGCCAGGAACTGTTTCTCACCCTGGACCTGGAGCCAGTAGCCCCCGAACCCACCCAAGGCTGCCTCCTGGACCCGGCAGGTGGAGAAGGGACCTCCGGTGAGTGTACCTTTTAAAATACTATACATGGTTTAAAAGCAAGCAAGTGAAAGGATTAATTTGCCCTGGCATTCGCGGCTCTCCTGGATGTACTCCCAAAGCCTTTGCAAAAGGTTTCTAGGGAGGGCAGCCTTATTGCGTCCTCCATGGTCGGACACTTTACCACTCCAGGCCAGTAACATGTACTCGGGAATCATTGTACAACAAAGCATTGCAGTGTATGTTTGCTGGCGTTCAAACAACATCCATTCTTTATCTCTCTGTGTTATCCTCAGGAGAGTGAGATATCATTCATGGTCACCTGGTTGAAATAGGGTGCTTTTCTTCAGGGGACACTCAGAGGTGCCCGTTCCTGCTGGGCTGTTTGCCTGTGGCTGAACAGAAATGTTCCCCGCTGTTAGCCACGGGGAGGGGGGAGGGTTGAGGGGGTAGCCACGCGGTGGGGGGAGGCAAAATGCGACCTTGTAAAGAAAGCACATGTGCTATATATGTAATATTAACAGCAAGGTTTACCCTGAAAGAGTGTAGCCACTGTTTTATAAAATGTGTCTTTTTAAATACCGCTGTCCCTTTTTTTTTCTCCACCAGCTGCATGTGTTTCAAGGATCACAGGATCTTCTCCTTCCCAGAGGCTAGTGAAGGTTAGAAAGAAAAAAAATGCACTCGTGATGAAATGTTCTCTGAGCTCATGCTGTACTCCCACACTGACAGAGCACAGCCAAATGAGTGGAGGCAAATAATGTCAGAGTGCAGAAAAGCACAGAATGACCGGGAGGAGAAGTGGCGGGCTGAAGAGAGTAAGTGACTGGCTGAAGACAGGGCTGAAGCTCAAATGTGGCGGCAGCATGATGAGAGGAGGCAGGATTCAATGCTGAGGCTGCTGGAGGATCAAACCAGTATGCTCCAGTGTATGGTTGAGCTGCAGCAAAGGCAGCTGGAGTACAGACTGCCACTACAGCCCCTGTGTAACCAACCGCCCTCCTCCCCAAGTTCCATAGCCTCCACACCCAGACACCTAAGAATGCGGTGGGGGGGCCTCCGGCCAACCAGCCACTCCACCACAGAGGATTGCCCAAAAAACAGAAGGCTGGCATTCAATAAATTTTAAAGTTGTAAACTTTTAAAGTGCTGTGTGGCATTTTCCTTCCCTCCTCCACCACCCCTCGTGGGCTACCTTGGTAGTCATCCCCCTATTTGTGTGATGAATGAATAAAGAATGCATGAATGTGAAGCAACAATGACTTTATTGCCTCTGCAAGCGGTGATCGAAGGGAGGAGGGGAGGGTGGTTAGCTTACAGGTAAGTAGAGTGAACCAAGGGGCGGGGGGTTTCATCAAGGAGAAACAAACAGAACTTTCACACCGTAGCCTGGCCAGTCATGAAACTGGTTTTCAAAGCTTCTCTGATCGTACCGCGCCCTCCTGTGCTCTTCTAACCGCCCTGGTATCTGGCTGCACGTAACCAGCAGCCAGGCGATTTGCCTCAACCTCCCACCCCGCCATAAACGTCTCCCCCTTACTCTCACAGATATTGTGGAGCGCACAGCAAGCAGTAATAACAGTGGGAATATTGGTTTCACTGAGGTCTAAGCGAGTCAGTAAACTGCGCCAGCGCGCCTTTAAACGTCCAAATGCACATTCTACCTCCATTCTGCACTTGCTCAGCCTGTAGTTGAACAGCTCCTGACTACTGTCCAGGCTGCCTGTGTACGGCTTCATGAGCCATGGCATTAAGGGGTAGGCTGGGTCCCCAAGGATAACTATAGGCATTTCAACATCCCCAACGGTTATTTTCTGGTCTGGGAATAAAGTCCCTTCCTGCAGCTTTTGAAACAGACCAGAGTTCCTGAAGATGCCAGCGTCATGTACCTTTCCCAGTCATCCCACGTTGATGTTGGTGAAACGTCCCTTGTGATCCACCAGAGCTTGCAGCACTATTGAAAAGTACCCCTTGCGGTTTATGTACTCGCCGGCTTGGTGCTCCGGTGCCAAGATAGGGATATGGGTTCCATCTATGGCCCCACCACAGGTAGGAAATCCCATTGCAGCAAAGCCATCCACTATGACCTGCACATTTCCCAGGGTCACTATCCTTGATATCAGCAGATCTTTGATTGCGTGGGCTACTTGCATCACAGCAGCCCCCACAGTAGATTTGCCCACTCCAAATTGATTCCCAACTGACCGGTAGCTGACTGGCGTTGCAAGCTTCCACAGGGCTATTGCCACTCACTTCTCAACTGTGAGGGCTGCTCTCATCTTGGTATTCATGCGCTTCAGGGCAGGGGAAAGCAAGTCACAAAGTTCCATGAAAGTGCCCTTACACTTGCGAAAGTTTCGCAGCCACTGGGAATCGTCCCAGACCTGCAACACTATGCGGTCCCACCAGTCTGTGCTTGTTTCCCGAGCCCAGAATCGGCGTTCCACAGCATGAACCTGCCCCATTAGCACCATGATGCATGCATTGGCAGGGCCCATGCTTTCAGAGAAATCTGTGTCCATGTCCTGATCACTCACGTGACCGTGCTGACGTCGCCTCCTCGCCCGATATCGCTCTGCCAGGTTCTGGTGCTGCATATACTGCTAGATAATGCGTGTGGTGTTTAATGTGCTCCTAATTGCCAAAGTAAGCTGAGCGGCCTCCATGCTTGCCTTGGTATGGCATCCGCACAGAAAAAAGGTGCGGAACGATTGTGTGCTGTTGCTCTGACGGAGGGAGGGGCGACTGACGACATGGCTTACAGGATTGGCTTACAGGGAATTAAAATCAACAAAGGGGGTGGCTTTACATCAATGAGTATTTCAGGCAGGACTTCACGGAGGGTTCCAATAAGAAATGGTGCACCTAAGTAATTGTTCTTATTGGAACAAGCAGGTTGGTCTGGCCTCTGATTGATACATGGCTAGATTTACCTCACTGCACCTTCTCTGTGAGTGACTGCAGTGTGACCTAGAGGAATGAGTACCCTAGACGGGTGGGGGGGGGAAGCAAATGAGTACAAAACAAATCTGGTCTATTTCTTGTTTTGATCCACTCCATCTATCTTTTACATCTTTGGCTGGCAGCAGACGGTGCAGAAGGACTGCAAGCCATCCACATCTCATGGCTGCTCGGCAGAAGACGGTGCAGTAGGACTGCTAGCCATCCTCATCTCTTGCCTGCCTGGTAGAAGATGGTACAGTAGGACTGCTAGCAATCCGTATCGCCTGCCTGCTCACCATAAGATGGTTCAATAGGACTGACTGCAGGACTAAAGAGAATGACCTGGTCAACTCACTCCAAATTTAGTCTCTGCGCCCATGTCTGCCCAGGCGCTCCTGGCCGACGTGGCCAGGAGCACCTCGGGCATGACGATGACGGCTACCAGTCGTACTGTACCGTCTGCTGCCACAAGGCAATGGGTTGATTCTGCTGTGTAGCAATGCAGTACCACGTCTGCCAGCATCCAGGAGACATACGGTGACGGTTACCTGAGTGGGCTCCATGCTTGCCGTGGTAAGGCGTCTGCACAGATAACTCAGGAAAAAAGGCGCGAAACAATTGTCTGCCCTTGCTTTCACGGAGGGAGGGAGGGAACGGGGGCTAGACGATATGTACCCAGAACCACTCGCGACAATGTTTTAGCCCCATCAGGCATTGGGATCTCAACCCAGAATTCCAATGGGCAGCGGAGACTGTGGGAACTGTGGGATAGCTACCCACAGTGCAACACTCCGGAAGTCAACTCTAGCCTCAGTACTGTGGAAGCACTCCGCCAAGTTAATGCACTTAGAGCATTTTCTGTGGGGACACACACAATCGACTATATAAAACCGATTTCTAAAAAACCGACTTCTATAAATTAGACCTAATTTCGTAGTGTAGACATACCCTTAGTCTCTAAGGTGCCACAAGTCCTCCTTTTCTTTTCATCAAAACGTAAAGAAATCCATAATGCTGAAGAACAGTACCTTAGAAATGGAATTTCTTTATTCTTATCCTTTGAATGGGCATAGCGTAGGCTGTAAAAGTGCAAACTTCCCACATACAGACCTCTACCAGCCTGGGTCTTTCTTCCGAGATTACAAAAATAATTATGTAAGTTATAAAAGTAATTTTTGTCATTTGTGTTTTTCATGACTAGGAATTAGACCAAAACCACTAATTCATTTAATATAGGTAGGTCACCTACAACCTTCAGTGTCTGTTGATCTGAGCTCTTGTGTATCCAGTATAAATAGTGAAATCAAGCAGCCATAACCCTTTCAAAATGAATACTTTTCTATATAGATACACACTCACACCCTTAAAATAGTTTGTATTGCAGGACTCCTGTGTGACATTCCAGAGTACAATCCAGACAAATGAGTAGCTGTGTCGCCCCTGCCCTGTAACAACGCCTTGCTGCTGTAGCCTCTAACCTGGACTGCTCACAAACACTCTCCAGCATGTACTTCACTCCCAACTATGTCTGCAACCTTGGCTCCCACTAGTCTTAAAGATTATGACAGGGAGACCCCAACACACTCCTAATCCCAGATTTCCCCCCAGAAATGTATGTCCTGTACTGCCCAGCAGAGATAGACTGAGTCCATTATTCTTTTAATGGAATAATCTTACTCCTGAGGGCATTCTGCACCAAAAAAAAAAAATTCTGTGCATAATATTTTAAAACTCTTCAAAATTCTGCACATTTTATTTGTCAATGTGGAGACTCCAGCATGGCAGTGGGAAGCACAGGCCACTGGCTGCACAGAGGTGGAAGATCACTGTGCAGCTCCCACCCAAGACATGGACTTAGCGGTGAAGCTGCACCCAACCCTGACACAGCGCAAGGATTGGACCTGCCCCAGAAACACCCCAGGGCCCTGCCCCTCCATGCCAGGTGCACCAGGCATGGGCAGGCAGGCTCAACCAGATAGGATCCAAGTATGGAGGGGCTTAGTTGGGGGGGGGGAATCCAGGTGTGGGGTGAGAGGGTTCTGTGTGGGGCAATCTGGATATGGGCGGATGAGTGAGGGATCCGGATGTGGGGGGGATCTGGATGCACAGGGACTTGTGGGGTTCTGGGTGCAACGGTAATGGGACTCTGCAGGGGGGTCCAGGTGAAGGTAGTTGGGGAGGGGGGGTGGGGTTACAGTTGGGGGGGTCTGGGTGCAGGGTATTCAGTGTGGGGGTCTAGATGCTGGAGGAGAGAGGCTCAGGGGGGTGGGGATTCAGGTGTGGTTGGCTGTTGATTGGTAGGGTGGGGATCCGAGTGCGGGTGACTCATCAGGGTAGTGCAGGTGCAGTGGGAGTGGTGCTCGTTGTGGGGGATTTTGGGTGCGGGAGGGGGGTGAAACTCAATGGAAGAGTCTGGTTATGAGGGCATCTAGATGCATGGGGGTTGGGCAGATGGGGGAGCAGCTCCCTGTACAGTGATCCCTTCCTCTGCAGCTGAGGAGTGATGGGTGCAGGAAGCATGGTGGGGGAGGGGGAGTTTGCAGAGCTTCCTAGAGCTGATGGAGAAATCTGGGGGTGAGTCTGACATGGCCCTGGATGCCATGCAGGGGAAGGTAGAGGTCAGGTGAGACTAACAGCTGAGCCTGCTGCAGGGTAGGAGGCACCAGCTGGGTCTTCCCCAGTCCCACCCCATGCCCCACAGTGATTTACCTCTCTGCTAGCTGACCTGGGCACCCAAAACATACTTCTGGGGAGGGTCGCATAATCATGCTTGTGGCTTTCTTTTTGTTTCCCTGTCAGAAAGTCATTTTTCTGCAGGGAAGTAAATAAATCTGCAGGGGACATAAATCCTGCACGTGTGCAGTGGTGCAAAATTCCCCCAGGAGTAATAATATGCATACAGCTTGTTACCCCAAATAGAATTACCCAGGCACTTCAGCTTGAACACAGTTGATTAGATAAAACAAGTTTATTAACTGTAAAGAGAGAGATTTTAAGTGAGAACGAGTAATGAAGCATGAGAATCAGAAATAGTTACAAGAAAAATAAAGATAAAATGCGTACTGGTGTGTGGTAGGGCCTGCTCTGTCTTGCCTGTGCTCAAGTCCACAAACAGCTCAGAGACCTTTTTGCTGGTAAAACACTCCATGCAGTTTATTGACCACAGTGGTTTCCACCACCCTATTTGCTATATAGACTCACACCTAGACTCCTAGGGAGCTCCCAGCTCCTGAGGCAAGCAGAGAAGAGCAATCTCCCAGGTCCTTCCTGTGCCTTTTGTATCGTCTGCCTACTGGCCTAATTAGCCTCTTAGTTCTTCTCAGCCCACCAGGTAGGCACAGCTCTTCTTAATGAGGTCTGCTCTGGAGTAATGAATTAGAACAGCAGTGACCAGAGTGCTGGCTTAGCAACTTAACAACTGTAATTTAACAAACTATAATATAGTCAAAGCAAAGTTTCTCACCACAAACTCCAAACTCTCAGGTCAGAACCCCTCCCACAGAGTCCAACAGCTGCTTCCTTGTGTTTTCAGGGGCAGAGAATGTGATGGGCAGAGAGAGCTGTCTTGGAGTGTCTGGTCCTTCTTTTTATAATCCTGTCCCTGCTTTAAGCAGTATTTCCAGCTGGGAGCAAGGCGACAAGCAGTCTGTGAGGAAGGAAACTCCAGACTGTTTCTTTGTTAAGAAGTAGACTTTTGTCTTGCTTTGGGACGGGCACTTTCTGCTATTGTGTACACTGTACTTGTCTTTAAGTATGGCCAAATCATTGCTCTGTCTAGTGTGAACAATGCTGCCTCTGTTAAGTGTTGCATTTTGGCTTTACAGATACAACCTGTGGAGAAAGAAGTGGTTCAAGACTATTTAGAGAAGCTGGACAAGAACAAGTCCATGGGGCCGGATGCACTGAATCAGAGGGTGCTAAAGGTGTTGGCGGATGTGATTGCAGAGCCATTGGCCATTATCTTTGAAAACTCATGTCCTGGATGACTGGAAAAAGACTAATGTAGTGCCCATCTTTAAAAAAGGGAAGGAGGAGGATACGGGGAACTACAGGCCAGTCATCCTCACCTCAGTCCCTGGAAAAATCATGGAGCAGGTCCTCAAGGCTAGTGTAGCCACTCAATGTTTTTCGGCATTTTCTGCAGAAGCATATTCTACAGTATAAGTGTTTTCTACAGAAGTATTATGTGGTATTCACACTGGTATATGTGGTATATGCTCATCAGTCAACTCTGTATTTTTCCAGTCTGTTGTTCTACAATTTCTCTGCAGTCTGGTGATAGCGATTATCATGGGAATTGTCTCTTTTAACCAAGTAAGAATAGGGAGTTGCTCGCTGTGCAGTAAGTTTCCAAGAACTCCACAGGAAGCTGGTAATGGTTGTCCCCATTCTGAAGTGACCCAACGGAGATCAGGAGAGTAGCCTGCTTTCATCATGCAGAGAAAAAGGTGGCTGGCTTCTCAGGGTGATGCAAGAGATATAAATAATATATAGAAACCCAGTTTATGAAAGCCAGTCCTTTTTGTCAGATTCTTTCTAGCCTGAGGAGGTGTGGTGACTGTTGAATTCCCCATCATAGATGGATAGATTTTGAAGGGCTGGTACCGTCAGAGTGTGGTAGAGTGCCAGGCTTTATCAGGAGGTTTGTAAAGATTCACAACTTTAAACTGACTGACTCTTACAGTGTCACAGTGAGGCAAAGTAGTGGTAGGTCCTACACATCATCAATATCAGAGTTCACATAAATGGCTCTGCCATATTTTCTATGAAGATTGTAGCTAACAATGTCATAATTTCTTGTTAGTCTGCTGGCAAGGAAGGCCGGTACACGCACTTCTTGGAGAAAGATAATGTCCACCCCATGACAGTCTGTGAGATTCTTCATTACTGAGTGCTTTGCAGCTGATAGCCCCTTGACACTGAGTTGAAGAATGGAGAGCACAGAACCAATGAGTACCACCACAACCGGGATTTGGATTGTCCAAGATTCAGTCTGCTAGTTGCTGCTTTAGTTTCCTCCAAAGGGTACTCAAAGGATGCATGATAAGAATGTAGCAGCTTTTCCACAAGATAGCCAAGAGTTAGCAGAGTTCAAAAATGACTAGCCCAAACGTGAGGGGCAGCATAGGCGAATGCATGAAGGTGCCTGTTTCAAAAGGAGGCTAAAGGAGTATGAGGCGCAAGTGGTGTTCTCGTCCATCCTCCCCGTGGAAGGAAAAGGCCGGGGTAGGGATTGTCGAATCGTGGAAGTCAATGAATGGCTACGCAGGTGGCGTTGGAGAGAAGGCTTTGGATTCTTCGACCATGGAATGGTATTCCAAGAAGGAGGAGTGCTAGGCAGAGACGGGCTCCACTTAACGAAGAGAGGGAAGAGCATCTTCGCGAGCAGGCTGACTAACCTAGTGAGGAGGGCTTTAAACTAGGTTCACCGGGGGAAGGAGACCAAAGCCCTGAGGTAAGTGGGGAAGCGGGATACCGGGAGGAAGCACGAGCAGGAGCGTGTGAGAGGGGAGGGCTCCTGCCTCATACTGAGAACGAGGGGCGATCAGCGGGTTATCTCAAGTGCCTATATACAAATGCACAAAGCCTGGGAAACAAGCAGGGAGAACTGGAGGTCCTGGCAAAGTCAGGGAATTATGATGTGATTGGAATAACGGAGACTTGGTGGGATAACTCGCATGACTGGAGTACTGTCATGGATGAGTATAAACTGTTCAGGAAGGACAGGGAGGCCAGAAAAGGTGGGGGAGTTGCACTGTATGTAAGGGAGCAGTATGATTGCTCAGAGCTCAAGTATGAAACCGCAGAAAAACCTGAGAGTCTCTGGATTAAGTTTAGAAGCCTGAGCAACAAGGGTGATGTCATGGTGGGAGTCTGCTATAGACCACTGGACCAGGGGGATGAGGTGGATGAGCTTTTCTTCCGGCAGGTCGCAGAAGCTACTAGATTGCACGCCCTGGTTCTCATGGGCGACTTCAATCATCCTGATATCTGCTGGGAGAGCAATACAGCAGTGCACAGACAATCCAGGAAGTTTTTGGAAACTGTAGGGGACAATTTCCTGGTGCAAGTGCTGGAGGAACCAACTAGAGGTGGAGCTCTTCTTGACCTGCTGCTCAAACCGGGAAGAATTAGTAGGGGAAGCAAAAGTAGATGGGAACCTGGGAGGCAGTGACCATGAGATGGTCGAGTTCAGGATCCTGACACAAGGAAGAAAGGAAAGCAGCAGAATACGGACCCTGGACTTCAGAAAAGCAGACTTTGACTCCCTCAGGGAACTGATGGGCAAGATCCACTGGGAGAATAACATGAGGGGGAAAGGAGTCCAGGAGAGCTGGCTGAATTTTAAAGAATCCTTATTGAGGTTACAGGGACAAACCATCCCGATGTGTAGAAAGAATAGTAAATATGGCAGGCGACCAGCTTGGCTTAACAGTGAAATCCTTGCTGATCTTAAACACAAAAAAGAGGCTTACAAGAAGTGGAAGATTGGACAAATGACCAGGGATGAGTATATAAATATTGCTCGGGCATGTAGGAATGGAATCAGGAAGGCTAAATCACACCTGGAGTTGCAGCTAGCGAGGGATGTTAAGAGTAACAAGAAGGGTTTCTTCAGGTATGTTGGCAATAAGAAGAAAGCCAAGGAAAGTGTGGGCCCCTTACTAAATGAGGGAGGCAACCTAGTGACAGAGGATGTGGAAAAAGCTAACATACTCAATGCTTTTTTTGCCTCTGTCTTCACGAACAAGGTCAGCTCCCAGACTACTGCACTGGGCAGCACAGCATGGGGAGGAGGTGGCCAGCCCTCTGTGAAGGAAGAAGTGGTTCGGGACTATTTAGAAAAACTAGACGTGCACAAGTCCATGGGGCCGGATGCGTTGCATCCGAGAGTGCTAAAGGAATTGGCGGATGTGATTGCAGAGCCATTGGCCATTATCTTTGAAAACTCATGGAGATCGGGGGAAGTCCCGGAAGATTGGAAAAAGGCTAATGTAGTGCCCGTCTTTAAAAAAGAGAAGAAGGATGATCCTGGGAACTACAGGCCGGTCAGCCTCACCTCAGTCCCCGGAAAAATCATGAAGCATGTCCTCAAGGAATCAATTCTGAACCACTTAGACGAGAGGAAAGTGATCAGGAACAGTCAGCATGGATTCACCAAGGGAAAGTCATGCCTGACTAATCTAATTGCCTTCTATGATGAGATAACTGGTTCTGTGGATGAAGGAAAAGCAGTGGACGTGTTATTCCTCGACTTTAGCAAAGCTTTTGACACGGTCTCCCACAGTATTCTTGTCAGCAAGTTAAAGAAGTATGGGCTGGATGGATGCACTACAAGGTGGGTAGAAAGTTGGCTAGATTTTCGGGCTCAACGGTTAGTGATCAATGGCTCCATGTCTAGTTGGCAGCCGGTATCTAGCGGAGTGCCCCAAGGGTCAGTCCTCGGGCCGGTTTTGTTCAATATCTTCATTAATGATCTGGAGGATAGTGTGGATTGCACCCTCAGCAAGTTTGCGGATGACACTAAACTGGGAGGAGTGATAGATACGCTGGAGGGTAGGGATAGGATACAGAGGGACCTAGACAAATTGGAGGATTGGGCCAAAAGAAATCTGATGAGGTTCAACAAGGACAAGTGCAGTTGAAGTCCTGCACTTAGGATGGAAGAATCCAATGCACCGCTACATACTAGGGACCGAATGGCTAGGCAGCAGTTCTGCAGAGAAGGACCTAGGGGTGACAGTGGACGAGAAGCTGGATATGAGTCAACAGTGTGCCCTTGTTGCCAAGAAGGCCAATGGCATTTTGGGGTGTATAAGTAGGGGCATAGCCAGCAGATCGAGGGACGTGATCGTTCCCCTCTATTCGACATTGGTGAGGCCTCATCTGGAGTACTGTGTCCAGTTTTGGGCCCCACACTACAAGAAGGATATGGAGAAATTGGAGAGAGTCCAGCGAAGCGCAACAAAAATGATAAGGGGACTGGAACACATGAGTTATGAGGAGAGGCTGAGGGAACTGGGATTGTTTAGTCTACGAAAGAGAAGAATGAGGGGGGATTTGATAGCTGCTTTCAACTACCTGAAAGGGGGTTCCAAAGAGGATGGCTCTAGACTGTTCTCAGTGGTAGCAGATGACAGAACAAGGAGTAAGGGTCTCAAGTTGCAGTGGGGGAGATTTACGTTGGATATTAGGAAAAACTTTTTCACTAGGAGGGTGGTGAAACACTGGAATGTGTTACCTAGGGAGGTGGTGGAATCCCCTTCCTTAGAAGTTCTTAAGCTCAGGCTTGACAAAGCCCTGGCTGGGATGATTTAGTTGGGATTGGTCCTGCTCTGGGCAGGGGGTTGGACTAGATGGCCTCCAGAGGTCCCTTCCAACTCTGTTATTCTATGAAAAGCTTGTTTGAAGGCTGGTGGATCAGAGGTGGGAGTCAACATCTTGACAGTGAATAAGAGATAAGGCCATGATTGGCCTTAAAAGTGAAGACAAGTAGCTTATATTTGATATGATAGAGAAGGGGGAGCCTAAGAGACCCTCAATCTGTAATGAAAAAGGGCCCACTATACTGTAACTCTTATCAGGCCTGACACACAAACTACCCCCAACACACTGTTCTCATAATACTTAACTCAAAGTTATCTTGTAAGATATTGTATTGTGACCCGGGGTGCCTAGAGCAGCCCACACTGAAAAGGCCAAGGTCAAGGAAGGCTGCGAAAAGGAAAGCAGATTCTCCCAAAACTGGTGGTTAACACTGAAGTTAGATTCACCAACCAGTCACAAATTGAGCTTCTGATCCCCCACACTGATTATCAAGAAGCTGAAAAAAGAAAACACACGGCCCCCTTTATAGAATTCCAGTTCTCTGGCTCCCAATCAGCACATAGGTCCAGTAAAGTGAGGAGTTATTTTAAAATCCTGCTCACTATACAAAATGTTCTTCTGATCCCCAAAGGGCCAGCCACATTGCCTGATCAATATTAGTTTGGATTTTACCCAAAATACCACGCTGCCAGCCAATCCTTTCGTGTCTAAAACTAAAGGTTTATCATAGAAGTAAAGAACAAGAAGAAAGTTGTTAAATTGTCAAAGCAGTCAGTTACATACATAAGACTTCAGAGTCCATATATCAGGTTCTTAGCAGCATTGGTGAGACTGCTGACTTGAAAGACCCTCTGGAGCACATCCAAAGCTTGGATGGGTCATTCAGTCCTTCGTTCAAAGCGTCAGTTCATAGAGAAGTTGCTCCAAAGGTAAGAAGCAGGATTGAAGACAAAATGGAGAAGATGTTGCTCTTGTAGAACATTATATCTCTTGCATGATCCTTTGCCATGTGGCTTGTACTTCCTTTGTCCCAAACACAAACTTACAGCACATGGGAGTCCCCTGTCCACCAGCATGTCCCTACATGTCCTGCTGACTCATAGGTGAAGCCCCTGGCTTCTCTCAATGCGTTCATTGTACAGCTGATTGCCATTAATGGGCCATTGAACTGGCTAAATAGTGCTGATGCCAATCTGTCTGGGAGTGTCACCCAGAAACACAGCACAGGTTTGAGATATAGATATATCACACATATTTATAATGCACAATACAAAGATGATACAAACAAGATTATACTTGGCAAATCATAACCTTTCCACGGATACCTTAAACAGTTTCATTGCAATTTTGTAATATTGGTATCAGCAATATTATAAATGGTCACCCATATTCCATCCAGCATCACAATATGTAAACTGGTGACATGCCAATCAGAAATATCACTGAGTGATGGATGGATGGGTTGAGTATAAGAAGTTATGTATATGTGCTGGAAATATGTTCTTAAAATGTGTTTTGGAGGCAATGAATAGATCAAACCTACCCTAGACAAAGGAATGTGGATTTTTCTGTCTGCACAGGC
Organism: Natator depressus; assembly: GCF_965152275.1. Lineage (NCBI taxonomy): Eukaryota > Metazoa > Chordata > Testudines > Cheloniidae > Natator > Natator depressus. The sequence goes on along the minus strand of NC_134234.1, from coordinate 203,303,730 downwards.
ACAGGACAATGAAAATATATTTACATATAAGGTAAATAAAGCAGCAAATAGCTTAGTAAGCACACCAGGGGGTCAGAGTCTGCACCCCCAGGACCTCTTCCTGGCTCCTGAGGCAGAGACAATGGGTTTTGGGAAATATAAGGGGAACAAAAAGACGTTCTAGTTATCTGTCATCTTTCTAGAGGACAATAGCCTGGAACAGCACCCTCTGACCTCTTGCTAACTTTATGAAAATGATAAACTGTTTTAGGCAAAGTTATAGCTTGCTAGAATTAAGTTTTAGGCACTAGGAAGCTTCCTATTTTTGTTTTGTATGTTCCCCTTCTCTCTCTCTTTTATTCTTGCCTGATATCACTTGCATCCATAAAAGCGGCAAATAGTCCTGTGGCACCTTATAGACTAACAGACGTATTGGAGCATCCGACGAAGTGGGTATTCACCCACGAAAGCTCATGCTCCAATACGTCTGTTAGTCTATAAGGTGCCACAGGACTCTTTGCCGCTTTTACAGATCCAGACTAACACGGCTATCCCTCCGATACTTGAATCCAGGTTCTTTATTTATAAACGTATTCGTTTTCTAATACAAAACCATCTCAGTGCTGTTACATTGAATCCCTGTGTGATTCCTCAGTTAAACTAACAGGTTGGTGTGAGCTATGTCTCTTTGGAGGCAGCTAACTTAATTTCTGTGTGTCTAATGAGAGGGACTGGACACGGCAGGAGGCTGTCTCTGGGGAACTGGGTTTACCGATTGATACCTGCAAGGCAAGGTTTTGACTGGCAGAGTCTTGAGGAGTTTTCTGGCAAGGCAGACAGACTGGAGTGTCAGGGAGCTGACACACAGTTTTGCAGCAGCAAAGCTCTCACCCGCTGAGCCACAGGGGTAACACAGTGGCTTACAGTTTGGGGTTCCCTGAGGAAAGCATCACAGAGCCAACAGAGGAATTCAAAGAGAGGGGTGACATGGTCAAAGCAATGGGCTAGGAAAATGCTCTTTGCAACAGCATACTGAGTAGAGATAAGTGAGGCAAGATTGCATTTGTCAAGGCTGGAGAGGAAGATGTTGCAATAATTGAAACACAAGATAATGAGAGCTTCAGCTATGTGATGGATAGGTAAGGTCATGACTTAAAAATGTTATGCAAAAGGAATTGGCAAGGTTTAGACACAGCCTGCATGTTAGGATCAAAAGAGAAGTCCCATGCTAAAGTAACAGACCTGAGTGACAGGGAGGATGGCGGCGTTATGCACAGTGATTTTGAAAAGAGGAAGGTGGCAGACCTAGGGAGGAAAGATTAGTAACTCTGTATTGGCAGTGTTGAACTTAAGCTGGTGGCTAGACACTCAAGAGGAGATGTCAGAGAGACAGTCTGAGATTTTAGTTTGAACAGAAGGTGACAAGTCCAGAGTGGAGAGGTAAATTTGAGAGTCATCACTGTAGAGATGGTAGTTGAATTTGTGTTTGTGGCTGAGATTACCCAGAAACAAGGTGTAGGGAGAAAAGAGAGACAGGAACCAGGAACAGATGCATGTGGAACCTCCACAGAATGTTCAGGGCTTTTAAGGTCCAGTGCCGCACTGGAGGCAATAGAATGTTGTGTCATCCTGACAGGATGTGGCGGAAGCAGATAAGGAGTGCAGAAACTGCTGTGCTCGGTCATCTGTGAAGATGGGGCAGCATCCTCTGCACCTGGTCAGCTCTGTTTCTTCTCCTGAGATCTTACTTTCTCCTCTCCCCTGCGTAGGGTGAATGTGGAAGAAGAGAGTCCTTGGGCCATTGCCTGTCCCTGCACACTGGCACAGGGCCAGGTGTTATCTTACTACCGAGAGCAGCACCCATAGGCCAACAACCTAATTCAAAGGGAAAAGCAGACCTAAGCTGTGAAGGGGAATACAAACGTAGTACTGTACAGTGGTCAAGCAGGGTCTTGACAATCAGAACTTCTGGGCTTTATTTCTGGCTTTACCACTGATCTGCTGTGGGATCTTGGGTAAATCACTTGGGTGTGGGTGCACAAAAGGAGTTAGGTGTTGTGACCCAGCCTCACAGCACCTAACTTTTAGGTGCCTAGAAAATCTGAGGAACAATTCCACAGTTCACAAAAACTGAGTTAAGCACCTAGGCTCCCTGTATTACAGAGAGGCTTTTTAACAGGATATGTATCTTCCTTTACCACTTCTATCACCTCAAAGGGTCTTTCCCAAGAATTTTGCATTTTGTACTTTTTTTACAGGGCTCAACATTAACACCAAGTCTCCTATTACAAAAGAGCATTTAGAACTATTTTTGTCACAACACACATTTTGTTTAGGCTGATTGTCTTTGAGGTTGGTTTGAACAATATCCATCATGTCTTTTAATGCCTTTGCACATATTCAGTTACGGACTCTTCTTTTATTTCAGTGTTTCCTTCTCAGGAGTCTCTGATGAGTTCTAGGAGTCCTCTCCCTTTCCTTCCCTATATGAGATTCTTGGGGTACCTTCCTGTAAGTAAATAACAGATACGGTTGTGACAGGATCCCCCCAGGATGCAGCCTGGGACTGTGGGACCACTGTGCCCCCCTAAATCTCTCCAGACTGGGCTGTCTTTCACAATGGCTTGCTACTGACCAGCAGCAAACCCCTCCTGGGGCTATTATCACTCAGCACAGCCTCATGTAGAGACCCAACACCCAGCTATATTGCATGAATGCTCCCAGAGCCACTCATGAATCACACAGAGAAAGGCATCAGCAAAATCCCCCCAGCTCCCAGCCTTGTACCTCAGAAATATACCATCTTGCACTGCTCAAGCAGAGCAGTGCAAATTTATTATTTGGTTCACCACTTCATCAATGAAAAGTGGATATACACCAGCCTTTGCAAACCTGAGCAGTTTTGCCACACACATCATGCAGACTCACTGGTAAAGATAAACAGTTAAACAAATTTATTGACTACAAAAGATAGATTTAAAGTGATTATAAGCGATAGGCAAAAAGTCAGAGTTAGTTACTAACAGAAATAAAATATAAGCACTCAGTCTAAACTTTCAACCCTATTAGACTGGGCAATGACTAAGTTTTTCTCACCCCACTGGATATTGCAGTTCATAGTACATAGATTTCACCCTTGAAATCTGGGCCAGTCCCCTCAGTTGGAGTTTTCAGAGTGTCCTTGTTGCTTGCAGGGTGGATGGGTGAAGAAGAAAGGCCCAGCATGTGGCCACTGTGTTCTGTTTTATACCCTCAGTTCCATGTGCTTGGGGAGCACAAGTCCAGGCATGTCTGTGGGGCATTGCTGAGTCTCCAGGCAAGGTTGAGCAATTCCCCTGGTGGGGCCTCATGCAGGTGAATCATTCAATTGTAGCTCCCTTGCTGGACAATGGTTGTTGATGGGTTATTACCCTGCCCAGGTGTTGGGTGTCAACTCTCCTTGCTGTTGCCTCTGGGGAGCAACATCTGGCTGATTCCCCAACTTACAGCATGTTTAAGTGACAACCATACAACACAATGCTCATAACTTCATATGCATTAAAGATATACATATTTAGATAGAACAGTGGGTTTCAGCAGTTCATAACCTTTCCCCTGATACCTCACATGGCATGCTTTATATGCAAGATCACAATTAAATATAAATGAGGAATATGGGGGTTACAGGACACTCCCCACAAGGTATAGAATGTCACAGTGGTAACAATTCATCCCAATTTTGGCTCCTTTTATTTGCATACATCCCCAGCATAGATTTAGGGTGCCATTGAATCTTTCCACCAAACCATTGGTTTCTGGGTGATATGGGGAAGTTTCAGTTGTTTCACTCCCACATAACTTCCATAGCTTGTTGAATAGCTGTGACATGAAATTTGACCCATGGTCAGATCAAATCTCCTTGGGAAATCCAACTCTGCTAACGAGAGTGAGAGTGGCTCTTGCTACAGTTGCTGCTTCAATATTAGAAAGAGCCACTGATTCAGGAAATCTAATGGCAAAATCCACCATCAAGATATATTTATTTTCTTGGTGGGAAACTGAGGAGGCACAACCAATCAGGAGGCCTCTGAGCAAGCCTACCAGATCAGTCCCATCATGCAAGCTAGGCACTAAATGTCTATCTTCTTTGGGTTTTGAATCTCTCTGGGGCTTTTGCAGGAGATAGATACCCAGTCTCCTAAAGGGAAGCAGCAGTGTGCATGGTCAGAGGCAGAAACATAAGCGTCTAGGGAACTCTTTACTGCAAAAATTTAGGGGCTGAGTGAGATTAGGCACCTACAGGGCTCAGCAGGAGTTTTGTGAATTGCAGCAGAGCCTGGGACTTAGACACCTAAACCCAGACTTAGGTGTCTAAGACTGGGGTTTAAGCACCAGAGTACCTTTGTGAATCTAGGTTTTAGGTCTTGTCTTCGCGAAGAAAAAAAGATGCATTCTTAATTGGAGTTAACACATGGTAACTAACCCGAGATAAAACCCTAGCGAAGACAAGGCAGTAGTTATTTCACCTTGGCCTTTAGCTCTATTTGTACAAAAATGAATAAACAAGAGTGACTTGTGGCATCTGTGAACTCAGGGAAGTTAGTAGGAGGGAGCTAGAAAGCATTGCCAAATGGCCTGAGAACAATTAGTAATAGATGAGAGTATTGTGATACCAAGTGTTTTTCTAAATTGTACTGTAGCTTCCCCCTCTCACCTTGATTATAAAGTTTAAAGGCCCAATTTTCTGCCACCTACACACACAATTAAAATCCTAATACGTAATAAAAATGCTTTCACAGCTGGTTCAGAAATTTCTGTTAGTGTTGCTATTATCAGGAGAAGGCTCTTCACTTTGACTTGTTTTACTGCCATCTACCATGCTGCACTCAGATCAAAGTCTTGCCACGGGCTGGCATATTTTGTAGTCATAGAAACTGTTAGTTCCCTGTCCTCGCCTCTGTCTTGCCTTCCTCTTTTCTGTTTCTCTCCACTCTCCTGGTTGCTCAGATCATAGGTGAGTGGCAGCAGAGTGACAGCAGAAAGAAGTCACCCCACTTTCCTCATTCACTAGCACAGGGGTCCTCAGCCTTTTCCTTTCTGATGCTCTTCCCCCCACCCCAACATCCTATAAAAATGCCATCCCACCTGTGCCACAATAACTGTTTTTCAGTAGATTGAAAGCCAGGGCTGGCCTTAGGGGGTAGCAAGCAGAGCAACTGCCCAGGGCCCCAAGCCCAAGGAATAAATATGGGGAAATAGTTTTACTTTGTGTAATGATTCAACTACTCCCAGTCTCTATTCAAGCCTAAATTAATTGTATCCAATTTGCAAATTACACAAAGTAAAACTATTTCCCCTTGTTTATTTCCCCCCCCACACACACACACACACTGTTCCTCAGACGTTCTTGTTAACTGCTGGAAATGGCCCACCTTGACTATCACTACAAAAGGTTCCCCCCCCCCCACTCTCCTGCTGGTAATAGCTCATCTTAAGTGATCACGCTCCTTACATGCATCTGATGAAGTGAGCTGTAGCTCACGAAAGCTTATGCTCAAATAAATTGGTTAGTCTCTATGGTGCCACAAGTACTCCTTTTCTTTTTGCGAATACAGACTAACACGGCTGCTACTCTGAAACCTAATAATTTCTGTTGGTCTTCACTGAGCTCTCTCCAATTTGTCTACATCGGGGTGGCCAACCTGTAGCTCCGGATCCACTTGCGGCTCTTCAGAAGTTAATATGCGGCTCCTTGTATAGGCACCGACTCCGGGGCTGGAGCTACAGGTGCCAACTTTCCAATGTGCCAGGGGGTGCTCACTGCTCAGCCCCTGGCTCTGCCACAGGCCCTGCCCCCACTCCACCCCCTCCCGCCCCCTCCCCTGAGCCTTCCGTGCCCTCGGTCCTCCCCCCACCCCAGAGCCTCCTGCATGCCACAAAACAGCTGATCAGGAAGTGCGGGGAGGGAGGGGGAGGTGCTGATTGGCAGGGCTGCCAGTGGGCGGAAGGCGCTGGGAGCAGGGGGTGGAGTTGATGGGGGGGCCGCTGACATATTACTGTGGCTCTTTGGCAATGTACATTGGTAAATTCTGGCTCCTTCTCAGACTCAGGTTGGCCACCCCTGGTCTACTGCAAAGTAGGGAAAAGGTAAGCGGAAGTGTAGTGTTAATTTTTGGGAGTAGACATTTTCTCTGGAATTCATTAGCTGCCAACCTGCTGTGATTCAGTGTTGAACGTTTCAAAGAACTCATATGAGGAATACCTCTTGTGCTAGTCTTTAATAGTTACAGTTCCCATACAGATCAATCATTGCTGGAAGGTTTGTTCTCGTGCTAGTACCAGGCTGTCCTGTTGCTTATTTCTACTCTTGTCTCCAGGAAACTATTAAACAAGCAAGATTAATCTTGGGTGGAAGTGGGGGCTCTTGTAAAATAGATTCTAGGTAATAAATTCAAATACCAAAGAGAAATATATTAGAGGAACGTTAAGATTTAGATAGAAAACAATAAATACTTTGGTCAAAACATGCCCCTCAGTTACACATGAAAGTGATTGTATCTCCTCTTACTTCTGAGCACAAGGCAGCCTAAAGCAAGTAATTAATCATACACCTCACTGTGCCTGCGTGTTGGAGGTCTATTTCATCCATCAGCAACTGAATATTTCTTTTGCTTTCACTTGATTTCTCACAGCATTTTAAGAGTAAATACTAATTTGCACTTTCTTAGCTCTTTTCTTGCAAGTGTAACAGATTCAGATCCTCTGCACAGAGGGGGACCTGTAACACACCAGTGGGTTACATACTTCCTCAGAGTCAACACCCCATTAAGATAGCCTGAAGCAGCTCTACGTGAGGTGTCTACACATTCAAGCCAGTGGTGCTACAAGCAGTTTACATTCAGTTCGTGTTCACAAGGTTTTTCTGCAACTAGTAAGATTAGAAACATATTTCAAAAGAATTAAAAATGAAAGCTTCACAATCAAATTTAAAATGTCCTCCTTTTTATAACCTTCCGGTTACTTGTTACTCCAGCTTATTCTCTTCCTTGCTCATCTCCACACATCACTGGCTGCCTCTCCGACTGTCTGAGACAGCCTCCCTATATCTTTCCTGACTCATCAACTACATGCAGATCTCACAGAAAGCATGTCTCATCTCCCTTGTCTGATATACCTTTCAAGTCATCCCTCCCTTTGTTATCTTAGTTACTGTTTAACTTTAAAAAGCATTTCAGGATAAGGTGGTTGTTTTTTTTTTAAATCAAGGCCACTGAACAAAATGAGGTTGTATAGTAGCTACAGTGGAGATGATTCCACCACCTCTCCTGGCAACTTCTACTGACAAATTGTTCTTAAATTTAAAAGCCAGATCCTCAGCTGGTTGTAAGTCCGTTAAGCTCTGTTGACTTCAGAATCTGGCCCATTATGTTTTCCCCAATTATTTAACCCACCCTTTGCTTGCTGTACCTTAAACCCATTCCATCCTGATCCCTTTATAGACATGTGTAAGTCATCCATCAGGTGCCAATGGCAACAGCAAGGGCCAAGTTCAATGCATCTAGAGGTCTTTTCCTAAAATAAAGGAAACTATGGTTTCAGCCCATACCCAGAAGCATACTCCTAATTCTGGCTCTGGGTTCAAGACCTGGAGAGCGGTAGTTGTCCCTGGAACTGTGAGAAGGGTATACGGGAGAGAACTCAGCACACAGAGAAGGCTCTAGGGCTTAAAGAGAATGATCAATTGAATAGGCATCGTCTAGGTTTTTATTACTGTTTAACTCTATATTCTTTAACTGGCTCTGATTGTGCTTTTTTGACTTTTCCTATTGTGTGTTAAGCAATTATTCTATTAAGCTTCCTGTTACTATTATCCGTTTCATTGCAAAGTAGCTGTTAAATATTTCAATTTTCTTACTAACATAATAAAACAACAAAATACTCGGCACTTCCCTGCAGTTTTAAATGGAAAGATCTCCAATTTCTTTCTGAAGATTAAGTGATATAGTCTCAACACCACCTGCGTGTGGCAGGCAAGTTTCACTTTCACCGTTTCATAGATGGGGAAACTGAGGCACAGATAAGCTCAAGGACTTGTTCAACATCAGTAAGAGACTGAGCCACAGAGCTGGGATTAGAATCCAGATGACCCGAATAGCAACAGTGGAACCAATAAAACCACAGTGCTAATGGAGTCCACTTCCTGGTAAGGTCCTGCAAAGCAACAGACACATCCCAACCCAAGAGCTACCTACTTCAGGAAGCACAGAATTACCACAAGTGTCTGGAGAAGAAGGTAGAGAGCCAAATGGAGAGATTGCTCCACCCTGGCTGACTGTCAGGGGAAGGAGCCACAGAAGTAGTACAAGTGCTAATGTCTAAGGAGGCAAGTGTTATAGGACTGCAGGGGGCAATATTAACCTTTCTTCTGTCAACAGGAATACAATTGGAGTTATGTCACGTGACCCTGAATGGAATTTAGAGCTGCAAGCACCTCAGCTATTTATAAATGGGAGTGCTCTCCAGGGAGGGAGGATGCAAGGATCTCCTATCATTGGAGAAGCCTATTAGGGTTTGCCATTGCACCTACTCTGAACTAGTGGGGTCTTTATACCATCAAAAGACATGTAAGGGGTTGATAGAATCATAGAATATCAGAGTTGGAAGGGACCTCTGGAGGCCATCTAGTCCAACCCCCTGCCCAGAGCAGGACCAATCCCCAACAAAAGCATCCCAGCCAGAGCTTTGTCAAGCCTGACCTTAAAAACTTCTAAGGAAGGGGATTCCACCACCTCCCTAGTGTTTCACCACCCACCTAGTGAAAAAGTTTTTCCTAATATCCAACCTAAATCTCCCCCACTGCAACTTGAGACCATTACTCCTTGTCCTGTCATCTGCTACCACTGAGAATAGTCTAGATCCATCCTCTTTGGATCCACCTCTCAGGTAGTTAAAAGCAGCTATCAAATCCCCCCTCATTCTTCTCTTTCGTAGACTAAACAATCCCAGTTCCCTCAGCCTCTCCTCATAACTCATGTGTTCCAGACCCCTAATCATTTTTGTTGCCTTTCGCTGGACTCTTTCCAATTTTTCCACATCCTTCTTGTAGTGTGGGGCCCAAAACTGGACACAGTACTCCAGATGAGGCCTCACCAATGTCGAATAGAGGGGAACGATCACGTCCCTCGATCTGCTGGCAATGCCCCTACTTATACACCCCAAAATGCCATTGGCCTTCTTGGCAACAAGGGCACACTGTTGACTCATATCCAGCTTCTCGTCCACTGTCACCCCTAGGTCCTTCTCTGCAGAACTGCTGCCTAGCCATTCGGTCCCTAGTCTGTAGCGGTGCATTGGATTCTTCCGTCCTAAGTGCAGGACTCTGCACTTGTCCTTGTTGAACCTCATCAGATTTCTTTTGGCCCAATCCTCCAATTTGTCTAGGTCCCTCTGTATCCTATCCCTACCCTCCAGTGTATCTACCACTCCTCCCAGTTTAGTGTCATCCGCAAACTTGCTGAGGGTGCAATCCATACCATCCTCCGGATCATTAATGAAGATATTGAACAAAACCGGCCCCAGGACCGACCCTTGGGGCACTCCGCTAGATACTGGCTGCCAACTAGACATGGAGCCATTGATCACTACCCGTTGAGCCCGACAATCTAGCCAGCTTTCTATCCACCTTGTAATGCATCCATCCAGCCCATACTTCTTTAACTTGCTGACAAGAATACTGTGGGAGACCGTGTCAAAAGCTTTGCTAAAGTCAAGGAACAATACATCCACTGCTTTCCCTTCATCCACAGAACCAGTTATCTCATCATAGAAGGCAATTAGATTAGTCAGGCATGACTTTCCCTTGGTGAATCCATGCTGACTGTTCCTGATCACTTTCCTCTCGTCTAAGTGCTTCAGTGTTCCCTGGCCTCAGTTTCTCATAGCTAATGGGTGTCTGCTGAGGGTCCATCACAAGTGGTACAATTCCTATGCCTCCACAGGTGTGGCACTCTTTAGATGTGGCATTTCATCATCCTAATTCTCTGCTTTCCACAGCCCATAGACTAAGGCCATAGGCAGCAGAGCATAAATTACAGCAGCTGCCCTTCAATATGGGAAACACAAAGGAGGCTTAAAGCACCCCCCGCCCCCCCATGAATGGAAGGCCCTAGGACCTCTGCTTCTCATGTGAAGCACTAGCACTGCCGTTGTATATGTCATGCACTTCCGGCCTCATTTCATAACCCCGCCTTTACTAAGGGCAGACTTTGCGAGGAATGATCCTGGAGTTTGTTCTGGCTCTTCTTGTCAGTTACAATAACACTGTAGAGCAGAAAGTCTCCCCACTCTAAGAAAAGACCTAGCCTTTAGCTCTTTGTGTTGAGATCAGACTACAATCCCTCTCCATAGAGAACCTTGTCAAGAATTTGTGGCAACACTGCTGCACTGCCTGCTGTCTACTAACATTTAGTGTTCTTTGTAAAGCCCCAGCTTCTGGAGCCATGTAATTACAGGAGAGTCTCAGTTTTCATTTTTTTAAAGTATGTTTCTAGCCATTATGGTTTTGGAGAAAAGCTTGCATACAAGATCCAAGTGTAAACTAAAGGATAAGGAACCAGAAGGCAAATTAAAATAGCCCAAAAAATTTAAAATCTCCTGACTTTTATGCCAATCTTGTGACTCTGTTGAGGCCTGACTTGTGATTTTTGAACATCTGGGACTGGCGCTATCGTAGGCATCTGGGAAATGTCTTTAGTCCTGTTTATAACATAAAGACAGCGCTGGTTACTACCACGCCCCCAATATTAGCAATATTGGGTTTAAAAAAAAACCAAAACACTGACCTGCAGCAGCTTTCCTAGTCTTCTGTTATAGGGCAGCAGCAGTTCCCCTAAAAGTCCAACAAAAGCCCTATAAATTATTCAGGATCAACAGGTACAAACAGGATTTGAGGCAAAGGGATACACAGATAATACTAATATCTAGCCATTATATAGGACTTTTCATCTGTAGATCTCAATGCGTTTTACAAAGGAGGTCAGTAGCATTGTCCCCAGTTTACAGATGGGGAAATTGAGGCACAGAGAGGGGAAGAAACTGATCCAAGGTCACCCAGCAGGCCAGTAACTGAACTCAGATCTCCTGATTCCTAGTCTAGTGGCCTATCTATGAGACTAGATTACCGGCAACTATAGCCAACAAATGTAGGAGGTATGGGCATCTCAAACCAGACCTCAACCCCGCAAGAGGTGCAGGAGGTCAGAAGAGAGGTGCATTGGCTGTGCAGCGGGTGAGGAAGCTTGCTGTATGCCTGACTGGATCATGCCTAGCAGTAGCTATTGATATTAGTCCCACATCGCGATGAGCAGGCTGAATTCACTCAAATAAAAAACAAAATAAGTCAGTTGTAAATGTTAATGGAGACTTAGGGCTAACAACAGTATCCAGCTAGCAGAAGATAATGCTGCTATATCCACAAGCACTTTCACACATCCCAATATCTACATCTCTGTGCTCAACACAATAGTGAACAAAAGAGCCAAACAAGGAATGTGGATTAAAGGCCCAAAAGGGAGGGAAGGAATGGCCCGGAGGCAGGTACTAAGGTTGAAACAGAAAAAGAAAAAAAAAATCCATGTTTCTCACAGAAAGTTGAACAATAATCCTATACCATTTGACATATTGAACAGATAGTTCCAAGCCATTTAAAGATGTAATCAGAGTCCCTGCAATAACAGCACTGCTGTGGCTGGGTGCTTCCCCTGCATTTTGTTCAGCACAGCTTTCCTGCCTCAGCAAAGCCAGCCAGAGCCATACAGCTGAGCAGATGCCTCTTTAAACCAGCTGTGTCCACTCAGATACTTCTCCCACCCCCACCCTCACCGCCAGTTACCGCCCATACACCCAATAAATCACAGAAACAAGAGTCTGACTCTTCAGGATCATGGGACAAACCATCAAGCCCAAAGATGAAATTTCCTGCCTCTGTTAGCCTCCCATGCAGCTAAAGGCTTAACTGGGCTACTCTCAAGATTCCCCAGTGTTACCACCACATTTACCCACCCACCCACAAAAATCCAAGAATGACAAAAAGTTTTGGATAGTTTTAAAAACTAGTCAGGGGACTCTTCTCAGAAAGAACAAATCTCAAATGATACTGTCATGCATGTGGGATTCTTCTGCCCTGCCACCCTTTGAAAGAGTTAGCAAACACTGTCAGTGACCGAGAAACAAAATCCTAAAAACATGTCCCCCCCACCCAGCTATGTTATTCCAGTCACTATCAGCATAATTAAAAACCCTCACAGTCAAAACCCTGGCTTCCTTGCAGGCCTTGCTTATCTGTAAAAAACAATCCTGATCTGCTTTATCTAAGTGACCTGGAGCAACATCCAGTAATCACCCATCTTCCTTGGTTGTCCTTAAAATCTACCTGACATCATTTCTCTCTGTGAACTCAGTTTGATATACTTTTCTACTCTCTTCTGCAATGAGACTTGTTCTACAATGTAAGGGTACCTCCTATACTTTTCCCCATCCTGATTGCTGTGTTCTTCTCTATATCTCATCACTAAACAGGGGGACATGGATCAGTGTTCATGTCAGTACCTGGGCTGGGCCAGGGAGGCTCATGATCCAACCAGCAGACCAAATTTGGTGATGAATCCTGGTCACGTACCACCTGAGGCACGTTACACATATGCTAAGAAGATCACTAACCAGCAGAAAGGGGCCAAACCCAACCCTCAGATCCAAACACCCCTGGTCTCTGAGGACTAAGCAGGGTTTCAGAGTAACAGCCGTGTTAGTCTGTATTCGCAAAAAGAAAAGGAGTACTTGTGGCACCTTAGAGACTAACCAATTTATTTGAGCATAAGCTTTCGTGAGCTACAGCTCACTTCATCGGATGCATCCGATGAAGTGAGCTGTAGCTCACGAAAGCTTATGCTCAAATAAATTGGTTAGTCTCTAAGGTGCCACAAGTACTCCTTTTCTTTAAGCAGGCTTTGGAATCTGAGTTTCACATTTGACCATCGTCTCTACTATGGACTGAACCGAAACTCCAGATCCAGAAGCACATGAATTTCAGAGGAGATTATGAATCTGAACCAGGAACAGGATAGATTCACGCCTATCCCATACCTACACCTATTTCTACAGAGGTGGCTGATTATTAAGGGCTGAGGGACCTTGTGTCCCACTCATAATAACCAAGCCATCAGCCACATAATACAGATTCTGAGCCCAGTCTGCACTCAGGGCAGGACTGGCACTGAGGAAAGATGGCTTTGTGCCCCAGGAACACAGGTACCCATATCTCCCACTGGCTACCATAGAGTTTAAGGCTAGAAGAGACCGCCAGATCCTCTAGTCTGACCTCCTGTCTAACACAGGCCACTGACACAACTCAGCCACCTGCACACTAAACCCAACAATTAGAGCAAAGTATTACAGCCCTCAGGAGACTAAGCTATAGTGTGTCTCAGGGAGAGAATAGGAGGGACGGAGGTGCACCACTGCCTGAGGCCCTGCATTGGCAGGGAAATGAGTAAGTGAGATACACCCAGGTGATCCTGGCAAGCGACCAACATCCTGTGCTGCGGAGGAAAGCAAAACCCCCCCAAGGTCACTGCCAAGCTGACCTGGCCATCAGTTAGAACTTGGGAAATTCAAATGTAAATCCTCTAAGTTAAAATATCTTACATTTCTATATCCTCTAACCAGCCCACCAAATTTGTATGCCACCCCTTTCCTGTCCCTTTCCCTTCCCTGCCCTGTTACTGACTTAGGAGTAGACTTTCAAAGCTCATTTATAAATGATGGAAGATTGAGTACATGAAAACAAAAGAGGTTGGAGCTGTGGGGAATGTGCTGTCAATAGATCTACTTGAGGAGATGGTAAATTCTCATGTCCTTGTATGAAGGACTTACCCTGACAACTGTTTTCCACTGATCCCACATTGCTTAACAGTCACCAGGAACTTCACTTCCCCTCAACCATCTAAGGGCTTGTCTAAGGACATGCAGAAAAGTTAATTCAAGGTGTGAATTTAAAGTGGACTAGTTACAACCAATTAAACCATGTGTTGACACTCTTATTCAGAATTAAAGTGGCTTTAATATAGTTTAATTTAATTAACTAAGCTAAAACAAAATTAAGGTCATTTTAATTCCTAGTAAGTGTCCACACAGGGTTTGTCTATATGAACACTTACTTCACGTGGCAACCTGGGGTGTAAAACTATCCCACACTAGCCTGCCACACATGAAAAGCTCTGTAGTGCACTTTGATTTACACTGCTTCAAAAGAGAAGTAGATAGAACCATACTAAGGAACTTTTGGTGCATGGCAGCATAGTCCACATGGACATTCAGTGTGCAGCAGGCTAGTGTGGGGTAGATTTACACCCCAGATTGCTGTGAACTATGTGTTCTTTTAGATGGGCCCTTAGTCTCTTCTGCCCAGATCCTCAAAGATATTTAGGAACCTAACTCCCATTGAAATTGTCTGAGATTGCATTGTTCAAGCTATATAAGTCCAATTAGACAGGACTTCTTGATGGTGGCTGAAACATTTTGTGCAGACGTATTGATTTTCATGACTTGTTTTTTTTACAAGAAGTTTTGAGGCCCAGGATGGACTCTCTGGAGAGAAAGAGGCCCAAATACAAAACCGCATCTCTTCGATCCAAAAATGGATGTTTTGATTGATGCCTTTTGTGAAAACATTAGAAAGGTTTTGTTTTCATTCCAGTACAGAACAAAAACAAATTCTGAAACTCCAAAGTTGTTGCAAAACAGAATTGTTGTTCTCTGTCCAGCTCTGCTCCTTAGCCTCTGTTGGAGTCCAGATGGCAGTCTCAGGTGAGGGCTGGTCCTTATTGGACAGAATGCTGAGGATGATGTATGGGTGTCCACCAGAACCTCCAGGTGCCTCCCTCATGTCTGGTCTCCTCTTGGTTCTTGTGGTGAGGCCCAGCTCAACACTTGCTTTATATCTTTGGCTTGGTCTACTGGTGGCTTCCAGATCCTTTCTTCTTAGTCTTCCCACATGAAAATCCATTCTGGCTTGCTGAGCTGTAAACAAAAAAGTTTAACACATTTCCACTTATCAGAATGACCCCTCTCACATATACCCCACCATTCCACTCTCCCTGGGGCTGCTCAACCCCTGGCCCCAGGGAGAGTGGAATGGTGCCCCAGGCCCCACCCCCACGCCACCCCTTCCCCCCAAGGCCCCACCCCAATCCCACCTCTTCCTGCCCCCATTCCGCCTCCTCCCCCTGAGCGCGCCCCATCCTCACTCTTCCCCCTCTTCCCCCCAGCACCTCCTGCATGCCGCTGAACAACTGATCTTCAGCAGGTGGGAGGCTCTGATTGACGGGGCTGCCAGCGGTCAGCAGGACTGGGGGGGGAGGGGAAGGGGGAGGAGCTGATCAATGGGGCTGCTGATGGGTGCTGAGCACCCAGGTGTAGTACTGGCTCCAATCTCAGGATCACTGGGAGGCCAAGAAAAGAAAAGGAAAGAACACCGTAACTGCAGGTAAGGTCCAAAGTGAGAAATGGCTCAAGAAGCTACAAGATTGATCAGGAGTCAGTTTTAACATGAAATAAAGTGGAAACCAGGTTTGGGATCTCATTTTACAACCCAGCTGTCACTTAGTAGTACATATTCATATGGCCGGTCTTGTTCAGACAGGTACATGCACACCTGGTATGTCATAACCAGAAAATAATTACATGTTTAAAAAAGGTTTCAAGCCTGTTATTACTTTCTCATCAGTGGGTCTGCATTGTCTGACATTAATTTTTTCTCCCTGTATCTGGCAAGCTCCTCTAAGATGTTCACTTAAAAGAAATGCGCTAACTCTGCTCAAGCTAGTGCACTAAAAATAGCAGTGTCGCACGACAGCACAGGCTAGCCAGAGTACAATACTGCTTGACCCGCAGGGGTACATAGGCGGACGGCTTGGCCTGTGCCGCCGTGGCCACACTGCTATTTGTAGTGCACCAGCTCAAGCAGAACCAGCACATTTGTTTACCTGTGCTGGGACGCTCCCTGCCCAGCTGGTGTGTAGACACACTCCAAGACAGAGGTTCACAAACTTTTCTTATTGAGGACCCCCTTCCAGATCTACCAGCTGCCCATGCACCCCTCCCCTTCTCATCACTGATACTCTGTGTTCTTCTTAACGCTACCGGTCTTCAACCATCTATCCATATTTCACTGTGACATACAGATATAGTTATAGAGCAACGTATACAACCAGAAAAACCAAAAACCTTGACTAAGTTCAGAGCTCAGTTAGACTGGACAGTTGTTGGAGGTGAGGGCTCTGTATGTCAGCATCTCTGTGTTCTCACCAAAATTTAAAAACGTCACGGCTTCTCTGGGTATCTTTCCCCATTTTCTTTTAAATCAGCTTCTCTCTCTACAGAAAATACTTTTTCTAAAGATTTTCCCCTCACCCACCCTCTTCCTCTACTTCTCAATGCATATAGCCTGAAAATCTCTGCTCCACTCCCACTCTGTGAAAGGCACTAGAACTAGGATACAGCTGCTTTGTGCTGCTCCAAGTTGCAGAGGGTACCTAATAATAAGTATATAGCACTTCATGAGTGTGCAAGTATTGACTAATTAATCCTACCTCATACAGGGCTGGGATGTAAGTATTGTTTTACTCATGTCCCAAATGGGTAAACTGAGGTACTGAGACATTAAGCAACTTGTTCAAGGTCCCTACGTGAGCAGGTATTCGTACCATGCAGCAAGCTGCAGGTTACTTCCAGCTGTGAAACTCCAGCCTACATATCACAGACTGGGGGAATAACCCTTTAGAGAGGCAGCTCCAGTCTAGGGTCCCTAACATAAATGATACAGATGGAGAACAAACAGTGAGCTGATAGAGGATGGGAGCCATTGGCAGCTCTGTTACTGGAGAAGTCTGGCTGTGGTGTATGAGCCTCCTGGATGTCTATAGGCCACATGGGCTGACGGCCACCACTGGTACCTTGTGATAGACTAATAATGGCTGGAATTTTTTCCTTGGGATAGGGGCTAGTTAGATCATTTATTGACTACACACTAGGGGCAGATCACTTCCTCTCCTGACAGCACAGTGAATTGCCTTGTTTGTGATGAGGCGGGGGTAAGGGTGAGGCTATCTCACCGTCACCACCAGGGCATTTCAGCCCCCATCACTGCTCTCCACATTGCACACAGAGGACAATCAAATTACACTGCAGTTTCCGCTTCACTCTGATTCAATTAAAAGAGGAATTAATGAGGGCAGCGGAAGAGGCTTTTTTCCAGGCCAGCATGAAAGCCGAAGCCAGAGCAACTGGCTCTTCGAGAATTCTTGAAAAAATTAGATCCTTGACAGAATGCTTCCGTGAGAGAGGAAAAGAAACAGAGGAGAGAATTACTGCTAGAAATGAAACACACATGCACACACAGGCCTGTTACCAGGAGGGAGTTTGGCACTGTACTGATATAGCTCTACTGGTTCAAAGCCCCAGTGTAGATGCCCTGCACCAGTGTAAAATGGTGCCACTTGCCTTTAATGGGACTACTCATGACATAATATGTTACTCGACATAAGTAAAGGTACCAGAATCTGGCCCATAGTCCTTATGCAGCTTTACACAGTGCACATGTGAATTACTGACTAGACAAATAGAATCCTGAAGGTAGTAGTCTGTCACTCGTTATTAAGGACTCATTCCTGCCAGGTGCTGCCTGCACTCACTGCCTCTCCAGAGTGCTTCAGCTCCTCACAAGATCAGGTCCTATGAGTCCAAGAGACAACCAGTTACTCAAATATCCTTTAGATGACTCCATAAATAAATCACAGGTGCCCTGGCCACACCAGCAGAACTCTGGCCTGGAAAGAGCAAAAGTTAGCATGATGACACATTGTCACACTTCCTTGGAAATGGAGGTATGTATGTATGAACCAAACTGTAAACCATGCTCTCTGGGGCCCATTTTCAATATCCTGCTTAAAAAGAAGGAAAGGTGATAGGCTAACGCCTGTCTGAAAACAGAATTAAGAGCTTTGGGTTCCTTGTTTGGGAAGTGCAACCTTAACTCTGCTTTCCTGGGTATCTCACACGGGTGGGGCGGCTTTTTTATAGTCTAATACTCTTGAAAGTTCATACGCGCTCAGACCACTGAGATGTGCCTGAATGTTGAGCTTCATGTTTACTAATTTCTGTGGGTGGGACAGTCGCTCCAGATGGCAAATCACATAACGTACGAATGACTTCGTTATTTCCCTACAGAAATGGGGAACAGCGAGCCCGGGCAACAGTGATGTTTTTCAGGAACTTCCAGCCCACGAATTTCTCACTAAAGCCGAGCCTGCGCGCAGATGTTAGCACAGCCAGTCAGTCTAGACCTTCTACAGAGCAATGAGGCTGGAGACCTGGGAAAACTAGCACAGAGCAAAAGAAACAGGTCGAAAGCCTAACATGGCAGGAAAATTTCTAGAGCAGGAGGGTGAGAAAATTCGGAGACAGACTGAAAATGGATCCAGGAACCAGAGAAGCTGGATCAACAACTAGTAAAGTCATGAAATGTGAGAAACGCCAGACCAGTAATCTGTAAAGAAAAGGGAGAAAATTGCATTTAACTCCTGCTGGAGTTACATACCTGCACTGCACTCATGTGCTGACTGTTATAAAGGGAGTCCTAATCTAATACAATTATTCAGTACACAGTATGTTTCTGAGAAGCACAAAGAGAGGGGAGTGGTAATTTCAGGAATAAAATTACAAAGGGAGGCAAATTAAGAAGGAGTTGAGAGTTATTTGAAGTCAAAAGGAGTAAAGAATCTTAAATTGTATAGAGAGTGTGAATGTAGGACTCTGTGCTGGGTACAATCTTGTGACTGCAAAAGGTTCACTGATTGTTGCCTTAAGGATCAGTGAAAAGAGAATTTTGGAGCAAAGGCTAATGGCTTTGATCCACATCCACAAAGGTCCTTAGGTGCCTAAATCCCAGATTTAGGCAGCTAAATCCCAGTTTTGGCTCTACTGCAATCCACAAAGTCCCTGCTGAACCCTCTATGTACCTAAACTCAGTCAGCGCCCAAGTTTTCAAAGTAGAAGTTCCCTTAGTGCCTAAGATTCAGGCTCTGGACACAAGCACAGCTGCCTCCCTCTGGGTGCCGGGCCATCTATCTCCTGCCTTAGCCCCAGAGTGATTCCCAAACCAAGAGAAGATAGGCGTTTAGCTGCCTAAATTGCCTGTGGGGTCTGATCCAGTAGGTGTGCTCAGAGCCTGCCTACCAGACTAGGTACCGTTCAAAATCAGCTGGAGGAGGCAGTGGTGCCCCCTTATCACTGTTGACCCAGTGGCTAGACAGCTGACCTGGGATGTGGGCCCAATGGCTAAGTATTTATCCACAATGGAATGGTCAGTGGGCCACAGAGAATGAGAATGACTCTGCAGTCCAGTGAGTAGGGCACCCACATGGGAGAAATTTGGGGCCAGTCCCCCTGCTCCAATTGCTCTTTCATTATTCATACACAGTGGAACAGCATCACGGGGAGAGACTCAGGGAGTCCCACATCAGAATATCCCATAGCTTACTGAGCAGAGCTCTCTGAGAGGTGATAGACCCCTGCACAAATCCTTTCTCCCCCTCTGCCAGCATGGGGGGAATTGAACCTGGTTCTCCCATCATGTCCCCTGTGAGTGTTTTAACCATTGTGCTAAAAGTTATAACGTGGGCAGCTCCTCCTCTGGCTGTTTTGTGTGGAGAGAGGAAGGTGCCTAACTTATTCCCTCAAGTGGCTTAGGCACGTAAGCTGCCTGACTGCAGGCAGTGGGTTCCTGTTCATGGATCATTAAGCACAGTTAGGTGCATTCCCTATAGCCTGGACTTCAGCACCTAACTCAGAGAGGGGCGGGGCTCAGCACCTCTCCCCCGCTCTGATTACCATCTTCCATTGGCTAGCTTAGGTGCTCCTATGCCTAGCATGCTGGTTTTTGTGGCTCCCATCCTTAGGGGCTTGTCTCTCCCCATTCATTGTGCAGGCTGCCTAGGTGCCTAACTCAGGCTTTGTGGATCGCAGCGTTGTTCTTGTGTTTTTCTAGGTGCCTAAAAATTAGGTGCTGTGAGACTCAGCACTGCAATGCCTAAATCCTTTGTGGATCCCACCCTTTGTGCTCCGGCTGCAGCATCCATGTCCTGTGGCACTCATGCTGTTCCAGAGAAACTGTACTTTCAGATTGGGGTGGAGTCCACAAGGAAACTGTAAAGACAGAAGTGGAGTTAGTAACTGTTGGGTCACTTCACAGAGTTAACTGGACAGGGTCAGATTCAGCCCTAAGACACACCTGCTTGTGCTGCCACAAACTAGGACGTAGGAGTCCGGAGGAAAGGCCACTTACCTGTTAAGGGGTGATTTTGGCAGTGCAAGGCACCCACAACCTCTGCTCTGTGCCAGGCCCCACCGCTGCTTATCCATCAACAAAAATGGGTCATAATGGATGAAGGAATAACTGGCTGGGAAATCAGCTTCTGCTGTGTAGCCAGAATCACAAACTAAAGTTGCCTCCTGCAGTCAAATCCCTCAAGGAGGGCAGGCACGGTTTGGATCCTCTGTGGGGCACAGCTGCTCTCAGACACACACACACACACACACACACACACACACACACAGGGTGTTGTGGGTTGCACCTCACAGCTCCAATTGGGGTGAATCAAGCCCATAGAGTCTCAGCTATTTCTGCAGAACAGAGTGTTTGCTTCGAGAGACCCCAAACCTGCAGCGTGTATGCTGCACACATCAGGGTGCAGGCCCCTGCCAGCAGATCAGACAATCAAAGGCTGGTGGTCACCTAGCCAGAGTCAGGTACTCATTACACTGAGCTCACTGCCTGCTGTTTGGTGAGCCATGTGAATGAGTTGGGGGTGGGGGGGGAGGTTCCACTCTATTTCTGATTCCCACCAACCCCATTTTTGCCAGTCACAGCAGAGGCCAGAGGAGCCCTGAAGTGGTCTCTTCCAGCTGGAGTAGAGGCACATGTTAGAGAGCTTATTCCTTCACTCTCCCACTTCCCTGGTCCTTCTCACATGAACAGAGAGCAACAATACCCAAAGTCCGAAGGTGCAAACAATTCGATGTTTATTGGGGTGAACTTCCAGCAAGCTTAAATCCACGTTCCTTTTTCCTTATTTTCGAATCCCAATTTACTTCCTGTTTGCCCCTAATTTATATAGTAATACTCTTAGCTATACCTTAACCAATCATTCTACTGAAATTTAACTAACCAATCCTAACATATTGTAACATGATTAGCTAACCAATTATATCCCACCACCTTAATTAGTTTACACCCAGCAAAATTAATTATACAGCAGACAGAAACAATCACAGAACCAGACAGAGACCATGCCAATAAACAACAGCAAAGTGGGAACTATAATGACAAAACAATACAGAAGTGAGGATTTCACAACTACATCTATAAAGACATAAGGGTTTCCCAGCTGTGTCTATTGATAAGTGAGTTCTTCCCAGACAGAAAACTATCAACCTAAATTTCCTTTTACATTTTCTAGACTCTTCCCTTTCTCTGGAGGTGATAGATCTGATCACCTTCCTAACAGCCCCATATTGACTAGTTGGAAATGTGAGGATGTGACCAGTTGCTTCCCAGCTTATGGCTGCCTCTGCTGCTTAGCCAAAGACTTTGGCCTAAGAACAGGGCCTCAGACTGTCACAGTGAGAGAAGGCCCTTACACAGATTCTTTCTTGTATACCTCTATTACTACCTAATTGATAAACATATACCTACATTCTTAAAGTATAGGGCTTTACAGGCAGGCCAGAATATCTATATCCTAACAGTGTATCCTCCCCATGCTGCACCTGTTCTGGAGATGAGGAGAGGAACTTTACCTCCAAGTATCTCCAAATAAAACTGTTCAACAGCACGAAACTCATGATGAGAAAAATGTTTCTAAAAATTCTAAAGTTGCACCTCATCAGCCAAGCAGCCATCAGCACCCTCCAGAGTATGGGGGATATAAAGGGCTAAGGGGCTAAGCAAAGCACATGGTCTTGGGCTGTTTTGAGAAGTGGAGGCATCAGAATTGGTTGAGGAGGGACCTAATCTTAAGGAAATTCCACTCCATAAAGTCTGTCTGTGAAAGGGTGGCCTGCCCTTTAGGGCCTGGACTAGACAGACCTGTTCTATCAGCCTGCCTCTGCTGTAATTAGTTGTTTCCCAGACCTTTAGCAAAGCTTTTGATACAGTCTCCCACAGTATTCTTGCCAGCAAGTTAAAGAAGTATGGGCTGGATGAATGGACTATAAGGTGGATAGAAAGCTGGCTGGATTGTCAGGCTCAAGGGGTAGTAATCAATGGCTCCATGTCTAGTTGGCAGCCGGTATCAAGCAAAGTGCCCCAAGGGTTGGTCCTGGGGCTGGTTTTTCATTAATGATCTGGCGGATGGCATGGATTGCACCCTCAGCAAGTTTTCAGATGACACTAAACTGGCAGGAGTGGTAGATACTCTGGAGGGTAGGGATAGGATACAGAGGGACCGAGACAAATGAGAGGATTGGGCCAAAAGAAATCTGATGAGGTTCAACAAGGACAAGTGCAGAGTCCTGCACTTAGGATGGAAGAATCCCATGCACCACTACAGACTAGGGATCGAGTGGCTAGTCAGCAGTTCTGCAGAAAAGGACCTAGGGATTACAGTGGAGAAGCTGGATATGAGTCAACAGCGTGCCCTTGTTGCCAAGAAGGCTAACGGCATCTTGGGCTGTATAAGTAGGAGCATTGCCAGCAGATCGAGGGACGTGATCATTCCCCTCTATTCGGTATTGGTGAGGCCTCATCTGGAGTACTGTATCCAGTTTTGGGCCCCACACTAGAAGAAGGATGTGGAAAAATTGGAAAGAGTCCAGCGGAGGACAACTAAAATGATTAGGGGGCTGGAGCACATGATTTATGAGGAGAGGCTGAGGGAACTGGGATTATTTAGTCTGCAAAAGAGAAGAATGATGGGGGAGATTTGATAGCTGCTTTCAACTACCTGAAAGGGTGTTCCAAAGAGGATGGATCTAGACTGTTCTCAGTGGTAGCAGATGACAGAACAAGAAGCAATGGTCTCAAGTTGCACTGGGGGAGGTTTAAGTTGGATATTAGGAAAAACTTTTTCATTAGGAGGGTGGTGAAGCACTGGAATGGGTTACCTAGGGAGGTGGTGGAATCTCCATCCTTAGAGGTTTTTAAGGTCAGGCTTGACAAAGCCCTGGCTGGGATGATTTAGTCGGGGATCGGTCCTGCTTTGAGCAGGGGGTTGGACTAGATGACCTCCTGAGGTCCCTTCCAACCCTGATATTCTATGATTCTACAGGGGCTGGACTAATTGGGGGTCGGTGACAGTCTGCAGTTAGAGCAGGGGTGGGCAAACTTTTTGGCCCAAGGGCGACATCTGGGAATAGAAATTGTATGGCAGGCCATGAATGCTCACAAAATTGGGCTTGGGGTGCAGAAGGGGGTGAGGGCTCTGGTTGGGGGTGCGGGCTCTGGCGTGGGGCTGGGAATGAGGGATTTGGGGTGCAGGAGGGTGCTCTGGGCTGGGATTGAGGAGTTCGGAGGGCGGGAGGGGGATCAGGGCTGGGGCAGGGGCTTGGGGTGCAGGGAGGGGATCCGGGGTGCAGGCTCTGGGTGGCGCTTACCTCAAGCAGCTCCCGGAAGCAGCGGCCATGTCCCCTCTTTGGCTCCTATGCTGAGCCGCGGCCAGGTGGCTCTGCGCGCTGCCCCATCTGGAGGCGCTGCCTCTACAGCTCCCATTGGCCGCAGTTCCCAGCCAATGGGAGCTGTGGGGGTGGTGCTTGGGGCAGGGGGCAGTGTGCAGAGCAGAGTCCCCTGGCTGCCCCTACGCATAGGAGCTGGAGTAGGGCCATGCTGCAGCTTCTGGGAGCCAGCAGGAGCTTGAGGGCCAGCTTAAAACAGCTGGCGCGGGCCGTAGTTTGTCCACCCCTGAGTTAGAGGGAAGAACCACAGGGAGCACACTGGGTTACTAGGGAGATCCTAAAGAAGGGTCTGGAAGGACTGCAGGGACGTTCCTGGGAGTCAGGGCACTCGCCCAGAGAGATTCAAAGGTAGCCCATTAGGGACTGGGAACTGAGCCCAAAGGGTGGGCAGAAGAGAAACCCAAGCAGAGGTGGATAATCTTTTGTTTGTTTGGGACTCAAGTTACCCTGGAAGGGGTCTGGACTAAAATGTGACTTGGGTAGAAGGCTGAGCCACATAAATCCCTGGGAGAGACAGAAAACCCTGGTGAGGCGAACTTGCACTTGCAGCACCACGGTTGGCCAGGAGGGAGTGCTGCAGGGCAGGCATGCCCTATGACAATGGCTCACACAGAAAAATGGAGATCTGAAAAAAACACAAACCCAGGGATCAACTGATTCTACCATAAACTCCTTCTACCAACAAACATTATACTGAATGCTTCATAATAACCACAGTGAGCATTTCTCTAGTTCCTTCCATCCAAGAGCCTCAAGGCCTGATCTAATGCCCTCTGAAATTGATGGAAGACTTTCCATGAACTTTGCTGGGCATTGGGCCAGGTCCATAGTGAACTAAATCTCACAATGTTGCTGTGAGATAGCTATTATTCTCCTATTGTCTCCATTTTACAGAAGGGGATACTAAGGCAGAGAAGGTAAGTGACATTACTTTTTCATAGACATTTGTACAAAACCATATGGCCTTGATCCTAATGACAGGTTTCAGAGTAGTAGCCGTGTTAGTCTGTATCCGCAAAAAGAACAGGAGTACTTGTGGCACCTTAGAGACTAACAAATTTATTTGAGCATAAACTTTTGTGGGCTACAGCCCACTTCATTGGATACATAGAATGGAATATGTAGTAAGAAGATATATATATACACATACAGAGAACATGAAAAGGTGGAAGTAGCCATACCAACTGTAAGAGGCTAATTAATTAAGATGAGCTATTATCAGCAGGAGAAAAAAACTTTTGTAGTGATAATCAAGATGGCCCATTTAGACAGTTGACAAGAAAGTGTGAGGATCCTAATGTGGACACTGCTGTAACACAAATAATAAAAATAGAAAAACCAGGGTAGAGAATCCAGGAATCCTGACTCCTAGTCCTGAGCCTTACCTGGGTGATCATTCTGCATGTTTGCAATGGTCTACAGTGCTAACAGTTCTGAGTTGGGCTTCGGGTTGGATAAACACCCAAGAGTCCAAGCGCTTCTCTGAATTATGCAAACTTGCTGAGTCTGCAAATTTGGGCTGCTCACTTCAATCTTCCTGTATTTCCAAATTTGGTTTTAGTCTGGGGTCAAGTTTTAGGAGAATAGGGCTTGTTTCATCCTCATCTTCATCATTTCATTCTCCATTGTATTATGGGTGCTCAGTTTCAAGTTTCTTTCTCAGAAAGTCACACTTGCACCACAAGACAAAGAGGATCACGCTGTGGTCTGTGAGTGGCCAGTAGCATCTATTATGGTGGTTGAACAGAATAATATATATTGGGAACCAAACAGTGGTAGGGTTGGAAAGAGAGATGGGTCCTTGAGAGGATCTTTTGCTTACAAAGTGGTCCACAAAACAAAACCACTGGAAAGCCACAGCAAGAGATAGTCATTCCCTCTTCTCCTAACAGCAGACTCATTCACAGTCTACATAGCAGTTGGTGTGCGCTACACAGGTGCAGGACTAGACTGTGTTCATCCTAGGGCATGGAAATACTGAAGATGGAAGCACCTGGAACACGTGAATTTGAGAGAGCCTCAAATGCTTTACAGCTGATGATAGTAGAAGACTATCCCAAGAGGCATTTAATGAAGGAATGATTATTTTTTAACTTCTATACCCATCTTTCTCAGTCCATTTTCCATATTGAGTTGCCCCCTGGCCAATCTTGGAACTTGACACCTCCGTGCAAGAAGAACCTTACTATTGCTATGCTAAGGGATGGGGAGCAGATGTTCCTGTAAGACAGATTTATTACCTGAGTAGTATCCTGTTGCTCTGTGCAATTATTTTCATTTCAGCATCTGTCAAAAAAGATTACATTAAGCCTCACATTTCTAGTCAGTCTGGACCACGTGTGGTGTCAGATCCATCCCTGTAGGCCTCAGATGCCAGCCAGCCACGTGACTGTTAGCAAAGCGATGATGGCACTAAACAAAGACTAAGACACTACTATTAGGGTGTGGAAAGGAGAGGTGAAAGCTGCTTAATTCGTGGTGTTGGATACCATATGCCTGACTACAGCACCATTTCTTCTCCACATCAAGGGGCCAGGTTGCAACCAAAGGGAATGGAACAGAATTGCTTTGGGATATCAGTCCTACCGCTCAACTAGCCAGACAGGGTCACTGTAAGCGGCAGAGTGTATTGTCCAGTCTAGAAGGAAGCTAGGTGCCCATGAAGACTAGCCAAACTTGGGTTGCCTATGTTACAGGTCAGAGCTGTAACCACCCAGCTATAATTCTCACAAGACAGTATGGCCTTGCTCTCTCTCTTTCTTTCTTTCTTTCTCTCCAGGCTAACGTGGGCTGGGATGGAGGAAAATTCCCTAAAACCTCAGAGATCTGGTAATGTGAGACTCATCAGTGACTGCTGACAGCTCAGATGCTGACCTCAGGACTTGGGCCAGAGACACTAGTCAGCGGCCCAGGAAGGTTTTGTTTAGGATTCCTTGACTGGAGTGAAGTGGGTGAGTTACAGGCTTCACACCAGTTGCCTTTATTAGCAGTTTCCCAGCAGTTCGGCCATAGGTGATCTTTCTGGGACAGCTTCTGTACAGTGTGGCCATCTTCCACCATGAGAGGGCCCTGTTGTTCACAACTGTGTACTCCAGGTCCTTATGACAAGGTGGCAGGGAGAGAGGTTGGGCTCCCAAATGGAGGTAACTCTCCACAGTGTTTCTCTCACTTCTGGGAGCTGCTGCTAAAGGCTGTTCCATTTTATATTTTACCACCTCTGTGAGCCTCACAAATCATGCGGAGTGCAAACCACAAAGGTACTTAGGTGCCAAAGTCCTAGTTTTAGGCAGCACTGCGATCCACAAAACTCCCCCTTGGCTGCTGTGGAATTCTGTAGGTGCCTGAACTCTCTCAGCATCTATATTTTTGCAGTAGAAGTTCCCTGCACACTGATGTTTCTGCTTCTCTCTCACCTAAGTCCCTGAGCAATCCATGACCCAGGGAAGAGAGGTGTTTGGCTGCCTACGTGGTATGTGAGGGCCCAATCCGGTAGGCGTGCTTCAAGGCTGCCTACCAGACCAGGCCCATTAGGCAAGTTCACACAAAACAGCGGGGTTGGGGGGGGGGATTTCTTTAACCTTGTGGCTGAGGCACTGACCCAGCAGGCAACAGACAACAGCAGTTCAAGTCCTCTTTTTGTTGGGGGAGGGGGGGAAAGGAATTTGAACAAAGCTCAGCCACTTCTCAGGTGAGTGCCCTAACCACTAGGCTATGGAATATTCTCATGGGGAGGGTCTCGCTCAAACCCTCCTAGTGACCTCGTTCCACTTTAAATAAGTGTTTAATTAAATAGTAATTGGGCCAGGACAAGTTAGAATGACGCTATAGTCTAGTGGTTAGAGCACTCGCCTGAGAGGTGGCCAAGCCCTAGTCAAATCCCATCTCTTCCTTAGGAGCAGTGGGAACTTGCACTGGTGTCTCCCACATCCTGGCTGAGTACCCTCTTCACTGGGTTGAAGATCATAAGGGAGGTGCACCTCCTCACTAGTATTGTTTCAAGTGCCTGAGCTCCTATCTTCCCCCAGTTCGTGGATCACGAGCAGAGAGGCTCCTCCCTGCAGCCCAGATTTAGGTCCCTATCTCCATGTGAGGAGGCAGGGCTTAGGACACAACTCTCTGGTCAGTGTCTCCCATTGGCTAGCTTAGGAGGGCCCCCTCTTAGTGTGCTGGCTTTTGTGGATCACGTTCTTAGGCATCTCACTCTCCTTAGCATAGGGAGCCTAACTCAGGCTTTGTGGATTATAGGGTTGGTCCATTGATTTTCTGGGTGTCTAAAAGTTAGGCACCACAATGCTCAGTGTCACAGTACCTAAGTCCCTTTGTGGATCCACCCCTGGTCCACAAATCTGAGTTGCAAAGAGGGTAAAGGAGCAAGAGTGAGTTTAATTTTAATTCACATTAACAGAAAGGTAGCACCATCCAGTGTTAGAGCAGGAGGGGCCCGGGGCAAGAGCATAGAATCAGGACTCAGTTGTCAGGTGTGTCAGTGACTCAGTGTGTGACCTTGGGCAAGTCACGTCATCTCACGGTGCCTGTGTTTTCATCTGTAAAAAGGTGATCATAGCACTCACTTATTTCTCAGGATTGTTGAGAAACTTGATTAAGTCCCATGCTCCTCTGCCTTGATGTAGCTGATTTCTGCACTGAAGTGATGTTATCTGCCATTATTTTCCCCTCAATCGCCTCTCCTGTTTTCTGACCTCTCTTATTCACACTCTAAAATGCTTCTGTTCATTGAGCTCCTTTTCTTCTGCCTTCACACCCCCCACCTCACCCTTTTCATCCCTTCCAAAATGCAGCTGCAAAAATCCTCTGCCTCACCCACTTCTTTGCTCCCATCCAGCTCTTCTCATTCGCCTCCTTTCACGCGCTGCATCAAAATGAAACTCCTTGTCCTGGTCTTCACAATTCTGCACGTATTGGCTCCCCGCTTCCTCCTTGCACTGGTCTCTTTCCACTCCCAATAACAGCAGTGTGGATGTGTTTGTACATTGCACAATTAGATGGTAAGATCTGTGAAGCAGGGGCCTTGTAGTCATATCTGTCTGTAGAGCTCCCAGTGAACTATTGCTATACAAGCAATAACAATAATAATCTATTAAAGATGATAAAGTGTACAGCAATCCTCATCTGGAAGGCTGGTTATAGATGTGCAGAGTATTAGTCCTGTTACAATTACTCTATCATTTAGCTGATTGCAGTAGTACACTGAGGATTCTGGGACATAAAGACTCCCCACCAATGACCTTCAGAAAGCGAGGCAAGCAACACAGTGTGTTAGAAAGGACCTGGACCAAATTGATAATGCTGCTAGCTTCAGAGACTGGGTATTCTCTTTATACTGTAAAAGTGACTGAACAAAGGGACGGGATCATTACCTGACTAAGTGGAATGCTGTAGATTGTGGTGGATTATTTGAAGCATCAATTTGATTAGAATGACTGTTGTTGCTTCTTCCCTAAGAAGTGTATGATATTAATTTAGCCTTATAGTGAGAAAATACTTGTAATGATGATCTCATTTGCTAGTGCCATTTGCGCTCTCTCCGGTGACGTGTTAGCTTTGCCTAGAGTGCTTGGAGCTTAGTTTTCAGGGGAGAGGATCAATTCTAGATGTGAATTTCAGCAACAGACAGAACAAGTGTTTCCATTAATATGTGGCAAGCCATTCCCCTGTAAGGGAGCAGCCTGAGTACCACGCTGGCACTGATCGGTTCTACCACGCTTACGCCCAGTTTGAGTGAGCAAATCCCTCACCAAGGAGCACTAAATTCACAATATTTGTGAGTGACACAAAGGGAAAGCTAGTGGGTCAGAGGATTGACACTGAGCAGTAGAGCCTTTCCCCAGTAGCTTCACTGGTTTGAATCCAGTACAGTATAGCTGTTACCATCAGTGGACAGTTTAGTGGGCTGAAATCTGCAGGTTGTCATAGTCTGGTTCCTGGTGAACAGTTATCATGATGTTAATTAACACAATCTGGAATCAAGTCCATTAGAAATAGCTCACTAGGGGATGCTGTGCCATTTCAGTATTTGACCATTTCCCCAGAATAATGCTGGGGAGCTACCACCTTTCTGGTGCAATATAAAACCGAGGCCCTGACCACTGATAGTCACTAAGGATCTCTTGACACACTGATGTCCTGGCCCCATTGCAGCTCAGAGAATTACATTCTGCCACTTTCTGGCTCCTGCTCTCTCCTTAGCTCGGCCCAACTCTGTCTGACCCTGGCAATTCCAACTCACACAGAAGATGGGACCCCCCTGGCCTCCTGACTCCCTCATTAGCCTGCCCACCCTGTCAATCAGGCGGACTTGGAGCACTGGCCTCTCCCCATTGCTCCTGGGGACTGTCAGTTTCAGGGTCCTGATTTCCCATCAACCCTTCCCTTTTCATTTAGTACGGGGAGCTAGCCAAAAACCTCCTACTGAGTTTTAGTAAGGAGCCAACAGTCCCCCTTACATTCCCCCTTACTAAAATTCTGCCACAGCCACAATATTCACACCAGTACATCCGAGCCCCATATTAACAACATATACCCACATCATGTCAAATAAAAATACATTATCAACAAAAGAACATTTAACGTATTTAACATTCCATGTCTACTTCTTTATACTATACATGACAATATTCATTAAAAAACTACATAGAACTAATAAGCCAGTCCTTGCTTACAGACAGCCCCCCAACCTGAAGCAAATACTCACCAGCAACCACACACCACACAACAGAACCACTAACCCAGGAACCTATCCTTGCAACAAAGCCCGTTGCCAACTGTGTCCACATATCTATTCTGGGGACACCATCATAGGGCCTAATCACATCAGCCACACTATCAGAGGCTCGGTCACCTGCACATCTACCAATGTGATATATGACATCATGTGCCAGCAATGCCCCTCTGCCATGTACATTGGTCAAACTGGACAGTCTCTATGTAAAAGAATAAATGGACACAAATCAGACGTCAAGGATTATAACATTCAAAAACCCGTCGGAGAACACTTCAGTCTCTTTGGTCACTCGATTACAGACCTAAAAGTGGCAATTCTTCAACAAAAAAACTTCAGAAACAGATTCCAACAAGAGACTCCTGAATTGGAATTAATTTGCAATTAACTTAGGCTTGAATAGAGACTGGGAGTGGATGGGTCATTACACAAAGTAAAACTATTTCCCCATGTTTATTCCCTCCTCCCCCCGCCCCCGGCTGTTCCTCAGACGTTCTTGTCAACTGCTGGAAATGGCCCATCTTGATTATCACTACAAAAGGTCCCGCCCCCCGCTCTCCTGCTGGTAATAGTTCACCTTAAGTGATCACTCTCGTTACAGTGTGTATGGTAACACCCATTATTTCATTGTCTCTATGTATATAAATCTCCCTACTGTATTTTCTACTGAGTGCATCCGATGAAGTGAGCTGTAGCTCACGAAAGCTTATGCTCAAATAAATTGGTTAGTCTCTAAGGTGCCACAAGTATTCCTGTTCTTGTCTCGCCACTCCACTTTGCTCATTCTCTCCTGGAGGTCATAAACCTATGCCTGGACAGTTTCACCAGGCTCCTGCTTTCTCTCAAAGAACTCCTCTAGTTGGGTTCCCATAGGTACCTTGTCTCCATACACTTCTAGGAGGAGTTCAGATACCTTTTCCATATCCTTCTTTTCTGCCATTGCCAGGAATTTTACTGTGGCTTTGGCCTGGCCCTTGAGGTGTTCCTCTATGAAGTTCACACAATCTTCTTCAGATACTCTTAGCACACGCAGAGCTGCCTTCACAGACTTGACCCACTCCTCTACTGCAATGTCTCCTGGTCTAGTCGGGAAGCCACCAAACTCTTTGACCTTCTGCTCCCATGGACATAAATATTAGGGGGTTTCTTAGCTTCTGCTGCCTGTTGGTCTATTACTGCCTTAGCCAACGATAAGGCTTCTCTCTGTTCAGTTCTAGCTTGTTTAAACGCCTCAGCTTGGTCTGATAATCTGCACTGAAGTTCAGCAAACTGGGCCTGTAGTTCTTCAATTCCAGCCATGGTAGGGTTCTCAACCAGGCCTGGACAGTGCTACCAGAACTCAACCAGTAAACCAATGGGGTGGACCCTGTGAATAGGATCCTGTTCGTGATGCCAATTATGTAAGCGGAGGAATGGACCCGCTGTTGTGGGAATTTTCTTGGCTTATACACCACCCCGGTGAAATGGGTTAGCGAAAAGATCTGAGTCTTCACTCCCACTTTCTTTATCCAGAGGCCTGCCTGATCTCAAGGGCTCCCCTTCCACTCTTCCGTGCGGCAGAGTCCTCGTAACCCCAGCAAGGTTGGGCCCAGGATTCCTGGGGGGCTCGACCCCCAACCTTGTTGTGGTCACTTAGGGCAGGGGCTAGGGTGTCCCCACTCCGGGGTGCTCTCTCTGCACTGGACACTTCCCTGACCCACTAATCATTACATACAGTTCAAAGCAAATACAATTTATTAAACAGCAATCAATTAAAAAAAAATAAGGAAAAAAATGGGAAAGGTTAAAGGAAAACACATCACCCCACTCTGTGGCACGGGGACATCACAACCAGCGTCTCTGGAACATAAGGGCAGTTCACAGTCTGTTCCTCACACGTCCCAGGAGGCCTCCTTCTCAGGCCCTGGCTGTGCTGCAGGGATGCCGCGGGTTGGACACTTGCTCTGGTGGTGGCCACACACCCTCAGGCTCTTGGTGGCAGGACCCTTCTTCCCAGCATCAACCCCCCCCCCCCCCCCGTGTTGGGGTTACGATCCCCCTCCAAGTCTGGCCTGCAAGGCCTCTTGGCAGGGGACGTTTCCCTGCGCTGGGCCCCCTGCCCAGGGTCCCCCTCGCTTCCCCAAGCTGCTCACCACACCCAGCTCTGGACTGCTCAAGCCTCAGCTCCAGCTCCACTCTGCCTCAGCACTGCTGCTGCTCTGCCTTCAGCCCCCTGGGCTGCAGCTGGAGCTGAGAGAACTGGAGCCCCGTGCAACCTGGCTGGGGCTGCTGACCCCCCACCCACAACTCCGCGCAGCCAGGGGCTGACCCCTTCCCCCAAGCTCCCCATGACGTGGCCAGGGGCTGACCCCCCCCAGCACCACATGCTGTGGCCAGGGGCTGACCCCCACCAAGCTCCACTTGCCATGGCCAGAAACGGGGGCTGACCCCTCTCCCTCCCTGAGCTCTGTATGCCACTGCCAGGACTGGGACTGACCCCTCCCCCGCCCCAGATCCCCACGCCGCTGTCAGGAGCTGGGGCTGACACACACCCTGAGCTCCTCCCACACCACTGCCAGGGGCTGGGCTGGCCCCCAAGCCCCGCAAGCTCCACTCTACCTGGGGCTGATCCCCCAGGCCTCACTGCCTGACATCTCACGCCGCCATGCCCGCACATACACACGTTCTTCCATGCCCCGCTAAGGGGGTGCACTGGACTTTTTTGGCAAACTGGGCATTTGTTCGTTTGCTCTTGCCAACTGATCAGTTGGCAAGAGCAAACAGGACAAATGCCCATTTTTGCCAAAAAAGTCGGGACGGCTGGGACAGAGCTTAAAAAGGGAACTGTCCCGGCCAAACGGAGACGTATGATCACCCTACCTCCAGACAAGTGGGTCCTGAGGGAGCCCAGCCGGAGTGGGGGCAGACCCGGGCCTGGCTGATCGCACCACTCCCGAGAGGCCAGAGCGATTCCCCGCCGTGGCAGTGCACCGGCCCTGGCCGCGCTGCCCGCTCAGCCTGGCAGATGCAGTCACCTCCCAGCAGGGCCGGTGAGTGTGGCTGGGAGGGCGGGGGCAGGGTGTGAGGTCTCTGGGAATATGTGGGGGGTACTGGGCTGTGAGGCAGTGGGGCTGCGGGGGAGGTGTGTGTGTTTTGGGTGCTAGGCAGTGGGGGAGGTCTGTGTTGGGATGCTGGGTAGTGGGGGGGTCTGATTGGGCTGCTGTGTAGTTGTGGTGGTGGGGCTGTGGGGAAGTGCATTGGGCAGTAGTGGTGGGGCTGTGGAGGGGTGCTTGGCAGGAGTGGTGGTGTGCAGGGCGCTGTTCATTTGTGGTGGAGGGTCTGTGGGGGGGCTGCTGGGCATAGGAAGTTGGGGGCTGTGTGGCACAGCATGGGCCCACCCCTGAGGGGAAGGGGCACGCTGGCAGTGCAGCGCTGGGTGGCCCAGTATGCGTCTGGCAACTGCCGGTTTGTATACAGTGCCCTTGCACTGGGCTGGGAGAAGTGGGGCCGCCCATGCCATGCCCCAATGCCCCTGGCTGGCCCCTTGCTCCCGGGACCAACCTCCCCGTGCCATGCTCCATTGCTCCCATGGGGGGCCCACAAAAACATTTGGCACTGGGACCACAAGAGGTTAATCTGGCGCTGGCTTCTGTGGCTCTCCCAGCACTGACCTGCTTCCTAGGCTGCTTCTCTGGCTCTGATTGCTGCAGTTCTCCTCCCAGTACAGGCCTGCTCTCTGGGCTGCTTCTCTGGCTCTGCTCCCAGCATCGATCTGCTTCCTGGGCTGCTTCTCTGGCTTTTGTTGTTGCAGCTCTGCTCCCAACACTGACCTGCTTCCTGGGCTGCTTCTCTGGTTTTCTCTGGCTGGCCCGGCTCTGCTCTGCCTCTCTCCTTATCTCGGCCCCACTCTGTCTGACCCTGTCAATTCCACCCAACACAGAGGCCTGGCCCCTGGCCTCCTGACTCCCTGATTAACCTGCCCACCCTGTCAATCAGGCTGACCTAGAGCATTGGCCTCTCCCCATTGTTCCTGGGGACTGTCAGTCTCAGGGTCCTGATTTCCCATCAACCTTTCCCCTTTCTTTTGGTACTGGGAGCTAGCCAACCGAAAACCCCCACTGAGTTTTAGTAAGGGTTGGCCCCTTACACATATATAAATTCTGCTGCCAGTGCTTCTGGGCTGATAAAAATCAAGCAAAGAGTCAGGGGGTAGACTGAAATAGATGGATAGATACCCACCCACCTCAGAGAGATTTGAACTCCTTGGGGCAGAGTATTAGATACTAGTAAATAATGAGGTGCACAAGTTTACCTGCATGTTTGTCTGAAAAGCTGCCCTGTAATGGTTTATGAATGTAGGTCTCCTATGCAATCAGAATCATATACTTCCTCAGACCATCCTCTCAAGTGAATTTGTAAAGGGATGAAGTTGTAAACCTGAATATGCGTTCCAGTAATCACTAACTCAGGGGTTCCTACCTCAAGCTACAACCAGCTGCTAACTGGGAAGGGAAATTGTTTTGGTACCTGCTGAGAAGCCTTCTATTTGAACAGTAATAGCTCCGAGCCAGGCCGTCAAGTTAATTGGGGGAACTGGCTGATGGTGTCTTACATGTACACTGATGAATTCTGACCTTTTACTGCAGTGACACTCTGGCTTTCTGTGTCTGAGTCAAGATGAGCTCTCTCTTGTGATTGGGGCTGAGCTACTGTGATGAGTTTTATTCTTGTTAAATACAATATTTGTTAATTGGTAAAGACATGTCTGTTACAGTGTCGCTCCCACCCAGAGAAGGAAGCAGCAGGGCCAGAGCGAGGCAGAGGTTCTCATTTTTAAAAAGTGTTTTGACACTTCTGATGTCATCTTCCTTCCGGGCCATTTAATGACTGCCGTTTCAATTCCTGATGGAGCCAGTGAAGGGATGGCTGCATTGGAGTGAGCCCCCCACCAGCCTCATGTCCCCCATGTCCCAGAGGAATTAGCCTTTGGTTTTTAAAATATTTTTGACAGGCAGTTTCTTGTATTGTTTGTAACCATGGCCCCACGATATTTAACTTTCCCAGCGGACCAACAGCAGTCAAAAGCCAAAGCTTTCAGGAAGGCTGCTTAAAATGGACATTATGGAGGCAGAGCAGGAGCTTGGGGCCTCCCTCTCGGAGCAGTCTCAAACACTTTTTTTTAATAAAAATAATGTCAGAGGACATCCTGGAGATTAAAGTACAGCTGGACCCAGGAAGGGTGCTCTTCAGGGACTGAGTGCTGCACAGGTGACACAGAACCAAGAATTTGCTGAGAGGCACCATCCAGGAGCCTCAACGCACTGAAACCAGGAGAACAGCCAAAGCATTGGGTTTGCTTTTTTTAGAACAAGGTAGCTGATTTGGAAGGCAGATCTTGTTGCAATGATCTGCATATTGTGCAATTTCCAGAAGACACAATGATGAAAGCCTACAGGATTCCTGCAGAAAGCTCCACCTAGAGGGAAATCCTGGCCTCATTGAAGCTAGCACACTCAGGTGTATTTGCAATGATAAAGAATACCATCATAATAAAGAAACCATTGCCCTCTGTGACAGGTTGCTCCCTTTCAAGGTAGCACTTGATGTGCTGAGATACCACTGAGCTCGCCTGTTCTGCCAGCATGGGCCCCCTTTAACCTGTCTTGCTGAGCCAGACTCTTAAGCCTCCTCTAGCACAGACACAGGCAGGGCCATACCCCGCTGCAGAAAGACAGAGACACTGAGATCAGCTCTGGAAAGACTCAGCTAAAAGGACTTGCCCCAGCACTCAGGTGCCCATCTTCCTTAGAGTGCAGACCCAAAGATATATTGTCTTGCGCAATATGGAAAAAATCTGCACAGCACAAGCTCATATAAATTCACCCTCTTCCTCAAACTGAAGAGAGATGTGCACTCCTCCTTGCCGCCCCCCAGTTAGAAATTGCACAAAATGGGTTTAATAATAAACAAAATAAATGTATTAACTATAAAAGGCAGATTTTAAGTGGTTAAAGGGATAGCAAACAGAAAAAAGCAGATTACTAAACAAATAAAACAAAGCATGCAAACTAAGCTTGATTGACTAAAGAAATCAGCTAAAAATAGCAATTTCTCACCCTAAAAGTTGTTTCAGGCAGATTACAGGGATTCTTGAAAGCCAGCTGCATTAGCCTGCCGCTTGAAACTTCAGGTATTATTACTCACAGGCTGGACAACCACCTAGCCTGGGCTCAACTCTTCTTCCCACAGTTCAGTTCTTGTTTCCAGGTGTTTTACTGTGTCTCTTTGGTTTACTCTCCTCTTTGGGCAGGGAGGCAGAGGAGAACCATGATGATGTCACTCCCTTGCCTTATATAGCTTTTGTGTATGGCAGGAACTCTTTGTCTTCCAGTGGAAAAACACTGGCATTCCAGGGGGTGTGGGGTGTCCAGTACCAGGTGACTCAGACCCAGGTCTCTGCAGGGCTGTAGCAGCCATTACTCGTAGGCTGTCTGGAGCTTCCACAGGAAGACTAAGCCCTTTCACAGTCCATTGACTTTGCTAATGGGCCATCAGCCCTGTCTGGCTTTTTCATTGTTGTACCTGAAGGGCTAGTGGTGGGTGACACCCAAAGTAGCACATTTGAAATACAATATTCCTAACTTCAGATACAGAAATGATACAGGCATACACATTGGATAATCACATTCAGGAAATCATAAGCTTTCCAATGATATGTCACATGGGCCATCTTACATGAAGTATATCTCATTTATGCCATATCCATATCATAAGCATATTTCATAAAGAGTATGGAGTGTAATGTCACACCCTGCACCAGTTTCCCAGTTCTGAAATGAAAATTCAAGGAGCCCTCCTATGCCATTCAGGGCTCGATATTACAGATTTTCAGTGGGAAGGATGAAGACTTTATTTCAGGGCTGAGGCATACAAGGGGTCAGCAGCAAAATGAAAGGTGTCACTCCGCTCTTCCCCAAAAAGTGTCCAGCCATTTGGTTTGTTCTGACACCAAGACAGGTGGTCATCGCTCAGAAAATAGCTCATGACCTTAAGAGGCCTGAGCTATTCCTCAATAGTGCACCTTGGTCAAAGCCTTGGGTTGGGATTTTTGCAAAGACTGATCAGAGCCAGAACACCCTCACTTTCTTGGGCGGTTGAATTCCTAACCTGAATTGCCTGGCTTGGACCCAATTCTAGCTTGCTGTTTTCATTTCACTTTGATTTACTTTTCAAGAAAGGTCCAAAAGAGCTACCCTAAGTGTTGCAAAGTTTGGGCATTGACATGGCGTAACTAATGTGTGCACGTGAGCTACAACCTTGCTGCACGATCCGACTGCCTGCTACATTTAACGTGCCCCATTTTTAACCCGCCCCATTTTTAACCCTTTCAGTTTGTTCCTAGTGAATCTCACGCTAATGTGAGGTTCTGAATTGAGAAGCCTGGCGACTAATGCCCATTGCCTAGCCACACAACTAGTATCTATTACAGCCATGTAAGGCACCTACCACTGTGGCATCTAAACACTGATGGTACCTAAGGTAAAACACTCCAAGCTTCATTCACATCCTACCCTGACAATGTGCCTTTGCCCTAGAGGGGCCACCTCTAGGAACTCTGTCTCCATGGCCCCTTTGGTATTTGGCTGAGATTGCCAGT
Source organism: Natator depressus (assembly GCF_965152275.1). Classification (NCBI taxonomy): domain Eukaryota; kingdom Metazoa; phylum Chordata; order Testudines; family Cheloniidae; genus Natator; species Natator depressus. The sequence continues at coordinate 203,265,613 of NC_134234.1, read as the reverse complement.
AAAGTAGGCAATTGATGACATTTGTGGGAGGTGCTTTTGAGGTCTGAATACCTCTGTGCTGGGAAATGAACTGGGTCTCTCTCAACTGAAGTCATATAGGGCCACCAGACTGGCATTCGACAGTATCATGGTTAGCTCACTGCAGGATGGTGCTATGAACTGGTCACAGTGACTCGTTACCAAGCCCTGGAGTCATTCAGTCCCCTCATTTGTGGATGATTTGGTTTTTTTAGTTCTTGCGTCACAGCTTTGCCTTTGGTGCTAGACAGTGGCTGTTGGGCCCCACACACTATAGCATGTCATGGCCACACAGTAAGCCAAGCAGTCCAGCACACAGCCAGAGAGAGCAAAAAATGTCCCTGGCATTCATGTAACCACAGACTGAGCCTCTTCCTGACAGCAGCTCAAGGCTAAGAGCAGCTAAAGAAGGATCACTGCTACCGGAGCGGCTTTCATTTAGAATTGCCAACGAACCAGCTCCAGAGACCTAGGTAATAATTAGTCTTTGATGCTAGTAAAGTCAAAATCAGGTTAGAAAAATCTGTAACCAAGTAAAAGTAATTGTTTCTTTCATTATGGGAGGTCACTTCTTAGTGCTCCTATGGTGCACGGATAGGAGTGTTTTCTGTATCCTCCTCAGATTATGAGTCAGTTCAGATGAGAGGAATATCTCCAATGTTTCATTAAATACATATATAAAAGCCACTATGTCTCTCTGCACCCGCTCCAGAATGCTGGGCTGTGATTACGCTGAAGACAAGTGGCCTGTTTATTGCTCTCATGCTATTCCTTCTCCGATTCACTTCCCATAGGCACAAGCTGTTCTCGGAGAACAAATGTCGAAATGCAAAACCCCACAAAGGTTCTGGGACCATGCTCCAGCCACAGCTGTAGATTTTAGAGCTGGTTTGGGGTATAAAAGACTGGGTTTCTCTTTTGCATCCAGCAGGTTTTGTCTCAAAAGGCAGGGGAAATTATTTGTGTAACAAATCAAAGAGGTGCATAAAACAAGACAATTATTATGTAACTCCCCCTCGACCGGGTCTAGATCCTTCTTTAGCTCCAAAAACACATGAGCTAAGAGAATTCTTGTGACTGGAACAAGTAAAAGGTGTTTTATTCTCTCTGTCCATCAGCCACAATAGGTCTACAGAGAATACACACTATAGTCACTAAAATTCCAGATGTGTTAAGGGGCTCCAGCCTGCTTGTAAAATCAAGGTCAAATGGAGAATCATAATCTACTGTTGGTTGAGAATGTTAATAGCTTGCCTCAGTGAGGGCAAGGTGCCAGCTTCTCTCAAATAAGCAGCTTTTAGGCCCTTGCTCAAGAAGTCATCTCTTGATGCAGACAATCTCACTAGTTACAGCCCTTGTCTCCAATCTTCCCTTTTGAGGGAAGGTTATTGAGCCTCCTGTGGCAAAGCAATTTAAGAGTCATCAGTTTTCTTTAATCCCCTTCTGTCAAGCTGTAGTCCTGGATATTGTTAATTTTTCTCCAACATAAGGAATGAACTTTTTTTTTTTTCCCAGTTTGACTCAATTTTATTTTCAATTGAGGAAAAAAATTGACAAAAACAAGAAAGAACAGAAGTAAAGTCTCCAAAGGGAAAGCACAGTGTGTATGTGGTTCCCCTCTAACATGCTGCATCATTTCTGCATCACAAAATGGCAGCTACCCCCACAGACGATAGACTCTGAGAAACCCAAAGGGGAAGTGCAATAAAAACAAAAACATAGCTACTTAGCTGCATACATCAGAGGCATGGCACAAAGACTGCATTGGTCTCAGTGGATGTTGACCACCTTCTACGGATGGAAAAAAAACATTGGGTGTCCCATATGGAATCATTTAGATCCATCAAACTGTCTTTGATACCATTGACCATGAGGCTGTGTTGAGTGGCTCTGTTTTTTCTTTGGTGAGAACCCAACAGCTGTTGTTTGACAATTGCCTATTAGCCCTAAGGACTTTCTTGTGCAGGGTATGGAAAGGTTCCACTTGGTCACCTCTCCTGTCCAACATGCATCACAAATGGAGCAGAGAATATACAATTCCCTCCTTTCCAGCCAACTTCGGGCAAGTTGACTCTCTCTTATTTCCTAGTCAGAGAGAGGTTTGTGTGTCCATTGCAAACATAAATCAATGTATAAATTTCCCCATAAACAGGCTCCAATCATTTCAAGTGCCATCTCTCTTTCATTTCTGGCCACCTGAACAAATAACCTTTCATGCACGTTATTCATTTAATTTGTTTTGTGTATTTCTAATGAGTTAGGTAACACCTTTCTCAGAGCAGACTCCATTAGCATGTAAATGAACAATTTCCACAAGGAACTCATTAGAACAATGCCAAGTCAGAGGGCCCTTGATTCAGAGCAAACCTTTCCTAGTCCATTGCTGTAACAAAGATCCCAGTGCTAGTTTTAAGTTGAGTAGAGAAATGCAAAAGTAAAAATCAAACAAATATTGAAAAGTTGGACAAGGTGATGGTGACACCTGTCCCAGACTAGCCTAAATACAGATTTCACCATGCACACAGTTTATTAAAATAAACTGTTTTATTATTTACTTGGGAATAATTACAGTTGGGTGGCTGTCTAGATTAGTGATCTGCAGCTCCTGTCTAATAGCACAAAATTCTATATCTATCAACTCTCAAGAAAAGGAGTTTCAGGGGAATTGGGAAGCCCAGCCAAATGATTGGATTTATTTTAGGGCTGTTAAGCAATTAAAAAAATTAATTGTGATTAATCGTACTGTTAAACAATAAGAGAATACCATTTATTTAAATATTTTTGGATGTTTTCTACATTTTCAAATATATTGATTTCAATTACAACACAATACGAAGTGTACAGTACTCACTTTATTTTTGATTACAAGTATTTGCACTGTAAAAAAAAAGAAATAGTATTTTTCAGTTCACCTAATACAAATACTGTAGTGCAATCTCTTTATCATGGAAGCTGAACTTACAAATGTAGAATTATGTACAAAAAACTGCATTAAAAATAAAACAATGTAAAATTTTAGAGCCTGCAAGTCCACCCACTCCTACTTCTTGCTCAGCCAATCGCTCAGGTAAACAAACTTGTTCGTATTTGCAGGAGATAATGCTGCCTGCTTCTTGTTTATAGTGCCACCTGAAAGTGAGAACAGGTGTTCTTGTGGCACTGCTGTAGCTGGTATTGCAAGATATTTACATGCCAGATGTGCTAAAGATTCATATGTCCCTCCATGCTTCAACCACCATTCCAGGGGACATGTGTCCATGCTGATGACGAATTCTGCTTGATAACAATCCAAAGCAGCGTGGATCGACACACGTTCATTTTCATTATCTGAGTCAGATGCCACCAGCAGAAGGTTGATTTTCCTTTTAGGAGGTTTGGGTTCTGTAGTTTCCACATGGGAGTGTTGCTCTTTTAAGACTTCTGAAAACATGCTCCACACCTTGTCCCTCTCAGACTTTGGAAGGCACTTCAGATTCTTAAACCTTGGGTTGAGTGCTGTAGCTATCTTTAGAAATCTCACATTGGTATCTTCTTTGCATTTTGTCAAATCTGCAATGAAAATGTTCTTAAAATGAACAACACGTGTCGGGTCATCATCCAAGACTGTTATAACATGAAATATATGGCAGAATGCGGGTAAAACAGAACAGAAGACGTACAATTCTCCCCCAAGGAGTTCAGTCACAAATGTAATTAATGCATTATTTTTTAACGAGAATCATCAACATGGAAGCATGTCCTCTGGAATGGTGGCCGAAGCATGAAGGGGCATACGAATGTTTAGCATATCTGGCACATAAACACCTTGCAATACCGGCTACAAAAGTGCCATGGAACTGCCTGGTCTCAGTTTCTGGTGACATTGTAAATAAGAAGCGGGCAGCATTATCTCCTGTAAATGTAAACAAACTTGTTTGTCTGAGTGATTGGCTGAGCAAGAAGTAGGACTGAATGGACTTGTAGGCTCTGAAGTTTTACATTGTTTTGTTTTTGAGGGCAGTTATGCAACAAAGAATATCTACATTTGTAAACTGCACTTTCACAACAAAGAGATTGCACTGCAGTACTTGTAGGTCAATTGAAAAATACTATTTCTTTTATCATTTTTATAGTGCAAATATTTGTAATCAAAAATAATATACACTTTGATTTCAATTATAACACATACTACAATATATTTGAAAATGTGGCAAAACATCCAAAATATTTAATAAATTTCAATTGGTAGTCTGTTGTTTAACAGTGTGATTAAACCTGTGATTAATCGCAATAATTTTTTAAAATCGCAATTAATTCTTTTGACAGATCAAAGGAAATACTTTTTAATGCAATATTGAACTAACTTTTGCAACTTGCTGCTGCGGGATATTATTGAATTAAATACTTTAGCTAGATGAAAAAGGATTAAACCATTAAAACAGGCATGCAGTGACTTTATTGTTGTTGATCACTAACTGGGACTTTCCCCGTCATATAACATTAGACTGTTATGTATACTGTGAAAATTTCCCCATTCCTTGGAAGTATCTGGTAAAGGAATATGTCTGAAACAGAACCTCATATCAGGCTAGCTGGATTATGGGTTCATTCAGCCATAGCATATCCTATATTTCTCATCCTTATAGCCCCTCATTTTTGTTCAATTCAAATTTTAAGATTTTTTTCCCCATAAACACATGGCCTGGGAGAGTGTGCAACAACGAAACATCTCTCAACAAAAGTCATTGTTAAAGTAGACACATTCCCTCTTATCCCAGCCCTCTCCAATCTTCTCCAAAGAAATCACTAGCGACAGTGATGGATGTTCAAAGCACATCCATCTTCCTGTAAGGAAGCAAAGTAATTGTAATTATGGTGACAGGGGAGGGAGAACAGTTCTGGGTCCCTAAAACGATTTCACAGTCTCATTTGCACTTGAAGAAAAAAAAAATATCTTGTTAGCAGCAAGGAAATGGATCATGAGAAATTCAGCAACTCCAAATATTTCGAAGAGATGAGAAGAATAAAAAATAAGCTCCACGAAAATCCCATCAGCCCTTTTTGTCGTGCAGAAAAAAGAGAATAAGTGAGCTCAAGTGGACAACCAGCCCAGTGTGACTTCATTGCCAAAGTCCTTTACAAGCATTATTGGGTCTGGGAACTCCGGCCAATAGGGCAAACACTGCAGGGTAGTCTCAGTGTGCTTGATGGCCCACTAGGGTCATGTGCACACTAGCTTTCTCCCTCTGGAGAACTAGCTTCAAATTCTACAGGCAGTAAGAGAAGAGGAGTCTGACTGTTCCTAGTCCCCCCGTCATTATATCATGGAATCACCCGCCACACCTGCCCTTAAAAGCAAAGCCGAAGCCTCACTTCCTGCGTAAGAATTCTCCAGTCTGTACTTTAGCTAAGCAACTCTGTCTCTCCTGTTCTGTGTTTGTACAGCCACCTAGCACAATGTGGGCCTGGTCTACAGTTAGGATCTCTAGGCACTGCTGCAATAGCAGTACTGATAAAAACTCAACAAAATTCATGAGATATGGAGAACTGGTTAATTTAAATGATTAAATCAATGTGTGTTCTTTATCATATGGACCCCAATGTTTCCATACATCCACTATGGACCAGGATTGGTTTTGACTCAGCAACCAAGAAATGAAAGGCTTTGTAATTCATTCAAATCTCCTGAGCCTGCTAGTCTCCCTGAATTGTGTTTTCACTGTTTGGTATAGTTCCCTTACCTGCCTAGCTTACACTTTCCAGCACAAAGATATTTGAAAAGCTTCATAAATGCCTGAATGTTTGCAGTGTCAGGCATATTTCAGGTTAGAAAGAGCAGACGTGAGATAAAAATAAAGCTGAAGAATAAGTCAGTTCATGGCTTTATCTGAACCAGATTTCCCAGCACGGCTCACTATTTTAGCTCACAATATAATTATCATCCCCACTTCTACAGCAACCAGTTGGGATACAAGATGCTGAAGTGATGGATTCCAGGTAAAATATAAACAAGATGAACAAAGCAGGTCTTTCATTATTATACTTGACACACTCTTCTCTTTTAGGGTTACCATATTTCAAGTTCCCAAATAGAGGACACTACTTGGGGGGAGGAGGGGTGTGTGTGTGTGTGTGCTGGGACAGGAGAGGGTATTTGGGGGCTGCTGGAGGGGTGTGCACACTGAGATGGGAGTCAGTATTTGGGGGGCATGGAGGGAGGTATTTGGCAGGGCTGGGGTGCGTGTGCTGGGAGGGTATATTTGGGGGCTCCTGGAAGGGTGTGTGCACTGGGATGGGAAGGGGTACTTGGAGTGCTGGAGGAGATATTTGGGGGTGTTAGAAGGGTGTGTGTACTGGGATGGGATTTTGGGGTGCTGGAGGGAGCATCTGTGGCCTCACACTTGAGATGGGGGGCAGTGTTGCACTCTCTGTCATGGTGGTAGCGTGGCTGGCGCAGGCCTGGGAAGTAGCGCCAGCCCATCAGTCAGCGCCTCCCTGCAGGTCTCTCCCTCTCCCCAGGGCAGGGAGCCAGGGCCTGGCCCTGTCAACCCTCCTGGCCAGGCTCCGAGGCCCTGCAGCAATAGGGATGCTTTCTAATTGCTGAAAACTGGACACCTGGCCCTGCTCTTGCCCCTGAGGCTCCGCCCCCAGTCCCACCTCTTCCCCCAGACCCAACCCCCGCACGCTCCTCTCCCACATCACTCACTCTCCCCTGTCCTGGCACTCACCTGCCACCTGCTGAGCCGGGCTGGGAGGAACTGATGTGGAGCCAGCCTGCCTGCCCAGTCGAGGCACAGGGGGCTGGGGTGGGGGTCAGTCCCCAGAGCAAGGGCTGGGGAAATCAGGGCACAGTGGGGTGGGCAGACAGGATTCCTCTCACCCCCTGGGGTGGCAGCGGTACCGGTACCTACCTCTGTGCTGGAGAGACTGGAGCCGGGTCCCAGAGCCAGCCACCTCTCTCTGTAAGGAGTCATCAGCTTAGCAGAGACCAGCTCCTCCAGGCTCCAGCAGCAGCCGCTGCTCCTCCCGCCCCTGGTGGCGGAGGCCAGTTACTGTGGGTTCCCTTTTCAACTGGACTTTCTGGTTAAAAAAACAGACACCTGGCAGCCCAGCCCAGCAGGTCAGGTGGCCCAGCTAAGAGGCGCTTGCAACTCCGCTTACCTGGCAGGGTGGGCCGTGGCAGATGGGATACAGCAGCTGTGGCTGCAGGGGAGGAACCAACTGGAGCACAGAGACAGCTCTTTCTGAGCTGCAACGTGTGCTCTGCTTGAAAAATCCCAGATATTTCCTGTTATTTGAAAAATCCCCCCGGAGAGAGAGCAGACTACCAAAGAAATAGGTCATGTCGGGAAAATCTAGCCGTATGGTAACCCTGCTCTCTTTTCTGTTTGTAAGATGTGGCTTTTTTTCTCATGCAGATGTAACATATGGAACAACATTTGATCAGCCTTAATTTGAAGGCTCAATCCACTCTGTTTCTGTAACAGATCAGGGCAAAATTTCTTCCTGCTGATTTGCCCAGCTCTTGCTCTCCCCTGTATTCCAATCACAGTGTGTAGCTAAGATAAAGTACAGTGTCTGTAACACATTGCAGTGGAGCTGAATCAGTTCCCATGCAGCTGGATCAGCCTCCCTTTTGTCGTTCCTGGCTGATTCATTAGGCTCAGACTATTCAAAGTGATGGAAATTATATTTAGGTCAGAAATGTATTTTAAATATAATGGGTGTTTCTAAAAGCATCTTATGCAGAGACTTACTGTCTGCTGCAGATATGACAGCATGTGGATCTGCAGAACCATGTTAAATTACTGTCCTTACTACATTTTTCTGATACAAAAGGAGCTCCCAAAATCTGATTTTATTTTGTTAATTCGGTGCTCTCTAAATAAGAGAGCCACCTTTTGGCAGTTCTCATTAAGGAGCCCAAGGAGGAAAAAGCTCAGATTTCCCCAAGTAAGGGGGGGGAGGGGGAAGAGAGGAAGAGGGGAGACACACACACAAATAGCAAAAACTATTGTTCTACAGTGATGGTGGAGATGGAAATGTTGTGCCACTGATCGATACGTGACAGATGCTGGACAGATGCTGGTTGTGAACCAATGTTAGGGATAGGGCAGGAGTTTGGTGAGGTGCCTGTGATTCTAGGGGGGTTCACCCACACCCGTAAGGGAAGCTGTGTTACCATCTACTCTGCAATCCTGGGTGCTTCTGTGCTGTGCAGCTTTGGCTCAGTGCTCTGGCACCGGCAGCCTGTTCACAGCACAGTGGCCTCACCCTGGCTACAGCTTGCAGGGTGACACCAACAGCCCTTCCAGTCCTGAGCCTCCGCAAAACCATCTCCCCTGCAGCGTCCTGTCCCTCTCATTGGCCCCTCACAGAAGTTTAAGTTAACTGCCTCCAAAGAGGTAGGGGAGACACCAACATGATAATAAGAAAAGGAGGACTTGTGGCACCTTAGAGACTAACAAATTTATCTGAGCATAAGCTGTAGCTCACGAAAGCTTATGCTCAAATAAATTGGTTAGTCTCTAAGGTGCCACAAGTACTCCTTTTCTTTTTGCGAATACAGACTAACACGGCTGTTACTCTGCAACCTGATAATTTGGCTGAGGATTCTACCCTTCAATTTAATACATAGCACTAAAATGGTTTTGTAATAAATCAAGAATAAGTATATTAACAAAGAACAGCGATTTAAATGATAACGAGTAATAGGCCAGACAAGACGGTTACAAGTAAAACCCAACCAAACAGGGCTTGTAGTAACTAACACTAAATTCTGTCAAATTACCATCTTTGTCTAAGCAGGTTTCTCACCTGTAGTCAGTTTCCAGCTCCTCCTGGGTGAAGTTGAGCCACTTTTCATGACCTCCAAGAGTGCTGCTTCTTTATGTCCCACAGGTGACAGATATCCCAAAGTCTTTCAGCTCTTCCTTATATCCTCAACAGATAGCTTTTTCTTAAAGTCAGGAAACCCTCCTGGGAGCTCAGCTTTCTGTATTCACCTGGGAGCCATTGCCATGTTAATTTTTCAGTTTCCTGTGATTTTTCAATGGAAATGGTCTTCCTGCTATCCCTGATTCAAATGAATAGTCCATTGTTCTTGGCCACACCTGATTTGATTTTTCAGTTGAGCTCAAGAGGTGTTGGCCATTCTCCTTCCTCTGGGAAAAAGCTGGTTTTGCCTCCCGGGTCTATTTACAGACTCCCAAACATAATATCAGAGTAGCTATAAATTCACATACAGCATTGTTACTTACATTTCACAGTGATATTAACGGCTAGCGTGTTGCTAGTTTCCAAACAGTATTACAAAACACCGTTTAAATAAATATCGTGACAAGCGTGTGAGGTGTATTGAGCTAGTCAAGTCAACTGAGTTGTACTGATACATGCCAGGAGGCCTTTTGCCATCTGGCATTGGGGTGCGCTTAGCGTCACAGTGGCCATTACACTGTGGTCATGGACTCCTATTCCAAAGGGCAATGGCCTTGTTTTGATGATCCTCTGAAGGCTAATGGAGCCTGTTGGTTTTCCGGTTTCAGAGTAGCAGCAGAGGGCTCTGAGAGAATGTATTATGTACTTGGCAGACCACTCTATTGGTGATCCAGTTGGACTTTTTAATGGCCTAACATTGTCCTGTTCCAGAAACTGAGCTCCGCAGAGCAGAGCTGCTGTTCCTCCTTAGATACAATACTGAGGGGAGGTGGCAAGAGTAGCTGGAAACTGACTACAGGTGAGAAACCTGCTTAGACAAAGATGGTAACTTGATGGAATTAAGTTTTAGTCACTACATGACCTGGGAGTTAGAACACTTCTCCCCTTACTGTTTGCCTAAGGTCCAGCTCATGCTGGTATCCTGTTGAGTTTGCAGCTGGGTTACAAATCTGAGTGGGGTGCTATGGTTCTGTTGCTCCTGCTCTTCTATTTCTTTGGGTGAGGTGTCCATACATGATTGAATATGTTATAAGCAAATGTGGGTTAAGATGCCTTGAGACTCTTGGCTGTTAATGCCTAGATTAATACTCCCAAGCCTGTTATGTGTGAATCACAGCCACTGTCATTGTGGCCAGGACTCCTGATGGGGTCTGAAAACATCAGTCCTGAACAGGCTGAAGAGGCTGTTTGCTGAGCAGTGTGATATACTCGCTCTCCTTTAGGGACTGCACCCATCACAACCTTGACTCCATTCATTTGGGTTGCAGCAGACTGGGAATCCAGTAGAGGGCTGCTACATAGCTGCCCAGAGCCCTACCTCATACGGTCCCATCCCAGGAACCTGTTTTATGAAGCATTTTCATCATAGAACAGCTGAGCACTTTGCCTCATTGCTGAAGTTCAGCTACACCCCCCTGCACACTCATTCCCAACTGTAAACTTTCCATTTCATTGATGAAAGCAGCCTGGTTTATGCTTTATCTGTTCCCTGTTACTTCCTGCTCCCCACAGGGCTTCAGCAGGAGAGAAAGGAGAGCTAAGCTTTCGGCTTTTCCCCCACTAAGCCTTGTCAAACTTCTCAGCAGCCAGCCAGCAGGCCCAGGGCATCATGGAGTCAAGGCTCTTAGATCTTTCAGGGCGGGGGTAATTCTATTTTTCCGCCCTTCCTCCAAAGGATCTCCAACTCCCCTGCTGCTCACTTAGTGCTAGTCTGCTTAATCCGAGTCTGTTTGAAGAAGGCAGCAACAGGGAAAAGAAAAGTTGGAAGGACAGACATGTTGTTTCCAGGCAGCTGCTTCTTGGGATCGATGTGAAAAATCAAATCAAACCCTCCTCCATTCTCAAGTTATGGTACATCTCCTCCAAATAGCCAGCCAGCCTGGCAATTAGCCTGTCTGAGGAGATAAATTCATTTTAAGCAAGGAAGGCTGCACACTTCATTGTGATGGGAGCAACGCTTTCTGTCAGTGATAGCTGGGACCTGCATTTCTTACTGGCTTTGGGATGTTTTGTTTGTACAACAAACAACAGAGACACATGGCTGAGACAGATTTGAGGTGCTCAGGTACTACAGTGGCTGGGACTACATAAATAGGTTTCTTTTTTTCGTCTCATTTTAGTTAGAGGTGCAATCCTGTGGCCTGGCATTTACTAAGCAGACAAACTGCAGATGATGCTGAAGACAGGATCAGAAACTTAGTTCAGTGGAGTTACAAGAGACTGTTGTGCAGGCTGGTCTTGTAGCTACGGACACACAGTCGTTTGATTTTAATTGCCAGAGGCAGTGTGGTCCAGTTGTTAGACTGGGCCTCCATCAGAACTCAGGGGCACAATTTCTGACCTCGCCATTGATTTGCTTTGTGATTTCCAGTCTTGCACTTGACTGTGCTTCACTTTTAGCAATTGCCACAGTGACAGTTTTCTGGGATAGTATGTGCGCACAGTCCCTCTTTATAGAGTACATTTTAAAAGTGCCATTGGCCTTCACTGCTCTTGTTCAAAGGAACATTTATCACAACAGTTATGACAATAACTGTGCATCGCTGTCCTTTCACAAGAGTCCTGAACTGGCTGGGATAAACTGGCCAGCAGATCTTCAGATTCAGCAGCTGTTAGGGGACAGTACACCTGCTCACATATCTACCTCCAGTCTCCCAGCAGAGTGGCATCTCAGTAAATTGCCACTGATGGACCAGAAATGTCAGGAGTGCCCAATCAACATTTGGATGGATTCCTGATTAAGTTTGGGAATCTTGTTGAATGACATTATATAAAGATCATACATGGATAAAGCCCACTGTTTTCCTACCATAACTATAAACCACAGTAAAATGTGTTACACACAGCCTATTCTTTATAATCTCTCATATGCCAGTTGCTCGTTGTAACCGTGGGTAACACTGTTCCTTTGCAAAAGGTTTAACAAACCTAAGATCTGATCCTGCAAATACTAAAGCACAGTAGAAACGACTCATGGAAGTTATGAGCCTGAGTTAACTATAGTGTTTGCTAGATTGGTTCCACAGTTTCTAGCCAGTGGTCCCTTGTATCTACTCCCTTATAATTGGTCACCTTGTATTCATCTTCCTGAAATCTGTAAAGCTCCTTTCCCTCAGCTGACCACTATTTGGCATGATTTAGCGTCTCTGTGGTTTGGTAGCCATACGTATCATGTCTCATACACATTTCCATGCCATATTAGCCATTTTAAATTGGCAGCAAGACAACTTTAAGACAGCCAGCATTTCAGCAATATTCACTTCCTCAGCGAAGAAGGAAAAAGAATGGGAGTGCTAACCATAAAATCGCTCTGACACAGGAACCAACCATGGCTCCCAACTACAATAAACACCACAGAAAATGGTGCAAAGGATTCTGAGATGTACCCAAGGAAGAACCAGTGATGACACTGCAGGTGGGGTTATGGTTTGAAAGAAGCTGGAAGCCTTTCAAATAGCATCTTAAACATATCAGAAGTCCTGGAACAAGCAAACAATCCCAGCTGAGCAAGTAATAGATTGAAAAGACAACCTAGGACAGAAGCATCATTTTATTAATTTATTTTAAAAATGGCAAATTTAACATGCTATTTTTAAAAAAGGGTAAAATATCAAGATGTTGAAAATAAAATCACAAAGGAGGCATCACAGGGCTAGTCAATATAAAATAGCTTTAAGTTTAAATGCTCGGCAAATCTGTACCATTCGTGTAAATCAAACAGCGCTTGATACAGTCTCTAAACACAAAATCCTTTTATCGCTTTGTTTTACCATAGCACTGGATAAGAAAACACAACAATTAAAAAAAAGTAACACTTTTAAATCGAAAGGTAACATTACAAACACGATATTGCTATAGGCACTGGTAAAAATGTTTTTATTTGAACAGACAGTGCCATGCTAAATATCAGTATTCAGAACTCTGCATAATTCCTTTGCAAATTATACAAACCTTTTGGTGTTAGTGAAATTAAAACTAGCTATGCTGGTTCCCTGGTACTGCCTGGCTGACAGCCCAATCTATTGTGAACTCAGGCTTTAACATCGGGGCTTAGACAGAGTAAGGTGAGGGGACAGGCAGTAACAGTGTACTGAAAGTATTCTCTTGGTAGGTCAGAGTACTCTATCAATTCAGTTCCTTCAGTGAGTTTCATTACACTGACAAGGAGCCAAGACTCAAATTTGGGTGCTTCAAGTTACATCTGTCCTTGAGGTGCTGAGCACCCACAGCTTCCATTGAAAACAACAGGCACTATAAGCACACTCAGCACCTTTGAGAATCAAGTTGTTTGTTAGATGCTTATCCTTAAATCTCATATTTGAAAATTCTGACAGATGGGTGTGGAGGGTGGGGCATGTGGAAGGGGGGAACAGGCAAGGACAGGCTTGTCTTTTCACAGAGGACTGAAGTCCCTGATCGCTAAAAACAGGAGATTAAAAACCAGACAGTCTTTCAAATGAGCATCACCCAGAGATCTGTACTCTCCTTTCCAAAGCTCATCTCCCATTTTGCTCCCCATCAGAAAGCAGTCTCCCATTTACATCTGCAGTTACAACTATCATCATCAGCTGTCCACTCCAGGGATCCTAACCATGCTGGAAAATAATCTCAAACACAACTTGGTCAAAATATATGGCTGAATCTAAGCAACATAGTTGAGTCTGAGCAAGCTTGGGCTACAAACCCTGTTGAGAGGTTTAGCTAGAGACCTGTAAGAAGACTGAGAAGGGGAAGGGAGAAGTATGGTTTCTGCTCACATGGTTGTTTAGAAATAAAAATCCCTGTGCACAGCAGTCACCTGCAATGGGTTAGCGACAACCTCACTGGGCCCGGTACTACAGCTCAATCCTGCTCAGCCACCATGTCCACATGCAACGACATCTACAGCCTGTCTCAGCATCCAGTGCACAGACCCTCAGTGTCACTTGCACTCTCCTGTTCTGTAATGCGGAGAAGCAAGGCCTGATCAGACCACAGAGCGCCCAAGTCCTCCGCGAGGAGGGAGCTGGACTTCGTCAGAATCTGGTCCCTGGCCGCCTATAAAAAGAATAAACCCCAGGCGAAAGGAGGCTGTTGGGCGAAAGCAGCAGCGAGTGAGGGCCACCCTGAAGTGGAGCTTCACCTTGCCAGCTCTCTCACCTGATTAAAAAAAATCCACATGCTCCACCACCCACCTCTGCTCCCTCCCTTTTTGGCACACCCCGTTAGTTTTAGCTCCCCCCCCTGTTGTGTGGGACACCCATGATCAGCAGTTCCTTTGGTCAGGGAGCAGTTCTAAGCCCCACGCTCCTGTATGACAGACTATAGGGAAGGGAGAGATGCAGTGCAGTCTTTTGTTTCACTAGGGAGTCTCCTGTTAAAATTCACCTTTAAAAGCCGTCGTGGCGGGAAAGGGTTAATCAAACATATCCTCAAACATACGCTGCCCCATGGCTATATAAAGCTCCTTTTCCTCTGGGGTCATTTGGGCCACCAGCTCAGGCCGCTGGCTCACTTGACTGTAAGAGAATGGACGTCCGGCCACCATGACAGTTGGGTCCTCTGCCACCACTTCAAACTCCTCCTCATCCTCTTCATCCTCGAGCCCATAGAGTGTAGCTGTGGCAACAGGCAGGCGGGGTGGGGATTCCTCCTCTGATTCACTGGTATCGCTCTCAGAGTCACTGGCATTGGTGCTAGCTAAGGGAGCAGCCCCCCCCACACCAGCTGCAGAGACAGAGGGGGTTTTCTTCTCATGGATAAGCAGAGCACGCATCACCTCCTCGTTATCGTCCAGAGCCGCGCGGCCCTCCCCACGTTCCTGAAATGCATCCATATCTTGACCACCTGCAAGAAAGCATAAAGGAATGGTAGGCAAGTCATCATACCGGTATGTCATGCTGGCCATTAAGGAGGGAGCACTATGTACTGGTTAGGGCAGCCTGCTACTGGGGGTCAGAACTCCTTAGTTCTAGTCCCAGCTCTGTCACTGACTCTATAGCCTGGAACAAGCTATTTCCCTTCTCCACTTCTTCCTCCCTGCCCATCTTAAAGTCGAGATAGTTATACTCGCCCAGCATACCTCAGAGCAGGGCAAGGCTTAACGTGTGCTAATTGCTGACAGACTACGTGACAGGTCTATAGCCATAGTGGTTCCCAACCCATGGGGGACACCCCACTTGCAAGAGAACGGCAAGTTGTTCTGTATCAGAGAATGCAGCAAGAACAGGTCAATTCCAACCCTACCTATCACCTTTTGCTGACCTCTGATCGACCCAAATGCTGTGTGGCTAACGATGCCATTGTTTAGAAAGCCAGCTGCCCCAGAAAAGATTGAGAAAGAACGGCAATTACAAGAAGTCTCGGTGCAGAGAAGGTGGCTATTGCAGGGCTGACACCTAGGCCCAGAGATATTTGGCAAGCCACTTCCCCAATCACATCTTTCCACAGAGAGTAGTAGTGTGTCAAAGGAGGTGACATGGCAGGTAGTGCAAAGGATCCTGGAATGTATCTGAGTGCCAAAGGCATAGTTACAAACCAATGAGCAAGAAGAGGGGTCCCATTAGGGGAATGCGGAACGGGTGGGCAGAAACTTCATTTTTGGAGAACAGTATCTCAGGACTGGTCTGTTTGCAAGGGAGCACTGTGGCCCCAGTACTATGCTGGCAGTACTTCTTTTAACATAGTACCCCCTACGGGGCCATAAACTATGCCCATCTTGGCTCTACGGAAACTTTTTGATCACTGTGTAAAGAAAAGCAGGAGCAGTTTTTTTAGGTTAATAAATATAAACGTTTAGCTTCTGGCCTTTAATTTAAATAAAATATGAACATATAAACAAGGAGGAGTGTCTTGCAACCTTAAAATTGCACCAGTCATGCAGGAAGAGAAAGTTTATTACAGGAACTTGGTATTATCAATAAAATTAATCCTGCATGGGAGGTAGACTCTTAAAGCCCCTTGACCGCATATGCAACACAACATGCAAAGGGTGTATAAAAGGGCTGCTATTTTTCAAGCCAATTTCCTCTTTGTAGCCTGGGCTCTCTTTTAACCTGGGACTTGTTCCCTAGCTTTACTTCACTTGTAAGGGATTATAATGCCCCAAGTAAAAGATGGACAAGACAGACAGACACACACATGCACGCATCGCAGTAGCGTCTTCTGTACTGGGAAAGGGCTGCATTTTTGTTAAGTAATATTTGCTGTACAGTAACTGGAAAAGCACAACAGTGTTTGGGTACGCAGGGTGTCTACAGTTCAAGGATTCAAAAACACATTAAAAAGAAGGCTTTCTGAGCTTTTCTGCGTAAAGCTCTTATCAGACTCCTATATTTGGTGAGAGCATTGTGAGTCCACCCAACACTAATAAACCTGCAGGCAGACTGAAAAAATATAGAAGAATGGATTTTAAGAGCCTTATGTAAAAATAAGGGATAAAAACTAAGACAGATTCCCCATGGCAAACTTTTTCTACTGCACCGAAAGACTCTGCATGTGAATGATCACTTGAGTTGAGTTGACTGGATTCCACCCTCACACATTAATGCCACTTGCTCTCCTTTTCCTGAAGAGATGGAGCCTTGACCTTTAGTCCAGTATCATCTATCCAGGTTCCAATACCATGCCCAGCACCATAACTCCCAATTGTCCCATAAATTGCCTTAAAAATGAAACAGAAGGAGATGTTTCATCTTTCCCCTAGGGAGGAGCAAACTGATGAAGTTTTTGGTCATTCCCAGGAGCTGACACTAGGTTGCAACTCAGTCCCATAAGAAAGGAAAGTCCTATCTTCTCCACAGATGCACCCTTCAATTGTTTGATTGTTTCCTGGTTTTATGGAATGCTGCTGTCAAAAGGTGGTTCATTATCATGATGAGAGAGGGGGTGGGTCTCAGGAACTTAAAGCCAGCCCCACGGTGGGCTTTGAGTATCAAGACAATCTTGAACTAGACGAGTGGTTCTCAAACTGTGGGTAGTGACCGTGTTTTAATGGGGTCATCAGGGCTGGCTTAGACTTGCTGGGGCCCAGGTCCAAAGCCCAAGCCTCACCACCTGGGACCGAAGCCCAAGTCCAAGCCCCATCGCCCAGGGTTGAAGCCAAAGCCTAAGGGCTTTGGATTTGGCCCCCACCAGGGAAGATGAGATTGGGTGGACTCAGGCTTCAGTGCCCTCCTTCTGGGGTCATGTAGTAATTTTTGTTGTCAGAAGGGGGATGCGGTGCAATGAAGCTTGAGAACCCCTGAACTAGACTATTAAGTGTGGAGCTAGGGCAAAGATCAGAACACTAGAGAAATGTGTTCAAGGTGAGCTGCTGCATCCTGTACCAGAGGAAGCTTTTCTGGGATGTGTGGTTTCATTCCAATGTATAATGACTTACAATAATGAAGCCACAAGGTTACAAACGTATGACTCAACGTGGTAAAGTCTGATGGGGGAGACGGGGGTGGGGTGGGGGAACAGATGGACGACAATCTTCTAGGCAGCTGAAAATGGATGAAGGTTTGTTTTTTTTTTTTTTTTTTGCAACACACACCACTGAGGAGTGCAGGTAGAACACATACATTCTTCAGAGTTGGTGTTGACAGGCTTTGTTAGTAGGAGTCCCAGATGTTCCTGGCACATTTTTGCCTGGTATGAAAGACAGAAGTCAGATTCACAGGTGGTGGCCCTGATTGCTGTTTGTGTTTCCACGACTTGGCAAACAGGCCAAATTCTTGGAAAGAGGGGATTGTGTGTGCAGTTTCGTGCTCAGCTTAAGGTTTCTAGCATACCAAGAAGTCATTCTAGAGACAAGAGAACTTCTTTGTGAAAAAACAGGATAGTCCCTCTCAGTGAGAAGTGGTATACTCTAGGAGGTTAACCAGCAGTAGCCCAAGTTTATTGAATGATTTACAGTCCAGAAGGGTTCTATGAATCATGACCCTGTGAAAATTCTTTGTGCTGGACTTTAGCATCTAATGTTTTCTGCCAATACCCAAGTTTTCTTCCTTCCTTCTTTTTCTGTCACACATCATCCAAGAGTCATGGAAATCTGTGTGGGTGGTGTGGTTGTAGAAGGCACTCTGGTGCCAGACTGTGGATAGCAACATTCAGGGTGTGGTTTTAGTTAGTATGCTTTGTATAGGGTAAACAAAGTAACGTACCAGAGAATAAAAGGAAGTGCACCCTAAAAGCCGTAAGTTAAATAAGGCAGAAACACACTGCCTGACCATAATCACCTCAAGCTCTGGTTTGTCAGATATCTGCCCGAACAGGGTTAGCCCACCATTCGCACCTCCATTCCCCTAAAAAAATCTCCTGCTGTTCTGTTCCCCTCCTGGGGGTTACTTTGCAGGAAAAAGGAAGATTTTAGTGTTCTGGATTTAATTAAAACAGAAGCATCAGAAAGATTCAATACTTCACTTTTTACCATGTCCTATATGTCAGAAACTAGCACATTGCAGTAAGATTTCAGTAGCTCTACAGAGGGAGAACTAGAATGAGATCCTCTTCAGAATTTTTTTTTTTTTTTTTTTTTAATAAAGTCTCTGCTGGTAGCCACTCTCATTGCATTTTGTCCTTCTTTGTGCTGTTTTTTTTGTTTCTGAAAATAAACACTTTGCTTTTTGGATCTTGGTTACATTTCGCCATCTTCTGAGACACTGCCTGTTTCATTTGGTGTTGCTCAGATGGTTGTATATTTCAGTTGAATCACCCAGTTAATCTAAAATGGTCTCCATTTATTACTTTTTTGTTTTGGGCTTTGAATAAGCTTTTCAACACAGGGACTGTCTGCTACTCTGTTTGCACAATGCCCAGCACAATGGGCCCACAATCTTGACTGGTCTTTTGCGGATATGACATTAATACAAACAATAATAAAAGCAAAAACTAACGAAAAAAAGACTGTTGATGACTGATAGTCATAGGAGGAAGCAATAATGAGCAATCCACTATGGTGACGGATTCTCACTCCTCCTCATCCCCAGACTCTCAAGCTGCAGTTCTGATACATTGTTCTATGCATACAGTAGTCGTCTTGAAAATCAGCAGATAACCAGTTACAGAAGGGGAGAATGGATACGTGAACATGGCATATCCACTAGAAGCCGATTTGATGAGCCTTGTGCTCAGCACACATACAATTTGAGTTTCATTTTCCATCCATGCCCAGTTGGTAACAAGCTTTCCAGGAGAAGCTGAAAAATCTTTCATCCAAAACCAAACAAGTCATAATGAGCCAGAACACCTGTCTTTGAAGCTCCCAGAAAAGCTAACAAACAATTAACATTTTAGTAACACAATCACAGCACTGTGGGCAACTCAGCTTTCCTGACATGAGTTTCAATGCTGTGCCTAGTAAATCTTGTTCTCTTACACCTGCTTGGCTTCCAAAGGCTTTACATGGCAGATGAAAGATATAACAGCATGGCAGGTTAGTGCTACGATACCAGGAGTGGCAGCTGTACACAGAAAGGGGCAAAAATATTCTTCCCATTCTAAGAATTATGCAGCACTTCTCCCCTTTTAGCTTCCTTACCATCTTTGATCTCGTCCGGGTCATAAGCTCCCTGCACTGTGCTTTCCCGCAGCCAAATTGGCCTCTCTCTGGCTGGCTTCCCTTCATTTGTTGACCGATTAAGATCCTCCTGGTCTTCCATGCTGATGACGACATTCTGGGTGTACAGGTCCTCGTATGAAGGCCCTTTTGTAGTCCATGCTTCCCGATGGTATCCACCTGCTAGGGCAGCTGCCCCTGCAGCAGCGGCACGTTCTTTGCTATGTAGAAGCCAAAGGGATTAAAAAGAAAAAGAAAAAGATACCATTCAGAATTAGTCCTTTCCTGTATAACAGAGGTTTCCTGTCGTGATTTTCAAAAAAGCCCAGGGGATTTAGCCACATACCCCCTCTTAAAATTAATCATCTCCCATGATATGCTTGGAGAATCTCAACCCCCATTTCTTAACCACGTTGCCAAGAATTTCTAGACCAACTCTTTGATTGAGGAATGTAGGGTTCAAAATACTAGACAATCTAAACTACTGTGATATGCAGGAGAGATACTAGAAGGCAAGGAGGTTGTTAAGCTCTGTGAATATGATTACATAGGAATAACAGCCAACCTGGTTATATACCTGAATACTCTGAAATGAAATTCACATCGATACACAACATGGTCCTTCCCAGTAGCTAGCTGGAAAAGTCATTATTTGCTGTTACACCATAGTCTTGTATTAAATAAATTAAAACACCAAGGTTTAACCAAGTGGGTTGACCGGACTGGAGTCTCACAATGCTCAGATGTGGGAATTCTTATTCATAGTAATTACGAGCAATTAGACAAATTCACCTCGGAAAACTAAGTTGAAATCCCAGCTCTGATCACAAGTGATAATGAACTTGCAAGAACTACTTGGTGAAGTTCTGAGGCCTATGTTATACAGGAGGTCAGACTAGATTATTTTAGTCAGGGGCTTGGAGGAAGGGAGAGGGGGTTTACAGGTCAGCAATACAGTGGGGCAATGACTGAGGTTTGGTGGAGGCTGTTGTCCTAACCCTGAGTAATGGGGGTGGGGGGTGGTTTGAAGGTCAGTATTGATGGTTACTGGGCAGAACTGGGTGAGTGCCCAAGCCTGGAACAACAAGAAGCCACTCATCAGAATTTAGCACCAGCTTATTTTCTCAGTTGATCCATAGCCAAATCATTGTCATCCAGGTTCCTATCTGGGCCAGGAAAATGCACTACTTGGATCTGAATAAAAAGAACACAAATCTGAATGCCCTCTGCCCCTGATGGCAACGAGCCCAAATTACTTTCGCTATCTGGTCTTGTGCTCTTACATGCATAGTGAGCAGGAAAGGCCACAGAAAGAATCTTGACAGGTTTCAGAGTAACAGCCATGTTAGTCTGTATTCGCAAAAAGAAAAGGAGTACTTGTGGCACCTTAGAGACTAAGCAATTTATTTGAGCATAAGCTTTCGTGAGCTACAGCTCACTTCATCGGATGCATCCGATGAAGTGAGCTGTAGCTCACGAAAGCTTATGCTCAAATAAATTGCTTAGTCTCTAAGGTGCCACAAGTACTCCTTTTCTTTTTTAGAAAGAATCTTGCCATTTTCCACTTGAGGGAAACCCAGGGTGAATGAACTGCTAGGCTAACGTCACTCAAAAGAATCAACAGATTCAATGGAGAATGCACCCATCCACCCTTAGTAGATCTTGCAAGCATTTTGAACACTTTATATAGTAAATGGTATCAAAGGCTGCTGACAGATCGTAAATATGCATGGGCACCACCCTCCCTTTGTACAGAACATGATGCTAATGCTGTCTCTGTATCATCCCCGGGGTTGAATCTATACTGATAGAAGATCCAGGTGAACCTAGAGGTGTTCTGCCATGATCTTCTCAATAAGATTCCCCAAAGAGGGAAAGTTTGAGAGAGGGTGGTAATTGGAGAGGTCATGAATATCAAATGTTTGTTTATTAAGCAAGTGTTTACCCACTGCTTGTTATCGTAATTCTATTTTATTCTATTTTGATGTTTAAAGGTTGGTCCTGGGAAACTGCATACACATGCCATCATTTTATTTGCTCTGGTAGAAAATAATTATGCACTCAAATCTCTGCCAGGAGCAAGAAATATTTAACCTTTCAACAGCCAGGTAGGTGTTCCAGGAACTAACGAACCATATACACACAATATTTTTGTATGTTTACATTTTATACAACATACACACATTCACAGAATCAATGACTTGTGTTTCTTTCCTACAGTCAGCCCGATCAGGAAAAAACGACTTGAATTTCTGAGCAAGTGGGAGAGACTATTTTATGCATGCAGATCAAGTATGCAACTTAAGAAACCACACAGAGATCTTCTCTCAATTTGTATTACTTCAAATACTGGTACTTTTCAGTTTTCAAAGAAAGGCATGTGTTCTGTGAAAAACAATATTCTCCTTCCCCCACAATAAAAATCAGCAAACATCGAGCTTCCCTGACAATTTTATGTAATCCACTTTCCTACAATATACAATGCAAAAAAGCCTTCCTCACCAGGACTGCAGCAGTGACATTTAAGTGTTGGGCAGGGTCAGGGATTGCCTTGTCAATTCAAAGCCTCCTTTTCCCTATGAAGTTCCATTTAGTTGTGATATACTTATCCAATGATGTCAAGGACAATTTTTTAAAATAACAATTCTTAAATAAAAGATACCTATCCCTGTAAACTAGATTAAACCATCTCCTGCAATGTGATTAATTTACAGGGAGTAATGAGTGATTTTAGCTCCTTGGTATGCCCCAGGATAACCAAAGCCAAGAGGGCTTATGTCTACCATTTTACCCCTGTTAAGGTCAATGACTAAGTAAATGGCTCCATTTTCTTCCTTGTTTGTACAACAGTATCATCAATTATACTGTTAGAAGCAACATGCAGCCCCTTGAGACCATGGGACTGGGGATTTACCTGCCGCTATAAAGAAGCGGTGTCTTTTTGTTCTGTGTCCCTGCTATGGAGAAGTGAATTAAACACCACTGAACAGAGACAGAGGACCAGATGCTCAGCTGCACCAGGGCAGCGCTTGGAACAGAGCTGAAGAAAGGGAGCAACACCTATAACAAACTTTCTATCTCCCTTGATTCTAGGGCTGTTTTGTCTCCTGGCTCACGCTAGGGATGCCCTGAATTTGCCTGGCTGCAACAGCTCCCGGGAGCTATTGTGAAGCTGGGGATCAGGGATTAGGCAGTACTGTGGCTGGCTACACGGGCTCTATGACGTCTGTGGGTCACCTTACATGGAAAGTCCCCCAGCATAACTGATCAAACTGGCTTTAAGGTGGCAAAAAGCATCTTTAGCAGGGCTAGGATATGGCTAAAAGAAACCAATGAGCAGACCTCAGATTATGTGTATTTAAATCAAACACAAGTTTTGCATCTCAACTGACAAGCATAGGAAAAACTGAGGCTCTAGAGTTCAACAGATGTGTATGGTAATTTAAGTACATATCTGCGATTTGCATTAATGAAAATTAGGTAAATCTCTCATGCTATTGTTTTTAACAGCCTCCACTAAAAGGTATATGGACTCACGGTCTTCGGTAGTGTAATTGCAAAAAGTAGTTCATTCAGGAAATCTAGGATGTTACATTACATAAGGTGCTGGTATTTTAAACAAGAAAAAGTGGAGGGAAGATTAAATTCAACCCATCTGGAAAGCCACTGGGGCTGGTTTATGAAAAACAGGCTCTTATTATGATACTTGCATGGGACAAAATTCCTGCTTAGTAGAGGATTTACAAAATATCACTTAAGACGGTCTAGAAAAATCCAAGTAAATGATTTGACCAGTCTCGCGATGGAGATGCATGATTGTTAGACAATTTCCAGCGTAGACAGTAAGTGCTAAAGCTCTCTAGAAGACACACAGAGCTATTTGCTCCTCTGTGAACAGGAAAGGCAAGAAATTCAGAGGATTTTTTTCTTCAGTAGCATCAAATGTCAGTTTTACCTATGATTCCAGTATCTCAAGACTCTGTAAAATGGAGTAAATAAATAACCCAGAGGTGGGGGGGAGGGAGGGAAAGAGGATATTCTTTTTTTAAATTTCACTGCAGCACTTTTATGCAATTAGTTGCTTTGAATTAATAAGGGTTAATAAATAATTGACTCTCTATGTGCTGAAGCTAGTTGTGTTCAAGTAACCATTTAAGAAGCTGCCTATTTATTTTGTAAGTCTGTGCACAGAGCAATTAATCATTTACAGTGGCGTTTTTTAAAGTATTTAAGAGGCATGTAAGTGGGTGCTGCTGTTATTTAACCATTATTCATGGGACTGCACCAGGCATTTGCTGTGTGAATTTTCTGGCCACAGAGATGAAGTAGCCATGCGGCGGCTTGAAAAAGCCCCTTTTCTCTCATTTGAGGTAGTTAGCCCAAATGTGTCAGACAATCTACAGAAACTGGTTTTAAAGCAAAGTCTAATGATTAAGCCATAGGATTAGGAATAGAGGCGCGAAAATTCTACTCCTGTATCTGACAGTTTGGTCTTGGACAAGTCAGTTCCCCTCTCTATATACCTTAGTTTCTTCATCTGTAAGATGGAGAACATTAGTTAGTTCATATCTGGGATCCCTGGCTAGAAGGGACTAGACAGGTAAAGCATTTTGCTATTAAGTTAATTAGAAACTATCTAGCATCACGTATGAAAAATTCTCTCTCAAGGTTAGTCTGCATGTGATGAAAGAGAGGAACCTGAAAAATCAGCAGCATTCTATTTGGTGCAGGCGGTTGCTCTAGTGGTGTAATTTTTTTTTCCTGGGTGTGCGTAAGTTTTTTGGTTTTTTTTAAATGAAAACAGGCAGAACACACTAGATTTCACCGCAGCTGACAAAACTGACAGCTCACTGCATCTTTCTGTGTTATTTAAACATCATCTCTTTTTGCATAGTTAGAAATCTTCCGAAGGATGCACTTTGGTTTCCTAAGGCTAGGAAAATACTATCTTTAGAGTTCTTGATTAAACAGGTCTTTCCCTATAAAGGAGTGTATCAAATGGGGGAAAAGAAGAATAAAAAAGATACTCAAATAATTTCTTTGAATAAGGGTTTTGTTATAAGTGGGTTTGAAAATACAAAGTGTGGAAGACAGCTAGTTTAGAGTTTCAAAACCTTCATAGAAGCAAAAGAAAAAGAAGGTGAAAGAAAAGATGTTTGCAATGGAAAGAAGACAGTAAAACAGCATGGGGTGGCCAAAGTGTGTCCTGGAGTCCAGAGGCTGCCTACAGAGCTCTGTAAAGTGGCCACAGCTCTTCTCTAAAATTAAAGATGGTCTTGGAAAACTATGTGGTCTCAGCTTCTTACGCAGCGGCTATGTATAGCCTCCTGTGGGACAAATATTCTTATTAAACGGCAAGGGCAGCTTCAGTCTGCTTTGTTTTATGAAAAATGGTTGCAGCCCTGGTCTCCTGGCAATTGTAGACTGTAAATCTCTTGAGGCAAAGATTATTTATCAGTGTCCTGCATTGCTGAATCTGAACAAACAAGTTATCAAGATTTGGGCAACGATATGGTTAAGGCAGACAAACATGTAGTATGAAAGCAGCGTGGCTGAAGAGGACTTTGTGCCCATTCCCACCTCTGTTTCAGTGCAGGAATCTCTGTGGGTTCTGGCTCAAGGATTTCATAGGCCAAGTTAACGTCCTCTGTCTCTCGTAGCAGTGCATAGATGGGCTCAATCTGCTCGTTAAACCTTGCCACAAGAGTCCGTGCATCCTTTTTGGGCATCGCCGACTCATCCTCTTCCACTTCATTCTGACAGAACGTACAGCGGAAGGTTCCTAAACAGAAAAGAAGTTGCTAAGCACTGGGAGAAAGTCAAAAGGCCCACATTTTTATGCAGCATTTAAAGAGAAGTATTTTGCTATTCTCTTAGATTGAAACTAAATAGCTTTTCTCCTTGGGACAACTTTCTTCCCACATATAATGTACCTGATTATTATTTTAACCACATAAAGTGAGACTTTAGATGCCATCCAGTGATGCAGAAAACTGGTTAGGGTTTCTATCTCTGCAAAGCCCTAAAGGATGGCAAGTTGCACCATTCAGACATATCCTAGCATTACACATTCCTTTCCTTACCACACATTTTTAATGGCACTGCAATATCAGTTTCAAGATACATTTTAGGATGGTCAAATTTTAGGGGTTGCAGTGTCTGAAGAACTTGCCTTCATCCCTCTCTAAAATAATCGTGGGGGGAGGGGCGACCACTCAGTTTCATTCCAAACTGCTATTGCTACTAAAGGAATAACCCACTCCCTCTCCTTTTCAGTTGGTAGTAATTTTCTCCAAAAATTTCCTTGAGTCAGACATTTTCCATGCTTGGTCTCCAAACAAGGACAATTTTTCTTTTTTAAAATCTATTCTGTTAGTTTAGAGCTGCTTGACGATAAAGAAAGAAGGGGAAAAAATGGTCTCTTACATTCCAATTAGAAATTCTGCGTATGCGTAACTCAAAGAATGATCAGAGTTTACTCTAATTTAGATTGTTTTGTAGATCATCACGATCTAAGAAACAAGCCAAGGGAAAAGGAAATTGGTTCAGTAGCACTGAAGTAAAAATTTTTTTTGAAGAACTTCTGCAGTGGAGGATTTTCTGTTCCATTTCACTTGTCAATCTGTGGCTAACGATTTTAGGGAAGCACATTTACAGTAGGACTTTATCATCCAGCTCAATATTGGAGTTGCTGCAAAACGCGTTCTCACGCTACACTTGAAGCAATGGGTAGGAAATTCAGGTCATTCCAAATCCTAGATGGAGAAAGGGGTGCTACTTACCTAGAAGAATAAATTGAGGGCTGAGAGCAGAGGCTTTTGGATTTATCTTCTCACCTCTACCACTAACTGGTTGCATTATTTTGCCTTTATATGGCAAACATTTAGTGTAGCCTCACAATGTCCTATAAGAAGGTAAATATTATTCCTTTTTACAAACAGGGAACCTGAGGCGCTGAGAAGGGAAGTGACTTGCTCAGCGTCATGTGCAAAGTCAGTGTCAGAATCCAGATTTGAAGCCACACCTTCTCACTCCTAGTCCCTTGCCAATCAACTAGATTAAAACATCTTGTAGGCAAGTAATTTCCCCTTGTTCTGTTTCCCAATCTGTGAACTGGAAATAATATTTACCTGCTATCTCACTGCATTACTGTCCCCAGAGCCCTCTTGCTTCATGAAAAGCTTGCACTCTACTTAATAGCAGTCTCATTTGTTGACTTGGCAAGGTGTGTAGGGCAGTCAACTCATCTGACAATGAACATGCGTACCAATGGCTAGATCACAGACATCATGTGCAAACCCAGCCTATGGGTCAACTTTGAAGAGGTAAACTTGGGCGGGGGGGGGGGGGGGGTCAAAATATCTGCCACACTACATTGGAAGTTTCCTAAAGTCACAACTGTGTAAATTGTTGTACATTAACCATTGGGTTATAGTTTCAGATGATGGGCACGTCGTTTCCTGGGGTCTCATGTTGCTTCCAAATTAGATTTACCTCATGAACTTGGAGCTAGTCACTTTATCTCTGCTTCCTCAAATGCAAAATGGGGATAATATGTACCTAGCTGTTTCACAAGTGGTTGCAAGAATTAGTTAGTACTCTGAAAGTAAGACACTACAATAAGTGCTGTTTATTACAGTAGGTACAACCTGCAGCACCTCACAGGGATTTCTAAATTTTTAAGTTCATTTATATTTGTGCACTTTTTCTCTTTGTATTGTGAATCAGGGATGGCAGATCTCTGTCTCTCCCCCCACTGCAACCTAAGCAGACACAAATTAGTGTCTTATGTATAGCCTACACAAAGTTTTCACTTTTTTGCATTAAAATCTTTCCTCTACCCCCAGAGTTCTTCCTAGACAGAAAACAAAACGAATAGCGTTTACATTAAAGCCAACTTTTTGAACTCATGAAGTGAAAGTCATTTTGAAAAATTTGACAAAACAAGCACCTCAGCCCTTACTTTAGAAAATTAACATTATCTGCATGGGAAAGCAAGAGCACTGACAGTGGTGGCAAAAGACGCCGAGTGAGAATGGGAAAATGGTGGCTTTCTCCAGCCCTTTCTTAATCCAAGCATAAAGCACTATGCTTATTTTGTCATGCTATAAAAAACACCACCACTCATGCATAAACTGCACATTAGATAAATTTGTCAGTCCAGTTAAGTTTTAAGTCACAGTTTGATTTCATTCACATTCCACATCTGAGGCCATCAGCACCCCTGAGTTCACAGAACCACCTGAATAAGTCTAGAATAATTAGTAAGATTCAGCTCATATTATGAGTTTATTGACTGGACAGTGGTTGACTGCAAACCCTACAGAAAAAGCCAGGTTAAACATTTCTTAGGTGGCTCAGGCTTTCACACTTCCACTCACGAACCCCTGGTGTCTTAACTAAAGATTAAAAACAGTCAGGACAGCTCCAATTCAAAGCATCTTTAAAAAAAAAAAAGAAATAAAAAATCAGAGTTAATGCAGCTCTAATTTAATAAAATTCTTAAAACTAAGGCTGATTTACTGCAACTTCTCCAGGGCTCTTAAGGAACAAAAAATAAATGCCAATATAATGAGTTATGTAAAAAATCTGGATAATGATTGGAGTGACTAGTTTCCTGCAATCGTGCTCAAGTTTTTTGTGGTGAGGCAGCACTTTACAAGAAATACCCACATTTAGGAGCAGAACTGAGCAGCTAGTCTCAAGTGCCGCCCATCAGGACAATGCTGAAAACCTCACTTGTGGCATGTTAAGAGGTCACAAAATCACTCTCTCACTACTATACATCACTGCCTTGAGTCATTGCATCGCAACAACTGTGATACAACTTTCTGACAAACACGCATTACAATGTTGTCACATAGGAATTTGTCCCATTAGACAAACTTGAAATAGTGGTCACTCTAAGGTCAGAGATTGTCAGACTTGCACCATTCACCATTCCTTCTGTCATCCCGACAAAGGCACAGTTTTGCTTTTCTAATCAGATGCTGTCATGCAAACAAAAGTGGTCAGATATCCTGGCTGGCAAGGGTGATCCTAGCTTTAAAAAAAGAAAAAGAAAGTGGTTAAGAGGCTCTGAAATGGGAAACCAGAAATAGATGTCGTCCTCCTTCCCCAAGCCACTGTGCACACACTCATTGCATTTCTCCTGGTACTCTATGGAAATCTACAGAGTGTAAAAAGATATCTATTTGAAAGAGATCAGAATCGTACATTCCTAGACTTGCAAGGGTGAACAAAGTGTGAGTGGGTTCCCCAAGGCATACTACAATTAAGCAGCACATCAGGTTCTGAAGTGTGCAGGCCAGAATATTCGGTCAAATGAAATCTAGCCAGCAGGGACTGAGTAAAGGGAAAAGTCAACAGCTAAGTATAAACATTATACTAAGCACATAATACATGAACATACGCATTGTATTAATTATACTTTTGTTACATAAAAACCTATATTAAAAGAGCATTACGGTTGCAAAGTCAAGTACCCTGAAGTTAGGAGATGCCAGAATTAAAGTTGCTTGTGCAACCTTAATTCAGCCCCCTTTTGCATATACCTTAATGATACAATCTGATTACATGATCACACACTATTTTTCCAACAGGACCCCGGCTCATTCAATACACAGGATGGACAGTGTTCACTTAATGAGCAATTATTCAATATTTTGTTTTATTCTCATTATTCAGTGAATGGCCCCAGGCCTTATTTACTGCACATGCTTCAAACCCCGCTCTAAAGACACAATTATTAATTTCCTCATGAGCTTTTCTGTGGTGCTCATCACCATAGTATCTGAGTGCTTAAATATTAATGAATATATTTTTACAATCCCCCTGTGAGATAAGCGGATATTATCATCTCAGTTTTACAGATGGGGAACTGAGGCACAGAGATTAAAGTCAAAAGTATCCACTAATTTTAGGTTCCCAATTTGAGGTTCCTAGGACCTGATTTTTCAGAGTATTTAGAATTATATAGCACTTTGTACGTTCAAAGCACAGCTCCCATTGACTTGAGTTGCAGCTCTGAGGACTTAGCTCTTCTCCAAATCAGACTTGAGGATCTCAAGTCAGGCAATGAGAACATGAGGAACACACAATGAGTGAACACTTGTGAAAAGTTCAGTTTAGGTGACTTGCCCAGGATCATGTAGGAGCTGTGGCAGCAGCAGGGTTAGAACCCATATCTCCAAGGCAGTGTTCAACTGCCTTAACTCTGAGACTGCCCTTTCCCTTCTTGGAGTCCCCTTCCCCCTTCACTACACACCTTCCAACTTTTGCAACAAATGAAACAGGGGTATAACAGACAACAGCTTTCTTCACTACGCAACCCTGATTCATCCCCAGAGCAGGTGATCCTGGGAACTAAATGAGGCAGAGGTTCTGTGGAAAAAATAATATATAATCATTAATTAAAGACTGTATCTTAATGCGTACACCCAAACAAGGGGTTGAATTAAGGATGCACAGACAACTTTAATACTGGTATTTCCTAACTTCTGAGTGTTTGACTTTGTAATTTTAATATTTTTAATGTAATTTTTTGTATGTAACTTCTATGGTTTTTAAAAAAAGCAAACTGAAAAAATCAGAAATTCCATGATGGGCTCTCATAATGACACCCACCCACATGGTTCATCAGAAGGTTGGAACCTAGAGCTCCACCGCAGCAGTTTATTGCTTGAGTTAATGGAGTAATTGATAGGATGAAAACCTACTACTATATGTGGACCAGCATTAGAGGGGGATGACACACTTTGCGGTCAGCAAACATCTGTGAAACCCATGGACAGGGGAATGGTGGGTCTAAGGAATCTTGGGTACTAAGCTCTGAAAGGGAGTGTTATCTAGGGCATACACTCTTCTGCCAGTCATCCCAGTTTGACCCCTTCTGCTCCATTCACTCCAATTTCTCCCTGTTGTAGTCTCGTCTCTTCCCCACTCCTGGCTCCTCACATCAGTGCCACCCTCCTCATGCAACCAGGCCCAGTCTCCACTCCTCAGGCTTCTTTTCACAATCTCCTTGCCCAGCCACTCCCAGTAAGCTAACTCATCCCCCAGCACTTTGTCCAGTCAATCCCAGTTTCCCTGCTCCCAGCTTCTCACTGGGTTGGTCTCTCTCCTCCCCGGGCTCCCAGGGGCCCCCACACCCCTGCACATGTTCCCCATTCCCAATAACTCCCAGTCCCAATCTCAGTCTCTTTCCCCTCTTCAGCTCCCTGGCCAACTCTTTTTGCTGAGCCAGTCACAGTTCTCCCCATCTCCTCATCAGATCAGTCTCTTCTCTCCCCTCACCCCTGGTTCTCAGCCCCATTCTCTTTTCCCAGTCAGTCACACACTGCCACCTGAGCTCCTCGTCCTTACTGACTGCCAGTCCCCATGTCCCATTTTTCTCCCTGCCTCCCAATCTCAGACTCTCCCCAACCATTCCAGGTCCTCTCCCGCCCCCCTCACCAAAGACTCTTGTTTCAATGAACTCTGCCCACACACATCAAAAGGTCTAGTTCTTACTCCTCTGCATTCAAATCAGACTGTTTCCTCCTCTCTGCTGAGGCCCAGCATGGAATCACTGAGAGCACAGCAGTGACTGGCCCTCTGCGTTCCATTCAGGAGCCAGGATAGACCGACAGCAGCCCCAGTTGAAATTGCAGGCGAAAGTCCTGCTCAGCCCAGGAAGGTGCATGAATGGAATCTTCAGCGAATTTAGCTGCTCCATATCTGATAAGTCTCTATTGAGCATGTGCAAACCTGCATTTTTTCAAAGGCTTATCACCTGGCCAAATTTGGGTGGATTGTCACAGGAACAGCAAAAAGGTACATCTGAAATAAAGGCCACCTCCTGCCAGATTTCAAGTCCCTGCTCCAAAGCATGGGGACCCTACCATGGATTTTTTTTTTAATACAGGCAAAACAACTATTTTCCCTTAACCCTGTTCTTGGACATAGGTGAACTGTTTCGGCTGTCATTTTCCAAAACAATTCAGCCTGAGGAAGACACCCAATATGGAAAATCTTAAGCCAAACAGTTACAGTTTGACTAAGTTATAAGCAACTGAAAACAGGCTCTTATAATGGGAAATGTCGGTCACCCTTAATTACAGGCAATGCTACCAGCACTGCCTATAATTAAGTTCCCTTCATTTCTCATTGATTTCCAGGGTCTAGAGGACCATTTACCACAGCACTGAAGGCATCACCCTCCTGACTCATTAAGGAGGGGAGATGCAGCTCAGTCACAATAGCTTCTGAATCATTATTTACGCACCACATATTGTAATTAGAGGGAGTGGAGGGCTGGACCAGTGGTCTGAAGTCAGGACTCTAGTTCCATCTCTAAAACGGACTTCCTTTGTGACCTTGAACAAGTTTAGTTAACGTGCCTCAGCACTGGCCTGAGGGACCATCTGTAGGGGTTAAAGTATTCAGTCTCTGTCAATCATTTAATCCTTGGCCTCCTGCTAAGACTTCTGACAGAGGGACCAATTAGTGCCTGCTGTGTGTTAGGATAATGACACCTGCCTATTAGAAACTGGAGTGAGAGGGAAAACTGAGGCACAGGGAGATTATGTGATTTGCTCATAAAATATCAGTGGCACAGTTTGAATTAGAACTCAGGAGCTCCTGATTCAAGGTGTTTCATATACACAATGCATTTTACAAATCCCTCTGGACCACCCACACTCCCAGCCCTCTATAAACAACCCCTCATGATTGTGAGGAGAAAGCATCACAATCGGTCAGGATGTGGAGCATTTTAGGCTCTAGTCCTGAGGATATATGGTCTCTATTCCCTTATATGGTAGTTGCAGCCTGCATGCCCCTTTTGGTATCCCATGACCCTAGTAGACACATTTGCATTCATGGTTCACTTCCAAAAAAAGCAAGCCCCTTTTGGCAATAATGTGCAAGGTGCTTTTTTTGTTTTTTTTTTAAATAAGCAAGTTTATCAGAATCTCATCATTATAAATACTCCAGTTTATTCCAAAAGGCAGTTACAGAGAACACTATTTAGCATAAACCACACTAATGCCACATTTAATCTTTCTGAAATGGATTTCATGTTCCACTGGATCTCAAATTCTTGAGGACATTCCACTGCCCAAAGCTGATTGCAGCATTAGCTCTTGAAATGTGACATGAGAAGAGCATGTATATTTTTATATTAGTCTTGTCTGGGGCTCTAGATATTCCAATGCACATGTTACTGCAAGAAGCTCTAACTGTTATAAACACCAGGGTGTGCACAATGAAGGTTGGCATCTAGAGACTATTTGTAATCCAAAATCCTGGATAAAAATGACCTTGCCAATCTCACCTAAAATGCATAAGCTTTCATCATGACACTTAAAAATACTTGCTTTAAATTTCTCTCACCTTCAAATTGAATGAATTTCATTGTGACCAAGACACACTACAGAGGTGAGACACAGTGACAGCGCAAGGCCAGAAGAGCCTGGAGACATCTGAAAATGGGGAGGTGAAAGTGACACATAAAAAGGCGCTGCTCAGAAGAGCATTTGAAAAGCATTATGGATTTAGTTCAAAACCAGGTAGGCAGGTCCACAGTGCCTGCCATGAGGAACTGCCACTAGAGCAAACAGGGGCAGTGTGTGAATTTCCTCAATGCACATTGGTTCAGACCTGCAAAGGGGTGGGTGAGTGCAGTGAAGCCACCATGCTGCTTTTCCTGTCCCCCACCTCCACAGCGTTGCCAATACAAATAAACCTGACCTGCAGCACCCTCGGCTTATTCCTTGGGCTTCTCCTCAACAGGTGCTACCCAATTATGTGACAGATTTAGAATACGGATTTGACCTCTAAGTAGTAAACTGAGACCAAACATTTCATTTGGGACTTAAGCCAAGGCTGCACCCATCTAGTGAAGGGCTGGTGCATTAAGCCACTGCATTACCAAGCCCCTATTATTTTGAAATATATGTCACAGATATTGTATTTAAGGGCTTGCATTCACTAGAACTATTTTTTGACTAATACCCACCAGAAGTGTGTTCAGGAAACATCACCTTCTAGAGGGTACAAAACTACAATTTCCCAGCATATGAAAAGCTCTCAGAATTTCCAGTTTGTCCTTTTAAATGAATTTCATTTAAAAATAAATAAAATGGCAACTATACATCAAGAGGAGAGACAGACATGCTGCATTAGCAGAAAGATGGTGAGAAAATGGTAATTTATAATTGCTGTTAATCAGCGTCTCACCACATCCAGAGTGAAAATTTCACTTACCAATAGATATGCTTATGCATTATGTACTCTCAATTTCAGAAACGTGTACATCCATAAAGGTTAGGGACTGGCAGTGCTGGAAACAGAAGGTCTCCATTAAGCCACAGAGTGGATTTTAATGAGGCAGTTCAGTGCACGTTATCTCAAAGGATCAAACAGATGCCTCAGCAGCTCTTGTTCTTATTGTTAAAGCGTCCTTAAAACAATAAACAATGTTTAACATATTTAAAGTACTGTATCTTTTTCAGAGGATCTCCATGTGCATGATAAAGGTAGATATGTATCCCCAATTTATGCACAGGAAAACAGAGGCACAGATATGTTAAGTGGCTAGCTCAAGCACACACAGTGAGAGTTAATGGCCAAACGAAGATTAGAGTTTATGATTTCTATGCCCTATGCTCATTTGTTAGACCACACTGTTTTGTGTGTGTGTGTTGATTATTTAAAGAGATTTATTTCTCCCTGTTGCTTGATGCAGCTATTAGAATTCCCAGCTCTATGAGCTCTCATCACAAAGCCACTTGAGCCTCCAACAGAGAACCATGTAGATAAATAAAAAAATTAAAAATACAATTCCCTCCTCACTACAGTAAACTCCAGTTAAACAAAGGGTTTCAGAGGGGAAATGTTATGGATGCAGAAAGGATTTGCATGAAACACAAAGCCTCATGTACACACAAGGAATCTATTTAAGAACAAAGAGTGAAAGTGAAATACTTGTCTTAAACAGTCTCTAGACACTCATCTGAAAGGCTCACAGGCCAATGTTGAAAGCCTATGTTTCCACACCAGTGCTTCACAAAGTTGCATGCCTCAGAAGTCTGGCTTAAACTGCTGACCACAGGAGATCAAATAAGAAGTCTAGGTAGTGAACTGCAAGATAATGCTTTCTTTTTAATATTCAATTTATTAGTATTTCAAGATTGTTCTTTTCTCCTGTGCTGGCCAAACATCTTGTACTTACGCCTAACCACATTCATATTCTTGTATTTAATTTGTTATTACAAGGTAAAAAACCTCCACCCTCAGCAGGTTCTGTTGTGAAGGGAGAGCAAGAGACATGCTGCTCTTCAGCTTACTTTTTCCTCCTATTTTAAGAACGACATTCACTGGTGGGCACTTAAGGAGAACCATTCAGCTTTTTTCAGCGAGTGGTTACTTAGGAACTAAGAACTGCCATACCAGACAGACCTCATCATGGGCCATCTGGCCTGGTATCCTGTTTCTCTGCAGTACTGGAATAGACCAGTATTAATATCCTTTTCTTCCTGATGCACCAGATCAGACCGACGGACCATCCATCTCGTCCAGATGTTTCAGAAAGCAGCTTTAAAAAAACAGGTTTCAGAGTAGCAGCCGTGTTTGTCTGTATCTGCAAAAAGAAAAGGAGTACTTGTGGCACCTTAGAGACTAACCAATTTATTTGAGCATCAGCTTTCGTGAGCTACAGCTCACTTCATTGGATGCATGCAGTGGAAAATACAGTGGGGAGATTTTATATACACAGAGAACATGGAACAATGGGTGTTACCATCACTCTCATTACAGCGTGTATGGTAACACCCATTGTTCCATGTTCTCTGTGTATATAAAATCTCCCCCCTGTATTTTCCACTGCATGCATCCGATGAAGTGAGCTGTAGCTCACGAAAGCTTACGCTCAAAGAAATTTGTTAGTCTCTAAGGTGCCACAAGTATTCCTTTAAAAAACAAAACAAAAAACAAAACAAAACAAAACAAAACAAAAAACAAACAAAAACCAACTCCGTGAATCCAAGTGTGTATAATGGGAGGACATTTCTCCCTGACCAAGCTGGGATTCAGTTTATGCTGAGAAACATCAGGGCGGTTAGCACTTTTATATTTGCTAGTTTCAGAGTAGCAGCCGTGTTAGTCTGTATTCGCAAAAAGAAAAGGAGTACTTGTGGCACCTTAGAGACTTAGATGCATACGATGAAGTGAGCTGTAGCTCACGAAAGCTTATGCTCAAATAAATTTGTTAGTCGCTAAGGTGCCACAAGTACTCCTTTTCTATATTTGCTAGTGAAACTCTAAATTCTATTCTTAGTCACATAAAAAGTATTTTAAAATTCATTTCACCACATGCAACCTTACTCTTGTATTGGGATGGGGTAACTAGGAACACCCAAATAAACTTCTAGATACTTTTAACTGCTTCTCATTATTCTTCCTCCTTAATTCTAGGCCTCTTAAATGTATCTTTTTACATGGAAGCCCTTCCCCTCTCCACACACCTGTCATGAATCTTTTGTTCCTCTTTCCTTGATCACTTCTATTCTTGATGTATCTTGTTTGAGAACCCTCATGCAGCAAGCAGATCCAGTAAGTGTAATGTGAGATAAAGACAAAAACAACTCAGCCATATGACCCCAACAAAGCTCTAAAACTATGCAACTAGGCTAGCCCATAACTTTTTTGCATGTGTGGTGAACAAGAGTAATTTAGAAACCACACTGAAAATTCAGGCAGTATGCCATATCACACAGTAAATAGGCAGTGGCTGGTAGGAATGACATCCCTCTCTCAGGAGCAGAGAATAGGAGCAGATGGAAAGAGAGGGTCCAAAGGACAGATCTGGGTAATTGCAGAAAGGGGCCAGAATTGTTGTACAAGAGGAGGAAATTAGAATGATACAGTTACTACAGACTGTCTTTAAAAGTGGACCAGAAAAGGGAACCTCATTCTAGAGCTAGGAACGGGGGGAGAGAAGGCAAGGGGGAAGAGAGCATGAGAGGAGTACAGGACAGACTGGGCTTGAGCTGCTACCAGAATGAAAGACTCATTCATGGTATTAGGAAGGGTCTCTACTAAAGCTTGGACTGGCTTTATGTGCACATCTCTCCACACTCTCAGAGAAAGAAACAGTAGGGTTTTATTTTCTACCCATCACTGTGGTTGTCTTATTTTTCCTTTCCGTTGATTCACAGAATGAGAATATTATGGGACTCTCCCCAGGGACCCAAGTTAGAAGATAGAAATGAGCTATAGACCCATGGGTACTAACCATAACACCTCTGACCAGCCCACCCATGCTGCCTAGTTAAATCAAAGGTGCAGGATTCAAACCTTGCTCATCTTGCACAATCCCTCTATATTTCAGGCCACCTTTCCTTTCTTGACCTTGATCTCTATTGTATCACTTTCTGGTGTGAAAGTAGAATGAATTATATTGAAATTATAATTCATTAAAGAAATGCTGCTTGAAGGGTTTGTTGAAATATAGTTGTCAGGAAGAGAAACATTAAGGAGTGTGAGACAATGGGTCCTCAAACTAATTAACTTAGAGCTCCTACTGAACTAGGAGATTGGTAAACGTTAGTATGCAAATAAGATATGTATGTATATTTGTCAGTTTCTGCTTCCTTTTGTCTCTTATGTTAAATTGGCTTTCCCTTATCTGTTTAAATAAGTTAGCTTGAGCTTTTGCAGGAGGCTCACATATCTGGGTGCATTGGCAAAGCGCTTTGCTAATAAACAGAGTGGTCTGACAAATTTTGTGAGTCTTGAATCTGACTTTGACACTGGATAAGAAAGACAGACAGAAAGACCAACAAACAGAAACAGGAGCTCTCTTGCTAGAGACCAAGTTCTGCAAAGTCAAATCACCAGCTGGATTTGGGCAAAGGACAAAAACATAAAAGGTGAGGCCTCCCTTCCTCAGAAATATTCTCCCATACAGTGGATTCCAGCCCAGTCAATAGGGATGGCAATCATGGGTTGGAGGTAGGGGGGTGGCCATAATTTACTTTTTACATGAGGAATAAGAAAGAAAAAAAAAGATTAAGAGACCAAACTATTTGGGTTGAAATAAGGCAATAAAAATTTGCACAATTAGATCAGGTGGCTTCCAGCACCGCTAAGGTTCTCTCTCAAATCTTTATTTAGTAAAGACCATTTGGAGTAAAAACATTGAAAGACTAACCTAATCCCCTCAGATCTTGTCCTTGGACTCTCTCCTCATCAGAAACTGGTAGGAGTGTATGATTCTGCACGTATTTTCAATGTATGCAGGACAATTAATTCCAAGGTCCCTCAGAAGAAAATCCCCAAATGAATCTGTGCAGAGGAACTGCAAGAGCTCGAGAGAGATGATTCAATGACAATATAGAGTAAGGGGTAAACAAGCCTTTCAGTGAGTTGCAATACTCAATCTGGTGACAAGCATACCATATTCCCTAAAACAATATTAAGTCTGTACACGTGAGAGATCAGATACTCTCGCTCTGAAGCTTGAGAAAGCACAAGAAAAGATCAAGCGCGATAGTGTGATACTCCTCCCCCAAGCAGCTCTCTCTGCACTTTGTATCCTTCTCCTGAAAGTCCAGTTGCATATCTGTTTGTAATGCAGGGAAAAAGCTACCATGTAGGTATGCTATATAACTTAATACTCCTAGGAAGTCATTATAATTATGGTCCTGACCTGGCTGAAATCCTGTTATTTGGAGTCTGTACCCTTCTTCTGGAAAGACATTGAGAATTCTCCCTCTGCTCGCTATGGAAATTGTCTTCTTATCCTTACTGGATAAATATTTTCATCTTTGCTTCCAACTGCATTAAGTCCCATATCAAGACCTTTCTGAGGCTGTTATTTTTTACGAAGGCTTTAGGATTTTTTCTTCTTCTAAACCAACAGCCTTATAAGAGTGATTAACTGTGTATATAACCTCTTCCACTCTCCTGTTCCAATTACTTAATAATCTGTGGTGTTGTTAACAACAGGGAAGGAAACATTAGAACCAGGAGGATTATGTTGACAATGTTCCTGGCCCCAAGGCTGTTGCTGTCATGGCTGCCTGCTGGTGACCTTCCATCTCATTCACAAGGCTGGCAAGTGAGATATTACTGCAGCACAAGGACTTGTGTGACAAAAGCAGACAAAGCAATAAAAACTTCCTTACACTTGTAAATTTGAGAGCCCATGGAAACTGCCTCCCTTGAGTCCACTCAGCCGGGTTCCTGTTCTAAGTTAATTTCCTCCTATCTCTATTGTTTCACAGTTGGTTATGGGAAAGGTCAGAGCTGGGGGGCCTAAAGGAACAGCAGAATTGCTTTCACTTCATTGTTATAAACAGACAGAAGCTCCAGATTATTTGGCAGTGGCAGCATCTTTCCAGCACCCTAAACTTGCAGTACGTTTTCATACAAAGTGTAACAGGAAGAGCTGTGTTCAAGGAAAGAAGTGAACAGAAGAGATAGAAGTGGAAGGGGTCTCAAGTCCCTATTTCATCTCAAGGTAAGGGGGTGGCAGGTGACACTTAAAGGCAGTTTTTACTGGCTTGACAGCCAGTCTCTGGGGTTTGAAGTCTTCTACTGATTCCCAGAACAGAATGTATCATGGAAGCAAAAATATAAGCCTCTCCAAAACCGCACCCCATCAACATGTATCTTTTGAGGCCAGGTTTGGTGCATACTGACAGGATATGCTTGGGGTTAGGGGGGAGATAGATAACAGGAAAATAAAAGCTGAATAGATGGAAAGAGAAATATGGTGTAGCAAATAAATTTCAGTGGGTTTAAACAACATAGACCTTCTCCCTTTCTTTTAAATGGACTTAGTGATTTCCTAATTTTACTGTTGATTCTGAGTTTGCCTGGGAACTGAAAATGAATGTCCCATTCCTAATTTAGTTCAATTACAAACATTTGTGGAAGTTTTTAAGCCCTCAGAAAACAAACTTACTTTTTCAGTGGCATTCAGTGAGGCAGCATAGTTTAACAGACTGATTCAGCATTAGAACTCCCAAGTTATAAACTCTGCCACCGACTGAACGGATTTTGGCAAGACTGTCTAAGCCCTGGTCTACACTACAGAGTTAGGCTGACATAAGGCATCTTACATTGACTTAACTCTGTAAGCGTCTATACTAAAATGTAGCTCCCACCGATGTAACTTGCCCACTACACCAACTTAATAACTCTACCTCTGCAAGAAGCGTAATGCTTAGGTCGATGTAGTTAGGTCGATGCAGTATCAGTGTAGACACTGCGTTGCTTATATCAACTGTTGCTGCCTTTCAGAAGCTGTCCCACAATGCCCCACCTTGACAGTTAAATCATGCAACTGTTCCTGGTGAGGGTGTGAACCTCTGACACCAGGAGTGTAGTGTGGACATGCAAAAGCGATTTAATTACTGCGGTGGCTATAAGTCAACATAACTTAGGTCGACTTAATTTTGTAGTGCAGACTTGCCCTTAGAATAATCCCCCCCTTACAAAGACAGGGAAATAACTACTCTCCTCACAGGGGGCAGGTCAACACTACAGCTGGGATGGACGTTCTGAGATCGATCCACCGACGGTCAATTTAGCAGGTCTAGTGAAGACCCGATAAATTGACAGCAGATCGCTCTCCAGTCGACCCCTGTACTCTACCCCCGATGAGAAGAGTAAGGTAAGTCGACAGGAGAGTTTCTCCCGTCGACCCCCTGCAGTGCAGACCCCATGGTAACTTGACCTAAGATACATCAACTCCAGCTACATTATTCATGTAGCTGGAGTTGCATAGCATAGGTCGATTTACCATGGTAGTGTAGACATAG
Source organism: Natator depressus (assembly GCF_965152275.1). Classification (NCBI taxonomy): domain Eukaryota; kingdom Metazoa; phylum Chordata; order Testudines; family Cheloniidae; genus Natator; species Natator depressus. The sequence goes on along the minus strand of NC_134234.1, from coordinate 203,225,350 downwards.
CCAGGGTGTTGTGAGGAATTAATATTTGTAAAGTGCTTTGAAAACAATAAGTGCCAAGCCTTGTCCTGCAATTCAGAGCACAAGGGCAAGTAAACACAAAAACATCCACATTCTAGTACTCCTGACTTCCCCCTACTGCTTTGAAGGAGGTTTTAAATTTAATCTAGACCTCTTTAGAAGCATTTTAAGTGCTTTGTGGCCTCTGCAATCTAGCCAAACCACAAAACAAGAGGGAAATTAATAAGTCTACCCTTTGAGCACGTATTGAGGAACTGGGTACACCTGGCATGCACAAAGAGAGGGAGCTTGAGAGGAATGAGCAAAAAAGAGAAGTAATTCGGGTTTTTTTTAAACTGTCCTTTCTCTACTGGACATCTGCTCTCATGCTTGGGAAAACAAAATGCATCCCTGAAAATCTGTCACATAAGGGTGCCCCACTCCTCTTCCTTCCTTTTTCCCAGGTGGAGCAATGGCTTCACTTGTCTATCACGTGTAACATTTCCTGATTAATTCTAATAGACACTAGCAGTTAGCTGGCCCATCAGCCTCATCGCCCTAGGATGCACAATAATCTGCCTCACCATCTGCTCTCAGATAAATTTATTTCTAAACCAGTCATTGCTCCCTCCAGTGCAGTGAGCCCAGCAGGAGCAGCACCAGCCCCTTGGATCCATTCTTCTGCTGGGTGGTGGCAGGGGGATAAGGCGAGAGAATCCATTCTCAGGTTCTCTGAACATGACAGAAGATAGGAAAACAGATGGATAAATGCAGGATCAGAAGAAAGAGAAACTACCTCTTCTCCATGCAGGCAGTCTTTTGATTAATCTCTTCCAGCAAATACAGAATGTCCCAATTGCCCTTCAACTCTCTGGGCAACCCAGAAAATGTTTAATGGCTTAGGACGGTAAGACAGTTGGGGAGGGGAAAAGATGGCAGCAGTTGCATGGTATCAATCGGATATCACGCTGCTGCACGTGTGAACATACATGGCCCCTTCCCTGTCATCTAACACTAGGTCCATGCACTATGTCAACAGAATAAATGATTTTGATCATTTAAATACATCTTTGCAATTGGTGGATGGTTGACTAATTTGCATATTGATCAAATATACTTATAGAGCTGCTCATTTTTTCAACAGTTATGTGAGTTCACCAAACCCTAAAAAGGACATCTGTTTTGGAATTTCATACTGCCACTCATTTCTGTAGTATCCGAGCACCTTCCACATAAAATCAATAGCAACAGCAAAGTTTGTCCATGCATTCTGTTCCAAAACCTCTTGGCATTTTAGAGAAAAGAGTGACCGAGGAGTCATCTTGAGTTGGAACAGACTGCACTTCGCAGGATACAAGAGCCATCCCCGTTGTTCACTTCATGGTTTAGAATTAAAGGATGTATGGTCACTGGACCAGAAGACTCAGTTTCTGAGTCAAGCTCTTGGCTTCTTTCCATTCCCCACCCCACACACGGACAAAATCAGAAAGGCTAAGACAAGGGACATAAAAGGCAATACGAAGTGCTTCTATAAATACAATGCAAGTAGGAAAAAGACAAAGGAAGTGACCTACACTTTTGCAGGGAAGGAGAGCTAACAGATGTCACCAAGAAGGCTCACGTGTTTAAATGCCTACTTGGCTTCAGTCTTCACTAAAAAGGTTAATGGTGACCAGATACTTAACATAATGAATATTAACAACAAGGGGGAAGGAACAAGCCAGTATTGGGGGGGGGGGGGGAAACAATATTTAGATAAGTTAGATGTATTCAAGTTGGCAGGGTCTGATGAAATTCATTCTAGGGGACTTAAGGAACTAGCTGATGTAATCTTGGGAATATTAGCTACTATATTTGAGAATGCACAGAGGACGGGTTTGGTCCCAGATGACTGGAGAAGGGCAAACATAGTACCTATCTTTAAAAAGGGAAACAAAGAGGATCCAGTGAATTATAGACCAGTCAGCCTAACTTCAATTTCTGGAAAGACAATGGAACAAATTATTAAACAATCAATTTGTAAGTACGTCTCAGAGGATAATAGGGTTATATGCAATAGCCAACATGGATCTGTCAAACCACCCTATTTCCTCCTTTGACAGTATGGCCTAAAGGATAGGGGAGGTGCAGCAGATGTGATATATCTTGATTTTATTCATACTTCTGACACAGTCCCACATGACATACCCATATATAAACCAGGGAAATGTGGGGTAAATGAAATTATTACAAGGTGAGTTCACAACTGGTTGAAAGACTGTACTCAATGAGTAGTTATCAACGGTTCACTGTCCAAATGGGTGGACTTATCCAGTGAGGTGCTGTAGGGGTCTGTCCTGGGTCTGGAATCATTCAATATTTCATTAATAGGTTGGATAATGGAGTGGAGAGTATACTTATAAAATCTGTGAATGACACTAAGCTAGGAAGGGTTGCAACCATTGGGAGGATAGGATTAGAATTCAAAACGACCTTGACAAATAGGAGAATTGATCTGAAATCAACAGGATGAAATGCAATAAAGACAAATGGCAAGTACCACACTTAGAAAGGAAAAGAAATCAAATGCACAAATATAAAATGGAGAATAACTGGTTAGGGAATAGTACTGCTGAAAAGGATCTGGGGGTTATAGGGGATCACAAATGGCATATGAGCCAAAAATGTGATGTGTTGCAAAAAAAGCTAATATTCTGGGGTGTGTTAAAAGGAGTGCTGCGGATAAGATGCAAGAAGTAATTATCCTGCTCGATGATGGAGTAGCGTGCCCATTTTTGGGTGCTGCCCTTTAGGACAGATGTGGACAAACTGGAGAGAGTCCAGAGGACAGAAGAAAAAAAAAAGATGAAAAAGTTTAGAAGACATGACTATGAGAAAAGATTAAGAAAACTGGACATGTTTAAGTCTTTAGAAAAGATGACTAAAGAGTGACCTGATAGCGTTCAAATATGTTAAGAAGATGGTGCTCAATTGTTCTCCATGTGCATTGAAGGTAGGAGAAGAAGTAATCTGCAGCCAGGGAAATTTAGGTTAGATATTAGGAAAAACTTTCTAACTATGAGGGCATTTAAGCACTGGAACAGGTTACCAAGGGAGCTGTGGAATCCCTGCCACTGGAGGTTTTTAAGAACAGGTTAGACCAGGGGTCTCAAATTGAATTTAGCTTGGGGCCAGGGCCAGTCCTCAAATCCTCCCATCAGGCCAATAATGTCACTGAAGATTTTGTTCAGAAAAGAAAATGTTTATATGGTATTTTTTATTTCAAATTTCCTAGAAATAATAAAATTGTCATACAACTTTATACGATTCTTCGCCTGCCAGAGAGTTTTTAGTGTTTGCCAGACACCTGGCAATGCTTCAGTTCTGTCAGTTTGTTGATGTTTGGCCTCAGTGACTGCGCAGTTGAAACCTTCAGGATTGCAGCAAAGTGTGCATCAGATAGTTGTGTTTGGTCCACTTTCCCACACTCCAGGCTCTGCTGACAGCAGGACCTTGCTGGGCTAGGCCTCCTTGGGCACAAAAGTGGCTGAGGAGGAGGCACAGTGGTTCTAACCCTCCCAGTGTGTCTGGGAGCTGTCATAGGAGCCTCATGAGTACGCCACCTCCTAGTCCGTTTCCCACCCTTTTCCCTCGCTCACTTGGCCTCATTCTGCCCCGGATGATTTTTAATTTAAATATGATTTTTTTGATAAAATGCTTTTTTAGTTTTAGTTTTAGTTTTAGTTAAGACACATTAGAGCTCAAAGATATCTCATCATGGAATAGGGATTATAAATTCTATTTCTATAGTATGAGACAATATATTCATGTAATGTTTAAGAAAAGTTTTGTAAATGAGTTCCAATAGTTCATGGATTAGGGACCCAATTTTATTGGGTTCCAGGGGCTTCTGTATAGATTATTTAGGTTAATCTTTCTATTTACCCAATGGGACTAGGTGCTCAGTCTAGAAGATACCATCAGAGATGCTTAGTTTTGCGGTTCTCAAACTGTGGATTTGTGTCCCCAGAGATAACGTGCTTGTTAACAGAAAAAAATGTTTTTAAATCAATAAAGAGAGTGAGAGAGAGAAACGTGAGAAATAACAGGCCTCTACCCTACTGTTCCTCTGCAAATTCGTGTACACAGAGTCAATCCCTTAACTCTCTCTTAAAAGTGCAGTTTCAAAAAGTTCAATGAATCGAAGATTGTTGGGGGCGGAATAGATCTGGACAAGGAGAAGACGTCTGGAGAAAAATGTGAGAAGGGAGGGACAGACAGTAGAAACAAAAATGAAACTGTTTGAGCAGCATATTCCAGAAGTCTTGAGATCTTTCTGTGTGTAGCCTTCATTGATTTGAGATCTACCATACCATTCTCTCACTGGAAGGGAAAACCTATAATGGCAGCAGGCCGTAAAAGAGACCCAGTTTGGGAATATTTTAATGAAGTTCCTCTACCTGTAGGTAAGACAGGCATGTGTGCAAATTGCAAACAATGCAACAAGGAAATGCAAGGTCTGGTTGCGTGAATGAATCAACATCATGAAAAGCGTTCCTTCTCAGGAGGAAGCTATGTTGAAGATGATGAAAGGAACATGTCTGAACATGCAGGATCTTCGGGTTGGTAAACTTTTTTATTTCATTTCATACTTCTTTCTTAAGGACTGCCGGTCTTCCTTCTGAACTATTCTTGAATTCTCATGTTTGAGCAAAAAATATAGTTGTTACTCTATGGTACTATAATTTTAGATGCAGTTGAGATAAAAAATAGCTAGCTGAAATAGGCAGATCTTCCTTTTACAATTTCACCTTTACAGTAGTACTGAGTGTCAGTTAAAGCCATGAGTAATACTAAATGAGCAGTATGGTAATAATAATTAAATAACTTCATTGACTTATTTTGTTTAGGAGAATCCATCCTCAACATACAGGATTCTGAAGACTATCCACCTTCAAGATCACCATCATTTTCTATAGCTTCAGAGTTATCTGCCAATGATAGTGTTTCAGTCACATCATGTATGTCACATAGCCACAGTATATCACCTGTAGCAAAAAGAAAAAAAAATCTCCATCATCCAGAAACAACTACAGATAAGTTTGTGATAAGAACCAGCAGATTACAAAAAGAGGTAATTGATGAAAAAATTGCCCCGTTTGTTTATGCAACAAACGTGGCAGGCAAATTGCTGGATAAAGTGTATGAAAGAGAAATTGAGCAGTGTGCAAAAGGTCTAGAGGGTAAAATTGTTAACCTGAGTCTTGACGGGTGGAGCAATGTCCACAATGATCCTGTTGTATGTGCTTGTGTGACAACAGAAGCAGCGAATGTCTTCCCTACAGAAACAATTGATACATCAGGAAAAGCACATACAGCAGAATACTTACAAGCAGCAGCAGTAAAAGCTACAACAAACTGTGAAAAAAAAATTCAAATGTCTAGTACGCAGCTTGATCACAGACAATGCTGCAAATGTATCCAAGATGAGAAGAAATTATTTAGAAGAGTCCCAAGCTCATAACATACAGTTGCAGTGCTCATTTGATGCACCTCCTAACCAAAGACTTCAGTGTTCCAGAAATAAAGGCTAATGTTGAAATTGCAAAATACTTCCGTAACAACCACTTTGCAGCAGCTGCTCTGAAAAAAGTGGGAAGAACCAAGCTAACTCTCCCACAAGACGTGCGATGGAACTCAGTAGTGGACTGTTTTGAGCACTATATCAAGAACTGGTCTAATCTGATGACAGTTTGTGAACAAAATCGTGAAAAAACAGATGGCACTGTCACAGCCAAAATTCTCAACACTGGACTTAAGAGAAATGTTGAACACATGCTGAGTACCCTGAAGTCTATTGCTGTAGCCTTGAACAAAATGAAGGGAAATAGCGGTTTTATTGCTGATGCTGTTGAAATTTGGAAGGAACCGAGTGAGAGCTTAAAAAGAGAAATATGCAATGACAGAGTTACATTACAAGCATTAAAAAAACAAAACGGGACAAGCACTATCTCCAGTTCATTTTCTTGCAAATATTCTTAATACTCGGTACCAGGGTCAAACCTTAACTGCTGAAGAAGAGGAGTTGGCTATGACATGGACATCCAGCAATCATCCCCCCATAATGCCAACTATAATAAAACTTCAGAGCTAAGGGTGAACCATTCAAGAAATAGATGTTTGCTGATGATGTTTTAAAGAAAGTCACACCAGTGAACTGGTGGAAGTCATGAAAGCACTTGGATTCAGAGACTGTTGAAGTGATAATCTCACTTTTAACAGCAGTAGCTTCTTCTGCTGGTGTAGAAAGAATATTTTCTTCTTTTGGACTAATTCATTCCAAATTGAGAAATCGTTTGGGACCTAAAAGAGCAGGAAAGTTTGTTTTTCTTTTCCAGATTATGAACAAACATGAAAATGAAGGTGAAGACGACTGAGTGAGCTGCAGAAACCAATATTTTAAGTTTCTCATGTTGACCTGGCTGACATAGTCGATTTAATTTTTGTTTTGTTTTTTAAAATATTTCATTTAACTATTTTAGTTAAATCAATTTTAACAAAAAACCCTGATTTTTAAAAACCTGAATGCTTAACTAAATTCAAAAATTCATAGGCTTGTTTTGTTAAAATATTATATGTTTGCTGTTGAAGAAAAAAAATCCAGAATACTTAACGTTGTTTTAGTTAAATAAAACAATTTAAATGTCTGTCTGGTGATATTCTCCTCCTAATACAGCATGGCAAGAAAATCCTCTTAATATTAATGATTAACCTGTTGAATTGGAGATAGTTCACCTCCCAATGACTTCATAAATATATGCTTCAATTACCTTTGGTAAATGAAATAACCAAACAATCATTCATTTTCTGATATAGCTGTAAAACTAACCTGAAAAGTTTTCAAAATAAATCACTTTAAAACTGTATAAGTGTGTACCTTCTAAAAATGAAACCTACATCTATCTCTGAGTTGTGAAGAATATGTATTAAGGTTATAACAACCAACAAGAATGCACTTTTATGTAGAAATCCATGATTAAATCGAGTCTTCCTGACTAGTGATTTAAATCAATTTGATTTAAATCAAATCCACCCTGCTTAATATCACTTAAAATCTACCTTTTATAGTCAATAAATTTCTTTAATTGTTTATCTTTACCAGTGAGTTTGTATGAAGTGTGGGGCAAATTTGCTCAGGTTTTGTGAAGGCTGGTGTATGTCCACTTTCCATTGTTGAAGTGGTGAACCAATTGATAAATTTGCACTGCTCATCTTGAGCAGAGTAGACGGTATATTCCTGGGGTACAGTGCTGGGAGCTGGTAAGGGATTGGACTGATGCCTTTCTCTGTGCGATTCATGAGTGGCTCTGGGAGCATTCATGAAATTTAGCTGGGTATGGGGATCCACTTGCTGTTGTGCTGAGTGATCACAATGCCTCGAGGGGTTTGCTGTTGGTCACTAGCAATGCATTGTGAGAGAGACAGCCCAGGCTGGAGAGAGTTCAGGGGGCACAGCGGTCCCACAATCCCAGGCTGCACCCTGGGGATCTCGTCACACTAATCTCACTGTGAACTGGCCAGTCAGGGGCATGAAGCAATTCACTCTGAAATTAAATGATCTAGAACATATTGTTCCTTAGACTCACACTTAATTGAAGCTAGCCAAAAACCTCCACCACTACCCCACACCAAACACTTGCTGCAAGACCATAAACAGAGCTCTGAACAGGAAACAGGCAAGAAGTTAGCCCCTTATCAGTACAATCCAAAACCAGAAATCTCATGAGATTCTCCTTGGCTATAGGAAGGAGGAGAGCTCTGAAGTTAAATGGTATCTTTTGTGTTGTCCAAGGATTTTCTTTCAACTGGTTTCAAATACAGAGTCCATCATTTAAACAGCACTTTATTTATCCTAATTTTATCTGCCCATTGCCTGCACAACACACATCCAGAAAAATAAATCAAACGATAGTAACACTAATTACAAGAAGAATACAAGTGTCCTTCCTTTGTGTGAGAAAGTGTTCAGTGCCTATAAAGGTTGCATTTCAGGGTCAAGGAAAACCAGATCAGAGACTGAAGTGCCAGCAAAAGGCAATATACAGATTTTTGATAAAGCAATTTATCAAAGATTCAAGTTACTATATTAAAGCTGACATCTTCTACACAAGACTAATAATTACCTTTCAAATTCATAAACCCAAACAAATCCAGTATCTAATTCAGCCTTGAAATAACCATTTGTATTCCCCATGGAAACCAATGACTGTCAAGCTCCAAGAGAAGCAGTTAGGGGCAAGTTCACTGCTCGTGGTACCCCCCATAGTATAAATTAATCCCATTTTATCTGTCCCTGGCTGAAGTGGTTACTTCATAATTCAGTTATGAGTAATCCACCCATAAAAAGATGACATTAGTGACTGAAGCATGTAGATTTTCTAAAGTCCTGGGTACAATTTCCAAAAGCACCTAAGTGTCTAAATCACCTGCAAATGGGATGTAGGCACTTTTTACCCATATCAGCTTTATGATCCCCCATAATCTCCTGCAACTGTGAAAATTTACACAGCTAAAAATCAAAAACCAAATGCTTAAAACCCATAATTTTGAGCAACTGAAAATTTAAATTGATAAACATCAGGAAAAAATGCTTTAAAGTAAACATTGGTATTTTTCATCAAAATTAGAAAAAATAAAAATTATTAATTCTGCCGAGCCTAATCATATAGCATACATAACTAGCACACACTCATGTTATAGTGAAGAAATTCATTTCTAATGGTCAGCTTAAAAAAAAAGATCAGTAAAATTCTTTTAGTGAGGCCAGCTTGAGACTCCAACGTTTCTCAATAGCAGCTGGGAGGTGCTTCTCAGCACAGATAGACAGACATGCTATAGTTTAAGCACAGCTAGTGTGGTTGCAGTGGCTAGGGCTAGCCACCCAAGTACACACCCTGGGCATTGGGCAGGTTTGTACTCAGGTGGCTAGCCTGAACTGCTGCCCATGCTGCCATTTTTAGCATGCTAGCTCAAGCAGAGCTAGTGCATGTCTGTCTACCCAATATGGGAAGCACCTTCCCAGCTTCTGTGTAGACAAACCTTCAGAAGCCTACAGAATCTCAACACACTTTTAAAACCCTATGAGGAAAAAAACAGACCATTTATAAACAGGCAAGATGGCAAATTCCTGAGCTTTCAAGAGAAATTTTACATAGTACTATGTGCCTTCTGTATATCTCCCTCTTCCCCCAATAGGCACTAAAGTTTGGTGCCATAAATGCTTCTTTCAGAGCAAGCAAAATTAAACAATTCCCAGGAGGCCAGTAAACTTCCTTCCCTTCTTCTCAGAAGCACATAGCAGTGTGTGCCAATTTTGGTTTTATTTACTTTACTTAATAGTGTATTTAAAAGTGACCTAATGTCTTCAGTTAAAATTGAAGTGAAAACTGATTAGTAGAAATAAGCATTAACTCCTTCACATTTGCAGTAAAATCAGCAGCAAAATGGGCTGAGCTTGTCAAACTCAAATCACCTCTACTCCTGAGAAAGAGGGGCTGAGTACAGGAGATGCAAATTAGCCAGACATAACTGAACCTCCTTAAAGCAAACCTACTTCATTAGAGTGAACTAATACTAGAAAATTCCAAAGCAAATGATTTACATCTGTCTCTTCCAGTTAAAAGGTGACCTATAAAGATGAAAAGTAGAATGGAAAATTTAGAATGTGCACTGAGATCTCCACACTAAGGGTTTGTCTTCCCGCACAGCGCTAGCGCTGCGGTTGCACCGCTGTAGCATTTTAGTGAAGATGTTACTACACAGATAGGAGAGCTTCTCCCGTCTGTGTAGTTAATCCACCTCCACAAGAGATGGTAGCTATGTCAATGGGAAAACGCGCTATCTATACTGGGGGTAAGGTCGGTATAACTATGTTGCTTAGAGGTGTGGGTTTTTCACACCCTGAGCAATGTAGTTATACCAGCGTAAGTTTGTAGTGCAGACCCGGCCTAAGGAAGGCCCCTAGAAATACTGAAGGCATCAGTCTTCGTCATTATGCCATTATGCCTATTCCAGAAGTATTATTGACCCCACTTTAAGGATGGGGAACTGAGAACAAAGAAACTAAGTGACTTACCCAAGGTCACACAGGAAGCCAGGGAACTCAATCAAGATCTCTGGAGTCCCAGTCCAGTGCCTTAACAACAAGAATGTCCTTCCATTGTGGTATCTCAGTGCCAAATACAGCAATTCAGGAAGCATCCAAAACAACACAAGGGCTTCTTCCCTATCCCTCTTTTCCTCCCTTATTCTCAGTGGCCATGAAAAACCAGGGAAAGCAAAAAGATGGAACTTGCATTTTGATGTGAACATGATCAGAATTGGGCCAAGTCTGGTCTCTAGTAAAATGTTCCACAATTTAATCCCATTGTCCCAGGAAGTCTTGTGCTGGGTTGCCCCAACTGCATTCTCTCTGGAGCACAGCTCTCTTGATGGGTGGTGGATGGATAAGTGGTTGAGATTACCAAATCGTAAACACATTGAGGGCTTGTAGATTAGGATGAGGATTTTACCTGGAAAAAAACAGGGACCCAGTGAGGAGCACAGGGCATTTGTTGTTTAAGAGCAGCAGGGTTTTGTATATTGTACAAGTTACTGCTTTTATCAACCTCAGCCCCAGGTAGAGCAAACTGCAGTAGTCTACCCTGGAGACATCAAAAGCATGAATCACAGTGATAAGCAGGCAAATAAATGGCTTGAGTTTCAGAGGTGCTGAACACCAACAGTTCCCATTGAGTTATGTGGCTCCCCTCCACTCAAAATATGCTGAATCAAGCAACTTTTTCAGATACCTAAACATGGCTTTGGTACCTGAACTTTAGGAAAATTTTAGGTTTAAAAATGTTGGTTTTAGTGCTACCAAACGCACAAAGTAAAACTGAAGAGAGAATTATTTCACCCTCCTGCACCTGGCTTCTTTCAGACAGAAGTAACACTAAGGATCAGTGTAACTACAGAGAGTACCAAGTTTTCAGAAAGTGTGATTTTTCGAGTTGATAAGGTCCCTTTTAAACAATAAATCTTAGGTGCTCATTTTATCTTTGTCAAAAGGTACAAGGGGCCACTTTGCAAGACAGTCAGATCTCCAATTTTGCTTGACTTAAGCATCAAATATCATGCAACCACCGCGCTTCATGCTCATTTGTACGCTTGTCTCACACACACTGCACAATCCTAGATCTGCTACCTTTCAGGCTTCAGGGCTGTGAATTCAAACACCTTTTCACCAGACCAAATTCACTGCAATTATTTTTCGAAGCAAGGAAAGTTTAAAAATCTCCCAACCAAAAGGAAGTCTTTTCAACAGTTTGCAGAGACTGTATCCTCTGTTGGCAACTGCCTTATGCATCAGTCATGGGCTCAGCAACAGGCTCGACAGTCTACCCCAAATCCTGAAACACACTTATTGACTAGAAAGTAAATGTAATTAGCAAGAGTGTTTCCAGGGTCAGATTAATTTAACCTTTTCTCCTAGCCTGGACTCAAACCAGTTTGATTCCACAGTCTCACACAGATAGCAAAAGAAATAGGGAGAATTTTGACTCCAGCTTTGACTTAACTAATTCTAGTGACTGGGAGTGGATGGGTCATTACACAAAGTAAAATTATTTCCCCATGTTTATTCCCCCTTCTCCCCACTGTTCCTCATACGTTCTTGTGAACTCCTGGAAATGGCCCACCTTGATTATCACTACAAAAGGTTTTTTCCCCCCCGCTCTCCTGCTGGTAATAGCTCACCTTACCTGATCACTCTCGTTACAATGTGTATGGTAACACCAATTGTTTCATGTTCTCTGTGTATATAAAATCTCCCCACTGTATTTTCCACTGAATGCATCCGATGAAGTGAGCTGTAGCTCACGAAAGCTTATGCTCGAATAAATTTGTTAGTCTCTAAGGTGCCACAAGTACTCCTTTTCTTTTTGCAAATACAAACTAACACGGCTGCTACTCTGAAACCTAATTCTACTGTGCGCATTTAGACCACAGCAATAAGGAGAAAATGAGACAACATACAACTGTCAAGCAGCCCAGGAAGAAGAAGGGATATCAGAGTGCCACAAGACACAGACACTTGCAGCTTCAGAATGGTTCTTAACTATTCTTTATTATTGATTCTCGCTCGTTTTGCCAAAGCAGCTGCCTACTTTCTTCCTGTACCCAGATTCCTTTAATAATTTAAAACAGAAAAAAGAAAAGGAGTACTGTAGCTCACGAAAGCTTATGCTCAAATAAATTGGTTAGTCTCTAAGGTGCCACTAGTACTCCTTTTCTTTTTGCGAATATAGACTAACACGGCTGCTACTCTGAAACCTGTCATTTAAAACAGGACATTGTGTCCTGATGAAATGCCTTTCCGGACAGTCCATGGAAGGAATTAATAGCGGTGCCAATCCTTTTGAAATGCAAATCTTCACCAAATGGGTTTCATGCCTCTTGCTGTTGTCACCTCCCCCTGAAGAACACATGTTAAGTGGAACTGGGAGCTATTTGCTTATCTTCTCCTAAAATGAGTATCATCCTGCATTGTATAAGTAGGGGCATAGCGAGCAGATCGAGGGACGTGATCGTTCCCCTCTATTCGACATTGGTGAGGCCTCATCTGGAGTACTGTGTCCAGTTTTGGGCCCCACACTACAAGAAGGATGTGGAGAAATTGGAGAGAGTCCAGCGAAGCGCAACAAAAATGATTAGGGGTCTGGAACACATGACTTATGAGGAGAGGCTGAGGAAACTGGGATTGTTTAGTCTGCAGAAGAGGAGAATGAGGGGGGATTTGATAGCTGCTTTCAACTACCTGAGAGGTGGTTCCAAAGAGGATGGTTCCAGACTATTCTCAGTGGTAGAAGATGACAGGACAAGGAGTAATGGTCTCAAGTTGCAGTGGGGAAGGTTTAGGTTGGATATTAGGAAAAACTTTTTCACTAGGAGGGTGGTGAAACACTGGAATGCGTTACCTAGGGAGGTGGTAGAATCTCCTTCCTTAGAAGTTTTTAAGGTCAGGCTTGACAAAGCCCTGGCTGGGATGATTTAATTGGGGATTGGTCCTGCTTTGAGCAGGGGGTTGGACTAGATGACCTCCTGAGGTCCCTTCCAACCCTGATATTCTATGATTCTATGATTTGCGATTCCTAATCAGCCATTTTCCTTCTCCTGCAACCCCTCCCTTCTTTCCCTACTGTCTTTTGTTTCTAAGCAAGAAATTTTCTGTTACTTCAGGACAAAAAAAGCTGATCCTTCAGCAATACAGTCATTAATTCTCTTATCTGCACAGCCAGCATGGTTCTGCAGAATTTCTTCCTTCAAACATTAAAAGACACTTAACTGGAAGGACCTTAAAAGAGTAAACATTTAAACTACTGTATTTCTCTCCACATTATTAACAGAAAAACTCCCCCTCCCTGTTTTTTAACATATACTTTTTTTAAAAAAAATTAAGGACAGGGAGTTGGCCTCAATTTAAAAAAGAGGGTGTACGTCTATAACACCATGGAATGGTACAGCAGTGGATATACTAGTAGTCTAATAGGAGAAATGAGAAATATTAAATTGATCGACCTATCAATTAAGTAGGAGGCAAATCTGCATTCCAGAACTTGTAAAAATCAATGAAACTGCCTCCTTTCCTTAATGCTCCTCCCCATTACCAAAATCAGGACAACGAACATGTTTTGGAAAAAGTAGAGCAATTCATAGATCTTCATTAGGAATGAAAAGAACCTCTGGAGGGGGAAGCAATAATCAGCAGCACTTTTAGTCTTTCAATATTTCTCTAATTCCCTACATTTAACACTTTAGTTTAAGGAATGAATAAATGAGTAAAGCACAAGCAGCCCCCTCTCAACACAGTAAGGAACCTGGTCAAGGTGACATGCTGTCAGACTGTCCTTCCCCCATACCTCTAACTGTTTCTCCAAGGGCTTATCTACAGTGGCTATGTCTACACTTGCAGAGTTTTTGCGCTATCAGTTTCGATGGTGATAGTGAACTGGTGAAAGAAAAGCGCTGGTTTGTGTACTCACTTACTTCCACAGCACTTCCATCTGATGAGAGCAGCGCACTGAGGGCAGCTATCCCACAGTGCAGCTCTCTTGATTTAGACTATAGGTCTTGTGGAAAGGGGGTGATCATGGGCCATCCTGGGTCCCAGCACAGCCTCCTCTCCCCACTTATCAGCTCCAGTAGCTCAGCATTGCTCCAAGCAGGGGACTGTTTGCTCCATGGAGCAGCCATTGTCACCTGGCCAGATAAGTGAGCACTTGCCAAGAAAACAGAAGGGGAGTTTCAAAGTTCCTGGGACTTTACAGGGGAAGGGGTGGATGTCTGTTTACCTGGCACCAGAGCAGCAGAGCTGCTGGCCAGAGTGGTCACCCAAGCACTCAGATATCCTGCGGAGGCTAAAAGCTCTGCAACCAGGAAGAACATGTCTTCACTTGCACATCACTGCAAAAGCATCACTTGTGAGAGCAAAATGTCATTGGCAAGTGTAGACGCTCCCATGGTTTCTGCGCAAAAAAGGGACCTTTTCTGCTTTAAATGGCAAGTGTAGACATGCCCAGTGCTCTGCAATTCGGACTATGGAGGTGTGAATAGCAGCATGCACCAAAGTGCTCTTCAGGACTACAGGAATGCAAAGTAGGAACCTTTTAATTTGCACCTACAGCATCCACATGGGGGAGTTACAGCGCAGCCCCTTGGGTTGACAGTATCCCCGTGACCACTGTAAAATTGAAACATCTCCGAGAATATTTAACATTCCACCCCTCCCCATTTTAATTCAATTCATGTTTACTAGTTTCTGCAGTGTATCCCACTGAACCTGGTAGTTTAAATTGGAAAGAAAAAAATATATCATCAAAACTAATTTTTTTGGCTAGTATCAGGGGGTAGCCGTGTTAGTCTGTATCCACAAAACCAACAAGGAGTCTGGTGGCACCTTAAAGACTAAAGAAGTGGTTTTTTACCCACAAAAGCTTATGCCCAAATAAATCTGTTAGTCTTTAAGGTGCCAGACTCTTTGTAGTTTTTTTTGACTGTTCATTTTTTATTTTCCAGAGCCTTAAGATATAGAGAAGTGTATACTTGGTTGATAGCTTCTATTCCCCTTGAAGGAGAGGGATCCTCTGGATTCTTTAATGAAGAATCCTACCCAGCCCTGCCACATCATATCCTGTCCTGTAAGCTCACATATGAAAGGAATTCTCTTATGGAACCCTTCAGTCACACGGCTTGCAGTAGAGCAAGGCAAGGCATTCCTATGCCCAAAAGGGGATTTCCACCATCTTCTCTTTACTTGCTCACTCCCCATCCCGCCCCCATTTAACATTCAGCCTTTTCGTTGGGGTCCTGGGGGCAGGCATAGTGCATGATTGCAGCAGGACTACAGGACTAACAGGATTGCAGGACTAACATCAACTAGTGTCTCAATTAGATGAATTTCTCACTAATATAAAGGTTCTTTCTTGCTCAAACAAATCATATTTGGAATATACACCGATTTTTCAAGCCATTCAGCATGTGCTCATCATCACCCCGCCACCCATTCCTGTTGCTTTGAATTCACCTGTCGAAATCCTCTGAAGTTGCCCAGTTACCACCAAACTCAGACATCCAGGGGTAGTTTTTCCCAACGTTCATTTGAAGCATGCAGTTAGGGGCAATGACACCAAAAAGACTTCTTTTCAGAAGTGCAACTGAAGAACTTAGTACTGTACAACAGGACAGACTTCCTGAGAGTACGATCTATTAGACTGTGGGACAATTTCCCAAGAGAATGGTGGATGTCATCCCTACCTTGACACTTGAAACATTTTCAAACAAGCCTGGACAAGACCCTAGAAAATGTGTATTAATGGACAATCGTGTATTGACTGGGGGTGGAGTACACAGATCTTTTCTCTCTGTAGTACCTACAAGTCTAGAAACTGAAAATACGAAATTTCTGCTGCTTCAACATAAAGCAAACTTAGTGACATCAATGGCTCATGAAACCTGGTGTCAGATTTTCAACAAATCAGACAAAGGTTTTTATGCTCAGAATTGCACAACCATCAGTGGCTCCTTACTCAAGAATACACATCCCCTCTTATTTGCAACTTTATTCTGTAACAACATTCTACTAGGACATTTTAAAAAAGCAATGAATATGTTCAATAGGTGTGTTACCAACCAAAGACGTTCCTCAGAAAAGTGATTAGTAGGAAATGGGGAGGAAAACATTACACACACAGCACTTTTCCAGTCATCCAGCAACTCTTAAATGTGCACATCTGCTGTGTAAGGGTAGGAATGCAATTTGCCTTCTGGTGTCAAGTACACTTGGGTAATGTTTTCAAATTTTTCTGTACAACCATGAGGGCTATACAGTTAGATTTAATTAAAAAAAAAAAAAAAGCGAGACACTCATATAGTCATGACTCCAATAGCTTGAGCTTTAAATAATAATAATTAAAAAAAAAAAAAAAAAAAGACAGTCACCTCTTCTGTAACTGGTGTTCTTCGAGACGTGTTGCTCATGTCCATTCCACAGTAGGTGTGCATGCTTGCCATGTGCACCAGTGCTGGAAGTTTTTCCCTTAGCGGTACCCGTAGGGGAGCGCCCCTAGCGACCCCTGGAGTGGCGCTGCCATGGCACGGTATAAGGGGCGCTGCGCACTCCCCCCACCCTCGGTTCCTTCTTGCCGGACAACACTGGCAGTGGGAAAGAAGGGTGGGATGTGGAATGGACATGAGCAACACAGCTCGAACACCGCCAATTATGGAAAAGGTAACTGTCTTTTCTTCTTCAAGTGATTACTTATGTGCATTCCACAGTGGATGATTCCCAAGCTATACCTCTTGGAGGTGAGTAGGAGTTCATAGACACTCGGGACAGAGCACTGCCCTGACGAACTTGGCGTCCTCCCTGGCCTGGAAGACAATCGCATAATGCGAGGTGAACGTGTGGACTGAGGACCATGTTGCAGCCCTACAAATGTCCTGAATAGGGAAGTGAGCCAGAAAGGTGGCCGATGAGGCTTGCGCCCTTGTCGAGTGCGCTCTTACAGTCAGTGGCGGGGGAACTTGGATTCACCAAGGGAAGGTCATGCCTGACTAATCTAATCGCCTTCTATGATGAGATTACTGATTCTGTGGATGAAGGGAAAGCAGTGGATGTATTGTTTCTTGACTTTAGCAAAGCTTTTGACACGGTCTCCCACAGTATTCTTGTTAGCAGGTTAAAGAAGTATGGGCTGGATGAATGTACTATAAGGTGGGTAGAAAGTTGGCTAGATTAGCTGGGCTCAACGGGTAGTGATCAATGGCTCCATGTCTAGTTGGCAGCCGGTGTCAAGTGGAGTGCCCCAGGGGTCGGTCCTGGGGCCGGCTTTGTTCAATATCTTCATAAATGATCTGGAGGATGGTGTGGATTGCACTCTCAGCAAATTTGCGGATGATACTAAACTGGGAGGAGTGGTAGATACGCTGGAGGGCAGGGACAGGATACAGAGGGACCTAGACAAATTGGAGGATTGGGCCAAAAGAAACCTGATGAGGTTCAATAAGGATAAGTGCAGGGTCCTGCACTTAGGACGGAAGAACCCAATGCATCGCTACAGACTAGGGACCGAATGGCTAGGCAGCAGTTCTGCGGAAAAGGACCTAGGGGTTACAGTGGACGAGAAGCTGGATATGAGTCAGCAGTGTGCCCTTGTTGCCAAGAAGGCCAATGGCATTTTGGGATGTATAAGTAGGGGCATAGCGAGCAGATCGAGGGACGTGATCGTTCCCCTCTATTCGACATTGGTGAGGCCTCATCTGGAGTACTGTGTCCAGTTTTGGGCCCCACACTACAGGAAGGATGTGGAGAAATTGGAGAGAGTCCAGCGAAGCGCAACAAAAATGATTAGGGGTCTGGAACACATGACTTATGAGGAGAGGCTGAGGGAACTGGGATTGTTTAGTCTGCAGAAGAGGAGAATGAGGGGGGATTTGATAGCTGCTTTCAACTACCTGAGAGGTGGTTCCAAAGAGGATGGTTCCAGACTATTCTCAGTGGTAGAAGATGACAGGACAAGGAGTAATGGTCTCAAGTGGCAGTGGGGGAGGTTTAGGTTGGATATTAGGAAAATCTTTTTCAGTAGGAGGGTGGTGAAACACTGGAATGCGTTACCTAGGGAGGTGGTAGAATCTCCTTCCTTAGAAGTTTTTAAGGTCAGGCTTGACAAAGCCCTGGCTGGGATGATTTAATTGGGGATTGGTCCTGCTTTGAGCAGGGGGTTGGACTAGATGACCTCCTGAGGTCCCTTCCAACCCTGATATTCTATGATTCTATGAACTCCGCCAGGTCGTAACAAGTACGGATACATGAAGTGATCCAGCTGGAGAGCCGCTGAGTGGAGATTGGCTGAATCGTCATTCGTTCAGCCGTGGCAATAAACAGTTGTGTAGACTTCCTGAATGGTTTTGTTCATTCCAGGTAAAAAGCCAGGGCCTGTCTCACATCTAGCATGTGAAAACGGCACTCCTCACTAGACGTGTGAGGCTTGGGACAGAGCACCGGAAGGAAAATATCCTGGCTTATATGATAGGTGTAGATGACCTTGGGGAGGATCGAAGGGTGTGGGCGGAGCTGGACTTTATCTTTATGAAACACCGTATACGGGGGGCTCAAAGGTTAGGGCCCGGAGCTCCAAGACCCTCCTAGCAGACGTGATTGCCACAAGAAAGGCTACTTTCCATGAAAGATGGGACCAGGAGCATATGGCAAGCGGCTCAAATGGAGGCCCTGTCAGCCTGGCCAGAACCAAGTTCAGGTCCCATTGTGGAACAGGGGGCCTAACATAAGGAAACAGGCGATCCAAGCCCTTAAGGAATCGACCGGTCATGGCATGAGAAAAAACTTTGTGGCCTTGCACAGGTGGGTGGAAGGTTGATATGGCCGCCAGATGCACTTTGACAGACAGGGGCGCGAGGCCTTGGGCTCGGAGATGAAGGAGGTAATCCAGTATTAGCTGGAGCGAGGCAGCTGCTGGTGAGATGCTGCGATTGGTGGCCCATTGGGAGAACCTTGACCATTTTGCCAGGTAAACCTGAAACGTGGAGAGCCTCCTGCTTTCCAGGAGGACTCGCTAGACGCCCTCTGAGCAGTTCCTTTCCTCTTGGTCTAACCATTGAGCAACCACACTGTGAGGTGGAGGGCTGCAAGATTGGGGTGGAGGAGGCAACCTTGGTACTGATAGAGAAGGTCTGGGTGGGTTGGCAGTGGTCATGGGGGGGGGGGGGGGCAATGGACAGGTTCGTAAGAGTCCCGTACCAGTGTTGCCTGGGCCATGCCGGGGCAATCATGAGGATGCAAGCCTTGTCCATCTTGATTTTTTCTAAGGCCTTGCTGATCAACAGAATTGGGGGAAAAGGCATAGCAGCTGACCCAACCAGGACAGAAGGCAGGAGTCGAAAATCATGCCCTTGCCCAGGCCCCTCCTGGAGCAAAACCAGGGGCACCGGTGGTTCTGTCTGGTCACAAAGAGGTCCACTTGGGGAGTGCCCCATGTTCGGAAGATCATGTGAGCCACCTCCGGGTATAGCAACCACTGGGAGGAGAAGTCCCAGCTCAGGCAATACACTTGAGAGTTCCAGATGCCCAGTAAGTGGTGGGCTTCCAAGTCGACATTGTGGGCGATGCAGAAATCCCACAGCCGGAGAGCTTCCTAGCAGAGGGCTGTGGAGCGGACCCTGCCTTGCCTGTTGATGTAGAACATCGAGGCCATTTTGTCCGTGAGAACTCTGACTACCCTGCCCGTAAGGCACGAGTGAAAGGCCACGCAGGCCAGATGGACTGCTCGGAGTTCTTTGACATTTATGTGCAGGCCTAGTTCCTGCACGGACCACAGGCCTAGGGTCTGGAGGCCTCCCACATGGGCTCCCCACCCCAAGTCCGATGCATTGGACACCAATTCTATGGTTGGGGAGCAGCTCCTGAACAGGACCCCTGGGAACACGTTCTCCGGGGTGGTCCCCCAGAGGAGGGAGGCGAGTACAGACTCGGGCACAGTGAGGACTTTGTCCAACCTGTCTCTGGACTGGGAGAATGTCGAGGCCAGCCAGAGCTGGAGGGGCCGCATCCTGAGTCTGGCATGGCATACCACGTACATGCATGCTGCTATGTGACCCAGGAGTTGGAGGCATGCCCTGGCAGTTGTCACAGGAAACCTCATGATCGCCCTGATGAGATCTCTCAAGGTTTCGAACCTGTCCACTGGGAGGGAAGCTCTGGCCAATGTCGGGTTGAGAATCACGCCAATGAACTCTATTCGCTGTACCGGTACCAACGTGGATTTGATGCTGTTTACCAGCAGCCCCAGCGTACTGCAGGTGGACAGGAGGAATGTTACGTGGTCCTGTACCTGTGACCTGGAACTGCCTTTGACCAGCCAGTCATCGAGGGAGGGGGAGATCTGGACCCCCCGACGTCTGAGGTAAGCTGCCACCACAGACATACGCTTTGTGAAGACTCTGGGTAACGTGGAGACACCAAACGGAAGGACGGTGAACTGGTAGTATTCCTGTCCTACCATGAAGCGGAGGAAATACCTGTGGCCCTCGAAAATGTGAATGTGGAAGTACGCGTCTTGGAGATTGAGGGTGGCCTACCAGTCCCCGGGATCCAGGGAGGGAATAACGTAGGGCAGGGAGACCATGCGGAACTTGAGTTTTACCATCTACTGGTTTAGGCCTCTCAGGTCCAGGATGGGCCTGAGGCCCTCTTTGGCCTTCAAGGTAAGGAAATAGCAGGAACTCTTTGTATCTGAACTCTGCAGGCACCACCTCCACCACTCCCAGGTGAAGGAGCTGCCTTACCTCTTGCTTGAGTAGGCTCTCATGAGAGGGGTCCCTGAACATGGATGGGGAGGGAGGGTGGACAAGTGGGGTAGAGAGAAATTGGAGGGTATAGACCCAGGAGATGGTGTTGAGGACCCATCTGTCTGAGGTCAGCAGCGACCACTCCAGGAGGAATATGTAGAGATGGTTGAAGGGTAAGGTGGGCAGATCCCTGGTGCAGACTGGCAAGTCGTCCCCGGGCGTCCCATCAAAATGGGTGCTTACCCGCCTGCTTGCCCTTAGAGGGGCCAGGCTGCGGGGGCAGACTGAGACTGCCACTGTGGATGCTTCTTATAGCTTCTGGATTTTTTTATAAGAAGGTTTGTATTGGGAGTGAGTGACTCGGCTGGGGGCCTGCTGAGGCTTGAACTTGGTCCTGGCTGGGGCTGGGACATAGAGGCCAAGAGTCTTTAAGGTTGTGTGAGAGTCATCGAGACCATGTAATTCTACGTCTGTTTGTTCTGCGAACAGGGCCTTGCCACCGAAGGGGAGGTCCTGCAGGGAGCTCTGTGCCTCGTTGGACAACCCGGACAAGAGGAGCCACGGTGCCCTCCGCATGGACACCTCAGAGGCCATGGTTCTTACTGCCGTGTTCATTGCATCCGAGGCTGCCTGAAGGGTTGCTCTGGCAGCAGCGGTGCCCTCCTCCACCAGGGCCTTATACTTCTTCCTATCACGTTCAGGGAGGGAGTCCATAAACTTTGAATTGAGCCCCATAGGATAAAATCATATCTGCCCAGCAGGGCTTGGTGGTTTGCCACCCTCAGCTGAAAGCTTGACCAAGTATAAAGCTTCCTACCAAACAAGTCCAGCCTCCTTGAGTCCTTATTCTTAGAGGTGCGAGTGGGCTGGCCTTGATGCTCCTTGTGGTTGACCGCCTCATCCATCAGGGAGTTGGGGACAGGGTGAGTATAGAGATATTCGTGCCCCTTGGCGGGCACAAAATACTTCCACTCTGTCCTCTTAGAAATGGGGGGCCAGGAAGACTGGGTCTGCCACAGGGCAGAGGAGATTTTTGCCACCCCTTCATGGAGAGGGAGGGCCACCCTAGCCGGTGCTGTGGCTGAGAGGACATCAAAGAGGGAGTCCAAAGGCTCCTCCACTTCTTCAGCCTGTAAATTGAGGCTTGAGGCCACCCTCTTCAGGAGCTCCTGGTGGGCTTTTGTGTCCTCCTGGGGAAGGAGGAGGCGGCGCCGTGATGGCCTCATCTGGGGATGAGGAGGATGGAGGCGTGGTGCTTTGTGTTCCCACCAGTGCCGCAGTCCCTGGCGCTCGGTCCCCTTCTGAATGCGGGACCAGGGAGAAGTGCTCCGCTGACCCCCTCCTGGGGGGTTGAGAGAGGGAGGATGATTGTTGGTCTGAGGCCCCAGCTACAGAGCAAACCACCTGTAGGGGCTGCATCAGGGCCCATGGGGTCAACTGGTGCCAGGGCGCTGGCCAGGGAGCCTGGTGCCATTGCACTTGCTGCGGCACCGTCAGACGGGCTGCCCCACTGGACTCGTCTGTTCCGCTGACTGCCGGTTCCGAGGGGAGGCTGGGCTGGTGTACAAGCAACCACTATCCAAGGATGGGGACGAGTAGTGGCGTCGTAAGTGGTGCCAGGCCCAAGACTATGAGTCTAGTGTAGAGGAGCAGGAATACCGTCTGTAATGGCTGCTCGGCAAACAGCTCCCTCGGACAGATCTGCAGCGGCCGGTTGCCGGTGATCTACGCCTGGGGCTGCGGGAACGGTGCCATGCTGGGGACCTTGACCAGGTGAAGAGCGTGAGTGGTGTCGACGTCGGTACCGAGAGTGGCTACAGCGGCTTCCTGGAGTTGGAGACCTCTGGTGCTGTCGGTCCCAGCAGTCCTGGTGGGGCATGCTCTGACCTAGAGGCCTGTGCTCCCTAGATGTGGAGCAGTGCCTTGAGTCCCTGTTGCTCATCACCCAGCCAGCCAATCGGGTGGGGGTCAACGGAGACCAGTGCGGGTTGCGAGTGGGGTGGTCACTCGGCGAAGAGCGTCGTCGGGATCCTTCCCGCGAGCGTGAGTGGTACCGCCTGGGTGGCGACTGTGGCGGTCCGAGTGCCAGCTTGCTTCTAGACTGGGGAGCCGCTGGGGTCAGTGCAGCCGGTATCGGAAGAGACATTACATCTCAAGCTGCCTGCAGGGCCTCTGGTGTGGAGGGCACCTGCATGTGGGCACTGGCATCCGGGGAGGTCACCTCAGAGTGGGCGTGGCTACTCTGCTCCACCTGAGTCAGAAGCCGCGGAGGATTGAGAGCTGCCCAGCATGGGTCTAGTCTCGCCCCCAGCCTTGCCCTGGTGCCACAATGGAGAAGATCGCTTCTTTGTCTTCTTAGAGTGTCCCGTGACCGCTGGGTTGCTGCGCACCTATGTTACGGTGCCGACTCAGAGCAGCGTAGCGATGTCGGGTCAGGGCCGACTCCATCAATATGGCTCAGAGCCGTATATCTCGCTCCTTCTTAGCCCGGGGCTTAAATGATCTGCAAATTTTGCAGCAGTCACTGACATGGGTTTCCCCAAGACAGAGTAAGCAGCTAGTATGCGGGTCACTTATGGGCATAGGCTGTTCACAAGTGTTGCACGACTTAAAGCCCGATGCCCCGACCCGGGTGAGGTTCTTCTACTTTACTACTACTATCTATCTATATTTTCTTTAAACTACAGGTACTAACTATCTACAGAATTAAAAAACAGACCAAACAGGGAAAGCTACAGTGAAGAGCTGGAGCACAGCAGTTCCAAAGCACCATCACTGGTGGCAAGAAGGAACTGAGGGTGGGGGGAGCACGCAGCACCCCTTATACCGCGCCACGGCGGCTCCACTCCACAGTACCTATGGGTACTGCTAAGGGGAAAAACTTCCGGCAACGGTGCATGTGGCGAGCACGCACACCTACTGTGGAATGCACATGAGCAATCACTCGAAGAAGAATTAGTTTTTTTAATTGCTTGACAGCCCTAACTGAAAATTAATTGTGCTGTTAAGAATAGAATACCATTTATTTAAATATTTTGGATGTTTTTCTACATATTCAAACATATTGATTTCAATTACAATGCAGAATACAAATGTACAGTGCTCACTTTATATTTATTTTTTTTACAAATATTTGCACTGTAAAAAACAAAAGAAATAGTATTTTTCAACTCACCTAATACAAGTACTGTAATGCAATCTCTTTATAATGAAAGTGCAACTTACAAATATAGAATTATGTACTAAAAAAAACTGCATTCAAAAATAAAACAATGTAAAACTTTAGAGCCTACAAGTCCACTCAATCCTACTTCTTGTTCAGCCAAATCACTCAGACAAACAAGTTTGGTTACAATTTGCAGGAGATAATGCTGCCCGCTT
Source organism: Natator depressus (assembly GCF_965152275.1). Lineage (NCBI taxonomy): Eukaryota > Metazoa > Chordata > Testudines > Cheloniidae > Natator > Natator depressus. The sequence continues at coordinate 203,201,092 of NC_134234.1, read as the reverse complement.
TTTGTTTACAATGTCACCTGAAAGTAAGAATAGGCATTTGCATGCTATTGTCACAAGATATTTACGTGCCAGATGCATGAAAGATTCATATGTCACTTCATGTTTCAACCACCATTCCAGAGGACATGCATCCATGCTGACGATGGCTTCTGCTCGATTACAATCCAAAGCAGAGTGGATCAACACATGTTCATTTTCATAATCTGAGTCAGATGCCACCAGCAGAAGGCTGATTTTCTTTTTTGGTGGTTCAGGTTCTGGAGTTTCCGCATCGGAGTGTTGCTCTTTTAAGACTTCCGAAAGCATGCTCCACACCTCGTCCCTCTCAGATTTTGAACGGCACTTCAGATTCTTAAATCTTGGGTCGAGTGCTGTAGCTATTTTTAGAAATCTCACATTGGTACCTTCTTTGCGTTTTGTCAAATTTGCAGTGACAGTGTTCTTAAAACGAACATGTGCTGGGTCATCCTCCAAGATTGCTATAACATGAAATATGTGGCAGAATGCGGGTAAAACAGAGCAGGAGACATACTATTCTCCCTCAAAGAGTTCAGTCACAAATTTTATTAACACATTTTTTTAATGAGCATCATCAGCATGGAAGGATGTCCACTGGAATAGTGGCTAAAGCATGAAGGGGCATACAAATGTTTAGCATATCTGACATGTAAATACCTTGCAACCCCAGCTACAAAATTGCCATGCGAAAGCCTGTTTTCACTTTCTGGTGGCATTGTAAATAAGAAGTAGGCAGCATTATCTCCCATAAATATAAACAAACTGGTTTGTCTTAGCAACTGGCTGAACAAGAAGTAGGATTGAGTGGACTTGTAGACTCTAAAGTTTTACGTTGTTTTGTTTTTGAGTGCAGTTATGAAACAAAACAAAAAATATACATTTGTAAGTTGCACTTTCATGATAAAGAAATTGCACTACAGTACTTGTATGAGGTGAATTGAAAAATACTATGTCTTTTGTTTATCATTTTATGGTGCAAATATTGGTAATAAAAAATTACAAAGTGAGCACTGTACACTTTGTATTCTGTGTTGTAGTAGAAATCAATATACTTGAATATGTAGAAAAAATCCAAAATATTTAAATAAATGGTATTTATTCTTGTTTAACAGCACAATTAATTTTCAATTAGTTTTTTTAATTGCTTGACAGCCCTAACTGTTTTAAAGCTCAAGCTATTGGAGTCATGACTATATGAGTGTCTCACTTTTTTTTTTTTAACTTTTTTTTTTTTTTTTTAAATGAAAGCTAACTGTATAGCCCTCATGGTTGTAAAGAAAAATCTGAAAACATTTCCCAAGTGTACTTAAACACCAGAAGGCAAATTGCATTCCTACCCTTACGCAGCAGATGTGCACGTTTAAGAGATGCTGGATGACAGGAAAAGTGCTTTGCGTGTAATGTTTTCCTCCCCATTTCCTACTAATCCTGGCCAATGGAAGCTGTGAAGCCAGCGCTCTGGGCAGAAGCAGCACGCAGAGCTGCCTGGCCACGCCTCCACCTAACAGCTGAGCGAGGGGGATGTTGCCGCTTCTGGGGAGCCCCCCAGGTAAGTGCTGCCCAGAGCCCGCCTCACCCTGTCCAGTGTCCCAACCCCCGACCCCTCCCACACCTAAACTGCGCTGCTGGGGGGGTGTGCCGGAGCCCAAGACTGCCCCAGCAGTGGCCGGTGTGCCTGGCACAGGGGCTGCCTGAGCAGCTCGTGAGTCGGGTGCACCAGCCGCTGCAGAAGTCACGGAAAGTCACAGAATATATTTCCTGTGCCCCAATCACCTGCATACCTCCCACACCAAACCTCTGCTGTTGTTGCTGGCGAGGGGAGGCGCGAGGGGGGGAAAAAGATGTGGAGTCAGGTAGGGAGCCTGCCGGCCCCACCAACCACCCCCTCACCCCCTCCAGCACCAGCAAGGGTCTCGGGTCACGTACCGCCCCCCACCCGCCCCAGCACCCCCACAGGACTCCCGGACAGCACCCCCCCCCCCCAAGTTTTATTCACTGGTATTTTTAGTAAAAGTCATGGACAGGTCACAGGCCATGAATTTTTGTTTACTGTCTGTGACCTCTCCGTGACTTTTACTAACAATTCCTGTGACTAAAACGTAGCTTTAATCATGATTGTTTTAATCGTGATTACATTTTTGTAGTTAATCGCGTGAGTTAACTGTGATTAATCAACAACTCTAAAAAAAAATAAATAGTGTGAGATCTGCAATAAAATCATGAGGGTTGGCAACATTTTCAAGTTACATAATCACTTTATCTACCACTAAAATTGCAGCCACCTCTAGGGTGAAACACAGACATCATATAACATTTTAAGATAGGAAGTGCAGAAAAATCCTATACTCAATTCAAACTAATCGGGAGTGGCAGACCATAATTACTTAAGATGGATTCTGTTCAATACACTAAGAATAAAACACCCCAAAAAGTGCCAGGGAACTTTAATGACAAGTGGGTCCGGGCCTCAGATTTACATCTCATTGGAAGATACGGGGATTGCTCTGGGTGCCACAGCAATCAGTTAAAAATAGTTTCTGAGCAGAACTACTTGTTCTAACTTATCATAGAATAGAAAGAATATCAGGGTTGGAAGAGATCTCAGGAGGTCATCTAGTGCAACCCCTGCTCAAAGCAGGACCGAGCCCCAATTTTTGCCCCAGATCCCTAAATGTCCTCCTCAAGGATTAAACTCACAACCCTGGGTTTAGCAGGCCAATGCTCAAACCACTGAGCTATCCCCTCCCCCCAGCAGAGTTAATTGACTTTCCCAAGTTCAGTGACATAGCCAGGGATAGAACCCAAGCCTCCCGATTCCCAAGCCAGTATCCTATCCACTGGACCATGGTCTCTCTCTTCCTTCTAATTTTAAAAGTAGCTTGAACCAAAAATGACCAAAGTTACAGCATGAAACATTTTACTGTAAAGCCCTGATTACTTCCTATTCCTCAATATTACAACGAATACTTATGAACTCATGAAGGATTAATGCAGATGCCTGTTATATTTCCATAGTAATCTCATTGTAATTTATCATTCTTGACTACAACTACTAGAGGACTACCATAATGTCTAACCACCTCCTATCAACACAGACAATACACTGCCATCATATCTGGCAACTGGATGTACACTCTGTGCTGTAAGCAGACGCTAAGGCCTGTAACTTCCATTACGATGGCTATGCCTAGAGAGAAAGTGTAGCTTATTGTACTATCTCACTAGTGATTTTTTAAACAGAGCTACACCAGTTGTCCCCAATCTTTGCAGCCCAAAAGCTGAACGTACTATGCCACCACAGTCCAGAGATGACAATCAATACTTAAAGTATGTTCTCTGGAGCTCCTGCAGCACAACAGAGAAACTCATAAATATTCCTCTCCATGGAAATCGTTAGTAAAAGGCAAAAGATTAAGCAGGCAACAGAACAGCCAGAGTAACTCTTCTCCCTCCCCTGCAATGCAGCAGGTAGCCAGTTGTGGAGTTGTTGAGCAGCCGCAGCAGCAGCAGGACAGCAGCTGCTCGGAGTGCTGCTACCTCATCCCAGAGCTGCTCCGGTGAATAAAGGAGAAGCAGGAGGCAGGCAGTTGGAGAGACTCCAACCTCCTCCCCATTGTAAAAAGACAAGGGGTTCTGCTTTTAAAATCACTGCGTGTGGCTCATGGAACACATGTTCAGTTTATAATCAGCTACAAATCCTCTTCTACACTTTCCACAGTATGCATCCGATGAAGTGAGCTGTAGCTCACGAAAGCTTATGCTCAAATAAATTGGTTAGTCTCTAAGGTGCCACAAGTACTCCTTTCCTCTTAACACAGCTGCCTTCAAGGGTCATAATTTATTGCATTCAGGAACACAAGAGACCTTGGGCAAAGGCTGGATATCAGCAAGTTTCACCTCTTAAAAAAGCCTTATCACACAACTGCAAAGAAGCACAGCATGGGAAGAGTTAAAGAGCAGAGTGGTGGAATGGAAGGAAAGTTCAAATCAAACTCCATAGGACTGGCAGTGTCAACATTCGGACAACCTGTGGGTGGATTGAGAGGAAGGAAGGGAGGGAAGGGGTGCAGTGTAGTTTCTATCACCAGTGGGAGACAACCTGTGACGGTTCTTGGGGTACCCAGACTGAGAGTCACTTTGTTACCCTCTGTTTCCAGCGTGAGGGAGTCTTGCTTGTGGTAACCGAGGGTTAGCTCCCTACCACCACCACCCTTTCAGCCACTCAAACACCCTCCTTTGGGCTATGCCAGCTCTGTCTTCATCTTGCAGGTTAACAAGAGGTGTGCCCCAGTCCCCAAGTCCTCTCAAAATGTTCCCCAGCCCCTGACACTGGCAACCCACATAAATCCCAGATCCTTTGTCCCCAAAGGAGCAGTGTACACCAGTTTTACCTTAAGTCACTGCTCTTGTTTATACACAGCTTTTGTTTTAGTATAAGAAAGACTAGAGATTCCACTAGAAACAAAAGAGTGATGGAAATTGGTTACAATATAAAACAAAATCATAAAACACGAACTAGGACCTACACTTATTAATAGTTACCTTTCCTATCTAATAAAGTAAGTCATCCTCCCCTCCCACCCAAGAATATCATTCTATTGCAGAGAGGGCTGGCTTCCCAAAACCAGGAACTAAACTTTCAGGAAAAACACCCCAGGCTAAATAAGATGTCTCCTTAGTGAAGGGATCCAAGATCTCTCTCCCCACTCTGGTATTATACTGAACCAGTCTTTTCATAGTCAGGGCAATCTCCTGTCTGTTATTATGTTTCTTTTTTACCTCCAAGTGGTTTCAATCATTTGCAGTTGTCTTTGATGGTTTTCCCCCTGACTATTCTGGGATGGGGTAGGCAAATGAACAACACATCCCATAATTGGCTAGCCAGGGAGGGGTTACAATATGAGACATACGGTTCCCTGACAACTAACCTTTACTTCAAGACCATAAGGCATAATTTTCCGTATAGTTACATTTATTCCTTAAGTATTATCCCTCCACACATCTCACAAGGATTATGAGCAATGATAAGTTACAAACTTTCAATACTTTACCTGTTACCCTTTACAGACAAATACCCTGTAAGCAATGTATTGTATGAAGCGAGTGTGGCAGGTCTGGGATGACAGTTCACAAAGAGCAGTAGATCCTTTGCCTAGGGACCTATGTATCGCAGACCCCTCCTTGAAATAGAAAGCATACCAAGCTTTTTATTTAGGGGCTCTTTTAAACAAAAATATCTATTAGGATTCACTGGGTTAGGAGCATTGTACCACTGGATTTTATTTGTGTCCCAGTACTGTCGTGAAATGGCAGTCTGACTGAAGCCTGCCATCTAAGCACAAAACTGTCCAGACACATGTGTTACCAAGGCACACTTTACATAACAGGCCCCAGAGAATTTGCAGTGTGTGTTAACTAAATGGGCTTTAGTTCTTCTTAGAAATTACATCTGTTTGAGTTTGGTGCAATCATTTTCCTTTCCTGTTTACAGGGGTTTGCAGTTCATTAGAAAGGAGAACTAATTTACCATGTAATGCCCCAAAAAGGCCTCAAAACAGCTTGATATTACCTAGAAGAGCATAGCGAGTTACACAGTCTTCATATGTTGCTGACCAAGGTTAGCACAATAGATTGAAAATACCACACAAGTCTGAGAGTCCTTTGAAAAGGTGAATTTAAATAATCAGACGTTTGCTTAACACTAGTGATTCAGTCTGTCTCTATTGCAAGCATGTATTTTTGTTTTTATTTTGTTTTTTAATCTGTGCTCGGTAAAGATTGCAAGCAAAAAAAAAAAAAAAAAAAAGAAACCTTTTGACCCAGTCTTTTCCTTTTCATATAAGGAGCCTTTTGCTCATATTTATATGTACATAAGCTTTGCAGATCTGAGCTGTGATAGTTTTTCAATCTGACCCTATATGAACAAACAGAACTAGGGTAAGGAAGACAGCAACTGTGCACACAGGACAACACTTTACTTGTAGGATCCAAGAGTCTCTGTCTTTGTAAAGCAGGGTGGAACAATTTAAATAATTGTTTTTTAAAAATTAAGTTATTTAAATCAGATTGAAACTTTGTAAAACTGATTTGAAAATATGTACTCTGCAACTTCAGTGGCATTTAAAAATGGAGTTATAATTTTGTTACTCGTTTTAATCAACTGGTAAGGTATGTGAATTTTGCAAAATTAATATAGGCTAAAAAAATATTGAAAATTAAAGCCCTGATCCTGTAAACATTTAACCAAGTACAGAACTTTACTCCCAAGAACAGTCCCATTGACCTCAATGGGACTATTTGTGCTTAAAATTGAGCTTCTGCATAAGTATTTGGAGGATCAGGAGCAAAAATTTTATTTGTTAAAAACATCTCTTAGTGTCATAAAACCTTTGTCATTTCAAAACAAAAGTCCTTCAGGGTGATCAAAAATTATTTAGACTTTGAATATATTAAAAGTAACTTTTTTATACTCATGCCAACATTTTCAAAGACAGGAGCCTAAATGTCTAAATATAGGCACATAAGAGTGGGATGTACAAAAACAAGACTCATTGACTTCAGACTGCAAACTCTGATGAAGGAATAGAGCTTATTTTGGTTTCTTGACTTGCTGAAGTTGAATTTATCAATAGGTGCCGTTCATTGCAAATATAGCACAGGCTACATGATTACAATTTTTGGTTGGTTTGTATTGTTCTCACAGTAAAGAATTTCAATGAGGACCTGGATTTTTTTTTCAACATAGATTAACTTTGTGTGTGTGAAACTTTTTAACGGACTTTCAGATTTTATAGTTTCTCTATTAACGTTGAGGAAACCAATTATAAACACTTACAAAATGTTCATTTTAGCAATTTAAGACAAAATGGGAGAAAGTGAAGAACAAGCAACTTGTAAATAAAACATGAAATAAAGTAATAAAGTACGTTTAAATCAAGATTGTTATAACAGTCCTCCCGCTCCCAAAATAAAGCCAAGTTCTTAGAAGGATCTTCTGTTATGCAACTATCTGAAACTGTTATTGAGGGTGACTAACTATTCCGCGGTATGCATGTGGGCAAACAACTTGACAGATGGGCAGCACAGGCATCTTTTTTATAACATTAGGTGGTTTGCATACCTTGGTGAGGGGCAATTTAGAAATACCTAAATAGAGGGGCTGAAGTAGAACTTTTTATTCGTAGATTCTGAGGCCAAAAGGGACCACTGTGATCATCTAGCCTGACCTCCTATATAACACAGGCCACCAAACTTTGCAAAAGTAATTCCTAAGCAGATCTTTTAGAAAAATATCTGATTGATTTAAAAATGGTCAGTGATCGAGAATCCACCACAACCCTTAGTAAATTGTTTCAGTAATTAGTTATCCTCACTATTAAAAACATGCCTTATTTATGAATACTAAATTTCATGGGCAGCGCAAGAACTGCTAGCGCAGGGAGGCTAGCCGCCAGGCCCACCCCTTCTGCCCAAGGCCCTGCCTCTCCTGTCCCCCTCCCCCGACAGAGCCCAGAGCTCCCGCCTCATGACAGCTGCTGGCCCCTCCGCACCCCAGGCCACTCAAGCGCCCCCAGCTCCAGAGCACTGGATGGGCGGCGCAGCCCCCAGCCCCAGACAGGTGGCGTGTCCCCAGCTCTGGAGCACCGTGCCGGTGGCGAGGCCCCAGCCCCGGCACCTCCATCCCTGGGCCAGGGGAGGAAGGGCAGAAAGCAGGAGGGGGCCTGGTGTTACAGCATGGGCGGGGCCACGCCTGGCTATTTGGGGAGGCTCCGTCTCCCCTGGCCTGTGATACTGTTGCCCGTAAGAAGTTCCAGACTGACAGCCCTGGAGATCAAAGCCCTCTACTTAGTCACAAACAGGTATACCATGGGTAGCAGCACGGCAAGCTGCCTTTGTGCCATCCTTTAAGTATTCCTCACTCCTGACCTGGAGATACTATCGATAGCGATTTCAGTTGAGTTTAGTCTGCATCATCCATTAAATTTCTTAGCCTCGGTTTGAGGCCCACAAACTCCCCCAACTGGCACATAAGTGGTGGTTATTTTTTGTAATGCAGACACAGTGGGACCTGGCATGGATCAGAGTGGCCAAGGTGAAGTATAAGAGCGTTGGAGGGGAGAGGCAGTGCCTTCTGGAGAGCCAGAGACCTAAAAGGATATTTTTCATAGTTGTAGCTATGTAGGCTCTAACAGCACTGTCTAAAAGGCCACCAACACTGAACGGACATAATCTGACAGCACGAGCCCTCAACAGAGGGTACTGTTATAGAAGAGGAAAATACAAATGCTTCCCTTGCTCCACTTGTCTGCGTTCAGTTTCAGACACTTGCCTTTCATACAGATGCTGATCCAGCTTTCTCAATGCCTAGCTGAGAAGATGGTGCTGGTTATATTGGATATAAAGGTGATTTAGAGGTAGGTGTCATCCGTTGCCTCAACATTATCCTCCCATACCCTGTATTGAAAAAATAGGGGAGAAAATTAAGCCTTGTGGAATGCCACATAGAGGGTTTTGAAGATACAGTATTTGTTGCCTATTATAACCCTCTCTTGGTTTGGTATGAGAAGAACCAGAGCCATTTCCATTCACCCTGCAATCTCTTGGAGTCTGCCCAGCAGATTTGGTGATCAACAGCAAAAAGATCTAGCAGCAAGATTCCCAAATTCACACGTATACACCTACATGCCTGAACAATTCAAATTTCATCTCAGAGCTGGAGACATGCACGCACACTGAACCTTATCACCAATATAGTCATCTGTATGCCTTTCTTGCCAGGGACATTCAGTAATGGAGACAACGAAGACGGAGAACATGGAATTCAATGGGTCTTTTAAGGATATTTCAGGACCAATTCCACCAGGCCCACAGGTTACCTCAAACCCATAGAAAGCAGAAAAACCGCTCCTTACAGTGAGTTCTCAAATCCAAGGACCAGGTTGTATTTACACAGGTACAGAGTGTTACACCCCAGGGACCAGGTGGAATGTAGCAAGCCAGTGAACTGGCTATATTTACAAGGAGAAAGGCAGAGATTCTCATTTCCGACATGATCTTTTATACACAATATTGCATAATCTTTTATCAACACTCCTTCTCATTCACTACTCCAAATCCTTCTTTTACTTTTGGGACATAGTTATTGCCATACATGATGTTACAAATTACACAATAACTTACGTAACACGTTGTTCCCCTTTTTATCATAAAGAAAATTATCCATCCTATTATTTGACAGGGACTTTACTTGTTTACTTTAGACACTACAAAAACTTAGTAACAGAATGACCAGATGTTAGTATTCTTTCCCCGGAACCTTTGTTTGCACTTTCCCCATCTCTAAAAGGTTATAACAACCACATAATTTTGCAGGCCTACAAACCTACTTTTATATAACTCATACATCGCTAATCAGTCATCCACTTTATAAGGATTAGGCCTTTATCATGTTATATAGGGTAATCTCACCTACCCTACCATGTTATATAGGGTAATCTCAATGCTTTACTCCCTTATAGGTCTACTTTAAATTTCAAGATGCTATAATCCTGACTCTGCCATCCTTTCTAGGTGTGTTGTATTTCAGGAGCCTCCCATATTTCCTCCTACTGCCAATGCTGGCTCAAATATTTATCACTGTAACAAAAGACCCCACTACTGGCTAAAATCTAGTGCTTTAGTCCTGTCCCCCAAATCTAAGCCCCTTCACAGCACAGTAAGTTTTTAGCATCAGCGTGGACACTGACTAGCCTTGCATGCTATAAGTTTAAATACGAATCCAACAATACAATCTACTGCAACACAAGTAACAGGATTCCATGTGTGTTCTTGATCTGACATCTAAACAGATTTCCATGTCTAAAAGGATGACACACTTGGGAGACGGTATTACCAAGCATGCACCTTCAAAAGAACAGAGAGTCAGCAGAATAATAAAAGGCAAGAAAGCTGCAGGAACAACCTTTTCCACTGAAGTGGCAATGGCTTAGCAATATTCACAAAAGGGTTAGGGACATCTTTCCATTTGTGTGTGTTTGGATTTGTAAAGCCAAGAGAGGGGTGTACGTGGCAAATATTTTCTGTGCTTGTATTGACAAAACTCACCCAGACAGACATGGCGTGAACACTGTAGGTCATGGCATGAAAACTTTAGCAGATGCTTTATAGCTGTGAAGATTAGACATACCAGCCAGATGTTGTGACAGTCTGTACCCCTATGTTCATCCTTTTACAGGACTATGTTATATTTCGTATAAAGTATGCCTTGTGAGTGGACACAGGGGATGGATCACTCAATGATTACCTATTCTGTTCATTCCCTCTGAAGCACCTGACTGTCGGAAGATAGGATCCTGGGCTAGATGGACCTTTGTTCTGACCCAGTATGGCTGTCCTTATGTAAGGTATCATTTGAAAACTCATCATTTGCTGACCATTATTGTCCTGGTAAAATGTGTATGGCAACACTGTTACAAAGCTATAAGATTCTATTGCATGCTATTACTGAAAGACATGCTTCAAGTCTGGGGAGCAGTCACAAACCAGTTCCCCAGAGACAAAACGCTAGCCAACACCTGAGCCAGGTGTCAACAAAACCAAATGAACCATCACCTGATTAAGTGGCCATTCTTTGGCAGGAAAGAGGGCATGGGCAAAAAAAACAAAACAAAAAAAAAAACACTACATCTTGACCCAGGAACAACTTGGGGTTCATGTCCACACAGACTTTCTGTCTCCTGAACCTTAGCTGGAGATGATTCTCGAAGAACAGAAAGAACTGTAAGAAGGGAGAGCAGATGCCCCAAATTATTCCTCCCTTTCTCTCTACCCACAGCATCCACAACAACTAAAGAAGAAAGGAAACAGCTTTGGACCAGGGGAGGGATCCTGACTGAAAGGAAGTTAGCCAGTAAGACTGCAGAAACATGTGGTGAGAGAGACTTTGCTTTGAATTCATGTAGAGTGTTAAGGTAGGCATTAGTTGTGCTTTACCTTTATTTTCTTGTAACTAATTCTGACTTTTATGCCTCATTACTTATATTCATTTAAAATTTATCTTTTGTAGATAATATATTTGTTTTAGCTAAAACAATGTGTTTGTACTGAAGTGTTTGCGAAAGTATTTGAGATAACAGGATTTACTGTTCAAGAGGGAACTGGGCACTACAAGACATACATTTCTGGGGAAAGTCTGGGACTGGAAGCTTGCTGGTGTTGCTCTGCAGTGTAATTCAGGAGTGGCTAGCTATAGCACTCATATACAATAACTGGGACTAAATTACATTTGGGAGACTTTGTGTGAGCAGACCAAGAGTGGTTACTCTCACAGCGAAGCAGTATAAAAGTCACCCCAGGTTGGAGAACTGAGTGGACGCAGCTGTTCATCAGTCCAGATTGTACCCTGGGTAATGTCACAGACATCACTTCAAAATATGAGAGGATGGCCACCAGGACTCTATGAGCAACAGCTCCAGTGAATCATAACTGTAAGGCCAAGAAGGCCATTTGACATTCTGCATAGTGCTAACTATAAACTTGCACCCACTAATTCCTGAATGTCCAATACCTTGTGGTTAAACTGAAGTATATCTTTCAGACAGACATACAATCTTGATTTAAGGATTTCAAGTAATGGACAATCTACCACATCCCTTGAGTCATTCTAAGCATTACCATTAGTGTTAAATGTGTGTGCCTTATCTACAGTATGAATTTCCCCATTTGTCTTTAGGTGTAGCTCAGAGATTTGCCAATCTGAAGCAGAGTGAAACTGACATGATTACCAATTTCATTTCTGAGCGGTGAAAGTGAGCAGAGTCTCTACCTGCTACCTGACATAGCTCTGATCAGTGACAAAGACCCTTAAGCTGTGGTAACACTGCATTAGTTTACATTAAGGTCACAAATGGAAAGCTATCTTTGCAACCATGATGGTGAAAAATTTAAAAATAGAAACTGAAGTTCTTCAGAAGGGGAAGGCTTAGAGCCCTTTCCAGGAAAAATTTCTGACATGCCAGTGATGAGCAAACAAATGAATTTTTGAGCCCTGCTGGAGGTTGTAGAGTTGGTTGTTTTTTTTAAATCATTGATATATAATATGTACATGGCCCTGTACAGTAGAGAAAATACAGCCACAATACCTGCTCCAAAGATCTTGCGGGCTAAGGTTATGAATAAATAATATACCGAATAAAGAAAAGGCTAGTTACACAGCTTCATGGAACACATGGGTCTTAGTAATTTTTTTTTTTTTTTAAAAGGTAGGATGGGAGAGAGCAGAATGAAGAGACATGGAGTGAGAAGTGGACAAGGGAGACCATCAAAAATGAGAAGAGATGAGAATGGGCACCACAAGAAAGGGAAATGGGTGGGTGGGCTTTAGTGCAGGGTCTGAGTGAGAAAGTGGGGAGACTGAATAGTGAGGGAAGACAGAGGCTTTTGGCAGATGTGTTTAGAATACTCTGGAGGGAATGAAGTGAGAAGCTGGGCACTCAGAGAAATTATGGGATTTTAAGAGTTGAGATGCTCAAGGCACAACAGGAGTTTGGTCAAAATCCCTTTCCTCAATAAGACATTCCAGGCCACACGAGAGCTCAGTTCCACAGTTACTGCCTTACCTTAGCTCAAGGTGCTTTGAGAAAGCTGGAGTTTGAAAGGTGCTAGAGAAAAGCAAACTAAGTGCGTTATACAGTGGAATGTTGCTGTTAAGCACAAGAATATGCAGTGCAGGACTGAAATTTATTCTTTTTTTAAAAAAAGACTCCACTGATTTTCATTTTAACATTTATATCTCCCCCTCTTTACACAGCTTAAATTTCATTTAACTATATTAACAATATGCCACTGCTACCATGCAGGAAACTGACAACACTAAAATAGCACCAAGATTATTATTATGAATGCAAGAGCAAAGAGTCAGGGAGGAAAGGGTCAACTACTTCCGATTCCATATAGCAGGAGAATATAGTGATGGAAGAAACCTATCCGGGCATCTACTCCATCCCCTTTCCAATGGCTACCCTTTATAGTACCTTCTTTAGTGTCTTGTTCAATCTAATTTTTAAAATAAGCCATTGCCCCGTCTATGGGTGGATGTCCCATTCTGTACTAGAACATAAAGCCAACCCAATAATGCAATATGTTTACCTTAAGATTTTTCTCACAATAATAAAAATAGAAAGCAATGTGGTACAATAAAGGATTATGTGAATATGATGGGGGGGGGGGGTAGAGAAGGGGGAAGGAGGAGAGAAAAAGCTCTCTCTCTTCAACCACAGGGAACCTTAGATTTGTTTTCTTTCTAGCTTCAAAACCAAATTCAAATATTATCCTGCTAAATACTCTGACACAGCTTAGTTTTTCAATAAAATGCAGTGCTTCAATTGAGTACTATAAATAAACAGAGCCCAACACAAGTCTGTTAAATTCAATGTGGGATCTCTAGCTTCTGTCTCTCCCTCACCACAACCCACTCTCCCTTGCAGTTTCTAGTCACGTAATTTTTCTTTCAGATTAACCTTGAATCTGACAACTGAATGTTACACTATGTCAGATTCACAAATATGATTGGGCTATGAGAAGGGGGAAGAAACATCAAAGGTGTGCATCACCCATCCAGACTCGATTAACCTGAGCTACAGAAAACAAAGCTATCAAATGCTTTTCTATGTTGGTAACGGTTAACAAATTCATCTTCTCCAACCACTGTCTCCAGACAGAACAGAGCATCTCCCTCTACCGGTTAAGAAAACACTGAAGCTTGTACTCTTACATATAGCATGTGGCTGACCCACATGAACAACAGAATGTACTTGCGGATATTTAATGCCTTGTGTTTTCTCTTATGTACTAAAAAATCTATTTGAGGAGATGGTACTGAGTTATTTAGATTCTGACAATCTTGCAACACTTTGCCTGTAGAAAGTACATTTCTGCAGATTGCATGGTTTTAAAAGGTCACAGAACAAAAGATTAACATTTTCCCCCAGAAGCCTCTGTAAGAGATAGTGCTTTACTTTAGCTATCTGCCATTTTCATCTCTACCTCCAGCTACACTACAGCAGGGTGACAACCCCATGATAGTTAAGGTTAAGATCAGCTTTCTGTTTAAAGCTCAACTCTTTACTCAGATTGCCCTGAAATTTGATGTGTATCATTTACACATGGGATTCTGTTAACGAGCCAAATTTGGGGACATTTAAACCAAAGAGTTCCCGAGATACAGCCCGTGGCAAAAAACCCAGCCTGTTTAAAAGTTGTGCATCAAAAGTGGAATACCATGTGGGCAATCACACAAAGAAAAATCTTGTTTACCCTCAATCATGGACAAATCTGGCAGATTTATTTAATGACTGACTTTAAACAGTAATATATTTCTTTTTTTACTTTCCTGACTGGTTCCATTGTTACCCCAATAGATCCTAACAGTAAACCACACACAACCAACCACAATACTGATAAATGCAAAGTAATGTACATTGGAAAACATAATCCAACTATACAAATAAAATGAAGGGGTCTAAATTAGCTGTTACCACTCAGAGAGATCTTGGAGTCATTGTGGATAGTTTTCTGAAAACATCCACTTAATGTGCAGAGGCAGTCAAAAAAGAAAACAGAATGTTGGGAATCATCAAGAAAGGAACAGATAATAAGACAGAAAATATCATATTGCCTCTACATAAATCCATGGTAAGCCCACATCTTGAATATTGTGTACAGATGTGATCACCCCATCTCAAAAAATATATATATTGGACTTGGAAAAGGTTCAGAAAAGGGCAACAAAAATGATTAAGGGTATGGAATTAGGGGTATGAGGAGAGACTAATAAGACTGGTACTTTTAAGCTTGAAAAGCAGACAATTAAGAGGGGATATGACAGAGGTCTATATCATCATGACGGGTGTGAAGTAAATAAGGAAGTGTTATTTACTCCTTCTCAAACACAAGAACTATGGGTCACCAAATGAAATTAATAGGCAGCAGGTTTAAAACAAACAAAAGGAAATATTTTTTCCACACAACACCCAATCAGTCCGTGGAACTCCTTGCCAGAGGATGTTGTGAAGGCCAAAACTGTAACAGGGTTCAAAAATGAACTAGATAAATTCATGGAGGATAGGTCCATAAATGGCTATTAGCCAGGATGGGCAGTGATGATGTCCCTAGCCCAGGGGTGGGCAAACTTTTTGGCCCAAGGGCCACATCGGGGTTGCAAAAAGGTATGGAGGAGTGGTAGATATGCTGGAGGGTAGGGATAGGATACAGAGGGACCTAGACAAATTGAAGGACTGGGCCAAAAGAAATCTGATGAGGTTCAACAAGGACAAGTGCAGAGTCCTGCACTTAGGACGGAAGAATCCCATGCACCGCTACAGACTAGGGACCGAATGGCTAGGCAGCAGTACTGCAGAAAAGGACCTAGGGGTTACAGTGGATTAGAAGTTGGATATGAGTCAACAGTGTGCCCTTGTTGCCAAGAAGGCCAATGGCATTTTGGGATGTATAAGTAGGGGCATAGCGAGCAAATCGAGGGACGTGATTGTTCCCCTCTATTCGACATTGGTGAGGCCTCATCTGGAGTACTGTGTCCAGTTTTGGGCCCCACACTACAAGAAGGATGTGGATAAATTGGAGAGAGTCCAGCGGAGGGCTACAAAAATGATTAAGGGTCTGGAACACATGACTTATGGGGAGAGGCTGAGGGAACTGGGGATGTTTAGTCTTCAGAAGAGAAGAATGAGGGAGGATTTGATAGTTGCTTTCAACTACCTGAAAGGGGGTTCCAAAGAGGATGGCTCTAGACTGTTCTCAGTGGTAGCAGATGACAGAACAAGGAGAAATGGTCTCAAGTTGCACTGGGAGAGATTTACGTTGGATATTAGGAAAAACTCTTTCACTACGAGGGTGGTGAAACACTGGAATGCGTTACCTAGGGAGGTGGTGGAATCTCCTTCCCTAGAAGTTTTTAAGGTCAGGCTTGACAAAGCCCTGGCTGGGATGATTTAGTCGGGGATCGGTCCTGCTTGGAGCAGGGGGTTGGACTAGATGACCTCCTGAGGTCCCTTCCAACCCTGATATTCTATGATTCTATGGAGGGCTGGGTAGGGAAGGCTGTGCCTCCGTAAACTGCCTGGCCCCCGCCTCCCATCCACCCCCTCCCACTTCCTGTCCCCTGACTGCCCCCTCAGAACCGCCGACCCATCCAACCCCCTCGGCTCCTTGTCCCGGACCGCCTCGTCCGGGGACCCCCCCCCCTGCTCCCTGTCCCCTGACTGCCCCAACCCCTATCCACACCCCCGCCCCGGAACCCCTGACCCATCCAACCCCCCACTCCTTGTCCCTTGACTGCCCCCTGCCGGGACCCCCATCCCTAACTGCCCCCCCAGAACCCCTATCCAACCCCCCCTGTTCCCTGAGCACCCCCGCCCCAACCTCTACCCCATCCAACTGCTCCTTGTCCCCTGACTGTCCCCCAGGACCTCCTGCCCCTTATCCAACCCCCCCTCCCCCTTACCACACCACTCAGATGAGCAGGACAGGCTTATTGGAAAGCCTGGGAGGTGGGCGGCCGGAAGCCGCACTGCCCACGCGGCGGCGTAACTCCAGGGGAGAGGGGACAGCAGGGGAGGGGCCGGGGGCTAGCCTCCCTGGTCGGGAGCTCAGGGGCCGGGCAGGATGGTCCCGCAGGCCATAGTTTGCCCACCTCTGCCCTAGCCTGTTTGCTAGAAGCTGGGAATGGGCAACAGCGGATGGATCACTTGATGATTACCTGTTCTGTTCATTCCCTCTGGAGCACCTGGCATTGGCCACTGTCGGAAGACAGGATACCAGGCTAAATGGACCTTTGGTCTGACCCAGTATAGCCGTTCTTATGTACAGGCAAGAGCAGCATGTGGTGAAAGGCTACTTACTACCAACAAGGACACACTGCTTTCTTCTCCTTTGAATTTGATTGTGATACTGAGCTTTCATTTCTATACTGCCTTTTACCCAAACATCCTTACAAGTATTTACTTTATAAATACTGCTCCTTGATTGTACAACTATATAAGTAATACTGCAGCCATCACCAAAACACAGCCAACCACTGGGGCAAAAGGTGGCAATTGTTTAATATCTTTCAGCAACACTACAGAACAGTTGAGGTCAGGAAGGAAAGAATACCATGTTCTATTCAAACTGAAAGGGAAAAACTAATAAGACCATGTAATTACCCACGTTGAAATTTCAAGAAGCAACATGGAATCTTTGATTACAAACGATAAGGACTTTGGGTTTGACTTTTGTACTTCATTCCAATATTAGCACCTCTTGAAGCACAGTGCCCCCAGCTCCAGGATAACCCAGGAGAAAGATCACAATCACTGAAGTATGTTTCACTACTGAAAAGCACTGCATTTCCTGAAATTCTGGACCCTAAATGATGAAAGAAAAAACAAAAGCATTTGATGCTTCCACCATACCGGTCATGGGATCAAACAGCTGATTGGCCTCCAAGTCTGTGAAGGTGCTGAAACAAATAGGACATTTGAAGGAGGCACGATTGGTGGAGTCTCTCTCGTCTGTCTCAATCCTCCTCCTCATGTGGTCCAGCTTGTACTTCACCACATTGACCAGCAGGCGATAATTGATGAAGTAGTAGTTGTGCCGGGTGGTTTTGCCATCCGGAGCTGTCTCCACTCTCATCCTGCATTTGATGAACTTGTCCCCCTTCAGCGTGTTGAGAACTGCCCGCAGTTGCTTCCGATCAAACTTCAGCAGCTCCAACATGTCCTCCTCCTTTACGCAAGGATTCCGGATGAGGATGTCCAGTGCCAAAGCATGTTCAATGCCATAAAAACCACGCACCACATACTTGGCAAGGCGCTTCAGAGCCGCTGGGACTTCAGTGAGGACGTCTGGGTCTGTCATATCAGGTATGACACTGAAGCTTCATGTATACTGCAAGGAAAAGAAGATGGACTATAAATTATTTCCCCTCACTTAAACAGTTTTGATCCAGGTTACCAAAACCTAAAAAAGGAAGGACCACTAAAAATAATAGTTTTTCATTTCCCCTTCCCCATCCCTCAACACTCTCTTCAGGTATTAATAATGCAACTAACAGCACAGTACGATTAGACAGTGCACAGTTTCCACTGCAAAATGGGAAAATGTTGGTGATTTTTTTCTACCATACCACCTAATAGATTTCAGTTCCACCTGCTCTGCTGTAACATTAAATATCTCTTGCTTTTGAGCTTTTATAGAGCTACATGATCAGCTGAGACTTACAATTAGGAAGCAAGCACCAAGAGACTACAATGAGACATATCATCACACAGAAATAAGTCACAGTTGGACATTTGGAGAGAGTTTAATGAGGGAGTTCTCCAGGGGAAGGAGGAGTGATAACATGATGCTTGAGGTGAGTTTGTTGTCTGTCTGTGTGCTTGCAGTGTGCCTGCCTGCAGTTTATAGTGTGGTCTGGTTGGGGCACCATGTGCTGAGCCTAAGGCCTGCCAGGCAAAGCTGAGAGCTTTGATCCCTAAACCCTTTAGGATCTGTAAACCAGTGGATGGGGCTACTCAAGGAGAATTGGGGGTTAAAAAGCCAGCTTCTAAGCAACCAGAGGACTATCAGGGGAGTTTAGAGAGGGAGCGCGAGAGCCAGATACATCTCCATTCTCTAAATGTAGGCCAATAAACACTCCCCCCCCCCCCCCGCCCAGAAAATAGCTGCAGGAGTAAAACTAATGCAGGCAGAAGCCTAGCAGCCAAGCGGAGCCTACCCATTTTATTGCACTGAATACAGCATGTACGATTACCTGCCTTATGGGCAGGAGGCGTATGTATGTAGTCAATGCAAGCAGTTTGTATCACAGGCTCTTGAGGCCAGAGTAGCTGAACTGGAGGAGCTACGAGAGGTACAAAGACGAGACTTTCTGGGACACAGTAGAGTGGTTCTACTGCCTCTGTGCTGTTGAGGAGGATGAAAGTCTCAGGGAAGGAGAACATTAAAGTGGAGCGGAGGGAAATGATCTCATAGTTGGGACCCCTCTTCCAGATGATGTCATGGTATCCTCACACACTGGGGGAAGGGACCTCAGTTGTTAGGCAGAGACCAGTAATAGTAATGGGGGATTTGATCATTAGAAATATAGATAGTTGGGTCTGTGATGACCAAGAGAACCGCATGATGAATTGCTTGCCAGGTACGAAGGTTGCAGGTCTCTCAAGACATCTAGACAGACTTATGTGCACTGCTGGGGAGGAGCCAGTGATGTGGTTCATGTAGGCATCAACGACAAAGGGAAAAGTAGGAGAGAGGTCCTGGAGGCCAAATTTAGGTTGCTAGATAAGAGATTCAAGTCCAGGAGCTCCATGGTAGCATTCTCTGAAATGCTTTCAATTCTACCATCAAGGCCAGTTAGAATGGCAGGGCTTCAATGCGTGGATGAAACAATGGTGTATGGAGGAGGGTTTTAGATTTATTAGGAACTGGAGAACCTTTTGTGAAAGGAGGAGCCTTTCCAGGAAAGATAGGTTCCACCTAAACCAAAATGGAACCAAATTGCTGGCATATAAAATTAAAGAGGCTCACAGAAGAGTGTTTAAATTAAGGGCGGGGGAAAGCTAACAGGTACAGAGGAGCACACAGTTTGGACAGAGACATCCCTTAGGGGAGGAACTCTTAACGGGGATCCTCTGTATCCTTCGTTAGTAGGACAGAAGTTGATAAAGTACAAATGGGAACTGAAGAGAAACATTCAAACGAAAAGGAGTCCCATTCAATTACATCACATGAAGGAAGACAACTAAAGATTGACAAATTCTATAAGTGCTTGTATACATATGCCAGAAATCTAAATAGTAAGATGGGTGAACTCGAGTGCCTGGTATTAAATGAAGATATTGCTATAATAGGCATCACAGAAACTTGGTGGAACAATGGTAATCAATGGGACACTAATACCAGAATTCAAAATATATAGGGATGAGAGTAGGTTGTACGGGTGGGGGTGTAGCATTATATGAGAAAGAAAGCATAGAGTCAAATTGTCAGGGTTCCCTCCCCACTCTGAACTCTGGGGTACAGATGTGGGGACACGAATGAAAGACCCCCTAAGCTTATTTCAAAAACTTCCCCAAGGCACAAATCCTTCCTTGTCCTTGGACGGTTTCTGCTGCTGCCACCAAGTGAGTTAGACAAAGATTCAGGAAACGGACCACTTGGAGTTCCTGTTTCCCCAAAATATCCCCCCAAGTCCCTTCACCCCCTTTCCTGGGGAGGCTTGAGAATAATATACCAACCAACTAGGTAAACAAGGTGAGCACAGACCAGACACTTGGGTTTTTAGGTCACTAAAAACCCATCAGGATTCCCCTCTAGGCAAAACTTTAAAGTTACAAAAAACAGGAATAAACCTCCTTCTTAGCACAGGGAAAATTCACAAGCTAAAACAAAAAATAAGCTAACACATTTCCTTGCTATTACTTACAATTTTTGTAATCTTGGATGCTTATTTCAAGTAGGGTTTTAGGAGATGGTTTTTCCTACCCTGGTCCCTCTCTGTCCAAGAGAGAGCAACAAAGAGAGCGCAAAACAAAACCTCCCCCCACAGATCTGAAAGGATCTTCTTCCCTAATTTGTCCTTTTGGTCAGGTGCCAACCAGGTTATTTGAGCTTCTTAACCCCTTACAGGTAAAGGAGGGATTTTATGCTACCCTTAGCTGTATGTTTATGACACAAATATAGTAAAAATCTTAAATGAATCAAACTGTACCACAGAATCTCTATCGATAGACATTCCATGTTTGATCAACAAGAGTATAGCAGTAAGAACATACTACTGACCACGTGACCAAGATGATTATGGTGACTATGAAATACTCAGGGAGATTAAAGAGCTATAAAAATAGAAAACTCAATAATAATGGGGGATTTCAACTATCCCCATATTGACTGGTATATGTCACCTCAGGACATGACGCAGATATAAAATTTTTAGACACCATTAACGACTGCTTCTTGGAGCAGCTAATCCTGGAACCCACAAAGGAAGAGGCAATTCTCGATTTAGTTCTAAGTGGAGCACAGGATCTGGTTCAAGAGGTGAATATAGGTACAGCTTGGTAATAGCAACAAACATCCGCGGGGGGGGGGGGGGGGGACCAAAGAAACTCACCACAGTAGCATTTAACTTCAAGAAGGGGAACCACACAAAAATGAGGAAGCTACTTAAATGGAAATTGAAAAGAACAGTCACAAGAGTAAAATGCCTGCAAGCTGCACGAAAACGTTTTAAAAAACACCATAATAGAGGCTCAGATTAAATGTATACCCCAAATAAAAAAAAACAGCAAGAAGACCAAAACAAAAACAAAAAAACCAAAAACCAAACAGAGTAAAAGAGGCTGTTAGAGGCAAAAAGGCATCCTTTAAGAATTGGAAGTCAAATCCTATGGAGGAAAATAGAAAGTTGCATAAACTCTGGCAAGTCAAGTGTAAAAGTATGATTTGGCAGCCCAAAAAAGAATTTGAAGAGCAACTAGCAAAAGACACACAAACTAACAGCAGATTTTTTTTTAAATACATCAGAAGCAGGAATCCTGCAAACCAATCAGTGGAGTCACTGGATGACTGAGGTGCTAAACAAGCACTCAGGGAAGACAAGACCAGCATGGAAAAGCTAAAAGAATTATCTGCATCAATCTACACTGTAGAGCAGGGGTTCTCAAACTTCAGTGCACCGCAACCCCCTTCTGATAACAAAAATTACTACATGACCCCAGGAGGGGGGAACTGAAACTTGAGCCTGCCCAAGCCACACCGCCCTGGGATGGGGGGAGGGGGGCACAAAGCCAAAGGGCTTCAGCTCCAGGCAGGGAGCCTGTAACCTGAGCCCTATTGCCCAGGGCTGAAACCCTTGGGCTTTGGCCCCAGGCCCCAGTAAATCTAATCCAGCCCTAGCGACCCCATTAAAATACAGTTGTGACCCACTTTGGGGTCCCGACCCACAGTTTGAAAACTGCTACTGTAGAGGATGTGCAGGAGATTCCCACACCTCAGCCATACTTTTTAGGTGACAAATCTGAGGAACTGTCCCAGATTGAGGTGTCAATACAGGACATTTAAGTGATAAATTAAAAAGTAATATGTCACCAGGACCAGATGGTATTCACCCAAGATTTCTAAAGGAAGTCGTATATGAAATTGTATGTAACCTATCACTTAAATTAACTTCTGTACCAGATGACTGGAGAATAGCTAATGTGATGCCAATTTTTAAAAAAAGCTCCAGAGGCAATCCTGGCAATTACAGGCCAGTAAGCCTAACTTCAGTACCAGGCAAACTGGTTGAAACTATAGTGAAGAACAGAATTATCAGACACATAGTTGAACACAATTTGTTGGGGAAGATTCAACACAGCTTCTGTAAAGGAAAATCATGCCTCACCAATCTATTAGAATTCTCTCAAAGAGGTCGACAAACATGTGGACAAGGGTGATCCAGTGGATATAGTGTACTTAGACTTTCAAAAAGCCTTTGACAAGGTCCCTCACCAAAGTCTCGTAAGCAAAGTAAGCAGTCTTGGGATAAGAGGGAAGGTCCTCTCATGGATCATTAACTGATTAAAAAGATAGGAAACAAAGGGTAGGAATAAATGCTCAGTTTTCAGAATAGAGAGAATAAATGGGGGGGTCCCCCAGGTATCTGTACTGGGACCAATGCTGTTCAACATATTCGTAACTGATCTGGAAAAAGGAGTAAACAGTGAGGCAGCAAAGTTTGCAGATGACATAAAATTACTCAAGACAGGTAAGGCCAAAACAGACTGCGAAGAGTTACAAAGGAATCTCACAAAACTGGGTGACTGGGCATCAAAATGATAGATGAAATTCAATGTTGATAAATGCAAAGTAATACACATTGGAAAACGTAATCCCAACTACACATTCAAAATGTTCTAAATTGGCTATTGCTAGGGTTGTCAATTAATCGCAGTTAACTCACGTGATTAACTCAAAACAAATTAACTCGATTAAAAAATATTTGTGATTAATTGCAGTTTTAATCGCACTATTAAATTTAAATTGGTATTCTATTATTATAAATATTTTTGATGTTTTTCTACATTTTCAAATATATTGATTTCAATTACAAGACAGAATACAAAGTGTACAGTGCTCACTTTATATTATTTTTATTACAAATATTGGCACTGTAAAAACCCAAAAAAAAAAAATATTTTTCAATGGACTGTAGTGCAGTCTCTTTATCCCGAAAGTGTAATTTACACACGTAGATTTGTTTTGTTACATAACTGCACTCAAAAACAAAACAATATAAAACTTTAGAGTCTACAAGTCCATTCAGTCCTACTTCTTGTTCAGCCAATTGCTAAGACAAACAAGTTTGTTTACATTTGCAGGAGATAATGCTGCCCGCTTCTTAATTATGTCACCTGAAAGTGAGAACAGGCATTCACATGGTACTTTTGTAGCCAGCATTGCAAGGTAAATAAGACATTTTACATTGTTTTATATTTGAGTGCACTTATGTAAAAAATAAAATAAAATAAAAAAAAATCTACATTTGAAAGTTGCACTTTCTCTCTGCCCCCCTGCTACAGCCCCAGGGCTCAAGGACCTGTCAACCCACATGCAACCCCACGATTAGAGGACGTCTCAAGCCCCCACTATAGCAGGCGGGGCTGGAAGTGGGATCCAGGGACCAAGTTTGTTCCCCAAGGGGGCCCACAAATATGTTTGGCACCAAGCCCAAAACGGTTAATCCGGCCTTGCTCATAAAGATCTCTTCTTTCCAGTTAAGGAGAGCTACTTTCCAGCTGATGGCTGTTCATAAACGTAATTAGGATAAATGTCTCTGCACCCCCTACCATGGCCCTGGGGCTGGAGCTCTGTGTCCCTTCTCCTGCCGCAGCCCCGGTGCTAGAGTCATTATGGGCCCCTTCCCAGGGTGAACCTGACATGGGCGTCATAGTAAACCTGGTATTGTTCACGAGACATATTTTCTTAATCCAAGGGAATTTAAATTGGGATATTTCACCATCAGGAGACAGTTTTACCTGTCTTGGTGTTCACTTCCATGAGTCCTCTCTGTCACCTTCCACTTCCAGAGCAGACAGACCACAAGTAAAGGAGGAGGATGAAATATAGAGAGAGAAAGCCTGCACTAATATCCTGTCTTGTCATCTCTATCACAAACCCCTACTCTCCCAAACCATGAGATCCAGGACTCATATTCTTCAGAGCTGACAGGGAGCACCATCACCCTGGCAGCAAGAAAGCCTTCGATGTTCTTCATCTGAGCACACTAATGAGCCATCACTGTGCAATCACTAAGCCCTGCATGTGACTCAACAGCTGCTGAATCACCTGTCAGCTGAGATTGCTTAGGATTTTGCTCGCAATTATTTATAGAACAATACCATGCTCTGCAGCCCAAGAAAAGCCTGCAAACAGTGAGTTCTTGGTACCTGACACATGCACAGACCCCCTCTCCTTAGTGACACCTGCCTTTCTGCCATTACCAACTCAAGCGTTGCCTCTTTTCAATTCCCCTCCAAACCCCACTGTATCCCTTCCCTCCCTCATGTCTTTGCTGCAGCTGAAGATTATGCTCCTCTCAGTTTACCTGACCTGATGATCTTGGTGGCTGAGTAATTAGGCTTTATATGGTACAGCTCAATAATAAAGAAGTTAAAATTGGTCTATCCCTGGCCTCCTTCCTCCTCCTCAGTGCTTGCAGAGTAAAAAAAAAACAAACAAAAAAAATCATTCCCCCATTCTCTCCTGGCACTCCCTTCCCCCATGCTTTTTTCCTGACTCAGGGCTATAATCCTGCCCTCAGCTTGGATACCGAATGCCCACCAATGTGAATAGGTTGCATGCTACAAATGGCAGAAAGAAGGCAGTGCTTGGATATCCATCTCCAACTCCTCTGTGAAAAGTAAACGCATGCCATAAAATCAACCAGATGGGGCATTTTAACAGTTAACTCTCCACATCCCACATAAAAAAAGTACTACACTGAGTAAATTTTTAGAAGTTTCCTCTTACTAACATTATTTATCTCCACTAGTTAGCATTGATAGCAGTCTTAGTGTAAATGGGCCATCAGTGTTCTTAACACTGCAGATCAGAGCTGATCTTAGCATGGCTATTGGACACTTCCAAACACTGGCAGCCCATATAGACTGGGCCCTCCATCATTAATAACATGGTGCAGCTAAATTAGAGTTAGTTGCAGGAAAGCTTTGAAAAAATTCCCCAACGAAACTGAACCAGCATCAGCAATGATGTAGACGGAGTCTAGGGTGCTTGACCTGAAATACATGGTTTACAATTTCGTTATCTTATGGTCTGTCAGGTAACTAAGCTATTTTCACAGGGAGACTGGATGGCTGAGGGAGACCAGAATACAAAGACTGAACTTCCCCCTCACCTCAGTGGTGATTTCTCCAGTGGAAAAATCCTGTGGTAAGAGATGGCATGAGGGAATGTTCCTCGGCACTGCCTATACCATGCCTATTTTGGGTCTAAACAGAGACTTCAGGACTCATTTCACCAGCATGGAGTCAAAAGGGGAGAAAAAAGTAACACTCTCATAAATGCATATCTAGAACTCACTTTTTAGGTCTTCCTTCTCTGTGTTCATTCCCATTTTATCTGTTCTCTTTAGAAAATCAGTTTGTGCTTGATCCAAACTCTTGACTCTTTATACTTCAGTGGACAGCCCCACCTACTCAAGTGCCAATTTCCCTGATTTCTTCTATGCCATCCTCTCCCACACAGTTCCTCCATCTTAATAAACCTGCTCAGCATGTGACAATATGAGTTCCCCTAACGCACTCTCACACTTTCCAAGAATTGCAGCCACGTGATGCAGAGATGTCAGCATGACATTGTCACTAAGGCAAGGGAAGATGCCTTGCAAGATATTTATTGCTTTGGGGGAGAAATATTGTCTTTGAAGAGAGTGAACACTTGAAGGAGCCAGTGAAATAGCTTGGTTTATACCAACTACAGAGCTACAAAGTTCAGCCCCTCCCACAGATACCAAAAAGCAGGGAGTCTGAGCAACCTTTCAATACAAAGTCAGGCTACTAAGGCAAAAGTGGTGACCTGGCATTTCCTATCCATGCTAGAAATGAGGTCTCTGCCCTTTCCAAGGAGATGACAACATGTGTTCCAAGTCACCTAGTGATGAGGTCTTCCAGTCATTCACTCATTAAAATGGGAACAAGGTGAAGGAGGAATATAACTGGGTTCTTGGAAACTCCCTTTGGTAACCTAACAGTAATTTGTACTTGACTGAACGTGGCATGGGAAATAGTTGCCAGTGACAAATGTGTAAAGACAAAGCTGGCATTAACCCATAAAGATCAACTCCACTTTTCAAACAGCCCTGTTCGCATGCCCAAATAGACCATACTTGCTTTAATCCCTATTTAGCCTCCTATTCACAGTATTCCCAGATTACAAGAGGATCCCTTAACAGTGAGGGGCCCAGGCAGGGGGTGACGTGAGTTTTGACTCAACAGAGGTAGCCCAGAAAGGTGGTTTAGGTCTCTTAATAGAGTATGGCAGGAGCACAGGAGGTAGAGTTCAGGCAATTGCTGAAACATTAACTGAAATATTTACTGCATTTTAAGCACTTCATTGCTCAGATACAGATTATAGTAAATGTAGATTTCTGCTGGAATAATCAACTACTTGCTCCATTAGGGCAGGGGTAATTCATGGCTTTCAATGCTTAGAGGACACTTCTTTGAACATGAGGATAAAAAACAGGTATCAGACAACTTCCCACTTTCCTTACTAAGGGATGAGAGTGGAAGCAAGAGACATCAGACCACCTATGATATTCTAGTGAAAGCGACACTGTCACTCCCATTAATGTCTCAGTTTCTCCAGGAGTTAGTGACATATTTTAAAAGGATTCAGGTAGAAATTTCTTTACATAAGTTGACAAAGCAAAATATTTTGTAACAATAAAATGCTAAACAACCCCTAAAACTGGGCTGTGCCATGGTTGTTTTAGAGTGAGAGAAGTAGGAAAAAGTTGCATGTCAAACAAGAATGATTTATCAAGACAAATTTACAGTTGCATGGGACTAAACTCTACTTTTGGATGAGCCTGCCAAGTTCAGGATGGATAAAAATAGATTAAAATAACATTTAAAAATCAGATTTTTAATTTAAATTTAATACAGATTTATGTTTTAAAAATAAAACAATTTAAAGTTAATTTGAAATTGACAACCTACTTTAACATCTAACATTATAATCTATTAAAATCATTTAAATTAAACATAAAAAATAATATTAAGCAGTACGTTTGCTGCCAAGTTTTAAAGAAAACTAAACCACTGAACTGGTGGGAAGTCACTGGCTAAGCACCCGGAGCCAGAGTTTGTTGAAGTGCTAGCCCAGTTTTTGATAGCAGTAGCCTCTTCTGCAGGTGCAGAGAGAATATTTTTTTCATTTCTGTGTATTCAACCAGTTCAGTTCAATGACTAGTTCATTCAGAGTTAAGAAACCGATTAGGAGTTGAAAAAGTGGGAAAGCTTATTTTCCTTTTCCAATCTAAGATTAAAAACAAAGTGTGAGAGGATGAGATCCATTAGTTCTAAAATCCTGAAGGAAACAGTGACCAGAAACAATCTGTTCAACTCACTAACTACATATAATGCTTCCTTTGTTTAATAAGTCAGTTTTAAATGCAAAACATGTTTGATAAATTTCTTACGTGCCTAGCTTTTTAAGGTAGTTTTATTAAATAAAGAAATAAAATAATGTTTTTGTGCATTTGACTGAATTTGAATTTCCATCCAAATAGAGCTTGACACAAAATAATCACCAAAAAACCCCCAACCAATCTAGTAAACAAGAAATGCATCAGAACTTGAATGTAAAATTTAAGAATCTTAATAAATGTAAGTTAAACTGTATAACTGTTTAAATAAATGTGCTAAGGTATAATGCATTAGGGATGTAAATACCATTTAAAAAGTTAACCGTTTAAATGATTAAAATATGTTATTTAAACAGTTAAGCAATTAAGCACCCGGGGACGATCCTGCCGGCTGGCGTGGCTGGGACTGGAGCTGATCTGCCTGTGTGGCTGAGGCCTGCTCCGGCCAGCTCGGGGCCACTGGGGCTGGCGCAGGGTTAACGGTTAAGACGGGTTAACGGTTAAGACAGGTTAACCGGTAAGACTATTGCTTACCGGTCAACCTTTTACATCCCTATAATGCATCCTCCTGGTTAGCAAAAAGAAGCACCAAAATTTAGTGTTAAGGCTATATTCAGTTGCAAAAAATTAACATTTAATGGCTTACCAACTAATGAGAATCATTAGAAAAATAACTAAAAAGCATAAATGCAAAACAATTAAAACTATTATTTAAATCAATGTTTCCTGCTTGCTGGCTTAAATCATAATTAAAATTGGTGATTTAAATTGCTTTGATGTCAATCAATCCACCCTGCCCAGGCTCTCCCTTAAGTCACTGTAAATCAAGGGTGCATGTGAAGGCAGACTCTGCTGTAGGCCTTTATTCATTCAAATTCATTAATTGTGCTTATTTCAGGCTCTAGGCACCTTATAACATTTCTATGAAGACCTATTTTAAATAAAGCATGTCAGAGCTGAGCGAAGGGCGAAACCCATAGTTTCAAAAGAAGCAATTCTTCCCTCCCCACAAAAAAATTCTGACCTCAAATATCCGCTCTCATAATCATCCCCCCCGTCAGCAAAAGACTAGCTGGGAGGGGAAGTATCTAATGACATGTCCAAAAGTCACTAAATACAGGTTGCTGTGGAACAAGGAGGGAACGGAGTTCCAAGGACAAGAACCCCTCACCTAAAGTATCCTGCCACCAGCCCCCCTCCTATTTGAATCAACATATCTGCAGTGTGAGTGTGGGTCACTTGCCAGGTTTATCTGGGTATAACCCATTTAATCATTTCCCTGTCCTTGGAGGACCTCAAGATACACCTCGGTCCCTCCTATTTTCTGCCTGTACCACGTAATAGTCTAGTCTCCTGTGGGCTCATTTACTTGGGCGTCTTTTCCATTGTTGTGTTTAGTGTGCTGATGGCCTGGAATATACAGGAAGATAGACAAGCTGGTCCAGTGGTCTCTTCTCGCCTTCAACTCTATCGATGTCTACACAGCAATTAAACACCCATGGCAGGCCTGGGCTTGGGCTACCAGGCTATAAACCTGCGCTGTAGACGTTTGGGCTCAAGCTGGACTCTGGAACCCATGCTCTGGAACCAGCCCCCCTTGCCCAGCTATGGCACCCCAGCAGTTTTATAGCCCTATAGCACCAGCCAGGGTCAGCTAACCCAGGCCAGCCACGGGTGCTTGCTTGCTGTGCATACCCTATGACGGGGCGGAGGGTGGAGTCTCAAACGTTTTTTGCTGGGCCCACCTTTGAAAATATTTAACGGTGTGACAACCCCTCCCAAAAAATGACAACCCCCCATGCCATCCTTACTTTTGCACTACTTCTGGCAGTGGTACTGCCTTCAGAGCTAGGCATCCAGCCAGCAGCCACCGCTCTCCAGCTGCCCAGCTCTGAAGGAAGCGCAGAAGAAAGCGTGGCAATACCGCAACCTATAATAGCCTTGTTACTCCTTTCTGGGTTAGGGCCCCCAGTTTGAGAAACACTGCCCTATGATTATCACAGAGCATAGGTGAAAGACATTTTCTCCACAGACCCTGTTCAATAAGTGGGCTGCGGAATTCTGTACTAGGTACAGTTTCAAAATGCTTTTAAGGTACAGCCTCATGTAGGGCTTAAATTTTAAATACAGTAGCTTAAACTCAGAGTTGAGAAAGGTCCAAATAAACACAGCCTTCCTAAAGGAAAGGGCACAGCTTTCTTGCAAGTACAGATGATAAACGCATGTGGCAATCATTGGTACTTCAATATGCAGTAGCAACTACGGATCCAACAAGATTCCCTAGATTATACGCACTGAAAATGATGGACTTAATTTAGCAAGAAGGGCCAGCAGATTTTCCACTATTTCCTTTAACTATTACCCCTCATCTAGCAAATATACTTTTGTGTAGGCTGAACCTCACCCCGTTAACCGTCCTCTATGCCCCAGATATATATCCCTGAGAGACGTAGTTAAGCCATCTTACGTCCAAGTATAGACACCGCTAGTTCAACAGAAGTATTATTCTGTCTGCCAGCTACCGCCTTGCAGGGAGGGACCCCTTCCATTGCTGTAGCAAGTGCTGCTGTAGTGCTTGTAGTGTAGACATAGTCTAAGACTAACTGTTTCAATGTAACAGTGGTCACTTTCAAGAGACAGAAATATAAAGCTCAGACATAAGCTTACTGGATACACTGCAGCCCAAACTCTTCCTCACTAACCCCCCATCCCAATAAAATGTTAAGGACTAAATAAATTTCTGCAGAACAGCACCTTTGTGGTAGACAGGCAATTGTCCTGTATCTCTTTCAGAGAAGACCCAGATAGTAAGAAATAATATCACCAAAGGGAGACCTATTCAACCCCCACTACAGTATGCAAATTAGTTGACAATACTGAAGGCAGATGACAGACCTAAAAATAATCATGGACACTTGATCTTCCACCACCACCAATGCAACTTTCATATTATACTAAGCCCTAAAACCAAACTGCTTATAGGCAGGAACATGAAAAATCTATATGGAGCTGGAGTTATTTTGCCACAGACGTCTCAATCTTGCCTCAGATATATGTGATTTGAGATAGAGCAATGGTTAGAGAGCATTTCAGTATCAAGAGAACTCACTGAGGAAGGGTCTAATGAATTTCTTCTTTAAGAGAATTTGGCACCTTGCTCTCCTGCCACAAATAACTATCAGTTCTAGTAATGGTCCCAAACAACTTCTTGCTGACTGTTGCTTACTCGAAGGACATGGATCCAACTCACAGTAGGTAGCACATGCATCCCCAGTACCTCCAAAGCCCAAACATCCATCACAGGTTAAAATTCAAGTGAGCAAGACTACTGCTTCCACTTCCAGTTCTCAAGCGTACACATGCAGAAGCTAAGCTTGAATTCATTATACATGCAAAGAAATCTGAAAAAATTTCATAACAAGCATGATGGACATGGAACTGTTTTGTAATAATTTATGAATACTGTATACAAACCTAATTATTGGGGATGTTTACGTATGAATCTGTTGATTTAATAATGGGGGCTATCGGGAAAAACAATGGCTCCAGATAAGTCATTGCTTGGTAAGCCCGTAGCAGGTTAAGAAACAATGCTGGACAGGAAGAGACATGGAAACACAAGATCAAAAGCACTCTAGAAGTTTAAAAAGGGACTCAAAAGAGAGGGAGGCAGTTGTTGGGGAGATCTTCCAGGAAACCAGGCTAATACAAACACCCACTGGCGTATATGAAGTTAGGCCTGCCTAGGTTATCATCAGGGGGTGGTAAGCCTTTGGTATGATAGACATGCTTGTAGACTGTTTTAAAATCCCCCTTTGCTCTAAATGCTTTGTTCTTATTGTGAGAATAAACAATTTTGTTTAAAAAGACTGTCTGGTCATTATATACACCATTGGTCACAGACGCCCAAAGGGAAGAACCACAGATGCCTAACCCAGTAGGACCTGCTGTGTAGGCCTAGTGGATACATAGAGTGCTGCAGTCCATGACCTAATCTAAGAGTGGGAGAATTGTGGAATTCCCCCCCCCAAGTGAAGTGAAGACATGAGGTCTAGCACTTGGAGAGACTAGAAGGGAAGAGGGACAGCTAGCCCTTTAACAGTTACAGCAAAGAACTGTCACTGGGGGCAAAGAGCCCAGAACAGCCAGCATATAAACCAGATGGAACAGTTCCACCACCCAGGACTTTGCCAAAGCTATGCAGGAAACAGTGAAGCCTTTTTTTCACCTTATTTCAGCCACAACAATTATTTCAAGAACTCTTTGCCAAACAGAATTTCTGCCAGTGATGCCTCATCCATCTTCCTTCCCACTTTACTTGACTAACATGGGAGGACATAAGTGAGGATAACAGCATTTAGAAGCCAAAAACTTGGGACAACAATCTGTCAGCAAGATCAGTGACCTTAAAAGAAATATATTTATTTTAAAAGTCAAGTGGCCATTTTTATCTTCAACTTTTATTTGGTTACTACACCTGTAACTTCTCATTTATTTTAGTCTACATCATTGAGGTTGATAAAATACTAGAGTTATACTGATTCCTTTAAAAGAAAAGGAGTCCTTGTGGCACCTTAGAGACTAACCAATTTATTTGAGCATAAGCTTTTGTGAGCTACAGCTCACTTCATCGGATGCATACTGTGGAAAATACAGAAGATGTTTTTATACACACAGACCATGAAAAAAACTGATTCCTTTAGTGACTTTAGTGACTTTCACCTAGGGGTCTCATTCATTAAGCCTCATGCTGCTCATACGTAGAAGAGAACAGAAGGAGAAAACTGAGGCAAAAAGATGAAATGACTTGTCCAGTCACAGGCGAGTCACTGCGAAAAACAGAGAAGAATCCAAAGTCCCAACTCCATTTCCCCCCTAACCACTAGACTTCAGTCTCTGCTTATATTAGAACTTATGACTGACTCACAATATGACTCACAGTTTATTTTAATCCTCTCCCCATCTTTCACAACCTGCTTTCTGCATCTGTTATATTCATATTTTAGATTCGTTTAATACAGACCAAAAATCCAGAGGCCAGGGACCATGCCTTTTTAAAAGTCTCTGACAGCTGTCATGCAAAGTTATGGCATTACATAGATAACAATACACACTCTCCCTCCATGATCCAGGTTGTCCAGTATCCTACTTGTGCAGCCATGCAATAGTCCCAGATTTGATTGCTGGCTTCTTCCTCGGCAAACCTGGTGAAGTTTAGCATTAAGTCTTCCAGTGGATGAAAAGCTGAAGCTGATGTGACCATTTTTCAATCCTCCTTCACAAGGAGGAGTGAAAAGAGGGAAAATAAGCTGATTCCACAGAACGGCAGTGGGGAAAATTCCATTCATAGAAATGTCTAATTAGGATATGTAACTTCAATATAGTACCCTCAAGCACAAATCTCCACCAGCTGCCTATTTCAGAAGCAGGTAAATGAGCATCCTTCCTAATCTCTACACTGCTCTATCCTTTTCTCCACCATGAGCTACAGATCCTTCTTCTTGTTCCCACCATACAAAACTGCCTCTACACCAGACTAGTTTTAAATACCATAGCTTCTCTCTGATACTTCCTGGAACATTCCAAATCCCACTCCCTGGAGGCTCCAGCAAACCCTGTGCTCAGTCTCTTCAAAATGTGATCACTGCACCTCCTTTCTCCTGCTTTTCCTCATCTATAGACACCATGAGAGATTAATTGACATACTTTTTTATATTTATGTTTACTAGAGGACTCCTCTCAGCAGAATGGAAATTAGAGGGGGGAAAATAGATTAAAGTGAAAACAGATCAATTTCTTTTAAGTCTGCCATCTCATAATATAAAAACAAATGGTCACATAAGTTAATGGTATGTGATTTTAGAAGAAATAAAAGGGAATATTTTCACTGCAATACATAAAGATCCTGTGGGATTTGCTGAAGAAGATGGTTAGAGTCCAATATGGTGATTGGAATTAAGAAACACCTGACTAAATTTGCAATTAACATTTGGAACCAGAGGCAGTAAAATGACACAAAGGTAATGAAGTCCCCACATTTCAGGGTATAAACTGAACACTGCAGGATCAGAGTGTAATTCTTTCACATGTATGCAAACTCAACCCTGTGCAACAGTAATGCTTAGCACATATGCAGCACTTTTCATTCCACAGATCTCAAAGCACTCCTCAGCGATGGAGAAACGTTACACCATTTTGCACATATGGACACAAGCAGAGAGAGAGAGAGAGAGAGAGAGAGAGAGATTGATTTGCTCAAGGCCACACTGAGTCAGTGACAGAAACAAGGAACAGAACTCAAGTCTTCCCATTCTTATTCTGGTGTTCTAGACCCTGCAGCACTGTACAACTGACCAGCTTTCACGGCTGGGACTGTCTATTTCTCATGCAGCAGATATTGATAGCCACTGAAGACAGGTTACCAGACTAAGAAGACCAGTAGTCTGACACCGGATATGTATATGTTCCTAAGGATTGTATAACCGCATAGGAATCCATGAGTACCTACAATTATACTGTTACTGTAGTAGATGCCAGCAGAAGAATCTAATCCTCCTCCACCAAAAGTATAACTCGTGGGACCACAGTGGAATAAATTAATTACTTCCAATGAAGTTAACAATCTGGTGGGTCAATTTGAGTAATATGTTTCTCATACAAATCTCAGAATCCTTTCTAAAAACTCATATGATTTCACCATCACAGACCAAAGAGCTTAATACGTTCTTCTTGCACAGTTTCTGACAAACAGGGAGATAATGCCTTTTTTAATGCCTCAGACACAACTGGACCTCGAATGTTTTATTTGGTATTGGGCATCACATTACCAGAAAGAAATTGACAAAATGATGAGAGGTCAGAGAAAAGCAACAAAAGTGATCAAGAAGCTAAAGGGACCAACTTATTTATTGTATGAGGAATGATTTGGCTCTTCAAATATTTAGTGTAGCTAAGCAACAACTAAGTGGAGGCATAACAGCTTATGAACATTGGGTGTAAATACAAGGAAGGGAGATAAAATTACGGTGGTTGAAAAGATGTGCTATGAGTCTTAATTTCATGCCATTACTCCAATCAGGGAGACTGTACCAACCACAAGAACTAGCTAGAGAGAGTGGTCTAGGAATCAGATTTCAGAGTAACAGCCGTGTTAGTCTGTATTCGCAAAAAGAAAAGGAGTATTTGTGGCACCTTACAGACTAACCAATTTATTTGAGCATAAGCTTTCATGAGCTACAGCTCACTTCATCGGATGCAGCATCCGATGAAGTGAGCTGTAGCTCACGAAAGCCTATGCTCAAATAAATTGGTTAGTCTGTAAGGTGCCACAAATACTCTTGGTCTAGGAATGGTTTCCCAAAGAAGTTGGGAGGGTAAGTCCTATCATTTGGAATCCAAGATGTTCATTTTTGCAGCAACATCATACTGCAAACTTATGTCTCCCTTGCTTTCTATCACTGCCTCGTGGTCTTTTACGGCATTCCTTCCTCCTATTGTGTATTGTTTCTGATTATTCCCCCGCCCCCAACTATATTAGCTGAATTTTTCCTAACCTGAATCTCCGAGTTTTCAGTTCATGATTCTAGTCGCTCAGCCTAGATCCCCTTGTATAATTTCTCTATCCCCACTATGCCTTCCCTCCCATCCCGCTGCTTTTTCCATGTCTGTGTTGTAATTTTTTTTATATTTTTAAAACGAAACGCCTACATTTTGGGTCTGGAACGACTCAGCAACATCTCTACAACAACAAGGTGTAACCAGAGACTAGGAAAGGATCGGGTATGAAAGCGATCAGTCCCCCCACGCAAAACATTCATGAGCTGGGTGAGCCGGCTGCAAGGCAGAGTTCACCGGCCAGCAGACGCGTGCAGGACTGATGATGAGCACGGCATCAATCGGGCCCAAGGGGGAGGGGGGGCGGTCTGCCGGGGGGTCTGCGAGGACACTGGGCCGAAGCCCGCTCCCCGCAGAGAGCCCGGCCAGCCCCGCACAAAGCACGTGGCGCGTCTCGCGGGGCGGCCGCGGGAGCCCGACGACGCCCCGGCGTCGTTTAACCCCCTTCCCCGCGCGCGCCGCGGCCCGGCTTTAAAAGCCAGAGAACGACGCGGCCCCGCTCCCCCGGCAGCGCCGTCCGGGGAGGGAGGAGGAGGAGGAGGAGGAGGAGGAGGAGGAGGGCGCCTCCGCCTGGAGCCAACCGTCGGCGTCGGCAGCGGGGAACCCAAGATCTCAGCACAAGCCACCCCGCGTGCCCGGGGGCAGCGCGCGGGGAGCAGCGGCGGCAGCAGCCGCCCCCCGCGCTGGGGCACGGGACTGACCTGCCGGCCGCTCCGGGCTGGCTTCGTCTCCAGGCGGTGCTTTCGGCAACTCTGTCACCTCACGTCATACACAGGCCTCGGCGCACACCTATGGTATCACTCCGCCGGGCCGCCCCTTCCCCCACCCCGGCGGCGCACCCCTGTGACGGACACACGAGGTAACCCACCCTAGCCAGGGCGCGAGGAGATCGGCTCCAACCAAGCGGGAGGGAGAGCGGGGAGCCGCTGCCCAATCCTCGGCTGAGAAGGGGATTGACAGGGCGGCGCACCAATCGCTCTCGGAAGAGCGCCTCGACCCACATGTGCCAATCAAAAGCGAATACGGCAATATAGTGGTGCGCGGGAGGGAGAGGACAGCCAATTGGTTGAGTGAATGGTCCGAGAAGGGGGGGTTATGATCGGCTGCGCCGGGAAGGGGCGGTGCCGTGTGAGGCTGTGTTGCTAGGCAGGGTAAAATGGCTGCGTTAGACAGGGTGAAGGTGCTGGTGCTGGGGGACTCAGGTGAGTGACTGAGTGAGGGTCCTCCCCACCCCCTCACCCGCACAGGGGCGGTTCCGCCTGTCGCGTGAACGAGTGTCCCAGCGACACGCGGGCAGCGGGGACCGCTCCTCCCCGGAGCGGTTCCCTTCGGCCCCGCCCTCCCCCCTACGCCAGGCCAGCGGCACCCGGCTCGCGCCGCGGGTGGTGTGAGTCGCCGCGGCCGAACCGCGTCGGGAGCTGCCACGTGCCCCGGCTCTGACGCGGCGGCCGACGCACGTGTCTTGGCAACAGCGCGGGCCGCTCGCGGCGTGTGTTGTGCGGAGGCCGCGCGGGTGCCCAGGGCGGCCCCGCCGGCTCCCTCGCCGCGAGGCGCTGCACGGAGCTCACCTCTGAGCTGCGGCTGAGCATGAAACGGCCGGAATCCCGCTTTCCAGTGTGAACGTTCAGCAGCTGTCCAAAGCTTCGGATCAGCGCAAGGGCTCAGCTCCGGCGCCGACTGGTTCCCCTTTGGGCCCTGAAGGTAAACGGGGGCAATTCCAGCCCCAAAGGAGACTTCCTGTAAAAGTGAAAAAGGGGTGAGAGTTGGGCCGGACAGTCGAAACTCCTTCGGCCTTCCCATAGTGTTTGCCCTGCTGTGTCCTCATCCTCACCTTCAGAACAGCCCCCTTGTTCCCACCCTTCACTAAGTACATGCGTTTCCAGATTGGCTTTTTCTTAGTGCATCCTTTGACTGAGCTCATGATCGCCAGAAGAATCCTGTTAGTTTCAGGTTTCAGAGTGGTAGCCCTGTTAGTCTGTATCAGCAAAAACAAGGATGAGTCATTGTGGCACTTTAGAGACTAACAGATTTATTTGGGGCGTAAGCTTTCGTGTGATAGAGCCCACTTCATCAGATGCATGGAGTGGAAAATACAAGAGTAGGTATAAATACGTGAAAAGATGTGAATTACCTTACCAAGTGTGAGGTCAGTCTAATGAGACAATTCAATTGGCAGCAAGATACCAAGGGAGAAAAAATAACTTTTGAAGCAGTAATGCGAGTGGCCCATTTCAGAGAGTTGATAAGAGGGTGTGAGTAACAGTAGAGGGAAATTAGGGCTGGGGAAATTAGGTTTAGGTTTTATAATGACCCAACCACTCCTGGTCTTTATTCAGGCCTAATCTGCTGGTGTCCAGTTTGCAAATTAATTCCAGTTCTGCAGTTTTACGTTGGAGTCTGTTTTTGAAGTTTTTTTGTTGCAGAAAGTGCCAGCAACACCCCTCTGCCATGTACATTGGTCAAACCGGACAGTCTCAATGCAAAAGAATAAATGGATACAAATCTGACATCAGGAATCATAATATTCAAAAACTAGTCGGAGAACACTTCAGTCTCCCTAGTCACTCAATAACAGACCTAAAAGTGGTAATTCTTCAACAGAAGAACTTCAAAAACAGACTCCAATGTGAAATTGCAGAACTGGAATTAATTTGCAAAGTGGACATCATCAGATTAGGCCTGAATAAAGACCGGGAGTGTTTGGGTCATTATAAAACCTAAACCTAATTTCCCCAATCGTAATTTCCCCCTACTGTTACTCACACCTTCTTGTCAACTGTCTGAAATGGGCCACTCTCATTACCACTTCAAAAATTATTTTTCCTCCCTTGGTATCCTGCTGTCAGTTGAATTGTCTCGTTAGACTGACCTCACACTTGGTAAGGCAATTCACATCTTTTCATGTATTTATATCTACTCCTGTATTTTCCACTCCATGCATCTGATGAAGTGGGTTCTAGCCCACGAAAGCTTATGCCCAAATAAATTTGTTAGTCTCTAAGGTGCCACAAGGACGCCTCGTTATTTTTGCTGTTAGTTTCATGATCTCCCTATGGAAGGGTGCAGTGATTGGCTAGCTGTATCAGGTGTGTTCTGATGCTATGGTTTAACTTCTTATGGTAGGAAGCGCTTTTACAAGTCAAGTCTTCAGTAAGAAGCCAGGTCTAATGGGATTGGGTAGCAAATGAGAATTACTGTAAGAAACAAAATCGTATCATTCTAGTTTCCAAAGGTTCCACTACATATATTGTTACGTAGTCATATAAGACCAGATGAAGGCCATTAGAATATCTGGAATGGTTTAATGACTCTCCCCCCCCCCCCCCCCCCAAAATTAAATTAAAAAATATATAATTCTTTGAGTCAGAGGAGGACAAACCTTTCCAAGCAAAAGAAACTCAAACAAACCAACAAAAACCATGGGAACAACCAGAGGATGGGGATGTACAACAGCCACTATCAAGTATAAAAGTAACTAATTATGCTTTTAATTTTATATGTTCCATAGTCATCCAGTTTTTGCTTAAACATATTTTTGCAATCTTTGACTGAAAATCCATTCCATCTCTTCACTATTCCCTTATAAAATTCTCTTTTGTCTTGTTCTGGTCTGTCCAGAAATTTCAAGTAGATTGTTAAGCTATGATCTATGTTAAGTTACCAGATATCATGAATGATGAGCATGGTGTAAATTCTTAGAAGTAAGCTTAATTTTAGAATAACTTAGTTTAAATATATTAATCATGTCCCTTCTTCATTGTCCTCCCCCAGTGTTATCACTCTCACTGCTATTTAACACCCACTAATCCTTTACTATTGTAGTTGCCTAATGCTGCACTCTCTCCAATTCAGTTAGATTTTTTTCAAATAGGGTGCAGTAGATACTATGGTTCAAATGTGACTTGCCCATTTCTATATAAGCAATAGCACAATGTTTTCAGACTTATGTATTCCTCTTGACAAAAGCCTGTATACTATTATCCTTCATTTTACAAACCTCAGTATTTATAGGGTATGTCTACAGTGGAGCTGGAGGTGTGATTTCCAGTTCAGGTAGGTGTGCTAAAAATAGTGTAGCCTGAGGCTGTACAGGCAGCAGGATGGGCTAGCCACCCTGGTTAAATATCTAGAGCTTCAGACAGGATTGTGCTTGAGGCAACTAGTGGTTCCCACAGCCTGTGCAGCCGCAGTTATACTGCTATTTTTAAGCACACTAGCTCAGTCAGCTAGCACATGTACATCTGCCTGAGCTGCAAATTTCACCTTCCACTCCAATGTAGAGATACCCATCGTGTTCCTATCACCAATATTTTCTTTACTGCTGCTGCACACATAGACATAGATGTCTAACAATACATCTAGGTCACTACCCTTTGCTATAGTAATTAGTTCATTGCCATTTAAGCTATACTTAGCATCAATACTATTTCTACCCAAGTGCATCATTTTATACTAAGATGTGTTATATTTAGAATTCCACTGCGGAGCCTTTTTGCCAGATTTGCCAGGATTATTCCAGCCCATTCAATTGATCTAAGATTACACTATCTTCACTCTTGAGTCTTAACTATACTCCTATTTTGGTATCACTGGTAAATGTAAAGATCATGCATTGCCAACTATGCAGCTTCAATTTGTTTGTTTTTTCAGGTGTTGGGAAGTCTTCACTTGTTCATTTGTTGTGCCAAAACCAGGTGTTGGGAAACCCATCTTGGACTGTGGGCTGCTCAGTGGATGTCCGAGTAGGTGAAACTTTCTAAACTTGTAGTACATAGTGTGTCTGTGCTTCAAATTTTAGAAGAAATGAACCATCTAATCTCTGACACTGTGGGCAGTTCTCTCTGGAGTCACAGGTTCAGATCTCAGCAGGATACTTCCAAGGCCTCTAAATTAAGTTTACTGTAAGTGGGTCTTTCAAATGATATCTTAAATACTTATGCTTAAGTCTTGTCTATTTTGTATCGACATTAAAGGGTATCATGGCATTTTCTTAGTGGAAGGGGTTTACCTGGTGTCTTTGGTTAAAATTTCCTCTTCTCTCACTTACCTATAATGAACTGACAGCTGCCCTCCACCTCCTAGGTAGCTGCATTTCAGTGATGATGTATGTAAATTGTTTAACACTTTGGGATCCTTTGGGATAAAAGGTGGTAAAGGAAGGTAAGATATTCTCATTATACATTGAGCATTTTTGCTTCCAAAAATTGGGCTTTACGATGGTACCCTCTAAAGAATCCTAGATATGTGTCCATTATAGAAGCATCATATTATAGTGGATATAACTGTATTGTTACTCCTGTTCATTGAGTGGTGAACTCAGTATCAGTAGGTGAATAAATTAAACTAAACTCTTCCAAATTCCCTGGAAATCAATTGCCACATATAGCTTAATTCCACACTCATGCTGCCTTCCAAACATATAAAAGAAAAGGATTGAATTTCATTTGTTTATATCATGTAAGAATGTTTTGCTCATGTCATTAATGAGCAGGATGTCTGAAATGCTGCCATTTTTTACAGGCACTGAGAGCAGAGGCTAATAGCTTGGGTAATCTAGAAATTTATGAGGAAGTTTTCAGTGATGAGCAACCATCTGCATGGCATGGAGAGAAACATCCCCTTCCACGCCTATTGTATATTTCATTCTTTCCAAGGTGTCATGCTTTTCCTGAGGCTAGTGATGATACTGTCTTAATGTCTGAACAGCATCTTTCATTCCAAAGGATCCCAAAGCCCATTTCCAACTTTTTGGGAAAAGAAATGTGGCATTTGTTTTTAATAGTGCACAGCAAAACTACGCATCAGACTTTAGGAGGAAAA
This sequence comes from Natator depressus, assembly GCF_965152275.1. NCBI lineage: Eukaryota > Metazoa > Chordata > Testudines > Cheloniidae > Natator > Natator depressus. The sequence goes on along the minus strand of NC_134234.1, from coordinate 203,159,931 downwards.
ATTTTGGATATTGAATTCAATTGAAACTTCAGGGAGAATTTAGAGAGGCAGAAGGTAATCAGATCTGGACTTTTGCCAGGACACCAGTGCTAATCTTAATCATGCTACTATTACTGTGTGTCCTTTAATGACCACAAGAGGTCAGAACCTCACTTTTTTCATCTGCTCTAGCAGTAGAGTGCCCCTAAGCAACACAGTGAGGATTTAGGTTCACCAATATCTCTGAAGGAAGAAGGCCTTCTACTGGCTCAGCAAGACTGCTTCTTGAAGCACCCGTGGTGTCCATTGCAGGTCTCCTAACCTGGCCCAGACATGTGTAGTTTGTGATGAGATCTGATAGCCTCACAGTACACTGTGACTTGATTCCAGTACTCTGATTTAAAAGTTACTTTTCCAACACTGGGAATTTTTGCCCTTCCAGCTGAGGTCAGCATTGTGTGGATCACCTTCTGCAATTGATACTGTGATTATTTATGGATTCCCCCCCCCCCCCCCCCAGATTCACGACTACAAAGAGGGGACCCCAGAAGAGAAGACCTACTACATCGAGTTGTGGGATGTTGGCGGTTCAGTGGGCAGTGCTAGTAGCGTGAAAAGCACACGGGCAGTGTTTTACAACTCTGTGAATGGTAAAGTATGTTTGGTGTAAATCCATTTTTGTTTCCGACTGCTTTCTCTTGTGAGATGTCACTATTGGTTTTGAGTCAGGATTCACCCACGTCTTGCTGGTTTTATTATGATATCTGCACTTAAAAAAAAAAAAATTAGACAGGAAAGAATTCATAGATTTCTTAAGTCAAATATATCTGTGTGGACCCAGTTGTGAGCTGGAAAACCATTCTGAGTAATGATCTGCAAATGAGCAGAATCCAGTATCTCACTCTGTTTCAGCCTTCCTGTGTTTCAGAACTAACACAAGAGGGGGTCTTTGAAACTTCAGTAGGGTTACCTCAGGCTATGCGTGCAGTAATGAAGACATGTTTCACTCTTCCACGCCTCACAAATATACAGGGACTTAAATCTTTTCTTTTCCATTGGCTGGTTCAGGACCTATGCTAGGAAAAATTTATTGGTCGTAAAATCATTTGTGCTAGTCCTGCCAAGTATTTCCAGCCCTGGCAGTCTGTGAGATATTGTCCCATAAAACATTCTGATTACCATCATGCCTTTTTTCACTTCATCTGCAAAATAACTTTTAACAGCAGAATCTCACAACCACCTACAGGTAGAAATTAATACTTTATATCACTGGGAAAATGGTATCCTAGCTTTGAAACATTGATTTATATCCATGTAATTCATAAAACATCATCCTTTAAATTCAAGTCGGGGAGAAAAAAGGTGCTAATTGGAATACACCTCAACCCTAATATAATGTGGTCCGATATAACGTGAATTCGGATATAACTTGGTAAAGCTGCGCTCCGGAGAGCAGGGCTGCTTTACCTCATTATATCCGAATTTTGTGTTACCGCAGACGGTTCCTCTGCACACGCCCCCCGCTTTACTTGCTGCGGGCCCCCAGCTCAGCTCCAGTCCACCTCCTCCCACAAGCGCGCCGCAGCTCCGCTTCTCCTCCCTCCCAGGCTTGCCGCACCAATCAGCTGATTGGTGCGGCAAGCCTGGGAGGGGGAGAAGCGGAGCTGCGGCGTGCTTGTGGGAGGAGGCGGAGCAGCGGTGAGCTGGGGCTGGGAGGCCGCAGCAAGTAAGGGGGGGTGCAGAGGAACTGCTCCCTGCCCCATCTCGCCTCCACTCCACCTCCGACTTCTCCCCTGAGCGCGCTGCTGCTGCTCTGCTTCTCTTCCCCCCCTTCCTTCCAGGCTTCCTGCGCCAAACAGCTGATTGGTGTGGCAAGCCTGGAAGGGAGTGGGAGAGAAGCAGAGCGGTGGCGGCGCACTCAGGGGAGGAGGCGGAGTGTAGATGAGCTGGGGTGGGGAGCAGTTCCTCTGCCTACCCCGATATAACACGGTCTCAGCTATGAGACGGTGAGATTTTTTGGTTCCCAAGGACCGCGTTATATCAGGGTAGAGGTGTAATATGATATTTCATGTCCTGTATCTCGTTATTTTATGCCATTGTCCGAAACAGAGTAGGAGTGTTCACTGAAAAATTTGAGGCAACCAAAGTTAATGACCACTTCCGAAAATTTTGTCCCAAACATGCTATTTTATTCAGGTTCTTAATCTATATTCCTTATCATGGTATCTGAGTGCTAATCAGTAGTACCTTAAGCAATGTGATCGTCATCTGTCACGTATGGTTCTTAGCATTATTTTTCTCTTCCTCTGCCCAGGAGGAAAATTGTATGGGGATCCTTATTTATTTATTATGGAGGTACCAGTCAGGGTTCTGTAGTTAAGATTTAGTTGATTTTTTTGCCGTTAAAGCAGGGTGAGATATTGCACTCCATATGCTTTATGAAAATATGTTCATAAATGTGAATATGATGTAACTGGAATATGCTTTATGCAAAAGGTCTCTTGTAAGGTATCATTACAAAGCTTATAATCTACTGAGTGTGTTCATCCTATTTGTTTGTATGTATTATTTATACGGGGTCTGGAGTTAGGAGAATAAGATATAAACTTGCATTACTGATGTAAACATATTAAGTGGAAGCCATTAAGGGTGCCTCAGAATCAGTGAACTGTAAATGGCTCTGTTTACTTTCAAACCTTCCTGTGTACGTGTGGGCCAGTCCAGGAAGAATGGCGGCTGTGGTCTCTCAGGATATGTGACCATGTCACCTGATACTGGAATCCATCTTAATCCTTGTACTTTTCTATTGATGAGGCGGGGCTGGGGATAAGCACAGACAAAAGATTCCCGCCTTGTGCCAAAGCTATAAAAGGGGATGGAACAGGACAAAGGGGGCTGCCACTCATGAGAAACCCCCTGCTTACTACCTGAGATGTCTGCTGGAACTAACAGGGACTGTACCGGGGAAAGGATTGGGCCCAGACTAGGAAGGAGTCTAGTCTGTGAAAGAAGCTTATTGAAACATCTCTGAGTGAGATATTACCTGTAATCAGTTTCTTAATGTTTTAGGATTAGACTTGCGTGTTTTTGCTTTATTTTGCTTGGTGACTTACTTTGTTCTGTCTGTTATCACTTAAATCCTACTTTTTATACTTAATAAAATCACTTGTGTTTATTAATAAACCCAGAGTAAGTGATTAATACCCAGGGGAGCAAACAGCTGTGCATATCTATCAGTGTTATAGAGGGTGGACAATTTATGAATTTACCCTGTATAAGCTTTATACAGAGTAAAACAGATTTATTTGGGGTTTAGGCTCCAAGAAAGGCTGAACACTGCGTGCTGGGAAGGTCCCTGTTAACTGAGAAGCCCCTGGGCCGAGCGAATCTCAGTTTCAGTGAACTGCAGAGAGGAGGCGTCCAACCTCTCGGTCTGTGCTGGAGCTGACTGGAGTGTCTAACTCAGCCAGACAGGAGTGGAGGGGCCCCTATTCTGGCAGGAGGGTTGTTCTCAGTGGTATCCCAGCTCATCGAGTGACAGTCTCGAGGGGAGTCTCTGTGACCGAACCAGTCACACAGGGATTCAGCCTCTTTGTTAGATATGAAAATACAGCATGTCCTCTCCAACACCAAATCCAGGATGTGACACCCTATGTAGGTTAGACTGCAGGTGTCATAGAGTAGCAAATGAGGAAATGAAAGTTTGGGCTTTTCCAACTGAAAGATGTTGAAGTCTCCTCAAAAGTCTGAGGTATTTCAACACCACTCTCGATAAAGTATCAGTCAGCTCCTTTATGAAACCTTTAGTCTTTGGTGGTCTGTAAATGCTCATGAAAGCTATATTAGCATTGGCTATGGTTTAGATCAGACGTGGGTAAACTGTGGCCCGCGGGCCACATCTGGCCCATGGGACCGTCCTGTCCAGCCCATGAGCTCCTGCAGGGAAGGACGGTCCTACTGTCCCCTCCCCTGCTGTCCCCCTTTCTCAGCAGCTACGCTGCCGCGCGGCAGTACTCTGAATAGCAGGGCTGCGCGCTCCTGCAGGGTAGCACAGCAACATGTCTAGCTCCAGCCGGATGTCACAGCGGCCAGACATGCTGCTCTGAGCGGCATGGTGAGGGGGCGGGGGTTCTAGGGGGCAGTCAGGGAGCAGGGGGCACTTCGATGGAGCAGAGGTTCGGGGGGGCGGTCAGGGAACAGGGGGTTGCATAGGTGTGGGAATCTTAGGGGTCATGTGAGGGAGCAGGGGTGTGGGTAGGGGGTGGGGTCCCAGGGGGCAGTTGGGACAGGGAGCAGGAGGGGTTGGATAGGGGGTGGGGTCCCGGGGGAGCAGTTAGGGTCGGGGGGTCTCGGGAGGGGGCAGTCAGGGGACAAGGAGTCGGGGGGGGGGGTTGGATGGGTCGGGCATTCTGGGGGGGGCAGTCAGGGGGCAGGAAGTGGGAGGGGTTGGATAAGGGGCAGGGGCCAGGCTGTTTGGGGAGGCACAGCCTTCTCTACCCCGCCCTCCATACAGTTTTGCAACCCTGATGTGGCCCTCAGGCCAAAATGTTTGCCCAACCCTGGTTTAGATCATCAGACAAATGAATTCCATTGACTTTGTCTGACTGAGGCGCCTCTTGGATTTTATATGAGAAGAGAAGATGAATGCAGTCCTGACTTCTTGTCCTTTCTGGGTCTATGATGGGCAGAAAAACTTCAGATTCAGGGGCACTGGGCTTGCAGTTTAAGCCATCCAGGCCTTGATTATGCAGGCTGTATTGGGTGCTTCATTGCTGATGAAGTAGTCTGTGGTTTGCTGTTTGTTTACTCCAGGTCTGGTGTTAATGAGCTTCAACTTGAGTCCTTGTGGCTTTGTTGCATCTGCTGGTTTGTGGACAGGTGATGGGTTTTGAACAGTCAATAGGTGGTAGGTATAACTCTATGCCCCATAATCTTCATAGAAATATTATGATATGAATATGGCATAACTAAGATGGGTCATGTGTGGTATCATTGGAAAGGTTATGATTTACTGAATGTGATTATCCAATTCGTATGCTTGTATCATTTCTGTATCTGAAGTTAGGAATATTGAGTATGTAACAATTACAACTGTGTGTATACTTGGGGAATGCCCACCAGACAGTAGGCAATCAGCCTGGATGGGCCATGGGGAAGGACAATAGAACTTTAAAGATAATCTCCCTCCTTCCTGAGAAGTTTCCTGGGATGCTGCTTTGACACTGCAGGGTCATGTGATCATGTCACCTGATACAGAATACCATCTTGAAATGCTGTTACGTTTCCATGGGAAGGGAGGTCAAAACTGGGAAACAAAAGATTCCCGCCACATGCAAATCCTATTTAAGGCTGGGGAGTGAGTTAATCTTGGCTCTTCTCCACTGCCTCCCTGCCCAAGAAGGAAGACTGCTGAAAACGCCTGAAGAAACAAAGGAACTAAGCTGGGGGAGGTAGGGGTTGAGCCCAGGCCAGACAGATCAGCATGTAAAAGGAATCCCTGGAGATTTAAGCTGCAAGCAGTGCAGTTTACCTTCAAGAAACTCTGCAACCTACTTGAAACAATGTTTAGGGTGAGAAATTATTATTTGTAGCTAGTATTTCTTAGTGTATTAAGCTTAGTTTGTATTTTTTGTTTTATTTGCTCAGTAATCTGCTTTGTTCTGTTTGTTATCCCTTGTAATCACTTAAAATTTACGTTTCCTAGTTAATGAGTTCTTTGCTTATTCCAAAACCCAGTTTGTGCAATTCATGACTGGGGGAGGCATAAAGCTGTGCGTATCTTCCTCCATATTGAGGGAGGGGGCAAATTGCATAAGCTTATGCTATATAAATCTCTATACAGCGCAAGACAATATAATTTTGGGTTTACGCTCCGGGGGGGTATGCACCAGAGTGCTAGGCAATTCCCTTAGCTGAGTCCTCCCACACACAGCTGATTGCAAACTCTGTGTGATTCTACAGCTGGGTGTGTCCCTACCTGTGTGCACGATGGAAGGGGGCTTGAGAGCCTGTCACAGCAGCATAGAGTAAAGATTATCCAGGCTGGTGGGACAGGAGGGCTCAGTGGGACCCCAGCACATCAGGTGGCACCTTGGACGGCGGGGGCCAACCCATCACAGTAGGTCTCTCTCTTGTATCAGGCTTCATGTCTCTGTACTGTACTTTTTTTGAGTAGTTCTTCCCAGGAGAATGGACTTGTGCAGTGGGCCTCACTGGATAGAGAGAAGGTTGGCAAATATCTGGGTGGAACAACTCTGTTTGATCCTGTCTGGCACTGGTGGGAAAGGTCCTTTGTAGCATGGTCCTGGAGTACTGGCAGGTGTGTTGATGGAAAGGTGGCATAATGTTAGTGTGTAAGATGGGTGAGGTCTGTGGGAGATCAGGCGAAGACACATGAAAGAAGCTTTCCACAGTTGTGGGTTGTGGAGCTTATGTTGTGAACAAATGGAAAAGTCTTAGCATGATGTTGTGTGCATGTGGGCGTGCAGTGCTCTCTACTCGTTTTTAATTAAATTACATATTAAATTCTGGAGAAACGTAGGGGCATTCCACAAGTACTTGTCTCCTTTGGCAGGAGGTTGGGAGAAAGAAAAGGTGCTGGCTGCTGCCAGGAATTGCTTATTGAAGGAGGAGCTCCAGCTGTGAGATGTGGGTGTCTGACAAGAGAACAACTATTGAGACTGGCCTGTAATTTTTCCTACCACAGAGTTTACAGTTTGAAGGATCTTGGCAAGGAAAAGGACCAGAAGCTTAACTTTTTTAAATACAGGAAATCTTATTTGTGCTTGTCTCTACCAGCTATTTGGTAAACTATGAAAGGCAGGAGAGGGTGGCAGAGCAGATGAAGGAGGTGGTTTTGCCACTTCCATCTCTTTTGCACAAGAGATTCCCCCTACACAAGGGGAATTCACCATGAGGAATATCCAGCAGGATATGTTCACCTTTTGCTGCATAAAGTGAATGTAGCAGACTGGAAAATCCAGCCCATCATTTTCTGATGACCCAGCTGATTCTGAGTTATGGTAAATTCACCTCTTACTTTGGAGAAAATTATCTTCTATCCCCAAACTCCCACACCTATCTGGAGTTGGAAAAGACTTTTTAGGAGTTTGGGGGCAAAAAGGGAGCAGCTTATTGTGGAAATGTGATTGCAACCTTAACAATGATCTGCTAATGAAAAATTGGGGTTTTGCCCTTTGTGATGTATGAAGCAAGGCTGAAAGGTTTTTCTTTAACAGTAGAAAATCAGGTCTTGTCTGCTCTGTCACTCTATGGAAGAATGGAGAATTTTTGGGAGTATGAGGACATATATATTATTACATATTAAAAACTGTTAAAGACTATTTTTTAAGGTTGTAAAGTCAAGCACACAGACGTTAGGAAATGCCAGAATTCAGGTTGCCTGTGCGACATTAATTCAGCCCACTTGGGCATATGCATTATGATACAGTCTTTAATTACATGATCATGTACTATTTTTTCTACAGGACTCCTGGCTCATTCAGGGTGTAGAATGGACAGTGCTTACGTAGTGAGCAGCTATTCAATATTTTATTTTTTTTTCTCATTGTTCAACGTGTAGCCATAGGCCTTATTTACTCCATGCTATTCAAACTCTGCTCTGAAGACTGAATTATTTATTTCTTCGTGTGCTTTTCTTTGGTGTTCATCACGGATATCACTCATATCTGAGTGCTACACAAACATTAATGAATTTATTTTCTCAACACGCTTGTGAGACAAGCGGGTATTAATATCCCCATTGCACGGCTGGGGAACTGAAATACGGTGAGATTAAGGTAAAAAATATCCAATAATTTTGCCCAGTTGGAGATCCCTACGACTTGATTTTTTCAGAGAACTTCGAATTACATAGCACTTAGTATGTTCAAAGCACAGTTCCCATTGACTTGAGTTGCAGCTGTGAATGCCCCGCACTTCTGCAAATCAGACCCCAAGAACTCAATTCGGGCACCCAGAACGTGAGGAACACATGCCTTAATAACCACTTATGAAATGACACTTGCTGAGTACCACGCAGGAACTCTGTAGCAGAGGCAGGGCTAGAGTCCAGTTTTCAGGGCAGCATCAACTGCCTTAACTATGAGACCGTACTTTCTCTCCCTGCAAACTCTTGCCTAATTCACCACACACCTTCCAGGCTTCTGCAACAAATGAGGCAGGGGCCCAACAGACAATAGTCTCCATCACTGTACAGTCCTGCTTCACCCTCAGAAAAGGTCCTTCATGAGAACTGAATCAGGCAGGGATCCTGTGGAACAAACAGTATGTGATCATGTAATTGAAGACTGTATCATAACTCATGTGCACAAGGGGGCTAAATTATGATTGCACAGGCAACTTTAATTCTGACAATTCTTAACTTTTGAGTCCTGGACTTTGTAACTGCCATAAATATTCATAGGTTCTGAAGCCAGAAAGGACCATTGTGATCATCTGGTCAGCCCTGCTGTATACCACAGGCTTAGAATTTCCCCCCAAAGTAATGCTATTAATTATGTTTTTAATGCAGTTTTTTGTGTGTAACTTCCTAAATTTAAAAAAAAAAAAAACTGAAGAACAGAAAATTCATCATGTGGCATATTTACACCCCCATGGGTCTTGAGCAGGTTGGAACCTTTAGATCAACTGCAGAGTTCTGCCACTTGAACTAATGGAGTAATTGATAGCAGTAGTAGGTTATTCTCCTCTGTGTGGACCAGCACTAGAGGAGGATGGGATACTTTGCCAGTGGATTTCACAGATATTTGCTGACAGCAGAGGAATGGTCCCAGTTTTTGCTCCCAGTCACAGACTTCTTGCCGAGCAATTCCTAGTTACCTTAATTGTACACCCCAGCTCCTTGTCCCCAAGCAGGTTTCCATTTCTCCATCTCCTGGCTCTTCATCTGATCTGTCTCACTGACCCCTCTCCCCCATGCACATTCCCTGTATCCACTGGCTCCCAGTCCCAGTTTTCCTCCCCAGCTCCTTGTCCAATCTCAGTATCACCTTTCCCCCGACTTCTTGTCCAGCCAGTTCCTCCTCCAGTCTCAGTCTCCCTCCCCCCAACTTCTGTCTCCCCATTCCTTTCCTCATTAGCTCCTAATCCTAGTCTCCTTCTGGTCCCCACATCTGAACTCTCAGTCCCAGTTTCCATTTCCCCTCCTACCATGCTCCAGTCTGTTTCCACCCACATCAAGGCTCCTAGTCCCAATCTACTTCCCCCCACACCCTTCCCCCGAAGGTCTGTCCTGTATCCCCTGTGCATTTAAATCAAGCAGCTTCCTCCTCCATGCTGCCTGTGGCCAGCAGGAGGGTCACTGAAATCCCAGGGGAGACAGGCTCCCTGCTCATAGTTCTGGTGCTCAGACATGGACCCAGCCTGCAGCAGTCCAGAGGTGCAATTACGGGGAAGGGTCCTGCTCAGCCTAGGCTCATGCATGCCCTGTGTGGATGAAATCTTCAGGGAATTTAGCTACTAAAATTTAAGGAGTCTTTGTGGAGTATGTGCGAACTATGGGTTGGGGTGGGTTTGTTTTTGTTTTTTTTCAGAGGCTTATAGTATAGCCAGCTTTGGACAGATTTTCACAAGAATGACAAAAGGCACATCCCTTCCAAATTGCAAGTTCCTGCTCCAAAGCGTGCGGGCACTAGAGTTGCTCAAAGAAAAGTTCACCAGGTATTTTTTAACATGGGCAAAACAACGTATTTTCTCTAGCCTTGTTCTTGGAAATTACTGAAATTGGTTGAACTTATTCAAAATTTATTCTACATTCAGCCTGAGGCAAACACCCAGCATGGAAAAATTCAGCCCAAATGGTTATAGTTTGGCAAAATTATAAGCAACTGAAAACAGGGTCTTATAAAGGAAACTGTCAGGTAATCTTCATAATGGGCAGGGCTACAAGCCTTGCCTGTAAAACAATTGCAACCTAAAGCATTGTGAAGGAAGAGGATTTTTAGATACATTGTTTAAAACTCTGTGATTTTTTATGCCTTTTTAACTCAAATGCCTAAGAAAAAGACAAGACAAAAATTGGCATTCCTGATACTTCTAAAGTTAAAAAAACAACTAAGGTTAAAACAAAAAAGGTGGAGGTTCTTTTAGCCCTTCCTTATACACCATTAAAAAGCAAAAAAAGAAGGGCACAAAACCAATCCCTCCATTCTCTTGCTTCAGGTCACATTAAGGTGCCACAAGTACTCTTACCTTTAACCATGTCTCCATAATTACAAGACAATTTAAAGTCGTACCAAACAGCTCCTCCTTACTAATGTTTTCAGCCAGATTCCATGTGAGGCTCTCTCAGTTCCAGAGCTTCCTGGTCTGTGAATCCTGTATAGGTGAGGTTAGGAAAATATCTTATGATTAAGGAATGTCTTGTCTTTACTCTCTATTTAGGCATAATATTAGTGCATGATTTAACGAACAAGAAGTCCTCCCAAAACTTGTATCGATGGTCATTGGAAGCACTTAACCGAGATGTGGCTCCAACTGGAGTGCTGGTGACGAATGGGTGAGTGTACAAGATGCACACAGCATCAGACACATGACTCCAGCTGTCACATTACTCTTCATCACTTATCACTAGGGCCACTTGAAATCCACAGGAAGTTTGACCAAGTGCAGAGTTCTCAGGCTAGGGTGTACTTGGGAAGACTGAGAAGAGCTATGTAACTGTGGAAGAGAAATGGTACCGCTATTCCATCTCCAGATCCATTGTTGCTAGATCCTTGGGTTTTCTGGGAGTAGCGTGGAGTCAGGGGAGCATGTCTCTGTATTGCTCCTTCCATATTTGTTAAGGCTTATGTGGGAACAGGTACATTTCCTGCTACCTCAAAGTTTTCCATGGCTGCTTTGTGGCATTCAGGGCCATCTAGCAGGAATCCTCATGAAAATGTGGCTGTCTCCATGTCCTACCTTGCTTTTTTTGTGTGAGGAGTAATGAAACTCACTAAATCTTGCAGATTTCTTTAGTGGGATTTTTTGGGGCCTTGCTAAAGAATATGTTTTCAGCAGTGCTGTGCCATCTAACTGGGTATTTGTTGCTGTTTTCCCCTGTTCCTTGTTACAGGTATAAGGGGAAAGATTTTCAAACCCGGAAAAATCACACAGATGAGAGTGAGAGAAATGGAATGGGGGTGGGGGTGGGCAGAACCCCAATTATATGCACACCACAGACAGATACACAGCTGCTATTTTAAAAACACAGGGTGGAGGCTTGTCCTCCAAAATCCACATTCTGTGTGGCTGTAAAGAAGAAGGCTCTCTCACCAGTTTATGTGGTGGGACAGAGAAAAGGCCTGTGAAGCCAGTTGAAACAAATTAATGGAAAGTTTCAAAACTATGGCAGGAGAGTTTTGAATTGGCCCTGAAATGAATGGGGAGTCAGGTTAGTTCTCTGATGATGGGAGTGATATGGTATCATTCCTTTGTTTGTGTGAACATAAGAATGGCCATACTGGGTAAAACCAATGATCCATCTAGCCCTGCATTGTGTCTTCCGATACTGTGGGAATGTGGGCAGCAGCATTCTGCGTCGCATCCACCTTTACCCTCCCTTTGTTTCCTTTTCTCTCTGATTTGTAACATGGTCACATCAGCCTGCTAGCTACTTCTGCCTTTTCCTTTCCGACACTGGAGCCTTGACCCAACCCAGCTGCTGGTTCCTTTCTTCTCCTCCTCTCCCTTTCAAACATACAGTGTGACTCAACCAGCCTCTCAGCTGCCATTTCCTTCCTGCTCTTCTCCAGCTCATGCATTGTGATCCAGCTCGTCTCTTAGCTGCTGCTGCTTCCCACCCTGTCCTCTTCAGACAAAAGCCTCAACCCATGTCTCAGGTGCTAGTTACTAGTTCCATATCTGTTTCCACTCTAAATCTCCCAACAGGCAGTGTGATTTAACTGCAGAAACCCTCCCGCAAGACCCAGACATAAACACTCTTGGCCGTCAGAACACAGTATCCAACAATCTCCCACCCACCTAGAGTGGAAAGGATAGGGCTGTCACATTCATCTATGTTTGTATTATTCTGTTTTTCACTGCACAGGGACTATGACCGTGAACAGTTTGCGGATAACCAGATTCCGCTGCTGGTGATAGGAACCAAATTGGACCAGATCCCAGAGACTAAGCGCAATGAAGTTTTGACCAGAACAGCTTTCCTGGCTGAGGATTTCAATGCAGAAGAGATTAATCTGGTTAGTATTTTTGCCAGAAGTTTTGTTTATCTTTGACTGTGCATGATGCTTTCCAGCAAAGAGAACTGTGCGATCCCAATTACAGGAACTAGGCTACTGGTGATTGCCTGGTCAGTCACGCTGAGGTCGCTTACAGTGTTGGTTAGCCATACCCCTTGCTAGCATAGTGGAGAAATAGTAGCTGTCTTTCAGTTATAGAAAGGAGCTGGTTGTGGGAAGTCAGCAGGATGGCCTAGGGGTTAGGGGATTGGGAGTCACTTGGTTCTGCCACTCACTTTTCTTTTGAGCACATACAGACTACACCCATTTATATCTATACCATTGCCTGGGCAAAATCGGTGGCTGGATGTATAATGGTTGGCTGAAGTTAAATCTGGGGAATGCAGATATAGTCTTGAAGTTTTCAGCCTGCTTCTCTGCTTTGGAATTGGACTTCCCTCTTAATGCTTTGAGATGAGACTTTAGTTCAGAATTGAGACACGTCAGCAGGACATTATGGGGAAAGCGTCCTCTTCTTTATCTTTTGTGGGAACAGAGGGTTTCAGTCTCCAGGGCTATAAAACCAACACCTTTCCTTAGCACCTAGCTCACTTAAAAAAATTGTCAGCACTTTTTTAATAGGCAAGTGTCAAATTCTAGTTCATGTTTACAAAGCTGATGCTTCAGGACTCTACAAGAAATTCCTGGCTGATTTATTTATTTGTGGGAAGAAGTGACTCAGTTTTCCAACCCCATCAGTGGCTGATCAGTATCAAGAATCATTTGTCTTGTATTTAGCACTGAGGACCTACTCCTCTAACATGGAATAGAAAGGTGCTCTGATGTATTTGCTTCCCGGCGCCTCTTGGGTTTTGAAGAGGATAACATCTAGAGTGACTTCCTTTGTTGGTAAACTTTAAGGTGTGAGGCACTCCAGTTGTAGTGGTACAAACAGGGAATCTAGATTTCTGTCTCACCAGTCACATTGATGATTTCTGCATTTTAATGTGAGGAAAAATCATTAGTTGGTCTGAGAATTATCTGTTCTCATTATCATTAAATTGTTTCTTCTGGAAGTTGCAGCCAGTGCCAGGAAAGAGTCTTTCCTATAGACTTCCTCAACAAGAAGGCTTCCTTGTTTCTGCTGATTACTAGGCACCCTCGATACTTTCGTAATATTCTTACAATGCTGCTGCTGTTGTGAATTATGAGCTGATTGGTTCCTCAGCACAACATCCTGGGAGCTACCTTAACCACATCATTCTGCATAGCTTGTAGCCAAATGGTTCACAGCCTACTCAGGCCACTTCAGACTATGACATCAACTGTGCCCACAACCACCCATTCCATTGTGTGTATTTCAGCCTGCAAAGGAGCTTGAGCTTCCCTAAACCCTAGAACAAGGAGTCCATGTTTTGTTATAGGAGTACATGTAGTCAAACGGGAAGTGGGTAACAGTAGTGCTCTGAGGCCTAGCATAGCAACTCAACATAAAGGGAGGAAGGAGAGACTAGAGTGCCAGGAGTTAGAGCTTGATGCCCCAGTGCTAGTGGTTGGGAATGACTGCTGTGGAGGGCACCTCTTGCTGTACTACTAATAGACCCCCCGGTTTCTGTTCTTGTGCCTTTAAAAAATGTTAGGCTGGTGCTTGTTATAAACAGCTTAGTTTAGATTTTGCATTTGAAAGTGGGTCTTCTAAAGTTCCCTTTAACACAGAGTTTTGGAAGTGGGGTGAAGCCACCTCTTGTGAGTAGAACCCTATTTAAAAGACTGAAACTTTTATTTTTTTTAACATTTCCCAATCCGTTTTGTCCTCTTCCATTTGGAAGTCACTGATATCTTCCCCGCCCCCCATGTCCTTCCAAATGGCTTTGGAACACAAGTCAGTATGGGTTTGCCATGTTTGCTTCAGTGGTCATGTCTGCATGTTTCTGGGAAGGGGGCTTGTTGATTTCCTTGTATTCCCTCTGCTGGTTGACTAATTGCAGCAAAACCAAATATTTCAGCTGTTGTGGCTTGGTTTTCACCCATTTACGTCTTATTAGGTAATCCGTTCTTAAAGTGACACCAATATGGCCTGTCATTGCATGTCCTTGCATTCTATAGAAATCAAGCACCTTGAGAAAACATTTTGTTTAAGATGAAGAGTTGTGCTGAGTACCTGGTTATTTTCAGTAGCTTTCTTGCTCCTTAAAGAATGTTGCATAACATGGTTCCTAATTATGAGTTGCTTTTTGTGTGTTCCAGGACTGCACCAATCCCCGCTATCTGGCTGCAGGCTCATCCAATGCTGTCAAGCTCAGCAGGTTTTTTGATAAGGTGATGCAAATTCAATTACGTTTGTTGTTTTTGTTTTATGTAATTAACCCTGTCTGTATTCTGAGAGCTAACGGTATAGTTGGGCTCCTGCTCTCACTTGCCACTTCTTGAGAGCTGGGTTCAAATCCTGTGTGGAATTGCAAGTGAAAATGGCTTTGGGTAGTTCTCAGACTAATCTCCCTTAAATTATTATTATGACTATTATTTACTATTTGTATTACATTAGCACTTTGGAGCCCTATCATGGACCAGGGCTAGGTGTTGTGCTAGGTGCTATACATACACATTACTCCTGGGGGAATTCTGCACCACTGTGCAATGCAGAATTTTGCAGAAATTGTTTTTTGCACAGATTTTCCTTTCCCCCACAGAAATGGGCTGCGGTGCTGCTGGCCGCCACTAGGGGCTGCTGGACTTGGCAGAGCCCATCTTGCACATAGAAAACACAGAGGGGGAGAGTAGAGAGTTCTTAGCAGCTGCAGTTCCCCACATGTCCTGAGGGAAGGAGATGGCAGCGTGCAGGAAACTCCACACAAACCTGGGACTGAGCATCAGGCTGTTTCTCCCTCTGGGCTCTGAGGGGGGAGGAGGGTAGGTGCCTGGGCTGGGGTGAGCCATGGCTGGGCTCTGTGGGGGAGGGGTTGTGGGTGTCTGGCCCCCTGGCTGGGCTCTGCGGGGGAGGGAGCAGAGAAATAGGAAGTGGGTTGTCATAGGGATTTCTTTAACACTCTACTTTTGGGGGAATTTTTGTGTGTGTCTGTATTGTTACAGACATACTTGGTGACACTATTTTGAAATAAATTACCAAATAATTGAAACTGGCATGATTATATAGTGTTATTTTGACAAAATTTGCAGAATTTTAAAATATTGTGTGTAGAATTTTTAATTTTTGGTGTAGAATTTTTAATTTTTTTGGCACAGAATTCCACCAGGAGTAACATATAACAAAGACAGTCCCTGCCCTGAAAAGCTTTTCAATCTAATACTGGTCTGCATTACAGACTTGCCAAAGAGTTTTAGTTTAACTTAACTAAGTCACGTTTTAGATGAGACTGAAGACTCTGACAGCAGAGATTGTGTAAATCATTGAGTTTTGTTGTCTGAGTTATATGGGGAGCCCAGAACATGAAAAAATTAAGTGGTGAATGGGAAATGTTCTGTCGGTCCCTACTGCACTATGCCTGACTCCTAGCTAGTTCTATCCCGCTAATCATCCCCACTTCTTGAAATTCACCCATGGGAACAGAATGGGTGTGGGGGCTGGAGTATGGATTTGATGTCTGATTCTGGCCTTTTGCTCCGTGAGCCAGGAGCACTGCAGAAGCAGCAAAAATTGGGAGAGTGCTAAATAACACAGAAGGTGGGTCACTGATACATCATGATCTGGATGGCTTGGTAAGTTGGGTGCCAGCAAACAATATGTATTTTAAGAAGGCTAAATGTAAATGTATATATTTAGGAACAAAGAATACAGGCCACCTAAATTCCCTCTAAGCTGCACGGTTGCACAGCAGGCTATCAAGGGCCATGCAGGCGCGCAGCCGCAAGGGCCTAGACTGGAGAGGGGAGAGGCGCCCCAGCCCTGGAGCTGCCACGGCCAGGGAGAGGTGCCTCTCCCCCGGCCCCAGCACTGGGGCAGCCTGCACCCCAAACCCCTCATCTCCAGGCTCACCCCAGAACGCACACCCCCAGCCAGAGCTCTCACCCTCCCGCACCGTAACCCTCTGCCTTAGCCCTGAGCCCCCTCCCAAATCCCTCATTCCTGGCCCCACCCCAGAGCCCTCACCCCCCTGTAACCCAACCCTCTTCCCCAGCCCTGAGCCCCCTCCCACACACTGAACCCCTCAGGCCCACTCCTGCCACACATCACCTCCATATTGGTGCACATCAAATTTATTCCGCACGTGGATGTAAAAAATTAGAGGGAACATTGCAGGCCATAATTACAGGAGGGGGGACTCTGTTCTGAGAAGCAGTGACTCTGAAAAAGATTTGGGGTCATGGTGGATAAAGAGCTGAACACGAGCTCCCAGTGCAACTCTGTGGCCAAATCCTTGGGTGCATAAGCAGGAATCTCAAGATTGAATAGAGAGATTATTTTATCTCTGGTTTCAGAGTAGCAGCTGTGTTAGTCTGTATCCTCAAAAAGAAAAGGAGTACTTGTGGCACCTTAGAGACGAACAAATTTATTTGTGCATAAGCTTTCGTGAGCTACAGCTCACTTCATCGGATGCATTCAGTGGAAAATACAGTGGGGAGATTTATATACACAGAGAACATGAAACAATGGGTGTTACCATACACACGGTAACGAGAGTGATCAGGTAAGGTGAGCTATTACCAGCAGGAGAGGTGGGGGTGGGAACTTTTGTAGTGATAATCAAGGTGGGTGACAAGGTGGTTGACAAGCACTACCCTGATGACATCTTCATCATCTGGAATGTAGTGCAAGTAGAGTAGGGGCATGAGGGGACGAGAGCTGAGGACAGGCCCAACAAAGAAAATAACAGAACGCCACTAGCCATCACCTTCAGCCCCCAACTAAAACCTCTCCAGCGCATCATCACGGATCTACAACCTATCCTGAAGGACAACCCATCACTCTCACAGATCTTGGGAGACAGGCCAGTTGTTGCTTACAGACAGCCCCCCAACCTGAAGCAAATACTCACCAGCAACCACACAACAGAACCACTAACCCAGGAACCTATCCTTGCAACAAAGCCCGTTGCCAACTGTGCCCACATATCTATTCAGGGGACACCATCATAGGGCCTAATCACATCAGCCACACTATCAGAGGCTCGTTTACCTGCACATCTACCAATGTGATATATGCCAGCAATGCCCCTCTGCCATGTACATTGGCCAGACTGGACAGTCTCTACGTAAAAGAATAAATGGACACAAATCAGACGTCAAGAACTATAACATTCAAAAACCAGTCAGAGAACACTTCAATCTCTTTGGTCACTCGATTACAGACCTAAAAGTGGCAATTCTTCAACAAAAAAACTTCAAAAACAGACTGCAACGAGAGACTGCTGAATTGGAATTAATTTGCAAACTGGATACAATTAACATAGGCTTGAATAAAGACTGGGAGTGGATGGGTCATTACACAAAGTAAAACTATTTCCCCATGTTTATCCCCCCCCCCCCCCCCCCCGCTGTTCCTCAGTTGTTCTTGTCAACTGCTGGAAATGGCCCACCTTGATTATCACTACAAAAGTTCCCCACCCCCGGCTCTCCTGCTCTTAGTAGCTCACCTTACCTGATCGCTCTCATTACAGTGTGTATGGTAACACCCATTGTTTCATGTTCTCTGTGTATATAAATCTCCCCACTGTATTTTCCACTGAATGCATCCGATGAAGTGAGCTGTAGCTCACGAAAGCTTATGCTCAAATAAATTTGTTAGTCTCTAAGGTGCCACAAGTACTCCTTTTCTTTTTATTTTATCTCTGAATTTCGCTCTGGTGCAACCACTGCTGGAATACAGGGTCCTGTTTTGGTGTCCACAATCAAAGAAGGATGGAGAGAGTTCAGAGAGATAGAAGAATGATTAAAGGATTAGAAAACATGTCTTGCAGTAATAGACACAAGGAGCTTGATTTAGTTAGCTTAACAAAGAGAAGGTTAAGGGGTGACTTGATTACAGTCTATAAGTGCATGGGGAGCAAATGTTTAATAATGGTCTCCTCAGTCTAGCAGAGAAAGGTATAACAATCCACTGGCTGGAAGCTGCAGGTAGGCACATTCAGACAGGAAATAAAATGTAAATATAACAGTAAAGGTAATTAACCATTGGAACAGCTTATCAAGGGTCATGGTAGATTTCTCACTGCTGACCATTTTAAAACCAAAATTGTATGTTTTTCTAAAAGATCTGCTCTAGGAAGTATTTGTAGGGGAAATTCTATGGCATGTGCTGTACAGGAGGTCAGATGAGGTTTCTGAATTGACACCCTGATTCGACTTATAGCGTTGGTTTCGACTTTACGACGCTCGGTCCTGTAATGGAGTGGATTGCGGTTCCGAGTTACAACATTTTGCGTTACAACACAATTTTCAGGAACCAACTGTGTCATAAGTCCAAGGACTGCCTGTATATCAGGGCAATACAGGGGACCTCCATCAAGGATGTAGAAACACTCTTTCTCTTGGAAGAGAGAGTGATGAATAAATGGGATAAGTGTCTGTAACCCCTTTTTTAAACCAGTTAGATTGGGGTAAAACCTAGCATCATATACCATGTGTACATGTGGTTTGCTGTCACTGAAACTCCTCTCACTTCTGGGTGAGACTTTGCCCCAGCTTGCTGGCTCATGACTTTTTGGATTTCATATCATCATCTTCAGCCTCCTGTGACTTTTCCCCAGCCTTAATGTTCATCTCTGTCTTTTTCCTCATTCATTTACTTTGCAATTGATGTCTTGAGATTTGATTACGTCTGGGATTGTAATTCTGTAATCTCTAGGTAGGGGAGGGGACTGGGTAGCTATTCTTCAGTGTTGGAGATTTCCTGAGAACAGTTATTCTGTGTGAAACATTGACCATGGTATCTGCTTAGAACAATGAAACTGGACTAAAATTTAAAGTGTTGTAGTACACTAGCAAATATCCATTGTCCCTGTGCAGGCTGGTGGGTTTGCAGTGCACTTTTCTAGCACTGAAGTGAGTGCTAAATGTAGGTGCCCACCATTGCTTTTCCTGTTTAAAACAAATCTGGGGGAATAAAACTTAGTGCTTTATTTCCCACCCATCTTCCCCAGAGAAAAAACGTCAGGGTAAATCTGGAAAATAGCCAAATTGGAAGTGGGAATGCTTTGGTCAAGCCACTTAGTAGTCCCCTGGGAGGGGATGGAGATGGCATTGGGGACCCAGGGGATCACCTTCTCGTACAAACACCAGAATTTGGCCAGGATTTTTTTTTTTTTTTTAAGGAAAGGAGGGGATAGGGATTTGCAGTAGAGCAATATCAGCTGCTCCCTCTTGCCCCTTATAGTGAGGGCACTGCTTCCACGGCATCCTCCAGCACAGGCAGTCTGTAGTCAGGATTTGTCATTTGAGAATGTAGTATCCCAATTGTTGATGTCTTTAAAGTGTTAATCACATTATAATGGTATGTACATGCCACACCTTCTAAATTCTTTCTCTGATTGCATTCCCCAGGTCATAGAGAAGAGATACTTGTTACGAGACGGTAATCAGGTCTGTGGTTTTTTCTCTGTGGTTTTTTTTGGGGTACAATGCTACCTGTGGGTTTTGTTGGCTGACAAGGCCCTGACCTTTAAAATATGAGCTCCTGGTTGCCCAAACATAGGAGATTGTGGTTCAAATGCAAGTGATGATCGGTAGTTGGATGCATGGGAAAGATGGTGCTAATTTTTACAAGTTTCACCCACAATCTGGATGTTTTTGGCTATAAAATGATAAGCAGTGAAATAATTAACAATATTGACATTTAAATTGCCACCTCTGGGAATCCGATGGAATTGAGATGAAAGGGGGCTCAGTTAGCAACTCCCTCAGAGCTGTTGTTTCAGGCTGTTTTCTGTGGAATCACATGGCACCGTTTTGAATCGCAGTCAACAAGTTTCCTTCATAACCAGGGCTAACAATGTACATTTTTAATGATAGTTCCACCAGCTGCAGCAGAAATTATCAGAGAAGTGCCAGGATGGTACCAACTTAGTTGGATGGTGAATGCTTAACTAATTAAAAAAAAAGTTTTGGAAGCACTAAGTAGAATCTGGGACCTGGACTCTCCCACCTAGGACAAGTTACTTCATCCCTCTGTGCCTCACAGTGTTTACATCTGTAACATGAAGGGGAATAATAATACCTGGCTCTTAGATAGCACTTTCTATCAGTCGATGTCAAAGCACTTTACAAGGCAGGGTAGTATCATTATCCCCATTTTACAGCTGGGAAGACCGAAGCACCTATGAGAGTGACTTGTCACCTAGTAGGCTAGTGTTGAGCTGGGAATACAATCCAGGAGTGACCTACCTCAGAGAAGTGTAGCATAGGCGCTGAGTTTCTAATCTCACTGGCTCCACCCAGGCCCTGCCCCCACTCCACCCCTTCCTGCAATGCCCCACCTCCGGCCTGCTTTCGGTCCCGCCTCTGCCCCGCCCAGTTCCACCCCCTCCCACAAGCGCACTGCACCCTCACTCACCCTCCCAGCGCCTCCTGATGCCACAAAACAGCTGATCCGCGGTAGGCGCTGGGAGGAAGGGGGAGACAATGAGTGGGACCCGCCAGCAGGAAGGAGGCTCTGAAGGGGTGTGTGGGAGCTGATGGTGGGTACTGAGAACCCCCCATATTTTTCCTGTGGGTGCTCCAGCCCCAGAGCACCCACGGAGTTGGCACCTATGAAGTATAGTGAGGTTTAATTCATTCATGTTAGTAACAAATGTCATAGAAAAACATGTATATTAAAAAACTATACTGTGCTGTGCTTTCTTCCTTTTAGGGAGGGAGAAAAAGTGAAAATGAAAGCCGGAAGTGTATTATTTTAATTTTTCATGAGAATTTTTTAAAGCAAATCTGTTTTCTCATATTTCAATCCTGAAGGCTTTTTTCCTCTGGTAAAAGAGAATCTCTGTTCCATGAAGATAATAGCTTAATGCAGGAGCCTGGTTTTGTTTGTTTGTTTTTAAAGCCATGATGCAAGATTACATTATTGTGTATGATAGGTTTTAGTGGCTAACCAAGGATTAACTTTCTATTCTTTATGGCCAAGGGCCAAAGATTACAGTTCACTGCCAACTACTCTGATCTGCTCCCTCGATGACAGTACAGAAGCTTAAACAAGTCAGCATACATATTGTAGAGAAACAAACCCAACAAGGATTTGGGAGCTTCAGTACACCCCCAAGTGTTACTGTTTGAAATTATCTGCTCCTTGTACATATAATGGGCTTCATGGTATTCTGCAGTGGGATCTGCTCTTCCCACTCATGCTTTTGTGGAGTTTACATGGTAAAACTCTCCTAAGCATGGATGGAAGAATAGACCCTAAACACATTTTGTGGGGGTTTTTTAAATCATGCCTCAGCATACGCATCTTGTCTTTAGCTTGCAGCCATAGCATTAGTCAGATCTCAGAATGTGGTCAGACCAACCCAGCATTGATGGGAAACCTCCACAGAACACAGAGGATGCTCTAGGCAATGTGCTCTTGAATCTGGTTGTTGCAGTCTGCCTTCCGAGTCAACACCCGAGTATAGTGCTGGGATGCTGTGCTATCTTTTGGTTGAGATATAATAACCACAAGTGAGGTAGACCTCAGTTTTAAGGATCCCATAGCACTTTTGACAAAAGTTTGATTGGTAGCCCTGGTGTGCTGCTACATTTGAACTCTAATAATTACATTTTGCCTCTATAGCTTCCCATTGCAGTTTCAATTGGATATGCTATTCTTAACTGTTGTATAGAGTTGCCTAGTTTCACTCCAGAGCTGACTGCATTTTAGTGATTCCTGTGTATCCACTTTGTCTATCACTGTAAGTTTGTGAAGCACTTTGAGCTGAAAGGCCCAAGTCTTATACTTCTCCACTGAATTGACATTTCTGCTAAGATCTGTGGCTTTCTCAGGGCTTGTCTACACTTGAATGCTTCAGTGGCACAGCTGCACTGTTACAGCTGTGTGGCAGTAGCACTTCAGTGAAGATGCTATCTGTGTCGACAGGAGAAGTTCTTCCACTGGCATAGATAATCCATCTCCCCAAGAAGCAGTAGCTCAGTCAATGGGACTGTTCTCCCGTCAACTTAGTGCTGTCTACGCTAGGGGTTAGGTCGCTTTAACTGTGTCACTCAGGAATGTGGATTTTTCACACCCCCGAGCAACATAATTGTACTGACCTAATTTCCTAGTGTAGACCAGGCTTCAGTCTACCACTATAGGGTATAACCCCAGCAGGCTGTTTTATTGTGAAGTCTAAACTACCTTGTCCCCTACCCCCTGTCTTCAGATGTACTGCTTTTGGCCAGTTCTGATATTTTTCTTGATTGGGCATCACCATATATTTTGATGCTGCTTTTATACAGTAGGTTGACTGTCCGGGGTTGTTGTGACAGAGCAGTGAGAAAGGTAGCATGTCCTGTTGAGTGAGTACCTCAGCTCTGCCCATGTGTAGACAAAGGGGTGAGGTGACTCCTAAACCATAATCTCGTGGATAGCTACAGGAGATGCTGCCACAAGGGGAGCTACGTAGTACAGGATTAAAGAACCATGGACCGCTTTTCTGTGTGTTTGTAGGCACTCTGCAGTGCAAATCTGTTTGAAATCCCATTAAGCAAGGAAGCGTGTGGTGGTTCTGAATAGACTTTCTTTGTAAGCGCTGATTCTCACAGTGTAAGCACTATGTGCACAAGCACTATCTGCACATATGCAGCTGAAAAATGAGTGCTGATACCTTACTGCAGCTTTTTTCATTCTGATGGATTTCACAGAGCTTCACAACTTGATAAAGGCTGTTAGGTCAATTACTGCAAAACTGCAGCTATCTCTGGGGTAGAACACAGCAGCTGTTTAGTAGAGCACAGTAATGGTGTACAACAGTTTAGAAGAGGAAACAAAGACTCCTGTATACAATTGAAATTGCAGAGGGATTTAGTGAGGAACAATGTAATAAACCAAGTTGGAATTTGGCCAGGACAATAGTGCTCACACTGCAAGTCTTACATAAAGCCCCAAAAGATCTATAAGGCAAATGGTCAGGACCTCACTTTTACATTTCATTCAAAAGATGGCACATCTTAGAAGCATGCTGAAGCAGTTGGTCTGCCCTGACTCAGAAGGAAGAGTGTGATGGGAAGGAGGTAATGTTGTCAACTTGGTAACATACATGTTAATGTGGCCTGGAAGGAATTCTTGCTGGTTCTGACATGGTGACATCTTCCATATCTACAGATTCCTGGCTTTTCTGATAGAAAAAGATTTGGAGGTGGTGCACTGAAGAGCCTTCATTATGACTGAACACTGCTCAGTGTCCAGAGACTGAATGGAAGATGAGTTCTCTCCGTTTGCAGCAACATTCCTGTCCCTGTTGGACTCTTAAAGGCAACGATCATCATGCCAGGCAAAATACATTTTATTGATTGCTTTGGCCACCAGGACTATGGAAGCTACCAGTGCTGATGAAGGCACAGGGAAGAATCCCCAAAACCAGTTTTGGGGTCCAGACTCTCTCCTAGGCTTAGGAACCTTGTGGAAATACTGGATCTTTTTGAATTGATGCAATAAATTCATTGTTTCCCATGCTGTTGTGGGAAACATTATCATGCACAGCATGTATGTGTAACTTTTGCCCCCCATCTTGGAACATTTATGAACACTCTTCAATGAATTATACTAATTTTACCTCTAGCAGAAAGGGAACACTAAACAGTCTTCTCATTTACACTAACATAAAGCAAAACAAGCAAGCAAACTATAAGACTGTATAAGAAATAGGATGGAAAACAGTAAAAAGCCATCATATAAATCAGTGGTACAGCCTCAGCTGGAACTCTGTTCTGCGTCACCCCATCTCAAAAGGGCCATAACAGAAATAGAGGTTGTTCAGAGGTAGGTGCTGAAAATGATTAGAAGCCTGAAAAACAATTCCCCATGAAGAGAGAGTGGTGTTTATATTGCTGTTTAGTTTGGTATTTGTAGTTTGGTGAGTACAGAGAAAGTAGATCAGATACTCCAAGAAACTTAAAATTCATGAAGGGAGGTATGTTTTTACAATGTGCGTGTGGAACTCAATCTGACAATCTATGTTTGAAACCATAAGCTTAATGGATAAGACCAAAATATAAATCATAAAAACATCCACAGTTAGAATACAGTGGGTAGAAAATTATAAGAGATATAAACCCATATGCTTAAGTGTTGGACCTAACCATGAAGTTCTGGGGGTTAGAAAGAAAATTCTCTTATGGGAAAGTAATTCCTCTGAAGCATCTGGTATTGGCCATTGCTGGAGATAAGATACTAGACAAAATGAACCACTCGTCTGACCTATTACAGCAATTTCTGCACTCTTAAATATAATGTTTTTTGTATCGAGGGGGGCGGGGGGAGGAGAAAGAAAGTGTTTGAGGTAATTAAATGGGCATCCCAAAGCTCTAGTATTAACTGCTTTCCTTTCCCCTCTCTCACAGTGGATTCTCACGGTAACCTTATAATGGTTTAGCCTGGGCTAGAGGCTGACTAAGAGCTAGTGTTAAATATAAATACAAATTAATAATAAATGAGGGTAGAAGAAAGTAAAGCATTGGTGTGAAATTGACAGTAGGCTGAGTTCTGCGGATTCCACATTACATCTGCATGCAGCTCTTCTCTGGCTGTTGAGTGGGAGTAATTGAATGCTGCCTATTGGTCACAAAGCAGGAATGACAGATAGGATCACCAAACCTAACTTATGAAAAGTAAAAATACGAACACTTTTTACTTTCCCTCTCTCCAGCACCTTCCACCAAAGCGATTCAAGAACATTTTACAAACCTGAATGAACTAAGCCACCGATCATCTGGGTGAGGTACAGTGAGAATCAATATCCCTATTTTACAGCCAGGGAAACGGGTACAAAGACATTGAGACTAAAGTTTTCAACATCTTCCAGTTTTGGGTGCCCTATTAGAGGTAGCTGCAGAAGTGCCATCAGGGGCACCTTTGAAAATGAGAATCTGAGTGATTTTTCCCAAGGTCACACTACAGGGTCAGGAATAGACTCCATGAATCCTAATTTACAGGCTTGAGCTTTTAACCGTGAGACTGTTGTCTTTTAAAATAGATCACTGAAGTCCCTGAATTAGTTGTGGTATGTTCAGTGAAACCTTAGGTTTGATTATGAATAGAGCACACAATAGATTCCAAATTTAGCCTCTCAGTATCTCATTTAAGAGTGACAAGATGGGAGTCACTAAGCAAGAGCTTCGTGCACTGCTGATTTATCAGCCGCTTTCTCAGCAGGGATGGCTCAGCAGTTTGACCTCTGTTCCCAGGGGTTGTGGCTCCTTTCCAGTTGATAATGGAAATTAGTGGTCTGATTGGGAATGGCAAACTTCATGCATCTATTCCTTATGTATAATCAAGTTGCAGGGGCAATTTAGGGAAGGAGTATGATTGAGTGGTTAGAGCACGAGACTCGAAGTCAGGAATTTTAGGTTCTATTCTCACCTCCCTTGAAAGCCTTAAGCAAGTCACATTACCTCTCTGTCTCTGTTTCCTCACCTTTAAAATGGTGGTAGTTCTTCACAAGATGATCTGAGGATTATTTAGGCTGAAATGCTCCCCATTTCTTCTGTGAGCAGAAAGGAGCACAAACCTGTAGAAAGGGGCAAGCAGGTTAGGCTCCTGCTCTGTACCTTACTTTCTCTCTCACCCTGTGGAAGTCCCTCTGCAGCAACTGGGATCCACAATGTTGTGGGCTGGAGGGAGCCACTTCCTGTTGCATCTGATAGCAGATAAATTACTGCTGCAAGAAGTAGTAACAAGTTCTGCCTGCAACCCGGGCACAGATTGGGGGGAAAACAAGTTATGGAACTCTCTGAAGTTCTGTCCACCGCTAAAGGGCTGCCTGCTCATCACATCAAAACAAGACAATCCCAGATTACAAATTATCAAACTGTGATCATCCTTTCTGTTGTGTTCTGGTAAATAGTTAACTAGGTTTAGTTATTTTTAGGCTTTGATGTCAGCAGCCAGTTGAGATAAATGGGAGTTGTTTACACCTCTCAGCCTGAAACATCAGGTCTATCTGCAGATTAAGGCAGCCATCACTATGCCCATTAATAATAATAATATTGAGCAATATTGAGCTGCAATCCGCTCTAGGTGTAGACTTCTAGATCTCAATCGGTTGCCAAAACATCCCTCAGGTACATTCTGATTAGTGCTCAACCCATCATTTCTGATAATCTTTCTGCACTGATAGGAATGCGTCAGAGTTTACCAGCAGAACACCCTGAATAGTTCGTCTGCAAACAAAGGAAGCTTTACTCTTCTGCTATTTTTTCTCCTCACTAAGTCCCTATTATTTGGCTTTCCCTGACAGAAGTCATGCTTCTGTCTGGCTCCCCTTGTTAAGATGCTGGTGACTTTGATTCCCTTTCAGCATAGAGTGTTTCTGTGGCTCTGAGCAATGCTTTTCGTTGACATGAATCCATTATAGTTATTGATTAACCCATCACCTGCTGACGTATTTGTATTACCTGAGGGAGCTCGGAGGAAAATCTTGCTTAAGCATGTTCAATCCAGCAGCACTGTGCTCTATGCCAACAAATACAGACTGTACTCTTTGAAGAACATGGTAAACACAAGGGCAAAAGTAAGGGGCCATAAAATACCCCCAACCTTTTCTAGCACCAAAAATCCAACCCGCTGTGAGTCCTACAGCCCTTTTACCTATTAATTTCAGGTCTGTCTACATAGCCAAAATGTAGCCATGCAAAATGAAACATTATTACCAGTATTATCACCAATGGGGAGTTGTGCAAAAAGTTTTATAATGTAAAGCTGACTTGTAAGTGGGAGTGGAGGGAGACGGAATAGGTGCCCCTTTTTGTTTCTTTGTGATGTATAAATAGGGCCTGGAAGATTTTTGTGGTGGGGGGTGTTGTGTTGTGGAAGGTAGGAGAGAGGGTTTTGTGCTCAATTTTTGCCTTAGAAATATCAGCATATCCAGTCCTGTCTTCTCTTCTTTTGTTGAAAGACTTGTGGGCACTCTCTGAAATGTGGGTTGTGAGCTTTCTCAGAGCTTAACTGAAGAGGCAGGGGTGTTAAATTTTAGGCATCCTTATAACTAAGTGCTTGTCAGTCATTTAAGTGAATAGGTGTTAACAAAAAAGCCACAAAAATGTGTCAGCACACCCAACTGCCACAAGCTGGCCCAGTTTGACCTTTGAGAAGCAGTGTCTATTAGTCAAAATGCACCCCAGAATTCTTTGCATCAGCTACCTTGGCAGTGTGGTGACTCTGTGGGTGCTCTGGGGCTCAAGCACCCCCAGAAAAAAATAGGGGGTGCTCAGCACCCACAGACCATTGCCCTGCCCATTGTTCCACCCTGAGGTCCCGTTCCTGCTCGGCCTCTTGCCCCGTGGCCCTGCCCATGGTGCGCCGCCTCCTCTTCTCCTAAGGCCCCCAGCCACTCGCCCCTCTCCACCCCCTCTTCCCATCACTCACCCTTAAGGCAGGAGAGGACAGAAAGAAGCAAGCCGGAGGCGCTCAGCAGTGGGGGCAGAGAGGAACAAGCACCAGGCATGGGAGGGGCCTCAGGGGAAGAGGTGGAGCAAGGGCGGGAAGTGGTGGAGTGGGGGCAGGGCCTTGAGGGATGAAGCCGAGCACCCACTGGCAAAAACAAGTCAGCGCATGTGCTTGGCACCATTTTTAAGCACCACTGTAGCTAGTGGAAAGGATTCTGGGGGTTATTGGGAACTAAAAGTGCCTGCTGCACAAAAAATAACACAGATAAAGGGGATATGCTTTGGGAGGAGGAAATTATATAAGGGACTGGCTATGCCAGTGATAGTACAAGAGCAGGCAGTGATGGGCGCATGGGCGTCAAATTCCATTTTCAACAATGCACTTAAGGTCACCCCTGCCCAAAGAAATCCTCTCTAGGGTGAGAGAGGAGTTATAGCTTTATGGCCCATTCAGTACTTGGTCACTGGTTTGAGATTTCTTAATGAGAGGGCCTGTATTTTAATGATAGTTTCCAAGATATGGACATCTGCCTCACTTCTCACAATGACAGTACTTTTCAAGTGTACTCTCTTATACCTAAATCTCCCCATCCTGACCCAAGCTCTTACTTAGAAATATTGAACTCCACAAACTTCTGTTGTGGTCTAGCTGCATAGCCAAGATTAGCCTCAAATACTGGCAAGATAGGGAGACTTTACCTGCGTTCTCTTTTTCCTTCTGCGATAGTATTATTTAATTGAGTTATGCTTGCTATGTCCTCTGGTTTGAACAATATACTGACTATAGTTCCCTACCCACTGAAACTGAGCAAGCAAATTCCCACTCAGGCCCTGCACTGGACCTATGCAGAGATCAAATTCAGGAAAGAGAGTAGGAAATGAAACACACACGCTCTTCGTAAACTAAAGCAACCAACACAAGGGCTGTGTTATATAGGAGGTCAGACTGTATGATCACAATGGTCCCTTATGGCTTCGGAGGCTATAAAAGACAGTGTAAGGGAAAGCAAGCTTGGACACTTCTCCTGCTCTCCTACTTCTACTTTGACCTAAAAGTTAATATGTTTACAAAGTGGAAATGCGCCAGTCACTTTGGGTTAAAGATTTATAATAGAAGGAGGGCAGATGGCTCTGGGACTAAGATCTGGAGCTTTTCATAACTCCTCAGATCTAGTGTCCATCAGCGGTGTAAATTCCATTCTCATTATCCAGTGGCCCATGTGAACTGTGTGGTGGTTTACTTCTATTGGTGAGGAGCGTTCACATCACAAAAGCCCGCACACATCATAAATTAGCTGCCTCACTAGCAGTCTCACTAGAGAGGTTAAGGACTGAGTAGGCCATGGAAACTGATTTCCCCTCTCCCTCCTAGAATTGGGGACAGGTCAAAGCAGAAGCACATTGGCAGGCTACAGTGTGGGAGCAGTTTGCCCTCCAGCTACCCGTCTGTTCTCTGGCTCAAAAGAGATTGTGATCTCCATTGCTGACCTCTGGGGACCTTTCACAAACAATAAATGATAATAATTAACTTCCACGGCACCAGCTGCGGGGTAGCCCCAGAACAGTGACAGGACAATTTTTCACAATAATCTATCTTAATACATGTGATCTTTTTAAAAATCTGCTGCAAAACAAGGGGCTACATTCAAAAAGAATGAGCAATACATTTGCATTAATATTATTGTTTGTTATTGTATTGTGGTAAGGACCCCAAATAGAGCTCTGGGCCCCATTTTATAAGCACTGTACAAAGAAATCACACAAGGGAGTACCAGCTGCCAGAGAGCTCACAATGCAGGATTTGGCAATATATGAATATGCAGACAAATGGTTTGGAGGAAGAGAGGACGAGGTAACAGAAACAGGTGTGACTGCATAAATTAACAAATGTAGTTAGTACATTTTAGTTGGACAACAAGAGACAGGAGAGAAGATCTCTCCTTTTGTAAACAAAATATATCAGCATAAACACTATAATCATATACATGACCCTTTCAGTCCCCAGATTGCGTCTCACGCATGTTTTGGATGTGCAAAATCTGGCAGATTATCAGAGTAAAGTTCCCAAACACATTTTAAATCCTGTGCTACACGATGAAATTCCCTCTGGCTCCTACTGGCATCTCTGCCTGTGACATATGGTGGGAAGATGTCATGTCAGATTTCCAACAGGTCTTGTTGCCTGCCAGTGACAAAATCCATCACAGTTACTCCACATGGCAGTGCTAACATATTCCCAGCTAGTCTTGTTCTTGCTAGTCTATTTCCCAGGCCTTGTGATTTTGTTCGGCTCATGACAACATGCATCCATATGGTCCCGTGCTCGGATTCCCATTAGTCTTTGCAAGTTAGGCAGGACAGGGCTGCATCAGCATTTAGACTGGAGATCTTCCAGAACATCTAAGTGGTACATGTAGTGTTGGTGGATGGTGATTAAGTAGGTGGGGCTATTTGTTATTATTAAATAATTATGTTGCCATAAGGTCCAGAGACCACAATCAGGATGAGGATCTGCTTGTGCAAAACACCGTACAAACATGTATAAAGATATGATCCCTGCCCCGAAGAGCTTACAACCTAAGAAGACAAGTAACACATGAAAGCTCTGGGAAGAGGGATACACAATAATTATGCACAATATATAAATTAAAATATATTTGATTACTATAGATAAAGTAAATGCCACCTATCTCCATCTGCCCCGGAGCCCAGACAGCCTGAACTGACTGTTTCTTGTAAATGATGTTGCATGGGAAAAAAACAATTGATTTTTAATAGAGCTGGTTGAAACTCAGAATTTATATTTTGTGGAAATCTCATTGAAATTGTTACAATCTCAGGAAAATTTTCAGTTTTGTTAATGTAACCCTTCTGCCCATCAGAGTTGGCAGCAACAAGGGCCGGGTTCAATATCTAGGGGATCCATTCCAATAACACAATGCAAACCGGCTCGAGCCCCCACCCAGTGACCTGGGACAAATATATACCACCCCCGCTGGGCGCCTCCAAGAGGCAGTACTTCCCCTCTCGCAAGCACATAGTCTGAGTGTAGCAAAAAGCCTTTTAATAACAGAGAGAAACAATGTGGCATTATGTTGGGGAAACACCACCAACAGGATTCATAACACAACCCATGAGCAAAAAAAACCCACCCCAAGCAAATTGGGGCATGCCCCTTTCCCTCGGGTTCTTGAGTCCCAGCACCCAAACGTCTCTTGAGTCCAGCAATCCACAAATCACCCAAAGTCCAAAAAGTCCAGCCCCAGAGTTCAAAAGTTCATCTGCATAGTGTTACTCCCCAGTCTGGCTAAGTCTCCCCAGTCTGTGTGTGGGGGAAAGGGGTAAGGGGCACCTTACGTGTCCTGAAGCTGACTGCCCCACAGGGCTCTGCTCTGCTACGCTGTCTCACGAACGGCTCTGCTCCACCACGACTGGCTCCGCTCTGCACCGCTCGCCGTCTCACGAACAGCTCTGCTCAGCTCACCGTCTCACGAACACACTGCTGTCTCACGAACGGCTCCACTCCACCACGACCGGCTCTGCTCTGCACAGCTCGCTGTCTCAAGAACAGCTCTGCTCAGCTCGCTGTCTCACGAATGGCTCCGCTCCGCACAGCTCGCCGTCTCACGAACAGCTCTGCTCAGCTCGCCGTCTCACGAACACACCGCTGCACTCTAGATCTTCCGGCTCCCCACTACTTGACACAGTGCTCAGTGATTTCAGCTCATAGTAGTGGGGGCCTTAGTGCTGGTGCACCTTAAGGCCAAAGTGAATGCAGCACAGTACCTGTAGCAAGACTCTTAATAGACCCAAAATTAGCTCTGACATTCCACAGTGGAGAGAGACAGAGGTGCAATTGGTGCTTCAGGCCCTCACAAAGGGGCCTACACCACCAGGTACTAATACCTGTCTCAAGTCTCTCTCCATTCACAGTTTTGGAACCCATGACCCTTGCCTAGCGAGTGCTACTTAGTTGATGGTGAGTCCCTCCATCATAGCAAAAGGCCAAGTACAGTTCCAAGCACAGTTCCCATAATCAGGGTAATAACAATTTATTCTTCCTGCCCCAATAACAGAGACACTGGGGATCCCACAGCAGCCGAAGTGACCATTTGGGCAGCTATGGCCTCAGTCTAGGCGGGGTGGGTGTGCCTATGCAAATGAGATCAGCCCCTGAAGTTTTTTTTTTTTTCCACAACTTGCCACACCTCACCACCAGATGTCAGGGTGGAGCTCATCCTGACACTGCTTACATTAAAATGGCATTTTCCAGTGGAAAACTGTTTTGACAAACATGTTCTGGCAAGCTGTGATGTTTAATGCACGTTATGAAGCCTACTTTCCCATAAACATGCAGCAGATTTACTGCATAAACTGCTTGTCTGCACTCTTTTGGGCCTTCATGTCTTTTCCTCACCTTATCTATCATCTCTCATTCATTATCCATGTGTGAACTCCCACCTCTGAGCAACCCATGCTGCCAACCTCCATCAGCCACTTACTGAATTTTAAAACAAGCCCCTTTGTGCTTTCTCCCAGGCTGCCCCTCACAGTTGGGAGATGCTCCCCACAAACATCCACACAGCTATCTCATTATCCAACTTCAAATTCCTCCTCAAAACTCTTCTTTGACAGGATGCCTCCAAAAACCAGAGCCACTGGTGTGCCGAGACCACTGCCTACCATGCTGACCAATAATGTCTCGTTTCTTTGTACCCCGGTCTGCTTGCATCCAGCTGTTGTCTCTTGTCAGATTGTCAGTTCTTTGGGCCAAGGATCATCTTTCATTCTTTGTACAGCACCTAGCACAATGGGGTCCCAATCCATGACAGAGGCATCTAGGTGCTACACTAATACAAATAATAATAATAATAGCAGTTACGGAAGTTATCAACTGAAGTCAGCCAGGCATCAATGGAAGAACAAGTGCCTAGATTTCAGTGCTACTAAACTCTGGTCTGGCTTGTAAAGCAAAACACAATTGGGCACAAATAACTGTGCATGATATAATACAGCCTGGTTAATGAGATTTTTTCCCTTAGGCTAATATGCAACCAGAGGGACTGAATTCATCCATTGCATATGCACAGATGCAGCGAAAGGGGTGGAGGTGCCAACTTCCTCCAAACTATTTCAAAATCACCCAGTCTGCGCTTATAACTCAACTGGAGTATTGTGTCCAGTTCTGGGTGCCACATTTCAGGAAAGATGTGGACAAGTCGAGAAGAGCAACAAAAATGATTAAAGGTCTAGAAAACATGACCTAAGAGGAATGATTGAAAAAAATGGGTTTGTTTAGCTTGGAGAAGAGAAGATGGGGGGGATGAGGCAGGACATGGTAACAGTTTTCAAGTAGATAAAAGGTTTCTTGTTAACTTCTGAGGATAGGAAAAGAAGTAATGGGCTTAAATTGCAGCAGGGGCTGTTTAGGTTGGACATTAGGAAAAACTTCCTGTCAGGATTGTTAAGCACTGGAACAAATTGCCTAGGGAGGTTGTGGAATCTCTGTCATTGGAGGTTCTTAAGGACAGAATAGACACACACCTGTCAGTGATGGTCTAGTTCAGGGGTCGGCAACCTGTGGCATGCGTGCCAAACATGGCACGCAAGCCAATTTTTAATGGCACGCTGCTGTCTGCCAGGGACAGCAGCGTGCAATTAAAAATCCTGCCCAGCCCGGCCCACTCTTCTCCACCCCCGCTGACCACTCTCTCCTTGCAGGGCAGGCAAACTTCCCCCTCCCCCCCGCCTCTTCCCCCAGTGTGCTGGGTTCTTGCCCCTCCTCCTCTCCCTCCCTGCGGCTGATCAGCTGACAGCCCTTGCTATGCAGGGGAGAGGGAAAAGTGGAGCCGCAGCACTCTCGCCTCCAGCCCCCTGCTGTGAGCCGCTCACAGCTCCTGCACCCCCCCCCACATACACACACCCAGCCCTCTGCCCTCACCCCTGTCCCCCACACACCCCAGCCCCGTGCCCTCACCCCTGCACCCCCCACACAACCACAGCCCTGACTCCGGCATCCCCCACACATACCCAGCCCCCCCAGTTCCCTGCCCTGACTCCCTCCTCACACACCCCCAGTCCCCTGCCCTGACTCTTGCACCACCACATCCTCACCCTCACCCTGAGCACCAAACAGGAGGTCCTGCACACATACACCTACGTTCCCACCTGCACCCCTCGCACCAAATGGGAGCTGCCCAGGTAAGCGCACTATACCCAAACCTCCTGCCCCAACCCTGAGCCCCCTCCCTCATTCTAGCTCCTGGCCAGACCCTGCACCCCAACCCCCAGCCTGCTCCTTTACCCCCAGCCCTGTTCTCAGTGCACTCCCACCTTCAGCTCAGTGCAGAGAGAGGAAGAGAATGGGCCAGAACCAGGGAGAAAGTAGGTACTTACTCTATGTGGACAGGGCCGGGACTCCAGACCGGCAGTGGGCTGAGCGGGGCCAGCAGCCGGGACCCTGGCTGGCAGGAGCCAGCAGACGGAACCCCAGACTGGCAGCGGGCTGAGCCGCTCAGCCCACTGCTGGTCTGGGGTCCCGGGCGCCGGCCCCGCTCAGCCTGCTGCCGGTCTGGGGTTCTGGCTGCCGGCCCCTTGCCAGTTGGGGTCCCGGCCACAGGCCCCACTCAGCCCGCTGCCGGCCTAGGTGAAGAGAACCCCAGGCTGGCAGCGGGCTGAGCAGGCCGGCAGTGTAAGATCAGCATTTTAATTTAATTTTAAATGAAGCTTCTTAAACATTTTGAAAACCTTGTTTACATACAACAATAGTTTAGTTATATAATATATAGACTTATAGAGGGAGACCTTCTAAAAAACGTTAAAATGTATTACTGGCACGCGAAACCTTAAATTAAAGTGAATAAATGAAGACTTGGCACACCACTTCTGAAAGGTTGCCGACCCCTGGTCTAGTATGTAGTCCTGCCTTGAGTGCAGGGGACTAGACGAGATGACCTCTCAAGCTCCCTTCCAATCCTACACTTCTATTGATTCTATTTTTCCCCAACCATCGCAAAAGCTCCAGAAGGCAACGAGCCAAAGATAGTTGGATGCAGCTTGTCAAGCTGATTCCCAGTCAGCCAGATGAGATTTCTGGAGTGTAATGAGGCACTTCCAGCAGATGTAGGTGAAATTTTTTTTTGATTAATTGTTGCAATTTTCAGGCCCTGAACCTATTTGCCAAATTTGGGTCAAATTCAATTAATAGATTTGATGCGGGGAGGGTGGGGGATGTTTAGAGTCAAAACATTTTGTTGCTAAATGTTTCATTTAGATGGAGTTGAAATGTTTCATTTTGAATTTTTGATTCAAAATGGCATTTTGATTTCAAATTTGGCCAATAAAAAAACACTTGAAATGGCTGAATCAAAATGCATTTTTAAAAAATTGTTTCAAGTCAACCGAAGCATTTTGGTAGATTTGAAATTGAATTTTTTTGAGTTTCAATTGATGGAAAAAAATTGGAAAAATGAGTTTTAGTTTCAGTTTAGCCAGAGTTTTTTTCTGGATTTTTCCGTTTGTCCCCCAAACCAAAAAATCCATTATTCTCTCAGCTCTAACTCCTACCCATTGCGGGCCCAGACAGTGAGATACTAAACTCCGGTCCAAACTATTCGGTAGCTGCCAATAGAGAATGCTCTCTGCTCCTCAGATGTCTGTTTTCTATCTTTGCTGTCTTTTGCATGTCTCTGTCCTTTTCCTGTTGTGTTTTTTTTTTTCTCCTTTTCACCAGGATTTCACTTAGAGATTCATAGATTCCAAGTCTAGAAAGAACCATCGTGGTCATCTAGTCTGACCTCCTGTATAACAGGCCATAGAATGTCCCTGAAAAAATTCACAGAGCAGATCTTTTCGAAAAACATCCAATCTTGATTTAAAAATTGCCAGTGATGGAGAATCCACCTGAATCTTGGTAAATTGTTCCAGTGCTTAATTACCTTAACTGTTAAATATTATTTCATGTCTGAATTTGTCTAGCTCCAATTTCCAGCTATTGGATCATGTTATACCTTTCTCCGCTAGATTGAAGAGCCCATTATCAAAGTGTTGTTCCCCATGTAGGTACTTGTAGACTGTAATCAAGTCATCTCTTAACCCTCTCTTTGTTAAGCTAAATAGATTGAGCTCCTGGAGTCTATAACTATAAAGGCATGTTTTCCAATCCTTTAATCATTCTCATGGCTCTTCTCTGAACCGTCTCTAGTTTATCAGCATAATTCTTGAACTGGAACATCCAAACCGGACACAGTATTCCAGCAGTGATCACACCAGTACCAAATACAGAGATAAAATAACCTCTCTACTCCTACTTGAGAAGATTTTCTGTTTATGCTTCCAAGGATCACATTAGCCTTTCAGCCACAGCATCAGACAGAAAGCTAATGTTCAGCTAATTGCCCACCACAACCAGTGTTCCCTCTAAGGTGGCCTCCCAAGAGTCAATCAAGTGCCATGCATATCTGCTCCTGCCCTCTGCCTTGGAGCCCCTGGCCAGCTGTTCCCTGGACGGGGCCCTCCTGCTTGCTGTGCAGGGCGGAAGGGGGTGCTGATGTCAGGGTGTCCCCCTTCCCCCTCACCAATGTACCCCATCTCCAAAGAGCTGGAGAGGGGGACAGGGCTCAGAAGTAGGACAGAACTGCTTATAGCTGCTGCAGTCTGAATGAGCCTTCAGAATGCCTCTCTGCTTAAAGAGACAGCGCATGGTCTCTCATACACTTCCCCAGCAGATAGCACACACACACTCTGTCTTTGTCTCACACACATACACACACACTGTCTCTCTCTCACACACACACAGTCTCTGTCTCACACACAAATACACACACTGTCTCTGTCTCACACAGACATGCACGCACACACACAGTCTCTCTCTCTCTCTCTCTCACAAACACACACACTCTGTCTCTTTCACACTCACCTCCCAATGCATTTCATAATTTTATTTCTCTTTATGGCAGCGCTTTAACGTTGGCTGCATACGGGCCGGTACTGGTGACCACTTCTTACCGGTACTCCATACCAGCCTATACCAGCCCACTTTCACCCCTGCATAGGGCCAAGAGCCTATCCCTCTGGTACCCCACTAGAAACTCACCTGCTCGATGATGGGTGCCTGTTTACAATTACTTTTTGAGACCTATCAGTTAGCAAACTTTTAATCCATTTAATGTGTATCATGTTAATTTTATATCATTCTAGTTTTTTAATCAAAATATCATGCAATCCCAAGTCAAATGCCTTACAGAAGTAATTACATCAACATAATTACCCTTATCAACTAAACTTGTAGTCTCATCAAAAAAAGATATCAAGTTAGTTTGCCAGGATCTGTTTTCCATAAACCCATGCTGATTTGCATGAATTATATTACCCTCCTTTAATTCTTTATTAATCAGATCAACTGTATCAGCCACTCCATTTTTTTTGCCTGGGACTGATGTCAGTCCTTCAATTGCCTAGATCATTCCATTTATTTGTTTTAAATATTGGCACAACAGTAGCTTTCTTCCAGTCTTCTGGAACTTCCTGAGTGTTCCAAAACTTTTTGAAAATCAACATTTATGGTCCTGAGAACGCCCCAGACAGTTCTTTTAAAACTCTTGCATGCAAGGTATCTGGACCTGCTGATTTAAACATGTCTAATTTTGATACCTTCTGTTTAGCATCCTCCTAAGGTGCTAATAGAATGGAAAGTGTTATTTTATTATATGACTACATCTGTTTTTTCCCAAATACAAAACAGAAATATTTATTGAACACTTCTGCCTTTTCTACATTGTTCTTGATAATTCTATCATCTACACCTTGTGTTCTTCTTTCTGGATCAGTATGGAAACAATGAACTATTATTATTCTTTAGTGCTGACAACATTCTTGGTGCTGTACAGTGCACAAAAGTTTAGATAGTCCCTGCTTTCAAGAGTTTACGGTCTAGAATGGTGGTTCTAGATTATCTCCCTCACATGGTGTGTCTGAGAAAATGCCAACTTTCAGATAAGATTTAAAGCTAAGGGGTGAAATCTTACTCCTGTTTAAGTCAGTGGCAAAACTCCCATTGACTTCAGTGTGTCCAGGATTTCACTCAAGGGCCTGACCACTAGTGGGAATAAAGGATTCCATCGCACTTTCCATGAGAGTGCAGGTAACTCCAGGGTCTTTGCCCAAATTCCAGCTAGTGCAAATACATTCTGTCCTCCCAAAATTCATCCCCCAGTACTCAGGCTAGAGCTGATCCAAAAAATAAAAGGAGAAAATGTTGAAATTTTTTTAAATGCGCCCCCTATAAAGAAAATCAAAATCAAACATTCACATAATTTCAGCCAGCTTCTATGACTGGCTGAAAAGCAGGGAACATTTTTCATGACCATTCTGTTGAAAAGTTTACCAATTATTTTTTTTTAAATTGTCAAAATTCAGAAAGTTCTGACCAGCACTAATGAGTAGGGTACAGAATCCTTCACTTCTCTCCCTAGCCTGCTGTGTAGCATTAGTGTGCACTGATAAACAACTACCACCTTTCACCCCAGAGCTGGGGAAGTGATGCCTTTTAAATCCCACACATTGTGAGATCTGTGGATTGAAATTGCTAGAGGTATTATGAATAAAATAGTCTTATAAATCAATTTCAGAAAGGGCTTTTTCTTGTTCCTGAAATGCCTTATTGATCTTAAAGTGTACCCTTTTCTCTCTTGTACTTGAATAACTACTCTCTCTCTAACAGCTAATAAGAAAAAGGAAAACTAGTGGAACAGAGTCCTTTCCCCTCTTCTCGTTTTATCTTCCTCAGATCAATCCCTGGATTGGTTCAAAGGAGAAAGGCCTGTGTTTGATTAAACCCAGACTGAGTTGAGTAAACAGCTGGGAAACTCTTTTGGACTTTCTCACTTGCAGGGCAGACAGTTTGCAATCAGCCTGACTTTGTCCCTGCAGCTGCTCCAACAAGAAAACCAGCAAGAAGAGTTTGTTTTTAGGAGACCACAACAGACCATTTTGGCCAAACATCTCATTTGTTTTTGTATTTGCCAAAGTGAGAAAGCAAAGTGAGGAAAATGGCACAGTTGAAGGTAAGTGATACTGTGATACCCAAGAGCCTGTGTGTGAGAGAAAGAGAAATATGCCATCTCTTTCTCCCCCCTGCTCCTCCACTTTCTTGTTAGCAGTTCCATAGCTCTTTAAAGCCCAAAAGAGTGGGGAAAGGGAACTGCTAGAACATGTCTGCAATGAGGTGCTTAATGTGTGGGGTGGAGCGCAGTAACTGGGGAGGTTTGGATAATTAGGGTGATGTAGCGGGATAGTTGTTTATTGTCTAAACCTGAAGTCCACGTGTGAGTTAGGGGTGGTTCTCTTGAGAGAGATACCAAGTCTCATTTAAATTTAAAGTTTCTCATTTTTAAAAATTCATTTCAAGGCAGGTTATAAAGTCTCCCTTTCTTGGATGAATGATTTTGTTGGGTTTAATTTGGGATGTTGTAAATCTCACATAAGCAGATTGTCCCAGTTCAGGAGTCTTTCCATGTGAACTTTTGTCATCCCCCTCCCCCAGCACACCTCCTCTTGCTGATCTAGCTGCCTGGGGGTGTTTCCCAACCAGCCAATGACATTTATCTTGTAACATCTGCCCTGCTGTTGCAACCCTCTTAAACTAACACCAAGCTTTATATCATAGAAAAGTAGTTAGAGCAGGGGACTGTTAGGACTTCTAGATTCTAAACCTGGCTTTATTACTGACTTTATAGTTATCTTAGGCAAGTCACTTCACTTCTCAGTAAAAAGAAAAGGAGTACTTGTGGCACCTTAGAGACTAACCACGGCTGTTACTCTGAAACCTGTCACTTCTCAGTGTCCCTCTATGTAAAATGGGGAGAATGATACTGACTTATCTCACAGGGGGACTGTAAAACATTAGTGACTGCAAGCTTTGGGAAAGATAACCAGGCTGTTTGGAGATACAGATCTCTGAGACAACAGTGGCTTTTATCCTGAAGAACAGGATTTCCAAGTAAGTGCCTAGACAGTTTAAGAATGAAGTTCCTGAACCAGCTCCCCCCTTTCATGAAGATCCTGTTCTTCACGGAAGGAGATGTTCCTGTGTCAAAGATCTTCGTTCTTTCAGGAGGAAAATTAATCTTTCAAAAACTTGGAAATCCATGCTTCAAAATATCACAGTATGTGTCTGTTAAGGGTGATCTACATATACACAAAAGTTAAATCATCTAACAGCACATACCATCTACTCTTCCACCCAGAGATATGTATTTCACTAATAGCATGACCATTTTTCATTACAGAATGAACCACCACAACCTTAACTCTGCCCACATGTGCAGGGAAAATCTGGAGTAAGGGGACAGCTGGAAGTCCCGCATCAAACAGTGGCAGAGTTAAGGTTATAGTGCATTGACTGTGGCATAAGAAAGCTGTGCTCTAGTGAAATGTTTAACTCTGGGTGAAGGAGTAGCGGTTGTGTCCTGTTATATGCCTTACGTGTTCATTTCCTTGCTTTTGTGGTTTTATATTTGGTGTTGTGTGGACCAATCTTAACTGAAGCACAATGTAATGTTTTTGTGTCTGAATTAATACATTATTTTTTAGTATCATCCAGCAGTAGTTGAAAAATGTATTATTCACAACTCTTGAAGAGGGGCATTAATTATATTCCAGTCTATGTATTCAGACTTCAAAAGCATTTTTCCAGGCCTGCTGTCTAATCTCTCCAGCAAAAGGTTATGGTTTATAGAGAACTCCACTTTGCATCCCAGTCATTCAGATCCATGGATGTTGTTTAATTTTTTATATTGCACTGGGCTTTTATCTCCCCCATTTTACACTTTGTCTTTGTTTTTACATTTTTTAAGTAATCAAACGTATTCTTAAGATCACATTTACATAGACTGCTGCAGGATTATGAGAGAAACACACATACACTAGAAACTTTGCAAACTTTTCTTTTCACAGAAAAACCTTCTCCCCAGTTCCCCTGAGCTCTCCCCTCACCAACCCACCCACACAACCCACTGGGATGGTTAGAAATAGTGGTAAGAATAATGAAAACAGACCAGGAGTGCATCCCAAGGGAGGTAGCTTGTAATAATTATCTTGTTTCATCTCACATATAAGAACTTGGTGAAGGGGAGATTTCAAACAGATTTCAGAGTTGTTGTTGTTTTTTTTTTTTTTTAACCTTACCAGCTTTTCTGAAGAAATTACTAACATGGGTCCCAGTCCTGTAACTGGATCTATGGAGGCAGATCTTTACCCCTATATGGAGTCCCACTGAAGCTGGGGGCTCCACTCTCCTGGATCAGACTGTTCAGACTGGATCAGAAAAATTCAAGCCAGGGAATCCACTACA
Organism: Natator depressus; assembly: GCF_965152275.1. NCBI lineage: Eukaryota > Metazoa > Chordata > Testudines > Cheloniidae > Natator > Natator depressus. The sequence goes on along the minus strand of NC_134234.1, from coordinate 203,118,894 downwards.
GTTCACTGCTGTGTTATTTGTCTAAACTTTTGTGAATTCAGAGTTGGTGAAAGGTGCTGGAGTAACAGCCCTGGAGAGTGAAGCCCTCTGTTTATTCACAGAGCTGATACAGCTTGGGCAGTGGCAGGGCAAGTTTCCCAGTGGTGCCCTGACTGTGATTCTTAGGGTGTGTGTCCACAGCAGTGAATGTGTGACTGTAGTACACGTATGCTTACTCACAGGAGCGTTAATCTAGCTAACACACGTAACAATAGTAAAGACATGGTGGTATGGACGCTGGAACAAGCTAGCGACCCAAGTAAGTACCCAGGGTTCCTGGTGGGTTTGTACTGGGGTGGCTAGCCTATGTCCCCACATCTTTACTACTGTTGTTACCTGTGCTAGCTAGATTAAAGATAGCGTGGGTGTGCCTACCCACAGTACAGTTATACCTTCATTTGTGATGTGGAGATGCCTTTGGTGGTGAGAGGGGAGTTCGGTTTCAACGGCCCTCTCAGTCCTTGGCTGTTCTGGTGAGACTATCAACATGCAGTCCAGTTGGTGCCAGTTGTGATAATGCTGTGTAACAGGGCCACCTATCCACTAGGACTTGGACTTAGATCCACCAAACTAATTAAACATGGACCAAACTACAGTCCCACGGTGACAATTATTGTTGTTACTATCGGTATGGATTGGATTCAAACCAGTGATAGAGCTCGCATTGCCAGAGCCATCTGCCCCCAACCCTCTTCAACATGGTTTTATTATTTTTGCCAGTTTGAGAAATGTGCTCTAAAGTAACATTCAAATAACTGTCGTAGTGTGAAGGACTCTGGGGTTATACATTCATCTTGGTGTAGCCAGAGGAAAATTGATCTCTAAGGGAACAAGTCTTTTGGAATTTGCTATAGCAAAAGGCAAAGTACAACTAAATAAAATACAAGTCCTTGAAAGCAAGTCAGTATTAAATAAATAGCAGGACAATGTCTCCCTGCCCACCGCTACAGCCACGCCAAGAAGAAGCCGTTGTCTTTTGGAGGCCCTCAGTACAGTTACCTGTGATTTATTCTTTTTTTCTGTAGCATCTGGAAAACCCATTTGACAAACAATGCCACAGCAGCAGCTTCCCTCACTCCTGCCAGTACACTGCAGATGAGATGGGGAAGCTTGAGCAGGGCTCTGACAGTGCTTGTATGACAGGTCTCTAACATCAACTCCTCCCTGACTCGACTGAATCCCATAAAACCTGCAACCCCCACCCCTGAATCTCTGCACTCTGTGTATTGATAGGGGATGACTAATGCCTCTGCAGCTACCCGCTGACCGTGTAAAGCATGAGGGGAACAGACAGTAGCTCAGCCTGTCCGAAATCTGCCTGCATCCCAGTGCTCTCAAGTCAGTCCCATGCTCTCGGCCGTGTTAGATGCAGTGCAGCTGGTTGTGGACTCAGAGCAGATTCAGTCATGAGCTGCTTTTGATATTTCATTTCACAGAAAACAGGAATGAATAGATTTTTTTAGGGTATCCTAATTTGGGTGCAGCTGGGATTCTGTCCAGCTGATAGATTGGGTTACCTGAGAGGGTTTAAAGCTTTTTAGATTTGAGGGAGCTGATGGAGTCTATTGTAATAAAAATTTCACACAGCAGAGAGCTGAACAATGAGCTCATCTCTTTTCGCCATATGTTGCTGCACTGTGGACATTATGCGTCTGAGGATTTCTCTAGCTAGATTAGCAGACCCACGAGCTAATCATGTCTCTGAGAACCACAAACTATCCCACCCCCCCCCATCAGTTTTAGTTCAGAACATTTCACAGGCTCATATAATATTCTACACATGATCACATGGTGTCTCTTCCATATGCAGCAGGCTTTTTGCATTAACCCTCCCCTCACTAAAAGAAAAGGAGTACTTGTGGCACCTTAGAGACTAACCAATTTATTTGAGCATAAGCTTTCGTGAGCTACAGCTCACTTCATCGGATGTAGCTCACGAAAGCTTATGCTCAAATAAATTGGTTAGTCTGTAAGGTGCCACAAGTCCTCCTTTTCTTTTTGCGAATACAGACTAATACGGCTGCTACTCTGAAACCTCCCCTCACTGTGGAGCTGACGTTGCATCAGGCCTGGCCCACCCTGGCCCTGGAAAAATAAGGTGCATTCCCCCCTCCCCATCAGACATATCCTTACCCCACCATGAAGTAAGCTGTAGCCCATGAAAGCTTATGCTCTAATAAATTTGTTAGTCTCTAAGGTGCCACAAGTCCTCCTGTTCTTTTTGTGGATACAGACTAACACGGCTGCTACTCTGAAACCCACCATGTTTGCATCTTTGATAAAGGTGAATGCAGTGAGTAGGGCTGGTTTAATTCTGGAACTGCTGCAGTCCCATCAGATCTTGCTGCAGTTCTGTTTGGGGGGGAGGGGGGGAAAGCTCCATTACAATACATTTGCCAGGACTGCCTCTGGTGACCTGCTGTTTTGCATATCAATATGCATCTTGCAGCACTGCTTGCGGAAACACATGGAGACCAGAGTCCCAGTGATTTATTCATCTGCAGGAGGAACAGGGAACTTTCTTCCTATAAACCACTGGTTCCCAACTGTTTGCATCTTTAGAGCCAGCAGGGTTGGATTAAGGTGATCTGTGGCTCCCTGCACATAATGCCATTGGGAGCTTCATGGCCCCTTCCCTATGCCATATACCTGCCCCCTGAGCTGCCGTAGCTGTGGCAGGGTGCTCCCTCTACCATTCCACAGAGATGCCCCCTGTCCTGTCGTATTCATTTGTTTCCCTCAGGATCCCTTCCTGCCTCCTGACAATAGTGGAGAGTGGCAATTTTGATTGACAACATTTCCTGAGGTTTATCTTGATCATCCCAAGATCATGAGCAGCTTTTAAAAATCATTGGATATCGTGAGTTCTGTGATCGTATCACAAGAATTGCTGTCTCTGCCAGTTTCAGTGCAGATTGAGATTATTGTGACAGCTAGTTGAATGCACTGATAAGGCCATCTAACCCCTACTCTTAAGTGTTGAGTATTTCCACATCCACCCCCTATGAATTTTTCTGTAGTTTGCATTATCATTTGCTGACTACGCGGTGTTAGGACATAATGTTTACTGTCTTGAGTGGTTTTCCACTTGGGACCCCTAGAAATGTAACAAATAAATCTCTGGAGAACACACACACACACACACACACACACTCTTTGCAAGCCAGATGCTTTAAGTGTCACAGGATGCAGGTGAGAGGACTGTTTGAGACATTTTTAATCCTTCCAACCCCAAACGTCAGCTGCCTGACCCAATTTCAAGAAACCTGAGGCCTTGTCTACAGGGGGTGTTCAGCCACTGTTGTAAGCTGCACTGATGGATATGTACTGGTGCAAATATTCCCTTACCACCTTTAGCGGGAGAGATAGCGTGACTCGACGACAAGGAGTGAGAGAAGTCCAAACAAATGTGTAGCAAGGTGGGGGCTACTGCTAATTGCTGATATTCCTAGTAGCTGGTGTCCAGTGCCAGTAAAAACTAAAAAGGCCAGTTCCCAGAGGTAAATGGGATCCAGGATTGTGCAGATGGACCTTGTGCTCACAGGGGGGGAAAGGAGGCTGAAGTCTTTGCAGACTGAGCTTCCCTCTACCCCCCACCCCTCTTATGTGGAGTGGGGGAAAGAGATTGCACAGCTGAACTGAATCGCTTGGTTTGTGACCAAAGCTCTGTAATCCACACCTGAGCCAATTAAATGCCTGGTACCTGAGAGCTGGGGTGGGCAAAGTAGCTCCCTCTCCCCAAGGTATAATTAACAAACTTGCAGCTTGCTGTTTAAACCCATCCCATGTGCCTGTCAATCATTTACCTGTTACCCTAGTCAAACCCTAACGTACACTTTCTGCACTGGTGTGAATGGTGACTTGCAAGAGTGCAGTTTATCATGGTTTGAAACTGGGGTTAGCACACTGTTAGGTTTGGGGGCCCAGGGTAGGAGTAAGGGCTGTGAGGAGCCCAGCTCTCTTCCCTGCTGCCCTTGCAACAGGCAGGAGCTGTATGCCTGAGGAGAAGCCAGGACTGAAAACTCCGCCCCCTGCTCTGGAGCCCATGCCAGCAGAACAGGCCTAGGAGGATGTGCAGATCACTTTCTCTAGTGTGGATCCCCTGTGTGCACATCAGCTTAAAAAACAAGATAAAACTTTTAAAATATTGCTCGTCTAACATGGCAGTGGGTGCTGGACATTAACTGAGCTCAAACCCAGTCAGACGATATCAGTTTGGTGCATATCAGTGACATAGTTTGAGCTCCAGGTGTGTGCGCGCATGTGCACACACAAAATTACTGCCAGGTCCTTTAACGGGGGGCACTATATGTCAGACCCCCCACTACCCAAATGACTTCAGATTTGCATTACTAACCATGTCCTGGAGCCCAGTAAGTCACCAGTTTATAAGACAGCATGGGCATACAAGCAGATGTTCCGGCACTTAGAAAAATCACCTTTTACAGAGTAACCTTGTCTCAACATTAACTCTGGTGGAGCTAGCACTCCTCCATAATGTCAGTGAAGTGCTTTGATTTCCTTGTGTGGAAGGGGCTACCCAAGGGTATTATTATTCCGGAACCCGGGCATACTGTTATCTTGCATATCTAAAAAGTGCCGTATCGGGGTGCATTCACATGTGCAGACAGATTAGGCTGAAAAGGAACCCTGGCTGTGTCTGCCAATATCATTGTGGGTTAATGAAGATAGCTAAACCCTTGTTCACATATTGCAAAGTCAGTCCTCTAAAATAACCAAACCGAAATAGATCACTTGGCAAAGTCAAACTGTACCCAAAGAATTTGGAAAAAGCACATCTGTTTATTTTTAAACACTTAAGAATGAGTGTATGTTTGTGTTGTTATTTCATAGTACATGCCAGGATTTGGTAATGAATGTGTCTCTGAAGATCCACGCTGCCCTGGAGCTTTACCAGAAGGACAGGTACTGATTTATTAATTTTTTTTTTAATAGCAAGGAGTAGTGTGAGCACCTGTTCCTCTGCTATTTTGAGTCTCAAGATGCAACTATGAATCTCAAGCCTGCCACTACAGAAACGTCCAGGAGCCTCCTTTTTGCAGCATTCGAACTGTGCATTCGTAAAAGTTATAGTTCAGGGTTTCCAGTCAAACTTCCTATTTTCAGTCATTCATAACTTTCCAAAGTTTTCACCTTTGGGGCTGAAATTTCCAGGCCTGGTCTCTGTCCCAGAGTGATTTTTTTGGGGAGGAAGTTGGAATAAAAATAGTTCAACTACGTTTGAGAATGAAGGCGGGGGGGGAAATGAACATTTTCCTCATTTCAAAAAAAAAAATCATGTGACTTTTTCTCTCAGCTCTAGCTCTGATGTGGATTGGGATAGAAGCTTGAAATCTGGGAGAGAAATAGCCCTACAGAGGAGAAGTGTTTCACTCAAAACTGATTTTGATTAGACTGAGCAATGAGTCCATGATAGGGCTGTGTCTCCTTTCTAGGGATGGGGGCAGGGAATAATTAGCGTGTCATGAGATGACAGGCTCATTACAAAAATGTTAAAAGTGAATAAAATAGAATAATTTATTTCCAAATATATTAGATTTTTAAAAAATTATTTTATCCTTGTTGTTTAAATGAAGGCCTGCAGGCCTCACTCTTACTATCCAACTTAGAGAAATAAAAGCAAGTCATCAGAGAATTAAAGACTATGGACCCAGATCTGGTTTCATTTACACCAAAGTAAATCCACGAAGCCTGATTCTCCACCATCTTGCATGTTGTATAAGTGCTTATACTTGGGCAGAGTGGGCATAAAACCCACCCGCAGCAGGATGGTAGCATTTTACACCCTGCTCTGCACTCTGTAAAGGTGTAAATGCACAAGGTGCAAAGATGTGGAGAATTAGGCCCTGGAGCATAAACTGTATGCATATGAGGGAAGAGTTAAGTTTGTATAGAGAACCACAGCTCTGGCATTTCCTGACTTTTGAGGACTTCTAATACTATTGTTTTTTGCCAGGAGTGTATACTGTAGACAATCAAACAGAAGTCACGGATGGGTTAAATGCAGTCTAGAGGCCCACCCACCTCCACAATGCAGCCTGCATAACTACAGGTCTCACTATGCAGTGCTCCATCCTGATGCCTCGCATGCTCATTACATGCTGGGACCTGTAATCTCCAAGGACTGCTCTATTCAAAATGAGGGCAACTGCAACCTGCACTAGTTTATGCAAATTAAATGCAGCCCTCAGACTCCTGGTTGCCTATGCAGCACCCTCAGTTGGGCAAAGTGGGTTGCCCCAGACAATACACAGTGTCAAAACAGTTAATACAAGATTTGAGAATGAGTAAAAAATACCAGGTCCCAAAGGTCCCCTCTGCAGTATTTATAAGGCAGGCATCTGTAGTGATGCAAGCTAAGATAAATACTACGGGGGCTATTGATCCCCCCGCTTCAGAGCCTACCATACTCACAAGGTGAGGTTTAAGGATTGAAGAACTAGGTGCATTATGAAGGTTTTACATTTTACTCTCACATACCTGACACTGGATGCTGTTAGGGGAGAATGGGAGACTGCATGGACCACAGGTCTGTTTTGGTACAGCAGGGTGGCAGGATACCAGGCTAACTGCAGGTGGACTATAGGTCTGATCTGGTACAGCAGGTAGCTGGAGATACCAAATGAGATGGACTATTTGTCTGTTCCACTAGGGCATTTATCTGGGCGCCTTTGTTTCACACTAAGTTCACAACAAAGAGATGTCAGTCTAATTAGATGAAAACCTTTAGCCCCTTTCCTTGAAGAACAAATATTTCACCTATATACTCATAGGAATTGTTTCACTCTACAGCAGCCAGAACCAAGGGAAAGGCAGAGCGAAGTGGGGGAGTTTGCACCCTGCTGAATCACTGAGCTGATTGTTCTGAAACCCTGCACAAATTCAAAAAATTCCACAAAAGCCACCAGGGGGAGCTAACCCCATTAGCATCTGGAGCCACCAGGGGGAGCTAAGCCCATTAGCATCTGGAGGCACTGTCCCATTTTTAATGTCCACTGTATGGATCCTTTCCCTAGTTGAGGGGTAGTATAGTTAGGGGAATCAGGGCAGTGATGGAGGGAAATATTCATTCACTGTGCAGTGATTGTACACTTACCTACATTTGCTGCAGCTTCCGTAGGGCTATGGGCCAGGGGCCTTTACCAGCACTCTGCAGACAGTGCAGCTTTCTTACCAAGAGCCAGGTAAATATAAAGCATGGGACAGGAAATCCCAGTTCTGGGATCCTGATCAGCCCCTCCAAACATCTTGATGATAAAACAATGTGCTTGATAACCTGATTGGTGTTTTGGTTGCTTTATTGATAATTCCCCTTTCCTTCGACAGCCTCCATAAGTGTTGCTCCTTAGTGGTTGCTCTAGAACTTGGTGTATACTCTAGCCACTTCTCTTGATTCCTTAGAGCTCTGTGTAAGCTCCAGTGTATAGGGAAATTGATCTCAGAGGCTGGCTGATACCCATTGTATCTCTAACTTCATGAGAGATGGAGGCACCATGCAAATATCCTCACTGGTTAATCCTGTTATCAGTGAGCAGAGGGTGAGGCCATTGACAAAGTCTGTACCATTCTGAGTGAGTGGACCAGGCTCCAGACCACCTAGAGGAATTGGGAATTTTCTTTGTGCTGATGAGACTAATGCTAATACTTGTACAGTCGTCTTTAACCTGTTTCCATCATTTTCTCTTTTGGTTTAGAATAACCCTCAGGTCTGCCCATACGGTCTGTATGCAGAACAGCTCTCGGGCTCTGCCTTCACCTGCCCCAGGTCCACCAATAAGAGAAGGTACCATGATACTGCCCTGGGACAGCCATGATGTATTGCTGCATGCAGGCAGCAAGGCTGGTGGTGAGATCTGACTGTACATACTCAGTGTTTCCTGAGCTTGTAAACAACTCCACTGCATGCTGGGAGGGGGGAACTGTTTGGAAGGAAGAGGAAAAATCTCAGTGGAGTGAAGTAGGAGGTGGATCGTTTGTGGGGGATGGGAAGGCCATGCTGAGAGTGGGGTGGGGTGCAGATCAAATAGTGAAGGGAAGAGGGAAGGTTTCAGTAGGATCTGGAGAAAGGGACAAAAGGTCTCAGGGGAGGCTGATGAGGGTGAGCTGGTGAGGAAGAGGAAGGTCTCATGGAATGGGATCTGTGGGTGAAGAGGGAGGGATAGTTTCTCTGAGAGGAGGATCTGAGAGCTCTGGGATATGAGGTGAGGGTCTCAGTCCAGTTGTTAGTGGCTATCAGAAAAACACACCCTCAGAATGGCTCCTTGTTGGCAGTGTCAGAAGATGGGCTATGGGACTTGAACTTTCCTCTCATCTTAGAGAACATCCCTGTGGGTCAGGGTTGAGGCTTACTGGCAGTGGCTGGTGTGGGGGAAGCTCCCACTGCCGCCACCAGGCTGTATTTGATCTGTGGATAAGTAGAGGCGTCAGTCTGTGGGCTGTCAAACTGGCATCTGGCACCAGCATGCAATTTACCACAAAGAATTCTCATCAGATGCTGGAAACAGTGAGTTGCTGCTTTGAAGAAAAAGTCCTGAAGTTCAGGCCATTGTCTGATTGCAAGAGATTGGTTTATCATGTCACTGCTCCAACAGAGGCTTTCTGTCGCCTCCATTGTTCAATCAAATGAAAGGCAGATGCATCATCTGAGCTGCCTAGCAGTGCTCTGCTCTCAAGGCTGGTGCCATCTCTCAGGGTACATGGAAAAGGGGATGACTCATTGTTTCTGCATGTAAATGTCCTTGATGGAAATTTTCCATCTCCCAAGGAAGAGCTCAAAACTGCAGTGAGCAACCTTAACAAGGGAGAGAGGCTGTGGCATCCCTGTTTGTTGCCTTCCTGAATATCTCTGGCCACCTGCCTGGTTCAAAGCCCATCTCCTGGCTTAGCCCATTTTCTGTGTGCATGCTAGCTCAGGCACCAGGTGTAGAGAGGAAGGGAGGCTCAGGAACTGGCATAGCGGACAGAAAGGAAGTAGAGTGCAGATCCATTTATCCAAAGGTTCAGGGCCTTGGGTTATATCAGGGCTTCATAGGAAGGGAGGCCGGTGGCAGAAAGCGGGGCTAGGCTGGAACTCAAAGCCCAGGCCTGACTCCCTCTGAAGTGTTCAAAATGCAAACTCAGATGTGGCTCTTGAGCCCCTCTCTAGCTGAATGGGCGTGCTCTGAGCTCCTGACCCCGTAGTGCAGTACAGAGCAGGCCAGGTGGTTTTTCAGGATGGCCAGCTTGAAAGGGGCTGTGCTTGAAGAGAGACATTAGAAGGCAAAACAATCTCAGGAGAGAGAATATCACACTTTGGTTTCCTGGAGTTTGGTTAAATGGGTTTGCACTGAAATTCCCATGCTGCATTTACCCTCTAAAGCCCGGTTACCTCAGGGGAGCAGGTGTGTGTGTTAACCCTTTCATCGCTACCCAGCCAAGACTGTGTTTCTAAAGGGGAAGTGGCAGCACTAGTTAAATATCTTCTTCAGGGAATGCTGGGCTGAGCTGAACAGGCTGGATCGCAGAGCATGTTGCACCTGCCCTGCTTTGGATGTCTAACATCAACAGACCCCGGTCGTCATTGAACCTGGGACCTCTGGAGCTCAGTGCATGAGCCTCTACCGCATGAGCTAAAAGCCAACTGGCTGTTAGCTACGGCTGTAGAGCAGGCTCATTTAACTCTCTCTCCAAGTGGTCTCAATGCCACTAACTGGGACAGAACACCATACCCAGGAAGTGTGTGGGTTACAGATGTGCTGCTTTCCATATGAGGTGTTGCTGTTTCTGCTCCACACGGTGGCAAATGATGCATTGTCCGAGGCCAGTGACCCAAACAGTTTCTGGAGCACAAGTTGATTCTGCTACAAGACAAAGGCTCTGGGGAAAGTAAATCAGTTACATCCTGTTCAGCAAAGCCTGCAGCTTTGGGCTGGGATCTCATTAGGTTTCATAAACTAGGCAGGGACATGTCTGGCTAGTGCTTGGATAGAGATCTCTGGAGAAAACCCACATGGATTTGGGAACTGCTGTTGATGAAAGAGTAAGTGATTAGGTATGGCTAAGATTTTGTCACGGATATTTTTAGTAAAAGTCCTGGGCAATAATGAAAAATTCACGGAAGCCGTGACCTGTCCCTGGCTTTTACTAAAAACATCCATGATAAAATGAGGAGCCTGGACAGCTGTGGGTGGGTTGGGAGCTCCAGGGTCCCCCTCCTCTGGGGGTTCCAAACTCCAGGGGTTCCCCCTGCCGCCACAGAGACCGGGAGCTCCGGGGGTCCCTTCTGCTGCCCATGGAGGCAGAGAGCCGCAGGGGCCCCCGGGGCGGCATGGAGCAGCAATGGTTCCCCCCTGCCGCCCACAGCAGCTGGGAGCCCTGCCGGTCCCCCCTGTCGCCTGCAGAGGCAGAGAGCTGTGCGGGTCCCCCCTGTCGCCTGCGGTGGCGGGAACTATTGGGGTCCCCCCTGCCTCCCGTGACAGGGGGAGCTGTGGAGGTCACCCTGCTGCCAGTGGCAGCCAGGAGCAGTGGGAGTCCCCCCTGCCACCTGCAGGAACAGTTCGTGGTGGGGGTCCCTTCTACTGCCCGCTGTAGCCGGGAGCTGCAGGTGGTCTGCCTGCAACCTGTGGCGGCAGGGGACCCTGCAGCTCCCAGCCAAGGCTGTCTGAAGTCACGGAGGTCACGGAATCCATGACCTCCGTGACTAAATCACAGCTTTAGTGATAGGTAACCCAGTGTGGTACTAGGTGGTGTCATCTTTCAAGAAACCTAGGCCCTGACTACCTGTGCTCACTAACCATCCCGTGGCACTATTTTCAGGAGTACGATGTTACTTCCAGTAACATGGCCAAATGCAGACTCTAGGAATTATCTTCCGCCTGCCTATAACTCCCCTGTAGTTTTAGGATATGTCTTCACTGCACAGTCAACACGGGCTCTTACCTGGGTTGTAGGCCAACCTCCCTCCCATCCCCACAGAAACTCTCTGACCTGGGTTTATAGGTACTGTAAGACCAGGCTAGCTGACCCCACTGGAGTGGGTGGGGGAGGATTAGAACCCATGCTTTGCTTTCACTCTGGCTACAACCCAGGACCCAGGCTAAATTACTCAAGTGTTAATAGTCCTCCAGTACCTCCCACAGTTCCCCAGGAGGCATAGACAAGATTTCCTGCAATTGATAGAATGGACTAGGAAACAATTCCAGAGCATCTCAGTACACAGAACCGTGGGCTATGCCCCCAGACACACACAAGCAAGAGGAGAAACAGTGAGAACACAGTAACAGGGATAGGGCTTTGCAGGGTGGCTTCTCACATCCAGGCTAGGCTAACCCTGGTGCTAGTCATCCCCGTTCACTGGGCAGTGAAGAGACACCTTTGGTTAGATACTATGTTCTTTAATGCCTGCTCTCCACTATTGTGTAGTGTTGCTGTGTGCTGTTAAACAGCTGCTGAGTTCAACCCCAGATGTGGCTGCATTTCCATGAGAGAGGTTATCCATATTCATATGTCTGTGTGTAATTATGGCCCATAAAGTACTTTGGGATCTATATAACTGTGAGGATTGATTGGAGAATTAACACACTACAGGTCCACTTGATCTCATTGAAAATTTCATAGGTGCTTGTCAAGAGCACAGAAACAGCTATTTGGAGCGTCTGGGCTTGGTCTCACTGGTGTTTTCTCTCTCTGTAGCTGGCTATATAGAATTCTACCCTCTGTCTGTCACAAGCCCTTTCAACCCATGGATCAGGGCCACCTGACACACAACTGGGATGAAGCGGAAGCTGACCCCAACCAGGTAACCAGATCTGAAGAGAGGGAACATCAGTATATGGAAACTCTATGACTGTGTTCATTGCAGCCCCACCATGCCTAAGGCACAATGGGAACTGCACTTTTAAAATGTTTCTTAGCATGAATCCAGCACTGAAATAAAGACAAATGTGTCTTATTAAAATCCCAAAGACACATTTTGGTTCTGACAATACTAATAACAACAGATAGCTGCTCTTCCTTAGTCTCTTCCATCCAAAGATCTCCATGCGCTCTACAAACAGTACTCAATCCTCCCAACACCCCAGGCAGAAGAGTAAATATTCGTATCCCCATTTTATAGATAGGGAAGCTAAGGCACCAAGCAGTTAAGTGACTTGACCAGTCAGTCACACAGTGAATCCCTGTGACTAGGGCCCAAGAATCCTGACTCCCAGCCCTGTGCTTCAACCACTAGAGCGTGCTTCTTCACATACATGTTAGCAAATTGGGCGCTACCCTTGGTCTCTTGGCTGGTAATTAGCACAGCCCTTGGAATCACCGAATTTGGGCAGTGCTCTCTCCAGGCTTTCCCCAAGCCACAGTCCCATGCTTGCCACCTCTGCTGCTGCACCTTCTCAGCAGGGCCGGATTAACCTTTTGCGGGTCCGGCGCCAAACATATTTGTGGGCCCCCATGGGGCCAATGGAGCATGGCACGGGGAGGTCAGTCCCCGGAGTGAAGGGCCAGCCAGAGGCAGTGGGGCATGGCATGGCAGGGGCAGCCCCGCTCTGCCCAGCCCCGTCCAAGAGCACTGTTTACAAACCAGCAGTTGCCAGATGCACACTGGCCCACCAGGCCCTGTGCTGCCAGCGTGCCCCTTTCCCTCGAGGATAGGCCCATGCTGCGCCACACAGTCCCCCCGATTCTCTATGCCCAGCATCCCCCAGACCTATTATGCCCAGTGCCCCCCCACTGACTCCCCCACCACAACTGCCCAGCACCCCACACAGAACCCCCACTTCCTAGCACCCCAACACACACAGACTTCCCCCATCACCCAGCGCCCACCCAACAGACCCCCCCATTGCCTAGCACCCAAAACATACACACCTACCCCACTGCCCAGCGCCCTTGCCCATCACAGCCCCGCACTCCCCAGTAGGGTTGCCAATTTTGGTTGGATGTGATCCTGGAGATTTAATCACATGACATAATCTTTAATTCCTGGAGACTCCAGGCCAATCCTGGAGGGTTGGCAGCCCTACTCCCCACAGGCCCCCCCAGAGACCCACTCCCCAGTGCAGAGCAGGGATCCCCCCTCCCAGCACAGTGCTAGGGAGCAGGACAGCTGAAGCTCAGGAGTGGCTCCATCTCCTGGGGCCCCACCCAGCCCTGCCTGCCTGATTGCAGGAGCGGGTGGGGGAGGGCAGCCACCGACTTCCCCAGCCCACCACTTCTGCAGAGCAGTAGAGAGAGGCGGGCCCCACCCCTGGGGAGCCCAAAGGGGATGGTCACTGACCCGGAGCAGCAGAGACTGAGGGCTCTTCAGGCCGTCAGCAGCTGGCCAGTGATGGGGGTGGAGAGGAGCCCTCAGCCAGAGGCCAGTGAGAAGAGCTAGCAGTGTGTGGGGGAAGGGCCAGGGGGTGGAGAGGAGCCAGCAGCTCAGGGCGCAGTGCAAGTGGAGTGGGCCAGGCCGGGGCCCCTTTTGAGCGTGGGTCTGGTCCCATGGTGCTGCTGGTGCCATTGTAAACCCAGTACTGCTTCTCAGTTTTCCCAGTCAAAAGGTCGTCTGACTCCCACCCAGCAGGCAGAGGAGCAGATAGTCCCCACAAGCATTCCCTCCGCTTGTTTTTGGAGATGCTACTCCCTTTCCGTGTGTTTCTCCTCAGCCCTCCTTGGAAATCAGGTTTTGTTCTAGAGAGTCATGCAGAGGGATTGCATTTGTCCTCCTCTTTTATGGCCTTGCCATCATCTTTAATCATGATTTCCTCTCCCCATCAGCCACACATCATTTAGTTTTGCTAATCTGCCTCGTTCCTCATGCCATCCTTCCCTCTCTGTGTTCTTGTATTTATTGGCTCTAGCTTCTCTCAGGTTTTATCCTTGATGCATCATCATTAGCTAATTTCCAGCCATCCGGTGGCCCCATTATTTATCTCAATATTCTCCCAGTTGTGCTGAAATATGTTTTCCAGTCACTGTGACAGGATCATATTCGTATGTCTTTGTCTGACACTCCTTCCTAGCTGATGTTTTGATGGTTTCTATTATAGCCTCATCCATCCCTGATCCCCTTTCACAAACAGAACTTAAGTTGATGATTATTTATTATTATAGGTATCTCTATGGTACCCATCCCAGAAGTATCTGGAGCTATTTATTTACATTACATCGGTTCCCTGAAGGAAGAGTGACAAAACTGCCATCCCCTTAAAGCCACCATAATCAAATCTAGGAGGATAATTTCCTAGAGCTCAGAGGGAGGAACCATTTTTCAACGACATCATAGGAGAATGAGAGGAGATTCAGTTTCTCTGACAAGGAGAATGTCTTGCTATCACTATGGTGTTTTCTATAGCACCCATAGTGAAATTAAACAGAAATTAAAAGGTACAGTGACTCGAGTGAAATCCCTGCAAGCTGCATGGACACTTTTCAAAAACACCATAATAGAGGCTCAACTTAAATGTATACCCCAAATTAATAAACACAGTAAAAGAACTAAACAAGAGCCACCGTGGCTTAACAACCATGTAAAAGAAGCAGTGAGAGATAAATAGGCATCTTTTAAAAAGTGGAAGTCAAATCCTAGTGAGGTCAATAGAAAGGAGCATAAACACTGCCAAATGAAATGTAAAAATGTAATAAGAAAAGCCAAAAAGGAGTTTGAAGAACAGCTAGCCAAAAACTCAAAAGGTAATAACAAAATGTTTTTTAAGAACATCAGAAGCAGGAAGCTTGCTAAACAACCAGTGGGCCCCCTGGACGATCGAGATGCAAAAGGAGCACTTAAAGACGATAGAAACTAAATGAATTCTTTGCTTCAGCCTTCACGGCTGAGGATGTTAGGGAAATTCCCAAACCTGAGCCGTCTTTTGTAAGTGACAAATCTGAGGAATTGTCACAGATTGAAGTGTCGCTAGAGGAGGTTTTGGAATTAATTGAGAAACTTAACAGTAACAAGTCACCGGGACCAGATCGCATTCACCCAAGAGTTCTGAAAGAACTCAATGTGAAATTGCGGAACTATTAACTGTGGTTTGTAACCTGTCCTTTAAATCAGCTTCTGTACTCAATGACTGGAAGATAACTAATGTAACGCCAATATTTAAGAAGGGCTCTAGAGGTGATCCTGGCAATTACAGACCGGTAAGTCTAATATCAGTACCGGGCAAATTGGTTCAAACAATAGTAAAGAATAAAATGGTCAGACACCTAGAAGAACATAAATTGTTGCGCAAAAGTCAACATGGTTTCTGTAAAGGGAGATCATGTCTTACTAATCTATTAGAGTTCTTTGAGGGGGTCAACAGACATGTGGGACAAGGGGGATCCAGTGGACATAGTGTACTTAGATTTCCAGAAAGCCTTTGAAAAGGTCCCTCACCAAAGGCTCTTACGTAAATTAAGTTGTCATGGGATAAGAGGGAAAATCTTTTCATGGATTGAGAACCGGTTAAAAGACAGGTAACAAAGGGTAGGAATAAATGGTAAATTTTCAGAATGGAGAGGGGTAACTAGTGGTGTTCCCCAAGGGTCAGTCCTAGGACCAATCCTATTCCACTTATTCATAAATGATCTGAAGAAAGGGGTAAACAGAGAGGTGGCAAAGTTTGCAGATGATACTAAACTGCTCAAGATAGTTAATATCAAAGCAGACTGTGAAGAACTTCAAAAAAATCTCACAAAACTAAGTGACTGGGCAACCAAATGGCAAATGAAATTTCATGTGGATAAATGTAAAGTAATGCACATTGGAAAAAATAACCCCAACTATACATACAATATGATGGGGGCTAATTTAGCTACAACTAATTGGGAGAAAGATCTTGGAGTCATCGTTGATAGTTCTCTGAAGACGTCCAAGCAGTGTGCAGCTGCAGTCAAAAAAGCAAACGGGATGTTAGGAATCATTTAAAAAGGGATAGAGAATAAGACAGAGAATATCTTATTGCCCTTATATAAATCCATGGTACGCCCACATCTTGAATACTGCGTACAGATGTGGTCCCCTCATCTCAAAAAAGATATACTGGCATTAGAAAAGGTTCAGAAAAGGGCAACCAAAATGATTAGGGGTTAGGAACGGGTCCCATATGAGGAGAGATTAAAGAGGCTAGGACTTTTCAGCTTGGAAAAGAGGAGACTAAGGGGGGATATGATAGAGCAGGGGTGGGCAAACTTTTTGGGCCGAGGGCCATATCTTGGTGGGGAAATTGTTTGCAAGGCTGGGGCAGGGAGTTGGTGTGCGGGAGGGAGTGTGGGGTGTGGGAGAGGGTATGGTGTGCAGGAACAGGCTCAGGGCAAGGGATTGGGGCAGAGGAGGGGTGTGGGGTGCATGAGAGGGCTCAGGGAAGGCAGTTGGGGTGTAGGAGGGGTGCGGAGTGCAGGAGGGGGCTCGGCAGGGGTTCAGAAGGGGTGCGGACTGAGGGAGGGAGCCCAGGGCAGGATGTTGGGGGGCAGGAGGGGTGCGGGGTATGACGGGGCTCAGGGCAGGGAGTTGGGGTGCAGGAGGGGCGTGGGGTGCGGCAGGGGGCTCAGGGCAGCGGGTTCAGATGCATGGGGGTGCAGGATGCAGCAGGGGGCTCAGGGCAGGGAGTTGGGATGCAGGAGGGGTGCAAGGTGCAGGCAGGGGGCTTAGGGCAGGGAGTTGGGAGGTGGGGTGCAGGAGGGGTTCAGGGTGCAGGCTCCCGCCCGGTGCCCTTACCTAAAGTAGGGTGCTCTGGGGTGGCAGCGGCGCACATTGGGGCCAGGACAGGCTCCCTGCATGCCTGCTCTGGCCCCACGCCGCGCCAGTCTGGGAAGCGGCCGGCACCACGTCCCTGCGTGGCCCCTGGGGGACGGGGGTGGCACAGGGCTCCGTGCGCTGCCCTTGCCATGCCTCCAGGTACCTTCCCCGAAGTTCCCATTGGCCGTGGTTCCCCATTCCCAGCCAATAGGAGCTGTGGGAGGCGGTGCCTGGAGGCAAGGGCAACGCCTGGAGCCCTCTGCCCCCGCCCATCCCGGGGCCCCAGGGACGGGGTGCCGGCCACTTCTGAGAGCAGCGCGGGGCCTGCGGCACCAGGTGGGGCAATTCTGCGGGCCGGATCCAAAGCCCAGAGGGGCCGGATCCGACCTGCGAACCATAGTTTGCACACCCCTGTGATAGAAGTATATAAAATCAGAGTGGTGTGGAGAAAGTGAATAAGGAAAAGTTATTTACTTGTTCCCATAATATAAGAACTAGGGGGCACCAAATGAAATGAATGGGCAGCAGGTTTTAAACAAATAAAAGGAAGTTCTTCTTCACACAGCGTACAGTCAACCTGTGGAACTCCTTGCCTGAGGAGGTTGTGAAGGCTAGGACTATAACAGGGTTTAAAAGAGAAGTGGATAAATTCATGGAGGTTAAGTCCATTAATGGCTGTTAGCCAGGATGGGTAAGGAATGGTGCCCCTAGCCTCTGTTTGTCAGAGCGTGGAGATGGATGGCAGGAGAGAGATCACTAGATCATTACCTGTTAGGTTCACTCCCTCTGGGGCACCTGGCATTGGCCACAGTCAGTAGACAGGATACTGGGCTGGATGGACCTTTGGTCTGACCCAGTATGGCTGTTCTTATGTTCTTACCCATCACTTTAGTACCTAAGCACCTCTGGAAGCACTCCAGCGAACTGTACCAAGGGCCTTTGGGTACTGGGAGTCAGAGACCAATAGGTGCCACCATTCCTTTGCTTTCTCAGGCTCCGATATCTGAGCTGGGAATATAGTCATGATCAGTGAGTTAGTTGCCAGAATCTATTGGTCATAGACACCACAAGGCCAGGGTGTTGTTTGTCTGGGTGCTCACAGCCTACCAGTACAATTGATCTTAGGTTTGGCCCCAGGGCTTGCACAGTATACTTCAGTTTTCTGTGGAATCTTTTATTTATATATTTATCCATTTATAAGGAGCCCACAGTGAGTCATCTAAGGACCTGATCCAAAGTCCATTGAAGTCAATGGAAGGTTTTCCCTTGACTTTCATGAGCTTTGGATCAGGACCCAACACAGTAAAACCCAGACATAACAAAGAATCACCCAGTTGTTTGAATACAACTCAAAGCCAGGCGGTAGCCTAACATCTAGCACGGGGTGTCAAACTCCCTTTGGAGGAGGGAGCTGAATTCTGTGTTTCATTATGGTCCATAGGCTGGGTTATAATTTCAGGATGTTCTACTCCCCTCGTTCCACGGTGGACCTCCCACTAATTTCAGTGGAGGTTTGCACCGATATCAAGGGGAGAATACAGCCTTTAGGTGGGAGCTAAACATTATTATTTACTCAGTAACTTGTCGCATTCAGTATCACTCAGTGAGAAAATCTGCTCTCCTTTAAGCCACCTATATTTCTGCCCTTTGTTCTTTTCCTTTCCCATCTCTCTTTCTCCCCCTCTCCTCTGTTTTGTGTCTCTTCTCTGTTCTTCCATCTGCATTCCCTTGCCTGCAGTGACTGTCAGTTCCCAGTCATCAAGAGCTTAAACTGATCAGCAGTGGACACTTGAAGTTGTCACTGTTGCCACTGAAGTATCATCATTGCCCTTTAGAATTGTCACTCCCAATGAGATGAATACGGGACAGGGAAGTTCACACCTCTGAGTCATTGCTCCAGGCTGTCTGCAGACTCAGGCAGACATGTCATCACTTTGCATTTACACTAGGTTCCCATTTAGGAGGTTATCGCTGAAGCAATGAGGCCTAGCCACTTCTATATTTTAAAAAATGAAAGCTTAGAGTGTCCATAACCTAATTGTTTCATGCTGGTCATAGGAATACATCACGAGGGCCACATCTGGTCTGCAGACCATATGTTTAACACCCTGACCTAACTGGTAGCTCCTTCAGAAATCTCTCCCTCTCTGACACCTAAATATCTCCTCCCCCAGAGGCCCCCTTTTTTGAGCAGCCAAAGTCTCTTTGTGTGGAGAGCCCCTTGGGACGTTGCTGCATGGCAACAAACATGCAGAAGGTTCATCCAGATGCTCCCAAGGAAGAGCATTGTATCCAGTGGCCTGGGCTATTGTGTCACTCATAGCTCCCACCCTCACTCAGCTGTTGCATCCTGTGTTGATCCCTTGCCAGTTTGGTCTGTTAGCTCACTCTGCCTTGCTTGTGTATCGTATCTATTGTTATTATGACTATTATTAATAATAAATGACCCTTTGCTCTTATCCAACCCCTTCTGTCACTGGATCTCAAAGTATTAATGAGATAAGCCCTACCCCTTCTGTAAAGCAGATAATCATCATTCCCATTTCACGGATGGGGGAACAAAGGCACAGAGCTAGGTAGTGAGTTGCTTAAGGTCAGACAGGCAGCCTGTGAACCTGGACCTTCTAACTTTGAGCTCTGTGTTTTAAACACTAGACCATCCTTTCTCCCCTGTATATCAGTTTATCCACACTCTCTTTAGACTGCCCCTGCCACTTAAAAAGTATCAGACTTATTTAGTACAAGAGAAAGGCAATTCATAATTATTTCACTCAAATCTTTTTCATTTATACTTTCTTGATCCATTTGATTACCTTTTAAAAAAATTAATATCCTGTAGCACAAAGACATACAACACTTACTACCCTGTGTTCAGTAGGAGACTCTGCCAGGAGCAAGAGCTGCCCGGCTGACCCGACCTGGCTGCCCATGCCAGGGCTTGAACTGCAGGACTTCTTTGTAAGCAGATGGCTTCAGAGAACAGAGCAATTATCTGCCAATAGCAGTGCCAAGCCTGGTGTGCAGCTGATTAATAAGTGATGAACTCCTGCACTGTTTCACTCAGAGGTGCATCTGGCGTGGCCCAGCACACCGCCACTTTCTTTTCCTCCTAAGGTTAATCTTCAAGGAGACTCTGACAAGTCATTTAGGCTCAAAAATTAGATTATGTTTTTTTTTAACTGTTACAAAATGATTTACATGATTTAAAAAGAACTGTCAGCAGAGAGCCTGACTCTTCCCTCGGATCCACCAGTGGTAATCAGGAATAACTCCATTAAAACCCAGACACTTACATTGGAGTAAACTTAGAGTACATGCCTAGGGGTCTCAGCGGGCATGTAGTGGGATGGCTACCCTGAGCCACCACCCGTGATACCCCAGCTACACTGCTATTTTTACTGTGCTAGCTCGAGCAGAGCTAGCTCATGTACAGTTATGCTGGCTGGGAATCACGCTTCCCAGCTCAAGTGTAGCTATATCTTCAGTGTCACTGAGATCACAATTGGGGCCCAAAGCTTTTTGGTTGTTGTAGAGGTTTTATTTAATTGAAACGTGTCTCCGCAGTGTTAGAAGCCTTGGCTCGTGCCTCAGAAACAGCGAGTGAAATTGACTGCCATTCCAAATAATATATACTTCTCAAGCACCTTTTATGTGAGCAACTCCACAACTTTACCAACAGCAGTTATCAGAGCCCGCAGCCCCCCGTCTAACAGGTGGGGAAACTGAGACACAGAGAACAGACATGAGTAGCCCAGGGTCGTGCAACAAGTGAATGGTCGCAAGCTGAGCAGAGCACAAAATGACACAAACAGCATCAGTGGTGACGAGTCAGTTAATCTGAAATTCTTTGCATGTCAGGTGGTGTTAGTAACACAGAGAAGGACAGTTTTTAAATAGGAATTTCAAGCTTGGCAGCTCCTAGGTCAGAAAACTGGTTTGCAAAATAATATTTTTAAAATCTCCTGCGAAGAAGAAAACCCCGAAAATACCCAGCAGAGGGCAGGGTGAGGGCATGGAGGCCTCTCTGTTCTTTTTAGCTAGCATTGTTCATATTATAATGGCTGGCATTTCCTTCCTCACTTTGTGTTTGCTTGATTCCAGCTGAGATGGAAGCCTTTTGAGATCCCCAGAGCCTCTGAAAAAAAGCTGGACTTTGTGAGCGTAAGTCAAGCAGCTGGAGCCTCCCAGGCCATTTTCCTTCTTTATAGGGTTTAGTAGAGCAGATAGCAATAATGTGCAGTTTACAGAGGGGGAAACTGAGGCACAGAGAGGCCCACTGACTTGCCCAAGATCACACAGTGAGTCAAAGGCAGGGCTAGGAATAGAACCCAGGAGTCCTGCTCTTACTATGAGACTGTACACTGGCAATAAACAGAGTCTGGGTAAAGAGCAGCCAAGCCTCGCATATAGTGTTTTGGTACCGAAAAGTCGGAAGGGCTTTTTGCAGCCGTAGCTCCCTAACTGAAATCAACCAGGCCACTCAAAGCCAGAATTCCCTACCCTCCCAAGCCGGGTCTGACGCCTGAACTACCAAGTGAGAGATTCGCTGCTCCCTTGGGATAGTCAGAGGATTCACTCCAGCTGAGCCCAGCCCCATTCCCCTTACGAGCTCCCTGGCAAATGCTGTGAGGAGGCACAGACACCCAGGGTAGCTCATCTCCTCAGGGAGAGGGTTTTCCCCACTCCCTACCAGTGACTATTGAGCTGGGTCTGTGCCTTCTGCCATGGTTTTCGGAACTCCCCCTTTACTGGGCTTTAGAGAAGCTTCGTGTGCTGTTAGTCACTGGCCTGCTGCTCTGCTGCATATTCAGCTTTGAGAGGTCTCCAAGGATCAGGGTCGTTTTAAACAACGGCAAACAACAGTCACGCAGAGAAAGGGAGCCCAGCCAGCAGAGGTGGGATCTGCGAGGAAGGAGGGAGTCCAGCCAGGGGGCACAGCCCCATCAAAGGGGATGGAGGGATCTTGTCTCCATCCAGCTACCGGCTGCTCTTTCTAACTCAGTGTGTTTGTCTCCTAGGGTTTGCACACATTGTGTGGAGCTGGGGAGCCCAGGTCACGGAATGGGATTGCCATCCACATCCTCACCTGTAACACCTCTATGATTAATAGGTCAGTGACTATTAGATTTGAGGTCCAGGTTTTCCAGGGCTGGTAGTTTGCAAGTTAGTTTGCAAGTGTTAGGCTTTGTCTCTACTAGCATTTGTGTGGGCAAAACTTTTGTCAGTCAAGGGAGTGAAAAAACCACACCCCTGACCAACATAAGTTTCACCGACAAAAGTGCTGGTGTGGACAGCATAATGTTGGCGGGAGACATTCTCCTGCTGACATAGCTACCGCTGCTCGTTGGGGGTGGTTTAACTATGCCGACGGCAGAGCTCTCTCCCACCGGCAAAGAGCGGCTACACGTGAGACCTTACAACGGCACAGCTGTAGTGGTACAGCTCGGCTGTGCCGCTGTAAGGTTTGTAGTGTAGACATAGCCTTAGTGTTAGTGTGCAACCATCCCGACAGCATCTGTAATTCATTGCAAATGCTCTCTGAGAGCACAGACCACATAGCAACTATTTTGCAAATAGCAATGCCTAGATATCCCCTAAATTCACGTGCACTCAACAAAAGTACTTAGATACTATGGTGATGGGTGGTATAGAAAACCCTAACAGATTGTACTCCCTTGGGTAAACATCGTGCAAAGAGATGGGATGCACATTGATCAGCAGGGAGGTGGGAATGGTGAAGGGTTGGGGCTGCAGAGATAGGAGGGGCTTTTCTGCAGGGTTCATAGATCCTTATCCCACAGACCAAGCTCACCCTTGGAGGTCAATAATACTTAGTATCACACCTGACAGACGTTAACAGTTTCTCACAACAATTCTGTCAGGTGAGTCAGCATCATAATCTCCATTTTACAGATGGGGAAATGGAGGCTCAGAGTGGGGAAGTGATTTGCCCAAGGTCACAGAAGAAGGACGTTAGCAGAGGCAGGACTAGTCCTCAGGAGTTCCTAGTCCTGCACTTTGTGCATTAGATCATCCTGCCTCCTGCGTGCCTCTATGTGCTGAGGCTCCACCAACCCTGTGAATGGGGCTCCCAAGGTTGCCACTGTTGGCATCACTGACACTCTACCTGCTCCAGAGACCCTCATATTACAGCCTGTAGTATGTGTGTGCCTGTGCTCCTTTTTCTTTAGGTGCTTTTACAATTCAGATGGAGACTTCCTGATTGGTGAGTTACTGATGCGACTTCTATTTCCCCCCATCATTGCTAATCTCTGTTGCCATCAGCCCTCCTCTCTGTTTCTCCCAGCACCTGGTTCGTTCTTCCTGCTGGGAAGGTTTGGACTGGTGGTCGGTGAGAAACATCACTCCTGGACCATCCAAAATTAGGTGGTTTGGTAACGGTTAAGTTGCCTACCACATTCAGCTTCTTTCTCTCAGTCCAGGATTGTAAGTCTCTTTTTTTAACAGGACCCAGATTCCTTGGCTAGCTAGTCAGTGTCCGGTTCCTAGTGCTCTGCATCTGTAATGCTATTGTGGGAATCCTATTAGGCATGTCATAAAAGCCCTTGAGGTTTTCTGGAAACTATAAACCCTGGGATTGATAGACAGCTCACAGCTTTGCTTCAGTCCAAGACTAGTGAGTCTTTGACAGGGGATCTGTGTTCCTGAGTTCCACCACGCTGGGGTGTCCAAACTTGCAACAATAAGTGTTGCATTGGAACTTGAAATGCATGCACATTTAAATACTTTATTTCACCAAAAATAAATGCATGTGACCCTGATATTTGTTTGTATCTTTCTTGATTGATGAATAGAAACGACTTGGTGACTGAACTCATTCATCAGCAAAAACCCCAAAATACCAAACTGTGGTTCCTCTGCTCTCTCCCCACCGTGAGGTGAAAGGAAGAGGGCCCGAGTAGGGCATACTGCATGACTTCACAGGCCTTCCGGTTACAGTGTGGGCCCTCCTGGGCCAGTACATTCAAGAGAACGAATGCAAAGGTTAACTAAAGACCATTAGCCCCCGCTCTAGTCGAGTGGAGAGTTAACCATACTTGGCCTCTGCTGTGTATCAAAGAAGTGAAGGGGTAACCACATGGAAAGCAGGATCCTGTAGCTCTTGGAGACACAGTTTGCATCTTTGGTGAAGGGGAGAGGCTCCTCACATGAGAGAATGTGTTGAGTAATCCCCCGAACCACTGCCCTGAGGTATAGTGCAATAGTAACCTCTCCCCCTTTCTTTGTATTCTCAGAGTTCAGAAGTTTGGACTCACTGCCACTCAATAATTAATTTATTCTCCTAGTGGCGTAGGTGCAAGGGAAGAGGAACTGACTGGCTGGCTCTGGGGATTGGCATACAGAGCCTTTCGCATCTAGGTCTCTAGTTTAAATCCATCCTCGGCTGCTAGGCCCCGATCCTCAAAAGTGTTTAGGCACCTCGCTTCTTTTGGTTTCAGTGGGAGTTAGGCTCCTAAATATTTTTGAGGAGCTGGGCCCTAGTAACTGAACACTGCTCCCATCTAATGGCTCTTCACTGGCCCTTAGGTGAAACGAATCTGAGGAACTCAGGCCAGTTCTTAGTAGATATACAAATCAATCACAGCTGTCATTAACTGGACTTCTTGTTAGTTTAACCTGAGACCAAGTACTGAATGGCTCAAGAAGGCTGAATTTGTATCTTACCTCTCAAGGTGATCCCGCTGGCGGGAGAGCAGTGAGAAGCACAGTTGCACTACTGTGGCCTGCTCTGTGGATACAGAGCGGTCAGTCTGGCATCATTCATCAGCAGTTGCTTCTTTGAACAACAAAAGAAAGTGTTTCTGTGTTTTTTTTCTGTCTGAGCGATTTGTTCGCCTGTAACACTGGTCTGCTTCTGTTTGCTGCTTACACACAACATTTCTCCCTAGGCCACAGTGTGAGGGTGATGGTGGGGTGAGGAAGGAGAGAGAGCATCTGCAGCTAAGAGAAGCAGGAGCCTTCCTAGGAGGCTGGTAGCATACTGGGGAGAAGAATGAATTTGCAGATTGAAACTTATAAACCGTGACTTTTGGTGACAGGAAAACCCTCCGGTTCCTCAGTGTCTGCTGCTTATGTTTCCTTCCCACAGTGCCACAGCAAGGGAAGCTGCTCATCACCACCGAGTTTGGCAAATTGCTGGTGGAGCCCAATGAGATCTGTGTCATTCAGGTGAGGAGTAGGCAGGATTCCACCTCCTGCTGGCTTATTTTTGGAGGGAACCTCCGAAAGCATGCTGCTGACGTTGAAACAGTGAGTTTTGCTCGACCTCAGTCGAACCCCAGAGACTAACCCAGGGGGCCTTAAACTTTGCTCAGCAGAGGCTGCATTAGGAACTTGCCACAAACCCCTGGGCTGACCTAATTTGTGTACGGTGCACCAGTCACAGCCACCCTAATCTTTAATAGAAAAGCATACAGTGTGGCATGGGCTGCTTGAATCCAGTTTGAGCATGGCATGCTGGGATATGTAGGCTCAGCAAGCCATGCCACCATGTTCAACTTGAGGGCAGCCCTGGGGGGCACCCTGTAGAAGTCAGTTGGCTGCCTTTGACCCACAAGCTGCACGTTGGCCACCTCTGCATGAATCTTTTGTGGGATGTAACAACCATCTTGAGCTGCTCTTGG
Source organism: Natator depressus (assembly GCF_965152275.1). Classification (NCBI taxonomy): domain Eukaryota; kingdom Metazoa; phylum Chordata; order Testudines; family Cheloniidae; genus Natator; species Natator depressus. The sequence continues at coordinate 203,093,508 of NC_134234.1, read as the reverse complement.
TATCTACTTTTATTTTTTCCTTCCTAGCAAGGGATGCGTTTCAGTGTGGAAGTGTTTGGAGAAACCAGGGGCTACGTCCTGGAGGTGTATGGCGCGCATTTTGAGCTACCTGACCTGGGACCCATCGGTAAAGATTCATCATCAAGTTTACAATGGGTTCTGTGGGGCCAGAGTGCTACAAGAGCAAGGGACTGAGAGACAAAATCCATTCCTCCTTCCTCCTCAGGCTTTCCATTCACACGGGATACAGAAGGCCAGGACCATCCGCTTCTTGTAGCAAACTCCCTTTTACGACATAGGAAGGCGTAAAATTTCAGAGACCTCTCTGCTAAGAATGAATTGGAAGCCTCAGTATGAGATGCTCAATAGGAATCCTGGAGATGCTCTTCAGTTGCTCCCTGACAAATGCACACTATCATTTCACAGAGTAGCCCCCATTTCCAACAAAAAACTTGGAAGGCCATTAATTCCCTGATCCCCCCGGAGTAGAGAAAGGGATCTTTCCCCCCACCAAAATGCCCTCTCCTGTGTGATGTGTGCTCTGCAGATCCTTTGCCTTGTTCACTGCTTGCTCTGGAGTCCTGTGGACCTGTGGAATGAGATTATAAGAGTGATTCTTCGGCACCCTTAGCTGTAGCACTCCAGCCAGGATACGGTGATTTCATGTCGTTACAGTCAATGCCTGTTTCATATGATTATTTATACTATTTTGCCTATGTATTTGTAACAAGTTTTTTCATTAGTTAGCTTTTTTCAGAGACACTTTTTGGAATTCTTGAGTCTCCAAGAAGGGAGAAATCTATTCTAACATTCACTTTTTGAAGAAAAGAAAATGACTGTACTTGCCTGCAATCCTTCTTTTCAGGAGGTAGTAATTATAGGAGATCCTCTCCCTACCAGCCACCCCACTTCCCTCCAGAGATCATTTATATTTTATTCTTGTTTAACTTCACTTTTCACTTGAAAACTGACAGCTGGAGGAAAGTACTGACTGTTAAACCTCAGCAGCAGGTAGTAATGCCTGGCACGTTTATCCAAGGAAGTCAAAGTTCTTTGTAATAAAAAACAATAATAATCATGAGAAGAAGAAGAATGCTTAGCACTCATGTGGTGCTTTACACTTGAAAATGTTCTACAGACATTAACCAACTCTTACAATACACCTAAAAGTGAATAAGTATCATTAGCCTCATTTTATTATTATTTTCCACACATCCAGAAATGTGCTAGTGCCTGATGACAGGTTTCAGAGTAACAGCCGTGTTAGTCTGTATTCGCAAAAAGAAAAGGAGTACTTGTGGCACCTTAGAGACTAACCAATTTATCCGAGCATAAGCTTTCGTGAGCTACAGCTCACTTCATCGGATGCAGGTATTTTTTCATGCTTTGTGTGTATAAAAAGATCTTCTACACTTTCCACAGTATGCATCCGATGAAGTGAGCTGTAGCTCACGAAAGCTTATGCTCAAATAAATTGGTTAGTCTCTAAGGTGCCACTGTCCTTTTCTAGTGCCTGATGGCTTTCTAGAGATCTTTCCCCAAGGTTATACAACCAGTCAGTGACAGAGCCAAGAATAGAAAGTCCCTGTTGTCTAATCCTCTTTTGCCACCCCCAGGTAACACTCCCCGACTATTGAGGGTGGGTAACAGTGTAGTAATCAGAGCTCAGAGTAACAGCCGTGTTAGTCTGTATTCGCAAAAAGAAAAGGAGTACTTGTGGCAACTTAGAGACTAACCAATTTTTTTGAGCATAAGCTTTCGTGAGCTACAGCTCACTTCATCGGATGCATACTGTGGAAAGTGTAGATGATCTTTTTATACACACAAAGCATGAAAAAATACCTGCATCCGATGAAGTGAGCTGTAGCTCACGAAAGCTTATGCTCAAATAAATTGGTTAGTCTCTAAGGTGCCACAAGTACTCCTTTTCTTTTTGTAATCAGAGCTGTGAGAGTTGTCTGACTCCCATGATGGGAACATGGACTTAAGTGCCAGAGCGTGTAACAGTGACCCCTGTCTGAGAGTAAGGATTACAGGTAAATAGTTTTGTTGAGAACAATGAGCCTCTTTATGGAGTACAGTGAAGTGCCTCTAAAGTCATTCAAAGTCCAAAAGTACACCGGTATAACCAGGGAAGGACAACAGTCCCCACTTTGTAAAGACATCACTCAGAATCTTGCTGCTTTCTTTTTTTCTACCCGAGGGGCCAATGGTCTGGCTAACCCACGAGATTTCTTAGTGCCAGTTGCCTGGTATGAAGATTGCCAAGTAGCAGGTGGCTACACAGTGATCAACAAGTACCAGGGCAAGTTGTTTTCAGCCCAACAGGTAAGGAAATCAGAATCCTTTTCACAAAGACTGGATCACACTGAAGCTCTATTAGTTATAAGTGCACATTGTAGGATGTACTATTTACCAACATGGCAAATAACTTTGAGGACCAATACTTCTCCCACTGAAGTCAGCGGCCAAACTCCCTTTGAGTTGAATGAAAGCAGGATTGAGCCCATTGTTTGTTGGCACATTTCTCCCTCCAGCTAAAATGCTCTCTGTCCATAGTAAATGTTTCTTAAAGAATTGTTTGACTCTGAAGTTAGTGATTCTTTGCCTCTAGGTGATGATTTTTACCTCACTGCTTCCAAGTGCTATTCAGTGGCCTATGTGAAAAGACAGGAGTGTATTTTTGTGGGAGGGCATTGGTCTAATTTCTAGTGGGCAGGTGTTCCTGACACAAAAAATTACCATTACAACTATTTCCTTATGGGTGGCGTCAGCAGTGAAGCCAAGGAGTAAATGGGCCTTGGACACCGAACTCCCCTCTCATCACTAGAGATGGGGCAGAGCTGAGGCCCATTGGCAGGGTATGGTGAGGAGGAATGTGCCCTGCCACTGCCCAGGCAGTACCTGTTCTATGGACACACAGGGGGCTTCGGCCTCCAGCTGTCAACAGAGCACCATTTACTAACACTAAATGCATTTTGAATAACAGAGCAGTGCCCTGTATGTTAGCAGCATGTTGGAGAGTGCTGGGGATAATCCTCTGCTGCCTTTGTTCTTCTTGATTTGATAGGATTTCTCCCCATTCAATGTGGTGGCCTGGCATGGGAACTACACACCATACAAATACAATCTGGATAACTTTATGGTCATCAATTCTGTTGCTTTTGACCATGCGGTAAGTTCTAAGGCTGTCAATATAGGCATGTAAGAGGTGGAGCAATGAAATTGGCGCCTATGAAATCTAAAGCCATTGGGAGCTGTGGGTGCTCAACACCACTGAAAAACTAGGTCTCTTATTAGGAGCCTAAATATAGATTTAGGAACATCACTGGGGGTACCTAAGTTTGAAAATGTTGACCTAACTTCTCCAGTGCCACACAATGTATCAATGGCAGAGATGGAAATAGAACCTGGGACACTCCTGTTGCCCAGTCTCCTGCCACACACTACCCCTCCTCTTCATCTAGTCTTCTGCTTGCCACACCACAAGGCCAAAGTCTAATTCAGGCCAAATGTCTGTAAATCCTTGGAGTTGGGGACCAAATCCTGCAGTGGTGTAAATGGCAGTGTAAGTTGCACAGCAGGTAACTGGTGAATTAGAAAATGGATGTCAGTGGAAAGTCTGTGTAGCTTGCACCACATTGGCATCTCAAGCACCTGTGACGTTCAGTCTCTTTGAGAACAGCTGGGAAAGCACTGAACAGGGCTGTGCAAGGCAAGACAGTTCCCACACAGAGTGGGCCCAATTCTCCAATCCACTACACTTGTTTTACATTGAAACACTGGGTGAAGCTGGTGAAACAGGCTGGGAACTCAGGCCTTACGTCAGGGAATCTTACACCCTCCTGGTTGTTGCTTTTCCTGTTATACCTTGAATAGGTAAAAGGGGGAATATAAGTTACAGTCCTTTTCCACACTTGCTAAATTGATCAGACTTAGTCTAGTTTACCACTTACTCCTGATTTTTGACAGCCTTACAGCAGGCATGTCACTGACAGCACTGTGTGTCCCTGCTGCGTTTGGACCACAGCTGTCTTTTGGTAAATTATATAGTTATTATTAATTACTATTATTATTTAACATTTCTGTTGTCGGAGTACTTGGAGTCTACAATCAGGTTGAACTCCATTGTGCTAGGCCCTGTACAAACATATAAAAAATGCCAGTCCCAGTGCCAAAGAGCTTGTGCTCAAAAAGACAAGACATAACAGGTGGATGAGACAAACAAGCAGGCCAGGGTGGGGAAGACAGAGTAACAGCTATAATAGGATGTGCATAGTTCCAGACATCATTTGTGTCATCGGAAATCTGCTTCAATGGGTGTGGGTATGAAGATGTCCCAGGCAGGATTCTGACCTTTTAATTTGAACAGCCAGAGGAAGGAGATGGAAGTAGGTAATATGGGACACTGAGATAATATAGTCCCACAGGCATCCAATCACTGCTAGGAACTGATCCAGCGGGTAGTGTAGACGTACCCTCAGATTTCCAAACCAGTTATCAAGTGTAAACTGTTCAGTCACTATAATGAAGTGGTTCACGAAAGCTTATGCTCAGATAAATTTGTTAGTCTCTAAGGTGCCACAAGTACTCCTTTTCTTTTTGACAATTCTTTAAGTAACCCTCAGATGAATTTAATCAGATCTTGCCAACTTGAATACATCTAATGTATCTAAATATTTTTTAACCTGTCCTTTCCCTATTTTGGCTTACATTTCTTCCTTCTGGTTGTTAATATTGTATTGAGTATCTGATCACTATTAACCTTTTTAGTGAAGACTGAAGCAAAGCAGGCATTAAACACTTTGGGCTTCTTGATGTCATCAGTTATTAGCTCTCTTTCCCCCTACACTTTCCTTAGTCTTTCTCTTGCTCCTAATGTACTCAAAGAACCTCTTCTTATTGCCTTTTATGTCTCTTGCTAAATGTAACCCATTTTGGCCCTTCACCTTTCTGATGTTGTCCCCAACATGTCTGTGCTATTCTTTTGTTTTCATCCTTAGCAATTCATCCATGTTCCCACCTTTTGTAGGATTTCTTTTTGATTTTCAGATCATTAAAGAGTTCCTGATGGAGTCATATTGGCCTCTTTATTATTCTTCCTATCATTCCTTCACATCAGGATAGATTGCAGTTGTGTCTTTAATATTGTCTCTTTGAGAAACTTCCTAATTCCTCTTTCCCTGAGATTTTCTGCCCATGGGACCTTACCTGTCTTTCCTTATCATTTCTGATCTATCATTTCATGAACACTTTCACCCAAATTGCCTTCCACCTTCAGATTCATAACCAATGTCTCCCTGTTGGTCAGAATCAAGTCTAAAATGGCTGTTCCCGGGGTTACTTCCTCCACCTTCTGAAACAAAAAGTTGTCCCCCATACATTCTGGGAACTTATTGGGAATGTTGTGTTTTGCGATAGTAGGGTCACTCGGGGGAAAGGAGAGGAGCAGAGTTGTATGGTCTCCTCTGAAGCCAGCATTCCCTGCGGGATGAGGACGTGCTGCAGCATTCTGGGCTCAGGACAGCCCCTCTTCCTCTCTGCAGTCAGTGCTGCAGTCATATGAGGGAATCAGCAGGACCCAGACAAGATGGTGGAAGGTCAGGGGTGGCAGAGTGCTTGTCATGGGAGAGACAAGAATTAGAGCTCTTCTAGGCCAGCCAAATGAGGAGGCATCTCCTTCCTCCTATGCCCAGAATGGGATCTGGTGCATGGGTGGCCTCACACCAGCCAAGAAATCCCACTCACCCTCCAAACCTCTTCTAAAATGCAGGTGGTGAAAATGTTTCAGAGGGTGAGAGGCTGAATTGGAAGGTGTGGCTCACAGGATGCAGCTAAACTGACAGGTCTGAACTTAGCCATGTTTTCTGATTTGCCATCCTGTTTTGTTTTGTTTTTTGTAGGACCCATCTATTTTCACTGTCTTGACAGCCAAGTCAACCCGACCTGGAGTGGCACTTGCTGACTTTGTCATCTTCCCACCCCGATGGGGGGTGGCTAACAACACATTCCGGCCACCTTATTACCACAGTATGTCTGCCCTTACTCAGTTACCCTTGAGAAGTGGGTCGGGGGTGGGGGTCAAACAAACCATGCTTCCTGTTCTCCACAGGAGCCACAAGGAGAAAGATGGCTTTGCCTGCATCCTCTCACTCAGCTAACATGGGCCATTTGCAGCCAGCCAGTCTTTCTTGGGGCAGGAACCAAAGGAAAGCTGTCCCCATTTACAGCAACTGAGGACAACTGTACAGGAGGTGACATGGCTTGTGGTTACACACGTACATTTATTTGTATTAGAGAAGCACCTAGAGGCCCCACCAAGGTTGGGTCCCCATTGTACTGGCACTGTGCAAATGCTTAGTAAGGGTATGTCTGCATTGCAAGCGAATCTGTGAGTGTAGCATGGGAAGGAAGACCCACACCAGCTTTCATCTAGGTAGAGCAGGTAACAGTAGTAGTTAGTAGTAAAGACATGGTGACCCAGGCTTCAGTGCAAGCTAGCTGCCTTAGTACAACCCCACGGGGGACCGTGGATATGTATTCAGGTTGCCGCCTAAACCGGAATCTGTGCCTCCATATCTTCCCAGCTATTTTTAGCTGCACTACCTAAATTAAAGCAAGCATGGGTGTACCTACCCAAGCTATAATTGCATGTTAATTTGCAGTGTAGATGTACCCTATAAATAGTCCCTGCCCGCCAATGCTTACCATCGCACCAGAGAAGAGAGACAAAGGGTGGGAGGAAGCAAATATTATTCCCATTTTATAGATGGGAAATTGAGGCACTGAGTGGTTAAGTGACTTGCTCAAGATCACACTGGAAGTCTGTGTCAGAACAGGGACTGGACTCTAGATCTTCTGAGCTCCTCTCCAGTGCCATAACCATAAGGCCATCCTTCTTCACCACTTCATGGGTATCTAGTTGGAAAGTGGTGCTGTTGTTACCCCAGCAATATCTGGGGCGCTTACAGGCAGAGATTTGGAACCAATGTCCTTCTCAGTCCTGTTCTTAGTGGCAGGTGACTACATCATGGAAGAAAAATAACCCTTCGCCACCATCACTGTCTGCTCCTTGTTGGTTGGCCCTGCTCTCATTTCAAATAATGAAAGAAAGGGAAAACAGCTGGACACCAATTATCCCAGGTCACTCAGAGTGTGTTTGAGAAACACTAAGTTCATATTTATAGGATTGTTTTTCACCTGTGGAATGATAGTGTCTAACCTGGCTGTCTGAACATATTACATTGGCTTAGGAAGCGCCCAGTCTTGCAAAATGCTGAGCATCTTCAAATCCCATTGAAATCTGTGGTGCTCAGCACCACTGTAGAGGGATAATGAGTTTAAGCAGTTCTTTCTCATACATTTTACATGGGATCTAGTCTTTTACCTGTAGAACTATCGTTGTCAGTTCTTGTGTCCTGTCAAAAACCTGCATTCAGAGAACATGAAGGCTGCACAGTTAGGTACTCAGATCATGAAGTGGCAAAGTTATGATTTCCCACACAATCTTAACTTTCTCCTATGTATGAATGCATATAGAGGCTTTTATTACATGGGCATACACTATTTCTCTGTCTTTGAAGGTATTTATATGACCCTCATCCCTGTAGTATCCAAATGTCTGAGAATCAGGAATGTATGTGTCTTCCCAGCACCCCACTCAGGGGGGGAAGTGCTGTTTTCCCCATTTTACAGATAGGGAACTGAGGCACAGGGTGGAGTAAGTGACTTGCTTATGGTCACACAGGAAGTCTGTGGATGAGCCAAGAATTGAATCTGGGTCATTTCAAGTCCCAAACCCGTGTCCTAACTGCTAGGCCAGCCTTCCTATGATATATTTTACAGCCTTAGCCACACCTATGTAACATCTTACACTTCTGTGTAATACCCTGTGCCTCCTAAATGCAGTTCATGAGCCATTTATATGAAAAATTTCTCAGTAAACCATTCATACACACGATACTGCAGATTAAGAATGAGTAGTAGTGAACAGTTGCTTGCAGATATAGGCTACCTATATTTTTGCTAAAGTAGTTTTGTAATTGAATGCTTCATCCCCGAATTGCACTGAAGAAAGGATGCGCTGCTGATGCAAATGGAAATGTGAAGAACACAGCTACCACCATATGGCTTGAGCTTATAAAAATGTGTAGTCAAGCTCACTAACTAACTACACTGAGTAAACCCATTCGAGGTGAATGGGTATGACAAGTGGTAGTTGTCTGCAGAACTGGGACTAAAATACATACTTTAGAGAGACGAGACCATACCTTAATGAGAATTCAAGAGCCAAATTCAGCAACCCTTATTCCAGAAGAGCTTACTGCGTTGCTTTCAGTGGGACTAGTACTCATCATGAGTACTGGTGTCAAAATTTGGCCCATAACCATTAGAGAGAGATTGGACTTTTATGACCAAGAAAATAGAGTGAGTATAAAAGAATGAAACAATGTCACAAGATGTGAGAGTACACAAGTGGCTCAGAGCTTGTACAAAAATGAGTAGCAATATGACCTAATCCATAAGGCACTGGAGTGGGCATCAGCAGGTCTGGATTCTGTCCCTGCCTCTGTACCAGCCTACTGTGTGGCCTAAGGCAAGTTACTTCAGATCTCTGTCTCAGTTTCCCCATCTCCAAAAGAGTGATACTAAGACTGACCCTCCTTTATAAAGCGCTTTGCGGCCTATAAACAGTGCCTATAAACACAAGTAGTAGTATAGGCTTCTCTACACAGTTTTAGTACCAATATAATTAAAGCAGTGCAACCCCCTAGTGTGGCCGCAGTAATACTGGTTTAAAGGTGCTTATATTGGTATACAGTATGAACTCCTTACCTACCTGCATCCAGCCGAGCAGGTTGTACTGCTTTGACTATATCGGTTTCTGAATCCATAGAAATGTAGTGGTACAAAACCTGCATGTAGAGCAGCCCTAAGTGCACCACATACTGCATCACCAACACTACATCTTGCATCACCCCTGCGTTTGTTTGGAGGTCACTCATCCAAATACTGCGCTGGTCCAGCCCTGCTCAGTGTGCGATCTTCAAGGGGGTGACCGCCACGCCGCGATGACTGCAAACGGTGTTGCGCTGTAACATCAGCTGTGTCCCCACTCCTCTAGGGAACTGTATGAGCGAGTTCATGGGGCTGATCAAAGGGCGCTATGAAGCGAAGGAAGAAGGATTCCAGCCAGGAGGGGGCAGCCTGCACAGCATGATGACACCCCATGGGCCAGACGCTGAGTGTTTTGAGAAGGCAAGCAAAGCCAGGCTAGCGCCCGAGAGAGTTGCAGAAGGGACCATGGTAAGAGCCCTGCAGAGCACGTAAAATGACTGCCTGGCCAGGTAAACGCTCTAGCAGCAGCACAACATGCTGCCAACGTGGCTCTCGGAAGCGCAGCTCAGACCCTTGCTCTCCGGCTTGGACGTGTGCCCAGGGAGAGATTTGAAGAGCTGAACGGCCAAAATTGGCACTGGATTTTCACAGGTGCTCAGCTCCCCCATTGTGACACAACGTGCTGAGCTCTTTTGACAATCTGGCCACTTAATTTGGTGCTTAAAGGGGGAGCTGAGCTTTTTGGGAAATTCTGGCCTTATCTTCTGGAACAAAAGCACACTCCCCTCCACCCCCACTTCCTCAGACCAGCCAAGGCCTAACAATGACTTGCTCTAGAAAATGGTCCTCCAGCAGGCCCTGTCCCAGATTTCTTGGATGGTCTTGATTTTCCAGGATGTTCCCAGGTTCCAAAATCCCTTTTGGGACCTGCCAAACACCAGCGTTGCAATGGGACATCTCCATGGGCATTATGGACACTTTTAGTGGTCTTAGTTGGAAGCTTTCTCCCCTTGACTGAGCAAATAGGAGTCATGCTAGGCTGGCCTCAGCTGGGAACCTCCCCAAACTGAGAAGCTAAGAGCTAGAGTCTGACCAACACTGGACCTTTGTTGTGTTTTCTGTGTATACCTAATAAAGCATGATCACTATGCATGTATTCTCTCCTCTCCTTCCTGCCCTAATATACTTGCTGTGGTTCCCAACAGGCCTTCATGTTCGAGTCCTCCTTCAGCATGGCTGTTACCACGTGGGGCCTCAAGACCTCCAACTGTCTAGATAAGACCTACTACAAGTGCTGGGAACTGCTGAAAAGCCATTTTAATCCTAGCTGCAAGTAAACAAAAGTGAACTGCTTGTGCGCACTCAGGCCTGTCACACTGATGGGAAACAATCAATGATACCTACAGGGGCAAGGGCTGGCAAAGGAGCAAGCATCTGTCAGTGCAGCGAGCACCATTGCACTGCAGCCATTCCAACAGCGACTGATTAAATGAATTACTCTTGCAAACCTGCGTATCTAGCCTTGAACTGCCCCCCCAGTTCTGAGCTTTCAGGTATCCAGTTAAAGTGTCAGAGCTGCAATGCCCAGGCCTTGGGACTCCCCCAGGGGGTGGGGTGGGGTGAAATCTGTGCCTTGTACCGAAGTGAGAGAGTGGTAGACTTCCTCTCTCAGGACACTTATGAAAATATGACATGTTTTTCACAGGGGGGATGCTCAGGAGCAACGATTTATTAAACAATACTCAAGGAATGATCTTTCAGCAAGAGGGTAAGAATAAAGAATAGGAGTTAGAGGAACCAGCCAGGTCCAGTCTTAAATCCAGCAGACCTACTGCCAATCAAGGGAAGGTTACCCTTCCAATGACACATGGCCCAACCTTCAGCACCTACTAACACATTATCCTTTCCCAGCAACTTTTGTCTGGGTTTGTCAGCACTCAGGATGGGATCCACAAAGCAACCTAGGCACATAAACCTCAGTTCTAGGCACCACTGTGGTGCACAAAACTCCTTGGCTGCTGCTGAACCCTGTAGGTGCCTAAACTCACTCAGTGTCTGAATTTTTGCAGGCAAAGTTCCCTAGGCACATAAGTATCTGCCACTGGGCCCGTGTACTGCTGCCTCCCTCTAGGCATCTCTCTTGCCTAAGCCTCAGAGCAATTCATGAATTGGAGGAGGGATAAGTGTTTGGCCACCTAAATTGTGTGCGGGGTGTGACCAGGTAGGCATGCTCAGAGGCTGCCGAACTCCACCCAAAACAGGTGGTGGGGGGGAGGAAAAAAGACAAGTTACCTTAGCCTAGTGGTTAGGGTACTCACCCAGAATATGGGACACCCCAGATTCAAGCCCCTCCCCCCTTCATTGGATAAGGCTTTTAACATGCAGTGAATTGGTTATTACAACCTTGACTCCCCATTGCTTTGTAGGGAGGACCTTATAGCAGCTTAGCTTGATTCTTTACCAATTACTGGAGAACATGCAGACCAAACAAATGCCCCCACAAGATGTTGCACCCATTTAACTAAATCTGTTTCTAAACCAATTCAGTTAAATCAGTACAATTTTCCTATGTAGACAAAGCCTGATTTGTTGAGTCCACGAGCAAGAGGAGAACCCAGAGCACATATCTGGGATTGAAGCAGTTTAACAAGCCCCCTTGACAGCAATAATTTACACGCCTTACTTAGAGAAGAGGGGCATACACATATCACAACTTATTTGCCAGAAGAGGGAGAGAGAGATGTAAATGGTCTAGTGCGTAGAGCACAGGATTTGGCATCAGGACACCTACGGGTTTTGTTTGTTTAGTCACTGCCAACAATGAGCTTGACCCTGTGCAAGATGTTTGGCTAGAATATGTTTTGTACATGCAGAGTATTATTACATAATATCCACCATGCAGCACATGTGCTAAAATAGAAAACTCAGAAAAGGCCGTTTACCAACAATCAATTTGCCCGAAGGATTCAATTCACTGAACCAGCCCAGGGTGAAACTAAGGACTTGTCTACAGATGGATTTGTTCCAGATTAATTTTGAAAGTGGGTTAAGCCAGGAACAAGGCATTCTTGTTCTGGAATGAGTGTCCACACATGGCATTGTTCAGGAATCGCTACTGTACTTTAAATTCATACCCTCCCTTAATCAGCATTAACTTTCAAGCATAGACACACCCTAAACCAAAATGCTCTAGGGACTGAATGGAAAGTTTTTGTTCCCTCATTGCAGGGCTAACCCATGAGAGCCATAGACTATTTACCTGCTTGAAACTCCCCAGCTATAGGCACATCTCTATCGCTGACACTGGAAGTTATGGGCAAATTAGGCATGCAACAAGGTGTTTTTACACTCTCTCACTCTCCTCCCCAAATTTCTGATCGGAAATATCTTTTCTAATATCTCCACCTCAACTGCAGCCTGGCAACAACTCAAGCTCTGGCAGCACAATGTGCTCCTCACAAGGAACTGAAAAGGCAGCTTGGAGAACTCTGAAAATGAAAAAGAAACAACAGGCCAGTCTAGCTCCAAGCACCAAACTCCAGTTAATGGGGAGTAACCTCATTCCCTCTGAGCTATGCAGAGAGGGGCTAAGGCACGTGTATTAGCAAACCAATTGGAAATGCTCCCTCCTCGAGTGACCAGAGGCATCATATTCTTCTGCAACCCCTACTGAGCAATTTGTACAGCTGGCCTGAAACAAATACAGCTGCAAGGGAGAATTTACATGTGGCAACTGAAGGCCCAATTAGCTGAGGAAATGGGTCCCGAGAGATGATATCAGTTTGTGGCAGCAGGTGGTGGATCATTTAGCATGCTCAGACAAGCACTGTGGACAAATCTTTTTCCCTAAATACCACTTTCTTCATGCATTCATACCTTTCCTTTCACTGACCCACGGCTATATTTTTTTATGTCATTTGGGAGGGGGAGTCTGTTGTAGAAAGAGTTTTGGAAAGGGAACAATCTGCATTTGCTTTATTTAACCTAGCTGGAGAACATAGGAGGGAGCTGGGTCAGAGAGAATAAACTAAGGAGCAGACTGGAGCCAGGCTACAGCTCTGCATAGCTGCTGAACAGCTCCAGTGCCTGCTAATCAGTGAGGAAGAAGAGCACAGATTTCACCTCTGTCAAAATGGGAAATACTACAAATCTCAGAAGAGCAGGGTTTTGATGCATGAATGCTGTGTAACAGGAGCAGGAAAGGGAGAGAAGTAAAAGCACGTTCAGCCACTTCTGGCAAAGGAGACTGCAAGGGACTTGCTCCTTTTTGCTGCAGGAAGAAGCAGCACAAGTGTGTTCTTGCTTGTGTTTTACCTCAGTAATATCAAGGGCATCAAGTCTGGTCTTGCTGTAGGGCCTCTCTCAAGTGTTTAAATCAAATAAGTGTTTTCTATTGTTTAGACTGGGGTGATAGCATCTAGAGGCCAAACAAAAAAACTAAGTTATAAAAAGTCAATTCCTCTCAATTTTCACTCACTCAGTATTTGTGATTTCAGAGTCCTATTAGTTCTCAAGTCATCCAGGGCCAACTACACCTGTATTTCTAATGTAAAGAATATGCTGAAAAGACACTCTTTTCAGGCCTTTTATGTCCACAATGTAAGGAAGCAAAAAGGCACAAAAACCCACTTCTTTTCCTCAGCATGCCCTGTAACTAAGCTGTTTTTGAAGCAGCACCGTTATCCATAGATTTTAAAAAGACTTTGCACATATTTGTTCACAAAACCCTCATGAGGTGTCCTCTTTACCTTCTGTAAAAATGAGCAGAGGTGAAATGACAGTGAGTCAATGGCAAATGGGAACAGAACCTGCATCTTATTTCCTGTCTCACTACTTCAGGGGTTCCTGTGAATGAGAAAGTGTGGTTGGTCAAAATGTGAAAGTTCTGAGCTCACGCCGAGTTGGACCCAGCAATCCTTATGCAAGAAGAGATCCCATGAAATCATTGAGAAATTTACCAGAGTACAGGCTTCTGTTTTACTGGGGAAAAAATTAATCTGAGTTGGTTTAATGTGAGGCTGGCTGCTCTGAGAGAAAGCAGCCAGGCAGTTTTCTAACCTGCTCAGCCCATCTAATGAATTGTTCAAAATATGAAGTTAGAAGTTGCCCATTATTTGATTACAGTGAATACAACTACATAACTAAACTGAGTCCAAGACAAATTCTGAAAACACAACGAGACAGCCACTCAGATAATTTCTTGGACTTACTTGATGCTTTAATTAATTTAGCTATACATTTTAAAATTCATCCTGAGGCTACTCTTAGACAGAGGCATGTGAGTCTCATGGATTAAATGGAAACACTGAACATGCATCCAAGGGAACAAAGTAATGTATTTTTAAAAATTCTTATACATTCTATCTGTAATTCGATTGCTTTCAGTTTTAGACAAGAAGATTCTGCAGTAAGTCATGATCCTATGACTAATATAAAGTTTATTGTGATAGAGGATTAGTCTTTTCATCAATGTACAATACACAGCGCTTTCTATGAATAGCCCAACTGCAGCACTGCAACATCCAGTTCCCAGGGACTTAGGAGCTGAGAGCGAATGGTCGCTGGTACTTGCCTTCCTGGATAAGTTTCTCTTTACGATCCTATATTGAGAAGGAAAAAAAAAAGTCACTATCCTGTGGAAAGAAGAGATATGCTCCATGGCACAGACTGATCTTCAAGGAGAAAGGGCTCACTAGTTCTTAAGCACAGAAGCTAGAGACAGCACCAATTAAACAGCACTCTAGAAACAGCTGTGAGGACAAAATATCCTGTCATTCCCCTGTGCACATCAGCCAGGAATGCAATACATCCAAATGCAGAAGCAGCTGTGTGGCTCATCCCCTCATAAACAAAGTGATGGACAGAGATGGAATAAACCTCTATTAAGGCACATCTATCCCACTTCCATTAGCCAGTGAGGACCGTTCCCTATGATGTATTCTCTCCAAGGCTTTGTCCTGACTAATTTAAAACATCTTAACTTGATGGGGCTTCCACCCCTTCACTTGGGTGAATAACCAACAGTTTAATATATTTCACTGTCAGGAAAAAAAAAAAAAAATTACTTGATGTTCTTCCTACATTTTTCTTTGTCCACTTTTCACCCTCATTATATCACCTTGCACCACCTTATTATTTATATTGTGTTAGCAACCAGGAGTCCTAGTCATGAACTAGGACGCCATTGTGCTAGGTGCAGTACAAACAGAACAGAGAGACTGTCAACTTTTTGGGGTAGGGACAATCTAAGTAACCAGAACCAATCACCTCCCATCTTGGTGTTTACACCCTTAGTACTTTGGAGAAAGGGGGTAATTTGCTGCCTCCCTCCATAAAGGAACTGGCAAGGTAACCCACAGAACTATTTTGTGATAAAGTTGAAAGCTTTAAATATCCCATCAGCGTGTGCAGGCTTTGATTATATTCAGCCAATTTCATATTACAGTTTCCTGTGCCTGGCGAATGCTGAAGCATTTGGATTGCAAGACACTGCAGGGGATGTTCATATTCAACCAAAAAGTGTTTGAAGTTGCATAACAATCCACCAACAGGTTCTGTAAAAACTTAGTATTAGAGGGGTAGCCGTATTAGCCTGTATCCACAAAAACAACAAGGAGTCTTTAAGGTGCCAGTGGACTAACAGATTTATTTGGGCATAAGCTTTCGTGGGTTAAAAAAACCCACTTCTTCAGATGCCCAAATAAATCTGTTAGTCTTTAAGGTGCCACCGGACTCCTCATTGTAAAAACTTAAATTCTGTATTTTGGACTCCACCTACAAGATACTGTCCCTTTAAAAAAAAAATTATGGGTAATTTAAATTTGCACTTCTTCCCAATCAGAGATTTGACAGGACAATCAGGGTTTTATTTCCTTTTTTAAGATACACAACAGCTTTTCACATCAGTGGCAGCTTTGGTTAAACGTTAGATGTCACTTTCCCCAAAATCTGAACATATTGGAAGTATTCTAACACTGGTCAGAATTTTACAGTGCCAATTTTCGGAGGCAAGAGAGGGATTAAGGTAGCAGCTCCTAAAAATAAATAAATAAATATATCAGATTAACAGAGAGACCTTCCCTAAATTATTTCATGGGATAGAGGAAAACGAACGAACGAACCGTCCAGAAGGTCCTTGCCAGCTCGGTCATCTACGAGTTGACAGATAAAATACATGTGTTCTAAAACTCAATTAGCTGCTAATTATTCTTAAAAACCTCTCTTGCAGTTTGCTTACATAAATGATATTACGAGCCCTCTTACAACAGAAGAAAAACAAGCCCCTTGGCCAAACAAAAACCACCCACATCTGTGGGCATAAGACAGCACTCTTAGAAGATGCAATCAGTCCCTAGTGCTTTGGGGTAGTCCTCCCTGCACTAGTTTTCTACCCTCAGGAACAGGTGTTCTACTCAGCTACTCCCCCATGTATGCACATACATTATAGCTTTGTTTTTATTAAAGTTGTACATGCCTAGTCAACAAACTTACTCTGTCAGCTTTGAGGACATACCACCAGAAGAAAATGGGTCCTAACCCAAACAACGCACCCAACAGGGAAGTCTTCGGAGAGGGCCGGAAATTGGGGTAAATGTTGTACGATCTAGCATAGGTCCAACGGAGCATGGCAGGATCCTCCTAAATTGAAGGCAATGCACAGTGAACAATGTTAAGTTGCAGAACTATGAACATTAGCAAGCTCAGGGTTGGACATTTGACTGATTCAAAAACAAGTAGTCAGTTGGCCAGTGAAACAATGTTAAAAATGGTCAAATATTTTAAACGCACTAGTTTATCAGAACAGTAACTAAAAGGAGTCAGACTTCATGATCTCCAATAGGATTACCATTACTTATGCCTAATTACAACATATAATTTACTTAAACAGTTATTTTAACTCAGAAAAATGCCAAATGAAATTAATTTCTGAACCTTTTTAGCAACAGTAAATTAGCATTTAAATGTGAACAACGTTATTCTAGACTGACCAGTGACAAAAGAAATTAAATTAAAACAGAAAAAAAAAAAACCCCAGCACCTATAAAAGGAAGAAAGGCACTTTTAATTGCACTTATGCAAGGCAGGCAGCAGGCCAACTCTTCAAGCATCTTGCTCTGTTATCTTTTTTCTTTGTCAGCTTCAACTGCTTCTTCTTCCTCTTCTTCTGCCATTTTCTCTTCTAATATTAAATTGTGATACATGGTTACCAGCTTCCCAGCAGTGTAAGTCTTCAGTCTATTTCTGGTTGTTGAATGGATGATTTTCAAACCAACCAATTTCATTCTGGACATGCAGTCATACACAGAAGTACGAAACATTTCTGCCACTGTAATTAAGAGTACATGGAGGACAACTCTCTCCACTCTGATGAAGGAGCAAGCTGTTTTGATTCAACTTCTGGAATTGCACTCTACATTGTTTTACAACTGAACAGGCTGCTTCTTGCTTTAAAATTTGCTACCTCCATCAGAACTGTTTGTCTGTTTATATAGCCTTTACAATTTGCACAGCCACAACATCACAAGCTGAATCAAAATTCATCATCAGAAAGCTCTTGGCCCTGGAAGCGTGGATCAAGAAGGTAGGCAGCATTATGCATGTGAGTGATGACTTGATTTTTCTGTGATATTATTTAGTCTATTTTCTTCTTTTCAGCTGTCGTGAGACTTCTGAACCAGTCCACTTACAAATAAGTTTTTTTAACAGTCAGAAACTGTTCTTTGCATCACACAGTTTAGCAATATCATTTTCTGTATTCTGCAAGGACTGAGCTACAGTTCAAACAGTGAAATAGTTTTGAGTTTGGCATCCAAAAGATAGTCATCAAGAAACTCAGTATGGATTACTTGGGGTTGAAAGCCAATTACCCCTTCTTCAACAGTAGCTGACTGAAGAGCCCTCTTGCATACATGAAGATCTTTGAGACATTTAATAGAAGATACCCACTGAGTATGACAAGGCTTATTCTGTGCGGATGAAACTGTCAGATCTTTAGTATCACCAGTGAAAAGCTGCATTGTATAGGCAGCAGCACATCCATAACACAGAAGGCGTGGATACATATTTATCAACAAAGCCAAAGCAGTTTTCATATTAGCCGCATTATTTATTGACCCATAGCAGTGATACTTTTGTTTATTAAGGGAGAGGCTTACTGGCTGTACATCTGTTGCAGGAGAAGTTTTAATGACTGTGAGCCCTTCTTTCCTTCCCCCACTCCCGTCTTGATTTAATTTCCGTATGTTTGTCTAATCACTTTAGAGTGCTGGCTCTTTGGGGCAGGGACCCTGCTTAACTTATTCAATGCGCTCTGTAAACTGCCACGTACAGTAGTGGCCTGGTATCCACAAAGATACACACTGTATGCATGTTTGTTCTAGAAGATTCTAGCAATTCAAGATGCTCAACTTTCAGTTTACCTCCGACCCCCACAACAAGTGTCATTAGTATGTAGTAAAGAGAGGAATGAAGACATTTAAGTAGGCTTGCTAACAAATGGCACCATGATGTAACCAAAAAGGTAGACCACCACCTACATCAGGTCATTTTTGTTGGAATATCTGACAATATTTGACAGTGATCAAATAATAGGCAGTCAACTGACTGGCTTGCCAACCCTAAGCCAGCCTTCTCTGGGAAATGAGAATTCTAGTTAAAACAGAGAAAAATTAAAGTCCAACTGACTTTTCACTATAAATGCATTTACCTGTTTCATTACTCTCAGCATCAGAGGGTGAAGCTAAAACTTGTTAGTTCCACTTTTGGGTTCTCAAAGCTTTGGGGTTTCAATTCCCAGCATTGCAGGGGTGGTTTATATAGAAACCAGAGAACTATTTTAAAATTCATTTTTTGTTAAAGCTCATTCATAAAGAGGCAGCCTACTCCACAAAGGGGCTCTGAGGATTCATTAGTTCACATTTATACAGCCATCTTGAAGCTGAAGAGCTAGGTAACAGCTGTGTATTTATGTGGTTTATGATATATAGCCAATGAAACACAGTTTATCATTTTAACCCACACTCTTATTGAAAAGGATCTTACTGAAGGAGACAAATCACCTAGAGGATAGAACAGTCCACTGGAAGTCAACAACTAGCGTTCTAGCCTCTGCTCAGACACCAGCTCTATAACACTGGACATTCATTCCCTCTACATTTGTTTTGTCCACTTAACTACAACACAAAGCGGTGTACTGACATGACCAAGGTCACACAAAGGATCAATGGCTTTGCCAGGAAGAGAACACAGGTCTGACTATTCCCTGTTCTACATCTTAGCTTCTTGACCATTTTGCCTCTAAAAATAAAAACATGAATGAGGCTTAAAAGGCAATCTTCAAGTCTTCTTGAGTTCACAAGAGATGGGGCAGGGACATGAGTGAAAATGAGTGAATTTGAGACAGCCCTTTTCTGTGCCTAAAAGGGATGGATTCTCCCATTGCTTTGACGGATAAGTGTTCAGCTAGTGCTGACTTGAGTTCTGAATTTATTTTTATGGCTTCTCAGTGGGAAGCAAGTCTAATCCTGAATTTGCAAACGTAGTTGCATGTCTTACAAGTGTAATTATTGTGGGGGGGGGGCACGAAGAGTTAGAGGCATTGTCCTTACGATGTGCTCTCTTCTCCAGCAGAGAGCTCACACACCGCTCATCAGAAGCGAACACAGGCTTATGGCACAGACCTCTCCATCTGGGCCTGTCCAGCGCAACAAGTTCCCAGGTTTTAATGTCTATCTTGCATGCTTTGAGATTGGCCTTCAAGGTGTCTTTATATCCGAGGATAAGCTGACCCTTAGAATGGGCTCCTATGCTCAGCTGGCTGTAGAGCACTGCTTTTGGTATACGGGAAACCTCCATGCAGACACATGTCTGACCCAATGAAGTTGAGCCCTGATGAGCATGATCTTGATGCCAGGGATTTGTCACCTCTCAAGGACTTCAGTATTGTGGATTCTGTCCTGCCACTTGATGTTGCAGGTGGATCTTAGGCAGCCAAGGTGGAAGCTTTCCAGCTGTTTGATGTGGTGTTGGTAGAGCATCCACGTCTTGCAGCCATAAAGGAGTTAGGTGAGTACAACAGTGGGGTAGATTTTTACCTTGGTTCTGAGGCAGACTCCATGCTCCCTAAGGAGCCTGCAAAATGCCAGGCTGACCTTTGCCAGGAGCTGAGCGATCTCATTGTCCAACATGGTGTTGCTGGAAAGTGTGCTACTCAGGCATCAGAATTTCCTGAGCTAACTGAGTGGCATGTTGTCAATTGTGATGAAGGGATCACGGCGCTCATGATGCTAGCTGGTACATAATCTCCATCTTTTTCAGGCTGATGGTGAAACTGAAGCATTCTGAGGCACAGCAAAGAGGTCCACAATAAATTAATGGCCATCAGCGTGTGTGCAATGAGGGGACAGTCATCAACAAACAGGAGCTCTCTTAATAGCTGTTTGATTACCTTGGTGCAGGCCCTGAGTCACTTAGATTGGCTAGACCCCCATCCAACCTGAACCAGATATGTACCCTTCTGTCAAACACAGGTGTGGCTGAAAAGACAATAGTAAAGAAGACTTGGGCCATTGTTTGGTGCCATAGGTGGCATGGAAGGCTTCTGATGAATTCCAACACTCCATCACCCCGACATCATGAAATGAACAGAGGACAGCAATTGTCTTCTCTGGGCAACCAAATTTATGAAGGAGTTTCCATATGCCCTTGCAATTCACCATGCCGAAGATCATAGTTCTGTTCCTGAACCGTCTCTCGCATTTTTCAGGCTGCAAAATGCATGTCCATGTTGCCAACGCCAGCATGAAAGCCACACTGTGACTCTGGATACACTAAGTTCAGTAGGTGACAGATGAGCCTATTGAGGACAACCTGTGCAAGGATCCTCCCTGCTATAAACAGCAGTGAAATGCCACAAAGATTGTCATAGCCAGATATACATCCCCTTCCTTTTGTCTAGATGGACTGTGAAAGCATCCTTATATTCCTGGGGCAAGGTACCCTGTTCCCATACAGTCTTGAAAAGTGAGTTTCCTGATCAGGTGGGTACCGCCACATGTTTATGCTTCCAGTGGAATGCTGTCAGGGCCTGGATGCCTGTGGACAGCTGCTCAATGGCCTTAGTAATCTCATCTAAAGAAGGGGCCATGGACAGCTCCTCCAGGATAGAATGCTGCAGGAATGGGTTGATAGCTTTGCTGGACATAGTCTCCTGAACTGTCAATCCATTATCAAAGTCTAAAATAGGAATTGATGAAAGCTACAATGGGGTTGACCTGACTGCACCCAGCTTGCTTTTAATCGCACAGGTGACAGAACCTGAGGCTTGCTCTACACACAGCTTTGCACCGGTTCAACTAAAGTTGTGATGTTGTGTTGATTTAGCTAAGTAGGTGTGAAGTTTTACATTAGTCTAGCAGTTCTTTTGCTAAACTGGTGTAACCTGACACCTTTAGTAAAAGTGACTGGGCTTAGACCATTTCTCCAATCTATTCAAGTGGGGACTGTGGTAGGACTTGCTAGTCAGCACACAGCAGCCCTGCTAGCAGCCACCAAAGGCGCAAAGGCAGAGGGCCTGCAGAGCATGGGCAGGCCACACAGATCAGGGCACAAGGCACCAGGGGGGAACCACGGCCCCACTTCAAGGGCACGGTTTCGGAAGGAAGCTCCCCACGTTACACGCACGCAGAGCAGGTGGGCGCCGCGGGCTGCTCTGGGTCAGGGCCCCAGGATGTGGCACTTGCTCCGCCGCGGACGCTGACAGAGCTCAAGCCGGAGCCGCTCTGGGGGAGGCCCAGGACACGCTGCCGACCAGCCCCGCCGCCGGGGTAGGAGGGTTAATGCGGCAGGGCGGTCGCAGGCAGAGGCCGGGCTGCAGCCCCACGGCGGGTCCCGTCCCGGCGCGCCCCCGCGGGCAGCCCCGAGCTGCGCAGAGAAGAGCCCCGGGGCTCAGGGCAGCGGGACCCTCCTCCCCGCGCTGGGACCCGTCGCCGGGGCGCGGCGCGGCCGGACTCACGATCAGCTCCACGCGGTGCGGGTCGTTGAGCTGCATCTGGTACTGGCGCTTGAGGCGGGCGCGGAGCGCCAGACGCTCCGCCTCGGCCCGGCGCTTCTCCAGGGACTCGTTGTACTCGGCCGGGTCAAGCTCCCGGGGCAGCGAGGCCAGCGGGGCCTGCCGGTAGCCGGAGGTCGAGGAGGAAGAGGGCGCCGCCATTTTTTTTGAGAGACGCCCGCACCGCGCAAGAGCGGAAGTGACCTGTACCCCGGAAGTACTGGCCGCGCCGGGCGGGGGAGGGCGCGCGGCGCGGCTCGTTGCTATGGTTACTAAGCGACGCCTAGCCTCGCGCTGGGCTGGGGGGGAGCGCGGCAGCAAACGCCCCAGCGTCCGGGACGGTCCCCGCCCTCCCCCTCGGCCGGCGGCCGGAGCGGGAGCAGCCGGGGGTTGGGAGAGCTGGGAGCCGCTCGTGCTTCGCCAGGCCCCGCCAGTGTGTGCCCGGGGCCAGTCACGGGGCCGCGGGCCCAGCGCCCCAAGGCCTGTGAGCCCCTCCCCCGACAGGCCGGGAGGCGCTTCGAGCGCTGCTGGTGAAAGGGGGGTAGGTGAGAGGCGGGTGTTACTGTTTCTTTGCCCTCTGGTTCCCGGGTCCTTAGGAGAAATCCCTGTCCTGGGCCCCGGCTCTTGCTCTGCGTTCACGGGGGCTAGGAGCTTCCTCTTTTTTAAAAAAAAAAGTGTGAGAGTCCCATGCAACTGTCTGATTCCAGCGGCTGCATCTTGCATCCGATGAAGTGAGCTGTAGCTCACGAAAGCTCATGCTCAAATAAATTGGTTAGTCTCTAAGGTGCCCCAAGTCCTCCTCTTCTTTTTGCGGATACAGACTAACATGGCTGCTACTCTGAAACCTGGCTTAAAGAGAAATATTCCATAGCCGCGTCAGACTCAGGTCCGGGATAAACTTGCGAGAGTTGGCAACCCCGGCCCCTGCCGAACTCTGATGCAGAGCAGGTGACTTGAGCCAGGAAATAATGATCATTCCTGTCCCTTCCATCCTGTGCAGGGCTGTCCCTAGGCATAGGCAGACTACACCGCTGCGTAGGGCACCATGACATGTGGGGCACCAAATTGCCTCAAACTTCATAGTGCCCTAGGCAGCTGCATGCTGCATATGCGTCAGCACCAGCGGCCAGCCCTATCCCCCCGCTGGTCCCCCTGCGGGCTGTGCCCACTGCAAGGGGCAGGGCCATCCCTATGGGGATGTGGGGCCCGGGACAATTTCCTCTGCCCCGCCTCTTACTCCTCCCCCCTGCCTCACTCCCGGCCCACCCCCATTCCACCTCTTCCCCCAGCGACCTTGCACTCCACCGGCAGCAGCGGGAAGCGGAGTAACCCAGCCCCAGCCCGCTCCACTCCGCCAGCTCCCAGGGGGCAGTCCTTCCCCCTCCCGTAAACAACGCGGCTGGACCAGGGTGGGGGAAGCAGAGCGGGCTGGGGCCGGGTAGCTCCACTTCCCACCGCTGGTGAGTGCGGGCGGGGCGGGCCCCCCTCCCTCAAGCCACACGGCTGGGGCGTGGGGAGCGGAGTAGGCTGGGGCCGAGTCATTCTGCTACTGGCGCTAGCCCTTCCCCTCCCCACTGCTAATCCCCCCGGGCCGCTCTGGGCCTCTGGGGCCCCCCAAAGTGGCCCCCCACAGCTCCTGCCTCCCCGGCCCCGCAGGCCTTGAGCACAGCCCAGACCCTCCGCGGGCGGGGGAGAGCAGGTGCTCAGGCTGCCTAGGGCACCATAATTGGTAGGGACTGCCCTGTTCCTGTGCATCACACCCTGGTCTCATGCAGGTTGTTGTGCTCAGGACCAAGAGGCAGCACACCAGCTTCTATTCTTGGCATCTTCCCATGAGAGTAAGCTGGGGCACATAACATTAATGGGAGAATTATTTCAGTGGGACTTCACCTAAGTAAGGGTTGCAAGACGGGGGTACCTGTGGCAAGTTGCTTTATGGTTCAGGTTCCCTATCTGTGAAACATGGGTTATTACAAGAGGGTTTGTGAGGTTAGTTAATAGTTGTAATAGTGGTAAATAGTATCACTGATGCGTTGACACACCATGATGATGCACTAAAGTGTTCACAAATAGCATTATGAGACACCCCCACCCTCTGGAATTCATTACCAGACATCCTTATAATATTGTCGTGAATAAGCAACAACCCACAGAGACTGCAGCTATATTCATTCTGAAGGATCTCAAAGCATTTTGAAATTTTAAATTGATTATAAATTACACTATAGTGCACACAGAATCACTTCACCCATCACTGAAACCTCTGGGGCAACACACAGCAGCTACTTAACAGACAGTAGCAACAGCACACAAGTGTTTATGACCAGGAAGTTAAGGAAAATACTGTATCTAATTGAAGCTACAAGGGGGATTTAAGCAGATAGCATATGCCATTTAAAAAAATGCTGTGGTATGCCATGCGTCCAAATACTGTAGTATCATTATTGTCAGCTTCAGTGTTTTGGAGCCTTATATCAGAATACTGTAGTATTTTCTTGTACTGTTAAATACCGGAGATAGAATTTGGCCAGGATAAACACCGAAGTTAAGATCCCAACTCTTGTCAAAAATGTCAAAGGATCTTTATAATCAGTTTTACTTTTCATCCACAAGATGTAGACAGCACCTCCAAAGCCACTGCACCCCTTAAGTTAGTGATCTGCAGTAGCACAGCACCACCTGCTGAATCCCCCAACTGTCTTGATAGTTTAGGAGGCTTTGTAGTAGTATCAGATCTAGCTCCATCCAACCATTTGCTTGAAGATGCTACATGTTGTATATCACAGTGTAGTGAGAATATACTGTATTCTGGTAATATGTAGCACAGAATCATAGAAATGTAGGGCTGGACTAGATGACCTTGAGAGGTCATCAGGTCCAGTTCCTTGTGCTGAGACAGGACCAAGTAAACCTAGACCATCCCTGACAGGTGTTTGTCTAACCTGTTCTTAAAAACCTCCCATGATGGGGATTCCACAGCCTTCCTTGAAAGCCTGTTCCAGCTCTTAATTATCTTTACAACTGGAAAATTTCTCCTAATATCTAATGTAAATCTCCCTTCCTGCAGATTAAACCCATTACTACTACTTCTGCCTTCAATGGAGATGGAGAACAATTGATCACCATCCTGTTTATAACAGCCCTAAACATATTTGAAGACTTTTATCAGATTCCCCCTCAGTCTTCTTTTCTCAAGACTAAACATGCCCAGTTTTTTTTAACTTTTCCTTATAGGTCGGGTTTTCTTAATCTTTCATCAGTTTTGTTGCTTTCTGCTGGACTCTCTTCAGTTTGTCCACATCTTTCCTAAAATGTGGCGCCCAGAATTGGATACAATCCTCCAGCTGAGGCCTCATTAGTGCTGAGCAAGTAGGACAATTAACTCCTATGTCTTAACATACAACACTCTTGTTAATACAGCCAAGAATGATATTAACCTTTTTTGCAACTGCCTCATATTGTTGGCTCTTATTCCATTTTGATCCACCATAACCCCCAGATCCTTTTCAGCAGTACTACCATCTAGCCAACTTGCTCCCATTTTGTAGTAGTGCATTTGATTTTTTTTTCCTAGAGTGCAGTACTTTGCACTTGTCTTTCTTGATTTTAATCTTATTAGTTTCAGACCAATTCTCTAATTTGTCAACATCGTTCAGAATTCTAATTTTATCCTCCAAAGTGCTTGCAACCCCTCCCAGCTTCATATCATCTGCATATTTTATAAGCATACTCTCCACTTTATTACCAAGTCATTAATGAAAATATTGACAAGTACTGGACCTAGGACTGACCCCTGTGGAGCCCCAGTAAATATGCCCTCCCAGTTTGACAGTGAACCATTGAAAACTACTCTTTGAGTACTGTCTTTCAACCAGTTTTGCACCCCTCTTATAGTAATTTCATCTAGACTGAATTTCCCTCATTTGCTTATGAGAGTGTCGTGGGACTGTCAGAAGCCTTACTGAAATAAAGTTATATCATATTTACTGCTTCTCCCCTATGCGCTATGCCAGTAACTCTGTCAGAGTTGACCCAGGGGAGGTCTGGAGACTGTTCGCATAACCAGTAGGGCTACCCTGGTGCTGGACTCTTTTTATATCCCAAAAGGGTGGACAGAAATACATGATGTGGCTGCAGAGCTGAGTTGTGAGAGGGGCAGACCATTGTGGGTTTGGAGCAACTGTCAACGGTGCCAGGAAAGAGCCTGTTATGCCCTTGTTTGACCACAAGGGGGTGCCTGTTGTAAGCAAACGTCCTTCACAGAGGGATGTGGATACTATACTCCTGCGGGAATTCTGCGCCACTGTGCAATGCAGAATTAATGTTTCCTGCAGAATTATTTTTTCCCGCAGAATTTGTGATTTCTGCCCGGCATTCCTGCCCATGCCTGGCACTCCCACTGTCAGCGCGGGGCTGACAGCAGGAGCTGTGATTATATTTTGTTAATTTTACAAATAAAATATGCAGAATTTTGCAGAATTTTAAAATATTGAGTGCAGAATTTTAAATATTTTGGCACAGAATTCCCCCAGGAGTAATAGTAATTGGGAACCACTATTTTGTACTACTTGGAGATTAGTGTTTGGATGTCAAATTATCCTGTACTGACATCAAATAATACTTTGCCTTTCACTAGCAACTTTGGTCTGAGGAACTCAAAGCACTTCAAACACTGGTGAATTTAGCCACAAGCCCCTGTTTGAGGTAGATAGGTGTTTTAATGGAGACAGAGTCATTAATCTGCCCTCCGGACCAGGAATCCCGAGAAGTGTGCTGCTTGCCTGAAGCTAGAATTCAAGCTGTGACTGAGAGTCTTCCGAGACTCATCAAGCCCTCAGATGGCTACCCCTTCCTACTTATCCATGTGGGCACCAATGATACTTCTGAGAATGACCTTGAGCAGATCATTGCAGACTACATGGCTCTGGGAAGAAAGTGTGATGGGGCAGAGTGCCCCTGCACTGGTACCGCAGGGGTTAATCCTGCCTTCCTTGCAGAGGAAGCCACGCCCCAAAAGCTCTGCTGGGCATGCTCCAACTGGAGAACAGGTATAAAAGCCTGCAGAACTGCTCAGTAGGAGCTGACCACCGGTGGTGAAGGAGGTATGCTTCTGGCTCCTGAGGAGAGACTGCCTGTACTCCTGGATCCAGTGGTTAGCTAAGCCGGGATGCACCCTGAAGCGCAGACAGAGGATGTCACGGGAGGAGAGCAGACTGGAGGACCCTGTGAATTGGAGGACCTGGTGGTTCTGGTAAGAAATGCCCCAGGGGAACTCTAGAGACAAATGGTGTTGGAGCCGCAAGGATGCTTGGTGTGTTGCAGGTGGATTCCTGCTGAGCTGGGGCAAGGGAAACCCCATCACTAGTGGGATCCTGTGGAGAGGGCAGGCTTGGGTCCCCCTACTAACCTCCCTGACACATGGGGCAAGTTATATGGACCCTGGCTGTTGGGCCACAGTGCCCTGTGACTTGGGAAAGTGATATGGGCCCTGGCTGTTGGGCCATGCTGCCCTGTGACCCGGGACAAGCTACATGGTCTCTGGCCATTGGGCCATGCTGCTTGGATACTTGGGGCATATTATGTGGACTTGGGCCATTAGGGCCTACTACCCTGACCAAGGGATGAGTGTGGGGAGACTGGCCATTAGGCCACATCAGGATGCCCTTAAAGGGGTGGGTGTGGGAACTTGAGAGTGGCATGGTACTGAAACCCCACCCACCCCTGCCACAAAGGGGCGCTGCGGTGCCAGACCCGTCACAGAAGGATAAAAGAGTTTGGGGCACAAGTGCTATATTTGTTCATCCTCCCTGTTGAAGGAAAAGATCTAGGCAGGGACCATTGAATGGTGGAAGTAAATGTGTGGCTATGCAGGTGGTGTTGGCAAGAGGGCTTAGGCTTCGTTAGCCAGGCTTTTGACACAGTCCCATATGACATTCTGATAAGTAAGTTGGAGAAATGTGGGCTCAACAGAACTACCATTAAGTAGACACAGAATTGGTTAAAGAACCACAAACAAAGAATAACTATTAATGGAATGATGTCAGATTGGAGGGAAGTCTCAAGTGGGGGTCCACAGGGATTTGTTCTGGGTCCTGGGTTTAACATCTTTATTAATGACCTGTATGTAGGAATAAAGAGTATACTGATCAAATTTTCAGATATAGACAAGAAAATGAAATTCAACAAAGGGTTGGTCTACACTATGAGATTAAGTTGAATTTAGCCGCGTTAGGTCGATTTTATAAGCAATGCAGCTACACAACCAACCCTGTTCCATCAAGCTAAAGGGCTCTTAAAATCAACTGCTGTACTACTCCCTGACGAGGAGAGTAGCACTAAAATTGACCTTCTTGGGTTGAATTTGGGGTAGAGCAGATGCAGCATTGTGCAATTTGACAGTATTGACCTCCGGGAGGTATCCCAGAGTGCTCCAGTGTGACCACTCTGGACAGTACTTTGAACTCTGATGCACGAGCCAGGTACACAGGAAAAGACAAATTTCCTGTTTGGTCAGCGTGGCGAGCTCAGAAGCACAGGTGATCATGCAGTCTCAGAATCGCAAACGAGCTCCAGCATGGACCAAACGGGAAGCACTGGATCTGATTGCTGTATGGGGAGAAGAATCTATTCAAGCAGGACTCCGATCAAAAAGAAGAAATGCTAATATATATATGCTGAAATCGCACAGGGCATGGTGGAGAGAGGCTACACCAGGGACACACAGCAGTACTGCGTGAAAGTTAAGGAGCTCAGGCAAGCCTACTACAAGACAAAGCAGGCAAACGGTCACTCTGGGTCAGAGTCCCATACATGCTGCTTCTATGATCAGCTGCATGCCATTATAGGGGGGGTACCCTACCAGTACCCCACCACTGTCTGTGGACACCTGCAAGGGGGGAGTCTCCCGCAACAGGGTTTTGTGGATGAGGAGGAGGAGAATGTGCAGCAGGCAAGCGGAGACCCCGTTCTCCCCAGCATCCAGGACCTTTTCATCACCCTGGAGCCAATACCCTCCCAAGGCATATTGTTCCTGGACCCTGAAGGCGGAGAAGGCACCTCTGGTGAGTGCACATTTGTAACTACACTACAGGGGTTAAAAGCAATTGTGTTTAATGTTTGATTTGCCCTGAAGAATTGGAATATATTTGCGGCCAGTACAGCTACTGGAAAAGTCTGAAAACGTGTCTGGGGATGGAGCAGGAATCCTCCAGGAACATCTCCATGAAGCTCTGCTGGACACACTCTGAAAGCCTTTGCAGAAGGTTTTGGGGGGCTGCCTTATTTCATCCTCTACGATAGGACACTTTATCACACCAAGCCAGTAGCAAGTAGTCTGGAATCATTGCAGCACAAAGCATGGCAACGAATGGTTCTGGGTTTTGGTCACATTCATGCAACATTTGGTCTTTATCTTTCTGTATCAGCCTCAGGAGAGTGATGTCATTCATGGGCACCTGGTTGAAATAGGGGAATTTTTGTAAGGGAACAGTAAAAGGACCTGGTTCATGCTGGGCTCTTTGTGTTTGGCTAAAAGGGATCACCCCAGAAAATAGCCATGCGGTGGGGGGAGGGGTGCGCAGCACATCCACTCCAAAACCGCAGCCCTTCCTTTTAAATGGCAAACCCAACCAGCATTGCTTGCTATGGGAAAGAAGGGTGCTGCAGTTTGAAACCATTCCCACATGTTATGAAGGCAGAAGAAGCCAACCCCACGTACCCTTTGGCTTACATGACTGCCTGGAAACCAAATTCTGTTGCCCAGCCGTGTGTGATGTGTCACCATACTGGCAGGCACTCAATATAAAAGGCAAAATGCAACCTTGTACCTAAAGCACATGTGCTGTCTGCTATGAATTGCTTGATTCACTGTGAAAGAGAGTCTCCCTTTTGGTCTCAGAAATGTATCTCTTTTTAAATTTTACTCTCCCTCTTTATCCCCCCTGCAGGTGCAAATGTTTCTATGCTCCCATTATCAACTCATCCCTGAGGTTATCACAGATTAGAAGGCAAAAAAATGCACTCACGATGACATGTTTTCTGAGCTCATGCAGTCCTCCCGCACTGATAGGGCACAGCTGACTGCATGGAGGCATTCAGTGGCAGAGGCCAGGAAAGCATACAGTGCGGGTGTTGCAAAAAAAGCAAAAGTAATTTTCGGTTGCATTAACAGAGGAATAGCGTGCAAGTCATGGGAGCTGATAGTACCACTCTTCTTGGTGCTAGTTAGTACTCCAGCTGAGACCTGTGTCTAATTTTGGTCACCAAGGTATAGAAATTACATAGAGAAACTAGAAAGGATCTAGAGGCCAATAACAAAAATGATCAAAGGGATGGAAAGCAAGCCATATGAGCAAAGGTTGAGGGGACATGGTATGTTTACTTTGGAAAAGAGGAGATTAAGGGACGATAAGATACCAATCTTCAGACACTTGAAAGGCTGTCATAAAAGGATGGAGAAAATTTTGCCACAGAGGGCAGGACAAGAGGCAATGGGTTCTAACTACACCAAAGAAGATTTAGATTAAATCTCAGGAAAAAATTCCCAACTGTAAGAACAGTAGGACAATGGAACAGACTGCCTCGGGAGATTGTGGAAGCCTCTTCACTATAGGTTGTCAAAAGGAGGCTGGATAGCCATCCATTTTGGATGGTTTAGACACAACAAATGCTGCATCTTGGCAAGGGGTTAGACTAGATCAGTGTTTCTCAAACTTTCCAGACTACTGTACCCCTTTCAAGAGTCTGATTTGTCTTGCGTACCCCCAAGTTTCACCTCTCTCAAATTACAAAATCAGACACAAGTGTCACAGCACACTATTACTGAAAAATTGCTGATTTTCTCATTTTTACCATATAATTATAAAATAAATTGATTGGAATATAAATATTGTACTTACATTTCAGTATATAGTATAGAAAGCAGGATAAAAAAGCTATTGTATGACATTTTAGTTTATACTGTACTGACTTTGCTAGTGCTTTTTATGTAGCCTGTTGTAAAACTAGGCGAATATCTAGATGAGCTGATGTGCCCTCTGGAAGACCTCTGAGTTGAGAACCACTGGACTAGGTGACCCCTGTGGTTCCTTCTAACCCTATGATTTTCTATCTTACAGATAGGGAAACAGAGGCATGGAGAAGTGAAATGAATTACCCAAGATCACACTAGAAATCAGTGGCAGAGCTCAGAATAGAACTCAGATAATTCTGTGCCTTATCCATAAATCCATCCTTCCTCTTACTATCAAACAATAGAGACACTAGTTTATTGGTATTGTCATAATTTAAGAAACTCCAAATAATAGGCATGAAACAGCTGCTAATGCAGTTCGTAGATCTGTCCTAAGAATATAGGCCTATCAGGGACCTCATAGGTCACTGAGTGCAGTTTCCTGCTATCACAGACAGTCCCAATATAGAATCCTGTTAATAAATGTATCAAGCTCTGTGTTAAAACTAGTAGGTTGTTTGCCCCACTTCTGCTATTGGCAGGCTGTTCCAGAACTCTCTCCTCTGGGGGTTAGAAACCTTCTAATTTCCAGGCTAAATTTATTCATGGCCAGTTTATACCCATCTGCTCTTGGGCCAACAGTACCATTTCCTTTAATTATATATAATTGTATTCTAATACATTTACTTCAATTATATTAAAGGAAAACTTGAAGAGTAATTTAGGATATTTTTCCTTTCTCTCACAAACACACACACTTGTTGCCACCCCTCCTCACCCCCTCTGCTGTCTGCCTATTTACTTACTGGTCTTTAGCGTATGAGGTCTTCATTACATGGAATAATCCTTCTATGTTTTCAGAAAACACCTAGCACACTGAATGCTACTGGAAACATAATCATACTGAGATTCAATGGGAGTTTAGAAACATACAGTAACAAAACAGGGAGGCTGGATGGCAAAGAGCATTGGGGAATGGAAGCCTTTTGCTTTTATATCATCTGCCAGATCCAACACAGGCTGGTAGAGATTGAATCCCATTCCCATCTGATGATAGTCATTTGTCGGCTGATAGTAAACAAATTCTCAATCTTCAGAGGCAGGTGTCCACCTCCAATCTGAAGTTAATTGGTTCCCTGGTTGATAGTCTGAGCAGAGGCCAAGGATTGACAAAACTATGGGCTTGTCCACACGAGTTTTAAACCAGATCAAATCAAGTTAATCCTGTTTGAAAACGCTTGCATCACAATCCATCACTGTTCACTCACTCCACATTTATTGCAAACTCTGGAGTATTCTTGCAAAGTGAACTAGGTTTGCTTCAAATCAAAGTAGTTTGGTCTATTGTTTGTGTGGGTGCAACTGCTGTGCACCACTTTAGCATGCTTCTAACAGCTATCCCACAGTTCTTTGCAGTTTGACAAATCCCTACCCCCCTTTAAAAGCTTGCACAATGCCAGATTTTGCCCATTTGCTCCTGGATCCCAGTGTATCATTCTGATGATATGACCATGATAGCGCTGCAGAAATCCCACAGCGTGCCTCATGCAGCTGTTTGGAGCCAGGCTGGAACCCTGGATCTCATCACCATCTGGGAAGTGTCAGTTCAGGAAGCTGTCTCTGGCCAGCACCCATAATAAAGACCTTTCTGTGGACATGGCAAAGCTGATGTCCATGAGGAGTCACAACTGACACCAAGCAATGCTGAATAAAGGGCAAGTAGCACAGGAGAAAACACACTGCAATGAGTGACAAAAGGAGGCAATACAGCAGAAGTCATGTGACCTGTCCATTTTTGATGAGCTCCCAGTGGTCAAACATCCCAAAGCTCTCCCTATAGCACCCCTACCTGAGCCATTTGTTGACCTTCACAATCTTGTCTTGCCTTTGCTCTTCTCCTGTAGGGACAAGTAGAATCCCACTGAAGATCACCTGAGCCTCCATTTCTTTAAGCGTCTTCCCCTGCCTGGCATAGTGTCCCATGATACATTCCAGTGAGAATCTAGCTGTATCATTTATTCTCATGTGGAGAACAATCAGTGGATTCTTTCTGGCTCCCATTAGGATCCTCTACAGCCTCAGGTCCACATCCCCATATCTTAACCCTGGCAGACAGTATACCCTTCTGTTGTCTGGATCAGCTCTGGTGACAGACCTGTCTGTTCTTCCTGATAGGGAGTCACCAATCAAGTAGACCTGCCTCTTCCTGTGTTGGTACAATTCCCCAGCCTTCCCCCTTCTGTTCTTTCTGGCTGGAAGTCCTCTTGTCTTTTGTTCACACTTGCAATCTTCTGTGAGGGGCCCCAGGAGAATAGAGGATGACTAAATCAGGTATCTCCATTGACTCTTTCCCTCTGCTTGTAGCACTGTCCGCTCTTCTCTTCATTCTTGCTCTCCCACCTTCAGGTAGTGCCTGCTGGGCCCCTTTTTCATTTTCCAACTCAGCAAACTTGTTCCTGAGCTCTTTCTCCTTCAATAGCCAGTCTTTTCCTCTGCCTGGTGCTAGTAGTCACATGCTTCGCTGGTTACTTTCCTCATCCAGCAATCTCCCCTCACAATTCTCCAGTCCAGCTTGAGTTTTCCCTTCAGCCTCCTCTTGCCACTTTTAAGGTAACCACTCCAGGATAATGTACATGCCGCAGCTTTGACATCCAGCCATCTTCATTGTCTCTTCCATTCCTTGGGTCACTACCTCTGTAACTATCATCACCTTCCCTGTCAAGAAGAAAAACACAAGCACACAGGCACCAACTTTCCAAAGTGCCATGGGGTGCTCAACCCCCAGATCTGCCCAAGGCCCCACTCCGCCTCTTCCCACCCAGTTCTGCCCCCTCCCCTGAGCATACTGCGTCCTCGCTCCTCCCCCCCAGAGCCTCCTGCCTGCATGCCACAAAACAGCTGATTGCAGCGGGCAAGGGGCGCTGAGGGCATGTAGTGGGGAGCTGATAGGAGGACTGCTGGTGGGTGCTCAGCACCCACCATTTTTTCCCTGTGGGTGCTCCAGCCCCGGAGCACCCTCAGAGTCGGTGCCTGTGCACATGCACACAACACAACATCCCACACTTCCCCCCCACCCCGCCCACCAAACTCTCCTTAGAAATTCCCACGCAGACTTCCCTCATTCCAGCTGTGTTTGCTGGCTCCTGTGCCACTGGTTGGAACGCTTTTTGCTGCTGCCTCCAACCTATTCTGTAAATAGAGCCACCTGCCTTTCAAAAGGTCAAATGCACACCCAACTACCATTTAGCAACCACTCAAGTGATACTTAACACATTCCTTCATTCTGTTCAAGGGGCCTGTGTATGGCTTCATTAACTAGGGTGTCAGAGGATAAACTAGGTCTCCCAGAATAACTGGATGCACCTCCACACCGGGACGCATGTTGGCAGTGGTCCTGGGGAGAAAGTGTCCTTTCTACATTAATTTAAATAGAACTGAGTTTCAAAAGATCGTAGCATCGTGCACTCTTCCAGACCGCACTGCATTTGTTTTTAAACCTGCTGCAGTGGTCAACCAGTCCTTGGAAGACCCTGGAGAAATACCCCTTTCTGCATATAAATTGTGCACCCTGGCTGGGAGCAGGAGCAAAGGAGAGGCACATGGGTTCCAACAATTGCCCCAATACAGTCTAAGAACCCCATGTGTGCAAAGCCATCAGTAATCTAAGCATTCCCCAGCTTTATGACCCAGTTGGGCAACACCTTATCAATGGCATGAGATCTCTCCATGCTGAATGGTTTGGCTACAAACCTGTAGCATTCTGGGTTGGCTAGCTTCCACCAGGCAATGGCAACCTATTTCCCCATGGATATGGGGCACCACATATTGGTACGCTGCAGCCCCATGGTCAGTTTTGCACAGATCTCAAAAAAGGTGGCTTTCCCCATCCTGAAGTTCTCTTTCCACTGTTTGGTCATCCCATGTCTACAGAGCAATTCTCTTCCACCAATCCACTCTGGTTTCCCAGACACATAAACAGCACTGAATATTGTGTAGCTCATCCAGGAACAGGTCCTCTAATTTAAGCAGTCCAGCACTATCTTCTTTCTCCTCATCCTGCTGTCACAACTTCAGAATGTTCTGCTGCCAGAGGAGCTGCTGTAGAATAGTTTAATGCTCCAGCATCATCTGCTC
Source organism: Natator depressus (assembly GCF_965152275.1). NCBI lineage: Eukaryota > Metazoa > Chordata > Testudines > Cheloniidae > Natator > Natator depressus. The sequence goes on along the minus strand of NC_134234.1, from coordinate 203,058,538 downwards.
AGTGGTGCAACGGACAAAGTCCAATTCTGGATTAGTTTAGTTTTGAGTGCTGTTATACCCTCAAGCTGTTTTGAGACTCAAGCAGTCTCCATGTGTTCACGCTGGTCACCACAGCAGTGCGGACATGGGCGGCCGGTGACCCAGCCGTTCGGGGAGGCTAGCCCCCAGCCCCTCCCTTTGGGCCCAACGCCCCACCCTTCCCCTTGTACCCAAGGCCCTCGCCTCTCCCCTTTTTATTCCCCTCACCCACAGGAGCCCAGAGCACACCCACCGCGGCCCCCGGCCCCAGTGCCAGGTGGCTGTGTGGGGAGGCCCCAGCCCAGGTGCTCCGGGCAGCGCGGCCCCAGCACTAGTCACCCTGAGTCCCTGCAGGAGACATGCCAACCAGCTCCAGCCAGCCTGGTCCAGCCAGGGCAGAGCACTGGGAACCGTAGGAGGGGGCCTGACCTGGGGGCGGGGCCACGCTAGACTGTTTGGGGAGGCACAGCCTCCCCCTGCCTATGATACCCATCACCCATGCTGCATGGAGCATTGTTGGGTTCATGTTGGCTGAGAGCAATTTGAAAATGCTGCTAGCCCGCCCACAAAGGAGGTATGGGGTTGAGACAGTGGAAACATGGGAGATATTTAAAAAACTTGAACCCACCTGGCTTTCTACAATTCACAGAGAAAACAATTGCAGGATGCACTGTGCTCAGTAGTGAAGCAAATGACCATAGGATATCCCCTAGAACGCGAAACCCTCAGTTTTGACACACGTCAAACTTCAGATTAAACTTCCCTCGCATGTACCCCCTATGCCCTCAATTCAGGAGATGTCCCTGCCAGGGCAGAGGTGAGACACACTGGTTTGACTATTGCTCTATATGTTGCATGCATAGCCATGTGGTCTGAACTCAGCTGTCATTGTGGTATTTTTCACAGCAATGCATTTACAGGCATTGAATAAAAATATTCAGACTTTCATACAAAAAGAATATATAGCAGACACACTGCAAGTTGCTAAATTCCATTGACATTGATTTGCAATTTTAAATTCTCTTTGATTCCTTCACCAAGGTTAATCCCCTGGCTAGGCTGCTTAGATATTCTGCCAGATAACCTTCAGAATTACCTCATCATGAGTCACATCTCCAATAAACCATATTGACATATTCACAAATCAGCATCCTCTTATAAATGAAAGGGAAAATCTTTCCATCTTAGGGGTTTTGGCTTCAGATAGTCATTCTTAAGAACTTTTGTTTGATAGAGTTGCAAAAACTGACTGCAGATTGGCTTTCCCCTATTTGAATTAAACACAGTTGTAAACATCCATATATTTCTTTCATTGGGGATAAAAGGTAATAATGTCAATTTATACTAGCTGAGGTTTTGGCCTATGGATATAGGGCTATGATCTCATTTCCAGTGGTGTAACTCCATTAACTTCAGTGATGTTTGGGGCAGATTCTAATCTCATTTATACACAGGTAAACCCAGAGTAACTCTAAAGACTTTAATGGAGATACTTATCCCTTTATACTGCTGTAACAGAGAGCAGAATCTGGCTCATGCTATATGATTTAACATTAAAATCTTTCACAAAGCACTTGCAATAATAAGAAAATCAATACCGTCTTACATTTATATAGTGCTTTTCATCTTATTGGATCCCAAAACACTTTACAGTCTATGCACTGTAATCAGTGCAGGGTCTGCTTCTCATTGACCTTTAAAGCCTGCTGTTCCCCATCCTACATCACTTCTGAGTGGCTGGGCACCTGGGGTCAGAAAATGGAGGCACCCAGAATTCCAGGAGTTAAGAAAGGCAGTGTTGGAGCTGGGGAGAGAAGGGTGAGCGTGTTGGAGATGACTGAATGGTGAGAGCAGGATTTCTGCTCTGATATAGCTTCACAGATCTGAGCAGGAACATGTTACCAGGCTATGTGGCTTCTAAGGTCAGTAGTGGTGGGGCTCTGTTCCGGTGAACCTTAGGAAGGATGGTCTTGTGATTAAGACACCTGACTAAAAGTCTGGGCTCAAGTCCCAGCTCCCAGTGTAATGTTAGGTGGCCTAGTTCACGCTATGCCTTCTCTCCATCTTCAGGACATCCTGCTATGGGTATGAATGTTTGACATACAAACAGCTCTAATGATATTCCACTGTGAAAAACAAAAGGGGAAGAGAGACAATCTTATTAACAATGTCATATGATGTATTCCAAAATCTAAAAAAGAAAAGGAGTACTTGTGGCACCTTAGAGACTAGCCAATTTATTTGAGCATAAGCTTTCGTGAGCTACAGCTCACTTCATCGGGTGCATAAAAGTGGAAAATGCAGTGAGGATGTTTTTATACACACAGACCATGAAAAAATGGGTGTTTATCACTTCAAAAGGTTTTTCTCTCCCCCCACCCCACTCTCCTGCTGGTAATAGCTTATCTAAAGTGGTCACTCTCTTTACAATGTGTATGATAATCAAGGTGGGCCATTTCCAGCACAAATCCAGGTTTTCTCTCCCCCCACACCACTCTCCTGCTGGTAATAGCTGGAAATCCTGGGCGCCCCATCATCTCAGGCATTGGCACCCTGACAGCAGGATTGTCTGGCTATGTAGACTCCCTCCTCAGGCCCTACGCTACCAGCACTCCCAGCTATCTTCGAGACACCACTGACTTCCTAAGGAAACTACAATCCATCGGTGATCTTCCTGAAAATACCATCCTGGCCACTATGGATGTAGAAGACCTCTACACCAACATTCCGCACAAAGATGGACTACAAGCCGTCAGGAACACTATCCCCGATAATGTCACGGCTAACCTGGTGGCTGAACTCTGTGACTTTGTCCTCACCCATAACTATTTCACATTTGGGGACAATGTATACCTTCAAATCAGCGGCACTGCTATGGGTACCCGCATGGCCCCACAGTATGCCAACATTTTTATGGCTGACTTAGAACAATGCTTCCTCAGCTCTCGTCCCCTAATACCCCTACTCTACTTGTGCTACCTGGATGACATCTTCATCATCTGGACACATGGAAAAGAAGCCCTTGAGGAATTCCACCATGATTTTGACAATTTCCATCCCACCATCAACCTCAGCCTGGACCAGTCCACACAAGAGATCCACTTCCTGGACACTACGGTGCTAATAAGCGATGGTCACATAAACCCCACCCTATACTGGAAACCTACTGACCGCTATTCCTACCTGTATGCCTCCAGCTTTCATCCAGACCACACCACACGGTCCGTTGTCTACAGCCAAGCTCTACGATACAACCACATTTGCTCCAACCCCTCAGACAGAGACAAACACCTACAAGATCTCTATCAAGCATTCTTACAACTACAATACCCACCTGCAGAAGTGAAGAAGCAGATTGACAGAGCCAGAAGAGTACCCAGAAGTCACCTACTACAGGACAGGCCTAACAAAGAAAATAACAGAACGCCACTAGCTGTCACCTTCAGCCCCCAACTAAAACCTCTCCAACGCATCATCAAGGATCTACAACCTATCCTGAAGGACGACCCATCACTCTCACAGATCTTGGGAGACAGGCGAGTCCTTGCCTACAGACAGCCCTCCAACCTGAAGCAAATACTCACCAGCAACTACATACCACACAACAGAACCACTAACCCAGGAACCTATCCTTGCAACAAAGCCCGTTGCCAACTGTGCCCACATTTCTATTCAGGGGACACCATCACAGGGCCTAATAACATCAGCCACACTATCAGAGGCTCGTTCACCTGCACATCCACCAATGTGATATATGCCATCATGTGCCAGCAATGCCCCTCTGCCATGTACATTGGTCAAACTGGACAGTCTCTACGTAAAAGAATAAATGGACACAAATCAGATGTCAAGAATTATAACATTCATAAACCAGTCGGAGAACACTTCAATCTCTCTGGTCACGCGATTACAGACATGAAAGTTGCGATATTACAACAGGAAAAACTTCAAAACCAGACTCCAGCGAGAGACTACTGAATTGGAATTCATTTGCAAATTGGATACAATTAACTTAGGTTACCTTGCATAATGACTTGCCACTCCCAGTCTCTATTCAAGCCTATTTCCCTTTGTTTCTTCCTCCCCCCCCCCCGACACCGAAGATGAGTCCCTGCACTGCAGCCCATTATATTTAATTTTTCCTAAGGTGCTTCTTTGAGACTCCTTTGTTTTATTCCAAGCAGACTTCCAATTATAGAATAGCATCATTCAGTAAAAGCTCAAGATTTCAAGCATAAATGTTCAAAACATGCACAAAGTAGAGCAAAACTGACACTGCAGGTTAAAACAGAAAAATCAATGATGGTTTTTCTAATGCAGACTACAACAGCTCCAGCTAGTGGAGAACTTTGTAGTAACATCATCAATCTGAAATGAGTTACAGGCTTTGTTTTCCCCTCCCCAATCCTGCACTTACCCTCATTTGTTGTGTCTCTGACTTTCTAGAATCCAGACATTGCTTATGTTGCAGGCTGGCTGCTGCACACTGCTCTTGAAACTAAAGGTTTAAAAAGAAGCTGATCTATTCCTTGCTCTGTTTCGACCTTTGTTGCTAAAAAGTGCAAAAAGCAAAGGTCTGCATCTCCTAGGTCAGCATCCACACTGTGAGTATATAACGGTTTTGTTACTAGCTTCTGACACTCATCTGACCTCTTTACCACAAACACAGATGACTTTTACCCACAACACAGCCATGAGTTAACCAAGTTTGTGTGTCCATTTCTACCATGCTGCCTGCCTGTAGTGCATTCTGGGAAAATCTGGGCGGCTCTGCCAAGGCTAGCTTAGAGTTGCTGAGGCCCAGGGCTGAAGCCAAAGCCCGAGTCCCACCACCCAGGGCCGAAGCCTGAGGCCCACCACCCTGGGGGTGGGGCTCAAGTTACAGGCCCTGTGCCTGGGGCTGAAGCCCTTGGGCTTCAGATTCCCCCTCCCACCCCCAGGGTGGTGGGGCTCAGGCTTTAATTCCCCCCCGCCCCTCCCCGACACACACACACACACAGGGCTTTGGCAGGCTCAGGCTTTGGCCACCCTTCTTCCCCCCCCACCCCAGGGGGGGTCATGTAGTAAGTTTTGTTGTCAGAAGAGTGTCACAGTGCAGTGAAGTTTGAGAACCCCTGGATTAGATATAATATCAGTTGAATGAGACCTTAAACCAAATCATAGGGTTGTATGCCTATCCTGCTGGTGACTACCACATCATTTTCTCATCAGAGACAGGCAAGTGGTACTGTGTCCAAAACTTTTTGTGTCAGTAAAGCCAGTTCTCATGTCCACCACAGTTGTTGCTGAGTGCTGTTTTAGTGGCTTTAGTTATCAGACTGGACCTAGGTGGTGTTGGCATTGTTTTGCCAACATCGTCTAAATAACCTTCCCCAAAAAAGGAAGGCTAGAGACAGATCAGAAATTCGTAGATTCTAAGGCTGGAAGGGGCCATTGTGAGATCACCTAGTCTGACCTCCTGTATAGCACAGGCCACAGAACTTCCCTAAAATAATTCCCAGAGCAGATCTTTAAGAAAAAAAATCCAATCTTCATTTTAAAATTGTTAGTGATGAGAATCTACCACTACCCTTGGTAAATTGTTCCAAAGGCTAATTACCATCACTGTTAAAAATTTATTCCTTTTTTCCTGTCTGAATTTATTTAGCTTCAAATTCCAGCCATGGCATTTTGTTATATCTTTCTCTGGTAGACTGAAGAGCCCATTATCAAATATTTGTACCCCATGTAGGTACTTATAGACAAGTTACCACTTAACCTTCTCTTTGTTAAACTAAGTAGATGGAGCTTCTTGAGTTTATCACTATCAGGCATGTTTTCTAATCCTTTCATCATTCTTGTGGCTCTTCTCTGAACTATCCCCAGTTTAACAACACCCTTCTTGAATTGTGGACACCAGAACAGGACACAGTATTCCAGCAGCAGTCAAACCATTGCCAAATAAAGAGCTAGAATAACTTCACTAGTCCTCAAGATTCCCCTGTTTATGTAGTTGTAGTCATATTGCAGTTTTTCTGGAACTATGCAAAAAATGATTCTCTCATTGTGGGTCTGATTGTTTAACCTTGCCTACAGGCTTATGGCACCAGTTGACAGCTCCATGTCATACCTCGTCTAAACATACATAAAATAAGCTTTCAAATAATATCTGATATGAGTGTGTGTAGGGTGGGTACATTAAACTCCAAAAATATGGAGAATTGCTCCATGCTTAAGAGCTCAGCGCGCTGTTTCTTTCAGCTAAGAGTAGTTTGTACATAGCCCATACGAACTAAACTTTCCTATGTATGTTTCATGTGATGGTGAATCATTATCAAGCAAGGTGAGGCCCTACGCTGAATTCACAGGCATTTCTGTTTGTCTGTAATGCGATAACTTTTGAGCACCTTATCAAATCAATTCAAAAAATTTAGAGAATGTTCTAGGCAGCAATGGGCAGAGCTCTATTGCTTTTCGTGAAGATTGGAACACCAGAGAAGTCTGATTTCCATTGGTCTAAGTGAGAGGAAAATCAGATCCACAGAATGCACACTTGGTACTGCAGCCAGAGGAATCTCTCTAGTGCCTCCGGCTGCTGCCTACACATCTTACAAGAGAAGCTCAATATGCTGTGTTCTCATTGGGTGAACAGCTCAGTCTACATAAACCGTGAAGAATTTTCACTTTCAAAGAGCCAGAGATTCATAGATTATGAGGCCAGAAGGGACCATTGTGATCATCTAGTCTGACCTCCTATATGACAGGCCATGGGACTTCCTGAATTAATAACTGAACTTGAACATATCTGGTAGAAGAACATCCAATCTTGATTTAAAAATTGCCAGTGATGGAGAATCCACCACAACTCTTGGTAAATTATTCCAACGGTTAATTACCCTCATTGTTAAAAGTTTGCACCTTATTTCTAGTCTGAATTTTTCTAGCTTCAACTTCCAGCCACTGGCTTGTATATATCTTTGCCTACTAGACTCTTACCAAATTTGTGGTCCCCATGTAGGTACTTAGGTATTTATAGACTGTGTTCAGGTCACCCCTTAAGCTTCTCTTTGTTAAGCTAAATAGATTGAGCTCCATGAGTCCCATGGCATGTTTTCCAGTCTATAATCATTCTCATGGCTCTTCTCTTTACCTTCCTTATATGTTTATAGCACTGGTGCCTAATAGATTGAGGCCAAATGCTATTTAATGTTATAGACCCTCTCTTTTACTGCTAGATAACTGATTGAACTTCATTCTAGAGCGACTGAGTGAAATCTTGTCTTTATTGAAGTCAATAGGTAATTTTGCCATGGACTTAAATGGAGCCAGGATTTCACCCAAACCGATCAGAAATTCTCTTTGCTGTCTTATTTGAAGTTAGTTGGTGGTTTTTTATTGAGGTCCCTGTCACAAACAAAATCACATCACAAGCATGTCTTGACTTTAACTGACCCTTTGTTGGGAGCCTTAGCAGAGAGGACACAGACTGAATTCACCAGTACATCTAGCTCTTCCAGCTCAGGACTGAGATAACTTGCCGGGCCCTGTGTGTGTGGGAAGCTTACACAACCACCACAAATGCTGGTGTGAGGGAAGCTTGCACAGCCATTGTTTGTGTTACATCTGTTCTGAGGGTAGGAGGGTTTTATGTTGTGAGGGGCACCCAATCTGAATCCTTTCAACCGCATGAAATTCATTTTTAAAAAATACAGGAGCAACATTTTAGAAACGACAGCAGAATTTTAAGAGGCCACAGATTGATTCTCTGTGGAAAAGATTGTTCCTTTTTCTGGGAAAAGAAACCGTATAATATTTTGTACAAGATCAACTTTGAAGGGAGATGCAGTTACACTATAAAGTTAAGTAGGAACGAAGCTGACTTTATGGTGTCACTGTAGGGCTGAAAATTGAAAGCGCGTCTTTGGGAACATACTGTGAAGCAAACAACCAACATTAATGAAATATGTTACCAGGGATATGTAGATACAGTATGGCAGTTCGGCAGTCACAGTGGGAAAGTAGCTAGTAGTGCCAATGCAAAATGTCTTTTGCTAGAGTGAAAGGCAAACGAGGTTGCTGCTGCAGAACACTAGAAATTGGAGAAGATTCTATGGCTACACTGGTGCATTTCAAAGTGATTTAAAACCAACACCAGTAAAACTCCAGTTTCTGACCTCTAAACATAAAATGAAAGTGATTCAGTTTCAGGTGCATTACTCAGCATATTATTATGAATAGAGCATTTATTATAACCCATGCAATGTCACACCTATGTGGCCTGCAATACAATAATTAATGTTCTGTTTGTGCTTCACACTTAAACCGCTGATTTAGGGATTTGACATATAGCAGTTAAAATATTTTTTTTTAAACGCACCAATTTGTCTTTTTGAAATGACCATCTAACTATCCATGGCAAGAAATGGCTCAGACACTTTTGCGAACTTCTGAAACTAAAATAATTTTGCTGCCCAAAAGGGGCCTTTGCCAATGATTGATTCATTTGGGGAACGATAAGTTTAATTATTTTTGTGCTTTGTTCAAAAAGTGAATATTAACCAAAGAAAAAGTCCCTTATCATGGTGGCAGCCTTGTTACATTTCAGTCTCCAACAGACTTGCTTTGAGTAGAATGTTTTAGATGACTGGCCAAAGGGGCCTGCCAGCCTTGGAAAATGCAGTACAAATTGGAGCATCAAGCTTTTATATAGTACGGAGAACATCTTAACAGAGAGATTGCTGCATGGACACCTCACCATTCACAATGGCTTGTCTTGACCTAACCTCTCATTTACCATTGCCTGGCCTGGCCTGGGCTGGGCTGGGCTGGGCTGGGCTCCCCTCTGTGATCACTTAACATGCCTGTGGCACTGCAGTGATTGCCTTCATTGGGAAAGGACTTATGTGTTCATAATTGTTTTTAGTGTAATCATTGTTTTGTCCTTCTTTTTCAAAAAAGTGTATCACACTCTCTCTCTCTCTCTCTCTCTCTCTCTCTCTCTCTCTCTCTCCTTTTGCTCTTCATTTCATCTCCCCTCCCATGTGTTCTGTTTTCCTCTCTCCCCTGCCCCGCCCCCCACCCCATATGCTTCTCTGTTGCCTAACCCTCGTCTCACCCACTCCTCTGCACATGCTGCTCTGCTGACTGGTTCCTTTCTCCCTTGCACATATTTCCAGGCTGCCTGGTTCTCCTCTCCCTGTCACATGATGCCTCTTTCTCTTCTCCCTCTGCCCTGAACATGTTGCCTGTTTCCCTTTTGCCCTGCACTCTGGAACATTCCTGCTGGCTCCTCTTCTTCAGAGGCTCTGGTCCCTGTTTCCTCTCCTCCTCCTATGTAGAGCAGCCCTTAGGGGAAGCATTTATATTGGCTCCTTTTCCTCCTTTTCATTTGCTTTACAGGCTTACAGAACCAAAGCAGCTGGAGGCTCCAGCACCATGTTACCTGTCAATCCTCTGTAGACCACAGTCTGAAAACTGCTGGGCTGTAATACCTCACCATTTCCCAGAAGGGACCATACCAACCTCTTAGTCTTAGGGAACAAACTTTCGGGAAGGCCTTCACTATTTTGGGGTGGGGTGGGTTAAACCCGTCTGTTTCCAATCACATGCTCTAGGTACTTTTTCCTTCGCAAATGTACTGCTGTGAGCTTAGCCTCCCTCAGGGGCCTCGCCTTCCAGAGGTTTCTGTACAACTTCACTTGGCTGTGGCTGCCAATTGGTGTGAAAAGCAGCCACATTGTCCAGGTATACAGCTACATCTTGCTGATGGTGACAGAGGATATGGTCCCTCAGTCATTGAAAGGTGGCTGGAGCTCCATGTCACCCCGGAGGCATGCTGACAAACTGGAATAGCCCAAGGAGAATGACAAAAGCTACTTTCCCCAGAGAATCAGGTGTTAGTGCAATCTACCAGTGACCCTTTCTTAAATGTAGGGTGGTGAGATATCTTTATTACAGCTTTTCCTAACCAGCTGAGGACCTCATCTTGTTGGGCTATTGGATACATATTGAATTAGGAGACTGAGTTTTCTCTCCACAAATCAACAGAGAATCGAGTGCTCCCATGCAGCTTAGGAACCAGGACTACTGAGCTTCACTTGATGCTACTTGATTCTTCCCTCCCTCCTAGCTTCAGCATTTCCTGAACTTTTAGTGCCATCTCCTGCATTTCCTCAGGGATCCTATAGGACTTTATTTTCTGGTTATTCCCAAGGCTGAGACTGCATTGAATGGACTAATAAGGCTAGAGAACACATCCATACATGCCTCCATCACTTTGCAGACCTGCGATTAAAGCTGAGTGAAAACTGGAATTTCTGCCCTGCAGGAAATTCTGGTATTTCAACATTTGTTTTTGTTCCAACTTAGGATGAAAAGTTGAAATATTGCAATTTTTGGCTGAGCAAAATGTTCCAAAAAATTTCAACTCGGAAATGGTGAAATGTTTTGTATTGGCACTTTTGGAGGTCTCAACAGACTCCGGGCAAGATTCTCATCTGGCCATCAGCCCCTTTGCATTGCCCAGCCCCAAAGGAGCTTGTGATAGGGTGCTCAGAGGGCCAGACAGCATAGCAGCTAGCGCACCTGATGTCCTGGTCCCTTGCTTCCCTGACCAGGCCTTCTCTGACCTTAGGCTGAAATCTTCTCTCCTCCACTCACATCTGGGCCTCATTCCCTAAGAGGGTGTGGTAGGGAAACCCAGCCCTCCCTCCTTACTGGGTCCCAGCCCAGGACCCTGTGTGAAGCAACACTGGGAGTGTCCCCCTGGCAAAGAGTCAAAGTCCACTGCCCTGGGCTACTTCCTACCTATATCTCTTCAGTTTGGGACATGGCCCCTACAGTCCAAACTGTCTGTAATGGCTCACCTGGAGTAGCACCCCCTTGTGGACCTTTTGCAGCATTCTGTCACAGCCTCAGGTCCCTCTGGGTGGGGATGGATGGGGACTAGCTCCATAACATCCTTATAGTCAAATAGTAAAAGTTTGCACACTGCTGGGTGCTCCCTAGTTTCTTCAACAGTCTCTCTCAGTCAGGGATGCAGTGCTTCTCCCCGGTCAGCTAGCCCAGCAGTCTGGCTCATAGTGAAGTTCCCCTCATCTAGAGAGGCAGAGCTATCTCCTGCAGAAGGGTGCTGAATCAGCTCCATAACCATTTGTCCTCATCCCAGAGATCAGACCCACTTCACTTAAGGCTGAGCCTTTGATCTTAGGTTCCCACATTCATTTAATTAGATACATTGTGAAAATAGTGCACTGTTCTATGAAGTTCTGAGTGGACTTATTTCTCTGTTTTCAGACATGGTTTTTATAGTTGTGTGGCAGCTGTAGATAGAAAAGGTATTTCTGGGAATCTGGAAGTAGTGATGGCTCTAGTAAGATCGCAGGACTGCAGACCACTTTGACAATGGTTGGGCAGATATCCCCAGTTGATGGCTTATAGATTTTGTCAGACCACATCCTGTTTCAGACAGTGTTGCCTCGATCTTGTCTAGTTCGTGCTACAGCCACCTGGCTTTCATCCAGATCTTAGTCTCTGCCAACCATTAGATGAGCCTTGCCAACAGCTATGTCTGGATTCAATGAAAAAGAGCCATAGAATAGATTATTTTTGGCTTACAGCTCGTACTGCAGCTTATATGGTCTCACTGTCTCCCAGCAACTTCACTTCGATACTGAACAGGGTTGAGGCCTGAAGGAGCCCACAGCTGAGACCCCCTCAGAGGGAGATCCCCTCATGCAGCAGTATTTGCTTGTGATAATTTTGAAAAAAAGTGATGAGAATCCCTAGCTGGTCTTACAGTCTTGTCAACATTTCATGATGAATAGGATTGAAGGTCACTGAAAGATCAAGCAGTTGTCAGCAAGGACATCTGGCCTCTGCCCATTGCTCAGAGCGGAGTGTCAGTCCCTATGATCAGTGTCTTTTCTGTGCTATGTCCAGCCTGAAGCCCAGCTGCATGGGTTCCAAGACGCCTGAGCTTATCAGATCTTGTTGGAGTTGGCCTGTCACTACCTGCTGCATTATCATTTGAGGAAAGGGAAAGTTAGGGGGTAGGTAGTACTTGGCCAGGATATTAGTGATCAGTATTGGTTTCCTCTGCAGAGGCCTGACTATAACTTGTTTAAGGGCTTTTGGCAATTTGCTCTCTGATTAATAAAAAAGGGCCCATACGTTACCAGCAAAGACAGACATGGATCCAAGTTGCTTGAAGCTAAGTGGACAACTTGCTGCACAGCTAGAATGTCAGCTGGGACACTGGTTAAAACTCAGCCACTGGGGGATGATAGCGCATCTGTATCCTTCTGCTCTGACGCATCAATCTTGGCTCGAGAGAGAGTTCTCTGAATCCAGGCAACGTCCTCCAAAAAGAAGATCAGAAACAAGAAAATGGACATGATTGGAGCCAGTTGAGGGCACCCTGGGTTGATTGTGATGATAGTAATAACGACAATATATAATTAGAGCTGGTCAAAGTTTTTGACCAAAAAAATGCCTCTTTTAAAAAAATGAAAAATTCCATTTTTTAGGAATGTTCTGTTTTTTCAAGAAAAAAAGTTTGGTTTGGATACTCCACCCCACCCCCAGCCGCCTTTTTCCTCCTCTTTTTCCATTTAGTCCCTGAGAATAGTGGGATGAATAGAAAAGGAGGCGAAAGAGAGAGATGGGGGAAAACAAAACCTCAACATGTTTCAGTTTGCATAAATGTGTTTTAAAACTGAAAACTTTTCAAGAAAAAAGTTATAGACTCATAGACTTTAAGAACCACCATGATCATCTGACTTGACCCCCTGCACATCACAGGCCACAGAACCTCACTCACCCACTCCTGTAACAGACCCATAACCTCTGGCTGAGTTACTGAAGTCCTCAGATCATGATTTAAAGACTTCGGATTACAGACAATTGACCATTAACGCTAGTTTGAACCTGCAGGTGAGCTGCGCCCAATGCTGCAGAGCCCTCCCCATGTAGTGTTCCACTGCCAGCCGTTGGGGATATTTGCTGCTCGCAGTCGCAGATCAGCCACACGCCACTGTAGGCAGTCTCATCATACCAGCCCCTCCATAAACGTATCAAGCTCCGTCTTGGAGCCAGTTAGGTTTTTTGCCCCCACTGCTCCCTTTGGAAGTCTGTTCCAGAACTTCACTCCCCCGATGGTCAGAAACCTTCATCTCATTTCAAGCCTAAACTTATTGATGGCCAGTTTATATCCATGCGTTCTTGTATCAACATTGGCGCTTAACTCAAATAACTCCGCTCCCTTCCTGGTATTTATCCCTCTGATCTATATTTATAGAGAGCAATCATATCTCCCCTCAGCCTTAGCTTGGTTAGGCTAAACAAGCCAAGCTCTTTGAGTCTCTTCTCATAAGGTAGGTTTGTCATTCCTCTGATCATCCTAGTAGCCCTTCTCTGCACCTGTTCCAGCTTTAATTCATCTTTCTTAAACATGGGAGACTAGAATTACACACAGTATTCCAGATGAGGTCTCACCAGTGCCTTGTATAATGGTATGAACACTTCCCTGTCTCTACTAGAAATACCTTGTCTGATACATCCTAGGACTGCATTAGCCCTTTTTTCATGGATGCAACACATTGGCGGCTCATAGTGATCCTGTGATCAACCAATGCATCCAGGTCTTTCTCCTCTTCTGTCACTTCCAACTGATAAGTGTCCAGCTTATAGCAAAAATTCTTGTTGTTAGTCCCTAAGTGCATGACCTTGCATTTTCCACTATTATATTTCTTCCCATTTGTATTACTCCAGTTTTCAAGGTTGTCCAGATCTTCTTCTGTGATATTCCAGTCCTCTGTATTGGTAATGCCTCCCAACTTTCGGTCATCCACAAATTTCATTAGCACACTCTCACGTTTTGTGCCAAAGTCATTAATAAAAATGTTAAATAAGATTGGTCCCAAGACTGATCCCTGGGGAACTCCATTAGTAACCTCTCTCCAGCCTGACAGTTCACCTTTCAGTATGTCCCTTTATAGTCTCCCCTTTAACCAGTTCCTTATGCACCTTGCAATTTTCATATTAATCCCTGTCTTCTCCAATATAACAATTTCCCATGCAGAACTATCAAATGCCTTACTGAAATCCAGATAGATTACATCTATTGTGTTTCCTTTGTCTACAAAATCATTTTCTCAAAGAAGGAGATCAGGTTGGTCTGGCACAATCTACCTTTTGTAAAACTGTGTTGTATTTTATCCCAATTACCATTTACCTCTATGTCCTTAACTACTTTCTCTTTCAAAATTTGTTCCAAGACCTTACATATAATTGAGGTCAAACTAACAGGCCTGTAATTTCCTGAGTCACTTTTCCTGCCTTTCTTAAAAATAGGAACTATATTACCAATTCTCCAGTCATAGGATATGACCCCCGAGTTTACAGATTCTTTACAAATCCTTTCTATTGGTCTTAGAATTTCATGTGCCAGTTCCTTTAATATTCATGGATGAAGTTTATCTGGGCCTCCCCCCCCCAGTTTAGTCCCATTAAGTTGTTTGAGTTTGACTTCCTCCTTGGATGTGGTCATTTCTTCCATTATATCCTCATTACCATTAGCCACACTGCCACTACCTCTAAGCTCTTCATTAGCCTCATTAAAAACTGAGGCAAAGTATTTGTTCACGTGTTGGGCCATGCCTACCTTATCTTTAATTTTCACCCGTCCTCAGTGCTTAGCAGTCCCACTTCCACGCTCCTTATTTACTTTTTATTTATATGGCTGTAGAACCTTTTACTGTTGGTTTTAATTTCCTTTGCAAGGTCCAACTCTGCTTGCCTTTTGGCAGTTCTCACTTTATCCCTACACTTTCTGACCTCCAAGAGGAGGCTTTCCTTCCTGATCCATGCCCTCTTCCATGCCTTGCAGGCTTTCTGCTTTCTCTGAATCACCTATTTGAGATGTTTGCTCATCCAGCTTGGTCTGCATGAATTTTTCCATATGAAATTCCGCCCCCCCCCCTTACTTGGGATGCAGGCTTCAGATAATTTCTGCAACTTTAAATCAAAGTAATTCCAGGCCTCCTCCACATTCAGATCCTTGAGCTGTTCAGTCCAGTCTACTTGCCTAACTCATTTTTGCATGCTCTATCCCACAGTGGAGTGTAGAATGATGCTGCAGTCCTCATTTTCGTGGGTTTGGAACATCATTTAGGGCAAGGTTCTGAGGAATTTAACAGGGATGAAGTCAGTAGAGTTCTAATGGAATTAAATAGGGATTAATAAAAATTTCTCAAATAGCTAGTAGAATTGGAGAATGGGGTCCTTTCAAAGAATGTTCAAAATATCCTATGGAATGCAATAGAGAATCAAAGCCCCTGCTACAGGAGTCTGTCAGCGTGTTCAAACATTCTGCAGCAAGATTATTGTTCCTTCTTAAATTCTGGAAGGGATTTTCCAAAAGGGAATCTCCATTGTAAGCTGCAACATGCACAGCTGAACAGAGAGCGAGGACACTGACCAGTATAACCAACCTCAGCTTCAGAGCCTTCAGATTTCACCTGCCCTGCAGGGAGAATTCTACCAAGTTCCTGGCAGAAGACCCCTTGTTTGTTTTGAACTTTACTTCACTTTTAATAATTCCCATTATCTTTTTGAATTTCCACTGGTGGTTGCCTGATAGCTCCATACCTTTGCGGAAAGTTGATGATGTGTATGCAGATCGAATTTGTCAGAAAAAGAGAGAGAAAGCAGATCTTTAAGATGCCCATTAAAGACTTGCCAGTGCCTTTGCTAAACTTTCAAAAACCTTCTATTTCAAGACATTTCTGCTTATATAAGCAGACCCTTTCTGTTTCTTTACTTCCCCTGGTATTTTTTTAGCACTATGAGCATTTGCTGGGAATCACAATATTTTTTGTTTGGAAGTTCTGAGTTGCCACCTATAGGTGTAAATCTCGGCTGATTGTCTTATAATCTTTTCCACAGAAACAAGCCCTGATGGCTGGCTCAGGGAATTGGTAAAGTACTATGCAGTCTTTTACCTCTTATATCACCTGTGTGAATCCAATTCAGATCAGTCATAACTATAGCACATAGGATACTACAAAAAACAATGTGTTTTCAAGCATTCTTCAGCATTCTAAATGGCTGTTTAGTTTGATCACGTTTGTGTCTTTTAATTATGGCTTTTTGTCCAGGGGAATGGGAAATAGCTAATCTTCACACAAATACTCATATATTCACCTAAATAGTTGTTGATCAAGAGTATTTATCAGTAGTCAGTATAGAAGGATTCTTAATTTATCATTCATTAATAGAAAGAGTCTTCATTAGTCACTATTCCATATTGGTTATTTATTATTCTTTTTGCTCAAAAAAGTTTCAGTGATTTAATGAGGGAGCAGAAACAATACCATGCGCTTTTTGTGATGTACGACTGGTCTTGGAATAGTGAACACCTCACAGCCTGAAAAGTTCACACATGAGGAATTTGGGAATTTGGCAGAGTCCATGAACAAGGGACAAAAGGCCTATGTTGGTTTGAAGAGATATTTTGCACATAAAATGTGACCAGCTGTAGTTGTAAATTAAAGCTCCAGCCATCCACTGGCTGTTGGGTGGCATTTGTGTGAACGGAGTAAGTGGCCCTCAGTCCAGTGCTTAGTGTGACAGGTGTGCATGTCCCAAATAGTAAACCAAAGTACAGCATTGGATATTTTAATGCTGCCTGTAATTAAATTGTATTGTAAATGTACATTAGGGTAGCTAGAACTTTGGATGGGTGTCTTTTTGTTATTTTTACATAAAAAAAAATACAGTTGCTCTCTTTCTGGCAGGTTCAGCAGGAAGGCCAACGACTGAAAGGGCTACGGAGACTGAATTCCCCTTGAGGAGGTTTGTGCTGGGCAGGGGTGAGATACATTGGAGGGGCTGTTGGGTGGGGGGAGCTTTCCCTGATGCTGTTGGCGCAGGACTTCAGAATCCAGGGGTATCAATCTGGCACTTTTTGCTATGTATAGTATTTAATAATGGTGGGTGGGGGAGGACAGACAGTGTTGGGGGGGGGGGGGGAACTGGTGATGTCACAAAGGATTGTGACGTCAGGTGGAAAATAAGCAGCAGTAGCTCAGAGAGATGAACTTTATTCAGAGTCCCATGCTGCCTTATGTGTACCAGCTCCCCTACATGAACTCTGTGGGGTTCAGGCTCTGAAACTAGAGGGGGCTGGGTGGGCAACCAGCAAGGACCTCCATATTCCTAAGCCCAGGAACTATGCTTTCAGACAGAAGACCCTGAGCCCTACTTTCACCCACAAAGGAGGGGCGGGAATTCCACAGTGCAAAGGGCAAAGCAGCACAAGTTAGTGCAGTTCCAGATTATATTAACTTGCACCCACTTCTTCTCTGAATTTCAGAGAAGAGGAGAAATAAAGAGGAGCCTGGCTGCTTCTCCCTCACAGCTGCTTCCAGGTTCATGAACCCTGAACTCTACGGAGATCCTCCAAGGTCTGCAGGTTAAGGAAGCGAAGTGCACAATGGAAGGGTGAGTAGAAAATGCATTTAGACTGTGAACTTCTCTGGGCAGGGAACTTGTTTTTAATATATCTGCCAAGTGTGCAGCCTCCCCTATAGTGCTAATAAACAGCAGTAATCCTGAAGCAAGGATCTTGTTGCCATGCAAACACCCTGCACGGTGAGAGAGCAAACTGGAAGCAAGATCTGTGATGCACTGGCAGAGCTGTTCCTAAAGAGACTGCCTTTCAGTTTCCCAAATGATATCAGCTTTCAAGACTTCAAGCCATGCAAAGTGAGACCCCACTTAATTCCCCCATGCTTTGAACACTGTGAGTCAGGCTAGTGCAGGGGTGGGCAAACTATGGCCCAGAGGCACATCTGGCCCTTCAGATGTTTTAATCCAGCCCTTGAGCTCCTGCCGGGGAGCAGGGTCGGGGGCTTGTCCCACTCTGTGCATGCTGTGGCACCATGGGGCTCCTGGAAGCACCAGTGTGTCCCCCCTCCATCTCCTACGCATAGGGCAGCAAGGGGGCTCCACATGCTGCCCCTGCCCCAAATGCCGCCCCCGCAGCTCCCATTGGCCGGCAACCACGACTGGGTTGGGAGCTGCAGGGGCGGCGTCTACGGACAGGGCAGCGTGCAGAGCTCCCTGGCCACGCCTCCATGTAGGAGCCAGAGAGGGGACATGCTGCTGCTTCAGGGTGCTGCTTGAGGTAAGCGCCGCCTGGAGCCTGCACCCCTGACCCTTTCCAGCACCCCAGCCCTGATCCCCCTCCCACCCTCCAAACCCTCAGTCCCACCTTCCTGCACCCCAGACCCCGCACCACCATCTGGAGCCCTCACCCCCCGCATCCGCACCCCTGCCGCAGCCCGGAGCCTTCTCCCGCATGCTGAACTCCTCATTTCTGGCCCCACCCCAGAGCCTGCACCCCAACTCCCAATTTTGTGAGCATTCATGGCCTGTCGTACAATTTCCATCCCCAGATGTGGCCCTCGGGCCAAAAAGTTTGCGCACCCCTGGGCTAGTGTCTGTGGTGGTGGTGATTTGCCAAGATTTACACAGCAGAGTTCACATGAACAAATAGTGGATTTGGTTGTGTAGCTCCTGCAATCCACTCTGAAAACGCTCCCTGAACAGGACTGTGAAAATAGCCATCTCAAGACAACTTTTTTTGCCGGGATGTTGCCATTGTGTCATAGAGCCAAATGTTCTTCCCCACTTATGTGTGCATAGGGGACACTAAGCCAATGGATCTGGGTTGGGGCAGGGAGAGTCACTTCTAAGGCATGCAGCTCCTTCATTCTAATCCCATAGAAGTCCCACTGTGGGGTCTCTGTGGTGTTCCAGCTCTGCAGGTGGGATGCGTCAGGGCAAAGCGTCACAAGAGAGACTCTACATTAACTTCTGTGGCATCCCCCTCCATGTCCGAGACCCCTTCCTCCTAATGAGGGGCTTTTGGGGGCTGCCAATGGGACTATGCCTTCAAGGAACATGGGAAGGTAAGTGGTAGTGCAGGGGAAAGAGACCCATGTGGAGGTGTTTGCCTCTGGCAGAAACTCCAAGATCCACTCAAATGTAGGGGTATTCTCAGTATTAACCCCGTGCCACTTCTGCAGGGGAGCAAACCCTGCCCTCTGATGGAAGAATGAGAAATGCTATATGTTAAACCTTGTATAGACTCCAGTCCTCTGTGTGGTTCATTCCCATGTAGGGAAACATCTATCTATTATGCTTATCACCACAGTATGGAGCATGGGACCCTTAAATAGCCTTTCACTGCTATTGAAATTAAAACAGTTCCTTGATTTGGTGGACTCCCCAGCAGCTCCAGGTATCAGTGAATGTTCTGTTGCCTTGCTACAGTCCTGAGCAGGTTTCTTTGTTTTTCCCAGACACATTGCCTTTCATCCAGAACATCAGATTTTGTATAATGCAAATGGTAGCTAATTTAGTGCACGTCCTAAGTCTGAACAGAGATATTGCCGCTCTTAGATTTGTGGGCATGTCTGTTAGCAACCAAGCCTTGCATTATAGAACCTATTTCCCAGGGCTTTACAACAAGCCTTTTAGACTGCATAGTAAGAAGCTTTTAGCAGCCAGAGTGAAGGATTTAATAAGGCATGTGCAAAAAGCATCCCGGTGAAAAGGTTCACTGCTAGAGTGTCGAGCTCAAGGGGTTTATTAGATAAGCTGGAACTGTGATGTCTTTTGTTTTCTGTATATTGTACCTGTATACTTCTAAGAACTCCTCCTCTATGTCAAGATACCAGCTATTTTGTTCTCCCTGTTACTGCAGCCTGGTACAGTGGAGACACACTGTGCTCTTTCACAGGGACTTGTTTGTTCTTGTTGTTGTCATTGATTTTAATTACAAGTCATTCACGACTGGGTGCATATAGTTGTTTTACTGTATGGAAGCATGGGAGTTGGCATGGTTGAAGCCCCATCTTGCTGTCAGGTGCTACAGAATGCCAGTGCAGACTAGTGTCCCCAAGCATTAATGAAGCTTGTCATGATATTTACACAGTGGAGTTGCTATGTGTCACATTGGGGCGTTCGACTTGGCCACTGAGGAAAAGAGCTAAAGTATGTGGAGCTGATGTTACTGCTGCTCCAGGCCTCAGCAATTGTGTCTCTGCAGCTTTTACACCTTTCTGGCAGTGCTGTCTGAGATACAGCCAGAAGGTGCACAGATGGCCTAAGGCTTGTAGGAAATGGCTTCATGGTTTCCACAGACCATCAGCCTCCAGAAAGCCCTGGCGACTCCAAAGCCTCACTGGCCCTGCCGCAAAAAGAAGCATTTGGCAGATTTCCTCACACCTGAAAGCAGCAGGCCTTGGCTGCTGTATCCTCCCCTTCTGCCCCTTTATCTGCATGAAAGAGAAGGTACGGACCACACTGGTTCATATGCTCTGCCTCCTGACACACAGTGATGGAGCAGGAACCAGTGAGCTGAAGTGAGTCCAGAGCATGTGACCTACAGCCATAGGAAGGCAAAAAGAGTGTGATGTTATTAATGAAGTGCATGTCCCTATTACTCTGGGACATAAACGATAACACTGATACTGGCAATTTTAGAGTGTCCACATTTGCAGATGACTGTTCCAAGTGAGAAGGCCATCTACTTTTCTACCATCTGACTAGTCCTCACCATTTTACGTATGGGCTTGTCTACACTTGACACTACACCAGCACAGCTGCAGTGCTGTACTGTGCCACTGTAGTGCCAGGGAAGCCATTTAAGGAAGGTGGGGGGGCACCTGCCCCCCCTCAAGTTCCGTTACACATTTGGGTGAAGTTTGCAGCAGGAGGGAATATGCTGCCCCTCCTCTCCCCACTGCCATCTGCAGCCGAGCTGCTCTGCTCCCCTAGCCATGGGGCCACCACTGGCCATGCTGCTCAGGACCAGAAGCCTAACTCCGGATCTGCTGTGCTGGGGTGTCCTTCTGCCCCCATCCGTGTACCTGGTCTCTGCTGAGCTGGGGTGGGAGGATGGGGAGCCTGTCTGTGCGGCTGCCTCAGGGTCAGGAGTGGGAGCTGCAGCTGCACCAAACAAGCATTCAGGCTCCTGAGCGCATGGCTTAAAGAGATAGCTCAGGCACATTTCCCCCCCCACCCCACAGTCTCCCTCACACTTCCCCCCAACACACACACCGAGTCTCCCTTACACACTCACTCAACTAACTAAACTACTTCTTGGTGCTTCCTGTTGAAATGCGCAATGCACATATATCCTCTGTAATTTTATTCTTTCAAAGTGCTGTTATTTTAGTTTTTTGACTAGTCTATGCATTTCATAATTTTATTGCTCTCTTATGCTTAAATTTAATTCTTTGAGTCATGAGTTCTAAAATGCCTAACCTGTCCTGGCTGGAGTAATTATCATTATTACTTTTATTACCATATTGCGCTTTGTCATTTATTATTTAAAGTGGTACAATCAAATAATAATATCCTTCTAGAATGTAAATTTAGCTTGTACTCACCTTAGCAGTGCCAGTTTAAAAAAGTTAGCTAAACACATAACTTTAGACACTGTGCAGATGAAGGTCACTTATTTGCAAATTGTATTTTTAATTATATCTGTAAAATAACTTAAAATTCGTACAAAAATAAATGTGGTTCCAAGTCTAATAGTAATGTTAGCAAGTCCCATGCATGATTGTGATCGGTAAACACGAATGCCAAAATAATTAGAAAAATTAATTCCCATTCTTAATAAAAGAGAAACCTTAATCGTATATGTTAAAATTAAATAAATGTTTTTGGTGGTGTGAAAAACAATTGACTAAACTAGAGTAGATAATAGCAGTAACAGAGCGTGTCTGTTAGAGAAAGTAAGCAGATTTTATTTATTGCTACTAAAGATAGTGTACAAAGTATCAAACTTGTGTTTCGATATCTGTGTTAAGGCTCCAAAACTGATATGTCAAGGTTTGGGATTGGGAATATTTTGCAGTATTATCTCCTGATTGTTCTAAATTTACATATAAACTTAAAATATGGCTTTAGTTGGTGTTTGTATATATTTTTTCTTTCTTTATATAGGAATTAGATATAGTGCTCCTGTAACTGATTTCTAAGTTATCTGCAAATATACTAGAGTTTTCAGGTGCCTACGTAGTCCCTGGAATCATGGTCAAAGTCCTCCCCCCCACCAAAAAATCTGAAATGGTGCCCCTGTATAGTGCTTCAGTGTAGAAGCTACTTATACTGATGGGAGGGGTTCTCCTATCACCTTAGGTCAGGTGTTTCGAACTCCTGGCCCGCAGGCCATGTGCGGCCCACGAACCTCCCCAATGTGGCCTGCAGGGCTCCAGCGTTTTGGGGCCAGGTTTCTTCGCTCCCCCCACAAGCTATTTGAAATGGCCCGTGGCCCCACTCACCACTGGCAGTGCCGCGGAGTGAGTGGCTTCTGCCTGCTCACTCCATGTGTCTGCCGGCCCCCCCCCCCCTGCAGCCCCGGGGCAGGGCGGGGCTGTACCTACGTGCGCTGCCCCTGAGGCCAGTGGGAAGCTACGGGGGCAGTGCCTGCGGACAGCAGCACGCAGAGGCCCCCGGCCCACCCCGCCCTGCCTTAGAGACCCAGGTAAGCACCGCACTCCCAACCCCCTCCCAGAGCCTGCACCCCCCACCCCCACCCCACACACCCTCTCCCACCCCCAAACTCACTCCCAGAGCCTGCACCCCCTCCCCCAGGCCAGAGCCTGCACCAAACACCATCCCACAGCCTGCACCCCAGACTCCCTCACCCACCCAAACTCCCTCCCAGAGCCCAACCTCTCACCCCTTCTGCACCCAAACTCCGCCCCAGAGCCTGCACCCCAATCCCCTACCCCAGACCTTTTCCCCCACCCAAACTCCCTCCCAGAGCCTTAGGCAGGTGAGAGGGCAGAGTTTTAGGGGGGAGGTTATGGGCAGCATGAGTGACATTAGTGGCCTGCTGGGAGGCTTTGAGGACTGGCACTGGCCCTAAGGTAAATTGAGTTTGAGACCCCTGCCTTAGATAATTCACTTCCCCTGGAAGCGGTAGCTAGTCGATGGAAGACTTCTTCCATCAACCTAGCACTGTCTACTTGTGGGTTAGGCCAGCTTAACTATGTCATTTAGAGGTGTGGATTTTTCACCCCACGTGATATAGCTATGCCAATGTAAATTCCCAGTGTAGACAAGCCCTATGTGAGATGAGTAGACTAATGATCCTCTCTAACATTTAAAAACCCCTTTAACTTGGTGCTGGTCGACACTGAAAACTTACATTGGCATAGCTACATCTCTGAGGGATGTGAAAAATCTACCCCTCTGAGAGATGTTGTTATACCAATCTAACCCTGGTGTAGACAATGCTAGGTCGACAGAAGAATTCTTCCATCTCCCGCCTCTCAGGGTTGTGGATTAACTATGGTGATGGGAAAACCCCTCCCTTCAGCATAGGTAGTGTCTACACTGAAGTTCTACAGCAGTGCAGTTGCACTACTGTAGTGTGTTTCAGTGTAGACATAACCTTGCTTTTGGCCATTGTTAAAGTAATGGGAAGTACAGCTCCCCCTCCTCTGCTAATAGCAGAGGAATTGCTCCCCATCCTGTCCTTGCCTTTAGCCTGGTTTATACTAAAAAGTAAGGTTGACCCAGCTGTGTTGCTTGGGTGTGAAATCCATACCCTGAGCAACATAGTTAAGACAACCTAACTCCCAGTGTAGACAGTTCTAGGTTAATGGAAGAATTTTTCCATTGACCTAGCTACCATCTCTCTCAGGAAGGTGGATTAATGACAACAATGGGAAAACTCCTCCCGTCGCTGTACACTGATGTTACCCACACAAAATTCTCAATTACTCACACTCTAGGGCACCCACCTTTACCCAGTTCCTGTGGCTCAAGGCATAACCCTCTTCATTTAGACACCCCCACTCTTTCCCTGTTCCTAGGGATCCAGGCAAAAGGCACCTAACTTTACTCCTCCATGGGCTCCGGGCAAGCACCCTTTCCCTGTGGACTCAGAGCTTAATCTTTTGCAGGTTTACAGGGTCTTTTACCAGTGAAAGAGCCTTATACAGTAATATCCTTATCCTCTATTTGTTAAGGATCACCAAAAACAGAATGCACATACTACACAAACAGTGCTCACCACTCCCAATAAGACAGATGAACTTTTCTTCATGGCTAGTCAGAATCAGGTCCATCTGGGGACTCCAGTTTCTGCACAGTGTCATAGGTAGAGTACTGGGGTCTGCCAGAGCCATTCTTGGGACTGTGTCCTAGAGCTGATTTCCAAGGAACTTTCTTTTGGACCCAGTTTATATAGTGAAACTCGAGCCCTGCTTAGCTATACCTTAACCAATTATTTTATTAACCAATCATACCCCACCACCTTAATTAATTTACATGTAGCAAAATTAATTATGTAACAGACAGAAACAATTAAAGAACCAGACAGAGACCATACAGACAAACAATAGGGAAGTGGGGCCCATAATGACAAAACATTAAAGAAATGAGGATTTCACAACCACAGCTATTGATAAGGCTATCAAACTAAGTTTTCTTTAACCATCTTAAGATCTGCTTCTTTATCTGGTGATAGTGGGTGTCATTAGGATGGGGTCTTCTTCTCAACAGCCTGCTATTACATTGTTTTAATGTAATTTAGATGGAATGTGAAGATGTGACTTCCTGCTTCTCAATTAATGGCTGCTGCTCTTTTAACCTGGCTGCAGATGAAGGCTTTAGGCCTTGCAATATGGCTACAGACAAAGTTGCCTTATCCTTGCACTGAAACACTATAGCCTCGCAGCTGCAGCTGTAGTGTTTTAAGTGTAGACATAACCTAACTCACTTAAAGGCACACTGTGGATGTGGAGTTCAAAGCCTCCATTTATGATTGGCTGCTGATTGAGTGAAATGGATCCTGCTTGTTAGGTCTGGACTAGACACTAGGATGGAATTTGGAAATTCTCTACTTTCCTTTGTAACTAGCCTGTAGGGCAGGTTCCAAGAGTAGCTGCATGCTTTCTTTCCTGCCAGTCCCAGTAAAGTATCCTCTATTTAATAGATGTGGGTGAATGTTTAATGAGAATCCACCAAAGACTGGAGTCCAGAATAGTGCTATTTGGAACCTGGAATTCCAGTTCCATGGGAAATTCTGAAGTATTTTAAAAAGTCATTCCAAATGGAAATAAAAAATACAAATTTTGAAATTTTTTCATGGAATGCAATTCCAAAATTGTTAGGAAAAATCTAAACTACATTTTGTTTCAACCTTATTGTAACATTTTGTTAAGGCTGAAACACTTCATTTTGACTTTATTGCCTAGACTTTCAAGTTTAATATAATATAATATAGCTGGAACATTTTGACTATTATATTATGTCATGTAGTTTCATTTAAATCAGTCTTTTCCTATGGGAAACTGTTCAGTTGGAATAATTTTAACCAGCTCTAGTCTAGAGCATAATGCTTGGAGCACATATATCACTAGCACAAATCTCATGGCACACAGGGTACATTAGCAGATATCTGAAAGTGTTGGTGTATGGAACAGTTATAATGACTTACTGCAGTGGAGCTGACTACACTGGAAATTATAGTTAAGTGATTATCGGAATGTTCCTGTTGAGAGACACTCAAGAGAGTTTAGCTGTGTTTAGAGCTTTCTTTAAAATAATAAATTATCAAGGCTGAGGGGAGGTTGTGCCTAGTCACACCCAAAATGAATTGCCTGGAGGGTTTAGCGTAATAGTATGCTAACTGAAAAATTATTTCACTCATTCCATGCATGGCAGCTCACTCACTCTGCTAAACCCAAAGAGACTAGAGAAAATTAGTTTCAGATAATAGAATAATAAATTGCTATTTGTTTTTAAAGGTGACCTGGAAATTGGGGGGGAGGGAAGGGATTGTGCATTCTTTTTTCTTTATGATGTATAAAGAGGGCCAAAATTAGTTTTGTTTTTGTAGGGGAGTTTTCTGCTTGATTTTATTTTAGGAATATCAGGAATGTCAACCCTCGTTTTCCCTGCCTTTGCTGGAGAGCTCATTAGAAGTTTCAGATATGAACTGCGAGCTTTCTCGGCCCTTAATTGAAAGGATGGGTGTTGAGTCTTTAACAAAGAGATCTTTTCCCCTAAGCATATGTCAGGCATTTGAACTAAATAGGTGATAACAGTCAAAAATAGTTGTATACATACTGAAGAGAAATTACTTCTCCTCTCAATTAAAATCATGATTCACTTGTGTGGTGTATCAGATGCCATAATACTGCCAGTTGTCCATTGAGTCTTTGTGATTGGGTGTATACCCCACACAAGCTCTGAAGGGGTTAATGTCGGCCTGAGAGGCAAATTATGGTATCTTGCAGTACCTGAAGGGAGAGCCAGGCTTAACTGATCATGAAGTCCAGCTGGGCAGGAGAAGGCTGGTTAGTATAAAACCAGGAAGTTGAGAGCAGAAGAGAGCTGTAGGAAGGGACTCTGCAGCCTCTCTTTGGGATTAGAGAGGTGGAAAGGCGGAAACCTGGGTAGGGGGATAAACCCTAGGATCCTAGCCATGGAAGGAGGATCCACCCAGAGAAGTTACAGGGGGGAAAAGTCTGAGAAAGGGCTGAGTAGGAGGAAGTCCTGGGAAACAGCAGAAAGGTGTAGGACTTTGAAGACCTTGGCTACTGGTTATAGGGTCCCTGGGCTGGAATGCAGTGTAGCGGGAGGGCCTGGGTTCCCTTATCAGCAGCACTGGGAAAGTGGCAGAGGACCTGGAGTCTTGGAACAGAAGACCATCTCAGAGAGCATCTGGACAGCTTGTCCAGTTGGACTTTGTTACCCCAGAATGGGGAGACTATATAGTGACCTGGCTGGAGGGTTGAGTCATGAAGAGGGAGCACCCTAAGTCACTGAGAGAGAGAGGAGTCATAGGGAAGCAACCAGTGGCAGGATGCACTAGATAGGGTGAGAGCTAATTCCCAGACCCAGCCACAAGGAGGTGCACCTTTTGTGAGTGAGACTTCCACCTCCTTTGCAGTCTTCTAGGAAAAACAGGTTAGAAAATACATAAATTTCTAATGTAAAAACAAACAGAAAAAAATCATTGTTTGGAAAAAGCTTTCAGGTTTCCTTAATATATAAAAAAGGTACAAATCCATGTCCCCCACTTTGCAGGTCATCTTTAAGGGACCCAACTTACTGTACTATATACAAGTATCCAAATGAGAAAACACAGGGGTAGAATTGAAGCCAAAAGGTGTTTCTATCCATTCCTGTAACTAAGTCTAATAATTACATTGATTATTTATATATTGCATGATGGATTTTAGAGCCTATTTCACAGTCCTAAATGCACAGCTGTCCTATGTAGATTCAGCTTGTAAAATATTGTCATCAGTTCATTGGTCCCAATAGTCATATCTATGATGCACTAGCAGAACAACATGGAAAGTCTGCATAATCATGCAGCTGATGTAGAACAGATGATTTCATAGAAGACTACACCTCTTTTATTTAGTGTAAGCTTGCAGTATTCTGAAAGAAGGGTCATTTGTACATGAAACTGAAGTTTTTTACTTAGACAAGCAAGCATAATGTTTCAACAGGAGAATTGCAAGCATATTTTTAACAGCTTAATTCACATGCAGCCCTTTTCAAAGTACCACAGTTGTCACTTAGGGATAGTCTACTGTACACATTGTGTTAGAACATGTGTTAACAGGGTTAAACCCTCAGTGGAGACAGAGACTCTGATATTAACATCATGTCTGGCTTAACCAGGCCCAGATGACAAGATACTATGTGCCATGTCCTTATCTACACTGAGTGCTCATTTGTATTTAACACCATGGTAGTTACCATGTGTTCTAACATGATATGATTTTCCAGTGTCCCCATATGGGACATCCTCAATTTAAAAAAAAAAAATCACACTTCTGCCTAGACATTTGCATGTGCTCTATTTATGAGTAACACCTGAGATTCCTGTCATTGAAAGATTAGAGCGAAAACACTGGTCTCTATTTTTTGTTGTTGTTGGGTGGGTTTTTTTGTCTGCTTGTTGTATATGTTGGTTTTTCATATAGCCCCAGGGGAGAGAGAAACATCATAAGAAATAGGAGAATGTGATTGCAAACCCACAGAAATTGGTCAGGGGGACTCAGAGGCAAGCACACCATCTTCAATCAGTCTTATTTCATTATTTGAAAATTGGCTGGACTCCAAATTGATGGTGCCCCCTTAGACCATGACAACTGATTAGGGCTGCAGCCAATTCTAGATCTTCAGAAATTAAACCAGTATCTCAGAAAAATAAAGTGCCCTGTGGTTTCTCTGGCGTGCAGCAGCATCACTTCTGAGATGTTCGGGATTGGTTCAGAACCTTCAGAATACCTCCTTCCACATCTCAGTATTGCACGGGAGCTAGTCAAGGAGGAACTCCGATTACACTTTTAGGGCCAAATTCTGCCTGTGGATGTGTGCATAGAGGTCTCATTCATTGACATCAGTGGGAGTTATTCTTGTGCATCCAAAAGCAGCATTTGGCCCTTATCATTTATTCTGGATGGCAGGCTCTAAGGGAAGCTTTTAAAATGTCATTATTTTGTAATCTTGTCCAAATAAGTGATGGAGGTGTAGACAGCAGTATTATGACTGCTTCCTGCTGCCACTGTCTCTCTGCAGAAGTAGGGTGATATTTGGGAGATCTGGGCTGAAGGCACAGCTCTTCTGTAAACTCCTTACATGATCTTTGGCAAATCACTCAATCTCTCTGCCTCAGATATCCACCAGCAAAATGGAGATGATAATACTAACCTGCCTCCTGGGGTGCTAGAAGGATAGATCCATTAATGCTGTGAGGCTCTCACTTATTATGGCAATGAGATCCTACATAAATACATTGATAGATGGCCTGCGCTACAGTGGATGGGTTGCGTCAGCCCCCCTAGGGCTGTTGGCACCTGTGTACCATTGTGTACTCAATTGTGCTCTGAACAAGTCAAAGTGAACTTTGTCAGTGATATTAATCAGCCCAATGCTTTAGCTCATCACCTCATAGCATGCTCCAAAGAGAATGGTGTGAGTGAGACAAGTAAGGAAAGGAGGAAGAAGGGAAAGACCCAGAAAGAGATAGAAAGGAGAGAGAATGAAGGGGACAGGGATACTGCTGCCGTCTGTAACAGAAAAGGAAGGTATTATTTTTTTCCTTTACCAGACTGTAACAGCTAAAAAGAAAGAGAATGGAGAGGGGTAAATGAGACCATCTGGCCAAATGGTCACCTCAGCACAGACATGTTTGTTCCTTTCTACATGAAAATAAAGAAATGGACCAATTTTTTTTAGGGCTTTTAACAAAGTTTTTAAAAAATACTTTTAAAAAAAAAAGAAGAGAATATCTGAATGCAAATGCCTGGTCCTGGCTGCATCTGGACAGGGTTGGGCTGGGAGGCTGGGTGTTAAAACATTGGCTTCCCATGCTAAGCTTTCCAACTCTGAAGCCTGACAGCCAAATCTGGATGAGATCACCAGTGACATGAGTTGGGTGGTCTCTACAAATATTAGCACAATGTCCCTATTACACAATTTGGCACAAGTTGCCTCTTTTTGTTCAGGAGGGGCCCAAGGACTAGAAAGGTCAGGAATGAAGTGCATTAACAGAGCCTGGTGAGTGAAGCCTGCATAGTGTCTGCCTACACCACACCTATGTTCCATATCAGCCTTCACACTTTCATGAGAACTACAGCTGATTAACATCACAAATTAATGGATTTTTTCTTAATCCATTTTTCCTGTACTGTTTCTCCAGTTTTTGATGAGTAGATAAAATTTAAAGCAAAATCTTTTCCTAGTACAATTTCCTATTATTTTAAAGGTGCCATCCTGCTTTCAGTTTTATAGATTCCCTTTGGTTTGCATAGTACAAAACTTGATTTTTTTGCCTAAAAGCAGAAACAACTCAGAGAAATAGATGTGATTTGTCAACTAAAACTTGGAAATTGCCTAACAAATTGTTATGCTGTAGCACATAAAACAATCACTGAAATGAACATTAGGCTTCCTGTAGACTTTGTGTGATCATTGTGCAGTGATATTTATGATGTCTTCTGCATGTTCAGCATTCCTGGCCCACATGCAAACTGAGAACTATATGTCTAGATTCCAGGAAAATTAGCTTTCTTGTCTCTTAATTTTTTTCTTGCAATATATTTATCTTCATTGTTATTCTCTTTTCCCTAGCCTGAGCTCCTTTTAAGGGCCACATTTTACCTTTGGATGAGCTCCCGTTGAACTCAGATGGAGTCCCTACACTAATTCAAGGGCACACAGAATTTGGACAATCATTTTAACCGTGGGTCCAGTGTAGGTTGTGCCAGTGCTTTGGTTTAGCGTAGCATTGTGACGCTGATGTCCTTTCACATCTGGAAAAAGAGAATATTCACCAGGTGTACTGTTACTGGCAAAGGCATAGGACTAACTATTCTGATTCAATGAGTGTTGCTGTAAGAAGTTATAAAACAGCATTTAATTAGCAGATACACCGGCACTTATAGGTGCTTCAGTGAAACTAAGGGAATGTCTACATTTGGAGCTGGGGGTGTGATTCCCAGCTGGAGACGACATACTTGTGCTAGCTCTCATTAAGCAAGTATGCTAAAAATAGTGTATCCATAGTAGCACCAGCAGCAGCAAGTGGTGCATGGGCTGGCCACCCTGTGTTCAAACCTGTCTGGATCCCATGGGCACGTACGTGGGCCAACGAGGCTGTGCTGCCGCTGCCTAGGCTACTGCAGTCACATTACTACTTTTAGCTCACTAGCTCAATGAGAGCTAGTGCAAGTATGTCTAGGTGAGCTGGGAATCACATCCCTAGCTCCAAGTGTAGGCGTAGCCCTAGATGACCAGTTAGTCAGCTTGCGGCAGCTAGTGGATTCTTGCAAGTTCCACCTATTCTGATAGTTCCAAGCTGACAACTTTGATCACGGTGTTTGGAAGATGTTTTTTTTTTTTTATTGCTTCCCATTCAGCATTACAAGCACCCAGAACTCACCCAAAGCATAACAAGTGAGCTTCTGCATGGCTTAGATGGAGGTGAGTTTCTGTGGATGACATTTTAGCACACAAGTAGTTTGAGGAAGAATATAAAGTTACAGGAAGTCTGGCTACTGTGCTAAAATTGAAGAGAGAAAATGTATTGTTTATCCTTTTTAGGGCTTGTGATTGTAAAGAGTGAGGGAGGTCAGTGTGAGAACCTCAGAGCTACAGTTGAAATGCCACCACCTGAAAACATATTAGAACTGATAGAATTCCTGGGTATGACACGATTTTGGAGCAAATTCAAACATAACCTGCCCTCAGAAGGCCAAACTCTTTATGAACTGTTTAAAACAGCCTCTGGGCCTGACCCCACCTTTTATTAAAGTCACAGCTCTCTACCATATTGACCACAACCTCACTACTGGTATTTTACATGTTTCCAAGTCTCTGGCTATTTCAGAAGACACCAGCAGCTGTGGGGTCAGTGGGGTGCAGTTCCTGGTACCTGGTGACAACTGGAAGTTTATCGTAGCATACTGATCCAGACAGCTTTCAGAAACTGAGACTAGGTTCCCCCTAACAGAGAAATAATATCTGGCAAGTTTATGGCATGTAACAGGTTCACAAAATATGTAAAGGTCTTGATAATTTCAAGCTAGTGCCAGGCCTCAGAGCACTCATATCCTTAATAAACAGTAAACCTAGACAAAGGTGCCCCTGAGATGCCAAAGACTGGGTATGCATGTGATGAGATTTAAACCTTTTTCAGAATATACTTGAGGGAATGAGGAGCCATATTGGCCACCCAGATATCTTCAGAGGCTCAGTGTGATATAGGAAGGCACATCGGTAGCCTGCCAGCCTCAGCACAGAAATCAGAAATTTAAATCTGCGGAGGATGCCAAGGCAGGAGAGGTCTGGGACAGGCTCTAAGCAGAAGTGCCACAGTGAGGCAGACATAGCTGTGTTAGGGACAGTGCTGTTTTCTTTATTCTAAGTTCCTTGTTCGGTGTTTAAGGAAATTCTTTCAGGAATTCTTTACTTTGACACCTGACGGATGTTTCACTCCGCTGGAGGGCACATTACAGCCTCTAGTGCGCATTAACATCAGCTCCTTTTTTGCTGCTGGCAGCTGCATCTGATCCCACAGATCAGCTAAAAGCTGATGCAACTTGATTCTTTCCTGAGGGTTTCACCTAATTAATTTATCTGTCTCTATTTCTGTCAGTTTAATAAAACAAGAGAAGGCAGTGATTGTGGGCTGCATGCAGAAGTGGGTGCCTCTGTCACTCTCCATCTCTTTCCCTTTCCTGACAATTTGCTGGCTCTCCTGTTCTCCCGCTACTGGTTTTCGGTTTGGGGGTTCATTGCAGAGTTGCCTTTGAGGTTTGATCCAGCTCCACCTCCCCTTGGCTGAGCTCTCTGTGGTGAATCCAGCTGGCATGCTCCCCCAGCTGTCTTCTCGGGATCAAAGGATTATTATCCCTCTGAAGGTGTGTGTCTGGCACCCTCCCTCAAGGCAGCAAACCCAATAGGAGATGCCAACCTTGGGCCTTGATGCTGTCACCAGCTGTATCTCCCTTCCAGCTGCTGTTCTTTACTCCTTCCCTGCTTGCCCTGCGGTTTCCTGACTCTCCCACCATAGTCCTGCCTCTCTCTACCCCATTCTAGAGACTCTGAGCAAGGAGTCAGCACCATTGAAGGAGAAATCCCCACTAAGGACCGGCACAGAGAAGGGGTCCATCATGTCATGGTGCCGCTTGAGGCAGCCTGGGTGCTGGTACCAGGAAATGGGGGAGAGGGGTGGAATTGCTATGCCTTAATGACATCTAGACCTACCCCATCCCGGGCTTCCTAGCATCTGGCATGAGTTCAGCAGCCTCACCCAGCTGGCCTTGCCAAAAGGGGGATCAGGAGCTCATTAGTCTGTATCAGGATTCAGCTACTTCACAGGGCTCTGTGCCACCTGCATCAGGGTGAGGTGGCCTTACGTCCTCAGAGAAGCCTGGCACCTCCTGATGGACTATGGCCTTAAATTACACCTACCTCTGCCATGATGCCTACAAATCACTAGCTTCAGGCCCTGGTTGGACAATGGGGGTGCTGTGACTTTTGCTTTTATGCTCAACTCTATTAATCCTGTTACCTCATCCTCCCAACCCAGCCATACCCCTGTGTGTGTTTTGTCCACTTGTGTGACACCTAGCTCTTGAGCACAGAGGATCTTCTCTGTACAGTGCCCAGCACAATATGTGCCCCCAATTCTTGAGTTTTGGCACTGGCAAAATATAAATAATCATAATGGGTAAGATTGCTTTACTTCTGGCTTTCATGAGCTCTGCTGCCTTAAAGGCTCTCTGCCACCTACAACTGGTATCTGCCTCTTGCTTCACCGACGGCAGTTTGGTGGTCTCAGCTCTACCTCTGCTACAAGAAACATCCATCTCAAAACAGATCCACTCACCACCCTCGTACAGCTCTGTGGGTTGTAGCAGATCTGCACCATCTACAGCAGATCTCAGTAGCTTCAAGCTGCTCTGTGCCGTGAGGATCGATATAGTGTCTCCTGCAGTAAATCCAGATGTCTCATCTAAATCAGGCTGAGTGTGCTCCATAAAGCTTGGTGTCATATGAGATGCACATTCTGCCCAGTACCTCGTCAGATACTTGGAAAGTTTTTTTCTTTACTGTCTTTACGAGTCATAGCTTAAGACT
Source organism: Natator depressus (assembly GCF_965152275.1). Classification (NCBI taxonomy): domain Eukaryota; kingdom Metazoa; phylum Chordata; order Testudines; family Cheloniidae; genus Natator; species Natator depressus. Next base: position 203,024,839 of record NC_134234.1, on the reverse strand, counting down.
TCTTCCGTGAGTCCAGTTTTCTCTTGTAGGATTTTCAGTACATAGCCTGGATTGAGAGACCCTAACTCTCCTGTCTCTCTTTCTCACATACCATATGTCTTCGGGGTTGTGGGACGTCTGTAGGCTTAGCCATGTTTTGGCTATGATACTTTCTCCTTTGTTGCAGTTGGGTCATTGGTGCACATTCACTCGTTGCTTCTTGAAACCTTCCCTAGATGATTCATCCGATGACATCTGACTCATGCTCACTCTTCTACAGAGAAATCCCTGGAGCCTTTTAATCTCCAAGGGGGGAAAAGATCCATTAAGGGGGAGAGATCGATTACAACTGGTGCCTTTTAACAAGATATAATCGTGTACCTCTTGTGCTCTGGAAGTGTAATAGAGCCAAAGGAGTCCACGCAAGTATCTTCTCCATAGAGGGCAGGTGTCAAGTATCAGGGCTTGCAGCAGAGCCAGTCTCAGGGCAACCTAACAAAGACAACTGGTCTGTAGGAGGCTGCCTGATTGGCTACACCACCTGATTGGTGGAGAGAGTCAGCAGACCAGCTATAAAGCCCAGCAACAGCAGCATTTTGGCAGCAGCTCAAAGTATTTGCTCACGGCTGTGTTAAGCTCCTGCTGGTTTCCAGCCTTGCTCCAGGCCTGTTCCTGCCTCAGATCGAGCCTAGCCCTTTGCCTTGCCTCAGTCCATGTAAACAGGCTCTGACCTTCGGCTCTGATTCCTGACTTCAGTTCTGACTCTTGGCTCTGGCTCTGGCCTCTGACCCTGGGCTCCTATTGCTGGCTACCAATTGCTGCTCCAGCTAGTAGGCCTGACTCTGGATCCCACCACTAGTCTGACCAATCACATCCTGGTCTCTGACATTTTGAGCAGCTCTAAAAATACCAACAATGAGGGCACTAGATCTGATACAGCGAGCATGGATGATACAAAGGCCAATATCTCTTTGACAGAGATAGTGGGAGCCCTACAGACCTTGTGGGCCAAGGTTGCCACCCTGCAGGTGCAAAATGCGGCCCTGCAAGCTCAAACTGTGCCATCTTCAGTTCCGACCTCCACTCCTTGCGAGCCCTCCCCCCAATCCCCCAGCTTTCCTTGCCTGACAAATGGCAATCACGACAAACATCATGGGTTCCTAAATCAGTGTTGGCTCCTATTTCTGCTACCTCTGCAGTTGTATCCCACTGACCAAGCTAGAGTGGGACTAATTATGAGCCTGCTTACTGGGGAGACCCTGGCTTGGGCATTTCTGCTCCTGGATAAATCAAGCCTGCTTCTGGGATTTGAGAACTTCATTTGAGCTATGATCCAAGTCGTGAGCATGTGGCTGAAGCCATGGTTCAGGTGTCGAAGCAGGGCTACTGGCCAGTTGCTATATATACAGTGGAGCTGTGACACGTTATAACAGACACTGAGTGGAATGAGGCTGCCCAGCATTCTGGCTGAGCCTAAACAATGATATTAAAGATGAACTGGCACAGGTGTAATCCCCATCCAGCCTGGATGCGTTAGTCGACTTATGCATTAAGATGGATGACCATCTGACCGAATGCTACCATGAAAAAAAATTCGTGCTTCCAGCTCCCACCAGCTGCAGCTCTGATAACAGGGCCTGGGCTGGGTTGGTGTCCTTCCCCTCTCCCCAGCAGTGGCCAGTCAGTGTCCAACACATCACCATCTCCCTCTCTGGCTCCGGAACCCTGTGTTGCCCAACACCAACCTAGAGGCGCAGGTGGACTTGGGTGCCTCTCGCAATTTCATTGATCTGCAGTTTGCCTGAGCACACAAGATCCTGACCCAGTTGAAAGGCTCCCCCAAGTGAGTGGAGTCCGTAGACAGGTCACTCATTTCATCCGGATTGGTCACCCACCAGACTGCTCCCTTGGAGGTAACACCCAGACTTACCCATAAGTTCCCCGAGCACTGTGGATGGCTGCCCCCGATCAGGCCATAGGGGACACAGTGTGGCTTTCTGCCCACACCCTTCGATTGATTCATCAGTCTGCCAAACTAGACTCCAACACTTGGGCCCCTTTAAGATTATAGGATGGTGAACCCAGTTGCCTTCTGGTTACAGCTGCCCGAACCCTTGAAGATCCACCCCATCTTTCACATCTCATTTTCAGAGCCCTACATGGAGAACCCATATCCAAACCACTCCAACCCTCCACCCATAGCTGGGATTTGTGGACAGGAGGAGTACTTGGTCAACCAAATCCTCAATCCTCTGCAACTTAGGGGAAGACTCCAGTACCTGGTGGACTGGGAAGACTGCAGTTCAGATGATCAGTCTTGGGAACGAGTGGAGAACATCCATGCCCCAGACCTGTTATGAGAGTTCCATCAGAAGTACCCCCAAGAAACCAGGCCCCAAGATTTGCCCTCAATGAGGGAGGAAGCGGGAGACCTTTAGGAATCGGCCCCTGCGACAGAGCCAGGTTCCAGGCACCCTAACGAGCACAGCTGGACTGTAGCAGGCTGCCTGCTTGACTACACTGCCTGATGGGTGGGAAGAGGCCAGCAGCAGCAGTTCAGCAGCTGCTCAAAGCATTTGCCCATGGTTGTGTTAGCTCCTGGGCCTGTTTGTTCCCAGCCTTGCTCCTGCCCTGTTCCTGCTTCAGACCCAGCCTTGCCTTGCTTCACTCCAGGTAAACCAGCTCTGACCCTCAGCGCCGATTCCTGACTTCAGCTATGTCCCTTGGGTCTGGCATCTGGCCTCTGACTCTGGTTCTGACCCTTGGCTCCTATTCCTAGCTATTGTCGGACAGCAGATGATTTTCTCATTTGAATGCATAAGTCATTCCCACCAGACTGTGATTATCTCTGGTACCTAAACTTATTCACAGTGTCTCTCTAGCTCCTGTGCATGAAGGAGCAACTGCAGGGACGCCGCACTAAGCCCAAATAGCAGAAGCCAGGCATTGAAATTCCAGCTCAAAGAAGCTAATTGGAAGAGAATTCCTGCTTGACCTGGGGGGTAGAACATCCCTAAACCCACTCCATAGAAGCTACTTCAGACCAATGTCCGGAAAAGTTTCTAAGGCCCAAATATATCTCTGCAGTGGAGGATCCATGCACCAGAGCATCCTCTGTCCCTCCTTGGCCTGCTACTGCCCCATCACCAATCTCCCTATATACTTTGTCTGGGGACCTGAAGACTTCTACGTAACATTCACCCCTGCATTATCAGGGGATGTACAACTCCTGAACAGCTTCCCCATATCCAGCCCCACTCCCTCAGACAGTGGACAGTTCCATTGCCAGGGGACCTCTGCAGCTGTGGAAGTGGGAGCTGTCTGTGCATCGATCATTATGATCCTTATCTGTCTGGTTGTTCATCAGAAAAGTCTCTCCTACTGAATAAATTTGGTCATGCCAGAAACCATTGGAAAGTTCCTTGCCCAAATACTATTCAGCATCCTTGGTATAGCTCCACAATAATGATACTGAATTTGATAGAGTTGCCCCAGATTTACACAGGTTTAAATGAGAACAGAATTGGCCCATGACTTACAAATGACTAAAGTGACTGTTTTCAAATCAGTCATCTGGAGACCAACAGGCACAAAGGGGAGGTCTTGTGGCTTTCTCACTGGGATGACTCTGTTAACATTGAGCAATTCATCTGAACTCCAGTTACATTGGCAAAGCAATAGATAACAGCTCAGGGGGGAGGGCAGGCATTAGCAATTTCTGGTGATTCTCTCATTCCAGTTCCTTCTTTGCTGGCAGCAGATAAAATGTTACCTCCTTGCACTTACTGTAAGAAGAGAAAAACCGCTCCTTAAATCAGCACAGCTGAGACAGAAAGGTAGCATGTGCCTCAGGTATCTACTTCTGCATGAGTGCAACTTCCATTAATTTCATGGTGTATCTGGAAGCAGGATATGACCACATGAATGTAGAAATATGACCTGAAAGATAGAATAATGTCAACTATCATGTGATTTAATGGTGAGGCCCTGCAGTATTAAGGGCCCTCAGCCAGTTATAACTCAAGTGAAACTCTGTGAGCACAAAACAGTAACACCCAGCCCTGAAAAAATGAGTGTCTCCATGCATTTGCATGATACATATTCCTTTGTCGCAATGACGTAACTAGCTGTACATTGCTATATGAGATCATTTCTTAGTAAATAAAGTTGGATAATCTATGTAATCCCTCAGCAGAGTAAAAGTAGAACAGAATGGCAATGAGAACTTGAGTTTAGCATAGCCTAAAATCACACCCACTTGTTTGCATATTGCAGATGTACAAATCTCAGCTCCCTACAAGTATAGAAGGAAAAAAGCTGTGCTTGAAAACTGCTCTCGTGGCTGAGATTTTTGTTCCAGTATTGAGCAGTACTGATGGCTTCCAATAATAAAACTTTAATTTCATATCAAACCTTTCTTGTTTTTTGGGGGGTTAAATATAACTTTAAAGGAAGGTGATATATTTTTCTCCCTTCCCTTTGCATTGTCCTTTGAAACATTTAGGAAAAATTACTGTAGTTCTGTCTACTCTGGACTATTCTGAACTGACTTTGTAAGTAGTTAGAGATAGCTCTGGTAAGGTAGGATATCCCACCGTACATTGCCCCAGGCATTGCTGGTTCCACACTATGTGCATGTTCTCTGGACTCTGTCCCCGGCGAAGCACTATGGGAAAGCTGTGCAGGTGTTCCCAGTAGGAAGTGGTTACAAACGTGAATAGGCAGCGTAGTCGGGGTGGATGCACAAACCTGGTAACTCCTGGTCATGTTAGGAAAAAGCTACTGTGTGGGTACAAGTTAACCATGTTTGTTGCAACCAGGTCAGCTGTGGGGTCTGTCACAGCCTGGCTATCAAACCAGGGTTGTACTTGTAGCGTGGATGGAGTCTTAGACAAACAGGAGCTGCCCTCTCTGCAGCCTTTAGATGTTAAAGGTTTAGGTGGTTAAAACGGACTTTCTGGCATTTAGTCACAGGCTATTTTTAGTTTGCCTTTGTTAGACATGGGGTCTGTACCTTCCATATGAATAACATGAAATGTGCAAAACCCAGACTGCACATTTCAATTAACTCAGTGTTTGCACCAGGCAGAATTACAATGCTGCACTTGATTGAAAATTCACGGAATCCTTGACGGGTGTTAGTTCCTGACCTGCAAGTCCTAGTATTTAACGTGAGCCAGGAAAAAGACCTTTTTGGCAAGAAAACTGCTGCTGCTCAGACTGTTAATGCATCTTAATCCTCCACAGAAAATGAAATCACGTTGGACTTCTGCCAAACAATACAATGACTTTTCTCTGACTTCAGGGAGGAGTTCTTCTTAAGCAGCCTTTCTAACATGAAGTAAGATTTAAATTGCTAGGGCTTGATTCTGCTCTCACTTTACATCTGTTTTATACTGGTGTGACTTCAGTGGATTTACTCCAGATTTACAGAGGGAAGGGAGAGTTGAGTCACTGTTATTTAGTGTTTGTTATGGTTCAGGCCCCACATTCTCTGTTGCTGACCCTGGGCTTTATGTTTGCAAATCAAAAGGACATTTTTCTCCCCTCCTGTTTGAGCTTTTTAACTTTATTACTTCTAATCTGCATCACTTGCTGGTCCATTGATAGCGCTGCTTGCAGGAAAAAATGTCTAAGCATCTAATTGCAAGCAGGGGTGCTGGAACAATTTGTATAGTGGGGGGCGCTGAGAGCCATTGACCCAAACCGTAAAGTTTGAGTATGATCAAAGCCACTTCAAGCCCGGGGGTGTGGCAGGACCCCCAGCACCCTAGTTCCAGCACCTATGTGTGCAAGGCAGAAGGCCTGCTGCAGTTGGTAAGGCAGTAAAACCAGTCAGAGACATGCAGTTCATCACCATTACTTTGCTTGATTATTAGTAAAGTGAGCCTGATCCAGTCAAACACTCACTTCAGAAAGCACAACAGAAAGTAAATGTTGGTCTGTGTTGTGGTTTTTAAGAAACAGCCTGTATTGGAGTGAGGAGAAGGGGAACTTGCAGTGGTCTTTACAGCCTGGGACTTCCCTAAGGCTTTTTGGAGGATTCAGTGGGTATGTCTACACAGCAATTAGACACCCATGGCTGGCCTGTGCTAGCTGACTCAGGCTCATGGGGGCTCGGGCTAAGGGGCTGTTTAATTGTGGTGTAGACATTCAGGCTTGGGCTGGAGCCCGGTCTCTAGAACCTGTGAGGTGGGAGGGTCCAAGAGCCCAGGCTGCAGCCCAAGCCTGAACATCTACACTGCAATTAAACAGTCCTTTAGCCTGAGCCCCATGAGCCCAAATCAGCTGGCACGGGCCAACCGCAAGTGTCTGATTGCAGTGTAGACATACCTAGTGGGACTGCAAGCGCTAAACCCATTTACAGGGTGTAGCTATATGCTCTCTCCAGTTCTGCTTCCAATCCACAGACTGGTGCTGAATTTGGAGAGTCCAATGACTGCCACACAAGGAACACAAAGACTGGGATTGTGGCAGTCCCCTCTGTGGTGTGGGAGGTGTGTGGAAAGCTCCTTGTGCCCTCTCCCCCTTGCCACAATCGGGCACTTGGTGGTTGTTCAGTGGGCTCCTAGTCTGGGGGAGCCAGGTGTATGTTTTATGACCTTCTGGCAAAAATACCAACTGTTTAGTTCAACCAAAAAGTCAACATTAACATCACAGGCTGGAAACACCAAGCAGGGGGGAAATCTGTTTAGAGAAGGGATTACCCCTTAGGGAACTAGAGAATCTGCCGGTGGGTGTCAGACTGCCTAATAGTCTATGGGGTTGGACTCCACATGGGGCACTATACCAGGGAGAAAGCATTGATCTTTTAGGGCTATTTTTAGAGCCCTGAGTTTTTCGTAAAAGCAAAATAACACAAGATAAAACAATCCAACAGATAAAAACAAAATGCCAATTGCGGGTGGACAGGCCAAACTTCGACTGGTGTTTCAAGCCCATACACAAAGGTCACAGCGTCACTCAGGTTTGGCCAGGGGTGGGGCAGGTGACAACGAGTGGAATTTCACAGGGCTCTAGCTATTTTCTTCTGGAAGTTTCATTCTCACATGCTGTAGAGGAGAGGAAAGTGATCAGGATCAGTCAGCATGGATTCACCAAGGCCAAGTCATGCCTGACTAACCTAATTGCCTTCTATGATGAGATAACTGGCTCTATGGGTGAGGGGAAAGCAGTGGACATGTTATTCCTTGACTTTAGCAAAGCTTTTGACACGTTCTCCCACAGTATTCTTGCCAGCAAGTTAAAAAAGTATGAGCTGGATGAATGGACTATAAGGTGGATAGAAAGCTGGCTAGATTGTCGGGCTCAATGGGTAGTGATCAATGGCTCCATGTCTAGTTGGCAGCCGGTATCAAGCAGAGTGCCTTAAGGGTCAGTCCTGGGGCTAGTTTTGTTCAATATCTTTATTAATGATCTGGAGAGTGGCGTGGATTACACCCTCAGCAAGTTTTCAGATGACACTAAACTGGGAGGAGTGGTAGATACACTGGAGGGTAGGGATAGGATACAGAGGGACTTAAACAAATTAAAGGATTGGGCCAAAAGAAATCTGATGAGGTTCAACAAGGACAAGTGCAGAGTCCTGCACTTAGGACGGAAGAATCCCATGCACCGCTACAGACTAGGGGCTGAATGGCTAGGCAGCAGTTCTGCAGAGAAGGACCTAGGGGTTACAGTGGACGAGAAGCTGGATATGAGTCAACAGTATGCCCTTGTTGCCAAGAAGGCTAACGGCATTTTGGGATGTATATGTAGGGGCATTGCCAGCAGATCGAGGGACGTGATCGTTCCCCTCTATTCGACATTGGTGAGGCCTCATCTGGAGCACTGTGTCCAGTTTTGGGCCCCACACTACAAGAAGGGTGTGGAAAAATTGGGAAAGAGTCCAGCGGAGGGCAGCAAAAATTATTAGGGGTCTGGAGCACATGATTTATGAGGAGAGGCTGAGGGAACTGGGATTATTTAGTCTGCAGAAGAGAAGAATCGGGGGATTTGATAGCTGCTTTCAACTACCTGAAAGGGGGTTCCAAAGAGGATGGATCTAGACTATTCTCAGTGGTAGCAGATGACAGAACAAGGAGTAATGGTCTCAAGTTGCAATGGGGGAGGTCTAGGTTGGATATTAGGAAACACTATTTCACTCGGAGGGTGGTGAAGCACTGGAATGGGTTACCTAGGGAGGTGGTGGAATCTCCATCCTTAGAGGTTTTTAAGGTCAGGCTTGACAAAGCCCTGGCTGGGATGATGTAGTTGATGATTGGTCCTGCTTTGAGCAGGGGGTTGGACTCGATGGCCTCCTGAGGTCCCTTCCAACCCTGATATTCTATGATTCTGTGCGTCTCTTCTCCCCTCCACCAACCAGCCTGAAGGCGTTTGAAAAGGACGTGACCTAGAGCTGCCTCATCTGTACAGAGGGACGGGGAGCTCTCTAAATTCTATACTTGTTGATTGGCACTGGCGGAAAGGCAGCAAAAGGTGGGGTTTTCACTCTTTTTCCCTCAATACTATTTTGTACATTTCTGACCCATCCACTTTCACTGAGGTACTTCAGGTACTATATAGCTGGCATCTACTCGTGAGAGAGAGAATGATTCACAAATGATTAGGGCACCTCTCTCCTGGGACTCGGGAAACCAGCATTCACTCCCTGCTCTGTCATTGATTTCCTGAGTGACCTTGGGCAAATTGCTTAGTTTCACTGTCTCAGCTCCATTTCTTAGTTCTGTGTTACCTGCTCCTCTGCCCGATTTCTGGTCTCTGAGCACATCCCCCCAGGTGTTTGGGCCTCTTGCCTTCACCTCTCATGAAGTGGAATCCCGCCATTCTCCCATTCTCTTTGGCTGGGCCCAGGATTGCAGTACCCAGTGTACCAACCATGGTTTCTCAGCAGATCTGACTGAGTTTGGCCACCGGCAACACTTCCCTTCAGCAGCTGTGACCAGTGGTAAACAAAGCGACCCCACGCCTTTTCAAAACAAAGTATTGTTTAATCTTAATGGTAGGAACAAAGCATAATGAGAGGTTTTAATATGAAAGGTCTACACGCGTATATGTCTCACTTAAATGCTTAGGCCTTGCTGATTCCAGAGACCCCCACCTCTGGAGTTTGGGATTCAGTCTCCTCTCCTCCCCAACAGTTTCTGCCTCTCTCCCTTCTTAACTTCAGGGGCCATGCTTTCACCCACCACAAATTTCTTTGTTCTAGTTTCCCACCTGGATTCCACCTGCGCCCTTCCAGTCAGTCAGACCCAGCAGGATTGCAGGTAAAACTTCAGAACAAAGGACACCTGCACTGTACCTTTATATACTTTTAAATTGACCTATCTGAAGCTAGGGTCCTGCATAAATGCCATCAGCTCCTGCGGGAATGAACCCCTTGTGATCATATAGCAAACACAGTAATCATCCTGCAAACAGACAGAATACATGTACTACAGGCACTCCTCGACTTTACAACATTTGTGTTATGACGAATGGCACTTACGACATTTGTAAATTGACATCCTGTTTCCACTTTATGACGTTGGTTTCGACTTTATGATGCTTGATTCAGCATTGTTCCAATGGGAAAATCAAGTTACGATGTTTCGACTTAAGACGCATTTTTCAGGAACCAATTGTGTCGTAAGTCTGAGGACTGCCTGTATTTGTAAATAAAATTACAGACAGCTACCATGTCATCTACACACCCCGTCCTTACAGTGCAGATAACAGCACTTCCCTGCCTCCCAGGGGTATTGTGAGGGTAAATTATATTAAAGATTGTGAGGCACTCAGCTACTATGGTAATGGTGACCATATAAATACCTACGGTATCGTTTCTGGGCCATTTCAAACATGTCCTGTGCACTATGCAGACACACTTCATTGGTGTCTCCTCTCAGAGCATAATTTTCAGTTCCACTCTTCCAATGGGGACTGAAAGTAGGGACAAGGCTACAGAGACATGCTGCAGCCAAGTGGGCAGACACAGGGGACTGTAGTGGATTCCAGCCAGGAAGAGTGGTCAGCATCATCCAGACTGCTGTGGAGGTCCCGGAAGAGCACTTGGTAGTTGAAGGGTGTGACAAAATTCCTCCTCTGCCTTGATGGGTCCTGCGCTTACTGGCGGATTTGCTTGCCTCAGAGATTCACGGCAGCCCTGAGTTTGGCCACTTTTGCTAGTGGCTCAAACCTGCTGTTCGCTCAGCTAACCTCATCACTGGCCAGCCTGGGAAAAAGGAAGGAGAACAATCCCCGCAGTCTCTGCTGATCCACCATGTGGGTCAGGAAACAATCTAGAGACCTTCCTCTCTGGTGGAACCCACAGTCCAGGTCAACTCCTCCTGTGTCTGATCAGGAGTTGGGAGGTTTGGGGGGAACCTGGGCCTGCCCTCTACTCCAGGTTCCAGCCCAGGGCCCTGTGAACTGCAGCTGTCTAGAGCAGTGCTACTCAAAGTGGTGGTCCACGGACCGCTGCCGGTCCGCGAGCCATCGGTTGCCGGTCTGCGGCAAGTTTCCAGGAAAGATAGAAAGAAATAATAGTATAATTTAAAAATCACACTGGAATTCCACCAAGAATAATTATCAGTCAATAAAGTCAACAATATTAAATAATATTATGTTTTCAGAAGCACATATTATAATATTGATAATTTTGCCATAGTGCTACAGCATGTTTTGCATGAGACGCGCGAGCGCACACTTATCCCACTCCTTCGCATATAAAGACCCCGCCCCACCGGCAGTTACCATCGAGAAGTTGAATAAAGAGCATCATACGGATCTCTGCACATTTGTCACTTGGGACCCCGTCCGAACCCACTGATCTGAGAATGTAAGTACTAATAATATTATAAAATTTTAATAATGATTTTCTATCCTATTCTGCTGTATCCCTTACGAGGTAGATAGAGACGATTGAGCACCACACACCTATAGCCAAATAGACAGTCCTTGCTTCCTCCATATCCATATATTGTTTCATACATGCTCTCATTGTTCTTACTTATAGCCTTCCCCTCTTCTAGAATCAAATCTACGTGTTTCTGCCAGGAAGTTCTCGAAATTCCTTGCTTTCTCACTTCATATCTTTCAGACAGGTAAATCTTATTTTTGACGTTCATTATCCATTCTTTCCATATGTTCAAACCATGTTAACTTTCCAATTATTATCCTGTTTGCAATTTAATTTTAAAATGTATATTATCTTCTTATCCTAACATTACTTACCCTATTAATCAATGTTCTCCCGCACATATTTCTCAATTAAAGCATTCCCACTGCATTTATTCGGCTTTCATCCTAATATCATAAATTAAGTATATACCCGGGGTAATGGAATTTATATTCATTATTTTTATGCCTAATTTACAGATGGAGAAGTGAGGCCCAATCAACATATTTATCAAGCAGAGACATCCGGTTGCTGAACACGCATGTAATTCTGAATCAGATGATGGCAATGTAAATGAATGCGAAGTATTGTCAGCAAAAGGAATTTGTACTAGCTTTACTCAGAAATATTACTCCTCATACATTCAGTTCGGCTTTGTAGCCATGAATGATGGTGGAGTGCCAAAACCGCAGTGCGTTATTTGTGACGATGTGTTGGCTAATGACGCAATGAAGCCGTCAAAGTTCAAGAGGCATTTGAATATAAAACATAATTAAATTAGTTCAAAGCCGAAAGCGTTTTTTGAAAGAAAGCATGTTGATTTAAAAGGCTGTCAGAAACAGATCTTTGAAGTGTCACATAAATACTTGTGCTTTGCGAGCTTCTTATAAAGTAGCGTTTCGCGTTGCTAAGGCTAAAAAGCCATACACAATCGGTGAAACGCTAGTGGTAGGCTGTTTTAAAGATGTCTGCATGGAAATGCTGGGTGAGCCGGTAGCAAAGAAAGTGGCTCAGGTGCAACTTTCAGATGACACTATAGCTCAATGAATTCACAATCTGGCTAACTATATGGAAGATCAGCTCATAGGACAGATTAAATTAGCAAAGTACTTTTCTTTGCAGCTTGATGAATGCACAGAGGGACCAGGGGAGGATTCAAACAGACAGCTAGCAATTACTTTCTTTTAAATGCATGCTTCTTCTTCGAAAAAGGGATTAGGGTCAGAGTCTTAGCAAGCACGAGTGCACATGTCTGCATATAATGCTCGGTTTGTAACTGTGTCATGCCAGAACACTTTTTGAGTTTCATTTCTGCTCGCATTTCCCAAGCTGTCAGGTTTATAAATCCCAATGGCTGGGGTGGGCAAACAGAGCTCCTTGCGGGCAGCTACAGTTGGGTTGCTGGGCCTCTGTCTGGTTGTGGCATGCTGTCAAGGATGTCTGTGCTGTCCAGGGTGTGGGGAGGGAGGGAGCGGGGTTGGTTCCACAGCTGCTAAGAGTCTGCATCCTAGTTCAGCATCTTATGAATATTTGCCCAAATTTTCACCTACTCCTGGCTGGTGATGCTTGAAAAGTTTTCAAGCAATAAAAATTCTAGATGGTGGGTCAGATTCCAGGGCAGAGTTGACTTACAAGAGCCTCCTCTAGTTCACTAGCCCCTTCCATTCACTGATATGCTGTTCAGTCACCAGATACTGAAAAAGTTCCTTTGCATAGAGATGGTATTCCTCAGCTGGCCTGGGACAGGAGTCCCTCCTTCCAGTCTGGCATCTCTAGAAGATTTGTCTTCTAAAGCTTGCCCTGACTGCAATAACATGAAAAGCAAACTAGTAACAATTTTTAAAATGTAATTCTTACCGTAATGTGTTTGGGCTGGCAATGTGACTGGCCAGAGCTTCTTAGCAGGCCAGTGAATAAAGAATGAATTAAAAAACCCCAAGATGATAAATATCAACCTTTACCCTTACCATGATGCTGAACGTAAAAGGGGGGGGTCTTTCTTTCTTCCTTCCTTTTCTTTCCTCAGTGTGCTCTTTCATTGCCTTAGGCCCTTCCACCTCAGATGGACTGAGGAATCCACCCAGGACTCTTGGGGAGTGTGTGCTCCCCATTGTATGAAAAGGAACAAGCTCAGGGACTAAATGCTACAGGACATTGTGGCCAAGGTAGATCAGCCGCAGTACCAGAGAAGGATGGAGGAGTAGAAGGCTCAGAGGGGGACAGCCCTACTGAAGGAGAGAATGGTGGCATGGTTCCTTGACCATGACTGGAGATTGAAGGAGGAGGACAGAAGACACACCTGTTCAAGAGGCTGCTCAGATTCATGCCATCAGGCTGCAGCACCCAATCAATTTCACTCATAATTTTCTTCATCTTTGGGAAATTAGCCCTTTTGGAGCACCAAATATATGCATCAGCGGTTGGGACTATCCTCTGCCCACACTGAATGTAATCAGGTCACGTTCACTGGTTCCTAGGCAACCACCAACTTCCAGTCCAGTGATCAATTGAATTATGTCACTGTAGTCCAGGCTTCGTGTCAAGATACTCTCTGGACATTAAGGCAAGGGCTTTCATTGTGGACTGCCCCATCGTTGAGCGGTCATAGCTCTTAATTCTGCTCTTTCTGGAGAACGACAGTTATGCTTCAGTATTTGTAAACAGTAATGGGAGGTAAATGCAAAAAGCGATGTCTAGGTCTGGAAAAGTTGATTCCAGGTGAAGAGCCTTCTGCTGTTTTAAAAGGCAATTTACAATTTTCATTTGTTGTGAAAGAACAAAACTGTTCAAACTCAAGTTGCTTCAAGATCTCAAGGATATTTTGCAACCCAAGTGCAGAATGAATCTCAGAGTGGGGTGCCGTGTTGAAATTGGTTAGGAAGCCCAAATCATTTATATAAACAAATATAAGCTTCCAGGTAATTTTGCAGGGACATTTGCAAATGATCAACTATGAAATTAAAAGTTTCTACTCTAAATGTTTCTGCCCATCGCAGCTCCACATTTGGTGTATTGGATTCACATGCCTGCTGTTTATGTTTTGGGACTTGATGAGTTTCACTGTAGTAGGTTTGAGATACAGTCGGTGTCTTTGACTTTGCAAGTGCTTCCATGTCATCAATCTGATCCCTCAGGTGCAATAAAACCAAAACCAAAAATCAGCCAGTGACTGCAGGAGTTGAACAGCAGAACCAGGCTTTGCTTTTTAAAGTGTGGAACTTATTGACTGAAATTGCTAGAGGATATGATTCCATAGCACTGCATAAATGCAGTTTCAAGACAGTCCATCTTGTCTCACAAGAACTGAGCTTCTGTTTGTGTAGCCCCATATTCAGCAATGTCTTTGCTGATTTTATCCAGAGCTTCTCGTATATTTAAACAATTGTGGCATAGGGCTTTTGTGGATTCAGGGGGCAGGTCCAACAGGTGCTAGACAGAGATTTCAGAAACAAAAGACAATTATTTTCATTTCCTTTAAGCCTCTCTGTAAGGATTACCCAGCAGTGAGGCATGGAGTTGCTGGAGGAAGCCAAAAAAAAAGGTACGGCTTGCAGGTAGCACGTTAGTAACTACGGTGTCCAGAGGTTCAGAGAATGTGTAGCACAAGGAACATTAATCGGCCTAATCTGTGTCTGAAACCCGGCATACTTTCTTGACCTGTTGACAGCATTGTCATAGCTCATTTAGAATACACAGCACATTCTCTGCAAGACTTTCACCGGAATGACAGTAAATGGGCACAAATTTCAGAAAACATTGGATGCGATTTCTGCTTTTGTTAACAAAATGAACAGCGCATGCCAGCTGATGAACATGAGAAACAGTGGGAATACTGTCAACTGAACAGTAATACTTGGCTGTATTGCTGATAGAACTTTCTTCCCCCTCAGTTGCAAAAACTCATTGCAGATAGTGGAGGAAATATATGATGGTTTTCCATGCCCAGCAATACTGAACTTCTCAACATGAATTGTAAGGAAGTTATCAGATTTGAAAATTAGCTATAAAACTCCCCAAATATTTCCATTATGAACAGATCAATTTTTTCCATCGTCCTCACAACGCAAGAACCTTCTTTCAGCAAGAAATGTGATTACCTTCACAATTCACTTTAGCACCTCTCACCAGTACCGTGTCTCGTTTTGAAACTGATTAACTTGATAGCTCAGTATCAATACACTGATTAACTTATCACACATTAACAAAAGTGATCAGTGCTACTCTTATACTTTTTAATTCAAACAGTAATCTCATCACTAAATCCACCACACACGTCGTGTTTGTCTGAAAAAGCTTGCCCCTGAAACAGAACACAGCACCAGTTGAAGTTGAGTACAGCAACCATTCCCAGAAAAGTGACTGTTTCTCTGTTGACTGACTTCTGAGTGAAAATAACTTTGAAAATAACCACGCATGTGTTTGTACTGCCGTTCAGATGTTTTGAAATCTGCACTGTGGCTTTGGCAAAGGGAAGGGCCCCGATCAATCCAGTACTTTTAGACATTATCATCAATTACCTGCCATTCAGATAGATGTAACAATAAAGATGATAAAGGTGATTGTGAAACAATATCTTATATGATGAGCTTACTAATATCCATCTCAGCCTCGGATATCTGTAGCTGGAGGGGCAAGGGGGCTTTCAACTGATTTTGCTTCAGACTGTACTGGGCCTTCTACAGCAGCACAGGCTGAACGTGGCATTCCCTCAACTGCAGCATCCATGTGAGTTACCACTTGATTTACAAAATTGTTCTGTTTCGGTACTTTGCGAAAGTAACTCTTTATCCCGCAGTTCCTTTTTTAAATTAATTTTCATTTAGAGGAGCTGCTCGTGTATTTCCAACTTGCCTTTTCTTACATAAAATTAATCAATCAACTTAACTATAGTGTGCATGTATTTGTGTGTGCGTGCGCTATATGGAGTCATGTACTTTAAGATTAAACAAACCATAGCAGCTTCCAAGGGACAAAGCTGAAGGGGCTTGAAAGCTTTGTGACAAAATGAATATAGCAGAAGGTCCTAGGTTATGATTTTTATTAAAATGCAAGTAAACATGATGTGTGCGTATTGGTGATTTGAGTTTGCAGAGGTAAGTTTTGGTTTTGGGTGTGGGTTTTTTTTTTCCTGGTGGGGTCAGGAGCCCCCTAAGGAAAGGAGCTTTGTGGAAGTGCATATTCGTTAATCTGAGCCTACGGATGGGGAGACTGGAAGTGGCAGGACAATTACAAGAATTACTGCAGGAACAAGCAGTCTGCATGATATTACAAGGCAGCCATGTGGTTCAATGTGCTGAGTTAAGATTAAAAACCCAAGACTATCAGGGTAACTGTGTTGCATATGCTCTCAATGGAATTACGAGGAGGTTTTGGTCACTATCACAAGGTGAGGTCAATATCACAAGGTGAGGCCCCTCACCTGTGATTAACAATCCAAAGGCCTTGGATTTGGTCTCCTCAGTCAGCTGCTTCGTCTTAATCAGAAAGCACAGGACAGAGATATTGGGAATGAGCATGGCCACGTTCTGCTCCTCACAGGTGAAGGGCATCTAGAAAGCTGATGCAGGTTCTGGGTGGCTGTGCCAAGAATATTGCCTGTGGAAGGGGAGAGACAAAGTGTGAGTGCTGCTCAGAGCCTACACCAGATGTAAATATCACAGCTCCATTGAAGTGAATGGTATCTAGACAACACCAGTGTTCAAAGGCTCTGAGACCTGTGGTGGCCAGGAATCCCAGGCTGAAGGGGCCTTTTCAGGGAAGCAGAGTTATGTGGGTACTTCTCCTTCATATAAGGAACATGTGAGCAAGACGTGCTGCTTTGTGGAGACACTCTGTCCCAGCCATTCAAGACTTTGTGAACACACCACCTTCCCAATGAGACACTTGATGTCTTGAGGTGTCAGAACCTTCTTTTGCCCCTTGTGACAGGGTCAGGCCAGATGGCTACAGGAGAGTGTTAGAAGGCAGATATATTAGTCCCAGATTAAGCAGGTCCATTTTCCCTGGGTAAGGTAACAGGGGCAATTCCAGAACAAGAAGGAACTTGCTGGAACAAATTCAGGCAAGCAGGCTAATTAGGACACCTGGAGCCAATTAAGAAGCTGCTAGAATCAATTAGGGCAGGCTGGCTAATCAGGGCACCTGAGTTTAAAAAGGACCTCACTTCAGTTTGTGGCGTGCATGTGAGGAGCTGGGAGCAAGAGGCACTAGGAGCTGAGAGTGAGAAGGCGTACTGCTGGAGGACTGAGGAGTACAAGCGTTATCAGGCACCAGGAGGAAGACCCTGTGGTGAGGATAAAGAAGGTGTTGGGCGGAGGCCATGGGGAAGTAGCCCAGGGAGTTGTAGCTGTCGCGCAGCTGTTCCAGGAGGCACTCTAGACCAGTGCTTCTCAAACTATCTAATGTGGCGGACCGGCAATTTTTTTCCAATGTGCCAGGGACCAGTACTATATTTGTGCCATATTATTATTGTATTCGCATAGGCACGTAGCACATCAGATCAGAAAAACTAACATTCTTCACTGTATTAATTGGAATGGGAGTGTGCATACAAAGTGTAGCGCACTCGTGGAGATGTTCCCATTTAAATACATTGAAGACTGACTGAAAGGCTGTGCATCTGTGCGGATAGTATAAAATGACTATTATTCATTTATGATCCAAGAAAATATTATTTGAACATTCGTAGTAATATTAATTTATATCGGAAACAATATAATGAATATAATAAAAGTTGGCAGACATTTTTATTTTATGTTTATTTTGTAAACAAATAATACATTACAATACAAATTAAAAAAATTAAAAAATCAAACCAGCAAAGTCTCCTAACAAAGATATTATTAAAATAATTATATATAAGTAATAAAATAAAAAATTATAATGAATAAAGCAAAGGTTAAAAAAATTTAAAAAAATAAGATTGAAAGGAATAGGTAACATTAAATTGAAGACATAATAATTTTGAAAATGTGTCATAATACTAAAATATCAAATTGATAAGCTATTTTATTAACACAATAACAGGCATGTTAAAACCTTAACCTTTACTAATGTGAAAGGTGAGCCTGCTTCTTCTTTGTCAGCTTATCCAGTCGTGGTTCAAATGAGGGCAGTGCCACGCACAATGGAGAATGAATATCCATACTATTCCTGTACTTTTTCTTAATGACACTCATGGTTGAGAAGCCAGTCTTGCAGAAGTATGTTGAAGGAAATGGGAGAAGAGTTTTCAGAGCAATTTCAGTAAGCTCAGGATATTCTGCTTTCACTTTTATCCAAAAGGAAGCAAGTGATGTCGTAGTTTCGAAACTCATCTTCAATCCTTCGTCAGCAGCCAGCTCCAACAATTTATCCTCCATAGTGACAGTTAAGTCATCTTTCAGTGGAATAAACGGATTTCGGATCCATCCAGTCCCTTTCTGTGGATCTTCTTCTGCTGGAAAGTAAAACTCAAAACGTTCTGCCAAATTCGTCAAGTGTTCACTGATGACCTTTCATAGAGATGTAACATTAAGGTCTTCGCCTGCATCGGCGATGATTGTCACTAATTTGTGAAACATGTCATAACAATCTCTTGACACTCGACTCTTCCATGCTTCTAGCTTTTGTTTTTGTCCGTCAATCTTGTCTGTCATTGTAAGACACAAAGCCATCCTTCCCTGCATGGAGGTGTTGAGATCATTAAAGATGGCAAAGATATCTGCCAAATAAGTCAGCTTGGCTATCCAATCCGCATCTCGGAACAATTGTGACCAATTTGGTTTTTTGTCCTGAAGAAACTCGGCAAGCTCATTTCGGAGCTCAAATACTCTTGACAGGACTTTTCCCCTCGATAACCAACGTACTTCGGCATGCAATAGGAGCTGTTTATGATCAGCTCCCATATCATCACATAATGCAGCGAATAGTCTTGAATTTAAAGCTTTCGCCTTTACACGGTTCACAATTTTTACGACCTCACTGAGCACACTGTTTAGTTCTGTTGACATTTTTTTTTGTTGCAAGACTTTCTCGGTGAAGGAAGCAGTGCATTGACTTGCACTCGGCTGCAAGCGCCTTAATCTGGGTAACCACTCCAGAATGCCGTCCTGTCATTGCAGCAGCGCCATCAGAACATACGCCTACACAAAACTTGAAATCCAACCCACATTTGTTAACGATGTAGTCGCTCACAGTCTTGAACACTTCAGAACTAGTTGTTTTTGTTGGTAGTGAAGCAGAAAACAAAAACTCTTCCTTCAAATCACCCTCATGTTCAAAGCACACATACACCATCAGAATTGCCGTAATCTTGGACCCCAAGTGGCATGGGGCCGGGAAGTGGCTTGGCTTCAGCCCTCAACAGAAGCGAAATACAGCCTCCTGCATGTAATTTCTTTCCAAACAATAATTGCATTGGTCAGAGCCCATAAATCCTCCCATTAATGCTGCGATTCCAAAAACTAAGTATAGCAGATGCCACTTATCAGGATCTGGGTCCTGCTGGCTGCTGCATTGCCACATCCTCACCAGCCCCATCCTTAAACAGGTCTTCTGAATGTGGGTCCCCAGCCAATCTGCCCACATGGCCTGAGGTCCACTCCTGAACCTCCAGCCCCTTTGCCACTGGGTTCTCCTCCGGTGGTGTCCCAGTCCTCTCTGCCTCTGCTCTGAAAAAACATACTGTCCCAGCTCAGGAGATGGTCACTCCTGACTGTGGGCTCTATGCTGGGGGCAGTCGCCAGCACCTGGGTGAATTCCTAATAGTAGGGCAGGTAGCTGGGAAGTTCCCAGACTTATCATTCCCGTTCTTTGCCCTGGGGTAGGTGGAACTGAGGTGTTTAATCCTCTCTCTGCACCACCCAACAGTTTTGTTGATCTCCAACACTGCAGCTCTTGGAGATTGTCATGGAAATGCAGGTTTCTGCTGATTCTGCTAAATGTCATGGGCCTTGCACACTTCACCCCACAGATTGCCCAGAACCTTGTTTCCATCCTCTGGCCAACTAGCAGCACATTGGCTGGTGTGCATCTTTCCTCTGCTTCAACCAGTTAGACATAGCTATGCTGAAAGTTGAGCAGACCACAAGCAAAAAAGGGTTAAACGCCAAGTAGCTGTATTTGAACCAGGAGGTTGCTTCCAGTGCATGGGAGGCAAGTGGGAAGTTGGAAGGGATAGAACACACAGGCCCTGGGAATTGTGGGAGAGCATTGCAGGACTATCCAGACACAAGCCCAGCTACATGTGCTTTAGCTAAATCTTCGCTGCAAGTGGGAAAGCAGAGACATTCGCAACAGCAGGACATGAGTCTATACCGATGTTACTGAAATAACAGGTGAAGAAAATAAGGTATATATCCTTGCTCTTAGTTCGCCCCCTTAATTCAGCATCTATCATCTGTAGGTAAATTTCCCAGCTCTCCCACCCTAAACAGACCCACCTCAGACCCTCAGATCCTTTAAGCAATGATCCTGTCACAGCAGTAAGATCAAAACAGGAAACATTTATTAACAACAGTACTTATATTACAACATCATACATGGTACACTCTATGATATAATCTATGCTCAGATTAACTTCACAAGGCCTGAAGTCTGGACCAATATTACCTCACCAGGGGTCGCAACACTTAACAATAATAAAGGATTTCTTCCACCTTATTTCTGCACAGGATACCAGGAACAGCAGCCAGACAATAGGAATCAGGACTGGAACTGAACCCTCAGGAATCAGGAACAACTGACAGCAGCCACCGAAGATCTTCTGGAACAGGTAAGTCTTCTTCTGTGTCTTGATCCAACGAGCGGCAATCGTGCACAGGCACTGGCTGGCACTATGACGGACAGCACAGAGCAACATGTGCTGAATCCTTATATGCACTTTCTATTACCAGGCAGATTACACACTCGGGTCACATGATGTTTCCCCCTCTTGGGTTGCCTGGCAGACTACAACTGTCACTGAGCATTTTTCAAAAGCTTTTAGCCAATTAAACATTAGCACCAAAAAGGGCGCCAACCATGGCAACAACAAGAAAGCCCAAGATGGAGGATGAACTGACTGCAGCCTAAACAAAATGGCTAAACCAGGCTACAGATCCCCTCCTTGGTGGCCAAGACGTTACAAGTTCTTGAGCCACCACATCATTTTAAACACTAGTTGTTAGGATGTACTGGGCATTAACCTATAATTAGTTTTCTTAACACTTTTAATTTGCCTTATTACCCAGAACACTAGTAAAATTATGATACAATTATCACAAATTGAATGAGTGGAACCACTACAACTGGGTGTAACAAGATATTCCAAACCTTGGATTTGTGCACAGACCAATCAAACAACACTTCCCACCAATGACTAAAGGTGGATTCCTTAGATACCAGTTTAAGAATCTTTTCAATTTGTTTAGTGGAGTGATGGATTGTTAACATCACTTCTAAACCATCCTTTTTCAACTGTTCAAGATGCTTCTTGAGGTCAGGATGGTGCATTATTTGGTTGAGCAAGGAAATATTAATACTCAAATGAACTGGCTTTACAGAGTCATACAAAGCATAATGTACATTTACGGTCTGCACAGATATCTCAGCTAAAATCTCCATCACACCCCTTTATTGCAATTACAGAACATAAACACAAATTTACATGGAGATCACGTGATACCTTGTAGAAATGGTATACCAAGAATTCAGTACACCAACTGCGCAAACAAACACATTTGGTATCTGCAAAAACAATGACAGAATGGTTTACATTACTGGGTTTTAAACTGTAATGGCATTTACTTTCAGAAGGGTTCAAACACAGATGCGACATTTCAATGACTCCAGAACCACGTGTATAGCTTATCCCATTCTCCTCAACACAAGAATTTAGATTGACATTACTATATATGCCATCTTTTTTGTGTACCCATTTATTCAAGTCTGGGGGATTAAAACAGACTGATTCACATTTAGCCCCAATGGAATTAAGGGATAGACCCACTCGTCCTGTGCCTTCACTATGGTTAACACAAAGGCAGTAATGGTGGGTTGATAACTGAAAATGAAAAATTTACCAGCCTCCACCAATCCTGATGTCTTTGCTCAAAGGGAGCCGTGGAATTTTTTTCCCAGAGAGCTTTTCTTATCTCTACAGGAAGGACTCCATTTAAACCTTCTCTAATAACGTTTTTAGCTACTCCTAGGACCCAGTACTGTGCCTGGATACATGAAAGGGCCATGGACACATTTGACTGCAACACACTGAGAGCATGAATGATGTGAAGGTGGTCTACCCGTTTGTTGCACCTGTAACCAGCCATGTAATACATTTGCTATCTTGTATTCCATAACGCTAAGCTGATTGAAAGAGGTAATTAAGGGATGCAATGAGGCTACATCTTGACCTATCGCCCCAATTTTACTTGCTAGAACTTGCTCTTTATCTATGGTGTTTAGGGTGCTCGATCCTGTGCCCATCCGTCCTAGAATGATAGCTACTGAATCCCTCCTCTGATATTTGGGCTGCATTGGGAGTACACTATCTAGCCAAACATACTACCCAACATGTAATGTGAAGACATAAGGTGCACATTTGGGCTGCACTCATGACAAATCTAACTGCAGAGGCATAATAACCTTTTTCAAGGCATACATGGGATTTACCATTAACAACTTTTTCACATCCCTTTTTACCATTACAGGCCCAATAACACTTTTCTGTGGTTCAGGAACCACTACGATTTCTTTGATCACTGTAGTCCCATATGGACTTGTAACTGTCCAGTTACCAGTGTCATTAACATTAACAGTGATTTTAACATTTCCAGTACACTTTACATGAAATGTGACATTTTTTCTGTCACAAAACTGGTTTAACCCTTGATATTTATCTAAACAAGTTTCATTATGCATTACACATTGCAACTCACTTTCACTCTTAGTGGGGGTGACCAAATTAATTTCAATAGATTCCAAGTAATACTGCAGGCCCATTACTACACTGATATTTCTGGCTTCTACCCGAATCCATTGACCAACCTTGAGCTCAACGTATCAACATTTGGAGGAGTTTGCAGTCATTCCACATTAGTACAATTATTCATAAAATTGTCACTGAGGAAACAAATACATTTAACATCAGATTTTTGGATAAAGGGGAATACCTCTCCATTACCCTCAACATGGTTACATTTTGTTCCCCTGCCTTCTCTGTAAAGGAAAGGACACTTTCCCCAGTGGCTTTTTCCTCCCACACTGTATAACAGGCTGTGAATTGTTCATACGAGTACACCCACACCTTTCCTTTAAACTGGAGAGGCATCCAGTCTGATACATAACTTTCATTAGCCATACAAGTGAGATGGTCTCCATTTCTAACAACTACAGAGTCTGACATATATAACAATACCCAAGAACATATCCAGGTATACATTCTGTCGTCGTTCCTAAAAGAAAAAGGAAAGAAAAGAACAAATACCATACTGTTCACTACACTTAAGTTACAAAGCCTTTCCAGGTCTTTAACTGGCTCAAATGGAACCATTTCAGCACTCTCTTTTTCTTTCCTTTAATTTCCACTTGATACACAGTGGGACTTGCTTTATTAGTTATTACTACAGATCCCAACCACTATGGGCTCAAAACATGGTTCTTCTCTGAAAAGAACCTGTACAACACCCTGTCACCTATATTCAATTTTTTAGGACTTAGGACATTTCCTAATCTTTGGTCCATATGCTTTACATTACTTTTAAAATTGATTACCACTTGCATTTGGATAGTGATCTTTGTTTGGTATCCTCCACCCCATCCCCTTCTAAAATACTAATCAGATAAAATTAATAACCACACACCCCCTGGGCATGCTTTTGAGACATGTGACTCCTTTGAGGAAAAAGAGTATAAGAATCAAGCAAAGTAAATTACTGTTAGAGAGAGTTGGGGGATTCCTTAATTGATGCTTGAAGAAGCTACTAGACAGAATAGCCAAAACTCTGCTCTGTGGGCTCGAGTAGGACTGTGACCAGAGGGGTTTCCAGGAAGCCATGGCCTTGCCTCGAGGGAATCCAAGACAGACCAGAGTGTCTGCAACACTGAGGTAGAATAACTTCCTGAGATTGAGGTGGGCGCCTGTATCTGTGGAGGATTGGGGAGCTGGGAGGGCTGGGAGCAGCGAAGGGAAGGGGCTGGAGAACCTGTTAAACACAATTCTCTGACACAACCTTAGCTATAGTTTTTCTGCCTCTCCATCATAATAACTTGGGGGTATTCATGCATCAAACAACACCGACTCAGCAGGAATAGTAACTTCCTTAATAAACATCACTATAGGTGGAGCTGACAACCCCTACATTGAAGTTGCTGGGCACTCCCTATTATAATCCCGTTTTCAATTCCTTCTAACTGCCAAACTTGATGTGGCTGTCCCTTAATCTGTCCTTTTGAAGCTGTTCCACTTTGTGTAAATAGAGTTACTGGAGCAGGGGAGATTGGACTGAGGGCACCCAGCTGGGAGGTGGGAAACATTGGGTATATCTACGCTGCAGCTGGGATCATGCCTTCCAGCCCAGGTAGACAGACTCATGTTAGCTCACTAAACATAGCAGTATGGATGTTGTGGCACAGGCAGAGGTTCAAACTAGCCCCCTGAGCTCAGACCTAGGGGGTCAAGTGGGTCTGAACTCAGGCGCACAAGTCCATTCACCCAGGCTGGGAGGCATGCTCCGAGCTGCAGTGTAGACATACCCAATGTCTCCCAGCTCCGAGGTGGGTGCCCTAAACACCAGGCTATAGGTTCATTCTCTTACTCTGTGCCCCAGTGACTATTTAAATAGTTATAAAAAGTGGGACAGCTTCAAAAGGAGAATTTGCGGGAGTTCCACACCAGAATATCCCATAGTTCAGTGGCAAAAGCACTCTCCTGAGAGGTGGGAGAACCCTGTTCACATCCTCTCTCCCCATCAGGCAAAGAGAGGAATTTAATGTGGGTCTTCTACATCCTTGGTGAGCATGCTAACCACTGGGCCAATTGTTATAAAGGAAACACCTCCCCGAGCTGGATTTTGAATGGGACCCAATCTGATAGGCTTGCTCAGAGCACAGCCACCAGATAGTGTCTTGCAGACAAGATAGGTTTTCCTCCACCTATCTTCCCCTGGTTTGCAGCTCACACAATGAGATAGGCTTGCAGACGCCTAGAGTGAGGCAGCAGTGCGCATGCCCAAGGGCAGAAACGTAGGTACCCAGGGAACCTGTACTGGAAAAACTTAGGCACCCAGTGAGTTTAGATGCCTACAGGTTAGGCAGCAGCCAAGCTGAGTTTTCGTGGATTACAGTGGTGCCTAAAACTGGGTTTAGGCACCTGAGTCCCTATGTGGATCTGTGACACCAGCTCTTAGAAAGAACCTGTCAAATCTTTATGCTTAGGAATGATGTCTGAAAAGGGGGTAATTTCTGTGGATATAACCCACTGTTTTATGTACTGTGTATCTCCCACTAGTAGCTGGTCCACAGAGGATAACAGTCTACTGCTGTAGCCAGGTAATGGGATTAGCCCCTCAGAGGAAGTGTTAGAAATCTGTGTTGTAGTGAGGAAGGTCCTGTTCAAACCTGCTGATGAGTTATGTGGCGGGTTGTTACAGTTGCATGAGATAATTTGCATATTTTAATAACCTAGGAAAAGAGACAAAAACCAGTGTTAACAGAACATTAAGTCTGCAAAAGACTAGCATTCAGAAGTTAGGTAATGCCAGAATGAATGTTGCCTGTGCAATTAATCCCATTTTTCCAACTGAAATGCTGACTCATAGTAACCAATCGCAAAGCAAGATTTTGTGAGAAATCACCTGAGATCACAAGGGATATTCAACTAATAAATTATGTTCCCTTTGTATTTTTGATTGATTGATGTATTTCCTGTGTCTTTCTTTCATAGATATCTTGCTACATTTACTGTTTTTCTGTAGCTTCCATAGTGCAAATTCATTCTAATGATTGTCTCCCTTCTCGTTTACATGTCTAATGATCAAGTTCAGCAGTTAAGGTCCTAGTGGTCAGATATACCAGTGATGTTTTCGTAGCATGATGAGGTGCACAGACCCAAGTCTGGGCTAGCAGGGAAACAGTTAACACCTCTTTCTAGGGAAAGACCAGAGCTGTCTTTCATTGCTCCAGAGACAATCAGGAGGGGACAGAGACAAAAGGGATCAGATGTTGAATGGGAAGCATGTGGGTGGATGGAGTGAGAGTGGTTAGGTCTCTTTGTGAGGCTATCAGGAGAGACTGATGCCTGAGCTGAAAGCCACACTGACAGTCTGAGGGCGGGCAGCAGCCTGCAGACTTGGACTGTTTACTTCTCAAATCTGGGCTGGAGTGAAACTCAGTGTGCTGGGCCCTTCACGAACCCCTGTATTTTGATGAGCTGGCGTTAAAACCAATTCTCTTTGGACTGTGGATTACTGACAGAATGTATTGACTGTTGCGCGCTCCTCCCATATGACCCTTTTTTGATGGCGTATGAACACAACTCAGTTGCCAGTGATAGTTTCAAACTCCTCTATTTTTACAGGGGAGTTGGCAACCTAGTCGGTCACTGCCTAACACATTGTTTTATTTAATTATTCTTATGACTTTTTTTGTTGTTTAAAAAAACAACCCCCAAACCTCTGAGACGTCCTGATTTGCAACAAGACTGAAATTTGACAGGGGGGTACCTTTTTGCTGGTCTCATAAAAATCTGTTCAGATTGGGCTGAACTACACAATGTCAAAAATCTCTACTTCCCATCTCTGCCTTGCAGAATACAGGTTTCAGAGTAACAGCCGTGTTAGTCTGTATTTGCAAAAAGAAAAGGAGTACTTGTGGCACCTTAGAGACTAACCAATTTATTTGAGCATAAGCTTTCGTGAGCTACAGCTCACTTCATCAGATGCATACTGTGGAAAATACAGAAGACTTTTTTATACACACAAACCATGAAAAAATGGGTGATTATCACTACAAAAGGTTTTCTCTCCTCCCACCCCACTCTCCTGCTGGTAATAGCTTATCTAAAGTGATCACTCTCCTTACAATGTGTATGATAATCAAGGTGGGCCATTTCCAGCACAAATCCAGGGTTTAACAAGAACGTCTGAGGAAGGGGGGGGGGGAGGAAAAAACAAGGGGAAATAGGTTACCTTGCATAATGACTTAGCCACTCCCAGTCTCTATTCAAGCCTAAGTTAATTGTATCCAATTTGCAAATGAATTCCAGTTCAGCAGTCTCTCGCTGGAGTCTGGATTTGAAGTTTTTCTGTTGTAATATCGCAACTTTCATGTCTGTAATCGCGTGACCAGAGAGATTGAAGTGTTCTCCGACTGGTTTATGAATGTTATAATTCTTGACATCTGATTTGTGTCCATTTATTCTTTTACGTAGAGACTGTCCAGTTTGACCAATGTACATGGCAGAGGGGCATTGCTGGCACATGATGGCATATATCACATTGGTAGATGCGCAGGTGAACGAGCCTCTGATAGTGTGGCTGATGTTATTAGGCCCTGTGATGGTGTCCCCTGAATAGATATGTGGACACAGTTGGCAACGGGCTTTGTTGCAAGGATAGGTTCCTGGGTTAGTGGTTCTGTTGTGTGGTATGTGGTTGCTGGTGAGTATTTGCTTCAGGTTGGGGGGCTGTCTGTAGGCAAGGACTGGCCTGTCTCCCAAGATTTGTGACAGTGTTGGGTCATCCTTCAGGATAGGTTGTAGATCCTTGATAATGCGTTGGAGGGGTTTTAGTTGGGGGCTGAAGGTGACAGCTAGTGGCGTTCTATTATTTTCTTTGTTAGGCCTGTCCTGTAGTAGGTGACTTCTGGGACATGGTGGAATTCCTCAAGGGCTTCTTTTCCATGGGTCCAGATGATGAAGATGTAAACACCACCCTATACCAGAAACCTACTGACCGCTATTCCTACCTACATGCCTCCAGCTTTCACCCTGACCACACCACACGATCCATCGTCTACAGCCAAGCTCTGCGATACAACCACATTTGCTCCAACCCCTCAGACAGAGACAAACACCTAAAAGATCTCTATCAGGCATTCTTACAACTACAATACCCACCTGCAGAAGTGAAGAAACAGATTGATAGAGCCAGAAGAGTTCCCAGAAGTCACCTACTACAGGACAGGCCTAACAAAGAAAACCCCTCCTTGCAACAAAGCCCGTTGCCAACTGTGCCCACATATCTATTCAGGGGACACCATCACAGGGCCTAATAACATCAGCCACACTATCAGAGGCTCGTTCACCTGTGCATCTACCAATGTGATATATGCCATCATGTGCCAGCAATGCCCCTCTGCCATGTACATTGGTCAAACTGGACAGTCTCTACGTAAAAGAATAAATGGACACAAATCAGATGTCAAGAATTATAACATTCATAAACCAGTCGGAGAACACTTCAATCTCTCTGGTCACGCGATTACAGACATGAAAGTTGCGATATTACAACAGAAAAACTTCAAATCCAGACTCCAGCGAGAGACTGCTGAATTGGAATTCATTTGCAAATTGGATACAATTAACTTAGGTTACATTGCATAATGACTTAGCCACTCCCAGTCTCTATTCAAGCCTATTTCCCCTTGTTTTTTCCTCCCCCCCCCCCCTTCCTCAGACGTTCTTGTTAAACCCTGGATTTGTGCTGGAAATGGCCCACCTTCATTATCATACACATTGTAAGGAGTGTGATCACTGTAGATAAGCTATTACCAACAGGAGAGTGGGGGTTTTGGGGGGAGGGGGTGTGGGGGGGAGAAAACCTGGATTTATGCTGGAAATGGCCCACCTTGATTATCATACACATTGTAAGGAGAGTGATCACTTTACATAAGCTATTACCAGCAGGAGTGTGGGGTGGGGGGAGAGAAAACCTTTTGTAGTGATAATCACCCATTTTTTCATGGTTTGTGTGTATAAAAACGTCTTCTGTATTTTCCACAGTACGCATCCGATGAAGTGAGCTGTAGCTCACGAAAGCTTATGCTCAAATAAATTGGTTAGTCTCTAAGGTGCCACAAGTACTCCTTTTCTTTTTGCAGAGTACAGCTTGTAGTCTTGGCAGCATGCCACTACATCTTTACACTTCAGTAGTATTATGCATGTACTGTCCTTATGGCTCGCTCTAGCACTTCCCATGGAGCTTAACTCCAAATGGGACACAGTAAGACTTGCTGATGGGATACATGGTGGGCTCTTTCCCAAGGGCCAGCTCTTGGTTTGTTGCCGCCCCAAGCTCCAAGAATGCAACTGCCCAAGCAACAAAAAAAAAAAAAAAAAAGGATGGCTGGAATGCCACCCCTGGGATTGTGCCACCCCAAGCACGTGCTTGCTTTGCTGGTGCCTAGAGCTGGTCCTGTCTTTGCCCATCTACCCCATTCCCCTCAAGTATATATTCAAAACAATTTTTTTGGACAACTGGAACATGCACAGCACTGGGAACCAGGAGGCCAGGACATCTTGACTATCTCTATTGACTAATGTTTCATATCTTCCTAGACTTCTCCTTAAGCCCAGCTATCTCTGTATTGAGCCCTGTAACCTGTGCTTGACTACAGCATCGTCCAGAAAGGCATTCAGTCTTGATCTGAAGACGGCAAGGGATGGAGAATTCACCACTGGCTGACTACCCCATTGTGTAAGATCACCAGCTTGTTGCGAGTGGACGCAACTGCTGGGTCCCACATGTGTCCAGGCCAAGGGTGTCCATGTAGAGTCTAGTCACTGTTTCTAGCTCTGGGAGTCTAGGCGTTCTCAGGCTCAGATTTCTTGTCTGACACCCTTCCTTGGGATGTGAGTTGCTGCTGTCCAGCCACCCTACATGCCAAAACTAGTGTCTCAGACCTCCCAAGTCCCCCATGCTTACTCATGATCCCCTAGAGTTCCACCTAGGCTGCTGGCACCTGGGCTTCTAGTTTAAGCCCTTTGAGGACAATGTGGCAGGAAAGCAGAGAACACAGGCTTAGCAAACAAATTTCTTAAACACATTGACTTTGCTCTCAGGGTATGTCTACAGTGCGGGTCTGACCAGGGCCGGATTTACATCTTATGCACAGCATCTTCAGTGCCACCTCTGCCTACAGCTGACCTTCATGTTTTCTGTAAAAAAAAAATGAAATGAAAAGAAATATAACCACAGCCTCCCCGGGAAGGCACAAGACCCTTCGCTGCGCACGGCACTCCCACCCAGAGGTGAGGTGCAGCCTACCCGCCATAGATGAGGTGCAAAGTGGGGACTGTATCTCTCCCCACACGAGCTGTCCCCGGGTATCTTCCATCCCTCCTGCAGCCTGGCGTGGCAGCCGCGCTCTGGCTCTGCCCAAGCAAGTGAATGGGGTACCGGCCATGCTCCTCCCTCTTCCTCCCCAGCATGGGGCAGAGGCAGGGAGGTGGCAGAGATTGGGAAGGGGCAGGGATGCTCCAAGTACCTTCAGCAGCCACCCCACCTAGCTGCAGCTTACAGCGCCCCCAGGCAGGCTGATTCAGATGCTCACCCTGCTCCAGCCCCACATGCTGGGCGGCCACCAACTTGTGCCAGGAGCCCAGCCATCTGCAGGCTAGCTGTACGTTTTAACTTTTAACCCACATTTAATTTTTAGGCACCCCAAGGCACATACCTACTGTGCCTAATTGGAAATCCAGCCCTAGGTCTGACAAGTTTAGGCTCCAGTCTCCACCCCCTAGCCCCCATGCTCTTCCATCCATACTTACAGTCCTCAAACGCATGCCTGTATGTCCTTAGAACATGTGCTTCCTGACTCATCCATGGGATAGGTGTAGCCTGGTTTAGCAATTTTGTTTAGGCTGCAGTCAGTTCATCCTCCATCTTGGGCTTCCTTCTTGTTACCATGGTTGGCGCCCTTTTTGGTGCTAATGTTTAGTTGGTGAAAAGCTTTTGAAAAATGCTCAGTGAGAGTTGTAGTCTGCCAGGCAACCCAAGAGGGGGAAACATCATGTGACCTGAGTGTGTAATCTGCCTGGTAACAGAAAGTGCATATAAGATCTCAGCACGTTGCTCTGTGCTGTCCGTCATAGTGCCAGCCAGTGCCTGTGCACCATCGACACTCATCAGATCAAGACAGAGATGAAGACTTACCTGTTCCAGAAGATCTTTGGTCCTGTTGGCAACTTCTTGGCTGGTGGCTCCTGTCCGTGGTCCTGTGTTCCTAATTCCTGAGGGTTTGGTTCCAGTCCTGGTTCCTGTTGTCTGGCTATTGTTCCTGGTATCCCGCGCAGAAATAAGTTGGAAGAAATCCTTGTTATTTTTAAGGTTTGTGGCCCTTGGTGGGGTAATTTGGGTCCAGACTTCAGGCCTTGTGAAGTTAACCTGAGCATGGAATATAGCATAGAGTGTACTGTGTATGAAGTTGTAATATAAGTACCGTTGTTAATAAATGTTTCCTGTTTTGATCTTACTGCTGTGACAGGATTATTGCTTAAAGCAGGGATCTGAGGCACAGTTGCCAACTTTCACACACGTGGTAAATAAGCACCCCGACTTTCACAATAAACCAAAAATCAAGCTAATCCCATTTCAAAACAAGCCAATCCCTAAGAACCCCAAAACTCTATATGAATATATCCCCCTTGCGTGCAGTCTGGGACTATGGTGGGCCCCGTGTGCACCCCTGACTCTCTCCCCACCTTGCTCCTGCCTCCCGGGAGCCGATCAAAAAAAAAAAAAAAAAGCCAGCAAGCTACAAACCAAACAAGCAACAAGGAAAAACTAGCCAACAAGCAACTCTCAGCCCATTAAGGCAAAAACAAGCCCAATTTCTGCATTTTTTTCATGGGTTTGGCATATCTGATCTGATGGTCTGAGGTGGGAAATTTACCTAGAGATGATAGATGTTGAATTAAGGAGATGAACTAAGAGCAAGGATATTTAAGTTATCTTGCTCACCTGTTATTTTGTTAACAGTTTTGGCACCACAAAGGGACCCTTAAAGGTAAATCCCTTAAAAAGGAATCCCCTAAAAGTAAGGCTTCTAGAGACAAGATCCTAATAGTACTGTAGTACTGTTTATTGTCTATTTGCTCAGAAGGTTAACTAGGTCCACAGACCCTGTGAGTGGGAGTCGCTGGCATGGCCAGTGATATTCTATCTGGGATCCAAAAGTGTGCAGTGTGAGTGCTGCAGTGTTTTAGCAGATCGCGTGTTTTAGCGGTAGCCATGTTAGTCTGTATCAGCAAAAACAATGAGGAGTCCTTGTGGCACCTTAGAGACTCACAGATTTATTTGGGCATAAGCTTTCGTGGGCTAAAACCCACCTCACCAGATGCACTGAGTGAAAAACACAGCAAGCAGAATATATATTCTAGCACATGAAAAGATGGGAGCTGCCTTCCCTGTTTGCCAAGCAGGAACTGTGTGAGGCTAGCACAGGGCCTGTTTGTGTATGTTTGTGAAAGAGAGGCTCGCTAAGAGGAATGAATAGTTCTTAATGTCTAACACAGGAATTATGTGCTTAATGTAACCCTTTACTGCTTGTGTAACTCCTTCTCAAATACACTGCTATGTATGCAAGATAATTACTGTGGACCTTTTTCACTAGAGATGAAAGCATCTCCTGTCGACATAGTACCAGTGTGGACAGTGCGAAACTTGCGTCGCTCAGGGGAGGGAGAGGTTCACACTCCTAACTTACTAACTTACACTAACATCGTAAGTTAGTGTAGACCTGCCCTCAGCGTCCAGTGCATTAGCAAACGTAATAAATATTCTACATGTGAGAACATGTCCCCTTTCACCCCTCCCACTCCCCTATGGTCTGACATCAATTACAGGTAAGGAATCCTGTAGGGTGGGTCAATTACATAGTAAGGATTAGAACTAGAAACAGTTTGAAAATAAAAAGAATGATCTAATTTTCTTCTTTCTTCCTTCCATCACAAAAAAAGGACTTTTATGTGAACAAGAAAAGCAGACAGAGAACATACAGCTGTGTGTATTGACTCAGTGGAAGTTATCGGTGTCCTGTGAATTAGGGAACAATCCTCCGTTTTGCCATTTTAAAAGAAAGCTGGCAACTTTTTTTATTGAGAAACTTGAATGTCCTCGTGATTTGGAAGATGAGCTGGAAAATTGGCAGTGAGATGGCTTTTGTATCAGGGATGTGTTATTTGCCAAGTTTTAAGCCTATATCTTATAACTTGGATATTAGAAAAAACTGTTTCACTAGGAGGGTGGTGAAGCACTGGAAAGGGTTACTTAGGAAGGTGGTGGAATCTCCATCCTTAGAGGTTTTTAAGGCCCAGTTTGACAAAGCCCTGGCTGGGATGATGTAGTTGGGGTTGGTCCTGCTTTGAGCAGGGGGTTGGACGAGATGACCTCCTGAGGTCTCTTCCAACCCTTATCTTCTATGATTGTGGAAAAATTGGAAAGCGTCCAGTAGAGGGCAACAAAAATGATTTGGGGACTGGAACACATGACTTAGGAGGAGAGGCTGAGGGAACTGGGATTGTTTAGTCTGCAGAAGAGAAGAATGAGGGGGGATTTGATAGCTGCTTTCAACTACTTGAAAGAGGGTTCCAAAGAGGATGGATCTAGACTGTTCTCAGTGGTAGCAGATGACAGAACAAAGAGCAATGGTCTCAAGTTGCAGTGCGGGAGGTTTAGATTGGATATTAGGAAAAACTTTTTCAATAGGAGGGTGGTGAAGTACTGGAATGCATTACCTAGGGAGGTGGTGGAATCTCCTTCTTTTGGGGTTTTTAAGGTCAGGCTTGACAAAACCCTGTCTGGGATGATTTAGTTGGGGATTGGTCCTGCTTTGAGCAGGGGGTTGGACTAGAGGACCTCCTGAGGTCCTTTCCAACCCTGATATTCTATGAGTCTATGAATTTATCTCAGTTCACACGTGCTCAGTAGAGACTTCAGAGATTTTAGCTGCTGAACTCTAAGAAGATTTTGTCTTCACTGAGCATGTTCCAACCCCTCATGGCTCCTACGTGTACCTGGATTGCTCATGCGCCATCCCCACAGAGTGTGTTCAAATCCCAGGCAACAGGGGCAAAGCAGGACTTTCCCTATAATGGCTGTGTGCAAGCTGCTCCTGGTCACAGTGACTCTGGCTCTGAGAGCAAGTAGCCTGGCTCTCCTCTGCTCTTAATAACCCCCATGTTTGCTCCCAGGCAGCATGGAGGAGGAAGCTGTCTGATTTGAAGGGGACAAGAGCCAGACCTGGTGGGGGGTGGGGAATGGAAAGAAGTAGATCTGGGCACAGAGTTAGGTGACGCTGGGACTGGAGGTGGGTAAAAAAAACACTGTGACAGGAAAAGTGGTGAGGGGAGAGACTAGGCAAGGAGACTGGGACTGGGAACCAGTGGGTTGGGGAATGGGGTGGTGGGTGGAAAAATACATCCAACAAGGAGCTGTAATGCAGAAGAACTGTTACTGGCTGGACAAAGAGCCAGAGAAGGTGGCGGGGGGGGGGGGGGGGAGAGACTGAGATTGGATGAGGAGCCCATGGAAGGAGATTTGAACTAGGAGCCAATAAAGGGGGAGGAGGGAGGAAACACGAGTAAGGAGGGGATGAGGGTCCAGGGGAAGGGAGAGTTAACTCAGACAAGTAGCCCGGAGTGGAGGTACTGGGACTGGCTGGGCAGAAAGAATAGGGACAAGGAGTTGAGGATGGGAAGAACTGGGACTGGCTGGGTTTGGAGACTAGGATTGGAGAGGGAGATTGGGACTTGGACAGGGAGCCTGGAGGGGTAGCCTAGGACTGGCTGAGCAAGGGGACTAAGATGAGACGCCTGAGGAGTAGAAACTGGACCTAGACAGAGAAGGCTAATGGGACGGGATGAGGAGCCAGCAGTGGGGAGGAGACAAGACTGGGACAGGGATAGTTTGGAGGGGACAGGGCAGAAAAGGTCAAGTTTGTGAGGAAGAGGCAAAACATCTGTGGTCACCAAAGCACAATCCTCTCCCAAGCCTGGAATGGAAATCAAGATTCCTGAGTCTCATCATTCCTCTGCTGCCAGCAGATATTTGTGAAACCCACTGGCAGACAGTGTCTCATCTTGTGTTGTTCCACACAGAGGATGACAACCTACTATTGCTACCCCTTCCTTAGTTAGCTCAAGTGGCAGAGGTCTGTGTGGTGGAGCTAAAGGCTCCAACCCTCCTGATGACGTATGTGGAAAATTACTCCAGGAGAAAATTACAATACTGTGTTGAAAGAACATTGTTGAAAGAACAAAGTCAAGCACTCAAAAGCTATGAAATGCCAGAATTAAGGTTGCCTGTGCAACTTCCATTCAGCCCCCTTGTGCATATGTATTATGATACATGATCACATACTATGTTTTCCACAGGCACTCCAGATCAGATATTACTATTCCAGCTTTCCTTTCCCTTTCTTTGTCTTCTTCATGGGCTGATATTTGTCTCCTTTTAATCTACACACTCATCTTTCACGCTGTTGGGGGATTGTGTGTTTCCATATTGTGGACTAAATCACAAACTGTTACCAAGCCAACCTGTAACGCTTGTGATTACAGTGTGTGCCCTCTGCTTTCTTGTTAGTTGCTTAGTCCAGTGTTTGAGATTTATGAAAGCTTGAGGAAAGTGAAAACAAATGCCCCCCTTTCCCCCCACACAACCCCACCATGTGTGTTAAAGGCCTGCCCATCATAATGTATGCACTTTGCATGCTCCCCAGCAGGCTCTTCTTGCCCCCCTACTTTGAGAAATGCTGGTGCATAGCTCTTCCTGATATGACACTTCCTCTTCTTCTTGACATGCTGTGATGAGCAGTGAAATAGTTAACATTTCCACTTCAAGCATCATTACTGGCACCACTGAAATGAATGAGGCAGGTTCCACCTCAGCTGTTGTTTCAGACTCTGCAAATTCAGGCTGAGGTCTCCACATCAGTTATACTCCCTTAACATTCTGATTTTTCCATCTTTACTCACATGAGTAGTCCTGAATGAGTTCAATGGGGATTAACGGGACCACTCA
Source organism: Natator depressus (assembly GCF_965152275.1). NCBI lineage: Eukaryota > Metazoa > Chordata > Testudines > Cheloniidae > Natator > Natator depressus. Next base: position 202,989,001 of record NC_134234.1, on the reverse strand, counting down.
TGTAGATACTACCCAACGTGAGTGAGGAGGGCAGGATCAGGGCCTTGGTTTGTTTTTATATGGCCTAGTGGTTAAAATCAATTTTTAAAAAAGAAAATTGCAAAGAATAAAGCAGCACTTTGGGTAGATCATGTCTAATCTGCAACACACAGGCACTCATCTGTTACCTATGCTCTTGGTTCTCTCAATATCACATGCCTGCTTGTGGACAGATAAAGCCTTTTTCGTCCTTCACTTCCCTCGACTTTTATTATCGTTACCCATCCAGAACAGTCTTTGATATATTCCACTATATATGAATTGTTAGTTTATGTGCCTTAAGTCTGGCATGGTATTACTCAAACATCACGGTTTCTTCTTTTGTTTGTCCTCTGCTCTTGCTTTTTCTTTGCCATGATCTAAACTCTCTCCCTGGGCTTCCTATATCACTGTTTAAACTTGTTTGAACTGACAACTGATCCATTGCCTCCTTATCCATTCAAAAAAGACTTCAATCAATTGGCATTCTTAACAGCGAGGGAAAGGTCACTGTTACTTTGCGGAAACCACCTGATCTTCACTCTGACTTTGAACAATGCAGCTAAAATGTGTTTAATTTTATTTACTGTTGCAATGTCTTATTTGCAGGGGATGGATGAACCAGATATATCGCTGGAGAGGAAAGCAAATGAGCCAGGTGAAGCACTATAATATTATTCTTTAGATAAACAGTCAGTTTTTCCTGTGTCTTCAACATACCAGTGCATGAAAAAGGACTGGGACCTGTAACCCTGTTCTCTTCATACCATGCTCATTGCATGAGGAAAACAATCAATGAGGACTTATGTGTTTGGGTGTGGTGGGCTACATCTTAATCCGCTATTAACGAGACAAAACACAGTGGAGGAATTTAAATAATAAAATTAATGCAGTTATTTATGTGTTTGGAGGAAACATTTTTGGTTACTTTGAGGCTGTTTAGACTGCAGAACACTTAGTGTTAGGGCCTTAATGTGCAATTTTAGGATGAGTTGTAAATAAACAGAGCATACTTCCTTTTATGATGTGAGCCAGTGAGCTTTCCACTGACTGTCTTAAGGGAACATAATTGGTTTTGTTTACAGAAATTGACAAAATAGACCACATTTCATGAGCCCTTGAACTGACCTTTAGGGCCTGAAAATCCTGCATCCTTGACCTACACTGTATAGATCTGCAAGTGGAAAAGCTGATCTGCTCTTTCCCTGAAAAAAAAACGTTTCAAGCCCTTTTTGCTACACTGCAAAAAACCAACCAAACAAAAAAACCCAGATGAACACAGCAGCAAGTCCCAGAGCGCAGATCTACAAACTCGGGTTCATGCTACAGCACTAAAAATAACAATATAGACATTCCCACTCGGGCTGGAGTTTGGATTTTGAGAACCACCCCTCTTGCCAGGTTTCACAGCCCAGGCTCCAGCCTATGTGGGAATGGCTACAATTCTAGCGCTGCAGCTCAGGCCCCTCAAGCCCGAGTTTGTAGACCTGAGCTCTGAAACTCATTGCCATGGGTGTTTCTTTGCAGTGTGGACACACCTGTAGGGCCTTGAAAATATAACTCAGTTGCCAGCATGGAAGGTTTAACATTGTGATTTTTTTGGGGTAAAGCTCGAAAGTTACAGCCTCTTGCAGGTGCCCAGGACAGGCTTTTGAAGCTCATGAAATCCACAGCCACTGGACACTTGAATTTTGGGGGAACTGCAGACTAATTAGCAGATGAGGAGAATAGAATGATGCTACCTGGGTTACCGCTCTAATGATGTCAATAGGCACTGGATCAGACCTCCATGCAAATGTCCGTCCTCAAAGTGATCCTGCCCAAGAGAATCAGATTAAAAAAGGAAGCTATGAATTGTTTTTATTTCCTTCTTATTGAATTGCATATTTGAAGCAGACTGCACCTAAACATAGCCTTAACTCCAGACATACAAATAAATCCCCAGAGTATGTTTTTACTTTCAATATTTAATATGCATGGAGATTCGTTAATGCATACAGTTCACTGGTCATTTAGTTTCAAGATTAAAAATACAGGCTTAAGTGGGTACAGTCAAGACATGAGTTTAAATTGTGGATACCTGCCCTATCTTTTTCCTTTTCATCCAAGGGTCCCAGAGTGCTTTGCAAACATGAATTAAGGAATCACAAATTCCTTGTGAGGCAGTGTGATGGGGTGTGTCTACCCCGCACTGGCCCCACAGGGGTTAACTGTGCATTGCCAGCTGAGGAAGCCACCACCCCTCTGTCCCTGCTGGGCATGCTTAGCCTGGAGACAGGGTATAAAGGGAAGCAGCCCAGCTCAGTTGGGTCGGACTGCCTAGGAGGATGAACTGTATTGTGAGCTCCCTCCACAGAGCTGCAGGAGCCCCAGTTCACAGAGGCCAGGCATGCCAAACCCCAGGTGGACACCAGATGGCCAGCGGAGACCTGGGAAGGGACTGAGTCGCCTCAGACCTTGCCAGCAGATGACCCCAGAGACCCAGAGAACCCATGGATTGCTGCACTGGGAGACCAGGAAGGATCCTTTAATCTGCCACACACACATTCTATGGTCGTTCTGCACCTGCTGAGCCTGTTGTAGAAGCGCTCCTTGCTGCTGTCAAGGTTCCCGGTGTACGGCTTCATGAGCCACAGGAGTAAAGGGTAGGCTGGGTCTCCCAGGATCACTGTGAGCATTTCAAAGTCCCCCACTGGCATCTTTTGGTCTGGAAAGGAAGTCCCTGAATGCAGCTTTCTATACAGGCCAGTGTTCCTGAAGATGCGTACGTCATGCACCTTCCCTAACCACCCCACACTGATGTCCGTGAAACAACATCAGTGATCCACCAGCACCTGCAATACCACAGGGAAGAAGCCCTTTCTGTTGATGTACTCCGTCACAAGAGGATCTAGGGCCAAAATTGGGATATGCGTGCCATCTATCGCCCTGTCGCAGTTAGGGAATCCCATTGCTGCAAAACCATCCGCTATTTCCCACATGTTGCCCAGAGGCACCATCCTTCTTAGCAGAAGATGGCCCTGCACACTTGCATCACCACAACCCCCACGGTGGCCTTCCCAACTCCAAACTGATTTGCAGCTGACCAGTAACAGGCTGGAGTTTCCAGCTTCCACACAGCGATTGCCACTCGCTTCTCTACCCTTAGGGCAGCTCTCATTTTGGTGTCCTTGTGCTGCAGGGCGGGGGCAAGCTGCACATCGAGTACAAGGAAGGTGGCTTTGTGCATACGAAAGTTCTGCAGCAACTGCTTGTCATCCCATACCTGCATCATAATCGGATCCCACCACTCGGTGCTTGTTTCCTGAGCCCAATAGTGAAGGTCCACCATGTGCAGCTGCTCCTTGATCAGCCACCTTGTGTTCACAATGCTTATCACAGACTGTTGAGCATGCTCTGAGACAGAGATGGCAGGCGCAAAGTTTACAGAGGCAGTTGAAAAAGGGCACGAAACACAGTCAGAAGCCCTTGGAATGATGGATGGAGAAAACTGCGTTATGGGATGGTGATTCCACCCGCACAATGCACTGCGATCCATTCCCAGAACTCGTAGCAGGAGAAGGTGGCGAGTAGCACAGTGGGATAGCGACCCACCATGCACTGCTCTCTCTGCTAGAGCATGAACTGTGCACACACCCCATTGACACAAGGAGCGTTGTGTGAACATGCACGAGTGCTGTAATTACAGTGGGTTATTGTCATCAATGTAACTTAAGTCGACTTAACTCTGTAGAGTAGACGTGGCCTTAGTTTGTTTTTACATAAACTGATTCCTAATCAATTTAGGCTAAACTGACCTTGTTTAAACTGAAATGTCCTCACAGGGGCTTGCACTGCTTTAACTAAACCGATTTAAAATCACCCCTTTAGTTAAATTGGTGCAACTTTCTCATGTGCATAAATTTCTATGTGGAAACTGGGTGGGAGGTAATACAGCTGCTGCTGTGAAGTTGGGCAGGGGGGCAGCCAATGGCTGTGTGGCTTCCTTTGTAACCATGCTGCCAGTGGAAAGGGAAGGGAGCAGAGACAGCTGCTCTGTAGTTGTTTTCTGTTTCTAGCCCAAAGTCTGTAAGGAAGAGGGGTGGGAGGGGGAGCTCCAAAATCCATTGCACCCTGAGAAAATCCCTTCAGCAGACAGCCTGTTTCAAGGAAAACTCAGAGGGGAATCTTACAGAGTTGCCTTCCCCTCCTCAGGCCCTCTCCTGCAGGTTTTCCACAAGAGAGGGCAATCTGGTCCTAAAACACCAAGGAGTCATTTGATCTCACCAATTATAAATAAGTCTGATGAGAGCGGAACAAGGGCTCTGTTGTGATAGATACATCAGTGCTAATTATCAGTCACAATTGTCCCCTATCACTCTAGTGTATTTTGTGCAGTATAATTATACCGCTAAGCAGAGCTGATATGCAGTTTGAAAGAACTTACAATATATTCATGTGAGTGCCAGCCTCCCTTGAGTAACTTTTCCAACTGTTACCCTGGAAGAAGAACTCAGCAGTTTGGGTGGTCTTGCCTACATTCTGCAGTACAAGCCTTGCGAGCAGCCTGGAAAATGGTCTCTCTAACCAGACCACTAGCTCCTTTTCTCGGCCTGTGGTCACAGAAGCCTCTGGAAAATGGATTGGAGGACAAGAGGCAGTCTTGTTAATGGGAAACATCTGAAGTATTTGAGTGCTGGCTTGCAGTCCATAGACTAAATGTTGCCTCATTTAGAAAAAAACAATAGAACTACAATTTTCATTCATTTGGTTAAATGAACATACACAATTTTCTTTGTGGCAGCAGAGCCAGGTTTGCCATGGGTTAGTGCTGTTGTTAGGGCTGGGTAGCCACAGCCTGTGGCATAAAGGGGTTAAAGGTACGTATATGCTATTTTAAGTTTGTCACTTCCAGCTGTTAATAAATGGTCTAGTCGATTGCTCAACCACACTTTGGTTCATTATGAAATATATTCCAGAGACCAAATAAACAATATCAGTCAGGTTTATTGCAATAAGCCAATAATAATATTGTACAGGGAAAAGGTTCTATATGGTACTAGTCTTCAGGAAGCCATCTTGTTCAGCAGTATTACATTCACCTTACACAGAAGGTGAGCTCCCAAAGTTTCACAGTTCAGTTAGGACTAGTTATAAGGTATTTTATAAGTTATAAAACTCTTTACACATCTCTGAAGCACAACCCAGTTCCTTGACTTGTTGCTCTATTCCTTTCCTTATCTCTGTTTTGGATACTAGCACTGCAGGTACTGTCTGTGACGCTACCACCCTCACTTGTACGAAGACAGAAAATAATGTATCTGTTTATGCCAAAAGCTGAGCTGTACTATTGCAGGGTATTGTGGGGTGTAGTTTAGCATGAGTGAACAGAACTCTAAGAAGAATGTAGGCCAGTTCTGCTCTTATAACTGCCAGACATTTGTATAATGCAGAGATCAGCAACCTTCGGCACGCGGCCCGTCAGGGAAATCCGCTGACGGGCTGGGGCGGTTTCTTTACCTGCAGTGTTCAGCCGATTTTCGCTCCCACTGTCCGCAGTTTGCCGTTCCAGGCCAATGGGGGCTGCAGAAAGCAGCGGCCAGCACATACCTCGGCCCATGCTGCTTCCTGCAGTCCCCATTGGCCTGGATCGGCCAGGGGGAGCTGCGATCGGCCAAACGCTGCAGGTAAACAAACCGTCCCAGCTTGCCAACGGATTTCCCTGATGGGCCGCATGCCAAATGTTGCTGGTATAATGTGTTATATGCTAATCTGACATATGTTTTGGGTAACAGGTCCCCACTTGTCACTCTATTGTTATATCAGGGCGACACCTTTGCTAAATTAATATATGACCCAGAGATAAGAACTTTTGTTTGGAACTTATACTCTTTTAGCAAAATGTGTAAGAGGCTGTATGTAATTAGTACAATTAAAACTAAATATTTTTTGTAATATAAGCAAAGCTTTAAATGCAACTTCTATCCTCGTGTGATAAATTATTTTGAATTTATTTTGAAAAAGTGGATTTAAGCATTATTATAGTCTGACCCATAATGCTACCTAAATGAGGAGTAAAACAGAAATTAGTGACATTACAAGCGAGGTAAATTTCTTGTAATTAGTTACTACACAGGTCCATCCATATTAGAAGTTACCTTTACTGCTGGTTGTCACTAGTAAGCTTTGCCAGGCAGGAGACAGGAGCAGCTAGCTTCTGTGTCTCATTGTACTAGTCTGAGTCATAGTGGCCACACATTGGACTCTCTATGTTATAAGTATCACATTGGCATACATATCAATATCCCTTAGTGGAACATCAAACCATGTGTGGTATTCTTTAGGTTTGCATTATTGAGTGATACACCAGTAGTTGAGGTAGATCCCAACGTTCCTTGGAGATGCTGTCCATTTGGTAGCAATTAAACATTAGTTAAATATTTGAAAGCATGAATTTTAATAACCAGTACTTCTTTTTTAAACATAGCACAAAGGAAAAGAGTATAAAGTTAAAGCAAAATGAAATTTAAATGTAGGTTTATGCAAACACTTTGAGGGTAATAAGTTTCATGACATTTGCTTGTGCTTGTCAGTATTCTGGACAGCCTGTGTCCCCTGGCTGACAGTCCGAACTAATGATGGCTTCTCACCTTCTGGGAGTAGAGGACAATGGTGAATGCCAACAATAGTTAAAACCTAGACTTGGGGCTGTTATCAGGGCAGATGGTTCATCTTGTACAGCAACATATGACCATGGATCTGGCCAACTAAAGTTAGGTATGAGCTTGTGCAAGGTGCAAGACATCAGACATCTGGGTCTCGTCAGTGGGGAGACAGTTTATTCACAGGAGCAATTATGTCCTAATTTTTTTGGGCACTAAAGGGGCCTGTTACTACTAGCTAAAGGACCATCAGCTGTTGCTGTAGCAGGAAATCATGGTACAGACCATGGAACAGTGTACTCACTGAAGGCGCGTCCCCTCACAGCTGGGCGTGGTGTAGTGGCTCTCCTCCTATTTGGCATCCTCTGCTGACTGATGCTCTGGCCCCACAGTGGTCTGCCTCTTCCTGTGTCTTGGCCCTCCAGCCTAGTCACTTTGGGTATATCTACACAGCAAGTAGACACCTGTGACTAACCTGAGGCAGCTGACTCGGGCTAAGGGGCTGTTTAATTGCAGTGTAGACTTCCAGGCCTGGGCTGGAGTCCAGGTTCCAGGATCCTGTGGGGTGGGAGGGTCCCAGAGTTCAGGCTTCAGCCACAGCCTAGAAGTCTACACTGCAATGAAACAGCCCCACAGCTGGAGCCCCACGAGACTGAATCAGCTGCCCTGAGCCAACCCTGAGGTTTTCTTTGCTGTGTAGACATATCCTTTTAGTCCAGCCTCTTCCAGGGAAACTTGAGTCCAACACACCACTGGCCTGGCAGCACCATAGCGGGGTTTGGTCCAACCTCAGGCTTTTGGGCCTTCACACCCCAGGGTCTTCACACCCCAGCCCTAACTGGGCCAGTAGGGGAACCCAGATCTGCCCTCTACACTGAGTTCCAGCCCAGGGACCCTGTATGAAGCAGAAGAGAAGTTTGTTCAGACCCTCTGCTGGATCCTTGGGCTGCTTCCTACTGTGGCTGGCAGCTAGGCTTTCCTCACAGTCTCTTCCCCAGCTGACTCTTCTGCTAATCCCAAAACAAAGAGGATCCGGACTAGTTACAAGAAACAACAGAACGGCTGCACCAGGCCTACCTGTCCCAAGGAGGCTGTGACCCTTAGGAGTCTCTAGTTAGGCCCTGCCCCAGCTGATCCTTCCAGGCAGCTTCAAGCAGTCTCTGGTTAGACTCTGGCCCCAGCCAGGCCTTCCTTCACAGGGCTCTCTCACAAGATCTCTCTCTCCCAATCAGTCACCATTGATTGTGTTTTCCTCTTTTATCTCCTCCTCCCAGGCTTGACACTTTACACATGTGTAATGGCGTGGGGCTGACTAGGCTTACAGGCTCTCATTAACCCCTTCTTGGTCAGTGTGTGGTCCATATACCCCATCTCCAGACATTTCAGTAAAGGCAGAGACTCAAGTTCAATGAACCCTGTGTTCACTTTCTGCACTATGGGGCTAGAACCTGTGGGTTCAGATGAAGTTCTACTGTTGGATCTAGAAACGGGAGCGCTGCACTTCTCCTGCAAATAATTGCCCTACCTCAGCCTTCCAACAGCTGTTAGGCCCCATCCCAAAGTTACCTCCGTAACCTGTCTGCCCTCCTTTCCAGTTCTCCTCTTGTGAGGGCGCTTTCATTATTGCCTTTTACTCCTGTTTTTCTTCCCTCCTCTGTTCCAATCTGGTTGGCTGTCAGAAACGTTACCTCTCATCTCCCCCATCCAGTCATCATACATAGCCCATTAGTGCTTCCTGGAGCATTGTGCTGACCCTGCACTGTGAGCATCATATTAGAGCTCCGTTTCCTGCAATGCCTGTTCGCTGATGGCAACTTGTCCAGTTTGGAATTGCAGCTCCTCATCTTTATTACATCCTGTCACCAGTGTTTCCAATCCAAGATGCTGGCTGCAGCCTCTTCATTTTCCTCCATAGTTGGAAGCTGTGACCGGTTTTTCTTTTACAAATACTTGCTCTGCTCTTGGGTTTAAATGCTCAAAAAAATCTGTGACCATCCAGTCTAATTGAGCAGTCTGGCTGTAATAAACAAAGGCCACCATTTTCAAATGGGGCTGTCTAAAGTTAGACTCTTCATCCATTCTTAGCCCCCTAAATAAGTGGCTAGATTTCCAGATGTGCTAAGCACCTACAGTTCCCAGTCACTTTAGTGGGAATTGAGGGGGGTCAGCATCCCACAGGATGAGACCCTAAATAACCTTTCTGACAGCACCAAAGAAATTCCTTCAGGGATCTTAAGTTTGCAGCTGTCCCACTCTATGGAAAAAAAGGGAGATATATAAACCTTTGGCTTTCACTGAGCTACATGGTGTTGGAAGGAAACACTATGCTCTCCTAGAACTGCTAAACAATGACACATACTTGTCTCTTGGGTGAGCTGTGTTCACTCACACATTTGCCTGATTAGCAGGGGCCAGTTACTTGAACATTATATAACTGTTAATGTGCTAATACACACAGTCCTAGACTGAATCGGTTTAGACCAGTCGATGGCTAAACCCACTTTCATTTAGCTGACCTCATTGTAGCCTGCAAAAGACTTTGGGTTGCCTCAAAGCCTGATCTCCCAACAAACACCCTAAGCAGCACTGAGGGCTAGAGTACTGTCTAGGTGTGTCTGAACATGTCTCCAGCTAGTGGCTGGCCCACACAGAGGCTTAAAGCCTGCTAATGGCTTTTAGCCCATGTAGAGGAGCCTTGGGGTTTTTCAGTGCTAATGGTTCTGGGTTCTGCTGATAATCCATGGGAGGGCTGGGGACAGTTATCATAGGTGCACAGTTAAACAACAGGCGGTGGGGAGCCTAGAGTAACAGTCACAGAAGCTCACTCTGACAGTACTGGTAGGTGTAACAGTAGCTGTGACTTGTTACAAATGTTTGATCTTTGTGTAGTTTCTTTTTTGGTTTGTTTTTCATCATTATACACAGTTCCTTCATGCAGTCAATTTGAGGAAGTTAACTTCCCTTGGCCAAACTATCACCATTAGACCATGGCCCCACCCCTCCTCTCCACCTGTGCTCCACTCCAAGGCCCCACCCCCAGCCTTCCATGCAGCCTCTTTTCCCCAAGGCCCTGACCACTGCTCACTCCTTTCTGCCCCCTCCCTGCTCACTCCTCTCCGCCCCTTTCTCCCCACCTGCTGCTTGCTTCTCTTTGCCTCCTGCCTCCTGGGGGGGGCAGAGCACAGGTGAAGTCGGGATGGGGCCTCAGGGCAGAGCAGGGGGTGGGGCCATGGTCCAGGCGCCAGGGCCCACAAAAGGTTACTTGAGCCCTGCCACTAGCATGAGTCTCAATATGTCGTTGAAGCAATAACCTCAGGAGGGTTTCTTTGCCGCTCTGCAGCAGCAGCACTGGCTGAGCACCTCCTCCCCGGAGCATTCAGGGTATGTCTGTGCTGCAATGTAAGCCCAGGGTTAGTAGAATTTGAGTTAGCAGACATGGGGTTTGTTCACCTAGAGCTCGAACATCTCTATTCATTTGTAACCCCAGGTTAGGAGTTGTTGACCCCTGGATCTCAACCTGGGGCTCCAGTGTCTACACTGCATTTTGCAAGCTGGAGTCAAACCAGCCATATCCCAGGCTTCCTAGCGCTCTTCCAAAATGTAGCTGCTCTAGCCCCTTTTTTGTGAGGCAGTGTGGGAAAACCTGACTGTCCCCCAAACCTGACTGTACTGAGGACAAATAAAATTGGCCTGTGGAATACTTCTGGCAGAGTCCCAAAGCATAAGTCCAGTGGGACTGCATCTACACTGCAAAGCAATAGGGCTTGAGCCCTGGGGTCCTCGCATGACAAAGGCTCAGCCCCTCCACACCCGCAGGATGCTGGGACATTAAATCCAAGTCCTGGGTTAGTGCAGTTTGCATGTAGATGAGAAGGGGGTTTAGGTTTGAACCTGAGTTCAATCCCTGTGCTTACGTTGCAGTGTAGACATACCCTTAAATAGCACTTCAGCTGTGGCTGCAAGCTGCATTGAAGTGGCACAAAAGGAGAAGTGATGCCACGGGAGGGAAAGGTGGCCAGATTATTGGGGAGGGAGATTCAAATCATTTTCTCAGCTCCAGTGGGAGTGGAAGAAAATTAGACCATTTCGGAGGTGGCAACTCATGGTGAGTGAGAACAGCATCACATAGCATAATCACAACAGCTTTGGCTTTTCCTTTCAGAGATGGACTACACTAGACCTTGGGGTGGCTGAAGTCTTTGGCAAAGCAGCTTTGCTCAATGCACAATCTTGTGTTAGCTGCCGGCAGAGCCATTTTTCTTTTGTTACTGTGCTCACCAGGCTCTTGCATCCTATAAAAGGACAAATGTACAAGCCCACACTTCACCCAACTAGCTCTCTGACACAGCATCTAAGAGCCACAAGCACCAATAGCAGAGCCATTAGCAAAAACCTTTGTCTGGTTAAGGGGGTTATTTTTTTCCCTTGTATCAAAACAGGAGGTCAGACTTTAGCATCTTGATGGGAGATGCCGGACTATTCTGCTGACCATAGCTTTCAAATGGCAAATGTGACAACAGCAGCTGGCAGCGTGATACATGACGGATATGTGGAACATTTGTATTTTGTTGCAGATCACACCACAACTGAAAGATTATAGTAGATTTAAAATCTGTTTTAAAAGATGTTTTCTTGTTGTATGAATTAAATAAATCAGTTGTTTTAAAAGAACACTGGACAAACCAGAAATTTTATGATATGCAATCATAAGGATGGCTGTATGGGTTCACAGCAGGGTTTGAACCCCTTACCCCATCACAGACCCCTTCTGCTTGTGCCAAAGGAGGAATTTTTACAATATGAGAACTACGATTTGTCCGTGTATTATACAATTATTTGCTAGTCAGCAACACAATGTTGGGAATAAGGATTCCTAGGATCTACTCCTGCCCCTGGAAGGGGAATGTGCTCTAGTGGTTAAAACAGTCCTTACATACACGGGAGCTAAGTACATCATTTTAGCAGACTTACTCTGAGAGGCTGAGGGGGGTCAAACTCGGGCCTGTCCTAATAGAATCTTGGAATCTAATCTACTAGAAGTGACTTTATGCAACCTCTCAACTAACTTATTTGTAAAATGAGCGGGTGTGGGAAATGATCCTGATCATCTACCTAAGGCACGGGTATAAAGTCATGTTTAATAAAAAGTGCTATGAAGCACACAAAAATATAAACAGCGATGTGTAGAAGAAGTGAGCTTAGAGCTTCTCACTGCTAGCGTAGAAAGTGTTTTGATAACCTACTGAGTGTGAGAAAGGGGAACAAATGAATACACACCCACCCCTGAAACATGGAATGTTCCACAAAATCTGGAACAGTTGAGGGGTTTGCTGCTGACTTGCTGTAGCAACCAGAGCAGGTAGATCTCATTAGCTCCAGCCAGGGGTGGGGAGGTGTATGGGCCCGTGGTGCCCGGGCTCCAGGAATATTCAGGGCTGGGGGCCCTGCTCCACCAATGTTTGGAGCTGGGTCTCTCCCCTGGCCCTGCCTGGAGCATCCGCCCCCAGAGCATCCCCCCTGAGCACCCCCACCTGCTGGCGCTCGCTGCTGCTGCTGCTGCCTCAGGCTACAGCACAGCACAAGAGCAGCGCTGGCAGCGGGCGGAAGCAGCTGGCGGCTGCTGCACCTCAGGAGGTGGAGGTGTAGGCGGAGGCACACGCATGTTCCCCTCCCCTGGCACCCACCAGGAGGAGACGCCACTGAGGGGGCTTCCTGCGGGAGACGTCTGGAGTGGACCTCACTCACCTGAGCAGCTGCTGGGGCTTCAGTGAGTGTTTGACCCTGTGATCCCCGCCCTGCAGCCACCACTCCTGCCCAACGCTGGGCAAGGGGCAGCCCCATCCCCCACCCCCAGTGAGGCTATGGTGAGGGGCAGCAGGGGAGGAAGGAAGCCACATGTGATGGCAGTCCCCTCCCCATGAGCGCCACACACCCCCGCCCCCTCCCAGAGCCTGCACCCCCACCCCTTTCCCACCCCACCCCCCTCCGGCCCCCAAACTCCCTCCCAGAGCCTGCACCCCTCACCCCCTCCTGCACCCTCCAGGCCCCAGCCCAGAGCCTGCACCCAAACTCCGTCCCACAGCCTGTACCCCCACCCCCTTCCCACACACCCCTCCTGCACCCAAACTCCCTCCTACACCCCCACCCCCTTGCCCCAGCCCAGAGCTTACACCCAAACTCTGTTCCAGACCTACACCCCCTCCCTCCGCACCGCCTCTCATCCCCAAACTCCCTCCCAGAGCCTGCACCCCCACCCCCAGCCTGCACTCAAACACTGTCCCAGAGCCTGCACCCCTGACCCCCTCGTGCACACCCACCCCCTGCCCTAGCCTGGAGGATGCATCCAGCACCCAAACTCCATCCCAGAGCCTGCACCCCCACCCCCTTCCTACACAGAGCCTTCCTCCCTCCCAGAGCCTGCACCCCTCACCCCCTGCCCCAGCCTGCACCCAGCACCCAAATTCCATCCCAGAGCCTGCACCCCAGACCATAGGCACCGACTCCGTGGGTGCTCTGGGGCTGGAGCATCCACGGGAAAAAATTGGTGGGTGCTCTGCACCCACCGGCAGCTCCCCGCCCCTCCCCTCTGCCCTAGCTCGCCTCCGCCCCGAGCGCACCGCTGCATCCTGCTTCTCCCCCGTCACTCCCAGCGCTGGTGCTGCGAAACAGCTGTTTCGCGCAGCAAGCCTGGGAGGGAGGGGGGAGGAGGGGGAACATGGCATGCTTGGGGGAGGAGGCGGGGCTGGGGTGGGGATTTGGGGAGGGGTCCAATAGGGGCAGGGAGGGGCGGAGTTAGGGCGGGGACTTTGGGGTGGGGGCAGTGCGCGAGCACCCACCGGCACAGAAAAATGTTGGTGCCTCTGCCCCAGAGCCCATCCCAGAGCCCAACCTCTCAACCGTCCTACACCCCAATCTCCTGCCCCAGCCCAGGGCCTGCAGGTAAGACCTTCTCCCCCGACCCAAACTCCCTCGCAGAGCCTTAGGCAGGTGCGGGGCAGAGTTCGGGGTGGGGAGGGGGCAGGCTCTGGGCATTCTGGGCACCACCAAAATTTCTACAAACCTGCCACCCCGGCTCCAGCTAAGGCATATAAAAGGCTGGGAGTCTTTCAGAGGCTAAAAGAATAAACTCTAAGAACAGTCAGCTCAGGAAAGAGGCTGGAGATAAAGTGCCAGATTTTTAGAGGCATTTAGGTGCCTAAAGATACAGCAAGGTGCCTAGTGGGAGTTTTGAAAGTATCAGTGAGTCAATCAAATATATCAACCACTAATGAATGCATTTTACATGGACCACATTACTTGCAGTGCCAGACTGGTAATAAAAGGACAGACAATGCCCCCAATAAAACCTGTTAAAATGAAGGCATCTGCTGTGCACAGAAAAACAATCACTCAATCTTGTTGAAACGAATAGATTGCGCATGCCCTGAAATACAGCATTAGGACATCAAAGATCAGTACAGCTGCTATAGCTGGGGAAGGAGAAGGATCTGGAGAAGACACAGTGGGGGGGGGATTAAAAGAGAAATGAAGCAAAAAATTAAACTGAAAAAGGAAAAAATTGTTACATTACAATATTTAACTAAGGAAAGCAGAGAACCACATATTGAAAGATGACCTAACTTCAGGGAAGTGATATCAGTGACAGAAAGAAATACACTATAAAAGGGGGGTGTAAATAGTCTAGACTCCATGGTATGTCTTCATTGCAGAGTTAACCCAGGCTCTGATCTGGTTTTACCCCTAAGTCCCCTACCAGTCACACAAAACCCTCTGCCCTGGGTTTGGAAATGCTTTAAACCCAGAGTTGCTGGGGATATACATTAACACCCAGATTCCACTTAAACTCTAACACCCATTTTGCAGAGTGGATGCAGGCTATATTTAACTCTGGGCCTGATCGTCATCCAATGACTTCCCACAATTCCCTTGGGGCCCTATTTTCCTGCCCTTCTACCTACTTCCTTCTGCACCAGCAGTCACCTACCAGTTTATGTACCAGTGTTTAAACCCTACATTTCATGCAACTTGCTACAGTTCTACACAGTACTTGAACAGAGATGCCATTTGGGAAATCATCCTCCCAGCATGCCAGCTCACCAGAAGCTGACATGAAGGCTCCGGTGAACCTCTCGGGTGAGGTCAGTAAGAAGCCTCATTTGGGGAGACACACCAGAAATCATCACGTCTAACCTGGCAGAGGAGGGGATTCAGGGATAGCAAGTCACTGCAGGGAAAGAATCAAAAACCTAAAGAGCATATACCACAAGGCCAAAGACTCTAATGGACAATCCAACAACTATCAACCTGCCCCTACCACAAGGAGTTTGACCAGGTACTTTGTGCTGCTCTGGAGCTCCATGCTGTGCTGGACAGGCTTTTGAAAGTAGTTGGTGATATTACTGGACTAGGGGCTCGTGAATGAGAGGAGCCAGAAGAGACCCTGAGGGAAGATAATCCAGAGGAGATGGGATAGATCCATGGGACAGATGAACTAGAGGAGATGGGACAGATACTTACTGCTTTGGGGCCCAGCCATTATGAACTCAGCCCAGAGTCCCAGGAACTTTTTGGGATGGAGGCAGAGGACTAGCCAGGAGAGGAAGTAGCAAAGGAAGCAGCATCACAATAGCTGGGTAAGATGCAACTGCCATCATTGTTATGGGAAAGATGGGCACTACATTAGCCTTTTTCCAGTCATCTGGGACCTCCCCCGATCGCCATGAGTTTTCAGAGATAATGCCCAATGGCTCTGCAATCACATCCGCCAACTCCTTTAGCACTCTCGGACGCAGCACATCCGGCCCCATGGACTTGTGCTCATCCAGCTTTTCTAAATAGTCCCGAACCACTTCTTTCTCCACAGAGGGCTGGTCACCTCCTCCCCATGCTGTGCTGCCCAGTGCAGTAGTCTGGGAGCTGACCTTGTTCGTGAAGACAGGCAAAAAAAGCATTGAGTACATTAGCTTTTTTCAGCCCTAGCTATCAGAGGGATGCTTGCTGGTTGCCTATACGGGGCATATAAACCAGCACTGTATTTGACTCTTTCCTGGCACAAGCTTTCCCTCTTCTCCTCACACATGTTCAGCAGTGAATGACAGGCCCACATAACATGAATGGCATTGGACACACTAGCATCCAAACAGGGGAACAAGCAGCACCATCTCACATTCAGTTGGACAAATGCAGACTCCATCCCCGGCCTGCAACTGTTCAGGGTGGAATTAAGGCACCTTCTGCTGTGTACTCTTAAACGGGGTAAGCTGTCATGAGCCAGGATAGTAGAGAACAGCCTGGGTATCCTAAAATGACTGTGGGCACACACACATCCCATGGATATTCATATTACTGTGAGGAAATAAAGTCCCTTCTTGTCCAATTTTGAAGATGCCAGCTCTCCAGAGTACCCTAGAGTCATGCATCCTCCCCGTGCATCGGGCATTGGTGTTTATGAACTTCCCTCAGTGGTCGACCAAGGCCTGCATAATGAGGGAGTTGTAGCCTTTCTGGTTGACATACCCATGTGCAGCTTGAGGGGGCAAGGGCAGACAGGGGGCACACGTGTGCCATCAGTGGCCCCCGCACAGTTCAGAAATCCATTCAGTCAAAGCCAGCTACTAGCAATCTTCACTACCTGTGGGGTAAATCACATCACTAATTGTCTTGCAAACCTCCATCACCACAGCAGTGACAGTTGCCTTGCCAACATCACACTTACTAGCCATGGACCGGTAGCGATCTGGGGTAGCCAGTGCCAGTTTCTAGATGGCTATAGCAACCTGCTTCTGTATTAGTACCGCCTCCCTCATTTGCATATTCTGGCACTGGGGGATTGGGGAAAGCTCCTCACACAGCTCCATGAAGGTCTGCTTTCTCATGTGGCAGTTCTGGAGCCGCTGCTGGTCATCCCAGGTCTACATGATGATGTAATTCCACCACTTTGGCTTTGTGATCCTGTTCCAGAACTGCCGGCCAGCAAAGGGGGAATCCATAGCTATTAAAACCTGCATAAGCTGTCCCCACTACACTATATCTGCATGCAGCCTGTGTGATCTCAACAGGGCCTGCCATTGCCTTCTCAGGGTGACAAACCACTTCCAAAATACCCTCCACCATCTTTCATGCCCTTCATTTTCCTGCTGTTGCCAAAATGAGAGTTGCATTAGTGCCAACACCTAGAAGAGGCCATTGTTCTGAGCTGGATCCATGCCTTAGCACCAGTTGGAACGAAAGCTGAAGACAGGAATCTAGAGTGTGGGAAGCCGAAAGTGCTGCACTTTACTGAGTTGTCAGACTAAGAACACTTCCACCCTGCTGCCTAGGAAGGACCGTCAAGTTCTCTCATAGAACACTGTGAAACAATCCATAGAGCAGCACAGTTTAGTGCAATATTAAGACCCATAGAATATGCCCCTACAGGTCCTAGTGCCTCACCTGGGCTATTGCAGCACCAGTGTGGATGTGGCTACACAGGTATCATTCAAGTATGATGTAACAGGGTGGATGATCACACCCAGGCTATGCTAACACAGGTGCCGAGGCCTGGGTACCCAATCCTGGAACACTCTGGAGTGAAGGCATACTCCATGAGACACAGAGAGCCTCATTTACATGTCTCAGAGTTCCAGTCTGGTTCCTGTCCTGGGGAAGCATAGCTATATGCTGTCCCTTCCTCCGGATGGCTTGTAGGGTTATAATCCAACCCCTAAAAAGTTCATTTGCTAATTCAGGATAACACAAATACCTCCACTTGCGCACAAAATGTGCCCCCTAACTACAACCATAAACATCAGCTATGGAAAAAACAATCCACAACACCATATTTCCTCATTACATCATCTAAACAACACTATTTCAAATGTTATAAACAGTAACTTTCCAACATGACAAACTATTTCCACTTAAAAAACAAAGAATTCCTTTAATTACCAATCATCCAATTAAGCATCAGCCAAAAATGTGCCCCATACACTCTAACCATCAGCTTCTGCCCAACAGCACCCCAATGCTCCAGACAATTAGAAATCACCCATTTCTAACCACTCCACACAGCCATGGTTAATGGGTGCACGTTTTGTATGGGGGCGGAAGGCAGAGGCATGTGTGGTGGATCTGACTGAGGTAACGTGGAGAAGGTGATATCATGGTTATAGGCTACAAGGGTTTGGGTGAGGACTTAACTAGTGATTTCCTGACTCTTTTATAGTTGTCTTGGTAACATATGCCCTGGCCTTGAGCAATATCAACTGGCTTTTAACAATGTTAGTGCTTGGGGAAATATATATATAATTTGTGGTCCTTTGTGACTCAGATACTATAGCTGTAAGAAGGAGTTTGGATTAATAGCAACAGTGATTGGAAATACTGATGTATGTAATTTTATTTCTGTAGAGGCAATAGCTTTCCTCTCTCTAGTGCTTCTGATCCAAACTCTTTGTTATATATACAATACATAAACCACAAGGATTCCTGACTGATTATGTTCTTGAGTACAGTATTTAGCTGTTATGTGCCCCTCACCCATGGTTTGCATTGTTAAATGTTAAGTTTTGAATTTTCAGCTATAGAAGTGAAAAGTATATCAAACAGTGTGCTGTAGTCAGTTATGTGACTGTTATGAGTTTGTTTTCTGTGTGCAGCAGTTTTAAATTTTTAAGGACTATGCTGTCTGTGGAGGCCATCAGCCATTTTGTGTACATTCTATGCAAACTGTGACAGAGAGATGCACACTGTACTCTCAGTGAGTTTACTTTTGTTCTTTTTTGTTTGTTCTCTTAATCTAAAGCAAATGTCATTTGGACTGAATATATATGGCTGGTCTTTGTGTATAGAAAAACATAATAATACCATTATTTATTCCTAAACATTATTGAGAGCCACAGTAGAGTGTTGAGGGTCTTTGCATTTTTCATACACACCCCTACACCTCCAGACACTCAAGGCCCGTATCACAGACACCATCTTTCCACTGTGTTGTCTCTGTTAAGCCAAAACGTAAAGGAATCAGAGAGAAGGAGGCCATGGCTGGCACTTACTGCACCCCAAGGGTGTAGGCATAGGTGGGTCTGGGTAGTCCACATTCTTCCCCCAATTACCACCAAAGCTAAGCCTGTGAGTCTGCACCACTGCTGCCATCGAAACTACTGATTCCTCCCTGGAGGAGTCACCACCTCCACTGGAAGAACCCAGCTCCCATCGGTTCCTGTGGGCACACAGCATAAGGCAGAAGGGGGCTTGAGGGCAGCCAGGAGCTGATGCCGGGTTTGTGCCCCAGAGACTCGAGGCACCTGTACCAGAGCAGCCCTGGTCCCGCTATGTGTCAGAGTGATGTGTGGGCTGAGCCACGCCAGCCATGGGGCCTGAGAGCCACCAGCACCACCTCCTTCCTGGAGAGGCCCTGAGCAGCCGCGCTGAATCCAGTCCCTCCTCGACACATGGAGCTAAGGCGTGTGCTGCTACCTGAGCCTGGCTGCTGCTGTCATGTGGAGACCTGAGCCCAGGAGTGAGCAGCGCCAGCAGGCCACTGGCGGCCTTTGCCTGGGGTGGGGCATTGTAGCCGTTTGCAGCAGTGGAAACTGTGAAGTTGTTTTGCCACAGGTTGGAAAGCAGGCGAGCATATGGCACTGGGCTGGGAGGTGGGAGGGCACTGGTCGTATTCCTGGAGGCTTCATCACATGACATAATTCTTACTAACATTCCTGGAGACTCCAGGATAAACCCTGGAGGGTTGGCAACCCTACTTGGAGCCCCCACTGCAAGAGGTCCTGCATCTCTGGGCCTGGCCCCACAGGGCCTCTTACTTGCAGGGCGGGTGTGACTGCCCCTCTGCCCACCAGGGAGCCACCAGGAGCCTCTGTGCCCCTGGGGCGCCTCACACAGTGGGTCAAGCTAGCGTGACTGCCCATCTACCGGAAGTTGGGGCCCCCCCAAAATTCAACTCCTAGCTATGTCATTGCTACACCCCTCTCCCTTTGTGCAGCTCCCACCCACCCAGATCGGAGCAGCCTTGCTTCACTGCTGGGGGAGACACAGGAGAGGACTCATCCTCCGCACCCCGCTTTCTTCCCCCTTCCAGCTGCTCAGCAACTCCCCCCCCACCCCTCCCCGGAGAGCACCTTCCTCTCCTTGTAGGGTTGCCAGGTGTGGTTGGACATGTTCCTGGAGGTCTCATCCCATGACAGCATCTTTAATTAAAGATTCATCTTTAATTCCTGGGGACTCCGGGCCAACCCTGGAGGGGGTTGGCAACGCTGACTCCGTGGCACAGCCTGAAGCCCCCCAGGAGGGGCTGGCAGGCTCGGGAGGGCCTGTGCCTGCACGCTGTAGGGATGCATGGAAAGCCTCCCTCAGCCCCATGGCTCCTAGCCCCATAGCAGCGCTGTGTCCCTCCCACCGAGGGAGCGGGAGCGGGAGCCGGAGCCGGAGCGGGAGGAGTCAGCGGCGGCTCACACACGCGCCGCGGGCCCCGGCTTAGCAGCCGCCGGGGCGGGGCGGGGCAGGGGGAGGAGTGGCTGAAGGGGGCCCGGGGGGGCTGGCCGGGAGGGGCGGAGCTGGAGGTAGATGCGGGGAGCAGAGCGCTTCCCTCCCAGCGCCCTGATCAAATTTCCAGAAGAAGAAGAAGGAAAAAGCAGCAAAGGTCCCTTCTCCGCTTCTCGCCCAGCCCGCCCCACTCGCGCCCCTCTGCCCGAGCCAGGAGCAACATGGTGAGCGGGGCGGCGGCTGGGGAGGGAGAGGCTGGTGGTAGGAGGGGTGGGGAAGGGGACCTCAGAAGAGGGGGATCCTGGGGAAGTTTTCTGGGGCGCCTCTTTCTTTCCCAGCCCCCCCTTGCCCCCTCACACGCATCTCTCTCTCTCTCTCTCTTGCAGATTTGGAAAAGTCTCTCACTCTTCGCCCTTGTGGCCGTCGCCCGGCTGCACGCTGAGGTATGTGCGGGGCTCCGGGCTCCCCTGGGCGCTTTTTACGAGGACTAGATTGCCAGCTCGCGCACGAACACGACATGTTGTTAAGTGTAGCTGCAAACACAGACGAGAGCCCGGGGATAGTTGGGGTGGCTCGTGCTCGTAGTCCAGCGACTCGCCAGCCGCTTTGATCCGCTGCAAAGTTGGGAGCAGAAATCTAGGCAGCGGATGCGCGTGAAAGCAAATGTTTGCCTTTACCAGGGGAGACAAAGCATCCAGCGCAGGGGGATTTGGGGAAAGAATAGATGGCGGGGCTGGGTATTTGGAGGAAGTAATGGATCTGGGGGATTCAGAAAAGCGCCCTGGATGATTTACACTTTCCTTCGAGCAATTTAAACAATTAACAGTTTCTCCCTCCAAAGCTTTCAAGCAGTTTCATTTGGTGAAAAATACACCCACAGTTGGGAAAAGTAATTTTTTTTCCTTGGGGTGAAAGTTTCAGCATATAAGTGTGAATGGAAATCCTTGTTATGTATTCCTTTGGGAGCTAAAGTTACATCTGTCTGGTTTACTGTTAGTGCGTTTTCATATTTTAAAAAGCATAACAGAATTTTGTTCCCATGCGATATATTAGATCTGAAAATCCTCTGCCAAAACCTAAGTCCTGTAGTGTGATCAGCTTGTGTTTATATTACTGCATTTTCATGCTTTCAAGTTTTAAAGTGAGACTGTACTTTTTCTGAACATTTCCTTTTTTACTGCATTGACCTTCTTCAGGAATTAAAAGCCATTAACTCCAAACTCATAAACCCAAAAGTCTGGTGATAGAAAATAAGTGGTATCTGAATTCCCAGTGCTACAGCCTTTGTGAAAGTGAGGTCTGAAACAAACTATTTTATAATTATAGCAGGAAAATGTGGAAGTGATTTAAAGAAAATGAACTCAAGCTGCACTAGGGAGAGAAACAGAATGTGCGTTTATGAAGAAAAGAGATCCCTGGGGGGGATCTTTCTTTCCACTTGCATTTTATCCGCCTTCACATTTGTTACAGATGGCTAGCCGCACCCTGAAGCATCACAATTTGGCTCTGCCTAAAAATGTATAAACACATCTGATTTCCAACAAAACAGCTGATTTTTTTTGCCTCCCATCCATTGTCCTCACTACCATGGTTATGGCAGAGACAGGATTTAGAATAATACAACAGATTTTTAAAAACCCAGAAACTAAAGTTCTCCAGTAAACTCCCCCACATATCAGCATCTTGCTGAGGAGATGAAAAATTCGGAGTACTGTGGCATGCCAGGAATGGAGGCGATATGGAAAGGTGATGGGGTCACAGCTAACACTGCCAAACCGGCCTTAGTGCAGTGTCCATGAAAACTGAGAAGGAGTGGATTTGAGCTATAGCATGCATTAACATTTCACATGTGTATGTGCATAATAATACAGTAATACTAGCCTTCTCTTAGTGCCTGACATACTTACACAGTCAGTATTTCCATACATCAAGAAGCTGGAATTCAAACGGGAAGCAGTTTTATTCATCTTCTTAGGCACGTCTACACTTGGAGCTGGGGGTGTGATTCCCTGCTCATGTAACCATACTTGCACTAGCTCTCATCAAGTTAGTGTGCTAAAAAGAGTAGTGTAGCTGTGGCAGCACGAGTTGTGGCAATCAGCGGCATAGACTATTTGCCTTGGGTACAAACCTCCCCGGATCCTGCAGGTACATACTCGGGGAAGCTAACGCATGCTGCTACTGCGGCTGCCCGTGCCACTGCAGCTACGCTATTGTTTTTAATGCACTAACTTGATGAGAGCTGGCACAAGTATGTCTGTGTGAGCTGGGAATCACGCCCCTAGCTCCCAGTGAAGATGTAGCCACAGGGTAGGTCAACACTAAGGCTATATCTACGCTACCGTGGTAAGTTGACCTACGCTACGCAACTCCAGCTACGTACCTTAGGTCAAGTTACCGCAGGGTCTACACCGCGGGGGGTCGTCGGGAGAAACTCTTCTGTCGACTTACCTTACTCTTCTCGTCGGGGGTAGAGTACAGGGTTGACTGGGGAGCGATCTGCTGTTGATTTGGCGGGTCTTCACTAGACCCACTAAATTGACCGACGGTGGATCGATCTCAGAGCATCAATCCCACCTGTAGTGTAGACATAGCCTTAGAGTGGCGTGTAGAGTACAGATAATACGTGCCCAGATAGCATGGGTATAAATAGCAGGGTAGGTGGTGAGGCACTGCTTAGGTGAGTAGCATAGAGTGCCATACATGCATGACCCCCAGGGTATATATTCTACGTGGTTCTCTAGAGTCTAAACACCCAAGCAGTGCTTCCCAAGTCT
Organism: Natator depressus; assembly: GCF_965152275.1. Taxonomy (NCBI): domain Eukaryota; kingdom Metazoa; phylum Chordata; order Testudines; family Cheloniidae; genus Natator; species Natator depressus. The sequence goes on along the minus strand of NC_134234.1, from coordinate 202,966,089 downwards.
ACACTGCCTTTTTTAGCGGTGTAGTGTCCCGCTGTCGGAGCCTTTCCTCACTGCCTCCCCAGGCCGGAGCCTTCCACGCGTAGGTACACACTGCAGTGAATGTGGACTCAGCCTGCCTCTGTCACTGTGGCGTATAGCTACATGTACCCTGCACGCCACCACAAGGGTAAACAAGTGTGGACAAGGCCTAAATAATAGTAAACAAACTATAATTAATTCTGGTCAATGTATAAGTCAAAATCTCTTTGTAAGACGGTGTGCTTTGGTACAACTGCAACATAAATGTTAAATAATAACCATGATAGTGGTCTGTGCACAAGAGTAGGAGCTAGTGGATTTGGATCAGGGATGAATTTGGACCCTGATGCCAGCTGTGCTACTAGTATTCTGGGTAGCCCAGGGGTTCTCAAACTGGGGGGGTCAGGAACCCTCAGAGGGTTGCAAGGTTATTATGTGGGGGGTCATGAGCTGTCAGCCTCTTCTCCAAACCCCGCTTTGCCACCAACATTTATAATGGTGTTAAATATATTAAAACATTTTTAATTTATAAGGGGGGGGGTCACACTCAGAGGCTTGCTAATGTGAAAGGGTTTGTAGGTGCCTTAATTTTTTTGATGCCCAAATTTAGGCACCATAATATCTCTGTGCCTTAATCTTCCCATATATAAAATTGGGATAATGAAAATTTTGGCCATTAAGTTTTTAAAACCAGGTTTAAAGTTAGGCTGTTCAGTGTGGATTTAGGTATCTGAATAGATGGTCTGATTTTCAAAAGTGCCAGGCACCTTGCATTTCCACTTCAGTCTATGGAAGCTGGTGAGTGCTCAGCTCTTTTGAATATCAAACCATTTAGATACCTATGTATGACTGGCACACACTGTGGGAAATCTTGGCCTACCTGTCTTATGAAGAGCTGGTTGTCTTTGAAGACTAACTAGTTAGTGTTTAGAAAACACTATGAAGTTAAAACCCCTTATCTAAGTGCTATGTATTATTATGTCTGTGACATGCAATAATATTGTATAAATATAAGTATGTTTTGTTCTGCAGTTAAGAACACATCATAGAAACATATTGTGTGCCTCTTTTAGATTTCAGAGATGATCACTTCTCTAGCTGTTGTCTGCTTTTGGTGGATTCTGTGTTCAGTGCCATTCAGTGTATTCATAAATTAACACTGGGCATTAAAACCTGTAGTCCCTATGTAGGCAAAATTGCTACTAAGCTCCACTGGAGTATAGCTCTCCCTACCTGTCTAGATTTTTATCCTCCGCTCACCCCAGTGCTATTGTTAGGCCCATTAGTAATCTTTCTTGAGAAGAAATTGTTTCAAAAAAGGTTCCTGGGATTCTTTTGTGAAGACTGGAAAATTGTAGACTTGCCAAACCGTGGGAGATTTTCTTGGCCAAGCTCAGAAACAATCACAAGAGCAATAGATCCTGAGCCCTACCACCCAGATGGAATCCAGCCATCAAGCTCATGTAGTTCTGTTTATCTTTCTCTTCTGGGGTCAGCATCTGGAATCCCCCTCCTGCCCCTGGTCGTGTTGGATGATTCAGTTGGAGGGATCAGGATCTCAGTGCAAGATTTGTATGCTAGTGTCGCAGGGGCTGCCATGAAGATAGGTCAGCTATGAACCCAAGCAGTCCCTTTTCTGGGTACAGGGGATGGTTCTGGGAAGCAGAGTTTATAGTGCGGTGACTGGATGGGATAGAAGAGAGGAGAGGGAGAGAGACTCAAAATATCTTTTACCTTCTCCATATCCTCTCCCATGGGAAAGAAAATGAGTGTATTAAAAGTTAATCCTTAAGCCTCTAAGTCTCCTATATGGTGCACATCTCATCCCTGGGTGCTGAAGGAATAGTATGTAAATACCCAGTTAACAAGAAATAAATCCAGACACTCTGTTCGGTTGTCTTTACGGGGTCAGAGGACTTGTATATATTGGAAAGTTTTACAAGGTTTTAACATACAGTATAACTATGACATGTTAAAACCCTATTGTAGACAGGACAATTTGTATTTGAACATGTGTTAGCTGGCAGGTGTCAACCCTACTAGTTTACCTTCACCAGCTAATGTGTGTCAGAACTACAGCATGCCTTTGTCTACTGGTATAGACATTGCTTCAAGCTAATTGGAATGTTGCCATTGACTTCCCGGGAAGCAATATCAGACTCAACATTTATCTGAATTTTGTCCTGTCTGATATTTGTGCTCTGACACCATCCACTGCCTTGGAATCCTACCTTTGCATCTCTGCTTGGCAGGTAGTTGGACCTACATGTCCATGGTGATGGGCACATTATAAATGCATTAGACAGAAAGAGAGAAGTGACTTAGCAAGTGCCACACAGGCCTGCTCAGGGTGCTCAGGCCTGCAGGGTGTTGAATCCTTTGGCCCAATCCAGCAAAACACTTAAGCATGTGCTTAACTTTAAGTGCTGCGCTGTATTAGGCCAGAGAGCTGAGCACCTTGCAGGACTGAGGTCTAAATCGGCAGGTGAGTCAGCACTAGAACCTCGGAGCTCTGTCCCAAGAACCCAGTGCCATGCTCTAACCCCTACACCATACTACCTACACGTAGGGATGTTACCAAGCATGAATTCAGAAGCCTAAATTCATGGAAGGGTGGATATTGCAAGCTTCAGAATATGACAAATGTAAGGTGTGTAATGCATGAGTGTATGTGACTCTGTGGCATCTGTCTGCAAACAAGCTGCTGTTTACTGACAAGTCTGGGCTGTGCAAATTCACCAGCAGGCAGCGAGGGCCTTCATCTGCCAGAGCACAAATTCTTTGCCTTTAATTAACAGGGAGCTGCTGGTGAGAGGCAGCGTAGTGTGCAGATCCCCTCCCCACACAAGACGAGGGGAGTGATTGAAACTCATAGTGTTGCCTACTGCTTGGGCTCCAGCTGCTGTTATTGGAGCAGCTGCTTCCCCATCAGGAGGGACTGGGGCACCTTTGATCTTTCTTGTGTGGTGTTACATGTTGAAGAACATTTTTCTTTGAACAGATGAAAGTTTGTGACAAAACTCTGCCAGATGCATCCTTCCAAAGTAATGTGACTCCTGTTAACCAGACTTTGTTTTCACATCCCATCCCATGAGCCAGATGAGATTCCCAGAAGTGCCTCGTTCAGCCAGATTGTGTCTGTCTCCACGGGGGCCTCTGTTATAGACGTTTCTGCCATATTCCAGAGTCTGAGCTGATCTAAGAACAAAGTGAACATTCTTTGTAAAGGTTTATCCCTCAGGCTGGTGTCTTTGGTGTTATCAAAAGAAAAGACTAAAACTGTTAATACTCTGGTTTATTTTAGAGACGGGTCTGAACAGCAGAGTTGTATCTAGATCTAAACTTTTGCAGAGTTTGTGGGTGCTCTGAGCTGTGGATATGGGTTCTTATGTATTCTATGTCATCCTGTGTGTCCTATCAGTTATGAGTTCTCTGGAGCTGGAACTGTCCTCTTTGTACATATCTGTACATACCCAGCACAGTGGGACCCTGATCCTTGATTGCAGTTCCTAGGCGCTACTACCATAGTATAAATAACTAGTAACTGAAAACCCTGGCTGTCACAGGGGTGTAAGTCATAAAGTCATGTGTTTAAAAAAAAAAAAAGGGCCAAAATGGTTGAGAACTTAAAAATTGGATGGTAACGGACCGCAAATCCCAGTGATAATTGAACCTGGTGATATTCTGAACAGAGAGAGTGCTCAGCCGTTCGTGTGGCTGTTTCCATCACTTCACACTGATGGAGCAGAGGTAACAGTGACACACAGAGTGACAATCCTGGAATCTTTTTATGTAGATAATGAATAAGGTGCTGGATTACCAGGCCTAGAGGCTTATGTCCTGTGTTTAAGCACAGACAAAACACAGTACGGGCTGTGGCGGTGCAAGCTTTTCCCACCTGTCACTCCATCAATGTGCCTCAATCCTGACCTTCTTTAGTGGTCAGAGGGGAGTTCCAGCCTGTGACCCATTCAGTCCTTGATCTCTCTGCTGGAACTGCCAGTTCAGATACCAAGGTGCTTCGAACGCATGGTGATGGGCACTGTATCAGACTGCAGATAATCGTTGTCATTTATGCTGGCACTGATAGCAATATGAGCTCCTAACAACTCTGAATTGGGCTGAGACCAGGCTACTGAGCAGACATCAGATAGTAATAATTGATTATTATTTGCTTGGTCTGCAACTCAAACCAGCTACTTAGAGGTCAATGTCTGCAGAGCCTATTCCCAATCCCCTGAGCCCTGTGAAGTATGATTTCCTATTCCACTCCTTAGTTCCCTAACTCCAGCAGTAAATACTTGGAGGCCAAGAATGTTGTTGCTGATTACTGTTAGTTACTGTACAGTTAAATTAAAGAATAGCCTTTGTGACCAGTCAGTCACAGCAAAGATATTGGGACTCACTGGGCTGGGACTCACGCTGAAGGCTCCTTTGTGACGAGCTGGCTAGGAAAGGGTAAGGGGTCAGGTGGATTTGCAGGGAAGGGGATCTCATGTCTCCTTAGCTCAGCTGTATCTGGATCCCTCAATCCCACTCTCAAGCATCTGAGCAAATGTGGTGGTGAAGCAAACTAAAGGCTGGTTTGAAAGCAGGAGCTAGCTTAATGGCTTTCATATCATTGGGGAGTAAACTACTCCTCCCTTGCTCTCTGAAACACACCCAGAATGCAACCAGACAGCCAAGAGATAGGAGTTACAGATGGAAAAGATCTTAGGTCCCATCCAGTCCATCTCCTGCTGAGTAGCACAGGGTGGTTCCCTATAGTGTGCGCTCCAGGGCTGTACCCAGTCCACTTTTGTCCCAAATGGTATGACGCCAACCATTCCCTTGAAACACTATTATACTGTCTAATGTTCTCATGGGTAGCAGGCTTTTCCTGCTGGTCAGCCTAAATTTTCCTTTGCTTATTTCATCCCATTACTCCGAGTAATACCACCCGAAAACTGTAAGCTCTCTGGCGTGGAGATTATCTTTTGGTTATGTGTGTGTACAGTACCTAACCCAGTGAGGCCTTGATCCCTGACTTGGATCTCTAGGTAGGTGCTCCTGCAATTCTAATAGATAGAGGGGGATCAGTGCAGACAGAGGATTTGAAAGACTAGGTAACATGACAAGAGAAAGGGGCAGGTTTCAGAGTAGGAATGCAGGGTGACTGTGCACACCTTGGTGCTCCACCATAGCTGTCCCAAGCTAGGCTAGGGCAGGGTTTGGAGCAGGCCAGAGGAGGGACTGAGGTGTGACCAGGGAGTCCATGAACTTTGAAGCATGGGCACCTAATCTTCATCCATTTACAGGAGATCATCAGTCACCGTCACCAGTGCAGTGTCTGCACAGCTCCCACACCAGAACCCCAACTAAATAGGTCAGAGACATTTGGACTCTAGATACTGCTGGAGTTATCTTGTTCTTGATGATTTTCCCCAGAAATTGGCATTTCAAGATATGCTGATGGCTGGAAAGATTATCTGCAGCCAAAGGTGGTTTCTTCATAATTTTACACTCTAGGTCACACAGAATCTGTGACAGAGCTAAGACTAGAAGCCAAAATTCTTGATGATGTAGCCAGTAGGTCTCACTCACTCCCCGCAGATTGCCTGTAAATTTGTGTGAGTATTTCTTTAACTGGCCTTCACTGGTAAATATTGGTGAGAACTCAAAACCATAAGCCTTCATCACAAAGCTCCATTCACTGTTGATTTCATAATTAAGTCTTCTCAGGTGCCTGTCCTGCCAAGTAGGAAAGTCCGTGGAGATTCAGAATGTCAGTTGGAGTGGGAGGTAGAGTAGCTTGATGCGAGACTGAAGCCCGGAGAGAAATGTGCCGATCTAAGAAATCTGTCCATCCTCAGGACACAGTATGGGACAATAAATATCCATCTGTAGCAGTGGCCCAACAAACTGCAATCTCAGGGCCAAATCTGACTCTCAGGATCCTGTAATACAGCCCTTGGCTAGTCCCTCCTTGTAACTTCTGCACAAGGATAAAGCTGATCAGCTCCTAAGACTTCAGGTGAAAAACGAGGAGTTTCTATGCATACATCAGGACAGATACAAATGAGGCAGAGCCCTCAAGTTGCTGGCACATTGCCAGCATGGCCCTTGGTGGTGCACAGTTTGGGTGTTGCTCCAGGTGTACAGTCTGGGGCTGTTTACTAGATGACTAATCAGTCTGGAAAGCAATTCCTAGAGGCCTTTCTGTGCCACTGGGACCCCTGCCATTTGAGCACAGGTAATTGTAGCCCGAAGCCAACTGCTTTCCTGCTGCATGATGTAACTCTTCACAGCTGTGCCAAGCTACCTTTGGGCTTTCTTCTTCTGCCTTGTCTTTGGCTGCTCTTTTCCTTTGTGGTTGAGGAAAGGGCGCTGTATATGAAGAACTGGTTTCCAGCCTTCAAAGCTCAGGGGTCATGTTGGCCACATCTGGAGTGTTGTCTGTGCTTGGGAGAAGGAACATCCTCCAGGGACAGTGGGAATGGATGATTTGAAAGGATTGTAATCCAGTTCCAAAGGGGGTAGACTGATGTTAGAGAACAGTTCATTGAATCCAGGAATCTGGACAGCTTAGTAATGAAACTGGACCATTCATCTTAGGTCACTGGTCTGAATTTGGCCTGTAACAGCAGAAACTGTAATATCTTACTGACGGGCAGACCAGTGTCAAGATAAAACCTTTTATTATGAACAGGGACTATGTACAGAAATGAGGTAACAAACTTCTTACTACCCTGTGTACTGTAGCTTGTGACTGCCCTGTCCTGGGCTGCTTTGTTTCTGACCCAGCAGGAAGTATGTCCCAGGAAACCCAAAGACTGCATGAGAGTGTACAGGAACTCTTGTAAGTGCATTACTACACTTCCTGGAGGATGTAGGCCTTGTCTACATTGCGGGGACTCCGGTTGTATAGCTAGGTCGGTGTAGCTATGCTGGCATAACTCTGTAAACATAGCCTACGGTGATGGAGGGGGTGTTCCCATCGCTGTAGGAACATCACTTCCTCGAGCGACAGAAGGTAGGTTGACAGAAACATTCTTCCGTCACCCTGGCTGTGTCTACACCAGGGGTTAGGTTGGCTTAACTACGGCACCCAGGGGGGTGGATTTGTCACATGTGAGTGCTGCAGCCTCACCAACCTAAGTTTTACAGGTGGACCAGACCTGACTCTGTAGGAGAGAAACTGCAAGTTACTCTCCTCTGATGGCTGTTTGGTTGCTGCATGTGATGTGAGCTGGTGAGCTCGTTCCTATCCCTAGAGGTGGTGGTAGGAGGCATAATAAAATAACCTTCCATATAGGGTACTCATTGGGGCCGTCTCAGCAGAGAGGCCAAGCACTGAATTGCCACAGAGACTCCATTTCCCTTTCGCCCCTGCAGGTGAGGCTCCAGGTGGGACTAAGTCATGTCATGTCAGAAGCTTGCTCTGCCACTGCCCAGGCTGCACCTATTCTGTGGCCAAAGAAGGGACTTCAGTGTTCAGGGTTGTCAGATACAGCACTATATCCACCCAGATAAAACCAGCTTCGCCTGGGAAGAGATCTGATTATTGTTACCTTGTGAAAACAACACTGTGGGCCCTACCACTGTGAGTGTCCCGGCTCACCAGGAGCGTGTGTGTGTGTGTGTGGTCTTGCTGCCAGCCCCTTGCTAGTCCAGTAACAGTTAATAGACATTCATCTCAAAAATGGCCACCTGGACTTCTAACTCCACGTAGCAGAGTGTGGCAGGGCCCCCTTGGCTTCTGCCTCTGCTAGGTTCATAAAGTCACTCTGAGACCCTGGGTTTAGTAACCACTGGTGCACATTATTTCAGGCTTGTTCCCACCACTGTTTCACCATGTACAAGTAACCCTTCACTATCTGCAGGGAGGGGAGAGCTACCTCTCTGCTTCCATTCCCTGCCTTTTCCCTTTCCTCCTGCTCTCCCCGGGCTTCCTTCCCCTGAGGCTTTGATGCAGCCCCAGGCTAATTAGCAGCTGTCTCTGCCTCCCCAGTTAGGGTCAGGTTACCTCCAGCCCGCTCTAGTTTGTTCCCCTAATGAGGAATGGGGGTGACAGAGGGCTGAATATGCAACCCTCTGCCCAGCACCCTGTCACACTCCACAACAGAGAAAGTTTGTCACACATTGTAATTGAAGGTGCAGTCAGATTGTCAGGCCATGACCTGGGGCTGGGTTTTCTGAGTTAGGCCCAGTGAGCTTCTCTGCTGCCCCAGCACCACCTCTTAGGAGAAGCGGGCAAACTTTTTTTATGTCACCTAAGGAGTCTGATTGCTAATGCCTGATGGAAGTGCTTGGAGACCTAAGTTCACTGCCCTTCTTTCCCAGGTGACACAGTTCTTTGGACAGGTGTGTCAGGGTGGGGGCACCTCCAGCAGGGGGCAGAGAAGAGGTATCGTACTCCTCATCACGCTGTTACACATCCCCGACTCACTCGCACTGTCTGTATTGTGCTCTTGAAAGAATCCTTGTGCAGGTCTCTGTGGTCACTATGCTGAAGAGTCAGGACTCTAATGTTACAAAATAAGGGTGTGCAGATGGCTGGGTTTGTTGTGTTTTCTCAGTCCTGTTACCTACAGAGCAGCCAAGTTAATTATAGGGCAGCCTGACAATCTGGTGGTGCAGGGCTGGCTCTGATTAGCCGAGAGGGCCTGTTTGGAGTATAATAAACATGGCCTCATGCTTTAGAGGCAGGATGGCCTAATGTTTCAGTCACTCAAGAAATGTGTGTAGACAGGATAAGCACACTCTCTCTCATGCAGCATTGTTTCCTACAGTGCACTTATTAAGCCACACTTTTCAAATGTGGCTACTGCCCAACCTGAGACACTTTAAAGGGGCCTGAGATTCAGAATTTGCTAAGCACCCACCTGCTGAAAAACTGACCCTTTCACAATGTCTCAAGTTGGTGCCAAGAATCAGTAGTCACTTTTGCAAATCCTGGTCCTTAGTGTCTTGTCTAGTCTAGCTTTCTGTGTCCCATATTATGCTGCCTCCTTCCTATTCTTTGCAGAGGCAATGCCACAACCTAATATCTCTCCAAAGTTTTTTTCTTCTTCTCAAATAAATAAATAAGGTAAATAAATAATCCCTTTCCTTATTTCATCCCATTAGTCTTAGTTATAGCCCTAGGTTCATGAATACATACCGTAATTCCCCTCCCTCCCTCTCTCTTATCTCCACCCTTCAGATATTACAGACCTATGTTGCCTCCACTGCTCCAACCTGTACATGTTTAGCTCTTTAATGTCCTCATAGCACAGTCCCTGCCAAAGAATGGTCACTCTTTCAAGTGTCTCCAATTTGGCCATATCTTTTTGGTAATGTGGTGCCCAGAACTGAACAAAATTGTCCAAGTGCATATAATGGTCTCTCCAAACACTGTGGAGGAAAGTGATTGGAGGTGCAGTTAGTCATGGGGCGGTGGGGGATGACATGTCAACCAGATGCCTGCATGGCAATGAAGTAAAGTGGGTTCCTCCCCCCTAGCTCTGTTATCTAATGTTTTGCCATTGACTGAAAAATCTCAGATGCTCTAACAGCCTAGGAGCGTATGAGACATCAGCATAGAGTCCTTGGAGAGGTGAATTAGCTGGGGTCATCATGATTTTTATCAGGACAGGTTTACATTCCGTCCACAGTATTACATTGTATGGGGCCCCTCTGCTGAAGCCTCTAGCCAGGACTTGCCAGAGTCACAAATGCATTACCGTTAGTGAAGCTCTTTGAGACCCTTGGATGGAAGGTGCTGTAGACATGCAAAGGACTATTATTACTTCTTTTATATTATCTGTTGTTATATTAATAACATTTTTCCAGCCCCACTGTGGGCTAAATTATTGACAAATGAACAGATGCACATGGGGAGTAACAATGAAATCAAGTTCTAAAATGGGGACGCCCCTCATTTGTGGATGGGATGGGGTACACTTGAATGCTGTCGACTGACCCAGAGATAGAGACAGACATCCATGGAGGTAGAGCTGAGGTAGTGTATGGGGGGGAGGTGCGTTTTCAAAGCTTGCTTCCTCTCTGAGGGGAGCAGGAAGCAGCTCTCATGGCTTATCACTTATTCATGGCTTTTGTTAGTAGCACAGAGATAACAAATGGAGACATGCTGTAGGGATGGCACTTGACATTATGATAATGTAGATTCTCCATTAATTTAATGTTGTAGTTAGGCAGCAGCTCTATGCAGAATTGCTTACTTTCCCTGACAGGTCTATCTAAGGTTGACAGGAGAAGAAGATGGGTTAGTGATTCCCATTAGTTGCTATGGCAACCAACGGAAATTACTTTCCTTCCTCCACTTTTTTCCTCCCCCTCTCCCCCAGCAGTGAAGATGTTGTTAAAACAACAAGGTAACATTTTTTAAATATTTCAGCTGCTGTCTTCTGATTTTAAAAAGTGTGTTGTTCATATTTTTATAGCAAAATCTTTGTGTATAGGAAAGTAGAGGCTATAGACTAGTGATTAGAGCAAGCAGCTACTTTTCAGAGACTCTGTTCCATGCCTGGCTCTGCTACCGATTCACTGTATGACCTTATGCAAGTCACTTATATCCAAATTTTTCAACTTGGAGGCCTAAAAGAAGGCATGAAAAGCCATGCTTAGGCACCCAAGTAAAAAATGGTCTGATTTTTTTAAAGGCGCTGCAGATCATAGAAGATTAGGGTTGGAAGAGACCTCAGGAGGTCAGCTAGTCCAACCCCCTGCTCAAAGCAGGACCAATCCCCAACTAAAATTATCCCAGCCAGATGATTAGTACTTCAGAAATATTTCCACGCGTAAGAAAGGAGAATACTCATACTTGCCTACTGCACAGTAGATCTTGAGGATTAATAAATTAGTGATTGTAAAATGCTTTGAGAAATTCAGATAAAAACACTAGCAAAATACAAAGTGTTGTTGTTACTGTTTTATGTAAATAAATATATAATCCTACCTCTAAAAACAGAAGTAATGCTGTGCAGAAAAGTGACTGTAAAAGTAGTACTTTTATATTTGTACAATACTACTATCTATGCTCTCTGAGATTCCAGAAGTAATCTGCTAAATTTAATATAATTAAATGCAAAAATCCTCTGTTAATGTAATACTGAGCCCATATGCAGAAACACTCAAAACTCAAGAAATACAAATGCTGACATTTTCCTAATAATGTGAACTCACTCATCTTGCACATATATACTATTTTCGTATTAATTAGGATCTGCAAATCATAGCACAGTATGTGTGACTTTAAGCACATGTGTTTTCCCATTAAAGACAATAGGAATAGTCACATGCTTGAAGTTAAACAGATCTGTAATTGTTTGTAGGACTGGGTCCTTAAAGCTGTTAAAAGCTACCTTTACTAATGTTAGTGAGCCCTTATTCACACAAGCAGTTGAAGCACAGTCTAGCCCAAGATGAACATCTAAATATATTGTTGCCCCTCTTCTGACCTTAGTATCCCATTTGTTACACCATGTTGCCCCTCTGCTGACTGGTAGCAGAGTTTTGGGGCCATACAGGTTGGCTTCCCAGGACCATGGAGTCTGGGTATATTCTAAGTGTAACTTGTTTTATTTATACACATGCACCAGTCCTCCTGGAATAGAGGTGGTCACAAAGAGCATGCACACAGAAATCACAGAATTCCCCTCTCACAGAAATCTCAGTGGAACACCAATGATAGGTTCCTACCAAGCTGCGCTGGCTCTCAATCTTGCTGATTAGAGTCAATCTAAGGTAGAGAGCAAGTTCTCGTGCTGCTCCCCAATGCTCTCAGAGGATTCTTATATAACCAAACTAACAACAATACAAGCATTTCTTCTAAGACTGAAAACTTGCTTGCATGCTGAGACAAAGAACTTGGAAGGCTATGTATGACCGTGCCACTTGGGGACACCTAGCAGAACAATATACAATATTTGCAATGTGAGTAAATGAATAATTTCTTCAGCGCGCAGATCTTATCTTCAGATGTGTTTGTGCAGTGCCTAGCACAATGGGACCTTGTCTAGACCAAGGCCTCTGGGTACTATTATCATGTGTATATATATGATACAGATACTAACGTCATTAGGACAACCTTTGTTTTTGCCTTCCCTGACTTTGTGTTTAAGTCTATAACTTTAATACTGTATCATTTTAGGGTTTGGCATTCAATTACCTTGTTTTTCCTTTTAAAGAAAGCAAAGGTAGAAAAGAGAAATTGCCCATGCGTGTTAGCATTTGAATGGACCCTGTTGGGCTCTCTGAGGGGAATAGGGAGACATGACCGTACATTCCCCCCCCATTGTTGCTGCTTTTGTTTGGTTGGCAGCATCTTTCTGCAAGGCTAGGTTAACAGGACAGCGCTATGAGTCAAGGGGCAGATCACAAGTAACATAAGGCAATGCCATTTTTACGTTTTTCTTACTAGTGGTGGCATGAATTTTTTGAACTGGGAAGCCTCTCATTTCTGGTTATGAAGCAACATTTTCAATATGTGCTCAGGATGTGAGCTCAAGACCCAGGATGTGAGCGCCTAATGTGTATCTGGCAGGAAGGGCGAAGGCCTGGCTTCTCAGAGGGACTTATGCATGCCATGCTGAGCATCATGGTGCCTAACTTTTAGGCACCTAGAAAATCACAGGAACAACACTGTGATCCATAAAGCCTGCATTAGACACCTAGGCTCCAATACAATGCATGGGGAGAGATAGGTGCCTTAGCTTCGAATGCGATCTACAAAAGCCAGCACACTAAGCAGGGAGACACCTAAACTACCCAATGAGAGATGCCGATGACAGAGGTGTGTCCTTAGCCCTGCCCTTTTCATGAAGTTCAGCCCCTATGTCCAAGCTGCAGGGAGGAACCTAGCTCTGCTAGCAATCCACAATCAGGAACCCCTCTCCTGGAGCCAGGCGACTTAGGTGTCCAAATTGTTTCTTGTGAGAATGAGTGAGTCACCTGCCTCGCTCCACACAAAACAGCTGGAGAAGAAGGAAGTGGTCATGCTGGTAACTTTTAGCCCAGTGGTTAGAGTGCTACCTGGGGTCCAGGTTCAATTTGCCCCTCTGCCTCAGGGGAAGAGAGGATTTGAACAGGGGGGTCTGGCCCCTCTCAAAGGGTGCTCTAACCATGGAACAATGAGATAGTTTGGTGTTAGGCTCCCTCCGTCTCTCTTGTTGAAGCTGTTCAACTGTGGATTAAATATTTAGAGTCATTGGACCAGAGAGAGAGAGGATGACTCTCCAGTCCAGTGGTTAGGGCACCCATGTGAGAGGTTGGAGACCCAGGGTTCAGTTCCCCTTCTCCAATGACTGTTTAAGTATTTATCCACAGAGAAACAGCTTCAGCAGGACAGCCTGAGGGAATACCCCCCAGACTAGCCCATTGCTCGTTCCTTAGAGCACACTCCTCGGAGCAGGGGGGAAGCACACTCCCTTGTTCAAATCCTTTCTCTCCTCAGGCAGATGGGAGAATTGAACCTGGGTCCCCCACATCCCAGGTGAGTGCTCTAACCACTGGGATAAAGCTTATTAGGTGAGTGGTGGCACCACCACCACCACCTCCTCTAGCCAGCTTTTGAATGTTTCCCAGTCTGCTGGTAGGTGGCCTCTGAGCACATCTACCGGGTCGGGCCCTGCCCGTGAGATAGGCAGATAAACGCTTATCTTCCCCTGGTTTGTGGATCACTCTGGGGTTTATGCAGGAGGTAGGCCCCCGGATGCCTAGTGGGGCAGCAATATGCATGCACCTAGGCGGCTTTTACTGCGAAAACTTAGGCACCAAGTGAGTTTGGGGTGCTACAGGGTTCAGCAGCAGCCAAGTGGGAGTTTTGTGGATTGCAGTGGAGCCTAAAACAGGGACTTAGGCCCCGAAGTACCTTTGTGGATCTGGGCGGGGTCTGAAGTGCTGTGTTACTGTGACAGCCATTTCCAAATCATGGGACCAAAGATTCTTCTCTGACTTGTGGCCAAACAGAACTAGGCCCCAGCACCGAGAGCGCTGATCCAAGCTCTGTCACTGACTGTCTGTATGACCCTGGGCAGATCACTTAACTGCTCTGTGCCTTGGTTTCTGCTTCTATACACTGGGGATAATATCACTTTCCTACCTCACAGCATGGGTTGCAGGACTAAATTACCTAATGTTTGTGTGGTGCTTTGAGATCCGTGGAGGGAAGGTGCTTTCTCTCGGTCAGATCCAATTAATTGCGGTCTTTATCAGCCACTATTTTCCTTCAGAATAGAGTTTGGATGTTGTCTGTACTGTTGTTCTTCTAATAAATGGTGCTTATAAGAAAATAAGAGCCCCAGTTCTTGTCACAGTGAACAGTCTGACTCCACAAAAGTGACCCTCCCTCTTTGTCCTCTGGCAGCTGAACCCCAGCATACAGGAAACTGTGTTTTAGAAATGAGCCCATTTACCTATAGAAACGACCTATTGGCGGGTGTTGAACATAGATTGAGATTCTTTTGCTGGCTCCTGCTACTCCTCCACCCTCTGTGTGTCTCAACGCTTCCCAGACTCCTTGGGGTGAGGTTAGTTAAAGTCTAGACAGTTTCTGCTGAGCCCTGCATTCCTTCCATGCAAACCGCTCAGTCCAGCCATCTGAACGCCCTTCTCCTTTCCCCCATACAGTGAAATTGCAGGATAGGCATGGTTCTCGCAGAGAAGCTGGGATTGATCTCGGGTTTGCCTGTGATACTGAGGGGGGTTAGTAGTAGCTCTGCTACTGGTAAAATGAGAGAATAATCTTCCCACACACACCCGGGTAAAAATAGAGCGAGCTTGGCCTCCACTGAGTTTACAAGAACCTCTAAGGCAAGCTGGCAGGCCTCATTTTCTCAGCAGGGGACGGCTGAGGTAATAATTGAAAAACCTGGAGATTGGAGGGGGCACATTGAACCTAGTGGCTTAGCCCAGCTCAAAGAGATGTAGTAATCTGGTGATCGATGCTCAGCCCTCTCTGTAAGGGATGACATGTAGCTGTGCCCCCGAGGGAAAGCCCTGAGAGTTGTCACTTCCAAGACTCAGAAAAACCAGCCCCCCCTCCCGACCAACAAAAAGGGTCCTTGCGTCGACTCTAGCTAATTATTCCTAAAATGTTTTAGAGAATCATTTGACACAAAAAATAACACAACCTGTGTATTTTTATGTTGGTCTATCATTTTTCTTCCCTTATCCTACCATGGCACTGCAATCTGGACTATTGGGATCTGTACTGTGGAGACCTCTGATGTGTCCCAGTGGGGGAAAAAAAAAGCCAGCATGTTAAATCTGTTCACCGGCAAGGCAGTACAGAAATCAGGCAGGCCAGTTAAAAATCGAAGTCCTGGGATTAAGCCTCAGTTGTGACTCAGGGGGTTGCTGCCCCACAGCACATCACTAGCCTATGCTCCTCATTTCCTGATGAGGTCACAGGGCAGCAGTGGTTTGCATCACCTTGGGATTTGCCCTCACACTGTTTGTCACTGGCTTGCACTCCCCATTACCCCCCACACTGTGGAGGGTGCAGCTGCCCTGGCTACACAAGGGCAGGGCTACAACAATCCTTGAATTCTCACTAAGCTGCCTGAACTAGTGAGAGTGCAACCAGGTGGGCTTTTCCCAGACCCTTTCCAACAGTGCTCATCCTGATCCCCATTCCATTAGCACAGGATGTCACCAGAACGACACCACCAGGCTCTTGGGAAAGGGCTACAAGGGTTTCAGCAGCTTTAGCTGCCCTGCGAGCGTCCTCCCTCCCTAAGCCTGGCAAGCAGATGCTGAGTTTAATTAGGGGAGATGAGAAGCATATCCAGAATAGTCTCAGGCTTTGCAGCAGCACGTCCTGGCATTGATCCAAAGAACATTCACTCACCCCCGGAGCAATTCGATCAGCACAGTGCAACGTTTTGAGAACCCCCTAGTGCAGGGCTTGGAAGGGGCCATGAGAAGGTCTTTATGATGCTTTCTGAAGAATGAAACAGCAGGGAAGCCTGGGATTTCCTTCCTTCCCCTTTAACCTCTTTCTGTTTCCTTCCTCTTACCATGATGTGCAAAGAATCCAGATGCATAAATAAGCCTAGAGGTGGGGCCAATCCCTCTGCACTGCACTGCCTGCAGCAAACTTATTCATCCCACACACAAACTCCACATTGTGTATTTCCCAGTCTAGGTGACTTATTCCATATTCAGGAAAACCACAAACAAAGGAAGAACAAAAATAAAGGGCCTGATTCTCCAGTGCTTTGCACTTTGTCTCATCAGTTATACCTGTGAAAAATGAGTGTACAATGTTATCAGTGATGCACGTGTGAGAGGAAGGATGGTCCAGTAGTTTGGGCTGTAGCCTGGGACTTGTGAGGCCTAGGATTTATTCCCTGATCCATTACAGACTTCCTGTATGACAAGTCACTTAACCTCTTTGTGCCTCAGTTCTCCATCTGTAAAATGGGATAATAGCACTTCCCTATCCTACAGGGGTGTTGTGAGGATAAATACATTACAGCTTGTGTGGTGCTCAGATATTATGGTAATAGGGACCATATAAGTATCTAAAATCAAATTCTGATGGGGTAATACTTTATTCAAGTGTAAAGAAAAGGCATAAAACAAAAGAGTCAGGCCCTATGTCTCTAGCTGCCATGCTCCTATTCCAGATACGGACTTGTTACACACATGGGCGGCGGGTATAATAGGCCAGGTCTCCCCTGGCCAGCTGCCGCTGACCCTGCCACCAGATGCCTGTGCTTTGGTGGCCCCTTCCTACTGGGAATGGGTTTCTGGCAGAAGTTTTTGCTTATTTATTATGCACCATGCAGGTTCCCAGGAGGCTGAGGAGGCGGTATCTGCTACTCAGCTTCGTGGGTCCCTTGGACTCACAGGGAGATTACTGATGAACCCAGGAAGCTGAGCAGCAGATAGCGCCTGCTCAGCTGCCGGGAAACCTGTATGGCGCATATAAAAGCTCAGCATTCTCCACCCGCCGCTGCCTGGCTGCTCCTCTCCAGCACTTCACCCCGCTCTCCAGAGGTCCCCGCCGCCGCTCGACAGTTACTCCTCTCCTCCCCGCTTGGCCCTCTGACCACGTGCGTCCCTCCTCTCCTTTCCCTCGCTCAGGCCCCTCCCACTGCCACTCGAGCAGGGAGGCGGGGGGGAGGAGAGGAAGACAAATGCATCCGGGAGGGGAGGAGAGGAGGGATGCGAGCGGGGAGGGCAGGGGAGGAGAAGAGGGACACACACTGAGCGGTGTGGGGGGAGCAGAGTGAGGAGGAAGGAGAGGAGGGATGCACATGGTGAGTGGGGAGGGGGCTGAGCAAGGCTTGGGGCAGAGCAGAGGTTGAGTGTGGGCAGAAGAGGTGGGATTGGGAGCTAGCCTCTCCAAGGGGAAGCTTCACTTGCCGCCTATGATTACACAGAGCTTGTTTATAACACCAGATGTATTTATCAAGATCCTTTATTGCTCTGCCAGGTACCTTTAAGTAAGGTATTTTACACACAGTGTCACCCAGTACAGTTTAGCATTCCATTACATCTTTCCCTTTAAGTTCTACTTTCCTACCATTTATAGTACTTACACTGTCATGCTGATTTGAAGTTCAGTACATATCAATCTGTTAAGTGTCTCTGAATTGTACTGGTTTTCTAATTACATGACCCGAATACGTAACACTTGGTCATCTGGCTGTCCATTAGTTGCCACGACTGACTCTGGTATCTTTTTTGTCTGATTTAGCTACTCTCTTCATGTTTGGGCACAATGGAAATAAGTTCTTTTCCATAGTTGGAACAGTAGTTCTGAGTTGTCTTCCCATCAGGAGTTGTGTTGGACTATATCCAGTAGCCACTCTTGTTGTTGATCTGTAACTCAGAAGTGCAAGGAATGGATTTAGGATTTTCTTGGCTACATCTCTCTCAGCCTCTCCATTCACTTGTGGGTAATGTGGGTTGCTAATAATATGACCAAAATCATGTTTTGTTTGGAATGACTTAAATTCTGCTGCAGTGAATTGTGGTCTGTTGTCAGTCACTAGATGTTCTGGAATACTGAAGTGATCAAAAGTTCACTTCAGTTTCTCAATAACACTGCAATATGTTATGTTTTTCAAGTTCATTATTTCTATATACCTGTAAAAATAGTCCACTATGACCAGCTAATGATGTCTTCTGAATTCACATAAATCTGCAGCTAGTCTATTCCAAGGCCTTTCTGGTAGGGGTGTTTTTACGTTGTATGGTTCAGCATTGTCTCTTAAGTTGATTTGTACTGGATCTCATTTCAAAAGTCCAATGTCATCAAATTCTCCATCAAGTTCTTCCACCTTTCTCATTAAGCCCATCATGGCTGCAACGTTGCAGCAGGGAACGCTGTTGGTCTGTGATCCTTTGATCACATACGCTCTGAATGCATAGCTTTTGTCTTTGTAAGTTATTTCTGTGGTGAACTGCCCATGCAGTTCAGAATACCTCCAGCTAGTCAGAGCTGTGTCAGGTGATTTCAGCTCAGGTAGTGGTTCAAGGTGACTGCAAGTCTCTTCTGAGATGACTGTGACATCAGCTCCTGGGTCAGTTTTAAAGTCAGTAGTCTTGCCATGAATATTCAGTTTCACTCTCCAGGCAGACTCTGTCTTCATAAGTGATAGATTCCAAAAACAATGGCTCTTGATTGTAATATGAGCCAACTCCATGACTGCTTTGGTGCAGCAAACAACTGCAAAATGTCTGCATTTTATGCCTGTATTACACTGTGTGCCTCTGGCTGGACATGCATCATCTCTTGGGATATTACTTTTTCCACACCTTGGGCATGTAGGCTGGCATTTGTCCCTCTTAGGGCTTGTCTACACTTACAGTGCTATGCTGCTGTAACGCTTAGTGAAGACACTACTTGCATCGATGGGAGAGCTTCTGCCATTGGTGTAGGTACTCCACCTCCCTGAAAGCCTGTAGCTATGTTGACGGGAGAAGACCTCCCATCGACATAGAGCTGTCTATAGTGGAAGTTATGTCAGTATAAATGCATCGCTCAGAGGTGTGGATTTTCCACACCTCTGAGTGATGTTGTTGTATCAACATAAATTTGTCGTGTAGACCAGGGCTTAGCCTGGGAGTTCTCTCTCCTTTCCTCAGGGGTTTTATGATGATGACACGGCTGCTACTCTGAAACACTCATGTGTCTGTCTGTTTATAGCTTCTAAGCTGGTTTCAGGTTTTTCAATTGCTCCTGCCTTTTGTTTTGTTTGATTAATTCTGACTGTTTTGCTATCTGTACATCTGTGTTTGGGGTTAAATCTCTCTTCAATCATAGCTGTTATGAAAGGTTTTTATCTTTTATCAATAACCAGCCCCTGTCTGTGATGTTTTCATATTTTGTATTCCCAAAATCAGTTTTCAGTCAATATATGCAGGGCTCTTATAAAATATTCAACATTTTCCCCTGGTTCTTGAATTCTCTGGTGAAAACATGTTATTTCGTAATCCACATTTCTCTGAGGTCTAACGTATGCATTAAACATAGCCAGAATCTTTTCATAGTCATCTTTGTGACTGTCTTCAATAAAGACAAAGGAGTTAAAGATATACTCTGCCTGTTTCCCCATATCATACATTAAAAACGATACCTATATATCTCCAGTTTCTTTGTGCAGCTTGGTAGCAATGTGAAATCTTCCAAAATATTGTGTCCAATCTGTCCATTCTGAATACTGAAGTTCTCTGGGGCATTGAAGAGCGGCCTGTTGATGAGATCCTGCCATGTTTGTTGCTGTTCCTTCTGTCTGCAAACTTTGTTGCTTTGTTCTTTCTATTTTTGTTCTTGTTTACTCCTGACACCGTGTCATGTAGCAGAAGTGGACCGGTTACACAGAGCTTGCTTATACACATCAGATGTGTTCACTGTAAGATCCTTTAATGCTCTCTCAGGCATAATGCAGCTGAGGGTCATTTAAAAAAGGTGTTTTACACACACTGCCACCTAGTGGCTGAACTGTATAGTGCAGTTTAACATTCCATTACACCTGGGGTTCTCAAACTTCATTGTACCGCGACCTCCTTCTGACAACAAAAATTATTTCACGACCCCAAGAGGGGGGATCGAAGCCTGAGCCTCCCAAGCCCCACTGCTCTGGGCGGGGGGGGGCCAAAGCTGAAGCTCAAGGGCTTTGGCCCTGGGCAGTGGGGCTCGGGCTTCAGCTCCGGGCCCCATAAAGTCTAAGCCAGCCCTGGTGACCCCATTCAAAGTGGGTCATGACCCACTTTGGGGTCCCGGCACACAGCCTGAGAACCGCTGCATTACGCTATCCCAGAGAGAGTGAGCACACTGTCTCTGTGCTATTCTGCTTTGGAACTGCAACACAAAATGACATCACAGCTGCCACTTCAGCATACAGTGACACTTCTCTACATTTAAAGGAGTGGTACACAGAAAATAGAAAGACATTTCCTTTCAGTTACATAGCTACAGTGAAACTATAGCTCCACCTTAATTTTGTTTTATTGGTGGGTTTTCCTTTTGTCTCACTTGGAGGGTTTTATACCTCTGTCTTTTAGATGAAATATAACATCAAGATCTTCAGGCATTTTTTGCAGTGCTAATGCAGTCCTGGTCACGTTACAGCTCAGTTAATTCCATGCAGTCTCCCTAAATTCCTCCTCACTTCCTGCCCTAAACTTTTGTATAGTTTTGGGCAGAATGGGAGAACTTTCCACCCCAGAGATGGTTGCATATCAATGGTGGGTGAAATGATCCTTGTGTATTTGATTTGTTGAGAACTTTGGAATTTCTGGAGGAGAGGGACTCTCCATATGCCAGTCGTCATTATTCATGGTGTTGAGCAATAGATTGTCGGGCACCCCATATGCTGCTGGCTGCCTTCCCGGTGTTAGTGTAGCCTGATCCTTCTGCACTGTAGTGTTTCAAGAAAATGACAATGAGTTGGCTCAAGTGGGGGTAGAAGACTAGGAAAAAGGCAGAGAAATATAGAAAATTCCAGCACTGAAGTGTGTAGGAGATTAGTGTTTGTTTCTTGGAGTGTTGCTTAGTACATTTGCTGAGGGATTAGGAGAGCAGAGAGGGGTCCAACTAACTGCTTACACTTCTGTGCATTGAAAGAGCCTGCGTTCTGTGGCAGAACTGCACTGATACTTTGGTTTGTCAGAGCATGTTAGGCATTTAAAGCTTGGTGGATTTGTGCTCTACTGAGCACTCATCTTATCCTGCAAACGCTTACTGCTGAGAGTAGCCTTTACTCATGTAGCAATCCCATAGCGTCAAAGGGACTACTTGCATGAATAAGAAATGTTTGATGACCAAGGTTAGGCAGATTGTGTGCTAAATTAATATCATAGCCAACATACCAAAATGAAAGTTTTCAGCATATCCAAACAGATTCTCTGTGCTTTTCTACTGTAAAAGATATAGGATTTGCAGTAAGGAGCTTCTTTTCTCTCTTTTTATTATTTTTATTTATTATTAAAGAAATAGCTCAAATTATTTTAAATCACCCAGAGTTAAGGATGACTGGGCTCAAGAGGCCAAAATTAAGTTAAGCTAGATTCTGGAGACTCTGATTTGAGTGAGCTGGACTTGAGAAGCCTGCTCAAGCGTAGCTAGGTTTGGAAGGTTTGAAATCAAATCACCCCAGAATGATAAAACTTACATCCTTTATAAGTGATTGTCTTTGTCTTTGTTTTCTTGTGAAAAACAAGCAAACAAGGATATCGCTAGCAAAAAAGGCTATGTTACTGCCCATTCGAAAGTCAGGCAAAAGCTACAGCTACAGCTGTCCACACAACCGCCGCTCCGCCCCATTAGGGGTATGCATTGTGGTTCCATCTGTAAGTACTGTAATTATACTATTTCTCAAATCACATTAAGTGTACCAGATCTATTTCCCTGCAAACTTACATATATGTGTAGCAATCTGTATTACTCCCATGTGTACAACCATGTGTATGTAGCACAGAGTATGAAAATGATTGCTGTGAAGAGTGTGCTTAAGCAGTGTCAAATCCTCAGTATTCAAAGGGTTACCACCTAATATCCTAGCTCTGGTTCACAGCCAGCTCCAGAAATATATTTTAATAGATGCTTTGTGTGTGTGAATTTCCGTGTTTGTTTTTTTAAATGTTTGTGGGGGAAAAAACCCTCTTGTACCTCCTGAGTTTCCTGGCTCAGATTCTTTAAAACTGCCTGAGCACACTAAAAACTCTCCCTCGGCCAAGAAAGCTTGACATGATGGAGTAGAGAATGTACTGAGCTAGATTTTAAAAAACACTGTTTATCTGTTCAGTTGATCACAGAGTGTCTGAAGCCGAGTGCCAGAAATTAGAGGGCACTTTTGAAAATACAGGCCTTGTGGCCAAATTCTCCTCTTCGGTTTGTGCACTTGCACTGGAGTCCATGGAAGATGCTCATTCACAACCAAGGGCAAAAGTTGGGCCCTCAGTTTATAATTAAAACTTATAGCTACAAAGCGCTTTTCATTCTAAGATCCCAAAGTGCTTTACAAACCGGGGACCCTTGTCACAGTTATTGGGCTAACAGCCTCTGACCCTTCCTGGTCTCTTCAGGTGGATCCCCTCAGGCATTGAGCTGTCACCTCTCTTAGTGTGTAATCATGCAGTTCTCCCACTCTCAGCCCAGGCCCCCTAGGCTTTACTCCATGTATTCAATTGTGATTACCTCAGCGGTTCAGTTCCCTCAGGGACAATGACAGTGATACCCAGTGACCAAACAGCCTGCTTAAAGCAAAGTATTATTTATTTAGAACAAAAGCATTCAAGAGAAAACAGATCTTACAACAATAAACAGACTGCATGCATGTCTAGCTTACCAGGTGTCTGTCCATCTTCCACGGGGCATTCCTGGTAGGTCTAAGCTTGCTATAGAACTCCCAAGACAGCGAGGGTCTGGGTGATATAATCTGTTCCCTTAACTCATAAGCCAGTTCTCTTGCCAGTGTTGAGAGAATGTCTTTTAAAAGCTGCTTAGTGCTTTTTATCAGCCCAGTGTATTTCAAGTGTATGCCAAGATGTTCTTATCTGGGTATCCATTGTGTGATCCTCCTATTTGTTCTGCCAACAGCCCTCATTGAGTTAAAGAGATAAAAGTCTGTAATAAATGTTCTGCCCCCCACCCCCTCTATATATGTTATACAGTCTATCTCAGTAACTAGGATACATATCAATATGCTTAGATTATTACATAGCAGATCCATGCCTGTCAGAGTCCAATTCTCCTATCGAACACTATAGCAAAACTCCCATTGGCTTCAGTGGATGCAAAATTGGATCTTATCTTCTCACAGGAATTCCTTCACCTGCCACTGAAATGTAGCTACTTCTGTGAAGGAACACAGCAGCTTTTAACAGTGTGTAGTAACACTGCACACAGTTTAGCACAGGGAGTAGAGTATCCTGATTTAGCTGAAACTGCAGGAGAGATTTAGGAAGGTAGATGTAATTATCAGAGGTGGAATGTGACCAGATCATGCTAACACCGCACAAAAAAGCCAGATATTTTGTTAATGGCCACAAGTGGTCAGGGCCTTAGTTTTAGGTCTCACCCCACAGTACTGTAGAAGGTATGCCATAGGCACTGTGGGGCCTTGGCATACTGCTGCCATGTGTCACAGCATTGATGCCATATTGCAAAAATAGAGCGGACTCTTTTCATAGTTATTTGTCTTGGTCATTTAATGGGATGTTTTCTCTTCTTTGTCAAATATCAAAGTTTACACTACATTAAACACTAAGAACTTGCCAAATATTTTGCGCTTGTTAACTTAAAATATGTCCAGACTTTTTTCTTAACTCTTTGATTGATCTCAGCATGAACTATGTAAATGCTAAGTTTCAGCCTAGAGCAAATGTTTCAATGGCAGTTATAAAACTCCACAAACGGGATTGGAACAGAAATATTAACTAAGCCATTACTATAACCTGCTTAGGCTTTATGGAACTGAGTGCTCTGAAATTTAGGGGGAATTATCCAATTTTAGGTTGCCACAGGTGGCCTGATTTGCAGAGATGATTGATACCCACATCTCCTATTGACGTCAGTGGGAATTATAGGTGCTCAGCATCTCTGAAAATCAGGTTATTTAAGGGCAAATCCTGACCTAGCAGCAGAACCAGTATGGCTCCACTGAGTAAGGAGAGACATGATTTGTGGGGGTCTTGCAAGAATGTATACAGGGGGGCTAGAAGTGAGAGGGCAAAGGACTGCCACACTGTCAATCCTCCAGTCCGTGACATGGCTACTTAAGGGGAATGGAAGGCTATTTCAGCCAATAAGCAAGGCTACATCAGCTGTGGGGAAGAATGGTACATGGTAGCTATGTTAACTATGTTGTGGCCACAAACCATGGCCCTAACTGGTTATAATCTTTGTTTAAAGGAGCCTAAGACAGCTCCAATTCATTGCTGCCTACACTAGGAAATTGAAAAGCCCCCACTGCCACCTTTTTCCTCCCTGTCACTAGGGAAAGTAAATTGACCTGGAATAAACAATTTTAAAAAATAGAACATGAAAGTAATATCTCCTGTAGTGTAAGTGAAGCTGGGTAGAGGTCAAGCTCAGTAATTCAAGAGCTGTTGTCTTTGCAGGAGCCAACTCTGTTCGAAGTGCCATTGAAAGTCCTATGATTTCAATCCCCTGTAAGCCAGAGGCAGTGGCCACTATGGCCACCCATTCACTCTGACTGCTTGGACAATGTGAACTGCTGAGTAAATGTTGTAAACGCCTATGTGAGCCAAGGATTTGTCACCATCTTACTCCATCTCCCCCACCCTGCCTAGGATGCCCCTTGTGGCACAGTGACATACTCCAGAGTTCCAGGACAGACATGCATGAAAAATGCATTTCTTCTGGGAGTTGTACACAGCTGAGGCATGGCTTGTTTGGTGGTTGCTGTTTATGTAGCTGGGGCACAGGAGTGAATTGCTTCCAACTGACAAAGCCTGGCTGCCCAGATGGACCCTGAGCCATAGAGACAGCAGAGCAGAACTGTGGACCAGGGGATACTGTCGTCTTACAAAGGCAGAGGTGAATGGACCATCAGGAGGGCAAAGATCCCAGAGAAGAGACTCAGGGATGCTGCAATACAGTAGTTTGTATAGCATCCTTCATAGACATGCCATCCCCAAATGTTTTAAGTGACACAATAACAGAGGCAAACAGTTGTGATTATACTTTGCCTTCCAGAGCACCTTCCACCTCAGTGTCTCAAAGTACTTTGCAAACTAACTAATTAAGCCTCATCCCAACCTCTATGAGGTAAGTCAGCCTTAAACCCTTTTTAGCATTGAGGAACACGAGGGACCAATAAATGAAGTGGCCTTTCCAAGGTCACAAAGTAGGTTTGGTAGAAAGCTGGAATGAGAACCCAGGATTCCTGATTCTTAGTCTCTGCTCCGACTACGAAACCGCACTTCTCTTCTTCAGATGTCAACAGAACCCTACAGTCCTGACTCCCAGTCTCCCCTTTTCTAACCCTGAAATAACATTTTCTTTCAAAAAAATACATAGAGAACAATAGCAGAGGGGGAGAGAGTAGCATCACAGTTACTTTGGCAGAGAGAATTGCTGAGCCAGGGATGCTGTAAAAATTCCTAAGACATCCCCTCTTCGTTCAGTACACAGGATAGATGGGGCTCACTGCATGAGAAGCTAGTTTGCTTTTTCCTCATTGTTCAAGGTGTGGCCCCAGGCCTCCCTTATTGTACACTATTCAAACCCTGCTCTGAAGACAGAATTATTTATTTCTTTGTGGATTTTTCTATAGCACTCATTGCTTTTTATGAATATTTGAATGCTTCATGAACATTAATTAGTTTATCTTCACCACATTCCTGAGAGGTGCGGGGTTGCATTATCCCCATTTTACAAATAGGAAACAGATACAAAGAAATTTAAGGTCAAAAGTGTCCTCACCTAATCTGGGGTGCCCAATTTGAAAAATCAGGCTTTAGATATCTGAGTATTTAGCGTTCTATAGTACTTTACATGTTCAAAGCACAACTCCCATTGACTTAATTGCTGTGAGCACTCAGCACATCTGCAAATCAGACCCCAGAGTCATGAGTTGAGCATCCAGAAAATGAAGAACACGCAGTTAGTGACCACCTGTGGAAAGTTTGATTTAGTCTAGGCTTTTTTAAAAGCACACTGAAAAACATAAATTCACATGACATCATATTGACATCCACAAGAATCATCAGCAGGGTTTGGACCTTTAGATCCACAGCACAGATTTCTGCTACTTGAGCTGTCGGAGAGTTACTGATAGCAGTAGTAAGTTGTCATCCTCTATGTGGACCAGCACCAGAGGGAGATGAGATACTCTGCTGGTGGGTTGCACAGCTATTTGCTGACAGCAGAGGAATGAGGAGACTCAGGAATCTTGGATTCCATTCCAGACTGTGGAGGTGAGTGAGCTAGGGCTACAAGCCTTATCTCTTCCGCCCTGTCCCCTCCAGCCTTCCATTGTCTCCTAGTCCTAGTGTTCTTGCCCAGCTGGTGCCAGTCTCTCCTGCCCCTCCAGCTCCCAGTCCCACTCTCCACTTCACCACCCTGCCTGCCTTAGAACTGGACTCATCTCCTGAAGCCATGAGGATATCTCATAATTTGTTAGTCTCTAAGGTACCACAAGTACTCCTTTTCTTTTTGTGGATACAGACTAACATGGCTGCTACTCTGAAATGTTGAATACTAAGAAAAGAATGATTTGGCTTTGGCTTTATAGTTTTCTCTTTTGTGAGCTTTATCAGAATTAACTCTCTCTTTTGGCAAACATGATGATTATTGGAAAATGTTAACAAAATAATTGCAGAAAAATACTTTAAAAGTATACTCTGAATATATATTCTTTGTTACATTAAGACATGATGAGATTGTAAGTGTATGGATGTGTTTGCATTCCATTCCTCTTACTTCTGCTTATTGTCCAGGCTTGGTTTCCTGGCCTGTATTTCATGGTAAAAGTGTGTAGCGTTCTCAGGAAAGGTGTACAGCTAGAAAGTGCTGGACACTGCAGTACAACCTTCCCCTGCACCACTCCAGTCCGTATCCCTCTGGAGGCACCACTCTTACGGCTCAAAGGGAGATTCAGTCTCCACAGCCCATTCAAATTTTGGCTTCTCTTCTATGGTTGCCAGCCAAGGGGTCAGATGGTGCCAATGAGTTCAATGCCATGAATCAGCCCTCAGATGGATATGACTTCTGGTTTCCAGTGACCTGGGCCACATTTGAAAACTGTGACCTAAAGGGTAAAGGATGCATAACTCAATCCATTGTGACAACTACCTTTTCCATGTCCTTCACCTTTTTCTGTGTATTTCTAAACACTGCAGATCTATGTGTAGGAGCACATCTCCTATTAGAGTTCATCTTGTCCTTCTGTCTGTTCATGCAAAATACTCAAACGCTCACTGTGTCAAGGACAACGTTGCCTAGCTCAGAGATTTAATATTATAGGATTTGCCCTGGGAAATCATATAATTTATTTTTAAAACAAAGCCATTATGTTGTCAAAAGTTTCATTTTCTGTGTGTTATCCAGCAGCCAGCAGTGATGTCTAGGGAAGGAAAGTGATTAGTTTTAAATTTTTCCCTAGCAAGAAAAATGGGATGAAAAGAAAATGAATCTATGATGAAATGGATTTATTAGCATGTTGGATTGATGGAGGTTTTCTGGTTGCTGCTGCTGGGTGGTTTTTTTGTTTTTTTTTTTTAACTTAGTGAATTTAGCGCCAGATTGGCCGCCCTGGAGACTAACGTCCATTATTTCCCCAAAGAACAGACACAGAACAGGCATCAGTAATGCAAGCTTCTTCAACGCTGTTCCCAAAACATTCCTCAATTCCTGGTCTGGAGGGGTCATCTCAACTGGGGAGAGGGAAATTCAGATTCCATGGTCCATTCACCCTCTCTGCTAAGGATGCCAACAAGAGCAAGTGATTTGCCCAGTGTCACACAGCAAGTCAGTGACAGAGCTGGGAATGGAACCCAAATCTTCTGACTCCCAATCCCAGGACTATAATGCCCCTCTAGATAGCAGCATTTTGTGGGGAGGGGCAGGACTTGGATCCATTTTCACTTGACCAATTTTCTCAATATTACCTGGGAAGATGTTAGGGTTGAGGTCACCACGGCTGTTGTGGGAATGTAGAGAAGAATGACTATATGTCTATACTGATTTCATATGAAGAGGGTTTGTGAGAAACCGGCAAGTAAAAAACGGTTCCTTTCTGTGGGAGTTAGGGCTAGGGAAGCAAAGTGTGAAAGCCAGATCTGAATTGGTCTGTGGCAGCTTGTACCCCTCCCTCCCTTCCCTCTCTTTCTAAGGAGTGGTTCTGGAGTCTTGAACACATTCCATTGGTCTGGGCCTGTGAGCTTAAATATGTGAAGAAATTCCAGGCCGCAACAGCAATTACCGCATGCAGAATGGTGATTTTAATTGCAGGCTGTGTAGCTCTGGTCATTAGGGAGGGGGGAACAATATTGGTAAATGCTGCTTTTCTTCTTTTGGGTACTGGCTGAGATCGTGGGGTAACTAACAGTGGATACCCACTTGCAAAAAGAAGGGTAATGTTTTGTGGTGGACCGCTAGACCTTCACAGTTTGTGGCTGAGGCTCGCTTCCCAGTATAAGCCCTGTTTCTAATCTCTCCCATAATAATGTCATCAAAACCAAACCAATCCCCCTGAAATTTTACATGCTGCTTCTTGTTTCAGGGTAGGGATTTTTTCTTGGAAAATTTGGGCCAAATCAGAAATTCGGGGGATATGGTTGATTTATTCTTCACTTTTGAAATTTTGGTTAAACTTTTTTTGTTGATGTTGCTTGTTGTAGGTCTAAAATGGCTTAATCTGAAAACTTCAAACCTGATTTATATTATGGTCCCTTACTAATAGCCATGCCTTTGACTGATATGGAGGGGTTTTGGATAACAATTATTTCTATATTTAAAGGTGTTACCAGGTAAAAAGCAAAACAAAGATGATCCTGAAACATAAGAACAGCCATACTGGGTCAGACCAATGGTCCATCTAACCCAGTATCCTGTTCTCCAACTCTGACCAATGCCAGATGCTTCAGAGGGAATGCACAGAACAGTATAATTATCGAGTGATCCATCTCCTGTTGTCCAGTCCCAGCATCTGGTAGCCAAAGGCCTAGGGGTTGCATCCCTGACAATCTTATCTAATTCTTTTTTGAATCCAGTTATAGGTTTGGCCTTCACAACATCCTCTGGCAATGAGTTCCACAGATTGACTGTGTGTTGTGTGAAGAATTACTTCCTTATGTTTGTTTTAAACCTGCTGCCTATTAATTTCATTAGGTGACCCCTGGTTCTTGCATTATGTAAAGGGATAAATAACACTTCCTTATTTGCTTTCTCTACATCATTCATGATTTTATAGACATCTATCATATCCCCTCTTAGTCGTCTCCTTTCCAAGCTGAATTGTCCCAGTCTTCTTAATCTCTCCTTGTATGGAAGCGATTCCATACCCTTAATCACTTTTATTGCCCTTCTCTGTACCTTTTCCATTTCTAATATATCTTTTTTGAGCTGGGGTGAACAGAACTGCATGAAGTATTCAAGGTGTAGGTGTACTATGGCTTTGTATAGTGGCATTATGATATTTAGTGTCTTACTATCTATCCCTTTTCTAATGGGTCTGAACATTCTGTTCGCTTTTTTGACTGCCGCTGCACATTGTGTGGATATTTTCAAAGAACTATCCACAATGACTTCAAGATCTCTTTCTTGAGTGGTAGCAACTAATTAAGACCCCATCACTTTGTATTTATAGTTGGGATTATGTTTTCAAATGTGCATTAGTTTGCATTTATCAATATTGAACTTTGCATTTATCAACATTGCTGTAATCTATACATATTAGTCAGTTTGCAAACCCCACAGGGAAATTTCTAGGCATAAAAAAGTTGATTAAACTGGAATTCAGGTTGAAAGAACCTGTCACTTAATCCAAAATACCCTTGAGAGAACACTGCAGTTTTCTCAAAATCACAAGCATTAGGAAGTGCAGGAAATATAAGTTAAGGTTCCATTTTTTACCAGCAAGACCAAAATTCAAGCCATAAACTCCCAAATATTCAAATATATACAAAGACCGGATCACCCAATCAATCTTAATGCTCCACCCTGAAAACAGCCAGTAATTGCAGAATAATGTATCTAACTGCCATGCCAAAAACAGCAGGGCAAGAAAAACATCAGAGTAAACCAAACTCTCCAAACTGGATGTAACCCAGCACCACACACATCATAAAAAGGAGTTTATTTTCATTTGGGGCCTAACTGGGGCCCCATAATACTAGTGCAGTGGCATAAAGGGACTGCAACAGGGGTAGTGTAAGCTGTTTTATGCAGCTCTGCTCTTCTTCAAAGCCTCCAGCACAGGAGAGTGCTGAGGGCAGGAAAAGGAGTGGCCAGAGTGCTCTGTATTCCAGGAATATCAGGCTGTAAAGCAGCTCACAGGCAGCCTGGACAAGGCCGCTGTAAGCAGAAGTGATTCTCAGCCTTTCCAGACTACTCTACCCTTCTTGGGAGTCTGATTTGTCTTGTGTACCCCAAGTCTCGTTTCACTTAAAAACGACTTGCTTATAAAATCCGACCTAAAAATACAACTGTGTCTCAGTGCGCTATTACGGAAAAATTGCTTCCTTTCTCATTTTGTCTGTATGAAATTTTAGTTTGTACTCACTTCGCTAGTGCTTTTTATGTAGCCTGTTGTAAAACTAGGCAAATACCTAGATGAGTTGATATATCCCCTGGAAGACCTCTGTGTACCCCCCTGGGGTACACATACCCCTGATTGAGAACCACTGAGTTACAGCAGTGTCTAGAGCTGTTCTGATTTGTGCCAGGGGATGGGACAGCCACTGGACCAGCCCAGAATTTGGGAGGTACAAAGATGGCATAAAATGACTCCACTCCCCACTGCACTGTGATTTTTGTACTGCACCCCTCATAGGTATACCACAGAATCTGGCCCTTTGACTCCTTAACACACCCTAACATTACTCTAACCAAGTGCTGTAGCTGGCACAGGGAAACTGTGGGGTTGCATAAGCTGGGGGAAGGAATCTTGATCTTAAGGAGTGGTCCAGAAAGAGCTACTGCATGACCGGATCTGAAAAAGCTTCCCTGCGCAGGGAGGCTGTTATAGTAACCTGAGCGTGTGGTGTACAGCCTGTATAGAAACACAGATTTTAGTGCGTGAAGATTCACAAAGAGAATACACAATGAGCCAAATGCTCCCCTCTGCCCAGCTGACTTCAGTGGAGTTCCACTCGTGGACCTTAAGGGAGAACTTGGCTTTATCGCTATTGTTTTACACACAAAATATAGTGTTACTTTACAGCACATCACACACAATGGGAACCGCGCTTCTCCCAGGAGAGACTGACCCCTTGCACAGAAAAAAATTCAGGCTGGAAATAAGGCACAAATTTTTAACAGCAAGAGTATTTAACCATTGGAACAATTTACCAAGGGTTGTGGTGGGTTCTCCATCACTGACCATTTGTAAATCAAGATTGGATGTTTTTCTAAAAGATCTGCACGAGGAATTATTTCGGGGATGTTCTATGGCCTGTGTTATGCAGGAGGTCAGACTATGAAATCAGCAGCTGGGACAGAGTAGCCAGGAAACTCTCTATTCCCTTGGCAGTTTCTAAGGCTATGTCTACACTAGAGACCTTACAGCAGCGCAGCTGTACCGCTGTAAGATTTCTTGAGTAGCCATTTTGTGGTAACGGGAGAGAGCTCTCCCATCAGCATAATTAAACCACCTCTAACGAGTGGCGGTAGCTATGTCGGCAGGAGAAGCTCTCTTGCCAACATTGCGTTGTGCACACTACCATGTACGCCCGCGAAGCTTATGTTGTTTGTGGGTGGTTTTTTCACACCCTTGACTGACATAAAGTTTTGCCAACATAAGTGGTAATGTAGCCATGGCCTAAGTAATCATACCTCCAAGTGAGAGAAGCTTACAGGTGTGAAGCAATAAGAAGACATGTCCCTGCTATTCCCGGCCCCTGCGACCCCCTTCCTGAGTGAAGTCTTGTCCCTACTGAAGTAAATGAGAGTTTTGCCTTTAGACTCATAGACTTTAAGACCAGAAGGGAACACTGTGGTCATTTAGTCTGACTTCCTCTTTCATTTCAGTGGGGCCTGGGTATCACCCCCTGGGTCCAGTTGATGCAGAGGGTCCTCACCCCTGGACTGCTCTGCATGCTGTTTTTTCTAGCATGTTAGTAATCTCCTGTCTTCATTTGTGGGGGGGAAGGCTGTTGTAAACGAGTGGGTTCGGCACCATGATCTGAAGTCGGCCAGGTTTTGGTTCACTTTTATCTCTGCCAGAAACTTGTTCCACAGACAGGGGCGTTCCTCAAGAACAATCTCTGACTCTCCTGAACTTGATCCTAAACTGCGTTAACTGCATTCTGCCAGAGGAGCAGAGCTGATTCAGAGGTCATGGAAGGTCTCTGATGTAGAGGTGGTCATGGAGGTCCATTCCATTGATGACTTTGAAAGTTAAGACCAAGACCTTAAAATGGCATTGGGGGCTGTCCATAAATTACATAAGATATTTTTGGTGGTTTTTTTCAAGCTCCACTAACTCCTTGTAACACTTTTTGTAACAATGAAACAAGCATGCAAAATTAAGTCCCGCCCCCCCCCCCCCGCCCCAATGCATTATGGAATTTATGGACAACCCCTTGGAAGTGAACTGGGAACCAGGGGAGGGTGGGCACATTGCTGTGAAATCCTGCAAAATGCTTCAGAAATTCCCCTTTGTGTGTAGAGATGGGCTTGAACTACAAAATTTGGAACCAGAATGAGATCTGGATCTGAATTTCCTGGAAGTGTTCGGATTCAGGGTTCTGATTTGGCCCATTACAAAGCTGGGCCCAGGATTTGAAGTATGGACTAGTAATTGAATTTGAGCTTCCCTCATGTTCAGGGGTGTTCATTCTCAAAGTTCTAGTGTAATTCAAGGTCTCAAAACTCTGTTTGGGGCTCATCCATAATTTTCATATGCAAAAGGAAAAGCTTCAAGGATTTTTGGGAGTGCCAATATTTACAATGCTGGCTTAGTGGAGGTGGTTGGGAAGACACCTACCACAATTCATCCCAAAGGCTGCATTTCATTAGTAGGCAAGTGATACATACATACATAGTCTGTGAAGTGCTTTGGGAACCTTGGGGACAAAAGAAATAGAAATGTAAGTGACTGTTAGGTAAGATTGCTTGCAACGAGCACCATGCCTTGTACATTTCTGTACACGGTCTCTTTAAGGCTATTCCAGTCCTCAGACAAAGTAGAGAGCAATGTTTTCTGCTCCATTAGTTCAGCCAGCAGGTCCCAGGGGGTCGCTGCAATTTTAAAGCAGAACTTTCAACTCCAGCCTTGTAGTTTCTGGCATACTCTGATTGGTCAGCCTCTCGGAGATGCTGAAGTCTGATTGGGCTGCCTGGTTTCTTTTCCTCCTCCAGCTGTGTATTTGCAGCTGCTTCAGGGAAAGTATGTGAGCGAAGAATGTGTAAGGAGGATGGAATCTGCATGAGGCCTTTTATCTTTGAAACAGCGTCTGGCCAGGCCCTGGGGCAGAAAGTAAAACAGGGCAGGAAAAGTTTAAGAAACATTCGGGAATACTTTGTGCGTTTGGGCCTTACTGAAACATTTGTCAGGTGATCTCCTTGCATAGAATGAGGGGATCATGAGCTCCAGGAGAAGTTAGGTGGCTTGGGGCATTGGTAATGGGACTCCAAGCCTTTTTTCTGTAGGACACTGCCTCAAATCCAGTGCCAGTTAATAGAGTAAAAATCGTTAGTGTCTGATGGCCATTCTGTGGCCAGTATGAAAAAAGAGAGGTTGGTGATCTCTTCTTGGGCAAGTATCCACATCGCAACAATAACCATTGCAGCTAGCACTAGCTGGTTCCCTGGCTTGGCAGTCTCAGCAGAGATGTCGAGGTTTGAATGGGCCATGGAGGTGCTGAGCCTATTTCTCTGGTTGACTGACTTCAGTGGGAACTGCTGGGTATCATAGAATATCAGGGTTGGAAGGGACCTCAGGAGGTCATCTAGTCCACCCCCCTGCTCAAAGCAGGGGGTTGGAAGGGACCTCAGGAGGTCATCTAGTCCACCCCCCTGCTCAAAGCAGATTCAATCCCCAATTTTTGCCCCAAATCCCTAAATGGCCCCCTCAAGGATTGAACTCAACCCTGGGTTTAGCAGGCCAAGGCTCAAACCACTGAGCTATCGCTCCCTTCCCACCCTTGCATCTTTGCAATTCAAGCCACCTATAAAGGTGCTCATATATGGATTTAAGAGCCAAACTTTAGGCAAGATAGAAAATTCTGGTCTGAGTGGATCACTGAAGGTCGCACAACAGAGAATGAAAAAGCTGGGAATAGAACCCAGGAGTCCTGACTCTTTCTCCTGATCTAACTTCTAGACATACTGTCTCTTAACATACAAACTTAATGTCATCCTAAATAAATGGGAGTGTGAATTGTTGCAGGACAATGCCAAACAAAACAATTTCTCCCTTTTTTCCTCAAAGCTACTAGCACAGGCTTCTAAGGAAACTGGGCATGGGAGAAGGGGGGGGGAGGGAATGAATGTTTGGGAGGGGGTTGTGATGGAGCAGAAGATGGGGGGCCTTGCAGCCCAGACAGAATTTTGACAGAATTGCCTGGTTATAACAGTGCTTGTACACTTAACTCAGTGGGTCTCAAACTTTTTTACTGGTGACCCCTTTCACACAGCAAGACTCTGAGTGCAACCCCCCTAATAGATTAAACATACTTTTTAATATATTTAACACCATGATAAATGCTGGAGGCAAGAGGGGTTTGGGGTGGAGGTTGACAGCCCGTGACCCCCAGTTTGAGAACTCCTGACTTAACTGGAGTGAGTCAGAGGAGAGCTGCTCCCACTGCAGCACAATTGAGTTTGTTTTTTAAAGAGAACCATGGAAATGTGCATCAATGTGCATGTGGCTAATAGACATTCCAAAGCCCGTGATGAGAGAGGGAGATGCTGGAGTCCTAGATGAGTTATTATTAGTTACACACCCACTATGGTGGAAAGGCCCAGATTCTTGCAGGGGCAGAAGGAATGGGGAAAGAATATCTCCACTTTAAACACAAAGTGATGATGTTTTAGGAGTTATTAGCGGTCAGTATACCCTAGGTTTATTCTTTAAACAATCACAAAACTCCTGCTCTTGAGCCCCCAGGCCTACCCAGTCCCATGCTTCATGTTCTCAGTGGCACATAATCCACATAGGATGGTTCTACGGACGTTAGAGCAGGGAACTAGATGCTATTCCTAGTCCTGTGAGGGATTGTGACTGAGGGGAGAGAGCAGGGGGCTGGGAATCAGGACTCCTGGGGTTTACTGCAAAAGAAACCCCCCAAACAATCCCTCTTTCTAATTAACACCGAGAACAATGTAGCTGGCATCCTTTGGGCATGTTTCTGCTCCCGCTTACATTTTCTGGTGTAAATCAGGAGTAACTCCTCGGAAAGCAATAGAGATACACCAGGGTAAATCAGGGCAGAATCCAGCTCTTTAGGTTTCCCTTGAGCTCATTGTTTAAAACCCCCTACCCCCTAATAGGCTTTATTTTTTAAAATCAGCTTCATTCTGCAGGTCTTAAGAGCTGGGTCCTGAAGTTCTCATGCAAGCTCTGTTCCCATGAGGCTAAATCCTGTGTTCCTTTCTCTGTTGCTGCTCTGCCCTCACACAGAAGTGTGTCCTTTGGGGAGTGCTTGTGCATTGGTGGTCAATTTAGCGGGTCTAATGAATACCCGCTAAATCGACCGCAGATGGCTCTCCCGTCGACTTCTGTATTCCCCTGGATCGAGAAGAGTAGGGGGGGTCGATGGGAGAGTGTCTCCCGTCGCGTAGTGTGGACCCCGGGGTGAGTAGGTCTAAGCTACGTCGATTTGAGTTACGCTATTCACATAACTGAAATTGCATAGGTTAGATCGGATTTCCCCTGTCGTGTAGACAGAGCAGTTTGCCTGAGTAAGGCCCTCAGGATTTAGCCCAATGTTCAGCTTGAGAGAGTCCTGCCTGGTGCAGTCTGT
Organism: Natator depressus; assembly: GCF_965152275.1. NCBI lineage: Eukaryota > Metazoa > Chordata > Testudines > Cheloniidae > Natator > Natator depressus. Next base: position 202,929,978 of record NC_134234.1, on the reverse strand, counting down.
GGCTACAGAGATCAGAGTACAAGGCGAAGGGGATCATGGGTGCCTATGTGTGGTTCATGACCCCACCCCACTCCCATATCCGTAGGCATTTCCTGGGAAGACTAGAACCTTTTCCTCTGACCAGCAGTTGCCATAGTTACAGAGTGCAGGAGCGCATTTCATTCCATCTGCCTTCTTCCATTGGACACCCCCCTCCCCCGCAGTCACCACAGACTCCGTGCAGGCCCCTGTCGCCCACTGTGTGTGCACTGACTCTGAAGTACAGATCACTGGGAGGTCTGGGCACTTTGCATTGCAAGAATGAGAAGAGCTTACAGTCAGTCACTGAAAGGATTTCTAGAGGATTATGAGTATTAACTCATTCAGCTCTGCCATTTCCAGTCCTGGGCTCCCCACACAGTTCTGCCAATGCCCCTCGCTATTGACCTGCGGCCCTTCCTACTATCCCAGACCTGGGCCTCATCTGAGCTGAGGCTGACAGTAGTTCTAAATTCTATACAGTGCTTTATACTAGAGCTGTCAAGCGATTAAAAAATTAATCACAATTAATTGCACAATTAAATTAATTGCAATTAATCACGCTGTTAATAATAGAATACCATTTATTTAAATATTTTTGGATGTTTTCTACATTTTCAAATATATTGATTTCAGTTGCAACACAGAATACCAAGTGTACAGTGCTCACTTTATACTTATTTTTATTACAGATATTTGCACTGTAAAAAACAGAAGAAATTCACCTCATGCATGTACTGTAGTGCAATCTCTTTATTATGAAAGTTGAACTTACAAATGTAGAATTTTGTACAAAAAATAACTGCACTCAAAAATAAAACAATGCAAAATTGTAGAGGCTGCAAGTCCACTCCGTCCTACTTCTTGTTCAGCCAATCGCTCAGACAAACAAGTTTGTTTACATTTGCAGGAAATAATGCTGCCAGCTTCTTATTGACAATGTCACCTGAAAGTGATAACAGGCGTTCGCATGGCATGGTTGTAGCCAGCATTACAAGATATTTATGTTCCAGATGCTCAAAAGATTTATATGTTCCTTCATGCTTCAACAACCATTCCAGAGGACATGTGTCCATGCTGATGACGGGTTCTGCTCAATAACGATCTAAAGCAGAGTGGACCGATGCATGTTCATTTTCATCATCTGAGTCAGATGCCACCAGCAGAAGGCTGATTTTCTTTTTTGGTGGGTTGGGTTCTGTAGTTTCTGCATCAGAGTGTTGCCCTTTTAAAACTTCTGAAAGCATGCTCCACACCTCATCCCTCTCAGATTTTGGAAGGTACTTCAGATTCTTAAATCTTGGGTCGAGCGTTGTAACTATCTCTAGAAATCTCTCACTGGTACCTTCTTTGCGTTTTGTTAAACCTGCAGCAAAAGTGTTCTTAAAATGATTGACATGTCGTCATCTGAGACTGCTATAACATAAAATATATGGCAGAATGCGGGTGAAGCATAGAGCAGGAGATATAGAATTCTCCCCCAAGAAGTTCAGTCAAATTTAATTAACGCGTTATTTTTTCAACGAGTGTCATCAGCATGCAAGCATGTCCTCTGGAATGGTGTCCAAAGCACGAAGGGGCATACGAATGTTTAACATATGTGGCACGTAAATACCTTGCAATGCCAGCTACAGCAGTGCCATGTGAAAGCCAGTTCTTACTTTCAGGTGACATTTTAAATAAGAAGCGGGCAGCATTATCTCCCGTAAGTGTAAACAAACTTGTTTGTCTTAGCAATTGGCTGAACAAGAAGTAGGACTGAGTGGACTTTTAGGCGCTAAAGTTTTATGTTGTTTTGTTTCTGAGTGCAGTTATGTAACAAAAAAAAAATCTACATTCATAAGTTGCACTTTCACCATGAAGAGATTGGACTGCAGTACTTGTATGAAGTGAATTGAAAAATACTTTTTCTTTTACCATTTTTACAGTGCAAATATTTATAATAAAAAATAGTATAAAGTGAGCACTGTACACTTAGCATTCTGTGTTGTAATTGAAATCAATATATTTGCAAATGTAGAAAAACATCCAAAATATTTAATAAACAATAGACTACCAATTGAAATTTAACAGTGCGATTAAAACTGCAATTAATTGTGATTAACTCAAAAAAATTAATCGCAATTAAAAAAATTAATCACGTGAGTTAACTGCGATTAATTGACAGCCCTACTTTACACTGTCACCAATTTTCAGCTCCTCTTCCCTGCCAGATCCTTCACCCTATCACAGCTCCCCTGTTGTCAGTGTCAGCAAAGAGGCCAAGGATCAAATGGGACACAAAGATTTAACCCCCACTCACTGCTAGAAGGGCCTCCTCCTGGCTAACAATGGTCTGTTTCCAAGGCTGTCAGTTTGGCAGCATTAACTGAAGGAAAATAGCCAGTAGTAACTCAGGGTTCACAGTTCCTCTTGTGCTGGTCCCCAAATGGCCCAACTATGCTGTTCTGTGGTTATGCAGGGGAATCAACTGCCCTTTTAAATTGGGGGATCAGCTTGCCACTGGTTTGCTGTTTCTAGACCCTTGTGAGAAGAGAAAGTGTCCCTCTCTGAAGCATTGTATCCTTGGGAAGTCCCTTCTGCTCTTCTTGTGATGATTCTTCACTTCACTGAGCTCTTATAGCTAGGTTTTAACTCCCCTCCCTCTCTCTCCCAAACCCACACACATTCATTTGCTCCCCAGTCATCAGGACTTCAGTAGAAAAAATATCACATTGTAAAAGCCAAGAGAGCCTCCTTCACTCCTGTCATTACACAACTGCCCACCCCTCAAAAGCTGGCCCCCTTCCTAAGGGAGATTGTATGGCAAAGCTTTACAGCACTGGCATTCCTGCCCAAAACCCCATATATCTGCAGACCTTTTCCCCTGCACTCCCCTTCTTGGCAAGCCCCACCTCTCAGCAGAGCCCTGTCCTTCCCCAGATCCTTGATCTTGGGCAGCCCCCTCACCGGTGCCCTAACAGATGCTGTGTGCCATAGCAGAGCTACACTCTCCCCCAGACTCCCACACTTTGGCAGATTCCTCTTACTCCATCCCTTTTCAGAACCTTCCCATTGGCTGTTCACACACCCTAGCCTCCAGCCTGGGCACCCACGCCCCTTAAAGTGAGTGCCACCCATCGGAGACTGAAGTTGTAGAAGAGTTAAGACCAAATACCCCCAACTCTTGGTGTTATTTCCCATATGTTTTCTTTCCTTCTGAAGGAAATATCAGAGGGGGAAGATGGGAGCAGCTAAGAAAGTTCCTTGGGTCCCTTAAAGCTAGTCTGGGGGCTGTTCTTTAGGCTATCATTGACTCACTGTGTGACCTTAGGCAAGTTACTTCACCTCTTTGTACTTTAGTTTCCACCTTGTAAGATGGAGATAGTGTTCTGGATTCTCCGTCCTGCCCTGACCCCTCTGCTATGCCCCAGACAATTGGGGGCAGGAGTGGGCTCTCACAAGTAGTCCTAGTGGAAGGGGACTGCCTGGGTGGCAAAGAGTTGCCAGAATGTTTTTTTTGGTGGCCCACTGGCAGAAGGAACATTTCAAAGAAGGGTGGGGACAAGGCAGGCAGGAGGGAGCCACTGCTGCTTCAGCTCCCTGTCCTTTCCCACCAAACCCAGAGAAATTACAGCCTTGTGGACTACCGTGTCCGTGAATGAACTAGCCCTAAGGGGAGAGTTCCTACCTCTCTTATATGCAGCCAAGGGCTCGGGGCTTGGTCTGGGAGCAATTAAGGTTGTCATTTAAGCTCTTGCCAGCTCAGGCACCCACCCATGTGCAAAATTCCCAAGTATCATAAATCATGGGTATTTTTTTAAAAAGCAAACAAAAAGGACGTGAAAATCATAGATTCCATAACCCCAGGCATGACAACATGGGACCTTCCTCAATTGATCTGGGAACTAGAATTGCCACCCACTAAGAATAGGGAAACATGTCAGATTATATTGTCCTTTGGATATGAAAGGGGCTGACACAGCCCACCCACCATCTGGTCTTGTCGCTGGTTCAGGGCACTGAATATTTTTGTTCTGTTCCCAGCTCTGCCTAGTCACTGTGTGACATTGGGCAAGTCACTTCACCTCTGTTTCCCTATCTGTAACAGGGATATAATGGCCTAATAAAAACAGGGACTGTGAGGCTAAATTCATTAATGCCTGTAAAGTGCTTTCAGATCCTCAGATTGAAGTGCCGGATGTTTTTGATTAAGTGCAATACAAAATAAAACATGCTATGTGTCCCTCCCCACAGTATTCAAGCACATGATTATGGCCAGCAGAGTGACTCTGCAGCAGTGGTATCTTGCTGTCTCATAGCTCTTCCCTTCTGTGACAGGTTGGATCACAGAAGCCCCCTTGGGACTGCCAACTGATGTGCTGGGACTACCTCTAAGCCCCATTTTCCCTCTGGCAGCTTGGGACTTCAGAACCCTGCCTGGTTGAGCCAGACATGCTAGCCTGCTACAAACACAGACCCGGGTCTGAACCATGTCCCCCAGCAGCTGCAGGCTTAACTGAAAACCACTTAACAAGTATTTGTGGCACCTTAGAGACTAACCAATTTATTTGAGCATAAACTCACAAAAAGCTTATGCTCAAATAAATTGGTTAGTCTCTAAGGTGCCACAAGTCCTCCTTTTCTTTTTGCGAATACAGACTAACACAGCTGCTACTCTGAAACCAGCTGAAGAAGTGTTTCTGTCTCTAACACTTAGATGCCCAGCTCCCAATGGGGTTCAAACCCAAATAAATCCGTTTTACCCTGTATAAAGCTTATACAGGATAAACTCATAAATTGTTCACCCTCTATAACACTGATAGAGAGAGATGCACAGCTGTTTGCCCCCCCAGTTATTAATACATACTCTGGGTTAATTAATAAGTAAAAAGTGATTTTATTAACTACAAAAAGTAGGATTTAAGTGGTTCCAAGTAGTAACAGACAGAACAAAGTAAATTACCAAACAAAATAAAATAAAATGGGCAAGTCTATGCCTAATACAGTAAGAAAGTGATTATAGATGAAATCTCACCCTCAGAGATGTTCCAGTAAGCTTCTTTTAAAGACTAGCCTCCTTGTAGTCTGGGTCCAGCAATCACTCACTCACTCCTGTGGTTACTGTCCAGTCTCTTTCAGGTTACCTTTGGGGGTGGAGAGGCTATCTCTTGAGCCAGCTGAAGACAAAGTGGAAGTGTTTCCAGGGGCTTAAATCGACTTTCTCTTCAGGGTGGTCCCCCTCCTCTCTCCTATCCAGAATTCAGCTCCAAGATGGAGTTTTGGAGTCACATGGGCAAGTCACATGTCCATGCATGACTGAGTTCCTTACCAGCCAGGCCACATTCCTGGGAAAGCTCAGATGTGGATTGGCATCTCCAAGTTCATTGTTGGCTTAAGTGTTTCTTGATTGGGCACTTACTGAGACTAGTCTTTTCTCAGGAAGCTGACCAACTGCTTCACTGAGGCTACTTAAAATTAAACAAGTACATAGCCAGTATTCATAACTTTGAATACAAAAATGATACATGCATACAAATAGGATGAATATATTCAGTAGATCATAACCTTTACAGAGATATGTTACATGGCATATGTAGCATAAAACATATTTCAGTTATGTCATATGTACATTCATAAGCATATTCCCATAAAGCATTATGGGGTGCAATGTCACACCTTCCTTTGGGATCAAATCTGCTACCTCAACAGCTGAGACTGCAAGCTCAGCTTGGTGCCTGCAAATCAGTTTTTGCTCTTGCTGTCCAATGCCTTGTCCCTAACCAGCACTGACAAGGAAGTTCTTGCAGTGAGAGTTGGCTGGCAGTTTTGTTGCATGGAGTGGCACAGTGCAGTCCAGCTCCCTGCTCTATAGATGCTGCAGTGCCAGCTGGAGGAAAGGAAAAAGGCACCGTGGTTTTGGCCATTAAACTGCAGTTACTGTGGTTCAAAGAGGTTCCCAGGAGAGAGATGAGCAGAGCCAGGGGTAGGAGGGAGAGTGGTGCCGACAGAATCATTCTCTTCCTCCTACCAGTCACTTTCCAGATCAGTTTTTTTTCGCCTAGGAATGGCCTCCTGCTCAAGAATCTCTTGTGTCCTTGTCCCATCTTCAGGGCATCACAGAATGTTCCTTTGGGATTTTAGATTTAAAATAGGAGTTCCCAACGCTTATGAGGCATTGATCAGATATTCGTGCTAGCTTAAAAGAAAAGCCAGAATCTTGTTACCATGGAGCCTCTGATAGTGACATGTTCTTCTCTACAAAAATAATTCTCTAGAAGCAGAATTTCACTATAAAGGAGAAGCTCTGCCTGGCAAAAGATTCTCTCCTCTTCACTAGAGGGTTGGGGCCTGGGCTCCGTTCACCTCTGCAGTTGGAAATGGATGCCATATCTTTATGGATGCCAGTGGGAGCTGTAACAAGACCAGCTCCTCCTCACTCCCCACTGGGAGCACATGCAACAAGACTAGGTGTGGGTGTATGCTTGTCAGAGTTACTGTGTCTTGTAATACACCTGTGACATGTCTAAGGATTCTCTCTGCTGTGAGGCCCTCCATTTTGGAGATCAGTTTCATTTCAAGAGAGCAGCTGTTACAGAGTGAATCACACGGACTGGGCCAGATTACATGTTCAATGGGGGCTGCACAGGAATGCAACATAGAGCTATGTGGATCAGCCCTACTCTGCTCCTGCTCTGGGGGAATTCTCCCAGGGAGCACTGTGGCCTCTTTGCATTGCTGTGAGCATTACATGTTAGTTAACATGTTTTCTAACATGATACATTTCTGCAGTGTGGACATGGCCTATGTCTTATCTCCTACTAGAAATACAGTGGAGTCGCATCTTATGCGGGGGTTAGGTTCTAAAGTCAGCGCATAAGGCGAAAATCATGTATAGTCAAAATTACCCTTGAAAATCCCTTAAATCGCCAATAAATACAGTATACTGTATGTGGTTTTGTGTATACAACCCTGTACAGTAATATGTATAATGTATACAGTAATGTACAGTATATAATAGAGTACATATGCAAAATATAATTTTACAGTACTCTATTTTTAATTACAGGAGGTAATTACAGGGTGTCGTCAGGGCTTGATGTCGATCCAGGAGACGGAGGTGACAGAGAGCGAGTCGTAGACAAAGTGGTTGGCTCTGGTTCAGCTCAAGAAGTTGATTTGCATAGGCTCGTCTGCTGCTGGTTGTTTTTCCTTGAAAAACATGGTGATCGGCAACTGTCGCTGTTGTCTCTTGAGCTGATCAAACATTTCTTGATATCGTCTCAAATCATCCATAATACTACGTGTGATTTGAGGCTTCGTTCCGTAGAGGGATCGTATTCAGAAATTAAATCATTCAAGTGTTTCGCTGCTTGGAACACTTCAGCAAATTTATGAAGATTCCAACTTGCTGGCTCTTCCTGTTCGTCGTCGTCATCTTCGTCTTCTGTAGACGATTTTATCAGTTCCTCTAACTCTTCGTTAGTCAGTGTTTCTCTATGGCTCTCAATTAATTCTTCAATTTCTTCCTCAAGGATGTTGACAAAGCCATCACCACCCACTTGCCTGGCCACCTGAACAATGTGTTTCACTTCTTTGTTAACGGTCAGGAAACTCTTAAAATCATTCACCCATTCTTTCCATAGGTTTTGGCAACATGCATTGACTGTTTCAGGCTTGATTGCATCCATTGCCTGTTTAATATAAGTGATGCAATCAGTAACGTTGAAGGACTTCCAATGCTCCATCACATTAAGATTGGGATCAGCATCCATAGCGCTATGTATCCGTGAGAACATAAGCCTTGTGTACGTGGCCTTGAAACAGCGAATCATGCCTTGGTCGAGAGGATGGAGGTGGCATTGGGTGGGGAGAAAGACTACTTCAATGTCAATATGCGCAAACCGGAGTGCCGCAGGGTGGCCAGGAGCATTGTCTACAATCAGCAACACTTTAAAGTAAAGTCCTTTCTCTTCAAGGTACCGCTTGACCTCCGGAATGAAACACTTGTGGAACCAGTCCAGAAATAATGCTGCCGTCACCCAAGCCTTTTTATTTGATTCCCAGAACACAGGCAGGAGATTTTTGTTCTTGCCTTTTAGGGCACAGGGCTGTGCAGCCCTGTAGAGTAAGCCCAGCTTTATTAAATACCCAGCCGCAGAGCCACAAAGCAACACGGTCTTTCGCTGCTTTGAAGCCAGGGGTTTGTCTTTCTGATTTCGAAATGTAAGTGCGGTTGAGCATTTTTTTCCACAAGAGCCCAGTCTTGTCAGCATTAAAAACTTGTTCCAGAAGAGAGCCCTTTTCTTCTATGATTTTCTTTAATTGTTTGGGGTAGGCTTTTTCTGCCCCTTCATTGGCAGATGCAGCTTCACCAGTAGTCTGCACGTTTTTGAGGTTGAAGTGGTTCCTAAAACTGTTAAGCCAACCTTGGCTGGCTTTGAATTCCTTCTCATCAGAAGGCTGTCCCTCTTCGGCGGGAGGTTTGAACAGCGCGTAGAGGCTAAGAGCCTTTTCTCACAACGTGTTGCTATCCATAGGCACACGTTTATGGTTCATGTCTTCCAGCCATAAGTTTAATGCCTTTTCAGTCTTCTTTAAAGTCTTATCACGCACATGGCTCGTCAGCTTAGCAGTTATTGGAGCACTTGATGCAATGGCTTGACGAATTTCTCTCTCTCGAATCTTGATGGCACGGAATCTAGATTCGTTGCAGCCATATTTACACGCCACGTTGGAGACAAACATACCGTCTCTCAACAAGTCCAACACAGCCAGTTTTTCCTCCAGCAGTGGAACACATCGCTGTTTCTTCGGTTGAGCACCAGATGAAGTAGTTGGCTTGCATTTAGGGGCCATGTTGTATGAAAAATACGTGTCTTTAAACACTAGAATCACAGTCAGTGCGGCGAGACGCTCCCACTATGAGAGGCACACAGGAACTGAGACCGACTGAGGGAATAGCAGATTCACATCTCCCATCTCACGCTCACTCCGAGGCATACGCTCATTGAGTGGAATGGTGGGCGGAATCGCCTGCACTATTTACAGGTGTCTTGTTATTTTTCCTTTTTTCTTGCCGAGTGCATATAGTTGAATTCGCATAAGTTAAATGCGCGTATGATGCGACTCACCTGTACTACCAGGGCAGCCTTTTTTGCAGTATTACAGCACTTCTACTCCCTGATGGAACAAAGAACTAAAGGCCAAAAATGGAGGGGCAGAAACAAGAAATATTCTCCTTTGAGTCCTAAGAATTTCAAGCCAGTTCTTCCCTGGCCTGTCTGCCTCTACTTCTAGGCTGGGAACATGCCTTGATTTCCAGCATAGTTAGAAATGCCTGCCTTTGTCTTCCATTAGCAAAACCTAGCCTCAATTAAATATTCATATTTTAAGCATTAAAAATCTTCCAGGAGCTGCATTTTATTGTGTGTTTCATTTATAACAACTGAAACAATCCCCTGGTGTTAGCTGAGAACAGGAGCTGCAGGAAGTGATTAAGGTGGCTCACGTGCATTGTTGCCGTTGGATTGATGGATTTGGAGCACAGGCTTCTCTGCAATTGGGGCTTTCCCAAAGAAGGGCTTCCATTCCTGGCACCGTGGCATACTGGCTGTTAGCAGCCCCTCTGCATTGCCAAGCACCCATCCACTTCTGTTGGAACTTTGCTGATCAGTGAAGAATGAAACAAAATGTTTTGACAATGGAGGTGGTGTTAGAGGCAGATTAAGTAGGGCTGCCAACTTTCTAATCGCACAAAACTGAACACCCCCACTCCGCCTCTTCCCCGAGGCCCCATTCCTGCCCTGTCCCTTCTCCGAGGCCCCACTCCCACTCGTGCCATCCCCCCTCCCTACGTCGCTTACTCTCCCCACCCTCACTCACTTTCACCAGCCTGGGGCAGGGGTTTGGGGTGCAGGAGGGGGTGAGGGCTCTGGCTGGGGGTGCGGGCTCTGCGGTGGGGCCAGGGATGAAGGGTTTGGGGTGTGGGATCAGGCTCCAAGCGGGTTGGGGTGCAGTAGGGTGTGGGCTCTGGGTGGGACCAGAAATGAGGGGTTCAGGGTGTAGGAGATGGCTCCGGGCAGGGGCAGGGGGTTGGGGTGCGGGGAGGTGAGGACTCCAGCTGGGGGTGCAGGCTGTTGGGTGGGGGGTACAGGAGGGTGCTCCGGGCTGGGGCAGGTGGTTGGGGTTCAAGGGAGTGAGGTTTCTGGCTGGGGGGGTGGGCTCTGGGGTGGGACCGGGGATGCGGGGTTTGGGTTGCAGGAGGGGGATCAGGGCTGGGGCAGGGTGTTGGTGTGGGGTCGCGGAATCTGGGAGGGAGTTTGGGTGTGGGAGGGGACTCCTGGCTGGGGCAGGGAGTTGGGGTGCTGGGTCCCAACGGCGCTTACTGTAGGTCCCAAGAAGCATCAGCCAGGTCCCTACCGCCCCTAGGCAGAGATGCAGCCAGGCGGCCCTGTGCAGTGAGTGCTCTCCTCGCACCCACAGACGCCGCCTCCACAGCTCCCATTTATCGCGGTTCCTGGCCAATGGGAGCTGCGGTGCCAGCACTAGGGGCAGGGGCAGCACGCGGCGCCTCCCTGGCTGCCTAGGGACCACAGGGACCTGGTGACCGCTTCCGGGAGCCGCACGGAGCTAGGGCAGATTGTGAGCCTGCCTTAGCCCCCCGCTGCGCCACCTACTGGACTTTTAACAACCCAGTCAGTGGTGCCGACCGGAGCCACCAGGGTCTCTTTTTGACTGGGCCTTCACAAGCTCCATAATGGGTAAGGCCCATGACTGAGAGTCAGGAGATCTGGATTCTTTTTCTGGATCTGTGTGTCTTTGATCCAGTGATTCCACCTCTAAGGATCTGTTTGCAGTGAGAGGAAACTGTTACAGAGGCATCAGTTGGAAGAAATGTTTAGTTCCCTCACATGTCCTTGAGATGGTTTAGCAACTTCACAGCACATCTTACAAATGTGGATGTGCCAGTGCATTCTGGGACTCCTGATACACCTCATTGTGCTCATCACCACTAGTAGGAGAAGAGTCTTTTGAGTACTTTCCAAACACAAAGCACTACTTTGTGAGAAGTGGGAGGAGGACTGGCTGAACCAACATAGCTGCAGTGTTTATTTTCTCCTGTCTGTCTGGAGAGAGACTGTTGTAAATTGCACTGATTACACCTAAACTACAACTTTGTCCCAGGCTTTGCAACCAACTGATGCAACCACCTGTGGACTCAAGGGGCTGCATAAACTTTGTAAATGCAGGGTGTTCCAACCAACATTTTGTTGCAACTTACTTTTGTCTGCAGGTTCAGCTGATCACAGCTCCCACTGGCCGCCCTTCCTGCAGCCCCCATTGGCCTGGGACAGCGAACCGCGGCCAGTGGGAGCTGCGATCGGCCAAACCTGCAGAAGCTGCAGGTAAACAAACCATCCCAGCCAGCCAGTGGATTTCCCTGGCAGGCCACGTGCCAAAGGTTGCTGATCCCTGGTCTAGTGTATGCAGGAGCGTCTGTGCCTCATTTTTCCCCCTGTATAAAATGGGCATAATCTTGAACTGCTTCCCAGGAAGGCTTGATTCATTAACATCTGTAAAGCACAGTGACCTCCTTGGATTTTGAGCAGGACAGAAATGCAGTCTTGTTATTACAGTGAGCAGTACAGAGATTTGTATAAGGGGGTCTGGGAATTTTACTAAATTCCAGAACTAATTTTGGCAGAGAGGAGAAAAAGGAAGAAAGCCCAAAGTTACCCGTTGATGTCAATTGCTGCAGGATCGGGTCTCAATTGAATAGCGTGAATTCCCTTCCCATTGTAGCCAGGACTGTAGGTAAGGGGGTAAGGAGAACAGAGAAGATTTTACAGTGTATATATCTACACCAAATTATCTGAGTGGTTTGTTTTCTAGCTTGTTATTAAGGCCCCCCAATGTAATGTGTTGGTTTCCTTGCCAATTTCTCATAGCACGTGTGCCATTGGGAATACCTGCCTTACCATAGGACAGGTTTGCAGGGGGGCAGAGTGGACATAGGGTCACCTGTACTGTACGTACCCACCGTTCTCCCCTCCATACATCCGTTTTTGTTGTAGAACTGCTCACGTTTCTGCCTTCCCCAGATGTCACATTCATTTTGGGAAAGTCCCCACATCTAATTTGGAAGTTTGTAAAATGACAGTGGCTAATGTGGCCCAGCTCCTAGCACAGGTGTGAGCACCAGGCAAAGCAAGGAAAGGTGCAGTGCATACAGGCTTCCTGGAAGAACGTGTTAGGCTAATACTGCCCGTATCTTGAGATAGTTGCCTGTCTTTAATATAAAAAGAAAGGGAGTACTTGTGGCACCTTTCTTGCATCCGATGAAGTGAGCTGTAGCTCACAAAAGCTTATGCTCAAATAAATTGGTTAGTCTCTAAGGTGCCACAAGTACTCCTTTTCTTTTTGCGAATACAGACTAACACGGCTGTTACTCTGAAACCTGTCTTTAATATGCAACTATAGCTCCTCCTGCAGACTTATGCTCACGTACACATGCACCTACAGTCACAGACACGCTCATGTACACACACACGTGCACCCTTCCATGCCATTCCTACACCGAGAGACACGCTTTTGCTAGCGCACGCACACAGGTATGGTGCCCCTCCCTCCGTACTTGGGAGAGAGGCCATGAAATGCTCCCATGGAAATCCTGTGCGCTTCAGACACTTTCATCGCTTAGTTTGTGCTGAAGAAGAGAAGCAAAAAATATAAACCCAGCTGCCTAAGTTTAGAAATCCACCTTGAAGCCTGGCATTGTCTGTTGCCATGGTGATTCCTTGTAGCAGCACATGCCTGCTGAGCACCATTTGCCTACAGGTACCTGGTAGATGTCACTTTCCTGCCCACTCACTTTCTGCAGCTTGGGAAGTGGCTGCTGAGGAAGGAGGCATTTTATGTGTCTCGCTGCAGGCCTTCCTCTGCAGTACCAGGCCCCGTGCACAGCACAGCACTGCCCTCCTGACTGAACCATTCTTAGACCCCCCCCCTTGCAAGAGTGCTTGCTAAATGCTCTTTAAATAGAGCTTGTTCCCATCCACACTGCCCAGCCTTCCTTGAAACCAGCTAGATAGGTAGGTTTCCTGGCCCAGTGTCGATAGTCTTGGATAATCGTGGCTGTGTGTGAAGCTGACCAGGACATGGCTGCTTTGGGTTTTGTCCCTTCCACTCCGTATACACTGATGGTAGTAGCAAGCAGCCTTCCCCATGATCTCTGAAAAAATAGCTAGTGAGTTTATTGCCACTGCAGCACGCAGGAAGAGACCGATAGTCCTGGATCCCGCTTCCCAAAAACACTGGGGTCTGTACTCCGTGGAGAATGAGAATCTAGAAGGATTTCAGTCCCCATGCTGGGCTCCTCCCTGCTTCCTCCAGGCAGATGAAATGTGGTAATTTACTGACTGCTGCTGAGCTGTAACTAGGTGTCTTGGCTGCAGTGACTGAGGTGCCTGTCTGACCTGAGTCTGAAAAGGAAAACTGGCTTCTTATGGGTTTCCTTGTAAATGTCGCCACACAGCAGTTAATAACCCACTGCCCTTTGCTTTCTCTCTATCCAAGCACTTTCTAGACATTAATTAGTTAACCCTCATAAACCCACTGTGATAGATGAGGAAACTGATGCACAGAGAGGATGCAGTCTTACCAATCCCAAGTGTTCAGAAATCACCAGTCAGGCCTACAAATATGAGATTAGTTTAACTATCATAACATTCCAAAAATACACTCTGCGTTCTTTTTATTTGCCTTCTGGTGTTTGTGCCTTTATTGGTCATGTTTTCAAGCTTCTCTCTGCAACCATGAGGGCTAACTTTGTACTACTGAATGAAAGCTGGGATTCTCACTTATTCACATGACTCCAGGAGTTGGGGCTTTAAGACAAACACCAAATACCACCAGACTCAAGATACAATTATGAGAATTTATATCACTGGGAAAGTACTTGCCCAGTGTCATCAGGAAGCCTGAGGCAGAGCCAGAGTAGAATCCAGAAGTCCTAATTCCCATGTCTAAGCTGTAACCACTAACCCATTATTTAAGTTTCCCCTGAGTTGCTCCCCAGACTCCACTTAGGGGATCCATGCAGATAGCCCAAAATGTAGTCGGGGGTGCAACGGGCTGAGTGGAAGCTGGAGGAAGAATACATCATAGTCATAGCTGGGCAGGCAAATCGGATTTTTTTCAGTCATTCAGTAATTTCTACAAAGAAACCATTCTGTTTTCATTTTCAGTGTCACGCCTGAGGGGCCCCTCAGTCAGTGTAGTAGGGATTTAAATGCTGCTCCTCAGCCTGCCACAAACTAGGGGTGTATGGACACAGGACTGGAAAGGACCTTTTGGGTCATGGAGTCTAGTCCCTAGCTATGAACAATCCGGGTTAATTCAAAACACACACAAAATACCTCACTTTGATTGAAAATTAAAATCAGAGCAACTGGATTTTCTATTCTGGCAGCTCCATTTGAGAGGCAGGTTGTCCTTGGACAAGTTGCCTTAAAAGATCATTTCCTGCTGTGTCATCCTGCCAACATTCCTGTCCCACGCCTGGCGAGCAGCAGCCCTTCTCCTGGGGTACAAGGAAGGTGTTGCTGCCAAGGGTGGGATATTGCCAGCCCACAGCGGGGTGGTTTGAGGAAGTCTGAGAATTCCAGCTAGCTTGGCTGTGCCCCCTTCAGGCGCCTATAGCTTCATCTCCGGTTCTAAACCGCAGCTTAATGAGAACAGGAGACTGGTTTGAATTTCAGAGGAGGCACATACAGAGCACACATGCCGCAGCACACTGGAGAAGCGGCTAGGGAGAGGGAGGATACTGCCACCTGTTGCTAGACACTTGAATTGCAAATCTGGTGGATTTAATTTCAAAATAACATACAGCACAACTCTATTTCTTTTTGTTCTGGAATCTGGTCTTGTGTGCTCCTTAGTATGGTGCAGTGCTTGGCACTATAGATAAAAACCTAAGATATATTATTAAGGAGCCTACAGCATATTTTCAAAGAGTAGATACCCTATCTAAATTCCAGCTTGGGTAGCTCCATTTTGCTCCCCTAACACCATTCCAGAGGACATGCGTCCATGCTGATGACAGATTCTGCTCGATAACCATCCAAAGCAGTGCGGACTGACGCGTGTTCATTTTCATCATCTGAGTCAGAGGCCACCAGCCGAAGGTTGATTTTCTTTTTTGATGGTTCAGATTCTGCAGTTTCCGCATCAGAGTGTTGCTCTTTTAAGACTTCTGAAAGCATGCTCCACACATCGTCCCTCGCAGATTTTGGACGGCACTTCAGATTCTTAAATCCTGAGTCGAGTGCTATAGCTATCTTCAGAAATGTCACATTGGTATCTTGTTTGCATTTTGTCAAATCTTCAGTGAAAGTGTTCTTAAAATGAACAACGTGTGCTGGGTCATCATCCGAGACTGCTATCACATGAAATATATGGCAGAATGCAGGTAAAACAGAGCAGGAGACATACAATTCTCCCCCAAGGAGTTCAGTCACAAATTTAATTAGCGCATTATATTTTTAACGAGCATCATCAGCATGGATGCATGTCCCCTGGAATGATGTTTGAAGCATAAAGGGACATATGAATCTTTAGCACATCTGGAATGCAAATATCTTGCAAATATCAGTGCCACACAAACGCCTGTTCTCATTTTCAGGTGACATTGTAAACAAGGAGAGGGCAGCATTATCTTCCGCAAATGTAAACAAACTTGTTTGTCTGAGCGATGGGCTGAACAAGATGTAGAACTGAATGGACTTGTAGGCTCTAAAGTTTTACATTGTTTTGTTTCTTGAGTGCAGTTATGTAATAAAAAAAATCTACATTTATAAGTTGCACTTTCACGATAAAGAGACTGCACTTCAGTACTTGTATTAGGTGAATTGAAAAATACCATTTCTTTTGTTTTATCATTTTTACAGTGCAAATTTTGTAATAAAAAATAATATAAAGTGAGCACCTTACACTCTGTATTCTGTGTTGTAATTTAAATCAATATATTTGAAAATGTTGAAAAACATCCACAAATATTTAATAAATTTCAATTGTTTAATAGTGCGATTAATCACGATTCATTTTTTTGAGTTAATCGCATGAGTTAACTGTGATTAATCGACAGTCCTATTAAAAATATTGTTGTCAGCTCAATAAGAACATCAGCTATTTGTGCAGCTGTGGTTTAAAAACACAACAACAAAATGTTAGAGTGTATAAGCAATGGGGTAGAAAATAGTACTGAACATATTAGAAGGCCACTATATACACATCAATAGAACAGTCTCATCTGGAATAGTGTGTTCAGTTGTGGTCAGCTCATCTCCAAAACAATTAGAGGCATGGAAAGACTTTCAGATAAGAGGCTAACAAGATTAGAACTACATAGTTTAATAAGGAGAATAACAGACAGGATGTGATTTAGAGAAATAAAATAAAGAATGGACTAGATAGAGTAAATGGGAATGTCCAATTGACTTATTTTGAAGGTACTTGTATGGCCCCCTATTAC
This sequence comes from Natator depressus, assembly GCF_965152275.1. NCBI lineage: Eukaryota > Metazoa > Chordata > Testudines > Cheloniidae > Natator > Natator depressus. Next base: position 202,913,447 of record NC_134234.1, on the reverse strand, counting down.
TATAGTACTAAGTGTCTGTGAAGGGGTCTTCACTGCAAGTGCGCCTCCTTGAGGCTAGGTCTAGGAATTAGCTGTCACCTCATCTAGCACCCCCTGCTGTCAGTTGCTCGCACTGTGGCCTCTCTCTCTCCATGACTCAGGGTGTTCCCTCTTCATGACTCAGGTCATGATATAGTCCAGCCAGGTCATGATATAGTCTCTCCAGCCAGGTCATGATATAATCCTCCCCTTCTGGGGTATCAGACTCTCACTGGACAAGCTATTTTAGGCAGTCTTCCAGTTCAAGTCTAGGTCCAGTGTCACTTTCCCAGTGGCAGGTTGGGGATCCCGGGCCCACCCACCACTGCGGGCTCCAGTCCAGGGATCCTGTGACTAGCAACCTAGGTCTCTACTCACGATCAGATCCTGTTGCTGGTTCCCTAGGCTCCTTCCGACCTCACCTCTCTATCTCCTTGTCCATGTCTAGACTTTACCACCAGGGCTTCCTCCGCTTCCCTCGGCTACTTCGCCCCACTCAGCCTCTTGTCAAATTCCCTACTCGAGGGCAGGACCCAGGGCTTATTCTCCCCCTGAATTTCCTCCTTGACCCTGGCCAATTCCCTTCCCTTTAGGGCAGGGTTCTCCAAAGCGTGGGGCACACCCCCCCTAGGGGGGCATGGAGGACCATCCAGCAGGGCAGGGCCCAGGCCAGCCTCCACGGGGGTGGGGAGGGAGCGCCACCCAGCCCCTCCCCATCCCCATCCCCAGCCTTGGCGCAGCTCTGCTCCCAGCCCTGCAGCAGCCTCAGCCACTGGCCATGGCTCCATTCCGGTCTGGGGCCGAGGCTGGGGACAAGTCTGGGAGCAGAGTCACACCTGGCCATGGGTCTGGCTGCCAGCCCTCACCACAACCTGGCTGCGGCTCCGCTTCCACCTCAGCCTTGGCCCCTGGCTATGGCCCCGCTCCCAGACCCACCCTCAGCTGCGGTCCCAGCCTCAGACCTCTTACCCGGTCTGTGTCCACCCCCTCAGCTGTGGCCCCACTCCTGGGGGATGGAGGGGCACAGACAGGGGTAAGGGGGGGGTGACCCTCAAAAGATTGGGGACCGCTGCTTTAGGAAGTGACTGCAGACCTCATCCCTGCAGCCCATCTTTCCTGCTTTCACTTCCTGGGTTATAATCCTATCCCAGCTCCTCCTCCTGCTGGGCTTTATCTGCCATTAAACCCTATCAAACCCTGGTTCCCCTCCAGGTGTAGCATATGGGGTGAATTGGTCCCTTCTGACCCATATTAACCCATTCAGGGCTTGTGTGAGGTGGACCAGTATTCAGGAACGTGGGCCTGGCTCCACCAATGTTTGGGTTTATATTTTTAGAGCTGTCCTGAACATAGGATGGACCGGGGCAACCACCCTAGGCCCGGCACTTCAGGGGGACGCGGGTTCCAGGGTGGCCTGGGGGGTTAGCAGGGTGGCTTGGTACCGGCAGCGGCGACTGACCCAGCCCACCCCACTCCGCTCCGCCCCGCCCCGCCAGCTCCCAGCATCACTTGGGGGAAGGGGTGGGTTGGGGGTGGGAAGAGGTGGGGCAGGACAGGGCGTGCTGGGGCTGGGTCGCTCGCTGCTGCTGGCTCCAGGCCCCCCACTAATCCCCTAGGCTGCCCTGGACCCCACATCCTCCTGAAGCACAGGGCCCGGGGCGGTTGCCCTGGTCCGTCCTATGGACGGGATGGCTCTGCTTGCACCTGTTCTGGGCACCACGAAAAATTATACAAACCTGGTGCCCATGCACCCCATCACAGTGCCTGGTAACTAAGGCTACGATTTTGTCATGGATATTTTTAGTAAAAGTTAGGGACAGGTCACAGGCTTCCGTGATTTTTTGTTTCTTGCCCGTGACCTGTCCCTGACTTTTACTAAAACCCTCCCTGACAAAATGGGGAGGGAGGATTTGGGGATGTAGGGGATAGTCATCTGAACATGAGCTCCCAGTGTGGACAAAAAAGCTAATGCAATCCTGGAATGCATAAACAGGGGAATCTAGAGTAGGAATAGAAAGATTATTTTACCTCTGTATTTGACACTAGAAGACTGCGTACTGTTCTGGTGCCCACAATTCAAGAAGGATTGGAGAGAGTTCAGAGAAGAGCCACAAAAATGAGTAAAGGATTAGAAAACATGCCTTATAGTTAAGGTTAAGATTTTGTTACAAGTATTTTTAATGAAAGTCACGGACAGGTCATGGGCAAAATTTCATGGAAAATTCACGGAAGCCCATGACCAGTCTGTGACTTTTACTAAAAATGCCTGGAAGGGGCAGGGAGGACTGACAGTGGGAGCCCCACCGAGGCTGACTGCCAGCCACTGCTCCAGCCCCGTTGCTGCTCCTGCGCTGGAGGCTGACTGCTGGTTGCTGAGCCAGTCCTACTGCTGCTCAAGGCATGCCGCTGAAGCAGGCTGAAGCTGAAGAAATCACAGAGGTCTGTTAAAGTCACAGAATCTGAGACCTCTGTGACACAATCATATCCTTACTTATAGTGACAGACTCAAAGCACTCAGTCTATTTAGCTTAACAAAGGGAAGGTTAACGGGTGACTTGATCTCAGTCTATAGGTATCTACGCAGGGAACAAATATTTAATAATGGGCTTTTCAGTTGAACAGACAAAGGTATACCATGATCCAATGCCCAGAAGCTGAAGCTAGATGAATTCAGACTGGATAAAGGCATAGATTTTTAACAGTGACAGTAATTAACCATTGGAACAACTTACCAAGTGTTGTGGTGGATTCTCCATCACTGACTATTTTTAAATCAGGATTGGATGTTTTTCTAAAACATCTGCTCTAGGAATTATTTTGGGGAACTTCTATGGCCTGTGTTCTACAGGAGGTCAGACTAGGTGATCACAGCAGTCCCTTCTGGCCTTGGCATCTATGATCCCATTTTACAAATGGAGAACTGATGCACAGAGAAATTCAGTGACTTGCCCAAGGTCATTCAGGAAGTCTGGTAGAAAGGGAGCTGAACCTGGGACACCCAAGTTCCAAGCTAGTGTCCTAACCAAGGAACCATCCATCTTCCTCTCTCATAGTACAAGAACAAGGGGTCCTGCAATGAAATTAAAAGGCAGCAAACTAAAAACTGATAAAAGCAAATACACTTTTATAGAGTGCATCACAAACCAGTGGCAACCATTGCCTTTGGTTGTCATTGAGTTCAAGAGCTTAATAGTATACAGAAAAGGACTGGACACTTGTAATAGTCACAAGAATATTTGCAGTGACATTGGATAAGATAAAAATGTATTAGACAAATAAACCTCATGCTTCAGGTCATAGGACATATAACTGTCCATATAACTAATAACTGTCTGGGGCTAGGAAGAAATTTCCCCCATAGGAAAGTTATTGCATAGTTATCCGTTATGGAATTTCTTCCTGTGACGCACCCTGATACTGAGCTACTAGTGGAGGCAGGATCCTGGGCTACATGTGCTGGTGTAGTATTGCAGAGAGACACTGGGACAAGTAAGCCATTGGTCTTATCGGTGGTGATTTCTCTGTTACTGTTCAGGATTGAACTCTAGAGTGTATTCTCTCCAGGGCGCTGTCCAACTTACTTTTAAGGCTCCCACACAAGAAAGCTTCCACCCCTTCCCTTGGGAGATGATTTCACAGCCTAATAAGTCTCACTGCCAGGAATCTATTCCTGGTATTCAGACTAGATCTTCTGCTCAGATTCACCCCATCCCTCATTATATCCCTTTGCATCACTCTGAGCAGATCCTCCCTTCTTGGAATTTGCACCCTCTGGAGCAGTGTCAGGTTCTCACAAGTTCTCAGTCGCTGGCTGGCTGAGCTGCACAGACAGATTGGTCATTTCCTTCTCATTCGTTCATCTATGAGATGCCAGTTTGTGCAATTTGGTTCAGTCTAAAATGTGCATGAACTTTGCAAAAAGCTATGACCCACTGTGAGCTGAAGGTGGGACTGTTTTCAGTAACACTGTCTCTGTCTCTCACTTTTTATCCTGAAGGAAGAGCCAAAGAGCAAATCCAAAATCTGTGCCAATGTTTTCTGTGGAGCCGGGCGGGAGTGCGCAGTGACGGAGAAGGGGGAGCCCACCTGCCTCTGCATCGAGGTAGGACATAGAGCAGCTTCCAGATGACCGGAGGGAGAGAGGAGATGGGGAGAGGGGACTTCTTGAGGTCAAAGGGATCCAGATAAAATATAATAGGGCTCAAGCACTAGCCAATAGAGTTTCAATGGGAGTTGCTCTTGAGCAGCCCCAAACCAAGAGGGGCCCTTCAGTCTCCAGCCCCTTTCCTTCCCAGCCCTCCCCTGCCAATTCCTCCTCTCCAGTCACTCACACTATCTCTACCTCTGTCATCCACTCTGATACACTCCTCTGGCACACCCAGAACTGGCTCCTTTTTCTCCCCTCATGAGCCCCCAGTGCCATGCCACAACCTGGTGCTCTCCTCTGGTGCATTGCAGCACAGATGCCAACCCATGCCAGGAAGTGCCAGTGTGGCTGAGTTGCCTATACCCTCGCCACTTACCTCACAGCCCAGAGTGTCAAACTATGCAGGGGAGAGCTGGCTGGAGCACTCCTCATGTGGGGAAGGTGTGCCAGGGTGTCAGCACACAGTTGGACTGGTGTGGGGAGGTGCACATGCTCTCAGCAAGCCAGCTGTCAGCATAGCCAGTCTGCGTGAGTTACAGAAACCAGCACTAAGCACTTTTTTAAAATAAAAAAATCTCTACAGGTATACTGAGATGGGCCTTGAGAGAAGGGACAGTTTTAGGGACACGGAACCTGCCCATTTTGCTGTTCTCTTCCTCTTACAAAAAGCCATACATTCTTACACCAATGGAACACTGTTTTTTAAAGAACCCCTCCTGTCCCCCCGCCTCAGTGTTCGCAACCCGGATGCTGCCATCCTGGGACCTGGAAAGTGAAAGGAGCTGTAAGCAAACTGACTGGGTTGATTACCTTTACCCAAGCTAAGAGAAACACAAAAAGGAAACCCCCAGCCCAAACGCTGTCAACACCAAATTCCTTCTCTTTGGATAATCTACTGTGCCCCTTCCAGGCAAAGCCCCAGGTTCTCAGCTGCGAGCCTACCTTCAGTTCCACAGCAGAAACCTTGAGATCGTGTCTGCAGCCCATGCAGATAGATCCACCCAAAGAAAGACTTACACATACACACACACACACACACACACACACACACACACACACAAAGTCACTTAGAGACAAACAGGTTTGTGCACACAGACAAACTCACACACACCCAGAAGCAGAGACAAACATAGTATAGATACTAGTGATTAACTTCTGTGTTCTTCAGTAAATCTGCTTCCATTAAGTCACCTGAATGGTGGTAGTGCTGGGGGCTGGGGAAACAGATGTTTCCGGGTGAGGGGGTCCCCATTTTACAGACCACTTGGCTCCTGCACAAGATCTTATAGGTTCTGGGTGGTTAGTATCTCTCAGTCCCTACTTGCGCTGAGGGAGATGTGCACAGTGCCCATGAGCTGGGCTGATGCTGGGGCTTACACACTGCCTCCCTCCAGCCATCCTGGGATCTGTGGCGGTGGGTAAAGCTCTTCTCTTTCTGGCTCTTTTTCAGCAATGCAAACCTCATAAGAGGCCTGTGTGTGGCAGCAATGGCAAGACGTACCTGAACCACTGCGAGTTGCACCGTGATGCCTGCCTTACTGGCTCCAAGATCCAGGTGGACTATGATGGCCACTGTAAAGGTAAAGCCAGCCCTGAGGGCTTTGGACCTACTGTCACTCAAACAAGACCCTGGGAGGAGGTGCAATGGAGGAGAAAACAACCTTGTGCCTTCTGTTCCCTGACAGAGATCACAAATGAGATCAAGGGGCCCCCGTAACATGGCTTCTAGCTGCGTCTTCCTTCCAACAACCAACACAATCAACATGCCCTTTCCATCCGTCAAGGAAGGTCCAGGTCCACTAAATGATGTGGAGAAGTGGCCAGTTCCAAAAGCCCTTCCTGAATCCTTGCCCAGGCAGAACTCTCACTGACTCCAGGAGACAGAACTCACTTTATGTCTACACTACCGCAGTAGGTCGGCCTAAGTTACACATCTCCAGCTTCCTGAGTAACGTAGCTCGAGTCGATGTAGTTTAGGTCAACTTACTGAGGTGTCTTCACCGCACTGGGTTGACAGGAGACACTCTCCCATCGACTTACCTTACTCTTCTCGTTCAGGGTGGAGTTCTGGGGTTGACTGGAGAGCCATCTGCGGTCGCTTTGGTGGGTCTTCACTAGACCCGTTAAATCGACCCCTAATGCATCAATCCCTGGAGCATCGATCCTGCTGTAGTGTAGATGTAGCTTAGGGTTTTGCTTACTTGAGTGTTGCTCTTGGGCTCCTAGCCAGTTGCCCACATGATCCTCTGTGTCACACTGTATGGGTGCCCTGAGCTACAAGAAATCTGTGCCCATGTCCTGACACCACCTGCACCAACGAGGGACAAGAGGAGTCCTGACCTTTCAAAGGACTCACACTCTCTATGGTAACACTGGGCTGTTAAAGGAGCAACTCCAAAGAGGAATATGAGGGAATGTGCTAGGGAGCGCAGTCCAGAACTGCCTGATATCCTTCCTGCTGAGATAAGCCCCACCATCACCAAAGGTGCCCTGTTGCTAGGAAGTAACAGGGGCCTTCAGAGGCTGCAAACTCACAGAGCTGAATCCCTCCCCTCTCACCATTTGTTCCATGTGAGGGAGAGTCTCATGTCACTCTGATACACCGTGTCAGGATGTAAATGAAATAGTGAAACCATTTTTTTCCTGCTCATTAACATCCGTTCCCATGTTTCCACTAACAGAGAAGAAGTCTGAGAATCCAGTCGCAAGCCCAGGTAAGAAACCATCTCCTCCCCCGCCACATCTGAGAGCTCTGAATTCCTCCCAGCGTATTTGCATGGTAGAAGAATGGGCAGTTTGACAGGGAACTGCACAGCTTTAAGGTGGAATGAATAGAAAAACACGTCTGTTCCCAGAGTGGGGACAGAATTTACCTGCAGACTTTCACATTACAGAGCCTGTGCCTGGCTAAGGGACAGGGAGATTGAGAGGTACACCGTAGTGGGCGGAGCATAGGACTGGGAACCAGGAGTTTTCACGTCTATTCCTAGCTCTAATGCTGATTCCCTATGCGGCCTTGATCAAGACACTTCACTTTCCTGTGCCTCAGCTTCTCTGTTTGTAAAATGGGGGTGATAATACTAATGGTGGTAAAGCACTTTGAGGATCGATAAACGTACATAATTGCGAATAATAATAATAGATTGTTGTTTATTTTCAGATCGAAGATAGGTTAGAAAAATGACTAAGTAAAACTGGTCCTTCCTTACTCCCCAGATGGGCTACCTGGATGTAGCACAGTCCAAGCTGCTGAATCTACTGACTGAAATATGATCTGACTGATTTTTACTCCTGTTAGCCATGCAGAGCTCTGTGTTGGTGAGGATAATACCTTTTAATGGGATAACTTCTGCTGGTGAGAGAGACGAGCTTTTGAGCTTACACACAGCTCTCCTTCAGGTCTGAGAAAGGTACTCACAGGGTATGTCTACACAGCAAAGACAGACCCATGGCTGGTGCATGCCAGCCAACTCAGGCTTGGGCTCGGGCTGCGGGGCTGATTCATTGTAGTGTACACTTCTGGGCTGTGGCTGGAGCCCGAACTCTGGGACCCTCCCATCCCACTTGGTCCTAGAGCCTGGACTCCAGCCCAAGCCCAGAAATCCACACAGCAAATGAAACAGTCCCTTAGCCCAAGCCCTGCAAGCCTGAGTCGACTAGCATGGGCCAGCTGCGGGTTTTTCTTTGCTGTGTAGACATAGCCACGGTGTCACAACTACATACAAGGTGGAACCAGTTGTTTAGCATAAGTAGTTAACACACATTTCAAAAAAGCTAATGGTGAGGCTTTACCACCACCCCTAGCCTTTCCCCCTACTTTCCCCCTTACGACTGGAGAGGTGTTAACTGGCCACTTCACTTTGAGTGGTCCTTTGAAATATGTGTTAACTACTTACGCTAAAGTTGGGGTTCTCAAACTTCATTACACCACAACCCCCTTCGGATAACAAAAATTACTACACGACCCCAGGACGGGGGACCAAAGTCCGAGCCCACCCAAGCCCTGCCGCCCCAGGACTGGGGAGCAAAGCCGAAGGGCTTCAGCCACAGACAGTGGGACTTGCGCTTTGGCCCCGGGTGGTAGGGCTTGGGCTTTGGCCCTGGCCCTGGGCCCCAGCAAGTCTAATGCCAGCCCTGGCAACCCCATTGAAATGGGGTTGCGACCCACAGTTTGAGAACTGTGCTAAACACTGTTCCACCTTGTATTTAACTATGACTCTGAGTACATTTCCCAGATCTGAGGGCAAGTCTACACTACAAAATTAAGTCAACCTAAATTACGTTGACGTACAGCCACTGCAGTAACTGAATTGGTTTTACATGTCCACACTACACTTCTTGTGGCAGCAGTGCGCGGCCTCACCAGGAATGCTTGCACCGATTTAACTGTCAGCGTGGGGCATTGTGGGATGGCTTCTGAAAGGTAGCAACAGTCGATGTAAGCAACGCGGTGTCTACACTGACACTGCATCCACCTAACTACATCGACCTAAGCACTACGTTTCTGGTGGAGGTGGAGTTATTAAGTCCGTGTAGTGGGAGAGTTACATTGTGGGAGCTGCCTTACGTCAACCTAACTGTAGTGTAGGCCAGGCCTGAGTGAAGAAGAGCTTTGTGTAAGCTCAAAAGCTTTTGTCGTACCAACAGCAGTTGGTCCATTAAAAGCTATTACCTCACCCACCTCGTCACTTTAATATCCTGAGACAACAGCACTGTATACAGAGCTCATACAGCTTTGGTAAAGGGAGTCCGATGCTACTGAGGCTTGTGCAGAATTGTTAACAAAGTTCCCATTGCACAATCTTTAGTGTGAGGGGTACGGAGGCAGACTGCTCAACTGCACTTTGATGGTCAGGGTTACTGGTGATGATGCACAAGATGAAAAGAACCCAGCTTGACTCTCAGGAACCGGGCTGAGTTGGTAGTGCTGATAGATAAAGTAGCCATCCTGTTCCCTGAGCACATTTGATGTGGAGTCAGATACACAGTAAAACATGTAGTCCCATGTCCCATTTTTATGCAGACGCTTTCCAAAGTATGCTTCAAGGATGGCTAGGTTATTATGCCATTGAAACAGGGCAGCACTGTTTTGTGAATAGGGCACTGGACTGAGTCAGGAGACCTGGGTTCTCTTCCACCAACCTGCTGTGTGACTTTAGGCAGGTCTTAACCTCCCTGCACCCCCCGTTTCCCCTCCCATTCTTTGTTTTGTCTGTCTATACTGTAAGCTCTTCAAAGCATGGACTATCTTTTACTATGTGTATATACAGTGCTTAGTACAATGGGGTCTTGATGTCAGTGAAGGCCTCTAGGAGCTGTCATAATACAAATAATAAATAATAATAATCCTTATAAGACAAATCAATTCCTAAATGCAAACCTAAGGCAAAGGACCTTCTCGGGGCGTGACAATCACATTATAACAACCAAAGAATTCATAGCTGACCTTACAGAGCCCCCAGCTACTCTCTCCCTGTCTGTCTGGTTATGGGAGGTTTTCTTTTCAGCCATAAGGACTGGCTCCTTAGGGCCAGATCCTCAGCTGGGGTAAACTGTCATAGCTCCATTGACTTTAATGGATATGTGACAATTTACACAAGTTGAGGGCCTGGCCCTAAATTTTTGGTTTTCTTAAATAAAAGATCAGATTCTGGCACATACGACTGCAGCCAACATGGGAGCGTAGTGGCTTAGCAAACAAACTCAGTTCAATCTCTGATGAGCACTTACTCTCTTCCTTTTTGTATGCAGTGGTGTCATAGCCATGACAGACATAGTGGAGAGGCTTGGAGACTGAAATCCCCTCCCCCTGAGAGATGGGCTCCTCAAGTTCATTGCTGGGGGACACTGGCAGAGGGTGTAGTAGGGGAAGTTTGCTCAGCCCAGGCTATCCCAAGACTGTGGATGGAGATCTTTATTCTCTCCATGGCTGCCAATCTGGTGCCCTTCGCCAGTGCTAAATACATTTGCTCTCCCCATGGCACAGAGACTGGGGGGACCAGGATGGTCAGCCTCCTTCCCTCCTCAGGCTGGGTGTTCTGTCAGCCCCCTGGAGGATAACATTGTGTATGACCAGACAGGAGTCAGCTCTGGATCCATCTTTGTCATCTTCCACCTGCCGCATGACAAGAGGAAGAGGAAATCACCAAAGCAAAGGGGATTGAGAGGATTAAGTCATTACCATTCTCCTGCCTTTCCACTGGGTGTCACCCTCATCCCAAACATTGCTCACCACTCAGCACCTCCAGCTGGGTTTGGAGATTGCTGATCTCGGTTCACACCCCTTCTGTGATAAAGGGAAACTCTGTTACTTGTAACCTGGTGTTGGTTTTTCAATTGTTTCTTTATGTTCTCTCAGTTGCATTTCTTCTTCGCTCACCCTTTCTTTCACTTCTTCCTGAGCAGTTGTCTGCTACCAGTCTGACAGGGACGAGCTCCGGCGCCGCATTATCCAATGGCTTGAGGCTGAGATCATCCCAGATGGCTGGTTCTCAAAGGGCAGTAACTACAGTGAAGTCCTGGACAAGTATTTCAAGGTAAAGAGGGCTGGGGCGGCCCTAGAGATGAGCCCTTGTTTCCTTCCCTACGCTGTTATGCAGTGCTGCTGGCACTTTTCAGTGACATGCCAGGTGGCTATAGTAAGTGAAGCCCCTGCAGTGTGGGTAAGGCCAGAGTGTCTGGGGCGGTTCTTATGTAATATAAAGAGTGACCAAGTACAGGCCTGGAGCTGCCTGCAGCAGCACCGCCCGCCTCCCCCTTCCCCTCCCCCCCTGCCCACACACACACACAGGCAGCTGCCCCCCCTCTTCCGGTAGGTGGGGGTGGGGAACTGCAGAGGGAAAACTGAGGAAAAGGGAGAGGAAGATGTAAGTGCTGAGCCTTCAGAGACAAGAAATGTAGCAGGGAGGGGCAAGTGGAAGTGAGGCACAGGGAAGAGGTTGGGGGTGGTCCTAGCCCTTTGCCCCAATTCAGATTGGGGTGGGAGGCATGTGGGGGCTTTTCCTTGGGAGCCCAATCTCAAAGGATAAAGCCCCTGATGCGGCAAGAGACTCGGCTCAAATCCCAGCCAGGAAGAGAGAGAATAGCCTCTTACACTTCGCAGCATTTTCATTCAGCGCCTTCCTTGGAGTCAGTAAACTCCCGTCCCTCCCTCCTTCCCTCCCCTTGTGTAACTGGCAGATCCCACACTCCCTGCTTGCTTCTGCCACCGTCAGCACATCGCCCCCTCCCTATCCTGCCGTGGCCCAGAGCCTGCGGGGAGCTGGGGACCAGATGGTTTAAATAAGGAGGTGTTGACAGTGAGAGATTAATGGCACCTGGCAGGAGTTAGCTCTGAAATTTGCCATGGCGATGGGACCCCCTGGTGGGACCTGAGAAACCAGCCTCTTTGCTCCCTCCCTGCCCCAAGCTCTCAGCCTTTATAGCCATTAACACTGGTGCCTTATATGGAAGCCCTCCAGTGATTCACTGCCTCAGGCTCACCCTTGGGCACCTGCCGTCGCCCCAAATGATGGGATGACCTGCAGGATAGAGCTACGCAATCCCTCCCCCCCACAAACACACCACCCCCAGCTCCCTCCTCAAAGGGCCGCCCTGTGCCACAGGCTGTGATGTATTATCCAGAGCCAGCCATGTGCTCACTCCGCTGATGTCAGCACTCTGAGGAGCACTCCCCCTGCTATGAGCCCAATGAAAACCCGTGTCTGCAGCACAGAGGCAAACCAGCTCCTGCTCACTTGATTGAGCATCTCACAGTTTCCTCTTTCCTTTGTCCGCTGATTCCAGCCTCAGGCTGGGGAATGCTCCTGTGACAAAGCCATAGCCTTTCTCAGCAGGAAAGCAAAAGCTAACACCCCTTGCCCCCAGTTTATCCTGGGCATTTAATGGCATCCACCAGGTAACACCCATTCCCCAGGGGCTTTACAATATTTTGGGATGAAATTTAGTCCGTGTGAGAACTGGGGACTAACAGGGCTGATGTGAGTGAGGCATAATAAATGGTGGCGGAGATTGTGCAAATATTCCTACATAGCTTGACAAATACATCTCAACCCTGACCTGTAGGAATTCTGCTGTAGCCATGGGAACCTCACCCAGTATTGGCCAATGCCCCTCACTCCTGCCCTGCAGCCCCCCAGGCTATCCCAGTCCTGGGCTCCCCACACAGCTCTGCCAATGCCCCTCACTCCTGCCCTGCAGCCCCCACACCCCCCAGGCTATCCCAGTCCTGGGCTCCCCACACAGCTCTGCCAATGCCCCTCACTCCTGCCCTGCAGCCCCCGCACCCCCCAGGCTATCCCAGTCCTGGGCTCCCCACACAGCTCTGCCAATGCCCCTCACTCCTGCCCTGCAGCCCCCCAGGCTATCCCAGTCTTGGGCTCCCCACACAGCTCTGCCAATGCCCCTTACTCCTGCCCTGCAGCCCCCCCACCCCCCAGGCTATCCCAGTCCTGGGCTCCCCACACAGCTCTGCCAATGCCCCTCACTCCTGCCCTGCAGCCCCCCCACCCCCCAGGCTATGCCAGTCCTGGGCTCCCCACACAGCTCTGCCAATGCCCCTTACTGCTGCTCTGCAGTTGTTCTTCCTCCCCACCCCCTGCTATCCCAGTCCTGGGTTCCCCACACAGCTCGGCCAGTGCACCTCAGTCCTGCCCTGCAGCACCACCTCTTCGTCCACTGTGGATACTGCAACTCATTTTTGCTGAATTCAGTAGCAGGGAGTGTCAGAGGCAACTCGTTTCCTCTTCTCTTTCAGTAGTGGTCAGCAGTTAGGGGGCTCAGCCATTTCCCTTATGAGACCCTGTCTTGTGAGATTCATTAGTGTGACTCAAGTATGGGACATGAGCCACCAAGGGCTAGACCTGCAAAGGGATTTGTGTCAAGTGCTATTAGGCCTCTTGATCCCATTCAGGGACCTCAGGGCAGCAGGGGGACATGCAGTGCTGGACAAAGCAGACTTCACTGAACCTGATTTTGTGGAAACTGTGGCCCTCCTTGTAAACAATGCTGGGGGACATGTGGTGTTCAGAGCCCATGGAGCTAGAGACACATTAGCAGGACCGTTATGCACTGGCTGCAGAGAGGATAATAATTTTCCCTGCCCTACCACTTTTCATCCGGGGGTCTCAAAGCAATCTACAGGCACTGATGAATGGAGCCTCAGGACACCAGAGGGAACTAAGACACAAGGAGTGGAAGTGTCTTGACCCAGCCACACAGCAAAATTTCTCCAGCACCCCTTATAGCATTCAGTAAACAGGATTCTTTTCTCCCACCTCTGCATTGCAACCGCCTGAGTTGGGAAGGGACACAGCAGCTGCTGAAAAGTGCACTGCAACACTATGCACCAGTTTAGGATAGGAAGTGAAAAGGAATCCTGAAACTGCAGAAGGAATGTATGAAGGTAGAGTGTAAGTACTCTCCTTGGAATTTAGCTAGGACACTGTGGCTAAACACTCCACTCTTAAGTGACGTGGGACCTTCATGGCCAAATGCGGCTACTGTGAAAATATCTGTTCTTTTTCTTTAAATCAATAGCTGGAAGACAGGCACATGGGGGCCGAGGATGGTTCTAGGCAGAAGCTCTGCAGTGAAGCAGAGGGAGACAGAGCAGCTTGAGGGATAATACTCGTTTCCTTATTCTAATGAAGTCTCTTGTTCAGAGTTAGCAGAAAGTGACTCTTCCTGTGATTCTTTGCCATTAGCACATGACAGTCAAGACCCTGGTTTTACACCTGTCTGAAAGTTTGCACCAACCCAGCACCACTAAAATATAATTGGTCCATTTCATGCCAGAAAATGTATGGAAGCTAAGGGCCACCTGGAACAAAGGGAGGAAATGATGTGATCGTGCTGCGGCTATAAAGCAAGCAGCCAGAGGTGAATGAGAATCAGTGTGGACCAGCCGCCAGTGCAGAGGAGTGGGAATCAGGACTCCTGCATTCTCATCCCAGGTCTAACACCAACTCTCTGGGTGGTATAGATAAGTCACTTCCTATCTACAAGCCTCGGTTTCCTTTTCTGCAGAATACTGGGGAATGATATCTGCCCCACAAAAAAGTTGGGATTTGAAGATGCAAAGTGCTACACAGCGCTAAGTATTCGCAAATAGAGCTGGATGAAAGTTTTTGGACTTCTAGTTTATTTGATGAAAATTGTAGTTTGGGGTGACCAAAACTATTCAGAAATTTTACCCAAATAGTTTCAGCCATTGACAAAATGGCCAGAGGAAGAGGAAGAGATGGTGCTGCAGCTGCTGGCACTTCCGCTTTCTTTCCTTTTCTCCCTTTCCATCCCCTTCTTCCCCCCACCCTATAACCTTTAGCCCAGAGAAGGGCACTCACTTGGGATGTGGGAGACCCAGGTGTGAATCCCGGCTGTAGAGCAGACCCGAAAGGGCTTTGTCAATTCACCGGAAATTCCAAACCATTTCTGATTCAGTTCAGCCCACACCAAACTTTGTTTTTCCAATTTATTGGCATTGCCACTGAGCCAAAGAATCGGTCATTCACCCAGCTCCATTTGCAAGTGTGTGTGGAAAAGGGAAAGGAATGGGAATAGGACAATGCCTCAGCCCTCTTGTGTCCATCTTCTCACCCCTATAGAGCTTCGATGGTGGGGATTCTCGCCTGGACTCCAATGAGTTCCTGAAGTTTGTGGAACAGAATGAAACTGCTATTAACATCACCACCTATGTGGACCAAGAGACTAACAAGCTACTCAGGTAACCTGGGGCAGGGAGGCAAGCGGGAGGGGCAGCAGACGTGAAGGGAGAGCTAGCTGCCAATCATTAGTCAAACAACCATTGGGAAGTGACACTCAAAATGGCAAGAGAATTCACACCAACCTCAAGTATCAGAGGGGTAGCCATGTTAGTCTGTATCTACAAAAACAATGAGGAGTCTGGTGGCACCTTAAAGACTAACAGATTTATTTGTGCATAAGCTTTTGTGGGTAAAAAACCCACTTCATCAGATGCATGGAGTGAAAATTACAGATACAGGCATAAATATACTGGCACATGAAGAGAAGGGAGTTACCTCACAAGTGGAGAACCAGTGTTGACAAGGCCAATTCAGTCAGGGTGGATGTGGTCCACTCCCAATAACTGATGAGGAGGTGTCAATACCAAGAGAGGGAAAATTGCTTCTGTAGTGAGCCAGCCACTCCCAGTCCCTATTCAACCCCAAATTGATGGTGATGGTGTTAAGTTTGCAAATGAATTGTAACTCTGCAGTTTCTCTTTGAAGTCTGTTTTTGAAGTTTTTTTGTTGAAGGATGGCTACTTTTAAATCTGTTATTGAATGTCCAGGGAGATTGAAGTGTTCGCCTACTGGCTTCAACCTCAGTGTCTTGCAAATCCAGTCCTCCTTGCTTTCCAGACTGCCTGAAATAAAACAAAAATCATGTCAGGATTAAGCATTTAACCTGACTTGAAATTTTTTCAACTTTTCAATTCACCATAAATTGAGAAAAACATGTGTTTTCGGTTTGACTCAAAAGGAAACATTTTTTTGATTTTTCAGAGTTGCCAGCAAAATGAAAAGTCCATTCCGGGCCCATCTCTACCTGGGGTGCTGATGGGTGGGAGGAGGGGAGGCAGAAGTTCACAGCAATGCCTTCGTTCTGCAGTGAAACTAACAATAAAATAGCATTGATAAGGCTGAGCTGGAGATTTGCTTCTGCTACTAACTTGTTCAGAATAATCCCCCATTCCCTGCCTTCCCCAGCAAAGTAGCAATCGGAGCCTGTTTCTCCTTTCTATATGTGGTAGAGTCTGTTACAACAGTCACTTTGCTGGCCTGGCCCCGAGTCCCAGCGCTTACTGCCCTGCGCTTCCTTGTCCAGATCCCTGCACCGGGAAGAGCAGGGGCCATAGCAGAGGCAGTACCCTGAGCCCCATGCCCATTGTATCTGTTTCCTTTCAGGGGACTCTGTGTGGACGCCCTCATTGAGCTGTCTGATGAGAATGCCGACTGGAAACTCAGCTTCAATGAGTTCCTCAAGTGCCTCAACCCGTCCTTCAACCCACCAGAGAAAAGTATGATCTTCTCCCCTGCACCAGGGAACAGACCGGGGCTCCAGAAAGCAGGGAAAGAATAGAAGGGCTTAGAGCCAGACAGAGAAGGCAGGCACTGTACAGCTCGTCCAATACACCTCACTCCTGCCCTGCAGCCCCTCCTGCTATTCCAGCCCTGGGCTCCCCACACAGCTCTGCCAATGCCCCTCAGTCCTGCCCTGCAGCTTCCCCTTGTATTAGGGTGTATGGGACGTGGGTTTCAGAAAGGCATGTCAGTGGGGAATGTATGTTTGGGCGATCAAGTAAGGGGTTCAGCAGTGGGGAGATGGGTCATGTGAGGAGAAGTGCGTGTCTGAACAATTGAGGAGGCAGGGCACTGGGCAGGTCTCAGTCCAGAGAGAAGCCTTGCCTTGCTCTGGCTTTCAATTACCAGATACCCTCCCTGACCAACTTCCTGTAGCTCACAAGCCATCTGAACCCAATGTAGATTTGCAATTTACATGGAAACGGCTCAGCGTTCTAAGGATTAAACATAATCTAGCAGCTGATCTAATTGTCTCACTAGGGAGTATCCTCACCAGTAGGCCAGGAGGGCCTGGGTTCATAGAATCATAGACTTTAAGGTCAGAAGGGACCATTATGATCATCTAGTCTGACCTCCTGCACAATGAATCTCACCCACCAACCAGGGCCGGCTCTAGGATTTTTGCCACCCGAAGCAAAAAAAATTTTTGGCTGCCTCTGCTTTTTTTTCATGCTCCACCCCCCCAACCCCTTCCCCAAATCCCCGGCTCTGCCTCCTCCCCCAGGCTTGCCGGATCCCCCCCCCATTGCTTCGTGCGGCTCCCCACACACACACACAAGCCCCCGCCCTAGCTCACCTCCGCTCCGCCTGCTCCCCTGCACACGCTGCCGCTCCGCTTCTCCCCCTCCCTCTCAGGCGAGGGAGAGGCAGCGCGTTCAGGGGAGCAGACGGAGCGGAGGTGAGCGAGGGTGGGGGGAGCGCAGGAAGTAACGGGGGAAGGGGAATAGGAACCGCTCCCTGCCCCAGCTCGCCTCTGCTCCACCCGAGCGGCAAGCCTGGGAGGGAGGGGGGAGGAGCGGAGTGGCGGCGGCGTGCTCGGGAACAGGCGGAGGCGGAGCGGAAGCGAGCGGGGGCACATTTCTGGGGGCGGGATGGCCGGCGCTGGAACGCCGCCCCTAGAAATGTGCCACCCCAAGCACCTGCTTGTTTTGCTGGTGCCTAGAGCCGGCCCTGCCACCAACTCCTGTAACAAACCCCTAACGTATGCCTGAGCTATTGAAGTCCTCGAATCGTGGTTTAAAGACTTCAAGTCCTACACCAAGGCTTAGTCTCAGTGGTGCTGATACAGCGCAGGCCATGGTGATACTGCTGGTAGGACAGTAAACTGAACTCCCTCTCGCCCCTTCCAGTGGAAAGTCAGACATCCCACAAGCACTCCCTGAAAATGCTGTCCATGGTGCTCTTCGACAGAAGATGGGGCTTCATGTCCCAGGGTGGGTGGGAGTGATGAATAGAGGCTGTGACGGCCCCTGCAGTCACTGTACTCACTCACAAGTGCTTTGGGGGAAACAAAGAACTCCCAGAATCCAATTGCCTGTATCTGCCCTGTACATCAAAGCCAATTCCCCTTGTTCTTGCTCCTTCTAGAATGTGCCCTTGAAGATGAGACCTATGAAGATGGAGCTGAGACCCAAGTGGAGTGCAACCGCTGTGTCTGTGCCTGTGGGAACTGGGTGTGCACTGCCATGACCTGTGAGGGTAGGTACAACCTGCAAAGGGCTGGGGCAAGAAGGAAGTTACAGAGGAAGTTTTGTCTTCTGGTTTATGCAAGGCACTGGGTTTCTGGGCCTGTGACTTCTATTCCCACCTCTTCCTCGCAATCACTGTAAGACCTTGGGCAAGTCACTTGCCCTCTATGTGCCTCAGTGTCCCCAGCTTCTGTAAAATAGGGATTATGATGCTGTCCTACTCCAGAGAGAGGTTAGGAGACTTAATTTATGACTGTTAGAGAAGTGCCTTGAGAGCCTTCAAATAAAAGCTCTCACAGAAGAAAAAAGAATTATTATTTGTGTGAAGGGAAGTATCCTTTATAATGAAACTTGACTGATCATCCATCTCTTGTCCCTTGTGGTGTCTCCTCACATCAGTTTCAAGCTCTGAGAGCAGTGCTACAGATGGGGAAGCCCCAGTGGGTTTCTTAATTGGACGCCTTACATCAGGAGGATCAACTCATCTCACAGAGTTCGTTGCGCATTGGAAGCCAGTTGGTCCCCCTGTGTAAGACTTTGGGAAATGCTTTATTCTCTTGATAAACAGCTGGGCTCTCCCTCACAGCACTGCTCTGCATTCTTCTGGCCTCCCTGCTGCTTCTGAAGGGCCTTTGCATGGAAACAGCACCTCTGTTTCTTAAGAACACATTACCTCTTAAGACTGTCGGTACCATGGTAGCTCCCACTGAGAGAGATGCCAGCACCATGAACAGATGTGGAAATAGTAAAACAGTAACAAGTGTTAACAGAATTACTTCAAAAATTAATTCAGTGCTACACAGTAGAGGCCTCTGAATTGATTCACCCCAATGAGCAGTTTCCTTTTGCCCCTAGTAACAAGAATTCCTGATTCAGAGAAGATGCTGTTTTAGTCCTGATGCTGTTGCTTAGGGAGTTGTGGATCCCATTGTGTTATGAGGCAGGCCCATGCGGGTGGGTGGCTGGGAGAGAGACTGTACCTGCTGCCTGCCCAGTGCTAGCATCAGAGGTGCTGCAAGACACCCCGCATGGCCACCTAGCATGGGTCGTTGAAGTGGAGGGAGAAAACAAGTAGCTTGCAATGGGCTAACAATTCTCGCCCTTTCTGCCTGTGTCATAGCTGTGGTGGGACCAAAGGCTGCTGTCAGAGGAGTAAGCAGACCAAAGGGGCATGAGAGTCAGGCAGATCTGAATACCAATAAATGAGCAGAAAGCATCTCCATTAAGTGAAATTAAATATCATTGGGCTTCGCTACATTCCCTGAGAGAGGTCCTGAATAAGCAGATGTGCCAATTACATGGAGTGTGTCATGTGTATTTCTATCTGCCCAAGATTTGTTTAGCCAGTGAAGGCGTCAGAACTAGCCACTGGCTTTCTTTTTCAATAATAAGCAGGGAGGGTAGAGCCTAGTTCATTTCTGATGTATTTATCTTTTACTCTTGGGGGAGTTGTATGGATGCACACCTCATGTACCCCAGGATGGGACAGACTCCTCCCTCTTTCCTGACAGCAAAGAAGAAGGGGTCAGAACTCATCAGCTCTCACTTCTCCAGACAAAGCAAGCCCCAGTGAACCTGAGATCTGTTGTAGCATGACACAGGCTGAACCCACCCTGGCTCTCTCCTGGCCTCCCACCTCTGTATCACCATCTGAGAGGTGTCCTAACACCTGGGATGGCTCTAAACTTCACTTGTGTTTGCAGGGAAGAACCAGAAGGTGCCTGTAGGGGGGCAGCAACCCGAGGAGGAGCTGACTGAGGAGGAGCTGGCCAGATACGTTCAAGAACTGCAAAAGCATCAGGTTAGAATGGAATCTCTTTGTCCAGAATCTGTGTTGGAAATTTCTCCTTGCTAGAGACCTTCTTCCTCTGGATCTCAGATATTTCCTAGCAAAGACGGGGAGTGCACTGGCTCATGGTAGGGGGAACTCCCTATCTCCCTTTGGGATGGTCCCTCCACGGCAGGGGTGAGGCACATTTGATGGAGGTAGTTTGAGGGGTGAGCCTGCTGCTGCCCATGTTGTACTGTCCTATGGAGAAACAGAAGCCTTCAGTCTGCTGGCACCTCTCACCAGCATTAATGTGGAACCACAGGGCCTCAATCTAATGCTCTCTCTCTCTGCAGGAGACGGCTGAGAAGACCAAGCGAATGAGCACCAAAGAGATGTAAGGGGCCTCCTCACTGGAGGAGCCCAAGGGACAGGCCAGATCCACTGCCCTGTCCTTCAGCGCCGAGCTCAGTATGCACAAGTGTCTGCTACAGTCGCCCAGTCACGGATATTTACGTTGTTTAGCGATGAGGTTTTTGTTTTGTTATTAAAAAAGGAAGCAGGGGAGGGGAGCACAGTCCACCTGGTCGGGGGAGTCACTGCTGGAGGCTGGTGAGGACAGGAGGGAATTACAGCAGCCTCCAGAATACCCCTCACAGAGGACGTCTTAAGGCAATGAGCAGGGAATTCTGTGCCAAAAGGAAAACCTGGGGAAGGGGGAGGTAAGTGCTGGGGGGGGCGTTAACCTCCTGGGAATCTTCTAATTTCTAGGGTTTAGTGTGCACCCGCCTTGGCAGCAGGAACATGTAAGGGAAAGTTCTGTGGCTGAGCATGCATCCTGTGGGGAACAATCAGCCAGGGATGTGGCCTCAGGTCACCACCATCTTCTTGTCTTCCCTGTACCTTTCTGCCTTCTCCCAACCTCCTCCTCTCCTGTTCTCCTTTCTGTCCTTTCCCCATCCTCCCTGTCCACCTGGCACCGTCCTTCCCCCTCCAGCTTCCATGGGCCTCACCTCAGGCATCTCCCCTTGGGCTAATTGACTTTACTTGACTCCTGGAGTTCCTAGTGAGCTGCCCAGCATGCTCCTCCCTGCCTGCAGCCAACCAATCCCTAGCTGCTCCTCCAACGCCTTGTGGGCTCCAAAGTCACACTATTCCCTTTGATGTCCTCCTAGCCCCCTATCTCTCCAGTCCTCTCACAAAGGTGCTACATTACCGTATTTTCTCTGATCACACATCCTTTTTTTTTTTTTTACAACTTTATTTTCTAGGGTAGCAACTGAGCTTTTGTATTTTTAGGCAGTAGCTTTAGATCTTTCAAGAAAGCAAAACGATTGGTTTTGCTGGTTGCTTTTGAAAGTGCTGCGATTCCTGTGCACGGATTGCATTTGCCTGTATCCAGCACGTACAATCAGAACAGCTTCTGAGTCCAAAGCTTCAGGGCCCTTCTCAGCTTGGTGCTGCAGTGTCCCTCACAGTGGACAGGGTATAGTAAATATAAAGGGGGTTCTTTATTGAGGCTGCTGGACGCAGACAGACCTTGTGGGTCTTTCTCTGGCTCTCTAGTTTGCAGACTATCCCATCCTGTGCTGCCAGGTTTTACTGCACGAGGTCTCCCTAAATCACATGAATGCCTGGAAGGGAGTACAGGCTAATACACTAAACAAAGGACAGAGGGACTGTCCAATATTTAGTTTGCTATCTAGCTAGCCCTTTTAATATATCTATCAGCTGCAGCCTGCAATGTGAGTGATCATCTCTCTCCCTCTGTCCAATTCAAGGGTAAATCAGCCAGATTGTCTCTGGCCTGTATTCTGAGGTTCCACCTGAATTGGGTTAAGATCAGGGACCTGCGCACATCCCCCTCTGGCAGCCTGCCAGGCCTGTGTGCTCAGATTAGTCCATCTCTGACCATTGTAGCTTCCCTTTCTGGATCATTTTCTTTTGGCCACTTTTTTTTTTCTCTGAACACTGGGCCTAGTTACAACTGTGATACTCTTTGAGGGAATGGTATTGTCAGTGATCTCGTCCCCTCAAGCCCAATGGGTTCTCCTGTTATATTCAACTTTACTTCATATACACACACATACACACCCATTTCCCTGTTCCAGTTATGCCTTGTTGCACATTCCCAGTCATTACACTTAGGCTGAGTCAAGATGATTCTGGCTTCAGTCTTCTCCCTTTGAATAAGCTGAACGATCACCTCATGCCCGGCACTCCCTAGTGATTACTCAAGCAAACCTCCCATTGGCCTCAGTTAGAGTTAGTTCTGCTTGAGGCAAGATGAGCAAAGCTGAGCTGTAGCCTTCCCTTTATTCAAAGCGCTTTCCAGGCAGAGAAGGGGAAGAGTTAGTTAGTGTAGGGAAAGAAGAAAGCTTGCACTGTGGTACAGTTATCGGCTAGTCTCTTGTACTGTTGTCTTGGTCTTGATATTGCTACTGTCTCTTCATACCATGGACTTCAGAGAGACAGGGCCAGACGCTGATCTCAGTTACACCTGTGTAACTCTAAGGTATCTCCATTGACTTCAGTGCAGTTACTCCAGATTTACACCAGCAGGAGATCAGAATCTGCCCACAGTGCTTCGAGGCTTTGGAGTAATAAGACAGTGAGCTGATTCTGCACTCATGTTGGTGTAAATCAGGAGCAATGTCAATGGCATTACGTCAGATTTACACTGGAGTAGGTGAGAGGTGAATTAGTCCCTAGAACGCAGGGGGGGACGACACCCAGTTTGAGGGGGGGAAAATGCTACTCTGGGAATTCAGAGTGAAATGATTTTTGTTCCCTCTCCCTCATTAGTGGTATCAGAGGAATTGGTTGGTGAGATGGGAGTACCCGATGGACATGCCCCCTACTCTTCCCACCTACTCTACAAATGGATGTATAGAGCACATTGGGTCTGGAGTCACTGGCACACTGTTTTAATTCTTTGCCTTAGTCTGAAATAGTGAAAGTAGCTCATACCTCCCACCTCCTTTCCTACCACCTTCCAGCTGAGACCACTTGCCCCATTAAAGTGCCTTAGGGAAAATGCAACAACATGCCTTAAAAAGCAAACATTTTCATCAGTGGGAAGAACAGCTTATTTCCCAACCAGTAAGATCCCAAAGTAGGAAGGGTCAGTTGAGGAGCCAAGTATGTGCAGTGGGGGGGGGGGGGTATTAAACTGTGGCTGAAGACGTTATGCAGTTTGCAGAGTTTTATGCAACATGGCCTGTGAGAATCCTCCAATGTACTGTAGGTATGTAGGCTGTGGAGACTACAGGTCCCAGCATGCAATGCAGTCAGGCTGCTCAGGTCAACGTGGAACATTGCATGCTGTGATCTGTAGTCTCAACAGCATGACCCTAATAAAACAGTAGCCACAATCTGCTCCAGTTTATGCAAAATATGTGGTACCCCCTGACAAGCCACGAGAGTGACCCTTGGTGCGGCAAAGTCTGGGCATGTGAGATTTCACTGCCACACAGATCAGAGCAGGACAACGGGGGCATAGTTAATTGCTCTCTGTAGACACAGGGCTGCCTCCTACAGAACCTTTTCATTTCCTTTGTGTTCCCTAAGAAGAAAAATATCATTTAAGATGTAACATGTTGAAAACATTGCTGGTTTCAAGGGCTATTGTACCCAAATGGTGCATGAACATCTCGCGAGTCGAAGGGTGTGGCCCCAGTATGTTATATAAGGAACAGCCCTACCCAGGCTGAGTGGTAAAAAACTGTATCACACAACAGACTTTTCTATCTCGAATTCCTAGGGTGTGATCTGGCCAGTGAGTCAGGAAAATGCCAGTTCTCTGGGATATTCGCTGTAGAGTCTGCAAGGGGCGGGAAAGGCATTTTTTACAAAGGCCAACACAAAATAACCCCTTCTTTCTCTCTCTCTCCCTTGTGTATGTGTGTGAAATTTATCAGTATTCTGTAGGTTTCATTCGTGCACTTATGTTACTTGGTTTTGTATTTTTTGTGGGGAGGGAGTTGGATATAACTGCCAAATAAACAAAACAAAATCATAATGTTTCATTTGTTCCTTTTTTTTTTTTTTTAAATAAGACCAAAGTACAATCCGCTTTAGGGTTTCTCAGCTCCCTTGACAGTCCTCACAATCGCTCTTCCTTTCTCAACAATAAAAATAAGTGTTCATTACTTGCACTTGCAGACTGTAACTGCTTTCCAACAAGGCTCAAAGCACTTTACAAGGTGGGTCACTATCATTATCCCATGTTATAAATGGGGAAGCTGAGGAAGGGATTTGCCCACAGTCATGCAGAGAGTCGGGGGTAGAGAAGGGAATAGAACCTAGAAGTCCTGAGTCCCAGTCACTTGCTCTAGTCATTAGTTGCTGCTGCTGCCTCCCAGTCTGCTCCATGCCCACTTCCCAATCTGCTCGTTCAGTTACTCATGCAATGGAGTCAAAAAAGGAGGCCAGCAAATTTCTCACCATGATGTGTCTGTACAGTACCAAGCATGAGGGGGCCCAGCCGGGATGTGACCACACGAACAGTAGTTAGTAAGGATCCAAGGGCCTCCCTTCTCCATGCGCTGTGGGTGGGTTGGTCGGGCAGAACAAACCCATGGCCAAACGGCGCAGGATTTTTAATCCTAGCACTGACATTGATTCACTGTTGTGTTTGGAGGACAGTACAAAAGACTCCATGCCACTATCGAGTGTTCAGTACCGCACACAGCATGGCTACGTGACCTTGAGCAAGTCACTGCATCGTTCTGTGCTGGGGGTGATCAAAGTACCCTACATGCGGGTTGGCGGGATCAATGAATTGATGTTTGTAAAATGCATATTATTCTCTCCCCCCTTCTCCACGTCGGAGTAGTTCTCCCGGACCTGAGACAGAGCTTTACATAGCTAGCAGAGTGCACGTACCAGCCCCACCACCCCATCTCACACTTGCAGCTGTCCCGCACAGCAGGGGCCCCGGTAGTCACAGGTTTCATAGCTCCTGAAGCAGGCTCTGACCTGTAGGGGTTTGCATCCATTCTGTGTCTTGTGCAGCAAGGTACTGTTGTGAAATTACAGGCATCGTTGGTGCCTACTGCTTGCAAAGACAGGTCTGAAGTCGGCACCTCATCTTTGTAGTGCTGTAAGCTGCAGGGAGTATTCGAAAGAATCCACAGCAGGCACATGAGAGGGAAAATCATGTGGCAAAGCCACTTTCCAGCCCATCATCCCAAAGCTATTGCTCCAAAACTCAGCCACGCTGGAGCCGTTTGTGTACTCAGTGGGGAAAAGTCTCAATGTGCACGAATTCTCTATTTCCTCCAGCTGCCATGGCCACACCTCCTTCCAGGCCAACCATGCCCATTTTGTCTGTACTGCCACCCGGTGGAGGGCAAGTTGCAGCCCCTTATGCCACAGCCAGTGCCTGCTCGCTGCGTTTCTATCACCAGGGCCCATGTGTCCTGTCAGAAAATGAGGTGAACCCATCCCTTGACTTATGCCACTGTGCTTCACCGTCACTTTTCCCTATTGGTGTCACTTACCATCATCCTGCCGGCTCTCCCAGTGTGTTTAAGTCCCTCTGGAATTTCACATGATCCACTGTAGTTTTTACCAGGTGAAGCTACATTGTGCGAGTAACAAACATCACCAGCTCAATGGCCAGTCCCCCCCTCCAAATGATTCAAAAATGTACGATAGATAAAATATTCAACCCCCTTCCACTCCATGGAGCAACTCAATACATGCCTTTCTTTACTGTCACCTAACCAAGTGTCATTTACAGAAGTTGTTGTTCCTTACCCAGCAGTTATGCAGGTCCCTTAATACCCACTTATGAGGAACCTTATCAAAAGCTTCATGAAACCTCAGGTAAATTATGTCTAGTTGGTCACTTTTATCTATCTTATTAACATTTTAAAAAAGCAAAAATACCCTTTAATAGGCTTAAGGGGTGCAATAATCACAGATGCCAGGCTGGTTTGCTTCTATCAAACTATACTTACCGAAGTGTTTAACTACTCTTTACAGCTGTTCCCCTCATATGGAGGTGAGGCTTGAGGTATGTAATTCCTGGGATCCTGTTTGGATCATTTTTAATAATAATTCCATTTAATAACCTTTCAGCTTTCCCCCCCAAATTTGATAGACTATTAAGGATACACAGTTAAGCACTCAAAAGTTAAACAATACCAACGTTAAGGCTGAACAAACAACCTTAACTCTGCCAGCTTTTGTGCAAGCTATTACAAAATAGTCTTTAATTATATGCTCACATTCTAGTGCTTAGATAATATAACATCATATCTTTTTTTCCACAATCTTAAATACATACATGTAGCATCTTTAGCTACGGTATATTATCCTGTGTATGCAACAGTTCGTAAGAACAGATGCTCGGAGTGCCTGTCTCATTTGCTGTGTACTTTGCAAGCTAGAAAAAGCTAAATGATATTATATGGTCTTACATGACAAATAGCAGGTAATCATCTAAAGACTACAATTTGAGCAAAGGGGCAGAGTTAAGGTTGTATAAGCAATCATAACTTTGGCATTTCCTGACATTTGAATGCTTAACTGTGCAACATTAATAGTCTCTTAACATAGTTTCTTCTTCGAGTGCTTGTTCATGTCTATTCCAATCCGGTTCCATGCTGTGAGGTGGAGCGACTCGAGGTTCGGGTGCCGGAGGTGGCTGTGATCCTGCGTGATTAGGTCCGGGACGAGTGGTAGGGTGACTGGAGTTGCCATGGACATTCCTGGAGTGATGTGAACCAGTGCTGGTGTGGCCAGGCCAAAGCTATCAATATCACTAGGGCTCGGTCCCTGTGGATCTTGAGGAGCACCCTGTGAACGAGAGGAACTGGCGGGAACGCGTATAGGAGACAGCCTTCCCATGGAAGTAGGAAGGCATCCGCGATGGAGCCTGGGCTCGTGGGGCTGTGACTCAGGAAGGAACAGAATAGCTGACACTTCCTGTTGCTGTGCATGGCGAACAGGTCTACTTCGGGAAAGCCCCAGTGTTGGAAGATTGAGCTCACTATGTCTGGCCGGAGGGACCACTCGTGGCCGTGAAAAGACCTGCTGTGACAGTCCGCCAGCTCATTCTGTATCCCAGGGAGGTATGATACCTGCAGGTGTATCAAGTGCGCTACACAGAAGTCCCACAGCATGAGGGCTTCCTGGCACAAGGGAGAGGTGTGTGCACCCCCCCATTTGTTGATATAAAACATTGCCGTGGTGTTGTCCATGAGGACTGATACACATCTGCCTGAAAAATGGGCTCTGAAAATCTGGCAGCCAGGCGCACCGCTCTCAGTTCTCTGACATTGATATGCAGAGTGAGGTCCGCCAGGGCCAGAGGCCTTGTGACCTGAGGTTTCCCAAATGTACCCCCCATACCAGATCTGACGCATCTGTCACTAATGAGAGGGATGGCTTGGGGCTGGTGAAGGGGATCTCTGCACATACTACCTGTGGGTCGAGCCCCCACAGGAGGGAGTCTAGTATCAGGCAAGGCAGGGTTATGATCCTGTCCAAAGCGTCCCGAACTAGTCGATATACTGACACTAGCCGTGGGCGAAGCCTGAGTCTGGCATGCTGTACTACGTAGGTACAAGCAGCCATGTGCCCTAGGAGCTTCAACCAATTCCTTGCTGTAGTGGTGGGGAACTGCCCGAGGCCCCGTATGATGTCGCCCAGTGACCGAAACCTGGCTTCTGGGAGGTATGCCCTGGCTTGAGTTGAGTCTAGCACTGCCCCTATAAACTCAATCCTCTGCACAGGGGACAGTGTCAATTTGGCCTCATTTATAAGGAGACCCAGTTTGTCTAATGTCCTTCTTATGAAGGCGACCTGCGCCTCCACTTGAGATCTGGAGTGGCCTTTTTTTATCAGCCAGTCGTCAAGGTGCAGGAACACCTGTACCTGCCGCTTGCGCAGGAATGCCGCCACAACTGCCATGCACTTGGTAAACACCCGAGGTGCCGCTAACAGGCCAAATGGGAGGACAGTAAACTGATAGTGGCTGTTGTTAACCACATACCTGAAGTATTTCTATGAGGAGGAATTATTGCTATGTGAAAACACATGTCCTTCAAGTCGAGGGCAGCATACCAGTCCCCTGGATCTGATGAGGGGATAATGGAGGCCAAATGCGGAACCTGAGTTTTTTGACGAACTTGTTGAGTTCCTGCAGGTCCAGGATGGGCCTGAGGCCACCCTTGGCTTTCAGTATTAGGAAATACTGGGAGTAGAAGCCCTTGCTCCTTTGCTCCTGAGGAACCTCTCCCACTGCCCCTACCGAGAGGAGCTAGTGCACTTCCCATGTAAGAAGTTGCTTGTGAGAGGGGTCCCTGAAGAGGGACGGGGAAGGTGGGTGGAAGAGTGGGAGGGCACAGAATTGGATGGAATATCCCCTCTCTACCATGTGGAGCACCCAGCGGTCCAAGGTGATATGGGACCATGCACGGTAAAAGGAGGACAGTTGGGACGAAAAAGTAAGAGAGGTTGGATCCAGTTTCAGTACTGGTGCACCGTCCTCGACCACACCCTCAAAAGGCTGGTCTGGGGCTGGGCGGTGGCTTGGGCTGGCCCAAGCCCTGGCCTGAGGAGGGGTGCTCCCTCCTTCTACCACTCCTATTCCTCCTAGGAGGAGCGTCCTGGCGGTTCTGAGGTTGGTAGAACCTGGAGAGAGGCTGTGGCCGGAAATGCCTACGTTGAGCGGGCGGCAAATGGAGCCCCAAAGATCTGAGGGTGACCCTTGAGTTTTTCAGACTATGGAGTCTCTTATCCGTCTTATTGGAAAACAGGGCCAAGACCTCAAAGGGGAAGTCCGGGATTGTTTGCTGGACCTTGTGGGGCAGATCAGAGACCTGCAACCAGGAATGTGAGGCTGCATCTGCTGCATCCAGTGCTGCCTGTAGGGACACTCAGGAGACCAGCTTTCCCTCCTCCACCACCAATGCCGAGAACTCTGCGCGAGAGTCCTGCAGCAGGAGCTCCGCAAACTTCGCAATTGCAGCGCAGGTGTTGTGTGTGTAACTGCTCACAATGGCCTGTTGGTTTGCGATACAGAGCTGTAGTACCCCAGTGGAATAAACCTTCCTGCCAAAAAGGTCAAGTTTTTTTGCCTTCCTATTCTTAGGGGAGGGGTCCTGGTAGCCCTGGGACTCTCGCTGATTTGGCTGCATCAACCACCAGGGAATTGGGGGGGTGCGTGGGTGTATTGATAGCTTCAGCCTGGCCACACCAGCACTGGTTCACATCGCTCCTGGAAATGTCCATGACAACTCCAGTCACCCTACCACTTGTCCCGGACCTAATCATGCAAGATCACGGCCGCCTCCGGCACCTGAACCTAGAGTTGTTCCACCTTACAGCATGGAAGCTCCATGGCTGAACACCGAGCTGTCCTGCTCTGATCAAGTCAGACAAGTTCTCCTGAGCAATAGAAAGCCCTCCACAAGGGCGACAGACCTTGCCAAGTGGAAGAGGTTCTCCTTCTGGTTGGAGCAACACCGTCAGTCTCCGACGCTCGCCTTGGTGCCATTTATACTGGACTACCTCCTCCATCTTAAGCAATAAGCACTGTCCATGTCGTCAATAAGGGTTCACTTGGCTGCCATCTCCACCTTCCATCTGGGCGCAGACGGCTACTCAGTCTTCGCAAATCCAATGGTCAGCGATTTCCTTAAAGGTCTCAACAGACTATCCCTGCAAGTACGAAAGCCTATCCCAGCTTGGGACCTCAATCTAGTCCTTTCCAGACTTACGGGACCACCATTTGAACCACTGGCGACGTGCTCCCTGCTTTATCTCTCATACAAGGTGGCGTTTCTGGTGGTGATAACCTCAGCTAGGAGAGGGTCGGAGCTCAGTGCCCTTATATCAGAGCCCCCTTACATGGTATTCCATAAGGACAAGATTCAGCTCAGACCTCACCCGGCCTTTCTCCCAAAGGTTGTCTGCCAGTTTCACATCAACCAGGACATCTTCCTCCCAGTATTCTACCCTAAGCCGCACTCCAGTGGCAGGGAGCAGAGGCTTCACTCACTGGATGTCCGTGGGGCGCTAGCCTTCTATATCAAGAGAATGAAGCCGTTCCGAGAGTCTGTCCAGTTATTCGTGGCCGTGGCCGACAGAATAAAAGGCCTCCCTGTCTCATCACAACGTATCTCATTGTGGATCACATCATGCATTCGGGAGTGGTACAACTTGGCAAAGGTGCCAGCTCCGCCGATCACTGCGCACTCCACCAGGGCTCAGGCCTCCTCAGCAGCATTCCTGGCACAGGTCCCCACACAGGAAATCTGCAGGG
This sequence comes from Natator depressus, assembly GCF_965152275.1. NCBI lineage: Eukaryota > Metazoa > Chordata > Testudines > Cheloniidae > Natator > Natator depressus. The sequence continues at coordinate 202,883,443 of NC_134234.1, read as the reverse complement.
CAGCAACGTGGTCCTCTATACACACTTTCACCAAGCACTATGCGATCACTCAGCAGGCCAGAGACGACGCGGCCTTCGGACGAGCCGTGCTCCAATCAGTGGATGACTCCGACTCCACCTCCTGAATTTAGGCTTGGGAGTCACGTGATTGCTATGAACATGAACAAGCACTCGAAGAAGAAAAAACAGTTTCTCACCTTCTCGTAACTGTTGTTCTTCAAGATGTGTTGTTCATATCCATTCCAAACCCACCCTCCGACCCCTCTGTCAGAGCAGCTGGCAAGAAGGAACTGCGGGGATGGCAGGTCGACAGGGTCCTATATTGGTTCCATGAAGGCACGACTCCAGGAGGCGCCCAGGCCCACCCTACGGACGCTGCTAAGGGGAAAATCTTCCAGCTGGCATGCACGTGGCGAGCACACACCTGATTGGAATGGACATTGAAAACACATCTCAAAGAACAACAGTTACAAGAAGGTAACCATTTTTTTCCCCAGTGGAATTTCCTGGGATTTTAAGGAAAAAATAAATTCCATTACCTGAAACAATTTGGCTAGATGGCATTAGAATACTCTGCCCTGCACAAGGTGTGCACTCAGCGACACAAGTACCCCTGTGTCCTTTACGCCTTTTATACCTCCACCACTGGTTCCTCCTCCTTCCCTCAGCCTTTCTCCCAATCATTGGCTCCTTCTTTCACCTCCCAACCTCCAGTTCCCATTGAGATTCCCCTTTTGTATGGAGTTCCGCAGCTACAGAGAATACTCCATCCTGTGTGCTTTCTGAGGTCCACAGGAAAAGGGATTCTTTGTTACTTTTCTGCAAAATTCCTGAGCTCTGCAGAAGAGGAAATACTTTGTACCTGATCCCCCACAAAGTTCCTGGGCACCTTCTGCCAGTGAAAGAGCCAGTGCACATGGGCATAGTGTAGTGCAGCTGTCTTCTCTCCACACACTGGTAGAAGTGCTAAAAATGGATCTATATGGAAGCTGCATGAAGAAAGTGGGATTTTTTTCACCAGATGCTCAAAGGGGGTTTCCCCTTAATGAAGGCTCTTATCCCAGCCAAATGTCACCATTCTGCTCCTAATATTTTTTTCCTCCACTCTTTCTTGTCTTAAATGGTTGAACCATTTTACCTCAAATTTGACAGGGGGAAAAAAAGTTCCCTTTGAGCACGCTTAGAAAATTTCAACCTGCTACCTCAGACCTTTGGGAAGTTCTGCGCAACCAAATGTAGGATATTAGAATGCAACAACCCTCACAACACACTACAGCTACAATACTTCATACTTCTATAGCATATTTCAGCTGAGGACTTCAAAGCACCCTGCATACATTCATTTATTAAGCCTCCCAACTGCAGAGTGAGGTAGGTAATTAATTATTTGTTTTTTTCCTTTATGGGTGGGGAAAACAAAAACACAAAGAAGTGAAGTGACTTGTTCAGAGCCACGAGCCTGCAAACACTCATAAACAGACATAACTTTACTATAGTGTGACCAGACAGCAAATGTGAAAAATTGGGGTGGGGGGGGGTAATAGGCGCCTATATAAGATAAAGCCCCGAATACTGGGACTGTCCAAAATCCAGACATCTGGTCACCCTACTTTACGGATAGGACCATTTAATTAAGCCCATTTCTACCCAACAGGTGCTACAGTGACACAGCTACGGCGCTGCAACTGTGCCACTGTAGCACCACGGTATAGATGCTTCCTACAGAGATGGAAGTGGGGTTTTGGTCACTGTAGTTAATCTACTTCCCCAGTAGCTAGGTCGATGGACCGATTCTTCTGTTGACCTAGCTGCATCTACACCAGGGGTTAGGTCAGCTTCGTTGTGGTGCTCAGGGGGTGTGAAGTTTTCACACCTGAGTGACATAGAATCATAGAATATCAGGGTTGGAACGGACCTCAGGAGGTCATCTAGTCCAACCCCCTGCTCAAAGCAGGACCAACACCAACTAAACCATCCCAGCCAGGGCTCTGTGAAGCCTGACCTTAAAAAAACCTCAAAGGAAGGAGATTCCACCACCTCCCTAGGTAACCCATTCCAGTGCTTCACCACCCTCCAGTGAAAAAGTTTTTCCTAATATCCAACCTAAACCTTCCCCGCTGCAACTTGAGACATAGCTTGGTCAAGTTAAATTTTAAGTGCAGACCACGGTTAAGCGTTTGCAGGATTGGAGCCTCACGCCAAGTCTATATACAATTTTTTGTCAGTATAGCAAAGCTAGTCAGGGGTGTGAAAAAAACAACCACAAGCCAACATAGCTATGCTGACAAAATCCTTGGTGTACACGTAGCTATGCCCAAGAGAAGATGGCTTCTGGCAACATAGTGAATGCCATTCAGGGAAGTGGTGCTATGCTACTGACAGAACTCCTCCTTCTTTCAGCGTATGCCACGTCTATCTCTACCCTACAGCACGTAAGCCAGCAGAGCCCCCTTGTGTAGACGCAGTGTACACAGACAGAAGGGGTTTTTCTGCTGACACAGAAATACCACCTCCCTGAATGAGTGTACGCATCTACACTGGGGTTTTGTGGGCACAGGCATGTCACCTGGATGAGTGTGTGATTTTTTTCACACCCCTTACCAACAGAGCTATGCTGGGATAAATTTTAAGCATAGACCAAGCCTTCATCTATACTAGGGGGCTCTGCCCGAACAGATGTTTTAACAGAACCTGTGTAGTGTAGACAAGGCCTAAGTCAGTGTCAGAGCCAGGAACAGAAATCAGATCATATTGGGTCAGACCATGGTCCATCTTGCCTAGCCTCCTGTCTCTGATAATGGCCTCTACCAGAACTGCAGGGGAATGAACAGAACAGGGCAATTATGGAGTGATCCACCCGTCTTCTTGTAGTCAGAGCACTCAGAGGTTTAGGGTTATCCCAAGCAGAGGATCTTGTATCTTGGCCAATGTATCTTGGCCAATAGGCATTAATGGACCTATCCTCCATGAACTTAGATAAGTTCTTTTTTGAACCCTGTTATAGTCTTGGCCTTCACAACATCCTCTGGCAAGGAGTTCCACAGGTTGACTGTGCGTTGTGTGAAAAAATACTTCCTTTTGTTTGTTTTAAACCTGCAGCCTATTAATTTCATTTGGTGGCCCCTAGTTCTTGTGTTATGAGAAGGAGTAAATAACACTTCCTTCTTCTTCGAGTGATTGTTCACGTCCACTCCAATTAGGTGTGCGTGCGTCGCGTGCACGGACGTCGGAAACTTTTCCCCTTAGCAGCTCCCGTCGGGATGGCAGGGGAGCCCCCGAGAGTGGCGCCTTTATGGTGGTGTATATAGTACCCTGCCAGCCCGACCCCCCTTCAGTTCCTTCTTACGGTCCACGACAGCATTGGAACGTGCTCTCTCGCTCACAAGCAATTCCTTACCCTATTCAGTTTTCTAGTTAGAGTAGTTCTTCGATAGTTATCAAGTAGTTAAATACAGTTTGTAGTTTCAGGTGTCTGGGAACTAGTTCCAGCACCAGCCTTGGGCTGCAGGGTATGCTGCAAGCCCAGGGTTTCAAAGTTTGCACCACTTGCCGCAAGTCTATGCCTAACAGTGACCCCCACGACTCCTGTCTCTGGTGTCTGGAAGAGGCACATCAGGCTGAGCGCTGCAAGATCTGCAAGGCCTTTAAACCGTGCACTACGGAAGAAAGAGACTTTCGTCTTAAGCAGCTGCTCATGGAGGCCGTGCTGCAACTGGCGGCCCCAGACCACCCGGCACCGGGCCCGGGTTCCTCAGTGAGAAGTGTCCTGGCATCGGTGCACGATCCGGCACCGCCCAGGCACCGTAAACCACCAGCACTGAGGCAGGCCAACCAACCTCAGCACCACTCGACCACTCCGGCACCGGCTAAGCATCATAAGAAGGGGGAAAGAGGGCGCTCTCCCCAAAGAGTAACCAAGAGGCTTAGAGAAGCTCCTGGCACGCAAAGACAAGATTCAGGCCCCCGCCAGGAGCCGGCACCATCAACTCAGGCGCCACAAGTCCCATTGAGTCCGGTACCCAGCGACTTCAGTGCCAATGAGTGTCTGGAGGTGGTCCTGGAACCCCCCCCTCCACGCCCGACACATTTGAGGCAGCCAAGGACCTCATCAAGCTGTCGGCGCCAAATCCCCTCCCATGCAGGGAGAAGCCTCTGGCACCGCACTGGCGGGTGCCGTCCAAAAAAAAAAACCAGCAATGGTGCGCCGCTCGAGGTCACTGATCCAGCACTGCTCACGGCACCGCTCACGGCACCATTCCCGTTCCCATTCGAGCTCGGCACAGCGCCACTCCCCAGCACCTGCGACCTAACACGAGGTTACGGCGCCAGAGGCAGACATACTCACGGCGTGCTCGCTGGCGTCTAGACACCGTTCCACGATGCCGTCGGTCACCCAGCACTGGAGCGCGGCACCAACCACCTCCCCGGCACCGCACGAAAGGCACCAGTCCCGGACTCAGGACACCCAGTACCATTCGCAGTCCTTATCATCTCTGCACCAGTCCCCAATCCGCACCCTACGGCCGCTCAAGGATCGGCACCACCTTGGTCCTCTCCATCGGCGTCCTCCAGCTCCGAAGCCGACTCTGGTAGCTCCAGCTACAGTAGACACCACAACATAGCTAGCAGAGAGTCCCACACAGGTTGGCAGACACAGTGGCCACCTCTGGGACAGTGGCCTTTCTGGACCCCATGGGCCTACTATCAAAACAGGGCACTCTTTCCAGAGCGTCTAGATCTGGACACTCCACGCGACACCACTCCAGGTCGCGATGGCGAGAGAGGCAATGCTCTCTAGCCCACCCTCGGATCCCCAAGAGTGGCCGACGGCGGCAGGTCCAGTGCCCGTGCCGTTACCGAGACAGACAACATCTCAGGAGGTGGCAGCCTCGTCGGGCCCCGACGCGAGCCCAGGCCTATGGGGATTTACAGGATGGTCAGGACGAGAGCAACCGACAGCAGCTCACGTCCTCCTCTTTCCCAGATGAAGCGGTGGCTGGTACATCAGTTTCAGGACCACCACCAATTGACCATAGGGCTCACCAGGTGCTTCTCCGCAAGATCGCCCTCAACAGGAAACTGTCGAACAGGAGGACCTGATGGTGGACATCCTGGCTCCTGAAGGTCCCTCCAGAGTCGCACTCCCTCTGATAAAGACCATTCAGAGCAATTACAATACTATCTGGCAAACCCTGGCTTCCATCACACCAATGGCCAGGGGGGTGGAAAGAAAATACTTCGCCCCATCCAAGGGCTATGAGTTCTTGTTCTGCCACCCAACGCCCTGCTTCCTGGTTGTTTCAGCAGTTAATAAGAAGGAACGCCAGGGTCACCAAGCCTCGGCTTCAAGGTCAAGGAGGCCAAATGCCTAGACCTCTTCAGCTGAAAGGTTTACTCATCGGGGGGCCTTCAACTATGCATAGCCAACCAGCAGGCGATCCTTAAAAGACACAATTTCAACTCTTGGACCGCTATGTCCAAGTTTAAGGATCGCCTGCCGCAGGACTCCCACTTGGAGTTTGCCACGTTAATCAAGGAAGGGAAGGCAGTAGCCAAAACATCGCTGCAAGCCTCCCTCAATTTGGCCGACTCTGTGGCCAGAACCATAGCCTCAGGAGTGGTCATGCAACACTCAGCGTGGCTGCAGGTGTCAGGCCTCCCTCCCGAGGTCCAAAACACCCTCCAAGACCTCCCCTTCGAGGGCTCGGGCCTTTTTTCCAAGCAAACGAACTCCAGGCTACACAGCCTTAAGCACTCCAGGGCCATGGTGAAGGCGCTCGGGATGCATACACCAGCAACCCAGAGGAAGCCCTTCAAGCCCCAGCCTCTGCAGCAGAGGCAGTACCAACCTTGCCCAAGGCACGACCCATATCACAGACGGGGCAGGAATAATAGGCATAGACCGCCAAATAACATGCCTAACCAAGGCCAGAATAAACCCCAGCCAGGGAACAAGCAAGGCTTTTGAAGGCACGCTCAAGGACAGCCTACCAACTCAGTTCCAGGATCCATCCCCCCCGGTTTTTAAACCAGCTATCCCATTTCTACCATGCGTGGTCCCGTATAACATCGGACTGCTGGGTCCTACGCACGGTACAGGTGGAATACTCCCTCCAGTTCTCCTCCTTCCCTCCCTCCCACTCCCCTTCCCCATCCCTCTTCAGGGACCAGTCTTGGCCGTGGCAGCACTGGTACATGACCCTCCTAGAGCTGTCCACAGATGCCCCGATAGCCCTGCCCCTCTACCCAGATCTGATCACACAGGACCACGGGCACCTTCTCCACCTGAACCTACAGTCTCTGCACCTCATGGCTTGGAAGCTCCATGGCTAAATCCCATGGAGAGCCAGTGCTCTCAGCCAGTGAGACAGATTCTCCTTGGTAGTAGGAAACCTTCCACCAGGGCAACTTACCTGGCAAAGTTTTCCTGCTGGTATGAACCCAAATATCTTCAACCGCTTCAGACTTCTATCCCGATTATTCTGGACTACCTCCTATACCTCAAGCAACAAGGCCGTCTCTTTCGTCCATCAGCGTGCACCTGGCGACTATCTCAGCTTTCCATCTGGGGGAATCTGGGCTCTCGGTGTTCTCAAATCCCATGGTGTTGCGCTTCCTTAAAGGACTAGAGAGGGTGTATCAGTATTCTTGTCCACCAGTCCCAACTTGGAATCTGAACCTCGTCCTCTCCAAACTCATGAGCCCACCATTCGAGCCCCTAGCCACTTGTTCCCTCCTCTACCTTTCATGGAAGGTCACGTTCCTGGTGGCCATTACATTGGCAAGGAGGGTGTCTGAGCTGAGGGGTCTCACCTCTGAACCCCCTTACATGGTGTTTCATAAGGACAAGGTACAGCTCAGACCGCACCCTAAATTCCTCCCCAAGGTGGTCTCCCAATTCCACATGGGACAGGACATTTGCCTGACGATGTTCTTTCCAAAGCCCCAAATGAGCCTGCATCGCTGTGGCCTTCACACGCTGGATGTTCGAAGAGCCTTAGCATTCTACATAGAGCGCACAAGGCCTTTCTGCAAATGGACCCAATTGTTCATGGCCATAGCCATTAGAATGAAGGGCCTTCCAGTTTCCAGGCAACGCATTTTGTCCTGGATCACAGACTGCATTTGCACGTGCTATGAGCTGGCCAAGGTGCCAGCCATCACGGCCCATTCGACCAGAGCACAAGCGTCTTTGACTACCTTTCTGGCACAAGTCCCCATCCAGGAGATCTGTAAGGCAGATACTTGGTCATCAGTGCACACGTTGCTGTCAACCAACAGGCCAGAGAAGATACGGCGGTTGGCAGAGCTGTCCTCCAATCAATTGTTCCATGACTCCTATCTACCTCTGATGGTAAGCTTGGAAGTCACCTAATTAGAATGGACGTGAACAATCACTCGAAGAAGAAAAGACGGTTACTTCCCTCTCGTAACTGTTGTTCTTTGAGATGTGTTGTTCACGTCCATTACAATACCCACCCCCTTCCCCTCTGTTGGAGTCAACGGAAAGAAGGAACCAAAGGGGGGTCGGGCCGGCAGGGTACTATATACACCGCCATAAGGGCGCCATTCTAGGGGGCTCCCCGCCATCCCAACAGGAGCTGCTAAGGGAAAAAGTTTCCAACACTCGTGCACGCAGCACGCACACACCTAATTGTAATGGACATGAACAACACATCTTGAAGAACAACAGTTACGAGAGGTAAGTAACCATCTTTTATTTACTTTCTCCACATCAGTCATGATTTTATAGACCTCTAAGTTATCCCCCCTTAGTCGTCTCTTTTCCAAGCTGAAAAGTCCCAGTCTTATTAATCTCTCCTCATATGGCAGCCGTTCCATACCCCTAATAATTTTTGTTGCCCTTTTCTGAATCTTTTCCAATTCCAATGTATCTTTTTTGAGGTGGGGCGATTACATCTGTATGCAGTATTTAAGATGTGGGCATACCATGGATTTATATAGCGGCAATATGATATTTTCTGTCTTATTATCTATCCCTTTCTTAATGATTCTCAACATTCTGTTCTCTTTTTTGACTGCTGCTGCACATTGAGTGGATGTTTTCAGGAAACTATCCACAATGACACCAAGATCTCTTTCTTGAGAGTTAACAGCTAAATTAGATCCCATCATTTTATATGTATAGCTGGGATTATGTTTTCCAATGTGCATTACTTTGCATTTATCAACATTGAGTTTCATCTGCCATTTTGTTGCCCAGTCACACAGTATCCCTTTGTAACTCTTCGCAGTCTGCCTGGGACTTAACTATCTTGAGTAGTTTTGATTCATTTGCAAATTTTGCCACCTCACTCTTTATCCCTTTTTCCAGATCATTTATGAATATGTTGACTAGGACTGGTCCCAGTACAGACCCATGGGGGACACCACTATTTACCTCTCTCCATTCTGAAAACTGACCATTTATTCTTACCCTTTGTTTCCTATCTTTTAACCAGTTACCAATCCATATGGGGACCTTCCATCTTATCCCATGACTGCTTACTTTGCTTAAGAGCCTTTGATGAGGGACCTTGTCAAAGACTTTCTGAAAATCTAAGTACACTGTATCCACTGGGTCACCTTGTCCACATGCTTGTTGACCCCCTCAAAGAATTCCAGTAGATTGGTGAGGCATAATTTCCCTTTACAAAAGCCATGTTGACTCTTCCCCAGCAATTTATGGTCACCTATGTGTCTGACAATTTTTTTCTTTACTATAGTTTAAACCAGTTTGCTGGGTACTGAAGTCAGGCTTACTGGCTTGTAATTGCCAGGATCACCTCTGGTGCCCTTTTTAAAAAATTGGCGCCACATTACCTAACCTCCAGTCATCTGGTACAGAAGCTGATCTAAATAATAGGTTACAGATGACAGTTAGTAGTTCTGCAATTTCACATTTGAGTTCCTTCAGACTCTTGGGTGAATACCATCTGGTCCTGGTGACTTATTACTGTTTAGTTTATCAATTTGTTCCAAAACCTCCTCTATTGACACCTCAATCTGGGACAGTTCCTCAGATTTGTCACCTAAAAAGAATGGCTCAGGTTTGGGAATCTCCCTCACATCCTCAGCCATGAAGACCAATGCAAAGAATTCATTTAGTTTCTCCGCAATGGCCTTATTGTCCTTGAGTGCTCCTTTAGCATCTCGATTGTCCAGTAGCCCCACTAGTTGTTTCACAGGCTTCCTGCTTCTGATGTACTTAAAATTTTTTTTGCTATTATTTTTGAGTCTTTGGCTAGCTGTTATGACATCACAAGAATCAAGAGAGTGAAAGTTTACCAATTGATTGGGGAAGGGCCTTTTAAAAGCTTGTGCTAAATATTGGGAGACCACCAGTGAGACCTGCAGTGCAATTAAATTTGATATTTCTGAGATTTCTCTGGTAAAAAACACTTAGAAAAAACTGTATGAAAAACCCTTTCATTGTGGCTTTATGCATCGTAAAGATGCATAAAAGAGCACAGCCCCCTCTACTTTGTTACTAAGCTCAGTCTCTGTTAGGGCTAAAGGTTGATTTCTCAGGAAAAGTGCTCAGGAATGTCAATTTACCCATTGTGAAAACACTTTGCTGCTTATGCAGATAAGTGATAACTGATTACACATCTTTTAACCTGTGTCCAATGGGCCACAAATTGAAATCAAGGAGCTCAAATGCCCTGCTAAAGTAATGCCCAGTCATTGTGGGCTCAGACTGCATCAAGCGCTTACCTGCCAAACAACAATGTTCCTTTGGAACATTTCAGTCTAAGGCTGGCTGCTCCTCCTCAAGCAAGCATCAGATTAGGGAAGTTCCAATGGGAGCTGTTTACAGCAGATAGCCAATGAACCATTGAAGAACTCCATTTTTTACAAACAATGGGACAAATTCCCAGGGAAGTCTAAGGTAGTGTTCTCAACCAGAGGTACATGTACCCCTGGGGGTACACAGAGGTCTTCCAGGGAGTATATCAGTTCATCTAGATATTTGCCTAGTTTTACAAGTTACATAAAAAACACTAGTGAAGCCAGTACAAACTAAAATTTCATACAATGACTTGTTTACACTGCTCTATATACTATACACTGAAAAGTAAGTACAGTAAAAGCTTTTTTATCCAGCATGTTGGTGGGAGGTGCTGGTAAATGAAAAATGCCACTTAACTAAGAGGGAGGGAGTTTGGTGCGGGAGGGGGCACAGGACTGGGGCACAGGATGGGATGCGGGTGTGGGCTCTGGAAGGGAGTTTGGGTGTGGCAGGAGGTACAGGGCTAGGGGTTGGGGCACAGGAGAGGGTGCAGGGTGCCAGATCTGGGGGGCCCCTCTGTCCTGTCCTGCCTGCTCCTAGGTGGAGGCGCAGCTAGGCGACTCTGCGCGCTGCCTCCAACCACAGGCACCTCCCCTGAAGCTCCCACTGGCTGAGGTTCCTGACCAATGGGAGCTGGGAAGCCAGTGTTCGGGGCGGGGCCAGGGCACAGAGCTGCCTGCCGTGCCTCTGCCTAGGAGCAGCCAGGACAGGTCGCTGCTTCCGGGGAGCCACACGGAGTCAAGTAGGGAGCCTGCCAGCCCCGCACCAACCAGACTTTCTATGAAGATTAGAAATGCCGGTTTATAGAGCTTTCCAGTTGGTACAGGACCAGATAACACAGCTTTTACTGTACAATATTTATATGCCAATTTATTTATTTTTATAGTTATATGGTAAAAATGAGAAAGTGAGAAACTTTTCAGTAATAGTGTGCTGTGACACTTTGGTATTTTTATGTCTGATTTTATTAACAAGTAGTTTTTAAGTGGGGTGTAACTTGGGGGTTTGCACAACAAATCAGACGCCTGAAAAAGGTACATTAGTCTGGAAAGATTGAGAGCCACTCATCTAAGGGACTCTCAGCATCTTGTACTTTTTTCTAGGCTCCTCAATGTTGCACTAAGGCTGTGTCTATGTTTACACTTAAACCATTACATCAGCACAGCTGCAGCTATGCCGCTGGAGCACTTCTGGGTAGACACTCGCTATAGCAGTGGGAGGGGTTCTCCCATCCCTATAGTTACTCCACTTCCCTGAGAGGTGCTAGCACAGGGGTGGGCAAACTTTTTGGCCCAAGGGCCACATCGGGGTGCAAACTGTATGGAGGGCTGAGTAGGGAAGGCTGTGCCTCCCCAAACAGCCTGGCCCCCGCCCCCTCAGAACTTCTGACCCATCCAACCCCCACTGCTCCTTGTCACCTGACCGCCCCCTCCTGGGACCCCACCCTCTAGCCAACCCCCCTGCTCCCTGTCCCGAGACCCCTATCCACACCCCCGCCCCCTGACAAGCCCCCCGGGACTCCCACGCCTATCCACCCCTCCTGCTCCCTGTCCCCTGACTGCCCCCCGACCCCTATCCACACCCCTTCTCCCTGACAGGCCCCCTGGGACTCCCATGCCCTATCCAACCCCCCCTGTTCCCCGTTCCCTGACCCCCCTCAGAACCTCCACCCCATCCAACCTCCCCCTGTTCCCTGTCCCCTGACTGTACCCCGGGACCCCCTGCCCCTTATCCAACACCCGCCCTTACCATGCCGCTCAGAGCAACAAGAGCTCACAGCCCCGCCACCTGGACAAAGCCAGCTGCACTGCCTGCACGGCGGCGTAGCTGCAGGGGAGGGGGGCCAGCAAGGGAGGGAACAGGGGCTAGCTTCCTCGGCCAGGAGCTCAAAGGCTGGGAAGGACGGCCCCATGGGCTGGAAGTGGCCCGCAGGCCGTAGTTTGCCCACCTCTGCACTAGCAGTAGCTAGCTAGAATTCTTCTATCAACAGAGCACGGTCTACTTTGGGGGTAGGTCGGCTTAACTATGTCGCACAGGGGTGTGAATTTTTCACACTACAGTAACTCCTCACTTAAAGTCATCCCAGTTAACTTGTTTCATTGCTGATCAATTAGAGAACATGCTTTTTGATTTAGTTGGGGATTGGTCCTGCTTTGAGCAGGGGGTTGGACTAGATGACCTCCTGAGCTCCCTTCCAACCCTGATAGTCTATGATTCTAGGCTCATTTAAAATTGCGCAATGCTCCCTTATAACGTCGTTTGGCAGCCGCCTGCTTTGTCCACTGCTTGCAGGAAGAGCAGCCTGTTGCAGTGAGCTGGTGGGGGCTTGGAACCAGAGTGGACGGGCAGCCCCCCCATCAGCTCTCCGCTCCCCTAAGTTCCCTGTGCGGCAGCCATCCAGCAGGCTATCAATTGCCCGCAGTTCTGCAGTCCCTCCCCCCACTGCCATGTGCTGCTCCTGCCCTCTGCCTTGAAGCCAGTGATTTCCCTACACCTCCTCTGAATTCCCCCCCCCCCCCCGCATTCAAGTGATTTGTAACCCAACCCCAGCCAAAATCTATCACTTGGGCAACACAGCTCTGTTTGCTGGATACCTAGGTAGACTAGGTATGAATGTAAATGCAATCTGGTCCTGAAGCCTTTCCCCCCAGCCCCAGCTCATCACTAGCTGTCAGGGAGAGCTCATTTAGACTTTGCTTACAAATCATCATTTGAAATTATTAGGTTGGCCAACATCACCGAAATGAATGCACTGACACTGTCATAAAAAACAACAGCTGTATAAGGAAGCTAGTCTATGTTCATACTTTTCAAATCTATTATACTTTTTCAGATACACGTATTTTATACACTGTATATACTTTTAAAGTTTGTATTAATGTTTCAATTTCAATTCAAATTTCTAAACAGTCACTAAATTGGCATGCTCACTGTCCCTCTCCACTGTTTAAAGACAGAGCTGATTAGAGTCCATAGATAGTCTTTTTTTTTGTTAAGTGACAACTACAGCTGAAATCACTGATAATCAGGTCTAAGTGCTTAGTCCTGCTGTGGGGACAGTGTTTCTGTGGAAGAGACGGCCCAGCCTGCACTAGCAGCAAGGTTCCCCCACTGAGATCTCAGCTGAAATCACTGAGAGCTGGGAGGAACCTCAAGAGACCAACTCGCAGAGGTCACAGTGGCAGGTGGCAGCAGAAGGTGATGGAGCAGGGCCATTGGCAACAGAGTGATGGAGTGAAGGGTGGCACAACGAACAACAGTGGACAGAGCGAACAGTGAGCAGCTGGAGGTACGAGAGAGGTGCCTTCTTGCCCCCCACCTGGGAGCTGAACTCATGTGAAAGCACCTCTGAACTCAGAGTCTCCACTGACCAAGGACGACATCGGTGAGTGGGGTGAGGTGGAGGGAAAAGTGAGGGGCACGTTAAATAAACATTTGTTTGTTGGACTATATTTTAGTAACTTTGTTCCAGAATGCTAGATTTGTGACTGAGAATGGAAACTTATATAAATATGTTTCCTAGTAGGCCAAGATTTTTAAAATGCGTTATTTGCCAAGGTTGTTATCTCATATCGTTGCTATCTTGAGAGGTCATTATGTTGGGAAGTTTCTGTACTAAACATTTTTATTATTATAATTAATTTTTACATAAGAATGGTCATACTGGGTCAGACCAATGGTCCATGTAGCCCAGTATCCTGTCTTCTGACAGTGGTCAAGGCCAGGTGCTTCAGAGGGAATGAACTGAACAGGTATTCATCAAGTGATCCATCCCCTGTTGCCCATTCCCAGCTTCTGGAAAACAGGCTAGGGACACTCAGAGCATGGTGTTGCATCTCTCCCCATCCTGGCTAATAGCCACTGAGGGACCTATTCTCCAAGAATTTATCTAGTTTTTTTAAACCTGCTGCCTATTAATTTCATTGGGTGACTGCTCATTCTTGTGTTATGTGAAGGATTAAATAACATTTCCTTATTCACTTTCTTCACACCAGTCAAGATTTTATAGACCTCTATCATATCCCCCCTTAGTTGTCTCTTTTCTAAGCTGAAAATTCCCAGTCATTTTAATCTCTCCTCCTGTTTCATACCCCTAATCATTTTAGTTGCCCATCTCTGTACCTTTTCCAATTCCAATATAGCTTTTTTGGGATGGGGTGACCAGATCTGCACACAGTATTCAAGGTGTGCACGTACCACGGATTTATATAGAGGCAATATGATATTTTCTGTCTTATTATCTATCCCTTTCTGAATGATTCCCAACATTCTGTTCTCTTTTTTGACTGCCGCTGCACATTGAGTGGATGTTTTCAGGAAACTATCTACTATGACACCAAGATCTCTTTCTTGAGTGGTAACAGCTAAATTAGACCCCATCATTGTATATGTATAGCTGGGATTATGTTTTCCAATGTGCATTACTTTGCATTTATCAACATTGAATTTCATCTGCCATTTTGTTGCCTAGTCACCCAGTTTTGTGAGATCCCTTTGTAACTCTTCGCAGTCTGCCTGTGACTTAACTATCTTGAATAGTTTTGTACCATCTGCAAATTTTGCCACCTCACTGTTTACCCACTTTTCCAGATCATTTATGAATATGTTGAACAGTAATGGTCCCAGTACCGACCCCTCAGGGATACCACTATTTATCTCTCTCCATTCTGAAAACTGATGATTTATTCCTACCCTTTGTTTCCCATCTTTTAACCAGTTACTGATCCATGAGAAGACTTCCCTCTTATCCCATGATGGCTTACTTTTCAAAAGTAATTTAAATTAAATACATTTTTTTTTAAATTATATTTTTTTAGAAATCTAGACCTGTTATGTGTTTTGGTGTAACTTGCATTATCCTTATTTTAAATTTGCATTATCCTAACAAAAAATTTATTTCATTCATATCTCTTTTATATGTTGCAGGTCAAAGTGAAAATGAAAAGACAAAAAACAATACAACAATTTTTCCACTCAAAGGCCTCAAAAACTAACCAAGGTGGAGAACACATCAAGAACCAAGAATATATCAACATGTCATCTGAAGGGTCAAATGGTGTATCTACATCCGACCAGCCAGAAGCACAAATACAGCTACCTACTGAAGAAACAGTGTCTCCAAAACCTAAAGGCAGTTCCCAATGTCTGTTGGTTAAAGTGTTCCCATTTACTGAAGTTACAAAAGATGGCTATTGGTGCACCTCTTGCAAGAAAGCTTGCGAAGAAGGAAAGCTTCCCCATGCTATAACTGGTAAAAGTGAAGGAGTTTGGTTTGTCAAACCAATCAGAAAAGCCAATGCTGACAAACTACATGAAAAGGCTGCAAAACACCAGGCCTCTGGAGTGCATCAATGTGCAGAAAGCCTTATAAGCCCACTTTCAAAGCCCATTTTAGAAGTACTTAATGAGGCCGTTAAGAATGCTGGAGACACAACACAGTTCATGCGAACAAACATGGCTGTGGCATCCTACTTTCTATTTAAACAAGAGATACCACACACTACAAACTGGAGGCTAATGTTAAGTGCATTGTCACTTGTTCATCCTGAAGTTGAACACTGGTTCTGAACAAGACCAGCAAAGGCTCACTATCTTTCTGCAAGGAAGACAACTGACTGGCTAGAAGCATGCGGTGCAACAGTGAAAGACTCAACAGTTGAAAAAGTGAAGAACTCTCTCACCACATTCAAAAAATGTGCATACATGGCTGATGAATGCACTGATGCAAATGGGCATCAAGTATTAAGTCACTGTGTACGTTATCTTGATGTCAGTGGTAGGCCAGTAGATGCATTTCTAGATATTCAAGTTATAGAAGATGCATCGGCTGCATCTGTGACAACCCATATCTTAGAGTTAAATGCTTGTCAATTGGACCCCAAACAGATGGCTGCTTGTGCATTTGATGGAGCTGCAAACTTCTCTGGAAGACATGGTGGAGTACAAGCTTTGCTCAGAGAAAAGTGTAACCCTAATCTCTCCTATACACACTGCAGAGGCCATCTACTCCAACTAGGGCTAGTACGAGCTGCAGAATCTTCAAAAGACATTAAAAAAAGCTATAAATTTAATGTATTTTTTCAGCAAGAGTCCAAAAAGACTGAATATCTTGGAAAATATAGAAGATACACTGGGACTGAAGTTCAAATTAGTCCAACCTGGGAAAACCATCTGGCTTTCTCATGAGCGATCCTTCGCTGTTGTCTTAAAATTACTTCAGCCGTTATTACTGGATTTGGAAAGTATCTACCAAGATGGGATGGATCACTTTTGCTACTACGTTCAGAGAAGACTATTGCCATTCTCTCTCTCGTAAGTCTACTGTTGAAACCACTTGGGTCATTAAACAATGCCATCCAGGCATCTGCTACAACAGCAGTAGATCTCTGTCCAGCAATAGAAGTTACATTTGGATCAATCAGAGAGCTATCCATTGAAAAAGTACTGGAAGAAGCAAAGACTTCAGTCCAGAAGTTGACTAATGAAGGCATTTATATTGAATCCTTAAGTGAAGAAGACAAGAAGTGTTTAAGACAACTGAAAAAGTACACAGACTTGATTCTTAAAAATCTACAACAGCGACTTCTAGATTCTACTCAATCTCTATATAGCTTTTACAGATGCCTGTCCTATAAAACAGCAACAGTTGAGTGGAGTGAGGCACTACCAGCAATGGGGCTAACATGTGATCAGGACAGAACAGAGAATTTGAACACAGAGTGGAATACCATACGATGAATGAATGAAGATTTGACTTCAACTTCTTTTTTATCATCACTAGTGGCTCGACTCGATCTTTATGCTATGTTTCCTGGGCTGAAAGAAGTAGGAATTCATCTCTTGCTACTCCCAGTCACAACAGCTACAGTTGAGCGTTCTTTTGCCTCACTGAATAGAATTTTGTGTTCTGAAAGAAATCGCCTTCTGCTTGATCATGTGAATGAACTAATGAGCATATCAACTGAAGGAATGGAAGTACCGGACACATGAGAAGCCACCAAAGATGAACTCATTGCATTCAAGAAGTTCATTAGCAGAGTTGTGCAAAATTATAACAAGAAACCAAGAAGGATGTAGATGTAGTGCTTCATAAAAGACTTGAGTAGCTATCTTTAATTTGTGTGATGATTTTAAAACATGAGTTAAATCTAATAAAATGGTCATGAAACATTTTTCAGTTTTTACTATGGTGTCATACAGCCCACCTTCACCCTCACAGTCTCACCCCTCATTGGCCCTGATACCGCCCCCCCAATTTCAATTCCTGGGGAAACCACTGCTTGGAGCTGCTCCCCAAGCCTCCTGCTTGCTGGGGGGGAGAGGAAAGAGGGGGGCTAATGTCAGGGTGTCCCCCTTCATCCTGCTTCTGCACCCCGCTTACCCCATTTCCACAGAGTGGGGGTGGGGGGGGACACGACAGGGCTCAGGATGGAGGGAGCTTCTTGACAGCAGCTTCTGTCTCAATTTGCTGATCTACTTAAAAAGGCAGTGTACTTACAGTGGGGCAGCGTAGTTAAAGGGGCAATGTGCATCTCTCGCTCTCACACATGGTGTGTGTCTCTGTCTGCCATGCTGTCTCCCCTCCCTCCATTCATGCTACCTTGTAGAGTGTGAGGCTACATTAACAACAATGTGTTAACTCTTGAGGGCTCAGCCGAGTGCTAGTTCATCATTTAGCAGTAAGGCATCCCCTGGGAAATATCCCACCCTCTGACTTCACCACCTCAGCCAAGCTTCACAATCATCATTGCTGTGTACAGTATTCAATTGTTTAAAACTTATACTGTGTGTGTGTGTAGTCTTTTGTCTGGTGACAAATATTTCCCTGGAACCTAACCCCCCCCCCTCCCCATTTACATTAATTCTTATGGGGAAATTGGATTCGCTTAACATTGTTTCACTTAAAGTTGCATTTTTCAGGAACACAATGACAATGTTAAGCGAGGAGTTACTGTACTTTTTAGTGTAGACCTCACCTAAATTAGGGGGAATTCATCCCTGTGCCTATGCAGACACCGAAGCAAAGACCAAGAGTTGGGGACCCCAATCTTGGGGTTACCAGGGAATGATTCAACCCCAGAGATTGGACTTGCACCCTGGCTGCAATGACCTTTATGATCTTTGTGGCACTGGGGAACAATTGGCATGTAGGAAAACCTTGGCCATACTTCCTCCTGCCTCTGACTCACTACTTATACCTCTTGAAGGACCGCTGGCACCTGCCAAAGAGGCTCTCTGCATTCAGTGCATTCTCCAGTGCAGGCCTTACAGTTCCTTTACACCAACTTTGTGTTTCCCTCAGTCAGTGGGTCTAAATCAGAGGTGATTTAAAAGGGGAGGAGTGTAAATTACACTTCAGTTAATGAGCTTAAGGAAGCCTACATCAGTATAACACACATGCTGAAGGACCCAGAAGGTGTGCACTTCATCAGTTTAGACTCACTTACTCATTTAGCCTCAGCACTGAATTTGGCCCCAATGTGCTAATGGAGTAAACTGCAGGATCAGCGTCCTAGTTCACAATCAAAAGCATAATAAAACAGGGGAGGGGGGGAATCCTGACTACATGGGGAAAAGTAAATTAGACTTTTACTGTTATTTCAGCTTCAGTAATCTAAAGTGATATAACTAGAGCTAGCTGAAAAATGAAAAAAAATTGCAAGAAAAACTTTGAAGTTCTTTTTTTTCAGAATTCAAAATGGACTTTTTTCATTGTTTTTAATGGTTAAAACAATTTTAAAATAATTTTACAAAAATGTAAATGAAAAAATGAAACATAATGCAAAATATTGATATCAACAATTCTGAACAAAAAATTGGTTTAAAAAACAACCATTGTCTATAAAAAGAACTGTAGTTCCAAAAATTCCCTCCAGTTCTGTTATTAATTAACATGGGTAAGGTATTATCACATTTTTACCTCAGCGATTAGCCAATTTTCAGAGTCCAAAGGAGTCCTTCCATTAGGAGGCGAAACTGATGATAGTCCGCGGGGGAGGAGTGGTGGTTATGCAATCCTATTTACTTAAAAAGAATGTACAAAATCTTTTTTCCCTGAACACAGAAGGAATTAAACAACAGGAGACAGTTTCTTTGCTCATAGTCCTAAGCTCCTTTCCACTCAGCACTCTAACCAAAAGCTCTACCCAAAAGTTCTCTCATTTAGCTTTTTTTCTCAGAGCCATGCTATCAAGGTTTCTTTGGTTGTGTCTGAGCCTTCTTTATTCCTTCTCTGTGGTTTCGGCAGCTTCTTTCACGCATACACAGCTCCACCACCCAATGCCCCATTTTCTACATTGGTCTCCAGGGAAACCACATGGGCTGCATGGTTCAGTTTCTACTCAAGGCTTGCCATGTGCCTGTGTTTTGGGTGGTGGCTCCTACTCTTACAGCTACTACTGGCTACAAAAAGGAGCTTGATTGTTTCTTACATTTTTCAAGAATGATGGGCAGTGGCTATGCCCATCAGCTTCAATGGGGCTCTGCCTAACCCTCTAGCATAACAGTCTTTTATGGGCTAAATTCCTCCCTGGAGTAACTCAGTTGCCATAAATGGTCATCCGAGATGAAGATGCCTGAAGTCAGAGTGCAATCAGTGGTGCCAGCACAGCCCCTCTCTGTGACATGTGCAATCCCTTTCAATAAACTCCACAAGCACTGCTGTGCACGGACTGACTCAGGAGCAGACTCATGCCACCATGGGTCTAGAAAGCCAGGTAAAGCCTTAGGCCGGAGACTGAGCTTATCTACAGTCCCGTAAATCCGGGTCTTCCCAACAAAAAGTGTGGGGTGGTGATGCACATGCAAGGTGCTAGTGACAAAAACTACAGGGGGAGGGGGGCAGAGAACCACCCACAGAAAGGGTCTAAAAATTAGTGGAAAAATAAAAAGCGGTGCAAGACTCACAGCTCGGCAGGGGTCCCCTATTGCCAGCTACAGACAGCCCGGCCCAGCTGCACCCCCAGCCCCAGGGAACCTCGCACAAGGCATAATACATAAGGCTATGTTTATGTCACCGAGGTCATGGAAGTCATGGAATACAAATCCGTGACTTCCAGAGACCACTGTGACATTCTCTGCTTCAACCCCAGGGGCTGCAGGACTCTGGAGCTGGCAGCCAGCCGGGCCCTGGGAGGGTTTCAGCAACAGGGGGGGCCCCCTGTAAGTTTCCAGTGACAGGTAACAGACTCCTGAGGGGGCCCTCCACAGGGTTCCAGCAACTGGCAAGAGACTCACACCGGGGAAGGGGGACGCCTCGGGCAAACGGCTGGGGTGTCCTGTTTTCTCTTTGGGAAATCTGGTCACCCTGTAGCTCCCAGCTGCCGTGGATGGAGGGGGAACCCCATGGCTCTCAGCCACCAGAGTGGCAGGGGAAACCATGGAGCCACAGCAGCAAAAGTCACAGACAAGTCATGGATTCTGTGAATTTTTGTTTATTCCCCATGACCTGGCCATGACTTTTACTAAAAGTAGCCATGACAAAATCTTAGCCTTAATAATGTATAACTAAGGCCCTACCAAATTCATGGTCAATTTTTGCCAGTTTCACAGTCACAGGATTTTAAAAATAATAAATGTCATGGTTTCAGATACTTAAATCTGAAATGTCACAGTGTTGTAACACTGGAGGTCGCAATCCAAAAGGGGGTCTTGGGGTGGGGGGGTTGCAAGGCTATTGTAGGGAGGTCACGGTATTGCCACCTTTACTTCTGCACTGTTGCAGATGCTGCCTTCAGAACTGGGCAGGAGGAGAGCAGGGTGGCATGGGGTCCTCACTTTTTGGGGAGGGCAGGGCTGGCTTTATGGGTGTGCAACTGCGCAGGACACCATGGTTGGGGATGTGTGTTCCATGGTTGCCCCCACCCCATACACACACACAGCCAGCCCAAGGCCCCTTTAACTCCCGAGCGCCTGGAGCCGGGGAGGGGCAGGGCTGGGGTGCCCTGGCAAAGGGCTCCTACCATATGCCAGGCTCCAGCTGCTGGTCCTGGCCGGACTGGTGAAGCCTGGGACTTCCTCTTCCCCTGCAGGGACAACTCTCAGAGCCAAGTCAGACCCACCTCCAAGAACCTCTCCTGAATGCAGGAAGCTCTGCAGCTGCTGGCTGGGAGCCCAGCTCTGAAGGTAGTGCTCCCGCGAGCAGCACTGCAGAAATAAGGGTGTCACGGTATGGCATTGCCACCTTGATGTCTGTGCTGCTGCTGCTACTGCTGGCTGGAGTGCTGCCTCCAGAGCTGGGCTCCCAGCCAACATCCAGTGCTCTTCAGCTGCCCAGCTTTAAAGGCAGCACAGAAGTAAAGGTGTCAATACAGTGCCCCCCCCCCACGCACACACAACCCACTTTTGCTTTGGGACCCCCAGTTTGAGAAATGCTGGTCTCCCCATGAAATCTTACAGCATAGGATAAAAATACACAAAAAACCAGATTTCACAGGGAGATCAGATTGCAGTTTGGGTTGCCGAGTCTCCAGGAATTAAAGCAATTCAATTAAAGATTATGTCATGTTGTCCACCCAGAAGTAGCACCCTATACATGGTCCGCATTCTTCATGGCCATGAATTCAGTAGGGCCTTATGCCAGGGGCAGCGAGTTTTATCTCCACGTGGTGCTTTAGCACCAGCAATATTCAAAGGCCAGGGGCCCAGCTCCACCAATATTTGGGGCTGGGTGTCCCCCCGACCCCACCTGCCACCCCTCCCCATGGCTCCCCCGGCCTCTCCTTACTGCCCCCGGCCACCTGTCCCCTCGATCCCACCTGCCACCTCCCCCCCACGGCTCCCATGGCCCCCCCTTGCTGCCCCCCGGCCTCCCACGCGCAAGCAGAGCATCCCTGCCTCTGCCTCTTCCATGCAGCTCCATGCTGCCTCCCTGCAGCAACTGCTGCCGCAGGGTCCTAGTCCCCCCCAGCTCCACTGCCAGGGCACACTGACTCTGAGCCTGCCCTTCCACCTCAGACCCTTCCCTTTTCCGGCAGGACCTTCCACCAGCACAAGGTGCCCCTCAGCCCGTAGTCACTGCTCCTGCCCCATGCTGGGCAAGGAGGCAGCCCCATTCCTCACCCCCAGTGAAGCCACAGTCAGGGGCAACAGCAGGGGAGGAGGCGCACGCAGCACCCCCCGGCACCCACCACGGTGCAGGTGAGGGAGATTCCTGGACCTGAGAGGGGCCCTAGGACCACATGCAGTGACAGTGGTGGGGGTGAGTGTGCTGCTGGGGGGGGCAAGAAAGGGGGGGCTCCTCCCTGAGAGCTCGCTGCTGCCAGCAGGGAAAGGGATTGGGGGGGTCCTCCTCTCTGGCCCCTGTCCCAGAGCAGCCTGCCTGCACCCCAAACTCATCCCCAGTCCTGCCCCACCCCAGAGCCCATACCCCCAGCTAGAGCTTTCGCCCCCCCAACCCTAGCCCTGAGCTCCTCCAACACCCCAAACACCTTATCCCCAGTCCCAGCCAGAGCCCTCCTCCCCCTGCACTCCAACCCTCTGCCCCAGCCCTGCGCCCCCTCCAACACCACAAACCCCTCATCTCCAGCCCGAGCCCTCATCCCCCCACACCCCAACCCTCTGCCCCAGCCCTGAGCCTCTCTAACCCCCCAAGCCCTCCAGCCCCAGACAGAGCCCTCACCCCCTACACCCCTACTCTTGCCCTGAGACCCTCCCATACCCCAAAGCCCTCATCTGCAGCCACAGCCCTCACCCCTGCACCCCCTCCCATCCCCAAACTCCCTCCCAGAGCCTTGGGCGGGTTCTGGGCACCACCAAAATTTCTACAAACCTGCCGCCCCTGCCCCTCTGGGAGCCTTTTCATCCCCCTCAGGGCCTGAGGCTCCTTCCGGCGGCGGGGGAGTCTCACAGCCCGGGCACCTGCAGACGCACTAAGGGGCGAGCAGGCCAAGGGCGGGGTGACGCAGGAGGCGACGCCCCGGGACCCGCAGAACGAGGCCGCAGCGCGGCGGCACCGGGGGGCGGGGGGCGGGGGGCGGCGCGTGGCCCCGGGCAGGGCCGCCCCGCGCGCTGCATGGCGCACCACGTGCCGCGAGCCCAGCGACAGGCGGGGGCGGGGCGATCCAGGTTGCGGGGCCCGGCAGCGCGGCTCGGGCCTAGCGGGATGGAGCCGCAGGAGGCGGCCGGGGCTGCGGCGGGTGGCGGCGGCGCCGCGGGGCTGCTGGAGCTGGAGCTGGAGCTGCCGCGGCGCGGGGCGGGCGAGGCGGGCGCGGTGGCGGCCGAGCTGGAGGCGCGGCGCAGCGACGAGGCGCGGCGGCTGGTGCTGGCGCGGCGGCTGTCGGGCCCGCTGCCTGCGGGGCTGGCGCGCTGGTTCCCGGCGCTGGAGGTGCTGGACGTGAGCGGCACGGGGCTGGCGGCGCTGGGGGCCGAGCTGCTGGGGCTGTCGCGGCTCCGCACCCTGCTGGCCAAGAACAACCGGCTGGGCGGGCCCGGCGCGCTGCCCAAGGGGCTGGGGCAGGCCCCGCTCGCCCGCTCCCTGCGCGTCCTCAACCTCAGCGGCAACCGCTTCGCCGAGCTGCCCGCCGCGCTGCTGGGGCTGCGGGGGCTGCAGAGTCTTAGCCTGGGCGGCAACCGGCTGCACAGCATCCCGCCCGAGATCCAGGCCCTCAGCAGGTGAGAGCCGGGCTGGGGGGGGGCGCCGCCGGCGGGGAGGGGCCCCCGAGAGCCCCCGGCCGCGGTGTCGGCGCCAGGCAGGCCCCCGAGGGGCAGCGAGGATCCCCGGCCCCGTTTCGGCTCGGGAGTCTCAAGCGCAGGGAGGAGAACCCAGGAGCGCTGGTTCCCCCCGGCTCCAGTCCCCGGGCCGCCCTCGGTGCGCTGCCCCTGCCAGCGGCTGCCCCTGCGGGCGTGGCGCGGCTAGGGCAGAAGCTGCCTCTAAAAAGCGTGAGCTGCCCTGCGTTAGCGCCTTCTTCAAACTCCCCTGCTGCCCTTTAACGCGTCAGCCTGGGCAAGGTGTCCCATACGGCCCTGTCAACCGTTGGGAATAGGCCACAATCACCTTGATTGAATTGGCCTCCTTGGCACTGACATCCCACCCCACTTGGTAAGGCAACTCCCATCTTTTCATGTGCTGTATGTTTATACCTGCCTACTGTATTTTCACTCCATGCATCTGATGAAGTGGGTTATAGTCCACGAAAGCTTATGCCCAAATAAATTTGCTAGTCTCTAAGGTGCCACAAGGACACCTCGTTGTTTTTGCTGATATAGACTAACCTGTCTACCCCTCTGAAACCTATCGTGAAGACAAGGCCGTTTGTGGTTTTCACGTGAGTTGGCAGGGTCAGTTAAACCCCATGTGCCCCCAGAGTCTCTGCCTTATGTGATAGCGACAAATTGCCTTACTGCCTTCACTTGGATTTTACCTCCTTTTAGGTAACTTGAGAGAACACCTATTTTTTCTGGTGAAGTTGTGTCCTGAGAGTATGTCTAGGCTATGGGAAAAGATGTGGTTTTAAATGATTGGCTCGCTTGAGCTAGCCCACCCCATTTGAAACACTGTTAACGTAATCTAATTGCATTACAATTTAACACTTGTACATCTCTGTTATCTGGTAAATGCTGAATCTAGGAGACAACTTGAGGTAGCTACCTCAATTTAAAAAGGCACTTCTTTCTCTCCTATAGCATATTCTAACTAGGTAGACAAAATCACATGAGTGTCTTTTGGTGCTGTATAAGGTTACATGCTACAGTTGTCTAGTCTTGGATGTTAAACATTATGGGTTTCCACTTAATGCTTCAGGTTGGTTATTTTTCCAGTTTTAATCCAACCTCTGATGATTTAACGAGTCTCGTGCTGTTTCCTGGACTGAGAAAATAGTGAATGATTGTGTAATGATAACGTTTTTTATTTGGGGAAGAGAGGTTATCCCATTGAAAATAGAGTTGGAGAATGGTGGGGGAATATCCATCTGACATGCAATGTCTCCCTCACTAATCACATTTTCACTTTAATATAGAACTTTAAGTAGCATGTTTTTTCTTCTCTTTTCCTCCCGTCTTGTCTGACTTTAGGCTATAATAATAGTTTCATATGTGCAGCCAAAGAACATAAGAACGGCCATACTGGGTCAGGTCAGTGGTCTCTCTAGCCCAGTATCCTGTCTTCCGACAGTGGCCAATGCCAGGTGCTTCAGAGGAAATGAACAGAACAGGCAATCCTCAAGTGATCCATCTGCATCAGGGAAGTGAGTGTTTATTTTTTGCAACATCCACTAACCTTCAAAGAAGAGAAGCAGACATTCAGCATAGCTTGGTGTAAGGGAAAGAATTTCTGAGCTCTGCTCTTGGCTAAGGCTCTCTGAGGGATCTAGATCTTCTGCCAGAAGCTTGAGCTGTTTACCTTATGCTGGGTAGGCTGCTGATGTCCATGGGCAAGGTTCAGGAAGATGTGATGTAAATATAGTAAATCATGTGGAAACCCTGTGTCCTCTTACTGGAGTCTCCAATGTGCTTCAGATTTTGAACCTATGTACATCTGAGCAATGACCTCTTATGCAAAAACAAGAACCCGGATGTCTGAGAAAAGTGTATGTGTGAGAGAGTGGGGAGAGAAGTGTCAGATCACCTGTAGGTCTTGTTTGTCTAAATTGGTACAGAAACTGATTTAGTTGAATCAGTGCAACTCTTTTGTGTGGTATTTTGGTTTTAAGAGTGCCTTAAAGAATTTATTTATACAAAATCAGTGTAAGGCACTCTTAAAACCAAAATACCACACAAGGGAGTTGCACTGATTTAATTAAATTGATTTCTGTACTAACCTAGGGCTTGTCTACACTGGCACTTTACAACGCTGCAAATTTTTCGCTCAGGCGTGTGAAAAAACACACCCCCTGAGTGCTGCAAGGTTCGGTGCTGTAAAGGGCCAGTGTAGACAGTGCACCAGTGCTGGGAGCTACTCCCCTCGAGGAGGTGGGTTTTTTTTATAGCGCTGGGAGAGCTGTGACTATACAGCCACGGGGCAGCACTTTAATGTTGCTAGTGAAGACGTGCCCTTAGGTTAAATTGGTACAACTTCCTGACATTGACAAGGCCTAAATTCTCCCCCATGTCTCTCGTCGTCTGTATACTCACCCCTAATTCTCATTTGGTGAGCTGCTGTATAATTTGGCCATTGAGGGGACTAGGTGCATGTTCCCAACCTATTCAGGATCCTGCGCTAGTTTCAGACTTCAATCTCAGTTCTGTCTACACTGTGCAATGGCGCTTGGGTTGCTGCAGATTTTAGTTAACAGTCAAGAGCAGCTTATGCTTTGTTAGTGGTGATGCAGTGGGGCCCAGCACAGAAGCTCACTAGAAGCCTAGAATATCAGGCTCCAGTTCAAAATGCCAGTGCTGGTCCGTGTACCAATAAGGGAAAATACTGTTCTGTAGCTGTAGAGTTTCACTATTAACAGATACCCGAGTGTTTTTTTGCCTTAGAAAAACTGCCTATTGGTCACAATACAGCAAAAGGTCACTTTTTCTAGTGTAGACCAAGCCTAATAAATATACCCTCAGCTTCCCAAGCTATCTGTAAAGTTAAAAGTTACCTGTAAATGAAAAATAATCAGGCATGTGCCTTCTCTTGCTACTTCAATGTCTAAAGAGAACCTGAATGATAGTATGTACCCCCCCCCAAAAGCATTTCTGACTATTTACATTAGAAATAAAGTATGTTCTCACAGAGTCTTTGAAGAACTAATAAGGTCATAACACAGATACCAAGAAGGTAAACATCTAGTGAGTGCCAGCAAGGTCAATACTGGCCAGTTAGTGTGTGACACGCAAGTATGGATTAGTATTTACCCCACACTCATGTACACTAAGGTACTGTGTGGGCAGCTTGCCCAAAGAGTTAAGTTTTAAGTTTCTGCACCTTGACTTCTTCAGTTGTGTTATGAAAACGTTCCCAATCCACTTTAAGTCCTCTGTCAAAAACAACAAAAGCAAGTAGTGCTGAGAAAGAGAAATAAGCAGACAAACTAGCCTTACAGACCTTCTGCTTCTTTGGGTTTATGCCCTCTTTTCACTATTCTTTTCCTCACCGGTCACTTTAAAATGTGTCAGCTGTTTCTGATATGTATTGCCCAATTTTGCTGTTTAACTTCTTTCCACAACCTATTATATGGGAGTAAAATAAAAGAAACCTGCACTTTTGCTGCTAGTGATTCATGGGTCTTTATATTTCTCATTTGATGAGCCCTGGAGGAGCCATTATTTGCAAACCTGCATGTGTAATATAACTTAGCAGTGCCTCTATTCTAGTGGAGTATCAGAGGGGTAGCCGTGTTAGTCTGGATCTGCAAAAGCGGGAAAGAGTCCGGTGGCACCTTATAGACTATCAAACGTTATGCTCCAATACGTCTGTTAGTCTATAAGGTGCCACAGGACTCTTTGCCACTATTCTAGTGGAGGCAGAGGTAATATTTTGGGCTTGTATACACGTGAAAATTCATCTGGAATAAGGTAGGATAAGAAATTAGAGTGCTTTAAATATTTCTGAAAAAACTACATATGTGGCTGCTCTTATTCCATAATAAGAGTACCTTATTCCAAATTAGCTTAAACCGCTTTGGAAGTGGTTTAAGCTAATTCAAAATAAGGCAATGTTATTCTGGAATAAGAGCACCCACATACGCAGTTACTCCAAAATAGCTATTCCTGACTGACTGCCCTGGTATAGTAACACTTAGTGTGAGGCAGTGCTACTGTGGTTCTGATATATACACCTGCAGTCAGAGTAAGCTTCTTCACAGATGGGTGTCAGAAGAGTGGGGCTCAGTCTTTGTAATGCTACTCAGACTTGCCTCAAAGTCATTACATGACAGGATCTCAGTGGAAATTAACCGCTTAAGTAAACATAGCAGTTGGCATCTTCATTTTTGCTGCTGGGAACTTGAGTATTCTATCCTTGCAGTTGCATCAGTCTTTAGGTAGTTCAATTCCTCTTCAGTGGGGTTACTCCATATCTACATCAGTGCAAATGAAAGGGGAATCATTATGTTTCTGACCAATTGGACACCAAGAACACTTAAACTAAACTGGTTTTCATCCATTTTCTTAACTTCACTGTTTTCATGCAGCAGTTATTGTTGTCTTTCATATGCCTGATTAACCCCCAACTGTTGAAGCAGTGAGAGAGTGTGAAAGGCTCAAATGAACGTAGCTGGGTCCTACAGAGCAGGCTGCTGAGTAGAGCTGGGTGAATTTTTTTCAGCAAATAGTAACACATCACCAAAATTATTCACCAATTCACATCAGAGTGGTTTCAGCTGAAAAAAACTTTTTTTAAAAAACATGCTGAAATACTTTGTTTTGACATTGTGTTTAGAAATAAAATGTCACTTTGTTTGACCCAAAGAGGGTTTTTGTTTTGCTTCTCATTTTAGCAAGGAAAAAAGCAAAATAATTCAGTGTTTGGTTTGAAATGAAACAAAACATTTGGATTTTTCAGTTTGGCTGCCAAACCGAAAAATCAGTTATTCATTTAGCTCTGCTGTAGAGTCTTCTGTGATGTTAGAGAGCTGTGTGCGTACCCTTTGATGCAATGAGCGCCGAAGTATGTGCTCTTTAACATATTTAATACCCAATATCCACTTTAAAAAAAAAAAAAAGCCAGGTGCTAAGTGTGTGGATAGACTTGCAACTGGAGCCGTGGTAAAGATATGATGTTAGAGGCAACCCACTAGAATTCCTTTCTTCAAACATTTTACCAATAATTTCAGGAGACTGATCTTAAATTTGTTGCGTCTCAGCAGCAGCTGTGTTGTTCTTTGTAGAATTGCCAAATCCTAGAAAGTGGTGAGCATAAGTGTATTGTCTGATTAAACTCTTACTTCCTCACTCCTCTTGTAGACCAGATGGGGAAACTTCTTGTTAAAGTTTGTTTTAGGGAAATTTTGATATCTCATCTGAATTTAGAGTTCTGGGCGGATCTCTCTACTGCCAGCTGTTAAGTTTTATGCTAGCCAGCATCTTTGGGCAGTGGGGACAGGCATCATTAGTTGTAAAGAAAGGATAGATCCAAATGTTGGAGCGCTTCTACGCTGGGAAACTAAACATTAGAGTATGGCCCTGAGGTATTGTGGTAACAGGATGTTAAACATGAATTAGTACTCAGTGGAGAAAGGAACTGTTGCGTTTAACATAAATCGGTCTGTCTCCATTGAATATTTTATGTGGCATCAGTTATCATGATTTCTCCAGGTCGTATTCTAACACATGTGGACAAACCCTTGGAATATTGGTTCATTGAGGTGGAGAAGCAGTGTGGCCTAGTGGATAGAACATTGGCTAGGGTCTCGAGAGCTCTAAATTCTGTTCCTGGCTCAGCCACTGGCCTCTAGGACGACCTTAGGCAAATCACTTCACCTCTCTGTGCTTTAGTTAACCCATCATTAAAAGGGGGATAATTAGACTAACTTCCTTTGTAAAGCACTTTAGTTCTAACTGTGAAAGTGGTATCTCAAAAGTAGTCATTTCTCTGAGTAAATATATCATTATTGAGCTCAGCTGAGCATCTCTCTATTCCCTTTCTAAATGCAAAAGCCCTGACGTGGTAAAATAAAGTACATACTCTGACGCCCCAAGAAGAGTCTAACACAGCTATAACCGAATATCGCACCATACACATAAATGTAGTTACTTATTTAAGCTCAGGTCAGGTTCGGTGACCACAGCATATCACCTTGAGCTATCCAGTTACTGTGACAACAGACTGGAAACCCTCTGGCTTCAACAGAGCCATAGTCTTGCTGCATATGCTCATTTGATTTCATTCCATTAGGTTCATCAGTTCAGCTTGTGCTGACCTGGGGTTACAAACTTTACTCTTAATAAACCCTTAAGACCTCTAGTTCTCATAACAAGAACTAGGGGTCACCAAATGAAATTAATAGGCAGCAAGTTTAAAACGAACAAAAGAAAATAGTTCTTCACACAACACACAGTTAACCTGTGGAACTCTTTGCCAGAGGATGTTGGAAAGGCCAATACTATAACAGGGTTAAAAAAAGAATTAGATAAATTCATGGATGATAGGTCCATCAATGGCTATTAGCCAGGATGGGCAGGGATGGTGTCCCTAGCCTCTGTTTGCCAGAAGCTGGGAATGGACAACGGGATGGATCAGTTGATGATTACCTGTTCTGTTCATTCCCTTTGCAGCACCTGGCATTGGCCACTGTCGGAAGACAGGATACTTGGCTAGATGGATCTTGGTCTGACCCAGTATGGCCATTCTTATGTTCTTAATAACGTTTTCAGTAGTCAGGTTTCAGAGTAACAGCCGCGTTAGTCTGTATTCGCAAAAAGAAAAGGAGTACTTGTGGCACCTTAGAGACTAACCAATTTATTTGAGCATAAGCTTTCGTGAGTGAGCTGTAGCTCACGAAAGCTTATGCTCAAATAAATTGGTTAGTCTCTAAGGTGCCACAAGTACTCCTTTTCTTTTTTCAGTAGTGTATCCCTAAAAGGGTGGTGAATCCTATGCTGTAGCTGAGATCAGTGTAGGGAGGGTTAGAGCAATAATTTGAGCCCAAGGTGTACATGGAAAAAAATTAGAAGATCCATGTGATTTTTTGTAAATAGCTGATTATATTTGAGATGTAGCTACCCACACAGCAGATTTCAATACCATCTAAGCTGCCATGTGGATTTTGGAGCACTTAGAGAGTCAACTACTAAGCTGAAAATGACACTCAACATTAACTATAGCAGAGCTGCTCCACTATCATTTTATTATGGTCGTTGATAATATGTCAACTTTCTCTTCATATGGTATGTCTTACGAAAATTGTTTTATCTGCAATGCAAGCTGTAAATCTCTCATAAATTGAATGAGACCCAGCGCTAAGTGAAACTGCAGAAATAGGATTAATGAAGTAATGCAGTCTTCTTCTCTTTCAGTTTAGAGTTTTTGTACCTTGGAGGGAATTTCATTACTGCAATCCCACCTGAGTTAGCAAACCTGCCTTCTCTAAGTTACCTAGTGCTGTCTGACAACAAGATCCAGAGTATTCCTCCTCAGCTGGCACAGTGAGTATATCCAACTAATTTGCTGTCTTCAGCCACCAGCCAATGCTCAAACCTCTTTATTCTGCAAGTGTGGATGAGAGTACCTGGGAAGATCTGGTTGCTCTTTAGTTCTTAATCACAGGTTAGGTCTGCAGGGGGAGATTCTCAGCACCAGGCAATGCAAGGAGGACTTGTAAATTCTAAATGTAGTGAAAGTGAATGTCCATTTTAGGATTTGTTATGGGAGCCATCACCATAGCATCTAAGCACAGACACAGGAAATGTGAAAGCTGAAATGCCAATAGTAAAAATAAATGCCACGCTATACATTTTTCATCCTATTGTGCTCAGTCTCCTTTGCCTTGTACCCAAAATCTTTTCCCAATCTTATTTGCATGATACTCTTCTAGAGCATCTCATTCAAGGATATCAGAATGTTTTAAACATTCACTAAGGTTCACTACACACTTCTGAATGTAAGATTGTGTTATCTACTACAAAACGAAAAAATCTACACAGTAGTTCAAGACAGAAAGTAAAGAATACCCTGTGCAATTGAAACTCCAAGCTAAGGTGATAGAAGCATGGGGTTTTCCAAGTTTGAATTTGATCAGGATAGCAGGATTTAGCATTACTACTCTTGACATGGGATCTCTGACGTCAAGTGTTCAGAACCTTAGTTTTGTTTAATTCGAAAGATGACTCTTCCAGCAGCATGGTGTCCTTATGCAGTATGAGAAATATTGGTTTGGTGCTGAGGGAAGGGAGAGCTCTACATACAAAACAAATCAATATGTTGTGTCTCCCAGTCACACTCACCTGGTCTGACCTTGCTTAGCTCTTGAGCTCTGACAGGATCTAAGCATGCGGTGATGCAGGTGCAGACAATGAAAGCATGGGGTTTGTCAGAGTTGGCTGACTGCTAGTGTGCTCATCTTTAATGCATGAGTGAGAACAGGTGACCTATTCGGAGCATTGTGTGGAGCCTTTTGGATACATACCCTTGGTGCAAGGAAACATCCCTCTAAAAAGCATTCTTTTTGTGTAGCACTATTTAGTTCCATACTATTTTTTTACGGTGGGTTGGCAGACACATTTAAGACCCTGCTTATTTCTTTAACATGCATTGAGGAGCTGAGCCAAGTTCTGCATAGGCTAGTCTGTGTGCTAGACGAGCAACTCTGTTAGCATGGCTTTGTGCTTAAAGGAAAAAGCCAAAGGAAACAAGCTAGTGAGAAAGGCAGTAAATGGGTGGTGCTTTGTAATGCTTGTTCCTCTTGACTGTCTTCCTCTTGATTTTTTTCAGGTTGCATTCCCTACGTTCCCTTAGCCTTCACAACAACCTGCTGACGTACCTCCCCCGGGAGATCCTCAACCTGGTTCACCTGGAAGAGCTGAGTTTGCGAGGAAACCCACTGGTTGTTCGCTTTGTCCGTGATCTGACTTATAATCCCCCAAGTCTCCTGGAACTAGCTGGACGCACCATGAAAACCCGCAACATTCCCTATGCTCCCAGTGATCTCCCAGGGAATCTTGTCAGATATTTGAGCCTGGCCAGCAACTGCCCCAATCCTAAGTGCGGAGGTAAGTTAGCTGCTCCCTGTTTTCACCTGCCAGCTCTTCTATTTCTTTCTAACTTAGCTCTCCTTTTAGTAGCTTAATTGTATTTGTTGTCATACCAGTCAGTTCCTCCTGTGAGCATTTCAGTAGCCCCAGGTGTTGTCTTATCCTCTTCCTCAAGGGACTGTGTCACTGCATCTTAACTTGGGCTGTCTCTACCCTAAGCAAAAAAGTCCCTGCAGGGTCATTGATTGCTTAAAATCTTAGCACTGGTTTGCAGCCTCTGCACAGGAGCACAGTTTTTGATAGAACTGTTTTGGCTGGTACGCAAAATGCACTTTTAGAACGATGCAGCTGTACCAACCGTGTTCTGGGATTCGTGAAGCACCTATCCCATAGTGTTGAGCACAAGTGTCACATGTAACCTGTATGCAAGGGATTTTACAGGCATTGTACAAGACTGGGGAGTTCCAAGCAATGCTTTTTTTTTTTTTTTTTTTGCAAGGGATTTATTCTAATGCAAATAGTCTATTTCTTAGTCTGTTCCTTAAATACCACTTCTTCGGTCCTGATTCTGTCCGCTTCGTACTACTTAATATGACAGCTTCAAAACAGGGAGTGGATGGAGAGGCCAGAGATTGGGTTGCGTTGAGTGGGAGAGGAATTTTTCCTTGCATTTCACACAGCTTAGAGAATGAAAATAGATTGAAAAAAGAAAAGGAGTACTTGTGGCACCTTAGAGACTAACCAATTTATTTGTTAGTCTCTAAGGTGCCACAAGTACTCCTTTTCTTTTTGCGAATACAGACTAACACGGCTGTTACTCTGAAACCTAAAAATATATTGAGTGGTTTCACTTTATCGTGATCTGCAGTTTGCTGCTACAAATGCTGCAGAGGCATAGTTAACTCAAAGGCAACTACAATTTAAAAAAACAAAACAAAAACTCCACACACACACACCTCTAGAAACATTTCTGAAAATGACTGCGTCAGAATAAGAACAATCTCCCTGCAGTAGGAGGAGAACATAACTGTGGCATCATTCTGTTCTGTTCTCATGGAAAATAGCATCCAAGTTCAGCATGGTAACTTCACTCAAGCAGAAGAGAAATGGGGTTATGAGGGAGAGAGCTTTTATTTATATACACGCACCTTTGATAACTGTTAGAAGGGGCCTGGTAGACTGGAAAATAGAGCGGGTAAATGGATTTAACATTTAAAGACATGTTTGACAGTCCCCAGCATGACGTTACCTCTGAATTCTTAGAGAAATTTCCTTTTCTGTGGAATGAATTGGCCATTGTTTCTCTCTTCAAATAGTACTTTGCCCTTCTGTAACTCTTTCACCTGGTTTCAGAGTGGTAGCCGTGTTAGTTTGTATCAGCAAAAAGAACGAGGAGTACTTGTGGCACCTTAGAGACTAACCAATGTATTTGAGCATAAGCTTTTGTGGGCTAAAGCTTGGGCCTAGCCCACAAAAGCTTCTGCTCAAATACATTGGTTAGTCTCTAAGGTGCCACAAGTACTCCTCGTTCTTCACCTGGGTATCTCAAGTGCTTTAGAAACATGAATTCTCTCAAACCCCTGGGAGGTAACTGCTAAGTATTATCTCCATTTTACAGGTGGGAAAACTAAGAATTTAAGTCACTGTGTGGCCTTGCAACTCAAGGGAATCAGTGGCAGAGCTGGGAATAGAACACAGGTGTCCTGACTTTTGGTGCTTCACTTCCAGCCACTTTAGCAGCTACTTTGCAAACACTATCCTAGGGTGAGAAAATAGTTGGCAAAATTAGGCAGTGGGGCCACAGTATAAAATGCATGAGATGCAGATACCTGGCAAACTGCTACTTTCTCTGAAAAAATCTGATAAATGTGTTGCCAGAAGCCGCACATAAACTGATGCTTTCAGTTTCCACTTCAGCACACAGATATGCTCCTCCCCACTAAAAAATTCTTATTTCCATAACCTTTGCTGTTTGAATTAATCCCTAAGATGAGGCAGGTGCATTAGAAATCATGGCTGGCTTGTTCATTTCTGTGGAGCATGCAGGTTTCACAACAAACCATTGAGTCGTTGTTTTAAAAACTGCCTTGCTTTCCTTCCCCTTCCAGGTGTCTACTTTGACAGCTGTGTCCGACAAATCAAATTTGTTGACTTCTGTGGGAAGTACCGCCTGCCGCTGATGCACTATCTGTGCTCCCCAGAATGCTCTTCCCCCTGCAGCTCCGCCTCTCAGAGCTCCACTTCCCAAAGCGAGTCTGACTCAGAGGATGAAGCCATTGTTGCTGCACACAGGATGCAGAAAGTTCTTCTTGGATAAAAGGGAATGGTGGACTAGAAGAGAAACATGTCACTAAAGCAATAGTGGAAATGCAGAGCCGGAGGCTCTTTCCTGAGGGGCTCATTAGAAACAGTCCTCAAGTCATGTAAGCGGCAGCACATCTGAGCAAATCTAGAATTGCTTGGTGTGATGCTGCTTAGAAGATTTAACTCAATGCCTTGCCTACATGGGGATGTTGTGGGGCTACAGTTATCACTAAACTACCATGGAGATCTGTGTAAAGGGGGTCAGGGAGAGCAGACCTGCCATGTCTGGGAAGCCTGTCTAAAGGGGTTTTTGATAGTATGACACTTCACTACTATGATTGGCTTTAGTACCATATGAAGCAAAGAAGACTGTTCTTGTTCTGGGGTATTACATTATGGTAAATCAGCAAGAGTGTAACTGTGCTATTCTGGGTGTATGGACTCCAGTGCTGTATTTATCAGCAAATCTTTCTCGTATCATGCTTCAACACTCTGCTCTCTCCCTTGATTTTCGCTTACATATTTACATACTCCCCCCCCCCCCCCAAAAAAATGAAATTTCTTTTTGTTGGGGATGGATTTTTTCGAAGATCTGGCTACTGTCTTCCTGTGCTCCAGACTTAAGGTCTACATCTATTGTAGATGTTAGTTTATTACAGCCCCAGTATTGAGCCGGTTTGGTGTTTATCTCCCTTTTTATACAAGGCTGCTGTTAGTCTCTCCTTCTGACTCATCTTTATCGCCTCTTTGCAACTGGTGCATCGGTGTCACCATGTTGATTGGGAATACATGCAAAGCATCTCACTGAGCCTTGCCACCTATACAGATCTACAGCCATATGCCCCTGTCTAAAGAACCAAATCATTGCCCTCCCCTGTACTTTAAACTCATCTGGCCCCAGTGGAGCAAATGTGCTCCTAAACTTGTGTAAATTCCATAGTGCCTCTCACTTGATCTTTCTGTTGTGTCCTCTTATTGAGGATAGCTTCTTTTCACTTTTTACAATATAACTTCACATATTGGAGGCCACGCACTAAGGCTGTCATTGCCTACATTAGGCGTTAAGCAAAATCTCTGTGTGAGAAGTTTATTACATGGTTTCGGCAACTTGTGCCTTGAAAAAACTTACTACTTCAGCTGAAATACAGAGTAAGGGACATTGCAGAGCACTATTCTTTCCCTCCATCCCAGTATGAAAAGAGAAGCTGGTAGGAGGAAGTGGAAGGCAAGCCACTTTGAGCATGTTGTGTGGGAGACAAGTTGGTGTTGAAGGTGGTTGTATATTTTATTAGTTTTGCATTCACTCTTGCTCATGCAATCCTTTACATTGTTCAGATAATGTATTCAGTTACCTTAAACTGTATTTAAAGGAAAACTGCAGAGATTAGATATAATTCTGAAGCTAAATATTTAATTGAGAAATACATATATCTTTTAAAGAGTTAATGAAATTGATAGGTATTTCCATCTCTTTGCCAAGGAGAGCTGATGGTGAGTTTGAGTGCAGGTAGTTAATGTGAACAGTGGGATCACGTTTTTAAAAAAAAAAAAAAAAATCTACTTGATGTGAAGCAGTTTATACAGTGGCCAATTCTTTAGTGTATCTCTGTTCAGTAAGAGGCTAGACTTTCAGAAGTCAGTAACGAATATCTTAATGAGTTCTGCAGTGGCCAAATGCAATTTCTCATGGACTTCTGTCCTGCTCACTGTCTGCTTTTAAAATCTTTGATTGAATTGTATGGGGAGGAATTGGCCTGTTTTTGTTCCTTTCTCCTGTTGGCAGTAATGAATGGAAGGGATTTAATCCACTGAGTAATGAAACTTAATCCCCACAATGCATCTTTGTTACCCAGTTCAAAGAACTGTTTTTAATGCATTTTATACACACCAGGGAGATTTTTTTTTTTTCTTCTGCTTGAATAGTTCCAAGATACTTCAAATAGACTTCTTCAGGGTGCACTCTAATACAGGAATAACTCCATCTTGGAAACCTCTTGATTTCTTTGTTTTTCTGACGAGAGCATTGGTGATCTTGTACTGAACACTAAAGGATTAAGGGGTTTTAATCCAGCCCTCTTGTGGAATTTTATCATGAGCATTGTGTTGATTTACAAAGTCTTAAAGGTGCCTTACGGTTTTTAAAAGTATATTTTGCTAGAAATGTATGAATATAGAATATTTCTAACATTATTTCATTATGAGCTGTAAACTGATTGTAACACTAAGCCAAAAATGTTATTTCTGAAAACTGTCTCTGTCCATTATTTGGTAATATCTCAACTCTAGTGTAGTGAGAAAGGGAGGGTTCCATCACCAGAATCATAGAAATTAGAGATTTTCTCTTTCCCCATAGGATTAGAAAGTAGAACAGTCTCCTGGGGGGAAGTAGTAACACTCTTGCCCCTTAGGTCAATTAAAATTAGACTGTAGGCAGGATTGTGTGTATTTCATGAAAATCATTGTAGAATTTTGCTGCAGAATCTAGTTTTGTTTGTTTTTTTTTTTTTTTAATTCTTGACTTAATGTTTCTACAGATTAATGTAAAAACACAACCTGATTGTAAACTGAGTTGGTAGTGTTCCTGAGTCTGCCAGCAGCCTGAAACAATAGTGCTAAGAGGTGTGAACTGCCTCATTCATCTCAATGGGGCACTAATGCTGAAACCAAAAGGTGACAATTTAAATATCAGCATAGCTTTCTGCTTCACTGTTCATCATTTTCAAAACGTTCAGTAAATGTGCTTATCCAACAATCCCAAACTGCCTCCTAGGTGTCAGTAGCTTCAGCTATCTCCCTCTTGCTGGCTTTTGCGCTGCAGTTAGCAATTGTCAGTACAAAAATATGTCCCATATTGGAAAATGGGACAGTGTAAAACATGGGCGTCTTTTCTGAGTATATTCAATTTCATGTTTAATTATAAACCTCAGTATTTTAAATTGAGCTGCTGCAGACTTTCTCAGGTGCTGCAGATTCCACAAAACTTGTCCACTGCACGTAGGTCCAGATTACTGTAGTTTATTTGGGCTAAGTCTTCTGCTGTGGTAGAAGAAAGAATAAATCTAGCTTCATGCTGTACCTGATTACCAGGCAGCAGGCATATCTCCCTGACCCCAGCTGCTCGTCTTTCTGGGAGCATGAGCTGTAGCCCTCTTAACTTTTATCCTGGCTGTCACCACTAATGCTTTGAGGGCTTTGTATGTGATCCTCAACTGAAATGAGTTAGATGACTGCCTGAAGCTGATAAATGTTGAGTGAACTGAATGACAATTTACCTGCTACTACAGAATTGTCAAGACTACATGGCATTTCTCATGTAGGTGAACTGGAAACACTTCCCATACAGACAGGGATTTCCCCCCACTGGGGAGGTGTATACCCCCCCGAACTTCCCCAACACCCCCTAGTTACCTGTTGCCAAATTAGTCGGTTGGAAATTTGAATTGAAATTAAAACATTAATACACACTTTAAAAGTATATGCAGGGCCCTACCAAATTCACAGTCCATTTTGGTCTATTTCATGGTCACAGGATTTTAAAAATTGTAAATTTCATGACTTCAGCTATTTAAATCTGAAATTTCACAGTGTTGTAATTGTAGGTCCTGACCCAAAAAGGAGTTGGTGGGGGTGGGGGCGCTCACAAGGCTATTGTACTGGAGTTGTGGTACTGCTACCCTTACTTCTGCGGTGCTGATGGCGGCGGTGCTGCCTTGGAGCTGGGCTGCTGGAGAGCAGTGGCTGCTGACTGGGAGCCCAGCTCTGAAGGCAGAGCCACCGCCAGCAGCAGTGCAGAAGTAAGGGTGGTATAGTATGGTATTGCTACCTTTACCTCCACACTGCTGCTGACCGGGGGGCTGCCTTCAGAGCTGTGAGCCTGGGCAACAGCAGCCACTCTGCCCTTGCCTAGCCCTGAAAGCAGCACAGAAGTAAAGATGGCAATACCGTGACCTCCTAAAATAACCTTGTGCGCACGCACACACGCACCCACAACACCCTTTTGAGTCAGGACCCACAATTTGAGAAACGTTGGTCTCCCCCATGAAATCTGTATAGTATAAGGTAAAAGCACACCAAACACTAGATTTCACAGGCAGAGACCAGATTTCATGGCTGTGAATTTGGTAGGGCCCTAAGTATATGAGAAAATACTTGTACCTGAGAAAGCATAATGGGTTTGAAAAGTATGAGCAAAGACTAGCTTCCTCATACAGCTGTTGTTTATCACTAGATCAGGGCATTCGTTTTGGCTGTATTTGCCTACCTAATAATTTCAAATTATTCTTTGTAAGCAAGGTCTGAATGAGCTTTCCCCTGACAGCTAGTGATGACCCAGAAGTGGGTGGAAGGGCTCAGGACCAGACTATTTACATGAACATACCTATTCTCCCTAGGTATCCAGCAGACAGAGCTATGCTGCCCAAGTGAACAGTTTTGGCTGGTATTAGGTTACAAATCATGTTAGTATACGCCATCCAATCTTAAACCGAACTTCGCACCCCTTGGTAATCTGTATGTTGTTCCCTGATAACTAGAAACGTCTACGCTTAAACTCTTTACCGTTCACTTTTTTTTGTTAAACATCTTAATTAAATGTGGGGGTCATGAAATGTTACCATCCCTTTGTATGAATAAAGGGCAGCAAAACTGTACTGAGCCTGCCTGAAGGAGTGGGGGTCTCGCTCAGTGCTTAATTTGTGCTAGGGCTTGCCGGGGCTCAGGCCTGGCACCTCTAGGCTTGGCAGTTCATAGCTCAGGGACCTCTGGGCTTATAACATTTAGTTACGAAAGAAACACACTTTCTTGAGCCCTGGCACCTCTTTCGTTACAAATAAAGCACTGGTCATCCTCAAATGCACTCCCTAAGCATGAGGTTTGGATGCCGTATGCTTGAAGAGAGAGAAGAGAGTGGGTGGGGTACAGGTGTTTCGCTTCTTGGCTCTGCATAAGAATCACAGGCACTTATTTGACCTGCCCCTCTCTCCTGTTTAGAGATAGAGATGATTAGGCTCCATAGAGAGCCTTTTGGTTGGTTAAGTGATCACTAGAGCTGAAATCACTGATAATCGGGTCTAAGTACTTAGATCTGCTGGGGGCCAGTGTGTCTGTGGAAGAGAGACCTCCCTGTACTAGTAGCAAGGTTCCCCCACTGAGAGCTGAAATCACTTGAGAGCTGCAGTATCCCCACCAGTTGAGTGGGAAACCGGGG
The DNA here is from genome assembly GCF_965152275.1 of Natator depressus. NCBI lineage: Eukaryota > Metazoa > Chordata > Testudines > Cheloniidae > Natator > Natator depressus. Next base: position 202,843,580 of record NC_134234.1, on the reverse strand, counting down.
TTCGATTCCCCGACAGGGAGGGCGGTGCCTTTTGACTGTGGGAGAAAGAAATGCCTGGCCTGGGCAGCCTGTTCCTCACCCCCTCCATCTATGACGACTTCTGTTCACACCCTGCAGTGTTGATTTCCACCTCTAGAGAGACAATTAGCCTGCAAGGCCACCTCTGCCTGCTTACCCTAGCAAAAGCCTTTACGTTGCCTTCTGCCACTGGGCCCAGCTTCAAGACCTGCACGTGGGGGTACTTTCAGAGTCACAAAGGGAAATACTCTGGCGAAGGGCATGAGGACAATCGCCCAGCGAAACGGGGTGGCAGCTGATCAAGGGGTGAGGAAGAGAGAAAAGCGGACAGGCAGCAGGCTGGCCTCCTGTCTTTTTTTCCTTTTGTGACGATTTTAACTGTGACAGTAATGGAGAGACTAGAGAAATACCTGTGGCTGCCCCAAGAGCACAGAGCTGAGCATTTTCCACCCTGCTGTTGGGTCACCCTACTGCTGGCCGTGATCATATAGTGGTTAATACTCTGCCCCGTGGCCGCAGCAACCTCGGCTCGACTCCAAGTCACGGCATTGCTTTTTTGTGGGGGATCGCCTGACACGTGCCTAGTGGCTCAGCTTGATTGCATCCACTTGCAAAGAGAGCCAGCAGCTGGTGCCTAGTTTCCGCTTGGTAAAGGAAAGTCCATCAGGAAAAGAGTAACGGGGAAGAGTAACAGGAATTCTCCCTGGGCACCAAGGTCCAGAAGCAGTCACTGTCCCCACCACTTCCATTCACCCCCTGCAGTGCTGATTTTCACCTCCAGAGATAATTAGCCCGCAAGGCCACCCCTGCCTACTTGCCCTAGCGAAAACCTCTACATTGCCTTCCGCCACTTGGCCCAGCTTCAAGACCTGTACGGTGGGGCCCATGGTATGGTGTAAGCTGACCGTAGCTGGTCTCTTGGAGCTACATGCACAGTGCAAGGCTCTGCCTTGTTCCTCTTTAGCACAGTGGCCATGCAGGAGGGAATGAAGGGCTGCGCACCTAATTGGTGATTAATCCACTGATTAGGTGCCTCCTGGACCCTGGAGAGAACATGGAGGAAGGTGAGGTGATGGGGGAAATAGGGGAATGTGGGGGGAATAGGGGGTGGGTGAGGGTCAGTGGGGTGAGGTGGGTGTGGAGTTTGGGGCATCCCGACTCCCAGCTGGGCTGCAGCTGCTGTGGAGAGACGGGACTCTCTCCCAGGCTGGGCTGGGAGGAGCAGGCTGCATGGGGAGGTGTAGGGGCAGGGGGGAGCGGGCTGCACGGGGGGCGGGGTGCCAAGATTTCAGGCATTTTGGGGTATGAGGGGATGTGGCTACATGGAAGGTGGGGTGCTTGTCTGATTAATGCAGGATAGCAAGGGCAGTCCAAGAACATCTTCCCTTTTGTTGTTGTTGAGGTAACTATGAGGCTGGGGTGAGGACAAAGCTGGTATTAATTACCAACTGACTGTTGATATTATTACAAGATCTGAAATATGCCAGGAATAATACGATGGGGAAGGAATAATGTGGCACCCCTGCTATTTTCCACTGTTAGAATTAAAGAGCAAACACAAAACTGAATCATCTGCAGTTCTAGACCACAATATTTTTCATCTAGTATCAGCAGGGAAAGTTGGAGAGCTTGCTTTTGGCCATGCTGAGTTTCAGTTGACAGCTGGCGGACATCTTCCAGGAGATGTTAGAAAGACTGGGTTAAGATTTAGTTTGATTGGAGGGAGACAGATCCAGAGCAGAGAGAGAAAGAGGGCTGAGGGATTCTGTATTAGCAGATCTTAATGCAGGATCTGACTTGGTGTTTTTTTTTATTGTAAAGCATTTTGGCTGCTTTTGTAGATAAGTGTTAATAATCTGTCCTCTTCCTAGAGTTCTGAGGAGGTTATATGAGTATTTTTAAAGAGTGCAGATTAGGTTGTAGTGAGGTCTTAATAAGTGCAGGATCAGGCTCTAAATTGCTGTCAAGTCCACACAGTGAACAAACTGAAAAAAACACTTTGATCTTTCTGTTGTAGTGATCTTATGGGTAAAGTACAGCAATCCCTGGTTAAAAGAAATAGATCTGTGATTTTATTTTGATTGGTGTGGCTTTAAGAAGCTGCTTTCATGCTATTTACTCCCCCCTTGCTATTTACTACTCTCTATGGCTACACTACACAGCTTTTAGCGACATGACTGTGTTGCCATAGCCCTTCCACTAAAAGTTGTGCAGTGTAGCTGCTGTTTGCCAGGTATCAGAGGGGTAGCCGTGTTAGTCTGTATCCACAAAAACAATGGCGAGCCCGGTGACACTTTAAAGACTAACAGCTTTATTTGGGGATAAACTTTCAGGGGTAAAAAACAATGAAAGCTTATGCCCAAATAAATCTGTTAGTCTTTAAAGTGCCGCCGGATTCCTCATTGTTTTTGCTGTTTGTTGGCTCTCCTGCCAACAAAATACTTCTACCCCCCAAAATGAGTGGCATTCATGTTGTTGGCAGGAGAGTGCTTCTGCTGACAACGCGCTGTTCGCACTGGCACTTGTCTGAGACACAAAAGTTTTGTCCTTCAGTTGCCAGTGTAGACATGGCCTTTAGACACTGATCCTGCAAACAGTTATGCATGTGGAGGACTCCCATGCATAGGTGTTTGCAGGATTGGGGCTTTAGTGAATGAATACTGGAGCAAAAGCATGTGGATAGGCCTAGCTCATGACATTTGCATGGTTACATTTCAAACAAAGTTTACATAGGTGTTAATGGCTTACGGTAAGAAAGAAAAGGATTCTTTTAACAGCATAATTCTTTTGTAGTGTTGTAGATATCTGAAAACTGTGATCTTAATGATTTTTTTAAAAATATCCTGTGTTAGTAATTAATACATAGTAAATTGTTAAAACTGGGAGAACTTTACCATGGATGTTGTTTATTTGTTTGCCCTTTCAGTTAGAATTGGATTCCAGACAAGTAATTTCCATTAAGTTTTAGAATTTGTTTGGGGACAGGTATTGGAAACCATTACGGCCAGATCTTTGCTATCTAGTATAGTTCTGTTAAAAGAATAGGAGTACTTGTGGCACCTTAGAGACTAACCAATTTATTTGAGCATAAGCTTTCGTGAGCTACAGCTCACTTCATCGTATAGTTCTGGCTCTTCAAAATACTCCTCATGACTCATAAGTAGCAGGCACTAGGTGTGGTGCTAGGTGTTTTGTAGAATGAAGACCTTATTTGCAAGCTCTTTGAAGCAGGGATTTGTCTGCAAACTCCGAAGCCATGTGCTAATGTGCTCCAGGGCTTCTACTCTGAGTTTTTGAGTTGGTGACACACACAATGTGAAACCAGAAAAACTTTGCCTATTTCTAAAAGGCTCTGTTGCACTTGCACAGTGTGGGTCCTCCTAAACACTCATTTAAAATACCCATAACCAACCATTTGATGTTTTACTTCCCTTCATATTTTCAGTGTTGTCATCTGTTTGTTTGTGGGTTTGTTTGCTGTCTGTAAAAAGAAAAGGAGTACTTGTGGCATCAGATGCATCCGATGAAGTGAGCTGTAGCTCACGAAAGCTCATGCTCAAATAAATTGGTTAGTCTCTAAGGGGCCACAAGTACTCCTTTTCTTTTTGCGAATACAGACTAACACGGCTGTTACTCTGAAACTTTGCTGTCTGTGTCACTTTTACTTATTTTTACTGTTCTTTGTGTATCCAGTATTAATCAAATTAAGAGTTGATGTCCCAGAGAAATTGTATAAGCCTGAGTGAATGCCTTTTACTATCCTTTCCAGGATCAGAAAAGATTGTGATAATATTCGTGATGAGAGCATGACTATTGCTAGTTGACTCATAGATTTGTTTAGCATCTTAAAGCTGAGCTATGTGTGCAGATAACATGCGTGCAAGAGGGATAGTTCTGGGAACTGCAAAAGTCCGCAGCATGCTAGTGTTTGGCAGATGTTTCATTTTGTGAGAGCAGCTTTCCCGGAAGAGTTAGTGGCCTGTGGTAGGAGTAGGTTATTAAATTGGGCGTCCGATGCATATTTTTTATGCTTTTGCTTAATGCCCATGACTTTTGTTTTATTTATATAGTTGTTTTCAGTAGGCCACATTTTGGTGTGTTTACTAGCTTGAGTTGTTAGAAAGGATGATAAAATACATGTACTCCAAGGGCAGTGTTAATTTTCTTTTTATTTGATTTGATATTAAATAAACATCTTAAGCCAGGCACCTTGTTAATTATCCCTTGTTTTAATATTCTTTCTTCTTCCATGCCTATGAGCTGTTTAAAAATATATATTATATCTAGGTTTTTTGTTTGTCCTGGTGGCACACATCCGCACATACCTCAATATTGGTGCTGCACATGGATGGAAAAAATTAGAGGGAACATTGCTCGCCACTATACTAACAAGGAACAGGGCAGGGCCTTGCACTGCAAGGAGCTCCAAGAGACCAGCTATGGTCAGCTTATACCACACCAGGGGCCCCATCGGGCAACAACACCCCTTGTTCTCTTCTCTTTCCTAAAGGCTTTGGCTCCAGCAACAGCCCTTGGAAAAGCCCTGTCCCTCCTCACATGTCCTTGCCCAGCAGGCCACCTTTGGGGGCTACACAGCTCCTCCCACAACACCTGCTTGAGACTTTGCCCTCACTGATGGCTGCTCAGCACCGTCTTCCTCTCACAAACCTTTCTTTTTTTGGAGTAGAAGACCTTGGACGTGTCCCCAAAAAGACTAGTGATGCAGGAGACAAAGAACCACAGGGCCAAAAGCTCCAAGGTGCACAATACCTGTATCTGGGGAAAAAGTTAAACTCTAGAGCTCCCCGGGCTCACATCTAAAACTCCAAAGGAGTCCCTGTGCCCAAACGAGGATCCTTTTGAGATGAAGTTGCAGAAAAATGGCAAGAAACCTGCTTTACTCAATTCTGGCAGGAAATGTGGACCCCATGGCTCCAATGACAGCACCAACTTAATCCAGAACAGTGATTTTTCACAGCACAAAGAGCTCATCTAACTGTGGTTGAAGGATAGGGGAGAAAAAGGGTGCTCTGAAGAAACTCCTCTGAATTGATCCAGCTGATCCAAATGGGTAACAATTTGGACTTAAAAAGAAAAGGAGTACTTGTGGCACCTTAGAGACTAACCAATTTATTTGAGCATAAGCTTTCGTGAGCTACAGCTCACTTCATCGGAATTTGGACTTAGCATCAATGACTAATCTGAGTTCTCTGACATCCCCTCCAACAAAGCCTTAAGAAGGTGGTGACTCCTGATGCTTTGGCCCAGACAAAGCCAAACTTTGGATGTGAGAAAGCTAGGGCTGTCAAATGATTTAAAAAAATTAATCGCAATTAATCACGCGATTAAAAAAATTAATCACGATTAATTGCACTGTTAATAATAGAATACCATTTATTTAAATATTTTTGGATGTTTTCTACATTTTCAAATATATTGATTTCAATTACCACACAATATACAAAGTGTACAGTGCTCACTTTGTATTTATTTTTATTACAAATATTTGCACTGTAAAAAACAAAAGAAATAGTATATTTCAATTCACCTAATACAAGTATTGTAGTGCAATCTCTTTATAATGAAAGTTGAACTTACAAATGTAGAATTATGTACAAAAAATAACTGCATTCAAAAATAAAACAATGTAAAACTTTAGAACCTACAAGTCCATTCAGTTCTACTTCAGCCAATCACTCAGACAAACAAGTTTGGTTACAATTTGCAGGAGATAATGCTGCCTGCTTCTTGTTTACAGTGTCACCTGAAAGTGAGAACAGGCATTCGCATGGCACTGTTGTAGCCAGCATCGCAAGATATTTACATGCCAGATGTGCTAAAGGTTCATATGTCCCTTCATGCTTCAACCACCATTCCAGAGGACATGCATCCATGCTGATGATGGGTTCTGCTCAATAACAATCCAAAGCAGAGCAGACCGATGCATGTTCATTTTCATCATCTGAGTCAGATGCCACCAGCAGAAGGTTGATTTTCTTTTTTGATGGTTCAGGTTCTGTAGTTTCCGCATCAGAGAGTTGCTCTTTTAAGACATCTGAAAGCATTCTCCACACCTCGTCCCTCAGATTTTGGAAGGCACTTCAGATTCTTAACCTTGGGTCAAGTGCTGTATCTATCCTTAGAAATCTCACATTGGTACCTTCTTTGCATTTTGTCAAATCTGCTGTGACAGTGTTCTTAAAATGAACATGTGCTGGGTCATCATCCAAGACTGCTATAACATGAAATATATGGCAGAATATATTTTAGAACAGGAGACATACAATTCTCCCCCAAGGAGTTCAGTCACAAATTTAATTAATGCATAATTTTTTTAATGAGCATCATCAGCATGGAAGCATGTCCTCTGGAATGGTGACCAAAGCATGAAGGTGCATATGAATGTTTACCATATCTGGCACGTAAATACCTTGCAATGCCGGCTACAAAAGTGCCATGGGAACGCCTGTTCTCACTTTCAGGTGACGTAAATAAGAAGCAGTCAGCAGTATCTCCCGTAAATGTAAACAAACTTGTTTTTCTTAGCAATTGGCTGAGCAAGAAGTAGGACTGAGTAGACTTGTAGGCCCTAAATTTTTATATTGTTTTGTTTTTGAGTGCAGTTATGTAACAAAAAATCTACATTTGTAAGTCACACTTTCACAATAGAGATTGCACTACAGTACTTGTATGAGGTGAATAGAAAAATACTATTTCATTTGTTTATCATTTTTACAGTGCCAATATTTGTAATCAAAAATAATAATATTAAGTGAACACTGTGCATCCAATGAAGTGAGCTGTAGCTCACGAAAGCTTATGCTCAAATAAATTTGTTAGTCTCTAAGGTGCCACAAGTACTCCTTTTCTTTTTACTGTACACTTTGTTTTCTGTGTTATAATAGAAATCAATATATTTGAAAATGTAGAAAAACATCCAGAAATATTTAATAAATTTCAATTGGTATTCTATTGTTTAACAGCGCGATTAACTCAAAAAAATTAACTGTGATTAAAAAAATTAATAGCAATTAATCGCCTGAGTTAACTGCGATTAATCTACAGCCCTAGAGAAAGCTGGTCTGGCGAGATCTGATGGCAGGATCCTGGGTGACATACCTTTTTTAACTTATGTGACCTCTTGGAAACTCTGAAACCATAAGAGGCACTGTCCTTGGCTCCATCCAAAGAACTTGAATCCTTAATCAATAGAATCTATTTTGGCAGTGCCTTATAGGGTGCCTGTATAAGATGACCCATTTTTTGGCCTAGGGTTTAATATCAGACTTCAGAATAGAGGGAGGCTTCCGGGCTGCAGTACCTCTTTTCTACTCCTGAGATATCAGAACCTCTTCCAGAAGCAGTTTCTGGTACAGAGTCTTATAGTCCCTTTAGAAAATGCTTATCACAGCCCTTAGCTGGGGTGCCTTCCCCAAGGCGTGAGAAACACTTGTCACGTCTATCTGAACCAGAGACCATGCAAGGTTAAGAGGAACACCTCCTAAACCCCATCTCACTCCCTCCCAGATAGGTTCATCATCTTGTGGAGGACACCAGGCACCCTGAGAACACCCAAAGTTTGCCAAGATCATTGCAAAATTAAAACAATTTTTTTCAGACACAATACAACTATATTTAAAGCTGTTTTAAATAACATGATAAAAGAGAGAGGTGGTTTTTTGCTTCCTCCATCTATCCAAGAACAAAGAAGGGGGCAAGATATTTATACTTCAATGTATGGAATATTGTAATCAGGTGCTCCTGCTCAAAAATGGTCCCAGGACTAGGCAAGCAACTACTGCAGTGCGGTTCTGTAGAGGCCATGTGATGAAGGAGATTTTTTTTTTTTTTTTATAAAATAAGCTTCAGGGCATTGATGGAGTGGAGACCCTGGGCCCAAATCCCCACCACCACCTCCTGTTTTTGAAGGTAGATTCAGGCTGGCTGGTTCTAATTAGGATCAAGACTGCTGACAATGCAGTTCCTATGGATATTTTCCACACTACACCACTCTACAGCTCACACTGAAAATTGCCAGCCAAAGGAATTCCTGCAACTGTGGATTTCATGGAAGTTTAGCTTTAGTGTTTAAATAAACTTTAAAACCACAAGCCTCCATTCCCCCCTTTCCTAGAAAAAGTGAATAATTAACTCTGCATCCTCTGTGACCTCCAAGATAGTAATGCTAATGAGGTTACAGAGTAAATCTTCAGAGCACAGGACATAGTTGCACAATGGTATCTGGATAGAAGATTAAATGCCTGCAATACATTTCAGAAGAACCCAGGCTACGTACATCCACCACTAAGGCTCAGGGCAAGAAGGCTGCATTGCACAAATTAGATGCAGAAACACATTTCCAACAAACTATATGCAACTCTGAGAAGATCTGATATGGATAATGAGAACATTCACAGTTACATTAGCTAGGATTTAAACAGTTAGAAAGGAAATAAAACCCTCTAACTGGAAAAAAAAACAAAAAAAACCCACCAAACTTCAGTGAGCTGGATATTCCATTGTCCATCATGGTGTGTCTTGCACATGCCTCTGAATCATGCGGTTTCAGAGAGGTTACCAAATTAGCTAGCCACTGGTGTGACAATTCCTATGTCAACTAATATTAAGCTCCATAAGCTGCATTTAAAAAGGGGAGTGTAGCAGAGTTCAGTTGGGGCCAATAGGCCTAGTGGGCAGGCCACACCTCAACAGTCTTCCAGTCTTGGGATGGCCTTGCCACGCAATCTGAGAGCCTAGTGGCCAAATTATAGTCTCCCATCTGCTGATGTTCCCTGGGTTCCCCCAGTCAGTGGAGGGGGTAGGAGGGAAGGGTAGTCTTAGCCATACCATTGGGGTCTGTAAACCCCGTCACAGGGAGTGAGTTACAAAACCTACCATGAAGAGAATTTGTTTTAATCCAGGGAAGATACCTGCTTTGGATTGCTATTGAGCAGAACCCCCATCATCGGCATGGATGCATGTCCTCTGGAATGGTGGTTGAAGCATGAAGGGACATATGAACCTTTAGCACATCTGGCATGTAAATATCTTGCGATGCTGGCTACAACAGTGCCATGTGAATGCCTGTTCTCACTTTCAGGTGACACTGTAAACAAGAAGCAGGCAGCATTATCTCCCGCAAATTGTAACCAAACTTGTTTGTCTCAGTGATTGGCTGAAGGTTTTTAGGGAAGGTGTAAATATTTCCCAACAACATCAGGAACCCAAACATTGTATCAAGTTGTCTTCTTTCATATGCATCACACATCGATATCTACAGGTTTCAGAGTAGCAGCCGTGTTAGTCTGTATTTGCAAAAAGAAAAGGAGTACTTGTGGCACCTTAAAGACTAACAAATTTATTTGAGCATAAGCTTTTGTGAGCTACAGCTCACTTCATCGGATACATTCAGTGGAAAATACAGTAGGGAGATTTATATACACAGAGAACATGAAACAATGGGTGTTACCATACCCACTCTAACGAGAGTGATCACTTAAGATGAGCTATTACCAGCAGGAGAGCGGGGGGGGGGGGGGGGCCTTCTGTAGTGATAATCAAGGTGGGCCATTTCCAGCAGTTGACAAGAACGTCTGAGGAACGGTGGGGGGAATAAACATGGGGAAATAGTTTTACTTTGTGTAATGGCCCATCCACTCCCAGTCTCTATTCAAGCCTAAGTTAATTGTATCCAGTTTGCAAATTAATTCCAATTCAGCAGTCTCTCGTTGGAGTCTGTTTTTGAAGTTTTTTTGTTGAAAAATTGCAACTTTTAGATCTGTAATCGAGTGACCAGATACTCCGTTTCCCCATGTTTATTTCCCCCACCACCACCCCCAGCCATCTAGATTGTTCAGCCATCTAACTGCTGCATCATTGAGCACAGCAAGGTGGTGCAGTACACCCACCAATCGTCTAATTCTGCACTCCTCCACCATGGGTCTGACCGTCTGCATTGCTGCCCCACAGCCACGCTGTGAGGATTGGACTTACCCGTATTCCTGCATTGTGCCAGCCACTCTGGACGTTCCAGTCAGCAGCCTGTTAAAGCGTAGTCCAGGGACCGCATCCCAGGTTGCAAACAGGTAGATGAAAGTTAGGGCTTCAAAATTTGTCAGCATGCCTGTCTCGCTATCCCAGAGTTGTTGCCACTCTGCAAGGACATAAATGTCAGCCCTGAAATGCCGTTGTTCATCCAAAATGGGCAAGAGCAATACTGTATGTGCAACCCTTCCTGCCAACACTGCATTGTAATTTTCACTTTACTGACACTCATTCAGGAAGCAATTAAAGGGCGGAGGGCATATTTTGGAGGCAAGTATCTGCCCACATTTTTGGGCAGTGAATGTTTGGCTGGGCTGAAGGTCAATAAGGGAAGTAGTTTTAAGGATTCTAATCTCAAAGAGAAGTGGAAAGTAAGAGCAAGACACACTGAATTGGTTACAATTCATGTTGATTTGTGGCCTCAAAGACTTCCTATGAATATACCGAAGGCACTCTGGCCCCGTTGCTGAAATCACCTCCACCACTGCAGTTTTGAAGGCAGTGGCAACACTCACAGAAACTCTAGGTACCGTAAGACAGGTTGACTTGTATGCAATGGTCTTGTCAGGCTGCTAGAGCACAGACCTTGGGTAAAATTATCTAAATCACTTTTGAAAAGAGGACTAAGGTTCCTAAGACATTTAGGTGTTTAAACAAATTACCCTTGGCAACTATAAGAAGCTAGAGACTGTGTAACTTTACGTACACCCAAAACAAGATGTTCTCTTTTAATAGATATAGTGAACTAAAATTTGGCCCTTGCTTACATCAGTGAGGTGCCATGGATGGAACTGAGGGCAACACTTGAGGCCACGTATTCTCTGTAAGTGTGATATATAGAGGTACAAGGGGTGTTGAGGGGATGGGTTCTGTTTTGGGGTCTCCACAACAGGCTTTTGCTCTGCTTGGGGGGGCTTATTTGATGCTATCCTGATTTTTATCTTTTCCAGGTTGAGCTGTAGGGACTGTGTTAATTCTTAATTGCACATGATTATTTAACACAGTATATGTCTAGCATGTGTATGTCTTCTACAGACTACCTTGCAGGGATGATATCATGGTTTTTCAGGTTTGAGGGCTTTCCTAGTATAAGTAGTTAGAGTTTAACAGGAGTTTAAGCTCCCAGGCTCATCTAATTACTTATGCTAAACAATCTGTTCCACCTTGCGTTTTGCTGTTATGCTGGGATTACCTTTCCTAGACCTGAAGAAGAACTCTGTGTGGCTCAGAAGCTTGTATCTCACCAACAGAAATTGGTCCAATAAAAGATATTACCTCACCCATCTAGGACAGGCTAGGAGACTGCATCTGTTCTTGTCAGATGTGATTCATCATGACACTTCATGCTGCCCTTGCCTCTGGGTTAGAACACTGTGTGACGGGGTGGATCAACCACACACTGGGCCAACGGGAACTGACCAATCACTGTGGGCCCAGAAGACCATGCCCCCTCACCCCTACTGTGCATGCTCCAAGTGGAGGAGACAGATAAAAGTAGGCAGCCCAGCTCAGGCAGGGCTGGCAGAGGAAGAGGAAAGACATGTTGCAGAGGAACCTGCGATTCTCCAGGCCGTTGGGACCATGGACCCGGACTACGCTGGGGACAACCAGCTGACCATGGAGACTAAATGGAACGCTGAGCTGCTGCCAGCCAAGGAGATGCCCAAGATTGGCCTTATGGTAGGAAGTGACCCAGGGAATGTATTAGAAGCCAATGTTTGAACCCTTAAGAGGGAATTTTCTGGTTCCTAGGGCCCTGGGTCAGAACCTGGTGGAGTAGGGTGGGCCCAGATTCCCCTACATCGCCCTGCAGTGCCACTAGGCATGGCTACTGGGAGCCCTAGCTAGAGACTGAGTGTTTGCTCTGTCCCGCCCCAGGGGCTGCAGATTGTTTGTTTGCTCTGCCCTGCCCCAGGGGCTGCAGACTGATTAGTTATTCGACCCCGCCAGGATCCCTGAGTCACTCATGGCAACCGTTTGACCCAACAGGGAATCCAGACGATTGTGTGACCAGGTGTACTACTAACCCCACAATGGGCCAATGGAGGCGGCTGTGCTTGCTGCCCTCCCCCACCCCCACCCCTCCACGCCCATGACACACTGCACTATACCTCATACTAGGGCTGATTCTGAAAATCCCTCTAAGCTATTGGCCCAGTATGGTGTTAAACAAAATGGTCAGATAAAAACATATTACACCAGCTCTCTGTACCCTACACTTGTGCCCTGTCCATTCCAGATCCATATCAAGGTCCTGGCCCTTATCTTTAAAGCCCTCAATGAGCAAAGGGAGTTGTGCCATTTCTAGCGCCTGGAGCAAGACTGTACAGGTCTTTCCATAATGACAAAGTGCCCAAACAGCCCAGCAACATCGGCAGGAAAACAACCACACAGATAAGTCCCTCTTAAGGAGGTGGCTTAAACCAAAGAAGAAACCAAGGCCCCTTTTTCCAGCTAGTAAAGCTGTGGTGCTTGACTTTTGTATACGGCACCTAGAAATACAACTGTTGTGTGCATTAAACAGAGAGATTTTTTCTTGTCATTCAGAGAGAGAAAAGAGACACTCAAGTTCAGGGAGAAAAAGAAAGAGGAGAAGGGTGTAATTATCCAGGTGAGCTCATTATATGACTTCATGAATGGGCATGACATTTCATGATTGCAGGAAGCTACTATTTATCACCTCTTATTTAGCAGCCAGGCCTAGCTGAGATTTTGGAGATTTTCTTGTTACACTGTCAAACACGGAGAAGCTGAGATACCTCCAATGAGAGCATTAATCAGTATTGGTTCTAGAGTGTTGCTGACAGCAATGAGTGAACCTCAAAAGGTGTGGAGGTTCAGACTAGCATGGAATCGTTTGGACACTTCTCTGCTGTCCTGGGTCATGCTTAGTCTGTAATAAGAGTAATATACTGAGACTCAGTATTAAAGTAAAGAGCAGGCAGGTTTTTTAGATGCATCTAGTGTGACTAGTCATCTAGGGCCTAAAATTAACTAAAGTTCTAGTGTCCTGTGCCAGCACGCATTAGGGCTTGTGTCAAACTGTCTCTCCTGCAGTGTTCCCAAAGTCTCAGTGAGGAACACAGATGGGATCTTTCCAAAACATCATTTGTCCAAACTTTGAGGTTTCTGGTTGCCCATAGGGTCTTCAAAGAAAAATGGGACAGGAAAGATCTGAACTACTAATGTAAAACTCAAGCAGAAAAAAAACCCATCCTTTATGTAAATAAACAGAAATCTAGGCATGTGTTCATTATGCATCAGGATGAAGGAAAAAAAGGACACAAACCCAATTTCTTCTTTTTGTTTGTGTGTGTCAGTGTGGATCCCACAGTAGGTGCACAGATGCCTCATGTGCATGATGAGATTGAAGTCTTCTGAATAGCAGCGTCCATCAGGGCCATGCATGCGCCCTGAGCTTCCTTGTGCTCCCATGTAAGGATGTGAAGGGTGGGACGGCCACAGCCCCTCACCTGATTTCGCACAGTGCCTGTGGCAGTGAGACAGAACCCAGTAAGTGTCCGACCCACTTCTCTCTTGAGACACGCTAAACCAGTTCTTTTTCAAACTATTTGGTGAAGAAATCTTATCTTCACACTTTCGTCTAAAGGACATTTCTTCTTAAAGAAGATGTGTGTGTGTATGGGGGCGGGGGGATTGATTGGCAATCCTCTTGTACACCTCCTTTACAATGGGGTTAGGTGCTTTGTGCCAACTGCCACCCTTCATGGCAGACTCCAAACCCTGCGACAGGCTGATCTCCATCAAGGACAGACACAGCTGATGTCTTTTCTGCCTAGGACAGGGCCATATCCCAGACAGGTGCTCTGTGTACAAGTCCTTCTCCTCCAGTACCCTAGAGCAGTTCATGTGGGTCACTTTGGACCCAGAGGTGACAGTTATGACCAGAGCAAGACTGGATAAACCAGCACTGGCCAGTGCTCCCTTGAGTGCACTTTTGGCCATGGGGTTGGGCATTGGAAACAAGGCAAAGAGGACACCAACAGATTTGACACCAAGCACCTAAACATGAGTGAAGTCCTTGGCATACAAGACCTCTGCACCAACAGCCTCGGCACTGACTGCCTTGGTAGCGACAGTCTTGGCACCAATTACCTCAGCACCGATAGCATCAGTGCCAATTATTCTGATTTCTATACTGGCTACCTTGACACCAGCACTTTGGGCATTAAGCCAGCAACTATGCCTGTTCAAAATGGGACTCTTGTAATTGGACCAAGCTTAAACATAGTTCTGAATCAAAGGGAAGTTCCAGAAGGAGGACTGTCAAGGTTCCTTCACCACTCTGAACTCTAGGGTACAGATGTGGGGACCTGCATGAAAAACCCCCTAAGCTTATTTTTACCAGCTTAGGTTAAAACTTCCCCAAGGTACAAATTATTTTACCTTTTGCCCTTGGACTTTATTGCTGCCACCACCAAGCATCTAACAAATATATAACCGGGAAAGAGCCCGCTTGGAAACGTCTTTCTCCCCAAAATCCTCCCAAATCCTTTCCTGGGGAAGGCTTGATAAAAATCCTCACCAATTTGTACAGGTGACCACAGATCCAAACCCTTGGATCTTAAGAACAATGAAAAAAAGCAATCAGGTTCTTAAAAGAAGAATTTTAATTAAAGAAAAGGTAAAAGAATCACCTCTGTAAAATCAGGATGGTAAATACCTTACAGGGTAATCAGATTCAAAACATAGAGAATCCCTCTAGGCAAAACCTTAAGTTACAAAAAGACACAAAAACAGGAATATCCATTCCATTCAGCACAGCTTATTTTATCAGCCATTTAAACAAAACAGAATCTAACTCATATCTAGCTAGATTACTTATTAAGTTCTAAGACTCCATTCCTGTTCTGTCCCCGGCAAAAGCATCACACAGACAGAGAGAGCCTCTGTTTCTCCCCCCCCCCCCTCCAGCTTTCAAAGTATCTTGTCTCCTCATTGGTCATTTTGGTCAGGTGCCAGCGAGGTTATCCTAGCTTCTTAACCCTTTACAGGTGAAAGGGTTTTTCCTCTGGCCAGGAGGAATTTAAAGGTGTTTACCCTTCCCTTTATATTTATGACAAGGACATAATACATCATTCCTTTAAGGGCAAAGCCCCACAGCAGTTGGGCAAAGCAAGAAACCCAGCACCTATACTGGTACCATGATGGAGTTGAGCAAGGACCTGAGGTATCCATATAACCTCAAAAGATTCTCCTTATATCAAAAAGTCAACCAGCACCAGATCTGGCACTGACTCCATACCACCCGTCCATGCCACTCTTTGAAGAGTAGATAAACTCCTCCTTGCTGAGACTGAGCACAGATTCTTCTTCCTTGCCATTAGAATATGACCCTTAGGAGGGTTCCAGGGAGGCCCCATTCAGAGCACCACCCCAACTTGCATGGGAGTGACTCTGAGCCCAGCCAGTCTCAAACAGGCCAGTACCTGTACGGCATGCCACATGGCCCATAGTGGCCTTACTGGGGAGTGTGCTACCTTGTTTTGAGGAGCAGCTCAACTTCCCATGCACCTAGGAAGAGAAGATCCCAATTCCCAGTGTCTTCACTTGCTAAGCCACCCACAACTGAACCAGACATGGGCCCAGAGGGGGAGGAGACAACAGAGGGACGACTACGACAACCCCTGTTTCTACCCAAAAATTCTCCTCACTGCTGGACAAGGCAGTAACACCAGCACCCACCCACCCTTGCAATGGATGACTTTGAGCCACTTTAGAATCCCACTCCTTATTAATGAAAGGATTCTAGAACTGGCCACAGCACTGCAGCCCCCAGCCACTTGTCTTTCCACCTCCAAGTGGGTGGAAAAAAGGTATCAGGTGCCTCTGAAATCCTTCAAGCTCTTTTACACCCACCCAAACCCATGATCCTTGGTTGTCCCTGCAGTGGAACAAACATCAAAGCTTACTAAAGGCACTCCCGAGGACAAGGACCGTAAGAATTTAGACCTCTTTGGATGCAAGGGATATTCTTCAGCCTCAGTGCAGCTTTGGGTGGCAATTATACCAGGTATTATTCAGCCAGTATAATCACCTCATTTGGGACAGAGTCACTCCTTCCTTTCAAAAATCCCACTAGAGTACAGGGATGAAATGAAGGAGAACATCAAGCAGGGGCAGATTGTCATGAGAATGTCACTGCAGTGCAGCTGTGGCTGCCTTTGATATGGCTACAAGGTTGATGACCACAGCTGTCACAATGAGCCAGGCCTTGTGGCTGTAGGTATTGGACATACCACACAAGTGCATGTCAAGTGCAAGACATGATAGACAACCTGCCTTTCGAGGCGATGGAGTGCTTCAGCCAGGAGGACAGGTGAAGCACTACATTCCCGCAAGGGCTACATTATGGCCTCTATTACCTACAGAAAGCCCCCGAAGTATCAGCCCCAATAAAGGCAAAGGATGCCTTTCTGCTCCTGGGGCTGACAGACAGAGTGCCAGCAAAGGAAGAAACTACATACTCCAGGGGGCTCTCATCTTCTACCTCTTTAGCAAACACAAGACACTCTCAGAGGTAGCAAATTTGACAGGAGCGTTGAGAGTCACACTGGAGCTTGCCCTCACCTTTGGGAACCATCTTGCCCCATTCCCTTAGGCCTGGGCAGCTATCACAGTTGACAAACGGGCATTAGATATCATTGCTTACGATCACGCTCTACATTTCCATTCACAAACCCCTATCTGCCTGTCCCTCTACTGGGACCCTTCTCACGAGAGCCTATTACAAAAAGAAGAGGCCTCATCGCTTTGTCTAGGAGCCATTGAAGAGATATGACAGCAGTACAGGGGGAAAGGTTTGTCATGCTGATATTTCCTCATCCAGAAAAAGAAAGGGGTCTTTGTCCTTTCCTAGGGCTGGGGAAACTGAACACATACTGTGAATATACCACCTTAGATTCAGGATGGGAAGACTTGCCTCCATCATTCCATGTCTGCAGGCTCCAGGCAGGTTTGTGGCTCTTGACTTGCAGGATGGTCCATATAGCCATTCACCCTGCTGACAGGAAGTACCTGAGGTTCACAGGGCCACATCACTGCCAGGACAAGATACTGCCATTAGGACTGCTCTCCTGAGGCATCCAAAGTGTCTTGCCTAGTGGTGGTATGGGCATTGCATGCCTCTGAAGATATCCACATCTACCCTCACTTAGATAATAGACTGATCAGGGCAGGTCCCAGCAGAGACAGCAAAGAGTCTAGAATATGCTCATTTTCTGTTCGCCCAGCTGGGCCTTTGGTGAAATACAAAAATAGACTCTCATCCCATTACAGACAATAATGCTCATAGCAACCCTAATAATCTCCAGGTCAGTGAGAGCATACCTTCCTGAAGACAGTTTCCTGCCAATGCTGTTGCTAGTGCTTGGGATAGAATCAGACCCTACTACAATGGTATGGAAGTGACTGGAGCTGCTATGCTGTGTGTGCATGCATGCATGTAAGTGACACTGTTTGCCGGACTTCACCTGTGATTGCTCCAACTCTAGCTTGGGTCGGTCTATTCCCCAGAAAAATACCCGATGGACAAGGAGGGCATGGTCCCTCCTCATCTTGTCACAGAACTGAGTTGGTGGGAGGAACCCAGAAATGTGCATGGAAGGGTACTATTTGGTGCACCTTCCTCAACAAAACCTGTTAGCAGCACACCTGGGCCATCTAAAAACGCAGGGGACTTGGTCCCCAGAGGACATCTAGCTCCACATCAATGTTCTGGAGTTCAGAGCAATCAGGCTAGCCTCCCTGGCTTTCCTACTCATTCTTCTGCACAGTTTCTGTGATGCCTATTGTATCATTATCTTCATTTAATACCAGGCACTCAAGTTCACCCATCGTAGTATTTAGACTGGTTGTATTTGTATACAAGCATTTATAAAATTTGTTAATATTTAGTTGTCTGCCTTCATGTGATGCAATTGAATAGGTCTTTTTTGTGTTTGACTGTTTCTTTTGAGTTCCTACCTGAACTTTCTCAACTTCTGTCCTCTCCTCTTTACTGGGATATAGAGAATCCCCTTTAATAAATCCTCCCCTAAAGGATGTCTCTGTCCAAACTGTATGCTCCTCTTCATTTGTCAGTTTTTCCCCAGCCCTTAGTTTGAAAATTCCTCTATGACCTTTTTAATTTTACATGCCAGCAGTCTGACTCTGTTTTGGTTTAGGGTCTGATCTGGAAATAAATATAAAATCTCTGCTGATAAAATTTGGAAATTACACAAAAAATAGCAGACAAGTAAATAATTATGAGAATAAAGCAATCTGGATTCTGGATAAACTGGGCCCAGTCAAACAAAATTAGTTTTAATACAGCCAAATGCAAGGCTGTACATTTTGGAACAAGGAATGTAGATCATACCGACAGAATGGGGGACTGTATCCTGGAAAGCAGAGACTCTGAAAAGGATTTAGGACAAGCAACTGACCATTAGCTTCCAGTGTTAATGTGGTCCTTGGATGTATAAAGAGGGGGAAAATGAATAGAAGTACAGACAGGATTTTACCTCTATATATGTCTTTGGTGAGACTAATACTGGAATACTGGGTCCAATTCTGGCATCCACATTTAAAAAAGATCTTGAAAAATTGGAGAAGGTGTAAAAAAGAGCCACAAAAATGATTCAAGGGCTGAAAAAAAATGCCTTCCAGAAAGAGACATAAAGAGCTCAGTCTGTTTAGTTTATTAAAAAGGAGACTGAGAGGTGACTTGATCACTCTGCATAAGTAAAGAAAATATTGGGTGCCGAAGGGCTCTTTGATCTAGCAAAGAAAAGCAGAACAAGAACCAATGGCTGGAAGCTGAAGCCAGACAAATTCAAGTTAGAAATAAGGCACAAATGTTTAACAGTGAGGATGATCAACCATTGGAACAAACTACCCATGGGAAGTGGTGAATTCTCCATCTCTTGATGTCTCGGATCAAGACTGGATACTACCCCATATGCTTTCTTATGGAAGTAGTTGCCACAGGGATGTTTTGAGGCTGTGAATGGGAGAGGCGGTGCCCACCAGACAATCACTGTAGTAGGGTGTGGGCCATGCTACAAACTGCTGCCTTCAGTAAAGCTGGTGAAAATGCCCTTTGTCGCAATATTATTTAATTTAGATACAAACCTGGATCCAATCCCTGCATTCTGGGCAAGTTTAGTTCCTAATTCAGATTCAAACTACGCAGCTGCTTTCCCTTTCCTGTAATGGGCCAAAACAAAACCAGAGAGCCAAGAACCCCCTAACTGTGGGGCTCTGATCCCTCTCTAATTTCAACAAAAATATATGTTTTTAAAAAAGCAAATATTAATCTATTATTATTATTTTACAGTATGTGTTAGGCACTGTATAAACATAGTCCCTGCTCTAATGATTTTTACAATCTAAATAGATGAGAGAGGAAATTGAGGCATGAAGATTTACCCAAGTTGACCAGTGGCAGAACTAGTAATAGCCCCTACATTTCTACTCCTAGCTGTCTTTTATCCACTGGAATACACTCTCTCTGAGGCTAGAGAGAATAATATGATGCTAAGGGCTTGACTACACTTGCGAGTTATAGTGCAATAAAGGACCCCGGGCGCACTAGCTCACTACCCGTCCACACTGGCAAGGCACGTAGAGAGCTCTGACTCCACGGCTACAGCGCTGCTGGTACTCCACCTCGGCGAGTGGAATAATGTTTGCTGCGCCCTCACTGGAGCGCCGCACCACCAGTGTGAACGAGGTGTTGCTTTACTGCGCTCTGATCAGCCTCTGGAAACGTTCCATAATCCCCTTAAGTCAAGTAACCACTCTTTTCATTGTTTGGAATCGGCTGTAGGAATGCGGATATGCCCTTTGAAAGCTCCGTTTCTGACAGCCGGCTGCTTATCTGCTCCGAGACAAAGCAACCATTACTGTGGAATGCTGTGTGTGAGAGAGAGGCGGGGGGGGGGGTCTACTGCTGTCTGAATTTACAAGACAGCATGCTGATATGCTCTCAGCCCCCCAAAAACCCACTCTCTCTCCCCCCACATACACAGAACACACTCCCTGTCACACTCCACCCTCCCCCCGCCCATTTGAAAAGCATGTTGCAGCCACTTGCATGCTGGGATAGCTGCCCATAATGCACTGCTCCCAATGCCGCTTCAAGTGCCGCAAATGTGGCCATGCCAGTGCGCTTGCGGCTGTCAGTGTGGACAGACTGCAGCACTTTCCCTACTGTGCTCTACGAAAGCGGGTTTAACTCAAAGAGCTCTACATCTGCAAGTGTAGTCTGGCAGCTTTCGCTACACTCTTAGGGTATGTCTACACTACGAAATTAGGTCGAATTTATAGAAGTCGATTTTTTAGAAAGTGATTTTATACAGTCGATTGTGTGTGTCCCCACTTAAGACCATTAAGTCGGCGGAGTGCGTCCACAGTACCGAGGCTAGTGTCGACTTCCAGAGCGTTGCACTGTGGGTAACTATCCCACAGTTCCCACAGTCTCCACCGCCCTTTGGAATTCTGGGTTGAGATCCGAATGCCTGATGGGTCAGAAAACATTGTCATGGGTGGTACTGGGTACATGTCGTCAGGCCCCGCCCCCGCTCCCTCCCTCCCTCCGTGAAAGCAACGGCCGACAATCGTTTCGCGCCTTTTTCCGTGCGGGCGCCATATTGCTGTCAGCATCGTCATCCACCCGCCGCTTCCGCTGCCAGTTTGCTCTCCTGCTCACGCCATACCACATCAAGCATGGAGCTCGCTCAGATCATCGCGGCAGTTATGACGGTTCTAAACACCACGCGCATTATCCAGCAGTATATGCAGAACCAGAACCAGACCCTGCAAAAGCAGGCGAGTAGGTGATGTCAGCACAGTGACGAGAGTGATGAGGACATGGACACAGACTTCTCTCAAAGTACGGGCCCCGGCAATTTGGCCATCCTGGTGGCAATGGAGCAGGCTCATGCCGTGGAACGCTGATTCTGTGCCCAGGAAACAAGCACAGACTGGTGGGACCGCATAGTGTTGCAGGTCTGGGATGATTCCCAATGGCTGCAAAACTTTCGCATGCGTAAGGGCACTTTCATGGAACTTTGTGACTTGCTTTCCCCTGCCCTGAAACACAAGAATACCAGGATGAGAACAGCCCTCACAGTTCACAAGCAAGTGGCGATAGCCCTCTGGAAGCTTGCAACGCCAGACAGCTACCGGTCAGTCGGGAATCAATATGGAGTGGGCAAATCTACTGTGGGGGCTGCTGTGATCCAAGTAGCCAACGTGATCACTGACCTGCTTCTATGAAGGGTAGTGACTCTGGGAAATGTGCAGGCCATAGTGGATGCCTTTGCTGCAATGGGATTCCCTAACTGTGGTGGGGCAATAGATGGAACCCATATCCCTGTCTTGGCACCGGACCACCAAGGCAGCCAGTACATAAACGAAAGGGGTACTTTTCAATGGTGCTGCAAGCACTGGTGGATCACAAGGGACATTTCACCAACATCAACGTGGGATGGCTGGGAAAGGTACATGACTCTCGCATCTTTAGGATCTCTGGTCTGTGGAAACAGCTGCAGCAAGGGACTTACTTTCCATATCAGAAAATAACTGTTGGGGATGTTGAAATGCTTATAGCTATCCTTGAGGACGCAGCCTACCCCTTAATGCCATGGCTCATGAAGCCATACACAGGCACCCTGGACAGTAGTCAGGAGCTGTTCAACTATAGGCTGAGCAAGTGCAGAATGGTGGTAAAATGTGCATTTGGACATTTAAAAGTGCGCTGGCGCAGTTTACTGACTCAGTTAGACCTCAGCGAAACCAATATTCCCTTGTTATTACTGCTTTCTGTGCGCTCCACAATATCTGTGAGAGTAAGGGGGAGACGTTTATGGCGGGGTGGGAGGTTGAGGTAAATCGCCTGGCCACTGATTACGCGCAGCCAGACACCAGGGCGGTTAGAAGAGCACAGCAGGGTGCGGTGCGCATCAGAGAAGCTTTGAAAACCAGTTTCATGACAGGCCAGGCTACGGTATGAAAGTTCTGTTTGTTTCTCCTTGATGGAAACCCGCCCCCTTGGTTCACTCTACTTCCCAGTAAGCCAACTACCCTCCCCTCCCCCCTTCGATCACCACTTGCAGAGGCAATAAAGTCATTGTTGTTTCAAATTCATGCATTCTTCATTAATTCGTCACACAAATGGGGGGATAACTCCCAAGGTAGCCCAGGAGGAGAGGGGGAGGAGGGAAGCACCAGGTGGGGTGGTGGAGGAGGGGAGGACGGAAGGACAAGGCCACACTGCACTTCAAAACTTATTGAATGCCAGCTTTCTGTTGCTTGGGCAGTCCTCTGGGGTGGAGTGGTTGGGTGCCCGGAGGCCCCCCCACCGCATTCTTGGGCATCTAGGTGAACTGGGGGAGGAGGGTGGTTGGTTACACAGGGGCGGCAGCGGCGGTCTGTGCTCCTGCTGTCTTTCCTGCACCTCAACCATACGCCAGAACATATCAGTTTGATCCTTCAGTAGCCTTAGCATTGCATCCTGCCTCCTCTCATCACGCTGACGCCACCTCTCTTCTTGCTCATCCCTCCTATCCTCTCACTCATCCCTCCTGTCCTCGCGTTCATTTTATGCTTTCCTGGACTCTGACATTGTCTCCCTCAACACATTGTGCTGGGCTCCTTCAGCATGGGAGGCCTGTTACCCGGGGTTCTTTCCACCCAAAGCTCTTGGTAACTTTTACTCTGTGCGAGATGGTGTCAGGAAATAAATCAGGGAAGACACGGCCATCCGACCGATAGATGGCTGGCACAAACAGGACAACAGAAGAGTGCTTTCACTTAAAGTTAAACTTTACGTAGTCTCAAGCACCTATACACACGTCCGCAACAGGTTAGTAAAACACCCCCAACCCTTGATAATTACCAAAGCTGAGTGTGGCTCTCAAGTGGCACAGCGGCAGCCCGTCTGCCAGTAGGAAACACAAGGTGCATCCAGAGAGAGAGAGAGTCCAATCCTGAAGAGTCCCACTACCTCAAACTTTTCCCCCTTATTTATACATTAGTAACAGAATGACATGTCCCTTAAAGAAAACTTGTTAAGCAAGCAGTTCCAATGGGCAAGCAAGAGGCTCCTTCTGATTATCAATTAACTAGGTGTGGGTTTTTCCAGAGTTTGCAGCCTTGAGGCCCCAATAGACATTCCTGGGGCACATCCTGCTCTTCTAAGATGCACCTATCAGCAACTTCAACACAATCCTTATCAGGAAGGATGCGGGGTCAAGCTGCCCTTTCTGTGGCACCCAAAAACCCCCCTCCCCTCTTGCCTTGGTTAAGCTAAGCCTGCTGACTTGGCTAATTTACAGCCTGCTGACTTGGCTGCTTTTAGCAATAAGCCATAGTGGTTTCAGGCACTTTACTGGTTTGCCAAAGTCTCCCCGTACAGGCCTGCATGAGCTCAGAGAACATTTCATCGCAAGTGTGGTTTTTTCAGCTTCTAATCTTTGACAGCCTCTGGGACGGAGATGATGCGTGGAGCAATGAAACATTTGCAGCTGCGGGAGGGAAAAAAGGGAGATTAGTCTTTAAAAAGAGACACTTTAGAGAACAATGGGTAGACTCTGTCACGGTGAACCAAGCTGTTAACATTACGTAGCACATGTGCTTTCATTACAAGGTCGCATTTTGCCTCTTATATCGAGAGCCGGCTGGTATGGTGTGAGAGATCGGCGGGCAACAGAATTTGGCTTGCAGGCAGACAGGGTAAGTCACAGTCTTTTGGCTTCTTTAACCTTCCTAACATGTGGGAATGGTTTCAAACAGCAGCGTCCTCATTTCACATACCAAGCACCCGTTGGGTTGGCCCTTTAAAATGGGTAGGCCATTTAAAAGGAGGGGCTGCGATTTTCGTGTTAACATGCAGCACAAACCCAACTAACCACACTCCCCCATCCCCCTCCCCACACACCCAATTCTCTGGGATGATCGCTTCACCCCTCCCCCCACCACATGGGTAACAGCGGGGATGATTTCTGTTCAGCCACAGACAAACAGCCCAGCACGAACGGCCACCTCTGAATGTCCCCTTAATAAAATTCCCCTATTTCAACCAGGTGACCATGAATGATATCACGCTCCTGAGGATAACACAGAGAGATAAAGAACGGATGTTGCTTGAATACCAGCAAACACCAGGACCACACACTGCCATGCTTTCTTATGCAAGACTACGTGCTGCTGGCCTGCCGTGGTAAAGTGTCCTACCATGGAGGATGGAATAAGGCTGCCCTCCCCAGAAACCTTTTGCAAAGGCTTTGGGAGTACATCCAGGAGAGCTTATTTGGGATGTGCCTGGAGGGTTTCCACTCCATCCCCGACACGTTAACAGACCTTTCCAGTAGCTGTACTGGCCGCGAATGCATCCCAAGTCTTCAGGGCAGATTAATCATTAAACACGCTTGCTTTTAAACCGTGTATTATATTTACAAAGGTACACTCACCAGAGGTCCCTTCTCCGCCTTCTAGGTCTGGGAGCCCACCTTCGGTGGGTTGGGAGGGTACTAGATCCAGGGTGAAAAACAGTTCCTGGCTGTCGGGGAAAAGAGTTTCTCCACTTGTTTGCTGTGCTTCAACCTCCTCCTCCTCATCATCTTCCTCGTCCCCAAAATCTGCATCCCTGTTGCGTGAGAGTCCATTGACGGTGTCCATGCACAGGGCTGGGGTAGTTATAGGGGCACCCCCTAGAATGGCATGCAGCTCATCATAGAAGTGGCATGTCTGGGGCTCTGACCCGGAGTGGCCGTTTGACTCTCTGGTTCTTTGGTAGGCTTGCCTGAGCTCCTTAAGTTTCACGCGGCACTGCTGTGGGTCCCTGTTATAGCCTCTGTCCTTCATGCCCTTGGAAATTTTTTCAAATATTTTGGCATTTCGTCTCTTCTCCCCACACAGCAATCAGATCCGGTACCTCCTATTCGGTCCATGCTGGAGCTCTTTTGCGATTGTGGGACTGCACGGTCACCTCTGCTGAAGAGCTCTGTGTGGTCACCTGTGCTGATCAGCTCGCCACGCTGGCCAAACAGGAAATGAAATTCAAAAGTTCGCAGGGCTTTTCCTGTCTACCTGGCCAGTGTATCTGAGTAGAGAGTGCTGTCCAGAGCGGTCACAATGGAGCACTCCGGGATAGCTCCCGGAGGCCAATACAGTCGAATTGCATCCACACTACCCCAAATTGGACCCAGCAAGGTCGATTTCAGCGCTAATCCACTCGTCGGGGAGGAGTACAGAAACCGGTTTTAAGAGCCCTTAAAGTCAGAAAAAATGGCTTCGTAGTGTGGACGGGTGCAGGGCTAAACCGATCTAACGCTGCTAAATCCGACCTCAACTCGTAGCGGATACCAGGGCTTAGAAGTAGCGCTGATTATGCTATATTGGCTGTAGCATATCTGCAGCTATAGCAGGTTACTGTGGTTCTCTTCACGTTGCCCAGCTCAATAAGGCTCTGTTGGGTCACGCCATGGATGGGAATTGAACAGAAAGTGCGCGTGGCTCAAATAGAGGTAGTTCTTTTTGCTGTGTCAGGACTGAATCGGGGAGCTGCTGCTGGAGGCAGCATAAAGCCTGAGAGCCTTTTCCTGTTGGGCATTACAGGGCCTGCGGTAGTCGTGACAAAGTCAGGGTCATTAGCACCACTGGCCTGGCCAAAGTCTAGTCACAGGGCCTCTTGGGTTCCCCTGCAGTGTCAGCTGGGCTCCGTGTTCTCATTGGCTTCCCTGGCCTGGTGTGTGAACCGCAGGGTGACCAGATGTCCCGATTTGATCGGGACAGTCCCCACTTCTGGGTCTTTTTCTTCTCTAGGCTCCTATTACCCCCCCACCCCAGGCCCAATTTTTCGCATTTGCTGCCTGGTCACCCTCGTTGCACAGTCCCACCCCGAGGCCAGGTGAGGCGCTCCCAGCGTGTGTCTGCCTCTCTCTCCAGGGCTGTGCGATCCTTAAGGACGAACGGGGTGGCTTGAAACTCGGCGGGCCGGATCCCGTCCGAGGAGGAGCTCCACGGCCTGGGGCGGGGGCTGCGCTGGGGCAGGCGGGGCCGGGCGGGGCGGCCCCTCCTCCCCTGGGTTGCCGGACTGAGGAGCCGGCTGCGCGCTGAGTTGCCCGCCGGAGCGCGGCGCTTCTCCCGCGTGCCCTTCCCGGTGCCCCGGGAGCCTGGAGGCGCGGGGCGAGCCGGCCCGGCAGCGGCGTCTTTTCTACTCCCTTCCACAATGCCCGGCCCCCGGGGCACCCACCTCCCCGGTCGCCGACGTCGTGACTCTCCCCAGCCAGCCCGCCATGTATGTGCCCGCCTCCACGCGCGCAGAGCGGGCTCTGCAGCCCCCCGCGGGGCAGGAGTGACGGGCCCCCTCCCCGCACCTGGCCGAGGAGAGCACCTGCTCTGATGCGTGAGTCTGAGAGTTTCTAGCTCATCTTAACCCCCCCCCCCCCCCCCGCAATGAGAATTGGCTGTTTCAAGTTCCCCTCCGTTTGGGAGGCGCCCCCTGCCTCGGACCCTTCTCCCGGGGCGGGGGGCAGATAAACTCTGCTGGGGCTCTACATACTTGGTTTTCTTTTTTCCCTACAGGGGTGGTGGTGGACTGTTTGGAAACTCCCTGCACCTCGCCGTGGGTGGAGGATAAAGAATTGTACAGGCTTTCTCTAGCTGGGCAAACACAATTTTAAACAAGAAGCACAGAAACTGTTCTTTTTAATGTGTGTGTGTGTGTGGGGGGTGTATTTTAATTGAAAAACGCACTGGCTGCTCAGATGGAGATGAAGGAGGGTTGACAATTTTTGCAGAGTTCATGGAAAGTTCAGCTCACCAGTTTATCTGGTTTAAAGGATTAAAAAGAGTGGTAAAAATAAGGCTGCGACCCTGCATCTAGCTCTGTGCAGGCACAGGGATCTGTCTAGACTCTATGTGGAACCAGTTACAGGACAGGATTGGGACCTAAATGTCCTTCCAGTGTTACTAACAGCACAGGGAATTAACTTTAGGTAGTAGTTTATTAAAATGGAGAGAGAGTTAAAATCTGACTTGCTTTTCTACATTAATGCTCTGTTTACTTCTTGTGTTTCATTCAGTTTGGACAATCAAGCTAGAATAGTTAGTTGCACTTACCCATTCGAAGAACATAAGAATGGCTGTACTGGGTCAGACCAATGGCCCATCTAGCCCAGTATCCTGTTTTCCGATAGTGGCCAGTGCCAGGTGCTTCAGAGGGAATGAACAGAACAGGGCAATTATGGAGTGATGATACATGCCTTGTTGTCCATACTCAGTTTCTGACAGTCAGAGATTTAGGGGCATGGGGATACATCCCTGAACATCTTGGTTAATAGCCATTGATGGACCTGTCCTCTTATTCTTTTTTTAACCCAGTTATACTTTTGGTCTAATTCTTTTGATGACTATTGCAGTGCTCCATACATTTTCACAGACGAATTAGCAGTTCTTTCTTGACTCTCCTGCATTAGCACAGGGCAGTAATGTTTGGGTTGCAAATACTGTAGGTAAAAGTTTGCATGATGATAGAAATATCTCCTAAATAAATTACTGAACCTGCATTTGGGGCCTGACTGGCACTTTTTGAAGTGACAGGCAGATGTAACCACAATTTGCAAATTTCTTGCTGCAGATAATTTTTCTGGAAAAAGCTATTGTGTGTAAATGATGATTATTTTATAGTCCTGTTGACAGCATCCTGGAAACACCTCCGCTCTCTAAAAGGCAGTGCATTAAAAGCATTTTTGCTTTGTTGTTTGGCATTTTGTGGTGACACAGCTGAGTGCCTCACTGAATGATTTTTAAAAATTAAAAACAATCCTCTGGAAAGATCCTGTTTGTAATGGGATCCTACTGGTGCTTGGTAAATGCAGGGACTTCTTGCAAGAAGATCTGGTAGCAAGATGCCAAATTATGGATCTGTTCAACTACTTGTTTCACAGAAGGCCATATGTCCTCAGCAAGCCTGTTGGATTGTGTATTTTATTTTTGGGCTGGGGTGGTGAGAGGGGATGGGATGTGAACAAACCTACTGATAAAGTTGCGTACAATCAGTCAGCATGGGGGAAGGGAGAGAGAGAAGCTGATTTGCCTTTCAGTGTTGAACCATCATTATTGTTCTACTTCTAAGCAATGGAAACACTGCAAAGCACTTGGCACCCAAGCCTGAAAGAGGCTGAGCATCTTCAACTCCACTTGACTTCTCTGGGAGTTAAGGGAGCTTAGCACCTCAGACCACTTGACCCTTTGCATATTTCAGAGAATGCAGTTTAATTTTTTTTCTAGGTGCCTTTGCCTAGGTCTGAATTTTCCATTGCAGATAGTTTGCAGACTAAAAGGGGCTGAGGAGTTGCCTGCCACTGAATATGTTGCCGGTAGGAAATTAGATCCCAGGTAACTCAGCTGTCTGTTAGGAGCTGTAAGTATTGTATTACAGCTGGCATTTCTTATGCAACCTTTGTGTTTCTCCTCCATCACCTTATACATACTGTATAACTGCATTTTGTATGTATCTTTCATACATACCCCGGCACTATACAGTTAGCCCCAGATCCTCAGAGGTTCTTAGGTGCTTAAATGCCTTTGAGGATCTGGACTTGAGCCTGGGTGTTTATGTTCTAATGCAACAAGAAGATACGAATTTGATGCGAGAATCACTGGGGGAAGTTCTATGGTTTGTGTTATGCTGGAGGTCAGATTAGTTGAGCATTATCACCCCTTCTGACTCTCAGATCTATGTACCTGACTTTACTGTCACAAAAAAATGTTTACTCCTATTAGGCCAACATAACTATGGTGGAACAAGCTGGGCTCCATTCTGCCTCCTGCATCAGCAACACAACTATTAGCTAAATTCCACAGCTGCCCTGCCCTGAAAAGAGATGTTACACTTCCTAGGGTTATCAACCATCCTGAAATTTGTGCCATCTGATTTTTGTAGCAGTGCTGCTTTGATCACCTCCAGGAGTAATTAAGGAGATTTCAGTATGTTTGGAATGCTAGGGTGCTATTGTGTGGGATCTCATGAAAACAGTAGCTCTACCTTTAAGCCTGGCTAGAGCATCCTTAGAGCACTGTTCGGCTCTGAAAAGTGACTTATCTAAAAACAACCCTTTCTTTCTCCACAGCTCGTCCTCTTGAGCATATAGCTGCTGACTTTTGTGATTAATTACATTGTATTTTTAATTAATTGTCCCCCTGCACCTGCAGTGTGAGCTAGATGCCTATTGTTGTTTTATAAATCAAATAAATAATCAACTTTTACTGCCTTTTACTCCTGTGAGCCCTACAGAAACAGCATAGCTAAGGGGGGTTGGAGCTGTAGGCTATCCTTCCTTGTGCATCATTGCATAATTGTTTACCATGCTCTGGTGACACCTGTGCAAACTCGTTGAAGGCAATGGCAATAGGTGTCACGGGGAGGCGTAAGTTATCCTGCAGAATCTTTACTGCTGCTGATGGAGGTGACAAGGAAAGAGCCCAGCATGACCCTCAGATTCCAGGGTCAGTTGGCGGGGCTCATATTTAGAAACCCCTCATTTCACTTGCAGACTGAGCATATTTGGTATGGAAATCACTGAGAGACTATAAAGCAGAGCCCCACAGTGCCATTTTAGAATCGCTTTTTTGAGTAGACCTGCACTTTAAACGCTGGGTGGCATTGGCAGCCTGTGATATGCAGGAGGTCAGACTAGATGATCCCTTCTGGCCTTAAACTTTATGAATGTATGACACTCTGACTTGTCCTTGCATGGCCCATCACCATATACCTGGGCATTGGACAAAGGATGAAGAAGCAGTAATTGAGAGCTGTGCCCAGTGGCACAGAGATGAGCAACCATTCAACAGCCAAGCAAGTCCTGTCCCTGGGCCAATGCAGATGAAATCTCGGAACAGTGGGAAAGGACATCACAGGGAACCTCAAATGTCTTGGAAGGTAAAAGAGGAAAAATGGTTGTCCAGGGATATAAAACCTAGATTTATTGAGGCATGATGAGTATATGCCAGTATGCCCCTGATATTGCATCCCAGTGTGAGGATAATGGTCCACAGCACGCTGATTTAGTGCTGTAGTGGATAAGTGCAAATGTCAGACTGTCATGATACAACATCATGACATGTCTTTGTCCTGCAAGACAACAGAGCACAGGTGGCTGCCCTCAGTAGCTTTGACTCTCATGAGTAGAGCATTCAGGGGTTTGTCTATGGAGAAGTTTAAATATTCATGAGAATGGAGAAGAGAGATGCCTTGTCCAGAGTCTGAATCTGCTGAAATATTCATTGTCCTCAGTGATGCTTATCTGATATTGGAGTAGCGAAGCACAAAGCAGCAGGGAGTGGCTCCTCTATTGGGCAGTAGGGAGCAGGTGGCAGGATGTAGAAACTATAGTTAAATATTTCAAAAGCTTTGCAGGCTCAGGGGGCTGGTGCTAGAGTAGCTCATCCTTCACTCTAGGGGACTGCTTGGGATCCAGGCTGGGCTAGCGGGGTTGAAAAGTGATGATCATTTCAGAGGTGTTTGGTGATCTCTCTGAAATGAGTCTGGGGGGAGGGAGTTTCAGTCCAGTTCCCAGTGGATAAGTGTCCCCAAAACCACCATCACAGCTGGACCCCTGGTAGACATTCTCAGCGAAGAAGATAAGGACTTACAGGCACAGGGACTGACGTGTGCTGGTACCGAGAGGTCTGATGCGAGACACATTGGTGGGTGGTAGTGTTGTGGTTTGCCCTGTTGCTGTTTGTGGCTAAACAGAGGCTACAGATTTTCTTTTTAAAATAATAAAAGGTCTGTATTTCATTTCATTATTCCATTAAAATGTAAGACTGTCTCTGTGGGGGAGGGAGTTGTTTCCTCCTCCCAGAGTTCCTCTGCATCCATGCTGGGTAACGTACTGATGTGTGTGCACCCTTATGCCCTCCGCTTGATGGGGACAGGGTGTGCATGAGTGTGTGCATGCATGTATTCTTGTTCTCTGTTCTGTGCGCTGAAGTCAGGGTTTGGAGGTCAGATGAATCCGTCATGATGGTAAGTTTCCCAGCCTCATGGCATTGCACTGGCACAGCGTAACCTTTAATCACAACATTGTGTTTCAGCAATGTGCCCGGCAGCGGTGTGATGGGTCATGACGAGAGGCGACTCGTGGGAGAGGCATGAAGGGTCAAGTGCCCCTTCAGCAGGGAGAGGAAGGGGCGGGACCGGAGCCTCTTCCAGCCATGGTACCTGGGACCCTGCCCAGCGCAGCGCAGCGGTTGACTGGGAGAGCACCTGGCTGCGGCAGAAGCAGGCCGCTCCCTGGAGACCGCAGGGCCCCTGAACTGGGGGTGGGGCGGGGAGAAGTCACCTAGGGAGGTCACGTGCCCTCCCGCACAGTGACAACATTTGAACAATCACATTCGATCTTGGCGGTGCAGTAATCTTAGTAGGTTAGTTTGCTCTTGGTATCTGTATTGATTGAGGCCTGAAAAAAGCCAATAAGCCCCAACATAGCTCAAGTGGTATTAACCTGGGTTTGGGGGCAGTGATAATGATTCCCTTCCCCACTGCACAGGTGATTCAGCTGAAAACAGTGACATCTTGGTGGAGATGGCTATAGCCCGCCCTGAGGTCACTGAGATCTGGTGTCATGGCCTGCAGCCTTTCAAGCAAAGTTGGGTCAGGGCTGCTTCTTAATTGTCCAGCTTGTTTTCAGTTGAATAATATGCAGTTCTCCCTGCCCTCAGCCATTTAGGGTCCAGCCTCTGCAGCAGGGGTGGGCAAACTATGGCCCAGGGGCCACATCCGGCCCTTCAGCCATTTTAATCCGGCCCTCAAGCTCCCGCTGACTGGGGAGCGGGGTCTGGGGCTTGCCCCACTACGCACGTGCAGTGGCTCCATGCAGCTCCCGGAAGCAGCGGCATGTCCCCCCCTGGCTCCTATGTGTAGGGGCAGCCAGGGGGCTCCACACACTGCCCTCGCCCCAAGCGCCACTCCCACAGCTCCCATTGGCAGGGAACAAATTGGGGTGGGGGGGGCCTCAGAAAGAAGCAGTTGAGAACCCCTCCACTAAACAACCCTTTCAGTGGAGCCGCTCTAGGTAAGATCTCTTGCTGTTTCACTTTCTGCATGTGAAGCGCCTGCCTGATACTTAAGGAAAGTGCTGTAAGCTCTGCCAAGCTTGACGCCTGGAGCTGTGGATTATCTCAGCATGATGGGAAAAGAGAATCCAAACACTGAGGGCTGTATTGCTTCCCTGTTGTTTTTGGAAGGCAGAGCTGTTTACAGTTTGTTTTCTTCATTTAGTCCATGCTGTGGACTTACACATGGCATTCAGCAATCCCCACAGGAGGGTTAACTATGGGGAGGGGTGGTTTAGAGGGTATGGAATTGCTTAGAGTCAGTTACAGAGCCAGGGACTCTTGTTCTCTCCATCCAATAAATTCTTGTCATGTCATTATC
The DNA here is from genome assembly GCF_965152275.1 of Natator depressus. Classification (NCBI taxonomy): domain Eukaryota; kingdom Metazoa; phylum Chordata; order Testudines; family Cheloniidae; genus Natator; species Natator depressus. Next base: position 202,811,068 of record NC_134234.1, on the reverse strand, counting down.
AGCTTCAGCAAGTCTTTGCGCCGAATCTCCTTTTGCTGTAAATTTCATTTCCCATTTTCCTTTCTTTGGGAATCTATGGAATCTATCCATCTGTCTCTGTGTATTTCTGATGTGCCTATCACTATACCGCCACTAGGATTAGGCAAATATCCTGCAAGGTGCAAAGAGTGGGAGATTTGGGTGCTTAGCGCCTTGTAGAATTATCTTCCTGGTTCAGAAAACATGAGTGCTTTTTTGGTGCATATAAATATCCTTTATTGCTGAATATAAACAGTAGCTCATGGAGTGATAGATAAAGGACCTGGACTATCTAGGTCTTATACATTCTAGAACTGAATAATAGTGATAATTTTATATTTTAATGCTAATTAAAATATGATCACTTTTTTACATTAATACCTTTTGCTGCAGTGAGTGAAGCCAAACACAGGTGGGCTTCCCTCACTATGAAAATTGGCTAAAAGCAGAATGAAATTGACCAGCATGCTTTCACTTTCCCAAGCTGAACAAAATGCAAAGAACAAACAAGCAGCATCAGTGGCAAGAAATTAGATTTTAAAAAAAATCATTGTTTTAATAAACTTGGGTATTAGCAGCAAAATGAGTAAGACATTTAAAAATTGAAAGAGGTCACCTGGGCCTATTTATGTGAAAATATCTCCCACCAGAGGGTAACTCGGTGACTTCCCCTCACTGCATTTCTTGTAAAGTCAGAGTGAAGGGTTTGCGGCTCTCTGGTGTTTGTAGGGAATGAGACCTCTCCAGTGTTGCCAACTCTTGGGATATCTGTTGATTTTTTTCCTCTTACAATCTCCGCTCCTGGAATTATGGAGATTCTCCATCTTTTATTTTTAAAACAATGTAAGTGGTTGCAGAGAAAAGCTTGAAAACATGAATCTTGAAGGTTTAAATATCAGAAGGCAAACTTAAAAAAAAACCCTGTAATGTATTATTTAAAAACACATCTCATGATTTTTAAGCCAGTCTCATGGTTGTTGCAGGCCCTGACTCATGACTTGTGAGTGGTTGGCAATACCGCAGTGGATCCTGGGAATCAAAAGAGAAAGGATCCCTCTGGGTTTGTTGTGATTTTTCCAGATCAGAAACCTAGTGAAAAACCTGAACCCTAGCCTGAGGGTTTTATTAAATGAAATGTAAAACCCATATTCTTGTGATTCACATTGTAGGCATAGTTACTGCAATCTTCCATTGTTCTGTACTGTTTCCTTAGACATTAAATAAACTCTTTCCAATTTACTTGCTTTTTTAGCATCCAATTAAAGTTTTAACTAAATCAGTCTGACTGTGCTAAAAACTTGTTTGATGCTGACCTAGCCGGACAGGAATGCAGGTCTTTTAAAAATTGACACAATTCTGAATTCAGCTGTTCACTCTTCTGAGATCTTTAGGTCCTCAGTTTTCTACCTTTTGACTCATTGAACTTCTTCACAAACACAGATCAAATCTGGATCTTCTATTTTAAATGCTAAAAAAGAGCATGGAACCAGCCAGGATTCAGGATTTTTTGTCTTGTCTGGACTCTTGTATTTTGTATCATAACTTTTTAAAATAGTTGTTTTTATTTTTGCCTCTTTTTGTGGTTCCACAACATAATTACAGATTGGTCCTTGATTTTGGGTGGTTTTAAAGGCAAAAAGAGACTGTTCTTTAATGAAGTTGAGAGCTTTGATAGAGCCTGGAACAGGGATTTAAATGATCATTCCAGCTGTTCTTTGATGAGAATGAGGGCACTGAAAATGTCTTATTTGCAGAATCTTCATATTCATCATAGTTTTGTTCTTCTACTTTGGTAGACAAAGTTTTGTTCAATGATGCCTTTGATCTTGAAGAATCCAAAGAAATATTTCTGGCAGATTTCATGAGTTGAGTATGAATCTTTTCTATCTTACACTTGTGAACTTTTACATTAGAAGAATTTGGTGTTCATTATTTCAGGCCACTTAGTCACTCGTTTCCCATCAATTTTAGGCACGCTGAATTAGATATATTCAGACGCTGATGTTTGGTAATAACTAAATGCTAATCCATTTGCTGTATTGAGCAGCAGCTTTCACATGTACTACAGTTAGGCTGAGAAACTGCAGTCTAGTGAATCCAACACTGAAGACTGAGGAAAAAACAAACAAAGAAAGGTAAGCGAACCGGTTTAATGTAAAACTCACATTCCCAGATGCCCTGACCATCTTCCAGAACTGTCTAGATGCTAGTTGACTGAGCCCTCCTAACAATCTGTGACTCCTCTCACAAAATCCAATGCTTGTTGAATCCACCCACAAGCTACACTCCTCTCCCCAACCGGTAACGACTTCACTCGTTTCCCTTCCCCTCTAGATTATTGTTTCTTAACAAGCCTAATGGGCATAACCAAAAACCTTGACATTCTTGTCACTTTCGGAGAACTTCTTAGGCCTGGTCTACACTATGAGTTGAGGTTGAATTTAGCAGCGTTATCTCGTTTTAACCCTGCACCCGTCCACACAATGAAGCCCTTTTTTTCGACTTAAAGGGCTCTTAAAATAGATTTCTTTATTCCACCCCCGACGAGGGGATTAGCGCTGAAATTGGCCTTGCCGGGTCAAATTTGGGGTACTGTGGATGCAAGTGGACGGTATTGGCCTCCGGGAGTTATCCCAGAGTGCTTAGTTGTGACCGCTTTGGACAGTGCTCTCAACTCAGATGCACTGGCCAGGTAGACAGGAAAAGCTTCGCGAACTTTTGAATCTCATTTCCTGTTTGGCCAACGTGGTGAGCTCACCTGCACAGGTCACCATGCAGAGCTCATCATCACAGGAGACCATGCAGTCCCAGAATTGCCAAAGAGCTCCAGCATGGACCGAACGGGAGGTACAGGATCTGATTGCTGTGTGGGGAGACGAGTCCATGCTGGCAAAACTCCTTTCGAAAAGATGAAATGCCAAAATATTTGAAAAAAATTTCCAAGGGCATGAAGGACAGAGGCTATAACAGGGACCCGCAGCAGTGCCGTGTGAAACTTCAGGAGCTCAGGCAAGCCTACCAAAAAACCAGAGAGGCAAACGGCCGCTCCAGTTCAGAGCCTCAGACATGCCGCTTCTATGATGAGCTGCATGCCACTCTAGGGGGTGCAGCCACCACTACTCCAACCCTGTGCTTTGACTCTGTCCAAGGAGTGGGAGGCAACGCGAAAGCGGGTTTTGGGGGCGAGGAAGATGATAGCTTACAGCAAGGAAGCGGAGAAACCGGTTTCCCCGACAGCCAGGATCTGTTTATCACCCTGGACCTGGACCCAGTACCTCCCAAACCCACCCAAGGCAGGCTCCCAGACCCTGAAGGCAGAGAAGGGACCTCTGGTGAGTGTACCTTTGTAAATATTATACATGGTTTAAAAGCAAGTGTGTTTAATGATTAATTTGTCCTGGCATTCGCGGCCAGTACAGCTACTGGAAAAGTCTGTTAATGTGTATGGGGATGGAACGGAAATCCTCCAGGGACATCCCAATGAAACTCTCCTAGATATACTCCCAAAGCCTTTGCAAAAGGTTTCTGGGGAGGGCAGCCTTATTCTGTCCTCCACGGTAGGACACTTTTCCACGGCAGGCCAGCAGCACGTAGTCTGGAATCATTGCATAAGAAAGCATGGCAGTGTGTGGCCCCGGGGTTTGCTGGCATTCAAGCAACGTCCGTTCTTTATCTCTCTGTGTTATTCTCAGGAGTGTGATATCATTCATGGTCACCTGGTTGAAATAGGGGAATTTTATTAAGGGGACATTCAGAGGTGGCCGTTCGTGCTGGGCTGTTTGTCTGTGGCTGAACAGAAATCTTCCCCACTGTTAGCCACGCGGTGGGGGGAGGGGTGAAGCGATCATCCCAGAGAATTGGAGGGGGGGGGGGGTTAGTTGGGTTTCTGCTGCACGTGAACCCGGAAACCGCAGCCCCTCCTTTTAAATGGCCAACCCATTTTTAATGGCCAACCCAACAGTTACTGCGTATGTGAAATGAGGGCGCTGCTGTTTGAAGCCATTCCCACATGTTAAGAAGGTTAAAGAAGCCAAAAGCCTGTGGCTTATCATGGCTGCCTGCAAGCCGAATTCTGCTGTCCGGCCCTTGGTGAGTGATCTCTCACACCAAACCGGCATACCCTCAATAAGAGGCAAAATGCGACCTTGTAATGAAAGCACATGTGCTATGTAATGTTAACAGCAAGGTTTACCATGAAAGAGTGTACCCATTGTTCTATAAAATGGGTCTTTTTTAGCTACCACTCTCCCTTTTTTTTTTTCCCTCCACCAGCTGCATATGTTTCTCCTTCCCAGAGGCTAGCGAAGATTAGAAGGCGAAAAAACCGCACTCGTGATGAAATGTTCTCTGACCTCATGCTGTCCTCCCACACTGACAGAGCATAGCAAAATACGTGGAGGCAGACAATCTCAGAGTCGCAGGAAAACACAATCTGACCGTGAGGAGAGGTGGCGGGCTGAAGATGGTAGGTGGCGTCAGCTTGCTGAAAGAAGGCAGGAGTCAATGCTCAGGCTGCTGGAGGATCAAACTCATATGCTCCAGCGTATGGTTGAGCTGCAGAAAAGGCAGCAGGAGCACAGCCTGCCGCTATAGCCCCTGTGTAACCAACCACCCTCCTCCCCAAGTTCCATAGCCTCCTCACCCAGATGCCCAAGAACACGGTGGGGGGGTCCTCTGGCACCCAGCCACTCCACCCCAGAGGATTGTCCAAGCAACAGAAGGCTGGCATTCAATAAGTTTTAGAGTGCTGTGTGGCCATGTCCTTCCCTCCTCCACCACCCCACTCGGTGCTTCCCTCCTCCACTACCCCTCCCAGGCTACCTTGGCAGTTATCCCCATATTTGTGTGATGAATAAATAAAGAATGCATGAACATGAAGGAACAATGACTTAATTGCCTCTGCAGGCTGTGATCGAAGGGGAGAGAGGAGGGTGCTTAGCTTACAGGAAAGTAGAGTGAAACCAGGGGAGGTTTCCATCAAGGAGAACCAAACAGAACTGTCACACCGTAGCCATTCCTGAAACCGGTTTTCAAAGCTTCTCTGATGCGCACCGCGCCCTCCTGTACTCTTCTAACTGCCCTGGTGTCTGGCTGGGCATAATCAGCAGCCACGCTATTTGCCTCAACCTCCCACCCTGCCATAAACGTCTCCCCCTTACTCTCACAGATTATTGTGGAGTGCACAGCAAGCAGTAATAACAATGGGAATATTGGTTTTGCTGAGGTCTAACTGAGTCAGTAAACTGCGCCAGTGCACTTTTAAACATCCAAATGTACATTCTACCACCATTCTGCACTTGCTCAGCCTATAGTTGAACAGCTCCTGACTACTGTCCAGGGTGCCTGTGTATGGCTTCATGAGCCATGGCATTAAGGGGTAGGCTGCGTCCAAGGATAGCTATAGGCATTTCAGCATCCCCAACGGTTATTTTCTGGTCCGGAAAGTAAGTCCCTTGCTGCAGCTGTTTCCACAGACAAGAGTTCCTGAAGATGCAAGCGTCATGTACCTTTCCCGGCCATCCCACGTTGATGTTGGTGAAACGTCCCTTGTGATCCACCAGTGCTTGCAGCACCATTGAAAAGTACCCCTTTCGGTTTATGTACTGGCTGCCTTGGTGCTTCGGTGCCAAGACAGGGATATGGGTTCTGTCTATGGCCCCACCACAGTTAGGGAATCCCATTGCAGCAAAGCCATCCACTATGACCTGCACATTTCCCAGAGTCACTACCCTTCATATCAGCAGCTCAGTGATAGCATTGGCTACTTACATCATAGCAGCCCCCACACTAGATTTGCCCACTCCAAATTGATTCCCAACTGACCGGTAGCTGTCTGGCGTTGCAAGCTTCCAGAGGGCTATCGCCACTTGCTTGTGAACTGTGAGGGCTGCTCTCATCTTGGTATTCTTGTGCTTCAGGGCAGGGGAAAGCAAATCATAAAATTCCATGAAAGTGCCCTTATGCATGCAAAAGTTTCACAGCCACTGGGAATCATCCCAGACCTGCAACACTATGCAGTCCCAGCACTCTGTGCTTGTTTCCCGGGCCCAGAATTGGCGTTCCATGCCATGAACCTGCCCAATTGACTCCATGTTATACACATTGCAGGGGCCCGTATTTTGTGAGAATTCTATGTCCGTGTGCCCATCACTCTTGTCACCGCGCTGCAGTCACCTCCTCCTTGCCTGGTTTCGCTTTTCTTGCAGGTTATGGTTCTGCATATCCTGCTGGATAATGTGTACAGTGTTTATAGTGCTCATAATTGCCGCGGTGATCTGAGCGGGCTCCATGTTCCCAGTGCTATGGCGTCTGTGCTGAAAAAAAGTCATGAAACGATTGTCTGCCGTTGCTGACTGAGGGAGGGGCGACTGACGACATGGCTTACAGGGTTGGCTTACAGGGAATTAAAATCAACAAAGGGGGTGGCTTTGCATCAAAGAGAAACAGAATGGCCCCCTCAAGGATAGAACTCAAAACCCTGGGTTTAGCAGGTCGTTGATTTTTCAGTGGGAGGGAGGAGAAAATGAATACAAAACAAATATGGTCTATTTCTTGTTTTGATCCACTTCATCTATCTTTATACATCTTGCTGGCAGCAGACAGTGCAGTACGACTGCTGGCCATCGTCATCTCCTGGGTGCTCGGCAGAAGACAGTGCAGTATGATTGCTGGCCATCATAGTCTCCTGGCTGCTCATTAGAAGACGGTGCAGTAGGACTGCCGGCAGGACTGAATTGCCATGAGCCTAAACTTAAAAGGGAAATGACCTGGCTGAATCACTCCCATGTTTGCCCAGGCGCTCCTGACCGACCTCACTGAGGTCGGCTAAAAGAGCACCTTGGAGTATGGCGACGATGGCTACCAGTCATACTGCACTGTCTGCTGCCAAAAGGCAATGAGCTGCTGCTGTGTAGCAGTGCAGTACTGTGTCTGCCAGCACCCAGGAGACATACGGTGAGCTGAGCAGGCTCCATGCTTGCTATGGTATGGCGCCTGCTCGGGTAACCCAGGAAAAAAGGCGCAAAACGATTGTCTGCTGTTGCTTTCACGGAGGGAGGGAGGGAAGGGAGGCCTGACGATATGTACCCAGAACCACCCGTGACAATGTTTTTGCCCCATCAGGCATTGGGATTTCTACCCAGAATTCAAATGGGCTCAAGTGGGCTGCAGGAACTGTGGGATAGCTACCCACAGTGCAATGCTCCTGAAGTCGACTGTTGCTGCGGTACTGTGGACGCACTCTGCCGACTAAATGCCAACTAAATGCACTTAGAGCATTTGTGTGGGGACACACACAATTGACTGTGTACAAACGCTTTCTACAAAACCGACTTCTATAAATTTGACCTAATTTCATAGCGTAGACATAGCCTTAGAAGCTGAAGCGCTTAAGTGAAGAGGCTACTACACCAAGGGGAAATTTTCTCTTGTCAGCGTAGTTCATCCACCTCCCCAAGAGGCAGTAGCTATGTCGATGGGAGAAGCCATCCTGTCGACATAGCTCTGTCTACATGGGGGAGTTAGATTGGTATAACTACATCGCTCAGGGGTGTGGATTTTTCATACCCCTGAGCAACGTAGTTATACCGATATAGGTCTGTAGTGTAGACCTGGCCTGAAATTGGAGACTATGGGTTTCCAGTATCAAAACCCTTTCAGCTATATTCATGTAAATACATCAAAGTGACAGAAGCCCAGAAAAGGAGTGGGGGGGGGGGGAAGACAACTCACAAACAATCAACGTGCTTTAGTTTTGTGTCCATGTGATGGGTGTGACTCACCACTGTGACGCCCTCTGCTGGATGTCCCAGGACCACAGCATCCTCTTCATGACGCAGCCCTCCGGCTATGCTGCGCTCTGTGCTCCCCACTCAGGACCAGCTCTAGGCACCAGCAAAGCAAGCACATACCTGGGGTGGAATAATTCCAGGGGCAGCATTCCAGACATTTTTTTTTTTTTTTTTTGCTTGGGCAGTTGTGCTCTCAGATCAGAAAAAACCTAGAGCCAGCCCTGTCCCCACTTCTGTGGGAATGGCAGTCCACTGTCCATCCACTTCCCCAGTGGTGAGTGGGGACCAGGGGGACCTGCACCCACTCACTATTCTAGGTCCTGACCCCAGGACCCTGTAGATGGCAGCCACATGCTGCATTCCCCTCCAACCCCTTAGTCTACTTCCCTGGGTCACTTCCTGGCAGCCCCAGCACCTTCTCCGCCCATGTCTCAGGGCTTCAGTATGCCAGCTGGGAGCTGGGAGCTGGGAGCTCGAGCCCACTCCCACTCCCACTCCCACTCCCACTCCCACTCCCACTCCCACTCCCACTCCCACTCCCACTCCCACTCCCACTCCCACTCCCACTCCCACTCCCACTCCCACTCCCACTCCCACTCCCAGCACTGCTCTGTGAAGGTGCTAGCTCCTGCAAGGCAACCAGTTTTCCCTCTTCAAGCTACAAGGAGTGACTGAAGCTGCTAGCTCTGCAGCCCTTCTTGTATGGGCCAGCCCAGCCCTGATTGGCTGCTTCTCGCAGCCCCTCCCTAATTGGCTGCCTCCTGCGCAGACTCCCTAGGGCTCTATTAACCCCCTGTGGGGTAGTGTGGGGCACATGACCCATCACAGTCCCCGTCAGAAAACACAGATACCTGCACATAAACCTGACTCACTGTTGTTAACTTGACACATTGCAGCATTAGTTCAACGCCAACTTGGAGGAAGGGCACCACCTGCTGCATCATCACCACCACCGCCGCCTCGTGCAACACTCTGGGGCTTCTCATTGATGTGACAGCCCTGTTTTGTGTATGAGAGCTGACAAGATGGCCGCCCGAGCTTCCTGATTAGAGCCAAGTGCAGCAGTGAACTGCAAGTGTCAGTGCACCAGCCCTAATTATCACTGTGGAGTGATGTGATTTACACTGCAGCACTGGCCATTGCATAGCAAGGGCGTCAGAGCCTTCCCAAAAGGGGGCGGGGCAGGTGCCCCCACCCCCGAGGCCCTGTCCTCCTCTTCCCCCCCTGAGGCCCTGCCTCTTCCCCAGAGGTCCCGCCCCTGGCCAAGCCAGAAGCTGGGGTGGGGCCAAAAGCAGACCCCCTGCCCAAGGCAGGCGGAGGGACCCAGGCTCCCCACAGCTGCCCACATGGCTCTCCCCGACCTGGCTCTGGCCGTGGAGGGGCCTCGGAGCCACCACCTGCCATGATAAGAGACTTGCAGGCAGCTGTGGAGAGCTGCGATGCAGCCCCTCCACCTGCCTGCAGTGGGGGGGGGGTCCACCAAGACCAGCCCCTGGCCCTGGGCCCCAACTCAGGGCAGGCGGAGGGACACAGGCTCCCCACAGCTGCCTGTGCGGCTCGTCCCAAGGCCGGGCTGTGGCTCTGAGGTCCCCCTCTCAGGCCAGAGGCAGGTTGGGAAGAGCCACGCAGGCAGCTGTGGGGAGCTGGCATGAAGTCGCAGACCTTGCACGTCCACCTGCCCTGGGCTGGGCAAGGACATGGGCCAGGGGCTGCTCTCAGCCCCTCTTCATTGCAGGCAGGTGGAGGGTTTGCATGGCCCACACCAGCTGCTGGCCTGGCCGGGGGGCTGGGGCTGCTGTGGGGAAAAGTGGATGGGACAGGCCTGTCCACTTTCAAAAAGTGGGAGGGCTATGGTCCCCGCCCCACCCCTGTTCCACGGCACTGTCACATAGAGTTCTGCTGCTGGGGGCTGCCATGTTGGACTTACCACTGGGGCCTTAAAGGAGTCATCATCTCCTGTTCGCCTGGCAGCTTTCTGAAACTTGATTGATGCTCCTTGCTTTCCTGGGCTTCCGTGAAAGGAAGCAGTGTGATTTCCACAAGCTCTAATTAGAGGAAGGAGAGCAAATGAGATGGCTGTTGCCTTTTGGCAATATTCACATCAGCACTTTATTGCATGCTAATGAGTGCTAATTGTCCTTGGTGACCAGCTTTCATGGAAACAGCACTGAATCCTTTTGCACAATAGCGTGAAAGTGTTTCTGAGAGGCTAGGACCTTGGAAAGTTTGAAGAATCCTCTTCCCTTGCGAAGGGGCAGCAGTGCACAGGAACGCAAAGCCTGCTTTGAACTTTGATTCCTGGACAAAGGCTCTGATTCCCTGCCAGCTCTCCACGTTGTTCCTGAAGCAGAGCTCTCGCTAGATCTCTGGGCTTCCACACTTTTTTTTTTTTTTTTTTTTTTTTAACCCAAAGCTCCCTTTTAGATTCATGGATTCTAAGGGATCATTGTGATAAGCTAGTCTGACCTCCCATGTAGCACAGAACTCCCCCAAAATAATTCCGAGAACAGGTATTTTAGAAAAACATTCAATTTGATTTAAAAATAGTCAGTGATGGAGAATCCCCCACACCTGGCTGGATGGGTATATGGGTGCCCCTTCCCCCATTCCCACCCAGCCCTGCATCCTGTGTGAGAGGAGTTCCTTTGTTGAGAATTTCTCAGATACTATTTTGTATTCAGTTGCTAACAAACAGCATGGCCCACGTGTGCCGCTGCGGGCAGGGCTTGCGTGGGCCGGGGAAGTATACAGAGAGCCTCCCCGGCTTTCTGCACTGTCAGTCAGATTCCCTGTGCTAGAGAGAATCCCAGATGCCTGGAGAGTTCAGGGATGGTGCGGCTCTACACAGGTCCCTGTGCAGGGCAGGGAGCAAAGCATACAACCTGGCCCTCTTTGGGGATTGTGAGGCTCACCTTGTTAGAAGAAATTTGGTCTTAGAATAAAGATGTGAGCATATGGGATTCACACTGCAACTTTTGCTTTCCTTGCTGATAGACGCTCATGGCCATCTGTTATTAGGTGTGCAAGACTACTGGGGTGACCCCTTCGGGGGAAGTCACAGAGCTAACTTATTTCCTTTCTAAAGAGCTTGGCCCAGTCACTTGGGACAGGCCCTACTCTGCTAGTGGCCCAACTTGTACCCCAACCAGGGAAATCCCAACCATCTGTGCAGGAACTCCATGAGCTTCTTTAGAGGTTCCTATGAACTTCTTCATGGTGAGGCGGGATGGGGTTTGCCTCTCTGTGGAAGAAACAGGGGCTTTGGCCTCCAGATCATACAGATCTTCTGAGATATTAAAGTACTGGTGTCTGGGAGATCTGGTAAGGACCAGTGCCACCCATGCAGCAGTCCTGTATTTGCACCAGCTCCAGAGTCCCCTGCCTGCTTTCTCTGGCTCCCTCTCTGTCCGCGTGGCTCCACTGACCTTCTCATGGGCAGGGAGAAATCTACACACAGTGGGAGAATGCCCAGGCATGATCTGGGCTATTGATATTACATGGATTGTTTGCCATGGGTGTGCCTATCTCTCTGTAGTTCTCTGTGTCGTGATACCATGTCTGTGGGCTCTGGCACACTGTGCATTGGTTAGATTAAATCCAAATCAAACTTTTTCTGCAACAGTATCCCTTTTTATTTGTTCAACCTGTCATCTGTGCACTGGTTTATAAAATTCTACATTGATTTATATAAAAAACCCTCAATGACTCACCCTGGGATATATAAGTGGGAATTGCTGCAGTGATCTGAAGTCAAAGTAGCAATGGTTTGGGTACTCTGATCTATCTTGTCAGCCAGGTAAGCTTACCATTGTCATAGACAGTCCCTTACACCAAAAAATCACAACAGTATTCAGGTTACTCCCAGTCCCAAAGGACTAGTCACTTACCCAATGTCAGTTGTGTCTTAGATCTCTCCCCAAAGACAATGCTTGTAGCTGATCCTATAACTATCTAAAGATTTATTTTATTGGAAAAGGAAATGAGTTATTTACAAGATTAAAGGAGGTAAACATAGATACACACAAATGAGTTCCAATCTTAAGTTTAAAAAAGTAATAGAAGATTCTATAATAAGCAAGTTCTCTATGTCCTTTCGGGCTAACCCAGGCCAAGCACTGGGGATCTTTTGCTTATGTTTAGTAATCCTTGCCCCTCAGATTTGAAGCAGTGTAAAAGATGCACTTCTTCCTTGTCAGGAAGGGATTTTTATTCCTTGCCCTCTTCTGCTTTGAATTGTCAATTCAGCTGTTGGGAGCAATTTACTTGTACAGCTCCTCTTCGTGGGGTGCGGGTGGGGGGGCAATCAACAAAATCTTTTGTCCTCTGATGTTTCACAATGGTTCGCTGGTGCTGATGGGCCTCCCTTGGTTGGGCAGAAGATACCAGTTTCCAACAGGAGATGTTATTTCACACTTGCTAATGCTTCTCTCCTGTCTGGTGATTTACAGTTAACAGAGCAAACCTCTTACATATTACCTTATACATGGGCGGCGGGTATCATAGGCATGGGAAGGCTCTGCCTTCCCAAACAGCCTGATGTGTCCCCACCCATGCTCAGGCCCCATCCTGCCTTCTGTAAGGCCATCCCCTTTGTGCCAGAGGCTGGGGCGGGCAGGCTGGGGGCTGCGGTGCACCCCTGGGGCCATGCCACGCCATCCATCCTCCAGGCGCTGGGGCTGCGCTGCCTGCCTGTCTGCCCACCCAGCACTGGGGCTGGAGCTGGCAGCTCAGCCTGGAGGCAGCTTCAGGGGAGAGGGAGCCGGCCTGCCAGGGGTCGGACCGGGCGGCGTAGCCTGGGGAGGCTGGGGCCATGCTGTCCGGCACTCGGGGGCTGGGGCCGCCCTGCCTGGTGTGGCAGGGGGCGGGGCTGAGGGCACTAGCCTGGGACAGGGGACAGTGGCCACGGGGGGGCTGGGCTCCGGTGGGCATGGAAGGGGCGTGGCCTTGGGCAGAAGGGGCGGGGCGGGGCTAGCCAGGGGTTCACCCACTGCCCATGACCTTATATCATGGGATACAGATGTTATAAGTGAGATTAATGCATGCAGCAACTCACACACATTTCTTAAAAGCTTAACACATTCTTATAATTCTAATACCATTTTTAACAATACTAACCCACAGGTGAGCCAGATGGCTTCCAGCTATGTAATGGTCAGTATTCAGTTGAGACTGAGGGGTCTTGGCATGAGCTGTCACCTGGTCTGCCACATCACAGCTGGATTCTTGAAAGAGCAGAATTGTGTTGGTATTTGAATGGGATATCTCAGAAGGAAAAAAATTCTGTGTCAGATTGTGGCAGGGGTGCTGCTACAGAAGCCCTTAATCAGCTCCTTCGATTCCTGCCCCAATCAGGGAGACTGAATTAGTGTTGGGGAAACTGCCCTATGTTTGCCTAGTAACTGACCACACCTGCCAGCCTCATTAGGAGGAGCTAGCTATAAGCCTGGAAGGAAGTGAGAGAAAGGGACTAAGAGTGCGAGGTCAGGTTCAGAGGGAGTAGGAGCCTCCTAGTCTGTTGCTGGCCAGGCCTGTGGTAGGCCAAGCAGTTGTAAAGCCTGTATCTAGTTGGAACCTGGGGGTGGGAAACTGATCATGAATAAAGAACATGGGTGTTGCACCAGACTGAAGTGTCCCTGATTAATGGAGGAGAGGGGCCAACAGCCTGAATCTGGAGGGGTGCTGTGGGTACCTCGTTGCACACGTACAATTTTGGTCCATAAGCCTTTTAATAATAGGCTCAGATAGGATAACTACTGAAACAGTAGCTTCTCTTTTCACTTACGAGGCAGCCCTCCTGCTTTTTGGCTGCAGAGGTGTGGGGCTTAGTTCCATGCTGGAATGGATACCTCACAAATACAGATAATCCTGTGTAGATGTTTTAATTTACTGGGGGCCAGATTCTCAGATGATGTGAATCAGAATCTACACCAATTACACTAGCTGAGAACCTGCCCTTAGGTTCTGTGGCAATATGAGCCTTGATCATCTAAAATAAAACGTAATAATCGTAAGTCAAATCATGAGACCCTTTTTCAGTTTTCACCCAGTTCTTCCTTACACACTGAAGTCCGTAAGAGTTTTGCATGAGGAATGATCCCAGAATCTGGCCATATTTCTGACCAAAGGGAATTAATTTTTATATCGGGGAAGCTAGCAGTGCAGTGGAGAAAACAAAGGAAGGTCATGAAGGAAAGGCCGTCTACATGCCAATGAACCTGATTTGCATTTAGGCTACAGTTGTGAAGATACATCGCTGTTAAACAGCAGCTAGGAGAAAAGTCTGAATTTTGCACTCACCTCATCTATTGTTATGAGCAAATAAATAATGATCTGCCACCCTTCTGTCCCTCTTCTACAACTGCTAACTGCACTGGACTCACCTCTGGTTGTGCAGCGGAAGCCAATTAAAAATGTTGCCCATGCTAATTGAATAAGGATGCTTGAATAGAAGTATGACCTCATATCTAAAATGGTAATGAGGGCTGTTAAAACCCCACAACAAAGAATTAAAGAGGAAATAGAAGCTAAGGTGATGAGGAGAACCATTGCAGAGTGACATGATGTAATACCCGGCAGCCAGAGCGCTGCGAGAGAGAAAAAATTTAGAGATGTTAGACTTTTAATCCTACTTAATAAATAGACTGGTCCAGTGTCGATAGCTAAACTGTCACTCAGACCCCCATTCAGCAAAGCATTTACGCATATTCATAGGTCCATAGATTTCAGAGCCAGAAGGGACCATTGTGATCATCTAGTCTGACCCCCTGTACAACACAAGCCATAGAACTTCCCCCAAATAATTCCCAGAGCAGATCTTTTGGTAAAACATCCAATCTCGATTTAAAAATTGTCAGTGATGGAGAATCCACCACAACCCTGGGTAATTGTTCCAATGGCTAATTAATCTCTGCTAAATTTTACGCTTTATTTCCAGACTGAAATTATGTTTAATTTAAGCATGCGAGTAATCTCTTCCCTGTTAAATAAAGCACTTAAGACCATACTTAAATTGCATTAAATTTCAGGTGCTTGTGTTGCTGCTTGTGTTATTCCTTTGTTTATTTAATGAATTTGTTATTTGCTGGAATGAGATGAATCCCCAAGAAGTCAGCTGCAGCCCCCATGGAAGGATCCAGTATAGATTTGCCCTGGAATTCTTCTGCTGCTAAATAATGAGATCATTGCTGAAAGCAGCCAGTTCATGATGCTGCATAGACTGTAGCCCTGCACATGGAACCTGAAGGGTGCTCTCACTGGAGAGCCCCCTCTTCTGCATGGGAGCAAGAAGAGTCGTGTGACAGAGTCAGTATTGCACCCCCAAAACTCCGAATCTGAGCAGGGATGGGCCTCCGCAGAAGGGCTCTTTCTGGTGTGCTTGTTCAAGCCACTGGTAAGACCTCGTTTGGAATACGGTGTACAATTCTAGTCACCCATGTCTGAATTTAAATTGGAACAGCTGCAGAGAAGAGCTACTAGGGTAATCAGGGGAATGGAGGGCCTGTCTTATGAGAGGAGACTGGAAGAGTTTGGCTTGTTTAGACTAGCAAAAAGAAGGCAAAGGGGATATGATTTCTCTCTAGAAATACGGTAGGGGTAAATACCATGGAGGGTGAGGTGCTATTTAAGTTAACTGACAATGTTGGCACCAAAAAAATGGCTATAACCTGGCCACGAACAAATTTAGACAGGAAATGTAAAGGTTTCTAACAGAGGGGTGGAGTTGTGGGAGCAAACGACATAATTCATTTTAAGAAGAGCTGG
Organism: Natator depressus; assembly: GCF_965152275.1. NCBI lineage: Eukaryota > Metazoa > Chordata > Testudines > Cheloniidae > Natator > Natator depressus. The sequence goes on along the minus strand of NC_134234.1, from coordinate 202,795,499 downwards.
ACAAATTTCTGAGAGCAGTTGTATGCCAGGGTTGCTTGTGATGGTGGGGGGACAGGCCCAACAACCCAGGGCTCACGTCCTGTTCATGGCCCTGTGCCCCTAAGTGTCATGCTTCAGGGGTCCAGCTGTTTTTCCCCAATGTATTCTGAGAGGGCAGGTTTTAAATATATTCTTCCTCAGAAGGATCAGGGATGATGATGGCTGGAGATGGGACACTGGGCAGGGCAGCCAGGGCTCTGGGATGGCACAGAGTATTCGCTTTCTCTATTCTCAAGTTCATGCTTGGCTGGCTGGTTCTTGCTCACATGCTCAGGGTCTAACCGATCGCCATATGTGGAGTCAGGAAGGAATTTTCCCCCAGATCAGACTAGCAGTGACCTTGGGGGGTTTTCACCTTCCTCTGCATTCTGTGGGTATAGGTCTCTTGCAGGATTATCTGAGTATATCTGACTGAATCATTTCCCTGCCATTTCAGGGGCCTTGAGCACTGGTGCACCTTGCTCCCTCCTATTCTATGCCTGGAGCCCGTAATAATCTAGTCTCCTATGGATCTTATTTTCTTTGGTCTCATTTCCATTGTTGGGTTTAGTGGTAGGTGCTGGGTAGCGTTGTGACAGATTTTCATTACCAGTCTGCCTGGGGCCACAGTTGATCAGGCTGGGGCCACAGGATCTTTTTGGGGAGGAGATGACGAGGCACACCAAGTGTCTAAATTTAAAAGGTTTATTAATAAAATAATAAAATAACAACAGAGTGTTGGGAATGCTCCCACGTCACTCAGGGGAAGAAAGAAAGCGTTAATGCCCCAAGCCCTAACCCACTTTCATACTCACACATGCACGACCCAGACTGGCCAAGTCTGGGTGTAATGTCAGAAGAAGGGGGGTGGGAGGTGGACGGGAGTGCTGTCCTGGGCCCAGGCCATCCAAGGATCTGCTGTGCTCTCCGAGTTGCTCCAGCTCTCAGGAGGGTTTTAAGTCCTGGGCTCCTTGGGGGGATGGGGAGGGGACAGGCAGGGAGGTAGTCCACTCAGGGACCTCTGCTTCTGGTGCTCTTTATGCCAGTCCAAACCGGCTTGCTGTGGCCTCCTCGGTTTCCCAAAACATCCCGGCTCCGGAGACTTTGTTTTCCCTTCTATTGGCCTTCGCTGTCGCCATCTCATTTGCTCTCACTGTTCTCGCTGCTATCTCTGCAGCTCTGCTCAACTTAGTTCTCCTCTTCTCACGGCTGGGCAGCTGCTGATTTCTCGTCAAGCCTGTGACCTTGGGCCGGGGCCAGCGTCTTATCTTCACATGGAGCTAGCTGAAGTGTTGAGTTAACCCGTTCTCTGCTCTTCTTCTTTCTCCCCCCCGGCCTCTCGTATTCTGCAAAGGAAACGTCCACTCTCCACTCACACATCGTTGACCCTCCCCAAAATGCTTTGCAATGCTTGCAACAGTGTTAGCCACGTACAATGCAGATCTGCCTTCCCTGAAGACTCCCTGAGGGATGGGGGGCCATTGGGGTGTGACAGCGTTGGTGGCCTATGATACATTGGATGTCAGCCCAGATGACCTAGTAGACCCTTCTGGCCTTCAACTCCATGACTCTGTTCTTTCCCTCCTGCACCAGAATGAAATCCTGCAGGGGATTCCCCTCTTGCAAGTGCTCTCGCGGCGCAGCATCCCCAGCCCCAGAGGCCCAGGCAGTGTGGCTGGAGCACCTCCAGCTCCTGTGCGGCCAGCCCCAGAATGCCGGACGGTGCGGTCTGAGTGCCAGGTGGGCAGCACGGCCCCAGCACCAGCCACCCCCAGTCCCTGCGGGAGGCAGGCCAGCCAGCCCCAGCCAGCCTGGGCCAGCCAGGGCAGAGCGCTGGGAACTACAGGAGGGGGCCTGGCCTGGGGGCAGAGTGTGGGCGGGGCAACGCTAGGCTGTTTGGGGAGGCACAGCCTCTCCCTGCCTATGATACCCTCCACCCATGTGGACAGCCTTCTAAAGTTCTGCAGCCCTGCTAAATTCCCCACTGCCCCCTTGCTCAGAAATACTCCCGGCTACGAATGATTTAATAACTTCTAGACAATCAGTCCTTTGGGGCTGTGTCTTGGCATGAGCTTGTGCAGTACCCAGCATCAAGGGGCCCCAATCCTGATCAGGGCCTCAGGGCACTACTGTGATATAAGTGTTAAATACTAATTATTTAAACCATATGGACCCTAGAGACGGTGCATTTTACTCCATGTGCCATCTCAAATAACCGGCGCCTGTAATCATTGCTGTTCATTTCAGTTACAGGGTTAATGGCCTTCTCTGTGGCCCACAGGCGCTGTCTTCATTGCGGACCTACAGCAGTTTGGGGAGTGGGGAGAAGCTGGGGCTGTATCCATACAACAGTGGAGGAGGCTGCCACCTGGTGATGAAACAGTAAGATTGTCATGTTATTTGAAGAGGATCAATACAGCTGATTTATGCAGACCGGTATGGACAGCCAACAAGACACTGCCTTGGCTGGGTGTGGGGAGGTGGAGGTTTGCACACGTACGGTGTGGGTTCCTGCTGTGACAGAGAATGCCTGTTAAATGGTTGCCACCACACAACTGTGGTTGTGTGTAACAGTGTCACTGGTTGAAAGCCCCCTGGCACACCTCAGACATGGGGGAAATGAGATGAATTTCAAGGTTGCTATTGACAGGTTTCAGCGTAGCAGGTGTGTTAGTCTGTATCCGCAAAAACAACAGGAGTACTTGTGGCACCTTAGAGACTAACAAATTTATTAGAGCACAAGCTTTTGTGAGCTACAGCTCACTTCATCAGATGCACAGAACGGAACATATAGTAAGATATATATATATACATACAGATAAGTTGGAAGTTACCATACAAACTGAGAGGCTAATTAGTTAAGATGAGCTATTATCAGCAGGAGAAAAAAAAAAAAACTTTTGTAGTGATAATCAAGACAGTTGACAAGAAGGTGTGAGGATACTTAACTTAAGGAAATAGATTCAATATGTGTAATGACCCAGCCACTCCCAGTCTCTATTCAAACCCAAGTTAATAGTATCTAGTTTGCATATTAATTCAAGCTCAGCAGTTTCTCCTTGGAGTCTGTTTCTGAAGCTTTTCTGTTGCAAAATTGCCACCCTTAAATCTTTTATTGAGTGGCCAGAGAGGTTGAAGTGTTCTTCTACCGGTTTTTGAATGTTATGATTCCTCATGTCAGATTTGTGTCCATTTATTCTTTTGTGTAGAGACTGTCGATTTGGCCAATGTACATGGCAGAGGGGTATTGCTGGCACATGATGGTATATATCACATTGGTAGATGTGCAGGTGAATGAGCCCCTGATGGCGTGGGCTAATGTGATTAGGTCCTATGATAGTGTCACTTGAATAAATGTGTGGACAGAGTTGGCATTGGGCTTTGTTGCAAGGATAGGTTCCTGGGTCAGTGTTTTTGTTGTGTGGTTACTGGTGAATATTTGCTTCAGGTTGGGGGGCTGTCTGTAAGCGATGACTGGTCTGTCTCCCAAGATCTGTGAGAGTGAGGGATCATTTTTCAGGATAGGTTGTAAATCTTTGATGATGCGCTGGAGAGGTTTTAGTTCGGGGTTGAAGGTGATGGCTAGTGGCGTTCTTTGTTATTTTCTTTGTTGGGCCCGTCCTGTAGTAGGTGACTTCTGGGTATTCTTCTGGCTCTGTCAGTCTGTTTTTTCACTTCAGCAGGTGGGTATTGTAGTTTTAAGAATGCTTGATAGACATCTTGTTTGTCGCTGTCTGAGGGATTGGAGCAAATGCGGTTGTATCTTAGAGCTTGGCTGTAGACAGTGGATCGCGTGGTGTGTCCTGGATGGAAGCTGGAGGCATGTAGGTAAGTATAGCGGTCAGTAGGTTTCCGGTATAGGGTGGTGTTTATGTGACCATCTCTTATTAGCACTGTAGTGTCCAGGAAATGGACCGCTTGTGTGGATTGGTCTAGGCTGAGGTTGAGGGTGGGATGGAAATTGTTGAAATCATGGTGGAATTCCTCAAGGGCTTCTTTTCCATGGGTCCAGATGATGATGATGTCATCAATGTAGCGCAAGTAGAGTAGGGGCATTAGGGGACGAGAGCTGAGGAAGTGTTGTTCTGAGTCAGCCATAAAAATGTTGGCATACTGTGGGGCCATGTGAGTACCCATAACAGTGCTGCTGACTTGAAGGTATATATTGTCCCCAAATGTGAAATAGTTGTGGGTGAGGATAAAGTCACACAGGTCAGCCACCAGGTTTGCCGTGACATTATCGGGGATAGTGTTCTTGACGGCTTGTAGTCCATCTTTGTGTGGAATGTTGGTGTAGAGGGCTTCTACATCCATAGTGGCCAGGAGGGTGTTTTCTGGAAGATCACCGATGGATTGTAGTTTCCTCAGGAAGTCAGTGGTGTCTCGAAGGTAGCTGGGAGCGTAGGGCCTGAGGAGAGAGTCCACATAGCCAGACAATCCCACTGTCAGGTTGCCAATGCCTGAGATGATGGGGTGTCCAGGATTTCCAGGTTTATGGATCTTGGGTAGCAGATAGAATACCCCTGGTCGGGGTTCTAGGCATGTGTCTGCACAGATCTTTTCCTGTGCTTTTTCAGGGAGTTTCTTGAGCAGATGGTGTAGTTTCTTTTGGTGACCCTCAGTGGGATCAGAGGATAATGGCCTGTAGAATGTGGAGTTAGAGAGCTGCCTAACAGCCTCTTGTTCATATTCCAACTTATTCATGATGACGACAGCACCTCCTTTGTCAGCCTTTTTGATTATGATGTCAGAGTTGTTTCTGAGGCTGTGGATGGCATTGTGTTCAGCACGGCTGAGGTTATGGGGCAAGTGATGCTGCTTTTCCACAATTTCAGCCCGTGCACGTCGACGGAAGCACTCTATGTAGAAGTCCAGTCTGTTCTTTCGACCTTCAGGAGGAGTCCACGCAGAATCCTTCTTTTTGTAGTGTTGGTAGGAAGGATTCTGTGGGTTAGTATTTTTACAAAATCTAGACAAGCCATTTACAACACACACTTTGCTTCTCTACAAAAGAAAAGGGACACTAAACTATTTAAACTACTACATGCCACAAGGGGCCACAACAGTGGTTCCCTCAACCCACCCAGCAATATTGTTAATCTTTCCAGCTGTACTCTTAGCTCAGCAGAAGAGTCTGTCCTATCTCGGGGCCTCTCCTTTTGTCCCTCCAGGCCCACGAGCATGATACAGTTCTGTGGTGACCTAGAATCTTACTTTCAACGTCTCCGACTCAAACAGTATTTCCAACACACCTCTGAACAACATGCTAACCCACAGAATCTGACATCAGGAATCATAACATTCAAAAACCGGTAGGAGAACACTTCAACCTCTCTGGCCACTCAATAAAAGATTTAAGGGTGGCAATTTTGCAACAGAAAAGCTTCAGAAACAGACTCCAAGGAGAAACTGCTGAGCTTGAATTAATATGCAAACTAGATACTATTAACTTGGGTTTGAATAGAGACTGGGAGTGGCTGGGTCATTACACATATTGAATCTATTTCCTTAAGTTAAGTATCCTCACACCTTCTTGTCAACTGTCTTGATTATCACTACAAAAGTTTTTTTTTTTTTCTCCTGCTGATAATAGCTCATCTTAACTAATTAGCCTCTCACAGTTTGTATGGTAACTTCCAACTTATCTGTATGTGTATATATATATATATATGTATGTATATATCTTACTATATGTTCCATTCTGTGCATCTGATGAAGTGAGCTGTAGCTCACAAAAGCTTGTGCTCTAATAAATTTGTTAGTCTCTAAGGTGCCACAAGTATTCCTGTTCTTTTTAAGGTTGTTATTGTCACTGGAAAAACGTGAGCTGCTGGAGGAACTTGGCCCAGTGTTGGCCTCCCTTCCACTGCAGGACTGACTGCTGGCTTCCCCGCTGCCCAGAAAACAGGGCTGAATGAAGACTAAGGATGTGCTATGGAGCCTGGATTCAACTGCTCTGACTTGTGTGACAGCTACTCCAGTTGGAACAGCCAGGCGCGGAGGCAGAGGACCCTGCGGGATCTCTGCACGATAACGATTGTACGTACCAAGATGGGGACTGGGCTGCTCTGACCTTGAATGCCAGGTTCTACGCAGAGGAATGAGTTTGGGGGCGGCCTCTGAGGAGGAGGAGCACACTAGAAAACTTCCTAGGGGAAACTTCTCCCCAGTGGGAGTAAGGACTCTTGGCTTGTGGAGCAGTCTCCCAAGGGAAAGGAAGGAAACCCCAATACTTGCGGTCTTTAAAACTTGTCTGGGTAAAAGCTTGGCGGGTAGAGTGTAAGGAACCAGCCTGGGGAAACAGCCAAGGAATTTGAAAGAATCTTTCCCAGTGAGCTAATGTGAGTGTGGAACTGAAATGATGTTCCGTCCCCTTGACCTCCCACCTTCCCTGGAACTTCAAAGTACCTGTCAAATATTAATAAAGAGGGATTTAATTAAAAGCCAAAGCCGATAATAGATGGGACCTCCCCTCCCCTGCCCCGTAAGTCATTGAGCTCTTGGGGATGACACAGGAATGGTCTTAGTTGGCTAAATCTATTCTGATATAATTTTGGAAGAAGAATGTAAGCCACTGTTTCCAGTCTGGAGCTACTGTCTGTGTGCCTGTCAGCGTTCACGTGGGCCCAGCTGGGCATGAATGCCAATTGGCCTTCTACTGAACCCTGTGCTAGCCCCCACGCTGACCTTTAATTAGAAGATTAAAGCTCTTTGGCTCCCCTAGCTCTGGCTGCTTTATTACAACTAATATTCCCCTGTCTGGGCCATGAGTTATACTCCACTCACCTGCCACTGAAATGCTCTCCCAGAGTTCAGAGCCCTAGGACCTCCAACAGAGCCAGGATTGTTTTTGGTGTGTGTGTGGAGGAGAGGAACAGCAGTGCAAGACTTCCCCAGCTGGTTCCTGAGATAAGAGTTTGCAGCCGTGCTTCAGGCAGGGGCTGCTCAAGACAATCTGCTGCCTTAGGCAGAACATCACTATGACCCCCACCCCCACTACTCCCTTATAGCAGCATGCTCCTCCATAAACAGGCTGCTCGGGAAGGACCCCCACTGGGCTCCACCAACCCTAAGGGCCAGCAGCCCTGCCCAGCCCCACCCTGCATTAGGGATCTAGCCCCAAGAGCACTCGCAGTGTACGGCTCCATCTGTTCCCCATCTCCATTCAGCTCTGGCCCCCCATCTCAAGTGTACCCCTCTGGGTGTCAATCCAAAGTGCCAGGATGGGGGGGAAGCCATTCTGATGTGAGGCTCTGGGGGGGAAGCCATCCTGATGTGAGGCTGGGGGGGAGGGTAGCTATTCAATACATGGGTGGAACAATGGGGGATAATACAGGGGGACTGGAGTCTGGACAGGGGGTGGGGATGGGGGCCAGGACATGGGACAGACGGGGTGAGGTTCAGGACATAATGGGGGGGACAAAAGGGCTAGGGGAGTAGGACATAGAGGGAAGATGGGGGGCTAGGAAAACAGGCCAGGGAGTAGATCATGGGGCAGATAGCGTGGGGGATAGGTCACGGGGCAGATGGGGCAGGATGCTAGAGAATGGGGCCAGTAGCTTGGAGGGGAGCACCCCAGGACAGATAGGGTTGGGAGGGCGGCAGGGCACAGTGGGACAGGACCCTGGGGGAGGGAAATGACTGAGGGGGCAGACCTTAAGGCATCAGGGGGCAGATGAGGTGGAAGGTAGATGTGGGGGCAGAACCTTGGGGGGGTAGATAGGCTAGGATAGGGGGAGAGATGGGGCCAGGAAGGCTAGGACAGGGGGGATTAGGACGTGGGGTGAAGTAGGGGACAGCTGGGGAGTGGGTAGTATGGGGGGAGGGGCAGGGGACAGATGGGGGACATGGGGTGTCACATACCTGATTGCCTCCTGCCCTGGAGGGCCCCTCATCCTCGAGCTTGCCTGGGGAGAGACCAGCAGCAGCTCAGAGCCAGGCCCAGCTGTTGCTGGGCTGGGCCCTCCAGCTGTGTGCTCCATGCCAGGGCTTCTGCACAGTCATTAATGCACTTTGATCTAGTCCCTGTTTCAGAGAGGAGGAGATCAAAGTGCATTAAGAAACTGTTAACGCACATCTGCAGGGTCCACATGGACAGGTAGTCTGGGCGGGGTAGATTCACACCCCAGTTTGCCATGCACTAATTAAGATTTTGGTCTACACTAACACTTTTGTTGGTAAAACTTTTGTTGGTCAGGGGTGTGAAATAAACACACACACCCCATCTGACATAAGTTTCACCGACAACAGCACTGGTGTGGACAGAGCTATGTTGGGCGGGAGACACTCTCCCGCCCACAGAGCTACCGCCACTCCTTGGAGGCGGTTTAATTATGCTGGGGGGAGATTTCTCTCCCATTGGCAGAGAGCGGCTACCCGGGAGACCGTACAGCGACGCAGCTGCAGTGGTAAAACTCTGCTGTTGTAAGGTCTGTAGTGTAGACACAGCCGAAGTGTTCATTTAGAAATCTGCCAGCCGAGGCAGCTGCCCAGCTTGCCTGTGTCCAGAGTGGCCTCTGGGCTTCAGGCATAGCCCAGAGGGGAAAGGGGATGACTCATGGATGGACTGATGGCAGCTCTCCATCAGCAACAAACCACTCTTTGAAGTACAGTAACATCAGGAGGTGGGTGCTACCAGCATCTTTCACCCCTACATTATTGATACAAGTCACTTTTCACCACGCTGCTGGAACAAAGCTGTCCTAAAGCTGGTGCAAAAGGCCATGGGAGGATCACGCCCGTGTAGGGGGGTCTGTCAGTAGCATCAAGCCTGTGTCATGGCTACTCTGCCCTCCTCTCCTCGTCCCTGCAGCCAGTGTGGAGGGCAAGGACTGAGTGTCATGGCCTCCCACTGATCCCTAGCTGCTATATCAGCCTCCTGGGGACTCTGACAGCTGGCACAAATTAGAGCAGCTTTCAGACTGCTCTGATTTGTGTAGAGGGACCAGCTTTGTACACAGCTGGCCTAGGATCAGGAGAGCGCAATGGTGACATAAAGTCAATTTTGATCTTCCTGTGTGCTCCTGTGCTATAGCCAGGGATTGGGGCCAAAGTGCAGCTATGGCCCAGAAAGTGACTATGTGAAGCTTCTCAGTTCACAGATCTGTCCCCTGGATATTTTTTTTAATAGTAAATGCTGGTTTTATTGCTCCAAGCCAGTGTTTACTCCTGTTAGCGCTAGGAGGCAGAATGGACTCCAGCTATGGAGGAGTGACCTGAGCATGTCTGCCTTATGTGTAATTGGGTGGCTAAGGTCTCAGCACAAAATGTTTATTTCTAGTGATGCTGAAAGAGGTAGAAAAAGCCAAGCCTCATTCTCAGATCCCTGGGGGAGAGTTTGTGACAGCAGCAGCTGGAAACTAAGCACATGCGATCTGGAATCTGGGACCCTCCCCATGCTATTTTTGGAGTCTTTTTCAAGGTGTGATTCTACTCTCAGAAGTGACCCTGAAAAAATGTTATTCTGGGCTCCATGTTTGTCTCCTGATGTCTCCAGATCAAATGTGCCCAGTTTCAAAATAAAAGGATTTTTGTCCTAACCACAAATAAACTCAGGGACCTGAGAGTCAAGCTGGGCTCTTTCCTTCTCACGTGTTATCCCCAGGAACGAAGATTCTACAGGTTATATAGGGTTCTTAGTTACATCTCTGCACTCCTGTTGCCTTCAATGAGTTTGCACATGTGTAACTAACAGGAATTTAATAAACAAGTCTGCTGGCAATGCACAAGAAGGTGCTCCCCTGCTCCCTATCCAAAGCACACCAAGGCCCAGTAGTCACAATCTGGCCATAGCTAGTCAAGCTTCACAATCCTGCTCCTCCTTCCCATGTCCTCAGAAGTTACCCTGACTGGCTTGTTTGGCTTTTGGTTTTTTAGGCACCCACCCAGTCAATACTCATCCCCATCTCTTTGTCCTTCCTGCCTTCTCCAGCCCCCTGGTAGCACCCCTCTCCCTGCTTGAAAAGCACTATAACCTGATCCCCTCCCACTGCCATTCCCGGCCTGATGGGCACTGCTGACTGCTATCCTCTGCCACCTCCTCTGGTTCCCATCAGTTCCTTGTCTGAACCTTAAGGAGTTGAGATCCTAACTCACCTCTTCTGCTCCCCAGTGTGTCCTGACTCAGCAGTTTGCTGAGGAACTGGAGAAGATGAGGTGTGTAGCATCTGCATGCTGGGGAATCAGGGCAGGGGTTTTCCCACAACAGTTTAGGTGGGTCAGAACTGGACTTGCTCCTTGCAATGGGTAGCCCTCCTTTGTGACCCAGCTAGTGCCACCAAACCCTCAAGGCTGGTTTTCAGCTGTTCTCCCTCCAAGAACAGCTGGTCAGGGTGTGGGGTGAAGCCTGTGTGTGTACGGGACTGTTTGTGGATAACCCTTTTGAAAAAGCATTCACCTTCCCCTGCAACTTCTCTGCACCTGCTGGCAGCTCTGCTCGTGATGAAATCAACCCGCTTGATTACACAATAGGGGCATGGTGAAAGCCTGGCTCCCCTTGGACGCCTGGCTGTGTGCATCATACTTCTAGAAGGCCTGGCTGGCAGAAAGGTGCAGTGTCTTGCCCCCTTGTGGTGGTGCTGGGGGCTAAGGGAACATGAAGCCCTTCTCCTATGATACATTGGACTCCTCTGAAAGATAGTGGAGAAAATGAAAGATTGGTCACATTGGCCCAAGGCATCTGTACAGGTTCTAATATTGGGCCATGGAGGCAGAGGACTTGGTGAAGGGAAAGATGAGTTCAGATGTGAATGGGATTTCCCTCCATTACTGTATTTAATCACAAACTGAGTGTGTAAGTTCAGTGGATGGTGAAAGGCGGCAGACCTCAGTTGGGGAGGGGTGAAAAGTGCCAGACTGAGAGACTTGCAGAGTGAAGTCTGTATCCATACAGCAGGCAGCAGCAGGGCAGGCAAGCGGCTCCCCTACACACACACCTCCCCTGCCAGCGTGCCTTGCACTGGGAGAGCTGCCTGTAAGGGTGAGATGGGATTTCAGCTTCCGTGGCCCATTCAGTCTCTGGTGCCGGTACTGAGACTGCCGACAAGGCGTCAGTCAGTGCCAGCGGTCGTGGCATTTTTTACAAGGCGGCCACTTCTCTTCTGGGAACCCCCCAGATTTCCCTCCACGCCTACAGTCTCCACACTTTGCCTTCTCTCAGACGGCCTACGACAGCGGCAGTCAGACCTTCCCCTCCTCCTCGGCTGCCCTCCTGGGAGTTGTGTGGACCTTCCTCACCGGTGGAGTCCTGCTGGCTCTTTTCTTTCTTGTCTTCACAATTCATGTCAGGAAGAACAGGTGAGCGACGCATCGTTTGGTTCCATCCTCCATTATGGAAGTTTCACACTAGCTGGGAGAACAATTTCCAGGGCTCTCATTCCTTCTCCTCCCCACCATAAGCTGATCATCAGCTGGGGGTCTGGGAGGCATTACCCCTCTGGGATAGAATTGGACCATTAGGGGCAGTTATGCGGGTCCTACCTGCCTCTGTCGCATCCAGCGTGGAGACAGCTGGAGACAGAATGGCATGGACCGTGGGTCTGACTTTGTAGGGTAGGGAGATGAGCTACTGGACAAGGCGACCATAGGCCTGATCTGCTGTTGTATCACTTATGTTCCTAAGTATGGATGTGAGTGGCAGCCAAGGAGTGAAGGTGCTCCATCCTGTTTCTCCCTTTGGCTGGGGTGACCGCTCACACCACCATCTCTGAGGTCGCCATTGGTGATCCTTAGCAGAGCAGTCAGCAGAGGTGGGAAGAAAGAGAGGTGATTCCCACCTTCACCTCAGAGTCTGAGGGCATCACTTCAAGCCATGCATCTAAGGGAGTGAAGACATCCTAGTTTCAAACCATAAAAAATATAAGAATGGCCAAAGTAGGTCAGACCAATGGTCCATCTAGCCCAGTATCCTGTCCTCCAACAGTGGCAAATACCAGATTCTTCAGAGGGAATGAACAGACCAGGACAATCACTAGATGATCAGTCCCCTGGTGTCCAGTCCCAGCATCTGGCAGTCAGAGGCTTAAGGATGCTCAGAGCATGGGGTTGCATCCCTGAGTATCTTGGCTAATAGCCATTGATGGACCTGTCCTCCATGAACTTTTTAATTCTTTTTTGAGCCCAGTTATAATTTTGGCCTTCACAACATCCCCTGGCAATGAGTTCCACAAGTTGACTCCTCATTATGTGAAGAAGTACTTCCTTTTGTTTGTTTTAAACTTGCTGCCTATTAATTTAATTGGGTGACCTCTGGTTCTTGTGTTATGTGAAGAAGTAAATAACATTTCCTTATTTGCTTGCTCCACACCAGTCATGATTTTATAGACCTCTATCATATCCCCCCTTAGTTGTCTTTTTTTCCAAGCTGAACAGTTCCAGTCTTTTTAATCTCTTCCTACATGGAAGCGATTCCATACCCTTAATCATTATTGTTGCTCTTCTCCATACTTTTTCCACTTCTAATATTATATCTTTTGTGAGATGGGGCGACCAGATTGGCACACAGTATTCAAGGTGTGGGCATATCACATATTTATGGAGTGGCATTATGATATTTTCTGGCATGTTATCTATCCCTTTCCTAATGGTTCCTAACATTCTGTCTGCTTTTTTGACTGCTGCTGCACATCGAGTGGATGTTTTCAGAGAACTATCCACAATGACGCCAAGATCTCTTTCTTGAGTACTAACGGCTAACTAAGACCCCATTGTTTGTTGGGATTATGTTTTCCAATATGTATTACTTTGCATTTATCAACATTGAATTTCATCTGCCATTTTGTAGCCCAATAACCCAGTTTTGTGAGATTCCTTTGTAATTCTTCACAGTCTGCTTTGTACTTAACTATCCTGAGTAAGTTTGTATCTGCAAACTTTGCCACTTCACAGTTAACCCCTTTTCCCAGATCATTGATGATTATGTTGAACAACACAGGTCCCAGTACAGATCCCTGGAGAACACCACTATTTACCTCTCTCCATTCTGAAAACTGACCATTTATTTCTACCCTTTGTTTCCTGTCTTTTAACCAGTTACTGATCCATGAGAGGACCTTCTCTCTTATACCATGACTGCTTAGTTTGCTTAAAAGCTTCTGGTGAAGGACCTTGTCTGAGGCTTTCTGAAAGTCCAAGTACACTATATCCCTTGGATCACCCTTGTCCACCTGTTTGTTGACCCCCCTCAAAGAATTCTACTAGATTGGTGAGGCATGGTTTCCCCTGACATCCAGGTTTCCTTCATGACACAAGACCATTCGTGGTTTGGATATAGGTTGCATTTTATCTAGGGCACTGCAGTGTATTAGACCAGTATACCGCCAGGCACCTGGCATGGGTTTATATGGTAGAGCAGTACTGAATTCTATAGCAATCTAAATTGATTACAAAATTACTTACAAACCTTCTGAGAATGTTCTCACCGTGGAACTGGAACAAATGCACAATATTTATTTGCCTTCTTGCAAATAAATAGTTGGGGATTGGTCCTGCTTTGAGCAGGGGGTTGGAATAGATGACCTCCTGAGGTCCCTTCCAACCCTGATATTCTATGATTCTATGTGACTGGTGAGCCTAGGAAAGCAGAGGGAATACCCCATATGCAGCTAGAGGAGGTGGCCTGGCTATTATCCTAAACCAGTGGTTCTCAAACTTTTTTTTTCATGGACCACTTGAAAATTGGTGAGGGTCTCGGCGGACCACTTAATGATCTTTCCAAATGTTGTTTGTACTGTTAGCTAACTATTGTAAAGCACTTTGGATAAAAGCACTATATAAAAAAACCAATAATAATAATTAACTTTTTTTGTTCTACAAATAAAAGCACACAAGTCATATTTTAATATCAGTAGTCTTACCTTTCTAATGCGATTGATGTGCCCTCGCTCCCCCGCTGCAGCAGCCCCTGAGCTGGGGCTGGGAAGGAGGGGGGTCTCCCCCACCGCGTCAGCAACCAAGCTGGGCTGGGAAGGAGGTGGGTCTCTCCCTCTCTCCCCTGCCACAGCAGCCACAGAGCTGAGGCTGGGAAGGAGGACCGTCTCTCCGCGGCAGCCGCAGCCCTAGAGCTGGGGAAAGTCACCTCTTTCTCTGGCTGCCGCAGCCCTGCACATCCCAAACTCCCCCCACCCCCTCTTCTCACCCCACTGCCCCCTCCCACCTACCCCCTATTCCCCCCAAGGCCACCACCTCACCTTACATGTGTGTCTTCTCCAGGGTCCAGGCACCTAATTAGTGGAGCCACACCTGTGTGACTCCACTAATTAGACCTTTCATTGTCTTGTGTGCGGCCGCCCAGGTGTGCACCTTAGAAGGAAATATCCGCGGACCACCTGAATGGAGCTCTCAGACCACTGGTGGTCTGCGGACCTCAGTTTGAGAACCTCTGTCCTAAACCCTGCTGGAGTGGAGCTCTGAGGAAGAGAGTGGGGTGGAAACACCTGGAATATTATGTTTAATTCTGGGCTCCATGTTACCTGGAGAGAGTTCAGAGAAGAGCAATAAAAATGATCTGGAGGCTGAAGGCACTGAGTTATAAAGTGAGATGAAAGGAGCTAAGTCTGTCTGATTAGATTGTGGTGACTAAAGAGGGGAACACATTAACAGTCTGCAAAGATCTGAAGGGTGGGAGCACCAGGGATGGAGAGGAGTTATTTATGGTTTGATCCCTGTGTACAATTAAGAGTAATGGGATGAAATTAAGGAGGAGGAACTGTAGGCTAAATATTGAAGGAAACTTTCTGGATATGAGTTGTATTAAACTATGGAATAATCTCCTCTAGGGAAGGGGTGAATGCCATCAGTTGGGACATATAAAACTGGACTGGACAAAGTACTAGACGTGCTCAGAAACTATGGTGATGAGGGTGGTATAAGAACCTATATAGTATAGAATAGAACAGAACATGTACAACCAGGGACAGTCCTGCACTGCCCCTGGAGATGGACTGGATGATCTAATAGGGATTGTCTATCTCCAACTTCTGTCATTCTATGACAGGCGGAGGGTTGTCCAGTGGTTAGGGCCCTAGTTTAGCACTTAGGAGGGCTAGGTTCAATTCCTTGCTCTACCAGAGACTTCACGTGTGACCTTGGGCAAATCACTTAATCTTTCTGTTCCTCAGTTCCCTATCTATAAAAAGGGGATAATATCACTGCCCTACCTCACAGGGTGTTCTCAGGATGGATAGATTAAAGATTTTGAGGTGCTTAGACCTAGAAGTTGGCAGCCCTAGAACAACCACAGATAGATAGATGGCAGAGTTCCTAGTGCAGAAGTTCAACTGGTGCATAGGAGGCTATTTCCCAGAGGCAGCCCCTGTGGATATCAGCAGCCAGGTAAGAGGCCTAGCCCCTTGCTGGTATATAATAATGCTGTGTGGGAGGCTAGTCTCTATCTGTTGTGTAAACTCCCCTTTCATTAACTGTCACCCCCTCGCTTGCTTTGTTCCCTGGAGAATTGTGAAGATGTCCAGCCCCAATCTGAACATTGTGACACTGCTGGGCAGTGGCTTGACTTACACTAGCGCTTACCTCTTCGGGATTCCAGAGCAGAGTTTGTTTTCTGGAGCCTCAATGGAAATGCTCATTCAGGTGAGTGAAGTGAACCAGGTGGGTTGATTGTGTTTGTGATTTGCCAGGAAAGGTTTTTAATGTACACACCACCCCTGCTGAACTGTGACAGTCTCCCTGTCCTGGCTGCCTTGTGCACTGTGTTGAGCTTCTATTTTCATATAGGAAAAGATGCTTCCAGTCTGAATGGACTCTACTGTTAGACTGAGAGCAAACAACTAAACAAGAGAGAACACAAGTAAGGTCTTCAGGAGAGAGCACAGTTTGTGTAGCAGCTGCTCCTGCAGACAGGCAAGCAGACTCCTGCACTTTTAAAGGAGTGGTACAGAGGGTATGTAAAAACTCATAGTAGTTAGTTATCTGTATATAGCACAGGGTCCACGGGCAGCAAGAGAACAGGCACAATATCTTGGGCACAAATATCACTTGGAAATCTTCATCAAAACTACACTCTGCCTAATTAATTCCTGATTTCTGCCCTGGGTATGGCCCCTACCAGCTAGGGACTCAGCGCAGAGCAAAGGAGGTGTGTGTGTGCGGGGGTGGAGATGGGAGCACTGCAGAGAGAAAGAATATCCAGCTCTCGGAGAAGGCAAACACTGTGGAGAGAGTAAGAGGAAGGGAGGTCGTGTTCAGTCACCTGAATGAAGGTAATTGGAGGTGGTGCCAGCTACAGCTTTATTGGTGCTCAAGTCATGTATGTGTTTCAGTCACTCTTGTGCTGCTTTGGTCTGTTTGCTCCTCTAACAGTTACTCTTGGGGGAATTCTGTGCCACTGAGCATGCAGAATTTACGCAGAAATTAATGTGCGTGCAGAAGTTCCCTCCCCCCGCCCCACATGCACAGAGAAATGGGCTGTAGAGCTGCTGGCTGCCACTAGGGGCTGCTGGATCTGATCAAGCCCAGCTTGCAAATAGAAGACGCTGCCGTGATGGGGAGAGCTGGAGGGTTCCCAGCAGCTGCAGTTCTCAGCATGCCCTGAAGGATCAGGCTGTTTCTCCTTCTGGATTCCTGGGCTCTGCGAGTGCAGGTGTTTAGGCTGCAGGGGCACTTCATGATTGGGCTCTGCGGGGAGGGAGCAGAGAAACAGGAACTAGGTCGACATAGGGGTTTCTTTAACTCTGGTCCTGAAGGAATTTTTGTGTGTGTCTGTGTTGTTACAGACATAACTTGCTGACAGGAATTTTGAAATAAATTACCAAAATAATTGAAACTGGCATGATTATATAGTGTTATTTTGATAAAATGCGCAGAATTTTGCAGAATTTTAAAATATTGTGCGCAGAATTTTTAATTTTTTTGGTGCAGAATTCCCCAAGGAGTAAACAGCCTTTGGTTCCTCCACAGACTGGCAGAAAAGGAAGGGATTGCATTCCCATAGCCTGCTCCTGGCTTGTTCTGCCTCAGATACGCATGCTGGGTGGCTGGTAGCTGCTCCTGACAGTGACACTGGGCACAGCCCCCACCCCACGGTGACTAGTGCCACCTCCCAGCCCTGTGGTCCTGTCCAATAACATGAGCTCTTTGGGCAGCAGCTTTGCTATTGAAGTGGTGTCTTTTTTTTTTTTTAAATTGGGAATTCCTGAGGATGGAAGGCGTCTGCCCACTGTGGTGTCCTGAGTGGAACGCCTTCTGTACTAGGTTTGACTGGAGTTCCTCAGCCCAGAGTTTTCTGTCTCCCAGGCATGGGCTGGCTGGGAGATATGGGGTCCCTATTTACTAGTTTTCCTTCCGTTTCTATGCGTGTTTGGAACACCATTTGGCCTGGGAAGGGGGCAGAACTCCCTTGGGAGCAATGTGGAAGCCCCGCAGGGAAAGTGCTATTTGTAATTGCCGGGTTTCACTGCCTTGTAACAGGGACCTCCAATCCCATCTCTCACTCTTTGCCTCCTGTCTGCAGGTGCGACTCTGCTTGCTGTGTGTTGGAAGCTCCCTGGTCTTTGGGCCCATCCTAGGGAAAAGCTGGCGGCTGTACAAAGTGTTCACACAGCGCGGTCCAGAAAAGAGGGTGGTAAGTACTCGCAACACATGCCCTGTGCACTGGAACACAGAGGCTCCTCACCTGTGAGGTGCTGGGGCTCTCCACATGGGCTGCACTGAGAAGCAAAGGGAAATGCTTGACAAAAATCAAACTCTACAGGGTCCATGAATCATTTGCCAACTGTGGATGAGCTTGAAATGAGAGAGAATGGGGAATGCGGGGACACACAGGGACCGACAGTGGGATATAGAGCTTCAGGCACTTAGATACCAGCATCACAGGCACAGAGCAAAACCTGGCTAGACCGGGACTCATTCCCCACTGCCTGGGGCAGTCATTTACACCGGTGAAAAGCAGGGATAAAATGCTACCAAATCAGAATAGTGGAAATGACAGGAGCAGCAAGGCAGTGGAGAATCAGGCCCGTAGAACAGAGAGGGAGGAGGAGTTTAGATACCTGACTTATCTAGAGCATTTGTTCTCCTGCCAGGTGGGGCATGCCCATCTGGTAGTAATCACGGGTCCCTTTGTGAAATGAGTGGATGGTTTCTTACACTGTCCAAGTGTCCTCATCACAAAACCCACCAGCAGGATTGCCATTAGTAGGTCCTCTTCTTGTTAATCGCACATCAGTGAGTTCATGGAGACAGAACTCCCTTCTCACTCCTAGAGGGGTCTTCTTCAGTGAAGCATTGAATGAAGGAAGTTTGCCTTGCTGCTACTCATGCTTTCTGCTCATCCTGTGGATAGAGGTTGCCAGTCTCCAGGAGTGTTGGGCTGGCTCCTTTCACCAGCACTAAATTCTCACACAAGTATTTTAAGAAAGAAGAAAATATATCTCTTACAAAATAAAAAATATCTGCAAATCATCTCCTGTTTCATTTACGTGCGAGGGCATGAGTTTTGGATTCAGCAGCTAATGCCATCAGATACTTAGTACCAGCTTTTTCCAACATGCCCACGGCAGATTTCAGTGTCTTATGAAATTGCCAGTTTCTGCTGCTGGGGAAACCCCAAGCCCGAGCTCAGTTCATGGTAGGTAGAATAAAAATATTTTCAACTGTCCTTTAAGCAAAGACCTCTGGGTGCCCTACCTTCGCTGGCTGGGACTGAAGTTTCTTTATAACAGAATTCTCCAACCAGCCCTATTGCAGGGCATTGCTCATATATCCTCTGGGGGTTGGAATGTAAATCAAGTGTTTTTTCCAGAGTGCACTCTCTGGAAAAAGATACCAGGAGACCACAATCAACTTCTGAGCCCTGGTCATCTAGTGTCCAGAGCTCAGTCTCTAGGTTGGTGGCCTGGCACTTAGTTTTCAGCACCATTGGGGTGAGGCCCTAAGCTCAAACATCTGGATCTTGTTCCCAAACTTTGTTTTAATGATGATGAATCCAAGCTTCAGAATTTAGACCTGGATTTGGAACAATTCTAATTTTTGGGAGTGTAGAGAAAGAGTCATATCCAGGGATTTGGATCAGCTCCTGAAAGAGAGAAAGCCCTTTGTGAGGTTTGGTTCTGGATCTGGGTTTGGATCTCCAATCACACCTGTAGTTCGGAGCTGTTTGAACCAGGGTTTTTGTTCAGAGCCATTTCTGGTTTTTCTAGTTATTTTTAATATAAAAACAAGTGAAACAAATGTCAGCAAGTATTCCAGACTCCCTTCTCCTGGTGCAGGCACTTCAGGAAGGGCTGGAGCAGACCCTCTTTCTGCAGGGGGAGGATTCTGAACACCTCTGTGCAGCACAGGAGAAAAGGGGGCATGCCGACTGTGAAGAATGTGGGAGTTCTCTGTATTGATTTTTACGAATGTCATCTATATATCTGTGTGGACTTGGGGGTTATTTTGCTGCTGTGTAAAGGGGAACGAAGGCGCTAAATCAGTTTGAGCTAACTTTGGACTGCATGTACCAAAGGCTACTGGGTGCACCTACAAGGGAGGAGATAATGCCCTTTGAAGTTTACAAATTGGGATTTGGCTAGTCCTGCAGCCTGAGGTTAGTCTCCAGCTTGAAATCCCAGGGGCTTTGAGATGGGGCCTTTCAAACAACAAGATTTGAAGCAGTTAAAAACCTGAGCCTCAGAGGAAAGGAGAGACAGGGGGTCTGTTGGAGACTGACTGTAACATGGTTTCCAGGTGCTGGGGCCCCAAGATAAATGGGGGGCCTACCTAAACATGCAGGTAAGGCCGAGCTGAGGTAAGACCATATGCATATATCCGCTTTTGTTATTTTTAACCTTTTTTCTTTCTGCTTGGGATGTCCCTATGGATAAATAAACCATGCTCTGTTTTGGAACACGCGGGTCTCTGTCACTGTATTTACCAGTTGGTCACTGCTCTGAGAGAGGATTCTAGAGCAGGAGCAACACCAAGTTGGACCTGCCGTACATAATATGGTCGAGAAACAGGAGGCGCTGTCAAAAATGATCCATTTTAAATCAATGGGGTGAATTGTGGGATTCCACTATGGGGGAAGGGGCAGGTATAGACCTGTCATTTGAAAGAGCCCACAAAGAGACAGAGAGGTCACAGGTGCAGCTCATCCCTGAACCATAACACTGACCTTCTGTGAGTTGCAGATTATCAAAGACCTCCAGCTGCTGCTGATGGTGGTGGTGCTGGTGCTGGCAGATGCCATGCTGCTCACAACATGGATTTTCTCGGATCCAGTTCAGTGTTTCCAAAGCTTCACCACATCCCTGAGGGTAAGAGGACAATAGCAGGAGGCTGAACACTGCACCTTTGTGTCTATGTCATGCTTTGATTCAGCCCAGCAGACCTCTGCAGGCATGAAAGATGGAAGGGTTTGTTTTAGAAAAGTTCCTAAGCCACAAAGTTTGGAGCTGACCTTCCTCAAAGGTCTGAGGTGTTGTAAACTGGGGTTAGGTTTGGACCCTTATGGAGACAGATGCCATTTGCGGAGTTCCAGCCAAACATGCCTGAAGCTGGACAGGAGGATTTGGTTCCAGAGCTTTGATTTGCTACCATTATAAGTTCTAACCAATGCCCTGTCTACTCTGCAGGGAGCATGACCTGGATTCTGCAGCTCTCCAGCATGGAAGACTGGAGAGTCTGTGGCAGGTGCAGAGAAATTTGAAAACTGAGGCTTAATGAGCATGTTGGTAGATGAATACCGAAGCTGGGTATCTTTCTTCCTTGAATTCTCTGCTCTCAATTGCACTTTCCCAGTCGTCAGACAAGTTTTCACTTTTCCACTTTGAAATTTGTGCTTAGACACCCCCTAAACCATATAGCCACTTGTCTGTTTGTCCATCCCTATGGGCTGGAGCAGGAGCCTTCATTCCTGTGTTCTGACTGCCTCCCAGGTGACTGACAAGGGCATGACCTGTTCGGTGGGTAGGATGCAGTTCTGCGCGTCTCTCTACTCCGAACTTTGGCTCAGTCTCATTTTAGGGTTTAAGGTATGTAACTTCTCTATTCATCCCCGTGTCTCATCTCACCTCACCTCCCTCCAGTCTAGCTGCTGCTGCTAAAATTCTCTTCCTCCCCTAATACTCTGGCCATTTTACTTCCTTTCCTGGCTGCCTCTCACCTTCAAATTCAAGGTTCTCATGCTCATCTTGAAGGTTCTTCCCATTCCCATCCAATTCTGCTTCTGTGTTCTCTTCCCCTGTTGCCCACCTCCCCTGCCAAGCCTCCCTCACAAAAGTCCCCTTTGTATCTTTCTCCCAGTCTCATTTTCATGCTTTCTTTCTTCTTTCCAACCTGTATGCTTGGAACCATCTCTCTCTCTCTTTGTTTGCAAAGCAACTTCTCTCACCTCATTCAGACCTCTCCTTAAAACTCACTACCTCCATGAACCCATAGACTACAATCCACCACACAGCTAGGGTACGGGACCCTGAGCCTGAGCGGCATAACTGTATTAATAATAAACATTTAGGTTTTGTCTATATGGGGAAACTTACTAACATAGTCATACCAGTTTAATTATACTGCTGTAGTTATACTGGTTTGACTTCCTGTGTGGCCATTCCTATTGCAGAATAAGAGTGCCACTCAGGTAGTAGGACTGATACATCAATTTTATTACAGTGGTAAATTTCCCTGTGTAGACAAGATTTTAGTTCTTACATAGGACTTTTCATTTGTAGACCTCAAAGGGTTTTACAAAGATACCATTAATCCCATTTTACGGGTGGGGAAAACGAAGGCATCCAAGGCCCAGATTAAAAAAAAGTATTTAGACATTGCTGAGGTGTTTAGGAATTTAGATCAAGGTATCCAGGAGCCTTAGGCTGTGTCTAGCCTTAGGCTGCTGCATTGGAAGGTGCGCAGTGTAGCTGCTCTTTGTCACCGGGAGAGAGCTCTCCCAGCAACAAAATAAAACCACCCCAAATGAGGGGCAGTAGCTTCATCGCCGGGAGTGTGGCTCCTGCTGACAAAGCGCTGTCCACAACGGCGCTTTTTGTCGTTCAGGGGGGTAGTTTTCTCCTGAGGGACAAAAATTGTAACGACGAAAGTGCAGTGTAGACATAGCCTTTATCTCATATTCAAAAGGGATTTAGGCATTTATGATCCAAAATCCCATTGACAGTCTGATTGGCTTCTATATGCAAGTCCCTTAAGTACACAATATATAAGCAATTACTTGGCTGCTCTCCTTGATATGATATGTGTTGATCATCATCAGCTACTTTGCTCCTGTTCTGTATTAAATTTTCGCCAAATCCAGAGAGATTATCTTTACAGCCGTGGCCTCTATGAACTCTTACTGTTCTTGCTTTTAAAAATAAAATATTCTCTTTCCTGATGCCAACTGCTCATATTTAATAATACCCTGAGCCTGACTCTGGTCTCATCTGCAGGGTTTCACACCCATGTAGCTCCATTGTCTTCCCTGAAATTAAGCCTGATTTACACTAATGTAAGTGAGAACAGAATCAGTCCCTTTGTGTACATATGTCACTCTTTATCTTCAAAGGCATTAACATTCTCAACCCCTTGGGAGGCAGTTCAGTATTCTATCCCCGTTTTACAGGCACAGAAATGGATTGACCTGCCCCAGGTTGCACATAGAATCAGTAGCGAAGCCCTTTCTAGAACCCAGGAGTTTTGAATCTGTCCTGTGCTTGTTCCATTAGAGCAGCATCCTAGTTTACCACAGGATACCTTAATCTGTCCCCTGGATATTGTTGCCAGGACAGATACATAGTTTTAAATGGGACATTGATGGCTGCCTCTTCTGGCTCAGGGGATTAGAAATTGGCTATAGAGCTTTTCACCTTTTTGTCACGAGTTCTCAGGTGGCTAGTGGTGGAAACCTGTGATAGCGCGATGTCTGCTTGACGGTGTGTATGAAATGAATTTGAGTCTCGGTCCAGTTCCTAGTGAGACAGACATCAACAGCAGAGAAGCACCACCAGAACTGAACTAGCTGGCAGTCCCAGCAGAGAGGCCGCCAGGAGTCATGGTCTATGGCAGGGGTTCTCAAACTGGGAGTCGGGACCCCTCAGGAGGTTGCGAGGCTATTACATGGGGGGTCGTGAGCTGTCAGTCTCCACCCCAAACCCCACTTTGCCTCCAGCATTCATAATGGTGTTAAATATATAAGAAAGTGTTTTTAATTTAGAAGGGGGGTCACTCTCAGAGGCATGCTGTGTGAAAGGGGTCACCAGTACAAAAGTTTGAGAACCCCTGGCCTACGGAAGCTGAACTCACCTTCTTGCCCATAAAGATGGACTCTCCAGGCTGATGAGCATCCAGCCTCCCTGCAGGCTGATGCTCATTACAAGGCATTGCGAGGGGGTAGTTTGTACTGTCACTATCCCTGTTCTGTGGACAGAGTGTCAATCGACTGCATGCAGGGGTTGCAGATTTGTATAATTTTTGGTGGTGCCCAGAATGGATCCAAGTCCTGCCCCCCTCCCACCCTCCCCCTCGACACCTGCCTTGTAAGCTAATATATATTTTTAAAAATAATGTAAAAATGTGAAGGCTTTTGGGTCAATCTAATTCTAGGCTCCCCCCTCACAATTCTACTAACACCCCCCCGCAACCCAACCCTCTGCTCAAGCCCCTCCCACACCCCAAGCCCCTCATCTTGACCTGCAGCACCCTCTGTTATTCCAGTCTTGCCCCTGTCTCCATCCAGCTCTGCCTATACACCTCAATTCTGACCTGCAGCAACATGCTGAGTATTTGCTGCTGAGCTACCATATCAAACTGAATTTCTGCATTATAGATCAAAGAGGGTTAATTAGAATTGCACTGAATGTATCTGAGCTTCATTGGCTCAGTATGGGTTGGGGGAAAGACTGTGACATACAGTAATTTTCCACACTCTGGAAATCTGTAAAACCTCTTCTCCTAAACCAAACCCCTTATCCCTATTTTCTGATTCCAGAGCATCCTGTTGATATATGGGACATACCTGGCTGGTCTGACAGATCATGTCAGCGCTCCACCAGTGAATCAGTCCTTGATCCTCATTGTTGGGGTCAACCTCATTTTCCTTGCTGCTGGGACAGTTTTTTTAGTTAACTGGTTTTTCTACACTTGGCACAACCTGGTCTTTGGTTTTACATCTGGAGGCATCTTCATCTGTACAACCACAATCAATTGCTTCATCTTTGTTCCACAGGTATGAAACAAACTGTGTTCTAAAGGCCTGGCCTGAAAGGTCTCCTCAGATATGAGCACACGTAGATAATGTGTTCTGAAATGCTCACTCTTTTTCTTCTGGGATAGCAGAACAATACAAATACACAAAGTCTGGGAGGAAGCACCAGCTGGCTCAGAGGCTGGAGTTGTGATATGGAGCCTTTCATCTTTAACTGCTGGTCATCAAGTCCAATTCAACCAAGGTGGTAGCAACTAAAAAATCATTCCCAGTCTGTTTGCTGCTCAGTGGCTTGTGTGAAATGAGTTTTGGGGCCTCTGGTTTTAAGCATTTATATTACACTCATTTATACCAGAGTCCTTGGGCTTGGTTCCTTCTTGACTGAAAGCTGAGAATCTGGAAGAGACAGTGGTGGTTTGGGAAAGGAGGTGGTTTGCTGTACTGCTGCTTCCTTCCAAATCTGAGCCCTGCAAACAATGCAGGAATCCCTCCCTTATGGGACATACCAGACTGGAATGTGTTTGCCCAGCACTCCAGAAGGGGCTAGGGGAGGAAGCTGGGGTTTATCCCCGTCCTTATGTTCCTGGGGATCTGTGGTATCTGCAGAGCGCACAGGACCTCAGGTCTGCAATTATTTTTCAGCAAATGAAACCTTGCACTTCAGTTTTTTGAATACTATTTCAATTAAATGTTGATAAATATTGACTAAAATATCACCCCCCAAAAGTGACAGTGCTTTCTCCTGTTTGGACCAATGTGGCTCAGAAGCTGAAGAACTGAGCCAGCCCTGGTGGGGTTTGAAGCTCTGGTTCCAGGGAGTTTGGACTACCACAGTAACCACATGGCCTCCAAGCATGAATCCACAAGGCCACTTTCCTTCCAAATCCTCCTGCCACTCCCTCAAAATATCCAGGGTAACTCACACCACCATCTGCTTAACCCCAAGTCCACAGCAGCGCTGTCCCTCTGGTCAACCCCCAAGAATCTGGTAGCTATGTGTCTCCTCCCAGTCCCTAATGGTGCCTCCTTTCCCCCATGTTCCTGGTGCTCTGACCCCTCCTCCACTTCCCACAGGGCCCTGGTGTCTCTGCTAGTCTCCTCCTCTCCCACTTCCCTCTCTGTGGCTCTGCCCCTTATTTATGGGATTTGGTAAAAGAAGTGGCCACTCCCATCTGCTTCTCCCCTGGGTAGGTGACCACCTCCCCACATACTGCTCCTGTAGTTAAGCCAGGGTGCTCTAGGAGCCACCAGAGGAGTTTGTGGAGGGGAAAGGAGCAAGCAGATGGGCGAGTGGCTTCAAAGGAGACACTAGCTGTTTTTCTAGCTCTCTGGTAGCCGTGGGCTCTTCCTGACATGGGAGGGGTGAATTTGGCAGTTTTCCCCACCCTACTAGTCCTCTGCTCTCCCCTCCCCTACCCCGACAAGCAGCGATGGGAGAGGCAGCCCTTGGAGCCATCCCCAGACTTGTGACTACCAGCTGCCACTGGATTTGGTCAATATGGTACCCCTGCAGGGAATACTGGTGTTTCAGAGGTCATGCTTCAAGGCCCTCCTATGAAAGACTGACCCCAACACTATACATGGGTGCAAAGGGTCCATCAACGGGCTGCTGTGCACATGTTCTTGGACCACGGGATTGGTTACTACTGGTGAATCTAATCTGTTCTGCTGAGGTTCTTATACCACACCCATGACCATAGTACTGAGCACCTTACATCCTCTACTCCGTCTCTCTTGTCCTTCTCTCTCTCTCTCTCTCTGCCATAGTGTTCCTCTTACAGAGAAGCAGGGCAGTGAGCGAGCCTGCATGCTGCAATGCAGACAGGCAGCCTCTGATGCTTCCTGGGCTGACAGTAGGTTTTGCTGTCCCCTGGGATGTCTGCTTTTCTCCACACAAATAGTAAAGCCCAGCTCTCCAGTATGGGAGGGGGAGGAGCAGGAGCTATTTTAAGAAAAGCTATTGACAGGGCTGTGTTCATTGCTTCCTGTGTATTTCAGGAGGAATCTGGTGTGCTAGGCCACAGTCTGTCTGTGTTAATGGATACAATCCCCAGGTTGCTATAATAAGAGGGAAAAGAAGAAATGGATGGTGGTTGGTTTCTATATTGGTTAAGGAGTTGAGGGCTCAAGGGAATGAGCCAGGGGAGGGAGGAACAGAGATAGAACTGTCTTAAACCAGGCCCCGGAAAGAGTGGGTCTGTGCAAGTGCATTTGCCAGCACCCCTCAATCTTGACTGGCAGCCCCCCTGCTACCATCTGTGAGACCCACACAGCTCCATCAAAACACCTCAATCCTAACCTACAGCACTTCCTGCTCTTTCTGCCCACCCACAACTCACTCCTGCTCTGCATGATGATTGCTCCCATCTGGTACTTGCATCACTCCCCAAGCCTAGTTCTGTCCTCAGTGAAATATGGAAGCTACAGAGAGGAGTGACAAATACCCTTCTGTTCTGTTCAGCCAGATGGTGAGGCACTTTGGCTACCTTACTTTGTGCTCCCCACCTTGAGGCTCTTCTGTCTCAAACACTAAAATCTGCTACTCCCTAAAGAATCCACTCAGATAGTGCTTTGCCCTCCTCTAGCGCCTTCACTCCTGAGCTTCATCAACATGAATTAAAGTTCACAATCCCCTGGCAGGTTGGGGAGGTCTGTGAGCCCCATTCTACAGATGGGGAAATGGAAGCACAGTGAGCGGCTGCAGTTTGCCTGACCCCACACAGCAAATTCATGTCAGAGCCAGAATATAACCTGGAACTTTTGATTTTCAGTTTCCATCTTCTACCACTAGATGACAGTTCTTCCTATAAAATCACCTGAGTGAACCCTGCCTTCGCTCCTCTCTCTTCCTTCCCCAGATTGGGTAGTCTGTCTCCCTGGGCTGTCAGTTCAGTATGGTGCATGCTGCATCGTTACCTTCCACCTGCTCTGATGAGGACACTGGTGGTCAAATGATGAGAAAGAACAGGAGGAGGAGGAGAATATGTTGCTGTGAACGCAGTTGATCAAGACAGTGGAGGGGGGACCAGATCATTTGAGCAAGATTCCTGGGACAGGGGAAAAATCTAACTAAAGGGGACACAGAGCCTGTCTCTTGTAGGGTGTCTCTTTTAATCTGGATTAGGTTAGTAGTGCCAAAGGTCATCTCATGAGAAATTCCTTAGTGGACAACAGACCACATCACAAAAGACACCGTCACAACTGATGCTTGCAGTCTCAAAGGGGAAAGCACTGAATGGACCACCGAGTTCCCCTTTCACTCCTAGGGAGGGTACCTTTTGTTTAGGGCTGAGGCACATGGGTATGGGTGGAATAGGGGAAAGTTGACCTGCTATCGCTGCCTGGGTAGTTCATGTTCTCTGGTTAAAGGCAGCCACTCTCCAGGGCTGTTGATCCAATGCCTTTCACCAGCACTATATGCATGTAAAAATATTTTTTTTAAAGTTAGTGCAATTTTAAAAAAATATCTGTTTAAGATTCCATATCATAAGAGAAGTACATAAAATAATGAAGTGCAGAGAGAGGGTAAATCAGGTGCTCCTCTTTACTCTCATAATGCAGGATTAATACAACCCATTTAAAGAAAAAGCCCATTGAATGATTAACCCATGGAACTCACTGCTACTAGTTATCACTGAGGCCAAGAACTTAGCAGGATTTTAAAAGGATTGGCATTTAAGTTGATAATGAAAACATCCACAGTTGCTATCTGCGATACATAAATGTATAAATCCTCATCCTTCAAGGCAAAAGCCAACTGCTGACAAGGGTTAGGCAGAAACTTTTGCGATCAGCAAATTATTGCATAATTGTCCATTACAAGGTTTCTTTCACCTTTCTGTGAAATCCTTGGTACTTGCCATTGTTGGAGACAAGATAGTGGACTGGATGGACTAGGGGTGGCACTTCTTATGTTCCTTTCAGTAGCAGAATTCACATGCAAACTGAAGCATAACAAGTAATTACATTTTATACCCAAATATTTGTGAATAATTCCCATCTTTATTTCTTCCTGACTTTGTGAGGTCAGGTCAGGTGCCTGTTTCTTCTTCAGGAACTAATGTCCTCAATAACTTTGTCTAGGGACGGCTGGAAGTTGCTCTGTGATAGACCAGCTGTGTCAGGAATCAGTTGCTGCGGTGGAATTGGCCTGATTTGCTAGACTGTAAGCTCTTTGAAACAGGGAGCAGATCCTCTCTGTAAAGTGCCTAGCATTCTATTGGTGCTATTCAAATAATAATCTCTTTTCAAGTAGTGAAGGAGGAGCAGATTTCCAGCTATTGAGGTGCACCATGCAATTTATCGTAGAGTTCCTGCATGCACAGTTGTTCTGTTGCTGATCTGAGAGCTTGAGCTTTTTATCTAGCTCAGGCTTTGTAATTCACCTTTTGTTTCGTTGGCTTGATTTTCCTAATAGTTTTGCTCTTCCGTCGTTCATCTGAAATAGATGAACAGCTGGAGCCTGGATGCACTAGGTTTTCATTCTGACACCAGTGAAAAAAAGCAGATATCGGGTGGTATTGGTTTTCAGCGTGTCATTCGTGATTCAAGATTAAGAAAGTGTATGTGAGACATTGTCTTTGTCTCTTTCTGACTCAGTGGGGCCCTGGTTTACAACACTGTTAAAGACTGTAGCACAGGCAGGATCTAACTGTGTCTACACAAGCAGCCAAAACCAAAGGCAATGCAAAGCTTTATTTCAGACCTGTGGCTGTGGGTAGGTCCAATCTACACTACATCTTTGCACTATGGTGTTACTGTTATCTCTGGCAGGCTACACAGGGGTGGGGGTTAGGGGAGGATCAAGGCGCGCGTATGTGAATTTACCCCTTTGTCTCTGTCTCTGTGCATGTCTGTGTCACGCCCTCTCTTTGTCTCTCCCTGCTCTTTGTGTGTGTGTGTGTGTGTGTGTGTGTGTGTGTGTGCGTGTCTCTCTCTGCATCTGTCTGTCTGTCTCTCTGTGTGTATATATATTTCATGTGTATATAACGGATGCTTGCACTCAACAGCTCCGGCAGTGGAAAGCCTTTGAGGAAGAACAGAACCAAACCATTAGCCACATGGCAAAATATTTTACCAGCCCCAGCAAGAGCTTCCTCTCCATGTACAGTGAAGAGCAGATCTGCCAGCTGATAGGGGAGAAGAACTCCATGCAACGGCTGCTTACTGAGGTAATCTGCACTCACAGGCAGCTCATGCTAGTGGAAAGAGCAGTCCCAGCCATTGATCTCCCTCTGGCTCAGTGGCCAGCAGCTGTTGTCCTCCCTCTGCTGTACTCTCTCCCTGCCTCCTCCTTTGTCTGCTGAAGGATTTGTAGGGTAGAATACCCTCTGTCACAAACTGATCAAAATGGAGATTTCCCATTGCATCAGCTTCCCTCAAGAAATAATACATGGAAAGGAATTTTTTTTAAATGATTTTACATCTTTTTCCCAGATTCTCAAACTTGATGCATAAATTAGGGCAACTGGCAGAAAACTGGCCTGATTTTTTGGAGCTCACACAAAGGTCTAATTTAGAGGGGATGCGTCCTATCCCAAAAGGTCTCCAGCTCCCACTCCCTTTCAGCTTTCTCCAAATTATACAACCAGAAGTGCTTTGGCTGTTAGAACAACATTATGTTCCAGTGTAATTGGTGCAAATGTTTCTATATGCAATCTCCAAAATACTCACATATGCAAATGTTCAAGGACATGTTGAGGTGCAGCTAGGAAAGGAACGGGTTGCACATGCTTCACGTTTCATTTTAAAGGTCTGTGATTCTGCTATTTCAAACTATAATTATTTAAATTCTAGAAGCTAATGGGGTAGAACTGTGCAGGGCTGGAATTCTAGAAACTAGAGGAGATGGTTCTGTATGGGACTTTGAATGATTGCATCTGGATTCTCTGATCTGTACAAACAAGTGCCATTTCTGTACTGCAGTGTAATGGTTTGCTTCCCAGTAAGTAGGCCCCAGTGGAGCAATTTTTTCCTGCTGCATTTTCTTAATGTCCCACTTTTTTGTCTCTAGGACATTCATCTATTCTAAATAGACAGTTCAAAGACCAGGTCTAGACTCACATATTAAGTTGCCCCAGCTACATCGCTCGGGGGTGTGAAAAATCCACACCCTGAGTGCTGTAGTTAAGTCAGCCTAACCCCCGGTGTAGTCAGCGCGAGGCAGGGGAGCTGGAACAGTTTTTATAGTAGGGGCGCTTAGAGCCCTTGAACCAAACTAAACGCTGGATACGATGGAAACCGCTTCAAGCCAGGCACCCCCAGCACCTCTAGTTCCCACACCTGCAGTCGGTCAACGGAAGAATTCTTCTGTTGACCTAGCTATCGCCTCTCAAGGAGGCGGATTATGTAGGCCGATGGGAGAACCTCTCCCGTCACTGTAGTGAGTGCCAACACTGCAATTGTGCTGCTGTAGCGTTTGAAGAGTAATCAAGCCCAGAGACTGCCACTCTAGCATTTCCTCTGAAAAACAGACTGACTTCCTGACCTGTTTGCCTTTACATCCTCAACCTTAATGTAGTATTAGCATTGTTTTCTGCACCAAAGTTGATGTATTTATTTATTTGTGATTTGTCACAGAAAAATGCTGTGATCGAAAGCCTCCAGGAGCAAGTGAACAATGCTAAGGAGAAGCTGACGAGGCTGATGTCTGCAGAGTGCAGCTATGATTCGATGGGCCTCGCTGTTCCTTCCACATCCTTCTCCATCTTGCCTCAGAACACAGATAGCCATGTTGAGTCCAGTGGTTGTGCCATGGAAGCTGAAGGGCTGCATGGAGACTATTTTCCCCCTGGTCAAGAGCAGAACCCTTGGCACTGTCCCAGTCTCCCAGATACACAGTGCAGTCCAGTGTCTGTTGGCAAACAAGATTGTGTTGGTATCATCCAGAACCTTAAACATATAAAGCACCAAAACACTCCACCAGAAGATCTCAGTTGCTATGAGACACTGCTTTGTAACCCTATGGACATCTCCGAATACAGCTCTAAGGATGTCCAAGAGCAATGGAGGCCTCCAAACAACAAGAAATATATCGACAGTCCACCAATACCATTGAGCCAGAATCTCTCAGCAGTTGATGGGAGAGCAGAGCAACCAGAGAGCTCAGCAGCAGTCGAGGAGCAGCCCTCAAAGGTCAGTGAAAAGTTGCAGGAAATCTTGCAAGAGCTGAGCATTGGCGGCATAGTTAGTGCCCAGGCGTCACCCAGGGGGCCTAGGCAACCCAGCCACAATGCAGAACATGAAAAGAGTGCAGCGTGGAGACCCTGGGAGAGTCACACAGGTGTCTGCACTTACCTTAGTCCTTACAGGACAAGACGGCAAAGAAGAAGAATCCCAGTCCATCCACCTTCCACCTACTTTCCTGCATCTATGACCCCACAAGCGTGGTGTCTCACGAACAAGGCAGTCAGCAGGACACAGAGTGGACAGAGCACTTGGAGCCGTGACAGATTAATACAAACATCTCCGGATAAAGCAAGTGACACCAGTGATGGAAGGTTCCTCTATCAGCCATCACCCTCCTCATCAGTCATCGACAAAATGTGCAACTTCCAGCTGAAGCACAGGAAGAACTGGCCTGAAGAACAAAGCCGTGAAGGGAATGGCCAAGTTTCAAACAAACACCAAGGCTCTGCCCAAGTGAAGAACCACAATGCTCTGTTGTATCCCCCCAGTCCCTTCAGCCTCCAGCAGCAGCAGGGGGATGCTGGGAGGGACCTGGAACAAGCCCTTGTGCCCTCCCTGTGCCTTTATCCAGACTCTGACTCCAGTAGCAGCTCGGAGGAGATGTTCAGCTGCTGCCACAAGCCTCACTGTGAAATCTGCTTCCACAGCCCTGGTGACTCCAGTGACAGCTGCACCACTGACACAGACCCAGAGCCTGGCGGGCCCCTAGCCCACTGGGCAAAGCTTTATGGCAGGCCTCAGCCCATCGTGAACTTCAAAGATGATCTGAAACCCACATTGGTGTAAATGTAAATGAAGACGTCCTATTCCAGAGGCATCCCCCCAGACAAGTTGCGTTTTAAACAGTATGGAAGGAACGTACCATCTGAGGGAAGCGTGACGCTCAGAGGACTGGGAATGGGATATAAAGGCCCAGATTCACAAAGCTGCTTAAGTGCTTAATTCCCAGTGAAATTAATGGGAGTTAGGTGCCTAAGTACCTTTGTGAATCTGGGCCAAAGCTTTTACCTGTCTAGGATGCTAATTGAGATCCAATCTAGGTCAGGAGTGACTGACAATCACAACCACCTGATAGCCGGTTAGTGGTATTATTGAAATGAGTTGGTGGTTTTAATCCAGTTGCTATGGACAGGTGCCCACATCACATACAAACTCATCACATTAATTGGCCTTCTTGAGCAGGGAGGTCAAGGATTGAATTGACCAGGCTGACTGGACTACCCTCTCATCCTAGAAGGCTGCGTCTGGGTAGGAGGTGATTTGCACAGATCAGGAGCAGTGTATGGGGAAGACTTGAACAGCTCTGACCCATGCTCTCCCTGCTCTGTACAGCGCACAGCCAAACAGAGACCTTCAGTCCCCTGGAGCTGTCAATCTGGAACGTTTCACCAACATTGCATTCAATTAGAATTTGTAAAAAAAGAAATTTGGAATTATTTTCACCTTGGCATTCAGCCTTAATGAGCTAGTCTCTCAACACAGCAAGAATCTGGGGGTGGCAGAAAACACTAGACTTCCTATTTCTGTTTTGTGGTCTCTGAGCAAGCTAATGAAATCCAGGGCTGACTTCTCCAGATCTGACTGTGCATTTCACTCAGTTTAAATATATGGCAGCAGGTAGATACTGAGCAGTGTTGAAGAGGGAAAGCTGAAAAAGCTTGACAGCACTGCAGACAATTTTTTAAAATTGGGTTTGTGGCCTTTTGTGCTTCTTTATGGTGGACACAATAGGTGAGAAAGGTTTGGAGTTTCTTCGTATTTTCTGTTCATTTTTACCTTAGATATATTAGGAATATCAAATCTGGTATCCCTACTTTTTGACAATATCAAATTTTGTCTCCCCCGAGAGGTTTTCCACCAACCTCAGATAGTTCTTGCCATCTGCCACATCTTTATATAAGAGGAGAGGGGTACTGAAATTTTGGTTGAATGGAGGTCTGTGTTAGACAGGCATTAACAAAGATCAAACCGTTTTAAACAATGTCAATAAAATGTCAGTAAAAATCCACTTTCAATTACTCGCTGGCAATGCCAGAATTCTACTAGTGCTCTAGCCCAGGGGTTCTCAACCTTCTTTCTGAAGCCCCCCAGGGTACGATAAAAACTCTGTGGCCCACGTGTGCCACCATAACTGGTTTTCTGTGTGTAAAAGCCAGGGCCGGCATTAGGGGGTAGCAACCAGGGCAACTGCCTGGGGCCCCATGAAGCTACATTACTCAGGCTTCGGCTTCAGCCCCAGGTGACGGGGCTCAGGGCCCTGAGCTTCAGCCCCATGAGGTCGGGCTTCGGCATTTTACCCTGGACCCCAGCTGGCCCCAGTCTAATGTCTTTCTATCCTAGGCCCCAGTCTAATGCTGGCCCTGCTTGGTGGCCCACCTCAAACCTGCTCGCAGCCCCCGAGAGGGCCCCAGCCCCCTGGCTGAGAACCACTGCTCTAGCCCACATAGAATGTTCCAGGCTTGACAAGGCCTGGACTTCTAAGGTAAAAACAATCAAAAATGTATCTTTTGAATATCCCACCTTTCAGCCCTGCTTTGTCCATAATAAAGACACAAACAAGGACACCATCCCAATTTTGTTTTCCTTCACTTGTCACCTCTAACATTGGAAGAGAACCAGTTTCCCTCTAGCTGTATTCATTCCCAAGCTGCTGTTTCCATAGCTGTCTAAGCGTTTGGGGCTGCCCAGTGTGACAGTTCTGTTGCTGATGAAATGCATTGAATAGGTGGAACCTACTGACACAAAGTAATCATGCAGCGTGGGCCACAGGTACAGGTGCACAAGGTGGGGAAGGAGCAAAAGACTTCTCTCAATGCACCCCAGCACTGGGACTGGCCACCAGCTCCCCTGGCATACAAGGCACCCTAAGGAGGTTGGGGGACACAGGAGCGTGGTTTAGAAAAAGATATAGCGCTATGCACTCTCCCCCTGTTTGCTTGGGAGCTCCAGCAGGCATTAATGCACAGGGCCTGGCAGTGCTTCCACTGCGGAGTGGTGCAGAGTTAATTCAAATCTGTGGACAAGCCCCAGCTGAGCTCTGCATGGCGAGCCATACCTCTTGGACTGAGGGGAAGATGCTGGAGCCTGGTGTGAATGAATGGTGCATAGAATAGAATTTTGCTGATGTTTTATTTATAGCCATTATTTTTGTGACAGGCTGCTTGGAGCTCAGCTCGCCCAGCTGGAAGTCACTCCAGCTCTGTCTCTTGTAGAGCTGGGATGCCCTACGGGACAAGTGCAACCTGCAGAGACCTAAGCAGTGGCCTCTGGCTGAGCTTTCCCTGCAAGTGCAGGCAGTGCACACATCTGAAGGACTCAAACATACAATGGCGGTTCCTCAGTTGCGGCGGGTGCTGCTACAAGGCTCAGCAGATCTTAGGGGATGCTCATGGAGATGCAAATCAGGGGGAGCCCACAGAGCTCGGGGCAAATGGCCAGGGAGTTCCTTAGTGTTGTAAAGTTGGGGCACCTCTGAGGCACTGTCAGGTCTGTGAGCGTCTTGTGGGTATTTTACACCAGGCAAGACAGGGAACGTTATTGGCATAGAGCAAACAGTCCCTAGCCTTAGGCAGCTGAGACTGGAAAAAGTAGCCATAGTTCTGAGCTCTGACCATGAGAGGCTGCTGCTGCCCTGCCTCCCCTCCCAGCTTTCCATCCCTTTGCTGGGTGGCTCCACACAGGAGGGGGAGCTAGAGTGGGCAGGCAGCAGTGCATGCTTTCCACCCCCACCTCAGTGGAGCAAGGGTGTGATTTGCTGAGAAACTGAACTGTACTGCCTGGCCCCAGTCACCTGACCAAGGTCAGGGTTACAGAAGGTCAATAGCCCTGTCATGTGGGAGGGGTTGGTGTCTAGGATGCTGCCCTGTGCAGTGGACAAGGCTGGCTGCAAGTTAAAAGGAGGAGGTATAAAGCCTTTTATTATTATGGGGTCTGTGTGCTGGGCATTGTACAAACACATAGAAAAAAGGTTTCAGAGTAACAGCCGTGTTAGTCTGTATTCGCAAAAAGAAAAGGAGTACTTGTGGCACCTTAGAGACTAACCAATTTATTTGAGCATAAGCAAAGCTTACGCTCAAATAAATTGGTTAGTCTCTAAGGTGCCACAAGTACTCCTTTTCTTTTTACATACAAAAAAATAGTCCCTGCTCCAAAGAGCCTGCAATCTACGACTGTCCTCCTAGGAAGGATATGTCTCCTTGCTGTACTCTGAGCCAACAGCAAAGAATGTGACCCCTGTCACATGGAACTCAAAAGGCAGGGTAAGTGCCTGCTCCCAGCTAGTGGACAGGTGATCTCTGTGTTAATTGCTCCTGTTGCTGAGCGCACAGTCCATTGCATTCACTGTATTTCAGGTGTGTGTGTGAGAGAGAGATTGTGATTTCTGGTTTCTCGTTTACTTGAATATCTACCAAGCAACCCCTGGCAATCCCTTATTCTTCATGCCAGGGTTCTGTAACTCTTTCACAGTGTGAAGAACATTTTAACAGAGAGCTTGTCACTTCACAGCCCTGTGGCAACTACAGCATTTGCTTACACTGCAAAGTAACATTAAGAAAGAATTTCATGGAGGTTAAGCGTCTTGTAATGCAATTTAGCAGCTGGAACAGAGACGAGCCAGCTCTCTGTGGTCCACCAGCAAGTGTTCTGCAGCCACCAGTGGTTCACAGACCACAGTGTGGGAACTTGTGCTCCATGCGGTCCCTTAGGTGTGGCTACCATTTTGCATGCGTCAGATATTGGGCTGTCTGTGGGGTTGGGAACAAGCTGGGAAGAGGACTCCCATTAAGAGGGTATCTCACTCATTTATTTTGTCCAATTAACTTGATTTGTACTTTACCTTTGGTTGATTTGTACTTTCTATGGTTTCTGTTTCTCTTAACTTGTTCAAAACATTGTTTAAAATGACAGGTGTTTTTACCACAGTCTCTTGCAGTGATTTTTGTGTCATTTATTCCCCTGAGCAGCTGTAGACCCCTGGAAGATAAAAACCATACTACTACTAGTAGCAAAGGAATGTTCCCGTGTAGCTCAAGTAGACAGGACTTGTGTCTTAGGAGCAGGAAAGTCCTGGGTTCAGTGCCCATTCCTGCAGCTAGGAGCATAGGTGGGAGTCTAAACCCAGGACTGCGTGTCATCCCCGATGCTGGAAAAGTCACTTCGACTTGCAGTGCCTCGAGTTTCTCATTCTGTAAAATGGGAATAATTCTGACCTTCTTGGGGGTGAGGTCTTGGGAGGAGAGATTCACTGGTGTCTGTATGGTGCTTTATTCTGTTTAATGATTTAAACATTCATGTTTGTGATTTATTAATTTTATTTAATTATGATTTAACTGGTGACTAAGGATATGGGCAGACAGTTCTCCCTTCTCTGTATTCTCCATTATATGCCCCTCCGTGGAGAATGAATCGCTTCTCTATAGTCCCCATTACACTTTGCATGGCCCAGCTGGATCCAGAGTTCCTGCCCCTTTCCCAGTGTGCTCTGTCAGGCGGTAACAAGCCCATATCCATTCCAGCATTGCACTATCCAGCCCAACCAGGCTATCCTGTGCAGTGAGGCAGTTATTACATTTGAGATGTTTGAGACGGATGAGCTGTTTAGGGCAGTCAACTCCCCAGTGTTTCTGCTGAAAAGGGTTTTCCAGAGGAGCCTGATAACAACAGTTCCCCCTCGGCTATCACTTGTGGACAAGAGGAAAAAACGAACTTCAAAAGATAGAAGGGAGACAGAGCAGCACTCTGCAGTGCTCCCCAGAGCAAGCTCATTAGGGTACAGGGGCTCCGCACTGGTTCTGCACATATAGAGCATGTTATTAATAATAACTAGCATGTACGCAGCACTCTGCATGTTCATAGCTCGTTGCAAGCAGATGGTCGTCTTATTATCACCCAGTGGTAGATCAGTAGCTCTATCTCGCTAAAATAATGGGGAAACTGAAGCACTGAGTAAAGTGACTTGTCCAAGACCAAACAGTTAATCAGTAGCAGAGTTGGGGATAAAATCCAGGAGCCCTGGCTACCTTGAAATCCTGCATTTTGGAAGTAAATTCCTGACATCCAACATCTGCCACTATTACAAGGACACAAGACTAGTCCCCAGGTGAACTCAGAGTCATCATCCTCCCTTCTAGAAAGCGACATTTGTTGGAAGGGAGTTCAGGAGACTCTCCTGCAGGAAACGATAGTAAAGTTTCACTTTATAAGTACATTTTGGTCAATTGGATAAGACAGGCAGGCAGCACTAACACAGTGACATTTAGGACAATTACTGCGGCTCTCGATAGCTTATGTCTAAAAAATAAAATCTACTGTGACTGTTTAATGAAACTGTCTATATATGTTATGGCAGCACAGATAGTGAGCTCTTCGGGGCAGGGACCTGGTTTGTATTTTCTGTGCAGCACTTTACAAACCCGAGAGTACTGTAAACGACCAGTACTACTGCCTAGCAATGTTATTAAAAGTAAGAAGACATCACCCTACTCAGGGTGTGTTTGTGGGTGGTGGGGATGACCCACAAAGCCAGCACCAGTTTAATCTAAATGATCCCTACAGTTTACTCAGTGGATATCTTTTTATAATAAATTCCATTAAAAAAAACTATATCAAAAGAATGTTAAGGTTGCCTGGTTAAGAACACAAAAGTCAGGAAATGCTGAGTTTAACGGTGGCACACGTAACCTTAATTCTCCTTACAATGCATTTTGAGTGTTATTACACTGTAGACCACATCTTACTAGAGTGATTGTGTTTTTGATACCTTCCTTCCATCCAGTATCACACAACATTCCTGTTGCAGCTACAGCAATGGTCGACATTGAAACGTATGATTAGGGAAGCACCTGGGGTATTTTTCACTGTCTTTGTGAAAGTTAGCTGCTGAAAACCAGGAGGCAAGCCACGCCACACCACTCTCTGCACTTCAGCAGCAAGTGATCCATGGACCACAGTGTGAGACCCACTATGTTACAACACAGCCTTTAATTATGTGATCACGTCTGGCAAGAGTCCAGTCTCATTCACTGCCCAACATTTGTCATGGACATTGATCCATCACCAATATCGCTGGATTCACTACAGATTTATATAATGGTAATCGCAATCAGAACGGGGTGCGAATGAAGGCACAGAGCAGCCTGTATGACCCATCTCATTCATTATGTTCACTGCATCATTCAGTGCACACACTCTGATCTGTTACTAAAAAAGTTATTCATTGGAAACATCAGAATCGCATATCGGAAGCATCAGCTTGCCCCTCTGCCAGAACCACGTCATTGGCACAGAGTCTCAGGCCCTGATGTGCCCCTGGAGCATCTTGGTGCCTTCAATAGCTGAGAAAGTCTATCAGTACCTAGTACAACTAGATTAGGAGGCTCAGTGGCACCTCACAGTGTCTTAGGCAGTCTGCAGGGAGGGAACACGAACAAACAAAAGTTGCAGTATCATGGCAGCCTCTAATACATCAGGATACAGTAACTTTATCACGTAGAGCAAATATAAACAGCTGGGAATCCTATGAGGGGTATTTGTCAGTTTTCAGGGAGAGTGCAAAACTACATACATGATCTAATTCAAATAAGCAAGGAAGATGCTTAAAACCCCAGAGAGCTACAGGAAGTAATGTGGGCCAACACCTCTACGTCTTGTATTTGTAGCAATGCTGGGCAGGGCCTTGAATAGTGGGTTACACTATAAATTATTACAATACATAAAAGCCCTTGTTAGAGCACAGCTATTTTTGAACTGCTTACCCAAATAATAAAGATGCTAGATAAAGACTGATTTTCCTCTGACAGTTAAATCTCTCTCTGTGGTGGATTATAATGGTTGTAAATATCAGCGCATGTTAGCCCCATTACAATGGTTTACATACCAATAATAGTACATCAAGTACTCTCCTGCTTCTTATTCCAGCCCCCATGCTGCTCTGATGGAGAGAGAGATTTCCCAGTTCTCAGAATATTTGATATCCGTGTGCATCAGTAAATCAGCTATGCAGTCCTTCTTGTCCCTATACACACTGCATTAGCTGGTCAGCTATTGTGTCATAGGATAAATTCTTTGGGTTATATTCTGCCCTGCAATGTAAAAGCACCGAGCTCTCAGTAACTTGTATTACAGCTACACGACTATATCTGAAGGCAGCATTTGGCCCTCAAAATAAAATAACAACAGAAATAGGCCCTCGGGAAGAAATGTGGTCTATTGGTTAAAGGAAAGAACCGGGTGTCAAGAATCTTGGCTTTGCTTACTGACTTGTGTAACCATGGAAAAATCACAAACTCTCTGAACTTTAGTTACTGTCTCTGGAAAATGGGGATAATAATGATTTCAAGGCTTACTTAATATACATTTGCAAAGCACTTTGAGGTCCTCCGCTGCTGGATGCTAAAGATGTGCTGAACATTATAAGAGCAACAGCATGAGAGGACATGTTCCTACTTATCCCAGACAACAGGCCTTGGGTCATAATGAGGAAATCAAAACATCTGTTCAGGCAATGAATAAGCAATCAAAAGAGCCTGAATAGGGGGAGAAATGAAGGGGAAAAAAAACTGAGCTGTCAGTTCCGGAGAT
This sequence comes from Natator depressus, assembly GCF_965152275.1. Taxonomy (NCBI): domain Eukaryota; kingdom Metazoa; phylum Chordata; order Testudines; family Cheloniidae; genus Natator; species Natator depressus. The sequence goes on along the minus strand of NC_134234.1, from coordinate 202,755,586 downwards.
CGCTGTCTTCTCTCCAGAGAGATCCAATACAAATTAATTTTTAGATAATGACCATTTACTCCGTGAGGGTCAGTTGTTTGTAATCATCGGTTTCAGTTAATGCAATCGTACTTCTTTGTGTGGTTGCATTATGTGTTTATACACATCGAGCGAGAAAACTTCAGTTATAAGGGTCACCTGACTTCTGGCTCAAATTGGAATGGAACCATAGGCTAACTAACAAGCCAAGAGCCCCTCTCACATTCAGAAATGTATCTGCTACTGTAAATTTGGGATTTCTATCATACACCTAAGTGGAGATTTTGCAGACCCCAACAGCACTGAAACAACACCAAGAGGAAGCCAGAGAGGTCTGATGATATATTTCAAAATCTCTGCCCATGGGAACTTGACTCGCTGTGCAATCGGACTGCAAGTGGCAATGGTCATGGAAGTAAAACAGATGATTTTATAGTGGAGCAGCAAAGTCCTGTTTATTTAGTGGCACTGGACAAGCTTCCTCATAATCCAGAAAGTTAACAGTCTTGCAGCAGCAAGGGGAAAGCTAGGTTTCACACTGACCAAAACCTGCCATAGCTACTCGAAATCCAGAATTTTAAAAAGAATTCATAGGATTTAGAGAGTAGCTGCCAATCTCTGTGCATGTGAAACCTGGACAACTGAGATTTTGCCTCGCCTTTTACAGGATTATGATAAAATAATTTCCCTTTGTGACCAGTCTGGGCTGCTTTGATGCAGAGTCAGAAATGAGACACTGACTTTTAAAGAGCTTCCTTCCTCAGGGGTGATGGGTGAAAGAACAGATCACAGCTTTGTTTTGCTGCAACATGTCTGGAACTGTTGAGAGCGATCTTTTCATTATAGCAAAATCTTCAATTCCTCAGTGTTCTTCCAGGTTTGCGACCTACCTACGTTGCATAGAAGCAACAGAAATGCCTGGTGACTGTAGCTGTCTTAGTGGATTGGCTTAAAAATGGAAGATAGACATCAAAAGTTGCCCTTGCAATGGACAGCTCTGCTGAACACAACACAGAATTGTCCATCTGCATCATAAACATTGTATCTCTTCCCACAAAATCAGCAAGTCTGACACAGCCCCAAGATCAGAGTATCAGAAATGCATTTACTATAGCAAGCAAGATGATTGATGGGAGAGACCCGGATGACTAATTGACTGGGGTGGAAGTCATTCAACATATTCCTTTATTTGAAACAGCCCATTGTATTTTTGTCACTGTCTATGCTGCAAGTCCACAGTGAAGTACCATTAAGTACTTTTATTAGTGGGATATTTGTGACCAACCAGTTGATTAAATCAATTAATTTTAGGACACTAGAGATCATACGAAATTGTGCTGTCTATATTCATTAATTCAGAATTTTATCTACCAATAAGAATGTCCTTGTGACAGGCTGAGATCCCATCCTGGGCTGGAGAGGGTTAAAGGCCAGATACCCACACTTGCTCTGGATTAGGTTTTAAAAAGGGGGAACTCCAGCAGTGGAGGCTGGGAAGGGAAAGAGTGTAGAAAGGTAGGGATAGTCAGGAACTAGAAGCCTTGCTGGGAGGCAAGGTATGGTCTGAGGTCTGTGGCTGGCCAGACTTGGTTGCTGAAGGAAGGCTCAAGCCAGGAAGTTAGTGAATGAACCTGAGCTTTCTTTGTGAGAGGCACAGAGCCTGGCAGACAATAATGTACAGGGACGCTGTATATTCATAAAAAGAAAAGGAGGACTTGTGGCACCTTAGAGACTAACAAAAGTCCTCCTTTTCTTTTCATAGATTCCAAGGCCAGAAGGGACCATTGTGATCATCTAGTCTGACCTCCTGTATAACACAGGCCATAGAACTTCCCTAAATAATTCCCAGAGCAGATCTTTTAGAAAAACATCCAATCATTTAAAAATGGCCAGTGATGGAGAATCCACACCCACCCTTGGTAAATTGTTTCAGTGGTTAATTACCCTCACTGTTAAAATTTTGCATCTTATTTCCAGTCTGAATTTATCTAGCTTCAACTTCCAGCCATTGGATTGTTATACTTTCCTCTGCTAGATTGAAGAGCTCATTATCAAATAATTTCCCCCATGTAGGTACTTGTAGACAGTAATTAAGTCATCCCTTAACCCAGTGTTTCCCAAACTAGGGGCGCCGCTTGTTCAGGGAACGCCCCTGGCGAGCTGGGCTGGTTTGTTTACCTGCTGCGTCCGCAGTTTCGGCCGATCGCGGTTCCTACTGGCTGCGGTTCGCCGATCCAGGCCAATGGGGGCCGTGGGAAGCGGCGGCCAGAAAGTCCCTCGGCCCGCGCGGCTTCCCACAGCCCCCATTGGCCTGCAGAGGTGAACCGCGGCCAGTGGGAGCCGCGATCGGCCGAACTTGTGGACGCAGCAGGTAAACAAACCGGTCCGGCTCGCCAGGGGCTTTCCCTGAACAAGCGGCATCCCAAGTTTGGGAAACACTGCCTTAACCCTCTCTTTGTTAAGATAAATAGATTGAGCTCCTGGAGTCTATCACATAAAGGCATGTTTTCCAATCCTTTAATCATTCATGTGACTCTTCTCTGAACCCTCTCCAGCTTATCACCATCCTTCTTGAATTGTTGACACCCAGAACTGGACACAGTACTTCAGCAGCGGTTGCACAAGTGCCAAATATAGAGGTAAAATAACCTCTTTACTATTGCTTGAGATTCCCCTGTAAATGCATCCAGGTAACCTTTTCTGTGGGAAACACTAGCACCCCATGCTTTGGAGTTTGAAAATTAGCAGAAATTTGGCCTTCGTGCCAGACTTGTGCCTTGTTCTGGTCCTGTGAAAATCTACCCAAATTTGGCCGAGCTATAGAAAAATCTTAGTTTGCACATACTCAGTGGTGATTTTTTAGAAAGTTTAGTGGCTAAAATCTCTGAAGATTCTATGCACCCTGAGCATGTTCCATCTCCTCATAGGTTCTAGGGCTGACCAGACCGCACATGTGCCATCCCCAGAGAGTGATTGAGCACGCTCCATCCCAAGGCTACATGGGCAAATCCTGAAGTTCTCTGTAGTTGCTGGTCTGGATTGCTGTGGTGCTAGGTAACAGAACTGAGAACAGAGATGCGGTTTCTCTTGTGCTTTCAAAGACACATGCTCCCATCCCATCGCCTGCTGGTGCCCAGGCAGTGTGGAGTAGGAAGCTGCCTGACTTTAATACAGCGGGTACAAGAGTCAAACCAGGAGGAAGGGAAAGAAGATTGAGGTGAAGAGCCTGGTGAGACTGGGACTGAAGGGTGGGGAAAGAGAAAGTAGGAGCTGGGAATAAGGGGGTGTGAGACTGGGAGCAGGTGAGGGACTGGTTGCAGGGGTGGGGGGGAACACTGAGAGCAAATGAGTCCTGGGAGGGGGGAAATGGGGGCTGGTGGGGAGAGAAGATAGATCTGACAAGGAGCTGGAGTGTGGGGGAAGCTGGTTGGGCAAAGAAATTGGGGAAAAGAGCTATGTACAGGGTGGAGGTGAAAGAGACTAAGATTGGATGAGGAGCCTGGAGAGGGACACAAGGATGCACCAATGAGAAAGGGACAGGGATGAAAAGCTAGGGGTAGGGAAAAGACAGGTCTGTGACAAGACAGAAAGAGTGTGGCACAGGCAAGAGGGTCTGTGCCCACTAGAAGACACTCCCCTCCACAGCTGGGAATGGAACCCAGGATTCCTTAGTCTCACCATTCCTTTGCTGTCAGCAAATAGCTATGAAACCCACAGCAAGGTATGACTTATATCCCTTTGGTCCTGGTCAACTTAGAGGATAACATCCTACTTCTGCTAGCAGTTACTTCATTACTTGAAGTGGCAGAACTCTGTGTGGTGGATTGAAAGATTTCAGCCCTGCTTATGATCCATGCAGGGATTTTAAAAAAAATGTTTCCTTTAAAAAAGCCCCTAAAACTATGATAAAAGAGCATTAAGGTTGCAAAATCAAGCCCTCAAAAGTTAGGAAATACCAGAATTAAGTTTGCTTGTGTAACCTTAATTTGGCCCCCATGTGCATATGCATTATTATAAATCTTTATGTGATCACATACTATTTTTTCCACAGAACCCCTGCCTCATTTAGCCACTCAACTATAGAGTCATTCTCAATGTTTCTGGCCCAATTAATATTGGATTATTTATACAAAGTGGAATGGCTTCAACAACAGAATATGAGAGAAACCTCCATCAGAATTATCCCATGGTCCAATCACCTCATCTGAGAGGTGGGAAAACCCTGTTTAACTCCCTTTGCCTCATGAGGCAGAAGGGGAAATTGAACTATGGTCTCCCACCTCCTAGTTAAGTATCCTAACCCCTGGGCTAAAGGTAATCAGGGAGGCTGCCTCCTTTTTTGGCTATCTTGTGTGGAGCCAGGTATGCTCTGAGCATTGTACCAGATCAAACCCTGCAGGTGACACAGGTGCTGCCCTGCCTATCTTCACCTGGTTTGAGTATCATGGTGGGTGTTAGGTGTGAGATAGGCATCTGGACACCTGCCTGAGGCAGCGGCACTCATGCTTAGAGGCAGAAACTTAGGCACCTACTGGACCTTTTACAGCAAAAATGTAGGGACCAAGTGTGGGTTTTGTGGATTGCAGTGGTGCCTAAAACTGGGACTTAGCCTCCTAAGTCTGGGCTTTAGGTGCCTAAGTGCCTTTGTGGATCCAGGACTAAGTTCTTGGCCTCAGTGACATTCAGTGCCAATGAGTTCCACAGTCTAATTACACATTATGTGAAAAGCAGAGCAGTCCCGTCCATAGGATGGACAGGGGCAACTGCCCCGGGCCCTGCACTTGGCGGGGACCTGCGCTTCAGGGGGATGCCAGGGGGGGCAGGGTGGCCTGGGGGACTAGTGGGGGGCCTGACAGCAGCAGCAGGGGTCGGACCCACCCCCCTCATTCACCAGCTGGGCATTTATTTCTTTTTCTTGCCTGCAGCCCCACAGGCTTGCCCCAGCCTGCTCCGCTCTGCCGGCTCCCAACATCGCCTGCCACTGCAGAGTCCTAGTGTCCCCCAACCACTAGTGGCAAGGCAGGCTGACCCTACCCTTCCGCCAAGGATGGACCCTTCCATTTTCTGGCGGGACCCTCCACCAGCACAGGGGGCCTCCTCGTCCCTAGCACAGGTGAGGGCCAGCCAGTAGTCTCCATCATCCCTCACCCAGCACTGGTGTCCCCCCAGTTCCTCACACCTCCCCTTCCACTGCCCTTTCTCCCCTCTCCCAGCACTGGTTGGGGTCCTCCAATGCCACCTCCAGGCCAGGGCCAGCCCTTATCACCCCCCTTCCTCAGGGTCCTCCTTGCCTTTCAGCTCTCCAGTCTTGGGGGTCCCCCTACCCGCAGTACCAGGTCCTGGGATCCCACAAGTCTGCTCTCTCTACCACCCACCAGGACTGGGGTACTCCATCCATCTGCTTTTCCGCCTCCCCTCCCTCTCCCAGCCCCCAGAGAAAACAGATCTGAGAGCCCCTCCTCCACGCTGGAGGGTCCGGGAGTCCCTCTGCACCAGGGCACATGTAGGTCCTCCAAGAGCCACCCAGTTCCCGAGACATGGGCTCGTAGTGTTGCGAATGTGTAATTACATTTAAAAAAAATCCACAGGGGGTAGCGAGACCATATACATCTGGGAAGTGAGTTTGCTGCAAGGAAGTCCAGGAAGGTGGATTTCAGAATGTAAGCGGTGTGACATGGATCGTGATCGGTGATTTTTTTTAAATTACATGAATTTCATTATAATTATAAAAAAGAACTACAATATAATATATAGCTGGGCACTATCAATATTTAACCTGCGGCCAGCAGCTGCCCTTGAAGTTCACTGTAACCAGATTTCATGGGACTTTTAAATTTTCAGTGGTAGAGGATTATAGTTTCTATCCCTGGTAGTTCATGAGATCCAGACCTTAAACAATCTCTGGTCCCTTGGACTACTTAGAAACATAGGTCATTTCCCAGAAAGACCAGAATACTTCCAGCAAGCATCCTTGGCTACACTGCGCTGGGGTGAGCAAAGGACCATTTTGACTTAGTTACCGAGTTTATTTTTAAAGCAGCATTTCTACTTTGAAATAAAGTTCTTATAAAGGATAGGGTTTTAGTTACCATCAGCCAGGTCTGCACTAGAAATGTTTGCTGGTATAGCAATTTCAGCTCGGGGTATGATTTTTTTCCTCAACATTTTTATGCTGGGAAAAGTCCTAGAGTAGACAGAGTTATACTGGCAAAAAAGTGCTTTTGTTTGCTCAATGAACCAGTATAAGCTACACTGTCAAAAACACTTTGTTTTGTTGAAACTGTGTCTGTATTAAGGAGGGTTTGCCATATAGCTACACCAGCAAAATATAGACTAGGCCTCACTTATCCTGTTTCAGTTTTTGGTAAGCATCGTACCCATCTATCAAATCTGTGGTTTATGTGGTTTGATAGCCATGTGGTAAAGAAACCTGTACTAGGTTTCCCTGTGCCCTGAGATGAGCAAAGTGCTGAGCAGGACCATTTTGAATTAGTTTTAAACTTTATCACATGGTTCTGAATTTATCACACACCATTTACCAAATCCTCCTGTTCCCCTCTGCCTGATAATCCCAGGCTACTTCCAGTTTTCCAAACCTAGTCTAAGCATCTTGTCATCTTTTTTTTTTTTAAAAGCAACCTTTCATAGAAATACATAGACATACAGAGAAGGTGGAAGTTGCCATATCCACCTTCTCTGTATGTATATATATATCTCTATCTTCTTACTATATGTTCCATTCTATGCATCCATGAAAGCTTGTGCTCTAATAAATTTGTTAGTCTCTAAGGTGCTACAAGTCCTCCTGTTCTTTTTGCAGATAAAGAGTAACACGGCTTCTACTCTGAAACCTTTCACAGAAATGTCTCCTTTCCCCAACTGTGGAATTTCTCCACAAAAATTTCCTAAGGTGCATGACAGGGACTATTCAGTGCAGTAGTAGTGACAGATTGGAAGTCTGATCTTTTATGTCTTGGCAGAGATCGGAATGGTAACTTCATATAATTACACACAGAAGATTCACAGCTTCCCCCAACACTTGCTTTTAGGAAATTCCCAAGATAATAGACTTTAAATCCTAACATTTTGTTTCACATAACTATTTTTGGACATTTTAAAGAAGTTCCTGCGCCATGTAGAGCAAAACTCAAGGTAATTCAGACAGTTGGCCTTAAAGGCAAAAGTTACATAAAAGTACCCCAACACCATTTTTAAACTCTTTGAAACAGTCATTCCTGTTACACCTGCGGCACACAGAGACTGCACAAGGGTGTGCGCTGATGGACTGGCTTTACCAGCGGACCACAGGTGTTGCTCATGCTTAATGCGACACCCCCCCGCCCCGCATGCACCCTGAACATTCGCCAGCCTCCATCCTGTACCACCTATTCCCTGCCAACCCCTGTGAAGGGAAGGGAACAGGTGCAGCGCTACGCCTTTGTCAGGAGGGCTGGCAGCAGGCACAGCTGTGGGGGGCTGTGGGCTCGGGCTATCGAGGCGGGGGAGCAGGTGCGGGCGGCCGCAGGGCAGAGCTCGGGTTGCTAGCTGTGGCCGGAGGGATTCCTGGAGGTTTCATCACATGACACGCTCTTTAATTAAAGAGTCATCCTTCATGCCCGGAGACCCCAGGGCGACCCTGGGCAGAGCCAGGGCTGCGTTGGCACGTCCCAGCCGCCAGCCGGGCGGGGGGTGCCCCGAGCCGCTGTGTGTGAGGTCACCGCGGCGCGCTGCCGCAGACGGGCCGCGCGGTGCCACGTTGAGCTGCGCGGGCGGAGCCGGAGCCACCCCGCAGGCGGCTGCAGCTGCTCTCCCGCCCGCCGCCTCCTCAGGTCACGGCGGGCTGTGAGACCAGCCCCTCCCAGCGCGGGAAAGGGCCGGGCTCGGGTCCGCCCCTCGGGCATGAATGGGCTCAGCGCCGCGGCTTCGCCCCTGGCCCGCCCCTCCCCCAATAGGGATGCGCGTTACAGGCAGCACGTCGCTGGAGATTGGTACCGCGCAGAGAACTGGCTAGACGCCTCATCCCTCTTAGCCAATCACATGACAAGTTACAGCACGCTGCCCGGATAGCCAATCACAGCCTCAGCCGCTCAGCGCCCCAGGCTTCAGTTTGAAGCCCTGTAGAGTGACTGAGCGGCTTCTGATTGGCTTGAGGAGAAAGCTCTTTCCATTGGATCGGCCCTCGGGGCTGCTAGGGCGGCGGCAACGGCTTTTGATTGGGTCTCTGATTATCTTCGGGTAGGTTCGGCTAGTTCCGTACCGGCCTCACGATTGGCCCCGATGTATTCCGGATGTTTCCGTTCCCGCTCGGTGATTGGCCCCACGCGGGTGAGGTAATTACCGTATCCACCGCGGGATTGGCCCCGATGTGCTTCGGGTGTTGCCGTGCGGGGGGCTCGGGCGGTTTGACTGGGTATTCACAGAGGCTGCTTAGGGCCGTTGCGCAGCGTAGGGCGGCGACGGGGATAGGCGGCTGCGCGGCGTTGGCGCACGGCACACACAGAGCGCAGCGGCGGCCGCAGCAGCAGCCGCAGGAGCCCGGCACGGAGCGGCGGCGGTAGCAGCAGCGGGGACAAAGGGACTGATCGGCGCGGCCGCGGGGGCTCCCGGCAGGAGGCAGCAGCTGCCGGCGCCGGAACCGGCGGGGGGAGCGGCAGGAGGGTCCGGCCGCGTCGGCGGGTCCCATGTGCCCTGGGCGCCCAGGGGAGCAGCCGCCGCCGCCAGGGCTCTGAAGCCGGCTGAGGAGGAGCCGGGGCCGGGAGCCGCCGCCATGGCCTGTGCCGCCGCCTCCGGCCGCCGCCCGCATTGCAGCCGCCTCAGCGCGAGCCGCCGCCCGCTGCCCCTGCGGGCGCTATGAGGAGCCGCGCCGGAGCCGTCGCCTCATCCCCGCACTGAGGAGCCGGAGCGAGCGAGGGCGCCCGACCGCTTCACTCCCCCACTCCGCCCGCCGAGGATCCCAGCGCCCGCGCCGGGTCCTCTTCCACGCTCGCCTTTGCCATCGCCTCGCGGAGCAACGCGCAGAGCCGGAGATCCTTCCGCCGGAGAAAATAGTGCCATCGCTGCTGCCTCCCTAAGAGGAGGGGGGAGAGAGAGAGAGAGAAGGAGGAAAAACCAGCGAGGGAAGAAGAGGAGCTCGGCTGTAGCTTGCGCCCCATGTGACTGACTCCCAGGGTGGGGGCAGCAAGGCCTAGCAACCCCCACTGTTTCCCAGCCCGCAGCAGGAGCAGCATCGCGGGGGGGGAGCTTGTGTGCTGGGTGGAGGCAGTTGTTGGACCCAGTGGTGCTGCTGGGAAGGATGGTTTTATAAACGAGGCGTGAAGAAGCCCTGAGAAGAGAGATCCAGAGGGGGAGAGGGTTTCCCCTGAGGGGGAGGGGGCTGGAATTTAATGTTGCATTTTTTATCCCTCTCCACCTGAGAGAGAGGCACGCACACCAACCACCAGGAAGAGAAGAAGGCGAAAGGAAGAAAGGAGGAGAGGTGATCGGAGGGAGAGAGAGAGAGACCATGTCAGGGCGGCCCAGAACCACCTCCTTTGCAGAGAGCTGCAAACCAGTGCAGCAGCCTTCAGCATTTGGCAGCATGAAAGTTAGCAGTGAGTATTGATTCCGCACCCACACCCTGTGCAGATTAAACATTGGGTTTTTAAAAGAGAATTTGCATTGTTGTTTGTCAGTAAACGTAATCGTGTGAGGGATTCTGGGCTGGTCAGTGGAAAAAGATCTAGGCTGTGTCTAGCACTGGATGAAATAGCTCCCCCCCCCCCCCCATTAACCTTGAATAGGCACACACCATGGTTTCCCTTTGGGCCTCCTGTTTAACAAGAAATATTTGTTTGGTGCTCCTTTCTGCCTTTTATCTATAATACTATTGTTGTTAATTTGACTAGCTAGTTAAAGGGAATATTTCTGTTGCAATTTGGTTTTAAAGAGCTATGTGCTGCGTTTCTGTCTATGGAGCAACCGAGGGAAGGAAATGAATTACATGCACATGTGATCATCTCACATATTTGTACAGTTGTATGCTTCTAAACATTTTCTGTTGTGTGACCCCGTGGAAAGTGTAATGTTTGCTATAAGTTGGAGGTGAAAATAAGCTGATAGGCCCCATACGGCATACTAGCAAGAGCTGGTGCACAGTACTGGGGCAGCCTGGCTTCCCCAGGGGGCAGTTTAAAGGGCCTGGGGCCCCCAGCAGTGGATGGAGCCCCACGCCCTTTAAATTGCCTCCAGAGCCCCGCTGCTGGAGCCCTGGGGTAGCAGCGGGGGGTCTGGGGCTCCCCTACTTCTACCGCCCTGGCCCCTTAAATAGCTGCTGGAGCCCTGCCGCCGCTACCCCAGGGCTCCGGGGGCTATTTAAAGGACCAGGGCGGCAGAGGCAGCTGGAGCCCCAGCCCTTTAAATAGCCCCTGGAACCCCCGCTACCCCAGGGCTCTGGGGGCTATTTAAAGGGCCTGTGGCTGCCCTGCTTCTACTGCCCCGGTCCTTTAAATAGCCGCTGGATCCCCGCTGCGTCCCCAGAGCTCCAGTGGCTAATTAAAGGACCGGGGCAGTAGAAGCAGGGGAGCCCCGGGCCCTTTAAATAGCCCCCAGAGCCCCGGGGCTGCTGCTGCTGCTACCCCGGTGGGTGGGGGGGGGAAGGAGGAGAAGGAAGGGCGGGACACTTACCTTACAGGATGGGCTGGGGCTGGCTCTGACCCCCTCAGCCCCGCCCTTCCACCCTAGGCCCCGCCCCTTCCAGGGGCCAGAGCTGGCCCCAGTGTAGCAGTAAGTCACTCTACTTACTTTCACCCCTGCTGTAAGTATGCACTCACAACTGGGGTGTGTGCACTTTTTTTGTGCAAGCTTACCAGGAGGCTTAGAAAGGTCTATCCCCATAATATCTTGTGTTTCAGGCTCTGTCAAATGTGCTGTGAAAAAAATTCTTGAATATGATGTACTGTATGTTCTTTTTCACTGGCTTTCAGAATTTGAGAAATATTTTTTAAGGATGAGGCCTGTGGCCCCATTCTAAACAGTAGTATTACATGTATATTTGAAATTGGGTAAGTGGTTTAATATGTCCTCATCCTTGATCTCCCAGTTTATGGCATTGGGATTTTGAGGAGAATTAGAAATATATATTTAATTCTATTAATCTAAAAGATAAAGTGTTGGAGGAAAAAGGCCCTATTGTGTGTTTCAAAGATCAATTACATATTTATAATCTGGAATTTGTTGATTCCTGGTTTAAGTATATTCACATGCAAAGGTAAAATGATCTTGCTTATCGATGTGAATAATTTCCATTCAAAGGCACTTCAGTTCCACTCTTGTAGAAATCTGGATGGCTTTATAAAAGGACTGTGAGTGTCTAATATACATCATATTATTTAAACGGTTCACTTTGAGACTTGCATTTTGACTGGCAAAGATGTGTTTATATCATATTGCTTTACTGTACATGTGAAGCTTTAGTTCACATCAAAGCTTTCAATTGTGAGCTTTCAAACATTTGTCAGAAATTCTTGTATTTTCTAGTCTAAGATGCCTTCCACTGTGGTTGGAGCTTTGAGGAAAATATTGGCTTTATGGTCTGAAGTCTACCCTGTCAGTCTGTGTGATCAGAGTACCTGCAGTATGAATGAACATTTTGAGTAGTTAGCCCATATTAGCAACATGAGACTGTACAGTTGATTAGATATTGCAATAACGCATTTCACTCTCCATTTATATGGAGAATATTGTATGTCTCCATTTTATTCTCATTCTCCTTATATGAGGGAAGCAGGAGGTGTTAATCAATAATCTGCATGTGACTATGTGTAAAATAGACCCAGATCTAGAGCTGTCATGATCAGAAACTAAAATGGTCTTTAAGCTTTTCCTCTTATTTTTGAAGGTTTGGTTTGAGTCTCTCTTCCTATTTGAGGTCAAAGTCTAGGTAGATGCATGCCCATAAATTGGTTTAGGCTAGCAAATACGATTAAATCCCAAATGTATAACACAATGGGGAAGCAAAGGCCTTAACATAAAGCGCCCATAATGGTGATACCCCTCTTCCCCCCATCCCCCATTGTGATCATGTGCTCCATGTCCTGTTGGTGTCTTTAAAAGGATATGTTTCAGAGTAGCAGCCGTGTTAGTCTGTATCCGCAAAAAGAAAAGGAGTACTTGTGGCACCTTAGAGACTAACCAATTTATTTGAGCATAAGCTTTCGTGAGCTATATGCTCACGAAAGCTTATGCTCATATAAATTAGTTAGTCTCTAAGGTGCCACAAGTACTCCTTTTTTTTAAAAAGGATATATAATCAGAGCAGCAGAGGCAAGGACTGTGTGGAGTAGGAGACAGTGTCTGGTCTGGAGGACAGCAAGACTGCCATATGCCGAAAAGGGTAACTTCTAATGGGATTCAGAATTTTTGGTGGCCTCTTCGGGTATGATGAAGCAAGATTCAAATAATCAGAGTTCAGGTCTTGGAAAAGTAGGCTTTACTTTTTTTAATGATGTTTCTAGCCATTTTGGTTGTGGAAAAAAAATTCCTGTATATGACGATCTGTATATTGATGCAGTGCGGTTTCTGAAGTCTGCAGACAGCTCTGGAGCCTCTGACACTGATCAGAACTTCCTAAACTGTAGCAGAGAGAAAACTGACCTATTTTGGGTCTCTTTCACTGCTTCTATTCATAATTCTGTGAGTAGTAATGAAACTGAATGACCAAGTAAATCTTGCTCTGTTGCTGCTGTGGAAAGACAGGAGGAGCAGCCGCAGTCGGGCACTGTAACTACTCTGGAGGAAGAGAGGACTCCAAAAGTGGAGGCTGTGGGAGGGGCAGAATAGCAGAGACTCTACCTACCATCACAGCATCCAGGAGGATCTGGGTGGGAACATAGTGAATGCTCCTTCAGTTCAGCAGCAGGGAGTATATGTGTTTTTCCCCTAAATTTATCAGATGCTCGCTCACTCACTGCAGGCTGATACGAAAGAATGAGACTTGAAGGTAGATCCAGGGACTGGCATAAGATTCCCAGCACCTCTCCTTTCCCAGCTCCAGTAAAGGGAACTTGTCATTTGTGCTTCACATGCTGCCCACCTGTCTGGGATAACAGTTGTAGGGATTGTGGTGTCCCAGGATTCTTTCAACAAAAGTAGAAGTAGATGTTGCCTTGTCAGTGTTAAGAGCGTCTTCCAAGATCCACTAGGTAGTTTTTTTGTTTTGGTTTTGAGAGCACTTATGCTCCCCTGAATTGTATATTTTTAAATTTAGTTAACTTCAAGTGGCTTCCTCTGTGTTTACAGTTCTATAATATTGGGTTTGCAAACTTATTCTGTGCAAAAAACCTTTTTTTTGTGTTCCTTAAAAAGACATACTGGTTGGGCCTGTACTAGTTCCTAGGAATGAATTGAGGGCAATATAAAAAATATTAGATGTATTTTTCATTTTGAAAGGTCTAGCTGTGATCTTAATCATATTTAAAAGGTAAATATGTTAGTTGGATTTGTAAGTTTAAATATAAACATTCAGCTAATAACGTTAGGACTTCTGGGTTGCTGTTTAAATTGATGCTTGCCAGTAAAATCCATTTGCCGAAATTGAGGTATGGAGCTTACCATGGCTTAGTGCTGTACCTAGTTGCTTTATTCTGGGAAATGATGTACAACTGGAAGCAAACATGAGAAATTATCCTGAAAATGAAGTGCAGTCTTGCAACACACAACAAAAAATGCATCTTTTCATAAAAATACAAGTCTTAAATGGGAAAACTCACAACTTGCCGATTTAAACAGTAACCTTTCATAGCTGTGAAACTGCTGTTGATTATGAAAGAAAGTGTTTTAAAGAACATTTAAGACTTGATACACTTAAAAATACTGTCTTCAAACTGTTACTTTGTCTCTGCCCACAGTCCTTAATAACAGGCTAATTCTTCTCAAAGGTTGCAATAAACTATTCACTGCATATGTAAATGTCGTATACATGTAATAGAATTACTTGTAATTTTTCATTAAAATAAATTTAGTGAATGCTGCACAGCTACTCACCTTGGGTTAAATGCCCAAATCTAGCTACCATGTATACTCATTCATAAGCCGAATATTTTTGGTAAAAAAGTGATGCATCAAAGAGTGGGGTTCGGCTTATAAATGGGTCTACACCAATATTTAATGATTTTAAACTCTATGAAATCATTGAATTGAATATCTAATACATTGTCATTTTGTTTATCTGGAACATCTGCAGGCACCGAGCCCCTCAGCTCCCTGTGGCTGGGAATGGCGAATGGCGGCCACAGGGAGCTGAGGGGCTCTGTGCCTGCAGATGCTCCAGGTAAACAAAACGTCCCAACCCGCCAGTGGCATACCCTGACGGGCCGGGAGCCAAAGTTTGCCAACCCCTGAAATATAGTGTCCGCTTATGAAAGGGTCATAGAGTTTTTACAATTTTTACCTATCCATCTTGGGGGGGGGGGGGGGGTTGGCTTATAAATGAACTGGCTAATGAACGAGTATATACTGTATTTTCTTGAGTAATGTGTGTAAGTTGATGGCCTCTTGCATTTTCATAATTTAGACTATGTAGCAATTAATTCTAAAAGAATTTTGCCCCAACAGCAAACTTGCTTTTGTTCAAGTTCATTGTTTCTACTACTTACTTAAACTTAGTGGGTTTTTTCATATGGAAGGATCCAAAAATGCACAACAAGCTCTGTGTGAGTACATATTACTCCAGTGCTGAAATGCAGCCACGTACAAAGTGGAACATAGTAGCAGCTTGACAGTTGCACGGCCTATTAGTTTAGGATAGTAATGGTATCAAAATAAATCTGTAAGAAAGGTTTTTGGGTAGGAGGCAACAACTTGGTTAAAAGCTTAAGATAAATAACGCTCCCCTCCACCCCCAAAATAAAAGGCTATCCTAGCTGAAAAGAAATCATCTTCCCTCGCCAGAGCCTCCTAGCTGCTGAGAATTTTGTGGGTTTTAGCAAACCTATCCCTCATCCAGATTTTTGGCTACTTCTGGGAGGGGGAGTTTCCTTTACACAAAAATTGGAAAAAATTACCTGACTCCATATCAGGGTGAAAAATGCCTTTATATTGTCATGCCCCAAATCCACACTCCTGCAGTTTCAAAAGGGGAATATAACAGCCATGTGCTGTGTCTACATCACCAACCAATATTGTATTTATGTTTTTAAAAAAAATGTTATGAGGGCTAGTTGAGTAGAACAGAAATTTCTTAGTTAATAAAATATTTATCAGTCTTCATGAATGCCAGTGAAATTTGTCACATAACTGCCAAACACAATTCAACCAATCCTTTTTACTTCATCTCCTGCCCCGATACACCTTTTTTCCCTTTCCAGCTTCACTAGTTTGGTTAGAGTAGTTTTTTTTCTAGTGATGTATATCATGGTGTATCTTTTCCTGAGGCCTCTTATTTTTTTTTTCTTTTCTCTGCCTTAGCTTACTTGATGTATGTTCACACTTTTCCCCTGTCTCATTGCATCTTTTCCCCCATCCAAGCAATATACTCTCTTAATACTGTATTTTCCTATCTTCCCATCAATCTTGTCCTCTTTCTCTCCCACCCACCATTAGATCACCTCACACACCAGTGCATGTGAACCCACACATTGAACTAGGAAACTTTACCTGTCTACATTCTGCCTGGTTCTAGTTAGTGATGCTGTTTCCTTGCCTTTAATTAGGAGGTCACAGGACGTGCTACAATATCATTCCGGCACCTGTGGTGGTGGTTATCGGTTCTGCAGAACTTGAGATTTCTTTTTTCAAACTAATATGTATAGTCAATATTGATGAAGAGATGAAGAAAGCCTTTGAAAATGTAAACTGATACAGGACTTAGGGATGTAAAATATAAAATTGTTAACCAGTAAGCATTAGTCTTACCGTTAACCCCTAGCCCCGGGCTTGCCGGAGCGGCCCTGACCCCTCTATCTTTGACTGGTTAACTGGTGTAAATTTGTAAACAATATTTACCTCCCTAACAGGACTATCTTCCTGGAGCTGCCTTGCTCCCCAACTTAATTTATCCGTACAATTTATTCTCACTGCTGATGCAGCACTGGTGCAAGTACTAGGTTAGGCAGTGCATAGACATTTTTACAACACTGTCAACTGACCTTACTCAGAGCAGGTCTAGGTGACTATGGTAAAAATACTAGTTACTAGTCTATGCTAGTTCTCTCACTGTTAGAACTGATGAAGTTGCACTAGTGCCAGAACAGCAGAGAAAAGAAAAAAAAAAAAAAAAGAGACCACAGGAAAAGATACACCATGACATACATCACTAGAAAGAAAACTACTCCAACCAACCGAACTAGTGAAGATCTAGAGAAAATCCTCAGGGTAGACAAAGGCTCTGAGAGTCTGCAAAAAACTTGCAGTAGTAGGTCTAAGAGGTGTGAGGTGCATCCTTTCGTCTCAGTGGGGCATTAACACTAAAGCTTTTAGTCATTTGAACACACTTTAGTTTGCTTATTCAGCATGTTGGATGTAATAGGTCTTTTCCCCCACTGATACTTATCTCATGCTCATCCCCTCACTATAGCCAGTACAGAATTTTTGTGTTCTGTAGAAGTTTGTCCAATTCAATTTAAAGCCTCAAAGCCTCATCACTTTACAGTTTGAGGAAACTATTTTGTGGTCTGACAAGGTAGGTGAGGTAATATCTTTTATTGAACCAACTTCCTTTAGTGGAAGGGACAAGCTTTTGAGTGTCAGAGTTCTTCCTCAGGTCTGGAGAAAATTAACCAGAATATCTAAGCTAAATACCAGGTGGGACAGAGTAAGCATAGGGGTTTCACACACGCTGTTGGGGACCACTTAAAGTGGATAACGAAGGGGTAGCAGGCTGTGTTACAAATTGTAATGAGTCATAAATCCAGTGTCTCTTAAATTCATAGTTTTTAGTGTCCAACAAAGTTAAGAATTTTAAGTTGAAGGTATTACTCAGATTTCCTTTGAGAACGAGGACTGAGAGGTCAGATATGGAGTGATCACTTTCTGAAAAGTTTCAGAGTAACAGCCGTGTTAGTCTGTATTCGCAAAAAGAAAAGGAGTACTTGTGGCACCTTAGAGACTAACCAATTTATTTGAGGATAAGCTTTCGTGAGCTACAGCTCACTTCATCGGATGCATACTGTGGAAACTGCAGAAGACGTTATATACAGAGAGACCATGAAACAATACCTCCTCCCACCCCACTCTCCTGCTGGAAATGGCCCAACTTGATTGTCATACACATTGGAAGGAGAGTGATCACTTTAGATAAGCTATTACCAGCAGGAGAGTGGGGTGGGAGGAGGTATTGTTTCATGGTCTCTGTGTATATAATGGCTTCTACAGTTTCCACAGTATGCATCCGATGAAGTGAGCTGTAGCTCACGAAAGCTTATGCTCAAATAAATTGGTTAGTCTCTAAGGTGCCACAAGTACTCCTTTTCTTTTTTCTGAAAAGTGTTTGCCCACAAGTGGTAGGATGTTCTTGTCTTATCATTTTTCTGTGAGAGTTCATTTGAGAGCATAGTGATTGTCTGCTTTCACCCATATAGATGCTGGGGCATTTGGTGCACTGGTTAAGGTTAGGCATGTTGTGGTAGGTATGTTTAGAACCCATGGATCTTGAGTTGTGTTGTGGAGCGTAGTGATGATTGTGGGAATGGAGTTATGTCTGCAGGTTTTACATCTGTTGCTCCGGCAGGATGTGGTGTCATTTTCAGTTGCTGTCACCTGGTCGGTTGGGAGCTTGCTTCTGTTTATGAGCTTGATGATGTTGGATGGTTGTTCAAAGGCCAGAAGGGGGTTTTTGGAAAACAATTCTTTCAGGAGTATGGTAGGTGACGACAAGGCAGGGTGGATAAATATCAATGATTTAAAAAATAATAATAAAAAATGGGATTTTTTTTTATAAAATGCTTTTTGAGGGAAAAAAACCCTATCTGAAAACAGTTTTAATTAAGATACATTATAGCTCAAAGATATCTCATCATGGAATAGGGATTATAAATTCTAATTCTATAGTATGAGACAATATATTCATGTAGTTTAAGAAAAGTTTTGTAAATGAGTTCCAGTAGTTTATGGATTAGGGACCCAATTTTATGGGGTGGCAGGGGCTTCTGTAGAGATTATTTAGGTTAATCTTTCTTTCTACCCAGTGGGACTCAGTGCTCAGTCTAGAAGATATCATCAAACTGTGGATTTGTGTCTCCAGAGATAATATGCTTGTTAACAGCAAAAATGTTTTTAAATAAATATATAGAGGTGAGAAATAATAGACCTCAACCCTATTGTCCCTCTGCAAATTTGTGTACACAGAGTCAATCCCTTACCTCTCTCTAAAAGTGCAAAGTTTCAAAAAGTTCAATGAATAGAAGATTGTTGGGGGCGGAATAGATCTGGAGAAGAAGTCTGGGGATAAATGTGAGAAGGGAGGGACAGGCAGTAGAAACAAAAGTGAAACTGTTTGAACAGCATATTCCAGAAGTTTTGAGATCTTTCTGAGTGTGGTCTTCATTGATTAGAGATCTACCATACCATTCTCTCACTAGAAGGGAAAACCTATAATGGCAGCAGGCGGTAAAAGTCCATAAAAATCCAATTTAAATCAAATCCACTCTGCAACAAGGGGCGTCAGGTTTTTTTTCTGTATTTAAAGCAGGTTATTCTGGAGTATTTGGGTGGTTCTATGATGCAACCTGCGTTTCAGGTGGAATGTCCTCGTTTAGTGAAGGTGGCTTCAAGTCTGTTTAGGTGTGTATCCCGGACTTGCTCTTTGGAGCAAATTCTGTGGTATCTCAGTCTCTGCCTGCCTGTAGACAACAGATTTCTTGGGGTGGCTTCTGAATTTGTGAAAGTAAGTATGGTGATGTTCAGGGTTTTTTTGTATATAATTGGTTGTAGTTCCATTGTTGAAGCTGATCGTGGTGTTCAGGATGTTGATGCTGGCGTGGGAGTGTTCTATAGAGAGGAGAGAGGGATGGGTGGTGGTGGTTGATGTTTGTGGTGGAATTCTGTGAGGGAGTTTAGGTCATCTGTCCAGAGGATGAACATATCATTGAAGTATCTCAGGTTATACAGTTTGTTTTGTGGCGCATTTGAGGTGGCCCATGAAGAGGTTGGCATATTGGGGAGCCAGACTAGAACCCATGCCTGTTCCCAGTCTGCAGACTGAAGTCAGGAAAAATTTCCTATTATTTTTTTTTTCTAATTTAAAATTTCCTTTTAAAATTTCATTCGAATCTTGTAACTCTACCTCATCACTTGAAGTCAACCACAGTGGGAGACATTGGAAAGAATTAAAGGGCTGGCAGCAGCCTTCAGCTGAAATCCAACAGCAGTTACAGTTGTACCACTTAACGCTTGAATTTAATGAACACCAGTTTAGCATATATTTGAAATATAAGTACAGCATTAAGGGAACTTGTTCAGTGCTTTGTAGGTATTCGGATTTAGACAAAAATAAAAGAGCTATCCAAAACCTTGGGGGGCATCTGGTGTAAGTTACAATAACAAACTATGAGAGCAGTTTACAGCACCTCTCCTCTTTACAGCTAACCAATCTAAATCCTTGTGAAACACAGATCCAATGAAGTGAGCTGTAGCTCACAAAAGCTTATGCTCAGATAAATTTGTTAGTCTCTAAGGTGCCACAAGTACTCCTTTTCTTTTTACAGAACTTCATGTAGACTTATGAACCTCTTCCTTCCACAGAAAACTCTGGTGTGTCCTGAAGGTTAACAGAAGTTGGCTATTTTGGACTGTGGAAAGCTGGTTCCAGATCTGAGGATCCCTCTAGGATAACGGACTATCACCAGCTTCCTTTTTAAATCCGAGGGATCCAGTTTAAGTATCTCTGCTGATAACATCTTTGGCAGTATGGCGTGAAGAAAGAATCAGCCTCCCAAGCCACAAATATCCAATCCCAGCTTTATAGGCCAAAACTAGCGCCTCTAATTACAATCTAGAATTCCACAGGCAGCTAATGCAGACCATGGAGCACAGGTGTCATATAATGCCACCAGGTAGCATAATTAAATAGGTGGACTGCCACATTCTGCACCATTTTAACGTTTTGGATTGATTTAAGGTATAACCCCCATGTAGAGAGCATTGCAGTAATCCAGTCATGAAGTGACAAAGGCATGAGTCATTAATTTTAACAGGTCTAACGATATTAGCATGGGCACTCGGGCTTTGTCTACACTAGCACGTTGGTTGGTCGGGATGTGAAAAAAAGCCTGTTGGGGTAGCTTAATTATGCCAACGCCAGAGCACTCTCCCGTCAGAGCAGCTACACGGGAGACTAACAGCGGCACAGTTGCAGTGGCACAGATTGTGTGATGAAGTAGTCTCAACATCTGTAGTATCACAGTGCGCATCTTAGGCCTAAACTTGGCTGGGGACCTAGCACAGCAGTTCTTAATTCACCCAAGGCCAGTGGCCCAGCGTATTCAATCTGTATCAGTTTCTGAAAGATGTTTTCTTAAGTTTCTGCACTGGTAGCATGGAGTTTGCTTTATTGAAGGAACTTTACTATGGAATTCAGGAGCATTTGGGTGTTTACAGTAGAAAGCTAACTCTGGACCCTAATGTCACAGAAACAAGTGCTTTGTTTCCAAGACAGGTGGTTTGTTTACTCCGTTCTGTGTGTGAGTCTACACATTCTCAGTTTTGTATAGGTTTGAATGTAATTATGAGCAAGTTGTAGCACTTCTGTTTTGCAGGCTTTGGTAACAATAGTAATCCTATTGAATGTGACAAACTTGTGCATTTCTTGCCAGTATTCCTGTAAAGTGTGCCTTGAACTTAAATACATAAATATTATGGGCTAATTCTTCAGTTAAAAATCATCCGGGAGAGGGGACAAGGGGAACAATGTTGCTGTGCTGCTGTTTCAGTTTAACTCATTGGTTCGAGTAACTTCTGTTTCCAAATGCAAAACCAAAGTCAACAGATCTTAGATTTAAGAGTTCAGAGAATTAAGTGGTGTACGTAAATAGATGCTCTGGTTGTCTCCAGTCATCAGGCCAAATTCGGAGAAAGCTTTCTGCCAGAAGCCCTGGACTAATAGAAGTGCTATCTGGGCAAGAACAAATGTTGGATTTTATGCCTCCTATCTGGACTAGGACAACAGAGGAAGCTAGGGTAGGCTGAGTGGTATTAGGCACATCACTATTAAGCTGCTGGTCCAAAATGAGGGGGGGGGAATGGGCTTAGTAAATATCAACTATGCCAGTCATGTCTTGAAAAGGGTATGGGATCAGGGAGAAGTGCGCTGCTGAGCATGCATGAAGCTGAGCTTCTGTTTGGATATGTCAGTTCTTTGATCAGATGTCTGTGGTGACTTAGGAGAAGAGAATTTGAGTGTGGGCTTTGAAGTTATAACCAGAAAGGAAGCAACAGTTTAATTTTCCAGTCAAGATGGAGTAGGCTCTTTTAGAGCTGCAACTGCTACTACTGCAGGACATAGTTTGTTTTGATTTTTAGTGGGAGTGTAATGCTTACAAGTTGTAGGCCTTGGCCCTATAGTTCAAAGGCAGTATCTTAGGCCAGAAAAGCGAGCAATAATTTAATTTTCCAACCAGGCCAAGTGTCATGTGGTAAAATAAACAGCAATCTGATTATTTGCTGCTGCAAAGCATACTTCGATTTGTTTTTTAGGAGGGAGATGACTTCTCGCCAATACTTAACTGCCTTTGCTAGAGCCAGTCCATTTAATTTCCTTAACTTACACACTATTCTAAACACACTTATATGCAATCTATATATATACACACACACACAGACTTAGTGGGTTTAACTAAAACAAAACATTGAAAAATGTCTGAAACATATCAAACCGTTCTGTGTGGTGGGGTTATTTTGTGTGTGTGTGTGTGGTTGAATCCATCAGCCCAAATCACTAGAGAGAGTTTGCCTGTGGACTAAGTAAACATGAATCACCTAGCACAGCTGTTAGTCAAGGAAAAACTTAGCCATAAACACACTTTCTAAAATTTATAGACCAATATAAAGCCATATCAGAAAGAATTTTATTTATTTATTTATTTTTGGTAACTTGCTGAAAGCATAAGAAGCTTTCTGATAAGGGCATCCCTTGGAAAGTGAGCGTAAAGTTTTTAGTATGGTTATATTATGTGTATGTTGCTGATCACCTGAAATTTGTGGATGCAGAAAGTCATTTTGTTCATAAGAAACTTCTATATGTAGATTGTTCTGTAAAGTGTAGCACAAGAGAAGCAACGTTTGTTACCACATAGAACATCACATCTGCCATTGCCAAGTATCATTTCAGTTTTAGAGACTTCAAAATATCAAAAACTGCCTTAATCTTGGATTAAACAGATAAACACTCATGGAGCAAGAGACTTCGGAGGCAATTACAAAGTGTTGTAGGGAAGTGTCTTAAAAAGGCTTATAGAAAGCTAGGTTTATTATTGTACTTGCTGATGGAGTCACTGGGGTGTGTGTAGCTGAGCAAGAGTCTGTGTACATCAAATCAGTGCAGTGTGGGGAAGCTTGTACTCTTTACTGAGGTAGTAGACTTGGAATCTAGGATAGCTGATGGTATCACAGTGGAATTAAAAACTGCTTTGGGAATTGTGGGGATCAAGACAGAAAAACGAAAACATTGTTCACTAAATTGAATTCAACCTTTCTTTAGCTTGTGATTCTGGATCTCAAAAATTATCAAAAGCATGTATTTATTTTGAGATGCATTCAAATATTGCTACTTAAGTGACCAGGAAGCGACAATTGCAATCTGTTTTGAGGCATCTGCCATGTTTGCTGGGTTGCTTGTCAGACCACAGTGATAAAGGCAATGACCAAAAATTATCATTTGGCTGTTGCTCATCTAGAGGATATTGCAAAAACCAAGTAGCGTTGATGTAGCCCAAATAGAAAAATTCCTTAAGGAAATCAAGACAGGGAATTTTGTGGGCCCTATATTTCGTGATGCACACAAATGCCAGTATGACTAAAGCTCACTTTCAAGGCAAGAATCTCCTTCTCTGAGGCTCTGGGAAGGCTCAGAATTGCTATGCTGGAACTTATAGCAATAAAAGACAGTCCTAGCCGTTGCTTTCCAGGATGGCAGACTTGAAAGGCTAAACATTTCTGCGATCCTGGAGAGACAGCAGTAGAATCTTCAGGTCTATATGGGTGAAGTAGCCCTTAAGCTTCTGGATACCAGATATTCATGAGGCTACAGCAAAACATATTTGGTGTGGTTTCAGTGTTATGACTTTATGCAATAGTCTACTGCAGAGGTGGGCAAACTACGGCCCACGGGCCACATCCGGCCCTTGAGTTCCCACTCTGGGCAGCAGGGCTGCAAGCTCCTGCAGGGCAGCACGGATGCGAGAGCTGCCGGCCTGCCCCGGTGCTCTAGACTGTGCGGTGGCATGGCGGGCTCCTGCTGGGCAGCGTGGCTGCCAGTCCTGGTGCTCTGAGCAGAAAGGTAAGGGGGTGGGGGGAGGGGGTTGGATAAGGGGCAGGGGATTCCAGGGGGCAGTCGGGACAGGGAGCAGGGGGGCGGTTGGATGGGTGTGGGAGTCCCGGGCAGGGGGGTGTCTGTCAAGGGGCAGGGGTGTGGATAGGGATCGTCGGGGAAGTCCGGAGACAGGGAACGGGGGTTGGATAAGGGATGGGGGTCCCGGGGGGGGGGCGGTTAGGGATGGGGGGGGCCTCAGGGGGAGGCAGTCGGGGACAAGGAGCAGGGGGGGTTGGATGGGTCGGAGGTTCTGAGGGGAACAGTCGGGGTAGAAAGTGGGAGGGGGTGGATAAGGGGTGGAGGCCAGGCTGTTTGGGGAGGCACAGCCTTCCCTACCCAGCCCTCCATACAGTTTCGGAACCCCAATGTGGCCCTCAGGCCAAAAAGTTTGCCCACCCCTGGTTTACTGACTAAAGACATTTTATTTATTTATTTATTTATTTATTTTATTTTTAAAATGTGCTGGATTGCCTTACATAGGTAATTGTGGGGGGGAGAAAAAGAATGTCCTGTCTCAGTGGTTGCCTCTCAGATTACATGTAAATATCTTCAAATCCTCCCCAGATAAATTTAACAAAGCATGTAACCACCAGGCCAACTGCTTTCCAGGGTGTATGGCTCTTGGTGGCAATACTGTTCTCATTTTCATGTAATACTGTAGTGGTAGAATGTCGATTTTTTTTTTTTTTTTCCTCCTCCCCAGAGTGAACTTAATTAAAACAAGCACTTACAAAAACCCACTTCTTTCACAAAAGCACTATGAAAAGAGATGGACCTTGTAACATGTCCAGAATGTTAACTGATTTTGGCAAGCCAAGTTGCTGGGAGTGAATTCCATTTAAGGACCCCTCATGGAAAATGCCCTGCTGGCAGCCCCTTCATGTTTACGTTAAGAGAGCTTGCTAACTGGCTGATCACAGTTGCAGCAGTATAGCATAGGAGAAAAAAATGGGGTCTCAGGTAGTTGGCGACAGCTATAAAGTCCTTATACCCCTGTCTTACGTAGACAACATTTGGGCAATTTGTTGTTAAATCTGGGTCAATAGTTATCAAATCTTGGGTACAAAAGCTTTGAAGAAAGTTCTTTTGGAGTCGGATGAGTAAGAACTAGATTTTCTGCTTCTAGAAAATTTGTGCATGATTAAAAATAGTGTAACTTTCAAACTCCCACGTGGTCAGTTTTCAAGTAAGAATGAATAGTTACTATGAGTTTGGAGGGGAAATGGGTAAAATTAAAACTGAAGTCCTTGTTTGTTGTGGTGGTATAAGCCGTGTTGGTCTCAGGATATTAGAGAGACAAGGTGGGAGAGGTAATATATTTTGTTGACCCAACTTCTGTTGGTGAGAGAGACAAGCTTTTGAGCTTACTCAGAGCTCTTCTTCAGATCTGGGAAAGGTACTCAGTGTCACGGCTAAATACAAGGTGGAACATGAGTTAACTTGTTGCAAGAGACCATTCAAGGTGGAGTGGGTTGTTACTACCTCTGCAGTTGTAGGAAAAAGGAGGATTAGTGGGTTATAGGTTGTTGTAATGAGCCATCTTGGTCCTCAGCCGTGGTGACTACATCAGTGAGGCCAACTGACTACTCTCTGATACCACCTTTTATGAAGAATTCAAAGAAGACTCCATACTACAATTCACCCAAGAATTCACCCTACCACAAACAACTCCAAGAGAAACTCTACAACCTCATCCCCCATGAATCCACTCCAGGGATCTTCCATATGCTTTCCAAGATGTGCAAACACTGGTCCCGATGCAATGGGATGTTCACTCCACACTAGCGCTGGAGGGGTTAATATAGGCAAGAGAGGCCAGTTAGCCATATGCTGCACCTGAAGGGGAGCCAGGATGCAGTGAGACATAACTGGGGATGAAGCTCACCTGGACAGAAACAGGTGGAAATTCTATAAAGCCAGGGAGCTGGAAACGGAGAAATAGGGCCTGAAGTGAGGAAGTCACTCCCTGAGACAAGGGGGAAGAATGGGAGCCTGTAACAGGTAGCGTAGGACGCAGTCCAGGGAAGGAGCAGTAAGGGCTGGGAAGAGTAAAGACCTGAGCTGCTTGGTCGAGGGTCCCTGGATTAGAATCCACTGTTGAGGGTGGGCTCTGGTTTCCCTAAAAGCCACTGTGGGAGTGCCATGTGAAGGGCTGACTATTTAGGGCCTGCTGGGGACAGTTTGGTACAGTTAGGGGACACTTGGATACCCTGAAATGGGGGAGAGGGGAATAAACTTCAGTGTGACTTGGCTGGAGGGCTAAACCATAAAGAGGAAAGTGCTGCACCTTTGGGAACATGAGAGGGGCCACAGAGTGAGAAAGTGGGATGGGCTGAGCAACTGCAGGAAGGGGCATCAGACAAACTGGCGAGGTAATCCACTGATGGGTCCTTAGGAGGTGCCAGGGTGGTAAGAACATGCCCTGTCACACCCAGGCAGACCCATCATATTTGGCCTCTGTACTTTTACTGACAGAATATTGGGACCATCGTCTAAGCACTCACCACACAAAGGACTAGTTTTCTTCAGGACACAACCAACTCCTCCAGAAATGTCACACCATTAACAGCCTCATTCAGAACACGATCCTTGCCGCCATGGATGTCACTTCCCTATACACTAACAAACCTTAAAATAACATCACTGCCTGCCTAAAATATCTGTAAGACAATGGAGAACCCTTAGAAATCCACCCTAAACACAACATAAAACCAGAGGTGAAAGTAAGCTGGTGCGCCGTACCGGGTTGGATCGGCTTCCCCAGGTGCAATTTAAAGGGCCTGCAGCTCCCAGCAGCAGCTGGAGCCGCCGGCCCTTTAAATTGCTGCCAGAGCCCCGCTGCCGGAGCCCTGGGGTAGCAGCGGCGGGGCTGGGGCAGCGATTTAAAGGGCCCGGGGCGGTAGCGGCAGCCGAGCCCTGGGCCCTTTAAATCTTCCCCAGAGCCCCACTGCTGCTTCCCCAGGGTTCTGGCAGTCTCCGGGGACGATTTAAAGGGCCCAGGGTGGTAGTGGCGGCCGGAGCCCTGGGGCAGTGGCAGTGGGGCTCTGGGGATGATTTAAAGGGCCCAGGGCTCCGGCCGCCGCTACCGCCCAGGGCCCTTTAAACCTCTGCCAGAGCCTCCGGCTGCCGCTGTTACTCCGGGGAGGGGGAAGGAGGCACTTGCCGGTACAGGGTGGGCCGGGGCTGGCTCTGATCTCCCCCAGCCCCGCCCCTTCCGCCCAAGGCCCAGCCCCTTGGGGGGGCCAGAGCCGGCCCCAGCCCAGCCCCGTGCCGGTAAGTCCCTAGACTTACTTTCACCCCTGCATAAAACTCATCTATTTCATCCTCATGTAACAAGTTTACATTCAACAAGACTTTGTTCAAACCATGGGAACAGCCATGGTACTAGGATGGCCCCAATATTCCAGCCTCTTCATAGGCCACCTCAAGGAAGAATTTCTGGACAAATGCACCATGAAGCCAATTGTGTATACTTGAGATACATCAATGGTATTTTTATCCTCTGCACAGATGACCTCATGCTCCCTCATAGTTTTCCACCACAACTTCAACCACTCCCACCCATCCTCTTTCTAGAACATTCCCACACCAGCATCAACTTTCTGGACACCACAATCAGCTTCAACAACGGAACCCTACAGACGACTATGTACAAGAAACCCATGGATCAGCACATTTACCTTCACAGACCCAGCAACCACCCCAGATATACCAATCCATTGTCTACAGCCAGGCACTCAGATAACACAGAATATGCTCCAAAGAGAAAGTCTGGGATACAGACCTTACTCCTGGGGGAATTCTGCACCCCCCCCCCCCCCCCAAAAGAAGAATTTTGCCAACAATATTTTAAAATTCTACATATTTCATTCATGCCAGTTTATTTATTTCAAAATACCTGTCAACAAGTATGACTGTAACAGTACAAACAACAAAAAAAAGATTCAGGAAATGTTTTTTGACAAATAGATCCCTTACTAGGCATATTAATTCAGAACTTTGAGTAGTAATTCATTTAAACTACAATACAGAAACATATTTTTTACATCTCTCAGAAGCAGTGAAACGGCTTGGGGAAGTCAGGGACAACAAAGAAGTTGAGGGAGAGGGAAGTAATTGCTGGGAATTAGCCTGGGGGTGAACCAAGAGGGTTGTTGGGTGTGGGTGGGAGAAGTATGGAACAGGTTTTGGGGTGGTGTGTTTTTTTTTTTTTAGGGGGGAGGATTGTTAGCGAGTTGGGGATCCTCCCCCATGGAGATCCTGGCTCACCCCTAGCCTCTGTCAATCAGTCAGGCATATCTGCCACTATCCCCATGTGTTCCTGCACCCACAGTCAGGCCCCCACACTTAGCCACCCCTCCTCCCCTATACGTCCCTGTTCCCCCCTGCCCCCTATCCCAATGTGTCCCTGCATCCACACTCAGCCACCCCCTGCCCCCAAGTGGCCTGCATCCCCTCCCCATCCCCATGTGTCCCTCTACCCCCACTACCATTCAGCCCCTGCTCCAGTCTGTCCCCTCACTAGGCCTTGTGAACCCTACTCTCTGTGACCCCCAAGCAACACCCCCCCCCCCCCCCCCCCGTATCCCATGTCTCCTCACCTGGCCTTGTGAGCAACGCAACCTCTGATCTCTCCCTGTCGGCTTCTGACTGCTATGGCTGGTGAGCAGTGATCCTGCTGCCTCTGTTCTGGCATCATAGCCGCTCCGTAACTGCAGAGCCTCCAGCAGAATGTATTTTGTGCAGCGAGAAAAAAATCTGCGGGACACATGAATTCTGCATGTGCACAGTAGCACAGAATTCCCCCAAGAGTAACACCTGAACACACTTAAAACCACTTTCACCAAATAAGAACACAAACAGAGAAGTAGATTGTATTATAGAACAGGCTGCCCAATAACCCGAGAGAACCTGCTTTGATATGGGGGGGAGCAGGAACACCCTCCAACCGCACAACCCTACTCGTCAGTTACACCCACACAGTTACAATTCATACTCAGTGGGGGCCACATCCTGAACAAAATGTTTCCTGAACCCCTTCTTTTGGTCTTCAACAACCCCCCCAAGCTCATCATTAGAAGCAAGCTCCCCATACATTAGGACATACCAACACAAAGCACCAGACCCTACCAGAGCAACAGCAGTAGAGGTATGTCTGCAAGTTTTACATCTGTGATGATTAATACCCCCCACAAGTCACCTTTCAAGATCAATAGTTCCTGCACATGCCTATGACAACATATAATATGCCTCATCCAGTGCACGAAATGCCCCAGTAACAACTTTGTGGGTCAAGGAAAATACTTACTATGCTATGGAATAAACATGCACAGAAAAATAAGACACAAATACCATATCACCTGTGGGCGAACACTTTTCACAAAGTGATTGCGCCATATTTGATCTCTCATTCCTTGTCCTCAAAAGAAATCTGCATAACCAAAAGACAAGCCTGGAAGCTTAAGTTCATAGCTTTGTTAAACACTAAAAATCATGGACTTCATAAAGCTGGATTAATGGCTCATTACAACAATTTACAACCCTACCCTCCTTTGCTCTGTGACTGCAGGGATGTTAACTACCGACATCATCTTGAATGGTCTCTTACATGTTAACTCCTTATGCTAAACAATCTGTTCAACCTTGTCTTTAGCTATGCCATTCTGAGTACCTTTCCCAGATCTGAAGAACTCTGTGCAAGCTAGAAAGCTTCTCTCTTTCACAGACAGAGGTTGGTCCAATAAAAAGTATTACCTCACACAACTGAAGTCATAAGCAGTTTAAAAAAAGGTTTAGTTTGTATGTGGGCTTAAAAAAAATTTGTAAATTGAATAATTGCCTGCAAGCACTTTGGAGTGAAATAATAATTGTATATCTGTTGGAAGCCAGAGTTTAAATCCTGTTGATTTTTCCAAGATTTATTTGAATGACTTCATAGTGCAATGGATGCTGTTCTAATTTTTTAAAAATAAAATGCAAACATTAATTGAATGCTATGTTTACCAATTCAAGCGCCAAGAGTCAGGAAAGGAAAAAGCTAAAGGGTTCTCATTACAATATTTATTTCCCCATTTTAGCCATATGATATGAGGTATAATGACCAAACTTGTAAGTTAGGTTCTTGTAAGGTTTTTTTTTTTTTGTACATCATATGTGTATCGTTGTAGAATTATTTCAGTCAAAGCTGTAGCTCTTTTCTTTCCTGACTTTTGGGTGTGGTAATTTGTATCCTTCATTGTGCATTAATATAGGCTTTTCCATTAAATATTCATTTTCAAGCAAGCCCATGGAATCCTTCCCTGGAGGAGCTTAGAAGCTAGATTTGCAATTTGCAGAATTAAAACACTGATGTATAACACCACTTTCCTCCCTGATTTTGGCCATGAAAATGATTGTGATGGAGCATAGTGTATTTTTTTGTGGTGGTGGAGTTTTGTCTTAAAGTTTGTGTGGGTCTGTGCTTCCCAGTTTGGTCACACACCTAAGGATAACTGTCTGTCTAGCAGCAGCCACATTGGCATAAAAATGCTTTACACATGGAACCAGCTGCAAAGAGACTCTGAGGGGGTCGTGATTGATACTCAGTTTTCTTCTGCAGTCCTTCCAAATGCTGTTGCTGACCCTGTTGAGAACAAAAGAAAAGTAGGTGGAGACAGAGCAAAAGGACAGGATGAAGAGAAAGGGGAGACTGAGGACAAAGGAGATGGAAGAGACAAAGATGGGGGGGAGGAAATGACAAAAGGACAGAAATAATGACAGTGGCCTTAATACTAGCATCCCAGAATCTTTTTCTGAGAAATAGATCAAATTTTAAGTGAGCATCCGAAATGTGTATTTTAATAGTACACTAGACTATCACATAGAAATCCCCCCCCCCCCACTTAAAGTCTTTGAGGCGGGAGGGGAAATGACTTTCAAAAACACCTGCTTGTGCTCTAAGTGTTCAGACACCATTTACTCTCAGTCTAATGTCCTGAGGCTGGGAATTAATGTGGGTGTATGTCACAGAGTTAATGTTACTTAATTCTGCTGCAAGATTAAATGCTTTTAGGCTGGAATGGGGTTTACTGCACATATCTCTAGAAATGATCCCTTTTTGCCCTTGCAAATTTCCCAGTCTGAAGAACCCTCCCCCACCTTGGGGGAGTGGGTGAGGGATGGAATATGGGAAAACATCCCATTGCTTTACATTTCATTTAATAAAAATTGTTACTTCACTACTCACTTTGTAAGTGTATTTGTTCTCATGCATAACAAGGCATATGTATTGTCCAAGATAGAAATCTTACAGTTCTTCAAGTAGTGTCCCTATAGGTGCTCCACTTCAGGTGTGCATGCGCCTCTTTGAACCCTTGATCAGAGATTTTCAGTCAGCAGTGTCTGTTTCGTCCACGCATGCACTCTATAGCAGTGGTACTCAAAGTGGTGGTCCATGGAATGGTGCTGGTCCGCGAGCCATCGGCTGCCGGGCTGCGTGCACATTGGAAAAAAAAATTGCCAGTCGCCCACATCAGATAGCTTGAGAAGCACTGCTCTATAGTATCTCGTGCCATACTCCTAGTGCATATAGGGCTGCACGGGCAAACTGCCCTCAGTTCCTTCTCTGGCGCCTCGGCCTGAGACAGAGTTCTAGCGTGTCTGCCTTGTACATGTCTGTGTGTTTAGTTAGTGTTAATTGTTGTGAGTGTAGAATGAGCTATGTAGTTGTGAGAGATTTTCAGTTTTTACTCTCCCTTTCCCCCCCCCCCCCTTTTTCTGGAGCTTATTTGGTCTGGTTAGGCATGCCTGGCTTGCCAGGTTTCAAATGCAGCCTCTCTTGTCGGGAGGCTATCCCAATCAGCGACAGCCACTCTAAGTGCATTAATTGTTTGGGAGAGTCCTGTGTCTCCCCAAAGTGAAACTTTTGCTTGGCTCTAAAATCCTATGCGTGGAAGACTCAGGAGGCCAAACTGAAGCTGCTACTGATGGAGTGCTCCTTTCAACCTGCTTCCGAGTCATCTCACGAGACCTGCCCCCTCCCTCCAGGCAGATCCAGTGCCCCTTTGACTAAGGCCTTGCCTAAGAAGGATTCAGGGAAGGCTCCAAAGTAGAGGAGTGCAGTTTCCCACCACAAGGAGCTGGCTTCTAAGAAGTCCTGATATCCTGCTAAGTCTGTGGTGTCAGAGGCCTCGACCTCTCAACTCGGTACCATGGAGGCGAAAGACTGTTCATCTGGTACCGGTGGAGAAGGAAATCCTAGAGTGCTTTTGAGAAATATGGCGCTGGCCCAGTATTGTCCACCTCCAGATCGACACTGTCTGTTTTAGACTTAATGGTGCCTTCCCACTCAACTCCATCGGTTCTGCAAAATCAAAGCACACACTTTCAGCCCTGGCACCTACATGCTCCAAACCAGTGGTACTACCCAAGTCGATCGCTGCGTCAGTACCAACTCACTTGGTACTGGAGGAATTCTGTTACTCCAGGGACTTGTCAGCATTAGATGAGCTGGAGTCCCCATTACTAGTGGGTACTAAATACCTCTCGGTAATGAGACCCAGGTCTCTGGATTACCAGTGCTTATCAGTACTGCCAGATTCTCTGCTTTTTTTTCTACTGGAGGACATTGAGGGGGATAAAGCGGACGTTGTCAGTCTCCTCCGTATCAGTGCAGGGTTCCCCTCTGCTTCATTACAGGAACCCAAACTTGGGCAAGGCCCCTTGCCCACATCAGGGAGGGTGGGATCAGTGCTGGGTACCACCTCCTCTCCCCTCTATGGGTCTCCCCACTGGTCCATAGTGGGATCCTTGGGTGGCGTATGAGCAGCAATTTGCCAGGTCTCCGGATCCATTTTACCAGAGAAGGGTCACACAGTCTCCTCCACCAAAACCTCAACATGAGGAGACCCTTTGAGGATCTGGAGGCTAAGGCAAACAAAGAGGCTATCCCTCAAACCTCTGTTTCATCTAAGAGGCAGTCATTCCTCCACCACTGGCGATTGACTATGGTTGACTATTTTAATCATTTTCTTATACTTCCTGAGGAGGTTAAAGATACACATCACAAGCTCCTGGATGTTTTGCAATCAATGACACTCACCTGGCTTGTCCTACCCATTAATGAAATGCTCCTGGATCCATAAAAGACTGTGGCAAACTCCTGCCATCATCCCGCTAACTTGTAAATGGGCATATAAGAAATATTCTGTGGTGGTGAATGCTGTAAATGAGTGGAGTAAACATCATTATTGCAGGTGTACTCCTTATGACAAGGACCAGATAAGGCTAGACCTGTTTGGACAGAAGGTCTAGTCATCTACAGCACTCCAATTTTGGATCGCATACTTTCAGGCAATCATGGCCAAGTATGTCTGCCTGAATTACAAGTTTGCATCATTTATTGAAAATCTTCCACTGGAGCATAGAGAACACTCCAGGCCATCGTTAAAAGGAGGGTCAATTATTAGCCAGAACCTCTCTCCAAGTGTCCTTGGATGCTGTGGACATTGCCATTAGATCCATCTCCACAGCAGTTGTGGTGTGAAGGGTGTCATGTCTCTAGTTGTCAAGATTCCTGAGGTTGGTTTAGAGCACAGTTGAGGACGTCCTGTTTTGATCATCAGAAGCTCTTCTCAGGAACTAAGAATGAGTTCATGCACATGCAGAAGGACTCCATGGTCATGCTGAGGTCTCTGGGTATATATACAGCTCTACAAACGAGGAGATGAAGCAGGTCTCAAACTGTCCAGAAATTGTGCTGGGGTCATGGTTTTCACAGAACCACCGAATCTGCCAGAAAAAGACAGAGATTCCAGAGGAAAAGAGCTCTCCACCCTCTTTCAGCTAGTGCTCAGTCATCATCGGAACAGTAATTTTCACAGGTTGGTCAAGAGCTTGACTCCTCCTCCCTTGCCTCTAGTTTGTAAGCTGCAACCTTTGCCCATCTCCCTTCTTTTGGAGATAGTCTTTCCCATTTCCAACAGGCCTGGGGATATATTGCAACAGACAAGTAAGCTATGGATATAACATCAGGCTATACTATCCACTTCACATCCCCCTCCTTGTCCCTTCAGGGACCCCTTTCACAATACTATACTGAATCAAGAAGTACACTCCCTCCTTTGTTTAGGAGCAATGGAATAGGTCCTATTCCTCCCCCGCCCCTGAGGGACACGGTTTTATGCAAAGTATTTTCTCATGCTAAAGAAGGATAGATGGTGGAGAGTGATCTTGGATCTAAGACAACTGAACAAATTTGTAAATTCCCAGAAGTTCCAGATGGTGACTCCGGCAGCTATAGTCCCTTCTCTAGAGGCAGGAGACTGGCTTTTGGGTCTCAGTCTACAGGATGAGTATTTCCCAATAGTGATACAATCTGCACACAGGAGGCACTGCGCTTCATTGTGGGCCAAGATCATTTTCAATACCGAGTACTTCCTTCACCCTCTCTTCGGCCCCAAGGGTGTCCTTCAAGGTTTTAGTGCTAGTGGCTGCTTACCTTCGTCAAAAAGCAATTTTAGTGTTCCCATATCTTGATGACTGGCTACTCAAGGGCTGATCTTATGAAGCAGTTCTAATTTCCATCCAGTCAGCTTGCTCTCTTCCAGGAGTTGGATCTCCAGCTAAACATGAAGTCCGAGTTAGCCCCTGTACGTAGAATGCAATTCATAGGGGCATATTTGGATTTGTTGACAGTCAGGGCCTTCCTTCCCACAGACCGATTCATAACTTTGTTGAATTGGTTGGGACAGTGGAAGCCCCCATAGTACAGCAAGGAACCGTTTGCAGCTCCTGGGTCATATGGCAGCTTGTACCTTCGTGACATGCAAGATTATGCCTCCACTGCTTTCAGGGCTAGTTCAGGAGGACCTATTCCTCAACCAGAGATAGCTTGGATAAACACGTTATAGTTTCCTTCAAGGTGAAGAACTCCCTGAACTGGAGGAAAGATCAATTTAGTGTCTGCGTGGGCATCCCTTTCTTCCGCCCAGCTCCAACAATAACTATGACAACAGATGCATCACTGTTTGGGTGAAGAGCACACGTCAACACACTCACAACTCAGGCAGATGGTCCATCTCAGGAAACTGGTCTCCATATCAACTTGTTGGAGCTCAGGGCAGTCAGGAATGCCTGCCTTCAGTTTCTGCTCCTCATCAAGGGCAAATTAATCAGAATCATGATGGACAATGTGGCTTGCATGTTATATATCAAGAAGTAGGGAGGAGCAAGATTCCCCGATGCTGTACGCCAGTGCCATGAGGTTATAGAACTGGTATATATCTCAGCTGATTACTTTTGTGCAGATTAGAATGTCACGACCAATATGCTCAGCAGGTGCTTCTCCCAGGACTACAAATGGGAGTTGGATGCTCAAATCCTTCATAAGATATTTTTCCTAGAGCACATAAATCTCAGTGGGAGACTTTTTTTTTTCTTCAGACTTTAGAGGTACAGTGCGTGTTGGGCTTTTATCTGGATAGGACTGAGCAATTTCAGAAATCCTCTAGATTTCATCACTATCGCGTATAGATCAACGGTGCCTGCAGTCTCTTAGCAGAGACTGTCGAGATAGATCTGAGTGTATTGCTGCTTGCTGTGATGCAGCTGATGCTTTGCTTCCCGGAAGGATTTTATCACAAGGATATGTTTCCACTACAGACATAGTGGCGTAGATGCAGCTGCACCACTGTAGTGTAGATATTACAGTGATGGAAGAGGTTTCTTGTTTGCTGTCGTAAATCTATCTCCTTGAGAAGTAGCAGCTAGTTTGATGGTAGCGGCCTAGCAGTGTCTACACCAGAGCTTAAGTCGGCTTAACTACGTCTCTCAGGGAGGTGAATTTTTCACATCTCTGAGCAATGTAGCTCGGTCAGCCTACATTTTAGGTGTAGACCGGTCCTGAGTGTCTGGAGTATCTGTTTGTAAAATGCAGTGAAGTAGGCTGGTAGAATTGCAAATTCATTTTCACGTCTGACTTCTGCCTCATGCAATAGTAACAAAAATCTCTCCCTTTGTACCATGGGAAAGGAAACACTGAGGGGTGACAGGTTTCAGTTTGGTAGCTGTGTTAGTCTGTATCAGCAAAAACAAGGAGGAGTCTTTGTGGCATCTTAGACTAACAAATTTATTTGGGCATAAGCTTTCATGGGCTAGAACCCACTTCATCAGATGCATGGAGTGGAAAATACAGGCACAGGTATAAATACATGAAAAGATGTGAGTTTCCTTACCAAGTGTGAGGTCAGTCTAACGAGACAATTCAATTGACAGCAGGGTACCAAGGGAGGAAAAATAACTTTTGAAGTGGTAATGAGAGTGGCCCATTTCAGACAGTTGACAAGAAGGTGTAAGTAGCAGTAGTGGGAAATTAGTATTGGGGAAATTAGGTTTAGGTTTTGTAATGACCCAACCACTCCCAGTCTTTATTCAGGCCTAATTTGATGGTGTCCAATTTGCAAATTAATTCCAGTTCTGCAGTTTCACGTTGGAGTCTGTTTTTGAAGTTTTTTTTGTTGAAGAATTGCCACTTTTAGGCCTGTTATTGAGTGACCAGGGAGATTGAAGTGTTCTACTGGTTTTTGAATGTTATGATTCCTGATGTCAGATTTGTGTCCATTTATTCTTTTGCGTAGAGACCGGTTTGCCCAATGTACATGGCAGAGCGGCATTGCTGGCACATGATGGCATATATCACATTGGTAGATGTGTAGGTGAATGAGCCCCTGATGGTGTGGCTGATGTGGTTAGGTCCTGAGGGGTGAGCATCCCAAGGTGCTCTTTGTACTTATGCCAGCAGAAGAAGGAAGTAGTGTGGTGGGGTCCACACAACTGATCCTTTTAAAAGGAGATAAGCCATGAAACTGCCAACAAATGGACTTGTCAGAACAGAACTGAAAGGGCTTGCGTAAAGGGAAACCATAAACTTAGGCATCTTCCTTTATTCTTGAACTTATTTACCCAGAACTCCTTTTAAGAGGGGAAAACCCAAGATTGCTATATCTAAAATATTAGAGCAGGGGTTCTCAAACTTCATTGCACTGCAGTCCTCTTCTGACAATAAATAATACTACACGACCCTAAGATGGGGGACCAAAGCCTGAGCCCACCCAAGCCCTGCTGCCCTGTGGGGGGGAGTCAAAGCCAAAGTCTGAGCTCCACTGCCCTGGGCAGGGGTGGGGGCAAAGCTGAAACCCAAGGGCTTCAGACCCATGCAGGGGCTTGTAACCTGAGCCCTGCTGCCTAGGGTGGAAGCCGTCAGGCTTTGGCCCTGAACAGTGGGGCTGGGGCTTCAGCCCTGGGCCCCAGCAAGTCTAAGCCAGCCCTGGTGACCCCATTAAAGTGGGGTTGTGACCCACAGTTTGAGAACCGCTGTATTAGAGTAATTATTTCTCTATTTTTTTCACTGTTTATTTTGTACATTTGAGAGCACTTTGTCTTTAGCTAAACCAGCACAAACACAGGAAATTACTTGCACAGGAACTGGAGAGAGGGAAATAGGACAGTCTGATTGTAAAATCACAAAAATTGGGAGAAGGATTAGGAACGGGTATAATCTGAAAAGAGAGACGCTGAATTTGAAAACCAGCTAGTTTTTAAAGATTTAGTGTTTACATTCCTTGATTATACTAGATTAATGTTATCTAATGTGCTTTTTGTTTTGAATTTAGAGCAAATAAAGGTATCACATTAATTCCCTGCAAATAACCATTTGGGCTCTTGACCATTTTGTACATTTGAATTTCTACTTTCAGGACTTTTTTCTGGTTAGAAGCTCTGAAAGATCTCTGTGAGGATCAAATTCTTCTCTTAGATGTGCATTGCTTCCAGTGAATAGTCTCCTTGGTGAAGTGGTCCTTTGTTGGAGTTCAGTGAGGGTGGAGTTAAAGAGCGGTAAAACTTTACCTGTCTTTGAACTAATCAGTGAAGCTCTGGAATTTATTTTAGGGCTTGTTTACACAGGGAGTTATTCCAGAATAGCTATTCCTGATTAACTCCATGATTGGGTGATCTTATTCCAGAATAATAGTGCCTTATTCCATATGATCTTAACTGAATTAAAGTAACTTGGAATAAGGCACTCATTCTAGAATAAGAGCATCCACTCGTGGAGGAAATCAGGAATAGTTAATCCACTTTGAATTTACACCATACCTTATTCCAGATAATTTCCATGTATAGGCAAGCCTTCAGACAGAGGCCTTCTCCCGTTATGATTGCTTAAACCAAGTTTACTAGGTCTAAGGCATGTTTCAGCTTTGAAAGACTTGCTCCTACCCTGAAATAATCCCTTTAGCCTTGGAGTCTAACCCAGACAGAGATCTACTCTGGCCTAAAGTTTTTAATCCACCTAGGAAAGCTTGGTTTAGGTAGAGACCTGCACCAGCGATGAAAGATTCTGTTTGATATAGAAGCTTAGACTGAATGAAAACTTGTTTTAACTCTGATTTATACTTTAGGTAGGAGACATATGAAGAAGTTGCTATGGGAATCTCTGTAATGTATGTTAGTTTCTTTGGGACCAAAAAAAAACAAAAAACGTTTTTTTCTGCCTTTCATCTTCACAGAATCTGAGTCTGACTCACAGTTCGCTTACGTCAGATTATTCTTTTGTATTTATTATTACACTTGGGAGCTCCAGACGGAGACCCTTTTGTGCTGGACATACAGATAACAAAAACAGTCCCTGCCCCAAAGAGCTTGCTATCTTAAGTAGTTTAATTAGACTAGTGTGCTGCCCCTATATGAGCAGTATTTGGCTGTTGATATGGTGCTTTTCCCTCAGACCTGAATTCTCTGGAGTAGACTTAGATACTGCAACTCTGTCTCTTTGCCTAGGGTCTAAAAAAGAAAAATGAAGTAGTAAATCTAGCTAAAGCTGTGCAGGCATCT
This sequence comes from Natator depressus, assembly GCF_965152275.1. Taxonomy (NCBI): domain Eukaryota; kingdom Metazoa; phylum Chordata; order Testudines; family Cheloniidae; genus Natator; species Natator depressus. The sequence goes on along the minus strand of NC_134234.1, from coordinate 202,717,200 downwards.
AGCTTTTGGCTGTCTCTTTATTTTGTTTTTTTCATCTCATTGCTGTCTCTTCAGTTTGTTTGCTACATGAATGGATGGGAGACATTGCCTACTATCATTTATTCAGTTTCTGTCTGATAAATGGGTAAATGTCTGAAGCTTTTCTATGGAAAGTACAGAGTTTGGTTTTGGTCCTTTGTGAAAACTAAGTGCTGAGCAGCACTAGGGGGTCAGCTTAGACTCTGAAATAGAACCTCCTACAGGTGCCAGAGAAGATTTGTTGTTCATATCTTTCAGCTTCTGTGGAGTGCCTTTTCATCAGAAATGCTGTTTTGAAGGTGGGAGGCTGTATCTCTGATCAGACAACTCATATGAATCCTTCATATTCTGCTTAACTTTTACTATATCCCAGAAGCCTCCCATAACTTCTCTAAGTCTTGTAACTTTGCAACAATTATGCTATTGACACATACCATATTTCACCTCTTTTTAGCCAAATGAGAGTTCTTTGTAGAAGCATAATTCTAAAGAAAATGAGTCCCGAGATTGGATTTGTCCTCAACTGAAATAGCTTGGTTTAGAGTTCTTGGTGCAGGAAATAGACATAAGTTTTAGTAGAACAGAGTCTTGCGTGGCTCCAAGTCTCTTGTTCCATTTAAGAATGAGTTGCTGAGGTTTTTCAGATTTTGTGTTTCTGTAGCCTTTTTGTAGTAGTGACTTTCTTCACTATCCCACTGTTCAAGGGGGAAAATCCAGGTGCCAAGTTTTTGTACCAGAAAAATATTTTTTCAAAGCCCATAAAGCCTTAATATTTGAACATTTTTTGAATGTTCTGAAATAGTTGTTAGTGACTCTTACAGCTAGAGCTGATATGATGTACTGATATAATCCCTGTTTTCATAGCTTGTTTGAATCTGGTAAGGATGGGTGGAGTCTCTTTGTGGTGGCTTCCTCTACTTAATTCAAAGATTGCAAAAGGATTATATTGGGCAAGATCTTCCCTCAGATTCATCATGTATGTGGAGCTATCATGAAAGACGGAGAATTTGAGCTACTGTTAGTATAACTTCTCCTAGATTGTTCATTGGAGTTCAGTTCTGTAGTTGCCTTGCTTTTCCCACACCTCGCTTCGGTAGGGTATGAAAACCAGTGGTGTTAAGATCCACCCAGACAAATGGATATGATGCTGGTTGGCAGGTGATAGTGAATTGAGGTATTGAGAGAAATTATGGGGCTCTGTCTGCCTTTTTGTCAAAATGGCTTGCTGTTCCAGGGTCTTAGGTTCCCCACTTGCCGTAGTGACCCGAAGTGCCTTTTTTCATCTTCAGCTGATGAAGAGATTACAGCCATTTTTGTCTGATAGAGGGGGACTTTTTATAAGTGACTCATAGTCTAAGCACAACCTATCTTTAGTGTCTGGTCATTTTAGCTAGTATAGAACATGGCTGCCTATCTTTTAGCTGGAGTAGACTGGCAAATATATGCTCCCAACTGGTTCCAGTTGTAAGTGCATGGTGTTTGAAGCCCAGAATAATTTGGAACATGCCTATCTTGGAAGACACTTATACTAATTTTGGAGAGATTTCCGTGTGTCCTTTTTGTGATGGATAGATTTGGTTGGGAAACTTCTGTTGTGATTCATTGAGGTTAAAATTTCCTCTGCTGCTAGCAGCAGGACAGTTCCCAGTAGAGTATCTTTGACCCCAGCGTATGCCAGCTTTCAGGGAGTGCTTTAGGATTTAAACTAGCTTTTTTTCTGGCTTGAGGCATTCAGGTGAGTGGAATTTTTTGATAGATGTAGAGAGCAAAAGGCAATATTTAGTTTTACCTATACAATCATATATTTTTAATTTCTATGTTCTAAAGTGTGAAGGAGATATGATACAATTATATGAAATATAGTGTTCCAGCTGAAACTTGTAAAAGATACAGTTTTCTCAATCCTGAAGCAACTTTCCCCCTCCTCCTTGAGAGCAAGTTCAATTTGTTAACTTTATTGAAATCTAGAAAGAACCCGTGGAGTTGGGGAAAGAGAATGAAAGTGTGTAATGTTGTGGGTTTTTTTTTTTTGTTTTTTTTTACGGAAGTCTTGTCCACACTTCTACCAAAAAAAGAGGCTTTTTTCAGTACCATACTTTCCAGCCCCATAGCCTTCACTGTAGACTAGCTTGAGGTACTAGAAATTTAAGATTAACCAAAACATAATTTATGTTTGAATTGCATGGAACCACAACTCTATTTATGACAAGCTTGTAATGGATGGGATGGGTTGCTGAGAAAAGTTCAGTGGTTAATTTTTGTAAGCCACATTTTCACTGTGATGAACTATATCATATTCAAATTAAATTCAGATAATTCCTTTGTTCTGGGCTTCAGCTTTATTTTAAAGCAAGAAAATTCAGTTAGGATTGTGACTTTGTATTGAAGTTTACTTTTCCACTTCAGATCTAGTTTGAAGAACACTGTTGTGCACCATAACTGAATAGTGCTAGTGTGGCAAGGCATCTCTTTTGCCTTGCTGGGCACAGTATTTCCCGCTCTGGCAATGGGGGACGGCTCTGAAGTAAATCAGACCCACTCTGGAGAGTTGTTATTCCTCATTTAGGTTTGTATTCTTCCATATTTTCAAGGAGTACTTTTCAGCTAAACAAAGTAACAAGATCATAACAAAAAAGAGAATAGCTTTTCCTGATCTTTCTCTGTGGTATTGGCTCATTATGGTGGCCTCTGGGTGCCAGTCCTTTCCCCAAGCAGTCTGTTAGTTTGGTTGCTTGCCCTATAGGGAGGGGAGCAGGTCTTCCACTTAGGAGAAGCCTTTTTCATTGCTGCCACTAGTCCTGCTGCAGCTTACCTCCCCTCGCACCTGCTCCTCTCACCAGAAAAGGGGTTTTTAGAGGTCACAGGCAGCCCTTAATTGGGCTCAAAGGTCCCTAGTTGACCTGAGAGAACCTCTTTTCAGTTCATGGGGAAAAGGACCTTTACCATTCTCGGGCTGATATACCTGCTTTGTCACAGCAGGTGAATTTAAGGATGGCAGCAGCTTTAATGTCCTTGTTTTACTGATGTTTGAATGTATTTTTCATGTATTGTTTGTTTTAAGACCTTTAATACATTGCTCCCAAAATTCTTTGCAATTGTATCAATCAAGGTGAAATTTTATTTTTCTGGTAGGAATATTTTCTAGAACGTGACAAGACTTTGTCTATTAATCTTCAGATCTGCATGAAACGCTGATGTTGCATTTAATTAACATGCAGTTGATTAATGCATGCGCTGTACCCGGACGCACAAAGTATGCCCTGTCCCCTAAAGCAAGCAGGAAAAGTAGTCTCTTCGGCCTCGGGCTTTGTGTGAGTCCCCTGGAGCAGTAATCTAGCTGTTTGTTACCCCTGGGAGTGGGAAGCATTCGTAGCCTCCAGCTCAGACACAGCCTTCATACAGAGGGACAGACTGGTTTTAATCCAACAGCTATTTCTCAGTGAAGAAGTTAGGAAATTCCTCCCTGTGCTGCAACTGTGAGACTGAAATTGTGGAAGAAGATTCTGGCTGAACTAGACGCTTTGTTACCCTGCAGTTTCTTGATGTCTCTGACAGAACAAGCCAAATATTGTCTTTTTCTCCTTCTAGATCTAGGGTATTCTTACACCTGGATTTAGGAGAACCTCCTAATCAAGTTCAGCTCTACCTATTCTCCAGTTATGCTTGAAGTTCAGTGTGATTTACAGCTGAACATCTAAATGTTTAATAGATTGACATTCTTGAAGGTGGGGGGAACCAGTTACTGTGCCTCATCCACTAGACTGATCTGCTGTTGATGGCAGTGCTCTATAGTCTGGCTTTCAGGATCTTCTGGAGTGGAACTGGTTACAGGATTAGCCAAAATGCTGTTGATTGCATGGTAAAGTCATACATGGAAGATTCTGAAGTCCAATTACAACTGGTGATTGTGGGGGTACCAGCTTGATCTGAAGACTCTCCAAATGTAGATTAATTTCCAAAATTAAACCAAAACATAACCTGGTTTATATACAGCCTCAATAACGGGGTGCAGTTTGATGTCAGAATAATCTTTTTGTCAAATAATCAGTGTGGCAGATTGAAATACCCCAGAACCAGCAGCACTTCCAAAGTAGCTCCTTTTAATTCGTATGTTCTACAACAGGTTGATGCAGACCACATGCAAACTTTTTGAAAGAATGTGGGATAACTAGTTGGAAGTGGTAAACTTACATCTTCCAGTGGAAGTATAGTGCACACTTCAGCTTCCACACAAAATATCCTTAGCCAAAACTATTAGTCTCCTTCAAGAAGACAAGCCAGATAAACCAGCAAATTACATATAAGAACCAGAGTATTCCCCTCTCCCTCCAAACTCACTTTCTTTTTTTTTTTAAGAACGGTATGTCTGTTTCTGCTTTTGAGTATGTTACTAATGTTTAGCAAAAATAGTTCTAGCTTAGGTTCCTGGAAGGTGTGGTTCTGTGTGGAGCTCGAGGAGCTCTCCCTTTTCCTCTTTGTCCCATCATCTTCTTGATGTTTTCATATAGAACAGGATTTATCTTTACAAAAGAAAGAGGAAACTACATGTCTGGCCAAACACTCCACCTATTTCCACTGACCCGTCTTATGTCTTTGACCCACTAGCAGGGAAAAAATGTTTTCTTCAAAGTTTATTTTTATTTTGTGCATCATGGAACAAAAGGTCAATTTTAGATCAGCTAAAATCAGGACTGACTGTTAAAGCTCTGAGTAGTGTTTGGTTTGAAGTTGGTTTCCAATATTTCATTTAAATGAGGAGGCTCAGCAGCATGGGTGCTTTAAACCAGAACAAAACCTTTTTCAGAGGAATTAAACCTAATTAATTTAAGCAGTAAAATGTGATCAGCACATATTTTGTGCCACATTTCCAGACATGTGCAGGAAAGACTGGATCAACTTGCATTCAGAGACATGATTGTTCTTTCTATCCTCCTTAACCTTTTCTTCATTTAATTTTATTAAAATCTTCTGCTGGACTTGTATGCCTGTGTCTGCCTATTTTGATTCTTTTCTAATTACTAATTGTTTAAGCACTTGCTTTCTAGTTTTCAGCGTTTTTTCACGATCCTGTCAGTCTGTAAGTCCATGTGTGCCAAAGTCTTGCAGCATTTTCCCTACGAATACTTTTTGCTAATCTCTTGATTACATAGTATCGCCTTGTTGGTAGCATTTTTTTGCTGTGCTTCTGTGTTAAAGCATTTTATTACTGGATTGCCTTTTTGTCAGTATAGTATCCAGTCAGTAAAGTGAAGTAATCTTTGTCGCTGGGGATTCTAGTTGTGTGTTTGTGCTGATCTGGGTAACCACATCAGTTGTTGCTGGGATGATAGAAGCAATTGTATGTAGGTTTGTTAAACCAAAAGAAGTAATACAGACAACAGGCACATTAAACCCTTTGTTGGAGGAGGTGTATGTGTTTAGTGTCACAGTAATGCCTAATTTTTTCTTTCAGCTTGGTTTGTGTGTAGTACTCCAGAATCCATGCTCTTCCTTGTCTCAAGGAATTTGTATGTGTGACAGATAGTTGAGTGGAGTATTCTGCACCGGGTTGGCATTTTACCATTCTTAATGGTGTATCGGGATACATTGGGCTGTCTGAATATTTGAATGTGTGATTCCTTAATTGAGTAGGCAACTTCATTAATTTTATATACACGGGTAACCAGTCACATCAAAATTTAGAGATAGTGCTCTAGAATGAGTCTTCGCATCATCCCTTGTCCCCTTCTCAAAACTCAGGAAAGTATTATCTTTCTGCTTACGAGCAGATGTCACTCTTTAACCTGAGGTGGTGTATAATCAGGCAATAAAACAGGCTTGAACTTCTAAGCTCTGGTCTCAGCACTTCATGTATTTAATTAAAGAAATCTAGTCCTTCTGGTTGTTGAAGAACCATCCAGATGAGAACTGGTGGTGTACTAGTTTTGCTGAGCCTGCAAACAGGCATCCTGAAACTAAGTTCTCAGAAGCATAAACTGCAACATGCATCTTGACTGCGTGACACTCTGCCTTTTAGTGATGTCATGCAATAACCATACAGCTATGATTGGTACATAACAGTGTTTGTAGCGCCAGATTAGATGAAACTGAAAAAAAATCTCTCTTCAAAAGTCAGTTTTTCCTTTGGGTGTCACTACTGGGTGTAATTAAGGTTGCTTTAACTGTTCATTTCTTTACCGTAATGTGTTTAGATTTTTAAAAAAAATTTTAAATTTAATATTAACTTTTACTCTATGTCTGCACTGGCAACTGAAAGACAAAAGTTTTGCTGGCGACAAGCACCAGTGTGAACAGCGCTTTGTTGGTAGGAGTGCTCTCCTGCCCACAATGAAAACGCCGCTCATTGGGGGTGGAAGTTTTTTTGTCAGCAGGAGAGCCGAGAAACAGCGGCTACACTGCTTGCCTTTTAGCGGCACGGCTGTAGCGACACAGCCATGTCGCTAAAAGCTGTGTAGAGTAGACAGCCTTAATTTCCTGGGTTTGAAATGGTTTTTTACCCTTGAGTTACTGATATGTACTGAACCTCAACTCTGGTTCAGCATAGTTTTTATGTGGCAATTGCATTGTAGAAAAATATGGTATAAGAACACTAAAACTCATAAGGTATTACTAATTTATACTCAATTAGAAATATGAACAGTAACCTAAAAGCTTTAACTTCAGGTGATTGGGGGGGGGGGGGGGAGTCAGATTTGCCAGTATGATGTGGCTGCTTTATCTTTTTTTTAGAACAATGCTAGGTAGCCAGAGCATATATTGTCCAGTTTCTTACAGCTCCTAGCCTCTGCATTCCCCTGCATATAACCAAGTACTAGTTTTCTCTCCATCCTGCCTCCCCTGTTTCTCTAGCTACACATTTCAAATTGTTTATCGTTGGCGGTTATACCCAAACTTTTCTCCTTCAGCAAATTCTGAAGAATTCTTCTACAGAGAATTCCATGAAGAACAATATGGCTGCCATCTTTTGCTCTCAATAAGAATGAGGTTAAGGCTGAGCTTAAGCAAAGATGCCCTCTTTCAAAGTGGCTGCTGCTTCCCATTATCCCGAAAGATAGTGAAGCCAAGCTGCTCTCAGCTGCTCCCTTTAATATCGGAAGTGACTATCTTACCTAAAGCAAGCACTATGGCTTCTCTTCCACTGGGGTCAGTGCTGGGGGGGAGAGGGGGTGTCGATGGCATCTTGAAAGGGAAGAGGTCTTAGTGTTCTTCTACAGAAAAAAGAAAAAAGAAAAGGAGTACTTGTGGCACCTTAGAGACTAACCAGTTTATTTGAGCATGAGCTTTCGTGAGCTACAGCTCACTTCATCGGATGCATAGCAAACTTTCTACAGAAAGTTTCAAATATAATGATTGACAAACATCTGAGTGCAGGTCAAGATGTTATCTTGTTTCTTAGTTCCAGAAAAACGTTGCCTAGCTGCATATTCATGTAGTTGACAGTTTCTATAAAACGTGTCATGGATGGTCTCTTGTGACAAGGGCCCTGCAATGTAGTGACTTGTTATTGTATTGCAGTGGTTTAGATAATGATTTAGAGAGTACACTTATAAAGTTTGCAGCCGATACCAAGATGGGTGGGGTTGCAAGTGCTTTGGAGGATGGGATTAAAATTCAAAATGATCTGGAGAAGTGGTCTGAAGTAAATAGGATGAAAGTCAATAAGGACAAATGCAAAGTTCTCCACTTAGGAAGGAACAATCAGTTGCACACATACAAAATGGGAAATGACTGCCTAGGAAGGAGTACTGCGGAAAGGGATCTGGGGGTCATAGTGGATAACAAGCTAAATGTGAGTCAACAGTGTAACACTGTTGCAAAACAAACATCCATCATTCTGGGATGTATTATCAGGAGTATTGTAAGCAAGACACGAGAAGTAATTCTTCTGTTCTACTCCGCGCTGATTAGGCCTCACCTGGAGTACTGTGACCAGTTCTGGGCGCCACATTTCAGGAAAGATATGAACACATTGGAGAAAGTCCAGGGAAGAGCAACAAAAATGATTAAAGGTCTAGAAAACATAACTTTTGAGGGAAGATTGAAACAATGGGTTTGTTTAGTCTGGAGAAGAGAAGACTGAGAGGGGACAGGACAGTTTTCAAGTACATAAAAGGTTGTTACAAGGAGGAGGGAGAAAAATTGTTCTTCTTAACCTCTGAGGATAGGACAAGAAGCAATGGGCTTAAATTGCAGCAAGGGCAGTTTAGGTTGAACATTCGGAAAAACTTCGTAACTGTCAGAGTGGTTAAGCACTGGAATAAATTGCCTAGGGAGTTGTAGAATCTCCATCATTTGGGATTTTTAAGAGCAGATTGGACAAACGCCTGTCAGGGATGGTCTAGATAATACTTAGTCCTGCCTTGAGTGCAGGGGACTGGATTAGATGACCTCTTGAGGTCCCTTCCAGTTCTATGATTCTGTGCAAACTCTGTGGAAAGATTTTGTTTTGTCAAGTCTGGAATTGCTGTACAATGTATTTCAAAACTCAGCAGTGCACGTGGAGAATTACCTTGTGCTTGCTACCAGTGGAGCCAAACTGAGTCTTTTCTCTGGTGAAACCACATGACTGTCTACCACTGAAGTAGCACTTATTTTGTGAGATTAAATGCAGAGTTTATTTAATCATATATAAAAATTGGAATCTATTTGTTTAAAGTGTTGGAGCCTTTCTGTGAACTATGGATTTTGGGGAAGGGGTTGGAATGGGGGCTGGGAAGAGGTGGGGCAGGGGTGGGGCCTCATGGAAGGAGTGGAGTGGGGGTGGGGCTGGGGCAGCGGGCCGGGGGGTTAGTGATGCGGCCCTCGGGCCAATGTACTAGTCCTCATGTGGCCCTCATGGTCATTTGAGTTTGAGACCTCTGATTTAGGGTAAGAATTTGCTATTCATATCCAATTTCTTTAATATATCAAGCTTTAGGTTGTGTTTTTGTTTTATTTGCTAGGTCATCTGTGTTGATCTGTTTGCTATTCCTTGCTATCACTTAAAATCTATCTTTTTTGTAGTTGTTAAACTTGTTTTGTTTTGTCTAAACCCAGCGTGTGGAAATCCATAATTTGGGGCAGAAAGCTGTGTATATTCCTCTCCACATTGAGGGAGAGGGCGAATTTCATGAGCTTATGCTGTACAGATCTCTGTGTAGCGCAAGACAGTATAATTTTGGCTTTACCCTCCAGATACGGTGTCTGCCTGTGAAGCTGGTTAGTGCCCTAGCTGTATAGTCTTCCATTGCGGGGGCTGGTCAGAGAGCCTGACTGCATGTTATTACAGTTGGGTATGTCCCTACCTGTGTGCTGGTGAAAGTGTGAGACCGGGAGTGTGTCTGCAGCTTGTCACAGCATTGCAGGGTGAGTGGGAGCCCAAGCTGGTGGCTTGGGGGCACAGTGGTACCCCAGTTCCTGGTGGCACCCTGAGTGGGGGGAACCCATCACAATTACCTTACCCACTTTTTCTCTAAGAATACACTAGAAGTTTCTTCACTTACAATGTAGAGAATGATAGGCATGTAGCCTTTCTAGAAAGCAAATTGTGGATGCACTGTGTGTTCTACAGCTAATAACAGCCTGTGAGGTGAGGCCACTACCAGTCCCCTTTCAGATACTGAAAGCAATGTGGCACATGTAATAGGCAGTTTTGCTCCCAGTGTGTTTGCGTTTCAGGCATATGGTTATCAAATGACTGAAGTAATTGTAACCCCATTGATTTGGGGAAGGGGAGGGAAAGGAGGTCATTGTTCTAGGAGCAAGTCATATACTACAGTAGCCAGCTTCATCTATATTTTAGACAGCCACAGAATATAAGGCCAGGTTATTAATGTTGCAAAACCTGAATCCTTTAACTGCTTTATTTTATGTCTAGATACTGAATGGAACAGCAGTTTATTTAGACTTTTAAAAACTCTGTTCCCTTCCCACGTATAGATGGTTTGAGAAAATTGTGCACTCTCCCAGCTGGACTCCTTTTTGTATGGAGGATGGGACTTTCAGTCAAATCCTAGTTGAAGTCCTCTAGATGTCAGTATCTGTTGGTGTCTTTCTGACTGGTGTAAGAAAGGTATTGGTCATTTAGGACCATATTTTCTCAAAACTTTAAGTAAAGCTCTGAAGTAGGCTCCAGACCAGAGTTGGGAAAACTTTTTGGCCTGAGGGCCACATCTGGGTATGGAAATTGTATGGCGGGCCATGAATATTCACAAAATTGGGGTTGGGGTGCGGGAGGGCAGGAGGGCTCTGGCTGGGGGTGTGGGCTCTGCGGTGGGGCCAAAATGAGGCGTTCAGGGTGTGGGAGGGGGCTCCAGGCTGGGGTAGGGGGTCGAGGTGGGGGGGGGGTGAGGGCTCCAGCTGGGGGGTGCAGGCTCTGGGGTGGGTCTGGGGTTTGGGATGCAGGAGGGCGTGGCCAGGTGGCTCTGTGTGCTGTCCCGTCCGCAGGCGCCATCCCTGCAGCTCCCATTGGCTGTGGTTCCCAGCCAATAGGAACTGCGGGGGTGGCATGCGGAGCTCTGATTGCACCTATGCGTAGGAGCCAGAGGGCAGACATGCTGCTGCTTCTGGGAGCTGTGCAGAGCAGGGCAAGCCCCCAACCCTGCTCTCTGGCTGGACTGCCGGAGTGGGGCAAGCCCCAGACCCCGCTCCTTGGCGGGAGCTCGAGGGCCGGATTAAAATGTCTGACGGGCCAGACATGGCTCATGGCCTGTAGTTTGCCCACCCCTGCTCCAGACCATTCAGTTCTTGTTAACTGCCGTCATTGTCTTGGAAGCTCAGCTGGGGTATTTGCTTTTGCTTGCTATAGCACTTACAGGAAAGCTGCATTTCCTTCAGCGTTAGTTTTTGATTTAATGTTCTGTTAAAAGGTGTATGTGGGTATGGAGAAGTAAAGGCAGTTTGAACATCTGATAGCTTTTATGTCTGTAATAAAACTAGATCAGTAGAACCAAGTAATGTTTTTTTGGCTCAGTTGAGCAGCTCAGGGTGTACCCCAGGTGGGACGTGAGGTCCGACCTAATACATAGAAGAATACTTGCCAAGGGTACATCTTATCTAAGCTTGACTTTTTTCCAGAGTGGATAATCTCTTGGGAAGAGCTATACCTTGTACCTTAGAATCATAGAATATCAGGGTTGGAAGGGACCTCAGGAGGTCATCTAGTCCAACCCCCTGCTCAAAGCAGGACCAATCCCCAATTAAATCATCCCAGCCAGGGCTTTGTCAAGCCTGACCTTACTACCTTTACACAGCAGTTCATGGTCTTAATTCACACACTGGAGTAAACAGGACAGCTGTCTTGCTTGTTGCATAGAAACATTAGTGGTGAGTAACCCAGCATTCAGAGTAAACTGTATAAACCCAGACCAAGATTCTCAAGTCATTCTTTGGATAGAATGAGCGTATGATGGGGTTAGGGTTGATGAGGCAAGAGAGCTCACTTTCAGTGCCCAGGCCTGCCTTCTGCAAAATGAAAGCTAGTATAGAGTACAAGTTATTGGGAAGCTTCTTAATAACTTAATTTCTCTAAAACATTAGCACCTCTTTTCTCCTCTGCCTTCAAAACCTCACTAGAGCATGGCAGGGAATTGGTTGTTTCATGGTAGTGAATTGACATTGGTCTGTAGTCAGATCTCTGCAACTGCCTTGAATCAGCCCCCACCAGTGATGGGAGTGTCTGAGCTCATAACCTCTGTGCAACTCTGAGCAAGTGCTACTGCACAGGCTCATTCATAGTTACGTCTTTTCTGTCGAATTGCACATCTTCCCACAGAACATCTACCAGGGAGAGTAGCAGTGTAAGCTGACAGAAATAGAAACTGTAGTGCTGCCAGGGTGGATTGATTTTAATCAAAGCAATTTAAATCACTGATTTTAGTTACGATTTAAATCTGCAAGTGGGAAATCTTGATCTACATAATGGATTTTTATGTTGTGTTATACATTTTTACTTTTCAGTTATTTTTGTAAACAACAGTTGTTTCTCATTGGTTGATAGCCATTTAAAACATGTTGATATCAAAATCTGGCTTAGCACTTCAGTAAATTCTGATTGCAGATGCTTAGCCAGTGGCTTCCACCAGTTCAATGGCTTGAGTTTCTATAAAATTTGGAAGTGAACATGTCTGCTTAATATTATTTTTGTATAGAGTTTGAATTATTTTAATAATTATAGTAAGTTAAGGCCTTAACATAGATTGCTAAACCTATTTAATTAAAAAAAATAAATAAACTTAATTAAAACAAAGCCAATTTTAAATAAAATTCTGACTTTTTTTGTATTCTTTTTTAAATTGATTTTTATTCCCCCTCATTGCTGCCTTCTCTAGCTTTAGAGCAGTATTTTCAAATGCTGGTTAAATGTTTACTCATTTAAAACAGAACTCTTCAGTTCAAATTTATTTTAAATGCCAAGATGATAAAACAATTTTTACCATGTCATGTAACTGATCTAATTGATGAAGGACAGCTGGATTGTTTAATTTGGGAATCTTTTGTTTAACAGATTGTTAAAGGTTTCCTTGCCTTATTTAGAGTGTCTTCCTGTCTGCTAGTCTATTCATGTACTGCAAAGATATGAAATGACTAATGCCCCAACTCATGAGTGGGCTTTTTTTTGTTTTGCTTCTCGAGTAATCCTGCCAGCAGAGTCTGTTGGTGGTAGTAGGTGAGTGACTTAACCATTAAAACGGTGGCAGGTTGTTACAGTAGGAAATGGAGATGGATTTCATGCATTCTTCTGAGGGTTGAATGACTGTCAGTTGAGGACTGCTTTTGAATCATCTTTGTGGGAGGTTGAGTAAGGATTCATCATGTACCTGGTTAGTGTAAAATTCCCTTTGCCTGCAGTTGTTACCTTCTTGCTGCCAGATATAAAAAAAACATAGTGAATATTATTTATACCACATGCAGGATGTGGTTGTTAAATAAGTACCAGTGTTTATAAATGATTTGCCTAGCACGTTTGGCCCCACCATCAAGCACTGTGCCCACTAAGCTCTCCAACACCACGTTCTACAAGCCATTACCCTCTGATCCCACTGAGGGTTACCAAAAGAAACTACACCATCTGCTCAAGAAACTCCCTGAAAAAGCTCAAGAGCAAATCCGCACAGACACACCCCTAGAACCCCGAGCAGGGGTATTCTGTCTGCTACCCAAGATCCATAAACCTGGAAATCCTGGATGCCCCATCATCTCAGGCATTGGCACCCTGACAGCAGGATTGTCTGGCTATGTAGACTCCCTCCTCAGGCCCTACGCTACCGGCACTCCTAGCTATCTTTGAGACACCACTGACTTCCTGAGGAAACTACAATCCATCGGTGATCTTCCTGAAAACACCATCCTGGCCACTATGGATGTAGAAGCCCTCCACATCCCACACAACATTCCACACAAAGATGGACTACAAGCCGTCAGGAACAGTATCCCCAATAATGTCACGACAAACCTGGTGGCTGACCTTTGTGACTTTGTCCTCACCCACAACTATTTCACATTTGGGGACAATGTATACCTTCAAATCAGCGGCACTGCTATGGGTACCCGCATGGCCCCACAGTATGCCAACATTTTTATGGCTGACTTCGAACAACACTTCCTCAGCTCTCTTCCCCTAACGCCCCTACTCTACTTGTGCTACCTGGATGACATCTTCATCATCTGGACCCATGGAAAAGAAGCCCTTGAGGAATTCCACCATGATTTCAACAATTTCCATCCCACCATCAACCTCAGCCTGGACCAGTCCACACAAGAGATCCACTTCCTGGACACTACGGTGTTAATAAGTGATGGTCACACAAACACCACCCTATACTGGAAATCTACTGACCGCTATTCCTACCTATATGCCTTCAGCTTTCACCCTGACCACACCACACGATCCATTGTCTACAGCCAAGCTCTGCGTTACAACCGCATTTGCTCCAACCCCTCAGACAGAGACAAACACCTACAAGATCTCTATCAAGCGTTCTTACAACTACAGTACCCACCTGCTGAATTGAAAAAACAGATTGACAGAGCCAGAAGAGTACCCAGAAGTCACCTACTACAGGATAGGCCCAACAAAGGAAATAACAGAACACCACTAGCTGTCACCTTCAGCCCCCAACTAAAACCCCTCCAACGCATTATTAAGGATCTACAACCTATCCTGAAGGACGACCCATCACTCTCACAGATCTTGGGAGACAGGCCAGTCCTTGCTTACAGACAGCCCCCCAACCTGAAGCAAATACTCACCAGCAACCACACAACAAAAGCACTAACCCAGGAACCTATCCTTGCAACAAAGCCCGTTGCCAACTGTGTCCACATATCTATTCAGGGGACACCATCATAGGACCTAATCACATCAGCTACACTATCAGAGGCTTGTTCACCTGCACATCTACCATGTGATATATGCCATCATGTGCCAGCAATGCCCCTCTGCCATGTACATTGGCCAAACTGGACAGTCTCTACGTAAAAGAATAAATGGACACAAATCAGACGTCAAGAATTATAACTTTCAAAAACCAGTTGGAGAACACTTCAATCTCTCTGGTCACTTGATTACAGACCTAAAAGTTGCAATACTACAACAAAAAAACTTCAAAAACAGACTGCAATGAGAGACTGCTGAATTGGAATTAATTTGCAAACTGGATACAATTAACTTAGGCTTGAATAAAGACTGGGAGTGGATGGGTCATTGCACAAAGTAAAACTATGTCCCCATGTTTATTTCTCCCCCACCCCCTCCACTGTTCCTCATACGTTCTTGTCAGCTGCTGGAAATGGCCCATCTTGATCATCACTACAAAAGGTTTTTTCTCCCCACTCTCCTGCTGGTAATAGCTCACCTTAACTGATCACTCTCGTTACAGTGTGTATGGTAACACCCATTGTTTCATGTTCTCTGTGTGTATAAAATCGTCCTACTGTATTTTATACTGCATGTATCTGATGAAGTGGGCTGTAGCCCATGAAAGCTTATGTTCAAATAAATTTGTAAGTCTCTAAGGTGCCACAAGTACTCCTGTTCTTTTTTACTAATCTCTCTATCTTGCAGGAGGTATTCTGACATCCCAAAATGCTAAGCAGCTTTCTGTCACTTTTTTATTAAAAAATCGGGCATTAAAAAAAATTGCCTGTCTATATAATACTTATAGCTAGGCTTGGCAGAATTCAATTTTTTTTTTTTAAAGAATTTTAATGGGTAATACTGTGTTTATTTTTAAGCATTTTTAAAATTTTTATCTATTTAAATTTTCATAGTTGTGGGAAATTGAGGCGTCAAATATTTAATGACCTTAGATGCTGAGATTCAAAATATTAAAGCTTTATAACCATTTAAATGCAAATTGTCAATATCACATGTGAAAATATACAAAGTAAATATCCTTAAATCAAACTATAAGAAGTTCTCAAGCAGCATTTTTCTTACTTTGCTTATGTGCAAATTTTGATTATTGATGGAAATATTTTTTTCTTTGGTTTGTACAGCAAAATCACGTTTACTTACATTTACCGATAAAAATCCAATCCTTGCAAACCTGCTTATAGCCATAGATGTTCACTTGCACTTTACAGTAGTAAACATACATAAAAGACACACTTTTGAAGAGCTTATTGTTTAAATCTCCATAATAGACAGACAGTACAATCAGTGTAACTTGTGTATGGTGACGCTGATTTGGATCTAAGCAGAACTTTTGGAGCAGCATGCTTTTTTAAAGAGCGATTTGAAATAGAAGGAAAGTGTTGTCAAGTGTTGATTTAAAAGCTTTTCCAGACTTAGTAAGAGGTGTAGATCGAGGAGACCAAGGGAGCAGCTAGAGCAGAAATGAGGTCAGATGTAGAGGGATGACTTTGCTTTCAACTTGTATCTTCGGCCAGAAGTTTTGTTCTCTGACTTCAGTTTGAAACTGTCTGTCTTTCATAGGTTTTTGGTGTAACATTTGTCACCATAATAGGAGTGTCTCACATTCATTGATTTATTGAAGTTATCCTCATAACACCTCTGTATGGTACAGAAGCATTATGCCCAGTAGAGTTGGAAGTCTCAGTCCGCTTCCTTAGCCCCAAGGTCATTCTTCCTTGCCGTCTATAGATGGGACAAAACAAGGAGTCAGACTACTTTATTATGCTGTTCTGTGGTAAACGTGTTCAGAGGCCTTGTTTAGTGCAAAGCTCTTCCAAGCACTTGATTTAGTTCCTTCTGCTGAGAAAACAGAACCCCAACAATAATTTGAGAGGAAGGGATGGTCCAGTGGCTAGGGCCCTGCTATGGGATTTGGGAGAACCACTTTCAATTCTATGCACCACCACAGACTTCCTGTGTGACCGTTGGCAAATCATATAGTCCTGGTCCACACATGAAAGTTTTACAGATATAATTATTTTGGTTAGGAGTGTGACTTTTTTTTATAGCCAAAATAGTTTTACTGTTTATAAGTGTTAGTGTGGGTGAAGTTATACTGGCATATGGTGACTGGTATAGTTACTTCCCTTCCTTATTGGGAATAGCTCCACAGATATGAAATACCTTTACACCGTTAGAATTGCATCCATACAAGGAGGGTTATACTGCATTAACTGTACATCTGCAAAATGTGGTTAAATAGCACTTCTCTACCTCAGAGGGGTTATGAGGATAAATAGGTTAAAGGCTCTGAGGCGTGGAGATGATACTTAAGATTGGTTGGGGCTATTTTCCATCTTAGTTCAGTTTCTTTAAATTCTGTGCACCAGTCTGCACTCTTGTGGGAAACAAGTCTTTCCTTTCTTCTAAAAGCAGATTTCTCCTACTGGCTGCTGCTTGGCTTTGCTCAGCAGGAGAGTGTCTTTGCAGAAGCACTTTGGGAAGGGGACTTGCATAGCCTAGTGGTACATTCCCAACCTTTATATGTGGCTGGGCAGTGGCAATGTTCAAGTTCTCCTACTTCAGGAAAGGAATTTTGCATTAGGAATGGGAGGCAGCGCCTAACGCAGATTCCTTGTGCACCATGGGTTCTCCCAGATCTTACCATCCCAGAGGGATATGCCAGGGTTTGTCCTCTTGCAGCCAGTGACTTAGCTGCCTCAGGCTTTGCTGTACAGTGTATTAGGGACATGCTGAAAGGGGTTTTAGTGCATGACATCAGTCTGCTTTTCTTTCAAGATCTTCACTTAGCTGGCAAAGAATTTGTAATTTATCTTCAGGATGTTAGCAGAGCCATTTTTGAACCCAGACTGACAGTCTGCTCTTTACCATATAATGTTGTTGTGCCATAAATCCTGCAAACAAGGTCAGGTAAGGAGACGAAAATTCCCTCTCAGTGGGGCCCCATGCGGACAACCTGCTCTTGCATTCCCACAGGGTCATTTACAGTCAGATTCCATGTTCTTTCTTCTGTCACTAAGTAGCTGTAATCCAATCAGCAGAGTGAAGGAACTTCCTGTGGATTTGTGTATGTGTGTATATGTTAGGGGTGGGGGAGGAAGGGTTGCGGTACTTCAAAGATTGCTTTAAAGCCAAATTCTTCCTATTGTTGTGGCTAAACAAGAGGCACTTCTCCTGTGTTGTCAACTCTTGTGAATTTGTGAGTCTCATGAGTTTGGCTGGCATTGGACCCAGTCTCACAGTGATACGGCGTTTTGCGAATTTCAGCCCTGCCTGGTGAGGGTAGTCCCCTCTGACTGCCTTCTCCACTGTCCTAGGTCTTGGGGAACAGCTGCTGCAGGAAGCAGTTGACACAGTTCTCACAGGTGGGGAAGAGGAAGCAAAAAGAGCCCAGCACTTCAGCACAAGAAAAAGCCCAGCACTGTGCTCCCTCCTTCCCTCTCTGAGCAATAGAACAGCACCCCCCCCCCCCCCCCCAAATATAACACCAGACCTGGGAAGGTGGAGAGCTAGTGAAGCTTCTAGAGCTGCCCCTCCCAGCCTGGAAAGGGTCCTGCAGCAGGCTCTACCCTCAGACCTGGGATGGGGGACAAACATCCCCAGGAGCTGCAGAAGGAGCAGAGGTGTGGGGGTGGGTGGGAATTGATTGCTGGCCCAGAAATGGGCAGATGTGAGGGTGAGAATTCCTGAAGCAGGGGACAAAATAATCTTAATACATTTGGAGCCATTGGGACCGTTACTTGGCACACGTGCTCTCAAGGGGTGAGCAGGGGAGTTGAAATATCAAGATGGACGAAAACCGCAATATAATCTTGTTAAAACAATTTCAGTTTTTGGAGTGGGTGGGGAAGTGTGGGGGTCTGACTCATGATTTTTGAATCTTTGGGGTTGTGAGTACTGCTACTTAGCAGATTTATTCTTATCCTTCATTTCTGCCATATTAACAACCAACCTTTCTCAATAATTCTGAAGATCATGATTTTCAGCGGCAGAAATTTAGATGCTTTGTGGAATCTCTGGTTTTGCCAATCCAAGCATACAAAAATGTTGAGTAAAGGCCCTCAGAAGTCCATGAGATCTTAGATTTTTTTAAATCTCTCTCTGTTTTTGAGTGTTTTTGAGGCAATGCCTTGTTCAGAATTAAACTTAAAATGTGTGTACACAATTGCAAGCCTCCCCTATTTACTGCTTGGAGGGGGATATCTCTTAAGTTGTCTTAAACCTGTGGTGAGGAACTTGCCAGTCTTTTCCTCTCTATCCCTCTCCTCCCCCCTTTTCCAGTATTCTGCCTTGTTCCCTGCCCCACCCAGTCTCTTGCCCTACATTGTCCTTTCATGGTCTGCCACCCACTTCCTACATTAACTTGCCCCCATATTTACCTTTGTTAGCATTTTAGCAAGAAGAAGGCTAAAGGTGGCTGTATGGGCTACACTTCCCTTTCCCTTTGAAATCATTTGATCTTCATCATATTCTCTGCTCCCTGCAATTTTGTATCACTCCTCAGTCATCTTCCTGCTCCTTATGTTACCCTGCCTCTCCCACAGTATTCCTCCTGCATACCATATTACCACATCTCTCTACAGTTGCCTGTCTGGTTCCCTAACCATATAGTTTGGGAGCTGCTATCTTCTCTCAAGGTTGGCTACCACTTTTTTGTTTCTGTCTCAACTAGTGCAAAGCCTGACTTCCATATGCAAAAGCTGTAGGATACGGGGAGCTATCTCTAGTTAGGTCATAGTGCTACTTCACCCCCATTGAAAGTAATAGAAGATTGGGCCATTTGAATAAGAGCAAAATTCACCAATTTAATATAAGAAAATAGGAGATTGCTAGAAACAAAACACCTAGGATTATGAGGCTTGTGATAAAATCACAGATTTAGTATATGTTGCCGTTTTTCTTCTGTGATGGTTAAATTCTGAATTTATAGGTCAAGATTTTCAAAAATAGGTTCCTAAATCCATATTTAGATTCCTAAATGAATGGACTGCTTTTTCCTCAAATGCTGATCACACATTTGAATTCAATAGGAGGTGCTGGATTGGCAGTTTTTGAAAAATCAGGCCACTGATTAACAGACAAGGTTGAAAATCTTGTACCTAAAGGTTACTTATATGTTTGCACACATGCCCAGCACAATGTGGCCTTAATTTTGATCAGGGCCTCAAGGTCCTACACTAATATAAATAATAATTATCCAATGTATCAGCATCTCCTTTAAGCATTTGTTTTGTTGAGTGTGATCTTACTGGACTGGTTGGAGACCAAAGCCGTTCACATCTTCATATCCTGGATGACTGGCAGACATCCTTCCTTGAGTGGCAACTTCCTTCCTTGGATAGAAAACTGCAGCCAGCTTTTTCAGATGTAGATCTCTAGACAGTCCTTCTGAATTCTACATGTGGCTTAATCTCTTGGGGTGGGGAGTCTTGATGGTAATTCATTCTGTTCATAACAGAGGTTCACCATAAAAGCCATTGGAAACATTTATCAAAACACCTTCGCCTATTCTGCCTACACACCCTATCTTTAAAGCAAAATACAAAACAAACAAACAAAACTGCTCTTAGCAGGTAAAGGTTTGTAGTCATGACTCGAAAGCAGCAGGATTATGAGGCACTATTTTTAGATTAACTTCTATTTCTTTTGTTTTAAAAAGCATCCTTTCCAAGCTGCAGAGGGCAAAATTCTTGTCTCACTTACCTGTGAAGATCTCTCTTAGCATAATGGTAAATGTACATTGAATACACTGGGAGTTTCAATGCCAGGGTTAGTGGGTGCTGAAGATAAATTGTCTGTCATGGTATCCGAGCCCTAGTCTACACGAAAAATTTATGTTGGGGAAAAATGTTCCAAGTGTATTCAATGTACATTTACCATTATGCTAAGAGAGATCTTCACAGGTAAGTGAGACAAGAATTTTGCCCTCTGCAGCTTGGAAATGCCCATGCCCTTGAGCAACACAGTTATATTGACTGAACTTCTAGTGTACACAGTAGGTTTCAACCTTGAGATCACAAGTTTTGTGACTCATCCTGATGTTATGAAGATCATGAAATTTTCTATATAATATGACTGGGTCAGGCCAGACAGCTACAGGAGAGTGGTGGAAGTCAAGTTTATTAGCCCCAGGATAAGCAAGTCCCTTTTCCCTTGGTAATTGAACAGGGGTTACTCCAGTTTAATTACAACACCTGGGGCCAATCTAGGGGCCTGCCAGAACCTGTTAAGAGCCTCCCTTTCAGCCAGATAGGGGCACTCAATAGGAGCTGTGGGAGGAAGGCGAGCTTCTGGAGAGCTGGGTGGTGGAGAGGCTGACAAACACCCAGAGGGAAACCCCACAGTTACAGAGGTGAAGGGCAGGGGAAACCCTGCCCAACTGGGCGAACAGCCCTTCCAGGCATAGAGGTCTGAGGGAAGAGACCCCGCCAGATGGGAGAGACTGAACTGGGTGTCTGGTCTGTTGCCACCATGCCCGGAGGGGCTAACAGAAACTAAGAGGCTCCCCTCGTCCATCTCCCCGTGTCTCCCCATGGCGTCAAGGAGGCAAGGTGTGGACGCCAAGCCCAGAGGCATGGGGAAATTGAGGGAGAGAGGAATACCTTGGCCCGCTGTTAAGTGGAAGCGCAGAACCCACGGAGGTGGAGAAGGAGCTCTGTCACAATGATCTAAGCTGCTATTTTTAAAAAAATGAAATAAAATTGGATTGTAGTTGCCTTTGTTGCAGAGACAACCTTAGAAAAGTAAACATTGAGTAATGATATTTGACTGTATGAAACTGGGAAATATGCAGTTAATTGATAAATAGATTATATGGTTAGAAGGGACTATTGTGTTAATTTGGTCTGACTTTCTGCATAGCACAAGCCATAGAATGTCCTGAATTTATTTGAACTAGAGCAGATCTTTTAGAAAAAAAGTCCAGTCTTGATTTTAAATTGCCATGATGGAGAATCCACCGCATCCCTTGGTAAATTGTTCCAGTGGTTAATTACCCTCACTTTTTCTAAAATGTTTTGCCTTATTTCTAGTGTGAATTTTTGTAGTTTCAACTTCCAGCCATTGGATCTTGTTAGCTCTTTGCTAGATTGAAGAGCCCATTTATCAAAATTTTGTTCCTCATGTATTTATGAACTGTGATCAAATCACACCTTAAGTGTCTCTTTGGTAAGATAAATAGGTTGAGCTTCTTGAGTATCACTATAAAACATGTTTTTCAATCCTTTAATCATTCTTGTGGCACTTCTCTGAATCCTCTCCAATTCATCTGCCTCCTTCATGACTTTAAATCATTATGTATAACTTAATTCTGGTAGTTTCATATTTTAAAAAACGTCAAATTTATAATGCTTTTTAGTCGCACTCCAAGTGATTGGTAGTCAGAGCTAATTGTGAATTAGGCAATGGTAATTCTTGGGGGTTTTTTTGTTTTGCATTTCATGGCATAAGTTTAGATCATCATTTCCAGAGGAGGAATTAGAAATCTCTTGGGGATTATTTTCTTAATAAAAAAAAAAAAGCATGTTACTCTTCAGTTTGAGTGCTAATAAGTGCTAGTATTTCCTATAACATGGTGAGCTATGGAAGAATAGTTTGAAAGAGACTGACTTCTGAAGCCAATAGAGCAGAGGTGGGCAAACTACGGCCCGTGGGCCACATCCAGCCCGCGGGACCGTTCTACCTGGCCCCTGAGCTCCCGGCCAGGGAGGCTAGCCCCCGGCCCCTCTCCTGCTGTCCCCCCTCCCCTGCAGCCTCAGCGCGCAGCGCGGTTGGCTCCAGCCAGGTGGCGTGGCTTCCTTCCGCTCTGAGTGGCATGGTAAGAGGAGCAGGGGGTTGGATAAGGGGCAGGGGGGCCTGTCAGGGGACAGGGAGCAGGGGGCGGTTGGATGGGGTGGAGGTTCAGGGGGCAGCAGTCAGGATGGGGAATGGGGGAGGGGGTTGGAGAGGCATGGGAGTCCCGAGGGGTCTGTCGGGGGGCGGGAGTGTGGATAGGGGTCAGGGGACAGGGAGCGGGGGGGGCGGGAGGTCCCAGGAAGGGGCAGTCAAGGGGCAAGGAACGGGGGGGTTGGATGGGTTGGGGATTCTGAGGGGGGCAGTCAGGGGGCGGGAAGTGGGAGGGGGCAGATAGGGGGTGGGGGGCCGGCTGTTTGGGGAGGCACAGCCTTCGCTATCTGGCCCTCCATAGAGTTTCGCAACCCCGATGTGGCCCTTGGGCCAAAAAGTTTGCCCACCCCTCCGATAGGGTGTTCCAAAATCTATGTAAGAATCAGTTCTACTGCTTGCCATTACCTGAATAAACCTGTCTGTTCCAAATAGACACACAAAGATGTGGCAATCTAAGTAAGAGGTGACGATTCTTATTTTTAGAGGCAAGTAATAAAATCTGTTTTTTGAGCCTCAAGAGTTGATAGAAAGTGGATGTTACTTTCATACAGATGTTAACACTGATTTCACAGCAGTTTCTTTCTTTTGATAATTACAGGGAGTTGCTTTGCCTTCATTTCTCTCTCCCCATCTTTCATGGGGAAAGGCTCATTTAGGGGTAGCTCTTTGCCAGTGGACCATGTGGGTTTCTTTTATCCCCTTGTTAGCAATGCTGAGGGTGCTCTTAGGTAGGTTGCACTAGAGAGAGAACTCCTGCCTGCATGCCTCTGTGTGGAGACAGGTGGTATGTGTCAACTGTGGCTGAGCCTTCTTGGTCAGCTGACTTACATGATAGGCAGTTTGTAGCCCAGTAGCAGCTATTTGGAGTGTGACAACCAGCTTTCCATGCTGAAGTCAGTTTTTATTCTCACTAAGGAGACTGCCTGAAAGGCTCTCAGGGCAGTTGAGGTAATGTGTCCTGGGACCCATTCAGAGATGAAGCCACTGTCATGTTGATACTAGAGTCAACCGTAGAATGTGACTAGTAACTCATTATACCACCTACCTAGCTCTTATCAATAGATCTCAAAGTGCTTCCAAGCACCCCTATGAGATAGAGAAGTATTATCCCATTTCTACAGAAGGACATCCGAGGCACAGACTTCATGCAATAAATTTTGGGAATCCAACCAACCAGAGGCTTATATGCCAAAATGCTTCATCAAGAATAAGGAACAACCAGAACAGAAGAGGGAGTTTAAGGGATGAAGAGTGTCTGAAAGGGGAATGAGGATAAACAAAAAAGAGGACAGATGTGTGGAAAGACAAGGCATGGAAGAGATGCTGTGAAATCAAAGTTGATCTAGGACCATGGTGTGTAGATGGGAGAAGACTGGTGCAAAAGACCAGATTTAATGCATAAACGTCCTTGGAAAAGTCAAAATATTTGGACCCCTGTGGTCACATAAAACTTCTGAAATGAGCACAGTGAATGTGTTTAATTATGTGCCTGCCGCCAGTGAAGAAAAAGACAAACAACTTTAGGTTTTTTTTTTTTGAATGACTCCCATAAACTACCTGTTGTACTCGGTATTGCTAACCCCAAGTTTAAAAAATCGTGAGTCAGGCACTCCCTCTCCCTTCCCCCCCCCCAAATCATGACATTATCTTAAAACTCTAAGCCTTTTAAAATGTTTTTAAATTTGGGGGTATTTATTTACCTCTTGGTATTTGAACCTTTAGGTTATATCTGGCCAGGTTTTCCATCTTTTTTTTCCTTCGCTATGAAGGCTAGAAACTTTGTTTTGTTTTAAATGAAAGCCAAGCTTCTCATGTAATCCCATAGCTCCAGAATCTAGGAGTTTAAGACAAGAATCAGAGTAGGCAATAATACTGCATATTTGGCTGGTAGACTCAGCTTTACTAAAGTTCAGTTCTTGTTTTTATTAGCCACATTCGATAAGTGACATTGAAAGACCATTATTTTTAGTAAAAAGAAAAGGAGTACTTGTGGCACTTTAGAGACTAACCAATTTATTTGAGCATAAGCTTTCGTGAGCTACAGCTCACTTCATCGGATGCATACTGTGGAAAGTGTAGAAGATCTTTTATACACACAAAGCATGAAAAAATACCTCCTCCCACCCCACTCTCCAGCTGGTAATAGCTTATCTAAAGTGACCACTCTCCTTACAATGTGTATGATAATCAAGGTGGGCCATTTCCAGCACAAATCCAGGGTTTAACAAGAACATCTGAGGGGGGTGGGGGGGAACAAGGGGAAATAGGTTACCTTGCATAATGACTTAGCCACTCCCAGTCTCTATTCAAGCCTAAGTTAATTGTATCCAATTTGCAAATGAATTCCAATTCAACAGTTTCTCGCTAGAGTCTGGTTTTGAAGTTTTTTGGTTGTAATATCGCAACTTTCATGTCTGTAATCGCGTGACCAGAGAGATTGAAGTGTTCTCCGACTGGTTTATGAATGTTATAATTCTTGACATCTGATTTGTGTCCATTTATTCTTTTACGTAGAGACTGTCCAGTTTGACCAATGTACATGGCAGAGGGGCATTGCTGGCACATGATGGCATATATCACATGGGTGGATGTGCAGGTGAACGAGCCTCTGATAGTGTGGCTGATGTTATTAGGCCCTGTGATGGTGTCCACTGAATAGATATGTGGGCACAGTTGGCAACGGGCTTTGTTGCAAGGATAGGTTCCTGGGTTAGTGGTTCTGTTGTGTGGTATGTGGTTGCTGGTGAGTATTTGCTTCAGGTTGGGGGGCTGTCTGTAGGCAAGGACTGGCCTGTCTCCCAAGATTTGTGAGAGTGTTGGGTCATCCTTCAGGATAGGTTGTAGATCCTTGATAATGCGTTGGAGGGGTTTTAGTTGGGGGCTGAAGGGGACGGCTAGTGGCGTTCTGTTATTTTCTTTGTTAGGCCTGTCCTGTAGTAGGTGACTTCTGGAAACTCTTCTGGCTCTATCAGTCTGTTTCTTCACTTCTGCAGGTGGGTATTGTAGTTGTAAGAATGCTTGATAGAGATCTTGTAGGTGTTTGTCTCTGTCTGAGGGGTTGGAGCAAATGCGGTTGTATCGCAGAGCTTGGCTGTAGACGATGGATCGTGTGGTGTGGTCAGGGTGAAAGCTGGAGGCATGTAGGTAGGAATAGCGGTCAGTAGGTTTCCGGTATAGGGTGGTGTTTATGTGACCATCGTTTATTAGCACTGTAGTGTCCAGGAAGAGGATCTCTTGTGTGGACTGGACCAGGCTGAGGTTGATGGTGGGATGGAAATTGTTGAAATCATGGTGGAATTCCTCAAGGGCTTCTTTTCCATGGGTCCAGATGATGAAGATGTCATCAATATAGCGCAAGTAGAGTAGGGGCGTTAGGGGACGAGAGCTGAGGAAGCGTTGTTCTAAATCAGCCATAAAAATGTTGGCATACTGTGGGGCCATGCGGGTACCCATAGCAGTGCCGCTGATCTGAAGGTATACATTGTCCCCAAATGTAAAATAGTTATGGGTAAGGACAAAGTCACAAATTTCATCCACCAGGTTAGCCGTGACATTATCGGGGATAGTGTTCTT
The DNA here is from genome assembly GCF_965152275.1 of Natator depressus. NCBI lineage: Eukaryota > Metazoa > Chordata > Testudines > Cheloniidae > Natator > Natator depressus. The sequence continues at coordinate 202,691,369 of NC_134234.1, read as the reverse complement.
GACGGCTTGTAGTCCATCTTTGTGTGGAATGTTGGTGTAGAGGGCTTCTACATCCATAGCGGCCAGGATGGTGTTATCAGGAAGATCACTGATGGATTGTAGTTTCCTCAGGAAGTCAGTGGTGTCTCGAAGGTAGCTAGGAGTGCTGGTAGCGTAGGGCCTGAGGAGGGAGTCTACATAGCCAGACAATCCTGCTGTCAGGGTGCCAATGCCTGAGATGATGGGGCATCCAGGATTTCCAGGTTTATGGATCTTGGGTAGTAGATAGAATATCCCAGGTCGGGGTTCCAGGTGTGTGTCTGTGCGGATTTGATCTTGTGCTTTTTCAGGGAGTTTCTTGAGCAAATGCTGTAATTTCTTTTGGTAACTCTCAGTGGGATCAGAGGGTAATGGCTTGTAGAAAGTGGTGTTGGAGAGCTGCTGAGCAGCCTCTTGTTCATATTCCGACCTATTCATGATGACAACAGCACCTCCTTTGTCAGCCTTTTTGATTATGATGTCAGAGTTGTTTCTGAGGCTGTGGATGGCATTGTGTTCCGCACGGCTGAGGTTGTGGGGCAAGTGATGCTGCTTTTCCACAATTTCAGCCCGTGCACGTCGGCGGAAGCACTCTGTGTAGAAGTCCAGTCTGCTGTTTCGACCTAGGTGGACCCCCCTCAGACGTTCTTGTTAAGCCCTGGATTTGTGCTGGAAATGGCCCACCTTGATTATCATATACATTGTAAGGAGAGTGATCACTTTAGATAAGCTATTACCAGCAGGAGAGTGGGGTGGGAGGAGGTATTTTTTCATGCTTTGTGTGTATAAAAAGATCATCTACACTTTCCACAGTATGCATCCGATGAAGTGAGCTGTAGCTCACGAAAGCTTATGCTCAAATAAATTGGTTAGTCTCTAAGGTGCCACAAGTACTCCTTTTCTTTTTGCGAATACAGATTAACACGGCTGTTACTCTGAAACCTGTCATTATTTTTAGTGTTTTCTCCAATCCCTCTAATTCCCCAGTCAGCTGAAGTACAATGCTTAAACCGTTCCTAATTTATTTCTTTCCATTTTTCTTTTAGACCCTTGCTATTGTACTATTGACCTCTGTTTGGAAACTTTATCTAGTCCTCAATTTTCCCCCTTGCATATGAAACTTAACAGCTGGCTGAAGACTTGGTAGGGATTCCTGCTTAGTTTCAAAAGCTCTCCTTTTGTCCTCCACTACTTTAAATTGAAGGACTGGGTTGGGAGGAGCATACTGCAGATAGTGCTGCTGATGCACCTTTAATGTCTTTCAATTCGGTTACATACTGTTGACACCGATTTATTAAATAATTAATGAAGAAATATACTGATAATATATTTTGAATGTTGAAAGGACATCTTGCTATTTAAGTTCAACCTATGCTGCTTCCCTCTATTTTCCTCATTTTAACAATTCAAAAGAAATGAAATTAAGTAATTCACTGTGTTGGCCACCTCATACAGGGAACAAGTTGAATTGTAAATTGAAATTTAAAGCTATTTCTGAACAAGGTTAAAGAGTTTGATAACAGTTAGTTTTGGTGTAAGTCAGAGTTCTTCAAGGATTAATGTACTCAAACGGTACTGGCTTCTGTTTGTCTTAATAATAAGAGGCATGCACAGGTATGAATTAATACAAAATTTGTACATTTTGAATGCTTTATTCAGATCCTGATAACATGCATTTAGTAGATCAAATAGATGGATCAAATTCTTTCCCGGGGTCTGGAGTTTTCCAGGACTGAATGTACTATAGAAGCAGCATGCTCAAGCCCTACAAGGAGTAGTTCTCCATATCTCAAATAATGCCACTACCCAGCGGGTGTTTAGAACAGTGCTAATGGGCTTTATCTTCATAATGCTGTGCTTTGTGGGAAAGGGAAGGAATTTGGCTGAGAGAGGGAGCCTGAAGTGTGAAATGCTGTTGCTCGCTTATGACGTGAGGTGGGTGCTTTCCTTCCATCTCTGTAGGAGCACAGGACCTCAACTGTTTTCCTAGTTTCTGCCAACCCAGGGAATCAGGAACAGAGTTTGGAATCTGACCTCTGACCCATTGCAGGGTGGGATTTCTCCCGACTGCCTACCCCACTTCACATAAAACCCCCACAGTGATTTTTGCTTTTTTTTCAACAATTTTCAGAGAAAACAGAGTTTAAAAGTCTCATTTGGGAATGTACAGGTATAATTTTAGTTAAAATTGAGTTTCTTTTGGGCATCCCAGTTAACACCAACACATCCAGTGACAGTCACTTACAGTGGGTTTGTTTTTTTTTTTTGGTTAAGTAACCAAACTTGGTGTATAAAATACAGCAGTGAAATGCAAAACCTCGGGAGGAAAAAATATAAATTTCTACATTAACTTTTAAATGTAATTATGAAACATACAGTTAGTGAATTTGGAATAAAACTCTAATCAGTAACTGCATCACAGAAAAACATCTTTACCTGGGGAAATAATCCTATGCAAACTGACTTCCAGAACTGAGCTGGCTGTTGAATGATAGCACAGAGCCCTGTCTGCAATTCAGAAGAGTTCTTGTTCCAATCTCTAGCCAGATAATCTGGATTGTAAGAGACTGGAGAAACTAGGAAGGCAGTGTACTCTTGCTATGTTAGGGACCTGGGTAAGAAGGAAACACCCCCATGGCTGCTTTTGAGTAAGTCCTTCAGGCTGACCCAATGCCTTCTACAGAAAGGGGAAATGAGAAATACTGAGACCCCCATCGTTTGAGTGATATAAAAGCAAGCAGGGTAGGGTGGCTGAAATGCCTTTTTTTTTTTTTTTTTTTTTTTTTTTGAAATGGGGGAAGAGGACAAATCAGGGGTCTTCTGTGCCCATGATAGCCTGTTCACTTACATGTTACACCTTCCTCAATAGCTCCAAAATTCAGAAAATATAAATTAGTTTAATATTATAATGTAAAAAGTAGAGATTTTTACTTACTTCCCGTAAGTTCTGCAGTCAGCAATATGGGTGTGGAGATCAGTGTTTCTAATAATTTCATTCTACTTTCCTCGTTGTTCTCCTGTATCTGCCTCTGGCCAGGTTTAGTCCTCTGATAACTTTTTCAAGGTCTGTCAAAACTGTAGTGAGATTTTTAAAATTCACTTTTACTTTCCATTACTTACTGTTTAGTTTCTCTCATCTTTATCAATAAAAATTGGTGAGGCCGCTTGCACCTTCACGTTTTCATTACTGCTAACTCTGCAGTGGAGGTGTTGTTTAAAAGCAGTTGTTTCCACTGAAATTTAAAATAATAGAAACATTTCTGTTGAGGGACCTTGGCAGTGTCTCTCTCCACTTTTAGTGTTCTGAAGATGAAAATCACTATATGTAATATGTATTATACACAAACCAATTGCTTATAACTTTGTAATTTTAATGTTTTCCTACTTTCATAGTGAATAGTTCTTGCTGAAGATCTCTCTCTCACACAGTTTTAGAGGTCAGCGTGGACTTTTCTAAATGGGAAAAGTATGTATCTTACCACCCTTCTTAAATAAGGTATTTTTCTTCTTCAAACTTAATCCATCCTACCTCACTTCATTCTTCTATAGCAGTTGCTTGGTTTATAGGTCCTCCCAACCAGCAGGTGGAGACCGTACACCAAGTCCTGTGACATACCTCCTTAAGCCTCTCAAATTGTTTCTATCTCTATTAGGTGGATGACCTATTTCCCTAGAAGGAGAAGAGGGAAGCAGGCCTAGAAAACTCCTTGCCACACCACTGTGTGCAGCTACATTGGCGGCCCATGTAAGGCACTGACTGCTTTAAGGGTGCCTGTTCATACTTGTGCTGTGCTACCCTGCATCTCAACGCCTGGCATGGCTGACCCTGGCAAGAATGCCAGGTGCCAGTTTGGGGTCGGGAGCTGCAAATGTTGCCAGGCCCCAAATCAGCCTAGCATTGCTGGATTCTTTTGCCTCAACTGCAGTTGTGGTTCAGATACTGAGGAACTGGTTAGCAAAGAGGAGTTTCCCCTAATGAAGTGCGTATCTGAAGGTAAGAGGACATTGCCTGAGAAGCCTAGACCAGTTCAGCTCCAACTCTGGCACAGATGTGCCAGCCTGGGCACCTGCAGCTTGTACTCTTTTTTTGATGCACACACTCACCATCTCCAAGGCAGCCCCTGTTCCCACACTGAATGTTAAGGAGGAAAGAGCGGATGCAGGCACAACCCTGTCTCTTTGAGGAATCTGACCCTGTACAGGGCCAGTCTAGTGGGGGACATCTTTGTCCAGCCATAGAGGGTCAGATGCGGAATAGAGCAGCTGCGGCCCTGTTTCCCCTCCCACCCCCTCTTGCCTTAGAGGCCGTCTCCCAAACAGTGCCAGCCCAGTGCTTTAAGTATGCAAAATACCCTGCCTCTTTCTATCCCCACACTCCCAATGGCAGAAGCAGGAAAGCAACAAAGTATCCAGTAAGAGAGCTGCTCTGTTTCAGAGCAGTTTACTGCACCAGTGGAAAGTACCAGTGGGAGGAACTGTGCCAGCCTCTGCTTGGGAGTTGGATTCTCTGTCCTAGAGAAACGGCTCAGGAGAGCAGGGCATGTTGCTATTCAAATAGTAGATGCTCCAGTGAGAACCCTCAGCATCTCCCTGCCCCTAGCAGTATTGGTCTGCTTGGGCCTAATTTTCTGACCCAACTCCAACCCTTCCCCCCTAACCTGAGTCAGTGCCATCACTGCCACCTCCTGCTTGTGGAACTCCTTCTGCCTGTGGGGTTCATGTGGCAGTGGCTGCATTTGCTGGTGGCTCCATGCCCTGCTCCTGCCATTTGCTGCCCCGCTGCAGCCTGTGTGCTGTGGATTGAGTAGTTCTGGGACTCAACAGCATGCTTACCTTAGAGTGCACTCAGTGCAGTGCAGCCGGTGTCAAGTGGAGTGCCCTAAGGGTCGGTCCTGGGGCCGGTTTTATTCAATATCTTCATAAATGATCTGGAGGATGGTGTGGATTGCACTCTCAGCAAATTTGCGGATGATACTAAACTGGGAGGAGTGGTAGATACGCTGGAGGGCAGGGATAGGATACAGAGGGACCTAAACAAATTGGAGGATTGGGCCAAAAGAAACCTGATGAGGTTCAATAAGGATAAGTGCAGGGTCCTGCACTTAGGACGGAAGAACCCGATGCACAGCTACAGACTAGGGACCGAATGGCTAGGCAGCAGTTCTGCGGAAAAGGACCTAGGGGTGACAGTGGACGAGAAGCTGGATATCAGTCAGCAGTGTGCCCTTGTTACCAAGAAGGCCAATGGCATTTTGGGATGTATAAGTAGGGGCATAGCGAGCAGATCGAGGGACGTGATCGTTCCCCTCTATTCGACATTGGTGAGGCCTCATCTGGAGTACTGTGTCCAGTTTTGGACCCCACACTACAAGAAGGACGTGGATAAATTAGAGAGAGTCCAGCGAAGGGCAACAAAAATGATTAGGGGTCTGGAACACATGACTTATGAGGAGAGGCTGAGGGAACTGGGATTGTTTAGTCTGCAGAGGAGAAGAATGAGGGGGGATTTGATAGCTGCTTTCAACTACCTGAGAGGTGGTTCCAGAGAGGATGGTTCTAGACTATTCTCAGTGGTAGAAGAGGACAGGACAAGGAGTAATGGTCTCAAGTTGCAGTGGGGGAGGTTTAGGTTGGATATTAGGAAAAACTTTTTCACTAGGAGGGTGGTGAAACACTGGAATGCGTTACCTAGGGAGGTGGTAGAATCTCCTTCCTTGGAAGTTTTTAAGGTCAGGCTTGACAAAGCCCTGGCTGGGATGATTTAATTGGGGATTGGTCCTGCTTTGAGCAGGGGGTTGGACTAGATGACCTCCTGAGGTCCCTTCCAACCCTGATATTCTATGATTCTAAGTGGCAGCAGCTGGCAGGAGCATGGCCTGGAGCCACCCTCATGCCTACCCCATGGGCTGGAGGCATGCCCGAGAGGGTTTGGTTGTTTTCCCACCCAATCTGGACTCAGTATTTGTAGTTTTGTATTTTGTCCTGTTGGTTTGCAGGGCTCTGCCTATCAGGGTGGCTCAGAAGAAGCCATTCAAGCAGTAGTGAGACTCTTACAGTTGCTAGCCCTAATCTCACCTTCCACCCCATCATGAAGAGTATCTGAGAGGGCCTTGGCACTGTTTGAAGCAGGTCTCAAAGGAAACCGTCACAATCCTGATAGGACCAGAGAACACAGTGAAATTCAGGATCAGGAGGACCTATGAAGGGGACACAGTAAACTCCATCTGTCCTTCCTCAAGTCCTCCCTTCTCCAGCAAGGAGGAGGAGAGGGAACAGAAGACATGTTGCCAGAATTTCCCTCCTTCCCTACACCCTCCTTATTTGCAAAATCACAGCACTGCAGCATGTGGCTCTCCTTTCCTTGCAGATCTAGATACTCCAGGGGAGAGATCTTTCCATCACTGTAGGGGCAGATCCATCTTCAGTTCTATCCTCCTATGCATAAAGATGCAGGTGCCCTGCTGACCCGTCTAGATATTTTAGCCAAGATCTGGTTTAATTCTTTGATTGGTCTTGTCTATATGAGAAAGTTGCGCTGGAGTAGCTTGACTTTATTTAAACCAATACGAGTAAAGTGGTGCAAACCCCTGTTTGGACATGCTTATTTCAATTTAAGAGTGGCTTATTTCTGTGTGGCTTATATCAATTCACAATCTGTTAAAGCCTGGGTTAAAACGAAAATAAGTGTGTCCTCAACAGGGATTTGTACTAGTTTAACTAAGTCTGCTTTAAAATAGCACCTGTGGTTAAATCAGTGCAATTTTCTCCTGTGGTCAAGCATTCCAAGTTTTCCAGAAAAAGGAGCAAAAGAGGAGGAGGGAAGAAAAATCATTGCGCCCTGCCTTGCAAGTGATAAGATGCCAGCCCTCAGTATCTACTGAGAATCTCACAGGAAACTGAACCCAACGATACTGTCATCAGTAATGTTCCAGCTGAAGAAGATGAGCCATGGGAGGATGCAGCTGATCATGAAGAGCAGGAGACAGGAGCAAAATGTCACTGAACTTCTCAGGCCCCCGGGCATATTAGGGAAAGGTTGTTGCCATGGTAAAGAAGACCTGCCTATACTGATCTCCAGATTAGAGGGCATTGGTTAGATGGCTGCAGTAGCTTAGCAGATACCTGGAGGCAAAGGAGGAGAACCCCAAAGTTACTGAAGCACTGACATTTCTGGAGTTGGCTCTCTTGGTTGTATGTGATACCACATGCATGACAGTGCAACTTCTGGAGTCTTGTCTACTTGAAGAGATTTCTGTGGCTAAAATACTGGGCAGTGGGTCATTTTTCTAAAGCCAGATTTGCTGTCTTTTCCCTTTTAAAGTCTGTGTGAGGGAGGTCTACCTTCTCATGGAGTGGTGTCACAGACCTTTAAGGCACATTCAGCTTGATCAGTAGAATCCTTGTGTGTTGACATCGGAGAAGTGTCTTTACTGTAGATCTGTAAGACAGCCAGAGGGGACATCAGCCCATACATAACCTAAATGTTGGAGCTAATGTATTTATTTCCACAGGTGTGACTTTTGGCAGAGAGGTATTTGGCTGTTGAATGCTAATCTTTCCCACACTCAAGCACAGTAACTGCTTAAGTAGGTCCTAAATGTCTGGACTGGTACAGAGTATCAAGTAGGGGCAATTTTCTTTACTTTCCTTTTTAAGATCCTTCTGTAGTAGTGAAGACTCCCCATGTTTAGCTTAGCATCTGCTTGTCCTATTCTTTTCTACATCAGAATTTATTGAAAGGTTCTGGTTGATGTTCTGATAATCACTAAAGTTGTATGGTCTACCTTCTGTGGAACTGCTTTTATAATATCAAGTGGGAGTCTGTGAGATCCCTACGTCTTTTATATTAGGGGGTTTGTTAACATATAAGTCAGGTATCAAAAATATTGAAACAAAACTGACAGGCTGAAACAGAGCATGCCCAAAAGCAAAGGTTTTGAAAACTCTGAAGGTGAAAACTGGGTTAAAATGAAGGTAGTCATGCAGCCTTCATCGCCCATATCCAGTACTGCAGCATGAAGCATATTAGACCCAAATTATGCACAAGGCCATGTATAACGCCGTGCAAATGGATGCATAATTTAACTTTCTATTGAATTTGTTCTGCCTAAATCCACAAGAATGTTTTCTTCTGGTTGTGAACTTCACTATAGCATCTGGATTACATTTACATAAATTCTGAAGTAAAAAACCGTTCCCTGGATAATGAGGAACAAAGCTCTTTACCCCTTCCATCCTTCTGCAGCCCACCTCCCTGTCCTATATTAAAGCCACTAAGGAGAAGAGACATAGCTATGTGGTACATCTCCTACTGTTCTGTTTACAAAATACATTCAAGCATTGGCTGCTGTGGCTGCAGTCCTCATGCCTCACTGTTGCATATAATGCCATTATAGAGTGGGCAAACATATGGGGGATGGGTGTTGCCTTGTTGCCACTGGGCATGTTAACAGAATATGGTGCTGCGCTGGCATTGCTCATGTTTCTGGGATGACTCTTAACTGAGTCACTGGTTGAATCCTAGCAATACATATAAATGGCAGTAGCAAATTGCATATCTGCTTGAACTGGCCTTTTTTTAATCCTTTGAAATTGTCCACGTTATTACTCAAGCGAAAATAATGGACAGCAGGACATGTACCTTTGCAAATTGAAATGTAGTCATGCATTCTTTATTTGGCACTACAACAGCTGTGTTCTGGTGCTCCAGCAAAGTTTTCAGGCTGGAAACTGAGGTGATGGCTGCATGTTTCTGGGGCTCAACCGTGTTGCTGGCATTTGCTACAAATGACTCATTAAGTACATGTATATTGAACCACCCCATCTAAAGGAAAAATGTGATTCAGCACTTAATTTCATCTTGTCTGATGAAAAATTGGCTTGGAATGTGGTGCAGTGCCAAATTATTCTTTAAAATGGGATGTGTGTATTCCCGCTTGTGGATTGTATCCACTTGAGAGCCTTCTGGAAAGCAAAAAGAAAAGGAGGACTTGTGGCACCTTAGAGATCAACAAATTTATTTGGGCATAAGCTTTTGTGGGCTAAAACCCACTTCATCAGATTCATGCAGTGGAAAATACAGTAGGAAGAGATGTGTATATACACAGAGAACATGAAAAAATGGGTGTTGCCATACCAACTATAACGAGATTAATCAATTAAGGTGGGCTGTTATCAGCAGGAGGAAAAAAAAAACTTTTGTAGTAGTACTTGTTGGAGCTATATGAGCACCCTCTCCTGGTACCAGGTGTTCGGAGTTTAGGGTTTAAAAGAGCTAAGTGGCTCCAGTTACTATAGTTTCATCTGTATCCTGGCTAGAGGCAGGTGTAGGGACCACCCCTCCATGCCCAGAGCAATTTCACATATGTTTTTATCTAAAACTCTAACTCTTGTTAAATAGAATTACTGACTAGTGGTAAATAACTTTGTCATTGTGTACTTTTTTTTAGACTGGATCCAGGGTCCTTTGATGTTCTTGATCATGCCAAACAGGCCTCTAAGGTTCTGGACTGGAAAGGTGGATTTAAGTTTTGTGTGTGCTCTTCCATGTTTCCGAAGGCAGATATATGTTCCCAGGGTTTGTTCTGTCTTAATGAAGCTCATTCCTGAATTTCTGGCTAATGTTTAGGGCCTTCACACTGAATCTGTGCAGGCAAGAAGGCTGTTACCTCACCAGGAGGCTTTACAAACCCAGTCCCTGAGAAGGGACAAGCAGGTCTCCTTTGGCTTTAAAGCCAGGCAAGTTAGTCAACACTGCAAAAGTCTATGCCAAGAGGATTAGGCTCCCTTGCTATAGTGCTATAGGCTCCATTTCAAAGGTAGAGAAGCCTCCTCAGTTCCTGGAAGTGATTGTCAGGTAACAGTGAGAGGTCCATATTAGTTTGAGGCTTATTTTAGTGTGGTAGCAAATTGTTCTTAAGCTTGTTCTCCATCCCTTCTCCAGTAGCTGATGCGCTAAGTTTCATGGGGACATGAACCCCACGGGAGAAAGCAGGCTGTGTGATATTTTTTTTTTTGTAAAGGACTCTGCAGCCTTCTTGGGGATTTCTTATGTGAGTACCCAGGTATTGCTCATCACTAAGGCTAAGATTTTTCAATGGTTATTTTTAGTAAAAGTCATGGACAGGTCATGGGCAATAAACAAAAAATCACAGAAACCACAACCTGTTTGTGACTTTTGGTACTATGACTCCATGGTTTCCCCTGTCACTGTGGTGGCTGGGAGCTGCGGGGTTCCCCCTCCGCCCACGGCAGCTGGAAGCTGCAGGGGGCGCCCCCTCCCTTCACCCACAGCAAGTGGGAGCTGCAGAGTGACCATATTTCCCAAAGACAAAACAGGACACCCCCAGCCGCTCGCCCAAAGCATGTGTGTCCTCCCCACCCCGTGAGTCTGTCGCCTGTGGCTGGAACTTTACAGGGGCCCTCTGATGGTGCTGTCACCTGTTGCTGGAACCCTGCTGGGGCCCCGCTAGCTGCCAGCTCCAGTCCCGCAGCCTAAAATGTCAGGGAGGTCTCTAGAAGACAGGGATTCCGTTACCTCCGTGACATAAACGTAGCCTTACTCATCACCCTTAGGGTGCTTAAATATATTGAGGAGCATAATCTGCAAATATGGAAGCCTTTGGAACAGGGAGTTAGGGTTGTTCCGTAGTCTTGAGGTCTGTTTATCCTTCTGTCAGTGGGCAGAGTAGAAAAACACATAGGCAAACATTGGGTGCTAATTTTTATGCAGCATGTAGGAACCATCAAGGCTGATTGACCTGGTGATGACAGGCTTGCTAAGTCTGACAGTGTGTGTCTGGCAGCAGCCTGGCATAGGCGTGCTAGATTCATAGATTCCAAGGCCAGAATGGACCATTGTGATTAACTAGTCTGACCTCCGGTATTACACAGGCCATAGAACTTCTGCAAATTTATTCCTAGAGAAGATCTTTTAGAAAAACATCCAATCTTGATTTAAAAATTGTCCGTGATGGATAAGGTCTGTCCATAATATCTGCAGGTGTTAGTTACATTGCTTAATGCACTATTGTAAAGTGCTAGGATATTATAGTGATGAGTGCAGTTTAAGGACCCATAAAGAATAAAACACTATCACACAAGTGGAATGGTTTTGAATGGTGGGATCCCTGGCTAATCTCTGCTACTTCCATTTCATTACAGAGTTTCTTGCTGTGAAGGATTTTTCAGTTTAACTTTGCAGGTAAAATTGCATTGCTCTGGATTGATGTGGTTACCTCTGTGATGATAGTTCAGCGTGTAAAGGGAAAGCAGATATAAAGTATTCACCATTCTTCTTTTTCCTCCTTTTCGTTTCACAGGAGGAAATCTAACTCCATTTCACCCAAAAATCTCTACCATGAGTTGCCTTACCTCTAATTTATTTCAGACTTTTAAAATCTACATTAGATGCTGTGTCAGGTTGCCATTTAAAATAATCTGTTTCTAAAAAATGTTAAATTAGCACACTGAAAATTATAAAACTAATAAATTTGCACTATAGATGTTGTTTCTTGCTAGGTAGGCTAGTTTTTTTCTTGTTTATTGTCATTTTGTTTTTCATGCACCTGTACAGTTACCCAATTTTGGCGTCTTCAAAGAAATGTTTTGTGGGTGGTATGAGAATGAGTTATCTTAAACTGATAGAAATATTTCTGTTCTTTAAAATTTAAAGTTTCATGCAAGGTTCTACTCTGGGTGGTGCACCTTTATTAGCTAGTTTTTAGAAGCAGAATGTGTTGTCCTGATTCCATTAGGCACAGTGGCATTGATATGATTAATGATATTATTTCGTTATGTTACCATTCCAGTTCTGTATTTAAAGGTCTGGGTTTCCATTATTAAGTATGGTTTAGTGCCTAGGTATTTTAGTGATAATGGTGCATTCTTAAGTACTTGGAATTATTAAAAAAACCTCTATAAACTCACCATTTATTGGATTCATCTTTGTTTAGTGATAAGAGGTTTGTGAGAACTGCTGCTCCCTATTGATCTTTTAAATCAGGAGTTACTTGGGGAAGGGCAGGGGAATAATTTTCCAGTATCAGCAAGTGAAATAAGATTAAAAATAGATGGGGCCAATCGTTAGGAATCATTAAACTAAAAGACCCACCCCTTCATTACAGCAACATCACTATTTCTTTATTCCTTGCTGCATTGGAAAGTTTGGTTCGGGGGGGTGGGAGAGATAATGATCACTTATTGGCTTGAAACTTCCCCAACGTGGCTGACTCCTTTTAGGCTAGGAAGGACTCATGCTGCTAAACTTTCACCCATTGAGTTCCATTTGCTCTGCCAGGGGTTCAAAGGATCAGGAGGTTTTAGTTTGTTTTCTGAGTCCAGGGAGACTAAGGTGAAAGAGCTAAACCTTTTCTCAGCGCTTGCTAAACTGTGACGGAGTTTGTCATCTGGGGAGAGCAAAGCAGGTTTTTTCCCCGAAAAGGATTCTTGCTGCTTTCTATCCATGGCAGCAGCGCACATCCACCCAGAATGCCAAGATCTAGGGAATCATTTATCACTGATACAGGAGACAAACCATGAACCTGAAATGATCCTCCATAGCCAACCATACAGGAATTCCTTCGCAGTGGCATAGAAAAAGGGATGTGTGTCGGCTCCATATTTGTGTTCCCCCTTTTCAGTGGGGAGGTAATGGTTCTGCTGTGTGTGCTTATGTTTGTATTATAATAAACATTGCATACCATCCTAGAATATTTGGAAATGTCTTCTGCAGTTGAACTATGTTAATTTATTGGCCCTAATAAATTGGAAGAAATCTTGCTCAATTGGATGTTGTAGCACTATCAGAAAAAGATGATTAGTAATGTTTTCGAAAGCATCTAAGGACATGTCTGCTCAAGAAAATTATACATGTGTAAGTTAAGGTGTGAATTTAAAGTAATACAGTTACGCTAGTACAACTCCCCATGTTATCCCTGTGTAGTTACATCAATTTTACTGGAGTGGTATAACTAGTCTATACGAGAGAGATTTTTGAAAATACCTAAGTGCCTTAGGGCTTATGTTCCATTTTCAAAAATAACTTAGGAGCTCAAGTGTTATGACTTTCAAGGACATTGACTCCTAAGTGCCTAAATCACTTGAAAATGGGGGATGGGCTCCTAAGTAATTTAGATATTTTTGAAATCTTTGCCCAATGACTTTACTAATGATACATGATAATTGTAACAATAATGAAAGGCTGGTGAATCCAGCTCCTAAAATGCTGTCTCATCTGAAAGAATAGGTCCTTTTGCTAAGACCTGGTCAACACCTAAAATTTAGGTTGACCTAACTACATCTCTCGGGGCTATGAAAAATTTTATGCTCTGTGCGATGTAGTTAGGTCAAATGTAGATGACTGTCCAGCTCTTCATAGAATGCACATATACCTAACTCATTACTAAAGCCCCAGTCATTGTCTTGGGTATTCTTCTAGTTTTGCTGTAGCTCCTTAGCTTTGATGTGGTATCAAAAAGGTTCCTGAGAGTATCTCTTCTCCATTTGCTCTGATAGCCTCCAGTGTTTAATGGAAAGATCAGACTGGACATCCTTCCTCTCTGGAAGCAAGTCCAGGACTTCTTGACAGGACCATGTGGAATGTTAAATTTCCCAGCTAACAGTTGTGTTTTAGAAAGCTACAAAGTTAAGGGTTAGGCCAAGGTGTGCTGAAACCACAGCGTATTGTGCTGACCAATATCGTCTCATTGTTTCCTTGTACTCCCGTCTCTCTCTCTAGCTGTTTGTTGTCTCTTGTTTTATACTTAGTCCATGCCCCAAAGAGCTTACAGTCTGTCTTTTTGTTCTGTCTGTACAGCACCTAGCGCAATGTGGTTCTGGTTCATAACTGGGACTCCTAGGTGCTATGGTAACACAAATAATGTTTCACTTTTAATTAGAAAAAAATAAATTGAGAAATTATTCTGTCACCCCAACAATTTTAACTCTGCCCTGTAACGCTGCCTGAGAACAGCCAAAAAATTTTAGACGATCTCTCTCTATGCAAAATGCACATTAGTTAGTCTCATTAGTAACACAACTAGAATATTTTACTCTTAATTATACAATAGCTGCACAGACTCCTTAGCTTAGTGTTGGACATTGATATCTGGCCCCGAGTAAGGAATACTTATCTAACTCCTGATTGCCTTCAGTATGCTGGTTACTCATTCCACTCTATTCCCAAATATTCCCTGTATCAGTTATACAGGTCTTATTACACAGATTGTGAAACAATGGCACTTGTAAGGAAAAAGCAATGGCTAGTGGGATGATGACAAAGCATCCCAGTAGTGTTCAGGACAAGGACATCTTTTTGTTCTGTGTTTGTACAGCGCCTAGCACAGTGGGATCCTGGGTCATGACTGGGACTCTTAGGTGTTATGATAATACAAATAAATAATAATTTAGTCTAGATACATAGACAAAAACAGTTACATATACAAACAAAGCTGTGGCTAACATTTTCAGTATTCCCCACAAATTGTATGTGTGTATTCTCTACAAAGGATGTAGTGTTGGTTGCTTATAGTGCTACATAGACTGAGCTGGTGTGTGTATGTTAATTTTACCTGTCTGTATTTTCTGAAGTAGAACTGTAACTTTAAATTCTTAGGTGAATGTTTGTTTATTTCGTCAGTAAAGTACGTTCTCTTTTTATGGTTACTTCTTGAAGTAATAGTTTTTTTAACCTTAGCTGCAGGTCAGCAAAGCTTTTTGCCTGGGAATTAGTTATGCTGGTCTATGTTTGCAGTGATACTACAAATATCTAGGATATGCATTAACTTCTGTTATGAGTTGCCTTCTCTAAGAGAGTCCTCAAAATGTGCTGTTTGTGGTTACCAGAGGAGGTTGGTGCAAGTGCTAAGTAGAAGTTTCAGAAAAGGATAAGCATTTGCTTGTTGCTCAATAATACAGCCTGCTGAGGAAGTAAGTCTTTCCTGCTAAGTGACAGATGGATAAACTAGCTAGGCAAAACTTCTGCCCACACTTTCCATTCTAGGGCATTCATTTTCTGTGAGATGGTTCAGAGTAAACTTTTTGATGCTGGGAAGGATGGAGAAAACTGACTGAACTGTATCGTGGGTGTTCTGTTGTGTTTTTTCTCTTGATCATTGCTTCTGAACTGTGTAAAATAAGGCAATCTGTATGCTAAAAAGGCAGACAGTGTTCTGAAGTTAAGCCTTATTGTGACTGGGGAGTGGATATTTAAATAATTTATTATGAGAGTGTTGCTATACCTACACACACAAACCCTTCCCCTTCCCCCTGTCTTTCCCAAACAATATTGCTAGTACTAAACCTGCAAAGAGTAAATTATATGACTGAAGAGGCTAACTGAACTCCGGCACTGAGTGGAATGACTAGAACAGACACACTAATAGATTCCCTGGACCTACTTCTGGATGATCTTTTGACGGGTATTTTCAGCTGCTCAATTTATAGGACAGAAGAAAAGTGCCGCATGTTGATTTTAATGAGTATGGCAGATAAGAGGCAAGTATCTACTTACCCGCAGTTTAACTCATTATTATGTGGCAACCCACGTACTTACTGTTACTTCCTATGGCATATAGTGATTGAGAAAAGACTTAAACACCACAAAAATCAGTTGAGCTGCTTGCTTATTAAAGTCATCACGAGTTTCTGTCTTCTTGATCCACTGCCCCTTACTCTGTGAGATACTATAGCTGATTTTAAGAATATAATTGTGGTGTTTATTTCTACATGAAATTTATTTTAGGCAGCCCCCAGGTTTTCAGTTTTCTGTGTATTGTAGATTTTTGTATTGAAAATGCATAACACTACTCTTTAGAAGTTGTCAAGTTGCTAGAGGTGTTGAGGGCTTAGAAGCAGCTTTGGCAGCCTACAAAGGCATTGGAATTCTGTGTTTGGCTTTTGGCATCTAGGAGACATTATTAGGATTTTGGTGCTGGAGGAAGGAGTATCTCCTTTTCTGCCCACATTTTGGGAGGAACGTGTTTTTTGGTATCTTAGTTTTCTACATCAGCAATTATTGACAGTAACTTCTAGCCCTAGTGCATCCTTCCCCTATATTTGCCACTACATTCAAGAAAAGTGAATAAGCACTACAGCTGCTCAGAAATTTTCCACTGAAACTGTTTCATCGGAAAATGCCAATTTCGCCGAGCAAATTGTTCTGCCAAATCTATGAGAGTCAACAATTTTTTTTTGTCGAAACGTAGCAGAGTACCAGGGCGGTCTGCCTCCTCACCTCCACCGTTGCTCTGGGGGATGGAGAGGCAGAGCAAGAGTAGTCTTCCAGATTGTGTAGGTGACTTAAGAGCAAAAGTCCTCTTGAAAGTCAATGGCAATCACTGAGGTGCTTTTGAAAATCTCCCCAGTGTGCTTTGAGGAGCTGTCCCTCCAGAGACTGCATCTTGCAGATCAAAAGCAATAAAAGCAAACAAAAATATACCTCAAGGTATTTGAGTTAAATGTTACATCTGTAATTCTTCTTCTGAAACATTGACTAATGCTTGATCAAATGAACCAAAATTAGAAACATCTGCAAGTGTAAGCAATTGAGCTGAATTGTACAGAAGTGCTTGTGACATGAAAAGGTTGTTTTCATAGAATATCAGGCTTGGAAGGGACCTCAGGAGGTCATCTAGTCCCAACCCCCTGCTCAAAGCAGGACCAATCCCCAGCTAAATCATCCCAGCCAGGGCTTTGTCAAACCTAACCTTAAAAACCTCAAGGAAGGAGATTCCACCACTTCCCTAGGTAACCCATTCCAGTGCTTCACCACCCTCCTAGTGAAAAAGTTTTTCCTACTATCCAACCTAAACCTCCCCCACTGCAACTTGAGACCATTATTCCTTGTTCTGTCCTGTTGCTCATCGGGAGGGACTTAAGTAGGATTCAAGAGAATTGGAAAGGGACCTATCCAGGCATGGGATTTCTAATCCAGACAAGAACTAAGTGTGTGCATGCCACAGAGATGGTGCAATGTGGGGTTGCGTGAGGTTTTCTTTTAGGACAGATAAGCAGCTTGTCTGAGTACAGAGGGGACAGAGCCAGTGTGTGTCTATGTAAGGGAATTGAAATACGGGTGGAATGAAAGGGGAAGTAAGTGAAGCCGTCAAGTGTCTGTTTACAAACTCCTCTGCTTGTCATGCTTCAGAGTAGCACACAGAGTTCAGAGGAGACAAAGTAGGAAGAGAACAGGAGGAGAGAACCTGCTGGTTTCTCTCACTTTTGCCTTTCAGTGTAGAAAAGAGGAGGCACACTTACACACAGTTGAAGGTGGTAAAGAGCTGTGGTGAACTAGCTATCAGTACATGAAGAACAGTGAAATTGCTTGGTCAGGAGCTGAACAGCTGAAGGAACATAAGGCAAACAGTTCTGGATTTTTTCCAGAGTCATTCAGTAGAGTTTATGGGAGAGGAGTCTGACAAACAATCAAATAAATGTTTTCATAGACTCTTTAACCCGAATGGAATTTTATCTTGACGGACAAATTTACCTTGGTTAGACACCATCAGAATATCTTTCAGTTCTTAATTCTGATTGATTAGAAATCTGCAGCTGCAGTACTGATGTGAGGAAATGCCTTTCACCAGTAGCTAGAACCTAGTTTCTCATCTGGAGAAGCATTTGAAAAAAATGTAAGTTTCCTAGAAGCTTGTCTTTTGTTCCTAAAACTCAGAAATGTTTCACTGGAGTAACTGTCAATATTTGGCTATCTCAATTTACATGACTTGTAAAACAGAGCAGGTACTCAAATACATTAGCTTTTATGTATGTGTGAAGTTGGGTTAATATTCAGCTCGAAAGGGTCTTGATAGAGAACTCTGGTAGAGATTAAATGGTAAAATAAGTCTCAAGTTCTCATCAGGACACATTGCAAAATGGATTTATGGATTGAAATAGCATTTAATAGAGCTATAGCTTGTTAGTGTAGTGTGTTTTCTTTCCCCAGGAGGAGATACCTGAAGACGATACCTGCAGTCAGTACCTTGAAAGCAGGATACATTAATGTTAGTGACTGAAACGTAGGGAGAGAGGAGTAAAGATCAGAGCAGTTGACAGTTAGGACTCCTAGATTCTGTTTCCAGTTCTGCATTTGACTTTTGGAATAACCTCTGCATCAGTAGACTTTGTGTAATACTTCATAGGTACTAAACCTTACAACGTCACTGAGAAGTCCTTTGAGGGCTTAAGATGAAAAGTGCAGCAGAAGTGCAAAGTATTATAAACATAGAGCGGTACCAGTTTCCCGTCCATGCAAATGTTCTGAATATTAAAAAGGCTGTTTGCTTAGGTGAAGTTCGATTTTATGACTGAGGGAGTTGTGCAGTCTCTCATAGTTACAATAAAGATGGGCCATACTGCCACCAGCACTTCAGTCTACTAGAAACCAGCCTCTTTCACACTGTTGTGGACTCTTTGCCTGGGTGAGAGAGATGCTTTGAAGATTGCTTAGTATTATGGAGTTTTGGCCCTTTCTTTAGATTTTCAGAAGATGTATTGTGTGCTTCTAGGTCAAATGCTTCCCAGGGACCAATGAGTATAACACTGAGGCCATGTCTACACATACAAACTTACAGCAACAGAGCTGTGCTGCTGTACGAGTGCTCATGTACCCGTGTTATGCTGACGGGAGAGAGCTCTCCTGCTGACTTTTTAAAACCAGCTCAAAGAGTGGCGGTAGCTATGTTGGTGGGAGAATGTCTCTCGCTCACATATCGCTGTGCCCACGAGCGCTTATGCTGGCAAAATTTATGTCAGTCAGGGTTGTTGTTGTTTGTTTTTTTTTTTCACACCCCTGACCGACAAAAGTTTTGCTGACGTAAGTGCTAAGAGATGTACAAAATAAAGTACTTAGTTTCTCATTAAGTCCAAGTTTGGTACAATGCTTGTGGGTTTCACTACTACAAGTCACAACTCACACATAGTGGTGAAGCCTTCAGAGAAGAATTAGTCCTTTTAAAAGCCATTCCCTCCTCAGTAGCGTCCCATCTATGCTGGGTTTAAAACCAATATTTGCCAGATGTTTTAGGTAAACTCTGTTTAAAGGCTGATTGGCTGGCAAGTGCAAACAGTCAAATCTTGCTGCTCAGGCCCTAACTAAGACACACATACAAATATTGTATGGTTCTGCATGTCCTGTTCAACTAATATGTATGTATTTAGCTATGTAACTTATACGATTAGTACAGTGGCTAGTGCATTGTGGACTCCTGGTGCTATCACAGTATAAATAAATGTGTATATATTAAGTTTGTAAATATGTATTATGGTCAGAGTCAAGGTTGTGAAATGTGTAAGGTGAATTTTTAAAGGTAGGCAACACTCATAGTGGGATGTTTATAATTACTTGTACTGGTCATGTCCATACTTTACTAATCCTTAGTGTTTGTTAACTGTAAAGTTCTTACTATGCATTTGTAGATTAACCAGTGGAACTACTTTAACTAGGGATTTACAAAGTTTTTATGGAGGAAATTCCTAGGTTTTTATAAAAAGAAACACATGGAAAAAGGAGTCTAGGCTGCATTGGATCTCTTTAAAATATAAGCTGGTAGAGGCACAATAGCTCTTAGCTGAGCTAACTAAATACTTCAGTGCTTACATTTTTAAGCACTCAGTGGGTACAATTATGAGTTAGATTTCTTGTAGTCCAAGGAGAATTTCAAGGAGCTGAATAGGGTCAGGTACTAGAACCTATCAGCTCTGTGGGGGGTTAGCCAGGTAGCCAAGGGCCTGTGGGTAATACTCTATATTACAGCTTTTGTTGCCCAGATATTTGGTGAAGGAGTGCCCCAGGAGAGTTTCTGCTGGCAGAGCGAGCTCCAGCTCTGAGAAGAGGCATTTGGACAGGTCTCCTGGCAGCTTTCTTTAAATCCTGCTCACTTTGCTTTCAACCTCTAAAATTTAAATGCTTCAGAGTTTAACTGGCCTGTCTGTAAAACAGTTCCCTTCTACTCCAAAACTTTAATAGCAAAGTTTGAAAAATTTACCAGATAAACCCTAACCTGAGGACTTCAGTCTACTAGCCAGAGTGAAAAGTACTTGTGTGTCCCCCCTCCCCCCCTTCGCTTTAAAAGAAAAACTGTGTGGTGATTGTATTGTATTTGATGGCATATTGTCAATCAGCATTCTGTTCATTAATTTTTTGAAAAGTGACTTAACTCTCATTTTTATTATATTCTTTCCCTTCCTTGCTTCATTCCATTTTTTCTTTTTCCTTACCCCATGATCTATTACTGGAAATCTCCTAGGCCTTGGGTACATGGGAGTTTTAAAGCCAGATTAAGTGCACTGTGACACATTTCATTATAGCTCACGGACTCTGCATTTATTATGAATTCTGGAGTCCTCTTTCATAAGAATGGCCATACTGGGTCAGACCAAAGGTCCATCTAGCCCAGTATCCTGTCTTGGGAACCTGGCATTGGCCACTGTCGGAAGACGGAATGAACAGAACAGGTAATCCTCAAGTGATCCATCCCCTGTTGCCCCTTCCCAGCTTCTGGTAAACAGAGGCTAGGGACACCATCCCTGCCCACCCTGACTAATCGCCATTGGTGGACCTATTCTCCATGAATTTATCTAGTTCTTTTTTGAACCCTGTTATAGTCTTGGCATTCACAGCATCCTCTGGCAAGGAGTTCCACAGGCTGACTGCGTTGTGTGAAAACATACTTTTGTTTGTTTTAAACCTGCTGCCTATTAATTTCATTTGGTGGCCCCTAGTTCTTGTGTTATGAGGAGTAAATAACACTTCCTTATTTACTTTCTCCACACCAGTCATGATTTTATAGACCTCTATCATATTCCCCCTTAGTCATCTTTTTTTCAAGCTGAAAAGTCCCAGTCTTCTTATTCTGTCCTCATATGGTAGCCGTTCCATACTCCTAATCATTGTTGTTGCCCTTTTCTGAACCTTTTCCAATTCTAGTATATCTTTTTTTGAGGTAGGGTGACCACATCTGCATGCAGTAATCAAGATGTGGGCATACCATGGATTTATATAGAGGCAATATGATGTTTTCTGTCTTATCTATCCCTTTCTTAATGATTCCCAACATTCTGTTTGCCTTTTTGACTGCTGCTGCACATTGAGTGGATGTTTTCAGAGAACTATCCACAATGACTCCAAGATCTCTTTCTTGAATGGTCACAGCTAATTTAGACCCCATCATTTTGTATGTCTAGTTGGGATGGCCTCAAATGACTTGGCTTGTTGCAGACTACTAAAATTCAGGGGTGGTCAGCTTCCAGCTGGCACTGGCAACTCCCTTCTCCACTAGCATGGGGCACCACACATTGGTATACTGCCACTGCAAGTCCAGGGTTAGTTCAGCACATATCTCACAAAAGGTTGCAGTTGCCAGCAAAGTGATGTGGAGCATTGTTGGTCCATACTGCTGATAGCAATTCAAAAATGGCACTAGCAATTCAAAATGGCACCAGAAAGGAAGTATGCTTTGGAGATGGTGGAAACATGGGATTTTTAAAAAATCTGAACCCACCTGGCTTCTGCTATGCATCCCACAATACCCAGTGAAAAAAATCTCAGTATGCAAACTGCTCAGCAGTGAGGCAAAGGACCATAGGATATCCCCAGAGAATGCCATGCATTTAGTATGTCTCAAGCCACCGCCGTACAATTTGGATGCGAACTGAAAGAGCACAGCCATCCCAGGTGCACGCTATTAGTGCAGCTTGTGTGTTGCATGTTAAATAAGGCAGATCAAAGCAATCCGATTTATACCCCCATGTGGACGAGCCCTTGTTCTCCATCATCTGCTTCCTCTTTTCTGACTCTCTGCACCCTTTTATCTGTTTTCTTTTTCCAAATGTATTCTAACATCTCAATTATATTTTTCCTTTTCTAGTTCCTCCCCTACTTCTTGCAAGCTCCTTAGGGTAGGGACCTGTCTTCTAGGTATCTCTAGTGAAGTGCCTACCACATTTGTGCTAGTGGGTTCTTTTTTTAACTCATCCATCCATCCTTCATGAATTTGAAAAATGTACCATACATCTAATAGTTGCAAGATTAAACTAAATCAGTGGTTCCACTGTCCAGGGGTGATGCCCAAGTGAGAAATCAAGGGGCTCCCCAACTCACCTTCAGCTGTTGGGAAAAGAAGAAAACTGGAATTAATACCAGGGTGCTGTCCAATGTTCCCTCTAAATTTTTTCCATCCAAGGGCAGAACGAATTTTGTTATGTGCACCAATATCGAGATAATGTGCGGGTGTGCATCACCAGTAGAAACAAAAAACCTGGATATAATATATATTTTTAAAAAGTTAACATAGCGATAATTACTCCAGTCAGGGCAGGTTAGGCATTTTAGAACTCACTACTCAAAGAATTAAATTTAAGCATAAGAGAGAAATAAAAATTATGAAATGCATAGACCAGTCAAAAAACTAAAATAACACACTTTGAAACAATAAAATTACAGAGAATATATGTGCATTGCAGGAAGTACCAAGAAGTAACAACAACAACAAGTATGTGTTGGGAGGTAGGGGTGAGTGCGTGTGAGCGAGAGAGAGACTCCGTGCGTGTGTGCGCGCTGGCTGCTGGGGAAGTCTGAGAGTCTGTGCGCTGTCTTGTTAAGGCACTCACTCACCACTGGAAGGCTTGTTCAGACCTCAGACTGCATCAGTTCTCCTGCTCCTGAGCCCTGTCCCCTCCCCCAGCTCTGTGGAGATGGGTGAACGTGAGCAGGGAGGAGGCGGGCGAGGGGGACACCCTGACATCAGTGCTGCCCCGCCGCCCCCCCCCTCCCCCCGGCACAGCAAGCAGGAGTGTCCGGGAGCCATTGGCCAGGGCTCCGAGGCAGAGAGCAGGAGCAATGTGGCCGCAAAGCAGCGGTGGGAGGGGCACCTGAACACATGCTGCCGGATGTGCGCGTCTCTGCTAATGAAGTGCGTGCCACTTGATTAACTGCTGGGCAGCTGTGCAACCACGTAGCTTAGAGGGAACACAGGTGCTGTCTGAAGATTTTGCTTAGTGGTTCCATCTCTTCTAGCCTCTGGCTAGTAGGTGAGCTGATCATTTTGAAACCCCTTGTGTGTTCCTGCCCCTTCTGACTGCTGAAAGGGAGAAAGAACATTCATTCCCAAGACAGTGATGTTGACCTGATTCTGTATGTTTGGCTGCTGCTGGTCACAGGGTTCTCAGTAGTAGCCGTAAAAAAAGAAAGCTATATTCTGCAGAAATTAGTGGTACTTTCCTAGAAGAGATTGTTACTGCCACAGGTGAATGGACTTTTCAAACTCACATTTTAAAAGGGTCATGCTTACTGCTTGGGTCCTGGAGCTACTAGATTGTCCCTCCCTCTTAGCTCTCACTACCTTATAAAGAAGGGGAGTTAGGGTATCCTGTAGAGTTAGGAGCATTTGTAAGATAGCAAGAACTGAAGGGAATAACCAGATAGCTCAGAGACCCTTGAGAGTTAGCAGCTTTCCAGAACACAGGGAGCTAAGGGTAGGGATAGAGGATTATTCACCACTTCAGTGTCTTCTGGGAGTTTAAAGAAACTGACTCATAACTGAGACGGTTATGTGTTTATGCATTTGATGTTAGAGCTGAACGTTTGAAGAGTGTAAACCAATGTGTAAACTTTTACACACAGCTTTGCTGACAGTAATCCAATAACTATGAACACTATAAATAACTTTACTATTTAAAAAACATTTTTCTAATACATGTTATGCGTGAGTATGTACATTTATGTGTTTTAGAAATGATGCAGTTTCTGAGGGAAGGGAATCAAAGAATCATAACAGATCTTGTGGATTTGAAAAATTAATCACTTTAAACATATATCCTAAAAGTCTGAAACTCCATAAAAATTATTTTTCTTAAACTAAAATGACTACAAAATGTGTAGGGCTAGCTTGTTCCTATTAAAAGTGTGCGAATTTATCTCGGTTATGGTCATTAGTAGCTAGCCACCAGTGTAAGTGAAGCAGTGCAAATGCCTAGTGTAGGCAGGTCAAGTTGTGATAAATTCTAGTTTGTATAGATGCAGCTCAACCTGGTTTCAAACGGAGTTGAGCAGCAATGGTGCAAACTGTGGCTAAAGTGGCTTTTGTCTGTCTGTGGTAGTGGGGTTACACTGGTGCAGCTAAACTGGTGTCTGGGTGCTGAGGGCTGAACTCCGCAGTATAGACAAGATTTTAGGCTCTTAATGGATTGCTGCTTGTAGCCTTAACTATGGAGTTGTGACAAGCACTTCCAAAGTTGTTGTTTTGTAGCTAGACATATATGTTTGAAGGAAAGAATTCTTGCTCTACTGGTTAAATTGGCAGTTTGGTTGTGGTAATTACAGTAAAATATTGGGAAGTGGATTGATATTTGTTTCAGCAATATAAATAACAAACTCTATTGCATGGAAGAAGTTAGATGTACCAGAGTACCAATTTCTATCTCACTAAATATGAGTTAAATTAGTAACTTTACTCACTTTTGAACCATCTTCAGTGATAGTCTGTCTGATAGTCTCACTCACACACGTATTTTAACTCAATGTTCTCTGCTTTTCCAGGAGACAAAGATGGCAGCAAAGTGACTACAGTGGTGGCAACTCCTGGACAGGGTCCGGATCGACCGCAAGAAGTTAGTTATACAGACACCAAGGTTATTGGAAATGGATCTTTTGGTGTTGTGTATCAAGCCAAACTCTGCGATTCAGGAGAGCTTGTGGCCATTAAGAAAGTTCTTCAGGACAAAAGATTTAAGGTGAGATTTATATGAAACCTAGGTTGTTCTTTAAAAATATATCTGTATTTCTACTCTTTCTGATTGCAGGTTCTTTGGTGACTTGCTTTTCATTGGTGTACATATACTTAATATTGCAACTTGAATCACTATCATAAATAATTATTTTGCTTTGTGCATAGGAAGAAGTTTGAAGTCCTGATTTGAAGGTATTAGTTACATTTCTTGTATCAAAGTATTTGTGGTCTCAGGTTGGGTTCCAGTAGCAAACAATTAACCAGGGGAAATAGGGAAAAAGCTCTTTGTTAAAAGTATTATTTTTTGATATGAGAAGACTGCCCTGATCATTAGTAAATAAGCAAGTGGGAGAGGATGGGGATGGCAAAGGCCGTCGAGCTTTGTTCTAGATAGCTATATCTACAGAGCTAGGCTGTGTGGAAGGCCCTTCTCAAGCAGTGAGAGATGCCCCACACCAAGTGAGAAGGAAGTAGACAGAATGAGCACATGGGAATTGGGACTCAGTGGGAGTTAGGCGCCAAGGGAAATTAGACATCTATATTTAATTACTTATTCTATCTAAACCTCAATATTAATAATAAGAAAACACACAAAGTTAATCTATCTCTACTCCCTTTAAATGCTCCCTAACTATGGAGGGCGAAGGTGAGCAGTGGATTAATCAGGAGAGGTGCCACTCAGTGTATTGTTCCAAGTATTGCAGCTGTGTTGGTCCCACAATATCAGAGGGATAAGGTGGGTGAGGTAATATCTTTTATTTGACCAACTTCTGTTGGTGAAAGAGACAGGCTTTCAAGCTACAGAGCTCTTTTCAGGTGGTCTTAATTGCACAGAGTACTTGCTTTGTGGTCAAGTGGTGTATGTCTGCACCTAGTGCAAGCAGCTCGTGGCCCTCAGAGCCCAGGTACAGCATCTTGAGGCCAGTGTTGCTGGACATTAGGAGCACCTAGAGATGGTATATAGCAGGGATCAGCAACCTTTGGCGTTGGTAAGCCCCCTGGCGGGCCGGGCCAGTTTGTTTACCTGCCGCCTCTGCGTCCCACTGGCTGCGGTTCGCCGCTCCAGGCCAAAGGGGGCTGTAGGAAGCGGCGCGGGCCGAGGGATGTGCTGGCCGCTGCTTCCCGCAGCCCCCTTTGGCTTGGAGCGGCGAACCGCGGCCAGTGGGAGCTGCGATTGGCCGAATCTGTGGACGCGGCAGGTAAACAAACTGGCCCGGCCCGCCAGGGGGCTTACCCTGGTGGGTCGCATGCCAAATGTTGCCGATCCCTGGTATATAAGGACAGGATTACAAGACCAAATGTAAGCAAAAGATGCAAGTTAAAGAGAGATGGTCAATTTGAAAATCAAATTTTCATCTTAAAGTTGGACACCTATTTGTAACAAGTAGTAACACCTCAGATTGATTCCCCCCAACCCAGTCTGTCTTGTTTTTTTCCAGTTTGCTTACTTTGTGCATTTGGCAGCACTTTGTGTATAGTCATTTTTATTGTTGGTGGTTGTACTTCTGGTTTCCTGTCCTAGCATGATGACATCACTCTCATGGACTGCTTTACCAGAGCTCACATACATGCTCTTCCTCAGGCCTTGCAACCTGGTTATCATCAGTAATGGCATCAGCAAACCTGAATGGCACTGAGTAGGCAGAGACAGGCAAGCACACAGAAAAGGAGGTAGAAGGATATATCTTTATAAGGAATCTTGCACTCATTTAAAGCATTTTATTTTAACTCTTCTGAGTGAGAAACCAGACGTGTAACTTTTTGCATTGTTCTTCTGTCTACCAGAGTGCCATTCCTGAACCTTTTACACACGTGGTAATGGCTGGCCTGGGAAGGCATGCCTGTGTATTGTGAGGGCAATGAAGAGAGAATTCTATGGATGGGGATTAGGTAAATGGTGGAGCTAGTCTGTTTTGAGAGAGAGGTATTACAATCCTCTTTGTGCATTTTCAAGGGAGGCTAGTAAACTATTACCACTGCTAATGTCATAATTGTAAGATGCAAGGTAGTACATAGGACTAAATTCTTTACTTCGTTACAGCTTGTGCATTCCCATGGACTTTACTGGAGTTTCACTGGGCTTAAAAGTCAGAATTTGGCCCAGAATGCTAGTTTCTGGGGGTCAAACTCTTAAGACATTAGCAGTGGTAAGAGTTAAGTGATCTCATCTTTCCTTTATAAATCAGCATGGGTGGTTGTGTGATGCACTTAAATATAGGCAGCTGTTACTCCTTCAGTAACAGTGATGCAGCGCAGCAATGTTCCTAGGTTATAGCTTCTAACTTTTCAACTTCCTTTAAGCAATTAAGAGAAAATAAATTGTAGCTTTGAAATTAACATCTGTATTACCTGTGTTTTCCCTATTCATTCAGGAAAGGCTCCTGATTTCAGCAGGATTGCTCACTTGAAGTGAACATAATATTATTATCCTCCTCTTTATTGGCTCCTAGGTAATTGGTTAGGCAAGATGTGTATCAGCAGTATATATGTCCAGTTTGCAAAGGCCTAATATATCCTGGCTAGGTAGCGGTAATGGTAAGTTCCCTAGGATGGGACCCAAGTCTTTCCTTTATCTTGTACAGCACCAAGCACACTGTCAGCTGAACAAGGTGTGCAATTTTGCTAGCCCTATTGGATAGACACACTCAGAGTGTAGTTTAATATATGAAACTGAAGGCTAAATCACACTGACCACCCAAGAAGCAAGGGCATCAAGCACCACTGCTGCTCTTGAGGTGCCATGGCTTTTATTTTGGGGGGAAAGTGTGCTTGTACACATGCACATGTATATCACTGTCTGTAAATTCCATATCTGATTCTGGAATTGAACTTGATCATCCTTCTGACCAAAGAATGTGGCTAAGGCCAATGGTTAGGTTCAGTGTCCTTTAAAACCTGTCAGCCATGCTTCTGAGTCAGCTGGAAGGCATAAAAGGAGCATTGGAGACTCTCCTTTCCTCTGTTGTTTGGGCTGTTGCATCCCCAGCATTGCTGACTTAGGAAGAAGGGCTCAAGCTCAAGTCTTTTGTATGCTAGATTTCCTTGGAAATCTGCCACGATTTCACTATTACTGGTATGGCTCTGCTGGTGGTGGTAACTCAGGAAGTACTAGTGTAAACAGGACTCAGGTAGCTTCAGCTGTTTGCCTTCTGTGGGTAGTACGCCTAGCCTGTCAGGTTCAACCTGTAGATACCTGTAATTTGATAAATCCTTTATTGCGTCCTCCTTTATATATATGTGTGTGTGTGTTTATATGTATTTTATTTTATTTTTAAAAAAAGAAGCCATTAGACTTAAAATACGCAGCTTATTAGGTCTAAGATCCATTTCATTCCAAAAATATGAGATATTTCCAATGAGAAACAACAGTACTGATGCTGAGGGTGCTATTCGGAAGGGAGTTTCCAGTGTCATATTCTCAAGTGTGGAAGGAAGGGTATACGTAGGGGGAAAAACACATTGAGAAGATTGGCAAGTTTTGTGTGCATTTCCATGTGTGGGTCTGTGGAGAACAGGAAGTTGAGAAATGCTACCTTTCGTGTTAAGTTTAACCTGGAAGTTAGTAGCTGTAGTTGGAATTGCCAGGCCAGCACATGGTTCTTCTTAAGCTGATCTGTCCAGTTTGTTCTAGGAAGTATGGAAAACCCTTTTTTTTTTTAACCTTCCATCCATTTTGGGTCTCCATGCATCCTGTAACTGAAGCAGCAGCACTACATTGTTTAAGCATGAGAAAGGCCATATATTGACAACTCTGGCACATGAGTAGTTTAACTTGGCAGCTGAGATGTCCTATAGAAAGCTCCATGGTTAAAATTGTCAGGGAAGCATATATTGACTACTTCTACATTTTAAAGATTTTTCTTTATTGCGGAATTGAACACCCAGTGTTAACTGGTCATGTAGAGAAATAATGAACTAATGCAGTGATGTTGTTTATCACCGGGTGTACAAAGGACAACTTTCCAAATGAATAATTCCACTGAATTCTGTAATGCAGTCTCTAATTTCCTTCACCTTTTTAATATGAATGTACTGATCAAGGAGATTTAAATTCTGTTGTGCAGTGTTCCTGGCTCTTGTGATCAAGTCAGAGCACAACATGCTAGGATCCGATGTCTCTGTGGGCCTCGTCTCCACGTTAAAGATAAGGATGACGGCAGTCACTTCAGTTCATGTAAATTAAGGGTTACCCATGCAGTTCTTAGTTGAGCAAAGTGTGAGCACCCCAAATTTAGCGGAATCATTCCCATGTTGCTGGTTCCGTCAGTACTTTGAGTGGTGACTAGCCTGGTTGAATGCCGTTGGCACATAGGAATAGTAGTCTGTAGGAAACAAATTCAGAAAGTTTACAAATACATTTGTCAACTTGTCTTAGTTTTTACATGTATTTTCATCCATACCTGTTTTACATGTAGCTTCTTAACTAGTGCAGCCTAATTTATGTGATTTTCATTTTGCTAGTCTAAATTTTAAGTGAAACTATATTTTTATTAGCTTGTGATTATTATTCTGAGGATTTATGTTCACAGACCATGTATCAGTCATGTTTCTCTCTGTTTCTTTGAGAAATGCAGTAAAATGTTAATTGATACATTGGTACAAATAATGGACATTCCAGAGGAAAACTATTCATATTCCTACGTATATTTTTAAGAACTTTTCCAGATATGAATAAATCAGCTTCTAGCATAATCTCCCAATTGACTACCAGTAGTGACTGTAACCATTCATGTCAAGGTGCATACAGGCAATCTTTGACTTTACAACATTCGACTTCTGATGAATGCTACTTACGACATTTCTGAATTGACACCCTGATTCGACTTATGACAATTGGTTTCAACTTTACGATGCTTGGTCCCACAATGGAGTGGATTGCGGTTCTGAGTTACGATGGTTCGACTTACGACGCAATTTTCAGGAACCAATTGTGTCGCAAGTCCAAGGACTGCCTGTATTGGAATCTGTAGTCTGCAGGCCATCTCCATCTTAACAGTGAATGTGGCTGTGTTCTATTTTGTATTCAGGTAAGTTAGATTTGGTGTCAAGCCTCTGGGAAGCTGCAGATGTGGAGCTCAAATGGGGGAAAACTTAGATACCTCTGTGTGTGTGTGTGTATTAGTTAAAAAGTACCTATTATCATGGAATGTGGATGCTACACATTCAGTTTCAAATCAACAAATGAATCACCAGTAAGTGACTCAGAATGAGATTTTAGCCCCGTGCCTGATGGCAATGGTAATTAAAAAACCTGAATTAAATAAGTGGAATTTTTTTATGGTGTCAGAGTGCAAAACTGTAGCTCTGGCTGCCCACCAGTGTGCGCATGTTCCATAGTTGAGGACCCTTTACTCCTGAGGGCATTCTGCAACAAAAAATTAGAAATTCTGTGCACAATATTTTAAAATTCTGCAAGTTTTATTTGTCAGTAAATAAATGAAGAGGCTCCAGGGTGGCTGCACAAAGGTGGGAGATCACTCTGCAGCCACCCCCACCCTCACCCCTGGTGGACGGACTCAGCGGAGAGGCTGCACCAGACCCTGACACAGCACAAGGGCTGGGCCTGCCTCAGAAACATCCTAGAGCCTTGCCCCTCTGCACCAGGCGTGGGGCAGGCAGGATCAACCAGGCAGGATCCAAGTGTGAAGGGGCTCAGTGTGGGGGGATCCAGGTGTGGGGTGAGAGGGTTCTGTGTGGGCAAATCTGGGTGCAGGCAGCTCAGTGTGGGAGGTCTAGGTGTGGGGGGATCTGGATGCACAGAGGCTCATTGTGGGGATTCCAGGTGCAGGGGAAATGGGACTCTGCCGGGGCTTCCAGGTGAAGGTGGTTGGTGCTCAGTGGAGGGGTCTGGGTGTGGGGTCTCAGCGGGGGAATCTGGGTGCTGGAGGAGTGGGGCTTGGTGGGCTGGGGATCTGGATGCAGCTAGTGGTGGGTCAGTGGCATGGGTGTCTGGATGTGGGGGCTCAGTTTGGTGTTGGGGGTGGGGCTCGATAGGATGGGGGTTTGAGTGCAGGGAGCTCAGTGGGGGGTGGTCTGGGGTGTAGGTGGGGGTCTGGAGGCAGGGGGTCTGGAGGCAGGGGGGTTCTAGATGCACTGGTTGAGGTTCAGTGGGGTGGGGTTCGGATATGGAGTGCTACGGATGTTCTTGGTGTACAGGGTGAGGCGTGGCAGGGGTGTCTGGGTATGGAAAGTCTGGATGAACAGGGGTTGGGAGGATGGGGGAGCAGCTACCCATACAGTGTGTTGTCCTCCCCCATCCCCCCACCGCAGCTGAGGAGTGATTGGGGCAGGAAGCAGAGGAGGATGCTGAGCTTTCTGCAGCTGGGGAAGGTAGCTGGGGTGGGTCTGACACAGCCCCAGCTACTCCTTGCAGGGGAAGAGGAAGCTCTGTCCTTTCCTGCCTCCAGCCTAGCTGGGACTAGCAGCTGATCCCGGCTCAGGGTAGGAGCCGCTGGCTGGGGTGTCTCCAGCCCTGTGGTGATTTACCTCTCTGCCGGCTGCTTTGGGTGCCTGAAACATTGTACCTGCGCTACTAGGGAGTGGTGTGTGACTGCTCTTGCGTCTTCCCTTTGCTTTCCCATGGAAAAAAACAGGGAAGCAAAGAAATCTGTAGGGGAAATGAATTCTGCACACATGCAGTGGTACAGAATTCCCCCAGGATTAAATTGCAGCTTTCACCTTGGACGATTCAGTTTCAGGAACTGACAGCCAAAGTATCCCAGCATACTTTATTGGGTTTTGTGTGTGGTTTTACAACTGCTGTAAAATATTAATGTTAATTTGAAGTTTCCTCAGCCAGAAGAATGAACTTATGAAAATACAGCTGGTATAATCATTGAGCAGTGCATGCACTAAACAACTTGCTATCTTGCTGTTCCCATGAAATGGGAAGTAGTTGCTGTCTCTATGCCTATGCCTTTTTGCATTTGTAAAATGTCTTTTTGAATAGCTGAATATTATAGCATAATAAAGCAACCAGAAGGTAAGATAAGCATTTTGATCATTCAGCTTGCCTGCCTTTCTCGGGGGTGGGTGCACTTTTGTAAGCTGTCTCAAATGTTTCTCAAAAAAAAGCCTGCTCCTCTCCAAATCCTGCCTGGTACATATCAAACTGCTAAATATAAAAGGACCTCTTCAAAACGGTCAGCATCCATTGTTTGTGTTAATTTCATTACAGCTACTTTGATGATTGCAAATTGTGAAGAATGATATATGTGGTGATGGGTAAAATTTTCAAAAGCACCTAAATCACTCTTGCAAATGAGACTTAGGGCTTGTTTACACTTGAAAAGCTCCAGCAGCACAGCTGCAACTGCACTGCTGTAATGCTTCAGTGTAGACACTCACTACAGTGATAGGAGGGGTTCTCTTGTAGTTGTAGTTAATCCACCACCCTGAGAGGCAGTAGCTAGGTCAGCAGAAGAATTCTTACCATGGAATGGGGGTGCACCACATTCAGTTTTGAATTTTTCTTTTGACCTAAACTCTTCTACACCGGGGGATAGGTCGGTCTAACTACATCGCTTGAGTTGTGGATTTTCACACCCCTGAGCGACATAGTTGGATTAACTTAACTTTTGAGAGTAGAACTGGTTGTAGGCACTTACAAACTTAAATTCCATCCACTTAAGCTCCTAAGTCATTTAGGCAGCTTTGAAAAATTTCCCCAATTTCTCTTTCTATTGTGTTAGCAGCTCACTGCATTAAAAGGTTTTCTTCCCTTTTGTGATTTATGGCTGCCACTATCTGCACACTTAAAGAATGGTCTCCTCTGTCTAATCAGACTTATTGATACCTTTCACTTCCAGAAGGATGGTGGCTCTTAGTCCCTGTTGTGGACTGAGTCTTTGAAATAGGTTTATCTGGAATTCCTCCCAGTGTCATCCCTGGCCTCTTTCTCATTCTTCTCCTCTTCCTCCTCCTCATGTTCCTATTACACCTCTGGCGTTTAGGGCAGTGACGAAGCTCCTCCACTCCTGTCTGTTTCTGGCAAGTCTTTCAATGGTTCCCCAGCTGTGCTCCAGGTTTTTCAGCTCGGCTTCCACAGGTCTTCACCAGGTTGTTTTCGGGCGGCCTCGTTTTCGCTTGCCTTCAGGTGTCCATCTTATTGCTGCTCTGGTGATGGAATCAGTTTCCATCCGAAGCACATGACCAATCCATCTCCAGTGCCTCCTGGCAATGATGGTGCTCAGATCCTCTTGGCTGCACTGTGTCAATAAATCTTGGTTTGAGATTGTTCTGGGCCAAAAAATACGGAGGATTTTTCTGAGGCAAGTTGTATGGAATGAAGACAGTTTGGACATATCATACTTTCTCATTTCCCAGCATTCTGCACTATAAGTTGAAAGTACGCAACTCTGATAAATCTTGAGTTTAGTTTTGGTGTTGTATTTAGATGATTTCCGGACTGTATTTAAGCTCTTGAAGGTGTTCCTGGCTTTATTGGTTTTGTTCTGGATGTCCTGGCTTGTTCCACCATCCTGGCTGATAAGTGCTGCCCAACTATGCGAATGTTTCTACATTGGTAAGAATATAATCCTCTACCCATACTGGTGTTGGTGAAGCAATATTAAAGTCATGATATCTGTCTGATTGATCTGGTTGATTTTCAGTCCAATTTGCTGGCTGAATGCGTTGAATTGAGTTGTTTTTTCTTTTATATGGTGTTGGGTATTGTAACAATGTTCCTCCTCTACCTTGTTGGGTCTTGCGCTTATTGGAGGATTTGCTCGCCTCTTAGATTCACAGCAGCCCTCAGTTTGGCCGTTTTCGTGAACCCACAGTCCAGATCAACTCCTCCTGTGTCTGATCAGGAGTTGGGAGGTTTGGGGGAAACCCAGGCCTGCCCTCTACTCCGGGTTCCAGCCCAGGGCCCTGTGGAATGCAGCTGTCTACTTCCCCATGGCCTCCTCCCAACGCTTTCTTTATCCTCACCACAGGACCTTCCTCCTGGTGTCTGATAATGCTTGTACTCCTCAGTCCTCCAGCAGTACGCCTTCTAACTCTCAGCTCCTAGTGCCTCTTGCTCCCAGCTCCTCACACGCACACCACAAACGGAAGTGAGCTCCTTTTTAAACCCAGGTGCCCTGATTAGCCTGCCTTAATTGATTCTAGCAGTTTCTTGATTGGCTGCAGGTGTTCTAATCAGCCTGTCTGCCTTAATTGTTTCCAGAAAGTTCCTGATTGTTCTGGAACCTTCCCTGTTACCTTACACTCACTGTCCTGTAGCCATCTGGCTTGACCCTGTCACAGTATGTGATAGGAGAGCGACATCATCTGCGAAGTCCAGGTCTTTAAGGGATGAGAAGATTGTCTCTCTCTTATGAGAGCCAGACTGAAAGGGAAACATAATATCACCCTGATTCAGTGCTATGCTCTGACAGATGACAGTGATGAAGAAGAAAAGGACAAATTCTACCTTGCACTACAAGCGGAGTTAGGTCGTGGCGTGGTACTCTTCTGACTATCATCATGGGAGACCTGAATGCCAAGGTTGGTGAGGACAACACAAACAACGACAGAGCAATGGAAAGACATGGGTGTGGCACCATGAATGAAAACGGAGAAAAGCTTGTTGATTTCTGTAATATGAATGACCTAGTCATGAACCCTATTTGTGAAATTCACAAGCTGACATGATGTTCTCCAAATGGCAGAGATGAAAACCAGATTGATCATATCATGATCAATGGCAAATGGCGACGCTCACTGACAGATGTGAAAGTGAGAAGGGGGGCAGATGTTGGTAGCGACCACCACCTTGTGACAGCCTCCGTCAAGCTAAAACTGAGAAGTGTGGGTCCACCAAACAAGGGACATAGATGCTATGATATTGACAAGCTGAAGTCCCTTGAAATACAGAAAGCCTTATTTCTGCAGTTAAAGAACAGGTTTCAAGCACTTGCAGACCTTTCTCATTCTATGTGGATGAATTTGTCCATCGTTCTCAGCTGTTTAACATGGACGACAGATGGAATTTATGCATTTTTAAAATCTGCTGGGTTTCTAGGAACTGCATTCCCTGTTGCAGAGAAGTCAGCCTGATATGACGGAGTGAACCAGATGACTTCATAGTTCTGTCTCTCCATTTTTTTCTACTAGTCTTGTTGCTTGGGATGTAGACAGTTCTTCCTGCCAGCAGATTAAAGACATAATGCAGAGTTTCCAAGGGGGCAGGGTGAAGAAGCTTGCTCCTGCCAGCTCCTGCTGCAGGGCAGGCAAGCTCCCCCCTCCCCCTCCTCTTCCCCCAGTGTGCTGGGTTCCTGCCCCTCCTCCTCTCCCTCCCTGCTGCCGGTCAGCTGATGGCCCTTGCGGGGGAGGGGGAGAAGTGGAGCTGCAGGGAGGCTGCTCCAGGGGGGAGGCCGAGAAGAGGTGGGGACGGGGCCATGGGGAAGGGAGGTGGAATCAGGGCATATCCCCTCCAGCCCACTGTCGTGAGCCGCTCTGGGCAGGGGGGCTGGGAGCAACCCCAGGACCCTAGCCCACACCCCCAGCCCTCTGCTCTGACCCCGCACCCCCCCTCACACACACACCAGCCCCCTGCCCTGACCCCTGCACCCCCCTCACACACACCCAGCCCTTACTCCAGCACCCCCCACACATGCCCCCAGCCCTCTGCCCTGACTCCTGCACCCTCCTCACACATCCCCAGCCCCCCCACATCCCATGCCCTGACTCTTGCACCCCCCCACATTCCCACTCCCACCCTGAGCACCAAACAGGAGCTCCTGCACGCGCCCCCCCCATTCCCACCTGCACCCCTTGCACCAAATGGGAGCTTCCCAGGTGAGCACTCCACACTCAAACCTCCTGCCCCAACCCTGATTCCCCTCCCTCATTCTAGCTCCTGGCCAGACCCTACACCCCAACCCCCAGCCTGCTCCTTCACCCCTAGCCCTGTGCTCAGTGCACTCCTACCCTCAGCTCAGTGCTGAGAGAGAGGAAGAGAATGGCCTAGAACCAGGGAGAAGGTAGGTACCCACTCTATGTGGACAGGGCCGGGATCCCAGACCGGCAGCGGGCTGAGCGGGGCCGGCAGCCGGGACCCTGGCTGGCAGGAGCCGGCGGACAGAACCCCAAACTGGCAGTGGGCTGAGTGGCAGCAGGCTGAGCCGCTCAGCCCACTGCTGGTCTGGGGTCCCGACCGCTGGCCCCACTCAGCCTGCTGCCAGTCTGGGGTTCTGGCTGCCGGCCCCTTGCCAGCTGGGGTCCCGGCCGCAGGCCCCGTTCAGCCTGTTGCCGGCCTAGGTGAACAGAACCCCAGGCTGGCAGCGGGCTGAGCGGGCCGGCGGCATAAGATCAGCATTTTAATTTAATTTTAAATGAAGCTTCTTAAACATTTTAAAAATCTTGTTTACATACAACAATAGTTTAGTTATATAATATAGAGACTTATAGAGAGAGACCTTCTAAAAAACGTTAAAATGTATTACTAGCACGCGAAACCTTAAATTAAAGTGAATAAATGAAGCCTCGGCACACCACTTCTGAAAGGTTGCTGACCCCTGTACTAGAGCCTCCCCTGGGATAGCGCTTTGGTTGTGCTATAGACTGCCAGGATCCAATTTGGATATGGATAGAGACCTCTTTAATGTGTTTAATGAAGTAAATACTAATGGGAATTGTGTGATCATGGGAAACTTTAACTTTCCAGATATAGACTGGAGGACAAGTGCTAGTAATAATAATAGGGCTCAGATTCTCCTGGATTCAATAGCTGATGGATTCCTTCACCAAGTAGTTGCTGAACCGACAAGAGGTGATACCATTTTAGATTTGGTTTTGGTGAGTAGTGAGGACCTCATAGAAGAAATGGTTGTAGGGGACAACCTT
Source organism: Natator depressus (assembly GCF_965152275.1). Taxonomy (NCBI): domain Eukaryota; kingdom Metazoa; phylum Chordata; order Testudines; family Cheloniidae; genus Natator; species Natator depressus. Next base: position 202,654,794 of record NC_134234.1, on the reverse strand, counting down.
GGTTTGAGCGATCATGAGTTAATTCACTTCAAACTAAATGGAAGGATAAACAAAAATAGATCTGTGACTAGGGTTTTTGATTGCAAAAGGGCTAATTTTAAAAAATTAAGGAAATTAGTTAGGGAAGTGGATTGGACTAAAGAATTTGTGGATCTAAAGGCGGAGGAGGCCTGGAATTACTTTGTCAAAGTTGCAGAAACTATCCGAAGCCTGCATCCCAAGAGAGGGGAAAAAATTCATAGGTAGGAGTTGTAGACCAAGCTGGATGGGCAGGCATCTCAGAGAGGTGATTAAGAAAAAGCAGAAAGCCTACAAGGGGTGGAAGATGGGAGGGATTAGCAAGGAAAGCTACCTTGTTGAGGTCAGAACATATAGGGATAAAGTGTGAGAGGCCAAAAGCCATGTAGAGTTGGACCTTGCAAAGGGAATTAAAACCAATAGTAAAAGGTTCTATAGCCATATAAATAAGAAGAGGTGGGATGGCTAAACACTGAGGATGGAGTGGAAGTTAAGGATAATCTAGGCATGGCCCAATATCTAAACAAATACTTTGCCTCAGCCTTTAATGAGGCGAATGAGGAGCTTAGGGATAATGGTAGCATGACAAATGGGAATGAGGATATGGAGGTAGGTATTACCCCATCTGAGGTAGAAGCCAAACTCGAACAGCTTAATGGGACTAAGTTGGGGGGCCCAGATAATCTTCATCCGAGAATATTAAAGGAACTGGCACATGAAATTGCAAGCCCATTAGCAAAATTTTTTAATGAATCTATAAACTCAGGGTTTGTACCGTATGACTGGAGATTTACTAACATAGTTCCTGTTTTTAAGAAAGGGGAAAAAAGGTGATCCGGGTAACTACAGGCCTGTTAGTTTGACATCTGTAGTATTCAAGGTCTTGGAAAAAATTTTAAAGGAGAAAGTAGTTAAGGACATTGAGGTCAATGGTAATTGGGACAAAATACAACATGGTTTTACAAAAGGTAGATCATGTCAAATCAACCTGATCTCCTTCTTTGAGAAGGTAACAGATTTTTTAGGCAAAGGAAATGCAGTGGATCTAATTTACCTCGATTTCAGTAGGGCATTTGATATGGTTCCATATGGGGAATTCTTAGTTAAATTGGAAAAGATGGGGATCAATATGCAAATTGAAAGGTGGATAAGGAACTGATTAAAGGGGAGACTACAACGGGTCACACTGAAAGGCGAACTGTCAGGCTGGAAGGAGGTTACTAGTGGAGTTCCTCAGGGATCAGTTTTGGGACCAATCTTATTTAATCTTTTTATTACTGAACTTGGCACAAAAAGCGGGAATGTGCTAATAAAGTTTGCGGATAACACAAAGCTGGGAGGTATTGCCAATACAGAGAAGGACCGGGATATCATACAGGAAGATCTGGATGACTCTGTAAACTGGAATAATAGTAATAAGATGAAATTTAATAGTGAGAAGTGCAAGGTCATGCATTTAGGGATTAATAACAAGAATTTTTGTTATAAACGGGGGATGCATCACTTGGAAGTAACAGAGGAGGAGAAGGATCTTGGAGTATTGGTTGATCACAGGATGACTATGAGCCGCCAGTGTGATATGGCCGTGAAAAACGCTAATGCGGTCTTGGGATGCATCAGGCGAAGTATTTCCAGTAAAGATAAGGAGGTGATAGTACCATTATACAAGGCATTGGTGAGACCTCATCTGGAATACTGTGTGCAGTTCTGGACTCCCATGTTTAAGAAGGATGAATTCAAACTGGAACAGGTACAGAGAAGGGCTACTAGGATGATCCGAGGAATGGAAAACCTGTTTTATGAAAGGGGACTCAAAGAGCTTGGCTTGTTTAGCCTAACCAAAAGAAGGCTGAGAGGAGATATGATTGCTCTCTATAAATATATCAGAGAGATAAATACCTCAGAGGGAGAATAATTATTTAAGCTCAGTACCAATGTGGACACAAGAACAAATGGATATAAACTGGCCATCAGGAAGTTTAGACTTGAAATTAGACAAAGGTTTCTAACCATCAGAGGAGTGAAGTTCTGGAACAGCCTACCAAGGGAAGCAGTGGGAGCAAAAGACGTATCTGGCTTCAGGAATAAGCTTGATAAGCTTATGGAAGGGATGATATGATAGGATAGCCTAATTTTCGCATTTAATTGATCTTCAACTATTAACAGTAGATATGCCCAATGGCCTGTGATGGGACGTTAGATGGAGTGAGATCTGAGTTACTACAGAGAATTCTTTCCTGGGTGTCTGGCTGGTGAGTCTTGCCCAAATGCTCAGGGTTTAGCTGAATGCCATATTTGGGACTGGGGAGGAATTTTCCTTCACGGCAGATTGGCAGGGGCCCTGAAGGTTTTTCGCCTTCCTCTGCAGCGTGGGCACAGGTCACTTGCTGGAGGATTCTCATAGAATCATAGAATATTCGGGTTGGAAGGGACCTCAGGAGGTCATCTAGTCCAACCCCCTCCTGCTCAAAGCAGGACCAATTTTTGTCCCAGATCCCTCAATGGCCCCCTCAAGGATTGAACTCTCAACCCTGGGTTTAGCAGGCCAATGCTCAAACCACTGAGCTATCCCTCCCCCCAAATTCTCTGCAGTTCGAAGTCTTTAAACCACGATTTGAGGACTTTAATAGCTCAGACATAGGTTAGGGCAGGGGTGGGCAAACTTTTTGGCCTGAGGGCCACATTGGCATTGCGAAACTGTATGGAGGGCTGGGTAGGGAAGGCTGTGCCTCCCCAAAGAGCCTGGCTCCTGCCCCCTATCCGCCCCCTCCCACTTCCCGCCCCCCACAGAACCCCCGACCCATCCAACGCTACTTGTCCCCTGACCACCCCTTCCTGGGACCCCGGTCCCTAACCACCCCTCAGGACCCCACCCCCTATCCAACACCCACTTCTCCCTGTCCTCTGACTGCCCCGATCCCTAACCACACCCCCACCCGCAGAGAGGCCCCCCCCCCCCGGGACTCCCACACCTATGCAAAGCCCCTGTTCCGTGTCCCCTGACTGCCCCTGCCCCCCGAACCTTCTCTCCATTCAACCGCCCCCTGCTGCCTGTCCCCTGACTGCTCCCCGGGACCCCGTGCCCCTTATCCAACCCCTCCCTTACCGTGCTGCTCAGAGCAGCAAAGCCCCGCCGCCTGGCCAGAGCCAGCCATGCTGCCGCCGTGCTGTCCAGCAGGAGCAGTGGGCCAGAGTGCTGGTGTTGCATCGCTCTGAGGCTGCAGGGGAGGGGGGACAGCGGAGGAGGGGCCGGAGGCTAGCCTCCCCGGCTGGGAGCTCAGGGGCTGGGCAGGACGGTCCCACGGGCCGTAGTTTGCCCACCTCCGGGTTAAGGGTTTGTTACAGGAGTGGGTGGGTGAGACTGTAGCCTGCGTTGTGCAGGAGGTCAGACTAGATGATCATAATGGTTCCTTCTGACCTTAAAGTCTATGAGTCTATAAATTGAACCTGTCATCTTTTTTCTGGGTAATATGTGCTAGTCTCCAAATCTGTGCGTACTATACTGAGAACTGCTGTATTTGATAGGTGTGTGTGTGTGTGAGAGAGGGGGAGAGAGAGAGAGAGAGAGAGAGAGATGGGACGTGTGGAATCTTGGAGGGCTGATTGTTGGACGTTCGTCAACGCTTTCTTTGAAAAGGAATACTCTTCTGAAGGGCCGATTAGGCAGTCTTGCCTTGGACAATTCCTTTAGCCACTCCTGGCTGAGTTGGAGGCTGCAGTGGAACAAAAAGTTGCAGAACAAATACATATATGAACCCCCAAAAGTTTGCATATTGGTAGCAGATGTTGCCTGTGTGGAGGAAAGACCATGGTGGCTGGAACAACTTTTCGAAAGGTGCATTCCTTTTATTGCCAAAGAGCAGTAAACAGTTTCCAAACTCCATCACTCCCTCTAAAAATTAATTAATTAGCCTCTTACAGTTTGTATGGCAACTTCCACCTTCTATGTGTGTGTGTGTGTATATATATATGTCTTCTTACTATATGTTCCATTCTGTGCATCCGATGAAGTGGGCTGTAGCCCATGAAAGCTTATGCTCTAATAAATTTGTTAGTCTCTAAGGTGCCACAAGTACTCCTGTTCTTTTTTTCTAAAAATTAGTTTGATATAATGGCCTGTGCTCAGATCCGTAGCTTGACATGGAGATAGAAGTATTCTAACAGATCCGTTTGTACTTCCACTTTTGGCAGGTTTTAAACTGGACAGTGGACTAGTAAATGTACAAAATGGAACAATCTTGCTCCTGGCTTGTCAGGGAAAGAGCTAGATGTGACCCTAAGAGGTCTCTCATTCCAATTTGTGTGTCTTAAAACGTCAATCCATGGTGGTAGTTTGTCGAGGTTTTGCTTCTCAACAACAGTTAGCTTGGAACTCTGTTGTGCTTAAATATCTGTGGTCTTAGGGCACGTCTACGCTGGCAAAGTTACAGTGCCCCTCAGAGCGCTGAAGGGAAACTACTGTTGTACGTTCACACTGACAGCATCCGCAATAGTGTGTTCACATTTGCGGAACTTGCAGCAGAATTCGGAGCAGTGCACTCTGGTCAGCTATCCCAAAGAGCACCTCTTTCTCTTCTGCCACTAAGACTTGTGGGAAGGTGGAGGGAGTCGCAGGGCATCCTGGGTCCTATCCATGATGCATTGCTTCGCATCCCAGAAATCCGTGTGCTTCCCTCCACATTTGGCGCCACCTTTCAACGGTTTGTGTACTGTGCGCCCTGCCTCTTCAGGCTGCAGGAATGGATCCCGAACTGTTGACCAGTATGCTGCTCGCTGTGACCAACACATCATGAGTGGCAGTGGAGATATTCCTTAAACTACAAAGGCCAGAGGAGTGCGACATTGATCTTGCCATGCATAGTAGCTACGACATGAGATTGCTTCTGGCATTCATAGAGGTGCTAACTACAGTGGAATGCCGCTTTTGGGCTCGGGAAACAAGCACGTCTGGGATGACGAGCAGTGGCTGCAGAACTTTCGCATGAGGAAAGCCATTTCATGGGACTGTGTGATGAGCTCGCCCCAGCCCTGCAGCGCAAGGACACGAGAATGAGAGCTGCCCTGTCGTTGGAGAATCGTGTGGTGATTGGAGTAGCCAGCTTTCAAAGTGCAGACTGCTACCGATCTGTCGCTAGTCAGTTCAGTGCTAATATTTGTTGCTGTGCTCGGGATTGCAGTGCTTGTAGTTCTAGGAGGTGGTTGGTGCACGTGATGCAATAAGGGGGTTTAACATAATTGTATGTTTTGCAGGGCTCTTTTTGCTTTCAGTTAATAGAATAAAGATTGCTTTCAGATCAATGCAATTCTTTTATTAAAAGACAACAACCGGAGGAGAGAGTCAAACGAAAAAAAAAAACATCAGCAGGGATGGGGAAGGAAGATCCCAGGTGGAGGAGGAGTCCCAGGATGGCTAAAGATTTGTGTATGTCCAGGGATCATATCCATCCTTCTCCTTTGGAGTACTGTGCAGCGGGTACTGTACTTCAGCAGGACTAAACTGCAGAGGGATGGGGGTTGAGTGCAGTGGGTAGTGGGAGTCCACAGTGCTGGATTGTGACGGGGGAGGAGTAGAATGCCACGGGTATAGATTGGAGCCAGGAGATTGATAAGAGTGTGTTGGCGATGTCTGGGGGGCACATGGGAAAGAGTTTTGCAACAGCAGCTGCAGGGGACAGCGTGTGTGGACCTGCTCTGTTTGAAGAGCTAGTATCGCCTGGAGCGTGTCTGCTTGGCACTCCATAACCTTTAAGAGCCGCTCTGTGGCTTCATTCTGGCGTGCCGCGTTCTCCTTTCAGTCCCTCTTCTCGCTGTCCCGCCTCTCCTTCAATTCCTGTTTCTTGGTGGTGGAGTGTATCATAACATCATGCAGAAAGTCCTCCTTAGTTCTTCTTGGCTGCGCTCTAATTTTGCACAGCCATTCAGCCGCCAGTAACAAAGAGGGAGGCTGGGCTCCCAAGGTCATCTCTGTGAAGTTTAAACGCAACATTTTGCAGAAGCAGTATTGTTTGCAACACACAGAACACTGATTCAGTGTTTTAAAACACCGCCAGTACTCACACATCTGTCACTAACTGGCTGACCCCAGGCAAGCACACATGAGCAACAAGACCCCAAAATGATGAGTAGCCATAGGGGCAGGGTAAATCACTTTTCTGGACCCTGCTGTACACTGGGCATGTGGGGAGAGCCAGCACTGTAGGGGGGGCCTGATAATCATTCCTGTCCCCACACTTTCCACAGGATGTGATCATTATGGAAGATATCTCGCTGTTGAGGGTGAGCAGGGAATCAAGGGAGGGTATTCTCCAAGCCTGCGGCTTCTGCCCTGGCCCCTATGCGGCGTGCTTGTGTGCAGCATGGTCTCTTCCCCCCCCCCCCCCCCCCCAGTTCTCTTACTCCATGTGTCAGAAGGGCTGGATATATAATGGATGATCCAGGTCTGACTCTGTTATTAAAACACAAGGGCGGGGGAGGGGGTCTCTAGTTCAGTGGTTTGGCATGTGGTGAGAATGGAGCTTGTACTGAGGAGACTGTGATTTAAATTTCCTTTATGGCTGGTGAGGTTGGACCGGAAACTAATTAGTTTGGGAATGCAAAATTAATCAGCTGTAGTTAGCCTGGGGGACGAGAAGGAAGGGTTTGTAATCTGCGGGTGTGGTAGTGGCTCTACAGAGTGGAAATCTGTTCATTGATGGGGAAATATCTGGCATAGCAAGGTGTTTTCTCCTCACACCCACTTTTATTAAAGCAACTGAGCTCAGGCCCCATCTTCATGTGTGCTAGAGACATTATTCATATGTATATATTGAATACTAAGGTACATTTCCAGATAGAAATCCTACAATAAGGTTGAGAGTACATATTGGTAACATAAAGATAAGAAACATTACTGGGCTGTTGTAATTATTCCAAAATCAGGATGTTCAAACCCAGGAATTACATACACATCAAAAGAAATCCAAACATGTTAAGACATGGAAATGCACAGTTAAGGTACCCAAATTGCCATATCTCTGCCCTGTAGTGACACCATGCAATAGCCAGATGATTATGGCTCAAGAATTAGTGTGTTTGGTTCCAGATTAGATGAAGTTGATTTTTTAAAAAAAACACATGACTTTTTTATATTTTTCTTGTCGTGATGTCACTACATTTGTTAGGTATATGAGAGGCTGTAGTTGGAGCTGGGATATTGGGAATCTGCAAGGAAGTCCCAAGCAGCAATTTACATTTTCTTATTTTTGAAGTTTGCAAATACAGTGAGATGAGTTTCAAATTCTGGTCAGATTTGCCACTTTGAGAGAGTCTGATGGATGGCATGTGTTCCTCAGTAATGTGTTGCCAGAGTTGTCAAGACAGTTTAAACTTTAGTTTGAGTCGTTGTCTTGATCTCTCAGTATTTATTTTAAAAACAGGGTTGAAAATTGTTTTTCTGGATAGAAAGGTCTGAAAACTCAGTACTATTGCAGTACCAGTAGTTCATGTCTGCTGACATGAGGCTAGAATTCCCCATTGCATAGACCCCTTTGAGTTTGCCTATGCAAGGATAGGTGGAGAAGAATTACTTCATCTGCCTGGGGGGGGGGGGGGGGGGAATAAAGCTCTCAACGGCAAACTTAATATTTCAGCATGTTGAAGTGTGCAGACAAAGTAACATTTACCTCCCCATTCAGCCAGTTTGGCTACAGTGGTGAGCCCAAGGTCAGTGTTCTGAATGCATTTGTGAGGTTAATGCTAAATAACAGATCACCATAACATAGCAAAATATTGTGCTTAACCTACTTGCAGAAAAGCAGTTTGTGTAAACTGGCTTCTGAAGCCCAGCGATCCAGTGACCTATTACCACATGAGATCAGATTGGAGTCCTATGCTTTGTCCTTCACACTTTGGTTCTGGCCCCCACAAAAAGTAGCATTGACTGGTTCAGCCATAGCTACTGCTGACCCTCTTCAGTCATAGGACATGTTGCTACAATATGGGGCCTGAGGAGTGGGATGGGTGTGGGAGGCGGGACAGGGCGAAATGGGCATCCCACTGGACTTTTTCCAGCCTTTCTTTAAGGGAAAAAGTGACTTGTGTAAGTGAAAAGTAATCTACTGAGATGTATTCATATAAGGAGATTTGTGAGCCCTGTTTTGGTTAAAATGCTGCATTTTAGGTCACTTGAAAGGCCTCTGCCTCATGCAAGTCATTTTACAAGTCAGTGTAGCAGCATTGATACTGCCTTTAAAAAGTCCCACAGTATAAGGTTGCCCAGCTATAAAGAGTTTTTAACACTTTTCACTTTTGGGCTATATTGTTTTTTAGCCACAGTTATGATATGTGTGAATGCATTATTATTTGGCTGGTTTAACCTCAACACAAGTTATTGTTTTTAACAGGAATATAACTGGAATAGATTACCAAATATTATACTGCTGGGAAGAGATTTGCCCCAAAGTTTGTGCCCCAAAGCAGGGCTTTTTATTTTTAAAATGCTTGGCTCCTAACTCAGACCATTACCAATTTTGTGGTCCTGTTTGAATTCAATCTTCATTACTTACCTTATTAACATGTTTTACTAAAATAGCTCTTCAAAATTTTTTGTTTGATTTGTTGTCTTATTTTTTAATGGCGATAAATGTGAGACAGGCAAGATAAGCACATCTCACACCAGTGTCAGTGAACCCTACTGTTCAGTAACAACTTGCTCATGTTCTTTCTCACTGCTCCATTATGTTGCTGATCAGACGGGCTGTTAAGTTCTGAACCAATTGTAGCCTTTTTTTTAAAGCTTGCAGTCCCTCCAGTGCACCACATTCTTCACTGGCTTCCTGTTGAGTACTGGTTCAGATTCAGGGTTTCAGTCCTCCCCTTCAAAGCCTTTAATGGGATTGGCTTGAGTTACTGGAGGGGACTGTCTGCCCTGTGAGATCATGACATCCACCAACTATCTTACACTGGAGCAATGGAACTGTCAGCTTCAAGAGTGAGGTGTATGTGTGTGGGAGACAGAGCTTCCTTGGAAACTGGCCCTCAAATCTGGAATCCACTCCTAGGAAAGATCAGGAGGAGCACAAATTTCTGTGGCTTTAGGGCACAATACAAAACCCAGTTTGGCCGAGCCTTCTTACAATAGCCTAATTTAAAACAAAATATACAGAATAAACAGTTTGGTCCCTTCAGACTGGAGGTATGTGCGGGGAGGGATATATCTCTAATTTTGGGACGTGCTCAGCACTTTGGTTATGGGAGGCCACATAAAGAAGGAAATTGAAACACGATCTTTTCATTATATCTCAGCCAGGCTGTAGGGTGATTTCCTGCTGGACCACCACTCAGTTCATTTCAAGATCTCTTGGCTTGTTTTGAAACGTCAGTAATATGCAGTAGCATACTTGGACGTGGGTTTTGCCTTGGGTAGAGGACATTCAAATTCAGCGTAGAAGTGTATACAGTTGGGGAATTCTTTGATATGGGAAAGGCGAGCAAATAAGGGATGACATAGAGAAGGCTGAAACGTTTAATGCCTTTTTACTTAAGTCTTCACTTAAAAAAAAAAAAAAAGTTTATTGTGACCAGGAGTTTAACACAGTTTAACAACAAGGGAAAAGGATCTCTAGCCAGACTATGAAAAGAACAAGTTAAGTAATACTTAGTAAGTTAGATGAATTCAAGAACATGAGGACCTGATGAAACTCATCCTAAAGTTCCTAAGGAACCAAAGTAAATCTCTGTACCATTAGCTATGATCTTTAAGAACTCATGGAGGACAGTTGGACTGGATATGGGCAAGCATAGTATTTATCTTCAAAAAGAGGAAAAAGGAGTACCTGGAAAATTATAGACTTGTCAACCTAACTTTAATATCCAGAAATATACTGGAACTAATTATTAAACAATCAATTTATTCAAACCTGGAGGATAATAAAGTAATGGGTAATAGCCAACATGGAATTGTCAAGAATAAATCATGCCGAACCAACCTAATTTCCTTCTTTGACATAACAAGCCTAATGTAGGGGGGAAGCAATAGACTTTAGTCTTCAGTAAGGTTTTTCACACTGCCCCACATGACATTCTCATAAGCAAACTAGGGAAATCTGGTCTGGATGAAATTACTATAAGGTGGGTGCACAACTGACTGAAAGACCATGCTTGGAATAGTTAAGAATTGCTGTCGAACTGGGAGTACTGATCTAGTGGGTCTTGCAGGGTCTGTCCTGGGTTTAGTACTAGTCAATATTTTCATTAATGACTTAGATAATGGAGTGGAGAGTGTGCTTAAAATTTGTGGATGACACCAAGATGGGAGGAATTAAAAGCACTTTGGCGGTCAGGCTTAGAATTAAAAATGATCTTGTTAGGTTGGAGAATTGGCCTAAAATCAATAAGATGAAATTCAATAAAGATAAGTGCAAAGTACTACACTTAAGAAAGAGAAAAATCAAAAGTATAACTACAAAATGGGGAATAACTGGCTAGGCAGCAGTACGGAAGGAAAGGATCTGAAGGTTGTACTGGATCACAAATTGAATGAGAGTCAATAATGTGATCCTGCGGTGAAAAAGGCAAATGACATTCTGGGATGTATTAATAGTAGTGTTGTATGTAAGGTAACTGTTCTGCACTATTCTGCATTGGTAAGGCCTCAACTGGAGTACATTGTCCAGTTCTGGGTGCCATACTTTAAGAAAGATGTGAACACATTGGAGAGTCCAGAGGAGAGCAACAAAGAGGCTTAGAAAACATGACCTGTGAGAGAGGTTGAAAGAATTGGGCATGTTTTTGTCTAGAGAAGGCTGGGGGGGGGGGGGGTCATAAGTCTTTAAATATGTCCTCTTTTTAAAACCTTTCGGTGATCAATTGATCTCCATGTCTACTGAGGGTTAGACAAGAAGTAATTGGCTTAGTTTGTGGTAAGGGAGATTCAGGTTGGATTTTAGGAAAAATCTTTCAAATTGTAAGGATAGTTAAGAATCAGAACAGGTTACCTAGAGAGGTTGTGGAATCCCAGTTATTGGAGATTTTTAACGAACAGGTTAGACAAACATCTGTAAGGGATGGTCTAAGTATACTTAATCCTCTCTCAATGCAGGGGATGAACTAAATGACCTAAATCAGGGGTTCTCAAACTGGGGGTTGGGATCCCTCAGGAGGTCACAAGGTTATTACATGGGGGGGTCGCAAGCTGTCAGCCTCCACATCAAACCCCACTTTGCCTCTAGCATTTATAATGGTATTAAATATATAAACAAGTGTTTTTAATTTTTATGGCGGGGGGGTCGCACTTAGAGGCTTGCTGTGTGAAAGGGGTCACTAGTACAAAAGTTTGAGAACCACTGACCTAGATGAACTAGAGTCCCGTCGAGCCCTATATTTCTAGGATTGCTTCCTTTCTTTCTCCCATGTCATGTGGACATGAAGTTTTAGAGCCATCTTCCATGTCCCTGAGAACTATGGTGTTCAAAGTATTAAAGGCTATATATATATTTGCTACATGTTTTCTTGGTCACTAAAAGTTAAATCACCTCCCCAGCCCTGCTCTGAGAAGTAGCAACAAGACATGAGAAACTAATGCAAAGAAGCAACTTTTGGCAAGCATCTGTAGTGCAGAGGCATACACTCTATCTAGGAGTACTCCTCGAGATATCACTCTCTCTTCTCCTAGGCACCTCTCCTGAGGAGAGGCACCTTTCCCGGTATTGTGTAAGAGAAGACATAAGAAATCAGATGGTCACCAATTTTTAAATGCTGGAAGGTCTGCTTCTGCTAGGAGATCTAGGTCTCCAGTGGCATCTTCAGGCTGGAGGGAGGGTACTGGAGATAAAGTGCCAGCCTTGCCACAGCACTCCCTGGCACCACGTGCTTCCTCCTCCTATGAAACAGAGTTGTGGACTCCAACACCAGCTTCTGTGCCATTTAGACCGGCTCCTTTGACTGCTCCTGCTTCCTTGGTGCAGCAGGCATCAGACCAAGGCTGCCTCTTGGTGCCGAGAACTCCAGAGGTGTATGCTGCAGCCAGAGATTTACTCTGCCTCTTGATACCAGGCTCTCTGCTTGTCCAGAATGTAGACTTATTGGTACTGATTGCATCAGAGTCTCCAGCATGGTCTGTGTCAGCTGGGGCATTCCATTCCACGATGGCTGCAGAGTCGCAGCCTGTGATACCACCGGTGGGCAAGGTTTTGGCACAGACAGCCTTGCCCAGCCAGTTTTGTCAAGGGTTAAGCCACATATGCTGTCATCAGTACCAAGTACATCAAATCTGAGACTCCGTTCGCCAGCACTGAGTGGTACTGCACTACTGTGACTGTCAGACTATTCCGTGTCTTCCCTCAGAGTTGGAGATGGGGGTCTATGTTCACCGTTTCTGAGAGGAAGCCTTACATTCCTTTGCCCTCATTGGGAAGATTCTGGTCATGGTAACCATTTTATCTGTGCTCTTCTGTTCTCACTCAGTTTGCAGCCAGTCAGATTCATAGCCCTAGTGGGGGTGTTTTTAAGGGGCTCTGTAGAACAGCATAGCTAATAATTTCCTGATTCATATACAGAAAATTATATCTAAGATAATGTAATTGATACAGATGGAGAGTGCACCTTTAAATCTGCATTGAATTTTCTAAGGGGAGTAAGCACTCTGCTCTGACATTCTTCGCTAATCTATGTGTATATTTACACCACAGCTGCTACAGTGGCATGGCCCCAGTAGGGGTTAGGTCAATCTCACAAAATTTTTCATGTAGCTAATTTTTAAGTGTAGACCAGACCTAAGTGTCTGTACCATGGTCATTGCGATGAAATCTAAAAAGCATTACAAGAAGAGATCTATTGCAGGAGTGGGTGGGTAAGTTTTGGTGGCCTGCACTGTGCAGGAGATCAGACTAGATGATCATAATGGTCCCTTCTGACCTTAATATCTATGAAAACCAGTGGCTTTTTGTCATGTTGTCCTTTTCCTCTCATAGCCTATTGTAGTCGGGTAATATGTGATAGCAGTAATGAATCTTAAAGAAAATAACCTAAAAGAGAAAGCTAGGATGCAGAGATGGATCTTGCATTTGGATTTGAAAGGTGAGATTAGTTATCATCTTCAGAAGTGGGACTGTGTAATCATGAGCTGGATGCTGTAAAAACTCATTTCACAAGTTGGCCTGTTCCCGTGGGTAGTTTTATTTAAGGCACATATTTGTCAAAGCTGCAAAGACAGGAAGGACTTGGCTGTGGAATGAAAGTTGGTCCTGCCCCTTGGACAGCTCCAGAAATTTCAACCACAACCTTGTGGTTGGTCCACCGGTCCATGAAGAGTCAAGATTGGCTGGAGGCCCTAACATGTTCAGGAAATGGCTAATGTCTTTTTGCTGAAGTATTGGGTGTATCTGTTGGTCAAGGCCCAGCTGCAGAAATGTTTAGTGGGATAGTCATCAGTCTCGATTGGCAGAAACAAGTCACAAGACAATCCTTTCCCATGTTCTTGTGCACTCTGCTGTGGTGACATAAATAAATATATGTAATCTTTTTAGTTGACTATGGAGCAGAAATACTTGCTATTTCACCTAGCTGCTCAAAGGTATATATTTTTAGCATGACTGCATACATTTTTAATTTGGTACAAACAAAACTTCAGACATAAAGGAAATGGGCAAGCTAATTGTGAGGGAACTCCTTCAGGATGTAGGTTTTTGTTGGCTTGTCTAGACAACTGCTTAATCATCTTGCCTACTTTGCTTGTAGAATGCCTTGTGTCATTACAGGTGTCCTGTCTGAATCCGTTATTTAGTGATCTGTTTACTTGTGCAATTTCTAAATTGCAAACACTGGTTGTTTGCATCTGTTCAGGTGATAGATACATGACCTAAAAGGTCAGTTTGGATTTTTTGACTAAATAAGCATCTTGTTCCATTTTAAATAATTGTGGGAATTGTCCTAGTCATCTTATAAAACTGATTTGAAACTTGTGCCATGAATTGCTAGGTGAATCCATTTCAGTCATCACATGCAACTGAAAGAGATACCTGTGGTAGTAATTTTAGCTGCTTTATTACAGGAGTGACATAAATAAGAGCAAACATGTAATTTGTTTGAAATGTACGTGAGAAAATCAGTACAGTGACAAGGACCCAGCTTTCTCCTCCTTCTGAGCTATTGAATTGCAAGCTATATTCATATTTTAAAAATGCAAAATGCAAGAGCTTTTTGTATAAATTAAAATGTAAATGATTGTTTTTGCTAATGGAGTGGGGAAATTAAGATACAATAATTGTGATAGAGATTTGACTGTCCAATGGGCAGAACTAGATTAGCACTGTTTTATTACTCAGTTTGTTTTGTGCTCTCTGCATGTGTTTTGAAGTCTGTGTTTTAATTTGTGAAGTATGAATTTGGAAAGTTGTAGTTTAGTGTAATTAACGGTGTTTTAAAATACTTTTTTCCTCTGGGCAGGTGGATATATCACTGTTAATGATGGGCATTTATATGCAAAGAAGAGAGCCGAACCCTTAGTTTTGCAAGTAAAAAACATGCACTCTTTTGTCTCTTAATAATGCATTATAAAACTGAAAGCTCTGTGTATCTTTTTGGAAGTTTTACCAGTATACTAAATTTTACCATGTTTATGGCTATGTTACATCTTTTTTCCCCTGACTGCTTCTTTTCATTTTTAATTTTGCATAGCTAGCTGTAATTTTCCTCATATAAATGAGATAGCTAAGGAACAATCATGTGCAGTAATACATTCAGCGTATGAAAGCAACAGTTTTCATTATAAAAGTGCAACAATTTAATTAAAGTAGCAAAATTATATTAAAAAGAATAGGTTCAGTGCCCCTAGATTCCCAAAATAGCATAAATGAGTTTGTTGAAATTCTGATTTAATGTGTTAAAACTTCCTGAGATTCCTTGATGACTCTTAGGAGCAGGAATTGGTTTCTGTAGTCAGTTTTTAGAGTTCTGTGTTCAAAACCAAATCTTTATACCAGCTTGTATTTGTTCAGGATTATAGCCAAAAGAACTATTGAAAAAGGAATATTTTGTTGTAAATTCTTTATAAATAAACCTGCAAACTTAGTTTGTTTTTAACAGACTTTGTAAATGAATTTAAACTGATCTCTTAAATTTGATTGCTTTGCTCATAATGAACCCACAGCTTCAGTTGAAAAAATTCATTTTAAAGAATGTTTTGTTTACTCAAAATTCTTTTACAAAAGTCTTATCTACACATTAACACTTTCCCCCCACTTTGGGACATTTTTCTGTTTGATGTCATGCATTTGGCAGATAGGTTGCACTTGCTCATACCTCTGGTAAAGTATTACATGTGTACATATATGCATGAGAGATGATTCATATGGATAAAAATAGCATGTGATCATTCCTGGTAAACCATACATACAAGAGAGCAGAATTGAGGTTGGACAGGTACCCTTAATTTTGGCACTTTGTAACATTTTGGTGCTTGACTTTGCAACATAGCTTTTTCTTTACTTTTTGTCTGCTTATAAATTATCCTGTGCCCCAATACGTGCCAACTCAGGGCATTGTCATTTCAGCACATTTCATCTGTAGACTACCAATCTGGATTCATCCCAGCTCAGTAGGGTTTAAAAGTTGTTCCCATGTAAAGGAAAGCTGATGGTTCGGGTCTTGGTTCTGTCTCACAAGTCATAAACTCATGGTGAACCACACTTCATGAAAATTGGCAGACTCTCACGGAGAGACAAAGGATCATGAGCCATAGAAACTTAACACCTGACCTTGCTGAGACCATACATGATTTCTTTGCACAGAGGATGTTGGGGACATACTGCTCTTTTCTGGTAAGAAAGATAAGGTACTATTGGAGACCAAGGTGTCTGAAGAATAGATGATAAAACAAATTGAAAGTCTAAAGAGCAAGAAGTCACAGGGTCAGATGGTGTCTATCCAAACGTTCTGAAGGAGCTCAGGGATGAAGCAGCTGAACTGCTAGCAAAAATATGCAGCGTCATTAAAATAGCTGCTGTATCAGGTTTGGTGGAGGGTACCAAATGTCAGGACATGATCAAAGCATAAAAATGACATTTTTAAAAAAGCTTATATTTAAAAGAACATTAAGGTAGCACAGTCTAGCATTCAAAAGTTAGGGAAAGCCGGATTTAAGTTGTCTGATTCTTAAAGTTTATATTTTCAATTCAAGTTTTTTAAAAGCTTAGGAAATCACATTTTTAAAAAAATTGTCATGTAGAACAACAATGACCTCCATATGGACTACTATATTAGCAGGGTTGAAATTCTTAGATGCACAACACAGACTTCTGCCACTTGAACTAACAAAGTAACTGGTGGTGGTAGTAGGCTGTTCCTAGAGGGAGATGACACACATTTTGCCACTGGGTTTCAGATATTTGCTAGACTTCCGAGGAATGTTGAGTCAGAATGGATTCAGTTCCGTGTTCTGCAGGGGAGTGTGCTCTAGTGTTCACAGCAGTATTGCCAACCCCAAGTGTTCAAAAAGGAGTAGTTGAGCCCCCCCATCATGATTTTTAAAACATAATAATTTTGTGGTTCTTTGTATCTGCCTTCTGGTTTCTGAGCCTTTGGAGTGCTCTTGGGTTGTGTTTTTCTTTTTTTCTCTGGAGCAGTGAATCCTAGAAACTTACTTTCTGTTTAAAGTTAAAGCGGAGATTTTCTCCTAAGACACATGTATCCAGGATATGGGGTTTTAAGAAAACCCTCATATGTCGTGAAAATCATAAGGATTGGGATCAGTGTTACAGACCCTTTGCCCCTGTTTTCCCCCTTCTGTCCCATTCTTCCCTTGTCTCTACCCATGTTTTTTTCTCCTCCAGAGCTCCTGCCCTTAATCCCCCTTTTTCCCCCACCCTTCTCCTTATTCCTTACCCCTCTGCATTTGAGTCAGGCAGCTTCCTCCTTTTCAACATTGCCTGGGCACTAGCAGCGGGATCATTGAAAGCACTTAAAGTATAGCCCTGCTTGTGGTTCCTATGCCTGGCACCACAGCAGCGGGGAACAACAATTCCAGGGAAAGTCCCGCTCAACCTTGGGATGCTCAGTTCTGTAAAGATTGCACATATATTGCCTGGTTGCAGATCAGAGCTGTGGAGGTGGGGGGGAAGCATGCCCAATGCAGACAAAACCTTCAGCTCCTTTAGCTGCTGAACTCTTAAATCTCTACTGAGCTGGTGCTTGTCACTGTTGAAGCTGGGGTACTGGACTAGGTGGACCACTGGTCTGATCCAATTTGGCAATTCCTATGCTCAGTCAGTCTCCTGGATTCCTTAGTTCTCCCACTTCTTGTTCTTCCCAGTATGTCTCCAAATGCTCCTGTGCCAGCCCCATTTCTTCCTGGTGGCTCCATCCGTTCCTCTACCACCAACAGTTATCTCTTCTTTATACCATGGCTGTCTCTTTACCCTCATGGCTGCCTGCCCCCAGGGGTTGAACCAGGTCCCGTAAAAATTTCGGTGTCATCCCTCCCCTCCTTCCCCAGAGCCCTGCTTTACTGTGTTATATTGGGTCGCGTTATATCAGGATAGAGGTGTAATTAATGTTTAATAAAATACAGTGGTTAGCAACTCAGAAAATATCTTGTATCCAGAAGAGAGAGTCTTATTTTATTAATTGATTATTAGAACCTGCTCCTGTTGTGATGAGAGATTGCAGTGGATCTTGTGGATATTCTGTGTAATGGCTGGATTTTTAGGCTTGCTTTTTTTTTTTGGTCTGGAAGGCTAAGAATCTAATAACTAGGACCACCTCATATGTTTTCCCTGAAGTGGAAAGTGAATATAATGCAAGAGTTCTGCAATTCTATGTGCTAAAGTTCTCTGTGCTATGCCCTTGCCCAGAGGCAGCCATTCTCTCAGAAAGCAAAGGGTTTTTCTTTAGAAAATACTCTTCCTGTTAGTAGTAATCTGTGAAACAAAGAAATAACCATCTGAGCTCATTATAGTTGTTATACTACACATAACTCAGGACCTTGGGTTTCTGTTCTAGTTTTACTCCTCCAAATTAGGACCTAATTTCTATCTTGGACACACAGTAACTACTGCTGTAATCTAGAAAAATCAGCAACTCTATGAATGCACGTGCATATTGGCAGGGGATGATAGAAGCAGCAGAACCTGAGGTTAGAAATGAGCTGTTCACCTAGCCACCAAATGTGAAACAACTATTTGAAAATGATTTTGTGTTTCCGTTTAGTAGTCTAATGGCAGAACAATGCAGTAAATTGGAGTTTGTGTTCTAAATGTGGTCGCCTCGCTCCCAGAGTCATCAGGAGTTTAAAAGTGGTATTCTCAGTCTCCATAAAGAGGTCATGCTGCTCTGAAGCAAACCCTTTTACCATTCAAGAATAGATTGTAGTTTTTGGTCTGGCTGGGGTTCAGGCAGGCTAATCTTTTCATGTCAGGATTTGTAATAGAGGGAAGTAAAAATTAATTAAACAAAAAGGAATTGACATGCAGCCTTACAGTATGAAACAAGGCACACATTCTCCTCTCATCCCTTCATTCAAAAGGATTTGTACATGAATCACTGTGCAGTTTTTTTTAGAAAGCTCAAATGTACATGGCTACAACATGCCAATCGGACAACTAGCACTATCCTTTTTGTGATTAGGATTTTAAATCCATTCAGTATTCAGGGAGTTAATATTGCCGGAACATACACATTTTAAAGACTGTTTTGCTGCACATTTAATTTCAGCCCTGTTCAGTCGCATATTTCTTATCAGTCAAGCTTTAATAAAACACTGGCTTGCTGGCTGGCAGTTCACCCTTAGCTCCACCTACGCTTGCTTGTACCATCTGAGGCTGTTGGTTTGGACTCGGATACTGCCAAGTGTGCTGTGCATGCTGATCTCATGAGGCAGACTGCGGCTGTTGCATCATTCTGAACTGGTGCTCACCACTGTAATCTGAACGTGTGCCAGGGTTGAAGGTTTCTGTGCACACTGGTAATCTTTGGCTAAAATGTAGCTAACATACATTGCGTTCTCTGATCTTTTTGGATGTTCTGCATTGGTAGTTTTTTAAGGCCAACATCCAAAAACAGTTGTCCCATGGCCCACCATATCACACAATCTTTTTTTGTACCTTCAGGATTATGGGATATGGGTCATGGGAAGTTTTTGGGTACTGTGGGATTTATGGATGAGGGGGGAAGTTGGTGCCTTCACGTTGCTTTTAGTTACATAAAATAGAAAGTGCTGTTGTGACTATTATTTACGTTTACAGGGAGTATGACCAGCAAGCACAAGTACAAAAACATCTGATTTTCTGTTGGAACTACTTGATGTCCAGGGGAACATCTGAGTGTTTGTTTGTACTCTGTGCACAAATTGATATTTTTATTATTCTAAATGTGGTATTTTAAATTTATGGGATTTACCTTGTTTGTGGAATATGGGGGGAGCAATGTCTCAGAAAACAACTTATACTCATTGCTTTAAAATTATTATGCCACATCCCACTGGTCTCCATCAGTGGTGTACATTTTTCCCATCGGGAAATCTTGAACATTAACATTATACTAATTTGATATAGTTCATGTGTCTCCAGCACCTTTGAGGATGGATCTCAAAGTGTTTTATGAACAGTAATTAAGCCTCAGCCCCCCTCCTGTGCTATTTGTACTGTTCAATGGCAGGTCTCTGAGAAGAATACTGACTTCCTGACCTGTGCTGTAACCAAACTAGATGGAAAATATTTAATAATTACCAATTGGCCTGCACTAACTGGATGATGGCTGTTCTGTGGGGTTTTTTAATAAAATATCATGGATGTGGATTACCTTTCATTTTGATAAATATCATTTTTCTTTTTCCAAGTGTTGTCCTGTATTAACCCAGACAGTAGGTGATGATGATATGATCATTGATTGGCTTTCCACACTCTGTTCAGGGGCTTACTATTATTAGTCATTCAGTTATTCCCTGAGACGTGCAAGCCCCATGCTAAAAAGTGAGACATTGCAGACTTCGGTCATGTCTGCACTGGAAATTTGCACCAATTCAAGCAATCAGTGGCCTGCACCAGTTCAAATCCCAAGCATAGACAAGGAAGGCCACGATTCACATGGGAGTTTATCCCTTCCTGAAACTTCTTGTCTGCAGTTGAGATTTGCATTGGTGACTAGCCATTAAGTGCGGGGCTTGGGGCAAATTCCCAATCTAGAGAAGACTTCAAGGGATGCTAGTTGAACACTTAGGACTCGGTTCTACATTTCTTCTTCCCCCCAAATTCTATTTCAATGGCAGTTTTGGATAAACAGGAAGAAATACAGGATTCTGCAAGATGATGGACTGGCACCTGCCTTTTGAAATGGAACCAGGTTCTTGATTCCCAGATTGGTGTCTGTGTTTTATTTATTTCTGTCTCTAGGAATCAGTTAATATAACCTGTTGTAGGGAGTAGGGACAGCATTCAAAGACCTAATGAACGGGAGTGTTTGGGACACATTTCAGGAGGACATTTGAAAGTGTGGGAGGCTTTGGTTGCCAGCTATCTCTATATAATCTGTTAGGTTAGGCTCTTAGTGAGAGAGATTGCAGGAGTTGGCCTCTGCTAGTGGGGTTCAGGGAGAACAAGCTGATTTTGATCAATTCTGCTTGTTCCTTGGCAGCATGGTATCCTCTGTTATGGCCTATGGAGCACTGTGGCTCAGTATCTAGTCTGACAGTTCTTCATCCGAATACTGTTAGATTCACTTTCCCTTTACTGCAGCTATGGTGTGCTTTGATTTCTTACAGCAAATCCAGGTGCTTGGATTATAATTCCTCTCTGCGAGCAGGTCTTGATGGCTATAAACCCCCATATAATAAGGTTTAACCATCTCAAACTTCCACTTGTTTGTTTTTCAGCATATGTGTGTGGGGGGAATCTCACTCTCTAGTAGGAAGGTGGCTAGAAAGAGGTCTAAGAAATGCTCTGTCACAGCACATCCTATATGCACCAAACTCCTGCAACTGGCATCCAAAGTGGCTGACCAGGCAGAGGTGATGTGGCCAGCATGTGTCTTCGTTGCCAGGCCCCTATACAACTTAGCATTGCACCTTTCTTCTTCAAATGTGGAGGGAGGCTAGTTGGGAGGAGGAGCTCCTTACCTTATCAAGGCTGTCTTTTGGAAACACTCTGGAGAGCCCAGAGGTGGACTCATCTAGTAAACAGGTCCAGAAGTTCCATTCAGCTATTTTCAGCCACTGCGGCAAAGGTAATTTCCACTATAAGACATAGCAAGATGGAGAGGGAGGACAGCAGATATAAGCGTAGCTTTGTCCCTACATTTGCTTGACTTTATCATCACTCAGGACCAAGACAGAACAGGCACAATCTCCTATCCCGCTAGCATAACAGAGCAAAGTCTTCTAGCCCAGCCCCTCGAACTTCCAGAAGCACACCTGGGGTCTTGGCCACCGGAAGCACTCAAGGGACACAAAATAATCTGCTTGTTTGATCCATGTGATGGTAGTGGAGGAAGTTCAAAACAGCTATTCTGACAGTGGTAGCTTCTCTTTAACAGCAGCAATTTTAGTAGGCACTCCCTCACCAACTCCTGTGTAGCAACCCAGGTGGGGAGACTGAAAAGCTGCTCTACTTGGCATTCCCCCTGGAAGAGAGGAAGAACAGACCTCGCAGAGGGGCAGAAGAACTACTTGGATACCAGGAGAAACCACTTGATTAGCGACTCAGCCATGATCAGATGAACCAGTCCTCTGATGATGATGTCCAAGGTGGGGACAGGGATGCAATTTGTTTAGCAATTTGTCTGATCAGGTCAACATCCCCAGCTAAACAAAGGCAGGCTTGCTCAAACAAGGGCACAAAGCCAACCTTGCTCCTCTTTCTCTCATTGTCCTGCTCTTCACGGCCCTCATTGCAAGAGGGGAATAAGAAGGAGGCCAGAAATCCAATGTTCCCTACCCTACAAGATCTCATCATCACATCACATGGGTCTCTTCACCACAAAGAACAAAATTCTGTAGTACAGAAGACTCCTCAATAATTCTAGATTCAGTGGAGTTTTTACACTTTACCATTCAGGCATCCAAACAAATGCAGAAGGGGAATATCTCTGCTGCTCCATCACTGCCTTCCTAGCTCATGGCTGAGAAGACTGCATTAGTTCCTCCGACCATTTGAGGAGTATACAGAGGAAATTGAACCTAATAAGGTCATAATAGGAGACCTTGGCTGAAGAAGATGATCTGTGGGAGGATGGAGATCATGATGAGGGGAAAGAGGAGGAAGATGCAGACATTTTGTGTGTGTGTGTGTGTGTACATTTAGAAAACTGGACCTACCTGCACTTCTCCCCAGGTCAGTCACTGAAGCTCAAACAAGAGAGTCTTCTGGAACTGAAGCCTGGGCAGATCCCATAAAGCCTTCATCTTACGGGGCACCCAGATTCCGCCTATCTGCAGTGAGTCACTCGTTACTTTTGCAGAAGTGCAGCTTCTAGCAAAACCATTAGAACTCTGTCTCTGACTGTACAAGAGACAGCTGTGTTCATGGAAAATCCAGGATAGATGCGACAATCTCCCTACTAACAAAAAGAACAATGCTATTCTAAGGATTAACAATCTTGTAGGAAGGTCAAGGCCTTCCTAAAAATGATTATCTTTGGGCCTGACCCTGCAAGCGTCTGTTATCCACTTGTGCTTTGACATCAGTGGTAAGATGGTTTCAAAATTTTTGCTTAGAAGGTTCCTGGAGGACCAGGACAAGAACACTGAAATTATTGAAGTTTTTACTGTCCTTGGGTCCGCTTTCATTTGTCTGCAGTGTAACCATATAACATGATACAAATTCATAGATTCCGAGGCCAGAAGGGACCATTACTTAAAGCCATGGCCTAACTTGTTTCAGCAAAGGAATTCTATTGCTGAAATAGTGGGCAGTGGTTCATTCCTGCATTGCAGTCTGAGTGAATTAGAGAAGATTCAATACGCCTTGTCTGTTCTGAAGAACTAGGGCCTGTCTCCAGGTAAGACACATGAGGTAGAATGGGTTTAGAGTCTCTAAGGGCTTGTCTACACATGTAGATATTCCTGAATAATTCCATGTGTGGAGTACAATGTTCCATTTGTCTAACCCACTAAGCTAAACTTGTGTAGACAAGTTTTGATGTTCATGGCAGAGGAAACCAGCCTCAATGAACTCTCCTGAGGTTTTAAAACACTCATTCTGAAGCACAAGGGCCCAAACCCAAATGCCTTTATCTGAAGGAACTCCCTGCATGTCTGGATCCAGATGATATGTTGATATGAATATACAGTTGAGATCTATACAAAAGCTTTCAGCAGCTTCTTCGTTCACTTTACTTGTTCCAACTCAAGGTAGATGCAAGTTCAGAAGCACTAAACTATCTGAGAATATAGGTGGAAATGAGGTAAAGCAAGCGTAACTCCATCTCCTATATGCTGCTGCTATAAATAAGAGGAAACAAAGCAAGGCCTGTCTTCAGCAAGTGGGGATACCAGTGAGACTAGAACTGTCAGCCACCAGCAGGAAAGGTTTGTCCTAGGAAGCACCTAGTAAAGAATAAAGGCAGCTAGGGCGTATGTCTAGGAAAGCAGGGGGACCAGGCACAGTGCCTTCCATTTGTGATCAATCTCTTGATCAAGGAAAGGTTCATACTGTGAATAACATTGTGAACTTCTGTTGTAAAGAAAAGCTGTTTTCCTGGTCTACAATAGCAGAGTACAGTAATTCAAGCCCATTTCCTGCTTCTCCAGTTCTAAATCCATTGCAGTTTACTTGTGTTCTGATGAATTTTCACGGCTGGGTGGGGAACCTATGGGGGAGACTAGAGAAAGCGCTTCTTCCAGAAGGCTAGAAAGAAGACATGAAGCAACCTTTATTTGTTATATTACAGGATTATTATAATCTGAGCATGTCCAGTCAATTTTTGTAACTGAAATGTGGGACGGGCAAACAGGTTAATTTAAAGTAATAAGCTGTATAGGTAGTCTCTTTGGCATTCCGGGCTAGGAAAAGTGTTTTAGAACTGGTGGAATAATTATCACCGAAGGGGCACTTCTGGCACATCAGGTTTTATGATTTTATCACCAAGAAAAACTTAAGAGTTTAACTTTCTAGATTCACGTGTGAACACCCCCCCTTTCATTCTGGTTTTAGCTGAATAACACAAACTGAAAATAAGTTGCAAAGAGATCTGTTTGTAGCCCCTTAATGCTCAGTGTTTCTCAAAAGAATGTGAGTACTTGTGGCACCTTAGAGACTAACCAATTTATTTGAGCATAAGCTTTCGTGAGCTACAGCTCACTTCATCGGATGCATACTGTGGAAAGTGTAGAAGATCTTATTATATACACACAAAAAGCATGAAAAAATACCTCCTCCCACCCCACTCTCCTGCTGGTAATAGCTTATCTAAAGTGATCACTCTCCTTACAATGTGTATGATAATCAAGTTGGGCCATTTCCAGCACAAATCCAGGTTTTCTCACCCCCCCCCCCCCCCACACACAAACTCACTCTCCTGCTGGTAATAGCTTATCTAAAGTGACCACTATTACCAGCAGGAGAGTGGGGTTGGAGGAGGTATTTTTTCATGCTTTTTGTGTGTATATAATATCTTTTACACTTTCCACAGTATGCATCTGATGAAGTGAGCTGTAGCTCACGAAAGCTTATGCTCAAATAAATTGGTTAGTCTCTAAGGTGCCACAAGTACTCCTTTTCTTTTTGCGAATACAGACTGACACGGCTGTTACTCTGAAACCTGTCAAAAGAATGTGTGCTTCAGGAATTCTTTATTTCACTATAAATGAATCTTTATTTTGTTCTCCAGTGTGGCAATTGGGAATGAGGGCTGGACATTCACTAATGCCTAGTGAGATCATAGTTCTGATTTAGACTAACTGCTCTATGGTTTGTAGCTATGGGTAAGCAAAGGTTTGTAGAAATTTGGAAATGTACAACGTGTAAAAAACCATACTCTACTCCCAAAGAAAATTTTTAAAAGCCTTTTTATACCAAGCCTTTTCCTTGCTTTTGAGAAAACTGGTATAGTAATATTTGGTGGGATTGTTGATAGAAGATATTCTAGGACAGGGGTTCTCAAACTTCATCGCACTACGACCCCTTCTGACAATAAGAATTACTATGTGACCCCAGGAGGGGGGACTGAAGCCTGAGCATGCCTGAGCCCTGCCACCCTGGGCTGGAGGGCCAAACCTGAAGCCTGAGCACTGCCATCCCTGGTTGGGGGGCCAAAGACAAACCCGAAGGGCTTCACCTGGGGAAGGATTGTAACCTGAGCCCGCTGCCCAGGCCTGAAGCCGAAGACTGAGCCCCAGGTAGTGGGGCTCAGTCTTCAGCTTCGGGCCCAGGCCCAAGCAAGTCTAACGCTCGCCCTGGTGACCCCATTAAAACAGGGTCCCAACCCACTTTGGGGTCCTGACCCAGAGTTTGAGAGCCACTGTTCCAGGTGAAGCTTGTCTTTACACATTTATCACCCAAGTCACTGTCTGGATTGTTGCTTCTGGAATACAAAAAAGAGGCATTACTGGGTATGAGCAGAGGTCTTGTGTTTTCATCCACCCTCTACTTTGGATGTGCTCTGTCAGCCTTTCTTGGCTGTGTCTCTGAAATGATTTTAGTTACACTGTACTTAGACAAGCATTGTATCTGTTATAATTATATGTAAGGTAGTCATCACTGATTTATGTAATAAGGCTCTCTGCTAATATAAGTTGATTTTATATGCTGTATTTCATTCACACTTTCTCATCTGCTTGTGACATTTTATTTGGAGCTTTTCTGTTTATTTCAAAAGCTATGATTTGAGTGATTTCCAAGGCAAGAACAGTCACTGTAGATGGGAACTACTTGGTAAGATGCTACTTTGTAAAGTGAGTGGCTTTTGTTTATTTAGGCTGTTCAAGGAAATTTATATGCTGGGAGTACTAATATGAGAAAAATGGGTCCTTAAAAGCTTACTGCATTTCATATTTTTAGCATTAGACTATTTTATTTTAATCATCATCAACTTTAGTATGTGTTCCCTGTCACAATAATTGTTGTAATTTCACAGCTGTTTATGTATTTCTGATCTAATTTGTTCAGGTGAACTGTGATTCAGAGATTGGTTAGGTTTTACTTTAAAGAAATAAAAATCCTTCATTTTATCCTGTTAGATTCTAGTATGTGAAGTGTTAGTTTTACTGTGTGTTTGGTTGAATTAACTCTCCTGTCACCACTGAATAATGAGCTGTTCATGGAGCTGAGACAGATGGTTAGGGAGAGAGCCTAAGGAGATGGAGCAAGGAGTGGGAGGCGTCAGAGCAGCAGAGATCGCACTTGTCCTGGAATGGGTTACTGAGACACAATAGAACTTGTAACAGTATTAGAATAACATCTGCTGATTTCCAGAATGTATTATTATATGGTATCAGGCATACAGATGCTAAGTTCATGAAGCAACAGTATGAGCTGGAGTACACACACTTATTCAGGAGTTTATAAAGATACTTTTGAAATAATAATATTTGTGTAGTGCTTTACACATTCAAAGCACTGTACAAACATTGATTTATCTTCCAGTACCCCTTGGAGGTGTGAAATTATTACTGTCCCCATCTTCAAGCTGTTGAAACAAAGGCATTACTTGCCCCAGGTCATGTAATGAAAAAATCACTGGTGGAGCTGAGTTTCAATCTCAGAACTTCCAGATTTCCAATCTTGTGTTCAGTACTCCAATGGAAATGTGAACACCTTGAAAACCCTCCAGAAGTATTAAGATTGCTATCATAATAGAAAGCTCAATGACTGATGGCATAAGGAGCCTTTCGTATTTAGGATCAGTGGTTCAGATTTGACCTGTTTCTCCAATGACTAAAAGCTGATACCATATGATGAATGTCCAGTGGTTAGTGTGAAATGTTGATGAACTCATTCTTCTTCCCAGTGAATAAATGTGCCTTACAGAAAACGCTATCATAGCTGGTAATATTTGGTTCCTCTTTAGCAATCTTAATAGAGATCAGGGACAGAATGATTGAAGAATTGAACTCTCTTCTCTCTTTCTCCCCCCCGGAGCGGGCTTCTCCCGGTTAGAAATGAAGCACATTAGAGAGGTAATTTGAGACGCTTATGTGCCTGTCATACACAAAACCTGTGTTGTTTCCATGGATTTGCCACAAACAGTGGGGCTTTTGATCAATCATTTCTCTGAGCCTCAGTTTCCTTATCTATAAACAAAGATAATTGCCAATTTCATAATGGTATTGTGAAATGTCACCGATTGTAAAGTGCTATATAATACAAAGTGTGATTTAAAGTCAGTCAATGGCAGTGATGGGATTAAAACTCAAGGCCTCCTAGATAACACCTGTTCTTAAGGGTATATGGTAAAGGATTTTGAAGCAGGAGGCAGGAAGCTTCTTGAACTGAGGGTCAGAACCGTGCATACTTTAAGATCTCCATATGATACATGCAGTTTCTGAAGTTTGCAGAGTAATGATTGGGGGGGGGGGCCTGATGCATGGCTTATGAAGTCCATATTATGACAGTGATGCTTTATAAAGCAGACATTAGCTATGTGCACTTAGGTATATGGAAACACTCTCTCCCTTCCAAATCTTCCCAAAGTTAGTCAGAGGTAACAGTGCTAACAAGACAAATTTAATATTTCTAAATCAAGCTGTTTTGGCTGGGCATGTGACAAAGCAAAAAAAAAAAAAAAAAAAAAAAGTTAAGAAAATGACCCAGAAATGAAACTAGCCTGAATTTTTTAACCCTCGCCCCCCAGCTCTCAATTTTCTTTTCCCATTTGCCCCAAGTCTTGCAGAAAGATTTTTCCCTTGACTAGGATGCTGCATGCCAAATTTCAGGTATATTAGTTGAAATCTGGCAAAGTTAAGGTGTAGGGGTACATTCAAAATTGAATGTGTATAAAAAGCTAGTTTCAGATCTGATTTTATAGTGACTAGTCTCTATTTAATAAAGCTTGAACATTTTTTGCTACTGATACGCTACACTATCTCCTACAGTTTAGGCAGAGGTAAAAGAGAGATGTGGAAAAGAGAACATGGGAGAAGTGATTAGGGGATGGTGTTGGGGGAATGTACCAATAACAATACATGAATTGGCATGGCTTTGTTAGTTACATCTCCTTTTGTGTTCTATCCCCATCCACACTTTAGCCCTTCATTTATTTTTGAATTTAGAGTGTAAGACTGTCTGGAAAATGGATTGTTTCTTTGTTTGTACTGTTGGCTCATCACTGTGGGGCCCCAGTCTATTTCCCTACACACCTATGTTTGTCACCATCTCACTTTGTCTTAAGCTTTTTGAGGCAGGGACCATTGTCATCTGTCATGAGCTAATGCACATTTATCGTGCTCTATAAATGTATTTTAAATTAATTGCTTTTTTGGATTGCTACAAAGTGGAGATGTTTTGTCACTAACAGTAATTTTCTTTATTCTGCCAAGCAAAACAGAGTGTCCTTCTGATCGTTCTATATAAATCTTGTTAGACTTCAGTCAGTAGAAGTGAGATTTGACTGCATGGTTGTCTGATTCCCAGCTCAGGGAACTGCCTTAGGCAACAGGAGTATTTGGTGTGGAAATGTGTTCACCTGCCTGTCTGTCTGTCTGTTGCTCTCTCTCTCCGCTGTTCAATAGCGGCTTAGAAACATTATGAAGAAAAAGAGAGTACCTGCTTCTATGTAGTATTGTCCAAAGCAGAAATCAGATCCATGAACTCTAGAAATTTCTGACAAAAAGGTTCCAAGAACAGGTGGAATCACTTTTAAAATTTTTGAATTTATTTTTGATCACTTAGTTGTATCTACCCATACTGCTCCAAACCAACACGAAAAAAATTAACTATTGTCAGTTAACGTCTGTTCTGTTTTTTATCACTTTTATAGCATCTTCAAAATAAAGATTTAAAACCCTGCTGCAGCCTTAACTGTGAAATCACTACCATTCCACTCTGTGGACAGTTCAAGCCTGCTGACCATTCAGACTAGAATATGTAGCTTTCAAAGCTTAGAAGATACAAACTGAAAACTAACTGAGTTTGAATACAATATTTATTGCATCTGCTTGACAGCAACAAACTCTGGTGCTCGACACCTTGGGTTGGTTGTTTAATTACAGTGCTCTTTAGTTTAAGAAAATCTGCACCCTTGAATATTATAGTTAAAACAATTGGAGGAAGAGGAATGAGGAGCAACATGTGACAGACTAAACCACATTTGGTCTTATGACAAAGGAGCTACTTTAAACTTCCAGACTTTTTTTCTTTTCAACACCCCATTCCTAATGCATTCCTGATTCAGTGGCTTTCATGTGCTCTTGGCCAATACATTTAAGGTGCACACTACACCGTAACATCAGTATTTTTAAAAAAAAACAAAACAAAACAATTTTTCTAACCTTATGGTGCTTTTTCTCTTTTAGAACCGAGAGCTCCAGATCATGAGAAAGTTGGATCACTGTAACATTGTCCGATTGCGATACTTCTTCTACTCTAGCGGAGAGAAGGTAAGTTAGCATTGAGAGGTCACAGCAATAAGCTTCATTAAGGCCACTTAGCGGTATTGTTATAATACTGTACTCTTTGAATTTTTAGGGGTATTAAAATAGTTTGAAAATAGTGGAGTCCAGAATAAGAAAAGAATGGTAAATGTGCATATCAGGAGCTCAGATGTTCCTGAGCTGAGGGGCGTCAAATCTGTAAGGCAGAGCATGTTTGAGCTGATCTTACCTTCTGACTATGAGGTGTAGGCCATGGGTACTGTGGCTGCTAGTATGCAGTGATCAGTCTTGATTCCAGCAGCCTTCTGTCTGCGTCAAGATGAAGAATTGTATAGCTGGGAGCTGCGGTTTCTATAGGCTTCACTTCTTTATTAAAGATGTTAGCGGCCACCAGCCACTTTTTAGAACTTCATGTGTTACATCACCCACTGTGTTATACAGGGGTCAAGCAAGACTACTGGAGTGTCTTCAGTTCTGAAATCCATCAGTATCTCAGAACTGTCCCTCATATACCAAAAGCTGTAGTTAATGATGTAATAAATGGAAAATGAAGAAAAAGAACTTAAAAATAAACAAACAAACCAAGAACTTACTATTCAGCATTGGTGTCAGAAAGTGACACTGGAAGAGTGTGCAAGAAGCAGGCCTTGGGATTTTCCTCCCCCCCCCCTTTTTTTTTTGGCGGGGGGGGGGGTCTCTCTACTCTTCCAAAATGGTGGAGCGGGGGTTGCGGGGAGTCTAGCCTGGGTCTTCCCACCTCTTCCATGGGTTGGAGACGCACTTGCCCCCTGTGATGCCCCCAGAGGGCAAAATGGACCTATCAAGCCATGTGACAGAGGTTGTGGTCAGGGGGAAGTTTGATCTGGCTCTCTTCTTCTTCCCCTCATCCCAGGCTGCTCTTGTAGTTCCCTGACATTTTGAGTACAAATTTGTGCCACTGCTGTTTGAATGGCAGTTTAGGCTCTGTTTGTTACCATGTTCACGTTCGGTTATAATTTTGGCATGTTGTCAGAATTTTCCTTAGTAATGCAAGTAAAAGAAGGGAAGTGGTGGCTTAACAGTTTACAACTTAGCCACGTTGAATAGACTTTTATGGCACAAGCAAAAGGCACATGTCTTGTCTGAGGGCTTCCTCCCTGCAAAATTTCAAAGGTCTGCTGCAAACAATGTAGAGGGTTAAAACGTCTCCGAAAAAAAATCCCAGGACTTTTATAGCAGGAACCATTAGGCAGCGTAAATACAGGGGTTCTACAAGGTTTTACCACATAGCGGTGCAATGTTCAAACAACTAGATCACTGACTGTGTTAGTTTTAGTGGAAACTGTTTTTCACTTGACCACCATGTTTGTATATGGCAGGTGACTCAAAATGCTGAAATGAGCAGTTTAAATTGTGATACTACACTGTAATTTTCAAGAAAAAGAAACATAAAATATTATAGTAGTCCACGATCCCTCGGGGTTCAAGGATGGTTCTCTTCCGTATAATGATAGTCAGTTATTGCTGGTGGCTAATGAGACCAATCCAGGATCCACAGATCTTGTCACAGTTGGGGCCGACGTTTCCCAATGGAAGGGGTGGATCAAGATTGTTGAGTGGGGCTGCGGTGTACTCTTTCCTTTTATTCCATTTCTCCATTTCCTGTTTCTGTTGGATCTCGAAATACTGGGATCCTTGCCACAAAGTCCTTTTCCATTTAGGTCATTGAGGACTTGGGTTTCCCATGAGTTTGTCAATATTGCACTTCTTCATGTTGGCTTTGAGGGTGTCTTTGAAGAACTCCCCCCACACCCTTGTCCATTGGCCGTGGCACAATTGTGAGAACATGACCTGCTTCAAGATTCGATTTTCTGGCGTTCGAAGAACTTGACCAGCCCAGTGGAGTTGTTGGTGGATGATCATAGCATCAGTGCTGGAGGTTTGTCTTGGGACAGAACATTGATGCTGGTGCCTCAGTCTTCCCACTGGTTCGGAAGATCTTGCAGAGGCACCATTGATGGTATCATTAAAGAGCCTTGAGGTGTCTACTGTATGTGACCCAGGTTTCAGCACCATATAAGAGAGCAGGGACAACAATGGCCTGGTACATGAGAAGCTTGGTTTGATTCTTAATGTCACGATTTTTGAAGATGTTTTCTCAAGTGTCCAGAAGCATCACTGGCGCATTTGAAGGCACTGTTGAATTTCCTCCTCAATGTCAGCTTTGTGTGATACGTAGCTGCCGAGGTAAAAGAAGTGCTCTATGTTCTCCAGGGTTTCTTTATTGATATGAATTACCGGAGCAGGATCCTGGTGATTCAGAGCCTGTTGGTGGAGTACCTTAGTTTTCCTGGTGTTGAGTGTGAGACCAAGTTGGTTATAGGCCTCAGAGAAAGTGTTGGCTATTTTTTTGAAGGTCATATTCTGAGTGAGCGCACAGGGCATAGCCATCTGCATATTGGAGTTCAGTGACTGATTTAGTGATAGTTAAGGCTGTGTTTAGTCAGGGCTATTTTTAGTAAAAGTCATGGACAGGTCATGGGCAGTAAACAAAAATTCATGGCTGGCGACCTCTCCATAGCCTAGTACTATATACCCCTGACTAAATCTTGCAGGGAATGAGGGGGTCAGCCCAGGGGTGCAGTGGGTGCATGTGGGCAGGGCTGGCATGCTACCTGCCTGGCTTCACGCTTCCCCGAAGCAGTGACATCCCCTTCCCTCTGCTCCTAGGTGGCGGCATGGCCAGGCAGCTCTGTGCGCTGCCTCCGCCCCGAGCGCTGCCTCCGCAGCTCCAATCGGCCGGGAACCGCATCCAGGGAGTCATCCCGCCTACCCCCCACCCCCCCGGTAAGCGCTGTCCAGAGGCCTCACCCCCTCCTGCACCCCAGCCCTGAGCCCACACCCAAACTCCTGCTACCGCTGCGGGAGAAGGACATGGTGGCCCGAGACTGCCCCAGCAGTGGCTGTTGCGGCTGGCTCAGGGATTGCTTAAGCTGCTCAGGCAGCCCCTGGGTGAGCTGCATTGGCTGCTGCAGAAGTCACGGAGGTCGACTTTCATGACCTCCGTGACAAACTCGTAGCCTTAGTGATCGTTTTGTCTTGGATCGGAGGCGACTGAGGTTGAAGAGCTTGCTGTCCATTCTGTATTGAATGTCCGGGCCAGAGAGGAGCTTGTCACGGATGAGAAGAAGGATGACGGCAAGGAGGATGGAGAAAAAGGTTGGAGCTGACACAACCTTGCTTTACTCCTATCTTGACTAGGAAGGGGTCTGTTTCAGATCCATTGCTGACAACAGTCAGAAACATGTTGTCATGGAGGAGTCAGAGAATGCAATAAATTTTGGCAGGCATTCAAATTTAAGGAGAATTCTCCACAGCCTCATGATTGATAGAGTCAAATGCTTTTGTGAGGTCATTGAAGGCCAGGTATGGAGGTCAGTGTTGCTCACAGCACTTTTCCTGAAGTTGACGGGCAGAGAAAATCATGGTGGTGGTACATAAAATAGTATTCTTAATGAATTCATATATGCAGCTAAGAACAGCTAACTTCATTGTTCTTTGTCTTTGCTTGAGACTTTAACTGTCCTGTTGAGAAATGGGACAAAGCCCAGACTGTCAATATGGGAGGGTGAAGCGGTGCACAGGACGGCTTAAATAATGTAGTTTTTCCTGTTTGGTATAGGGCCGGTTGCAGCCATCTTTGTTGGTGCTATGCAAAATGGCACTTGGAAAGTTGGCATAAAGGAGGATAAATATTTCCATATCTGGTTACTGACCTTTTTTTCAGACTTACACCAATTTTGAAGTTGAGGGGCCACACTTCATAAGTGCTCAGCCTCGGCACCTCATTGTTCTCAGTGGTTGCTGATAGGTGCTGAGCTGTTGTTTTAAAATAGACAAACAAAAAAAAAAAAAGCACCAGATGTGAGTGTTGAACACTTCTGAAAATATGGCCTTGAGATGCCTAATTATTGGTGCTGATAGTTGTACAGGAATCTTCCTCCAGTGTGAGATGAAGGTAGTTGACTACCTTGCAGTTTGATGTATTGCCCTCTGGGAAGCAAATCTGAGAGGCCTAAAAATCTCTGGGTTTGTATTTAGTAGGATGACACAGGGAATCTTATGCAGTATGCAAAACCCACCTCTCGTGATGTCCACGGTAATCTATCTGATGGTAATGGCTAGGCCTTTAGAAATTCTTTGACTTGAATCTAACTTTTTTAACAAACATGAAACCTGAAAGTTACACTTACATACATATTTAACTTCTACAACTCCCTATATCTCTGACTTGTGATTATAGGTGCGCAGAAAGTGGCCTGCTGGAAACTTCAGTACTTTTAAACTAGTTTCCCTTTCAAATCAGAAGCGAAAGTCAAAATATCAGAAAATTCTTAAGGAATGAAAAATTTGAAAAAGTTTTGAGTCAGAAATCTCAAAACAAAACTTTGACCAAAATAAAAATGTTTTGAGTGGACAGTCATTTGAATATATTTTGTCAAAATGAAAACTGTAATTTTGTTTCAAAATGTTGTTTTGAAACAAAATTTTTTGTTTTGATATTTCCTGATAGTGATTCACAGACTGCTAGATGGTCACATGGTTCTGGCATCTCATTTCCAGCTGCTAAATTATATTAAGGGAAGCTAAAAATACATAAGTACTTTCCTAATATTACTTCATCCAGGCGAGCAGTTGCTGTAGTTGCAACAGGGATGTTAAGGAATTGTGAAGGTGTGGGGGAGGTCTGTGCAATCACCAGTGAGTAGGTAGATTATCTACAACACACAGTTGTTCTAAGATGTGCTCCACACTGTGAAAATGTGTGGGAACTTCTCTAGCACAGCAAAATTCAATTTTATTTTTTCATTAATTTATTCTTGTAAGCTTAAAAAAGTTGTTCAGTTATTAACCCATAATCATTACCCCCCCCCCCCCCATCACCATCAGTCACTGGTGAGAAGAAAGCTTGTCCTGACAATTGAGGTCCTAACCCATCAATATCTGCAGAATTTAAACTTTAATTAAAATTAAGTTTCTAACTTGTATGTTTACAAAAGTGAGTTTCTTAATGTGATCTAATATAGTGTTCTCCTGAGTCTGCAGACAGGCATTCCCTGGGACACCACTGCTGCTCAGAACTTTGCGAATCAGAGTATAATTTTGGTCAGGTTTACTGCTGCCATTCAGAACTCTGTGGGCAGTAGTGAGAATGAATGAAAATAATTACACGTTTTCTGTGTTGTAGCCATATTGGTCCTAGGATATGAGACATATAAGATGGGTGAGGTAATATCTTTTATTGGACCAACTTCTGTCAGTGAAAGAGACAAGCTTTCAAGCTCCATAGAGCTCTTCTTCAGGTCTGGGAAAAGCTCTCTAGAACCTGATACAAAGAAAGATTCTCTAAGCAAGGTCTAGTGACATAAGAATCCCAGGGAAAGGCAGGGGCTTAGCATCACACCAATGAATTGAGGCTAAAGTTGCTGTGTTTGTGACTAGTGCCTTATCCATGTCCATTTTTCTGTCCCAAAATATGTGCTTAAATTTCCCTCACACAGTGTGGCCACATTGCTCAACGTGTTTCAAACACTCCGTGGTCTCCCCCTTCACTTTATGGGATGTCAGTGTCTTTTCACACTTCCACAAAATCTGTCTATAGTTGGTTTGAAAACCTTTTCCTCTGAAGTTGTACCGTCTGCCACAACCTTTGTGTATCTCTTCACCTCAGTGGTACTAAATCATTTCAAATCTCAGCTGAAAATCTTTTTTTCCTTTCAATTTCTCTCCTTTTAAGCAATCCTTTTAGAATAAAATTGTTCCTTGCATCAGTTTCCCCATCTGAAAAAATGAAGTTGTGGAAAGAGCTATGTAAGTGGAGTGCCATTATTATTATTGTGCCATTATGCATTAATTAATTAGGAGAGTTAGAGTTCTTCTTTTTCAGTACTGTTTCCCTATAGCTTTTGATTGAGTCAGCTTACAGCAGGTGGTTAATATGTTTTTCTTTTAAAAGCCTCTTTTTCTTAAACTTCTGGCCATGAAGAGGAGGGTGGGAAAGGAGGTAGGATAGGATTGTTTTGGGGGGATTCAGTAGTCCCATTACTTTGTACATTGGTATGACATTCCAGGGTGAAGTCCAGACCAGTAAGAGGTTGTGTCAACCTGCCCTGCAATCGTGGGGGCCTCACAATCCTTTGTGCTGAGGCTCCCACCTGGGCTGCTCACGAACAGCCTTCCAGGCAGCAGGTAACACCATTGAGTGTCTGTGTATAGCTGCAGCCTGCCAGCCACACATCAGACACACTCTGGCTTACACCCACCTTGGCTACCAGTTGCAGAGTGACACCAACACAGTCCCAGTCCCGGATTTTCCTCACAAAATGTGTGTTCTGCACTGTCCAGCCCTCTTGTAGACAGTCCAGATATTGGAGGTTTGTTCCTCCTGTAAAGGGTCAACATACAACCGTTTGCCACTTTAAATGGAGTTAGCCACACAGTTCAGTTTAAAGACAACACTCAATTAGTTTTGATTAAAGAATAAAACAAGTTTATTTAACTACAAAGAGAGAATTTTAAGTGAGTACAAGTGGCATGATTGGAAGGTAGTTTCACACCTGCTGTGGCCATTTCGAATACCTCATCATGCCCTTCAAGTCTTTCCAACAACCCAACCACATTCCTGCATTTTGTCAATGACACATTTAGGGATGTTCTGGACCAGTTTGTAGTGATCTACTTAGACAACATTCTCATCTTGGAAAATCAAGCCCTTCATGACCAATGCATCTGGTTGATACTTAAGTGTTTTGGAGCAAATGACCTGTATGGGAAACCCAAGAAGTGAGAGTTCAATGCACCTCTGACTTTAGGCTATATCATTTTCCCCCAATGGGTAAAGCATGGATCCCCAAAAAGTGTCTGCAGTTGTGGACTGGGCAGCTCTGAGAAAAATCTCTGATGTCCGGTGCTTCCTGAGATTTGCCACTTTCATCAAGGGGTGTTTGAAGGTGGTTCAGTTACCCAGCTGCTCCTGAAGGACACTGCCTTTGTTTGGAATCAGGAACCCCAGTCTGCTTTTGATAAACTGAAAGAAGCATTTACATTAGTGCCCATCATATTTCATCCGGACCTGACAACCCTTCATTTTTAAAGCAGACGTCTCTGACTCTGTGGTCAGAGCAGTGCTCTTAGCATCGTGGATCTCTGAGCGTTCTCCATCTTTGTGCATCCTGCTTCTGAAAGTTGATACCTGTGGAACAGAATTATGAAGTCTGTCACAAGGAACTGCCACCTTTGAGGAATGGGATCGTCCCTTGGAAGGTGCATGTTTTCTGGTTGAGGTATTCATGGATCATAAGAATTTGGAGTACCTATGAAATGCAAAGGCTCTCAGCGCCAGATCTATTGGTACCTTTTTTTCCTCCTGATTTGATTTCATCCTGACCTGTTGTCCTGGTACCCAGAATGGTAAGCCTGACATGTTACCTCACCAGGACCAGCACCTGTACAAAGGAGATAGACCCACCAGGGTCTTGAAGCCTTGCCATTTTGTCAACGTACTAATCAACAATGATTAACTGTTCCTTGTGAAGTCTTCCCTGCCTCACAATCTGTTTGTGGTGAAATTAATGTTCACCAGTACAGATCCAGCCCCAGCCCCAGCCCCGACTCAAACTTCTTGATAAAGAATAGTGTTCTCTTATTCCAGGATCAGATCTAGGTCCCCAGAGGTCAACAACATCTGGCCATATTCTGGTTGTGTCATGACTCGCTCCTGGATGGCCACTTCGGTCACTGGGAAACAATGAAGCTGGTCTCTCAATTTCTGGTGACCAAAACTACAGTTGCCTGTAAAGTCTTTCTTGCACATCATGGTCAGGGGTAAAGTATGACACTAGATGCAGCACCAGGACGCTGCCTAGCCCTCAAGAAAGCTGGATTACAGGTATCTCAGTCCATTCCAGATCATCCAACAGGTTAACCTGGTAGTCTTCAAACTCCAGTTAGCCAATATGATGATGATGCATCTGGTATTTCATATATCCCTGCTGAAAAAGTATATTGATAAACTCCTTTCCTGGACAGATAAAGCCACCTACTCTCCTGTCTGTCTCTCTCTCTCTTTCTTTGTCTCTTTCTCGCTCTCTCTTCCCCCCCCCCCCCCCCCCCCCCGCTGTCATGGTCCAGAGGCAGCAAGTATACCCGGTGAGGCAGATCTTGGACTTAAGGTTCTCCAAGAGAAGCTCATGTACCTTGTTGATTGGGTGGGCAGTGGTCCAGCTGATCACTCATGGGAAGCAGCTGACAGCCAGGATGTACCCCAGCTACTTTGGGAAATTCCACTGGTCATATCCTGACAAACTGAAGACACCTGGTAAACACCTTTTGAAGTAGGGGTGATGTGATCTTTGAGCCTGCTAAAGCCTGATGAGTCATCCCTGACCCAGCTTAAGCCTGATGAGTCATCCCTGAGCCAGAGTTTGAGAGTTATCAGAGGCAATTACCTGAAGGTCTTTTGATAGGCCCCACACCATTCAACCAATCCAGAGTTGAGGACCCACCCAGGTGATGCTGAGGTAGGTATATAGGCTCCGAAGGGAAGCAGTCTGTCCAATCTGTTCAACATCACTACCTGGTCAGGAGCATTTCTATTGTGAGTAGTTTCAACAGACTGCTCCTGCTCCTGCCTGTTTCCACGCTAGCAGCCCCAGCTCTAGTCTGCATCTACTCCTGCCTCAGGTAACCACCTGCTGACTCTGACATCACTGCCTCAGGGATATGCCTGTGTCTTTAAAGTGCAAGATCTGCACAAGCTTCAAGAGTTGCTCCAGATGGACAGAGAACTAAAAGTTGTGATGGAGTGCTCCCTTCATCCGGCTTCAGATTCAGGCCCAAAGACTCCCCTGGACCCCAGCTCCCCATCAGTTCCAACAGCTCAATTGCATTCTAGATCTTTGAAAGACAGATTGAGCAAAACAAGGAAAGCCTCATGCAAGAGGAGTGCTAGATCTCCTCAGAAAGACCATATTCCTATGAAGGCGGATATACTGGAGACCCTGCACCCTTTAATAAATCTCATGACTAGGATACTTCCTGCCTTCCTTCGCACCCCTCCCCCCGAATTTTCTAGACTAAATTTTCCTTTCTTTAATTTCTATTACTTGTAGAGACTTGTAGAATAACTAAGTGAACTAATGAAAAAGAGGGCAATAGTTGCCAGTGGAAGGGAGTATCAGGTACAAAGGGAGAGGGAAGGAGGGTATAGCAGCCACCAAGAAGAAGATGGGTTTTGGCAAGTGGACCATGAATAGACTTCCTTTACTTTGGTCCTAGAGAGTCATTGATTTCAGTGGCTGAGAAAGCCAAGAAAAGGGAGATCTGTGCTTTATTTTTGCAATAGCTGTATCTCATGCCTCACTAAGAAGATAAAGGCTTTCAGTGGATTCATGAGCAGATGTCCTCTCCTGTCCCTAGGAATTTGAGCTATTGGATGCATTCCATATAAACTTTCATCACCATTTCTGGTTTGAGTTATGAGGAAAGATTTTTTTTGTATGTGTTCAGTAGTGGGCCAGATGACTACTAAGAGAGACAGAACAGTTTACAATTATTTATTTCAAAGCTATAAATTCCCAGGAGGGGGAGTTATTTTTTTGGCGCGGTGCAAAGCCAGTACCAAGCAGTAGTGCAAAGAAAAAGAGAGGCCGAATAGTAGGGAATGCTTCCCTACAGGGAAGATTGATGGATTGATTAATTGGAAAGTGCAGTATTCTCTTAATGAAAGCGAATGTTTTCCATACCAACCTTTGATAATCTTATCTGTCATCTGTAGGGTTCTAAACAGTCTTCAGAGGGACAGACCTCTGAAGGCATTGTAGGCTGGTCCAGGAGATCTTGGTATGCCAACCTGTTGGGCGCTAGCGATCATGTTGCTCTTTTGGCTTGTGTTGGGCAGATCATGCACAGGAAACCTATGT
Organism: Natator depressus; assembly: GCF_965152275.1. NCBI lineage: Eukaryota > Metazoa > Chordata > Testudines > Cheloniidae > Natator > Natator depressus. The sequence continues at coordinate 202,615,326 of NC_134234.1, read as the reverse complement.
GCCTATCAGCCTGATTCTGGAAGATCAAAGTGTAATAGGAAGGTGTGCTTTCTAATTTACGATTTTCTGTTTTGCTATAATTCCACAAGGCTGAAGATTGCTGTTTTACATTTAGCCTGTCACTCAAATGTAAAATTGTGATTGGCTGAAGCATTGGCTATTTTTTTGACAGGACTTTGCTGAAAGAAGCTTTTTGAACTGTATTCCAAGTGAGAATAAAGCTGGGCAAGCTGAATGTTTTTTGTGATGTCTATTTCAGAATGTTCTCATGTTTTAAAGCATTTTTCTGCACAAGGCAACCCACTTGATCAGGGACGGCTGAGTAAAACTATTCAGTTGAGTGAAAGCAGGTATAATGGAGGTCGCAATGCCAAATTTTATTATCTGCATTCTCGTTTAGTTTCATTGTAGTATTTCATAACTGTTTTTACATGGTTGTGTTAGAGCATTTAATAATCTGATCAGTCCATGTATTTAATTTCCACATTTACAATAGGGAGACAAGACACTGAAGAGATGTGTGCACAAACTTAAAAGCATATATTGCTTTTGTTTGGTAATTATGCTTCTGATTATGTAATATTTAATCTGTTTCAAATAGGTGTTTGGTATCCACAGTAATCAAAATGGAAGCGTGGGTAGTGCATGAATAGCAGGCAAAATGCTGACTGTTTTGCTGCATGGTGTAATTGATTTTAGTCCTGTTGGCCTTGCCTGTAAGGGCACACAGCCAAAAGTCCATCCAGCTCAGGAATAGAAATTTACTCCCATACAACACCTCAGTCTAAGTGTTAAGTAAATGTCAGGATAGTACTGTGCACTGCAATAGCAGATTGGATTAAATGTGTAGTCTCTTGGTATCTTGCTCACACTCCAGGTCAGCAGAGACTTGCATGTTTCAGGGGCCAAGTGTTAAGTCTGGTGGGAGAGGATGGGGAAAGCCAGTGATGGGAATAATTACTGCGAAGCCATCTGATTAAGAAAGAGCATTAACTGGCTCCAGGTGGGGACTTAGCCATGCAGCCTTGGCTGGAAGGATAGTCATGACAGTGTTTGAAAGATGGAGATATAAAATGTGGGGGGAAATGAAGGAACTTTCTGGATTCCAACAGGTCCTGGAGAAAAAGGAACTATTCAGAGGGGCCCCAACTTGCACGTCAGTTATTCAGATTCTTTAATAAACTTTTTTAAAAATCAGCAGCACTGGTGCATGGTGGCAGATTGTCAATTCTGGAGACTTGAGGTGTCTATGTCCACTGAACAGGTATAGTTTGAGCAGCAGCTGTGAGAGTTTCCCAAGCAATGTGTCCTAGACCAGGGGTGGGCAAACTTTTTGCCCCAAGGGCCACTGTATGGGGGGGCCGGGTAGGGAAGGCGGTGCCTCCCCAAATAGCCTGGCCCCCGCCCCCTATCCGTCCCCTCCCACTTCCTGCCCCCGACTGTCCCCCTCAGAACCTCTGACCCATCCAACCCCCCCTGTTCCTTGTCCCCTGAGCACCCCCTCCTGGGACTAACTGCCCCTCCTGGGACCCCACCCCGTAACCGACCCCCCACCTCCCCCCGGTTCCCTGAGTGCCCCGATCCCTATCTACACCCCTGCCCCCTGACAGGCCCCCTGGGACTCCCATGCCTATCCAACCCCCCCCCTGTTCCCCATCCTGACTGCCCCCCAGGATCCTCTGCCCCTTATCCACCCCCTGCCACTTTAACATGCTGCTCAGAGTAGCAGGACTGGCTTATTGGAAAGCCTCGGAGGTGGGCCGGCACAAGCCACACTGGCGGCATGGCAAACTGAGGCTGCGGGGGAGAGGGGACAGCAGAGGAGGGGCCGGGGGCTCAAGGGTCAGGAAGGACGGTCCCGCAGGCCGGATGTGGTCCATGGGCCGTAGTTTGCCCACCTCTGTCCTAGACACTTGTAGGAAAAGAAAAGCTCTATAGCTTTATAGCTGGTCCCCTGAGCCATCCATTCTGTAGGGCTGGTCATTTTAATCTTCTAGTTTTTTATGTTTTTTCCTTCAGCCTCTTTTCAGGGATGAATGATTTTTGTGGAAGTGGAGGACAAATAACATTGGCTAGAGCCAGGCACGGTTTAGATAGTTGGTGGAACAAGCTGCCTTACATGGCTCAGTGCATCTCAGTGTTGTCCTGTGTCTCCTGACCATAGATTTTCAATCATGCTAAATTGTATGAATTTGTGTCATGTCCACTAGGGTTTTGGTTAGGAAAATCAAAGTCCTTTCAGCTTCACAGATAAGATTTATCGTCCCAGGGATTCTTTAATCACTCCCAAATAGTTGAGGGATTAAAGAATTTTTCAAGTCTAAAGTAAACTCTTTGAGCAGGCAGGAATTCATGGACAGTCTTCATGAATGAGTTTTTTGTTTTTTTTGTTACAATCTGTTTTCTACAAAAAAAATATGTTATGTGGAAAATTATATGAAATCCTAGGCTGTGTCTATGAATGGAGAAAGGCAGCATTGCTATACCTGCCTGAATACACCACCCAGTAATCCAGACTCATTCAAATTAAGAGCTACAGAAATTTTTGACACAGTGACCAGTCCTTCATCACACTTGGCTTAGATCATAAGCTAATGTAGAGGACTTGACTTAGCTCCCACTGGACATAAGCCTGTTACAAAATCACCTCAGATTTATCAGTAGGCAGTTTCAACACCAGGTGTTGTCTAAGACTAAAATAAAGGTGGGTTACAGGTCAAGTTGAGGAGGATTGGCAGAGCAAGGTGGCAGTGGAAGACTATGATAGCTGGGAGTTCTGCAATTCAGGGCTGAGGACTGGGAGAGTGGTGAGGAGGAATTTGTCTAGTATCTGCAGTGCTACTAGTACGGGTGAATATTTCCCTGAGCATTAAAGGTCACCTAGTTGATCCAAAAATAATTTCAGAGATAGAAGAGAATTTGTACTAAGTACACTGTAGAACTAGGGGTGATGTGTGTGCTTGTGCACACATTCACCATATATCTTTGTTCTAGAACGTGGTTTTCAAACCGTGGGTCGAAACCCAGTACTGGGTCGCGGAATGTCAGGCACTGGGTCGTGGCGGCTCCGGTCAGCACCGCCGACCAGGCCAGTAAAAGTCCCGTTGGCCATGCTGCTAGTCCCTACCTGTTCTAACACTGTGCTGCCCCGCCCCCGGAAGCAGCCAGCAGCAAGTCCAGCTCCTAGCCAGGGGGGCCATGGAGCTCCGCGTGCCGCCTTCGCCCCGAGCACCAGCTCTGCATTCCCATTGGCCAATGGGAGTTGGGAGGGGGTGCCTGTGGGTGAGAGCTGTCTTGAGCTGCTTGTGCGCCTCTGCCTAGGAGCCGGACCTGCTGCTGGCCGCTTCCAGGGCGCAGTGTGGTCCACGGTGCCAGGACAGGCAGGAAGCCTGCCTTAGCACCCCCACTGTGCTGCTGACCGGGAGCCATGCGAGGTAAGCCTGCACCACAACCCTGTGCCACAGTCCCATGCCTGAGCCCCCCCAAACCCGGAGCCTCTTCCAGCACCCCAAACTGCACATCCCTGGCCCCATCCCAGAGCCTGCACCCCAATCCAGAGCCCTGACCCCCATCTGCACCCCAATCCCCTTCCCCAGTCCTGAGCCCTCCCAAACCCAAGCCCCCTTCTGCACCCCAAACCCCTCAGCCCCAGCCCAGAGCCTACACCCCCAGGATAGAGCCCTGGCCCCCCTCCTGCACTCCCTGCCCCAGCCCTGAGCCCCCAAACCCAGAGTCCCCCTGCACCCCAAACCCTTATCCCCAACCTCAGCCCCACACCCCAACCTTCTGCTCCAGCCCTGAGCCCCTCCCACACCCCAAACCCTCATCCCCAGCTCCGCTGGGTCACAGGCATCAACAATTTTCTTTAACTGGGTCGCCAGAAAAAAAGTTTGAAAGCCACTGTTCTAGAACTCCGTTCCAGCTCTGCTTTGAAATACCTGGAAGCTGTGAATTGCAAGTAAAAGCATGCTCTTGTGGCCACTGGATGTCACCATTCCTTCATACAAATAAAACCAGTTACAGTTTTTCAACTCCCAAACTCCTCTAGAAGATTATGGCTACTAGATGCTTTGAGTGGGGAAGCTACACTTCTCAAATGTTTGCTCTTTCTTAAAAGCAATGCAAAAGTTTTTATGCCTGGTAGCAGTATATATGGCCTGTGGCCATGTTTTTTGGGCAGTATCTCACCTTGGTACAATGGGGGAAGCCGTGGCTTCTTATAATTTGATAGGATGTGGTGTGGGAAATACAAAAGTGAAACAAATCTGCAAAGAGGACGTGTTATATTTTTTGCTTGTTTCTAGGGCAATGAACTTATGATTTTGAACTGTATGTTTTTAGGTAAGTCAGATTGGTCCAGCTAGTAACACTTTTATTGTTGGGTTTGAATTTCCTGGAGTTCAAATGTCACACTCAGCTAATGGGGACTTTTTTCTGATACTCACACTGTGTTGCTACAGGGAGGTGATGCACTCTTAAAGAAAGCCTAATCCAGCTGAAATGTTAAACTGAGACTCCTGCCTGTGTCCGGCTGCTCGGATTAAGTTAAACATCCTTTGGGAATTTCTGAACAGAGCCTGACCTATATTACAGTGTTCCAACTCCCCTCTATCAATAGTATGTGTTAGTGTATATAATACCTTTGAAAAAACATCACACATCTTTAATACAATACAGAAAATGTACCATTTGAACACCCTAGCAGCTCTGTTTTCCTGCACAGCCAAACTTCCTTGTTCCAAAGTGCTTTATACTTTACAGACACTAGTAATAACTTCAGTAGGGAAAACAAATTCTCTTCTTGGTTTTACATCTACTGCTAGAGTTGGTGTCATTAGCCTTTCGTTCTCTTAACTGATGGTTTTAGCTGTCCTCCTCCCCCAGCAGATGACATGGTGGAAGGTATGCTCGCTTCATGAATTGTCTGGAAAGGGGAACTACAGATGGGTATGTTTAGTGTTCTCTTCTCTCCAGTGTGCCATATCTGTCACCAGTGTGCACACTATCAGCCAAGAAAGAAAGGGAAGATGTCCAATATAGTTTTCTGAAGCTGTCTCTATCATGCTACTAGTGACTGGAAGAAATTCTTGCAGATAACTAGATAAATTATTGACAGAATTGAAAGAGCACTGGAGCTTTCTGGTCTGAACGATGAGGTATTCCTCAGGGGGAACAGACCCTGTAGTTCATTTCCAGTTTGTGCTGAATCTTAGTCACTTTGACAAGTGAACTCTAGCACTTCCATTATCTTGTTTTTATCTATAGTAAACGCATATGGGAAATGGTGGTTCCATGGTGGTGTCCCTACAGCCTCATTAACGACATTACCTGTTTGCTGTAGTATTTAATACAAATTGCTCCCCCCTCCAGAAAAAAAAAAAGTGAGGCTTATACAAAAATCCCCATGTTGCTTGGTGTTTTGGCAGGTGAGGGACAGGGAGGAGATGTTTGACCTTCATTCTGTACAAGAGTGATCCAGGAGGATTGAATCCCTACATCCCACAACTTGTTGGCTCATATTGGCAGTAGTGATGGCCAGCTCGGTGGTATTTCCAACACTAGGTTTTTTGTTTTCTGTATGGTGAAGGACAGAGAGGCTTGAATGGAGGGTTTAGCTTGTGACCTCCCAGCATCTTTAGGGAGTGTGAAAAGCTGCAGCATTTCATTTCCCTAGCTCTCTATGCACACATTTAAATAATACAGCAGCTACACAGGTGCCAGAGTTCTGACTCTTACAGGCCTATTTCAGCTCTGATTTCTGAGACAAAGAAAATGAAAAAGTAAGCTGTTAAAATGTTTTGGCTTTTGGAGCTTTCTCTTTCCCACACTTCCATAATGGGGAGGCTTGTAGTGAGTGAGGTGTGTGTGTGTGTGTGTGTGTGTGTGAGTGTATGTGTATATATAATATTAAAAAAAAATTGTAATTGACTGACATGATGATTTTGTCTGAATTGACAATTCTTGAGCGTTGCAGACTGGTTCAGCAACAAGGCCATAGTTATTTTGCTTTGTTGGCTGATCTGAATGTTTTGAACCAGTCTGGGGAGGGATTATTTGCCAAGTGGCAGAAAGCAAGGTCTTTAATGCCTGATTCAATTAGAGGTTCAGAGCCCAAATGCAAAAAACCTAGATGTCCAAAGATGACATCTTAAAGAAATCAAAACAATAAAAAATTAAATCCCTGGTGAGATCGATGATTAAAGAGAAAATGGTCAGAAAGCTAGTGACAAATACAGAAAGATATAAATGCTCATATATTTGCCTTAATTTAAGGGAGCTGTAGCTCTGGTATCTTGGTTTATTCTATCCTAACAGCTGTAAGGAAAAGTGCATTCACCCATGCTAACACCACCTCCTCCTCCTTATTCCCTCCACTTCTGTGATTCCAGCTGCTCTGGACCCTGCTGGATCTCTGACAGACCCCCACAAACCTGTTCTCCTAACTGATCTGCTTTCTCTCTTCTGCTTCCCCAGGCCAGTGATGTTGAAGGGTAGTGTGGAAGTGGGTCACATGAGGAATGCGTGATGAGGAATGAAGAGGGTTTCTGGTAATGGAAAGACAGGAACCATTCATGATCCTTGAGTAATTGCCCCCAACTGGCAAACCCTTTAAAATAGTCAGTTCCCTTATGCAACACACTTGTCTCACAGTAAATTGTTTTGTTTAGAGAATGCAAGAGACAAACAAACCAGGTTACATCATCCAGGAAGAGAGCTTTTCAGTCATGTCGCTTTCTAGCTCATAGCAAATCTCCTAAAGGAGAATTCAGAGAGCTGGTGGATTTCTTTGGCCCTATTTTTATGTTTGTAAAGAGGGGATAATGAACAGTATTACAACAGTACAGTGAGTGATGTATGAGATTCACGTCATGGTATCTGCAAGGAGAGCTAGTTCAGAATAGTTGACTCATCTTTAGCTGATGAAAAAATTACTTGCGTTGTGCACTTGGTTGTTGTAGGAGAGAATGAATAGTAGGCTGTATAAGATTAAAAAATGCCATATACTTCAGGGCTGCTTTCACATCAGTAAATTAAGGGTCCAAAGCTCTGAATGTATAGATATAAATTGTGTGTTTGCCAGTTAGTCTAGATGTGTATGTGTGTGAACGTTTACATAGGAACAGTAGTATGTAAAATATAATCTATAGATTTTTGAATAAGGCTGATCACACTGCTTTTTTTGGGGTGGGGGAGGAACTCACAAAAATGGATCAAATGTATGGATAGGTGTGACACTACACCTGTGAGAAATGAGATTTGACCAATAGGCTAGGGCATCCTTCCTCATTCTCAAAACCAACACTACAGGAAGAGATAAGAGCCAAAGGATAGGTACAAGTCATTTTGGCAGCAAAAAAAGGCTGCCAAAACAGGTGGGGAGGTTTCCGGGACGATGAAGGAAGAAGAAGGGGTGGGAAAAGAGAGAACAGGGTGTTAACATCAGAGAAAACGAGAGAGAGAGCAACAGTAGAAGCAGGTCTGCAGGTGTGGATTTGTGACAGGAATCTAAGTAGTAAATAAAATGAAAACATGCAAATATTGACTTGAGCGTCTAAAACTGTCCCCGGATTCTGGTGATCTGAGCTTTGTACTCATGGGAATGGAACCCTTGCTATGGAATTACAATCCTACATCTGGCAGAGCAGAAAATAAAAATCAGAATGAAAACAAAATAAATCACAAATGAAAGGTTGTAAACGAGGTCTGTATCACAAAGTTGTTGGACTTTGTCTTGTGGCAGTGAATTCCACAGGTTAATTATATACAGCATGAAAAGTGTTTATTAATTTTAAACTTTTTCTTTACATTTTTCATTTTATTTTCATTTATTCTTGTATAGGCAGAGAGCATAAATGGGAGTGCCAGGTTTCCTTTCTTTTCATTATTTTGTGTACCTCTCCAACCTCTCCCTTTTTGTTTTTGGGGACACTGAGCTCTTGAGTCTCAGAGTAAAAAATAATTGTAATCAACCCTGATGATGATAGTGTACTTTGTGCTGTAGCTTACTGCTGGCATGATTTTTTTTCTCCAAGGTACAAGTGTCCTATATAACTGCACACACCCGCTCATTAAAAATAAATTATATTACATATTCAGAAGGCTATATCTATAATGCGGCTATTAGAATTATTTACTTATGAGATTTGAAATCTCTCCCTTGAGGTACAAGGCCTTCTTATCAAGTATGTATAAATTTGAATGTCACACTGAATTTTATATTTATATAGAAAATGTATGTCCTGACTACAAAAAGTCCTGTTGTTGCTACCTTTGGCTTAGCTTCACCTGTGGTAGCAATAGTGAGAGTGCTAATGTAGGTAGGCTTTCTGAGGCTATGACTGGTACTTAGCTTCAAATTGAATCATTCTGAACATAGCAGATATAAAAGACACACTACTGTTCTTAAAAACAAAAACAAAATTGGAACCTTTTCTATGCTGGCACTACCATCAGTAGAACTTAACCGGTGGTAGCAAAAGTATGACTTATTTCTGGGAGAGAAGACTAATGTAAATAAGGCCTTAGTGATTTGCAGGGTGGCTCTTCTTTAGGTTAAGCGGTACCAGTAAATGCTCTCAAAATGCCCCTTAAAGTACTTATGTTTGCCCTCAAGTAATGATACTGACCCACCTCTGAGTTTGTGAAATGCTAAAATCCAGAAATTCTCCACATTTTTCGTGTACACATGATGTGCGTATGTTATGTGTCCTGTCAAAAATTCTCCATGTTTTCTTTATTCACTGGAGGTCACTGCTGTTTGCGTGCACAGAGTAGAGACAGCTTAAATAATTCAGTGAGCTATGAGAGAAGCACAACAGGCTGTGCACTCTAATTGGCTAATTAAGTCACAGCATTTAAGACTAGGACAATTGTGATTAAATGACTACTGCAAATGCATCCAGAGGTTTTCTTTCAAATTGGAAGGTATTAATTAAAAAGTATAGCCAGAGGACCCACTAGTGACAAGAGTCCCAGCTGAAGTCTGGGAGTACTGTGCTCCATTTCCATCCACATGAGGCCTCTCTAAGTGTCATGGAAATCTGTCATCTTTTTCTATAGATATCTCTATAGTTTTGGGTACCAAACATAGAAAATCTTGACACCTTTCTCTTCTGTCTGTTTTTATTTTTTTGAAAATTAACTGTTAATTATTCTCAATATGTATAGTTGGAAATGTATATCACGAAATATTATGCTCTAATAAGTGTTAGTCTCTAAGGTTCCACAGGTACTCCTTTTCTTTTTGTGGATACAGACTAACACAGCTGCTACTCTGAAACCTGTCATACAATTCTGAGTTTCAGAATAGGGTGGGAAGGATATACCAGAGTACTTGAGACTTCTAGGGCCAATTTTTGCCTCTGAAAATGAGCAGCTGAATCATAGAAAAATCAGGTTGGAAGAGACATCAGGAGGTCAGCTAGTCCCAACCCCCTGCTCAAAGCGAGACCAACCCAACTAAATTATCCCAGCCAGGGCTTTGTCAATCCGGGCCTTAAAAACCTCTAAGGATGGAGATTCCACTATTTGCCTAGCTAACCCATTCCAGTGCTCCATTCACCACCCTCCTAGTGAAATAGTTTTTTGCTAATATTCAACCTAAACCTCCCCCACTGCAACTTGAGACCATTTCTCCTTGTTTGGTCATCTGCCACCACTGAGAACAGCCTAGCTCCAGCCTCTTTGGAACTCCCCTTCAAGTAGTTGAAGGCTGCTATCAAATCCCCCCTCACTCTTTTTTCTTCTGCAGAATAAATAATCCCTGTTCCTTCAGCCTCTCCTCATAAGTCATGTGCCCCAGCCCCCTAATAATTTTCATTGACCTCAGCTGGACTCGCTCCTGTTTGTCCACATCCTTTCTGTAGTGGGGGTTCCAAAACTGGATGCAGTACTCCAGATGTTGCGTCACCAGTGCCGAATAGAGGGGAATAATCACATCCCTTGATCTGCTGGCCGTGCTCCTACTAATGCAGCCCAGTATGCCGTTTGCCTTCTTGGCAACAAGGGCGCACTGTTGACTCAAATCCAGCTTCTCATCCACTGTAATCCCAAGGTCCTTTTCTGCAGAACTGCTGCTTAGCCAGTCGGTCCCCAGTCTGTAGCAGTGCATGGGATTCTTCCGTCCTATGTACAGGACTCTGCACTTGTCCTTGTTGAACCTCATCAGATTTCTTTTAGCCCAATCCTCCAATTTGTCTAGATCACTCTGGACCCTATCCCTAACCTCCAGCATATCTACCTCTCCCCCCAGTTTAGTGTCATCCACGAACTTGCTGAGGGTGCAATCCATCCTATCATTCCAGATCATTAATGAAGATGTTGAACAAAACCAGCCCCAGGAACTACCCCTGGGGCACTCCGCTTGATACCGGCTGCCAACTAGACATTGATCTGTTGATCACTACCCATTGAGCCCCACTATCTAGCCAGCTTTCTATCCACCTTATAGTCCATTAATCCAATCCATACTTTTTTAATTTGCTGGCAAGAATACTGTGGGAGATTGTATCAAAAGGTTTGCTAAAGTCAAGATACATCACGTCCACTGCTTTCCCTATATCCACAGAGCCAGTTATCTCATCATAGAAGGCAGTCAGGTTGGTTAGGCATGATTTGCCCTTGGTGAATCCATGTTGACTGTTTCTGGCTAATTTCTAGTTAAACTAAGCACTGTGTGAATGTGATGTCTCATTTTATTTAATTCCTCTTTTAACATGAATAATATAAGGTGGACAAGAGTTAAAATCAAGACCCTTTATGTGAGGTCACAGATTTTCATCCCTCTCCCACCTCAGTGTGAGGTTTGAAATTAGGTTACAGACCTCTCTGAAACTGACAAGCTCAAAATGTTAAGCATCATGCTTGAAGCTTTGTTCTTGCTCTCTTGTATTATGCTTAGGGTTTTTGTTGGATTAAAAGAAAAATCTCTTTAGTCCTCAAAATACTTATAGCAATGTTACCATTTCAACAGGATCAGATTAAGCTTTCTCAAATATGCTGGAATTTTTTAAAAAAAAAACTTTTTTATTGATAAGTAATTAAGTAGGGTGTGTCAAGGAATTTGAAGTTGGCAATTGTAAAAAGTGTGAGATTGTGAGATGGAAGATATAATTTCCCCCCAATGGAGACTTGAATGGGCAGAGTGGTCATTGATCTGTTCGGCGTCACCTGCACTGGGAAAATGCCTCATGTTAGAAAACCTGTTAACTAATCTGTTTTGATTAGCATGATATTGAGTGTAATTTAGCAGTAATAGACAACTCATGTTTAACGTTGCATTCGCTTAAAAAATGGCAGCATGTTTTCTAACATAATGCACTTTCGGAGTGTAGACATAACCTTTGTTAAAACCTTAGAACCTTGCAAGCTAACATATTTCTTAAGCTGACAGCTGCCTGGAATACTGTTCTTGCACTTCCCTGTTTTGAATCTTTTCCTAATTATTTCTTCTGTTCTCTTTTCCAGAAAGACGAGGTGTACCTCAACTTGGTGCTGGACTACGTTCCTGAAACAGTATACAGAGTTGCCAGACATTATAGCCGGGCCAAACAGACACTCCCTATGATCTATGTCAAGGTAGGAAATTATAATTATAAATTGAAATAGGAAGTTTGGTGTAACACAGCATTTCTAATTGTTGTTAGTTCCCCCTAACCTGAACTTTAAATTCTCACACTAAACTGCAGGGTAGATTAAACAGTGAAGGGTTTATTTCAAGGCAGCGAAATCTATAAAAATGATTATAAGAGGAAATTATAAAAAATGATTATAAGAAGAAATGATTATAAGAGGAAATTGTTGGAGCCTAACTGTGTATATAAAAAAATTAAGGTAGCAAGTTTCAGCAATACTCTCTGCTGCAGTTTAGACTCCTACATTTAGGAGAAATGATAACGCAGCAGCAATGTTTTGTCCCAGAGATAAATCAATGTCTCTGAGCTGTTGTTGAAGTAGTATGTGTACAATTTAACTGTATGCCCTCTAGAGTTTGCCCAGTTATTTGGTTCTTATGCTATTAAACATTTTCAGGTGTTTGCAATTACAATAAGATCATATCCTGCTTAAAGGTTCTTATAAGTTTAAAAGCTCATGGCTTTCCTACATACACACTCTGGGGAAGCTGGTTTTACCTGAGCACCTTCTATCCTGTGAGAAGCGATGTGGTATCGAGGCCTTTGTAAATTCTCCTGCTGGGGAAATAACCATTTTGGGAGCTGTGGGCACTGTCATTCCTTCTAGACCTGGGGACTGTTTTTATACTCTTTTTCTGACACCACAGGCTTTTCTTTTCATCCTACTATTGATAAAGAATATTGTCTTGATGTCAGGAACACTTACTAATTTACCTCAAAGACATCTCAAAGGCAAGAAGAAAGTCAGATTACATCTATCTGTAGATTTTTATTGATTTGATTGATTGATTGAAAGGATAACTTAGCAAGGTAGGGTAGTGTCAGTTTTATTACCAAATAAGTCAAAGAAACGGTTAAGCCTCTTTGGAGTTGTCCACAATGTGAATTCTGGCAGTGGAGGTATATACTAAAATTATACATATAAAGTATAACATACTTTACTCCACTTAGTAAGGAACAATCAGTTGCACACATAAAAAATGCGAAATGACTGCCGAAGAGGGAGTACAGCAGAGAGAGGTATCTGGGGTTCATAGTGCTTCACAAGCTAAATCTGAATCAACAGTGTAACACTGTTGCGCCCAAAAAAAAAAAAAAAAAAAAAACACCACATCATTCTGGGATGTATTAGCTAGAGTATTGTAAGCAAGACACAAGAAGTAATCCTTCTGCTCTACTCTGCGCTGATTAGGCCTCAACTGGAGAATTGTGTCCAGTTCTGGGTGCCACATTTTCAGGAAAGATGTGGACAAATTGGAGAAAGTCGAGAAGAGCAATAAAAATGATTAAAGGTCTAGAAAACATAACCTATGAGGGAAGATTGAAAAAATGGATTTGTTTAGTCTGGAGAAGAGAAGACTGAGAGGGGACATAAGTTTTCAAGTACATAAAAGGTTGCTACAAGGAGGAGGCATAAAAATTGTTCTCCTTAACCTCTGAGGATAAGACAAGAAGCAATGGGCTTAAATTGCAGCAAGGGTGGTTTAGGTTGGACATTAGGAAAAACTTTCCAACTCTCAGGGTAGTTAACCACTGGAATAAATTGCCTAGGGAGATTGTGGAATCTCCATCATTGGAGATTTTTAAGAGCAGGTTGGACAAACACCTGTCAGGGATGGTCTAGATAAATTTAGTCCTGTCATGAGTGCAGGGGACTGGACTAGATGACTTCTTGAGGCCTCTTCCAGTCTTAGGATTCTATGATACAGCTTCTAACATTATATAATATGGAAGACAAGAAAGTAGCAATGTAAAATGACGACAACAACAATAAAAAATACAAATTGCATCCAGTTGTATTCTGAGATAAAGGTCGTCATACTAAATTTTGTATATACCAGTTTTTGACTCATCAGGTAATAAAGAACTCTTAGACTTTTTGGAGAAAACTTACAAAATACTTGTATATTTATAAAGGGAAATTCAGACAACAAATTTGACTTGTTTGCAATTATTGCATTTTAAAGTTAACATCTCCTAATGGTGTATCTGGGGTGCTATAAAATAACAAAAACTAACTTGAACCTGGACTCCGGCTGGCAGGGGCCAGCAGACAGGAACCACAGTCCAGCAGCGGGCTGAGCCACTCAGCCAGGGTCCCGGCCACCGGTCCCGCTCAGCCCACTGCCAGCCCAGGGTTCCATTCATCTAGGCAGACAGCGGGCTGAGCGGGGCCAGTGGCTGGACCCTGGCTGGCAGCAGAGTGCCACTAAAAATCAGCTCCCATGCCGCCTTTGGCACGTGTGCCGCAGGTTGCCGACCCTGGACTAGAGTTTTGAGTAGGGGAAGAGTGGATACTTCTGTTTAGTGTGCTTAGTTGTTCCCACTCCAAGTGAAGTCACTCCAAGCAGTGGTGACTATGATCACCTTCTTCCACCCAGAGCTTTAAAAGTAAAACTCTGGGTGGAGGGAGGTGAGGATGTTGGGACACAGCTCAACTAACTGGTGGAAAGACAGCATACAAGAAACACTGGAAGTGGGGTACAGCAGGGAATTGTTCTAGAGGTTAAAAGTAAAACCAGAGAGGGATGGTCTTTAAAATTTCCCTCTGGATGTATTGGACCAAATCTCAGAACTGTGATTTGGCAGCTAGAGAGTAGAAGCAAAGGAGACCAATTTAGGGTGGTAATTGTATTTTACTTGGGGCTGGGTGTCCAATAAATTCAGTGTTAAATTGAAGAACTCAGTCTCCTTTTCTCTCCTCCCTATCTCCTAACCATCTGAGATATGTAGAGAGATCCCCACAACAGTTGAAAATGAACCTGCTGTCCTATGGAATGAGGAGAAATGGCTGCTCAGCTACTTCTGACTGAACCTTGACAATGCCTTTACCTGCACCATTCTGTCCGTGTCCCCCCCCTCACCCCCATAATGATGAGATTTTTAGTTCACCTTCAAAATACCACAGTTCCACTCACACAAACAACAAGAATATTTTAACCAACAAGAATATTTTGCTAACACTCTGTTAAGCTCTCCTGGTCTCGTTTATTTTTCCATTGCGGCTGATCACCAGGATTGCATACATATTTGCATGGAAAAACTTTGTCCCTTACAGCTGCATTTCTTGTTTGTGCCTTATTCAGGTCTCAGTCTAGTGGATGTGATTCACTGCCACACTAGCAGTTGTGGCATCATTGACTGAAACTGTGGAGAGTAAAAGGAGGTTGGTTAAAGAGGTGCAAATTTTGGTTTGTAAACACCATGATACCTTGGTGATCCGCTCCAAGTAGTAAAATGAAGGACACATACAGGACTGTTTAACAGAGTGTGCAGTCCTCAGTATTTATAACACACCGTTAGAGTGTGTTTACCCAATGCATGGAGGGCATTGAGGAACATTCTCTGCATTAAATGATGGGTTTTCCCATCTTTGTTTTTTTGCAATGGCCCAGTGCTCTTTGTCACGAGTATGTTTCTAAGCAGAACCATTCTGGCACTTCCTCACACAGTACATCCTACTGTCACAATTGCACCAATGCATTCTGGGACTCCTGAAGCACCTGTTCTTCTTCAAGTGGCTCCTGCATATGCCCACTCGTGATGCACCAGCCATGTGCAGCTCAAATGTTAGGACCTTGCTAATGGTGTCCATTTGAGTGCTCATGCACTCCTCTTGCCATACTTTCCACACTGTATGGATGAGACTGTAAAAGGGGTGTGGTGTGTTAGCTCTCTTAGTTCCATCCAACTCTGTGCAACTGCGATAAAGTAGGAAGCTACCCAGACCTCATGTTTGGATCTTTCTCTTAGATAATGCACAGTTAGTTACGAAATGCTAGTTTTAGATACAGTTACTGGTTTTAGTTTAATTAGCATTTTTTGTGTTAGATAGCATAGCATTCAGAAGCTTTAGGTCTGTACTAAGACCTGATGGCAGATCCAAAAATAAAAACAAATAAAGCTTTAAACAATGTGGATTCTGCTCTTCAGTCTTTCTAGCATTGGATGCTCATACACTGTCTTGCCTGCCTTAGTGAAGGACCTTCACCCTACAGGTGCTCCATCTGCAACATCTTTACCCTGAGAGTAAAGAGGAAGAGACAGAATGGACAACAAGTAATTGCCTTCGAGGAAGTGATTGCAGCTCTACCTGCCAGATTGGGTAATATGGTCGGTTCCAAGAAGTGATATACAACCAGTCTTGGCACTGGATGCATCGAAGGATGAGTCGATGACATAAACCTACATATCAGAAATCTACGGAGAGAACCGTCAGTGAGATGGCCATCCGTCACAGCCTCTCTGAGGAGAGTCAATCCACGAACGAGAAGCTCTTCGGATCCTACTACATTGGAGTCAAGTAGAGGACCATTGTGTAAAGACTCTGGAAGTAGAGCTAAGAAACACGCAGCTGTGATACCAAATCCAGCTGTCGCTCTGGTTGCCAGAGTCTTTGATCCAGTAGGAAAATCGAAGGATCCAAAGATTCACTTATCAAGACAAAAAGAGGCAGCAAAAGTTAGTATCAGATCCGAGTATCTGTTCCGATTCCCTTACCCAACCTTCTCTGATGGTACTGGCACAAACCCATCATTCTGCTCCAATGCCGCCGCCTCAATCAAATTTAGAGAGACAAGAACTACAGAAGAGAAGGAACTCCTCTGTCTAGATTTGACTGTAGTAAGGAACAGAAGGGTAAAAGAACAACAAATGTCTTCTCCTCTTCCATCCCCCTAAAACAGCATTGGGTTCCCCAGTAGGTTTCTTTCCTATATTGGGTCCACTACTATCTCCTCTTGGCTCCTGATTGTGTCTGAGTGGCAGGTGCCGTCTTTGTTGTGTCCACCATTAAAGAGAAAATGATTGGGCTCTCAACCTTTCTCAGAGAACACCCGTAGTGGGGTCATATTATGAATTGGACCCAAATATGGACTACTGGCCTGATTGGAAAATACTCCCATGGCACAGAGATCGTCTTATTGGTCAACTCCATCTTACTAACCAGATCTGCAGCACTAAGGGTATAGTGGACACCTTCAGTCACCAGCACCATTGGAACCAGGCCCTACAGAACTAAAGATACAGGATCTATTGATATCACATAGGAAAGGAGATCAGTCTCTCTTAAGCATGATTCTTTGTCTGATGTAGAGGAACAGATCACCCTTCAGGAGTTTAAAGAATTATATCCTGAAACTGACAATTGGATATCTCCTGAAGAGAACCTAGGTGTCTACGCTGTCACATCTCCATCGAAGGAGAAAGCAGCCTTTCAGATATTAGCTTAGTTTATATCATTTACCCAGGAGGGAATGTCTTTTTCATGCTCTCCTGGTGCCAAATTCCTTAGTAGTGGAAGCAGCTGTTTAAAGATCTAAGAGTGGTTCAGTTTACTTTACTCGCTTGGATAAACACAAAATGATGATGGATGAACTGGGAAGAACAGTTTTCTCTTCCGTGTAGAGCATAAGGGTTGTGAACTACCAAGTTTTTATGGCACATTACCAATACTGTCTTTGGAAGAAAATGTCAGCCTTTACTAAAAGGCTATGCCAGATGAACAAAAGAAACTTGCTAATGCTTTTGTTACAGAGAACCAGCAAGTAGTAGTAAAGCATGCATTGCAAGCATCTTTTGATTCTTCAGATTAGACAGCTACAACTGTAGTATCTGCAATTCCTCTTGGATGATATGTCTCGCTCAAATTTTCTAGACTACCCTGAGAAACTAAAGCTGATATAGAAGATTTTCCCTTTGAAAGAGAAGGCCTATTCAGGACCAAGACTAATGACTTTCTGGAGAAGATGAAGAAAACAAATTATGCAGCAAGACCTTTGGACGTTGATCAGCAAGCCCAGAGAAGACCAGGACTACCATATTTAGGTACCAAAGATAGCTTCCTTCATGGCCATCTTCCCTTTTTTTCCAGTACAGAGGAGATATTATTACCAACAGCAATATCTTCCTCAACAGTCTTTCCAGCAGAGGAGAAGAAACTTCAAAACAAGGGCAAAAGGTAAGCAAACATCTTTGGCAGCTATGGTGTTGAACCTTAGCCCACAAGTTTGAGGCATTTCATAAGGACTGCAATCAAATCTTGACCAACTGCTTACTTTTTCCCTCTTCAGAGAGCTACTTTATCAATATTTCTACTGTTGGACTTCTATAACTATGGACAGGTGGATTTTAGAACTCATCCGCACTGGGTATTCAGTTCCATTTGAATACCTCGCCTCTTCCAACTCACCCTCCCTGTTTCTGTTAAGGAGCCTCTCTCACAAGAACCTGTTAAAAAACGAGGTTCTGGCTCTGCTCAAAATGGGAGCTGTAGAAGAGGTACCAGGGAGATTCAAGGTGCACAGGATTTTATGCAAGGTATTTCATAATCCCCAAGAAAGATGGAGGCCTTTGACTGATTCTAGACCTTAGGAAACGCAATACATCTCTCAAGAAGTTCCATTTCCATATGTTAACCCTAGTTCTATCATACCCTCCCTTTCTCCAAAAGATTGGTTTTCAGCCATTGATTTGAAAGATGCCTACTTTCACATTGCTGGAAGTCATGTATATCAGAAATACTTTTGATTCACAGTGGAGAGAGGACTATTTTCAGTACAAGGGCCTTCCATATGAATTTTCTCCTGTCTCATGGCATTTATTAAACGTCTATTGGCAGTGGCAGCTCACCTAAGAAAAGAGGAATTTGTATTCCTGTATCTCGATGATTGGTTAATAAGGCCCATCAAATGATCATCTAGTCATTGCCATCCTTTGCATGTGTACTCTCTTCAGAAGTCTATTTCAGGATAAACCAGAAAAAACCCCACTGTTACAGCCGTCTCAGAGAATCCCTTTCATAAAGGAGTATGTAGAGGCCACTCAAAGGAAAAATGAAAGTTACTTGTAACCAAAATTCTTTGAAGTGGGACTCTGCATATTCACACCCCCAACTCACCTTCCCCTCTTCCTTGGGAGCCTTAATTGTAACCTGGACCAGAGGAGGTGGTGGGAAGGAACTGAGGTGGCCAGAGCTCCAAAAGGCTCCACACTCCAGAAGCCATTGGTAGCTAGGTTCCACCATCTGAGCTGTATGTGGCTAGTGCATCTCATGAATATGTAGCATGTGTCTTGAAGAACATCAGTTACAAGTAACCAACATTCATTTTCATAGTGCTTGGTGCCATTGCTGGGAGCAAGGACTTTGGGACAGTTTCAAAATATCTAGATTTTACTCGTTCCTCTAGATTTGACCTAAAGACCATCCTAGGCAATGCAGACTGCTAGGACAACCAACACTAGAACGTTGCTTGGTGTGGGTGTTGTGTGTGGATGCACGAAGTTGTACCAGTGTAGCAAGCTCAAGGGTTCCATTCAAGAATTTGTCACAATGGCTCTTCACCTAATATAGATAGGACTTGAGAAATCTGACATGGAAGTACTTTTATTTGCTGTGTGTGTTTTTTTTTTTTTTTTGCTCTCTGTCAGCCATCATTCCTTGTCACAAGTCCAGCTTGTGAATGCTGGACTGCTGTCATTGAGTATTCTTTACGAATAAAACCTTTTGTTTTTGAAAGGTCAAGGAATACTTCCATAACAAATTACACTGACTTGAAGAAAGAAGTGCTGAGGTTGTGTGGAAGGGAAGAAAAGTGAAGTCCAACTTTTAGGCCTTAACCGTCTTGCCAACATTGCTTTAAATTTTATCTAGCTATTTTTTTTTTCCATTGGTGAGCTGTAGAATTCACTCTTGTTTACTATGTAGGGTTTTTAGCATGCTAATCTCTCTCCCACTTTCCTTTCCCCCTCCCCGCCGCCCTCTCCCCCCCCCCCCCACCACACACTTTGTCATAGGAAGTCGTACGTTATACATTGTCTGTTTGTGTTCCAGCTGTACATGTATCAGCTGTTCCGGAGTTTAGCCTATATCCATTCCTTTGGAATCTGCCATCGGGATATAAAACCACAGAACCTCTTGCTGGACCCTGATACAGCTGTCCTAAAACTCTGTGACTTTGGAAGGTAAGTCTGTCTCTTTGGCCTGGTCTACAGTACACGTAACACTTATACTGGCATAGCTAAATTACTTAGGGATGTGATTTTTTGTTATAATTATGCCAGTATAAGCCCTGATGTAGACACACTTATGTCTGTATAAAGGTGCCAGTATACCGTATGTCTCTTTGGGTTCTACAGAATCACCTTTATGCTAGTATAAACTGTCTCTACACTAGAAGGGCTTGCCAGTGTAGCTATGCCAGCAGTGTTTTTCTAGTGCAGACAAGCTCTTTGTATTCCAAAGCCTGGTTAAAACTAATTTATCTGAAGAGAACCATGGCTTAATTCGTCACAGAGACTTTTTATGTTACGTAAGACAGAATCTAAATAGGGTTCCCTTCTAGCTGGGAAAGGGTGAGCACAGAGGCTTTCTTCGCGTGCGTGTGTGTGTATATATAATTAACTCAGAGAGAGAAAGGGATTGCGTAAATGCAAGAGGATTCAGAAGAAGGGGAATTAAAAAATCAAAACAAGAAATTGTATAGGTATGTTTAAGAAAATAGTATACAGATGTGTAGAGAAAATGTAGTAGCTAAGAAAGAACAGCTATCCGAGTTTAACTATTGTGATATAGTGTGATATAATAACCTCAATAGAAAAATATAATGCTAATCCAGTACTTCTTGAATATGTATGTTTGTTTATACCAATTAGTATAGTGTTTCAAATACCAAAGGACTTAGTCAGGCAGAGATAATAGTCTTTTAACGAAGGGTCTTAGATACTGGGATTTACAAGTCTTTTGTCTAAAGCAGTGGTTCCCAAACTGGGGTTCGCGAACCCCTGGGGGTTCGCAGAACGTTACTGGGGGTTCGCCAGAAAAATTTCACTAATGGCAGCCAGAAGACCCTGGGCATTAGAGGAAGCAGGTGGGACCTGGTTGCAGGGCAGACAGCCCAAGCCCCAGGGAGAGCGGGGCCGGGCAGTTGGGGCTGACAGCCCAAGTGGGGGAGCTGGCAGCACGAACCCCAACGCTCTGTGCGGGGCTGACAGCCCGAGCCCCAGGGGGAGCAGGTCTGGGCAGTTTGGGCTGGCAGCCCGAGCCCTGCCCCCGTCAGCGCGGGAGTCGGCTGCCCGAACCCCAGCGCTCTGTGTGGGGCTGGCAGCCCGAGCCACAGGGAGAGTGGGGCCGGGCAGTTGGGGCTAGCAGCCCCGGCAGTCAGTGGGACCTGCAGCCCGAGCTCAGTTGACGGGGGTCCAGCAGCAGGAGCCCCACGGAGTGCGGAGGAAATTTTAAACTTAAATCCCTGGAAATATTCATTTTTAGGAGGGGGCTCACGAAATTTCACAATTTAGTGAAAGGGGTTTGCCGGCTGTTAAAAGTGTGAGAACCACCGATCTAAAGTCACATTCTTTTTCTGGTATCCATAGAGCAGAATTGTCACTAGATGCTTAAAGCTGTAAATCTCTTTATATGGGCAAGATCACTGGTAGAAGTCAGGAATCCACTTCCTTTCTCTGTGAGTCCCTTACCCAAAATGCCCTTTAGCTGTAGTAGACTGAAGTTAACTGGGAGAGTGTGTGTGTAAGAGATGTCACCAGAGTGGTTGTTGCTAAACGAGCTTGGCCACTGTAAATTGGAACTTCGGTGTTTTGAAGTGCTATAGATTCATGCCCGGTGGTTCCTTCAGGAATCTTCTCCCCGAGATTGTAACAGGAGACTGGTAAAATAAGAATGACAGACGGCAAAACTTACTTTAATTTTGCCTGTAAAAAAACCACTATTTAGCTACATAGGATGCTCCATGGAAGAAATTGGAGTTTCCGATCAGGTTAAATGAGAGAGACTAAATATTCTGGGATTTTTTGGGGGGGGTTTTCAGTGAAACTGAGCGTTTGATTTGAATTGCTTCCACAGCATATGGACAGCATCAGATTACCAACTCTTTAAGCTGCATTGCTTTTTTGAATGATGATGATCCAGCTCAAAATGCATGTTGAAGTGTAACTCACATGTTTGAGACACAAAAATCTTTTTAAAAGATTACAATACATGACGCTAACACCAAAGGAGAAGGAATCAATGACCTGAAGGCAAAACAGGGAGAATGCTACTTTTAGAATTTGACAGATACTAAATGTCTTGTCTGCCACCCTCCAGAAAAAGCCCCACACCAATTAACCCATATTGCTATCATTTAAAAGCAAAGTAATCAGGAGCATTCAATAGAAGCTCTTTGTTAGATTGGGCTAATTTCTGAAACCTGGAGTGAATCTTCTCTCAAGAATGTACATTGGGGTTTCATACTGTCCAGAAGACTGCAGAAGGAGAATTAAAGATAGAGAAAACTAGGGGATGAGTTGGGAAGGGAGAAGATAAATCCCTAGATTTGCATCTAGGACGAGAGTGGTCAAATATCCAGTGAAACATAAAATGTATAATGTTTCAGTATATATTGAAAACATGGCTTTGGAAGTTTACATTTCTACTTATTTAATTTTGCAAAACCCTTTTATTTGGAATCTAAATGGTTAGTGTGAATTACATTGATGTGCCTTTAGAGCAACTGGAGCAGCCATAGTAGTAAATTAGTGCCCTGCCATGTGCGGCAATCTTCATTTGGATCTGAGCTTCTCCTGTTGTCCCTTGATTTTATATATGGTTGTGTTGTGGACATAGCTCAGCTGTGTTTGTTGTAATCATTTCAGCTGTGTGGCACAAACCGGTTACAAAACCGTGATTATACGGAAGTGTAGATAGCACTAGCCTCTGTTTGCCAGAAGCTGGGAATGGGCAACAGGGGATAGATCACTTGATGATTACCTGTTCTGTTCATTCCCTCTGAAGTACCTGGCATTGGCCACTGTCAGAAAACAGGATACTGGACTAGATGGACCTTTGGTCTGACCCAGTATGGCCGTCCTTACATCTTCTAAAAGCTACTGTGGTTCACACTTTGCTTCTACTGCCCACCCCATATAATGTTTTCCATCTATATCAGCTAAAGCTGTGGGAGTACAGTAGACAATAGATACGTTCATTGCCTGATGTTGCAAATTAAACTTCTTGAGTTCCTTCATTTTCTTTGGTGGGGGGATATTACCTGAGGTGACTGCTGCTTTGGCAGAGGCAATTTTACAGTAGTTTAGGGCCCAAGCGGGCATTGTGCAATGCAGACAAAGCCTTAATGTTAAGTCAGGGTAGAGCCCACTTTCAGGTGCCTGCAGCCCGCTCTTTCTCCTATTCGTCCCAGTACAAAAAATAAAAATAGCCTACCATGCCTTCCTAAGCAGTATAGAACCAAAGGAGTGCTGATGTGATCGTAAAGAAAGGTGATATTTAGGTTTGACTGAGTGAGTGGTAGGGGGTTTTGAACCTCAACAGTTGACTAAATTTGACTGAACCGTACTCTGTCCAGCCTTTATCCTCTGTAAATAAATCTTTGCACCCAGCAAAGTAGTATAGTGTTATCCAGGAATATGAACCTATTTGTCCACTGGATTGTGCTCAGGATGTCCTTTGGCATGGCCAATGTGTTATCATAAGGTAACTGGCTGTTGGGTTGAATTGATTTGACAGTTTAAAAAAAAAAAAAAAGACTTTGTCACATGCATCTGTGACGGGTTTGTCCCCTCCTTCCGGGATGCCACCTGATGTACTGGGGTTTCACTGAGCCTCTCCTGCTCGACCAGCCTGGGTTCCCTCTCCCTGCTTTGCTGAATTTGGCTCTCCGGCCTCTTGCAACACACGCACACAGGTAGGGCAATACCCCACTGCAGACACAGACTGAAGTCAGCTCTGTGTGAGAGGACTCACCCAGCATTCACATGCACACCCATTTTGGGAGATAAACCCAAAATAATACTGTCTTGCACTGTATAGAAAAATCTGCACAGCGCAAGCTCATAAAATTTCACCCTCTTCCTCAGTGTGAAGAGAGATATGCACTACTTCTTGTCCCCCTGGTTAGAAATTACATAAACTGGGTTTAATAATAAACAAAACAAATTTTATTAACTATAAAAGGCAGATTATAAGTGATTAAGGGATAGCAAGCAGAACAAAGCAGATTACTAAGAAAATAAAACAAAACATGCAAACTAAGCTTGATTCACTAAAGAAACAGGTTACAAAATGTTTGTAATGTTGAAATTAGGGTGCAGAATTAAATGTTGAATTAGGGTGCAGAGTTTCTGTAGCTTAGAGTTCCAGGTATTTCTTCTTACAGACTGGACCCCTGTCTTTCCCTTCAGGTTAGTTTCTTTGTCCCTTCAGTTTCTTCAGCAGTCCTTCTTGGGTAGGCAATGGAGGAGAGTCCCGTTTGCCTTCCTCCCCACCCTTAAATAAGATTTACATAAGGTGGGATCTTTTGTTTCCCATACTTGACCCCCCTCTCCTTTTAGTGGAAAGTTACAAGAAGTCCAAGATAATGTTTAGTATCCGGTGACAAGACCACCTGACCTAGTAGGGTCACAGCTGTGTCCCAGGATGCCTCCCAGGAAGGAGAGAGATTAGTGTCTTGTTGTTTCTTCCTAATGGCCCATCAAATCTGGTGGCCTGTTATCTGGTGGGTGTCTTCCCAATACACACCCGGTTGTAGTTGTTACGTAGTCCATATTCCTAACTTTAGGTACAGAAATGACACAAGCATATAAATTGGATAATCGCATTCTCCAATGATATCTTACATGAGCCATCTTGCATAAAACATCTTAGTTATGCTATATTCATATCATAACAATATTTCTATGAAGAATATGGGGTGTAATGTCACAGCATCAAGACAGAAGTAGTTTGGAAATGGGGGTGGGGGGAGAGAGAAATAAAACTAAGTTTGCCTGTGCTGAAGTGTGGTAAAATCTTCTGTCACTGAAGGAGATCTCTGTTTTGCTTCTATCTAGTGCAAAGCAGCTGGTTCGCGGAGAACCTAATGTCTCGTACATCTGCTCTCGGTACTACAGGGCACCAGAGTTGATCTTTGGAGCCACCGATTATACCTCCAGTATAGGTATGTATGTCTTTTTGTGTATTGTACTCTGTACTGACTGCACTGTTTTTGATTGCTTTTATTGTGGACAAAATAGATTTATAAATAAGTTTATAACTGTCCCAAAGTGCTCAAGTGTGACCCTTGAAGGGAGGACCTGGTTATAGGTGGTCAAAGATGGTTCTTAAAATAAATGCATGTCCATTCATCTTTCTGAAGTTATCACTACATGATTTTTTAGCTTCTAGACTTCCGTGTGGGTTGGGAGGTTATTCGTGTTTGGCTAAAAGTCAAACTTCAAACAGTTTTTTTTTTTCCAGCTGTCCAAACAATTTCAGTGGAGCAGTTTTCTTGCTCAAGTGTTTGGCTGAATTTTATTAAGTATTTTTAATAAGAATGAAAATGGAGTTGGGTGTTGGTTTTACAGTCTCTCGGAAAAACTCTGGGCAAGGATCTGTGTACTTTATAGGACATTAAAAAGTCTCAACAATTTAAATCAAATATGATAATGAATAATATAATCCGTGTAATAACCCCATTTGTTTGTTTTGATATTCAACTTATTTTATGCTGTCCCCACACCTCAAGTTTTCAAAATGTCAAGGATTATTTTTTTTGTTTAGATAACTAATAACTGCATCATAGAAGCTGTCAAGAAAGCTGGCACTTTCATTAGCCAGAGAGTGAAGACTTGGGGCTTCTGGTACCTGTGGAGGCATAGGAGGCAGGAGATTTCTACTAAAAATGAACAGCAATGAAATCGCTAACAATGTTGGTAGTTTTGGTTTTTAAATCACAGAATACATAAGGACCGTGTCTGTGGACTGGCATTAAAGGGATCATAATTCAGATCTCAAGCTTCCTGATCTGGGGACTTACTATGTCTATTCCAAGTGGTTATGAGTGTTTTGCATTTCATATGGGCCTTGTCTGCACTAGGAGAAGGAGGTGCTTTTAAAAACATACTAGTGATCACATTTTAAAATATTTCTTGGTACCTACTGTAGGCAAGATGTAATACCTTTAAAAATGTTAGGAAGTCATGGTCAAGCATGGGAAGAGTCTCTAGAATTGACCGTAACCAGTTAGCATATTTTAAGGGTGTTAAGCCCTGTCATACACCAAGTGCTTAGTGGTGTTTAAAAACTAATTAAAACAGGTTAGCTGATATAATTTTAAAAAACATCTTTTTTCCTAGTCTAGACAGCCAGAAGCAGCACCCCTTGGCTTTTGCTTAGACCTATGATGAATCCAGTGGAAATACAAGCACTTAGTTTCTAAAGACTGCACATATCCTTGCTACTTTTCTCCCAAATGAAGTGATCCACCTGTATGTGGCACAACCGTACATGATATGACAGAGGATTCATGACCAAGCATTACGTGTAGAAGTACTCTGGGGAAACTAATACTCTGTTCTGTTGTAATGAAACAAATATTGTAGGTGCCACTAACAGAGACTGTTATAAAGTTGAAAAACACTTCTCATTTGAAGTCTTTCTACGTGAGAGTGCTTTTCAGAACTCTCACCTTTTCTGAAGCCTTTTCTGGTAATGTTTTCCATGCTTGATTTTTCTTTGGAGGTGAATTTTTGTTTGAAAGTTTGAACCAAATCTGTGCAAAATTTTTGGAGTTCTGGGCAGGTTAAACACTGTAAAAATATTTGTTTGTAAGTGCTGTTGTAGAGATTGATAAATATGAAAACAATCTGCATGAAATCGACTGTTAGCATTTAACTTGAAAAATAATACACAGCAAATCCTTGCTTCCCTCCATCTCAAGCCCCCCCCCCCCCCCAAAGAATTGTTACCTTCATGGAGAGGAAAAAGTTTAAAATTATAGGCATATCCTGAAAATTTAGTCTCTTGAGTTTGGCTGCATTTTGCAAAATACTACACATTTGGGGCTTGCATTTTTTTAACCCAGTGCAAAGAGTCTTCACAAAGTAAACAGATATACAGCTGCCCAGCTCAAAAACTCTTGACAGGCAAAACAGCAGCAGCAAAAGTGGGAACTCACCCTCCCTTTCTTCATTGGCTTCAGAGAGGCGTGAACTTCAAAGCCAAACTGAAACTATTTACATACCAGCATAAAAGCACAGATCGTTTTTGTTAAAGGGAAGAGAAAAAAATTAAATCTTTCAAAAAAGTCATTGTGTCATTAATATTGCACAGTTTAAATAACAGAAAAGTCAGGAAATGGTCCAGCACTTCCAAAAATAGTATTAACTTGGCCACATTGAACATATGTATATGTTTTCTTTTCCTGTTTTTCTAATTGAATGTGTAGCATAACCCTGTTCTTTTGGTAGGATAGAATGGATCCTGTAAACATACAGTCTGGGCAACAAAACCAAGTAAATACTACTATCAGAATCTTAATTTTTACACTTTCTGACTTTTAACTGGTCCTGCTTAAAGTTATATTAACTTATTTTATTGCATTTAATAATATATAACCAGAAGTATGTTTCAGGGGTAGAATGTTTTTTTCAAGGTTATCCGTGAGGCATCAGCTACTCTTGAACGATAGTGGTACTTCTGAGTGCAGCTATAGTAACACGATATAATGCAGCAACCATTGGAACTGCCCCTGTTCCAGATGTGCTTCTCAAACCCCTTCTGTAGCTCTGCATGTGAATCTGTGCATAAAGAACAGACATAAATGTACAATGACACTATGGTGGCACAAGAGCAACAGTGCCGTCTCAGTGCATCACACCCATGTCAGCGGTTGGTTTTGATGTTCTGCATTGTAACTAACGTGTTCTAGTCTGCCTGTTTTCAGTATCTAGGTTGTAGTCTACCTGTCAGCTATTTATTGTCATCATGACTGACCTGGACGTATGAGAATCTAAGTTTTGGTACAAGATAGGTCTTTTTTGACTGTAGAAATCAGGAACAGAAATATAAACAGTCTCTTTAAAAAGAAAAAAATATCCTCAAAGTGCACGACTTCAAGGAAGTTGATGGACTACAATCTAAAAATGACATGTTTTTAAAAAGCCCTACGGATGCATGAATCCTGTAAATGACCATATGATGATATTCATCACTGTGTCCCTCAATCACTTCATCATCATCACTTCATCATCACTGTGTCCCTCAATCTTTGTGTTTGTCACCTCTTGTCCTTATCTTATGTTGTAAGTTCCTCTGCACTGACACTCCATTTCAGTTTTGTAAAGCACAGTGCAAATTTATGATATTGTATAAATAAGGCTGTGTGTCTATCACGGAGGTCATGGATTTCATGACTTTCTGTGACCTCCATGACTTCTGCAGCGGATGGTGTGGCTGGCTCCAGGGTTGCTCGGGCAGCTGCACTGTCTGCTGCTGGGGCAGTCTCCGGCCACCGCGCTCTCCTCTATCTGCCCCCCCGCCCCCGCAGCAGAAGTAGTTTGGGTGTGGGAGGGGGCTTGCGGGTGTGGGAGGGGGCGGCGCTTACCTCTGGGCACTCCCCTGAAGCGGCCAGCATGTCCCTGGAGATCCTAGGCAGAGGGGCCAGGCGCCTCTGCGCGCTGCCCCTGCCTGCAGGCACCGCCCCCACAGCTCCCGTTGGCTGCCGTTCCCAGCCAATGGGAGCTGTGGAGCCAGTGCTCGTGGTGGGGGCAGTGCGTGGAGCCCCCCTGGCCTTCCTTCCCCCTAGGAGCTGCAGGGCCATGCCAGCCGCTTTCGGGGAGCCACGCAGAGCTGGGTAGGGAGCCTGCCAGCCCCGCCCCAACCCCCCCAGCACCAGTGGTGGTCCTGGGCCGCTGCCCCTCCCCTCCAGCTCCCGCGACACACCCGAGGCCACCCCCGCAGAGCACCCCCAACCCAAATTTTAGTTAGGGTTATATAGTACAAGTCATGGACAGGTCATGGGCCCTGAATTTTTGTTTACTGCCCATGACTTTTACTAAAAATACCCGTGACTAAAATGTAGCCTTATGTATACATAATTACTGTTTTGGTGCTGATTCTTATTACAGGTAGATGCCTCAGTAGATCATCCAACAGACCTGATTATATTATTTAAGTAAAGAATTAGACAATTACTTATTCTAGTCTTTAAAATAGTAATTGTTGTCAACATGGACAAAGGTACATAAGAAACAGGTTAGTAATGAAGCCGTGTGTTATGTGAATAAGTGTGCCTACACTACAACTTTTAACAGACATTTTAATGGTGTAGCAGCTGAGTGAGCTTATTACTACAGGCACAAGGCCAATACTTAGTAACCATGGCAACTAACAGGATTTTGCCCTGACAAGTAGTTTAGCTGGCAGGTGGTTGTCTTCTTGTAACCATTTTGCAAGAGGTTCTCCCCCCCTCCCCCCCCTTTTGCGGTGTCTATGCTATCCCTTAACTGTGTATGCCCTTTCGTGGCTGCACCTTCCTTACAGCTCTCTGTGTCATAGGGCAACCCAGTGTGAATTGCACCCTATGTACTATGGGAGAGCTTCCCAGATTTTCCCAGAACATACTGATAGAGTCAGGAAGTGTGGTGGGGTGAATGCACAAACACACGATTGTTGTTGTGAAAAGAGCTGCTGTGTGGGCACAACTTTGTGTATTTGTAACCAGGTCAGATGAATTTGTCATGTATTGGTTACAAAAACACAGTTGTATATGTAGTGTAGCCAGACCCTTTGAGTCTCTAGTGCAGTTCCTCACTCACTGAGCTAGCAGGGGATTGGGAGCATTCCAGAGTGAACATTTACAGCCACTGGCAGGGGAAGATTGATCTGTGTGGTCATATCACAGACTTCTGTTGTGGCTATCCAAAACCAAGGGGTCATTGAGAGTAGTTGTCTTTTTCCTAGAGAGCAATAAGGTTGTGAGGGAGAGTGATAGACTCTTTAAAGAAAGATCTGAAAAATATCTCCTATAGGTGTGCTAGAACAGAGGGATGGCAATGAGACTTTTGTAAGCAGTCACTTTCAAGGTAAAGCATTTAGCCCCAGCTGCCACACTAATGAGATAAGGTTTCCTTCCACACCTCATCAAGCAATAATTTTCGGTGCTGAAAATAAGTATGTGCTAACCTGTTACAATTGAAATGACTTGTAATGTTAGATTAATCTATTTGTTAATTGAAAAGGACAGGGATACTGTTATAGATGAGTATAAACAGAGCTGTTGTGGTTCTGATGACTTCTCAGACCCTTCAGATTCTTCAAGTGCTGGTCCCCAGGTATATTCCACACGTGAGTGGGCATGTGTGCCATGTGCCTGTCTGGAAACAGTGTCCGTTGGCCCACATGTGCGCAATAGTTCTTTGTGTTCTTCCTCTAGTGATTGCTTATGTCCATTCCAAGTAGGTGTGTGCGCACTGCGTGCACAATCGTCAGAAGGTTTTTCCCTAGCACTACCTGTCGGGTTGGCTGTGGCCCCCCCTGGAATGGTGCCTTCATGGTGGTGTATGTATTTCCCTGCTGACCCATCACCTCTTCAGCTCCTTCTTACCGCCAGTGATGGTTGTTGGAGAAGCTCCTCTTTGCGTTTGCTAGTGATTCCCTAGTGGACTCTTTTCTTCTCTATCTGTAAATAGCTTGTATAGTTGTAGTTAGTTAGTAGTATAGTTATTTAAGTTTACATTGGTGGTTCCTTCTTCCCCCCGCCCCGCATCCCATCCCCAGGACCAGGGCATGCCTCAGTCTCAGGGCTTCAAGCTGTGCGTGTCCTGCCTCAAACCCATGCCCAAGGGAGACCCACACGACTCCTGTCTCAGGTGCCTTGGAGAAGGCCACCAGTCCCGACAGGTGTAACATTTGCAGGGGCTTTAAGTCCAGAATAAAAAAGGAGCGGGACTTCAGCTGAAACTCCTTCTAATGGAGTCAGCCCTTTGCCCCCAGGCGGCGTCGAACCTGGCACTGGGCACTTCAGTGTGGGAGGCCATGGTGCCGAGAAAGGACTCATCTAAGGAGACCTGGCACCGTGGTTCCCTGGCACCGAGAACCAATTCCTGTGTGAGGCACTGCTCACAGTCTCTGGTACCGCACGAAAAGAAGAGGGTGGGCGGGGAGTGCTCTCCTACTAAGGCAACAGAGAATATGGGCACCAGCGAGGTGCATCCCGTGTCGGGACGCCCAACTTTGGGCCCGCCTATGCCAGGACTGTCAACACCAGCCTCTCTGGGAGGTCCATTGAGTCTGGTTCTGGTGGACTCCCCAGTGCAGGGGGAGTGGAGGAGGATCTGGATCTTCCCTCCACACCGGACATGTTGAAGGCGGCAAGGGACCTAATGACCATGACAGCACAGTCGCCTATCCCGCCGGCCCAGGCTCTGCCTCCGACGATGGCACTGACAGTGGCACTGGCGCTCGCCTGTCATAGGGGCAAGCCTACTATGATGCAGCACTGCTTGCCTTCGCCCTGGCACCGTCTAGGTCTGCACTGCCCTGGTTACACTCGGACTCAGAGATGGACTCCTACATATCCTGGCGGAGCTGATGCCACTCCTGGCACCGCCCAAGGCAGGACGAAGGGCAGCTGGTGCCTGTAATCTCCTGGCCTCCTCAGTGGCAGGGGCTGACTCAGTGGCCCTTTTGGACACCGTGGGCCTACCACCAAGCCCGGGGGTCTGGTTCCAGGTCCCTGTTGGTGGTGTCAGAGGCTCGGATGCCTCCATCGGCTTCCTCTGTCACTCCGGAACCTCCCTGTGGTCAGGATGCAGAAGCCCAGACCGACTAACACTCAGGACTGGGTGCTGACACGGGCACCAGCACCGTAGCAACCACGGCACCAGACACTGCTGCCGCCGCCTGTACCGCTCAAGGGGCCACTACGCAGGTGGATTCTCACGAGCCAGGGGGTCAGGAAGACCCAGTGCCACCAAGGACATTGTCCTCTTTCTCTGCGGATGAGGCGGTGGCAGGGACCTGTACCACATTGCCTGCTATAGACACCAGGGCCCATCAGGACCTACTCAGGAGGGTTGCCTAGAACCTGAACTTGGTGGCGCACACCCACCTCTATCCCGCCAAGGGGGTGGAGCATAAATACTTTGTGCCATCTAAGGGATACGAACACCTCTTTACCCACCCCCACCCTGGGACCGTGGTGGTAGAGGTAGCTAATCACAACCATCAAGGATACGCCATAGAGTTTCTTTCCTTCCCTCCTTTCCCAGCCCCCCTTCAGGGACCATTCTCGTGAGGTGATTCTTAACTGGAAGCAGACGCCCTCCTCCAATGAGGAGCAATAGAGCAAGTATCACCTCAGTGTTGAGGGAGAGGGTTTATTCCCTTTATTTCTTAGTCCCCACAAAAGTCAGAGGGTGGAGACCCACTCTAAGCCTTCTGCAACTGAACCAGCTTTATTCAAAAGTTGAAATTCGTAGTTCACAGCTTTCGATGAAGGATATGTAGATATTAATTTGTCCCACAGAGTGTTCCTTTGGTTTCTAGTGGCTCAGGAACATTTACAGCTCACTGTCCTTCCCTTTGGAGTAGCAATAGCACCCAGAGTATTCACAAAGGTCTTCTCTGAGGAGGAAGCCCAAATGAGACTTCAGAGTTACCCAGTTTTCCCAGGTCTTGACGATTGGCTCATAGGTAGGTCAGGTTGATGACTCTGTTCTTGCTTCAGCTTCTAGCAGCGCTGGGCACCTGCGTGAAGAAAGAAGTGTCTATTTTAACACCTACACGGACGTTACATTTATTCAGTGACCCTGGACTCCATTTTGCAAGAGCTTTTCGTCCCATGGAAAGATTTCAGTTTATGAGCAATCTGATAACACTGATTACTTGCAGACCAAGGATTATGGTCAGTGTGTGTCTCATGGACTTGTGACACTGTTCGCCAGACTTCATCTGTGATGCCTACGGGTCTGGCTTTGGTTGGTCTACTCACCGGGCAAGGATCACCTCAGCACCAGAGTGACTGATTCCCCCCAGGGTCGTTGCCTCTCATACCTGGTGGCTGAATCCAGAACGAGTGAGAGTATGTATCCCCTTCAACACTCCTGCCCCCCCAGTGCCACCATCATAACAGATGCATTCCTTCTGGGTTGGGGTGCTCACCTGAATGGTCACGTGGTACAAGGTACCTGTGCCCCACAGAAGGCCAGACTGCACATCAGTCTCCTGGGACTAAGGGCAATCCGCCTGCCATGCACGGCTTTTCTCCCATTTATGCGTTCACTCCATATCCAAATAATGTCAGACAATATCACCACAGTCTTTTACATAAATAGGACAGAGCAAGATCTCTTCCCTTCTGCCTAGAAGTAGTCAGGCTTTGGAACAGGTGCATCAGAAACGACATCAT
Organism: Natator depressus; assembly: GCF_965152275.1. Lineage (NCBI taxonomy): Eukaryota > Metazoa > Chordata > Testudines > Cheloniidae > Natator > Natator depressus. Next base: position 202,582,514 of record NC_134234.1, on the reverse strand, counting down.
CATCCAAGCCACATACCTTCTAGGTCCTCAAAATTCTTTAGCAGACAACCTGAGCAGGCGCTTCTCTGGCGATCGCAAGTGAGAGACACACAGCTCTGTCCTGAGCAAGATACTCACTCAGTGGGGCATGCCTCAATGGGATCTCTTTGGGTTCCAAACGAACAGGAAACTTCCTCTATATTGCCCCAGAGGAGCTATGGGTCATGGCTCCCAGGTCGATGCTCTCCTGTTGGCATGGATAGATGAACTCAGAGATGCTTTTCCTCCTGTTACCCTGCTTCCACAATTATTGAGAGAGATCCATCACAACAGGGTCACAAGCATTCTCTGAGCACCCAACTGGCCCAAACTGTTTTGGTTCCTGGAGCTTCTGAGAATATCAGTCTGTCCTCATATCAGGATCTGCCCCTTCCCAGGAAGGGGAAAGAATCAGATGCCCGAATCCAGACCCACTCCACCTCACTGCCTGATATTTGGATGAGCATCAGAACTAGAACATTCTTGCTCAGCACCTATCCGAACTATTCTTCTTCAAAGTAGGAAAGATTCAACTAGGACCTGCTAACTAGCTAAGTGGAGATGTTTCTCTGCTTTGCTTAGCATAATCAGCCTTTTCCTGTTTTAAAAAACAAAAAAACTCAAGTCTTTCCATTAGCTCACAGAGTGATCAGTGCCTTCCTTCCTCCACTAGATGGATGTTCAATTTTCACTCGCCCAACAACACAGAGATTCATGTGGTCTAGTCAGGACTTTCCACCAGTGGTCAAAGTTACTTCTCAATGGGACCTCAGTGTTGTGGTGTCAGCACTCACCAGACAACCATCTGAACACTTGGCAATATGCTCCATGTCCCACCTGTCTATGGAAGATGCATTGTTAGTTCTTATTACCACAGCCAGAAGGGTGACTGAGATGGAAGCCCTCATGACAGACCCACCATATAATGTTTTTCACAAGAAAAGGCCTCCCTTTGCCTTCATCCTAAAAATCCTCCCCAAGGTTATTTCTGAAATTCCATATCAATCAAACTGTCCACTTACCTTTTTCTTCCCAAAACCCATGCCTCTGCTGAAGAGAGGAGAGAGACTTCATTCCCTCGATGGCAGTGGTGCCTTGGTGTTCTACATGCAAAGGACCAAACACATCAAAAATCACCACGGCTATTTCTTGCCACAGCAGAAAGGTCATGAAGACAAGGGTATGTCTACGCTGCAATAAAACACCCATGGCTGTCCTGAGTCCACTGACTCTGACTCAGATTGTGGGGCTGTAAAATTGCTTTATAGACTTTCAGGCTCATGCTGGAGCCCAGGGTCTGGGACCTCCCCCCTCACGCAGTCCCAGAGCCACGGCTCTAGTCTGGGCCTGAAGGTCTACAATGGCATTTTATAGACCCACCAGCCAGAGTCAGCTGACATTGGCCTGATGTGGGTGTATTATTCCTGTTTGGACATATCCTAAGTGGATTTCTGGATGCATTATTGTGTGCTGCTAATTAGCACATATCCCTATACCTGATGAGGTAAGGGCATGCTCTCATGCCCTGCAGGAAGAAAAGATACTGAATATATGCAGAGCAGCTACCTGGAGTTCCATTCACAAGTTCACAAAACATTGCATGCTATTTCAGGCTTCTGAAGAGGATGAGGGGGAGAGAGAGAGAGCACTAGATGACAGAGGAAAGCCGGGGGGACACAACCATATTAGGATGAGGAAAGGGGAAAATACATAGTGGATGGAGGTAATTATTGGGTGGAGGGAAAGAGGGGTAAGGTTATTATAGCCCATGAAGATGTCAGAGAAGGAAGCACTCCCGTTCGTTATCCCAAATAGCACTAGATAAAAATGAGTAGGCTGTAGCATCATTATAGATGGGGGGGAATCAGGGCCTGCAAATATTTGTTCATGTCTGTACAATTATGGGGCCTGGCTGAAGCCTTTTTAGGTTTCAATAAGCATCCAAATTTTGGGATCTGAGCACTGAACCTTTTTAGAGGGGGTTCCTGTCATAATGTGTTTGCTATATTGATAGCAGGGTTGCATAATTCTGAGAAAATATACAATCGCTGTAATGTAATATTTGAGGCAGGGAATTAAGGGTGTGGATAGTTTTTTGATCTGGTAAGAGAGCAGACTTTGTAAGAGCCTGACAACTATAATTTTTGTTGCCATGACAAGATATTTATAGTTAAACAGGAACTAAAATTCCAAAGAGCATGCACATAGTCAGCTGCAGCCAGAAATTAGAAAACGTGTGCAATTGTTAGCCATTACCCAAAAGTAGGAATTGAGCAATTAAGCAGTATTTCTGAGAGTTCGTGGCTGAATCTGTTTAAGATCAACGATCACGTGCTAGTTTTTGTTTCCTCACCTGATTAAAACACAGAAATAGCTGTCTGAACCTCCATAGAATTTGTTGAGCACTAAGGCAACTTCTGCTGCATTTGAAATCAAAACTCACAGGTCTAAAAGAGTGGAGAAGATCGAGAAGACAGACAAGATGGTAGAATTATGCAATCAGCAAAACCCTGTGATTTAGCTAGTGTCCACAGCTCCTGAAAATCAATTATCTACTTAAAGAATAAAGCTGAAGAAATTTAAAATAGAACTCAGTATGTAATTTCTCGGTCTCCCGAGGGAGTGGGAATCCTGATCCAATTAGCTATTTTTTAAAAATCTCTTATCTACTAGAGCTAATGTTATAAAGGAACCGATGAAGTGAGTTGTAGCTCACGAAAGCTTATGCTCAGATAAATTTGTTAGTCTCTAAGGTGCCACAAGTACTCCTTTTCTTTTTGCGAATACAGACTAACACGGCTGCTACTCTGAAACTAGTGAATAGATAGAATCCATTGGGTACCAAATACGGTGGCAAAAGACAACCTTCATCCCAACATGTAATTAGCCACCTACAGAATTTTAAAGACCGGCAGTCTTTATTTTACAGTCTGTCATGAAAAAATCTTTCTTACTGAAATGGGGAAAAGTGTTTTGGTTTTTTTTCACATATTTACAATGACAGGATTACTTTCAAAGGCAAGAAAATCACTCAGATCAAGGTATTAGAGAAGTTACTGTATATCCAGCAACCATGAAGGTCATTAAAGGAACAAAAACCTATATCTTAAATAAATATAATTACAAATTTCAGAGCTTCATTTTTTAAGACTCAAGAACAGAAAATCTTAACCCAAAAAGAGGCTACAGGAACTTCTTTGTGGGTTAAATTGTGCGTGTGTGTAATTAGTCGGTAATACTATTTGTCAAATAAGATATTTAATTAACTTTTCTCATTAGTTATAACATATTTGGTTAGCTACAATGATGGTCATTTAATAAGTTACATTTACTGTAATATTTCTGTGACAACCTAATTTTTGATGGTCTAAACTAATAGCAGTCTATGCTTTCTGTATAGTCTACAGCTGTGTGCTAAAGGCCGCCTGGCCCTGTTCAGCAGGATCCTGGTTGTCCAGTGTGGTGGAGTCCAGGGTCCCGGCTGTCCTGCTGCCCAGCCCTGCACCTGGGGCTCCGCTTCTGTCCCCACTCTGTGGAGGTGTCTCTGGGTGGGGGCCGTTGGGCATAGGGGTCTGTGGGGTGGTATGGGGGAGTGGTATGGTTCTCAACCATAAATAGGTCTATGGGAGAGGGATAGCTCAGTGGTTTGAGCATTGGCCTGCTAAACCCAGGGTTGTGAGTTCAATCCTTGAGGGGGCCATTTAGGGGTCTGGGGCAAAAATTGGGGATTGATCCTGCTTTGAGCAGGGGTTGGACTAGATGACCTCCTGAGGTCCCTTCCAACCCTGATATTCTATGATTCTATGACTATGTAGTAATTAAGATGGCCTATAGAAAATACCATCTGATATTCTTATTTATAGGAAAAAATACCTGAATGATGTCATATCTTCTCCTTAGGATCCTGTTAGTCCCAACTGTTGTTCCTTATATGTGACTAAGATTGCGAACTCATTTTCCTATTCTTTCTCAAGGGCATATCTTACCTTACTAATTAATCAGTTTCAGCAGTTTGACATGCACTTTTGTCCATGGTTAATTCTATTTACTACTGCAAACGGAAAACAAAATACATAGTGCCGTAGAACCTTGATTGTATAAACATCTATCTTATGAATGAGGAAGTATATGAACCAAGTTTTCTGCCACTGCATGTGACTTCAGTCCTCCAGCCAGCATTCAGTCAGCTGTGCATGTTTGAAAAGACAGATCTGGTGGCAAGGAAAAGAGACAGTTCTCTCAAACAAAATAAAATAAGGCACACTGTATGCATTTCATTTGTTATGCCTGTACTGTTATTGAATGGTTAATCTATTATACACTGAACCTGCTGTAATTTTGAGATGTTTTATAACCTTTGTTTTTCTGAACTCTTAGATCTCCAATTAATTAATTAAATAGGTGTTCCACTATGATTGAAAAACCCCCTCTTCTAGAAATATAAGGATATAGAAGGTGAGAGGGTTATCTGATGGATATATAAAGTTGTAAATCAGTTGTGAACAACTATTAGAGTATTATTTTATAGTTATTAAATGGTCCTAGTTAAATATAAATAGAAGGTCCAGGGAGTAGTGCACAGAGCACTGCTATTAACTAATTTAGAGAGACACGGGTGAGGCCTGATTAGGAGGCCTGTAAAGGTAGCCAAGGGGCTGGCCAGCGAGCAGCACAGTAGCAGTGGCCCAGGAGTCAGCAAACAAAGCTGAAAACAAGGGAGTTTTGTAAGGAGAGTTTGGGAGCGAGAATGTGTGGGGTTGTGTTGTTTTTTTCCTTGACAGAAGCTTGAGGGGGAAGTTTGACAGGTACAGAGGCAGCAATGGTAGTCACTCAAGGAATGGAAGAGAATGAAGATGATTTAATGTGGAAGCTGCAAATGTATATTATCCTGGAGTATGTACCTGAAAGATGCTTCATTTGTATGAAGTGCTGCCAGATAGATTGGATGGAAGAGAAGATCCAGATTGAAACTCTTGATGCAGATTGAAACTCTTGATTGAGTTTTGAACAGGTGGTGGAGGAAGGAAAGAGGAGACTGAAGGGAAAACTTAAGACTTGTAGATGCAAGCTGGACTGGAGAACTGTGAGGGTAGAGTGCTGGATGAGGAAAGTGGCCAGTGGAAGCATGTGACTACGTGAACAAGGCAGAGGAAAGTGAAGAAGTGAAGCTGAAGCTAGTGAAGAAGAAATACAGCTGAGGAACAGGTTTGCTGAGTTGGAAAATGAAGAGGCGCAGCAGGCAGTCGGAGAAGGTGAAGAATGGCTAGCCCTATAAGAAGAGGGGAAGAGTCAGTGGAGAGAGCTCAAGTTCAGCTCCCCTGGATGATAGAGGATGACTCCTAGAGGATCACAAGTGAGCACAAAAGACAAGAGGACTTGCAGCCAGAAGGAATAGAAGGAGATAGGCTGGAGAATTGCACCAACACCGGGTCTACAGTTCTACATGATGGGGGACTCCCTAATAAGAACAGACAGGCCTGTCACTAGAGCCGATCCAGAGAACAGAAAGGTGTGCTGTCTGCCAGGAGCTAAGAAACGGGATGTGGACCTGAGGATGAAGAGGCTCCTTATGGGAGTAGGAAAGAATCCACTGATTATCCTTCATGTGGGAACAAATTATACTACTAGATTCTCATTGGAACATATTAAGGGAGACTATTCCAGGCTGGGAAGAAACTTAAAGAAAGGGAGGCTCAGATAATCTTCAGTGGGATTCTACCTGTCCCTAGAGAGCGAAGGCAAGACAAGATTATGATGATCAGCAGATGGCTGAGGCGGTGATGCTATAAGGAAGGTTTTGGGACGTTTGACCACTGGGAGACCTTCATGGAGAGAGAGATGGGATGGACTCCACCTGAATAGGGAGGGAAATAGACTTCTGGGTTGGAGGTTGGCTTTAAAGAGCTTTTAAACTAGGAATTCAGGGGCGGTCTGGAGAGTCTCATGTATAAGGCCCTACCAAATTCAGGGTCCATTTTGGTCAATTTCATGATCATAGGATTTTAAAAATCATAAATATAATGATTTCAGCTATTTAAATCTGAAATGTCAAGGTGTTGTAATTGTAGAGGTCTTGACCCAAAAAGGAGTTGGGGTGGGGGGGGTCGCAAGATTATTGTAGGGGGGTGCGGTACTGCTACCCTTACTTCTGCACTGCTGCTGGCAGCGGCACTGCCTTCAGAGCTGGGCAGCTGGAGAGCGGCAGCTGCAGGCCAGGAATCCAGCTCTGAATGCAGAGCTGCTGCCCACAGAGCTGGGCCCTCAGTCAGAAGCCACCACTGTCTGGCTGCCCAGCTCTGAAGGCAGCAGCGCAGAAGTAAGGGTGGTAATACCATTCCATGCCATCCTTCTGCTCTGCTGCTGATGGCAACTCTGCCTTCAGAGCTGGGCTCCCAGCCTGCAGACACCGCTCTCTGGCCGCCCACTCTGAAGTCAGCGCAGAAGTAAGGGTGGCAATACCGCAACCACCTAAAATAACCTTGTGACTGCCCCCGCCTCCCACAACTCCCTTTTGGGTCAAGACCCCTAATTTGAGAAACGTTGGTCTCCCCTGTGAAATCGATTTCACGGGCGGAGACCAGATTCACAGTCCATGACATGTTTTTCATGGCCGTGAATTGGGTAGAGGCCTACTCATGTAATCTCCATGCCTGATTCTGATATTGAGCCCCAGGGAAATCAGATAAGAGAGGATACAGCAATGGAGAAAGGTACAACAGAGGGTAGGAGATTGGATATCAAGAGGAAAGATAGTGCCAATACCAATGACACTAAGAGTCAGGTAGGCAATATTGACAGTAGAATGACTGCAACTAAACAGGCAGGGAATCTGGGCGAAGCCAAGCAGAAAAAACTAAGATATCTATACACCAATGCAAAGAGCCTAGGTAACAAAATGGAGGAATGAGAATTACTGGTGTAGGGAGTAAAACCAGATATTATAGGGATAACAGAAACACGGTGGAATAATAGTCATGGCTGGAGTACAGATATTGAAGGGTATATGCTGTTGAGGAAAGACAGAAATAAATATAATAATGAGGTAACTGCAATAAGAAGTGATTGACCCAAACAGATTCAGATTTTGGTCAATCACTTTGGAGAAGAAATGCAACAGACGCTCCACTGGAATAGTGCGTGGGGTATGATACAGACCCCTATAGTCTGCTCTGGATATGGACAGAGACCTCTTTAATATTTTTAATTAAATAAATGCTACTAGGAATTGTGTAATAATGGGAGACTTTAATTTCCAAGCTATAGATTGGAGGACAAGTGCTACTGAAAATGGTAGGGCCCAGATATTCCTGGATATGATTTCTTCACCAAATAGTCACCAAACCAACAAGAGGTGATGGCATTTTAGATTTAGTATGTGTAAGTAGCAAGGACTTCATAGAAGAACTGGTTGTAGAGGATAACTGCGGTTCAAGTGATCATGAGCTAATTCAGTTTACACTAAATGGGAGGATAAACAAAAATAGATCTGCAGCTAGGGTCCTTGATTTCAAAAGGGCAAACACTGAATAATTAAGGGAAGTAGCTGGGGAAGTGACTGGACTGAAGAACTCAAGGACCTGAAAGTGGAGGAGGCTTGAAATTAGTTTCTGCAACTCTGACTTAAAGTATCTGAAGCCTGCATCCCAGGCAAGGGGGGAAAAATCGTAGGGAAGGGTTGCAGATCAAATTGGATGAACATGCATCTCAGAGATTAATAGGAGAAAGCAGAAAGCCTACAAAGAATGGAAGATTTAATGGATCAACAAGGAAAGCTACCTCTTGGAAGTCAGACAGTGTAGGGAAAAAGTGAGAACTGCCAAAAGTCAAGCAGAGTTGGAGCTTGGAAAGGAAATTAAAACCAATGATACAAAGTTATTTAGCCATATAAATAAAAAGAAGACAAGGAAAGAAGTGGGACCGCTAAGCACTGAGGATGGGGTGGTGATAAAAATAATCTGGCCATGGCCCAGCACCCATACGACTACTTTGCCTCAGATTTTAGTAAGAATAATTGAGTTTTGGGGTAGTAGCAGGGTGGCTAATGGAAATGGGGATATGGAAGTAAAAATTACCACATCTGAGATGGACATCAAACTCAAACAACTTAATGGGACCAAATTGAGGGGCCTGGGTAATCTTCATCCAAGAATATTAAAGGAACTGGCACATGAAATTGCAAGCCCAAAAGCAAGGATTTTTAATAAATCTGTAAACTTGGAGATCATACCCTATCACTGGAGAATTGCTAATATAGTACCTATTTTTACTAAATGAAAAAAAGTGATCTGGGGAACTACAGGACCATTAGTTTGACCTCAGTTGTATTCAAGGTCTTGGAACCAATTTTGAGAGAGAAAGTAGTTAAGGATACAGAGGTAAATGGAAATTGGGATAAAATACAACATGGTTTTACAAAAGGTAGATTGTGCCAGACCAGCATGATCTTTCTTTGAGAAGATAACTGGTATTTTAGACAAAGGAAATGCAGAAGATCTAATCTACCTGGATTTCAGGAAGGCATTTGATACAGTTTCACATGGGAAATTATTAGTTAAATTGGAGAAGATGGAGATTAATATGAGCATTGAAAGGTGGGTAAGGAACTGGTTAAAGGGGAGACTACAGCGGGTCATACTGAAAGGTGAACTGTCAGGCTGGAGGGAGGTTACTAGTGGAATTCCTCAGGGATCAGTCTTGGGACCAATCTTATTTAACATTTTCATTCATGACCTTGGCACAAAAAGTGGGAGTTTGCTAATAAAATTTGCAGATGACACAAAGTTGGAAGGTATTGCTGATGTGGAGGAGGACTGGAATATGGCTTTGAAAACTGGAGTAATAGAAATGGGATGAAATTTAATATTGCAAAGTGCAAGGTCATGCATTTAAGGTATGTCTATACAGCAACTAGACACCTGCGGCTGGCCTGTGCCGGCTGGCCTGTGCCAGCTGACTTTGGTTTGGGCTGCAGGGCTGTTTCATTGCTGTGCCTACATCAGAGGGATAAACACCAAGGAGGGAGAGGAGTTATTTAAGTTAAGGGCCATTGTTAGCACAAGAACAAATGGCTATAAACTTGCCATCAACAAGTTTAGGCTGTAAATGAGATGAAGGTTTTGAACCATCAGCAGAGTGAAGTTCTGGAACACACTCCCAAGAGGAGCAGTGGCAGCGAAAAACCTCACTGGTTTCAAGACTAAACTTAATAAGTTTATGAAGGGGATGGTATGAGGAGATTGCCTCCAAGGGCATGTGGCCCATCTGCAACTGCTATTAGGAAATATCTTCAGTGGCTGGAGATGGGACACCAGATGGGGAGGGCTCTAAGTTACTACAATGAATTCTTTCCCAGGCATCTGGCTGGTGGGTCTCACTGACATGCTCAGGGTCTAACTGATTGTCATATTTCAGGTCAGAAAGGAATTTTCCCCCAGGTCAGATTGTCAGAGACCCTGAGGGGTTTTCACCTTCCACAGCAGCATGGGTCACTTGCTGGTTTGAATTAGAGTAAATGGTGAATTCTCGGTAACTTGAAGTCTTTAAATCATGATTTGAGGACTTCAATAACTCAGCCAGATGTTTATAGGTCTATTACAGGAGTGGGTGAGGTTCAGTGGCCTGTGATGTGCAGGAGGTCAAACTAGGTGATCAGAATGGTCCCTTCTGGCCTTAAAGTATGAGTGTACGAGGCGATGTCTTTTATTGGGCCAGCTTCTGTTCGTGAAAGAGACAAGCTTTTGAGCTACACATAGCTCTTTTGTAGCTCAAAAGCTTCTCTCTCTCACCAACAGAAGTTTGTCCAATACAAGATATTACCTCACCCAGCATGTCTCTTTAATATCTTGGGAACCAACATGTCTACAACAACTATGCAATTAACTAGTTTACTCACTTTGCCTCCAGTAGAATATCTTTAGACTACAGAAGGCAGCAAAATATCCTCTTATCCAAGAATTCCTTGGATATAGGCATCTAAACAGAATTCACCTCATTTCTTCTGGTTCTTAAAATTATATACATAAAATATTAAGGGCATTAACCACCTCATAAAATGTAGGAAAGTCTCTCCTGAAAGAAAGAGGTGGATATTGCTCTAACTCAGAAAATAAATCTAAATATCCCTGAACCTATACATTCAAAACACAATGAGGGTGAAATCCTGACCCCATTACAGTCATTGGCAAAAGCTCCATTGACTTCAGTAAAGCCAGGGTTTCACCCTGAATATCTGCTGCTTCCTACATTAATCATCAAAGCAGGGAGGAGCTATGCAAATACATAAACTATATTTTGAAGTGGGGATCTCAACAGAGGTTCAGAAGCCTGCACAGAGTTCAGAAGTTATGATGTCAGATTGCTGTGACCAGATGGCTTTATCAATAAGAATTTTTGTGCATTTCCTTGAACAGGGAAAATTGCTCAACCTGTATTTGGAAGTGAGTATGACCTGAAGACTGATTCAGGGAATTCTTTAAGGTTTCTCATGTCCCTGAATCAGTCTTCAGTGGTTGCAGCAATCAGGAATGGTAATAAACTGACCAGAAAATTATCAGATAAGAGGCACTTCCTTACAAGAGCATTTAAAACAACAACTAAATATAGTGCAAACATTGTTTCCCAGTGATCTCATTTAAACGCACAAGAGGGATATGGAATATTAGTTCCCCTGTTATTTTCCAGCAGGAAGCTTGATTCATAAAGCCAGGCAGAAGTCTGAAGAGAATCTTCATTTTTTTTCTCGCCATTAACACAGCTGTAGGCTTTCTGAGTCTCCAATTAACGCTGATTGATTATGAGTGACTTTTAGTGTAGCAAGGCAGATTTGCATTGAATAAATAATTGATTTGTGGAAATCCTAGTGAAAGAGCAAGCCTACCTTCCCAAGAGAGCATCTTTCTTTACAAATGGCTGCAAAACCTTAACAGTATTTCAGTATTTGATGTGGAGATTCATCATAAGTTCCCTTGCAGAGGCTTCAGTGGTGTAATAGTTACTGCATACTACTTAGTATGGTTTCTGTTTTGGATTAAATTTGTTTGAGAACAGACTGTTTCATATAACAGTAAAACACTACAGCATGTACCAAGATTCTTCTTCAAGTTGTCTCTACGGGTGTTTCACATCAGGATGTGCTTGTACCCATACACTGGAGATTTTTGTCAGCAGTGTCTGTGCTTTACGCACTCTTGTGTTCTGGTGTGAGAGTATATAGGGAGGGGAAGACCCACTGCTGCTCCAGTTCCTTCTCAACCAACTGTAGCATGAGACTGAGTGTCACAGTGTCCCCTAGCTAGCTATGCAGCCTGCTGACTCTTCTTTCTGGCTTGTTCCTATTTCTTTAATTCAGTTATTTCATTTTTATCAGTCTTACTTTTTAATTTGACACAATTGTATGCTTTTGGGGGGAGGGGTGTCTTCCCCTCCCCCATCCTTTTTCACCCTGTCAGAGCCTATGTTCCTCTCGGCCCTCTACATCTGCCTGTCCTTTCTTACTGGGTTATGCCCAAGACCCCAGGCTTCAAACCCTGCCATGTCTACCATGGGTCCTTTCCTCTCAACAATGGGCATTCCAGCTGCCTTGGAGAGCTCACATTCCCTCCAAGTGCAAGGTTTGCTGCAGATGCAAAAGCACATTCAGAAAGCAGAGGTAGGACGGATTGAAACTGCTTCTTATGGAACACTCTCTGAGAGCCGCAAGGTCCGAGTCCCTCCGCGCACGCACATCAGCCTCAACTGCCAACTCTGGTGAGCGCACCAGTCCTGGCTCTGGTAATCAAAGACCCTGCAGCCCTTTAGAGTCTTCAAGATGATCTAAAATGAAGAGACCCCACTCTCCAGAAAGAGAGACCCTGAAAAGGATAAAGTCACCCTCTTGATCTGGGAACAAGGAGACCTCACATCCTGGAATGGGTACAACTGAGGCTTTTTCCTCCCCGGTATGGAGGTCCCAGTATCACCTAAAATAAATCTCCAGCAGACTGTGTACTGAGAAGCTTTCCAGCAAGCAACCTTGAGAGCAGCACCCAAAAAACAAAACAAAACCCAGCATATCACAGACAGTGGTCTTGCCCAATTTACTATCAAACCACAAGATCAACTGAACCACCAAGAAAGAAACCTAGATTTTTCTAAGAAAGGGCTGTCTTCCCTAGTGCCATCATAATCAGCAACTTCTTCTGAACGGCTTTTGTGATCAACTGGTCAAGGGTCACAAGTGATCCTAGGATCATGGTCTACACCAAGCCTGTCACCAGCCTGATAGGGATCATCTCTCCCATTTCCTGTCTGCCTGGGAGTTGATCACCTTGGATAGGTGGATCCTGGAGATGGTTTCAGCATGCTATTTCATCCAGTTCAGCGTCATCCTTCCCCGTCTTAGGGATCCTTCTCACAAGGGTCTCCTAAGACAGGAGGTGCAATATTCCCTATTCCTAGGGGTAATCTAACCCATTCCACTGGACTTCCTTGAGAAAGTCTTGAGAAAAGGTTCTTCTTGAGGTGCTTCCTGGTTCCCAAGAAAAGAGGAGGAAGACCACCAATTCTGGACCTCCAGACTTCGTCCTCTCACAGTGATTCAGAATGGTAACCTTACCCGTGATGATTTCCTCTTTAGAAGTGGGGAATTGGTTTGTCTTCCTTGACCTCTGGGACCATATGTCCATATAGCTATGCACTCTTCCCAGAAATATTTCCTACAATTTGTCATGGGCAAGGACAACTGCTAATACTAGATCCTGTCCTTTGACTTTGACTGTGCAAAGGATCTTTACAAAGGTCCTCTCAGCTATCGCCAGCCCATCTTCATTAGATGGGAATAATAGTCTTTCCCTGCCTGGATGACTGACTTCTTAAGGGTTGCTCCTTTCTCAGGGTGCCGTCAGCAATCAACAAGGTCCTATCCCTCTTCCACTTCTTGGGCTTCCACCTCTACGCGAAATAGTCTACATTTAGACCTGTACAACAAATAGACTTCATCAGAGTCACTTTGGACTCCATGACAATCAAACCATACCTGCCCATGAATAGGTTTGCTACGATGGCCAGCCTCAGTACCATGCTACAACAGAGCTACAAACCACAGCAAGGAGTTCTCTTCAACTCCTGGGCCGTGTGGCAGCCAGTAAATTCGTAACGTCCCTGGCAAGACTACACTCCTGATGTATTCAAGCCTGGCTCTGGTCTGTCTATGCCCCTCACCAAGTACAAACTGTTCTAGTGGGTGTCAATACCTCAAAGGTTATTTCTTTCATTTGGGGTTCCACGGAGAGAGATCTTTTTATGACATTGTCCGATGCAGATGCTTCTTCTTGGGGGGGCATAGTCTCAGCTTGTTGGGAGATGCCCTCCTTACCCTTGGCCTCTGCTCTTGGTCTTGCTCTTTGCTTATCCCCCAAAGCTTTTGCTCCTCAAGGTCTTGAAATGAGAGATTGGTAGCCATCTTCATAGTACCGTCGTGGCTTCTCGCAGTCTGATTCCCTCACAGAAAGAATGAAGGGGTACCCAGTATCCACCCAGAGATTGTTGAAATGGGTGACATCTTGACCTGTTGTGAAGCCTTGGAGGTGCCTCTTTCACCAAGGGTGATTGCCCATTCCACTAAGGCTTGGTATACCTCTGTGGTCTTATTGAAGTACATATCCATCTCAGACATTTGCAATGGCACTTTTCCCAGCATTTTACTATTGTGCGTGCGTCTAGAGTTGACATGGCCTTCGGTGATGCTATTTTACAGAGCATACTGAATCTACCTCCTCAGCACCCTCCTCCATAATTGGGGTACCGCTTGTGAATCTTCTGATGTGGAGCACTCATAGGGAGAAGGAGAGGTTGCACAGTAATTGGCGTTCTTCTAGATGTTTTGTTCCTATGGGTTCTCCACTCCCCTGTGGGCCCTTCTTCCTTTCAGTTTCGGGGTTATACTCTCTGGACTTTGTGGTTGAGAAGAAACTGGAGAAACAGCAGTAAGCCTGCCCTATATACCTTTGTACCGGAGCACGAGAGTGTGTAGGACACAAGTGCAGACCCACAGACACTGCTTACAGAAATCTCCGATCAAGAGTGCATGGGTACATCCTGACTGCAGCACCCCTAAGGACAAAATGTCTCGAAGAACTCCATTTACTCTGTACAGGTAAATAACCTCTCCTTTGGCTGTTACAGGGTCAAGTGAGGTTATTTGTAAGTAAATAAAAATTAGGTACAGTGATGTTTAGCCTAAAGGAAACCATCTGCTATATATAAGTTATCATAATTCTGTGTATCTGGAATGTAGCTAAGGTCTAGTTGCAGACGTGGTATATGACTGAAGATAAATTGGTGAGTAGTCATTGACAGTTGATGTTGAATTCATTAAGCCATCTTCTACTATATACCTGATAGTTCCATGGGCCACCTGACTAGTTTGCAGGGCTCCACTCTGTAGATTGGGGATGGGTCAAACTGTGAGTGCCTCTTCTTCTGGTCCAAGTGCTTGCGAGTTGGGATTAGGAGGAGAGAAGAAATTGTAAATTTATATAACATAGCTGTCTTTCAGCTGAGCTGTAAGATGTTTGTGATCACTTGTCATTGGCCATTGAAGCCGACATGGCATTCTTTTCACAAATCCTGATGTTATGGTTGTGTTCCATCTCTAACTTCATTACATCTACCTATGTCTCCCAAATGCTGCATATGAAATTTTTATTCACTTTGACTGAGACTGTTGTGAGAAATTGCTGTGTGCTTCTAAATTGCTGTCACCTTCTACCCCAGAGGCATTTGCATTTCAGGCATGGGTGTGTCATACCTGTGCAGTATAGGTAAAATTTACAAAGGAGCCTGTCACTTAGGCACTTTTGAAAATATTACTTGTGGGATAAAAAGCAATATAAGATATTGGGATGCCAAATACATTTTTAAGCTTTACACTTTGTGTTTAATCTCCATTCTATATACTGTCTTAGAAGCTTAAAATAGAATTTCTTTCCTTATAGATCTTGAGTATGTTCTCTTCCTCCGTTGTTTCCATTAATTTCCCTACTGTTTTTCTACTTGAACTTAAAATTGCTGTGGCTTTTTGTATATGTTCTTCTTTTTACAAGAGCTTCAATGTCAATACAGTTTTGGAAACTGGGTTTGAGTAGTGAATTCTAGCTGTAGAGGGGACACAAGCAGAAAGCATATTGTCTTGCTGTCTAACAGTTATGATTACATTAAATACTTTAGAGGGAAAGGTGGATATTTTAAGAGGGTTTTTTTAGAATTTAGGTTCCCCAACAGAATTCTTCAGATAATGTTTGTAAATTTCTCTGAAGTTTGAAAGTTCTTAAAGTTTTATAATACCAATATAACCATTTCAAAGTGGGTGAAATTTGGAGCTTAAATTTTGTGCCAATACAGTCTGAGTCTGCTGTCCTTGCACAGCCCAAATTCTCTTTGATTTAAAGCTAGCACTATTTGCAGCTCTGATTCATCTTTTCATATATGTAAATTTTATATATATATATATATAAAATGAAGCAACAGTGAGTCTGTACTCCTAGATTAAAAAAACAACAAAAAGCATCACCTGTCCTTTGATAGAAAATGTCTTTACACACTCGGTATGTATAACATGTATGACTAAAGATACGATATGATAGTAATCACTAACAGGATATGAGTAATCACTAATCTTTCAGTTAATATATTCTGTCTGTGGGTGGGTGGGTGGGTGTTAATATGTACTGATTGATGGACTTTTTTTATACATTTTATATCTCTGATTCTACCTGAGGTTCTCCATGTCTTCACTGTTTGTCTTTTAGATATAAAGTCTGAATGCTCTTGATTAACTATGTCTTCTACAGAACCAAACACAGAGTAATATATTAAATGGGTTAAATTTGATGTGTTATATATCTGTTATATATATAAACAGGATATGAGTAATCACTAATCTTTCAGTTGATACACCCAAAGGGATCAGAAGTATGTATATGTATATATTCTGTGGGTGTTAATATGTACTGATAGATGGACTTTTTTTATAGATCTTATCTCTCTGGTTCTACCAGAGGTTCTCAGTCTTCATTGTTGGTCTTTTAGATATAAAGGCTGAATGCTCTTGATTAATTGTATCTTGTACAGAACCAAACACAGAGTAATGTATTAAATGGGTTAAATTTGATATATATAGTGATATATATGTATAACATCTTTCACTGAAACACTTTTCCGCCTTTTCTCTTCAGATGTGTGGTCAGCAGGATGTGTATTGGCAGAACTGTTACTTGGACAACCAATCTTTCCAGGCGACAGTGGTGTGGATCAGTTGGTGGAAATAATCAAGGTATGGAATTCAAGTTACTCTTGGGTCACCTCCTTGCTCCTTGAACATAGACATATTACACACAAAAACTAGGTTAAAAGAACATTATTAAGATTGCAAAGTAAATCACTTGAAAGTTAGAATTAAGGTTCTAGTTCCTCATGTGATCTCTCTCCTTTCCCCTCCCCTCCACTGTCTTCCAGGCTGCTCATCCAATCTCTCTCCCCTCTTACCTCATCCTTGGCTCCTTATCCCAGTCTGTTCACTTCGCCTGGCCCAGCCCAGAGCAGCTGAGAGCAGCAATTACAGGGGAAGTGCTTCTGTCCCCCACCACCAATTAGCCCTGCACTAGAGCATGCTTAGTCACTCTTGTGGGGATGTCAGTTGCACAGCCTGGCCATAGGTAGGAGCTGGTACGTGATGGAGCCTGGTCATTCAGCTGGTAGGGGTGGTGCACTGGCAGCCTCATCAGCACTTGGAGCTGTGAGGGGCTCTAGTGTGCTCAGAGAGAATGAAGTGTTCAGAGATTTTAGCTGCTAAAATCAAAGTCTGTTCTGAGCATGTGCAAACTGCAATTTTTCATTGGCTTGTAACTTGGTGAGATTTAAGTGGATTTTCATGATAGCAAAAATAATTCAAAGCATGGGGGGGGTCTTAGGGCATTTCAAGGAAAAGATCTCCATTTTTTAACACGAGCAAAACCTATTTTTCCCTAGCCTTGTTCATGGAAATGGTTGAACCCTTTTGGCTGAAATTTTCCAAAAAAGATTGGCCTATAGCTGACTCCTGGCATGGAAAATTTCAGCCCAGACCATTACTTTTGTCAGGTTATAAGCAACTTAAAACAGGATCTCTAGTGGGAAGCTTCGGGCAATCTTAATAGGAGATGCTACCAGCCCAGCCTATAACACAATTAGAAAAAAGTAAAAATCTAGATAGAACAGATTTGCCTGCTGTCTTGTAGCACCTTAATCTGTGATTATGTCATAACTCACAAGTTAAACGGGTTTAAGCTGGGTCAGTACTTGCAAAGAAACCTCAAAGGAAAACTTGGGAGGCTGTGAGAAGAAGTGTTGGTGATTCCTTGAGTAGTAGGTTACTTTTTAAGTTGTACTGAAACAGTGTCCTAGTGTGATGTAGTGCTTCTCACAGTGCCATTCTTTTGGATGATATGTAAAATTTACAGTTGCAAACATTTGTGATCATTAAAGGTACAAAGCACTGCTTGCAAAAAGTTGTGGTATTTGCTCTGGAATCCCTAAATTTGGCTAGGTCCCTAAATTTCCCCCTGTAGTTTAATAAATATGGTGGTATTTACACTTTGCCCTAAACTGTTATGAACAGCTAGTATGGTCTGCTCCCTAATCCACTTTATTCATCAATGAAATGATTAAGTGATTATTGTCTGTATATCAATATAGAGTTTATTCAGGAGTAAAGATATTATGTAAATATAAGATCATTTAATTGTACATCAGGGTGACATAGTCCAAAAAGTCACATCTCACTCCCTTAGAAATCTGGTTATTTCAATAAAATAGATCTATCTGGAGTTAATGAGTGTGCTTTGCCTTGCCTTTCACTTGGTTCTGAGCAAGTGGAAGTATAGTATTTAGAAGAAAGATGTACTCTGGTTGTCAGGCTGTCTGCCAACCAGAGTTCATGGATTGGCATAGTGCTTGTGTAGTTATTTTTCATTAATTGTACAGTATCAGCCAGTCAGTACAGGAAGTGTTCATCCATGACTCATAACTGTGCAGAATCCATGTAGAGAGACAGTGGGTGAGGAAATAGCTTTTATTAGACCAGCTTCTGTTGGCGAAGAGACAAGCTTTCGAGCTACACGGAGCTCTTCTTCAGGATCCATATACTCAGTTTGGCTGAGATGATTCTGTTTTAGCATAATTTAGTATAAACACAAAGGAAAAAGAGAAACAATTTAATAAAATTGTCACTGCATGTAGACCTTTTACAGATTTTAAACACCACTTTCATAAATTTTATCCTCATTTTTAATTGACAGATCCATAGCTGAATATAAAGAGTACTGGTGTTAACTGTTTTTTTCTATCATAGTTGGAAGAATGTGCACTCTGGAAGCTTGGACTTTCAGTGAACTGTATTTGAGATGGTTTTCCACTTGGCAGAAGTAGGTTCCTGGAGCATTGCTCTAACTGTGGACATAGAAATCCTGAATGATTATTATTATTAGGTGAAAATCAAAAAATGGTACATGGCCCCCTAGATATGCATATTAACAATTATACATGCAGGTTAAATGCAAGAGATACTCCACTGTGTAGTAAATCCTGAGATCTTCACTTGAGAAGACACAGTGGTAAGAGAGTATCCAGAGAGCAATGACTATGATGAAGTGCTAGATGGCATGTTCTCTGACCAGCTAAGGGAACAAGCTCTGTGAAGCTTAGAAGAGGAGAGAATGGTCTGGGATAGTAGCAAAAGGGAGCGGAATTTCACAGGGATGTCTAAAGGAAATGTGACAGGGGTTGTGAATTTTAGTGGGCAGGTGCTATGGAACATTATTCTGGTCACATGCTGCTTGTTACCAAGAAAATGTAGATGCTGATTCTAGAAGCTCTCCTGGGGAAAATTAAATACAAATTACAATAATGGAATGTCCTGCAGTATGAACATACAAAACTCTGCAACACAAAATTTGGTAGATTGACAATTCATAAGTACACTGTTGAGGTTGACAAGGGGATGGGGTGAGAGGATAGAGATTTTAGCTTGAGTAGAGTGCATTTGAGGCCTTTGGCATCTGAGAGGATTTGGAAAGTGGTTTGGGATTTTGGTACCCAAGAAGTAGTTAAGGCTTTTGGCATAGGCCTTAGAGAAGGGAAGGGTATTGAATGCCCAGTGGAAAAACTTCAGCTACAGTAAGCAAAGGGCTTATATCAGAAAGTTGTTGAAGATGATTCGATAGGGAATGAGAGTTGGAACCAAATAGGCATATCCATCCTCCTAAACTTCCACTAGAATTTTCTGAGCAGCTTCTTTCAAAGGCTGTCTCTTCTTAAAGCAACAGACATTTTAAGTTGTACAGGAAATTCTGTATTACTTTACCTTGAAGTTTGATTGTGGGTGAGTTGGTACATAGAAATCAAGATATCCTAAGCTCTCTTGCCACTATAGGAATTGTATCAATAAAGGCATATCAGATAAACACCTTTGTAATCAAGGCCTTAAAACAAGCTGAGTCTGAATCGGATGGCAGATTTTGAGTCCAGAAGACTGGGACAAGTATTCAGGGTGAGCTGATAACACAGAAAGCGTTGTTGCTGAAAGGATAATATAGCAGAACAAAGAGAACTGGAGAAGTTACAAATAAAAGCGCTATTTGAAGCATTGTAGTGAGGGCGAGAGATTGGGTGGGGACACTAGATGTAGTTTCAGTTGGCGTGAGAAAGAAATGTTGAAATTAAATGTAGAATTCACAATAGTAGCGGGGAAACAAATGAGGGAAATACCCACAGTTTCAGCCAGATATGAAGATTCCCTGACTATTCTGCAGAAGGAGGCATCTGTTTGTTTGTGCCTTTGAGGAAAATATGTGAGCAGTACATGTTAAAAAGAAAGTGTGTACTTCCCCTCTCGTCACTATTGTAACTAATGCTCATACTAGAAAATCTGCATTCACATTAAAAATATACATTCATCAGATTGAACTAAAATTGAAAGGATATGAACACTCATGCCTCAGGTATAAACCAACCACTAAAATGATGGATTGGGAAGAAGTTTTGTCCATTGTGGGATTTCTTTGTACCCTTTTCTGAAGCATTTGTTAACGGTCAACGTCAGGAACAAGGTATTTGATTAGATGTACTAGTCTGATCCAGTATGGTAATTTCCTTGTAAAGAACAGAAGGGATTGTATGGTGTGTATGCTAAAGAGAAAGCTGTCCTGATAAGATTCAAGATGAATGTGATAGCATGGCTCAAGCACGTCCATCAGCCTAGAAATGGGGCTGATGAAGGTTATACAAATATACATGTATCAATAGCAAGCAATTTTGACAAGTGGATAGAAGAATAAGTGAGACCTGTTTTACCTTGAACAATTTGAGGGTTTCTCATAAGAATTTGACTAGCAGTTAGAAAACATAAAACAATCTAACAGGTTGCTGAGTTGGCAGATTAGTATGAGACCCGCAGGTGCTTTAAGGTATGAAGGTGAGGATAGTGTAAAGTTTAAGGGGTAGCCTGCAAATTGTTCCTGAACCAGACCATCTTCAGACAATCATCTGAAGAAGCAAATGGACACTTTAAGGAGAGTTTGTGCTGGTTGCCCAACCCAGAAAAGTCAGGGATGGCGGGTTCTGAGACTAGTACCCATACCTCTGTTGTATGCATGTGAGTGAGATAAGTATTAGTATTACCATAGGCAGACTTGGAAACTGAGGCACATAGTCACACTGAATCAGTGGCAGAACCAAGAGTAGACTCCAGTAATCCTGACTCCAGATTCACTTCTCTAATCATAAACCAACACTTCCTCTGTATTTTCAGATGTTCATAATTTTATTTCAAAAAACTTTTTTGCAAACTTCTCTCAGTAGGCACATGTAGTATGATGATCTCAGTGAAGAACATAAAATTTACAAACAAACGCACCCACTCCAGTACTGGATGCTGACATCCGGGAGTAGGCAACAACAGAGGGACAGCAGCAACCTCAGTCCCTGCCTAAAGAATTGTTGTTGCTAGATGAGGACATGACACTGGTTGATGACTGTAAGGATTCCAGAGCCTTCTGTCCCAGGTCATGGAGACCTGGACATCAAAACGACAGTAATCCAAGAAAGGTCTGACAAGCTATTTGATTAAACTGAGCCCTACAAGCCCAGCCGGGATCGCTCTCCTGATCAATGAGGGTTTACTTGAACCAGCAAAGGGGCTGTGGCAGACTTTGGCCACTCTCTCTTCCACAACTAAATTTGTGGAAGAGAGGTACCAAGTGCCTTCGAAAGAAACCCGGTCCACAAAAGGCACCTTGAAGGAAAAAGACCCAAGAAACTGGACCTTTTTAGGCACAGGGCATGTTTCTTTACCTCAGTGCAGCTCTGCATTATGAATTACTAGGCCATGTTTGCAAAATATAACTTTGTTATCTGGGATGGGAGAGTCATCCTTTTAAATGTCCAAAAAATTCTACAGGAAAACAGAAAAGAACTGAATGAGATCATAGGGCCATGGACACATCCAACACACCTGCGAGGTCAATGGCCAATGCCCGTGGCTGTCACCATGAGCAGGTTTTCGTGGCTGCTTAACATCAGGCATCAAGAAAGAGGTACAAAGCTTCATCACAGATCTGCTCTTTGGGTGGATGGAGTTCTTCAGCACCAGAACAGATGAACTGCACCATTCACTGAAAGATTCACAGGTCACGTTAAGATCCCTGGGGATCTATACACTATCTCTTTACCAAAAATGATGCAATTACCAGCCTCAGTAGGATGCTATCCTATTCCCAGAGTAGGTAGCCTGAGTACCTGCCAAGGAAAAAACCTCTCAATTCTAGGAGATATTCCTGTCATCGTCATACTCGGTCATTCACCCTGCACCATCACAGAGGCAACAGGTTTAATGGATATATCAGGAGCCTCCTTCCCCTTTCCCCTGGGCTTGGTTTGCTATCAGAGAAGTGGATGTTTGGACATCTTTCACTCATGGCTACCCTTTTCATGTCTACTCTTTATACTCCTGCACAAACCTCTTCCCTGTCCCCTTCAGGGGTCCTTCTGATGAGAGCCTGTCACAAAGAGAAATGGCCTCATTGCTCTGTCTAGAAGCCATAGGAGAGCTCAGAAGTACAAGGGTCTTAAGAGGCTTTTATTCCTGATATTTCCTCATTCCAAAAAAGAAGGGGAGGGGGGGCCTTGTCCTGTCCCTGGCCTGAGGAGACTGAACAAGTGCAGGTGCAGCCTTGATTTCAGAATGGTAATGCTTGCCTCCATTATTCTCTGCAGGTTCAAGACTGGTTCATGGCTCTTGTCTTACAGGATCCATACTTCCACATAGCCATCCTCCCAACCCACTGGAAGTACTTCAGGTTCTCAGTAGAGCCAAATCACTATCATTATCAGGGGTGCCATTCAAACTCTCAATGGCACCGGAAGTAGAGATGAGCAAATAATTGATTATTTTGATTCTGTTGCCAAACCAAAAAATCCAAAGAAAATTTTTTCATTTAGAACCAAAATTGAAGGTCTGTTTTTTGTCAAAGCAAAACATTTTTTAAAACTGTGTTAATGTTGAAATGAAATGTTTTGAACATCAAATAGAAATATATTCTAAATGAAATGTTGAATCAAATAACTTATAATTTCAGAACGGTTTGTTTTGATTTTTTTTTTTAAATGAACTGTTGCCAAAATTAGTTTTGTGGGGTTTTTTTTGGTTTTGATTGGGCGGGAAGGGTGTTTTTTGTGGTTTGTTTTTTTGCCAAAACTATTCACTGGAAGAAAAAAAAATCACTTCAGCCTAACCAAGAGTCTTCACAAAATGCCTAGTGGTGATAATGGCGCACCTTTGAAGACAGAGCATGCACATCTACGCTTACATGGAAGATAGACTGATCAGAGCAGGAGGCAGCAGTGAGTCTAACATATGCAGAGTCTCTGTTTGCCTGACTGGGCCACCTTCAGCTATGAAAATATCACCTCTTTTACCATCATAGAAGATAGGAGCTATGATTGATTTCAGATCAGAGAGCACAAACCTGTCTGGGGACGAGTTCCTGTCACTGCAGTCACTACTACTCAAGATAAAATCAAACCTGTCTATAACAGTACAAACTTGGCTAGGAGTATTAGATGATACGTTGATGTGCATGCACATGAGACTGCTTGCCAGACTTCATATGTGGTCCCTAAAACTCTGGCCTAGGTCAGGCTACTTTCCGCCCTGTCACCAGATGGACAGGAAAGTCTTGGTGTCACCTCACATCCTTGCAGAACTGTAATGGTGGTTAGAGATTGTATAAGGAGGCATATGATTCTCAGCCCCCACTCTGACAAGGACTTTAATTGTGGATGTGTTAGGGACAGCGGGGGGGAGAAATGCCTGGACCACCTATAAGCACGAGGGGCCTGGTTCACAGAAGACAACCTGGGACTTCACATAAATGTCTTGGAACTCAGAGACAAAAGAGTGAGTGGACTCCAAGCACTTACAGCTGACCCTCCCTACATGATATTTCATAGGTACCTCACCCGAAGTTCCCTCCCAAGGTAGTCTGAGTTCAGTTTGAGTTAATCAGTTAACCTGCCTGTCTTACTCCTGAAGCCCCACACTGTATCAGGAGAGAAGTTACATTTTATTGGATGTTTCCAGAGCCTTACTTTACATTGAGAGTCTGTGCAATTTGATTCTGTCTCCCCAATTGTTTCTGGTTGTTGCTGGCAGTTCAATCTCTGGGCCATCTCATCACAAAGAATATCAAAGTGGATATGACAGCGTATCTTGCTGTTACTAGTTGGTTGATGTACCTCTCCCAATGAACATCATGGTGGACTCTAGCAGACCACAAGTGGCATTCTCCGCCTGCTTCAGAACCCCGAAATGTCAGTTTCCGAAATATGCCAGGCAGAGATGTGGAGAAACCCACTGACTTTTGTCAAGCATTATGCATTGGACTTGAATGTCAGGGCAGATGCCAAGTTTGGGAGAGCAATACCACAGTCTGTTGGATATAGCTGAAACCCTTCATCCCAACAGCCAGAGGAGGTCCTGCTTTCCACTCCCCTACAGTGGGGTCCACGCTGACACACACTGAAGAATGAACTTACCTTATAGTAACTGTAGTTCTTGGAGTTGTTGCACTCAGTGTGGATCCCACTATCTGCTTTCCATCCCTGGTTTTGGAGTCCTCAGCTGCCATGGCACGGGAACAGAATGAGGGTTGCAGCCGCTCTGCCCTTTGTTCTCACATGGGAGTATACGGAGGCTACGGGTGTATGTGCACTCCTGATGGACACTGCAGTTTTGAATGACTGAGGCACATGTACACCTGCTGTGGGATTCACACTGACTGCAGCATCTCAAAGTTCCATGATTACTACAGGGCAAATAAGAGTTCTTTCTTCTTCCTGTGAGAGTCATCCTGTGAAACATAAAAGCAAGTTTGTGTTTTTAAAGGAGCAGTTCATAGTCTGAAGGTAAGTCTGTTGCTGCAGTTCCCACATCGCCATTAAGAAATCGTCTAAAGAAAAGGAGATCCTCATCTTGTCCAGAAGAATATGAGCGTGATAGTGACCTAATCCATTAACCCCGGGTACTGACAGGCCTTCATCTGTCAGTTTGTAACTAAACAGGAACCACTTACAAGAAAAAGAGAATGAGGGGCAAAGTGGTTTTCCCATTCCAGAATTACTAAAATTCCATTCCAAATGGTGCAGTCCAGACTGAAAAAATGTGTTGTTAGAGCTTCTCTAAAATTATCTCCATGTACAATGAGACAAAGCCACCAAGTGTTCTTCTGTTCCCAACCTGGACAGCGACTCCTTGCGCTAGCAGCTAGATTACGTCTGTTATAGAAAACTCACAGTAACTGTCCCCTCTCTTCCAATGCCTCTCAGGCTGGATTGGGAAGAATAATTTTTGTCTGGTATTCATGAAGGAAAATGTTAAAACATGAGAGCTGTAAAGTGTCAGGAATCTAACCAGTGAGTAATTTTAGTCTGTGACACTTTTACTGAGCTGAGTGCTAAAAATGGATTGCAAATATAATATATGGCTCATACTCAAATATCAAGGTACTATTTTGGGCTCAGTTTTTGAAAAAATAAATATATAAAGTCGTTTATAGTAGCTAAATGGCAAAGAAAAGCTGCTTCTACCAAAGAAGAAATTGCGGGGAGGGATTTTTTTTTTTCTTCTGGATGTGATCCTGCGTGGAGTGAAAGTATGCCATTGGGATGGGCTGTCTGTGCTACAGAACACCTGCTAGTATTGACATGGTTTAAAATTAATCCTTTCTCCCCTTTCATAGAGGAAGTGTTCTGGCATTTCTTGCCATTGTGCAACCCCCCTCCCTCAAAAAGCTCAGTTCTTTCTCTGCATAATGTAATTTCCCCACTTTCAGCAATTGCTGGCAGCATAAGAACATGAACAATTGTGTGCATGTCAACCATGGCAATGAAGCATCTTACTAGGTTAGTGTATGGTTGTGCTTGTTTCTGTTAACAAAAGAAATTCATGTTTCTGGTTGGCTTTTTTTTTCTCATTTAATGTTATGGGACTCTGTCAGAGTTGTAGCTTTCTTTCCTCTGTCGCCCTTTCAGATTATTTACTTCAAATTTGATTGTATTGTAGATTGAGATTCCTCCATCCTAAAATCTTTTAATAAGTACTTGGCACATCTCTAGCACCTTTCTTCTGCAGTTCAGTTTGTAAACAGCTAATTAATTACACCTTTCAACAAACCAGTATGAGAGTAGTAGTTTTTTCTTATGAATATTTGTCAGTATAAATCCCCACCTTTAGGAGCATGTGCACTCCTAGAGCAAATCTACACAACCACTTACGTCGATATAACTTACGTTAGTCAGGGGAGTGAAAAAGCCACTCCACTGAGCAACACAAGTTACAGCGACCTAAGCGTTGTCAACACTAGCTCTATGTCTGCAGGAGATGCTCTCCTACCAGAATAGTTTCTGCCTCTTGCGGAGTTGGAGTAATTATGCCAACAAGAGAACCCTCTCTCCTGTTGGCATAGAATCTCTTCACCAGATGCGCTACAGCGGTAGAGCTGCACCGATGTAGCGCTTCTAGTGTAGACTAGCCCTTAGTGTTGAATTCAGCTTTTGGGCTCTTATGTCCTGTCACACAACCTAACGTTTAGCTTCAGCGAGTTTATGTAAGGAGCTGGTGCCCCAGTTCCCTTCAGCCACCACTTCCAGAGTTCTCAGCACCTTTAGTCTCCTTTACTTCCATGCAACTGATTTTTCCTTCTTAGCTTTGTTTCAGCTGTAGTATTATTTATTAGCAAAGAGGATTCAATTCCAGAAGAGGTTGGTGTGGAGCTTGAGGCTGAATACATCTATTTCAAGAGACGTGCAGCCTTCTCTCTTCATGCAGAGTACGCTGTCGCCACCAAACACCATTAGTTTCTTTGTGCAATGCCAATTATACTTACATTGTGGCTGCTTCCTGAGAGGTATCTTATCCACCTTCCTACAGTGGAATTGAGTAGGTCACTTTCATGCATTTTTTCCAACTGAAAGCGCGGATCCAAAAATTCCCAGGATTGGACTTAATACCACTTGTAACTGAGTCCAAGGTATATCCTCGGGACTTCCAGATCAGAAGCCTGTCCCTTTTGACAGGGCCGGGGGAGAGAGACCCCATACACTTCTGGAGGTAGGATATCCAGGAACAAAGGTTCCCCAAAGGCCCCCTGAGGTATGTCCATGAGTCAGTCACATGTTTCCCTCAGGAGCCCTGAAATAATGGCCTGGGCGGGCTCCACCTTCTGTGGATCAGTTGTCAAAAGGGAGGTCTCCTGTAAAGAGACTGAAATCTGGTCTGTCCATTACTCCCTCTCTCTTGAGAACTATGAAAGCATCTACTTTGTCAGTGAGTATTTCCTCCTATAATTCTTTTATGGATGATCCTCCTGACTATTCAAATGGGAATGACCAGGATACCCCAAAGGACAGTGGTGTCTTGCCCGTTGTCTTCCACCCCGAGACTCTCTCTTGTTTGCAAGCTACATCCAGCCCTATTTCCTTCTCAGATTCACTCTCCATTTCAGCTCCAGCTGCAGTTGCTTCCTTCTGTCAACTGTCATTTTCAAACAGATTAGGTAGTCACTTAGACACTCTAGAAAGTTTTACATATTGTCTCTTTTTGTGATTGCTACTGTAAACAGACATACTAATTTATGGATTTTGCATTCCAGTAAAAGAACAAAGTACAGTATTAGATATATTCAGCAGATCTTTGTCCAGTATTATTTTATTAGAGGACATGTCCTGAATGTGTACAACACCAACAGAGTTACCATTTTACAGTTGACACAACTGTTCTGCTGATTTTGGGATTGAATTACATGATTTGGTAGAAATAAAACGTTAAAACATTCACTCATCTATTTTCCTTTCTTTTCTTTCTTTATTTTCTTTTCATCTCTATTTCTTTTCATATCTATGAGCTGAAAGCACCTTGAATCTGTTAACAGCACCAAGTTGTTTTCAGACTTGCATTAGGTACACATGAGAGAGCAGAGTAAATACACTGAGTGCTAAATAAATCACTACCAGTTACACAGTTGTGTCGAAGCCTGTATAAGTGAAGGTCCAGCTTTTACCTCCTTTCAGTAAACAGATTCCCTCACACACACACTTCCTCTGTCTGAAGCATTCAAGAACTATGGACTATTTCTGAGAACACAGCTTCTTAGAAAGCAAATAAGCCAAACTTCTCTGACCCTCTGTTCCTTGCGACAATGGATTTGTTAGCAAACCACAGATGTTTCACAGAGAAGATGGAAAGACCTGGAAAATCAACATGGAAAATCAACATGGTCACAGAACTTTTTGGATATTTCAGACAATTCCTTGTGGTTTACATACACACTTTATATTATCCAGGCTTTTCATGTGCAAGAGTATCAGGAAGTGTCTGTCTCTGCATTTTTATGCAAACTTACTGTCTTCAATACTACCAAGGCTATCTAGGATTTGAGGCAAAAGGTTCCTCGTATATAGCATGGAAGTTCTAGTATTCCAAATGAATATTGATATTTTCAGAGAAATATTTCTGCATTCCAGTCAGACACCAATTACATCTAGGATGTGCTAAACTGAATTTGAAAGAGTTTGGAATATAATCTAAAACTACAAATGGTTCTTTGGAAACAGAGGAAGAAGCTAAATCAAAGTGCTCTGAGTTGATCTATTCTATAAAGGTTCTTCACAATAGTTTCTGAGAGCCTTCCAGCAGTGCATTAAGTGACATGACTAACAATTATCACATTTATCTTATCTCCAGAGGAGGTAAAGTATGTTCAGTGGAGTGTCTTGTTTTTGTCAGGGTTTTTGTTTTGTTTTTAACGTACATGTTGCTATGTATGCATTAGAGAAGGCAAGATCAAAGAACTGCACCTTGCACTTGGAGTGGAAGGTGGTGAGGTTTGTGATGGTCTTTAGCTCCTGGGGGAGTTCATTCCACAGTCTTGGACAGGCCACTGAGAGAAAGTTCTGTCTCCCACACAGCTACGGTGTGGTGAAGGATAAGTAGAGCTGTATGTCACCTGCGTGTTGCCGGTTCTTGAGTCCATGTCCTCTGATCAATTCACCTAGTGATTGTATGTAGACGTTGAAAAGGACTGGAGAGAAAACTGATCCTTTTAGGACTTCATAAACGAAGGGTCTACTGATGGAGTTGCATTTTCCCATAATTACGTGTTGGATATGTCCCTCCATAAAGAACTCAGACCATTTTAGCACATAACCCTGGATGCCTGCCACCTCTCTCAGGCAAGACAACAATATCTCAAAATCAACCATGTTTAATGCTGCAGAGAGGTCAAGGAGGGTAAGAAAGGATGTCTGCTCTCTTTCCATTGATAGGAGGAGATCATTCATCAGTGCCACTCAGGGCTGGCCTTACCATGAGGCAAACTGAGGTGCCAGACTGGGCGTGGGGGTGCCACTAGAACCCAGAGTGTAAAAAATTGTGTCTGCTGCTGGTGCATATGTATTCTCTCTGCTCTAGATGCACAGAGATGATGGAGTGCTGTGCTGGAGGAAGGAGGGCACAAGAGACATAACAGGCAGGCAGGAGAAAAGGTGAGAGGGAATAACAGAAAGTAACAGGAGCTGCCGCGAGACAAAGGAGGAGGAGCCTCTTATGTACCTCTCTGGCTCCCCCAGGAGCCTGGACTGATTAACACCAGCTTCTCAGGGAGCTTCCTATTTCCTGCTGCTTCTCTGAACCCACTTGAGGAGAACAGGCAGTCAGCTGAAGTAGTAGGAGCCAGTTAGGCCCTTAAGACACCGATATCTTCCCTCACTCAGGCCCTGCTACCAGCCTGCTTCAATTGAGTGTTGAGAGCCACTATAGCCGGCACAGAACAGCAGTCATAAGTGAAAGACGAAAACGCCCCTCTGAGGCAGCATTCAGAAAAAGAAAGAAAGCAAAGGAAGCTTTTCTATCTAAGCAGGAAAGGAGCTCTCCTGAGATACATAGACACACATGTTCACGGTGAGCCTTCCGGCCCCAGTGAGGATGAGAGTGGTGAGGAGATGCCTGATCTTCCAGTTAGTCAGAGTGCAGGTGACCTGGCAGCTACTGCAGCATCCATATCTCCATCTCAAATGGATGTAACCATGCACATTCCTGAAGAAAAGTGTAGATCAGAGAAGAGTATGGTGGAGGTGCAAGAAACAGCTGCTGCTGAGTTTAGTTCCTTAAGTATAGATGATCCAGGACTGTGGACCCACTTGAGCAGTAGCCTGAGGGACTTCCTTGTACTGCGTGGGCCACAGCAAGTGAAAAACGTCATGTTCCCCAAAGACAATGAAAATAGAAGTTTCCGTCCAACACATTACTGGCGTGAAATCCCCAGTGGTGACAAAGTTGAGAGGCCATGGCTTATGTACTCAAAAACCCAGAATGCTGCATACTGTTTTTGTTGCAAACTCTTCCAGTCTAATGTTCCAGCCACATTGGGTTCTACAGGAACAAAGGACTGGAAAAATCTGGCTAGAAATCTGGCATGCCATGAGAAGGCAGCAAATCACCAGAGAGCATTCCACAGGTGGAAAGAGCTTGAGATGAGACTAAGGTTAAAGGCCACCGTAGATGATCAGCATCAAGAGAAAATTGCATCAGAGTCTCTTTACTGGCAAAATGTTCCGAAAAGGCTCATTGCCATTGTAAGAATGCTTGCTACCCAAAACCTAGCACTCCATGCCACTTCAGATCAGCTGTATGTGCCAAACAATGGAAACTTCCTTAAAATTGTGGAGCTGATGGCTGAGTTTGATACTGTACTCCAGGAGCATCTAAGAAGAGTCACCACCCAAGAAATGTACACACACCACTACCTTGGAAAAACTATTCAAAATGAGATCATACGGTTACTGGCAACAAAAGTCAAACAGAAGATTGTGGCAGATCTGAAGTCAGCAAGATATTACTCTGTTGTTCTGGACTGCACACCTGACATCAGGTATAGGGAACAAATTACTTTAATGGTGCGATCTGTAACAACAACAGAACCTAGTGAAAATGTCCCTGCAATGGTGACTGTCAGAGAGCATTTTCTAGAATTTATTGACATTGATGATACTACAGGAGCTGGTATGACAAATGTGCTTCTTAAAAAGCTGGAAGATAACAGGAATTGCGATAGCTGACATGAGAGGTCAGGGCTACGATAATGGTGCCAGCATGAGAGGAAAGAACAGAGGGGTGCAGACACAGATCCAAGAGTTAAACTCTTGAGCTTTTTTTGTCCCAGGTAGTTCTCATTCATTGAACTTGGTGGTCAGTGATGCAGCATCAGCTTCTAGTGAGGCTGCTGAATTTTTTAATGTAATTCAAAGCATCTATGTATTTTTCTCTGCATCAACTCATCAATGGCAAATTTTGAAGCAACATCTGGGAACATCCTCTCTGACACTGAAACCACTGAGTGCCACACGATGGGTAAGCCGAGTGGAGGCGATAAAGCCTATCAAACACCAAATTGGGAACATAATGATGCTATAGTTGCCATTATGGAGGATAATGCTATGACAGGAACTGTTTGTGGGAGAACAGTGGCAGAGGGAAATGGAATCACCAGAAACATACATAACTTCAAATTTCTGTGTGGCTTAGTGTTGTGGCATGACATACTGTTTGAAATAAATGTTGTAAGCAAGAGACTCCAAGATGTTGACCTTGATATATCTGGAGTAATGGAACAACTGGACAAAGCAAAGTCATTCCTACAGTCCTACTGGTCAGATGAGGGATTTCAAAATGTTCTGAAGAGTGCACAGAAGTTGGCAGAGGAACTTCACACTGAAGCTATTTTCCCACCCATTCAAGAATACAAGTCACCGAAGAAGACATTTTGATTACGAGGCACAGGATAATCCCATAAGAGACCCCAAACAACAATTCAAAGTTGAATTCTTTAACCAGATGCTAGATTGTACAATACAATCAGTTGAAGAACGTTTCATGCAGCTCAAGGAACACAGCACTATATTTGGGATGTTGGATGATATTCCAAAACTCCATACTATACCTGAAGCAGCCCTACACCAGCAGGGCACTAGAGGCCGTGTTGACGCATGATGACATCTGCGATATTGATGCGAGTGATTTAGGTGATGAACTGAAAGCCCTTTCAAGATACATTTCAGCAGGATCAACTCCAAAGGCTGTTCTGGAATATAAGTGCACAAATAAGATGACCACCCTCTTTCCAAATGCTTTTGTTGCTCTGCGCATACTTCTAACACTTCCTGTAACAGTTGCCAGTGGAGAACGCAGCTTCTCCAAGCTGAAGTTAATAAAAACACATCTATGCTCCACAATGACACAGGAGAGGATGGTCGGCATTGCAACCATCTCAATAGAGCTTGAGCTGGCCCAGACTGTGGACCTTCAGGAAGCAGTTCAAATCTTTGCAACCAAGAAGGCATGGAAAGCACCACTTTGATTATTCAAACAGATAAAAATGCCAGTGTTTACTATGCAGACAAGAAAAGTTACATTTGCTGTTCAGGTGTTTTGAAAGTTAAATGTCACTTAAAATTTTTGAACAAGGCATTTTAAGTTGTTAGTTCTACTCTTCTCATGGTACTGCTCTGCTACCTACCCCGATAAAGGAGAACAGGAAGAAGACAGAATTCTACTATACTTCGGGAACCTTGGCTGCAAGGCAGCCTGCCAGGCGAGCTGTGAAGCCAGGGCTCTTGGGCTTTCAGGCTCTCAGCAAATAGGCAGGCTACTGTGGAGCCTGGCTCCAACGCTCCTGGCAGATGGGCTGTGGGGGAGTCAAGGTGGAAAGCTGACAGGGAACTTGCCTGGTTTCCTTCAAAAGATTCACTGAAATTGATAAGTTCCTGAAAAACGTTTTACTTTCAATGAATTGGTGGTTTCTGATGGAAAGGCGTTCTGTCAGAAAATTTCCAATCAGCTCTAAGTGTGGTCTTTCTCTCATAGGTTGCTGGTTCAAATCAAGCCTTAAGCTGTTAGCAACCCCACCCATAGAGATTGTTTTACCAGGTTCTGGTTGACATCCATTGACAGGTGGTGGTGTAATGCAAGCTTGCACTGCTGCAGCCTGGATTGTGATTTTTATATGGTTAAATAGAAGATTTTATTTGCCAAAGCAGTCAATCCCGCATCTTACACAACTATTAAATTCTCACTCAAAATTAGAAAATAAATCGAAACATGAGATTTTTTTAAAAACTATTATTCGCTTTTCATAAATTTTGGCCACAGCCTTTAATTACTTGAGATGTGTTTAACCCATGCCTTTTTCTTTCCCCAGCCTGTTTGCACTTTCTGCTTATTTAAAAAAATTCTATTGATGTAAAATAATAAAAAACTTCATGAATACAGCTGACAATATTCAGCAGGAGGTTTTTCATAACATCTAGACATGTTCCTGTTTATCCTTGAATTGAAATCCTAGTGATGAACTGGCAACATTACATGAATTTCCATGGCAAAAGATTTGTCACAAGGCTGTAACATGACAGTGAGCTTGTCTGTCAGAGGAGGCGCCCAAGTTTCAGCCTTCCTCTCCCACAGTTACATTATATTATACATTATACATTTAATACATTATATTTCTGTAATAGCAGAACCCAGAGTGACTGAATTTAAACAAAAAGCAGTGGACTTCCAAATTTGCTGAGGAGTTTTTTTGTCCCTTTTAAAGGATTTGAAGTTTTTCTAAGATTAATGTTAATTGAACAAAAACTACTAATGTACTCATATGTAAAACTCACCAAATCATTTCATAAATACAATCACATTTCTTTATGGAAATGTACATACAGATAACATCACGCTGATTGTGGTGTTATTATTACATAAACATAGATCCTTCTATAGTTGAATTCCTAGAATAAATGTCTAAACTACAGGTACGTGAATTGAATTCCTGTACATTAGGTGTAGTTAAGTTAACACTCCGTCTGCATTTAGATATGAAAAAAATCAATCTCCATCTAATAAAATCTGTTCTGCCTCTCTCAGCAATGCTTGTCTGATCTTTTAAGTTCATCAGAGAGCTCTCCCTCATGACTATTAAAATGCATTCGGGTGTGCTATTGCTCATTACCTTAATCAGGGCGTAAGACTGCAAGCTACAGCCTATTACATTAAAGATGTTCATCAAATAATTCTTTTTATAAAATTCCTAATCTGGAGAAATTCTGGTCTGTTCTCTTTTGAAGCATCATTGTATTTGAGAGAGATGCCTGAATTTTATTAAAGACCTTCAACAGTTAAGTAAATTTGCAAAATTTGAACTGTCCACTCTGTTGTGCCCCAGGTCTCAGTGCATTGCAAAAACTGCTTGGTACCAATGACTAGTTACGTTTTGCCAGACACTTTATTCCTACTCTCTCTACTATACTGCACATTACAAAAAATGACATTCCTTATTGTAAAGTTGGTCGTATGGTCAAGCGAATTTTATTAGGACCTTTATCACTTTGTAGATCTGAAGGATATGTAAACAATTTCTTTTTCACCTTTCTAGGTCCTGGGAACGCCTACAAGGGAACAAATTAGAGAAATGAATCCAAACTACACTGAATTCAAATTCCCTCAGATTAAGGCACATCCATGGACTAAGGTGAGGCTGTCTGAGTTGGATAATGATGGTGTGTGGGATAAATGTAACATTGCAGAGTTTAAGTCCAGACCTTGATTTCTGTGCTTGGTTGCTTTCAAACTAACCTGGGACCCTGTAGTTGAATCAGACCCCAATAGCTGTTTATGTAGGGAAGGAGGACGAATGTACCTAGGCTCTGCATTGAATTGTCCATGGCTCTGTTTTTTTGTGATTTGCCCATAGACATTTTCCAGGCTGGGTATGTATTTATAACCCATTACAATGCACTTATATTCCATCATAGCACAATTCTTGACCTGTGCAAAGAATCTCCTATAAATAAATACATTCTTTAGAGGTGGGTGATGCACTCTTATGGTACAAATACATCATCTGTGAATACAGGAGTGAGACCCACAGTGCAAGTCAGTCCCGTTTCCCATCTCATAAACATAGTGAAGATCATTAGATTTGGAACCCCAGTAATATGCAGTAATTATTTTTTCTTACATTACTTTTAAAAGATTTTTTTTAGTTTGTTTCAAAGGAAGAGAATACTGCTACAAAATTTCTCAATAGCAAGTTAGGAAACCCAGCAACACAAATATGATGATTTTCAAATGCTGAGGAATGAAGTGCATAGATTGGCTTGTGGAAGAGTGCATATATTCCCTCAATTCTGCCAGTGATTAGTTCAAAATCATTTTGGACCAAGCCTTTCACAGTGCTAGAGGCCCCGAGCAGATGATGTAACGTACTTCAGGTTCTTTGAGATTGTGGGCTATGCACATTACTGGAAGTCAAATCAATATTTTGGTAATTTCTTCTCATATGTTCTAAATACATGCTTCCTCTCCCCAACGATCCCTGGGTTGCATTTCCAGATCTTAGTTCTTTATTGCATGTTGGTTCCAAGACTGAGTGATTTATAATACTCAGAGGCTGTTAAATCAGCAAACCTGTTTATATTATGTGTTAATAGAAAAATTTCTGAGATAGTAAAATTTATGGAACTCCATGAAGATTAGGCTTACTTTCATTATTTCAAAATAAATAATGGAAAAAGCTACAAAAATTAGCCTAAGACATTAAAACAGTGAAGTTGTAGTGGAAAATGGTTCCAGTGCTGCATCTGAATGACTTGGTGTTGAGGGTGGGCTTTAACTGAATGCAGTATGTATTGGAGCCATAGCCTGTCCTGGTGCCGGAACACATTATAAGTAATCAGAGTTGAATATCTAACCTGGTTATACATCTCCTCTACCATCTGTAGATCCTTAGGTGTCATTTGTTTGCATATGGCTGCCCCTTGGGCCACAGTAGAGACCTTTTTGTAAAGCTAGTGAAGAATATAATGTGATCTTCATGCAGAAAGTGAAACTGAGAGTTCCTTCTATTTTTACCTTTTATACGCAAGTGAGTGCTTCTCTGGGCTTCTAAATGACCATAAGTGAAATCAAGCAAGCATAGAGCAATGAGAGGAGCTTGCCAGAAGGTTGAATTTCCTTTTGCATTAGCACATGGGATTGTTTTGTTTTGGTATTGAGAACTCTGCTTGCAACATAATGCCTCATTCTCAGTTTGTTATACAACAACAAACTCCTCCCAATACCAGATGGGTATAGAACAGCATCTAAATTAATTTATTGGATTTGGGGAGGTTGACCATCTGATTATGAGTTTTTTGTTCTTTCCTTGCCATTTAAAGTCTCAAGTAGCAAAAAAGACAAGTCTAGAATGTCCTTTCTAACAATCATCTTTCCCTACTCCTTTAAAAACTCTCTTCCTCCAACGTTTTGCCGTTCAGCCATGAAAGTTTTCTGCTCTTCTTGTGTCATCTCTGATGGGATGTGGGGAAACAGTGCTGCCTGTCCTGCCCTTCCAATTGCCCACCTGATAGTTATCTTCAGTTTCTTTTAAACTAGAGTTGCAGAAACATTAATTTGTTAAATTGCAGTTGTTGTTGTTGTTGAGCAGAGCGAAGGAAGGAATGGAAATTAGAAGCATTTGTTATAATTTTTATTAGAATGACCTATGAATGTGTACTGACAACCATTACAGGTTGTCCGCAGGGTTTAATCTCCAGAACTTTCAGCATCAAATACAAACATCTATTACTTGAGCTAATGGAGTAACTTGTTAGCTGGCAGCATTAATAAGTTCTGTTCTCTTCTGTGTGGGCTGGCCATGGCAGGGGCATGACAGACACTTTACTTTACCACATCTCCATACTAATGAAGGTGGCTAGGGAGTTCTGATGTAGAACTCTATTGTCTGCATTTTGTTCCTGAGCCATACATCGGCCACTCCTGACACACATGGATATGCTGTTTCATCCCCCATATCCATAAAAGTGTTTCTGTTCACTAGTGGCTGGTAGGTCAAAAAGAGAGCAGCTGCTGCTGCTACTTTTGGTATCTAGTAGGAGATCTGTTTTCTCAAGTATTAGAGCAACTGCTTTAATATCTGAGAGTCCCAAGTTCAGATCTCAGCAGGAATATATTCCTCATATTGGCATCCAGTTTTAGGCATAAAGCAGGATCCTGATCTTAAGTTTTATTGCTCTGTACACAGAGTTAGAGCTCACATTACCTGACGCAGTGTAGAATGGTCAATACCAATACAGTGGAGATGTCCATGTACAGAACTATGGCTAATGACATATAGTATGAAGGATTGTTTATGTATTCATATTAGAGTAGTGGTGTGTGATTCCAGTACAAACTCAGTTAGTTTGAGAACAAATCTTTGAGTGACACCAGATTTGGCGCTTCTAGCCTTCTTATTGTTTAAAACCTAGTTCAAAGTGTATGTATGTCTAACTCTCCAACATTACTGTGTATAGGCTCAGATAGATGAATAAATTCCAACTTGCTAGGAGATGAAGACAGAAGACAATTGAACCTTCTGCCGCAAAGGGAACAGATAAGCCTAAATTTGCCCCTCAAGAAGGGGAATGATAAATTTGCCTCTCAAGAAAGGGAATGTTCTTTTCTAATATTTATACCACAATCTTTATACTTTTTTGTTCTTGCATATGTCCATTACACTAGGTATGTGTGCATCTTGTGCATGAGTGCCACAGAGTTTTCCCTAGCAGTACCCACAGCGGCAGCCACACCTGCACCCTGCTTTTCCTTGTGCTGCAAGTTGAGGACATAAATGAGTGGAGTCACCCCTCACATCTTATTGGTCCTGCTTTGAGCAAGGGGTTGGACTAGATGTCCTCCTGCGGTCTCTTCTAACCCTAATCTTCTATGATCTTTCAGTTCCTTTTTACCTTCAGTGGTTGGAGTGTGCTGTCAGGTCATTCCTCCGGCAAATGTGCTGTCTTAGCTAGATGATATTAGACTGTTGTTGTGGTTGTCCGTAGTCAATGAACTCCAGTCTCCACCTGATACTAGGGGAGCCTACACCAAGGTCCCTGGCTTCAAACCTTGCTCTGGATGTCACAAGCTGATGCCCATGAGAGACCCTCACTCTCACAGCTTGAAGTGCTCAGGTGAGGGGCGCATTAGGGACAGGTGTTTGATTTGCTGGAGCTTCATGACTGAGACCAGCTGCTTCTTTGGCACAGGCAGCAGAGCCATCAACTGCGTTGACAGCAAAACAAAGGTCCATTTCCGTGTCAGCCACCCAAGAGGCCTATGCAGCTGTGAAGGATCTATTGTGCTTCTTGGTATGGCTCTTGCTGGTCATTCAGCTCCATGGTACCTTGCTGGGGCCATCACACATGGTGCATTTGTAGGCTTTCATGTAGTGGTCTGCTACAGTGCCAACTACACCAGGTCTTGTGCTGCTTCCCTTGCTCTGAATGCCAGCTCTGAGACCAGCAGTAGCTACTCTGGCTCAGCACACAGTACTGATAACCTGGTGGTGTTGCCAGTATTGTAGGCCCATTGTAGATCATGGTCCTGATCTCCAGTGATGCTGCCCAGTATTGCTTTGCACTGGCCTTTGGAGTTCTCATGTTTCTCCTCAAGAGTCTGAAGTGGGTTCCTGCATCTCTCACTTCTGGGAATCCGGGGCATCCTGCAGGGATTGTTCCCATTCTTGGAGTTATCTTGAGTAGGTCAAAAGAATGGGTGTGCCGGGTCTAGGCACAAATCCCTTCAGCCCTGTCAGTGGCCCTAGTGGGTACCATGGGATATGTCTCCAGTGTCTAGATCGTTATCTCTGCTGCATCACAAAAGTCAGTCACTGAGAAGATAAGTTTCACTGCTTAGTACTGGCAAACTATCTAAAGTCTGTAGTGGGCAACCACTACACTACAGAAATATATCCCCAAAAGGGAGAAGTTTCTCCACACAGGCCACTCAATGTTGGTACCAAGATCCCACGGGGCACTGAGGATCAGAACTGCCCATTACTTGCTTCAGGCAGGTATTCTACATTGGTGATTCGAGACCATCCTCAATAAGGTTCTAACCTGCCTCTTCTGAACACCTCGTCCTCCTTACCAGATGAGACCCTGATACTGGAGATGACATCTCTAGTATCGGATGATTTTAAGTCTCATAGACTTTAAGGTCAGAAGGAACCACTATGACCATCTAGTCTGACCCTCCTGCACAACGCAGGCCACAGAATCTCACCCACCCACTCCTGCAATAAACCTTTCACCTATGTCTGAGCTATTGAAGTCCTCAAATCATGGTTTAAAGACTTCAAGGTGCAGAGAATCCTCCAGCAAGTGACCCATGCCCCACGCTGCAGGGGCAGGCGAAAAACACCCAGGGCCTCTTCCGGTCTGCCCTGGAGGAAAATTCCTTCCCGACCCCAAATATGGCGATCAGCTGAACTCTGAGCATGTGGGCAAGACTCACCAGCCAGATACCCAGGAAAGAATTCTCTGTAGTAACTCAGATCCCACTCCATCTAACATCCCATCACAGGCCATTGGGCCTATTTACCATGAATATTTAAAGATCAATTAATTGCCAAAATCATGTTATCCCATCGTACCATCTCCTCCATGAATTTATTGAGCTTAATCTTGAAGCCAGATAGGTCTTTTGCCCCCACTGCTTCCCTTGGAAGGCTGTTCCAGAACTTCACTCCTCTGATGGTTAGAAATCTTCGTCTAATTTCAAGTCTAAACTTCCTGATCGCTAGTTTATATCCATTTGTTCTTATGTCCATATTGGTACTGAGCTTAAATAATTCCTCTCCCTCTCCGGTATTTATCCCTCTGATATATTTATAGAGGGCAACCATATCTCCCCATAGCCTTCTTTTGGTTAGGCTAAACAAGCCAAGCTCTTTGAGTCCCCTTTCATAAAACAGGTTTCCATTCCTCGGATCATCCTAGTAGCCCTTCTCTGTACCTGTTCCAGTTTGAATTCATCCTTCTTAAACATGGGAGACCAGAACTGCACACAGTATTCCAGATGAGGTCTCACCAGTGCCTTGTATAACAGTACTAACACCTCCTTATCTTTACTGGAAATACTTCGCCTGATACATCCCAAGACCGCATTAGCTTTTTTCACGGCCACATCTTATTGGCGGCTCATCGTCATCCTGTGATCAACCAATACTCCAAGGTCTTTCTCCTCCTCTGTTACTTCCAATTGATGTGTCCCCAGTTTATAACTAAAATTCTTATTATTAATCCCTAAATGCATGACCTTACACTTCTCACTATTAAATTTCATCCTATTACTATTACTCCAGTTTACAAGGTCATCCAGATCTTCCTGTATGATACCCTGGTCCTTCTCTGAATTGGCAATACCTCCCAGCTTTGTGTCATCCGCAAATGTTATTAGCACACTCCCACTTTTTGTGCTGAGGTCAGTAATAAAAAGATTAAATAAGATTCGTCCCAAAACTGATCCCTGAGGAACTCCACTGGTTACCTCCCTCCAGCCTGACAGTTCATCTTTCAGTATGACCCACTGTAGTCTCCCCTTTAACCAGTTCCTTATCCACCTTTCAGTTTGCATATTGATCCCCATCTTTTCCAATTTAACTAATAATTCCCCATGTGGAACCGTATCAAACACCTTACTGAAATCGAGTTAAATTAGATCCACTGCATTTCCTTTGTCTAAAAAATGTTTCTTCCTCAAAGGAGGAGATCAGGTTGGTTTGGCACGATCTACCTTTTGTAAAACCATGTTGTATTTTGTCCCAGTTACCATTGACCTCAATGTCGTTCACTACTTTCTCCTTCAAAAATTTTTCCAAGACCTTGCATACTACAGATGTCAAACTAACAGGCCTGTAGTTAACTGGATCACCTTCTTTTCCTTTCTTAAAAATAGGAACTGTGTTAGCAATTCTCCAGTCATATGGTACAACCCCATAATTTACAGATTCATTAAAAATTCTTACTAATGGGCTTGCAATTTCATGTGCCAGTTCCTTTAATATTCTTGGATAAGGATTACCTGGGCCTCCTGATTTAGTCCCATTAAGCTGTTGGAGTTTGGCTTCTACCTCAGATATGGTAATATCTACCTTCATATCCTCATTCCCATTTGTCATGCTACCATTATCCATCCCTAAGCTCCTCATTCGCTTCGTTAAAGACTGAGGCAAAGTATTTGTTTAGATATTGGGCCATGCCTAGATTATCGTTAACTTCCACTCCATCCTCAGTGTTTAGCCATCCCACCTCTTCTTTCCTTTTTTTCTTCTTATTTATATGGCTGTAGAACCTTTTACTGTTGGTTTTAATTCCCTTTGCAAGGTTCAACTCTACATGACTTTTAGCCTTTCTCACTTTATCTCTACATGTTCTGACCTCAGTAATTCCTTGCTAATCCCTCCCATCTTCCACTCCTTTTATGCTTTCTGCTTTTTCTTAATCACCTCTCTGAGATGCTTGCTCATCCAGCTTGGTCTACAACTCCTGCCTATGTATTTTTTCCCCTTTCTTGGGATGCAGGCTTCTGATAGCTTCTGCAACTTTGACTTGAAGTAATCCCAGGCCTCCTCCGCCTTTAGATCTATAAGTGCTTCAGTCCAATCCACTTCCCTAACCAATTTCCTTAATTTTTTAAAGTTAACCCTTTTGAAATCAAAAACCCTAGTCACAGATTTATTTTTGTTTATCCTTCCATTCAGTTTGAACTGAATTAGCTCATGATCACTCGAGCCAAGGTTGTCCCCTACAACCATTTCTTCTGTGAGGTCCTCACTACTCACCAAAACCAAATCTAAAATGACATCCCCTCTTGTCGGTTCAGCAACTGCTTGATGAAGGAATCCATCAGCTATCGCATCTAGGAAAATCTGAGCCCTATTATTACTAGCACTTGTCCTCCAGTCTATATCTGGGAAGTTAAAGTCTCCCATGATCACGCAGTTCCCATTAGTATTTACTTCATTAAACACATTAAAGAGGTCTCTATCCATATCCAGATTAGGTCCCGGCAGTCTATAGTGCACCCCAAGCACTATCTCAGGGGAGGCTCTAGTAGCTTTCTTCCCCAATGTGATTTTTGCCCAGACAGATTCTGTCTTATCCATTCTATCGCTTCTTATTTCTTTACAGTCTACCTCATCATTGATATACAATGCTACTCTACCACCTTTGCCTTTATTTCTGTCTTTCCTAAACAGCACATACCCTTCAGTACCTGTAGTCCAGTCATGACTACTATTCCACCATGTTTCTGTTATCCCTATAATATCTGGTTTCCCTTCCGGCACCAGTAGCTCTAGTTCCTCCATTTTGTTACCTAGGCTCCTCGCATTGGTGTACAAACATCTTAATTTTTGCTGTTTGGCCTCACTCACTTTCTTCACCCGATTAGGCACGGACATTCTACCGCCAGTATCACCTATTAGACTGGTATCCACACTGCCCTTCCTCTTTATGTCCATTCTCCTACCCACAGCTGTATCCTTTCTTACTTCATTTTCTTTCCCCTCAGTGTTGAAATCTGGTGTGGAGATTACCTGGACATCTCCCCCAAATTCCTAGTTTAAAGCTCTTTTAATCAGTTGTGCCATCCTCCATCCTAGAAGTCTGTTTCCCTCCCTACTCAGAGGGAGTCCATCCCGAGAGAACAGTCCTCTGTCCATGAATGCCTTCCAGTGGCCATACATCCCAAAGCCCTCCTTTTAGCACCAGTGCTTGAGCCATCTGTTGAGCATCATAATCTTGTCACACCTTTGTTGCCCTTCTCTAGGAACAGGCAGAATCCCACTGAAGATCACCTGAGCCTTGATTTCCATAAGCGTCTTCCCCAGCCTGGCATAGTCTCCCTTGATACGTTCCAGCGAGAATCTATCGGTTTCATTTGTTCCCCCATGAAGGACGATCAGTGGATTCTTTCCCGCTCCCTTTAGGATCCTCTTCAGCCTCAGGTCCACATCCCATATCTTAGCCCCTAGCAGACAGCACATCCTTCTGTTCTCTGGATCAGCTGTGGTTACAGGCCTGTCTATCCTTCTCAGTAAGGAGTCCCCAATCACGTAGACCTGCCTTGTCCTGGTGACGGTGCGATTCTCCAGTCTATCCCCTGTTCCCTCTGGCTGCAAGTCCTTTCTATTCCTATTGTCCCTTGTAATTCTCTTCAACCCATCCTGTATCCTCCTGGGGCTCATATTTGGTGTTGTCTCCATTAACTCTTCGCCTTTTCCTATAGGACTACCAAGAACTCTCAAAAAGGATAGCTGTGTCCCTGGGAATATATAAATAGAGCTTTCAGAGAGAAATCCCCACAAACTAGACATTTTACACCTGGCTGCAGCAGGGGAAATTGCTCTCCTTATAAATGAGGCAGTTACACAGCCTATACAAGCTTTATGGCAAACCCCCTCATCCCTCACACTGGTGGCAAAGCACACAGAACACAAATACCAATTGTTCTATTACAAACAGCTTTATCCACACCCCTCACTAGGCTCCCTGATCATGGCAGGAGTAAATGTGAGACACTGCCAAGCTAGAGAAAAGCAAGTCCTAAAGAAAAGGATACAAAGAAATTGGGCATTTTTGGTAGAAATGTGGGTTAGTCAACTGAGAAGTTACAGCTATGTATAGCAAACCATCAGCCCCTGTTTGCCTATTATGATTATTCAAATCGGGATGTTACATCCAAATTCCTCAGTTAGCTGCCCAAGGACACGAGGGGTGAGTTTGTCTTTCCTGATGGAAGGTTGACTGGTCGCAAGGTCCACTCTGCAGGCCTCCCTGGATGCGGCAGACTCAGCTTAGCTGCCAGAGTCATGGCAACAGCCGTAGCCATGTGCCACTCCTCATAGCTCCAGTCATCAGGATTTCCTGTAGAAGTACAACCCGTCCATCTCGAGATCATTTTCTCTTCCCCTGTGACGAGGACCTGCTCTATGCTTATCCGCCAGTGCCATTGATTCCCAAAATAATTCTCAAGCTGAAGCAAGAGTGAGGCAAAATGATATTGTGCCAGCCTGGGCGAGGTAGCCATGGTACTTGGACCTGTACAAGTTGTCCATCAAGGAACCTTAACCTTCCCCTGCCCCCCCAACCCCCATCTTTAGTCACCGAATCATGAGCAGGTGTTGCACTGTAACTCTCAGTCACTACGCCTCATGGCCTGGTTCTTCAGGTAGCTAAACCCAGAGGAGGCACACTGTTTGGAAGTAGAGCATAATGTCCTACTTAATAGTAGAAAACCATCCACCAGAGCTCCTTACCTTAGTAAGTGGAAGGGTTTCTCTACCTGGGTGGCTAGTGACAATGTGTCTCCCACACAATGATTCAAAAGATTTGGGACTGTTTGTTGCACCTAAAAGAGTCAGGTTTGGATGTCAGCTCCGTCAAAGTGCGCCTTGCTGCAATATCAGCGTTTCGTGCCCAGGTAGGACTG
Organism: Natator depressus; assembly: GCF_965152275.1. NCBI lineage: Eukaryota > Metazoa > Chordata > Testudines > Cheloniidae > Natator > Natator depressus. Next base: position 202,538,575 of record NC_134234.1, on the reverse strand, counting down.
TAGTATCTAAGGGTATGTCTACACTGGCAGAGTTACGGCGCTGGCAGTTACAGCGCCGCTAAGAGAGCGCTGAAGGGAAGCCGCTGTAGTACGTTCACACTGTCAGCTGCCTGCGCAATAGCGTGCTCACACTTGCAGCAGTATTCGAAGCAGTGCACTCTGGGCAGCTATCCCACAGAGCATCTCTTCCTCTTCTGCCACTAAGAGTTGTGGGAAGGTGGAGGGGGTTGCAGGGCATCCTGGGTCCTGTCCCACTGCCTGTGATGCATTGCTTCACATCCCAGAAATCCCTGTGCTTCCGTCCGCATTTGGTGCCATCTTTCAACAGTTCGTATAGTGCACTCCCTGCCTCTTCAGTCTGCAGGAATGGATCCCTCACTGTTGACCAGTATTCTACTCACTCTGACCAACACGTGATGAGTGGCAGTGGAGTTATTCCTTAAACTACAAAGGCCAGAGGAGTGCAACATTGATCTCACAATGGGTAGTAGCTATGACACAAGATTGGTTGTGGCATTCACGGAGGTGCTGACCACAGTGGAACGCCGCTTTTGAGCTCGGGAAACGAGAACTAACTGGCTAGGATCACATCATCATGCATGTTTGGGATGACGAGCAGTGGCTGCAGAACTTTTGGATGAGGAAAGCCACGATCATGGGACTGTGTGAGGAGCTCGCCCCAGCCCTGCGGTGCAAGGACACAAGAATGAAAACTGCCCTGCTGCTGGAGAAGCGCATGGCTATTGCACTGAGGAAGCTGGCTACTCCAGACTGCTAATGACTGGTTGCTAACCAGATCGGGGTGGGAAAGTTGACCATTGGAGTCGTGTTGATGGAAGTCTGCAGGACCATTAATCACATCCTGTTCCGAAAGACTGTGACTCTGGGCAACCTGCGTGACGTGGATGGCTTTGCACAAATGGGCTTCCCTGACTGCGGAGAGGCAATAGATGGCACGCATATTCCAATTCTGGCACCAGACCACCTCACCACCGAGTACATTAATCGCAAGGGGTATTTCTCAGTGGTTCTCCAGGTGCTTGTGGATCACCGTGGGCATTTCACAGACATTAACACAGGCTGGTCCAGAAAGGTGCATGCCACACGTATCTTTCAGAACACTGGCCTGTTCAGGAAGCTGCAAGCAGGGACTTTCTTCCCAGAAAAGAAGATCACCGAAGGGAAAGTCGAAATGCCCATTGTGATCCTGGGAGACCCTGCCTACCCCTTAATGCCATGGCTTATGAAGCCATACATGGGGCACCTTGACAGCATCAAGGAGCGGTTCAACAACAGGCTGAGCAAGTGCAGAATGACTGTTGAGTGTGCTTTTGGCAGTTTAAAGACCCGCTGGCGCTGCATATATGGGAGGCTGGACCTGGCCAATGACAATATTCTTATTGCTGCGTGCTGTAAACTCCATAATATTTGTGAAGGGCAAAACTCAGGCCAGCCTAGGGCCCCACAGGGCTCTAGACCACCCTTTTGAGGGTACGGTCGAGGACGGCTTGCCAGTTCGACCTTTGGATCCTTCCCATCTTACTTTCTTGTCCCGTCTATCCCCTTTCTACCATGCCCGGTTTCAAATTACTTTGGACCACTGGGTGCTCCGCATGGTAGAGAGGGGATATTCCATCCAATTCTGTACCCTCCCGCCCCCCCCCCCCAACCCACTTCCCCGTCCCTCTTCAGGGACCCCTCTCACTTGACACAGAAGTTGCTCGAGATGCAGTCCCTCCTCTTGGTAGGGGCAGTGGAGGAGGTTCCTCAGGAGCTAAGGGGCAAGGGTTTTTACTCCCAGTACTTCCTAATACCGAAGGCCAAGGGGGGCCTCAGACCCCTACTGGACCTGCGACAACTCAACAAATACGTAAAAAAACTCAAGTTTCCCATGGTCTCGCTAACCTCCATTGTCCCCTCACTGGATCCAGGAGGCTGGTACGCCCCCCTCGACTTGAAGGATGCGTATTTTCATATCGCAGTAGTCCCACTTCACAGACGCTACCTCAGATTCGTGGTGAACACAGGCCGCTACCAGTTTGCCGTCCTCCCGTTCGGACTGTCGACTGCCCCGCTAGTATTCACAGAATGCATGGCAGTTGTTGCGGCATTCCTGCGCAAGCACCAAATACAGGTTTTCCCATACCTCGACAACTGGCTGATCAAGAGTTGCTCGAGGGCCCAGGTGGAGGCTCAGGTCGAGTTTATAAGGAGGACCTCCGTCGACTTAGGTCTCCTCCGGAACGAGGAGAAATCTACTCTGTTCCCGGTGCAGAGGGTAGAATTCATAGGCGCGGTCTTGGACTCTACTCAAGCCAGAGCGTACCTCCCGGAGGCCAGGTTTCGCTCATTTCAGGACATCATACAAGGCTTCAGACAGTTCCCCACGACGTTGGCAAGAAACTGTCTAAAGCTGCTGGGACACATGGCCTCGTGATGCAGCATGCCAGGCTCAGGCTGCGCCCACTTCAGTCTTGGCTGGCGTCGGTGTACCGACCAGCCCGAGATGCGTTGGATAGGGTCATAACCCTGCCCTGCCTGGTACTGGACTCCCCCCTATGGTGGCTCAACCTCAAATGGTTTGTGCAGGGGTACCTTTTGCCAGCCCTCAGTCCTCGCTCACCTTGGTGTCAGACGCCTCGGATCTGGGTTGGGGGGCTCACCTTGGGGCTCAAGACCCAAGGCCTCTGGTCTCCAGTGGACCTCGCTCTTCGCATCAATGTCAAAGAGCTGAGAGCAGTGCGTCTGGCCTGCTACGCTTTCAAAGCACACATAATGGGCAGATGTGTTTCAATCCTCATGGACAACACCTTGGCAATGTTTTATATCAACAAACGGGGGTGCACGCTCCTCTCCCCTGTGCCGAGAAGCCCTTGCGCTGTGAGATTTCTGCATAGAGCACTCGATCCACCTGCAGGCCTCATACCTCCCAGGGGTGCGAAACACACTGGTGGACAGCCTCAGTCGGACCTTCAATGGCCATGAGTGGTCTCTTCGGCCAGACGTGGTGACTTCAATCTTCCAGTTTTGGGGCACTCCCCAGATAGACCTGTTTGCCACTCCGGGCAACAAGAAATGTCAGACATTCTGTTCTCTCGGGAACCACGGTGCGGGGTCCATCGGGGACGCCTTCCTCCTCTCGTGGGAGGGCTGCCTGCTGTACGCTTTCCCACCCATCCCCCTAGTCCACAGGGTGGGTCTCAAGATCCGCAGGGACCGGGCTCGAGTCATACTAATAGCGCTGGCGTGGCTGCATCAGCACTGGTTCACCTCACTCCTGAAAATGTCCATAGCGGCCCCTCTCACCTTACTGCTGGTTCACACCTGATCACACAGGATCAGGGCAGTCTCGGGTGCCCGAATCTGGAGTCACTCCACTTTACGGCCTGGATTCTCCATGGCTAAGAGCCACAGAGCTCTCTTGTTCGGACCAGGTCAGACAAGTCCTCCTGGGTAGTAGAAAGCCCTCCACCAGGGCTACTTACCTGGCTAAGTGCAAAAGTTTCTTCATCTGGGTGGAGCAACATAGTCAGCCGCTGCTCCTCGCCCCCATGCCATTTATACTGGACTACCTCCTTCACCTAAAGCACCAGAACTTGTCCCGGTCATCTATAAGGGTCCACTTGGCCACTATCTCCGCCTTCCACCCAGGTTCAGACAGCCTCTCGGTCTTTGCAAACCCCGTGGTCAGTCATTTTCTCAAGGGTTTGGGCAGGCTTTTCCCACACATGCGTCAGCCTGTCCCTGCCTGGGATCTCAACTTAGTCCTCTCCAGGCTTACAGGCCCGCCATTTGAACCTCTGGCTCCCTGCTATATCTCTCATTCAAGGCGGCGTTCCTCGTGGCAATTACCTCGATCCGACAGGTCTCGGAGCTCAGGGCCCTCACGTCTGAGCCCCCTTACGCAGTTTTTCATAAGGATAAGGTTTAGCTTAGGCCTCATCCGGCTTTTCTCCCAAAGGTTGTCTCCCATTTTCACATGACCCAGGACATCTTCCTCCCAGTGTTTTATTCCAAGCCACACTCCTCCGATAGGGAGCGCAGGCTGCACTCACTGGACGTGCGCAGGGCCTTAGCCTTCTACATAGAGAGAACTAAGTTGTTCCGGAATTCCGTCCAACTCTTCATAGCCGTGGCAGACAGAATGGAGGGCCTTCCGGTATCATCTCAATGCATATCGTCATGGATAACATCCTGCATTAGGGAGTGCTATACCCTGGCAAAGGAGCCCGCTCCGCAGATAACCGCTCACTCTACCAGGGCCCAGGCCTCCTCTGTGGCATTCCTGGCACAAGTCCCTATTCAGGAAATCTGCAGGGCAGCCACGTGGTCCTCGATATGTACATTTATGTCGCATTATGCAATTACATAACAGTCCAGGGACAATGCGGCCTTTGGGAGAGCCATGCTCTTTTCTGTGGATAACTTCGACCCCCACCTCCTGAGCTCTAGCTTGTGAATCACCTGCTTGGAATGGACATGAACAATCACTCGAAGAATAAAAAATGGTTACTCACTTTCTCATAACTGTTGTTCTTTGAGATGTGTTGTTCATGTCCATTCCAATACCCACCCTCCTACCCCTCTGTTGGAATAGTCGGTAAGAAGGAACCGAGGGAGCGGGGGGCTGGCAGGGCTGTATATTGGGCGCCATGAAGGCGCCACCCCAGGGGGCGCCCAGGCCAACCCTACGGACGCTGCTAGGGGGAAAATCTTCCGGCCTGTGTGCACGCGGCGCCTACACACCTGCTTGGAATGGACATGAACATCACATCTCGAAGAACAACAGTTACAAGAAAGTGAGTAACCGTTTTTTTTTCTTCAAGTGATTGATCATTTCCATTCCAAGCAGGTGTGTGTGTGCCGCGTGCGCGCCAGCCGGAAGATTTTTCCCCTAGCAGTGTCTGTAGGGTCGGCCTGGGCGCCCTCTGGGGTGGCGCCTTCATTGCGCCCAGTATCGAGCCCTGCCGACCCCCGAACCCCCTCAGTTCCTTCGTACTGCCCTTGACGGCTAGCTGGAACTTTGCTCACTCTTGCAGCAAGCACCTTAGCAGTATCTTTGTTCTTAGTGTAAATAGTTTTTCTCTGTAGTTGTACTTATCACATAGTTAGTAGTGTTTGGTAGATAGTTAGTTTCCCCTCTGGGGGTATGCCTGGGTCTCCGGGGTTTAAACTCTGTGAGTCCTGTGGCTAGTTTATGCCCAAGAGTGATCCTCACTCATCCTGCCTGTGGTGCCTTTGTGAGACTCACCAAAAGGACAAGTGTTACATTTGCAAGGGTTTCCGCCCAAGAACCCTTAAGTACAGAGAACAGAGACTGAAACTCCTGCTCATGGAGGCGGCTCTGAGACCGCAGTCCAACCTGGGACCCAACGATCTGGCACTGAGCACGTCCTCTTCAGTCCGCAGCGCTCCAGCACCAACGGTGCGCGAATCGGGCCAGACTAAGGACTAAAGCCCACCAGCACCGCCACTCTTCAGGACATAGGGTGTCGGCATCAGTTCAGCACCGTTCTCCATCTCCGGTAAAGAAGAAGAGGCCGGCGAGGGGCCGATCTCCCCCTCTGAAGCCTAAGGGGCTGGTGCCGTCCGTGAGTGGCTCGGCATAGACCACGTCCACTTCACTTCCACCCAGGGTCTTGTCGACTCCTGCCCTGGCCAGGGTCCAGTTGAGTCCAAACCCTCCTTGGTCCCCAGACCATCTGGTGGACATACAACCACCATCGACGCCGGAGGAGTTCAAGGCGGCAACGGACCTGATGCGCCTCCCGGTGCCGTCCTCCCCCCGAAGGAGGAACAAGTCAGGGGACTGCTCCTCCTTGGTCGTCTTATTCGGAGACCTCAGAGTCAGAGGTGTAGACTCGGCTCGATGGAGCAGATCGCGCAGCAGAAGATCCCGGTCTGGGCACAGTCACCAACCATACCCAGCACCGTGGCAACCACCTGCTCAATGGCCCTTCTGGACACCCTGGGCGTACCATCAGAGCCAGGGTCAAGTCCATGGTCCACGCTCCAGAATGGTGTCGGTGTCCTCGGCGTCGTTTGTGCCACAGTCAGCGCCAGCACTGCCAACAACGGCGCCGCCCTCGACTGGAGTGGCCCCACTGCCTCACATGGTTTCAGCACTGATGCCTCAGCCAGCCCTGGCACCGGCTCCCCAACTGACGGCACCGGTGGAAGCCTCAGCTCTGTCCCTACCAACCTCGACGGTCTCGGTCCCACTGGTTTTACCTGCCCCAGCACCGCCTGCAATGCAGAGTTCTTCATCGGTGCCTGTTCTACAGACCGAGTACCGCATGCCGAGGGACCGCGGTGGGGCTGAAGGCAGTGAACTGGGTTCACCTCCGGTTCTCTCTTCCTTGTCTTCACCCGACGAAGCGGTCGCGGGGACTTCACCGGCCCCAGCTTTGGAGGACAACCAGGTTCTTCAACAGCTTTTGATGCGGGCCGCCCAAAGCCTGGGGATTCAGGCAGAGGAGGTAGAAGAAGACTTAGACCCGGTCATAGACATCCTGGCTCCCTCCAGCCCATCCAGGGTTGCATTGCCATTTATCAAGTCAATAACTGAAATGTCTAAGAACTTGTGGCAAACCCCTGCTTCTCTGGCACCTACGGCCAAGAAATCTGAGCGCTGCTACTTTGTTCCCTCTAAAGGGTATGAACACTTTTATACCCACCCTCCTCCAGACTCTGGTGGTCGACGCAGCCAATCAGAGAGAACATCAGGGGTTTCAAGGCTCCACCCCTAAAAACAGGGATGCCAAGAAACTGGACCTGTTTGGCCAGCAGGTCTACTCCACAGCAGGTCTACAGCTTCGTATAGCCAACCAACAGGTCATAGTAAGCCGCTATGGACAAAACACCTGTTCGTCCATGGCAAAATTTACAGAGCTTCTGCTCCAGGAAGCTCGGGAGGAGTTCTCTGCGCTCATGGAGGAGGAGAAGTTGGTCTCCTGAACGTCTTTACAAGAGGCCTGGACGTGGTGGATGCTGCCTCTTGCACTTTGGCCACAGGGGTGGTTATGAGGAGAGGCTCCTGGCTACAGGTCTCTGGTCTTCCCCGCGAGGTCCAACAGACCATTCAAGACCTTCCCTTCGAAGGTGTAGCTCTCTTCTCCAAGAAGACGGATAAGAGACTTCACAGCTTGAAGGACTCAAGGGCTACCCTTCATTTGTTGGGGCTTCACCCGCCTGCAACCCAGCACAGACAGTTTAGGCCTCAACCTGCTCCTCATCCTTATCAACCACAGAACTGCCAGGACGCTCCGCATAGGCGGAACAGGAGCACTTGGAGGAGGCGACGTCCTCCCTCTTGGCAAAACTCAGGCCAGCCTAGGGCCCCGTAGTAATTCTATGGGTACAATGTAATTTAGGGCTTTTCTACATGGGAAAAACTACTGGCATTGCTATACCAGTATAATTACATCGCTGTAGTTATGAGATAAGCTAAACTACAGAGAGACCACTGTTATTCCAAATAGGAGTGTCCACACAGGAAGTTATACTGGTATAACTAGAGCGGTATAATTATAACAGTGTAGTAATGCTGGGAAATGTCTCCAGGTAGACAAACCCTGAGGCTGTTCAGAGGGAAAAAAAAAATCTTCCCACCTACAACAAATTTCTTTCAGTCTGAAGCTGGACACTTGTTGTGTCTATTTTCAGAATGTCTCCAGTCATATTTCCCAATACAGCCCTCTCTAACAAAATTAGTATGGGCAGAATCATCTACTTTTATTTACATTGATTTCATCTGAAGCACTTATCTTTGGCTCTGTCTACTTTTACAGCAATTAAATGTCAAGTTACCAAAATGCACAATTGGCTGCCTATGAAGAACCAAAATAATTCTCACCTACAAAACTAACCTTGCATCAGACCACCCTCTACCCTTCAGCCCAACCTTTTCCAAAAGCCAGGGGGGTGGAGGCTTTACAATGTGCCCAGAAAATCAGCAAGTCTGGGCTGTGATGGACTAAAGAGGGTTTCATGTTCCTAGATTGTGAACATCCAGCAACAAATTACAGAAGAAACTATCGCTTGTGCTTTTCCAAAGGCCAGTGCTTGATTCTTTCTTTTGGTAATAGCTGCATTGAGTATCACGAAAAGAACAAAGACAACTTTGGAATGAGGTGTAGTCCCCAGTAAAACAATGGAAGAAAGAAAAGTGACAGTCCTATAGAGTTCATGTATGTCCCTCCAGGGAATGATACATGCTATGTATTCTTTTTGCATAATTGTCAGCTCTTCTTTGAGTGCTTGCTCATATTGATTCCAATTAGGTGTTTGTGAGCACAGTTTTCCGGAAGATTTTCTCCTAGCAGCACCTGTCGGGTCGGCTCTGGAGCCCCCTGGAGTCGCGCTTTCATGGCGCCACATATACGGCCCTGCCGACCCGCCGCCTCTCCAGTTCCTTCTTACCGTCAGTGGCGGTCATCAGAGCATTTCGTGTCTCATCTTCAGCGAGCAATCCTCTTATCGTATTTTCTGTAAATAGTTAAAGATAGTTTTTAAAAATTGTAGTAGTTAGACAGACATCTGGACTTGGGGTACTGGGGGGTGTTTCCCTCCCCTGCTTCCCCATCCCTCTCCTGGGCCGGGGGCATGTCTCGGACCCAGGGGTTTAAGCCATACAGGGTTTGCCAGAAGCCTAGGCCAAAGGGCAACCCACACTTGGCTTGTCTAAAGTGCTTGGGGGAGTCCCATCAAGCAGACAGGTGTAAGATCTGTAGGAGCTTTTCACCCCCGCAAGAGGAAGGAGAGGGATCACAGATTAAAGTTGCTGCCAATGGAAAGCAGCCCTCAATCTGAGTCAAGCCCCATGGACACAGCACTGGGCTTCTCAGCGTTGGTGCGCAGCGCTCCAGCTTCAGTCCAGGAAGTGCTGAGGAAGGACTCGGGGGTCAGAGACCCTCAGCCCCGGCATTCCCCGGCTCCGAACATGGCGCAGGATCAATCTCGGCACCACTCTCAGTCTTCTGTCCTGAAGAAGAAGCACAGGAAGACTGATAGAGGGCACTCCCCTTCCTGTGCATGGGAACGTGAACCCGAGGGAGGGAGACCAGTGCAAGACCTCACCTCCCCTCCAACTCAACAGCTGGCACCATCGACTCTGGGCCCCTGGGAAGGACCACTGAGTCCGGTGCCACTGGAGGAGACTCAGGTGTAGGATTTGGACCTCCCTTCCACACCCGAGACTTATGAGGCGGCGCAGGACCTGATAACATTGGCAGGTCCCCACTCCCGAGACCACGGTGTCACAGCATTGATCTCGAGTCCCCAGTCGACTCAGAGGCCACCAGTGCAGTCCAGGGGTAAGCCGGCTATGACTCGGCAACGATCTAGATTGCCCCGGCACCAACGGGCTGTGGTCCCCGCGTGCGGACTCATTGGAGTCCGCATCGGACACTGACTCGTGTGTGTCACAGAGAAGCCAACACAGTAGCTGCCATTACTCCCAATCAGCGGGGATGATCCAAACTTTTTCCTCAGTATTGTGGCCACAACAATGGCAGGTATCGGCTCAGATGCCGACACAGTCGCCCTTCTGGACCCTGTGGGCTTACCACCAGTCCCAGGGGTCCGCCTCGGTACGTTCCTTTTTGGTCACATCCAGAGCCAGGGATTTCTCACAGGCCTTTCTCACAGGCCAGCGCCATGACTGGTACTGTGCTCGGCACCGAAAACACACCCAGCACCATGGCTACGCTCAGTACCATGGACGGTGCCACTATTGACACCTGTACCAGGGCCAGCACCAAAGTGGACTCTGACTTGGGGGCAGAGCCGCAGCGTTTTGAGGAGCCGGATGGGCAGGAGCGCCCCTCCCATATTTCAGGCTCCTCCTCATAGTCTCCAGATGAGACGGTGGCAGGAACATCCTCAGGGTCTCCCCTTCCTGACAGCAGAGCCCACCTTGAACTTCTGAGGCGGGTTGCTCAGAACCTCTGGGTACAGATGGAGGAGGGCACCGAGGTGTCAGAACCAATGGTCTTAATTTTATCCCCGGCAGGACCCACCAGGGTGGCCCTTCCCCTGATAAAGACCATTCAGGAGAACACACAAATCCTGTGGCAAACGCCATCCTCTCTGGCTCCTACAGCTAAAGGAGTCGAGAGAAAGTACTTTGTGCCCTCCAAGGGCTATGAATACTTGTTTACTCACCCCCTGCTGGACTCGGTAGTGGTGACTATTAATGCAAGGGAAAGGCAAAGCCGGCAAGGACCTACACCCTCAAGCTAAGAACGCAAAGAAGCTGGATCTCTTCGGGAGGAAGATATACTCCACCAGAGGGCTCCAGCTTCGGATGATAAACCAGCAGGCGATCCTTAGCCAATATAACTTCAAGTCATGGGGGGCAATGTCCAAATTCTCAGACCTTGTCCCACCAGATGCTAAGCTGGAATTCTCTGCTCTCGTGGACGAGGGCAAGACGGTCACCAGGACATCGCTACAAGTGATGTTAAACTCAGCAGACTCTGCAATGCGGACGATGTCTTTGGGCATCACAATGCGCCGTTGGTCATGGCTGCAGGGCTCAGGTCTCCCTAGGGAGGTCCAACAGACAATTCAGGACCTACCGTTTGAGGGAGTCACATTATTTTCGAAGAAAACCTACTCGAGACTCCACAGTCTGAAAGACTCCCAATCCACTCTAAGATCCCTGGGTCTGCACACACCTGCCACCCAGCATAGACAATCTAGGCCTCAACCCACGACACGACCATACCAGGGGCAGTTTAGGTAGGACCAGAACTGTAGGCATCCCAGAAACCAGAACTGCCGTTGCCAACCCGAATCCCCAAATAACGGGGTCTGGGTCATCCAGGCAGCCACCAGGCCCTAGGCAGACATTTTGAGGATGCTCCTGAGGGCGTTATACCAACCTCTCAACTGGATACTTCTTTCCCGTTTTCGGAACATCTATCCCATTTCTACCAAGCGTGGTCCCAAATCACCTCAAACCGTTGGGTCCTCCGCATGGTAGTGATGGGATATTCTCTCCAATTTTCCTCTCCCACCCCTCTTCCCTGTCCCTCTTCAGAAACCCCTCTCACGAGCAACTTCTTGTCCAGAAGGTACAAACTCTCCTATTGGTGGGGGCTGTGGAGGAGGCTCCACTGGAGCTCAGGGGAAAGGGGTTTTATTCCCAGTATTTCCTAATATCAAAAGTAAAAGGGGGCCTCAGACCCATCTTGGACCTGTGCAATCTCAACAGGTTCATGAGGAAACTAAAGTTTTGAATGGTCTCTCTGGCCACTATTATCCTGTCCCTGGATCCAGGAGATTGGTATGCTGCCTCGACTTGAAGGACCCATATTTCCACATTTCCATACTCCCGGCCCACAGGCACTTCTTAAGGTTTACAGTTGGGAGTTCCCACTACAAATTCACAGTACTACCATTCAGCCTATCATCGGCACCTCACGTGTTTACCAAATGTATTTTCAGTCGTGGCCGCTTTTCTGCAGAAAAGGCAAGTTGAGGTATTTCCTTATCTAGACAACTGGCTAGTCAAGGGCTGGTCCAGAATACAAGTGGATCAACAGGTCTCCCTCGTAAGATCCACCTTCAGAGTGCAGTAGGCCTCCTCCTAAACACTCAAAAGTCAACTCTCACCCCTACTCAGAGAATAGAGTTCATAGGGGCAGTGCTAGACGCAACCCAGGCCAGAGCGTTCCTGCCCCAATCCCGCTTCCAGGCCATTCACGACATCATACAGGACCTCAGACGATTCCCTATAACAACAGTAAGGAGTTGCTTAAAACTCCTAGGTCACATGCCATCTTGCACATATGTAGTGCAACATTCGAGGCTCAGACTCGGACCTCTCCAAGCTTGACTGGCATCTGCGTATCAACCACGCAGGCACAGTCTAGACATGGTGGTTACCCTTCCACCGGACGTTCTCAAGTCTCTTCACTGGTGGCTCGATCCGCACTTGGTGTGCGCACGGGTCACGTTTTCCAAACCCCATCCATCCTTATGTCTGACCACTGATGCTTCAGCCATGGGGTCAGGGGCACACCTTGGGGAGCACAGAACTCAGGGCCTCTGGTCTCAGGAGGAACTGATGCTTCACATCAATGTAAGGGAGCTCAGGGCGGTCCGGCTGGCATGTCAAGCCTTTCAGTCTCTCCAGGAGAGCAAGTGCATATCAGACCTGACAGACAAAACAAGAGCAATGTTTTATATCACAGATGGGGGAGCACACTCCTCTCCCCTGTGTGAGGAAGCCCTCAAGCTCTGGAAATTCTGCACAGCGCACTCCATACTTTTGGAAGCGTCCTATCTTCCAGGGTTGCAGAATGAACTAGCAGGCCACCTCAGCAGGTCTTTCCACAACCATGAGTGGTCTATCCACCCAGATGTAATAAACAATATATTCCAGAGGTGGGGAGTTCTCTAGATCGATCTGTTTGCCACAAGGGCCAACAGGAAGTACCTACAATTCTGCTCCTTCCTAAATCACAGCCCAGATTTGTTGGCAGCTGCATTTCTCCTTCCATGGAAGGACTGCCTGTTCTACACGTTCCCTCCCATACCGCTAATTCGCAAGGTCCGCCTCAAAATCCGGAGCGACAGAACCTTTGTGATCCTGATGGCACTGGCCTGGCCCCGTCAGCGTTGGTACACCATGCTACTGGAGCTATCGTTGACACTCCAGTCACTCTACCGCTAGTTCCAGACCTCATCACTCAACATCATGGAAGGCTTCAACACCCCAGTCTCGAGTCTCTCCACCTCATGGCTTGGAAGCTGTGTGGTTGAACCCCCTAGAGCTCACATGCTCAGACCCTGTTAGGGAGGTTCTTCTGGGTAGCAGAAAACCTTCGATCAGAGCAACTTATCTAGCCAAGTGGAAGAGATTCGTGATTTGGTGCTCGCAGAGTCGTATCCCTCCGAACACAATCGTCGGTCCCCTTTACCTTGGACTACCTCCTAAAGTGAAACAGCAGGGCTTGTCTCACTCCTCGATAAAGGTTCATCTGGCTGCCATTTCAGCTTTTCACCCAGGGGACACCATCTTGACCACCATCTTCACTAATGAAATGGTGCGGCAATTCCTCAAGGGGTTGCAAAGATTATATCCTCATGTTCGGTGGCCCACCCCCGCTTGGGACCTTAACTTGGTACTCTCGAGTCTGATGGGACCCCTATTCGAACCCCTGACTATGTGCTCACTCCTCTACCTTTCCTACAAGGTGGACTTTTTGGTTACAATAATATCAGCCAGAAGGGTGTCCGAGCTTAAGGCTCTCACATCTGATCCTCCGTATACCATTTTCTACAGAGATAAGGTGCAACTGCGACACACACACACACACACACACACACACACACACACACACGCCTTCCTTCTGAAGGTGGTCTCGAGTTTCCATGGCAAGCGAGACATATTCCTTCCAGTCTTTTTCCTGAAACCCCATGCCAATAGCCGCAAGCAGAGGCTCCACTCCCTGGATGTGCGGCGTGCATTGGCTTTTTATATTGAACGAACTAAGCCGTTCTCTCAGTCAAACCAGCTGTTTCATCCTGTCCGCCACAGCAACAAAGGCCTCCTGGTCTCCACATAAAGGATATCATCAGGGATCACATCCTGTATCCCGGTTTGTTACGACCTTGCTAAGGTCCCTGCCCCCGCTCTGACTGCACACTCCACCAGAGCTCAGGTGTCTTTGGTGGGCTTCCTGGTCCAGGTGCTGATCTAGGAGATATGCAGAATGGCTACGTGGTCTTCGGTCCACACCTTCACTTCACATTACACCATCACTCAGCAAACATGGGAGTATGTGCTTCAATCAGCAATTCCATAAACTCCGACTCCACCTCCGGGGGAAAGCTTAGAAGTCACTTAATTGGAATCCATATGAGCAAGCACTTGAAAAAGAAAAAACAGTTACTCACCTTCTCGTAACTGTTGTTCTTTGAGATGTGTTGCTCATATCCATTCCAAACCCACCCACCTTCTCCTCTGTCGGCGTATCCAGCAAGAAGGAACTGGAGAGGTGATGGGTTGGCAGGACCACTATATGAGATGCCATGAAGGTGCAACTCCAGAGCCAACTTGGTGGGTGCTGCTAAGAGAGAAACCTTCTGGCGAATTGTGTATGCAGCACGCGCACATCTAATCGGAATGTGTATGAGCAACACATCTTGAAGAACAACAGTTACAAGAAGGTGAGTAACCATTTTATCTCTATAGAATCTGAAACAAAATTCTAAGCACCCTAATAATCCTGAAATGGTTTAGACTCCACTAAATCTAGAATTTCCTATCTGCTTCATAGTGTATATATCTACATCCGTATCAGTACCGTATCCAGAAGCATTGTGTCTTAGTCCCATATGTCTTAAACGCAACTTAGTCAACCCAGCCTCTAAAGGTTAGACTAACTACTCTTCATTTGAGGGCTAGCATTTATTTGGATAAGAAAAGAATATAAAGTCACTGGCAGATCTCTGCAGTCAATCTCTCTTGAGATATTGAAACCACAGCAGCTTGAGAATTAATTGTTGGGATTTCAGCCATACTTTTATTCAAAACTTCTTTTCAGTATAATTGTCTCAATTTTTTCTTCAGATCCTTTTGTGTTAATACACATTGAATGAAACTGAGCCTCCAGTACCTCGATTTCACATACTACTTAAGGTTTGCAGAGGTTTAGATACACATCAGAAAAAAAAAGTCTGACAGATTAATTTCTGTTGGTGAGGATCTGCACGTCTTTGAATTAGTGACTTGAAACTATTGCGTGAGGATATTCTGACAAGATTAGACCCATGGGGGCAGGAAACATTTCAGCATGTAAAAACCTTGCCCTTGAAAACAGCTATACTGTAAATGTTGGACCATTTTCAGATGCAGGTGACTTTTCGGGTATCCTTTGTTTCTTAATACTGAGGGATGCGAGACTTACATCCCCTGCTGTTTCTGAACAGCATAAATGGTGATGGTGTTAAGTTTCTGACTGGATCCTTCTGCAATCCATTTTTAAGTTGTGAAGTGGGAGCATTTCTTTGTACTATATGCCTTCTAGATCAGGGGTGGCCAACCTGAGCCTGAAAAGGAGCCAGAATTTACCAATGTACATTGCCGAAGAGCCACAGTAATACATCAGCAGCCCCCTATCCGTTCCCCAGCTCCCAGCGGCTCTTGCCTACCGGCAGCCCCCAACAATCAGTGCCTACTCTTCCCTCTCCCCGCAATCAGCTGTTTCATGTGCGCAGGAAGCTATGGTGGCGGGGGGGAGAGGGCATGGCAAGCTCAGGGGAAGGGGTTGGGGCAGAGCAGGGGGTTGAGCAGTGAGCACCTCCCAGCACATTGGAGAGTTAGGTCTGTAGCTCCAACCCCGGAATCAGTGCCTAGGTAAGGAGCCACATATTAACCTCTGAAGAGCCGCATGCAACTCTGGAGCCACAGGTTGGCCACCCCTGTTGTAGATGCTACCTCCATATCTCCTTCTAACGGGTCAGTTGAAATTCTTGTGATTCTGAGCCCAAGGAAATATTTCCAGTACAGGCATTCTGATTCAGTTGAGCAGTTGTTTCCAATACATTTCCCAGTCTCCAAATGTGAGCCTGCACAAAGGCCTCTTTAGTCACGTATCTATCTAGATGTTGTCTAGCCTCTTCTCTAGGTGATTGGCTTATCCATGGGAACCTGCAGTCAACTATGCTGGATCTTCTGGGAAATCATAGATGGATAGTGAATGGAGAGCGGAATGCCTTTAATGTTGCTTCATTTGTTGCAGTAGCTGAGAGTCTTCCTTGATCAATTTCAGGAGCAAAATTTCTCATGGCATGTGCCACCGTAAACTGAAATCAGAAGCAGAACTTGAAAACTTTTCTGCATCATAGAATATCAGGGTTGGAAGGGACCTCAGGAGGTCATCTAGTCCAACCCCCTGCTCAAAGCAGGACCAATCCCCAACTAAATCATCCCAGCCAGGGCTTTGTCAAGCCTGACCTTAAAAACTTCTAAGGAAGGACATTCCACCACCTTCTTAGGTAACGCATTCCAGTGTTTCACCACCCTCCTAGTGAAAAAGTTTTTCCTCATATCCAACCTAAACCTCCCCCACTGCAACTTGAGACCATTACTCCTTGTTCTGTCATCAGCTACCACTGAGAACAGTCTAGATCCATCCTCTTTGGAACCCCCTTTCAGGTAGTTGAAAGCAGCTATCAAATCTCCCCTCATTCTTCTCTTCCGCAGACTAAACAATCCCAGTTCCCTCAGCCTCCCCTCATAAGTCATGTGTTCCAGTCCTCTAATCATTTTTGTTGCCCTCTGCTGGACTCTTTCCAATTTTTCCACATCCTTCTTGTAGTGTGGGGCCCAAAACTGGACACAGTACTCCAGATGAGGCCTCACCAATGTCCAGTAGAGAGGAACGATCACGTCCCTCGATCTGCTGGCAATGCCCCTACATATACATCCCAAAATGCCATTGACCTTCTTGGCAACAAGGGCACACTGTTGATTCATACCCAGCTTCTCGTCCACTGTAACCCCTAGGTCCTTTTCTGCAGAACTGCTGCCGAGCCATTCGGTCCCAAGTCTGTAGCGGTGCATGGGATTCTTCCATCCTAAGTGCAGGACTCTGCACTTGTCCTTGTTGAACCTCATCAGATTTCTTTTGGCCCAATCCTCCAATTTGTCTCGGTCCCTCTGTATCCTATCCCTACCCTCCAGCGTATCTACCTCTCCTCCCAGTTTAGTGTCATCTGCATACTTGCTGAGGGTGCAATCCTCACCATCCTCCAGATCATAAATGAAGATATTGAACAAAACTGGCCCGAGGACCGACCCTTGGGGCACTCCACTTGATACCGGCTGCCAACTAGACATGGAGCCATTGATCACTACCCGTTGAGCTCGACAATCTAGCCAACTTTCTATCCACCTTATAGTCCATTCATCCAGCCCATACTTCTTTAACTTGCTGGCAAGAATACTGTGGGAGACCGTGTCAAAAGCTTTGCTAAAGTCAAGGAACAACACGTCCAGTGCTTTCCCCTCATCCACAGAGCCAGTTATCTCGTCGTAGAAGGCAATTAGATTAGTCAGGCATGACTTGCCCTCGGTGAATCCATGCTGACTGTTCCTGATCACTTTCCTCTCCTCTAAGTGCTTCAGAATTGATTCCTGGAGGACCTGCTCCATGATTTTTCCAGGGACAGAGGTGAGGCTGACTGGTCTGTGGTTCCCAGGATCCTCCTCCTTCCCTTTTTTAAAGATGGGCACTACATTAGCCTTTTTCCAGTCATCTGGGACTTCCCCCGATCGCCATGAGTTTTCAAAGATAATGGCCAATGGCTCTGCAATCACATCCGCCAAAACCTTTAGAACTCTCGGATGCAACGCATCCGGCCCCATGGACTTGTGCTCGTCCAGCTTTTCTAAATAGTCCCGAACCACTTCTTTCTCCACAGAGGGCTGGTCACCTCCTCCCCATGCTGTGCTGCCCAGTGCAGTAGTCTGGGAGCTGACCTTGTTTGTGAAGACAGAGGCAAAAAAAGCATTGAGTACATTAGCTTTTTCCACATCCTCTGTCACTAGGTTGCCTCCCTCATTCAGTAAGGGGCCCACACTTTCCTTGACTTTCTTCTTGTTGCTAACGTACCTGAAGAAACCCTTCTTGTTACTCTTAACATCTCTTGCTAGCTGCAACTCCAAGTGTGATTTGGCCTTCCTGATTTCACTCCTGCTTGCCCGAGCAATATTTTTATACTCCTCCCTGGTCATTTGTCCAATCTTCCACTTCTTGTAAGCTTTTTTTTTGTGTGTTTAAGATCAGCAAGGATTTCACTGTTAAGCCAAGCTGGTCGCCTACCATATTTACTATTCTTTCTGCACATCGGGATGGTTTGTCCCTGTAACCTCAATAAGGATTCTTTAAAATTCAGCCAGCTCTCCTGGACTCCTTTCCCCCTCATGTTATTCTCCCAGGGGATCCTGCCCATCAGTTGCCTGAGGGAGTCAAAGTCTGCTTTTCTGAAGTCCAGGGTCCGTATTCTGCTGCTCTCCTTTCTTCCTTGTGTCAGGATCCTGAACTCGACCATCTCATGGTCACTGCCTCCTAGGTTCCCATCCACTTTAGCTTCTCCTACTAATTCTTCCCTGTTTGTGAGCAGCAGGTCAAGAAGAACTCTGCCCCTAGTCGATTCCTCCAGCACTTGCACCAGAAAATTGTCCCCTACACTTTCCAAAAACTTCCTGGTTTGTCTGTGCACTGCTGTATTGCTCTTCTAGTAGATATCGGGGTGACTGAAGTCCCCCATGAGAACCAGGGCCTGCGATCTAATAACTTCCGTGAGTTGTCGGAAGAAAGCCTTGTCCACCTCATTCCCCTGGTCTGGTGGTCTATAGCAGACTCCCACCACGACATCACCCTTGTTGCGCACACTTCTAAACTAAATCCAGAGACACTCAGGTTTTTCAAAGCTCTGGGATCTACGGTGGCCTTCATGTAATACCCTGCTCTGGGTCTGAGAACATTAGGTGCTCCTTATCGAATGATTGTCATCAACATCCCAAGATTTTGGCTGCCAGTTGAGACTGCTGCCAAGAGTCAGAATGTTCTTTAGACAGTGAATGGTAGGACAAAACCAGATTAAAAGTAGATCTCCCTAGAATCACAAGAATGGGTAGTATGGACAACTACCTCTGCAGAAAAAAAACATATAGTTTTATCAGGAGATTAAATGTTAATGACAGAATAGACCAAAAATAATTTAGAAAGTACCTTTATACTTGCAAAGACCTAAATCAGACAGTGCAGCCACAACAGGTCTTGCTGAAGTTTGCCACTTCTCACAAATCAACTGCAAGCCCTGTCAGTTGGGCACTCAATCATTAGTTACTTTGGAAAATTTTAGCTCAAGATCCCTGCAGAAGAGAGAGGAATAGTAGATCTAGAAACAATACTAAATAAAACAAAGTTTAAAACATTTATCCTCTGAAACAAAAAAAATGTAGAGGGGTTTCCCTGCACTGGGCCCATTTAGCCTCCACATTCCACTGCACGTGGGACTGGGACTGCCCCTTATTTAATCAAAAATTCAGAAATGTTCATGGGAACAAATGAGTTTGGCCAAGTCATCTGTGTTCTTGGGCTGGATTGCACATGGTTGGAGATAGGCAAAGTTGTAGACAAGCTAGCATTTTGGCATCAAGTATCAGTTCTTGGCCCTACACTATTTAAGAGTTTTATCAATGACTTGGAAGAAAACATGAAATCATCGATAAAGTTTGCAGGAGTAGTAAATATGAAAGACCACAGGCCACTGATACAGAGCAATCACTTGGTCAAGCTGGGCACAAGCAAACAATAATTGTTTTAATATGTCCAAATGAGAAGTTATTCACTAAAAATGAGGAACAAAAAGTGCAGGCCATATTTACAGGATGAGGGACTCTATCCTGTGAAGCAGGGACTCTGAAAAAGATTTGGAGCTCATGGAGGATCATCAGCTGAACATAAGCTCCCAGTGCAGCGCTATGATTTAAAGGGCTAATGTGATTCCTGGAAGTAGAAACAAAATGGGAATATTGAATAGGAACAGGGAGTTTCTATTATCGCTGTATTTGGCAGTGGTGCAACCACTGCTGGAATACTGTGTTCAGTTCTGGCACCCACAATTCAAAAAGGATGCTGATAAATTGGACAGGGTTCAAAGAAGAGCCATGAGAATGATTAAATGTCTTATAGTGAAGACTCAAGAAGCTCAAACTGTTTAGCATAACAAAGAAGTTTAAAGGGTGATTGCCATAGAATCTGTAAAGACCAAGATAGGGAATAAATATTTGATAATAAAGGACTCTCCCATCTTGCAGACAAAGGTATGACAAGTTCCAATGGCTAAAGTTGAATCCAGGCAAATTCAGACTAAAAATAAGACACACATTTTTAATAGAGTAAATAATCATTGGAAAACATTACCAAAAGTTATGGTGGATTCTGCATCACTGGTGACTTTTAAATTAAGATTGGATGTTTTTCTAAAAGGTACACTCTAGTTCAAAGAGGAATTCAGGGAGGTCCTGTGGTCTGTGTTGTGTACAGGAGGTCAGACTAGATTATCATAATGGTAACTTCTGGTATCTGTGATTTCTGAAAGGGTTGAGAGCAGGGTAGGGGTATTGGATAAGGATTAATAACTATAGGTAACAGCATAAATAGGAATTTGTTAAGAGAATTAACCAATGGGAAAGGATTAGTCATAGGAAAGAGCTAAACCATTTTAGGAAAGAATTAGTTTAATAAAACTATGTTGGAGATAAAAACAATAAAAGTGTGTGGGGGGGGATGTATCTATTGTGTATACCATGTTGAGTAAAGGTTACAAACTCTTAATCATAAAGTAAATATAAAAAGATAATTTATAATAAAGATAAATAAGTAAAATAGGCAAGGGGAATGAAGGAAGATATTTTTAAAACATTGCAAACTTGAATTAAATATTCTTGTGTTGCATAACATTCTCTGCCATGGTCTCCAATTTTGGTTTTTGTGTCATCTACCGTAACTCCTCACTTAAAGTTGTTCCGGTTAATGTTGTTACGTTGCTGATCAATTAGAGAACATGCTCATTTAAAGTTGCGCAATGCTCCCTTATAACATCGTTTGGCAGCTGCCTGGTTTGTCCGCTGCTTGCAGGAAGAGCAGGCCATTGGAGCTAGCTGGTGGGGGCTTGGAACCAGGGTGGACCAGCAGCCCCCCCATCAGCTCCCCGCTCCCCTAAGTTCTGTGTGTCCCAGCAGGCTATCAGTTGCTGGCAGTTCAGCTGTCCCTCCCCCCGCTGCCATGTGCTGCTCCTGCCCTCTGCCTTGGAGCTGCTCCCGGGAGCTGTCTGCTTGCTGTGCGATGTGGGAGGAGAGGGGGGCTAATGTCAGGGTGTCCCCCTGCTCCTGCTTACCCCATCTCCATAGAGTGGGGGAGGAGGGACATGACAGGGCTCAGGACTGAGGGAGCTTGCTGGTAGCAGCTGCTGTCTCAACTTGTTGATCTACTTAAAAAGGCAGTGTACTTACTGTGGGGTCAGTGTACTTAAAGGGGCAATGATCATCTCTCTCTCTGTGTCCCCCCCCCACACACACACACAGGATGTGTTTCTGTCTGCCATGCTGTCTCCCCTCCCTCCATTTGTGCTGCCTTGTAGACTGTGAGGCTACATTAACAACAATGTGTTAACCCCTGAGAGCTCAGCCAAGTGCTAGTTCATCATTTAGCACTAAGGCATCCCCTGGGAAATATCCCACCCTTTCCACCCTCTGACTCCACCACCTCAGCCAAGCTTCACAATCATCATTGCTGTGTACAGTATTCAATTGTTTAAAACTTATACTGCACATTATATATATATATATAAAAAAAAATACAGTCTTTTGGCTGCTGAAAAAAATTTCCCTGGAACCTAACCCCTCCATTTACATTAATTCTTATGGGGAAATTGGATTCACTTAACATTGTTTTGCTTAAAGTAGCATTTTTCAGGAACATAACTACAACGTTAAGTGAGGAGTTAGTGTATTTAGATTACAAGGTCTTTGGGGCTGGGACCTACTGTCTTGGGTATTTCTAATGCATTTAACACAATCTCTAGATAGTAATGGCCATATGGGCCTCGGAATTGTAACTGTTTTAAACTTCTTAGCGCTACACTCAGGTCCCTGTACATGAATAAACTCCACTTAAAATCATATTACCCACGGACTTTTACTGTACAATCCTTATTCTTGATCTTTTCCTGTGATATTCATCTGATAGAGATGGTACCACCACTCCATTATGCCACCTTCCCTTCATTGAGGAGAGCACATAAACCCAGTAGATCTAGTTTTATTTAAAGACATCTCATCTATGTAAACTCAGTATAATATCACTAAGTACAGTATTGACATGGATAGGGACTGTAGGTTTGCATCCATATGTTGGAGATTCTTGAAACTGTTTAATTGAATGCTTCCTTCCTGCAAGTGTCAGTCCTCCCCCCTCTCCACAGCTGCGTGGGCGGCGCCTGCAGATGGAGGCAGCACGCATTGCTGTCTGGCTGTGCGGACCCTCTTTCTGAACCATTCCCCGAGAAGTCTGAAAGATGGCTCACATGGTTAGATATGGAGCTGGCCTTTGCGCTGATGAAGGTTATGGTCACCGGCCCATTCCTGCTCTGAGAAACAAACAAATGCCGGAGCCAGTCTCAGCTTTTATTTTTTAAAAGCCTTGCTCTTTTCCGCATTGTAAACCAGTTACTAGGGTTGAAAGTTTGTCTTCAGTATTTCCTGAGAATCACAGGTTATTTACGATCCCTTAATAGTTGTTGAAGGCTAATCACTAGGGTGCATGTAAACCATAGTCACAGCTCTCTTGATTTCTGCATGGACCCTTGATCATTTTATTGGTGTGGGGACTCTGCTGTCCAGGTTGCTGCTGATGGGTCATTGGAAGCTCCTTCCCAGCCAGCTGCCTATAGCAGAGCTAGCTTCTCTACTGAGCTACCAGTGTGACTTCTGGCCATGAGGGTAGCTCAGTCGTGTGAGAGGTATGGTCTTTGTTGCTTTAGTCAAATCATTTAACCTGACTGCTGTACTTCCATTTCTATAAAATAGAGATAATTCTTTCTACCATGCAGGATTGTTGTGAGGATGACTGATGTTTATATTGGTTATAGGTAAGGCTATGATTTAGTCATGGGTATTTTTAGAACAAGTCATGGACAGGTCATGGGCAGTAAACAAAAATTCATGATCCATGACCTGTCCATGACTTTTATATTAAAAATACCTGTGATTAAATCTGGGGGGGCCAGCGGCCAAGGACCGTGGCTGCTCCGGCCGGCAGGGGATCGTTGCTCAGGCCAGTGGACCATGGCTGCTCCAGCTGGCAGGGGACCGCTGTCCTGGGCTGCCGGAGCAGCGGCTGGTGTAGTTGTCCTGAGAGGGCAGCCTTAGGGTCAGCCACACTGGCCCTTGCAGAAGTCACGGAGGTCGTGGAAAGTCATGGAATCCATGACTTCCGTGACAGACAGGGAGCCCTAGTTATAGGTGGTAAAATTCACCAGAATGTGCACACTGTCTTTTGGCATGTGGTGTTATTTATAGTGATCCTAGTCTTTCTGGTGTCTTGGGATAACTGTCCCTTGCAAGACTTTCACATGTGAAGTAAATTTTCTCACATAAAACACTAGTCTATTAAATTTGGGTGTGCTCCAAAGAGTAATTTCATTAACTGCCCCCAGAATCTTCAGGCCGGTGGTGTGATGACAATGGACAATAGTCATTTTGGTAGTGGAAATGAAAAATGAGAAGAGTACAAGAGACCAAGTTCTGTTTTTGAAGGGGATTGTCTTCCTTCACAGCAAAGTAGTAGTAGGCACAGGTTAAGGTCTATTCCCATACCTCTAAGATGCTCTCTGATTTTCACATAATTTATGACGCAGTGTTTTTCCTTCCCTGTGAGCAAGCCCCTAAGACCATAAGTGCGGCCACACTGACTCAAATGGTCCATCTACCTCAGTATCCTGTTTTCCAATAGTGGCCAGTTGCAGATGCTTCAGAGGCAATGAACAGAACAGGGCAATTTCTAGTGATCATCCTCTGTTTTCCAGTCCCAGCTTCTGGCAGTTGGAGGTTTAGGAACACCCGGACCATGGGGTTGTATCCATGACCATCTCAGCTAATAGCCATTGATGGACCTATCCTCCATGAATTTATTTATAAGTTTATAATTAGTTTATATGACTAGAGAGGATAGTTACGACTTAAGGTGAACTGCATCCAGGAATCTTGAATTGCTGGGATTGAGCCCTTCTGATATTTCTCCAAGGTTATTGGCACATCCTGGTTTTCGTTTTGGAGCTGTGCAGGATAGTAATCTGGCCATCTGTGTAAACATTCAGGAGGCATTATAGACTAGGTTGGTGGATGCTGTCTTTAGGAATGCGTTCTTCATATAACAAGAAGTCCGGTGGCACCTTGAAGACTAACAGATTTATTTGGGCATAAGCTTTTGTGAGTGAAAAACCCACTTCTTCAGATGCATAGAGTGAAAATTAAAGATTCAGGCATTATTATATATATTATTATACCCTCTGATACTTGACATTCTTCATATAGTACAGTGGAGAACTAATACCAGAATAAAGTATTGGCCAAAGTACTTTATTATTATAAACATATTTTCTTACTAGCTTTCCTCTCTCTATGTATGCATATTTAAATAGTATGCTAATAACTGATCCTGGAACTTGGGATCTTTTGTGTAAACTGCAGGCCAGCCTTGTTCTTATCCCCTCAGTCTGGGCTTGAGGTCAAATAGCACAGTCTCATGTGTGAGCTTTTCTCTCTCCTCTTGCTGGTTCTAGCTATATCTCTCTATTGCTGCCACCTTTCCTTCACACTGTTGCTATCCTCACTTTCTCCCAGGATTTATGCAGATTCTGTTCTGCTTCTACAGCTTCCAAAATTCATGTTCAGACTATAGTTTTGGGGGGAGATTATCAAACAATCAAATAGATTATTCATTCTGTTCATTCTCATTCTAATTGATATAAAATGTTTGTGGGACATAAAATAATTTAGTTCTATGTTTTGTTGTATTCTTTTGTCAATAATCTTATAAATTGGCCTACATTACATTGTTAAAAAGGCAAATTCTGCTATACTTCCTGTGGTTAGAAGTATGTCTCACTTGTCTGTACAGATGTAAGAGAGTAATGGAGACTGATTATTTCTTCCAAAATAATGTAGTTTTTCATAATTCGTCAACAGTTCACCTCTCCCATTTTTCATAATCTGTTATGGCTGTGCCATATTTCCATAGTTATTTTGCCCCTGCTTTTTAGTCTAACGGTGAAAATAACTGTATTTGAAATAAGTAAAAAACCACTTAAGTTTTACTGGGAAGTTCAGGCCATCCTACTCTGTGTGTAGGGGACAAAGATTTTGTCAGTGAGTCTCCTGTTTCCACCTGTTCCTTTAGAGTGATGTAAGACAAACTAAATTGTCCTGCCCAATACTGTCAAAAAGAAATTGCCAGGTTTTTGTGTGTGTAACAAAAAAAAACAATACACCATTCAATTTTTTTTTTAATTACTATAATATTAAAGATGTGACTTACATCCTCATGAACAAGGAAATTCAAAGTTTGGTGTGAAGTGTCCTCTGTAATTTACTTCCTGCTTTGCCTTTATATTGCAGCACATATAGTTTAGTGCTTCTCAGCCAATGATGGTGCCTTTCCTGGGAAGGCTCTGAGCAGTTCAGATTGAGTGTCCGAACTGAAATATACAAAAGGAATTCTTTTCTTACTTTATATCATTTTCATTTAAGATTTGGCAGAAGCTGAACAGCTTACTGGGTAATGAATATTCCTTTGAGAACTTGGCAAAAGTAAAACATACTATGCAAATGATCCCGTCACAAGTTTGTGGTCTGTTGATTGGAGATTAAGTATGCGACACAAGATTCTGGTTCTGATCCCAGCCCTGTACTGACTCACTTGTAAGTCACTTAAGCCTGGATCCTCTCAGAGAGAGTGAAAATGACTCAGTAGCCATGTGATTAGAGCACCTACATGGGAGGTGGGAGACCCAGGGTCCAATCTCGCTGCTCCAATCACTCTTTTGTTATCCAAAGTGGAACAGGTTCAACAAGAGTGACTGAGGGAGCAGCATGCCACAATCTCCCATAGCTCCCTGGTTAGGGCACTCCCCTGAGAGGTGGGAGACCCCTGTTCAAATCCTCTCTTCCCTTCTGGCAGAGGAGGGAATTGGGTCTCCGACATCCCAAGCAAGTGTTCTGACCAGTAGGCTAAAAGTTACAAAGTGGGCACCATCCCCACCTCTTCCTCTGGCTGGCTGGGTTTTGAATGGGACCTAATCTGGTAGGCGGCCTCTGAGCACACCTAGTGGATCAGGCCCTACACGTGACTTAGGTGGATGAGTGCCTATCTTCCCCTCTTCCTTCCTCCCCCACTTCATGTTTGTGAATTGGGGGCTTAGGTGGGAAATAAGTGTCTGGTGCCTAGAGTTGAGGCAGTAATGCTAGAAATTTAGGCTCCAAAGGAACTTTTGCTCAAAAACTTAGGTGCCACGTGAGTGTAGGCACCTACAGGGTTCAACGGGAGTTTTGTGAATTGCTGTGGAAGCAAAACTATGAGTGCCTAAGTACCTTTGCAGATTGGGCCTGTAACCCTCACTCTCTACCTCATTTTTTCCTATCCGAGTATAAAGAATGGTATCTCACAGGCATTTTATGACTTGCAAAGCACTTTCTATAATGTGTCATCCAAGAATACTCCTCAAAGTATTAAATATTAAATTTTTAATACAAAGGGGGATATAAGTTATACATTCAAAATGCACCATGAGGGGAGAGGGGGTTCCTTAAGAAGGTTTCTTGTTTTAACCCTCTTAAAAAATATTTTCATCGTGTTGCAGGCATTATGTACCTCAGAGAGGCATCCAGGAACAGTATTTCAGAAAATTGTCTTTGGAGTAGTTTTCAAATTCTTCTCTAGTTCCAGAATACAATAACTGGTTCATTCAGGGGACAAAACTTCAACTTTAACCTTGAATTTCCTTGTTGACTGAAGCTCAGCTCTAACATTGCCATCTTTATAGATCTTTTTTTCACTTCATTTTTTTCTGTGAATGTGGTTTGTTTACTGGAAGTCTTTTAAAATTACACTTCTCTTAGTGGGAGCTTTTGAGAGTTGCTTTTTGTTCTAGAATTGTGATAGTTACACTGTGAAATTGCTTTTAAAGTCAGCGTCCCAGTATCCATCAAAGAAACCCTCAGAGAAAATGGTTAGCCCTAATGTGTAATAAGGGGTTTTCTATTCAGATTTTCTCCATGTAAGCTAAAAAGCTTGTCTCCCTCACCAACAAAAATTGATCCAGTAAAAGATATTACCTCAGCCACTTTGTCTCTCCCAATTCTGATAGAAGTGTGTGGGAAACCTTTATAAATTTCCTTCCTTCTAGTGAGATCAGTGGTTCCGAATCCTTAATCTTCACAGAACTTTATCAAATAGGGAGTAGATGTGTCAGGGAACTGATAACGCAATCCTGAGCCATTCATTTTTAGAGCATCAGTTCGAATCTGGCCTCCAACTCTAGCAACTGAAAGCTGTTACTAGCTAACCGCTTCTTTGGTGGCCTGTGTGAAATGAGTTGATCTCTTGAACACTTCATAATTGATATCCTCATAGACAGTCTTGACAGACACAGTGATGAAAGATGCTGAACTGCCCTCTATAAAATGATTCCTCCAAGTTAGGGGTAAGAGTGATAACTGTATAGTGGGATACAGTGGAGAAGCAGGGAAGCTTACAATGCTACTATATCGCACCTGTTCTTTGGATAGAAGCCTGCAGTCTCCAGAGCTGCAAATATGGCATTTATAAAACAAAACAAAACAAAAAAACCTGCTGCACACATTAAGTAATTTTCCTCTGAAAGTTTATCATTTCTCCTTTCTTGTTAAACCAAACGCAGCACCAGTCCAGAGTGTAAAAACCCAAACAAATGCATGCCAAAATGTCACTTTTTTCAATGGGATTTTTGCACTTACTACATCTAGCAAAAGAAAATTAGCAACTAGATGAACATTCAGGCTTTTGGAAGGAGTGGGTGGGGAAGAAGCTTGCTCTGTTGATCTAATATAAAAATCTTTCCAAAGAGACTTAGATAAAATGTTATCCTCTTCCCTCCCAATTCCACCACATTGACTATTAAAAACTAGCGTACAGACTCTGAGGAGTTGTACACCAAATATGAGCCTGGATCTGTGTTGGTGGTTCTTGGGAAAACCTATGAACTCTTGAAGATGGAGATAAATTCTTAACGGTGATGTCACAAACTTGACCTAACGTTTAAATCAGCTTCTGTACCAGATGACTGAAGGATAGATAATGTGACACCAGGTTTTTTTAAAAGGTTCCAGAGGTGATCCTGGCAATTACAGGCCAGTAAGTCTAACTTCAGTACCAGGCAAATTGGTTGAAACTATAGTAAAGAACAGAATTATCTGACACATAGATGAACACAGTTTGCTGGGGAAGAGTCAACATGTTTTTTGCCTCACCAATCTACTAGAATTCTTTGAGGGGGGTCAACAAGCATGTGGACAAAGGTGATATAGTGTACTTAGATTTCAGAAAGCCTTTGACAAGGTCCGTCACCAAAGGCTCTTAAGCAAAGCAAGCTATCATGGGATAAGAGGGAAGGTCCTCTCATGGATCAATAACTGGTTAAAAGATAGGAAACAAAGGGTAAGAATGAATGGAGAGAGGTAAATAGTGGTGTCTCTCAGGGATCTGTACTGGGACCAGTACTGTTCAACATATTAATGATCTGGAAAATGGGGTAAACAGTGAGGTGGCAAAATTTGTAGATAATATAAAACTACTCAAGATCATGCAGACTGTGAAGAGTTACAAAGAGATCTCACAAAACTGAGTGACTGAGCAACAACGTGGCAGATGAAATTCAATGTTAATAAATTCAAAGTAATGCACATCGGAAAACATAATCCCAACTATGCATATAAAGTGATGGGGTATAAATTAGCTGTTACCACTCAAGAAAGAGATCTTGAAGTCATTGTGGATAGTTCTCTGAAAACATCCATTCAATGTGCAGCAGCAGTCAAAGAAGCTAACAGAATGTTGGGATCGTAGGGAAAGGGATAGATAATAAGACAAAAAGTATCATATTGCCTCTATATAAATCCATGGTACACCTACATCTTGAATATTGTATGAAGATGTGGTCTCCCCATCTCAAAAAAGATATACTGAAATTGGGAAAAAGTACAGAAAAGGACAACAAAAATGATTAGGGGTATGAAACAGCTTCCATATGAGGAGAGATTAATAAGACTGGGACTTTTCAGCCTGGAAAAGAGACAACTAAGGGGGATATGATAGAGATCTGTAAAATCATGACTATTGTGGAGAAAATAAATAAGGAAGTGTTGTTTACTCCTTCTCATAACACATGAACTAAGGTCACTAAATTAAATTAAGGGGCAGCAAGTTTAAAACATGCAAAAGGAAGTATTTCTTCACACAACACACACCTTTGCCAGAGGATGCAGCGAAGGCCAAGACTAGATGAGTCCATCAATGGCTATTAGCCAGGATAGGCAGGGATGCAAAACCATGCTCTGAAATGTCCCTAGACTCTGTTTGCCAGAAGCCAGGAATGGGCGACAGGGGATGGATCACTTGAGGATTGTCTGTTCTGTTCATTCCCCCTGAAGCACCAGGCATTGGCCACTGTCGGAAGACAGGATACTGGGTTAGAAAGACCATTGGTCTGACCCAGTATGGTCATTCTTATGCAATAGCACCATAGTGATTTTTAATAAGCCTCTGCTTTCTTGGGTGTCACAGCATGCTAACAGTTGCCACAATCTGCATGCAAAATACATTGTCGCTGATGGCATGAAATAGTGTCTTGTAATACATATGAGGATAGACGAGCACGTTGGGGTAACATTGTCAAGCCTCGCATTTGGTGCTTAATTATACAGAGAAAAGAGAATTCCATGTTGTGCATGGAAAAAAGTCTGTTATAAGAATGTCAATGACTGAAAGTCAGACTAGCCATTTGGTTAAAACAATACGTTGCCAGTACCCCATGTGGTCTGGTTTGAGAGCTGAATGCTGATTGAGTAAAGCAAGATGTGTGTCCGTCCTAAGCCCCATCTGTCCTCTTCCTTCCCACTCTCACTGTAGAAAGATTTTAAAATTCAGGCAGGTTATGAGCACTGTTAACCAACTGCAGCTACTTTAAATTGAGAAGATTAAAAGTGAATATGCTGCTTGTGCACAAAGACTTCACAAAAGTTTTTTCACCTTTTGAGGAATGGAACAGGGTGTCGTATTAGAGACATTTAACTTGGCAATGGTTTTTGAAAGGTCTACGATGATTGCCAGTCTCTGAAAAATGATTAGTAAAATGCACATTGATCACAGTGTATGTTAGGAAGGAGGGGCCATTTGGAAGAGGCAGCAAGCTTGGTTTTCCTATTTAGCCATGAAGGTTTATTAGCATTTGAACATCAACAACAGACTTGAAAAAAGGAAGAAGTAGCATTGTATTCCAGCTTTTTGATATAGTATAGAGTCACTGGAGAGTGGAAGGAAAAAGCGGTACGGCTGCTCAGATGACTCTCTGCATTCTGCACAAGCGTTTTCACGGGTTTGTAACTCAGCCATAAAAAATGCAATAGTGGCTGAAATTCTGGCAAGCGAGGTCTCGGCCTGAAAACGATTGTTTTGGGAAATTTAGTTTGAGTCATACAAGTGCAAATTCTGCTTGAAAAATGTTAATCTGTAAAGACCATTTTTTGCATTTGTTTATCTCCAAAACACGTTCATTTTTGAAAATGAAATTTATGAGTCTGTCCCTACTGTGGACATCTCACCTTGAAAAAAGGAGTTGTTTCATTTTATAAAAATGAATTGCTGCGCAGGTGGGGTAGTATTTGATCACTTTAAAAGTTCCTGTCAGTGGTTTTTTTGGTTGGTTTTGGTTTTTTTTTTTTTGTTTCTTTTTTTGTCTGTGGCCTTGCTGTGCATTTTGCCCAGCCATATTTAGTCTGCATATTAAATGTTAGTCTCCCAACGATATTTACTTTGTGAACTTAGCTTTTTTCCCCCCTTCACCCAGGTGTATTGTAAACTGACGTAGATTTTACTCTGACGGGCCGGATTTTAGTCCGTGCACTAAATTTTAGTCCGCAGACTAAAAAATAATCCGCGGATTATTTATTAAAATCAATTCCCTCACTGAAAACTACATTCAGACTGTTTAACTGTTAAATTCAGAACATAAGAGTGAGGGAGTTCACAGGTAATGGTGAGTCACGTCCGTCCTTTAGGCACTTAGGCACAATAGAGCACTGACACCATCCCAGCTTTCAGGATGTGCCCCATTGTGCTTAAGTGTTAGCATACTTATTGTTGTGCACTTCACCTGTAACTGTGACTGTCCCTTGCTCTTCATGTTTAATGTTGTACCATTTTGTGTAGTTCTTGGTGGGTGAATTAGTCAGAATTTCTGGTGGAACTGTGTTGAATTACTATAGCTAAAAGATGCAGGTTTTTGCTTTAAGTAATGGGTGCAAGGATATGGGGGGGGGGGGGAAGCCCACAATAAAGTGAGAAAATTAAGTCCATACCCTCACTCCTGAGGAGACATGTCCAGTTCCTGAAGAATCCTAAAGAGATAACATCATCAAAACAAATCCATTGGTGGGGAAGTCAATCCAAAATGGAGAATAATCCGCGGCGGCCTGATACACTCATAGCTCACACAAATTTAAAACAGCCAAATTAGAAATACAAATTAAAACTTCTTATTTTCTCTTCAGCAGAAATTATAAATTGGTTTTTTAAAAAATTTTCACATTGTGTCTCTGGGACAGATTTACAGAGGAAAAATATGTAGTCTGTGCATGAGGGATGCACACACTAAGACAAACTAATTCAGCCCCATTGTCTATGGACATTTATATCCAGGACAGAGAGGACTGCAAATTGCTTAAGATGGCAGCTCAGTTACCCTTTTCTTTCTAGTTAGAATTTTGATTTCAACTTTTTTTGTTATTTATTTTTTTAGTAAACGCACTGGCATTGGAACATAAGTTAACATAGAAATGTTTCTATACTATGCCTCACCATTGCACAATCAATTTTTTTGGCATACACTGTGGTCAAGTTGGACTTGCTGCTATGGAGAGTGATGTTTAAAGTTTCTAATTGTATAAACATTTTCTATGTCCCACACGCCATGGATTTCTTATAATATTGGATATATTTTTCCTTGCTGGACTATTCTCTTTTGGATTGACTCCCCCTGTTTGGATTATTTCACTGCATTATCATCTTTAGGACTCGTCAGGAACAGGACATTTCACCTCAGGAGTGCGGGTATGTACTTAAATATTTTTTCAAATTATTAGGGCTAGTCTTGAAAAGAGGAGAGAGAAAAGCTAGAAGTGGAAAAGTTGGGTTAAAACAGCCACACATCAGGTAGCAGCCAGGTGAATATTTTCCCCGTGTCATACAAGAAGGTAATGGTTAGATAGGCGTAGATCTGCACACGTTTCATTTTTTAATTACTCTTTATTTGCGGAGGGTGGGTATTTGTGTGGGGTTTTTTGGTTTTTCAGTTTCTGGCGTATAGATTATTGTAGTAATTGCTTACCTTGAGTGACTCATTCCCAGTCGAGACAGAGGCTGAGCAGTTGTTTCTTAAATTCTATAAATGTTGACAGAGGTTCACTGACCTGAAGGATGAAGAATTTAAGGGAGTGGGGGGTCAGAGGGATTCCTTTGTTAAAGGGCAGATTTCAATGGTTCTCTGTTTTCTATCTTCATTTAATAAAAGGAGACTGTCCTGTTCTCGTGTGGGCTGTAACTTGGGAATCATATGCCACTGCACCACCCTTGTATTGTGGTCAGTAATCCGAACTCTGGAGGCAATGAGTTTTGACACTGAATGTAAATAACCTCCATCTATCCCTCCCCCTAAAAATATACACGCAGCTACTTCAAGTGTAGAAGTCATTAGAACTGACTGCAGGGGCTACAGCATTTGGGCTTTAGTACCAAACAGAAGCTTTTTCTTACATTACTGTCGTGCTCACGGTATCTTCCCAGCAACCTGAACAAATTCTGCTCTTTTAGTACCTTAACTCTTTGACTCCAGGAGTCAGGATTCCCTGACATGATGAGTTAGTACAGAATGCATTAGAACTAACTCAGGTGCTCCTGACCCAGCTGGGCACCAAGGGGTTTAAAAAAAAAAAATCAGTCAATTGTTGTCAGTGACCTGATTAATTTTAATTAATATGAGCATAAATGTCTTCAGTTTAAAACCTACTGAAGCAGAGCCTGTCCAGGTGCCTGGGGCTGCAGTCAGTTAGCATGTGATGTATAGGTCATTCCTTGGTGCTAGGTGGTTTGGGTTCACCTGCATTGGTTCAAAAGCATTTTGGATTAGCTCAATTGCATCAAAAACGCTGACATCAGAATTTAACACTCCCACCCCACCTCTCACCACGCTTCTCCCTGGCCTGTATTCCACGTGCAACAGAGTGAACGGAAACAGCTCAAGCAGCGTGTTAAGGACATGGATGTGACTGTCCAATTTTGCCTTGAATGTAATGTGATGGGGAAGGCAGATTTGGGGAGTCATTCTGGCTATGTAGGACCATTTTTTAAGGGATATGAACTATAACTTCAAGGAAGAACTGCTGTGAACTCTGTGGTTTGACTCTCTCAGAAGTTTACCTTGAGGATATAAATAGCTTTCTCACTCATCACCTTTTAGTGTTCTCACAAACTCCAAATGTGCAGGAATTATCTCTGTTAACTAATAGGAATCACTTAACACAATAATGTCAAGAAGAAGAAGCACCTGTAAACTTGAAGTAGAGAGCTTTTCTGCACCAAACCTGTTCATTTCCAAACTTGAACAGTGTCATCCATAGCAATAATCTGACCAACTTGCCTGCAAAAATCCACATTAGGGGGGGAAATCATTTGTTTGCTGCCAAAATGAACAGTGGCGACCTTTTTAATTTTAACTTTCAATGAATCCTGCTCATTTGCACCCCTCTCCCTATCATATGCATGGCTGATTTCACCCAGTGTGTGTGTTGTCATAAGATCAATGAATTTTCCTTTAATTCTTAAAGTTGTTTCTCTGAGCTCTCCCATGCAGCCTTTCACTAGCATTGCACCTTCACCCACACAGCAAAATCCTTTGCACTTAACCTTTTCAACCCCAGAAGCTGGATTCTCCCATCCCAATACCTGAGGACCCATTATATTAGCACAAATAGCATTTAGTTTCAACTCACTAGGCACTGAGAGATTTAATTGCTCAGACTTGCTGCAGTAATAAAAAAGAAACAAGCCCAAACAATCTGTCTCTTGTTTTTCTGTAGGTCTTCCGACCCCGCACTCCACCAGAAGCAATCGCACTATGTAGCCGTCTGCTGGAGTACACCCCCACTGCCCGCCTGACTCCCCTGGAAGCATGTGCGCACTCTTTCTTCGATGAACTACGGGACCCAAATGTCAAACTACCCAATGGGCGAGAGAAACCTGCACTCTTCAACTTCACCACTCAAGGTAGCCTGTGAGCACTGAGGAGCCTTCCGTTGGGAAGAAGCACTGTGCCAAAAGTTCTGTCATACAAATGCCATTCCCCCAGTAGTAAAATCAAGAGGTGGGGCAAGAACATGGACCCGTTGTATAGCCAGTGATCATTCTCAAAAATGGACTGCATCAGCTTCAGGGAGGGGAGGAAAGGGTTATGAAATCATTATCCTCTTGCATTATTGATTCAAACTCAGTCCACGGGACTGGAAGTCATTACTGTCTGATTGCATAAAGTAAGTTTGCAGCTTCAGGCCAATTCCTAGTGTCCACAGTCCAAGTGACACCTTTGTTTGGAGTCTCACCCAGAGGTTGAGGACCCGGTGGACCACGGAGACTGAATTGCCTTCTAAAGGTGACCCTGTTCCATCATGTTTGAAGCAGGTTTTGGGAAGCAATGTGGGAAAGCTTGCACTGCTGCTGCCAAGGCTGTCTGGTCTTGCGGGGGGCGGAAATATGGAGTCCTTAGTTCTCCAGGGCTGTAAATACTATATCCGTCATCCAGCAGAAAGAACTTTTGAGGAAGTTACTTTTTAAATTACACAGCATGATCCTGAAATGTTTCATGTTGAACTATCTGCGGCCATACCAGTACCAAATTAGCCATCCTTGCCCCCCCTTTCCCCCCAAAAAATGTACGTGCAGAGCTTGCATCCTTTACATCATTTATCCTCTCCGTTCACATTTGATGAGTCTTCAGGGTTGGTCTGGTTCAGTATGGAGTGCAAGAAATGTGGTGTACAAGCTTGTTAGTGTTGTAGTGTAGTCTTCTAAATAAATAGCTGCAAGCCCTTAGCATCAAGGCGGGGAAGAATCCCTGTGCATTGTTACCTGCTAGGAATCCGTTCCCATTCCAGTTCAGCTCATGTAGTTTAGGCATTGATGCCTGCTCTACAGTAAGTGCAAGATCCACCTTCTTATGCTTGAAACAGAGTCCTGTCCATGCTCCCAACTTTGAAACATGGTGCCCTGTTGTAACCCAGATAACTGAAGCAAGGTTTGTGTCCATACAATGTAACTTTTAAACCATGCTACCTCTTTAGTTCAAGCCCTGCCAGGGAGGGTAAACACAAACGTAGTCTTGTGACTTAACATGATTCACGCTACCTGTGTGGGAAGTGCACTGCATTGGATGTACCAAAACATCTCCCAGAGAGAGAGAGAGAGGACAGGCTAAACCAATATGGAATGTAGTTTTAATAACACACACAGGGCCGATTTACATTATAAGGGGAGATTGTTGTACTGTTTAGTCCTGCTAGAGCTGTAAAAATCATTGTCCACACACAAGATTGTGCAAGTGTTGCTAGTATTATTGAAATTGCACAACCTCCCACGTCACTTTGAGCAGGGGGTTGGACTAGATGACCTCCTGAGGTCTTCTTCAACCCTAATCTTCTATGATCCTGTGATCGCTTCCATCCACAATTGTTTACGCATTTTTGTCACCCTGAACTACCAGTGTTGTAACAGATCCTACCAGCTCAGTTCCACCGAGGCATCTGATAGTCCTGTTACTATTGTGCTGTGTTAGTCATTGCTAGTGTGAAGTTTTGCTGTTGAACCAGCAGATAAGAAAATGATTTTCTGCCTCTGACACAGCTGCCATTTTGCCAGTGTCTTTTTTAGGCAGTAAAGAGCAGTCGGGTGTATTGTTCTATTTTGTTTTTTTAATCAAAACGTTTCATTTGAAACCTAACTGTGTCTTCACATAACTAGAAATCTTCGCACTATGAGCTTTTGAGTGCTATGCCGGTCCAGTTCACTTTCAGACAAAATAGCTTGGCTTGGAAAGGGGAGCAGTCTGAAATGTATGGGGGCTAAAAACTCTGAAGGGCTTGTCTATGTTGAGAGGAAATTGTTGCAGTGACATAATTGCGTGAAAAGTTAGGTCCTCTCACTTGTCCTTGTGACTGTTTAGCAATGTTTGCACATGCAGCAAACAGGTCTTAAAACTGTAGTTTTACCAATGCATTTTGGGATTCCTGAAGTAACTAACCCATTGATATTGGGAACAGGGCTACTGGGCAATTTCTAAACACAAGACATTGCATTGGGATGGAGCTAGGAGGACAAGCTGAACTGATACATCTGTAATGTTTGACTTCCTTTTCCTTGATGGGGATATACCTCTGTAAACTGCCCTGATTCTGCTAGAACTGAACTAAAGACATGGTCCTAGTGGTGGCAGCCAGTCCTTGTAAGATGTCTTGGACAATTGTGTGTGGACAGGAGATGCTGAAGTCTTTGCAATCTAAAGGCTTTCCAGGTAACGGCTTCTTACAGCCATATTTAGTTTGTTTATTTACAGAGTGTAGAGAGGGCTTCAGAGTCCTGAGTTGGGGATTTGATTCAGTTAGCATCCTAAAGTTAAGGTTCCTTTTCATATCTTGGGCTGGAAATCTCCTGAGAGAGAAGGGAGGCAGACAGGCTGCAGATAATACAAATCCAGCCATTCCCTGCAGTATTTTGGCATGTCCAGTAGTGGGCAGAACCAGGAGGTGTGTTGCAGCTACACACAAATGAGAGAACACATATTTAATCAAGTTTTTAACCAAATCTTTAATTAAATTTCAAAAAATTGCAGTTTGTTTTGGGTCAGTTATTTTCTCTGAATTGATCCATCCCTCTCTAGTTGAAATACTGTGGTATTCACATCATCCTGAATTTAGATTCCTGGATACAATGGAGAGGGTGCGGGCCTCTTCTGCCTATTATCTCTACTCCCTAGAGTAGCTTCTGACATGTTTGCACTTCTAGTAGATTTTTCTGCCTGAACCACAGGTGGGAAGATGCTTAGTGAGTGAAAGTGGCTATTCTGCCAGTGTGAGCTGAGTTCTTTAATGACTGGATGCCAGAAGAATCACAGGAGAATGGAAGCTGTGTTGACTCATTGTAGTTATACTAGGTCAGCCATACCTTTTAGACATTGGGAGTGTGGCTGTAGACGCTTGGTTGCAATACATTTTAGCTGGGTGTGCTATCTCTAAAACACTGCCATCAAGGGGTACTATGTCAAGCAAAATGAATGACATTTTTGCTGTGCTCTTGGTAGGGTAAGTGTCCATATTTCCCCTTCATTTCCCTGTTGGATTATATGCCAGTGGGTAACAGAAAGAAAAGTATATTTGTTTGCACTAGGAGCTGTAGAAAGAGCGAGATACACAGTGAGTTCTCTATACCAACTGAGTTAAGAAATTACTCATGTGTGGGGGGGGGAAGAGTGGAGTAACTTCTTTGGCCATGGAGCGGCTAGTAGCCATGTGCTCATAGTTAGATGGTGTTGGTCTGGTTTCAGTTATTGCAGTGACTCATGATTACTTACGGCCAGTCAGAATATCTGTGTATTTTGTGGAAGCACAGCCCAACACTGTACACTGGTGAGAGGTTAGTAAGTAGTCGAAATGAGCTTTCTCCAGCTTGGCGTCTCAGTCAGTTACTTTTTCTTTTTACATTATTTGTTGAGAAAAGGAAAAAAATCAAATGGACGCGTCAGCCCTTATAGGCTCTAAATTCAATGTATATGTTACAGAAAAGACATAGGCTCCTTAATCTGTGTAGTAGATAAAACCCAGTAGCTAGTGACAGTCATGTACAAAACCACCCTTTTTGTCTGCGGGATGGTTGGACTTGGTTTCAGGACAGATTTTTCTCTTTTTACAGAGTTTATATTAACTACTGTCTGCATGCACTTCTCTCCCAGGCAAGGTCTTGCAGTGCCAAGGGTTGTCTTTCTCCTCCTTCCTTGAGGTGACTGCCCCCTTGCTTTATCTGGATGTGGCTTCCTTTAGAGGCAATCTTTTCCACTTCTGAAGCAGCCATCGGGAGGCTCTCCTTCCTCTCTGCTCCATTGCGAGCTTCGGTGTAGTACTAGAGTGATCCCCTTCAGGGCAGCCTGCCATATTATCACTTGATGACCTAGTCGGCTCCACCCCATCACACTTAGCTGATAGCGTTACCACCAGTTGCCATTATAAGATGATTGTTACTCCGATACATATTGCGTCTATTTTAAATTTGGGGCCTCAGCAACTTGACTGTTCTATTTTTATTAAGTTACCTTTTTTTTGAAAGAACAGTAGTAACTTTTGTGTTCCATTTAACTGACCTTAAAATCAAACCCCTCGGCTTTTCACTGTGTCTTCAAGGGAAGTATCAGCCCTTCTAGGCTGCTTGGCAGCATTTAAGGAGACTTAACTATGTCACTGGTGTTGGGCTTGTAGGTCCCTGACTAGTGGAGTTTAATGCAGTGTAGCTGTAGCTGTGTCGATCCCAGGGTATTAGAGGGACAAGGTGGGTGAGGTAATAGCTTTTATTGGACCATCTGTTGGCGAGAGAGAGACACAGACACTGTCCCATCTCAGCAGTATAGTGGCATCTCTCGAATGCTTGTCTCTCTCACCAACAGAAGTTGGTTCAATAAAAGCTATTACCTCACACACTTTGTGTCTCTAGTGGAGTTTGTGAGCCAAGGAACTGACTCCCCTGAGCTGTTGGCGAACCTGTAACAGTCAATGCCCAAAGAAGCACATTGTTGTCATCAGCCTTCTCCTTTAAGATGACTGAGTGGGTGTGGTCATGGAGGGAAAGGGTGATTCTCAGAATGAAGTCGTATTAACAGGCTGTTTCCAAGGCCCAGGACTGGTTGGTGCTTTGCTTACTCCACGGTCATCTCCTTTCACGGGGAAATGATCACTTCTTGTAGCTGATATAGAGACGCTTTGCTCTGGAAATTCCCATGCTCGATATCACTGTGGCTTCCTCTTGCTCATGGACATACATGGAAGTGTAATGTGACCTTGTTTATTAGGGCATGCATTTCATTGATGGTTACGTGTGCTGAGAAACCCAAGGAGTTAATCTGCATGCAGAGGTTCTGTGTGGACTATAAGCTAACTCTGTTTGTTCCACCTCCCCTCCAGAACTGTCAAGTAACCCATCTTTGGCTTCGATCCTCATCCCTGCTCATGCTCGGAATCAAGCAGCTGCTTCAACCCCTACAAATGCTACAGCAGCCTCAGGTGAGAACATGCGCCTGCCTGCCTGTCTCCCTTCTCTCTCAAACTACACTCCTTCCATTAAGAAGCTTGAGTAACAGACCCTGGGGTGGACGAGGAATAATTTAATTCCAACTCCATTTTAAACTCAGTCTTGTTAGATTAGCTGGCTGTGGGCACTTTGGCAATACTAAACTGAGTCCTAACCCAGCTCATTTTGATGACGCATCCTGGTGTCTGTGTCTCTTTCACTCAAATTTCTAGTGTGAAGAAGTGGAACAATGAGAATAAGCTCACCTTCAAAAGATCCTTCTGGTCAGTTAATTTCTGGAACCCACAGACACTCAGCGCTGATTTTGTTGAGCTCTAAACTTTAGCTGGTTTTAGAGATACCCAGAAAAAAGAGAAAAGATCAGCTCAGTAAATGTACCCTCATCTGAAAGGTTTATTTCCAATCAAATTTTGACTGATTGTGGATAAACAAGATTTTCTCACTAATGCAAAATACATTAGCACTTCCAAAAAGGATTACCAAGGGATTCACTTTTAGTGTATTGATTTCTGCTGCACCTAAGCAGTTACAACTTCTTACTGTAGATGCCCTTATACCAGCTTCGGGCACCAAATAATGCTCTGGCTTTTTGCCCAACTGAGAGTGGTTCTCTTCTTTGTCTCTGTCTCTTGCTGTCAGAAACTTATAAAACCTCATTACTGGCTGGAGACACACCCTGGTATGTTGTGATCTTATATGAACTTACAAGTTGAGCAGTGTTAGAGCTTGGCTAAGAGGTCTCCAAGGAAAATTTGGGAGTGCAAGTATGATCAAGTATGATATAGTGTTGATGATTCAAGAGAGGGCACTCTTTTCTCTGAGTCAGTGCTGAGCCAATGCCTCAGTATGCTCTCGGCGGTTTTGTGTGGCTGAAGGTGTTGTCTTTCAGATGAGCCGTTAAGATGTGCACAGGGTACAAAAAGTATGATTGCTTAGAGGTGACGAGAAATTAACTAGTGTGAGTTCAAAAAAGCAGTGTCCTTGCTTTGCTTAGCACAGCTTTCGAAGAGCTCACATGGGGAAAAGCATTTCAGGTCAAGTCCTAAATCTGAACTGTACTAAAAAATGGCTAATTAGTGTCAGCATTTTAACCCTCCTGTTAGTAGCCACTATATTGCTGAGATGGGCCAGTGTCTTTGGTCCTCATGAGAATCTTTTGCAGCTACAGAGGAATTTTGATTTATAGTTCAATATTATATAACTTTCAGTTACATCATCTTAGTCTTTTGCATACACAGCTATTTTGATGATCTTGGACCCAAACCTGTGTAGTCTTTACTCATACAAAATTCTTGTGCCAGGAGGAATTTAGCCTGAATTAAGATTTCAGGATTAGGCTCTGTTGGAAATTGTGTGAACCTGATTTGTTTTAGCTCTGGCAATAGAATTCACTGTCTAGACCAGGGGGTGTCTCAACAAATTTTTGGTGACCTCACAGTGTGACGGCCGACTCTTGCTCGTGGCCACTCTGACAATATTTCCTAAAATACTTAATTAACTTCAGGAAAAACAAATATTTATATTTACATGTCCAAATCATTGTTATTGATTGATTGTAGGGTTTTTTTGCAGTCTCAGTAATAAAAATAATGTAGTTATATTTTGGTGCCCTTGCCTCCCCCAGGCCTCACTGCTTTCCTTCCATGGCCTCAGACCCCAGGCTTACCCCACTTCTTGCGTCTGAACCATAGCACCCAGTAAGGCCGGCCCTGCAGACTCCCAGAGCCAGAGTCCCATAACTGGAGCCGGGAGCGGGGGGGGGGGGGGGGGGGGGGCTGGAGCCCACAGCCGGAGCCCTGCTGCCATGGCGGGGGGGGGGGGGGCGGCCTGAAACCCAAAGCCCTGAAGTTGGGGGCGGGGGAGCCTGCTGCCAGAGTCCTGTGGCTGCAGCCAGGTATGCAGGGGACTAAAGCCTGCTGCCGGAGTCCTGCGGCTACAGCCAGGTATGGGGGGGACTAAAGGCCATCCCTGAGCGCTGCAAGGAGGGGTCACTGCTTTGCCCCCTTCCCCATCTCTGCACAAGAAACTGTTGTGGACGCAGGAAAAACCCCTGGTGGCCACGTGTGGCCACAGTGGCCACATTTGAGAAACACTGAGACCCTGAGCAGCAAAGTTCCTCTAATCATTAAACCAGTATCAGAGCAGCATGGGAATGGGTTTGCCATCTGACACAGGGCACCCACACTGACAGTGACACTTTTCAGCAAAATGTTTGCCCTTGTAAATAAACTATTCAAAGCCACTCTTACACTGGTGAGATGTTAGCTGATTGTAGATGTAGCAGGAGACTTCAAAAGGTTACACAAGTTAGTGTGGGTTAATTGCATGGTAATACAGTATGGCGTTTTGTCCCCCTCTAGTGGCTAGACCAGTTATAGCATCTGTTTGAGTTTGAGTCTTCGTACCTTCAAGCCAGTGGACCTAATCAGTTAGCTCAGGTAGTAGCCGCTCAGACTTCAAAATCCAGAGAGTCCAGGTGTAGTCCCCACAAACAACCCACCTTAGGGACTTGTTACATAATCACTGTCACTTCTGATGGTGCTGAAGTGTTGTTGTTACATAGCGACATTAAATCTGTGTCTCTATAATGCAGTAGCTGAAAATTCAGGATACTGTGCTGATCAAAACTGGGATGGGGGAGCCAATTTTTGTGTTATGATCAGCATGACAGAATACTGTCTACATCTTCCTGAATCCAGAGTAGGGTCATGGTTAAAAATAACCTCTAATTGGTAGTTTTTCCCAAGTCTTGCATGGTAATGCTGGTCAGGAGAGTTAGACTTTGTCTTGCCAAATTCTCTTAGCATGTAAACTGCACTCTATTTGGAATAATAGCACACCTTTATTTAGCATTTGTTACAGTAGCACCTAGAAGATCCAGTCACACCCTTGTGCTAGGTAGGTCCCGTATATAGACATAAGATGACACAGGCCCCGTGCAAATTGCCCTGACATCTATAGAATCATATACTGGGGAAGGGGGGGGAGTGTGTATAAAAAAATATGTGAGAACCGATGGGTTGAATTTCTGCTTTAAGTGCAAAGCTCAACTCAGCTTTAACTATGGAATCACAACCAGCATCTTGAATGCACACAGTGTGTGTGAGAGACATTATATGTGTAGTCACACCCAG
Organism: Natator depressus; assembly: GCF_965152275.1. NCBI lineage: Eukaryota > Metazoa > Chordata > Testudines > Cheloniidae > Natator > Natator depressus. Next base: position 202,496,205 of record NC_134234.1, on the reverse strand, counting down.
CATTTGATTTTCACAGTGATTTACGCCACTGAGTATCTGGATCGACACCAATTTACTGCAGATGAGGATCTGGTCTGTAGTATGTGTCTGAATGTGTTTGCAGCCATCACACGTATGGTGGCAATAGCTGTCTGTTGAAAGGCATTTATCATGCAACTTTGACAGCTTTATCTGAACTTCACCTGCTCAGCAGTCCCTCCCAGAACTTACTGTAACATCATTGCTTCAAACAGCTCTTGTTTAAAATGCTCAGAGAAAAAAAGCCTCCAAAATGACTGTTACCTGATTTCCTCAAAAATGTCTTTGGCCTATGGCTCAAGCTGGGCAATAGTTAGTCCTGGATGAGTGAATGTCACTTGCTTCTAGCCCAGTGAAATATCAGCCCTTGAAATGAGGGCAGTATGTGAAAGGGAATTATTGTGTGTAATTTTTAAGAGATTTCCAAATACATTGGTTATAAATTCCCTCTCCTTCAGATTCCTGTACAGGTGGGCTCATGGTACTGATGGGAGCTGGCTTTTCAGGAAGGTGGGTATGAAATTTTGCTCCAATACCGTTTGTAAACTTACTCAGACACCCCTAAAATAGGATTTCTTTGACCCAGTGACATGTTTGAATACATGATGGTTTGGGGCGGGATAAAAGTTGTACTCAGATCGAGTTTGGAATGTGCATTATGCAGGTCATCTTAAAAGTGCCAATAAAGCCCTTATGCCACAACATCATGTATTTTTCTTCCTGGATCAATAAGCGGCCAGATAGCTGCTCTGCTAGTCAGCATTTCTACCTGGGGGGGCGGGGAGGTGCTGTCCTGCATGGGACCCCGGCCAGCATAGCTGCAGGGATCATTTTCTGATACATCGTGCTATGCTAATCCCTTTGATCTTAAATGAGACATGTTCCAGCATCCTCAACAGCAAGGTGGGACAGAGCAGAACTGGAGTTGCCTGCCAGCGCAAGGCAGTTGCACAGGACCATGACAACACTCATCATAGAGTAATATTTAGCACAGAGATGTGCAGTTTCACCTTGAAAGCACTTGGAAAGCATTTAATTCTCATCACCCATGAGAGAGAGGCAGGAATTATCCCAGTGTTTTAGACAAGGAAAATGAGGCTCAGAGAGGTCCACAGATTACACAGGGTGTCCGTGACTGAAATTTCTGGCTCCCAGTTTGGGCTTAGACCACTAGATCACAGTTCTCTATAGAGAGCAATAAAGTACAAGATTAACCTGGATTTCTAGGCTCAAAGAACATCTCTCTGATGAATTTTGCCTCACCCCACCCTTCCTCTTGAGTCCTAAATTGTCCTTTTAAGGACCCTCAAACTATTGGCAGGCTACCTCAGTGTGTCCTTTCATGTTAGCATTGCAATATATCAGGAATGAAAATCCCTGTGGCCTTTGACCAGTTCTTAAATCAAGTAGCATCGGGGGGTTGTAGTACCCTGACTGCAGCTCCATCCTATCTAGCAGCCTTTCTGGTAGGCTTCTGAGGGACACTACATCCCTGACCAGAAAGCAGAGGCAATTCCGGAAGTAGGACTGGGAGAAGCAGCAGCAAAATGCTGTCTTAGGGAGCAATAGATCACCACCACTCTTGACAAGGCTGTGGAGACAATAACAAGGCCTAAGCCCAATACATGATATGTTTCCATCAGGTGCAGAGATGTCAGACTGATAATGAGGAGGCTTCTGGCTGAGAACAGTCTCACCCCAAGCACTGCTGAGCCTGCTGCAGTCATCTCCCCAGCCTGGGGAGATTTAGCGGGAACCAGCAAATACCACAGTCACAAGTGCTTGTCACAGCGGCACAAACACTAATCCCCCCCCCCTCCCCCCCAAAAAAAGGCTTTTTTTTTTCTTTTTTTGCTGGTTCTGTCAAAGGCACAGATTTCCTCATGTACTCTGCTTAACTGCTGACTCCCCAATGAAGGAGGGGGAATCTGAGTGTGCAGGGCCCCTTTCTGGGCTGGGTGCTTTCGGTGCAACATCGTAGTACGGAGGCACTGAAACTAGCCCATAGCTGCGCTCGTCCTGGTCCCCAGCCTGCACTCTGTTGATCGGGCAGCACAGAACCTGCAGAAAAGCTGAGGTGGTGTCTTTCCTGGTGTTCATGGTGTACAGCACATAGGTATTTGCAGGCATGTAACAAGCTGCCTGGGCAGTCTGATCCCAAATTGGAAGGCCTTTGTATATATTGTTGTAGAAGAGCCACAAGTATGGGAACCTAGGCTGTCTCCTTGCTTATGCCTCCCTCTAATGTGTACACAGAGCTGATCCAAGGCAAATGTTCTGCAGGAACTCAAGTTAGCAAATTGACCATGAAAGAAGCAGGTTTTACATACACTACTTGGAGGTAGAAAGAAAAGGAGTACTTGCGGCACCTTAGAGACGAACCAATTTATTTGAGCATGAGCTTTCGTGAGCTACAGCTCACTTCATCGGATGCATACTGTGGAAAGTGTAGAAGATCTTTTATACACACAAAGCATGAAAAAATACCTCCCCCCAACCCACTCTCCTGCTGGCAGTAGCTTATCTAAAGTGATCACCCTCCTTACAATGTGTATGATAATCAAGTTGGGCCATTTCCAGCACAAATCCAGGGTTTAACAAGAACGTCTTGGGGGGGGGGGGGGGTTAGGAAAAAACAAGGGGAAATAGGTTACCTTGCATAACCTATTTCCCTTGTTTTTTCCTAACCACCCCCCCCCCCCCCCAGACGTTCTTGTTGAACCCTGGATTTGTGCTGGAAATGGCCCACCTTGATTATCATACACATTGTAAGGAGAGTGTTCACTTTAGACAGCAGGAGAGTGGGTTTGTGTGGGGGGGGGAAGGGGTGAGAAAATCTGGATTTGTGCTGGAAGTGGCCCAACTTGATTATCATACACATTGTAAGGAGAGTGATCACTTTAGATAAGCTATTGCCAGCAGGAGAGTGGGGTGGGGGGAGGTATTTTTTCATGCTTTGTGTGTATAAAAGATCTTCTACACTTTCCACAGTATGCATCCGATGAAGTGAGCTGTAGCTCACGAAAGCTTATGCTCAAATAAATTGGTTAGTCTCTAAGGTGCCACAAGTACTCCTTTTCTTTTTGCGAATACAGACTAACACGGCTGTTACTCTGATACTTGGAGGTACATTTTTCCCCATTCCTCTTTGTCAGTTTGATAATTACATCTTAACGCTTTTAGCCACGTTGTCTTCAGGGGCAATAAATCAAGAGTCATAGCACATTCCAACAAGTGGTATACAGAACACACAGTGACGCTGTATGTTATGTGTATTCTCGTACCCAATGGGACTGGGACTTTTCAGCTTGGAAAAGAGATGACTAAGGGGGGACATAATAGAGGTCTATAAAAGCATGACTGGTGTGGAGATAGTGAATAAGGAAGTGTTGTTTACTCCTCCTCACAACACAAGAACTAGTGGTCACCCAATGAAATTAAGAGGCAGCAAGCTTTAAAACAAACAATAGGAAGTATTTCTTCACACAACATACAGTCAACCTGTGGAACTCTTTGCCAGAGGATGTTTTGAAGGTCAAGACCAGAGGTGGACAAACTATGGCCCGCTGGATCTCCTGCCCGGCCCCTGAGCTCCTGGCCTGGGAGGCTTGCCCCGGCCCCTCCCCTGCTGTTCCCCCTCCCCCGCAGCCTCAGCTGACTGCACAAGGCTCTGGGCAGCGGGGCTGCGAGCTCTTGCCGGGCAGCACAGCTGCAGAGCTGCGGCCTGACCCGGTGCTCTGTGCTGCATGGCGGCATGGCTGGCTCTAGCCAGGCAGCACAGCTGCCTGTCCCGGTGCTCTGGGCGGTGCGGCTGTAGTGCTCCCAGCCACCGGTGCTCCAGGCAGCACGGTAAGGGGGCAGGGAGCAGGGGGGTGGGATAGAGGGCAGGGGAGTTGGGGGTGGTGGGCAGGGAGTGGGGGTGTGGATAGAGGTCGGGGCAGTCAGAGGGCAGGGAACTGGGGGGTTGAATGGGGGCAGGGGTGCCGGTGGGGCAGTCAGGGAGAAGGGGTTTGATGGGGGAGGGGTTCCAGGGGGCAGTCAGGAATGAGAGGAGGGATTGGATGGGGTAACGAGGGGTCTGGGGGTGGATGAGGCAGGGGTCCCAGGGAGGCCGACAGGGAATGGGGGGGGTTGGATGGGGCAGGGGTCCCAGGGTGGGGGGCCATCAGAGGGTGAGAAGCGGAGGGGGTCAGATAGGGGGTGGAGCCAGTCCATGCCTGGCTGTTTGGGGAGGCACAGCCTCCCCTAACTGGCCCTCCATACAATTTCGGAAACCCGATGTAACCCTCAGGCCAAAAAGTTTGCCTGCCCCTGCTCAAGACTGTAACAGGGTTCAAAAAAGAACTAGATAAATTTATAGGGGATAGGTCCATCAATGACAATTAGCTAGGATGAGCAAAGATGCAACACCATGCTTTGAAGTGTCCCTCACCTCTGTTTGCCAGAAGCTGGGAGTGGGCTACAGGGGATAGATCACTCGATGATTACCTGTTCTGTTCATTCCCTCTGAAGGACCTGGCACTGGCCCCTGTCAGAAGACAGGATACTGGGCTAGATGGACCTTTGGTCTGACCCAGTAGGGCCATTCTTATGGTCAGTGTGATAGTGAGTTAGCTAGTTAGCGTGAACGGATAGCTATCAGAACAGCAGGGACTACATTTTAAATTCAAGGGCTGTCAATAATGCCAACATATTGGTAAAAAAAATTTGGATTTCTATCTTAAGTACATTGGGGTGATTTTTACTGCATTTGAGGAACCATTCTGGGGTGGAGGGAAGCCAGGACTGGAAAATAGCCTGTAACCGAAATAGGATTTTCCTTCTCAGCTTAATGATCCCATCTTCTGATCCTGGTTATCACTTCTCAGATGTGAGTAGGTGGTCACCCTCTTTTTCCATTTGTCTCCTTTTCTCCTAGGTGACGATGTTCTTTTAGCCTTATCTCTCCTGGAGCATATTGTCTGACTCTTCCGTCATCCAGTGCTGTGCTTTTCTGGGCTGTCTTCCTTATTTATCAGTGTCCTTTTTCCAATGCGGTGCCCCCTACTTTGGTCACTATTAAGTATGGCTAGATAGAAGAGCTTCATCAACAAATGTGTGCAGATGCACAGTACATCCCTGTAATTACTGTTTTATTTTTTTATTGCAGCTGCATTGCATGATAAGCTCTTTACTGGTGTGGAGATGGTGTTGCCCCCCATTTTTCTCTACACAGCCTCCGATTTTGTACTTGTGCTAGCCAATGCTTTCCTTCAACTGTATTGTTATATTTACCTACATTCAATCTCTTCCTTTTTTTAGTGAGCCTATTTCTCTCAAGATCTCCAGTTTATGTTCATCCTGTCTAACCTCAGCTGTGTTGTGATAGCTCCTTGTGTGAAACCATCTGCAACATTGATTAGTTTACAATTAATTTAATTCTTTTAGTTTGTTAGTGGGGAGGAGGGAATAAAAGGGAGAGTGCCCTGTGCTAACCCTCAGTTATTACCTTTCTCCAGCTTAGTATTCGTGATGATCATAAATTTCTTTTTCTTCACGGTCTGTGTCAGCCAATTTTATATTATCCATACTTGCCAGACAACAGCTTAGTTTTCTGTGTGGGACTATACCAGATACATTTTCCTTTTCTACCAGAACTGTAATTGTGCATAAGATTTATCAGCTTTGTCTGTCCTCTCCAAAAACATGTGGTTAATTGGCCATCATGTTGTTCTTATATATAAGTTTCTGTGTTGTCACCTCTAATATTTTACCCAGTTAACAGTATCCTGGCTTTTGTTTTATCCTTTTTTAAATATTTGCTTTTTCAAGGTTCTTACACCTCACCTATTCTCAAATGTTTACGAATGCACCAGCAAAACACAGAGATTTTCTCTGGAAGGACCTTTCGGTCACAGTCAAAGATCCTGCTTGCCAACAGATTTCTATTTTGTTATAAACTGAGATGATCTGTGCTGCTTCTTGTACAGTAAATGAAAGAATGCCATTGAAATGACTGAGTTTCCAAAGAAATAGGAAAAAGAAACAATCCTTTGCTGCACTTCCTTAGAAAGAATCTTGACACATGCCCACTGTACCCTGTAGAGTCTCTTTCCAGTGAACACTGTTGTCCGAGTTAGGGAAGAGAGAGAGCGTGTTTCAGGTTATTCACCGCCAGGCACTGATCCTCCAACAGTGCAGTATGATTGTGTAAGCCTCATTATTGGCTTCAGCCTTGACATTAATCTGCTTCAGCAGTTAGGAAGGTGGCAGGTCTATCTTGTGTTGAGCAACCCCAAAGTAAAGCAGGGTGGATAAAAATCAGTGATTTTTTAAAAAAAAATTTAAAGATAGGTTTTTTCTCAAAAAGCATTTTATCAAAAAAAATCTAATTTAAATAAAAAATCAATCTGAAGATAGTTTTAATTAAGATACATTATAGCTCAAAGATATCTCATCATGGAATAGGGATTATAAATTCTAATTCTATTAGTATGAGATTATATATTCATGTAATGTTTAAGAAAAGTTTTGTAAATGAGTTCCAATAGTTCATGGATTAGGGACCCAATCTTACGGAGTTCCAGGGGCTTCTGTATAGATTATTTAGGTTAATCTTTCTATCTACCCAATGGGACTAGGTGCTCAGTCTAGAAGATATGATCAGAGATGCTTAGTTTTGAAGTTCTCAAACTGTGGATTTGTGTCTCCAGAGGTAACATGCTTGTTAACAGCAAAAATGTTTTTAAATAAATGTTTTTAAATGTATTTTAAATAAATAAATGATATATAGAGGTGAGAAATAACAGACCTCAACCCTATTGTCCCTCCGCAAATTTGTGTACACAGTCAGTCCCTTACCAATCTCTAAAAGTGCAAAGTTTCAAAAAGTTCAATGAATAGAAGATTGTTGGGGGTGGAATAGATCTGAACAAGGAGAAGAAGTCTGGAGATAAATGTGAGAAGCGAGGGACATATGCTTGTTTTGTTAAAATATATGCTTGCTGTTGAAGAAAAAAATCCAGAATACTTAACGTTGTTGTTTTAGTTAAATAAAACAATTTAAATGTCTGTCTGGTGATGATCTCCTCCTAATACAGCATGGCAAGAAAATCTTCCAAATATTAATGATTAACCTGTTGAATTGGAGATAGTTCACCTCCCAGTGATATCATAAATATCTGCTTCAGTTACCTTTGGTAAATGAAATAACCAATCATTCATTTTCTGATATAGCTGTAAAACTAATCTGAAAAGTTTTCAAAATAAATCACAGTTTAAAAATGTATAGCATGTACCTTCTAAAAATGAAACCTGCATCTATCTCTGAGTTGTGAAGAATATGTATTAAGGTTATAACAACCAACAAGAATGCACTTTTATGTAGAAAACCATGATTAAATCGAGTCTTCCTGACTAGTGATTTAAATCAAATGCACCCTGAAATAAAGCAATAGACCTGAAAGACATGTATTGCGGGAACAAGTGCATGAATTACACATTAATACACAAGCTGTTTCTACCAGAGACTGTGGTCGGTTGCTTTCATTGTCTCGGCTCATTCACACATTTAACAGATGGCTTCACTACATGATGGACACAAGATAAAGCCTGAGCACCAATGGGAAAGCTTGTGGTAGCCACACATACTTTGGGAATGCGAGTGTGCTTTGCCATGCCAGTAAAGTTATTGAATTCTAACATGACTGTGAGCGTTGCAGCAGGTTTTCCCACTGGGCCGCCTCTGGCCTACAGCTATGCACACTTGCAGTGTAAAGTGCAAGATAGTGCTGGTACCCTGGTGACTTCAACCTTTGAAAAAGGCTTTTTTGCAGCTCCATTTGAGTCAGTAATGTGCTTCTTGCAGATCATGCCCCATTGAATCACTCCCTCCTCACCCATGATTGCGTTCAGGAGAACATCTTAACCCCACAGCATGGCACAGTGATGCAGACTACATGGGTTCAAAGCTGGTGGGGGCTGTAGGGCTGTGTGCGCCAAAAGGGTCAAATCCATTGATTGAGGTGACTGTTGCTTGGAAGTAACACTGCTTTTTGCTCTCCCCTTTCTGTCATTGGCAGATGTTAATGCAGGAGAGCGAGGTCAGACCAATAACGCAGCTTCAGCATCAGCCTCCAACTCCACCTGAAGTGGTCCCACGCAAGCCAGCTGCACAGGAAAAATCACCAGTAATTTGAGTCTTGCTCAGCAACACTGGTCACATTTGGAAAGAAAATTAAAAAGAGGAAAAAAACAAAACGAAACAAACCCTGTTCATTTTAGTGTTCAATTTTTTTTATTATTATTGTTGTTCTTATTTAACCTTGTAAAATATCTATAAATACAAACCAGTTTCATTGTATTCGCACTCTGCGGGGTCTCCAGGGCAGGGGACTAGGTGGGGGGGAGAAGGGAAAGTGGAGCAATAGAACACACCAATGTCTCTTCCCCTGACAATCTCTTCGCATGGAAAGTTTGCTGTTGTGTACTTCAGAACAAGGACTCTTGCCTCATGCCCCCTCCCACAACAGAAAGAACGTCATTCTCTGCTGACGTTGTTTTTTTTTTTTTTTTTTTTTTAATAACCTCTTTTTTTATTTTCTTTTGAAGTGAAGTTTCAGACTTTGGTGTAGTGCACAGCTTGAATTTGGTTGGGAGCTTAGCCAGGATTATTCAGCAGAGCTCAGTGTTTCTTGTAAGTGAATCCATATCGAGGCTATCTGAAGAACTGCCTTTGGCATGGTCTGGGGGATGGGGAGGTGATAGGATAATAGGTAGGGCGGGGGGTGCTTACTGTATGTCTAAACTTGGAACTGCTAGTGGAAGACTTACTTTAAAAATTAGCACTAGCAAGAGAGAAACCTGCAGCTTCAATATGGAAAAAAAGCCTATCAAGTGGGATATATATAGATATATATTTATAATATATACACACACGCATGTCAAACACACCTGGTTAGCTTATTGAAGCAGCTTGTTTGCCTAGTCTGAGCTCCTCCACCAAGTCTTGGACTTCTGTTTTGAAGAGAGCCATGTAGTGAAAGAGAAGGGCCAGTCAGCTCTAATCTCCAGCAGAGAGAAGATGATGAATGGAATCCCACAGGAGGAGGGGGCAGGCAGAGTTTTGGGGCCTTTTGGAAAGTGGCCACTGTGAAAGCATTTTTCAGTTTTTTGCTCTGAACGGGATGCCCTTTCCCAAGATGCACACAGGAAAAGGACACCAGGGTTTATAATGTGAACTGTAACAATCTACTGGTTTATTTGTAATATTTTTTACTGCAGATTGCCACGCTCTATAGATAGATCTCATTTTAAATCCACAGCTAGAATCTGTATTTAATTTCATCATTTTAACCTCCTGCTTTTTTAGTCTTTATTTATTGATGCATGTCAGAGTTGCCATTATGATGTTTTTACATGGGTAGAATATTAATAAAATACACATCAAAGTGATATCAACAGTAACTTGTACCTGCTGACTTGAGGGGAAGCTGATGACATAAGTGTGTGTATATAATATAAATAGATACAGTACTGCTTTTTGAGTTTTATTTTGTCTACAGTCTTTAAATGGTCTGATTGAAGCATAAGATGAATGTTTGTTTCCAGTCTGAGTTTAAGGGTTTTTTTTCCTGTAGTGGTGAATGGTGTTAGAATCGAAGTCTCCATTTCTGAAGTTAAAGCAATATTCCTTGGGAAGAGTCAGTTGAGCAGCAGGAAGAGTTGCAGCTGCAATGCAGAAATAGACTTTTGAGGCCTGGTCTGTCTCATCGTTGAGGCTGATGTCCCTGTGGGCCTTACACACGTTCAGAGAAACCTTAGTCGCCTGGTGCTTATGGGCTGTTACTTGACCTGTGGATCTTTAAGGCACAATAAATTGTTTCTTACATTTACAGACTTTTATGTGTGGCCCAGGAGTAGCCAGCAGTAGCGGCTAAGTAAACGCAGTCACTGCAGGGTGGCAGGAGGTTTGTTTATGAACTCAGTACATTTCCTGTCCATGTGCTTCATGTTTGCCCGTTTGTGAGATTTTTTTGAAGGAATGTTTCTCAGCAGCCATAGAGGTCCCTCTGTCCTGTCTGCTAAACAACGGCTGTCTGGGAGGGAGTTGTTTGCACAGATGAGTGGTTACCTGGAAAGAGAATGGCTAATCCACCTTAGTTATGTCCCTCCTTATTTAGTGAAACTGTGGGCAACAGAAAAGATTTTTAAGCAGCTCTAGGCTGATTACAGCTGAAGAGAAGGGAAACCATGTTTTTCAATTGAACAAAAACACCCCCAGCACCTGTAATAAATAACTGAAGCCTGAAAGGAGTGTTAATGCAAGCAATGAGCCAGTGAGTGCCATGAATGATGGACTAGAGCCTGACATGATCAAATGTCCGGAGAGATTTTAGAAGACTTGAAAAGCCGGGGACAGTAGCAGTGACTGGATCTGCTGTATAGACAAGACAGCTGGAAGGCTGGGCAAAGACATTTACTCTGGACTTGGGGACAGTAAATTACCAAGTTGATAAAAATCGCTGCTTGTTTCAGGTGGTTGGTAGAGGAGAAGAGTAAAGAGCTTTTCTCTCATTCTTTTAGTTCTACTTCATGATGGTGCAAGTGTGTGTCTGTGTAGGCTGGCGTCTCTGACTTTTTTTCAAGGATCATGGCAGGATCACAAATGCTTTTTATACATGTTCGATCCAGGCCTTTGAATCACGTTTTTGGGGTTTTTTTTGTTTTTTTGTTTTTTTTTGTAAATAAGGGTATGGGGGGAGCTCCTCACCAAATTCAAGCTTGTACATTATTTTTGATTGTTTTTAAATTTTGAGTTTTATTGTTTTGTATGTAAATATGTGGACCCAGGAACTGTTATTAATGAGCAAAAAGTTACCGTTCAGGGCAGTGATTCTGTTTAATAATCAGACAAAATGTAGACGAGCTTTTTAAAGCCATATAGTTTTAACTCTGTACAGTAGGTACCGGCCTGTATTATTGTAACAATAACTCTAGCGATGTATAGTGTATCTATATAGTTTGGAGTGCCTTCGCTTCCATGATTTTTTTAATTTTATTTCCCTTTTTTTGTCCTTTTTAACAGCTGTAGCCCAGACAAAATGGCATCTTTGCTCCCCTGCTTTCTCACCCTTTGGAGTGCTTGTAAGGTTTCAGTGATACCATGGTCCGTAGTGGAACGAAAGGAAATTGTGTTTGTGACTCGTTTCATTCAAGCCATGGCTTTGCTCTGGCCACCGCCCCCCAATAGCAATGACTGGTTTCATTTGACACCTGCCCACTTGGCACCTAGGAGCTAGATTAGACTTTGCACGTCTCTCCCTATTCCTCCTGTCCAGAGGTCTTGTGGAGCCTTTGGTTTTTTGTCTCTCCCTTCACTGTGTTAAAGAGAGAGCAAATTGGGCTTTTACAAACAGAAAAGATATTTAAAAATCCCCCTAGTATTCTAGACTGAGAGCCAGGCAGCCTGCAGGATAGCTGCGGTGCTCTGGGGCCATTACTGTAGGACACTATAGCATCTTTGTAATAAGGGAATTTCCTGTTCCCGTTTCTGCTGTTCCCCAGCCCCTCCCATGCCAGTTTGTTTTCTTAAGACAATAACTTTAATGTTATTCTTGATTTCTTGTGCCCAGCACGAAGGCCTTGTTTTTAAAACTAGTTCACTTCTGTTTTCTACCTTGTTAGTATTCCACGTAAGATTGTCTTGAATGGGAAAACACTTAACTCTTTACCAAACCAAAGGTTGCTGGTTTTTTTGTTTGTTTTGGGTTTTTTTGTTGTTTTGGTTTTTGTTTTTATCCATCTCGTGTCCATTCCAGTGAGGCAGAGGCTGCACTTTCTTTCTGGTGACAGGAAGGTCAGTGATGTCAATTTGTTTTTGACAGTCCACTCGGAATTGTTACTAGCTTGCTTTTTTTTTTTTTTTTAATTTTATTTTTGGCTTGTTTTTAATGAAGTATGGTCTTGATCTGTCATTTTGTCTACTCTGCAATTGCATATGTTTCTGAGATGGAATGAATTACATTCTCTGTGTCCCCTGGTGGACGTCAATCAAGACACTGGTATTTTAATTTCAAACTTAGCTACCTTTTTAAGGAAAAAAATTAATGATGGTCGTTTACCTATAAATTTAAAAAAAAACAAACAAAAAAAAATGGCTGATCCAAGATCCCAGTTCACTTTTCTAGTTGTTTTAAACCAGGTTTTATCTCAATAACGGCAAATGCCTGCAGTTCGCAACGAGAGATCATTTTACATTTTTCCAGACTTGTTATGCTTTTAAAAAAAAAAACAATTACCAGTAAACTTTTCTCTATTAGAAATCTCAGCTATTGAAGGTTATACAAAAACTACACAAGCTATAAAAGCACAGTAGAGTATTTGACCCAGGAGCTACTTTTCTGAGACTATAAAAAGGCATCTTTGGGGTTCCCATTATTTCCACAGGGGTTTTAGTCAGTTTTTGTTCATGGAATTTGTTTCATTTTGCAACACTGCAATAACAGCAAAACAACAGAAAAGTAAAACTAAAAAAACAGTACCTAGGGGGTTAGCTTGAGAAAAGTAGCGTCCTTGTGGTGTTCCTCCTCAATTTTATATATATATATTTATATATATAAATTTGCTTGCCTGTAAAAATTTGCGTTCATTAATGTGTTGCTGACGGATCACTTGGGCCTGTACACACACAAATTAGCCTGACCGCTTCCATCTTAAAAACAGAAATCTACAAAAAATAAATATATATATTAAGGACTGTGGGTTGTATACAAACTATTGCATACACTTGTGCAAATCTGTCTTGATTTAAAGGAAAAGCAAAACCTGTATAACTATTACTACTTGAATGCCTCTGTGACTGAATTTTTTTTCATTTTAAATATAAACTTTTTTTGTGGAAAGTATGCTTAATGTTTTATTATTTCCCCAGCCCCTCCGACCCCCTTGTAAATACATTTTGTTCTGTGTGACTCGGTTCGGAAATAGTTAACTGGTACTGTAATTTGCATTAAATAAGAAGTAGGTTAGCCTGGAAATTAAATTTAAAAATGCAAAGTGTGTGGTCTTTATTTCAAAACCCTGGTTTTTCTCTCCTCCTCTTCCTGCTCCACCCCATTCCTTACCCCACACCTCTTCCCCTCCCCCCCCCAAAATAGGTGGACATGACTCTTTGTAATAATTAAAACACAAGAAATAAGCATGTTTTCTTAAATGATCTGTGTTATTCCATGATACTTTCCCAAGAGATGCCAGCTTCTGTCTACGATTCCGTTTGGTTTGATGGAGCGAGGAACCCCGTGGCAGTACAGCTAAAAAAACAAACAAAAAACGTTACCCTCCACCTATAGGGGCAAGCTAAGAACCTGTGTAAATTGCTGGCTTTGAATACCGCACTCATCTTTTTTTTTATTTGATCCCATTAGTAATGTTATTTGGTGGTGATCTGTAAAGTTTGTCAAGACCACATCCAGTGGGGCTGTTCCTCCAACAAATCAGCACGTTGCTATCTCTGAGTTGGGTTTTCCAGTACTGGATAATGTATGTATTAAACATGACTTGTCTATTAGCGCAACAACAAAAATCCTTTTTGGGCTGGCTGACCTGGCCACATCCGTTCTGTCGCTATCCTAAAGTCTAGATGCAAGGTCATGTGACTGCTGCTTCAATAAAAACAAATTTATATTGCAAAGAGGCTCCTCTTGGTTTATTCCTAGAGTCACACGTCACTGTCTGAACAGTAACTCTCGAATATGCACAAACCAAGGTTGTCCCAGTCTTACATTTCTATAGCGCCTTTCCTCCCTGAGAATCCCAGTCCATGTTATGAATCTACACCAGGGCTTGTTTAATTCACTGCTGGCATACAGATACCTATGGGGTAGCTGCCTAACAGCTCCCAGTAACATGACACAGAGGGTTAGGAGAGGAGCTGTGGGAACATCCAACTGAAATTCTCAGGAGAAGTTGGTTAAGTAGAACATTGTTCCCCAGGTTCTGGAATGTGGCCAGAGCCCTGCAGCAAATGTCCCTCCCGCGGGTGATCTTTAGTGACCACAAATGGGATTTATGGCTCTTACAGCCCAACACCCCTTCAACACTATCCTGACTCTGTAGAGTACTGTATATTACCTCCTGAATTGCCAAGACCTGTTTAAGGCTTATGGGTTTGTTTTTTCCCCAAAAATCTGGAAAAGCAAGTGTGTGTATTTCCTGGTTATTTCTGGGTCGCAAAAGGGCTGATGAGATGTATGAAATTAGCATCTACCCTGTTGAGATTTTTTCTGTTTAAATCAATATCATTAAGCCCATGACCTAACTGAACCCAAACCCACAGTTCCCCTCCTGGAGGCTGGTTTCAGGTGGAGTTTGTAAATTCCATCTTGCTCTTGTACTTCCTTTCACTCCTCCGTGGCCTGCAACCTAGTTTCATCCCCCAAACTAATCAAGGTTTCTCACTGCCTGCCTGAGCTGCCCTGCTTCTCATTCTCTGCTGCTGCCTAGTACTGAATCCTGAAGCCCTTGGGACAGTTATGATCCATTTCTGAGCTGTTAGGATCCTTCGTCCTCCAGCCTTTCACGAATACTGCATAATGCTCAGCCCTAACCTCCTGCCCTTTGTCACAGCTCACGGGGTTGCCCTAGCCCATTCTCTCAGCTCTGTTGGCAGGAAATTGGAGCAGCCAATTTCTCCCTGTGAGAGCGCTCAGGATCTAGCTAATGTGTCCTCTCTGCTTCAGCGACTAAAGTAGATCCAGTGCAGTGAGTCACATAGTTAGGTGGGCTCTATATATGAGGCAGGGTAGGGCTGAATTGTGATCCCATTACCCATCATGTACTCAAGGGGAGGAGGGCTGTAGCTGGGCACACATGATGCTCCCTGGCCTTGGGGAAAACTCTGCCTCAGGCATGAGCTGGGAAGAGGAGGGACAAGCTCAGTCTCTGTGGCCCATTGAGGGCCCAGTCCAGCAGGGTGGCACTATCTGAATGCAGCGCTCCCGTTGGCTTGGAAGGGTTTATAAGATTAGACCCTGAATCTTTGGCCTCTATCCTAGCAATAGGGCCAGGGCAATATGGACTGAGACCATCAACTTCCCATAGGAACCCCTGGAAAGCTGTCAGAGGAGTGACTTGGTGACAACCACGCTAGGCTGGTTTTGAATGCGTGCTCTACAACTAAAAGGCTTTACAGGCCATTTCCAATCCCTGCCACCAGCCTGTCCCCTAGCAGGTATGTTTCAATTTACCTCTCAAGGGCTTGGTAGAACCAGGTGACCAGGACCTTCACACTGCTTCTCAAATTTTCTAATGTAGGTGTAAAAATAGGCAATAAAGAGGGGTAGTGTTTGGACCAGTGTGCACAAGGTGCTCCACTCGCACAGCTAGGTTCATAGCACAGTGATCTGCGGGTTGGCAGGCAAGGTGCAAAACGCCTGGCAACCCAGCATGTTCCAAGGGCAGAATGGCACTGCAGAGCCAGGGCTGGATGTGGTGGCACCAGCCCTGGAGCTGTCGCTACAACACAAGAGTCACATTATCTCACACTTGGCCACTGGCTATACATGGCTTTCTGAGTTGGGGCTGGCCAAGGTAGTCAGGTGACCTGTGAGTGAAAGGCAGGACTGAGAGGGAATGACAAAGTGCAGGAAGGAGCCGGCAGTGGAAGGAAGCTCCACACAGCCATGAAACATTTAATTGCCTGGATGAAAAGGGGGAGCTGGAAGACTGTTGCTGGACCTGCTGGGAAGGCCACTGACATTCAAACCCTGGCACTTACTTCACAGCCTCATTAAGCTCCAGGACCCAATCATGCTGTTTTCAGTGTGCAGTCCCCACTGGGACATGGGTTGGTTTGGGACTGACTCATACCGCTCACTCCTTGCCCACATGCCCCATATCATCCTTTCTCATCCTGCTTAATTTGCAGCTTTTAACCTCTGAATCCCTTTCATCAAACGCTTTGTGAGTGTGATCTTCTGCACTGACCAATTCAGCAGGCAGGTTCCAGCAGCTGTGTTAAGCCACCCGGCTTGTTAGTGATACACTAACCTGGGAGGGCTAACGTTGGCCTGAGTGTCAGGAAAGGCAAGGTCAATACCTGGATTCTGTAGGGTCGACGTGCTTTAAGAACTGTCTTAGCTGACACCTGCCCGCATGGATCATGGCTATCAGGAAGGCAAAATCTCTCTACCCCTTTTTTTTCCTCTTAGGCCTGGGAAGGAAGCTGGGGGGCTGTGGGAGTACTGCAGCTAGTGAGAGGGAAAAGCAGAACCATAGGGAATGCCGCCAGCCACTGCAGCTAGGCAGAAGACTGCAGGGCCAGAGAGCTGAGCTGCAAGTGACACAGCTGACTTGTCACTGTTCTAAACAGCAGGCAGCTGATCTCAACTGCCGGGAGCTAGTGGCAAAGCCTACGAGGGCACCATGAGCCAGAGGCTGATGATGAGGTGCTCCAGTCAGCAGGGGAAGATGAAGTATAAGCCCAGCAGGGAGATTAGCAGCTGGGAAGAGCTGGCAAGAAGCTCAACAGGTGCAGCACGGAGGGCCTGGGCCAGAGGATGCTGCCATTGCAGAGCTGTGTGAGGGCATCTAGGGGAACCGCAGTATGACCTTTTTCCACAGGCCTGGGGAATAGGGCCAAGAAGGCAACCTAGCAATACTTGGGAGCTTGCCGGGGTCTAGGTGTTGCACATTGGGTCCTTCAGCACCTAGGGCAAGGTAGCAGCGATAACTGCTGTGAAGACGGCAACAGGTTGTAGGAGGGAGCAAGACTCCAGGGCCACTTTATGATCCCTGGGAATTTACACCCTTACGAATAAAAGAAAATTTAGTAGGTCACAAACTGCCCAGAGATCCCATCCAATCGTATTCTCTAGGTTCCAAAGACCCGCTCATCCACCTGGACCAAATACAGCCAGCATCAAAACACCAGTTTTGATGGGTTGGTTGAGGGTTCAAATCCTCCCCATTTTTTACTTCACCACGCTCAATTTGCCCGAATTCCCCATTTTCAGCATGCCTGGGTGCAGATTATTACAGACAAATGGGTCTTTGAGACTGTACCAATGAGCTACACCATCCACATTCCATCCCTCCCTTCTCTTTCCCACCTCTCTCATAAGGGGTCATTCAGACAGGACATAAACTCCCTTCTTTGATTAGGATCGATAGACCCTGTCCCTGCTCAACACAAAGGAAAAGGGGTTCTACTTCAATTACTTCCTCGTACTGAAGAAAAATGGAGGACGGAGACCTCTTTTAGATTTAAGGCTACTAAACAAAGTTCTAAAGTCTCAGAAGGTCACGAGGAAACTACAATCCATCAGTGATATTCCTGAAAACACCATCCTAGCCCACTATGGATGTAGAAGCCCTCTACACCAACATTCCACACAAAGATGGACTACAAGCCGTCAGGAACAGTATCCCCAATAATGTCACGGCAAACCTGGTGGATGAACTTTGTGACTTTGTCCTCACTCATAACTATTTCACATTTGGGGACAATGTATACTTTCAAATCAGCGGCACTGCTATGGGTACCCGCATGGCCCCACAGTACGCCAACATTTTTATGGCTGACTTAGAACAACGCTTCCTCAGCTCTCGTCCCCTAATGCCCCAACTCTACTTGCGCTACATTGATGACATCTTCATCATCTGGACCCATGGAAAAGAAGCCCTTGAGGAATTCCACCATGATTTCAACAATTTCCATCCCACCATCAACCTCAGCCTGGACCAGTCCACACAAGAGATCCACTTCCTGGACACTATGGTGCTAATAAGCGATGGTCACATAAACACCACCCTATACCGGAAACCTCCTGACCACTATGTCTACCTACATGCCTCCAGCTTTCATCCAGACCACACCACACGATCCACTGTCTACAGCCAAGCTCTACGATACAACCACATTTGCTCCAACCCCTCAGACAGAGACAAACACCTACAAGATTTCTATCAAGCATTCTTACAACTACAGTACCCAGCTGCTGAAGTAAAGAAACAGATTGACAGAGCCAGAAGAGTACCCAGAAGTTACCTACTACAGGACAGGCCCAACAAAGGAAATAACACAATGCCACTAGCCATCACCTTCAGCCCCCAACTAAAACCTCTCCAACGCATCATCAAAGATCTACAACCTATCCTGAAGGACAACCTATCACTCTCACAGATCTTGGGAGACAGGCCAGTCCTTGCTTACAGACAGCCCCCCAACCTGAAGTAAATACTCACTAGCAACCACACACCACACAACAGAACCACTAACCCAGGAACCTATCCTTGCAACAAAGCCCGTTGCCAACTGTGTCCACATATCTATTCAGGGGACACCATCATAGGGTCTAATCACATCAGCCACACTGTCAGAGGCTCGTTCACCTGCACATCTACCAATGTGATATATGCCATCATGTGCCAGCAATGCCCCTCTGCCATGTACATTGGCCAAACTGGACAGTCTCTATGTAAAAGAGTAAATGGACACAAATCAGACGTCAAGAATTATAACATTCAAAAACCAGTCGGAGAACACTTCAATCTCTTTGGTCACTTGATTACAGACCTAAAAGTGGCAATTCTTCAACAAAAAAACTTCAAAAACAGACTCCAACGAGAGACTGCTGAATTGGAATTAATTTGCAAACTGAATACAATTAACTTAGGCTTGAATAAAGACTTGGAGTGGATGGGTCATTACACAAAGTAAAATTATTTCCCCATGTTTATTTCCCCTCCCACACTGTTCCTCAGACATTCTTGTCAACTGCTGGAAATGGCCCACCTTGATTATCACTACAAAAGGTTTTTTCCCCCACTCTCCTGCTGGTAATAGCTCACCTTACCTGATCACTCTCGTTACAGTGTGTATGGTAACACCCATTGTTTCATGTTCTCTGTGTATATAAAATCTCCCCACTGTATTTTCCACTGAATGCATCCGATGAAGTGAGCTGTAGCTCACGAAAGCTTATGCTCAAATAAATTTGTTAGTCTCTAAGGTGCCACAAGTACTCCTTTTCTTTTTGATGGTGGCTCTGGCAGCTATAATTCCTTCAACTAAATTCTGGGGATTGGTTTTCAGCCCTCAACTCACAAGATGCATATTTCCATATAGCGATACACCCACCTCACAGAAAACCTCCATTTTGTTTTTGGCCAGAATCATTTTCAATATCGGGTAATCCCCTTCGGACTCTCCTCAGCTCTGAGAATGTTTTCAAAGGATCTAGTGGTGATGGCCACTTACTGTCATTGAGAGGTGATTTTAGTATTGCTAGCTAGTGAATAGGGGACCACAAACCTGAGTTTGAGAGCGGGTGAAGGAGATTCCCCCTGCTGAACAAACAAGGTGCGAGTACTAACCTTGGGGTGAGTGAGTTTGTTTGGCTGTTTGTGTTTGTCTTTCAGGTTATTTCAGTTACAAGGTCAGTTGGGATTGTATGTCTGGGGACAGTTTGAGCCTTTGTTCCCTTGATCAGCTTCAGTCAGCCTTGTGATCACCCTCCCCCTGTGTGATTAACAAAGGGGTAGGGCTGATCTAGGAGGGAAGGCCTTAAAAGCCAGAGGCTAAGCGACCAAGGGAGCTTGAGAGAGGGAGTTTTTTTGTGGGAGGGAGACAAAATAACGTTGCTATGGTTAGGAATGGCCGAATCGCCAGTTCAAACGCTACTCTTGTCTCCTCCACCTGCGCCTGTATCCAGACAGAAAAGGAGTACTTGTGGCACCTTAGAGACTAACAAATTTATTTGAGCATAAACTACAGCTCACTTCATCGGATGCTGTAGCTCACGAAGGCAGACTTTAGCGAACTCAGGGCGTTGGTAGGTAAAATCCCATGGGAAGCAAGTCAGGGGAAAAACAATTGAAGACAGTTGGCAGTTTTTCAAAGAGACATTATTAAGGGCACAAGAGCAAACTATCCCACTGCATAGGAAAGATAGGAAGTATGGCAAGAGACCACATTGGCTAAACCAGGAGATCTTCAATGATCTAAAACTCAAAGAAGAGTCCTACAAAAAGTGGAAACTCGATCAAATTACAACAGATGAATATAAACAAATAACACAAATATATAGGGACAAAATTAGAAAAGTCAAGGCACAAAAAGAAATCAAACTAGCTAGGGACATAAAAGGTAACAAAAAAAAACATTCTAAAAATACATTAGAAGCAAGAGGAAGACCAAGGACAGAGTAGGCCCATTACTCAATGAGGGAGGAAAGACAATAACAGTAAATGTGGAAATGGCAGAGGTGCTTCATGACTTCTTTGTTTCGGTTTTCACCAAGAAGGTTGGTGGCAATTGGACATCTAACATAGTGAATGCCAGGGAAAATGAGGTAGGATCAGAGTCTAAAATAGGGAAAGAACAAATCAAAAATTACTTAGACAAGTTAGATGTCTTCAAATCACCAGGGCCTGATGAAATGCATCCTAGAATACTCAAGAAGCTGACTGAGGAGATATCTAATCCATTAGCAATTAACTTTGAAAAGTCATGGAAGACAGGAGACATTCCAGAAGACGGGAAAAGGGCAAATATAGTGCTCATCTATAAAAAGGGAAATAAGGACAACCTGGGGAATTACAGACCAGTCAGCTTAACTTCTGTACCTGGAAAGATAATGGAGCAAATAATTAATAAATCAATTTGCAAACACCTAGAAGATAATGAAGTGATAAGTAACAGCATGGATTTGTCAAGAGCAAATCATGTCAAACCAACCTAATAGCTTTCTTTGACAGGGTAACAAGCCTTGTGGATAGGGGGGAAGCAGTAGATGTGGTATATCTTGACTTAGTAAGTATACTGTCTTGCATGACCTTCTCATAAACAAACTAGGGAAATACAACCTAGATGAAGCTACAATAAAGTGGGTTCATAACTGGTTAGAAAATCGTTCCCAGAGAGTAGTTATCAGTGGTTCACAGTCATGCTGGAAGGGCATAATGAGTGGGGTCCCACAGGGATCGGTTCTGTTCAATATCTTCATCAATGATTTAGATAATGGCATAGAGAGTACATTGATAAAGTTTGTGGACGAAGCCAAGCTAGGAGGGGTTGCAAGTGCTTTGGAGGGTAGGATTAAAATTCAAAATGATCTGGACAAATTGGAGAAATGGTCTGAAGTAAATAGGATGAAATTCCTTAAGGACAAATTGCAAAGTACTCCACTTAGGAAAGAGCAATCAGCTGCACACATACAAAATGGGAAATGACTGCCAAGGAAGGAGTACTGTGGAAAGGGATCTGGGGGTCATAGTGGATCACAAGCTAAATATGAGTCAACAGTGTAACGCTGTTGCAAAAAAAGCAAACATTATTCTGGGATGTATTCACAGGAGTATTGTAAACAAGACCCGAAAGTAATTCTTCCACTCTTATTCCGCTCTGATTAGGCCTCAACTGGAGTATTGTGTCCAGTTCTGGGTGCTACATTACAGGAAAGATGTGGACAAGTTGGAGAAAGTCCAGAGAAGAGCAACAAAAATGGTTAAAGGTCTAGAAAACATGACCTGTGAAGGAAGATTGAAAAAATTGGGTTTGTTAAGTCTGAAGAAGAAAAGACTGAGAGCGGACATGTTAACAGTTTTCAAGTACATAAAAGGTTGTTACAAGGAGGAGGGAGAAAAATCGTTCTTCTTAACCTCTGAGGATAGGACAAGAAACAATGGGCTTAAATTGCAGCAAGCGTGGTTTAGGTTAGACATTAGGAAAAACTTTCTGTCAGAGTGGTTAAGCACTGGAATAAACTGCCTAGGGAGGTTGTGGAATCTCCATCATTGGAGATTTTTTAGAGCAGGTTGGACAAACACCTGTCAGGGATGGTCTAGATAATACTTAATCTTGCCACGAGTGCAGGAGACTGGACTAGATGACCTCTTGAGGTTCCTTCCAGTTCTATAATTGTATGATTGCTGTACCTCAACAATTGGCTTTTCAAGGATCGGTCTCATGAAAGAGTGCTGTCAGCTATGCACAGGGCCCTTTCTCTGTTCCTGGAACTAGGTCTTCAACTCAATGTAAAAAAAAAATCTATGTTGACCTTTGTTCCGAAAATACAGTTCATAGGGGCGTCCTTCGATTTGTTGGTAGCCAGGGCCTACCTCCCCATGGACAGATTCATAACTTTATAAAATCTAGTCAGGACTATTCAAGGGAGCCCCCAAAACCTCCTTGATGGGGGTGAGAAACTGCCTCCAACTCCTTGGTCACATGGAAGCTTTCACTTTTGTAAGAGATCATGCAAGGTTACGCCTTTGCTTCTAGGAGTGGCTCAGAGCAGTACTCACCAAACAGACACAGTTTAGACAAACAGGCTTCAGTACCCTGCCAGGTGAAAGATTCCCAAGACTGGTGGGAAGATCATCACAACACCGGTGCAGGCATTCCTTTTCTCCAACTGATCCCAATGGTCACTGTAACAATGGATGCATCTCCATTAAGATGGGGAGCTCATCTGAATACTCAGACAATCCAGGGCAGATGGTCACCTCAAGAAACCAGTCTCCACATCAACCTGTTGGAACTCAGGGGCCAGAAATGCCTGCCTTCATTTTCTGCCTCTCATCAGGGACAGCTCAGTCAGACAATATGGCAGCAGGGAGGAATGAGATCCCCTTCTCTGTGCACCGAAGCAATAAAGTTGTGGAACTGGTGCATAATCCACAATGTACACATTTTGGTAAGCTACCTCCCTGGCATTCAAAAAACACCATGCTCTCAGCAGGCGTGTCTCACAGGACTATGAAGACCCTCCATGGTATATTTCAAAGTTGGGTATTTCCAGAAGTGGGACCTCTTTGCCGCTGCCACAAACAGGAAGTGTCATCTGCTCTGTTCAAGAGAAGGTCTAGGCCACCATTCTCTGGGAGATGCCTTCCTCCTGCCTTGGATGAAGGGATTGTTCTCCATGTTCCCCCAATGCCTCTAATACTGAGGTTGATTAACAAAATCAGACAGGACAAAGCCAGGGTTATTCTAATAGTCCCAATGGGTCCACGGCAAGCATGATATCCTTACCTGTTCCTCTGTCCAGCAATCAAGCTTCTGATTAGCCCTCATCTCCTCTCCCAAGACACTAGTCAATTGTTTCATCCCAACCTAGGATGTCTCTGCCTCAGGGCATGGCTTCTCCCTCATTTGTGGGGCTAGAGTCTGACTGTTCTGCAGAGGTACAATGGGTGTTACTAAAGAGTAGGAAAGAATCTACCTGAAATTCTTACCTTCAAAAGTGGAAAAGATTTAGCCATTGGTGTGAATTCAAATAACCTGCACCTGAATCTTCCTCACTCTCTGTTATCCTGGATTACCTACTGGAACTGAAGAAAACATTATCAAGCAGCTGGGTCAGCGTTCGCTTGACTGCCATAATAGCCTTTCATTCCCCCTTGAAAGTTTCTCAGTGTTGCTCACCCAAAATCTCCAAGGTTCATCAAAGGTTTGGGGTAATTTTTCCCTCAAGTGAAAGACCCCACTCCAATTTGGGATCTCAATCTAGTTCTTGGACCTCCCTTTGAAACTATGGCAACCTGCTCCTTACTGAATCTGTCTATGCAGATGGTCTTTTTGGTATCCATCACATCAACCTGAAGAGTTGGAGAAATTGGGGCCTTAATGGCAGACCCTCGTTTCATGGTATTCTGCAAAGACAAACTTTCCTTACATCCACATCCTATATTCCTAACTAAAGTGTCATTTGAGTTTCCTCTTGATCAGTCCATTCATTTGCTGTTTCTTTTCTCCTGAAACTATAATTCTCAACAGGAGGCATCCTTCCATATTTTAGATGTGAGAAGAGCACTGGCCTTCTATCTAGATAGGACCAAAGCACTTTGGAGGTCTCCTAGTCTGTTTGTTTCCACTGCAGACTGATCTAAAGGATCCACAATCTCCACCCAGAAGCTATCAAGGTGAATCTCTGGGTGGTTATTGTATATTACAAAGTGGATAGCATTCAACCTCCTTCCAGGGTGTTGGCACGCTCTACAAGGTCCCAATAAACATCTATGGAATTACTTAAAGATGATCCAATATCTGAGATCTGCAGAGCCACTATGTGGTCTTTAATACATACCTTCTCCAAACACTATGCCTTGGTTCATGCCTCCAGATCTGGTGTGGCTGTTGGCAATGGAGTTCTATCTTCAGTTCTGTACGCAATACAAAAGCTCCCTTTTTCCCGTGGGAATACTGCTTAGGAGTCACCTTGAGTGAAGCACCCAGATGGACACTACTCAAAAACAAGCAATGGTTACTCCCCTGTGCAGTAACTTTTTTTGAGATGTCCCCCTCTATGGGTGCTCCACAACCAACCCACCTTCCCCTCTGCTTTGGGGTTTCCTTTGCAGGACTTTGCCATAGAGAAGGAATTGAGGGAGATTCACCCACGCAGCCTCATACAGAATCATAGAAGTGTAGGACTGGAAGAGACTTCAGTAGGTCATCTAATCCAGTCCCCTGAACTCAAGGCAGGACTACATAATAATTAGATCATTCCTGACAGGTGTTTGTCTAACCTGTTCTTAAAAACTTCGAATGACAGAGATTCCACAGCCTCCCTTGGCAATTTGTTCCAGGGCTTAACTATCCTGACAGGAAGCTTTTCCTAACGTCCAACCTAAACCTCCCATGCTGCAATTTAAGTCCCTTGCTTCTTGTCCTATCCTCAGACGTTAACAAGAACAATTTTTCTCCCTCCTCTTTGTAACAACGTTTTATGTATTTGAAAATTATTATCATGTCCCCCTTCAGTCTTCTCTTCTCCAGACTAAACTAACCCAGTTTTTCCAATCTTTCCTCATAGGTCATGTTTTCTAGATCTTTAATCATTCCTGTTGCTCTTTTCTGGGCTTTCTCTAATTTGTCCATATCTTTCTGAAATTTGGTTCCCAGAACTGGCCACAATATTCCAGCTGAGGCCTTATCAGCATGGAATAGAGTGGAAGAATTACTTCTTGTGTCTTGCTTACAACACTCCTGCTAATATAACCCATGATGATGTTCACTTTTTTTTTTTTTTTTTTGCAAATGTAACACTGCTGACTCATATTTAGCTTATGATCCACTATAATCCCCAGATCCCTATCTGCAGTACTCCTTCCTAGGCAGTCATTTCCCATTTTGTATGTGTGCAGCTGATTTTTCCTTTCTGAGGGTATGTCTACACTACAAAATTAGGTCGAATTTATAGAAGTCGGTTTTGTAGAAAGCGGTTTTATTCAGTTGATTGTGTGTGTCCCCACACAAGTGCTCTAAGTGCATGTAGTCGGCGGAGTGTGTCCACAGTACCGAGGCAACCGTCGACTTCCGAAGCATTGCACTGTGGGTGGCTATCCCACAGTTCCCACAGTCTCCGCCGCCCTTTTGAATTCTGGGTAGAAATCCCAGTGCCTGATGGGGCTAAAACATTGTCGCGGGTGGTTCTGGGTACATAGCGTCAGGCCCCCGTTCCCTCCCTCCCTCCGTGAAAGCAAGGGCAGACAATCATTTTGCGCCTTTTTTCTTGAGTTACCTGTGCAGACGCCATACCACGGCAAGCATGGAGCATACTCAGCTAACCGTCACCGTATGTCTCCTGGGTGCTGGCAGACGTGGTACTGCATTGCTACACAGCAGCAGTTTATTGCCTTTTGGCAGCAGACAGTGCAGTATGACTGGTAGTCATCATCGACGTAGTCCTGGGTGCTCTTTTAACCGGGTGCCTGGGCAAACATGGGAGTGACTCAGCCAGGTCATTTCCCTTGTTTCGTCTCGTGGCGATTCAGTCCTACTGACAGTGTGCTGTCTTTTAACCTCCAGCCACCAGAAGATGATGGCTAGTCGTCATACTGCACCGTCTTCTGCCGAGCACCCAGGATATGATGATGGCTAGCGGTCGTACTGCACAGTCTGCTGCCAGTAAGATGTATAAAGATAGATGAAGTGGCTCAAAACAAGAAATAGATCAGATTTATTTTGTATTCATTTTCTCCTCCCTCCCTCCTTCCCTCTGTGAAATCAACAGCCTGCTAAACCCAGTTTTGAGTTCTATCCTTGAGGGGGCCATTCAGTTTCTCGCAAAGCCACCCCCTTTGTTGATTTTAATTCCCTGTAAGCCATGTCGTCAGTCGCCCCTCCCTCCGTCAGGGCAACGGCAGACAATCGTTCCGCGCCTTTTTTCTGTGCAGACGCCATATCACGGCAAGCATGGAGCCCGCTCAGATCACTTTGGCAATTAGGAGCACATTAAACACCACGCGCATTATCCAGCAGTATATGCAGCACCAGAACCTGGCAAAGAAATAGCGGGTGAGCAGGCGACGTCAGCGCGGTGACGTGAGTGATGAAGACATGGACACAGACTTCTCTCAAAGCACGGGCCCTGGCAATGTGGGCATCATGGTGCTAATGGGGCAGGTTCATGTGGTGGAACACCGATTCTGGACTCAGGAAACAAGCACAGATTGGTGTGACCGCATAGTGTTGCAGGTCTGGGACGATTCCCAGTGGTTGCGAAACTTTCGCATGTGTAAGGGCACTTCCATGGAACTTTGTGACTTGCTTTCCCCTGCCCTGAAGTGCAAGAATACCAAGATGAGAGCAGCCCTCACAGTTGAGAAGCGAGTGGCAATAGCCCTGTGGAAACTTGCAACGCCAGACAGCTACCGGTCAGTCAGGAATCAATTTGGTGTAGGCAAATCTACTGTGGGGGCTGCTGTGATGCAAGTAGCCAACGCAATCAAAGATCTGCTGATATCAAGGGTAGTGACCCTGGGAAATATGCAGGTCATAGTGGATGGCTTTGCTGCAATGGGATTCCCTACCTGTGGTGGGGCCATAGACGGAACCCATATCCCTATCTTGGCACCCGAGCACCAAGCCGGCGAGTACATAAACCGCAAGGGGTACTTTTCAATAGTGCTGCAAGCACCGGTGGATCACAAGGGACGTTTCACCAACATCAACGTGGGATGGCCGGGAAAGGTACGTGACGCTCACATCTTCAGGAACTCTGGTCTGTTTCAAAAGCTGAAAGAAGGGACTTTATTCCCAGACCAGAAAATAACCGTTGGGGATGTTGAAATGCCTATAGTTATCCTTGGGGACCCAGCCTACCCCTTAATGCCATGGCTCATGAAGCCATACACAGGCAGCTTGGACAGTAGTCAGGAGCTGTTCAACTACAGGCTGAGCAAGTGCAGAATGGTGGTAGAATGTGCATTTGGATGTTTAAAAGCGCGCTGGCGCAGTTTACTAACTCAGTTAGACCTCAGCGAAACCAATACTCCCACTGTTATTACTGCTTGTTGTGCGCTCCACAATATCTGTGAGAGTAAGGGGGAGACGTTTATGGCAGGGTGGGAGGTTGAGGCAAATCGCCTGGCTGCTGGTTTCGCACAGCCAGACACCGGGGCGGTTAGAAGAGCACAGGAGGGTGCGGTGCGCATCAGAGAAGCTTTGAAAACCAGTTTCATGACTGGACAGGCTATGGTGTGAAAGTTCTGTTTGTTTCTCCTTGATGAAACCCCCCGCCCCTTGGTTCACTCTACCTCCCTGTAAGCTAACCACCCTCCCCTCCTCCCTTCAATCACCGCTTGTAGAGGCAATAAAGTCATTGTTGCTTCACATTCATGCATTCTTTATTCATTCATCACACAAATAGAGGGATAACTACCAAGGTAGCCCAGGAACGGTGGTGGAGGAGAGAAGCACCAGGAGGGGTGGTGGAGGAGGGAAGGACAAGGCCACACAGCACTTTAAAAGTTTAAAACTTATTGAATGCCAGCCTTCTGTTGCTTGGGCAATCCTCTGGGGTGGAGTGACCGGGTGGCCGGAGGGCCCCCCCCCGCGTTCTTGGGCCTCTGGGTGAGGAGGCTATGGAACTTGGGGAGGAGGGTGGTTGGTTACACAGGGGCTGTAGTGGGGGTCTGTGCTCCTGCTGCCTTTCCTGCAGCTCAACCATACGCTGGAGCATATTGGTTTGATCCTCCAGCAGCCTCAGTATTGAATCCTGCCTCCTCTCATCGTGCTGCCGCCACCTTTCAGCTTCAGCCCGTCACTTACTCTCTTAAGCCTGCCACCTCTCCTCCCGGTCATATTGTGCTTTCCTGCACTCTGACGTTGTCTGCCTCCACACATTCGTCTGTGCTATGTCATTGTGGGAGAACAGCATGAGCTCAGAGAACATTTCATCACGAGTGCATTTTTTTCGCCTTCTAATCTTCACTAGCCTCCGGGAAGGAGAAGATCCTGTGATCATTGAAACACATGCAGCTGGTGGAGAAAAAAAAAAGAGGCAGTGGTATTTAAAAAGACACATTTTCTAGAACAATGGCTACACTCTTTCACGGTAAACCTTGCTGTTAACATTACATACACAGCACATGTGCTTTCGTTCCAAGGTCGCATTTTGCCTCCCCCCACCACATGGCTAGCCCCTCACTCCCCCCCCCCATGGCTAACAGCAGGGAACATTTCTGTTCAGCCACAGGCAAGCAGCCCAGCAGGAACAGATACCTCTGAATGTCCCCTTAAGAAAAGCACCCTATTTCAACCAGGTGACCATGAATGATATCACTCTCCTGAGGATAACACAGAGAGATGAAGAACGGATGTTGTTTGAATGCCAGCAAACATACACTGCAATGCTTTGTTCTACAATGATTCCCGAGTACGTGCTACTGGCCTGGTGTGGTAAAGTGTCCTACCATGGTGGGTGGAATAAGGCTGCCCTCCCCAGAAACCTTTTGCAAAGGCTTTGGGAGTACATCCAGGAGAGCCGCAAATGCCAGGGCAAATTAATCATTAAACATGCTTGCTTTTAAACCATGTATAGTATTTTAAAAGGTACACTCACCAGAGGTCCCTTCTCCACTTGGCGGGTCCGGGAGGCAGCCTTGGGTGGGTTCGGGGGGGACTGCCTCCAGGTCCAGGGTGAGAAACAGTTCCTGGCTGTCGGGAAAACCGGTTTCTCCGCTTGCTTGCTGTGAGCTATCTACAACTTCATCATCATCATCTTCCTCATCCCCAAAACCTGCTTCTGTGTTGCCTCCATCTCCATTGAAGGAGTCAAACAACACGGCTGGGGTAGTGGTGGCTGAACTCCCTAAAACGGCATGCAGCTCATCATAGAAGCGGCAAGTTTGGGGCTCTGACCCGGAGCGGCCGTTTGCCTCTCTGGTTTTCTGGTAGGCTTGCCTCAAGTTTCACGTGGCATTGCTTCGGGTCCCTGTTATGGCCTCTGTCCTTCATGCCCTGGGAGATTTTGACAAATGTTTTGGCATTTCGAAAACTGGAACGGAGTTCTGATAGCACGGATTCCTCTCCCCATACAGCGATCAGATCCCGTACCTCCCATTCGGTCCATGCTGGAGCTCTTTTGCGATTCTGGGACTCCATCATGGTCACCTCTGCTGATGAGCTCTGCATGGTCACCTCTGCTGATGAGCTCTGGCCAGCGTGGCAAGCTGCAGGTGACCATGCAAACAGGAAATTTAAATTCAAAAGTTTGTGGGCTTTTTCCTGTCTACCTGGCCAGTGCACCTGAGTTGAGAGTGCTGTCCAGAGCGATCACAATAGAGCACTCTGGGATAGCTCCCGGAGGCCAATACCGTCTAATTGCGTCCACAGTACCCCAAATTCGACCCAGCAAGGCCGATTTAAGGGCTAATCCACTTGTCAGAGGTGGATTAAGGAAATCGATTTTAAGAGCCCTTTAAGTCGAAAAAAGGGCTTCATCGTGTGGATGGGTGCAGGTTTACATCGATTTAACGCTGCTAAATTCGACCTAAACTCCTAGTGTAGACCAGGGCTAAGTGAATTACTTTGCATTTGTCCTTATTGAATTTCATCCTATTTACTTCAGACCATTTCTCCAGGCTGTCCAGATCATTTTGAATTTTAAT
The DNA here is from genome assembly GCF_965152275.1 of Natator depressus. Taxonomy (NCBI): domain Eukaryota; kingdom Metazoa; phylum Chordata; order Testudines; family Cheloniidae; genus Natator; species Natator depressus. The sequence continues at coordinate 202,466,310 of NC_134234.1, read as the reverse complement.
CCTACCCTCCAAAGCACTTGCAACCCCTCCCAGCTTGGCTTCATCCGCAAACTTTAGAAGTGTACTCTCTATGCCATTATCTAAACCATTTATGAAGATATTGAACAGAATGAGACCCAGGACCCATCCCTGCGAGACTCCACTTGATATGTCTTTCCAGCTTTACTGTGAACCACCGATAGCCACTCTCTGGGAATAGTTTTCCACCAGTTATGCACCCACCTTATAGTAGCTCCATCTAGGTTGTATTTCTCTAGTTTGTTTATGAGAAGATTGTGCGAGACAGTATTAAAAGCCTGACTACAGTCAAGATATACCATATTTACCACTTTCCCCTATCCACAAGGCTTGTTATCCTGTCAAAGAAAGATATTAGGTTGGTTTGACACAAGTTACTTATCATCTTATTATCTTCGCAAAGTAATTTCTTGATTATTTACTCCATTATCTTTCCAGGTACTGAAGTTAAGCTGACTGGTCTGTAATTCCTCAGATTGCCCTTATTCGCCTTTTTATTGACTGGCACTATATTTGTCCTCTTCCAGGCCTCTGTAATCTCCCCTGTCTTTCATGAGTTTTTGAAGATAATCATTAATGGTTCAAATATCTCTTCGTCAGCTCCTAGCCTCAGTGTGGGGTGCAAGAAGCTTGTGCACAGGCCAAATGGATACTGCTAATGAAAATTACCAATGGAAGGTGCATGATGTGTACCTTCACTTGAAGTGGAGCACCCACAGGGGACACATCTTGAAGAACCAGTTACTACAGAGGGTGAATAAGCTTTTCTTACCTACCTTATAGTAACTGGAGTTCTTCAAGTTGAAAGCCCTATGGGTATTCATGACCAGCCTTCCTTCCCCTCTGCTCAGATTCTCTCTTGATTTGCAGTAGAGTGATGGTCAGTCCTCAGTGCCTCTTATGCCCTCAGCGGGGAGCATGAGGAGGAGAAGGGCAGAGGAGTGGACTAGTGGTCACTACTACTGAAGAATTTCCAATCCTGGGTGCATGGAGCTCATGCACACTCACAGTGACTATCATAGGACCACACATTTTGAAGAACTCCAGTTGATATAAGGTAAGTAACTTTCCTTTTTTGTTTTGTGTAACAAAGATTTTTGGCTTAGAAGAAGGGATCTAAAATGACAAACAGCCCAGACAGCAAAGGGCTTCTTGGTTAAGAAGGAAACATAAAAGGAAAAGTAAGTGGCCACTTCTGGATTTGGCTGATCTGTGCAGAGATGTGAGCCATGTTTAGATGTAAATGCTGATCTGCCTCAGAGACATGGTGGGGAGAGTGGGGTTGCACCGAGGTGACCTCAGTCATTCTTCTCAGGCTGCACTCAGTTGTATGACATCTGCTGTGTCCCTCACAAGCCCTCATGTATGGGTCCATCCTCTCCACGGCTACCGGTGTGTGAGTCTTTTGGGAGGACTGTGAAACAACCTGGATTAAAATGACAGCAATAAGTGGATGACACCCAGCTCTGTATCCTCTTCATATTAGACACAATCAGTGCCAGCTTCCAGCTTTCCCAGGGCCTCGCTGGGAGCAGCATCTGGAAGAGCAGCTCGCTGGAGGAAAGTCTGGGAAAGACGAATGTGATGCTGGTGGAGATAGGAGAAAATAATTGGAAGAACTCATCACTTCTTAAACATCCTCCTGCACATCAGTTTGACAGTCTGCATTCTCAGTGTTCTTCCAGGATCCTCCCTGATTCTGTGTACCCATATAGAGACACCCTTTTCCAGGCACCACTGACAAGGCCATGACATCTCCTGTCAGAATGGGATTTAGCCCCTGTGATCCAGGCAATCACCTCTAGGCCACAATACTGTAAATCTCTTGTAGCTAGGTATGAAATCACCCACCTTCAAACAGCTACAGTCAAGTCCAGTCCCTGCTCACTGGAGGGAAGGGAGAAATGTATCCTTGAGTGCTCACTCTGTATGTTTGGGAGGCACTCCTCGGATACTACAGTAATGGGGTTGTCTAAAAACCCAGCTAGACTGATTTTAACAATTCCTCTTCTTCCCATCCTCTTTCTGTTTGTATTGCGGCTTTAAAGGGTTGCTTGAAAGGCTCTTAAATGGCATCAAATGTCCTTGTTGGGATCAAAGCAGACTCATTTAATAACATATAAGGGCAGAAGGGCACCACTATGATCACCTAGTCTGAGCTCCTGTTTAACACAGGCCTTGGGACTTCCCTGAATTAGCTCTTGTTTGAAGGAGAGCAGATTTTTTTAGAAAAATATTCTGTCTTGATTTAAATATTGTCAGTGATAGAGAATCAACGTCAACCCTTGGTGAGCGGTTCCAACGGTTAGTAATTCTCACTGTTATTTACACCTTATTTCTAGTCTGAATTTATTTAGCTTCAGCTTCCAGCCATTGGATGGTGTTATACCTTTCTTTGCTAGAGTGTAGATCCCCTTATCAAATTTTTGTTCCCACGTACTTATAAACTGTGATCAAATCACCCCTTAACCTTCTCTTTGTTAAGCTAAATAGATTGAGCTCCTTGAGTCTATCACTATAAGGCAGGATTTCTAATCCTTTAATCATTGTCGTGGCTCTTCCCTGAACCCTCTTCAATTTATCAACATCCTTCTTGAATTGTGAACACCAGAGTTGGACACCCTATTCCAGCAGTGGTCTAACCAAGCCAAATACAGAGGTAAAATAGCCTCTCTATTCCTGCTTATTGTTCCCATTTATGCACCCAAGGATCATATTAGCCCTTTTGTTCATAGTGTTGCACTAGGAGCTCATGTTCAGTTGATAATCCACCATGAGCCCCATGTCTTTTTCAGTCACTTCTTTCCAAGATAGAGATACCCCAACCTGTAAGTATGGTCTGCATTCTTTGTTCCTAGATATGTATCTTTTCATTTAGCCATATTAAAACACGTATTGGTTGCTTGTGCCCAGTTTACCAAGTGATCCAGATCGCTCTGTATCAGTGACCTGTCCTATTCATTATTTACCACTCTTGCAATCTTTCTATCTTCTGCAAGTTTTATAAGTGATTTAATGTTTTCTTTCAGATCACTGATAAAAATGTTAAATAGCGTAAGGCCAAGAAGTGATCCTTCTGGGACAACTCTAGAAACATATCCACTTGATGATGACTGCTCATTTACAATTACGTTTTTAAAAGCTATCAGTTAGCCTAATTTTATTCCATTTAATGTATGTCGTGTTGATTTTGTATCATTCTAGTTTCTTAATAAAAATGTCATGTTGCACCAAGTCAAGCACCTTACAGAAGTCTATTACCACAATCCTATTAACTTTATCAACCAAACTTGTAATCTGATTTGAAAAAATCAAGTTAGTTTGACAAGATCTATATTCCATAAAGTGGTAGCTCTCAGGCTGCTGCTGTGAAAGTCTGATCCTGTTTCTTTAAGGGAAGACAAATGGAAAAAATGGAGGTGACAAGAAAAATAGTAAAGTAGAGGGAAATGCAGCTTGTGTCTGCTGCTTGGAATCCAGTTGCTGGGAGATCGCAGGCCTAGCAGAGGATACATGACCTCACTAACCATTTCTAGACTCTTGCTTTACTCCTCTGTCTATGGGAAGTGTTTGGCTGAGTTGCTCCCATTTTCTCTGGCCAGTTAGTGGGAAGCAATGTTACTTACTGAGACCAGGACCGGTTTGGCATCATTTACCTTCCCCAAACTGGTCATGGCAAATTGTTGCAAGGTTAGATTTGTCCTGGCTGGCTCAGTCAGATTTCTACTGGAGAGGAAAGGAGGAGGGATAAAGTAAGGACAGAGACTGATAACCCAGAAGGGATAGCAGGAATCCTCAGTTCACATCTCAGCTCCAGTGAGAGAGATCTACCAGCACCTTGGACCTTTTGCAATGAGACGTTAGACCAGGAAATACCACAGCAAACAGCAGAACAGATAGAGGTCAAGCGCCATTGCTCCTATTACTTGCCTTCTCTGGAGCTTTTGATGCTGCCCCAAAGATCAGGTGACCTGCTTATATGACATGACTGGAGTAGACAGTCCAGCGCTATACTGGCTCCAATTGTTCTCCACCAAGACTAGAGTTTAGTCCTGAGAACCTACTCCTTTTCTCCAGCAGCCCTTGATCCAGAATCCTATAAATATCTAGCCTATCCCCATCTTCTTCTGTAACTACATGAGGCCTCTTGCAGAGAGAGGGAGACTCCACAGGTTCTGCTGCCAACAATTTGCTGATGGCACCCAACTGCGTATCTCATTCTCTACAGACACAATGGATACCCTTTCTAAGATGTCCCAATGGCTGCCAACAATAACCTCCTCAGGGAACAGCAGCTGGTGCAAACAGTGATGCTGGTAGAGAGAGGGAAGCACTTTAGAGAGCTCAGTGAGACACTGGCCTTCTATGAAAGGCAGCTGTCCTTCTTCATCACAAAGCCATTCAGTCCTGCTCAGTTCATTGCTAAACCTGGTCTGCAAGGCAGCAGTGCCTTCTTCCACCTTTAACTTGCTATCATATTTTACCCCACCCTTTCAGCTGAGGCTCCACATTCTCATCACCCCCTCTCTTGGATTAGAGTGATTGGGACTGAAGGTGGCAGCCATTCAGAAGCTCCAGCTGCCTGACTCCACAGTGGCTCAAACTGGAAAGACATCATGCTGTTCTCCACTGGCTCCTGTTCACATCTGGTGCCAACGCACAGCCTAGGTCAATCTTCTACACCACCTATGGATCAAAAAAACCTTACTAGGTCAGTGCCTCTCACCTCCATCCATGGTCCCATGATCCATCTGGACTCCTCTGGGACAAAGCAGACTAAAAAAAATCCCAGGGTGAAGCTTGGAAATGCCAAGAGATTAAAGAGTTCTTGATCAAGAGGTGCCTGACTGTTGAATGAGCTACTGCCAGACAGCTCATTGAGCCAGAGCCTGACCATCTTCAGAAAAGGTTGCAGGACGCACCTGTGCCAAAACTTTCTTGCCCTAACTGACAACAAGGAAACATTAACATGGACAAACAAAACCAACCCAATCCAAGAGCACTTCCTAGGAGAAGTACAGAGAAGAACCTACTATGAAGTCCTCTACGGACAATGAGAAAAGGAGTACTTGTGGCACCTTAGAGACTAACCAATTTATTTGAGCATAAGCTTTCGTGAGCTACAGCTCACTTCATCAGATGCCACGGACAACGTTGTCTAGAGCTGTCATAGATGTGTAAGCAAACAGAATTAAGACCTGGCGTATGCCACAACCAGCAGGCCCCTGGAGTCTGTGTGGATTGTAGAAATGCTACAGCAGGTTCAGATAAATTTTAAAGTGGAGGTTTTCCGTGAATTAAAAGAGCAATTAATCATGCACTGACTACAGGATCCCATGTGTGTATTACTTATTAAATTCAGTCCATTTGATGCCATTTCCGTTTTCAGTTTGAGATTGTAGGAAAAACATATTGGCTGGCTGTTTCTGCTAGAACAACCAGCAGTGAAATGGTTAATGTTGGTATTTAAGTCATAATCGCTAGGTAACAAGCCATTGAGATGAAGGGGACAGTTCACACCTCTCTGAACTATTTTTCAGGCTTTCTGCAAACACAGGCAGCCGACACTGCATCAGTTCCACTCGATGCCTGTTTTCAAAGTTTTCTTCCTAAACAAAAGAAGTAGAAACAGAGACTGTTTTATGAAAGCTCAGATTCTCGGAACATACTTCTGCAGCAAGGGGTGAATACTGTGGCTGTGAAATAATGGAATATACTGGCCTTTGACTATGGGCACTATAGAAATATAAATTAAATACAGAGACAGGCACCTAGAGATATTTCACAGTTGGGGAAACTGAGATACAGAGATGCAACAATGTTTGTAAGGTGTCTTAATTGTTAAGGATAATCATTATTGGTTCATTTAAAAGACGACTGGAAAATAAAGTCTAGGGAATAATCCCTGCAGTGGCTTAAGGGGAAGTCTCTCTGTGATGCTATTGACAAGCTGTTGTTTTCTAAACGGAAAGGTAACAGGGAAGTGATATTGATCCAGCTGGGTATTCAGTGGGGCAGAAGGTTAAATACTCTCTCGATTTAAGGGCTGAACAAAGCTGTGGGTCAATACTTCAAGCTTCTTGATGTGTCTGTACTTACAGCACCTGCTCAGTGCCAATGTTGTTACCAACAGCAATAGTGTCCGCTCCTTCCATTGCAAAGGCAATTATCTCAGTGCACTTAGCATGATGAGCTTTCAACATCCATCATGGAAGCATGGATTATGGTCCCTGCTCACAGCAAACCATCTCAGTTATTGAAGCTGCCAGAGAGCCTCCTCTGTGAGGCTCCATTCTGGGTAACAGGCTCAGCATTCATATCAAAATGCACTGTCAGTGGAAGAACTAAATCCTGGTAAAGGTTCAGCAGGTGGTTGCTGGGCTTTGCAATTCATCTGGTACCAAACAGCTTCGGGTCAGCTGCCAGGTGGTGCTGTGATAGCATACAGTAGTTGTAGATGATCTGATGGAGTTGGACTAGATGACCTCCTGAGGTCCCTTCCAACCCTGATATTCTATGATTCTATGAGCAGGGGAGTAACTGGAATCACTGTTGCAGAGCTGGTAGTTAGTTGTGAGGGCTGGATGCTAAGGAGCCGTTCTATAGGAACCAGCAGATCTGGAGAGCTCTGTCCACGGCGGCCAGCAAGGTTTTCTTTCCTTGGGAAGTATTGATTTGGAGGAAAGGGAGGGTGCCGAGGCTGAAGTGAACCAACTGGTAGTGAGGAAATGTAAGGGGTGTTGGGGGGAGGGGGGGGAGGGCGGAGATGGATTGCAGAGAGCACAGTAGGAAATGACAGCAGAGATGAAGCATGGAGCTGAGTTGCCTTTACTCCCTCCCGCCATTTTTCACTTCCTCCTGAGCAAGGGGCTGCCCAACCTCAGCGCCTCATACAAAGGTGCCGCATGCTGGTGTTGGATGCCGTTCTCTGACCCAGCCCCTCTTCAAGCAAAGGTTTGGATGTCACAGAAGCACCAAAAGTTTACATGTTTGGCTGAACCTAGAAGTCTCCTGTTCCCACCCCCTGCCCAAATCTCCAAGAGGGAGGGAGGTCCAGTAATTTACTACCCTCTCACCGAACTCTTTTGTGGGGAGGAATGTCCTGCAGGCCTGTTCCCTGCTTGCCTCAAGGACCCTCATCCCCACAGTCTCCCCTTCAAAGGGCTGCATTCCTGTTTGTGGTGCTCATGTGACTAGGGTAGTTTCTCTCATGGCCAGTGTGATCCCTCAGCCTTCCTGTGCAGTCACCTTATTTGGGTCTCATTTCCCCATCACCTGCGGGTGCTGGTCTCCTTCTGTCCCCCTCGTACGCTGCCGCTGCCAGGAAAAAGGCTGATGTGCTCATTTGGATGGTGCCATTTCAGTCACTGGCGAATGCTGCTTCTCTTTGAGAGTAAGAGACGTGCCTGGGGCCAGAATCTGACTGACCTTGTACTGAAGTAAATCCGCAATAAAGCCGGGGTCAGATGGAGTTATATTGGAATGAGGCCCAATGCTGGTGTCTAAGCCAGTGAAATGAACTGATTTTGATATGTGTAAAAAATGGCTCCTCGTCTCCACCTCTCCCATGTCTGTACGTATGGTCACTTTCCAAGTATAGACAGGACCCTAGAGAAAACAAACTAGGGACGGGAAGCTCTTCTTGGGTGGCTTAATCCAGCTTCAGCAAGTGTGAGGAAGAAAATACTGATGTCCCCTCCAAAAAGGTGTGGCTGCTTGCGGAAACTGAGCGAAAGGAGGGTCAAAATCATCTACTGACTAGAGAGCAGGCCAGAGCCAAGGCTACTAGGAGGAGGAAATTGTAACAGTGCAGCTAGGACCCGGCTAATAGCCTTTGGAGATTGCAAACTTGGACAGGAGGTCAAGGTCTGCCCTTGTGGATAACTCTAGGGCTAAATTCATCACGGGCTTCAGCAATGTTAAAAAAGGAATTAATTTGGCCCAGTGGTGGCAAACATGCCCATAGCATTTGTGTGGCCAGGTGTACTGAGAATGGCATTCCACAGAAAGTGGCAGGAGCTTCTGTAATGACACTAATGCCAGGCCTACACTAGAATCTTCTGCTGGTATAGTAATGGCACATAGGGGTGAGTGTTTTTATGACATTTCTATCCTGGCAAAAGCCCTAGCGCAGATGCAGTTCTACCATCATAAAATATGCTTTCGCGGTATAGCTTATTTTGTTCAGGAAACTGGCATAAGGTAAGTCAGCAAAAGAAATCATGGGCCTGTATTTCCAGGAGGAGCGTTTGCCCATATAGCTATATTGGCAAACCCTTTCTGAGGTAGATAAGGTTTTAAATAGTTTGCATTAAAGCCTCAGGCCTGTTAAAAGCCTGGCTTTTAGGAATGAGACTCCTAGCCTCCCATTATTACATCAGGCCCAGAGGCCATATTTCACCATCTCACTTCAAGTCAACAGATCATCATAGCTATCAAAATACAGAACCTGCCCATAAAGTACAGCCAGTGCCAACTACCATGGCAAGTTTGTAAAAACAGCAGCAAACAAGAGAGAATGTTCCCAATCTTTATTACTGCAGACCCAGAGGAATCCATTGTGCATATTCCAGATACAAACATCACCCCCAAAGACTTCTCTTTCCCTGCTAGGAGAGGGAATGGAGTGTTCTCATGTCTCTTGTTGCTGAGCCTCTTTTCTTCTTCAAAGCACATTTAGCCAAGTCTGACAAAGAAACCACACATGACAATTGGAAGCAATTTCTAAAGCACTGGCAGTGGAATCTCCATCAATAAAATGACACTTCCACCACAAATCCTGCCATAGACCTAGCTTACATGTTATGTAAAAATCAGTGCAAAATGCTGCACTACCGTGATAGTGTCCCTTAAAACAAAACTAAAGACAGGATGTTTAAAGATTAGGGTTCTTACACTCCTGGATTCTACCCCCTACTGCATATACATAGTAGAGAGTACAGGAGGATGCCTTTATGATCAGAACAAGTTCTTGAACACTTTGTCCATTAAAAACTATATCACACACTGAAATAAATGCAGGCAGCATGTTTATTTCAACACATGATTTTAGGAACAAGAATTGTGAGACTGGATCATATCCAAGATCCATCTAGTCCAGGCTCCTGTCTGACAGTGATCAGCCCCAGAAGCTTCAGAGGAGGGTGAAGGAAACCCTACTACAGGCAGATGTGGGATAATCTGCCCTCCATGAAGGCCTCATTTTAATCCCTAATAGTTAAGAGATTGATTTAAACCCTGAAGCACCAGGTTTTATATCTCTTCCAAATTTTTGTTAACACTAACTTCTGAAAGTCTGACTGTTTTTATTATCCATGTAAGTGTCCAATCCCTCTTTGACTCTTGCTAAATTCTTGGCTTCAAAGACAACCTGTGTCAGTGAGCTCCACATTCTAATTATGTGTTGCGTGAAAATGCTTTTTTTTATAATTAGATTTGCATTCACTACTTTTCAGATTTCTTTGACATCTGTTCATGTTATGAGACAGGGAGAACAGAAACTCCTGCTCTACCTTCTCTAGACCAGTCATTATTTTATGTATACTTGTATCATGTCCTCACTTTCTTATCTTCTTTCTAAGGTAAATCCTAATCTTTTTCATCTTATTTCATAGGAGAATTTTTCCTTGTCTTTAATCATTCTCATCACCCTACTCTGAACCCCCTCTAATTCTGCAATAAAATCCAGCTATCCTTTTGGCCAGCATACATATACAGGCATAGCACCCGCAGCCCAGTGATTATTTCAGTGTGTAGTCACATGGCTTTGTTTTTTATTTGTTTCCTCTCCCAAGCCCCCATCTGACTCATGGCTCACAGGAATACATATAGTGTATTCACTCACCATTCTTTCATTTCTGTTTTATTCTCCCCCTAAAAAATCAAAACAAAGGAAATTTAATGCAAAAATCCTATAGTAATGCACTGTTGAGTTTCTAAACAATTGTTTATTTGTATTTCAAAAGGATAAAATTACACACTGCATTAGCAGTTACTCGGCTTGTCTTCGCTACTGTGCTAAATCGGTGTCACTGCCTTCAATACAGCAGCGCCAATTTAGCACATCTGGTGAAGATCCAGCACTTTCCCGTCGGCGTAATTACTTCACCTCAAAAAGAGGTGGAAGCTATGTTGGCAGGAGAGTTTCTCCCACCGACATAGTATGGCGTAGACACCGTTTTCGTTCAGTGTTACTTACGTCATTCAGGGGGGTGGTATTTTCATACCCCTGAGTGACATAAATTACATCAACTTAAGCGGTAGTGTAGACAATGCTTCATTCAGAGTATACCTGAAGTTCTACACAGAAATAATATAACCTGGTACACAGAATGGTTAGGGGGTTATACAGGTAAGTGAGGTAAAGGGGAAGTACACAGTGATGTGATAAGCTCATTGTACTATGGTGCAGTAAATGGATTTGTAAACATATAGCTAGAGCTTGGTGTGGCTTTCTTTCTTTCTACATGTGTAAGCACTTCTGGTATCTAGTGTGGCTATGCCATGTTTCCATGAAAAAGTTGGATGCATTTGAGGTGCATTTATTTGAGTTTAAGTTTGAGATTCTAAACCTACAAAAATTAGGAATTTTGAAAAGGAGAGGTCCAACAGCTAAGCGAGTCCCTTGCAGATCGATAATCAAATAAATGCACTGCATGCATTTGCAGGATGTTGCTTGCAAACATTCTGAGCTTGAGTCGATCACACACTTGCAATCAAGGAAAAGTCAGCACGCAACAAAATGTAATTTATGCTCTTTCCAAATACATTCATCAGGAAAGTCAGACCAAATGGTAACATTTCAGGAAAGTTATAATCACTTGAAAATGTGGTCTTTGAATGAATGTGTCACATCAGCCATAGCCATATTTCTGCTACCACAGTCCCAGTACATTAGGGACAGATGCTGCTTGACTTGCTCATGTGAACAGTCCAACCGTAGCTAGTGGGACCACTCCTATGAGTATGGGATTAATAACACAAGGAAGCTGGGAGTGAGCCTCCCACCCTAGGTAGACAGACGTGTGCTAGTGTAGACATTGCAGCTCAGACAGCCCCCCAGCTCAGACCCAGGGGGTCAGGTGGGCTTGAGAGGCCAACCCCAACCTCCACATGCTATGGACAATGGCAGAATAAGGAAGAGATGTAAGTAGTGCAAACTCCCAGTTCCCTGAACTAACCTTCCCACCCCTTGACAACCATAAGTGGAATTTCACTGTTTAATACTTCAACTACATCTTTAAGGTTTAGACAGTAAAAATCTCTTGGGAGTTAAACCAAATACAGTGACGGACTGCTTTGGACAGGGGCTCCTACGGCATAATGCTCAGGACTGCTTCCAGGCAGCAATGCTTAGAGTCTGCAAGAGATCCAGATGCTGCTACCCCTGAGGGACGTTCTGATGGAGAGAGAGGAGCTTCTCCATCCTGTGTACAGTCAGGATGGTGCCCTGAACAAAGCAGGTGCACCTTCCTTCCCTCCCACAGGGACTAAGCACCAATGACTGGGGCAGGGAAAACAGATCTCAAACTCACCTGACTCATCTTCTCTCTTTGCAGGGGCTACATCCGCCTGAGATTGCCTGTCCAATGTAGCAGAATGGCTCACCACTAACCCTCTCTGCTGGGTCTCGTCATGCAGTGTATCATACAATACTTGGCTGGCTAGGACAACATAAGGGCTCTCTATAACCTCTGCCACACTCTGTTCAGTAGCTGTTCCACTGAGAGCAGAACTGGCTGCCATAGGAGAAGGACTCTCTGGTATCTTGCTCACAGATTCTCCATTACCCAGTGCCTGTTGTCCCACCAGTGAAGAGTTCTGAGCCACTACTATGTCCGTGCTCCTGTGGATGATCTGATGAGCAGCACTGATGTGTTTCCGCTGGAACTGCCTCACTGTACACAAAAAAGAGAGAGGATTTTCACTTGCAGCCATATTGCAAGAATTCTCTGCATGGACACCCACCCTCCCCCACTGCCCCAAAGGCAGCTCTCAGCTTACAGGAGCTATGAAAGAACCTGTCTCAGGAAAAATCACACCCTTCTGGTTTTGGCTGATAGGGTTCTACTACCATCTAATAACAGCAAGCAACCTTGCATTTTGCTTTGAAGGCAAGCTGTAGAAATGGAAAGAACTGTCCAGTGTGTTTCTTTCCTACTCAGAGCAAAAGTGAGAAAGGTATACTCCTGTATTTTAAAATCATTTTCCCATCACTATTTGTTTATTGAAACAAATATTTGAAAGAGTGCATCTGAAATCTGTCCTCTAAACCACAGGATTTTTACTCTAGCACTGGTGCACAACTCTGGCTTTTTACAGCTTTGTTATTACAGGATTCCTTATGAGTGCTGAGCTGAGCTTACCATAGGCTACTGCTTTGTTATTGTAGGTTTGCTGATGCGTGCTGAGTTCTAAGAATACCTGAAATGGGAGACAGAGTAGCCCACTAAGTCACCTAGTTTATCTCCCTGGGCCCATGCAGGACGGTTCCTTACTGTACATTTTATAGTTTTCCTCCAGTCAAATACTCCCATCCTTTGCTTGGGTGACAATTCCCCAGTCTAAAGCATTCAGCCTATATTTTCCTTTCCTTAATTTTATCCCATTACTTGTAGTTCCCTCTGTGTTTATAGCTTTCAGATATTAGTACACTGTTCCCCCTCCCAATCATGATTAAAAAGGAGTTTGGTTGTGCAGGCAGGACTGAACCATGGTCTGCAAAAGTCCAAGGTTGTCCCAGGGTTTGGGTCCATCTACACTGCGAGACTGAGTCACGTTTTAACTGGAACTGAAACCCACGTTGAATCCTGTGGGTCTAACATGCTGTAACAAGCTCCCCAACATGGTAGTTGCAACAGTATAGATGGGACCGCACTATCATGTCTGAATATCATTAATGTGCTGATTACTCATCTTCCAGACCCATAATGAAGACGTAAACTAAAGTAATACTGGATCTAACACTAAGCCCTGCAGCTCCTCTCTGACTCAATACACTGCCAGTGACCAGCTCTCATTTGTTTTCTTGAGTCTGTTTTCAATCCACATGGCAGTACTCCTCTTTTCCAAGGCATTTTGACTTCATTTGGTGAGATACTGCATCAAATGCTAAATCCCACGGAGCTGCTGCACTCCCTTCATCCACTTCTATTGGAATTCCATCCAAAAAAGGGGTGAGATTTGTCCTTTCTAAAGGTGCAGGAAAGATCGTATAGGCCCTGTCCCATAGGCCTATACACAATCATAGGTCGCCCAGGGATCCAAGTATGGCTAAGGGGGTGGCGCATATGGTATGGGTGGAGGCATCCATGGGCACTTGTAGCAGTGAGATGGTGGCTGTGGATGTCTCTCACAAGTGAGATCAATTTCCTCAAAGATCTCTGGAAAAGTGCCTCTGTTGGGATGGAGAGGAGCACCTTTGACAGATAATTGAGCGACTGAGGCAAGATGTTCATTAGAATCCTCCTCTTACAGATCACTCTGGAGTGGTGGGAGCACTGGAAGCAAAAGAAGGTAAAACTGTCAGTACCGGAAAGATGTCTGGAGATCTGGATGTCTTTGGTATCAAGAGCAGACTGGAGCTGAGCAATGGTGATCTGGGTGTCTTGGACATGTCCAGTGTCTTGGACATTCTTGTGGAAAACAAAACTCCAACAGTACGTGGCCTGAGACAAAGTAATGGCGGCTGATACAATTGACTGTACTGAATCTCATATGCTTGGGGTGGGGAAGGGGAGAGACTCCAAATGGAGCCCGAGCAGACTTCTTTACCGATTGAGAAGAGGTAGAGCTCTTCTTGCTACCTCACTCCTCTGATGGTATTGATGGCCTATTGGAGCCCCACATTTTGAAGTCTTTAGGCTTTACAGCGTTCTCAGTATCTGAGGAACCAGCAACCTTGTGGGTAGCGAATCAGAGACCGATGGATGCCCAAGTGGCTGGCGTCATTGGGAACTATGATTTCGAGGTAGATTCCCTACCTGGAGAACTTGAGGGCAAGGTCTTGGAAGTCTTATGAGAGGAATCTTTGGTCTTCCTCTTAGACACCCTCGAGGAGTGTGTCTCGGACACAGCAGATGTAGCCAATTTACTGGAGATCAGCATACGGGGGAGTCCCCTGGACTGGATCAGAGGCTGGGTGCAGTGAGCTCTCCACCATGGATAGTCCAAATTTGATCTCCCTGATTTTTTCTGAGTCTAGATTTTAATACCAGAGAGAAGTTGTACTTTTGGAAATATGAGATTCCCGAGGCAATGAATGCATGGGATTGCCTGTCACTCACTGGGATTGCCTCCAGCCATGATAGGAAGTGTTTGAAACCAAGAGAACCAGGCATGCTCTCCCAGTAACATAAAGCTCCCAGGAGGGGAGAAACTAAGATACATACATCTAAAACTACTACTAACTACCACTAAAAACAATTATAATAAACTAACTACTATAAGAGCCAAAGGGATACAGTTGAGGTAAAACTCAACATGGAAAACTGCTAAGGCCCCATCTCAGGCCGAGGTGGTTGAGAAGGAACTGAAGGCGGTTCACTTGCACATCACTATATAACAACAGTGCGAGCATGAAACTGAGTAACATGCACATGCTGGCCAAACAGACACTGCTATGTGAAATCTCCAATCAAAGAGTAGGTGCACCACGGGTGGAGCATCTACAGGGGCACTACTCGAAGAAGAGAAAATTACTTACCTTGTAATTCTGCTTCTCAGAAGATATCACGATGCAGGATTCTCACTCCTGAGTCTTGGCTCCATAGCCTGAGAGTGGCAGAATGCCACTAGTGCTTAAGATTTTTTGACCTCTAAGGGCAGCAGTAGCAGGTCAAAGCATGAGCCAGGCCCCCTACTGGCAGGCACATGGCTGCATAACTTTCCAATTAGTTCCTTCTTGACAATGTTCGGAGAATGAGTTTCCACAGGAGCTGCACCATATCAAGTATTGCTCCAGCTCTTCTTCATTACCCCAGTGCATTCTTTCCTGGGTCCAACCTTGCCATCTGGTCAGGTCCTATCTGGTTTATCCCAAATTTTGGAGTCCTTTGACACTTTTACTCTGCAGTATTTCAGGGGTGCCTTGTTTATATTCAATACTTCAGTACTTGCTTTAGCATTTGTCACAATTAATATATTGGTGCCTAGATGACTGTTTGCTAGTGCCGCTCTAAAATCAGAAGTCCCAATATTTTCAGCCTCTCTTCATATGGAAGTTTTCCTATACCTTTGATCATGTGCAACCATCTCTGAACCCTCCCTTTCTGCTCTGTCCTTTTGGAGACACATGGACTAGAACTGAACACAGTATTCCAGGTTAGGGCATATCATCGAGATATATATTGTTATAAGTAAGGTTAAATCTTGTTATGGGTTGAGTTAAAACCAATGGGCGAAGGCATCCTTCATTTAAAATAGTTGTAAGAAGCAGATAAGTCACCATACCTAAAAAAAAGCCTAACAGAGTCTGCCTAAAAACTAACTTCAGGCGGGCAGGGGCTCCACTGGTATTTGTTCTGACCAAAGGGTTGTATGAGTGAAAGACAAACTGGGGTGCAGACACAGAAATTGAGATAGACAGGACACCAAATACAGACTCAGAGGCAAGAAGCAAGAAAGCCAAGAAGTACCATGTGAGCATGCTATATATGACCCTGGAAAAAGCGAAAGAGAACATTTTTTTGATCTGGTGCTGGCTAAAGAAGCTTGGGGCTGTAAGCTAAGAAACTGTTACTTTGTTTCTGGTTCCTCCTGTGTTTGGAGAAGTAGGACCTTGTACATTTCCTTGTAAATAAATGAGATTGCATCAAAGAAAAAAGGAGGTGACTTACTATAACTGGCGGTTCTTCAAGATGTGTGGCCCCTATCTGGATTCCAAACATAGCATGTGTGCCATGTGCTGGAGCTGGAAGTGGAACTGTTCGTAGTAGTGTCCATTGACCTGTACATGCATCATGAATCGGCCGCGTAGCACACCTGAGGTTTTAAGAGGCTGTGTGTGTCGATGCCACTCCAGTTCTACTTGTTCCAGTAAGCGATGGAGCCCATAGCAGAGGGGATGGAGGATGGGCATTGGAATCCAGTTAGAAACCACCCATCTCAAAGAACCACCAGTTACAGTAAGTAACCTCCTCCTCTTCTTCTTCGAGCGATAGTGCCTATGTCGATTCCATATGTGGGAGAGTAGCAAGCAGTGCTCAGTGTAGAGGTGGGTGCGAGGGCTCTTGAGAAGTTACGGTCTGCAGGACAGCCCGACCGACTGCTGCATCTGTTGCTGTTGCAGAGGCAATGGCATAATGGATAGAAAATATGTGGACAGAGGACCAAGTGGCCACCCTACAAATGTCCTGCCCCAGAACATCCACAAGGAAGACTGACATGGCGGCATATGCCCATGTGGAGTGAACCGTGACTCCTGAGGGAGGGAACAGGACATGAAAGAGCACACAGAAGTCCTCAATACAATGAGAGATCCATTTGGAGAGGTATTGTGAAGAGAGGGCATGGCCCTGGCAGCTCTCTGCAATGGCGAGGAAGAGCCAGGGCAAGACCAGGAAGGCTCGGGTGCATTGGAGATAAAAAGATAATGCCCGGTAGACGTTGAGAGAGTATAATGTGCACTCCCTGGGGGAGGCGCGTGGTTTAGGGTAGACAATTGGGAGGTTAATGCACTGGTTGAGGTGGAATGGGGAGGCCATCTTGGGGAGGAGTTTGGGGTGAAGATGCCTGGAGACCTTGTCCTTGTGGAAGACAGAAAAGGAGGGGTCCGCAATCATGGCTGCCAGCTCGCTAACTCACTGTGCAGAGGTGATGGCCACCAAAAAGGTCACCTTTGTGAGAGATGGGTGAGGGAGCAGGTCACAAGGGGTTCAAAGGGTGGCTTAATGAGGGTGTAGAGGTCAAGGTTCAGGGCCCAAGAGAGAGTAGGTTTCTGCACAGAGGGGAAGGCCATGAAAGAAGCAGGTGGTAGTCGGGTGGGTGAAGATGGAAAACAGGAGGAAGGAAGGCACTGAGCATTGCCAGGTGGACATGGATGGAGGAGTGGGCAAGACCTGACTTGCGGAGGTGAAGGAGGTAATCCAGGAGCATGGGGAATGGAGAAGAAGTCTAGGGGGTGGCGGTGCACCCATGCAGTGAAGCGGCGCCATTTAACCTGATAACAGGCTCTAGTGGACAGTTGTCTGCTGTGAGTGAGGCTGTCACACACGGGTCAGAGCATGCCCTGTCTACATGCAAGCCCCATCCAAATACCAAGCCATGAGGTGGAGAGGGCCTGGGTTGGGGTGCCACAGGTGGCTGTGCACCTTTGTGAGGAGATTCGGGAGGCAGATTGGAGGGGGGTGAGTGGAAAGGCAAAGGAGATCTGTGAACAAATACTGGTGATGCCAGGAGGGGGCTATGAGAAAGACTATAGTATAATCCTGCTGCACCTTGTGCAGGACTTGTGGGAGCAGGGAGATGGGTGAGAAGGTGTAGCGTAGTTTGGTGGTCCAGGGAATGAGAGGGGGGTCGCCCTGTGAGCCAGGACCGAGGGCTCCTCTGGGGTAGAAGAACCTCCTGGACGAGGGCAAGCTAGTTGCCAAGGTGGCCCTCCAAGCCATGGTTGACACCACCGACACCACATCCCACTCTCTGGCATCCAGGGTGGTGCTGTGCCACAATTCGTGGCTTCAATTCAGCGGTTTTCTGAAAGAGGTCCAGACTACCTTAGAGGACGTCCCCTTTGACAACTACAAGCTCTTCAGCAATAAAACGGATGAATTCCTCCACTCCCTTAAGGACTTCTGTGCCACCCTCCGCTCACTGGGCATCTATACCCCAGCCCTAACGGTAGGTGGCAGCAGTTGTCCTTTTGACCCTTTCCCCCCAACACCCCCACACACAGCCCCCTCACTACTCTGCTGCTGCTACCTGTACCGTTTCCACCTTTCTGCAACGCCTGTCCAAAGGATGTAGGATGGCCAGGAATTGGTTCTGGGGGTCCTAAACGTCTTCCACTTGCAGGCTGAGGGCTGCAGCCATACGATGAAGTAGGCCCTCGTATGGGGATGAGGGAGGAGCACATCATCTGGGGACGAAGAGGCCCCAGTAGGGATTGGCGATGTGGCAATGCCCTGGGTTTCTGCATAGACGGAGGGAGAGGCAGTGTGGGTCGGAGACAGTTGGTGATGTGGCAGAGACGGTACCCCGCAGTCCTGGTAAGGGTCCCAGTGGGGCCAGTCATACAGATCCGCAGGCATCACCAGTCCCCAAGGGTTATGGAACCATGTCGCGGCAGAGGGACTGTACACAGGTGGGTAGAGCTGGCACTGAGGGTTCAGGCTACAGGAACACAAAGGTGAGAAGGCATGTTCCATCAGAGGACCTCTCCAAATCAGAAGACAGATTCAGTAGAGGCAGGGCTTGTGCAAGGTGTGGCGGTCCAGGAGCAGGAGAGGTTCAGTGGTCGACAGTGCCAGCGGAGACAGGCAGAGTGGAGCAGGATGCTGCCAGAGCAGGAGAGGTTCATCCGCCGTAGATGGAAGCCCCACCAGGGCTGGAGAGCCAGAGCACTGAGGGGAACCAGCGTATGACAGCATGAGCTCGGCCGCCAGCATCAAAGAGGACGGCATCCCAGCATGCGTGGGACCAGGCTTGAAAGTCCGGATGGTCCTGGCCATGTCGACAGCTCCGGGGGTGAAGGCAGTGGGCCATGCACCATGGCCAGAAGTGGCACTGGCGGGATGCAGTGGTGTGTGGACTTAGGCTCCGTACGAGACTTCTTGGGCGGTGGAGCGGCTGGCTCGATGCGCAACTTCTCACCCAACCTGGCACAGCTCGGGGAGGCAATGCTGCATTTGGAGGTGGTTGCCATCAGGGAGTCACCCTTACACCCACGTCTGTGGTTCTTATGCACATGGGGGGGCTTCAGCAGTACCGCCGGCGCCACATGGGAAGGGCCCGGAGAAGCGCTCACTGTTGGCAACAGCCAGTGCTCCAGTTGATCTGTCAGCACTGGATCCAATTGCTCACGTGGGTGCACAGTCTCCTACATGAGGTGTTTGCGGAGGTGAAGTTCTCCAGCTTCCCGAGTTCGAGATGGGAAGAAGTGGCAGATGGAGCTATGGGCGACGATGTGAGCTTCGCTGAGGCAACAGAGACAGCATTGGTGTTCATCACTCACAAAGGAACGTGGGCATGAAGCACAGCTTTTAAAGCCAGCGTGCCGGGGCATAGCCCTGGGATGGGGAGCACCCTGTGAGGGGAAAAAAGGGGAGACCTAACAAACAACGGTGGACAACTATATACAACTAGAGGAAACTATTTACAGGAAAAAAGAGACAAAAAGTTCTCTTAGCAGGCTAAGAGCACTGAAGAACGGGGGTTCAAACTCTGGCCATGCAGCAGTAAGAGGGAACTGGAATGGGGTCGACCCCAAAAGCCTCAGATGTACCACGTGGCCAATGCATGTGCGGGTCAACAAACACCACTACTACAAACAGTTCCAGCTCTGGTGCATGGCACGCACGTTTGGCATCCACATAGGGACCATCATTCGAAGAAGAATTCCAGACTCCATCAATTTCCACTTTCAACTGGAACATCCCCAGGATTCTGAACTTAGACTTGCCAGGCAGGTTGAAAAGGGGCAACAATATGCATCCTACTATTTTGTTTCTTTTTCGCCTCTGCTGAATATGGAGCACAGGTTTTCACTGAGTTATTTACAATGACATTCATATCTTTTTCTTGAGTGGTTATCTCTTGTGTTCTAAATTAAATGTACATTGCTAAAATATATCAATGAAAAGGTGGCTTTTTTACATTTAGGTCTAAAAAATAACTCATTGCCATAAATTTTGCTAATTGTAACTCTCTAATGCACAGATCTACTCTGAAAAGTGGCTACGTAAAAGTGGCCATATCTGATCCCTGGATGTAGCTGCAAACTTCAGTGACCATAACTGGTTTGTACTGACTACTCTGTTAGCTCTACAGAACCTGTGCAGTTAAGAGAGGGAGCTATTCTAGCTCGTGCACCATCAACAGATTGTTTGCTAGGTCCTTAATTGTTATTGTTGGTGATACACAAGCCAGAAAGAAGCTAGCATGATTCTTAAATCCCAGAATGTGTTTGCAGGGCTTGTAGTTAGCAAATATTTATATTTTTAATCAGTAAACTGTGAGCACATTTGCTCTGGAGTCAGAGAGAGACAATAAAACATAGAACCCCTATTATGCTATTTTTTACATTTGCTTTTCAAAGTCCATACACGCTTTATGGGGAGCGTGTCTGCAATCTTCTGAATGGGCCGGGCAAGAGAAGTCTCCTGATCAAGAACTGTCATTCCATCCTGATCATCATCATGACACATGGATTTCTAATGTCCTTCCAGTCTCTGAACTATGGAGCCATAATATTCAGACTTGATTAAAACAATGCCCCCTCTACAATAGCATAAGATTTTCCACTGCAAACATGATGTCACGAAATCAATCATAAGACATTATATCTGTTCCTAGTTCTGGGCAAATTAGAAAGGAACAAAGACAAAGAGAAAGAAACACAATATAAGCTTCCTTGTACATTTTCTATTTGCATAAATTAACTACAGATTAGGGACTTTTGCAGTCAGTGGGAAATTGCTACATACTCAATAATTCAGACTAATTCGGTGCTATTCAAACACTTTTTTCAGTATATTCAAGGAACAATGGACTATTTCAGCTCTAGCGTAAGTAGGTGCAGCTCCACTGATTTCAGTGGAGTGATACCTGCTTACACTAGGGTTGAATTTGAGCCACTATGCCTAAAAAGATTAGAGCACATAAATAGCAGTGTAATTTTTCAAGCTCAGCCTGGAACCTGGGCTTCAAGACTCTCCCCACTTTCCAGGTTTCAGAGCCCAGACTCCAGCCTGAGCCTGCACAACTACATTGCCATTTTTAGCCCCGCAGTGTGAGCCCCACAAGCCCAAGTCAGTTGACCTGGGCTCTTACACTAGCTGTCATGGGTCTCTTTTTGCTGTGTAGACATATCCTCAGACTCTACAGAAACTCCTGGCAGATGGACCTTTCAGCCAATAAATCATAGTTTAAGAAGAGAACAAAGCTATTGGCCTCCTTACCTTTCTCCTTGACAGAGATTTTCTGTAATTCTGGTATCAGGAAACCGTAAACCAGCTCTGCTACAATCTCTTCTGATTGCAGACGAGTTCGGCTACAGAACAAACACGGAGAGTGAAATTAACACTTATTACTTTACTTCCCACCACACCACTACCACACTCTCTTTAACATTTTAAAAAATTGTTTAACTATTTTGAAGTGAGTTTAGTGCTGGTGAAAGCAATTGTCAGCCAGGGAAAGTGAAGGCCTCCGTTTATCCACAAAAATTGGTACACAGCCATGATCCTAAGAGCATCCCCATGCCAGAAGGCAAGGGACTTCCTGGTATCTAGCACTGAATTTCAGCTGACCTAACCAGCTCAGTGTACCCCAACTCATTATTGTTATAATCTGTATCTAAAAGATGTCATGTAACATGTCACCAGAAAACTAATAACTCGCTGATCATTAATATTCTTGCATGATACAGCTATGGTCAACCCACAAAGAATTATACAGATGTGCTGGAATTATGACTAAAATGTGCTTAGATCAGGCATGTCAGGGGAGTTAAAAAACATTTTTTTCCAAAGGAATGCGGTTCTGCCTGCTTGTACGTGTTTCCCCTTTAAATTGTGCAAAGTGTGACCAAAGGCAAAGAAAAGCACATTTGCATACCCGGTAAACAAGGCCATTAGAAGATCAGGTGGGGAAAAAGTGTTCACTTAACAATGTCAACAAGGGATGGAGACTGCATTCCCAGGATACCCTCCTGCCTCTTAAAGCAGGGTCAATGAACTTTGAGATATATACTTTTCAAAGGTTTACTGGAGAGGGGCAAAGAACCCCTAAAGTTATCCTTTCCCTGAGGAGACAAGGAAAACCAGCACCTTGGACTCTGTCGGTATCCTGACTCAGAGCTAGTCAGCCGCTGTTAGAAAAGGAATACTGGTGAAGAAACTACCTTAAACAAAGACAGTAGCTTGTTATGTTAGGACTTAGCCATCAGAAAGCATATTTTTACTTGTTTGTTTGCAGGGGCGGCAGGTTTGTATAATTTTTGGTGGTACCCAGAACAGGTCCAAGTCCCGCCCCCCCACACCTGCCTTGTAAGCCAATATATATTTTTTAAAATAATGTAAAAATGGACTGGAAACAGTAAACGTTTAATAGTTTCCCTATATTGCATAATGTGGGGCGGTGTGGGGGGATGAGGGGTTTGGGGTGTGGAAGGGATTCAGGGCTAGGGCAGAGGGTTGGGGTGCCTGGGTGAGGGCTGCGGGTGGGACTGGGGGTGAGGGGTTCACGGTGCAGGAGGGGGCTCAGGGCTGGGGCAGAGGGTTGGGGCGTGGGGGATGAGGGCTCTGGCTGGGAGTGAGGGCTCTGGGGTGGGGCTGGGGATGAGGGATTTGGGGTGTGGGAGGGGGCTCAGGGCTAAGGCAGAGGTTTGGGGTGCAGGGGGGAGGGCTCTGGCGATGAGGAGCTTGGGGTGCAGGCAGTCTGCCCTGGGGCTGGGGCCAGAGAGGAAGACTTCACAGTCCCCCCAGCCCTCTCCCCGCTGGCAGCAGCGAGCTCCAGGGGAGGGGTCCCCCTCTGCCCCCCAGCAGCATACTCACCTGTCACTGTCACTGCATGTGCTCCTAGGGGCTAGGTCCCTCTCAGGTGCAGGAAGCCCCCTCGCCTCCCCTGTGGTGGGTCCCGGAGGGGGGAGGGCTGTCTCTCCTCCCTCCGCAGGCGGCGGCTGTGCCACCACCTCAGTCTGCCGCTGGTGCCGCTCCCTTTTGTAGCCAGCATTGGCTGGCAAGGGAGTGCAGCACAGAGCAGTAGGGCAACCGCCCGCTGCCCAGGGCGCAGGCAGGGACGTTCTGGGGAAGGTGCGCAGGGGCGGCAGGCGGAGCTGGGGGGGAGACCTGGCACTGAACATTGGTGGAGCAGGGCCCCTGGGCCCTGAATTTGCTGGAGCCTCGGCACCACGGTCTCATATAACTCGCTGCCCCTGTTTGTTTGTAATGCTTCTATCTTTATCCTTTACACTTGAACTCACTTATAACCTCTCTTTTTTGATTGAATAAACTTGTTTTACTTTTTATCTGCACTGGGGTTCTCAGACTTCAGTGCATCTCAACCCCCTTCTGACACTAAAAATTACTATACAACCCCAGGAGTGGGGACTGAAGCCTGAGCCCGCTTGAGCTCTGCCACCCTGGTGGATGCCAAAGCTGAAGACCAAGGGCTTCAGCCCTAGGCAGGTGGCCTGTAACCTGAGCCCCGCCGCCCAGGGCTAAAGCTCTGAGGCTTGGGCTTGGGCTTTGGCCCTGGTCCCCAGCAAGTCTAAGCCAGCCCTTGTAACTCCATTAAAATGGGGTCGTAACCCACTCTGGGGTCCTGACCCACAGTTTGAGAACTGCTGATCTATACAAACCCAGTGCTTCGATTGAATTGAAGTGGTTAACTCAGTCAAGATAACATCTGCTGTTGTTATCTCTTTAAAGCAGTAGCCAACTTAACTTCTGTTAATTTTCCAGGAGAGGGCTGGAATGGATACAGCAAGGAGACAGTTTTAGGGAAATTTGGGGGTTGCAAGGGTGTGACCTGCATGCTTATACGCTGGCTGTTGGCATCTGGGCTGTGCACCATAGCATTTAAGGCACCCAGAATTGCAGGGCAGGTGGTGACACAACCCTTATTGGTCTGGGTTGAACCCAGAAATGTCACAACAGCCCTGGCTATATACCCCTATACTGACCTGTTGATGTGTGTTACTTCTGCACTGGAGAGAGTCTCTCTACAGTGAAAGGATCGCGAAGTCTGTCAGTTTAGTCTTTGGGTCCTTGCTGAATTGGCCAATTTCTTCCTTTTTGTAACTTCATTTTTGGCTAGTCCCAGTGCCATCTTCCATGCCACATCTCAGGTCAGAGTTCCTCCTTGGGGGGCTACCAACCAGTCCAGGGGCTGAATACATTATCTGCACTAGCAGAATGTTAAAGACCCGGGGAAAACTATGTGGCTACACAATGCACAGCTGCTTTGCCATGGGGATGGACTCTGTGTCACTGTATTTTTAAGGCTAAACACCAAAAGAGGTTGGAGAGACTGAACTGGAGGCATGGCAGCTCCTAAAAGACAGTCACTTCTGAGGCAAAGCTGAACACCATACTGAGGTTTTCAGCAACATGATAAATTCAGCTCAGACCTACATAAGGAGCAGCCAATATGGCCGACCTCATTAAGATTAGCAGTTTCTTTAAAAAAAACTTGTTTTGACTTCTGAGTGAAAGGTGGGTTTATTTCTAGGAGGCTCCCGTATCTGTTGTATTTCCTTTAAAGCCCATCTGCTCTAAACACTTTTAAGCCTTAGAGGACAGGCCAGTTTCCAGATTAAAGGACACCTGCATATTAGCTGTTTTCTATGGCTGGGGTTTTCAAAGGAGTACAAGGAAGTTAGGTGGACAGCTTCCATGGAATTTCCACAAGGTGTGGGTGTCTAACTCCCTTGCATGCCTTTGAAAATCCTAGTGTAAAGGCTTTGTGGGGGGACATTGGGAAACTCTCATCTTATGGTCAGGGCACATCAGCACAGTTGCCGGGAATAGGTCCTACCTCGCCACATCTGAGCTTGACTGGGAACCACCATATCTGCACATTTTTAGGAGTTGTTGTTACATACTTGGCTGAGCCTCCCTAGTGGATGAAAACTGCAGCATGTCTATGCAGCGTTATGAATAGTATTACCCCACCCTCGGTGCCGGACCTAGACTATAAACTTAGCTAGCCAGCCAGGGTCTGAATTGTGCAAAGCAGTGTCTAACTGTGCTTTGTCCACTCCAGGACATACCGGCTTTCCATTTCATAAGCAATGTCATTGATTTCCACAGCCACCTTCTGAATCTCTTCCCTGGCTTGTTCTTCAGCTGTGCTCTCCATGCTGTTCAGGATAACATCTTCCAGGTAAGAATCAACAGTACTCTGGTGTACTTTAACCACCTGAAACAAGCATCAAGATGTCTCTCTTACTCAAGATACAAAATGTTCATTGCTGTGTAGTACCCACTTGCTGGGACTGTCTATGGGGAGAGGCAAAGACCATGGTGTGTCAGCTGAGACTCGCCACTTAATCTGGACTATCTGAGGGCGACTGATTTAGAAGGCATGTTCAGTCTATGAGAAGTTGTCTTAGGGTACATGTCTACACTGCACCTGGAAGCGTGCTTTCCAGCTCAGACAGACAGACACACACTAGTTCTGCTCAAGCTAGCATGCTAAAAATAGAAGCGTAGCCAGGGTAGCACAGGTAGCGGCTCAGGATAGCCGCCTGAGTACAAACCTGCCCAGTCTCCCAGGATATGTAACTCAGGCAACTTGCCGAAGATACACTGCCAAATTGTGAAGCTACCATTTTTAGCACACTAGCTTGAGCATGCTTCCAGCTGCAGTGAAGACGAATCCATAGTGTGAGGTGTGACCCTCTACACCCCAGGGGAGCACCCTGTAACCCTCATATTCATCATTTGTATATAACTGTGATATTACATACAAAGCATGCCTTGTAAGAGATCACAGAAAAAATTATGATCTACTGGAACCCATTGTTCTATCTATCTATATAATGCATATGAAGTTATGAGAATTGTGTTGTATGGTTTTCACTAAAATATGCTGTGGGTTTGGAAAGTGCCCAGATACTAGATCCCCAAAGACAGTAATCAGGGAGATAACCAATGCCTAGGCAGGCATCGAACAACCATCAACAGCCATTGTCCAGCAAGGGAGCTACATAACAATGCAATGACTCACTTGCCCAACGCCACACCAGGAGAATTGCTCAACCTTGCCTGGTGGTGACTCAGTAATGTCCACCAGACATACCTGGACTTGTGTTGTCCAAGCACCTGGACGAAGGGTATAAAACAGAACGCAGACCCTTGCTTGGCCTTTCTCCTCCGCACACCTATGCTGCAAGCAACAAGGTCACTCAGGAGACTGAAGACTCCAACAGAGGAGACAGGCCCAGGTTTCAAGGGTGAAACCCATGTACTATGAACTGCAATATCCAGTGCGGTGAGAAAAACTGCTTAATCTAGATGTTGCCCAGTCTACTAGGGTTGAAAGTTTAGACTGCCTGCTTATATTTTATTGTCTTTGGTAACTATCTCTGACGTTTAGTCTAACACTTATATCTATCTATAATCTCCTTCCTTAGAAGTTTTTAAGGTCAGGCTTGACAAAGCCCTGGCTGGGATGATTTAGTTGGGGATTGGTCCTGCTTTGAGCAGGGGGTTGGACTAGATGACCTCCTGAGGTCCCTTCCAACCCTGATATTCTATGATTCCATCTTCTGTAATCAATAAACTTGTTTGTTTATCTTTACCAGTGAGTTTCCTTGAAGTGCTTGGTAAATTGGCTCAGGTTTACAAAGGCTGGTGTATATCCACTTTCCATTGATGAAGTGGTGAACCAATTAATAAACTTGCATTGCTCAAGAAAGGATCTTGAGCAGTGCAAGATGGCATATTCCTGAGGTACATGGCTGGGAGCTGGGTGGGATTTGACTGTTGCCTTTCTCTGTGTGATCCATGAGTGGCTCTGGGAGCGTTCATGCAATCTAGCAGGGTGTGGGGCTCCCCATGCAGTTGTGCTGAGTGATAACAGTGCATGGAAGGGTTTGCTGCTTGTCACTGGCAAAGCACTGTGAGAGGCAATCCAGGCTGGAGAGTTAAGGGGGCACAGCAGTCCCACAGTCCTAGGCTGCACCCCAGGGATCCCGTCACATGAGGATTCCTTTTCTAATGGCCTTTTCCTGGGGAACTAGTTGTACAGAAACAAGTACAGAAAATGACCTGTGCCAAAGGCAAAACTCTGATCTTCTACGTTTCCTATTTCCTGTACAATGTGCTAGCTCCATTAACTGAATACCAAACATCAACTCATTTCACATAGTCCTCTGAACAGCTGGCAAATAACACTTTACAGCATCAGGGCAGTTTAGATGTGATTAGAACTACCATGGCTTCAATAAATTAATCTTCTTGTAGTCACTTGAATTCTGAAGCAAAATACTTTATCAAAACAACGTGGAACAGAAGCAGGATGAACACACTTGATTTCTTATAATGCATTTAGTTCAGATGTTCCCAGACCATGATCTGCCCAGCACTTGGTAGTGGTCTGCACGGAGATGGTTTATCATAATGTGTTGGCTTTCATCATTTCGAGCTCACTGGGAAGGGTGACATGAGGCGAGTGACAGGGAGATTAGGGGAGAACAGGAGCAGGGGTGCCTCTGAACCCCATGTTCTCCTCCAGTGCGTGTGCCACGATCCTGGGGGGATGTCTCTCTTAGGGGAGTGAGTCTAAGCCTCTCTCCCTCTCTGTGTGTGTGCACCAGCATCTGGGGGACCCAACTCCTCTAGGGGAATCTGACATCCACCCCCATTCATGCCACCCTCATGTGAGCTGGATTCTGGTGGACTTATCCAGCCTGAGGCCCTCTCCCTGACCACCACCATATGAACAAGGATATGTGGAATCCCTGCCCCAGAGTATTGAAGCTGGAACAGGCATACAGGTGGCATGCACCAAGAATACACTCCTGCCACAGAGGAGAAGAGTTGAGCATGGGCATGTTTGATGCACGGAGCAGGTCATTCATCTCAGAGCTATTGTTTCAGGTTCTATTCATTTGCATGGGCAGTTCACATTCAGCTGAGAACACCTCATTGAGATGAATGGGCCACTTCACACCCCTTGGATTCTCCTGTGCTGCAGATGGACTTGTAGAGTCCCTTTCCTCCATTCTCCCCATACCCTTACTAAAAAGTTCCCCTTTCAGCATTGTAATGGACCACCAAGTCTACTATAGTTAAGGTCTACATCAACTCTCTATTTACAGCTTGACTCTAAGTGCACTAAAATTCACATTGTTACTCAAAATGCCTTCAAATTTGGTGTCCATCATCTAAATCCAAAGAAGAGATATAAGAATTGTCTTTTGGGAAAAGTGAAGCCAGTCCAGTACAAATTAGAGATCTTCTTAAGGAAAGGGTACCATGGTACAAATGTGGACAATGAAATCCAATCAACATTGAAGGAGACGCCATTGTTGGTATCAGTACTAGTGGTAATAATGACAGGTTTCAGAGTAGCAGCCGTGTTAGTCTGTATTCGCAAAAAGAAAAGGAGTACTTGTGGCACCTTAGAGACTAACAAATTTATTTGAGCATAAGCTTTTGTGAGCTACAGCTCACTTCATCGGATGCATTCAGTGGAAAATAATGAAGTCGTAGAGGTAGGTAGTACTGAAGTTGAAGAAGACAGCTATAGCGATGATGGTACTGAGGTCACAGACAGGCTTATGTCCTGTGCGGAAGCCAGTACCACAGATGGTACCAAAGCAGCTGCTGATGAATAGCTGTAGATTCATATGGCACTCTCATTACTGAGGTAGGAATCAATGAGATGGCAGTACCAGTAGCGTCTCTGAAAGTGGGTAGTGAATGTATAGGCTGGGACTGAACAGATGGTCCCAGTTGCTCCAACAGTGATGAGTCCAGTACCGGGAGGTATAATGGTCCTTCGCAGTCGTAAAGACCAGCAACATGTCAGGCACCGAGAGAGGAGGCAACATTTCAGCTGATGCCTCAGGAGACAATGCAGAAGGTGCAATCTCAATGGTACTGAGACTATCAGTACCAGAGTCAACAGCACTGTCTCATATGGTACTGGGGATTGCCCTTTGCAGCTTGTTGACTTCATACTGGAGAACTTATGCTTGTGCTTCAGGGTGGAAGATTCAGAGATTCCCAGGCCAGAAGGGACCACTGAGATCATCTAGTCTGACTTCCTGTATAATACAGGACATAGAACTTCCCCAAAATAACTGCTAGAGCAGATCTTTTAGAAAAAACATTTAATCTTGATTTAAGTTCCCAGTGATTGAGGATCCACCACGACCCTTGGTAAATTGTTCCAATGGTTAACTACTCTCACAGTTTAAAAATTACATATTACTTTCTGTCTGAATTTGTCTAGCTTCATCTTCCAGCCATTGGATTGTTATACCTTTCTCAGTTAGATTGAAGAGCCCATTACTAAATATTTGTTCCCCAGGTACGTATTACAGACTGTAATCAAGTCACCCCTTAGCCTTGTCTTTGTTAAGCTAAATAGTCTACAACTATAAGGCAGTGGTTCTCAAAATTTTTTTTACTGGTGACCCCTTTCACACAGCAAGCCTCTGAGTGCGACCCCCCCTTATAAATTAAAAACAATTTTTATATATTTAACTCCATTATAAATGCTGGAGGCAAAGCAGGGTTTGGGGTGGAGGCCGGCGGCTCGCGACTCCCCATGTAATAACCTTGTGACCCCTTGAGGGGTCCCAACCCCCAGTTTGATAACCCCTGCTTTAAGGCATGTTCTCTAATCCTGTAGTCATTCTCGTGGCTCTTCTCTGAACTCTCTCCAATTTATCAACATCGTTCCTGAATTTGACACAGTATTCCAGCAGCAGTTGCAGCACTGCCAAACATAGAGGTGAAATAACCTCTCTACTCCTATTCAAGATTTCCCTGTTTATGCATCCAAGGATTGCATTAGCTTTTTTGGCCTCAGCAGTGCACTGGGAGCTCATGTTCAGCTGATTATTCACCATGATTCCCAAATCTTTTTCAGGTGATGAAGGGAGGATTTCTTGTCTTCTGAAAAACCCCTGTAACCCAACCGATCTGGGGAAGGAGATAAACATTTCTCCTCACCAAAGCTTTTGTGAGAGGTTTTACGCTGAAGAGGAAGAGCAATTGTGGTTGAAGGTATCTCAGATTTCTAAGCAGCTGAGTCCTCAGATGCTGAGGAAGATCTCATCACCTACTTAAGATGGTGCTCCCACAGGCAACACACTCTGTTTCTTTTATGACAGGTTTCAGAGTAACAGCCATTTTAGTCTGTTTTCGCAAAAAGAAAAGGAGTACTTGTGGCACCTTAGAGACTAACCAATTTATTTGAGCATAAGCTTTCGTGAGCTACAGCTCACTTCATCGGATGCATACTGTGGAAACTGCAGAAGACATTATATACACAGAGACCATGAAACAATACCTCCTCCCACCCCACTCTCCTGCTGGTAATAGCTTATCTAAAGTGATCACTCTCCTTACAATGTGTATGATAATCAAGTTGGGCCATTTCCAGCACAAATCCAGGTTTTCTCACCCTCCGCCCCCCCCCCCCCCCAAACTCACTCTCCTGCTGGTAATAGCCCATCCAAAGTGACCACTCTCTTTACAATGTGTATGATAATCATAGTCCAGATGATGAAGATGTTCTATCTACTACCCAAGATCCATAAACCTGGAAATCCTGGGCGCCCCATCATCTCAGGCATTGGAACCCTGACAGCAGGATTGTCTGGCTATGTAGACTCCCTCCTCAGGCCCTACGCTACCAGCACTCCCAGCTACCTTTGAGACACCACTGACTTCCTGAGGAAACTACAATCCATCGGTGATCTTCCTGATAACACCATCCTGGCCACTATGGATGTAGAAGCCCTCTACACCAACATTCCACACAAAGATGGACTACAAGCCGTCAAGAACACTATCCCCGATAATGTCACGGCTAACCTGGTGGCTGAACTTTGTGACTTTGTCCTTACCCATAACTATTTTACATTTGGGGACAATGTATACCTTCAGATCAGTGGCACTGCTATGGGTACCCGCATGGCCCCACAGTATGCCAACATTTTTATGGCTGATTTAGAACAACGCTTCCTCAGCTCTCGTCCCCTAACGCCCCTACTCTACTTGCGCTATATTGATGACATCTTCATCATCTGGACCCATGGAAAAGAAGCCCTTGAGGAATTCCACCATGATTTCAACAATTTCCATCCCACCATCAACCTCAGCCTGGTCCAGTCCACACAAGAGATCCACTTCCTGGACACTACAGTGCTAATAAACAATGGTCACATAAACACCACCCTATACCGGAAACCTACTGACCGCTATTCCTACCTACATGCCTCCAGCTTTCACCCTGACCACACCACACGATCCATCGTCTACAGCCAAGCTCTGCGATACAACCGCATTTGCTCCAACCCCTCAGACAGAGACAAACACCTACAAGATCTCTATCAAGCATTCTTACAACTACAATACCCACCTGCGGAAGTGAAGAAACAGATTGATAGAGCCAGAAGAGTTCCCAGAAGTCACCTACTACAGGACAGGCCTAAAAAAGAAAATAACAGAACGCCACTAGCCGTCACCTTCAGCCCCCAACTAAAACCCCTCCAACGCATTATTAAGGATCTACAACCTATCCTGAAGGATGACCCAACACTCTCACAAATCTTGGGAGACAGGCCAGTCCTTGCCTACAGACAGCCCCCCAACCTGAAGCAAATACTCACCAACAACCACATACCACACAACAGAACCACTAACCCAGGAACCTATCCTTGCAACAAAGCCCGTTGCCAACTGTGCCCACATATCTATTCAGGGGACACCATCACAGGGCCTAATAACATCAGCCACACTATCAGAGGCTCGTTCACCTGCACATCCACCAATGTGATATATGCCATCATGTGCCAGCAATGCCCCTCTGCCATGTACATTGGTCAAACTGGACAGTCTCTACGTAAAAGAATAAATGGACACAAATCAGATGTCAAGAATTATAACATTCATAAACCAGTCGGAGAACACTTCAATCTCTCTGGTCACGCAATTACAGACATGAGGGTCGGTATCTTACAACAAAAAAACTTCAAACTTCGAGAAACTGCTGAATTGGAATTCATTTGCAAATTGGATACTATTAATTTAGGCTTAAATAGAGACTGGGAGTGGCTAAGTCATTATGCAAGGTAGCCTATTTCCCCTTGTTTTTTCCTACCCCCCCCCCGCCCCCGACATTCTGGTTAAACTTGGATTTATGCTGGAAATGGCCCACCTTGATTATCATACACATTGTAAGGAGAGTGGTCAGTTTGGATGAGCTATTACCAGCAGGAGAGTGAGTTTGTGTGGGGGGGGGGGTGAGAAAACCTGGATTTGTGCTGGAAATGGCCCACCTTGATTGTAGGGAGGGTGGTCACTTTGGATGAGCTATTACCAGCAGGAGAGTGAGTTTGTGTGTTTTGGGGGGGGTCTGAGAAAACCTGGATTTGTGCTGGAAATGGCCCACCTTGATTTTCATACACATTGTAAGGAGAGTGGTCACTTTGGATAAGCTATTACCAGCAGGAGAGTGAGTTTGTGTGTGTGTGTTTTCGGGGGGGGGGGTGAGAAAACCTGGATTTGTGCTGGAAATGGCCCAACTTTATTATCATACACATTGTAAAGAGAGTGGTCACTTTGGATGGGCTATTACCAGCAGGAGAGTGAATTTGTGTGTGGGGGGTCGGAGGGTGAGAAAACCTGGATTTGTGCTGGAAATGGCCCAACTTGATTATCATACACAAGCTATTACCAGCAGGAGAGTGGGGTGGGAGGAGGTATTGTTTCATGGTCTCTGGGTGTATATAATGTCTTCTGCAGTTTCCACAGTATGCATCCGATGAAGTGAGCTGTAGCTCACGAAAGCTCATGCTCAAATAAATTGGTTAGTCTCTAAGGTGCCACAAGTACTCCTTTTCTTTTTGCGAATACAGACTAACACGGCTGTTACTCTGAAACCTGTCATTGCAAGGAGAGTGATCACTTTAGATAAGCTATTACCAGCAGGAGAGTGGGGTGGGAGGAGGTATTTTTTCATGGTCTCTGTGTATATAATGTCTTCTGCAGTTTCCACAGTACGCATCCAATGAAGTGAGCTGTAGCTCACGAAAGCTTATGCTCAAATAAATTGGTTAGTCTTCTAAGGTGCCACAAGTACTCCTTTTCTTTTTGTTTCTTTTATGGGAGGGGAAGGATAAGCAGATAGAGCACTTGTATTGGAATGCCCCTCTCCCAAACAAAACAAACAGCTAGAATGTCTGTCACATCATTAGCAGGCACAGTCACTTTACAAGTGCTACAGGGAATCCAGGACATTTCTGCATAATTAATACAGACAAAAAGAGCAATAAAAGAAAAAATTCCCTTAAGGGGATGGTACTACTACTAACAACTATGACTATTTACAAAAAGCTAGTGAAAAACACTTTGTGAAGATAAAATAAGTTTCTAAGGAGAAATGGGGAGCTCCAACTTTTGCCATGGATGATAAGAAGGATCTGAGAGGGAGGTGGAGCAGCTCTGCCCTTTACACCCTTGGGCCCCAGCGCAAGGATATGCAGGGCACACCTCCACCCCACCAGTACTGCAACCAAAACTCTCTGACCTGAGTGTACTGAAGGCACACACACCTACAGTGGAATGGACATGTGCATGAGCACTCAAAGGAGAACCTCTAGTTTAAAACATCCTGACAGCAAACAGACCCAATGCTTTGACCCTGCAGGATTACTTATGACAGAGCATTAGCCTTGCAGATGATCCAGGAAGAGCCACAGCTGGGAGGAGGATAGAGGAGCTATGTGTTTCAGGGGTCTAGAGACCTAGATTAATTCACGACACAGTCAAAAGACTGAGGACTTGTCTACATGTAAAATGTTACAGTGTAGACACTACCTATGATGACAGGAGGCCTTCTCCCACTGGTATAGGTCAGGGGTGGGCAAACTTTTTGGGCTGAGAGCCACATCTGGGTGGAGAAATTGTATGCAGGGCAGGGGTTGGGGGTGCGGGGCGTGGGGGGAGGTGCGGTATGCAGGAACAGGCAAGGGATTGGGGCAGAGGAGGGGTGCGGGGTGTATGAGGGGGCTCAGGTGCAGGAGAGTGTGGATTGCGGGAGGGAGCTCAGGGCAGCGGGTTGGGGTGCAGGAGGGGTGTGACGTGCAGGCAGGGGGCTCAGGGCAGGGAGTTGGGGGGCAGGGTGCAGGAGGGGTTCGGGCTCCGGCCCGGCGCCGCTTACCTAAAGTGGCTCCGGGGTGGCAGCGGTGCGCACTGGGGCCAGGGCAGGCTCCCTGCATGTCTGCCCTGGCCCCACGCCGCACCGGTCCAGGAAATGGCCGGCACCACGTCCCTGCGCAGCCCCTGGGGGAGGGGGGGCACAGGGCTCTGCGCTCTGCCCTTGCCACACCTCCAGGTACCTCCCTCGAAGCTCCCATTGGCCGTAGTTCCCCGTTCCTGGCCAATGGGAGCTGCAGGGGGCGGTGACTAGAGGCAAGGGCAATGCACGGAGCCCTCTGTGCCGCCCCCCCCCAGCCCCCCGGGGCTCCAGGTATGTGGTGCTGGCCGCTTCTGAGAGTGGCGCGGGGCCTGCAGCACCACGGGGGGGGCAATCCTGCAGGCCCAATCCAAAGCCCTGACAGGGCA
Organism: Natator depressus; assembly: GCF_965152275.1. Taxonomy (NCBI): domain Eukaryota; kingdom Metazoa; phylum Chordata; order Testudines; family Cheloniidae; genus Natator; species Natator depressus. Next base: position 202,431,826 of record NC_134234.1, on the reverse strand, counting down.
GATCCGGCCCACGGGCCGTAGTTTACCCACCCCTGGTATAGGTAATCCAGCTCCCCAAGAGGCAGTAACTAGGTCAATAGAAGAATTCTGTCTCCTCCACTTACCTGTTTGAAGATCTCATCTTCTTCCCGCCGGCGCCTCTCTTCTACCTGGCGACGTCCACTCTCCTCTGCTTCCCGGATGCGCCGTTGCCTCTCAGCCAGCATGGCAAAAGCATGGATCTTCCTTTCTTCCTGAAGCCTCACCAGCTCTTTGGACAGGAAATCGAACATGTTCACTAATACCCTTCCTTCTATCCGAGCCAAGTGGTTCTCAACCAGTGAAAGCTTAACACAAAAACAAACAAGAATTGTATTAAATACCGTGAAGAATGCAAGTCCCTTTCTCATAGAACCACCACAGGCACATGAAAGAGCACAAACCCCCACTCACACACAAGGCATAAGGCTAATTTATGTGTTCTGCATTTTTCTTTTAAAAACAGTGGACTTGATTCTGGGCTCTGCCATGGCCTCTGTATGCAGGCTCTGCAGAACTAATCAGTTGGGAATACTTCTGGGGAATTCCCGGTTGCCGAAGGACCACAGGAACGGTCCTATACTGCCCCCCTTTGCAGCCCTTGGCCTAGAGGGGTGGCCCGAGTGCACTGTACGCCAGCTATTCTGGGCTGCTGACACAATGCATAGATTGTCATTGCATCAGAGAGTAAATCACAGCAGCTTTTCAGGTTACTCTCACTTAGACTGGGGATGGCTCCTGTTCTCAGACCCAGAATGTGGGAGATACAAAAGTTGCATAAAACCACCTTCAGCAGTGCTTCCCCCTCATTTCTGTGCTGAGTTTAGTTGAGCCAGAATGAAGAATCAGGGCCAGTAGTCGCAAATACAGCTTCTACCTGGGATTCAGAAAGTCAAATCTACGTCTTTATAGGTCAGATGTGTGCTAGAATAAATTGTTTAGAGGGCTGCACAATCACAAGTGCAAATAAATGTCTAACACTTCAGAGGATGCAAAATGTTTGTTTTGTACTATTTGTGACACCCTGGAACCCCAATATTCATCACTATCATGTAATTAGGATATGTTTTGTACAAAGTATGCCTTGTGAGGTATCATTCTAAAAGTCGTGATCTGTTAGACAATAATATCTCATTGGATTGTATGTGCCATCATCGAACGTGAAATTATGAAGTTTGGCTATGTATGTGTTACTGAAACATGTTGTGAAGTTACAAGCAGCCTTTCAGGTGCAACAGTAAAAAGGCCAAACAATGTTAATGGCTCATTGAGGAAATGCACACCATCACAAGGATTACCCCAGGAACTGTGTACAATAGAAACCTCTCAGAGATAGCACTGTTTGACCCAGGTCACAGCAAGATAGAACTGTTTGACCCAGGTCACAGCAAGAGAGCTTTCCAGTAAGTGGGAAGAAGATATAAAAGGGGGACAATAGCATCATGATGGTACCTCACTCTTGCTACAACAACACACCTGAAAACACTTGAGGGGCAAGGACTGAACTGTGGGAAGTGATGATCCCAGGCTAGAGAGATTTTTAGCCTGTGTATGAAAACCTGGGAAAGCCAAGGCAACTTGTGCCTTAAGAATCTGCCAGCCTGTTTATCAAAAAAGGTGAGAATTTGCAAATGTATATCGTACCTATCTAGTGTGTTAAGCTCAGTTTGCGGTTTTGTTCATATACTAAGATAATCTACTCCTCATTGTTTTTGCTGATACAGACTAACATGGCTACCACTCTGAAACCTGCTTTGATATGTTTCAGAGTAACAGCCGTGTTAGTCTGTATTCGCAAAAAGAAAAGGAGTACGTGTGGCACCTTAGAGACTAACCAATTTATTTGAGCATAAGCTTTTGTGAGCTACAGCTCACTTCATCGGATGCATACTCATGCATCTAATGAAGTGAGCATGAACATAAGCTTTCGTGAGCTACAGCTCACTTCATCGGATGCATACTCATGCATCCAATGAAGTGAGCTGTAGCTCACGAAAGCTTATGCTCAAATAAATTGGTTAGTCTCTAAGGTGCCACAAGTACTCCTTTTCTTTCTGCTTTGATATGTTTGCTATATCTTATAATCACTTAAAATCTATCTTTTGTAGTTATTAAACTTGTTTTGTCTACAACCAGTGTGTGTGGAAATTATAACTTGGGGCAGAAAGCTGTTACATCTCTCTCTCTCCACATTGAGGGAGGGAGTGAATTTTATGAGCTTATGCTGTACAGTTCCCTGTGCAGTGCAAGATGGTGTAATTTTGGGTTTACACTCCAGAGGGGGGGTGCGTGCCTTAGCAAGTGGGAGGTGCCTTAGCTGAGCCTTCCCATGCAGAGCTGATCTCAGCATGTGTGTGTGTGAAGCTGCAGCTTGGTGTGTCCCTGTCTGTGTGTCTCCTGGTGAAAGAGAAAGCTTGGAGAGCGTGGCAACTTATCACAGCCCCACAGTGTGAAAGGGAGCTCAGGCGGGCTCAGTGATACCCCACTTCCAAGTGGCACCTCATGGGGAACCCATCACACTAGTCTCTTGCTGGGACCATCTGTGGGGACAGACAAAGACCTTTCCTCTCTCATCTGAGCACTGGAGTGTAGCAAGATATAATTACTATACTTTGCCTCACTCGCAACTTTCATCCAAGGAGCTCACAACGCTTTATAAACATTAATTAATAAAACCTCACAATGCCCCTTGAAGCGAGGTAGGTCTTATCCCATTTTACAATTGGGGAAACTGAGGCACAAAGGTGCAGTGACGTGCTGAGGTCATACAGGGAGCCTGATTCTCTACTGTTTTATATATTGTGTTGTCATTTATACCTGTGCAAGATAAGTGTAATATGCTTGCAGATCCAAATGGTAGTGATTTACACTCACTTCACCTCTGAAGCAAACAACACAAGATTCCTGGTAGTGGAAACCAGATCCAGGGAATCTGTGACAGAGCTGGGAATAGAGCCCAAGTCTCCTTAACCACCTTCTACTCCCCTAACCCTAATCACATTGTTTTATGGGATTTGTGAGGATGATTGTGCTCTGGCAATGTAATGATATTGTGTAAGCTCATTATCTCCAGTATGGACTACACGGCAATAAGTTTAGGCAAAAAGCATTTTCTGAAGCTGGTTCAGATGTTGTGCCATTGTTGCAATGTCTCAGCAGGCAGTGGAATGTGCCTGTTATAAACTCAAGTAAACAAAACAAAACAATCCTGACTAGCAGCCAGTAATAAACAGGCTTTCCTGTGTTATGTACCAGTTTCCAAGACACTACACATTTCCAAACCAGCATCCAACAGAATGTGAAAATGTCACTGTAACACAGAGATGGAACTGAAAGTGTTCCTCTCGTGCCCCAGATGCTGTGAGGATGATGGAGGGAAGAGGATTTAATCTTCCCACTATACCAGCAGATGATATGGGACTACCATGAACCTCTTCTCCTTAATACTTGGTTTTTGCTATATGTAAGGATTTCCTGGGCAGGACAGAGATACTGCTGAAGACATTCCAAGATTAATGTTCTATCAGAATTTTGCCTTAAGTCAACACTCCCTCAAAACATATGTGATCATACCCCTCTGTCCAAACTGATTACAGTCCTAGCTGCAGAATCACAAGTAGTTTTATCCTCCCTATGTAGAATGCCTTGGGAAGTACTACCTGACAAAGTCAGTTTTAAACCATGATCTGCTGACATATAAAATGGCCAAAAAAGCCTCCTAAAAATGAGAGTTGCTAATAGGTTTCTGAAATATGCACACAAATATAAAAATATTTAACAGGCTTTTAGGTCAGTTGGGGAGTTTTCCTTTTAAGAAGGTATAATTTAGGAAGGAGGACATTCACAAAACAGTACTGCTGTCATTAATTGTACTGCATAATGCACATCTCAGAAAGATCTTTACCCACGTAAATTTGTTCTATTTTCCCTTAAAGAAAAGTACATGAAACTTACTACAAAGTTGTAGGTGAACCCTTTGCATGTGTTAATTAAAAGTTAAAAGGCCTGAGATTGGGAGAATTGTAGTCTCTCTTCCTCAGGTCCTGGGAAAGCAAAGCAAGGGGTGGAGGAAATGCCAGCAGGGTTAGTTCAGATTCCACAATAAGATTTCCAGATATAGTGATCTGTTTGATCTCATCTTCACCCTTTGATCTCTTTCTCTCCAAATGTCATTCTGGACACTGAATTGACCCGCTGCTGGTATCGCCTCTATGCCTTGGCTCTGCTTTCCCAGGGCTTGAGGAAGAGACACTTCAAGTCTCCAAATCTCCGGGCTTTTAAATTTCATTTTTCCTTAGTTCAATAAAAGGGACTGTTCACCTACACCCCCGTGGTGTTGTGTGTGTGTTATGCCTAGAGTCTTACACTTCTGCCCTCTGCACATGAAGCAGCATCTAGAAATACTGAAATGCTAGAATGTCACTGCTCTGCTAAGAGGTTGGAAGTGAATAGAAAGAGACTGAATGTGTCAAATCTCAAATAGATTCTGGCCAGCTGAAGAGGTCCAGGCCTATTTCTCTCTGGGAAAGGGGGACAGCGACTGCTTTAGCAAATTGACTCCACTGCTGGGGCACCATAAGGCCATTCACCTAGTATTAGTTGGTGGGTAAACCTTTCATGGCTATTTCTGCACAGCAGAGGCAGCTGAGAGGGTGTGAAGTTATAAGGGGATGGGATGCCTAAAACTAAGGGTACGTCTACACTTGAAGCTGGGGAAGTGAATCGCAAGTTGAAGAGACATACCTGCACTAGCTCTGATCAATCTAACATACTAAAAATAGAATGTGCCCATGGCAGCATGAGCTGCAAGAGGGACTAGCTTTCCCAAGTACATAGGTAGCCTCTCTGAGGGGCAATCACTCAGGGCAGCTACTCCTCCTGCCACTCATGCTGCCATGGCTACATTCTACTTTTAGCATGCTAGCTCAATCAGAACTAGCACAAGCATGCCTCCTCAAGCTGGGAATCACACCCCCAGCTCCACATGTAGATGTACCCTAAGTATAATGACACAAAATCTGTTCAGCAAAATGGCTTACTGAGGGGGTGACATGCATGCCTCACTATGCTAACTGAAGGAAAGGCTGTTACCAACTGCAGAGAAGTCAGCTGACATCAACCATGTGGATCATAATCTGGATGGACTGAGGCTTTCATGATGAGGCACATTTTTCATGAACTGAGAGACCTGGAAATTGAAGTCCTCTGTTTATCCACAAAGCAGGTACAGCATGGGTGGCAGCTATGCAAGCTTCTCAGGATGGAACCCATTATAGCAATAACAGAACACTTCAGTGCCCATGTCCATTCAGTCCTTTTCCTCAGCAAGGAAGCCAGTTTTTGTCACCTGTGATGGATTCTGCAATGTGGGCAACACATTCACTTTCTATAAATACATTGGTATCGTACAAGAAAAAACAGACATTTAAAAAGGGATGGAGGAATGGATGAGTGGTGGGGGGTGTTATCCTCTTTATCTTAATAGCCAAACCTTGTGCTCATGCAAGTCGCGTTGTCGCTGTAAGGCCAGCGTTACTTGCTTCTCTGCCTTCTTAAGCAGATTCCCATCCTCCTGAAGCGCGTGAGTGGTGCGCAGTTCCCGAATCAGTTCCAATCGCTTCTCCTTCCCTTCAAACATCTTTCACATAAAATGAACAGCCATGGGAATAAACAGAAGATAAAATCTGAGAGTTTTGCAAACAGAAAATATCCTTTTCCTCCAAAGTTGGAGTCAGCTGTTTCTATACCAGTTCTCTGTCTGTAGCACGTGGATCTTTGAGGAAAATCTCTGGTGCTATTGACAGGAAACCGAACTGACTGTAATGAATCCAAGGCCATATTCAGACACACACCATAGTTGTCAGCTAAACCCCACATGTGCTGGATGAAGGACCTAACTCAGGTCCTTCTGCTCCAGAGAACAGACAGGTCTCTATTACTTACTCAAAGGAGAACCTCTATTATCTTTCAGTTGCATTAAGACCTACCCAGCCTTCTAGTCACTGGAGGGCATGACAAATAAACTTAGCAGATCTTTGTATACCCAGAAGGGGTTAGAGTTAAACACTTGCTGGACTGGACTTTAAATTGCCGGCAGAATTGCCAACCCCATCAATTAAAAAATCAGATGTTCCCCCCTGCTCTCCCCCCCCCCCCCAAAAAAAGAAAAGATTTCTTATGATGTTTAAAAGCCAAATATCATTTCTTTAGTCAGTCTACTGATTTTTGAGCTCGAAGACTGACTCTCTTGCCTCCCCTGTGGGGAGGGGGAGAAGGTGGGGCTTCTTTCAGGCAGAAAATTCAATCTCAAGTATACGCTAAATACAATCAAAAATCTGGGGTGAGCCAATCTTCTCTTCCCCTTGACTAATACGAATAGCTTTCTCCCTGATCCTTCCTCTGCCAGCTCCACCATGCACCCCCTTGGACACGCCTCAGCTCTCTCCCCATGATGCACCCTATCTCCTCCCCGGGCCCTGTCCTTTTCTTTTCTCCCTTGTTCCAGTATCCACTGCCCCCTGCCCTTCCTCATACATGAGCCCAGCAGTAGAAGGGCAGACGAACAGATAGGGTGCCTCTTCCTCACCTACCCCAGGGACTGTTCAGATTGTTTAGCACCATTCAGTGCAGAAGTAAGGTTGTAGGGAGGGTGTTGATACTGCTGTTGCCCTCTGTGGTGTCCCCAGAACCAATCCCTTCCGTTCCCCCTACTTGGTTTAATGACTGCCACCCTGCTGTGTGTGTGCAGTGGTGGGGAGTGGAGGCTCTGCGAGAGGGAGTGGTGCACTCTGGGGTGATAGGTAGGAAACGCAGTCTGAGCTACCAGCCCACATGTCCAAAAGCTTCATACCCAAGTCAGACAGAAATTTCTGAGCTGATGCTGGTGAGAAGCCTCTAAAAATGACGGGAAGCCTTGGCGGGGAAGCTCTCAAAATTTTTGTGAGAGTCAACATCCCTACAATGGAGTCAAAGACATTGTTCCTATCAGGCCACTCCGGATGGGAGAAAGACTCAGGAAACCCAATTTTCATATCAAACCATTTTCAAAACTGCATTACTTATTGATACAGAACCTATCATCTCTCACCTGGGTGCTGCATAAAAATTAGTCATCAGTAAAACAGAGCTAATCCCAATGGTACACAGAGAAGCAGCAGGTCTATAAAACAGACCCCCCCCCACCCCCAAGATAGGCAAAATTATCAAAAGTGACCAAACCTGTACAGAAAGGCCCAACACCACGTCCTGAATACAGCCATAAAGGATATCAGCGAACGTTCTCAGGGAGAGAGTTCAACAGACAGGAACCTAGAAGTTCCTGTCAGAAGTTTGGGCTGGAGAGCAAGGACTTCAGCCTTCGAAGGATATGGGGTAAGGATATGAGGACATGTTGCTCAGCCACCTCAGGCCTGGATTAGTTCAGTGCTATTGGGAACAGATTTTTAATATACCCTCAATAACCACTTTCAGCATTTTGAAGACAGAAATAGTCAAAGGGACACAGAATACCATGTTCTGAATAGCTCTGCCTCGGATTAACTTCTGCAAAAAGATTACTGCCAGTTCTAGCTCCTCTTCTCTCTGCCAACACACAACAATAATCCAGTTACAATTATGTATTTATTTTAGGGAGGAAGCAGAAGGAAAACTGAATGAGCCCTCCATCTAACTAGCTTTCTCAGAATACAATTGATATAAATAGTTTCATTGCTCTTCCGATTTCCAGAGAATAGAAGATGAGTCAGAAAAATATATATTTCTATATTTTACAAAATATGGGACAGACTATACAAAGATTTACACTGGGGATTCTGAGAGGGAATTCAGAGAAGAGTAACTGTAGCCTATAGGATTAACCTGCTTGCTTGTATATCTATATATATATTTTCTTATAGTTTAAGTATTTGGTTTATTGTAATAAGTTTATAGATTTATTTTAAACAGATTGGCGAGCCTAAAACCCATACTATTAATATTAATAATTATTAATATTATTAATTAATTTAATTAAATATGAATTAAATATTAATTAAATTAATATTATTAGTACACCCTAAATCAGGCTACAGTAACATAAATGATTTGGGGGGATGGCAAGAATTACAATGTGGATTAAAAGAACTATATATATGTAGCTTGACTAAGTGGTGACTGAGATGGAAACACAATCATCATTTACATGTATTAACAGTTCTAAACACTAAGGAAGGGGAACTTTTAGGAAATTTCCCCTGAGTTTCATTCTCCTGGTAAGGCTTATTAGTGTAGCATAGTGAGTTTGAAGACCCAGTGAATGACAATTTGGAAGTAAACAAGTTGTATTATTTTGGGGTTTGTAACAGGGTGTGCTGTCCCTTTAAGGGAGGCTACAGGCCTACCACAGTTTGTTCCTGATTTCAGCTCAGAACAGGGGCTAGGATAGTGGGAAATGGGGCAGGACTATGTAAGGCAAACTCTGCTCAGACTTTAGAGCTATCACGGCATGGTTCTCCTTGCTGCCGTCTCTGGAAGGGGCAAGGCTGGGACAGTTCAGGAGCTAGAAGGTCTGGGAGGAAGCCTGTGAAAGTGCTTGGTGTGGGATGGGGCAAAGGAAGCCTGGAGAGAAGAGGGGGATGGAATCCCAGAGAGGTTGTTCAGTGGAGTAAAAAACAGCTTGTGAGCCCTGCACTGTGAGGAAAAGAATCAGACCTGTGGGGAATGCAGAAGAAAGGGCCTGGGATAAGAGAAGTGGAGTGGGCTTGGGGCCTGGTGCATGCAACTGCTCTCACTTAAGGGTCTCTCCCAGCCTGGAGCTTCCGAAAAGCCCCTTCCCTTCCTTGCATCACGAGGGAAAACCCAAACAGACTTAGTGGCAGAGGGAGACTGTGAACCACAGAGGGAACTAAGCCAGCTGCCACGTGTTGTATTAATTAGGATGGAATATATAGTCCAAAGAGTCAAAGGTGTTAACATGGGCCTGAAACTATCCAATATTAAACAGTTTTAAATAAGGTTCGGGGTCTGGTATATAGAGAGCTCAGTCTGTTTAGCACCATGGCAAATACCCTTAAAATCCTTTTTAACTTTAGATTAAAGATATGGAAAAGAGAGAAAAACAACATTTGAAATGTAAAGTATTAAGGGTTTCATTTTAATAGCACTCCTTATTCCCTCTCCCTTTAGCTGGGGAGAGTCTTGTTAGAAAGAAGCCCCCTCGTTTGACAGTAATGTATGGTATGTACAGTATGGTAATAACTGTTCTTATTTGGGGGTTGGGAGAAGAAACAGTTAATTGAGATAGACTGGAGCTGTTGGAGTTGCTGGGGTTTTTAAAGTCCAATCCTGTTTTCTAAAAGACAAAACAAGATGCACACACACAAAACAGGGAGAGAAGAGAACAGCAGAGATAGACAATACAGCTTCTATCTCTGACGTTAAGTCTCACTTGCACCTCATCACCAGAGAAACATAGACACAGCGCATGATCTTATCAGCCACTCTGAAACCTGGCAAACTTGTACCAAAATTGGGCTGTTTAGCGCACTGCATTTAGCTGCTTCTCTCTGGTCACAGGCTTACAGCAGTGCTGCAAAATACAGTCTTGGCTGGCTAAACCAGACTCTTATTAGAGAGAAGGAAAAAGGAGAGGGATAGGAAAGAGAAGAAATAAGGTGGAGAAGGGGAAGAACACACAAAGGGGCGGGGGATGTATGTGACAGTCTTATATCCCAGGTGGTAGCTGGGATTGAGCCGGAGCCAGTGGAGGTGACAATATCATTTGGCTCCCTCTCTGTGGTCAGGATTAGGATGAAGAAGATCCAGAGTCCCAGGAGACAGTGGGGGATGGCAGCCACAATGGCTGTCATCTTTCAGTCAGCCAGAGTCGCAGTAGCCAGCTTTCCCCACAGTCTTTTTTTCAGGGCACTAAAAGAGATTGATGGATGGAATAGTCCACCCCCTCATTATTTTGTCCACAAATTAGGCCTAATTTCTCACACAACAATTTTGGTTCACTGATTTCCAGTCCCATACTTCTCTTGTTTACCTGGAATGGCCTTAGCACAGTCTGTGAATTATAGCACTAGGCCTTTTTGTTTTGACTGATTCATTCTGTCTGACCTTTATACTTTTTCTCCCATCAACATTTACTAGTATAGGTAATTGTAACACTTTATACATTTTTGCTCACTTTTTACAGTTGAGCTCACAATTAGAGTAAATTTATAGGTCCAATTATTACAAACACACACAAAATGCCAGAGAAGTAAAAACAAACCCCCACAGGGTTTATTTACATTCTTGTGGGATGGTAGATGCAGAGCTACTCCCTGAATTTGGAGCAGTACAGCTGGCAAGTTTTGTGCAATTCCATGATTTTTCTTGACAGTGAGGAAAACGTCACTGCTTTTCTCTTCTCAGCAGAGCACGTGAGGGGATGCAGAAACCTATCACGTGCACCCTGCAGAAGCAGGAAGGGGAAGGGGGGATCTACAGTCAGGATGGGGATTGGAGGAGTCTGGAGAAGACAGTGGGGACTGTCGGGTATTGGAGTGAGATAAAGGACAGCCTCTGAGCTTGTGAGAGTGTCACAGTTCCTGAGGTAAGTGCACCTCTGACCCTTTTATGGCCTTGTGGGCACACCCACTTAAGTCTCAAGTCTCTAGCTGTCATCTTTTTTGGGGCAATATCCCGCAATCTACTTCTTCTAGATCTGTGACTTAGAACAAAAGTATCAGAGAAATCATATCCTGAAAACAACTAACAGTTTATATGCCTGAGTGCCTTACCAGGTGTCACTCATCTCCCACAGGGAGACCCTGGTAGGTTTCAAGTACTTCAGGTCCTTTCTTGGGGCCCATATCTCTGGATCACAGTCTAATGTCAGTTCTTGGCTTGGGTTAGAATGACCTCTCTCCCTACGTCAGGGTGGTCATTTAATACAGTTTTCAGGACTTTGCCAGGCCTTTGTGAAGGAAAGGGAAGAGTTGTGGATGCCTAGATTAGTCTCTTCCATTCTGTCAGTCTTCCATTACATTCTCTTCTGTCCCTGTCACTCCAGCTTGCCACATATAGCCTCTCGAGATGTTCATCTCTCAGCCAATGTCTCCATGATGGTTGCGACAGAAGTATCATCTTGTTCACAGAAAGCTCTGGCATCCAGGAGGGGTAATTGCAGAAGCAGCCCTACTCAGTCCCTGCATGATGGAAGATTCCAGCAGGGGAGGCTTGATGAGACTGCCACATGCATGAGTGCAATGCCTGATGCCTGATTCCCTGTACCTATCAAGGTTCTCATAGTACAGTAATTAGGTGAAAGTCTAACGCTTCAGTGCTTGTCAGTTTTATTTTTAAGTAAAAAACCCTGTACAGAAGACAAAACTAACTAGCTCCCATATTTTCCTGGACACTCCTTGAGTAACTTGATAGTGACTAATACAGGGCTTACAGCAAAAACTTCTAAAAACATCCAACTTACAATTGACGGTCTTAGCAGTGTTGGAGTTAGGGGCCGAGGAACAGGTTTTGTTATCTTCTGAAGGAAACGAAGAGGCTTCTTTGGCTCCTTAACTTTATTCTTCTTATCTAGCAGTGCCTGAAACAGTCATACAATTTAGGCTCTTTCCATACAGAGTTCGAAAACTGTACTAGATAGCACGCGACACAAGGGCCCAGTCATGCTGTTATGGAATTACAATGGGAGTTGAGGGCATTCAGCACCTTGCAGGATTGTACCTTTAATTCTCTTACCTATTCCTTCCATCTCAGCTCAAAAGTCAGGTGTTGTACATTATTGTTCAATAGGGTGGTCAGAAGACCTTGATAGAGTTTCAAGTAAGTGTATATTTACAGTACCTTGCTGGCAAGTACATAGACTGACACTCACTCTTGTGAAATGAGTCCAGAGAGTGTTTGATCTTAACCCCTAATACACTACATTTTGGAAAAGCACAGTTGGAGAACAATTTTACATTTCTAAAAAATGGAAATTCTGCTGAATCAATTACCTATGAATTATTTTTGCACTTTAAGTAACTACTTAGTATCAAGTACAGAGGCAACTTTCTTTGTAAACTGAAAGCAGTTAACAGCCTTTATAAACCAATCATAAATTATACACTGCCATAACTGGAATATGACCCCCTCTCTAGTCATATTTATTAAAAGTGCCAGATTTTAGAGTGCACAAAACGTCACTAACAGTGTTTGAAGACAAAGCAAAAAATGATATTCCAGGGGGTCTGTGACATACCGTACCTCAAAACAGCACCCTGTAACCCCCCATATTCATCATTCGTATATGGTTGTGATACTTTATACAAAGCATGCTATGTAAGGGAGGAGGGATAGCTCAGGGGTTTGAGCATTGGCCTGCTAAACCCGGGTTGTGAGTTCAATCCTTGAGGGGGCCATTTAGGGATCTGGAGCAAAAATTGGGGATTGGCCCTGCTTTGAGCAGGGGGTTGGACTAGATGACCTCCTGAGGTCCCTTCCAACCCTGATATTCTAAGATATGAAAGATCATGATCTGCTGAAACTCATTGTTCTGTCAATATATATATATATGTTGTTAGTGTGCATGAAGTTATGAGATTTTGCTATAGGGTTGTTATTGATATATGTTGATGAGTTTTGGAGTTGCCCAGTGCTATTTCTCCAGTGACAATAAAGAAGGTGACCCACGCAGGTGTTAAATGACCATTGACCAGCAGGAGAATTGTAAACAAGAGATCTACTATTCAATAAGAGACAGCTGTGCAAGCACCATTCAATGAGAATTGCTCAACTCTATGAATCAGTTGTGCAAGCACCACACAATGAGGACTGCTCAACTCTATGACTCAGTTGTCCAAACAATGGGGACTCAACAAGGCCCACCAGGACATGTCTAGGCCAGTATCCTCCCTGGGACATTAACTGAAAGTATAAGATAAGGGACAGGGGCATCATGAGGCCACCTCTCTCCTCCCCTATCTACGTTGAAGGCAAAAAGAATGCTGGGAAAACAAAGACTTTGAACTGAGATTGATCCCAGGCTAAGAACGAAATTCAGCCTGTGTATTAAGACCTGTAACCTACCTGCAACATCCAATGAGAAAAGCTGTTTGATTCAAATCGTGCTTCGTCTAAAAGTTTAGGATTTAGAATGCATATTTATTTTTTATTTTCTTAAGGTAACTATCTCTGATCTTTATGTCTTCCACTTATAACCACTTAAAATCTATCTTTCTGAAGTTAACAAACTTATTTTAATGTTTTATCCTTACCAGTGAGATTGTCTAAAGTGCTTGGGGAATCTGCTCAAGATTACAAAGGCTGGTGCATGTCCACTCTCCTTTGACAAAGTGGCAAACTAATTACTGAGCTTGCACTGTTCAAGAGAAGGTCTTGAGCAGTGTAAAAAGCTATATTTCTGTGGTGCAAGGCTGAGGGCTTGGGATATTTGCTGGTGTTTCCCTGTGTATAACTCATGAGTGACTTGGAGATCATTCATGCAATTTAGCTGGGTGTGCCTCTGCATGTTGGTGGCTGAGTGATAACAGCACCTGGAGGGGTTTGCTGCTTGTCACTGGCAAAGCATTATGAGAGACAGCCGCAGTTGGAGAGTTAAGGGGGGAAAGCGGTCCCACAGTTCCAGGTTGTACCCCGGGAATCCTGTCACAGCTTTGCAAATTTCTTCAGTCTAAATCAAATCTTAGAGTCTCATGTACACATCTCCTCCTATATAAAGTTTTGGAACACTTCCCCTCCCATTCACAACTGTATACTCTTGATGCCTGGAGAGCTCTAAAAATCAATATTGAATGCAGTATACAGTTCAGAAAATATCTACCTCTGTTGGTTATAATCCATATAATATTTTTAAAATACTGCTGTTATAGTTTCAGTTATTAGATGACTAAACTGGTACATTTCAGAAACTTTCAAAGATAGAAGTTATTTTCCCCTCAAATGTTCACTTATTTATTCAGAGCCACAGAAACCTGGCCTGAAGGCTCATATCCAACGTACAAAGATGTTGCGTGAAGAAAACAGAAAACAGCACAAGGAACCAGCAAAAAGAGCTGTAAACAGGGGAATTTGAGTGGGAGTTCTGTTGGAGGAGAAGGGATGAGGCAAGCTGTTCCTTCAGGGCAGTGTGTGAGTTTTTGTGTGTTGTGTGATTTTTCTGTTTTGTGTTTTTTTCTTTTTTCTCTTCAGTTTGCAGAGGCTGGTAGCGGGCAGTGTGCTTTGAGAGAAGCAAAGCCCTGATTAGGGGGCGGGGCTTCCCTGATTGGGGTCCTATAAAGGCAGCCAAACAGTCAGCCACTGGCACAGGAGCCAACAAACAGAGTTGTAAACTGGGGAGTTTGAGTGGTAGTTTGTAGTGTTCTGGTTTTGTTTTGGAGCACTCACGGAGTCGGTGCCTAATCTATGTAATTGGTGACTCGCCTTGTCACCAGAGCTGATCCGGAGAACAGAAGAGTGTGCTGTCTGCCAGGAGCTAAGATAGGGGATGTAGACCTGAGGCTGAAAAGGACCCTAATGGGAGCAGGAAAAAATCCACTGATTGTCCTTAACATGGGAAACGAATCAGACAGCTAGCTAGATTCTCACTGGAACGTATCAAGGGAGACTATGCAAGGCTGGGAAGATGCTTAAGGCAGTGGCTCTCAACCTTTCCAGACTACTGTACCCCTTTCAGGAGTCTGATTTGACTTGTGTACCAGCAAGTTTCACCGCACTTAAAAATTACTTGATTATAAAATCAGACATAAAAATACAAAGAACTGTCACAGCACACTATTACTGAAAAATTGCTTACTTTCTCATATTTACCATTCACTTACAAAATAAATCAATGGGAATATAAATATTGTAAGCACATTTCAGTGTATACTATACAGAGCCATATAAACAAGTAATTGTCTGTATGAAATTTAATTTGTACTGACTTTGCTAGTGCTTTTTATGTAGCCTGTTGTAAAACTAGGCAAATATCTAGATAAGTTGATGTACCCCCCAGGAAGACCTCTGCATAGCCCTGCATACCCCCGTTGACTTAAGGAAATGGAGGGTCAGGTGATCTTCAGTGGGCTTCTACCTGTCCCTAAAGGAGGAGAACGAAGGCAAAAATTAAGGGAATTTAGTTAGGGAAGTGGACTGGACTGAAGAACATATACACCAGGCTCTTTAAGACACCCTGTTTGTGGGATACTTTCTCAAGGTTAAAAAGTGTAAACATCTGAATATCTCATTTTAATTAGTACTTCTCACATATTAAGTAGTTAGACAATTTTTCTGAACTTGGGTGCAAAATATTTTCCTTGAGAGTAGATCCTTCTTGTAGAGGAGACATAACTGAGTGGTGCTTGCCACCTGATTGAATATGAGAACCAGGACCTCCCGGTAAAATATGGGACCACCTAGCTCACTTGTGCCCTTTTTTTATTGTCCCGGAGAACACTGTGAACAGAAAAGGACAGCTATGCTCTTGGCCTTTAGAGAAAGTGCATGATTGTAGCTACGGATACTATATGACATCAGTGGTACATCTTGGCTGATCAGGACTGGAGTTTTAGCTCTTAGGATCTATCTAATCACTCTAACCTTTTATCATTAACCTTGGATTAAGTTGTTCCATGAATGATATTCCCTGTTCTTGAAGCTGGCATAAATTTTTTGCACTACTCTGATTCCAACGAACTGTGGCTTTCTGAGTTCCCCCGGGCAACAGCACAAAGGAGGACAGGGATGATGGGTCCTGAGAGATTAAGGAACTTCTGGAGAAGACAACTGGAATCTCTCACAATGGTATGTTGGTGCCAGAGTCCTTCGTTCTTATCCAAGACATCAGAGACCTGACAGATGTGATCATTTGACATCTATTATTATGTCCAGAAGTGACAGACTGCATGACATCATTTAGCTGTTGGTAGTGTTGACAAATTCATGTTACTCTGGAATACAATCTGGACTGTGTGGAGGCTCCTTTATGGGCCTTTTCAGAAAGGGTGCTCCAATGAGCAGGTCCTCTTAGCGTGGGTATATACAAACCCTTTTTTGCCCAAGGAAAACACTTTGGAAAACATCCTTAGAGGCAGGTAGGCCAAACACAAAGCAGTATAGTGGTAACATTATGTGTTGCATGTGAAGTTGAGAGATTTTCTGTGGGAGGCTCATGTAATATGTGTAGATAGGTGTTCTTAAGATCAATTAGTGATAGCTGCTTTTCTTTAGAAATTGTTGCTATGTTGGAATTTAGGGTATCTATCCTGAACTGTGGTGACAGCAGGAATCTGTTCAAGAATTTCCAGTTGAGCACTCCTCAGTCTTTGGCATGTTTGGGCACTGGAAAGAGGACTGACTAAAGCCCTAAGCCTTCTTGTTCCCTGGGAAATCAATTATCCTAGTTTGAAACAGATGGCATTTTAGTCTTTATATGCTGAGGTTTCAACTGGAGGAAGAGGGAGAAGCCAATAACCCTGGTTTTGGAGTGCCATTTAATTCTAAGATGTAGGCCAGGCTTCTCTCCCATTTCTTCCCACATTTCCTTTTTTACAGGAGCTTATCTGGAGGAATACAAAGTCCACCTAATACTCCCGAGAATGGTTTCAAGTTACTTCTCAAAAAACTGATTCTGATTCAGCATGGATTCACCAAGGGTAGGTCATGCCTGACTAATCTAATCGCCTTCTATGATGAGATTACTGGTTCTGTGGATGAAGGGAAAGCAGTGGATGTATTGTTTCTTGACTTTAGCAAAGCTTTTGACACGGTCTCCCACAGTATTCTTGTCAGCAAGTTAAAGAAGTATGGGCTGGATGAATGCACTATAAGGTGGGTAGAAAGTTGGCTAGATTGTCGGGCTCAACGGGTAGTGATCAATGGCTCCATGTCTAGTTGGCAGCCGGTGTCAAGTGGAGTGCCCCAGGGGTCGGTCCTGGGGCCGGTTTTGTTCAATATCTTCATAAATGATCTGGAGGATGGTGTGGATTGCACTCTCAGCAAATTTGCGGATGATACTAAACTGGGAGGAGTGGTAGATACGCTGGAGGGCAGGGATAGGATACAGAGGGACCTAAACAAATTGGAGGATTGGGCCAAAAGAAATCTGATGAGGTTCAATAAGGATAAGTGCAGGGTCCTGCACTTAGGACAGAAGAACCCAATGCACAGCTACAGACTAGGGACCGAATGGCTAGGCAGCAGTTCTGCGGAAAAGGACCTAGGGGTGACAGTGGACGAGAAGCTGGATATGAGTCAGCAGTGTGCCCTTGTTGCCAAGAAGGCCAATGGCATTTTGGGATGTATAAGTAGGGGCATAGCGAGCAGATCGAGGGACGTGATCGTTCCCCTCTATTCGACATTGGTGAGGCCTCATCTGGAGTACTGTGTCCAGTTTTGGGCCCCACACTACAAGAAGGATGTGGATAAATTGGAGAGAGTCCAGCGAGGGCAACAAAAATGATTAGGGGTCTGGAACACATGACTTATGAGGAGAGGCTGAGGGAACTGGGATTGTTTAGTCTGCAGAAGAGAAGAATGAGGGGGGATTTGATAGCTGCTTTCAACTACCTGAGAGGTGGTTCCAGAGAGGATGGTTCTAGACTATTCTCAGTGGTAGAAGAGGACAGGACAAGGAGTAATGGTCTCAAGTTGCAGTGGGGGAGGTTTAGGTTGGATATTAGGAAAAACTTTTTCACTAGAAGGGTGGTGAAACACTGGAATGCGTTACCTAGGGAGGTGGTAGAATCTCCTTCCTTAGAAGTTTTTAAGGTCAGGCTTGACAAAGCCCTGGCTGGGATGATTTAATTGGGGATTGGTCCTGCTTTGAGCAGGGGGTTGGACTAGATGACCTCCTGAGGTCCCTTCCAACCCTGATATTCTGTGATTCTATGAGTTTCCTCCTGTGTGGGCTCTAGCCCCAAGTCTGAAAAAAAGCTGCCTATGCTCTCAGAAAGACAACTGAGTTTCCCCTGAATTTCCTCATCCCTTTTTTGTCCCTTTAGAGCCTTTACCATGGGAAAATTTGTATTGTGGCAAACTAGAAAACGAAGAGATGGAGGAACAGAGAGTCCTTGAATGGCTTGATCATCTTTTCCTGGGAAAACCAAGCCTTCAAAATTTCCTTTGCAGAGGACTTTGAATCCTGTGCTCAGAATCTAAAGCTTCTTTCCTGATGCCTTTAACCTTTCCTTCACTGTTTCTCAGATTCATGGGGGGGGAAACAAGATTAATTAGCCTCTCAGGACCAAACCACTGAGCGTATTCTGATCTTACAAGGTTCCCTCTCCCCCTTATTTGTAGGACAGAAGGAGACTACCACTAAAGAGGGGATCTGAAGGGAGAACTGTACTGCTGCTGTGCTAGAGAAGTAAGGGTAACATTTGAAAAGATCACTCTTAAGATGATCCCTAAGTGGTTTCCTTAAACTTTATAGCTGCTCTCTAAACCCCTTCCTGAGGAAAGGGCAGGGAAAGCTTTCACATGGCACAGCCATGGTGATTCACTGAATCCTACAGAAAGGCAGAAATAGCTCCAAAAGGGCTGACTCACACCTTGTTAAAGAAATCAGGGGAAACAGTCAGAAATAAGTGGTAAGCCAAGAGGCCTTTTACTGCCTGCTTTCTTCATGTCTGGGTTGCTCTCTCTGTCATCCCTCCAGGGCTGTCGGTGTGGAAGAGAGTAAAAAAGGTAGGGCTTGGTCAACCCACAGCAAGTAGGGTTATGTTAACCCTGGCATTTTTGCACCCTTTTCTGCCAACTTCTCTCTCTGGCTGCCTGTGAGGCATTCCTGACAGAACAACCTGTCCAGATATGCTACGCTAGAAGCTGCTGCAGCCAGCTACCTCAGTATCAGAAAGGGGTTTCTGGCAATCTTGCTGCAGAGCCCCCCAAAGCTAAATAACAGCCCAACAATGCTTAGAATCCAATAAGCTATTAAGATAAAAAGAATCCTTTTCTGACTGTTTTATATTCTTGTTCCTTGGAGCAGAAGAACTGGTTAAGCCTCCCTGCAGTTGATGGAGCCAGTTCAAGCTGACTAGCGGGGTCTTCAGGGGCGTGGCCATCCCCATCCTGCCTTGATTGTCAGGTCTGGCTCTGCCTCCAACTAACCACAGGTAGGAGTAAGACCCATTGTAATAGTTATGCAGATTTTTGTGGAAAAAAGAATGTGTATTTTAGGTGTTTTTAATTCAATAAATAAATGTTTTCCCCCTTTTGAAAAATCCATCACAGTAGACCAGATCCACGGCTGGTGTAAATCAGTGCAGCTCCACTGAAGTTATTTGAGCTATGCTGATTTATAGCAGGTAAGAATCATAGAATATCAGGGTAGGAAGGGACCTCAGGAGGTCATCTATTCCAACCCCCTGCTCAAAGCAGGACCAATCCCCAATTTTTGCCCCAGATCCCTAAATGGCCCCCTCAAGGATTGAACTCACAACCCAGGGTTTAGCAGGCCAATGCTCAAACCACTGAGCTATCCCTCCCCCCAAATCTGGCCCACTACCTCTATTTTCACTCTGAATTAAGTCTCCCCTTCTCCATCCATTTCTCTCAGCTGACACCAAGGAAAAGAGCCATCATTACTGACCAGCCAACTCTGGGGACCACTTGTAATCCATGACTACAGTTTGGGAATCTTTACTATAGTCTGTCAAAACCATGAGAAGTCCTTTAGACAGACAGACAATGCAATTGCTGAAATTGGAATTTAGCCAGAAAACCATGAGCTGACATCTCTAACTCTTGGAAGAATGCCAGGAGTATCTTGCCATCTGATCATGACTACAGGTGATCAGGACCTTGGTTTTATGCAGCAGACACATGACACCTCCAATAGCATAGAGCAGGGATGGGCAAACTATGGCCCGCAGGCCACATCCGGCCTGTCAGACCTTTTAATCTGGCCCTCAAGCTCCATTGCTCCGCTCCAGCGCTCCGGTTGGGAAGCAGGGTTGGGGGCTTGCCCTGCTCCGTCTGAGGCTGGGGGCTTGCATGACGGGCGTGAGGGCACGCATGTTACTCTGGCTGCAAAACCCGAATGTGCTTTACGCGCCATCAGAGCCTGGAATGTGCGAGCCCACGTGCCTGCTACTTCTTGGCTTAGGTGACGCTGATGTTTTAGTAGTGTTAATTTTCCTTTGTTGAGGATAAAGCAAAGAGTAGTTGGCCAGGGAGCACTCAATAGCAGTTTTCAAAGTTGTGGGCTGTCAGAACCTATGTGGGAGGAGATTTCTGAGAGCAGGGGGCTGGTGAATCTCAGTGAGTTCTAATGACTGGAAGCTGATACCCAACAAATCCAGGCTAGAGAGAAAGGACGCGGAAAGGAGGTAAGTTTGGTTTAATTATTGTAATACATTGTTATGATGGTATATTTATAATAGTATGTAAGGTTTTATGTTTATTTCTTCTAAAATGTATCTTTATTAAATAAAGTTTATTTGAATATCTCTGAAGTGTCAATTTCGTGAGCATTCATGGCCTGCCATACAGTTTCCATACCCAGATGTGGCCCTCAGGCCAAAAAGTTTGCCCACCCCTGGCATACAGCCTACCACCACAGGGGGCATTGGTTCAGTACTGACTCCATAAAGACAGCTCCTTAGCACTTCCTACACATCTGAAGTTTTTTCCTTGAAAATTTTCCCTCCAAGTAGTGACCAAATCCAACACTGTCTTTCATAAGATCAGATGACTGAATTTGAGGTAGTATGGTAGTTATTTCAATGCAAGATTTCAGTTCTATTAACAGAAAGTTACTGCCTGTATTAAATATATTATTGAGCTACATTAAAACAAGAAAAAAATTATATACACACACACTATGCATGACTACATATTTCTTATCAACTGGATTTGAAGAAAAAACTAATAAAACTGACGAAATGGTATGTATAATAAATAATATTTACTTTAGGAATGCCTTATCCAATAGGCCTGATTTTCAAAAACACAAGTCTGTAATTGCAACACAAGATGCATGCCTTACAATTCACCTACAATTTACAATTTCAACTGTAAATACTGTGACTGCATGTGCAGATAGGGTATTTGCTAAGACATTGGTCATTTACAGGTGTGGACAACAGATTTGCTTGCACAGATGTAGTGACAACCATGTGCGTTTTATGTATTCAGACAATCAGACGATACTTATCTAAGTTGCTAGGTAACAGCAGTGATCTGCTTCCACTGATCTAATCCAATTTGGATAAGTTGGGGACCCACTTTACTTCAGATGTGCAGAATTTTGAAAATTCTGATTCTGCTTTGGTTTATTTAAATAATAATAATTTGACACTTTAACCAATAGGTTTGTCGTATTTTTAAATTTTTTTAAAGAGATGGGGAAAGGAAGGCAAGCATAGGGAAAAGGAGAACTGCTGATTTACATCAGATTTCACAGTCTCATCACATTTTCATAGGGCAGAAGAAACAAAGAGGAGGAAAAATGGACGTCCGTGAATGACTGGGGATGGGAAAGAAAGAAAGCTACTCCTTCCGCCAAACTAGGAGGCTTTCCACAGGGTATGCACAGAAGAGGGAAAATGTGGAAGAGATAGAAAAAGGGAGACTAGTTGAGTTCAGAACAGTACTCATCATGCCAAATGACAACCCACTAGTTATTAATATTTGATATGTTCTCTCCCTGAAGATGGCCTTATTTCTGTCTTTATAAAAGCATTAAGAGGGGAATTTAGGAAGTGAATTTGGAGATAGTTGACAGCTGTGCCTTCCCAATAGCATTTCCATGTAAGGTGCATCTCAAATCCAGAAAGAATTTACTTGCTCTTGGCTGCAGCACCATACCTGGTAAACCTGTGCCAGCTCCATATCTAGCCTAGCAGTCCGCTTAATAAACCCTTCTTTAGTGGTGGTGCTCTTGGGTTTCGGCGCTTTGGTCCGGGGCTGAGTGACAGAGCCTGGGAGAGATGCCTCCAGTTCAAGCAATCCTAGAAAAGATGGAGTGAGAGTATGAGACAGGGCGGAAGAAGACAGAGATATTTGAATTGTTGTACAGGCTTATGCTAATATTTTTAGTCAATAACATATAATTTAAGATTTTCCAAGCTGCCTTACCCTCATAGGTGTTCAGAAAGTGGTTTTTTACTACATAACGTTCAGAATGGTTGTCTGGAAAATAACCAATTCTGGACAGAGGTCCATAGGGCTGTGATGCATAATCAGTATAGTCCCTGATGACATCTCGTCTCTCCAACTTCCCCTCCACATTCTTCCCTTTAGCTATCAGCTTTCTCATTGCTGAAAAGGAATTGCAACCATGAGACATTCCCTGACATGTACAGTTCTGAAAGAGTCATATCCTAAGAAATTCAGTCAGGCTGTCATTCCTCTAGTATGAAGTGTGGCTGACAGACCAATATGGCCCAAGGAGTTCTATAGTGTGGCCTGTGGATGTCCTCATCTTGAATACACAGCTGCAGCCTTGTAAAAATGGAATGGCGAGAGATAGCTTGGTATGGAAACTAAGTCCCCCTTCTACTATTTCCTTATCCTCCAAATTACCTTTTATATGTTCGTGTTTAATTTTTCTCACTCTCTCTTCTTTGTCTTGCTGACGGTTAAACCAATCGGTGTCCAAACGATTGACATCCACCTCATTCTGACCCTCCTCTCGTCTCCTCAAAAGCTTCTTTAAAACTTCTAGTCGAACATCTTGCAATCTTCAAGAGAAAAAAAGGCAAGGTATAAATGGAGGTGCTCACAGAGCTCCCAAACTGCACTGCTATATTTAAACACAACCTACCCATTGACCTATCCGTAAAATACAGCCAGACTGCAAATATCACATTTTAGTCTTTTCATTTTTAAAAGTGAGTTTATCCCTAGTGCATTTTTTCACCAAAAAACTCCCCAAAAGTCAGTGTACTTCAATTTCAGTGTGGTTCCTCCATGCCCGTTCAGAATTTCATCTATTCTGAATACCCCAACAAGAGTGCCATTTGTGGTGGTGGTTTTTCGGAGGAATTGGACTCAAATTACAAAAAATGATGACCTTCAGTCACTAATGAATAGGCAACCTAGAGATAAAAGTCCATGCATCCTACTGCCAATCCCCTGACCTACTTGATTTCAAACTCCACTTAGGTTCCTTACAACTGAAAGAGCAACACTGCGTCCAATTTGCACCTACTTTTCTATTTCCTGTTCTCTAAAGGCCCACTCTTTTCTCTCCATGTCATCCATCATCTTCCTCCTCTTCTCAGTTTGTGAGAGATCACTAAGTGGTGGTAGAGTTGCTTCCCAGGCACGTTTCTCCCGGGCACGTTCAATCATCTCCACCTCAGCTTGTCCCGCTGGAAGACCCCGCCCTTACAGGGACAAGAAGCAGTAGTTCTTTAGAAAGATTGTGGGGCAGGGCAATATCCATGAGTAACATATAAAGCTATTAGAGCGATAAGCACAGTCGAAAATCCTAGAATAAATAGAGAGAGAATACTTGACAGATGGAAGTTAACAAATCTGAGGCAACAAGCTCAGTGAGTTTTAAAAATGTGAATAGTCTGCAGTTACCATGATTATGGTAACAGTAAAAAGGGGGTTGTCATTCCTCCTGCTCCTGGGCATAAAGAGATCCGTTTGGGGGTGGGGAAAGGTAAGAAAGAAATTTCCCTTCCAAGGAACAGCATTCATATTTAGATGCATTTTGAGGATTGACACCTTACTCTGAAGCATCCAGCATTCACCACTGTTGGAGGCAGGTGGCATTCGTAGTAGTGGAAAGAAAAATGAAAATCATAATAATAATAATTTGCACTTACAATATCTTTTGCCATTTAACAAAAAGATCTCAAAACACCTTACAAAATGCCTCACAACTGGCCTGTTATGTAGGTAAATATTTTTATTACACCCATTTTAAAGCTAGATAAACTGATACATCCCAGTGAAACACAGCAAGGTAATGTCAAAGCTGAGAGAACTGACATCTGATAGAGAGAAACAGCAATTCTGCCATTCTCAAGGGAAGAGAGCACTATTATTGTAAAGAAATGTTTATGGTTCTTCCAACTCACCCCAAGTGAGAGTGGCAAGTGTCAGCAGTTCAGGGATTGAACCCAGAGGTACTACATATTCTGGGGAATACGGGTCAGTCTGAGCTTCGCCATCCCGATAATCCGTCTGTGTACCCAGAGTTCGTGATGTGGGGGAGCGTGATCTGTCACTGGTGATGGAGGGGTAAACATATGGCTCTGTTCTAAAAAACAAACATGAGCCAGAACATGTTTTTGTATATGCTGTCACATTAATTTTTTAAAACTTGAGATAATATTCATTACAGATGTGATTTTCAAAAGTGCTCAGCTTTAGCTTAACTCTGCTCCCACTGAAATCAATGGAGTTGACTTCAGTGAGAGCAGTTAGGCCTTTGCTGAGCACTTCTGAAAATCCCTCCCTATGTGAACGTAAACCATGAACCTTCTGCATCAAGAAGCTTAAATTGTTACGTGCAAGTATCTAACACATATGGATATTACAGCATTGTATTTAAGGATTAAGGGCCAAATGTAGCCTGATGTAAGTAGCTGCAACTTGATGGAAGTATTTGGGACAAATTCAACAGTGAGATAAACAATGATGTAAGTTTCATGTCTGGTGTAACAACTTGCACTGATCTGGCATTCAGTGGGTGTGCAAAATAAATCTATTGGAAAGGGGTGTAGCTTGAAAAACAATTAACAGAAGAATACAAGATAAAGCAGGACGGCTGTATTTTAACTTATGCCTGTGCCATTTCAACACAAACAGGAAATAATTCAATTCCTCCATAAGTAAGCACAATTCCAATGACTTCACTGGGAGCTGTACTCATTTATGTCATGTCTGAATTTGGTGTGTCGTCCCCCCACCCCGGAATACCAAGGATATCCTACTATAAGGATGTTGTATGCAAATAAACAGTAGCGCAAAACCATTTGATAAAATCAGCAACAAACATCTCAAAGTGTGGCTATATCAGACATTTCCTCTCCTCTAATATTTAGACATTTGGCTCTCTGTTTCTTGCATCATGTGGTGCTGCTTACATATCCCAAGCACTGTCTGAACTAAGCTGTAGGCATCTGGCCCTAACTTGCTCTTTCTGGGATTTCATGCTGGTGGACAGATTCTTTCTGAACTTTTAAATTGCTCTCTATTGCTTCATTATTAAAAATACTAGTCTCCTGTAGTCATTTGTGGCTAAAGATTGACCTATTGTAACTGTTTTTCTAAACCTCACCACTTACTTTGCCACTGCATAAGCAATGTTTAGTGGAAATGGCTTATGAAAGGGGATGAAAGGTCTGCAAAGAGAGAAAACATGTTTAAGACAACAGCCATGAGAGTAAGATGCACAATAACAGAATATTACAGCTTAGCAAAACTGTGGACCAGATCCTCAGATGTTGTAAAACAGTGTAGCTCCACTGACTTCAGTGCTGATTTACAACAGCTGAGAATCTGTTTCTGCACATTTAAGGACACATATTAGTTAGGAGTTCTTTAATCTCTTATAGAAACTCTGTCATTACTTCTTAACTCAACATGTGAGAATTGTTGTTCTATCCAAGTGGAAAAATTCTTCCTCATTCGAAGAGCCCAGTTTGCTTTTCATTTACACAACTTTGTACACTGGCCCAACACCATTAATTTAAAGGGAGTCACCACTGATTTACACTGGGGTGAGAAGAGGAGAATCAGGACCAACATTGTTAATTGCTTAGTTCATATATATATATATATATATATATATATATATATATATATATATATATATATATGTTAGGATTGAGAGAGACAATACGAAGACTGGTTGGCTCAGATGTGGGTCTACTACTATACTGTCCCACTACAAAGTTCTCCCCTTGTCCATTACTGTATATTTTTCTCCCCACCAAAAAAACACTTGCCCTGAAAACCTTCACATAACCTGAGGTGTGTGTGATGACATAGTCCAATTCACATTCACTATTTATAAAGTTATGCACTGGTTTAATGTGATGCTCAGTGTTGTTCATACAAGTCTCACCTTTCTAGCTCACTCTTACCTTTCTAGCTCTTTTTCCCCCCCTACAAAAAGATATTAACTCAGAAATTAGAACTTGAGAACACCTATCAGGCCATGTTGTCCCACTACCCCAGATTAGTACTTGAAGAGTTTACTGGCCTAGTTTAGCAGCCAATGTCTCAGAAATTTTTAGCATTAACAACTAATACTTCAATTCTTTGTCAGATAGAATTCCAAGCGGCTTTAAGGTGGTAGAAAAATTTTGAGTGCTAGAAGCTCTCAAGATAGCGGCTGCTAAAATCATGTTGTAATTCAAGCTGGGGTTGAACAGCAAGAGAGTTACCAGAATAAGGTTACTATTGAGTGTATTCTCAGCATTGTACATATGTTTGGGTTTCTTTAAACCCTGTGGGAATCCGGAAGTGGAATTCTATGACATAAATCAGCTTGAAAGGTCAACCATATTTTAAGTTTATCTAATACGATTGTTTCCTTCAGTGCAGTAAGACAGTTTTAAAGTGAAATGTGCTTGAAGTCCTAAGTATTACTATTATTAATTAATAATTCCTGCTTAGAAACATACAATAGGAATTTCCATGTCAGATGAAACTAATATTAACCTAGTTTCATTACCAAGCTTTCCTAATAGCCTCTTTAAGAGGCTTTTAAAAGTTTAAGTTAAAATTGTGGCAGTGAACAAGCCACGCTGTATCTTCCTTTTGCTAAAATAACCCTAAACATCTTTGATTCATTTTTACCAGCCTAGCAAAATGTGAGAAATGTTGGAAAACTGGATTTAAAAGGGGCTAAATTCATTAATAGTATAAGACAAGTCCCCTGAAGTAAAGGCAGTTGAGCCTGCACACATCAGCAATGAATGTGTGCCAAACTGGAAATTCTTGTATCATGGCATTTAGCAGTTGTTTCAAGTCCTATACTAAATCTTGAGACCAATGCCAGGGCTGCAGTGTAATTCTAGGGGAGGTGTGGTTCTGAAAGAGGAGTCATTCTTCTGATGAAAAGTTAAATTGTGGTTCTCTCTGCTTGTTTCAGTGGTAGCAAAACTGAAGTTAAAAATCCCCCTTTTATATTTCCAAGAGACTGGAAAACCACAATAGCTGGGCCAGCTGCATCTCTCCCTTGGTATGACAGGGTCTAATGCCAAAGGCTATGCGTGAGCAACTGCTAAGCACAGACTGGCTGTTGCACTTGCCTATACAAGTTAAGTATTTCACATTTTTTCACTGCTCAGTCACACAGTGGACTAGATTCTAATCTCAATGGCACCAGTGTTCCAGAGCAACTCCACTGATGTCATTGGAGTTACACCAGTGTCAGAGGCAGAGTGACTGAGATTGGAATTTGGCCTATTCCATATACGGTAGTCGTTAATTCATTTCTTACCGTTCAAAATACTTGTAGCGGTTCCTTCCATTAATTTCAGGATCTTCATACACAATTTGAGGAATCTGAAGAGAAGGTTGAGATCTAAAAAGCCAAAAAAGATAAAAACAGATCAAAATATTTTCAGAAAGTGTGTTCAGAGAAGTTCTGAGTTTTTTTTTAAAAGATACTTTTTTAACTATACTTCAATATTTATTATTTCACTCTGGACTTCCACAGTTGCATCATCAAAACATACACACCTCAAACTCTATAATGAAGTAGCAGCAAACACCCTTACCTGCATAAGTAAGATCGAGATTATGCATTTACATTACTCTATAGTCTCTCATATAACACTGCAGCTCTAAACTTAATGGAAATTTCACACTGTGCATATACAAAAATCAGTCATTTATTACTTCTGCTAAAATAAAATTTGGGCCTGGAGACTATTGCTCAAAGAAGATTAACCATCTGGAAAATCTGAATTTGTAAAATTCTGTTACTTTTATTTGTATGTGTGGGTGTGCAAAATAATCTGAATATATTTGTATGGCACAAAATACAAGAGCGGGGATGCAGCAAATGAAGGGGAAGAGTCACCCTGTCTAATTAAAAAATGGCTAAACAGATTTTGATCAAACCTGGAAATAACAGGCTGACTCTAAAACTTTCATTATGCATTCTCCAACAGTAAAGAAGGCTGACCTTGTGGACAGTTTAAGGAGTGTACTGGCTGGAATACAGCCTTTGTAAAAACAGCCAATACTCCCCCCCATCTAATTTCCCATCCTGGAGACCCAACACTGAGTCTGAAGTAGGGCAATAGACTGTCTATAATTTCCTGTCCATGTCTTCTTGGAGGTTGTACATTATTTAGGAGCTCAGGAGGCCATGAATGAAAAGGGTTAGACAGGAAATAGAGTTCCCTGAAAAACCTCATGCCACAGCACCAGCTAAGTCATTCCACAAGTCATTCCACAAGTTCAAAAAGTCACACTTCACCCTATTTAAGACCATCTTTGGCAACTTACCAGAAGCCTGAAACTAATTTATATAAAATGGAGCAGTTTGTTGTTGCCTTAATTTTAAATCCAGAGGTATGGCTTACAGAGACATAGATACCAATAGGAAATGTTGTTTGACTATTTGGATTGAACAGAGCTCTGCCTGCTGTGATCTGTTGAGTCCAAGAACCTCACATCACAGGCTCAAGAGTTGCATTGTGGAACTTAGAGACCCACAGTTTAGCCAATCCCTACCACAAACACTGTACAGAATGAGGCTTCATCATCCTTCTCTGGTGTAAAATACATTGCAGAGGTCATTTTAAATCACCCTTTCCCAGCACCTGCCCCAGTGTATTGCAACAAAATAATATTTGGGTCAAGATGCTAGTATCTGAACCTGAAATGCTTTCTTGGCTCTGACAAACCTTTAATTGTAAAATTTTGCTAACAGTTCAAATCAGTTAATTGATCTGATGGCTTTTTCTACTGGCATTGTCTCCACATGTCAGAGTGCCTCTACATCCAGATGAATTCTTATTTCACTCAGCACAGGTGGGCACTCATTTTCATGATCTAACTGTGTTATCATAAGCTACTCATCTCATTATTACAATCTACATACCACACAGACTATGCTGACAGCTTGTGCCACACGCTCTCAAAGAAACTGCGGAACCACCTGATCAACATCCTCTATAGCACCCAGGGAAAGATTAAGAATGAGCTCTCAAAACTGGATACTCTCATAAAAAACCAACCTTCCACACAAACTTCCTCATGGATGGACTTTACAAAAACTAGACAAGCCATTTACAACACACACTTTGCTTCTCTACAAAAGAAAAAGGACACTAAACTATCTAAACTACTACATGCCACAAGGGGCCACAACAGTGGTTCCCTCAACCCACCCAGCAATATTGTTAATCTATCCAACTATACTCTTAGCCCAGCAGAAGAATCTGTCCTATCTCGGGGCCTCTCCTTCTGCCCCTCCACCCCCACAAACATGATACAGTTCTGTGTGACCTAGAATCCTATTTTCGACATCTCCAACTCAAGGAATATTTCCAACACACCTCTGAACAACATACTAATCCACAGAGACCTTCCTACCAACACTACAAAAAGAAGGATTCTGGGTGGACTCCTCCTGAAGGTCGAAACAACAGACTGGACACCTACATAGAGTGCTTCTGCTGACGTGCACAGGCTGAAATTATGGAAAAGCAGCATCACTTGCCCCATAACCTCAGCCGTGCAGAACATAATGCCATCCACCGCCTCAGAAACAACTCTGACATCATAATCAAAAAGGCTGACAAAGGAGGTGCTGTCGTCATCATGAATAGGTCGGAATATGAACAAGACGCTGCTAGGCAGCTCTCCAACACCACTTTCTACAAGCCATTACCCTCTGATCCCACTGAGGGTTACCAAAAGAAACTACACCATTTGCTCAAGAAACTCCCTGAAAAAGCACAAGAACAAATCCGCACAGACACACCCCTGGAGCCCCGAGAAGGGGTATTCTGTCTGCTACCCAAGATCCATAAACTTGGAAATCCTGAATGCCCCATCATCTCAGGCATTAGGACCCTGACAGCAGGATTGTCTGGCTATGTAGACTCCCTCCTCAGGCCCTACGCTACCAGCACTCCCAGCTATCTTCGAGACACCACTGACTTCCTGAGGAAACTACAATCCATCAGCGATCTTCCTGAAAACACCATCCTAGCCGCTATGGATGTAGAAGCCCTCTACACCAACATTCCACACAAAGATGGACTACAAGCCATCAGGAACAGTATCCCCGATAATGTCATGGCAAACCTGGTGGCTGAACTTTGTGACTTTGTCCTCACCCATAACTATTTCACATTTGGGGACAATGTATACCTTCAGATCAGCGGCACTGCTATGGGTACCCACATGGTCCCACAGCATGCCAACATTTTTATGGCTGACTTCGAACAACACTTCCTCAGCTCTCATCCCCTAACGCCCCTACTCTACTTGCACTACATTGATGACATCTTCATCATCTGGACCCATGGAAAAGAAGCCCTTGAGGAATTCCACCATGAGTTCAACAATTTCCATCCCACCATCAACCTCAGCCTGGACCAGTCCACACAAGAGATCCACTTCCTGGACACTACGGTGTTAATAAGTGATGGTCACATAAACACCACCCTATACTGGAAACCTGCTGACCGCTATGCCTACCTACATGCCTCCAGCTTTCATCCAGACCACACCACACGATCCATTGTCTACAGCCAAGCTCTACGATACAACTGCATTTGCTCCAATCCCTCAGACAGAGACAAACACCTACAAGATCTCTATCAAGCATTCTTACAACTACAATATCCACCTGCTGAAGTGAAGAAACAGATTGATAGAACCAGAAGAGTATCCAGAAGTTACCTACTGCAGGACAGGCCCAACAAAGAAAATAACAGAATGCCACTAGCCATCACCTTCAGCCCCCAACTAAAACCTCTCCAACGCATCATCAAGTATCTACAACCTATCCTGAAGGATGACCCATCACTCTCACAGATCTTGGGAGACAGGCCAGTCCTTGCTTACAGACAGCCCCCCAATCTGAAGCAAATACTCTCCAGCAACCACACACCACACAACAGAACCACTAACCCAGGAACCTATCCTTGCAACAAAGCCCGTTGCCAACTGTGTCCACATATCTATTCAGGAGACACCATCATAGGGCCTAACCACATCAGCCACACTGTCAGAGGCTCATTCACCTGCACATCTACCAATGTGATATATGCCATCATGTGCTAGCAATGCCCCTCTGCCATGTACATTGGTCAAACTGGACAGTCTCTACATAAAAGAATAAATGGACACAAATCAGACGTCAAGAATTATAACATTCAAAAACCAGTCGGAGAACACTTCAATCTCTTTGGTCACTCGATTACAGACCTAAAAGTGGCAATTCTTCAACAAAAAAACTTCAAAAACAGACTCCAACGAGAGACTGCTGAATTGGAATTAATTTGCAGACTGGATACAATTAACTTAGATTTGAACAAAGACTGGGAGTGGATGGGTCACTACACAAAGTAAAACTATTTCCCCATGTTTATTCCCTCCTCCCCCGGCTGTTCCTCAGACGTTCTTGTCAACTGCTGGAAATGGCCCACCTTGATTATTACTACAAAAGGTTTCCCCCCACCCCCCGCCCCGCTCTCCTGCTGGTAATAGCTCACCTTACCTGATCACTCTCGTTACAGTGTGTATGTTAACACCCATTGTTTCATGTTCTCTGTGTATATAAATCTCCCCACTGTATTTTCCACTGAATGCATCCGATGAAGTGAGCTGTAGCTCACAAAAGCTTATGCTCAAATAAATTTGTTAGTCTCTAAGGTGCCACAAGTCCTCCTTTTCTTTTTGCGGATACAGACTAACACGGCTGCTACTCTGAAACCTGTTTCACTATTGTTAGTTATACTTTAAAGCTCAATCACTTTCAACCATAAGGAGATACATCACAAAACCAGGTCAGAGTCTAAAGGCAGCTTGCTGACACAGTTAATGCAAGAAGTAAATGTGAGAACAGCCAGTGCTGCTGTCACCTGCTACTTTCATGCTGGTACAAAGATGATAAGATCGGAAGGCACCACTGTGATTGTCATAAATATAAAGGGAAGGGTAAACACCTTTAAAATCCCTCCTGGCCAGAGGAAAAGCCCTTTCACCTGTAAAGGGTTAAGAAGCTAGGATAACCTCGCTGGCACCTGACCAAAATGACCAATGAGGAGACAAGATACTTTCAAAGCTTGGGGGGGGAGAAACAAAGGGTCTGGGTCTGTCTGTGTGATGCTTTTGCCGGGGACAGAACAGGAATGGAGTCTTAGAACTTAGTAAGTAATCTAGCTACATATGCGTTAGATTATGACTTCTTTAAATGGCTGAGAAAATAAGCTGTGCTGAATGGAATGGATATTCCTGTCTTTGTGTCTTTTTGTAACTTAAGTTTTTGCCTAGAGGGATTCTCTATGTTTTGAATCTAATTATCCTGTAAGGTATTTACCACCCTGATTTTAACGAGGTGATTCTTTTTACTTTTTCTTCTATTAAAATTCTTCTTGTAAGAAACTGAATGCTTTTTTCATTGTTCTTAAGATCCAAGGGTTTGGGTCTGTGGTCACCTGTGCAAATTGGTGAGGATTTTTATCAAACCTTCCCCAGGAAGGGGGGTGCAAGGTTTTGGTGAGGATTTTGGGGGGAAAGCCATTTCCAAACGACTCTTTCCCAATAATAAACCCGGTTAGACGTTTGGTGGTGGCAGTGAAAGTCCAAGGGCAAAAGTTAAAATCGTTTGTACCTTGGGGAAGTTTTAACCTAAGCTGGTAAAAGTAAGCTTAGGAGGTTTTCATGCAGGTCCCCACATCTGTACCCCAGAGTTCAGAGTGGGGAAGGAACCTTGACAGTGGTGATCTAGTCTGATCTCCTATATAACACAGGGTATAGGAGTTCCCCAAAATTAATTCCTGTTTAAACTGGCACATATATTTTAGAAAAACATCTAATCTTGATTTAAAAGTTGCCAGCTAGTGATGGAGAATCCATCACGAGCCTTGGTAAATTGTTCCAATGGTTAATTACCCTCACTGTTAAAAATGTACATCTTATTTCCAGTCTGAATCTGGCAAACTTCAACTTCTGATCAAAATAAGCTGAGAGGAAAAGAGCACAGCAGTGATATTTAAAACTTTGAAAGTATAACATAAAGACTCGATAGAGTAAAGAATTAGTTTGTGTATGCTTAAAAAAAAAAAAACCTGTGACGTCTTCATCCAGGCCAACATCCCTCCTTGTCTGACTACTGACTAGCCCTTCCAAATAGCCTCTCTGACTCCCAGCTCTTCCGATACTGCTGCCCATTTTCTGACAAGCTCAAGTATCTCCTCACATCACTCCATTGGCTCTCGATTCATTTCAGGATCCAATTCAAAATTGCCCTCTTTGATTTTAAACCCCTCCACGGACATGACACAGCCTATTGTACTTTTCAAAACCTGTGTTCCTTTCCCCATTCTTTCTGCATGCCTAACACTATTCTCTTTTTTATCCCTCCATGTGAGCTGGTGCAGAATCTTTCTTCCGCAGTTCATATTGTCTGACTAGAACAACCTCTCTATCCTCAGCTCCCTCTTCCTCTGTACCTTAATTCTTTGAAGTGGTTTGGGAAGTAACTTTATATGCAATATGTTATTCAAAATTATGTTGTGTTATTTTGTTAACTGATATAGCACCTGTTGTACAGTGTCCCAGATGCGCAGAAGGGAAAAAAATAACAAAATCATATTTAAACAACTCTAGTCCAAGTGGACCAGGTAATCAATCAGCAACTCTAGTCAAAACAAACAAGGCAGGCTAAGGAAAAGAGACCAAACAAAATGGGGCTTCTGAAAAAGGGAAGGGAAGTGGTCAGATCCTGACCTAAATAGGAAGGCCTCACACAGAATCTTGAATACAGCTACAGAGGGACTCCAGCCCTTGATTCACTAAAGCACTTAAACACATACTGAAGTACTTTGCTGAATTGGGATCCTAATGGACATATTGGGAAAGTCTCCTGCACTAAGAAGGCCCTAGTCTAGTCCAGTCCAAATGAAACCTTGGGATGCATAGCAAGGACAATCCAGTCAGCTTCAGTCTGGGAGGGACAAAGGAGAAAGGCTATCACTTAAGTAGCTCCAGCCTGGATCACTGAAGTTTTTACATCTCACATTGAAAACAAGAGCTTTAAATAAATCTCTTGATTTATTGGCAACCAGTGCAGATAGAGTTGGATGAATGTAGAACACCCAATCCCAAAAAAGCAGATGGACGGCCATATTCCACAACAGCTGCAACCTCTGAATCAGTTTCAAGTAAGATCTAAATAGGAGCAAACTGCAGTCATCTATCCTGTATTGTTTTTTTGGTTTTTTTTTCTTAATATAGTCCAATGGTAGGACACTTACCTAGCAAGCTGCTGAAGAACCTCTAGGCGCTGCTGGGCCCTGCCTCTCCATCTTTGGTCAATAAATGGGGGTACGGGATTTCTTTCCTCCAAACGCAGATTGTACCAGGGATAATGGATCAGACTGCTAAACATGGTTTTAAAAATCGGAATCTTTTTCTAATTTTAATGTGTAGACAAAAGAAATGGCAGTTGTTATTTAGCAATTCCATGCAACACTTAAGAGATCATCGCTTCAACTAGTGTTTTTGAGTCTATATGTAAACAAGGCATGAGAAATATATAGAGATTAAACAAGTTACTGTGAATTACAGCGCTATAAACCTGGGTGGTAGAGGTGACAGCATGCTCTAATGACATCAATCAATAACAGAGTGCTTCTCAAAATGAGGAACATACAGGACTAAACAGCAGGGGCATGGAGATGCTAAGTATCAACCTATGTAGCTGCAAAGAAATCCTTGAAAATGTGGCCCAAGTATAACTGATGCAGCTACATTTGTCTAAGTCAGCAGAAAGCTTGAAATCAGCTTTAAGATATGAATTGCCCCATTTATTGCAGTGGGTGCTAACTCAGAAGCCCAATTAATGTACTGTAAGGGTATGCCTGCCTACATTGTAGCTGGGAGGTGTGATTTCCAGTGCAGGTAAACAGACCCTGTGGTCCTGGCAGCAGCTCGGTCTAGCTGCCAGAGTCCAAGCCCACCTGACCACTGGAGTCTGAGCTCAGGAGACTAGCCCGAGCTGCTGCCTGTGCTGCAGCATCCACACTGCTACTTTCAGCATGCTAGCGCCAGCAGAGACAGCACAAGTCTGTATACCCATGCTGAGAATCACACTCCTCAACCACAGTACAGACATGCCCCAAATGTCAGCATTGTGCTATTTCCCTGTTCATCAAAGTATGTAAGAAAGGAAAGGAAGCGTCATACTATGAAGATCTATACAATCCACTCTAAATGATGGCTCATTATGACTAAGCCTTTAACAATAGATGGCAAAGTTGAACGGTGGCACCATTTGTTTCATTTTCCTGAAGGAAGACTCAACTTTCAAAGTTTGGGAAATGCTGTCATAAAGTTATCACAACCACCCTCACCCCATCAGATGACATTATAGCCCCAGAATTCAAAACCAGCTTGTTGTGTATTATATACTAGGCAGCTGCTTATTCAGATGGTCAGAACTGTGGATAAGCACATTTTAAACAAACCAAAAGGAAAAAATAAATAGGATGGTGGAACATGGAATTTATCTGGCTAAACAGGAATTTTGACATGAAGGGGAAGATTTTCAAATAAGTGATGCACTTTGGGCCTAAATTTGGATCCTGGGGTTTTCAGACAAGAGGGAGTACACCATACATAGGCTGGACATGTAGCAGCCAATATACAAGGGCTCCCTTTCAGAAATCTAGTGTTTCTGAGACTAACCAGTACCAGAAGGGTGCATCATCAGATACTTTAAACAAAAAATGCACTCAGAGGTAGAAGTGACAGAAAGATTTGTGGGTATCTCTGTGCTCTTTGCTACCTGCATGGAAGCCACACCAGAAACCACAGTGACAGCAGAGTCCAACAAGGTCAAACAACTTTGTGTAACTGGTAGATTCTCATCATGCCATTTACACCCTTGACCTACAGGGATTGAGGCAATGTCTACACTACATACATTATACCAGCACAACTGTACCACTGCAGCTGCACCACTGTAAGGTCTCCCATGTAGCCACTCTATGCCAGCAGGAGAGCACTCTCCCATCATCTTAATTAAACCACCCCCAACGAGCGGCAGTAGCTATGTTGGCACTTTTGTCAGTGAAACTTATGTTGGTCAGGGTGTGTTTTTTCACATCCCTGACTGACAAAAGTGCTAGTGTAGACAAAGCCTGAGTGAAAATACATCCGTGACCTTGGGCAGGTCACATTAATCTCTGTGTGCCTTAGCCGCCCATCTGTAAAATAGGGATACTAGTACTTCCCTGCCTCATTGGGGTTTTGTGAGGATAAATAAAGATTATGAGACTCTCAGATACTACAGTAATAGGGGCATACATAAACAAGATCAGGGGTCTCAAACACGTGGCCCGCGGGGTTATTTTCTGCGGCCCGCCAGCTCCCTGCGGCCCCCCCAGCGTTTACCTAGAGTGACTCCGGCCCAGTGCGGCGCACACTGGGAGCAGGGCAGGCTCCTACAGGCCCCTGCCACACCCCTCCTGCACCCGGACCCTCTGCCCTGAGACCCCTGCCACACCCCTCCTGCACCCCAACCCCCTGCCACACCCTGCACCCCTTCTGCACCCCCTGGGGCAGGGAGGGGGCAGAGTTGGGGTGGGGATTTCGGGGAAGGGGTTGGAATGGGGGCGGGGAAGGGGTGGGAAGAGGTGGGGCAGGGGCGGGGCCTCATGGAAGGGGTGGAGTGGGGGTGGGGCCGGGGCAGTGGTGGAGGGGTCAATGATGTGGCCCTCATGGTCATTTGAGTTTGAGACCCCTGCACTAGATCAATTAGAGCTAGCGTGAATATAAATATTAGTGTAGTCATGGTAGCATGGGCAGCAGCAGCAGCATGGCTTAGCTGTGTTGAGTACAAACCCAGCTGAACTCCATAGGTACATACTTGGCATGGCTTAGCCCTGATGCCGCTGGTACCTGTGCTACCGAGGCTAAACTATTTATACTCGCATTAGCTCTCATTGAGCTACTGTAAATACATCTAGGCAAGCTGAGAATCCCACCCTCAGAGGTACTTTGAGTACATGTAGGCAAGGTGGGAATCCCATAGAGTTGCCTACAGGATCATCCTGGAGTCTCCAGGAATGATTAATATTTAATTAAAGATTATGTCATGTGATGAAACCTCCAGGAATCCATCCAACCAAAACTGGCAACCCTAGAATCTGACCACTAGCTACTACTGTAGACATAGCCATAGAGAACATCGAAAAACTTCAGAGAAACAGCGTTTAGGGAGGGAGGAGACAGGAAACAGGTTTTGAATAATACATTTTTATTGGCTCCACTGCATGAAAGGTGTCAGCTTGCTTTAGAAGGGCTGGGCCTCAGCGTTTAGAATACTTCCCAACCTACTCATTCAAGAGCAAAGTCTGAATAAACCGAGGAGGACAAAAAACAAAGCTCCTTGTTTGTCAAACTTTGATTCACTGGAGTTGTATCACATCCCTTTTTCATTCTGCCTAAATGGCTCACCTGCAGCTATCAAAATAAGTAAGGGGCACTGTGTGAAACACTACTTACATTTCAAGTGCTCTGTTAAAAAAACAGTGCAATAACCCAATTCTTTTATTATGTCTAAGACTTTCCTTAATGAGCCATAGACCCATTGTCAGACGTATCCAGGGATGTCCCATTCTCAAGCACTGATACATGACTTAGGGGCTTAGGAATAGAACATAGAACTGTTTATTTCTAGACTATTGGTATAAAGTCAACCCAAGACAGTGGTGACCATCAGGTATTAAACTATTCTTGTGTTAGGTATAAACGATTTCCTTTCTTTACAGAGCTTGTGCTGTTCTAAGGAAGTTGCGTAAAGTTAAGATTGCTCAAGTGCAATCAAGTTTTTTACATATATATTCATATTCCTTTAATATAGGGAAGAATGTGGGAAAAACCTCTCCTGAAGACATCTCAGGCTGAAACAACCTACCATCTTGTCACACAGGAGATGAGCCTGGACATTTGCCTTTGCGTGGTCCTTCTCACTTGATAACACATACAAGGGATCTGAAATATAAGCAATCCCATGGATTCAAAGAAAACGAACAGAATAATAGCCTGGCTCCCCTTGACAAGAAGTCAGTTTTTCCACTTCAGAGACTAAACGAGACATAGAAATAAAAAAGAGCAAGCACACTTTTGCACATCTGACCCCCCCCCCAGTCAGCCTCGATGCTGCTGCTGTACAGAGTGGACCACGCTCTGGGGGGGAGAAATTAAAGGCTCATAATTGTTAAAGTACTCTTCTGGCAACCTTTAAAACCATTAAACGGTAGCTACGGCCGTGAATGGAAGCAGCAGCAGCGAGCATTTGCTGCTTCCCTGTGGAATGAAGCGCCAGGCATGGCCTTGCACATCCGCAGGTGGCTCCCTGCTCTGCCCACACCTTTCCCGCTAATGCTGCTTTCAGCCTTTCCATTTCACCTCCCCCCCGCGCGCTCGGAGGAGCCTCCCTGTCCTCTTCCAGATCCGCTTTCCCAGCCTCGTCCCCCAGCCCCGACTGACAGCGCCTCAGCACGCCCCAGGCGGCCTCCGCGGCTCCCCCCTGCGGCCGCCGGCTGCAGCCCACCACGCGGGCCCCGGCCAGGCTGCAGCCCACCTCCCGCGGCGCTGGACGTGGGGGGGCGGGGGCGGCCCCTGTCGCACAGCTCGAGCGACTCCCGCCCGACGCGGGCCCCGGCCACGCCCCTCCCCCAGCGAACCCGCCCCGCCCCTCCCCCAGCGAACCCGCCCGGCCCCGCCGGGCTGCACGAGCCCGCACGCGGGCTGACGGGAGGGGAGGAGGAGCCTCGTCGCCAACCCGCCCCCTCTGCTGCCGCCCGGGCGGGGCCTGCGGGGTTGGCGCCGCCCCCGGCTCGGTCTCTGGGCCAAGCCGGCTCCGCCCCTGCCGGGGCCGCTCGCCGGTACCGTAGAGGAAGTCGAAGGCTCTGCTGGGGGCCAGGTCCGAGCGGTACCGGCCCCCGGGGCTCGGGCCCCCGCCGCCCGCCGGCCCCGGCCCCGGCACCGTCCCGATCACCGTGTAGCTGCTCATGGCGGCCGCCGCGCCCGGGCGCTGGCCGCGTTCCCATGGCAACGGGGCCGGGCGGGGCGTCCACCCTGAGGGGCGGGGCTCGCGCTGGGCACGTGGAGCGGGGGGGGCGGGGAGGCAGCGGGCGCGTCCCAGGCGGCCCCTACCACATCCCTCCCGCCCAGCCCCCACCGCGCTCCTCCCCCGGCTACTCCAGCCGGGCTCCGCCGTCGGCGGGCCCCCCCCCCCCCGCAACATGAATTAAATTGCGGCTCCCCGCCCCAGCAGGAGGAGAGCGGGAGCAGCCAAAGCGGGACAGGGCAGCCTCAAGTGCAGTGCTGTAGGCCTGCTGCAGCACTGGGGGCAGGGCTGAGACCCAGCTCCCTGAGTGGCGGGTAGCCAAGTGCATCGCCTGGCCCTTTATTTAATTTACTTTCTTGACTTTAATATGATTAAAGATTGACTTTATTATTATGGTCAAAGTGTGCAAAGTGTTTTACATTCAATTGAAATAGACATAGCCCCTACCTACTCCAAAGAGTTTATAATGTAATCTTAGGTTTCAGAGTAGTGGCCGTGTTACTTTGTAGCCGCAAAAAGAACAGGAGGACTTGTGGCACCTTAGAGACGAACACATTTATTTGAACATAAGCTTTCGTGAGCTACAGCTCACTTCATTGGATGCATAGAATGGAACGTATAGTAAGAAGAGATTTACATACAGAGAACATGAAAAGGTGGAGTAGGAGACTAATTAATTAAGATGAGCTATTAGCAGGCAAAAAAAACTTCTGTAGTGATAAACAAGATGGCCCATTTAGACAGCTGACAAGAAGGTGTGAGGATACTTAAGGAAATAGATTCACTATATGTAATGACCCAGCTACTCCCAGTTTCTATTCAAACCCAAGTTAATGGTGTCTAGTTTGCATATTAATTCAAGCTCAGCAGTTTCTCCTTGGAGTCTGTTTTTGAAGCTTTTCTGTTGCAAAATTGCCACCTTTAAATCTGTTACTGAGTGGCCAGAGCAGTTGAAGTGTTCTCCTACTGGTTTTTGAATGTTATGATTCCTGATGTCAGATTTGTGTCCATTTATTCTTTTGCGTAGAGACTGTCTGGTTTGGCCAATGTACATGGCAGAGGGGCATTGCTGGCACATGATGGCATGTATCACATTGGTAGATGTGCAGGTGAACAAGCTGCTGATGGCGTGGCTAAGGTCCTATGATGGGGTCACTTAAATAAATATGTGGACAGAGTTGGCATCGGGCTTTGTTGCAAGAATAGGTTCCTGGGTTAGTGTTTTTGTTGTGTGGTGTGTGGTTGCTGGAGAGTATTTGCTTCAGGTTGGGGGGCTGTCTGTAAGTGAGGACTGGTCTGTCTCCCAAGATCTGTGAGAGTGAGGGATCATTTTTCAGGATAGATTGTAGATCTTTGATGATGCGCTGGAGAGGTTTTAGTTGGGGGCTGAAGGTGACAGCTAGTGGCGTTCTGTTATTTTCTTTGTTGGGCCTGTCCTGTAGTAGGTGGCTTCTGGGTACTCTTCTGGCTCTGTCAATCTGTTTTTTCACTTCAGCAGGTGGGTATTGTAGTTTTAAGAATGCTTGATAGAGATCTTGTAGGTGTTTGTCTCTGTCTGAGAGATTGGAGCAAATGCAGTTGTATCCTAGAGCTTGGCTGTAGACAATGGATCATGTGGTGTGTAATCTGCTAGTTTTAGCCTCATTGGTTTGTTACCCATTGTTATTACTCAGTTCTCAGGTGTTGTTTGTGAGGATTAATTATCTTTGAAGATCATCAGTTCATCTATCACCACACAGATCTAATCTAATTTAAAGAGCCTCTCACCCTTACAGCAGGGGCTGATAGTCCTGCCTCTTATTAAGGTTGTACAACGCTTCCCATTGTAAGACCCTCTTTTCAGTTGCTTATAATTTTGTCAAACTTTAACCATTTGGGCTGAAGTTTTACGTCAGGTGTCTGCCTCAGTCCTGGCTTAATCATTTCTGAGACTGAGGCTCAGTGAGGATGGACAGGCAACCTTACTTCTGGTAATTCCTAGCCTTTGGGTGCCTGACTTTGCTGCCTTAATAGTGTTCTTTTAACATTATTAGTTATTATTAACAATATTGATACATATCTGTATTACCATAGTGCCTAGGAGCTCCAGTCGTGGACCAGAACCCCATTGTGCTAAGTGCTGTACAAGCAGACTAAAAAGGCAGTCCCTGCC
This sequence comes from Natator depressus, assembly GCF_965152275.1. Lineage (NCBI taxonomy): Eukaryota > Metazoa > Chordata > Testudines > Cheloniidae > Natator > Natator depressus. The sequence goes on along the minus strand of NC_134234.1, from coordinate 202,390,445 downwards.
CCAAGGAGCTCACATCTAAGTATAAAGTGAGACAACAGATGGATACAGATAGGGGTGAATAAGAAAACAATGAGACAGTATTTGTCAGCGTGAAAGGAAGTGGCATCCATGCACCAGCAGCCTAACATATTTTTGGTGATTAATAGTATTTAAAGTGCTATACAAATGCTAAATATCACTTGTGTGAAATCAGTACACTACTAATCGAACCATAACATAGGAAAGGCAGAAGGAACCTGTCATTTTCCAGTCTTGCCACTGGGGGTCACAGTTGTTCTACCCATTTCTCAACTAAGGCCATTACAGCAACAGGAGCCTGCTGTGGTAAGAATGCAAAACACGTTCTGGGGCCACTGCAGTCAGTTAAGTTATGCCAGGGTGAATTTGGCCTAGGACGGAAGCTCAGTGCTACTTCCATTCAGTCTACTCTTCTGTAGCTCTACCAGCTACTGAATATAATGAGTCTCATTTCCCAGATGTGTACTGGGCAATACTGGAGGGGTAAAAGGTTCAGCAGTGCACATATGGATTGTAGCTGCCATTGGCCATTCCTGCTGCTTGGCCTGACTCTCAAGACTTCCCATCAGCCAGTCAGAGCCCGCTGACCTATCATATGGCCTATTTTTGACCAGGGAAGGAGACTGAGGCTTGATCTACACTACAGAGTAGCAGCCGTGTTAGTCTGTATTCGCAAAAAGAAAAGGAGTACTTGTGGCACCTTAGAGACTAACCAATTTATTTGAGCATAAGCTTTCGTGACCTAACTCTGTAAGTGTCTACACTAAAATGTAGCTCCCACTGATGTAACTCGCCCACTACACCGACATAATAACTCCACCTCCACGAGAGGCGTAGTGATTAGGTCAATGTTAGGTTTGCCAACTGTCTAATCACACAAACCCAAACACCCTTTCCCCACCCCCTGCCACATCCCTTTCCTGAGGCGCCACCCCACTCACTCCATCCCCCTTCCCTCTGTCGCTCGCTCTTCCCCACCCTCACTCACTTTCACTAGGCTGGGGCAGGGGGTTGGGGTGTCGGAGGGGGGACAAGCTCTGGACTGGGACTGAGGGGTTTGGAATGTGGGAGGGGCTCTTGGTTGAGCCTGGGGCAGAGGATTGGGGTGTAGGAGAGGGTGCAGGGTGCAACCTCTGAGAGAGAGTTTGGGTGCAGGAGGGGGCTCAGGGCTGGGGCACGGGGTTGGGGTGCAGGAGGGGGTGAGGGTTGCGGACTCCAGCTGGGAGATGCTTACCTCAGGTGGCTCCCAGTTGGCGATGCAGTGGGGCTAAGGCAGGCTTCGTGCCTGCCCTGGCCCATGACGTGATGCTCCCAGAAGTGGCTGGCACGTCCCTGTAGTCCCTGGGGGGGCTGAAGTTCCTGGCCAATGGGAGCTGTGGAGTTGGTGCTCAGGGCAGGGGCAGCATGCAGAGACACCCTTCTCCCCCCCACCTCCCCACCCCACATACACACACCTTGGGGCTGCAGGGACGCGCTGGCCACTTCCGGGAGAGGCATGGGGTCAAGGCAGGCAGGGAGCCTGCCTTAGCCCCGCTGCACCACCAGACTTTTAGCGCCTAAAATCTCCTGGTTTGGCTTCAGTAGCCTCAGGGAGATAGGGCCTGATTCCAGGAGATTCCCGGCAAAACTGGGAGGGTTGGCAACCCTAGTCGATGTAGTTAGTTTGCTGCAGTGTCAGTGTAGACCAGTGATGAGCAACCAGCGGCCTGTTGCCCACCACTGCTGTAGACACTGTGTTGCTTACATCGACTGTTGCTGCCTTTCAGACGCCATCCCACAATGCCCCACACTGGCAGTTAAATCCGTACAAGCACTCCTGGTGAGGATGCACACCGTCGACACGAGTGTAGTGTGGACATGCAAAAGCAATATAATTACTGTATTGGTTGTTCATTGATGTAACTTAGGTTGACTTAATTTTGTAGTGTAGGCTTGCCCTGAGTCAGAGTGAAGCAATCGTTTCCTGCTCTAGGGAGGAAGCAGATACATGTACAGCAGAGACAGGGAGAAGTGAATACTTCTGAGCTGTTCTCTAGGTCTTGTTATCTCATTGTCTTTGCCTCCTTCTGGAAGTTTACTGCAAAACTCTATGACTGGAAGTTAGACTCATGCAGACACCACACAGACATCACACACACTTCACTCAGACAGCCATGGATGCAACATATGTATCACACATGTACTTCTTACCCTACACATGCACACAAACACCAAACATGCACCCACATCCTTACCAACACACCACATGTGTATGCATACACACAAGCACGCATAGTTCTGCTTTACTGTGCAGTAGAGGCTTCAGCTGGAGTACTGTGTCCAGTTTTGGGTGCTACACTTTAAGAAAAACATGGACAAATTGAAGAAATTCTCAAGGGCACCAACAAAAGTGTCAAGAGGTTTAGAAAACGTGAACCATGAAGAAAGGTTGAAAGATTTGGGCATATTTAGTCTAGACAAGAGAAGACTTAGGGGAGACAGGATAACAACCTTCAAATATGTAAAAGATTGTTATAAAGAAGATGGTGATCAATTGTTCTCCATGCCCACAGACAGTAGGGCAAGTAGTAATTGGTTTAATCTGCAGCAAGGGAGATATAGGGTTGCATATTAGAAAAAAGCTTTTTAACTGTAAGGATAGCTAGGCATAGCAACATGTTAGGGGAGGCTGCAGAATCCCCATCACTGGAGGTTTTTAAGAACAGGTTAGACAAACATCTGTCAAGGATGGTCTAGATTTGCTTCATCCTGCGTCAGTCTGGGGGAATGGAACAGACTTCTTGAGGGCCCTTCCACTAGGAAATGCAAAGTTAAGTACGTGCCGCCCTCACAACACAACCTGAATTCTGCCCCCTGTAGCTGGTATTAGGCACTGGGAATCTCTCTCTTGAACTCATCAAAACTAGATGCCTTCCTGGAAGATACTTTCGTCAAACACAAGGCATTAGGCTAAATACAGCAGAAACTGGGTGAAAAACACAGCCACAGCACCTGGTCTTATCAGCCACTCTGAGACCTGACAAACTTGAATGAAATTCTGTGGCCTGTGTTACACAGGAGGTGAGACTAGATGATCAAATGGTCCCGTCTAGCCTTAAAATTTATAATAAATATATTTGACACCACAACCTCTGGCTAAATGCCAAACACCACCTGGGATGTGAGACTGTCCTTTTCTTTCCCTGTTATATTTCTTCTTTTTCCTCTCTCTCTCTCTCTCTCTCTCTCTCGCTCTCTCTTTTTCCTTCTAAGAAGAGTCCATTCTGCAGGTATGGCCTTCATTCTTTGTTCCTAGATATGTATACATGTAGCTACGTTTGGCAATATTCAAGTTTTATTTTTTTACAATTTTGATGATTAATATAGATTTTTTTCAGGTTTTTAACTATGTTAATTTTTACAGGTGCAGGAAACTAATGGGGTTAGGGTTAGGGTTAGGGCAGCGCTGTCAGCAGGGCTAAAGGGGTTCCCAGCACTGACAATGGGGCTGCAGAGGGCTCCCTGCATGGCCAAGGGACTCAGGACACCTGGATGCAAGGTGTGGGGGAGGCTGTGGTCCTGGCCCAGAGGAGCAGAGATCACCCAACCCCCGAGTCAGGGCTACAAAGAGGAAAAACCCCCAGCTGCGTGGAAGGTCACCCAAATGCTGAACAGTTCCTGCCTGGGGACAGCCCCTGCAATCCTGGCTGGTGAGTGAGTGAGTGGGGTCATGACAGTGGTGCTGCAGATGGCTACCTGCACTGCTGCAGGGGTGGTGACACCTGATACCTACAGACACAAGGTGAGGGGGAGGCTATGGTCCTGGTGGGGCAGAGCAGAGACACCTGGGCCAGAGCCATGAGAAGGAGGATGAGCCCTTGGCTGCGTGGGAGAACATAACATAAGAACTGCCATACCAGGCTAGACCAAAGGTCCATCTAGCCCAGTATCCTGTCTTCCGACAGGGGCCAATGCCAGGTGCTCCAGTGGGAACGAACAGAACACGGCAATCATCAAGTGATCCATCCCCTGTCACCCATTCCCAGCTTCTGGTAAACAGAGGCTAGGGACACCATCACTGCCCATCCTGGCTAATAGCCATTCATGGACCTATCCTCCATGAATCTATCTAGTTCTTTTTTTAACCCTGTTATTGTCTTGGCCTTCACAATACTCTCTGGCAAAGAGTTCCACAGATTGACTGTGTGTTGAGTATAGAAATACTTCTTTTTGTTTGTTTTAAACCTGCTGCCTATTAATTTCATTTGGTGACCCGTAGTTCTTGTATTATGAGACTGCGTAAATAACACTTCCTTATTTACTTTCTCCACACAGTTCATGATTGTACAGACCTCTGTCATATCCCCTTTAGTTGTCTCTTTTCCAAGCTGAAAAGTCCCAATTTTATTACTGTCTCCTTATACAGAAGGTGTTCCATACCCCTAATAATTTTTGTTGCCTTTTTCTGAAAACTTTTCCAATTCCAATATATTTTTTTTTGAGATGGGGCAACCATATCTGCATGCAGTATTCAAGATGTGGGCATACCATGGATTTATATAGAGGTAATATGATATTTTCTGTCTTATTATCTATCCCTCCCTTAATGATTCCCAACATTCTGTTAGCTTTGTTGATTGCCACAGCACTTTGAGTGGATGTTTTCAGAGAACTATCCACGACTCCAAGATCTCTCTCTTGAGTAACAGCTAATTTCGACCCTATCATTTTATATGTATAGTTGGGATTATATTTTCCAGTGTGCATTACTTCATTTATCAACATTGAATTTCATCTGCCATTTTGTTGCCCAGTCACCCAGTTTTGTGAGATCCCTTTGTAGCTCTTTGCAGTCTGCTTTGGATTTAACGATCTTGAGTATTTTTTTTAATCACCTCCAAATTTTGCCACCTCACTGTTTACCCCTTTTCCAGATCATTTATGAACATGTTGAATAGTGCAGGTCCCAGTACAGACCCCTGGTGGACACCATTATTTACCTCTCTCCATTCTGAAAACTGACCACTTATTCCTACCCTTTGTTACCTGTCTTTTAACCAGTTACCAATCCATAAGAAAACCTTCCCTCTTATCCCATGACAGCTTACTTTGCTTAAATAAAGCAGAGGCCACCCTACTGCTGAATGGTAGGCGAGAGGTCCTGGAGGCCAAATTTAGATTGCTGGGGAAGAGATAAAGTCCAGGACTTCATGGTAACACTCTCTGAAATATTTCCAATTCTACATGCAGGGCCAGAAAGACAGGCAGAACTGCAGGGTCTCAATTAGTTGATGACACGATGATGTAAGGAGGAGGGCTTTAGGTTTATTAGGAGCTGGGGAACCACTGGGAAAGGAGTATCCCATATGGGAAGGATGGGCTCCACCTAAACCAAAACAGAACCAGACTGGTGGGATATAAAATTAAAAAGGTTGTAGAAGATTTTTTTAAATTAAAGGGCTGAGGAAAAGCCAACAGGTGTGGAAAAGCACATGGTTTGGGCTCAGACACCCCTTAGGGATGAATTTATTAAAGGGGACTCTATATCCTAGTAAAGAAGATCGGAATGAAGTTGGTAAAGTACAGGGAGGAGCTACAGAGGAACAGTCAAACAAAATAGAGTCCCATATAAATATAACTCATGAAGGCAGGCAACTGAATATTGACAAACTGTACAAATGCTTATTTAAAAATGCTAGAAGTCTACATACTAAGATGGGTGAATTACGGTGGCTGGCATTAAATGTGGACATTGATATAACAGGCACGGTGGAAACTTGGTGGAATCAAAGGACATGGTAGCACCAGGGTACAAAATAAATAGGAATGACAGAGTAGGTCGCTTTGAGTAGTAGTACTATATGTGAAAGAAAGCAGAGAGTCAAATAAAGTGAAAATCTTAAATGAATTAAACTGTACCATAGACTTTTTATGAATAAAAATTCCATGCTTGAACAGTAAAAGTATAGCAGTTGGAATATACTACCCGTCACCTGCCCAGGATGTGACTGTAATTGTGAAATGTTCGGGGAGATAAGAGAGGCTACAAGGGCAGAAAATGCAATAATAATGGGGCACTTCAACTATCCTCATATTGACTGGGTAAATCTCACCCAGGAAGGGATGCAGAGATAAAATTTCTAGACACCATAAATTACTGCTTCTTGGAACAGCTTGTCCTGGAACCCAAAATGGAAGAGGCAATTCTTGATTTAGTTCTAAGTGGAGAACAGGATCTGGTCCGAGATGTGCACATAACTGAACCACTCAGTAATAGAGATCATAATGTAATTAAATTTGACATCCTCATCGGGGAGAAAATGCCAAAGAAACCCACCACACTAGCATTTAACTTCAAAAAGGGGAACTACACAAAAATGAGGAAGCTAGTTAAACGGAAATTAAAAGGCACAGTCACAAGGGGGAAATTTCTGTAAATTATTTAAAAACACTGAAAGAGAGGATCAAAGCAAATTTATACTCCAAATCAAAAAAAGTAAGAGGACCAAAATAAAATAATAATAATAATAACAACAACAATAATAATAATGCCAACATGGCTAAATAGCACAGTAAAAGTGACAGAGGCAAAAAGGCATCCTTTAAAAAAACAACAGGAAGTCAAATCCTAGTGTGGGAAATTAGAAAGGAACATAAACTCTGGCAAGTCAAGGTAAAAGTATAATAAGGCAGGACAAGAAAGAATTTGAAGATCAACTAGCTAAAGACACAAAAACTAACAGCAACATTTTTTAAGGTACGGCAGAAGCAGGAAGCCTGCCGAACAGTCAGTGGAGCCAGTGGACAATGGAGGTGCTAAAGGAGCACTCAAGGAAGACAAGGACACTGCAGAGAAGCTAAATTAATTCTTTGCATTGGTCTTCACTACAAAGGATGTGGGGGAGATTCTTTCTTTCTTTTTGGTGACAAATCTGAAGAGCTGTTCCAGACTGAGATGTCGGTAGAGGAGGTTTTGGAACAAACTGATAAATTAGACAGTAATAAGACACTAGGATCAGATGGTATTCACCCAAGAGTTCTGAAGGAATTCAAATATGAAGTTGCAGAACTACTAACTGTGATATGCAAACAGAAAAGGAGTACTCGTGGCACCTTAGAGACTAACCAATTTATTTGAGCCTAAGCTTTCGTGAGCTACAGCTCACTGCATCCGATGAAGTGAGCTGTAGCTCACGCAAGCTTATGCTCAAATAAATTGGTTAGTCTCTAAGGTGCCACAAGTACTCCTTTTCTTTTTGCGAATACAGACTAACACGGCTGTTACTCTGATAACTGTGATATGTATTCTACTTCTTAAATCAGCCTCTATACCAGATGCCTGGAAGGTAGCTAATGTAAGGCAGATTTTTAAAAAGGCTTTGGAGGCAATCCTGGCAATTATAGGCCAATAAGCCTACCTTCAGTACCAGGCAAACTGGTTGAAATTATAGTAAAGAACAGAATTATCAGACACATAGTTGAACACAACTTGTTGGGGAAGATTCAACACAGCTTCTGTAAAGAGAAATAATGCTTCACCAATCTATAAGAATTCTCTGAGGGGATCAACAAGCATGTGGAAAAGGGTGATCTAGTGGATATCATGCTCTTGGACTTTCAGAAAGCTTTTGACAGTGTCTCTCACCAAAGGCTCTTCAGCAAACTAAGCAGTCATGGGCATGAAGTAACACAGGAAGCTGTCTGAGCACCTGGTTGGCTGCTATTATGCACCTGATTACCTGGCTCCTGAGCCTGGTTCCTATCTTCTTTATACCAGACCCCCATCTATTCCCAGTTCCTGCTTGCCTGCCTTACTCCAGGTCCCCACTCCTATGCCTTTGCCCTGATGCTGTCTCTGGCTCTGGCCCCTGGCTTGGCACCAGACACTGTCTCCAGCTCTGACCACCCACACTCCAGTCATTGCAATTACCTCATCTCAAAAAGGATACAGTAGAATTGGAAAGGTACAGAGAAGGGCAACAAAAATGATTAGGCGTATGGAAGAGCTTCCATATGAGGAGAAATTAAAAAGACTGAGACTGTTCAGCTAAGAGAAAAGATGACTAAAGGGAATATGATAGAGGTCTATAAAATCATGAATCATGGGGAGAACGTGAATCGGGAAGTGTTATTTACCCCTTCACATAACACAAGAACCAGGGGTCACCCAATGAAATTAATAGGCAGCAGGATTAAAATAAACATAAGGAAGTAATTCTTCACACAACACACAGTCAACTTGAGGAACACATTGCCATGGGATGCTGTGAAGGCCAAAAGTATAAATAGGTTAAAAAAATTAGATAGGTTCATGGAGGATAGGTCCATCACTGGCTATTAGCTCAGATGGTCAGGGATGCAATCTCATGCTCCAGGTGTCCCTAAACCTCCAACTGCCAGAGGCTGGGACTGGAAAACAAGGGATGGATCACTTGAAATTGTCCTGTTCTGTTCATTCCCTCTGAAGCATCTGGTACTGGCCACTGTCAGAGGACAAGATACCAGCCTAGATAGACCATTGGTTTGACCCAGTACGGCCATTCTTATGTTATGTTTTTAAGAATTTAACCTTCAGTGTGGATTAGAAGTTCCTTTTTATGGCAGAAGCAGAAGTTGTTTCTGCGAAACTGAAATAGGGCCAGCAAAGAGTCATCAACATTGAGTAGGCCAATCCTGGTGGGACCATGGTTGCTGCCTGCAGAGCCATTTACTCTTAATGACCCTCTGCCAGCAATCCCACTTGATGGCTGAAGCGTGGAAAATCCCACTGTAAGAAGGGAAGGAGGAAAAGGTGTCAAAAGCGGCTTTTAAATATGACATAGTCACTTGCAAGGAGAGCCAGAGCATTACCAGAGCTAGAAGACCCGGCAGGAAGAGTGGGCCTGGCCTGGCCTCCCTGAAGAACACTGACCAAAATTAGGAGTGGAGAGAATTGCACTCAGGTATTTGTTGCTTTTCCGTAGATCTTTAATACTCTTGTGTGCTCTCTGAGATTAAAGTGGATGTGTGTTTAAGTTCCTTTGTAAGGCTTGAATTGTCATATGGTCCCTGAAGAGTTAAACTATCAATTGGAGTGCTCACAGACGAAGAGCTCTGGAGAGAGCATGTATCAACTACTTGGGGAAACTACTGTGCAGCCACAATCCCTAACTTATCACCAGCCTTACTTGTTTTCCCATCAATCACTTTTGTACTTGCCTTTGCCCAGATGGCCACCCTGCAGTATGACACTCTTCACAGGGAGAGAGAGTGGTCTGGTTCTTCTTGATGCTTTCAAACCATGTTAAATTCACTCATTCTTAAGCCCCCCCGCTCCATGTCCCAAAACATACTGTAACCCCCCCATTCAGACAGACACAACCCTGCCCCCCAACATCGACATCCCATCACTTTTCACTCATCTAATTACTTTTTCTGATATGTTACAAAGAGCTAATTTTTACTGTTGATCTGTCAGGGATCTAGATGGACTCTGATATTTACTTAAACCGTGTATTTTATTTGAGTTAGTTATCGTCAATACAAAAATATTTTTGTTTCTAGTAACACTATAGATACAGTGACACTGAACGTGCTGTGAAACATCCATTTCAGAAGCTGCACTAATCTCAGTCATATCACCTTCCATCACACAGAGACAACAAGCATTCTCACTCCTCTGGCCACCACGCTGGAAAGTTTGGAGTTCTAAGGGAGGTTATTTCTGTGGCTCCGAGAGCTTCACACAAGTTCCAGGCAAAATTCGGTGTTCTCTGGTCCATACAGCAGAGTTTGACTAAAAGATTTCCCCCCTGCATACATGAACTTTGTGGAGTTAACCATATATAGGGAAAACCGAATTCAACAAGCTCTCAGTTATTGGAGGAAATAGTACACTGGGCACTGGTATTTAAAATCCAATTCAATATAATCTGGATATGGGCCTGAGTTGAAGATTTAGGGTACATTTTTCAAAAGTGAGTTGAGGCCAGCTTTGTAAAGGCATTCAGGCACCTAAAGATACAGATAGACATTTAATGGGATTTTCACAAGTGCTGAGGCCCCTAACACCCTGGGAATTTTCAAAGTCCCACTAAGCACCCATCTGTGTCTTTAGGTGCCTAAATACCTATACAACTCTGGCCCTTAGGAACTTAAGTCCCACTGACCTTCAAACACTTACATTACTTTTGAAAATGGGAGTTAGGCTCCCCAACTCCCTTAGGCACCTCTGAAAATTGTATCCTTAGTTCAATACTGAAAGGATGAGAGGGTCCATCTATATAAATGTCAGCAGAGAAGACAAAGGCAAGGTGATTTGGTATTTTAAAGATAGTAAGTTAGAACCTGACCTGACTTGAGGTGAAAGAAACCGCCTAAAAAGAGCTCTGTTTTCTGCTTCATTGCTTAATTCTCCTCTCCAAATTGCCCAGTGGATAACACAACTGCATATGCTGAACAAACACAGAAATGCAACAGAGATGTATGAGGATAATCACCTTGCAGAGCTGAACTCAAAAGAGAATTCTTCCCAGAGACTGACTTGATCTCAAAAACCTTTGAGATGTGAGATGCACTGGTTCATTCCTTCACACATCCCAGCAGCTGAAATCTGTGACATATCAGCAGTGGAATGGCTCTTGCATCTGAAGACACTGACTATTCCTTTTTGGCTCCTCTTCATCTTCAGCTCCTACAGTTTGTCATGGCTGTTATGTTTTATTCTGTTGCACAACTTCAAGTTCTGCAAAACATGATTGAGAGAGATTTTAAGACACTCAAGCAAACCAAGAGTTTGTCTACACAGGGGGTTTAAACTAGACTAAGTCAACTGGACTAGTAACTAGTCTAGTGCTTGCATACACATGATACAATTCATTATAGTACACTAACTCCATATTTATCACAAACTCTGGAATCCTATTTCAAAGTGCACTAAGGTTGATGATAAAAAGAAAAGGAGTACTTGTGGCACCTTAGAGACTAACCAATTTATATGAGCATAAGCTTTCGTGAGCTACAGCTCACTTCATCGGATGCATACTGTGGAAAGTGTAGAAGATCTTATTATATACACACAAAGCATGAAAAAATACCTCCTCCCACCCCACTCTCCTGCTGGTAATAGCTTATCTAAAGTGATCACTCTCCTTACAATGTGTAAGATAATCAAGTTGGGCCATTTCCAACACAAATCCAGGTTTTCTCACCCCCACCCCCACCCCCGCCAACACACACACAAACTCACTCTCCTGCTGGTAATAGCTTATCCAAAGTGACCACTCTCCTTACATTGTGTATGATAATCAAGGTGGGCCATTTCCAGCACAAATCCAGGGTTTAACAAGAACATCTGGGGGGGGGTAGGAAAAAACAAGGGGAAATAGGCTACCTTGCATAATGACTAAGCCACTCCCAGTCTCTATTCAAGCCTAAGTTAATTGTATCCAATTTACAAATGAATTCCAATTCAGCAGTTTCTCGCTGGAGTCTGGATTTGAAGTTTTTTTGTTGTAAAATAGCGACTTTCATGTCTGTAATCGCGTGACCAGAGAGATTGAAGTGTTCTCCGACTGGTTTATGAATGTTATAATTCTTGACATCTGATTTGTGTCCATTTACTCTTTTACGTAGAGACTGTCCAGTTTGACCAATGTACATGGCAGAGGGGCATTGCTGGCACATGATGGCATATATCACATTGGTGGATGTGCAGGTGAACGAGCCTCTGATAGTGTGGCTGATGTTATTAGGCCCTGTGATGGTGTCCCCTGAATAGATATGTGGACACAGTTGGCAACGGGCTTTGTTGCAAGGATAGGTTCCTGGGTTAGTGGTTCTGTTGTGTGGTATGTGGTTGCTGGTGAGTATTTGCTTCAGGTTGGGGGGCTGTCTGTAGGCAAGGACTGGCCTGTCTCCCAAGATTTGTGAGAGTGTTGGGTCATCCTTCAGGATAGGTTGTAGATCCTTAATAATGCATTGGAGGGGTTTTAGTTGGGGGCTGAAGGTGACGGCTAGTGGGGTTCTGTTATTTTCTTTGTTAGGCCTGTCCTGTAGTAGGTGACTTCTGGGAACTCTTCTGGCTCTATCAATCTGTTTCTTCACTTCCGCAGGTGGATACTGTAGTTGTAAGAATGCTTGATAGAGATCTTGTAGGTGTCTGTCTCTGTCTGAGGGGTTGGAGCAAATGCGGTTGTATCGCAGAGCTTGGCTGTAGACGATGGATCGTGTGGTGTGGTCAGGGTGAAAGCTGGAGGCATGTAGGTAGGAATAGCGGTCAGTAGGTTTCCGGTATAGGGTGGTGTTTATGTGACCATCGTTTATTAGCACTGTAGTGTCCAGGAAGAGGATCTCTTGTGTGGACTGGACCAGGCTGAGGTTGATGGTGGGATGGAAATTGTTGAAATCATGGTGGAATTCCTCAAGTGCTTCTTTTCCATGGGTCCAGATGATGAAGATGTCATCAATATAGCACAAGTAGAGTAGGGGCATTAGGGGACGAGAGCTGAGGAAGCGTTATTCAAATCAGCCATAAAAATGTTGGCATACTGTGGGGCCATGCGGGTACCCATAGCAGTGCCGCTGATCTGAAGGTATACATTGTCCCCAAATGTAAAATAGTTATGGGTAAGGACAAAGTCACAAAGTTCAGCCACCAGGTTAGCCGTGACATTATCAGGGATAGTGTTCTTGACGGCTTGTAGTCCATCTTTGTGTGGAATGTTGGTGTAGAGGGCTTCTACATCCATAGTGGCCAGGATGGTGTTATCAGGAAGATCACCGATGGATTGTAGTTTCCTCAGGAAGTCAGTGGTGTCTCAAAGGTAGCTGGGAGTGCTGGTAGCGTAGGGCCTGAGGAGGGAGTCTACATAGCCAGACAATCCTGCTGTCAGGGTCCTAATGCCTGAGATGATGGGGCGCCCAGGATTTCCAGGTTTATGGATCTTGGGTAGTAGATAGAATCTCCCAGGTTAGGGTTCCAGGGGTGTGTCTGTGCAGATTTGATCTTGTGCTTTTTCAGGGAGTTTCTTGAGCAAATGCTGTAATTGCTTTTGGTAACTCTCAGTGGGATCAGAGGGTAATGGCTTGTAGAAAGTGGTGTTGGAGAGCTGCCGAGCAGCCTCTTGTTCATATTCCGACCTATTCATGATGACAACAGCACCTCCTTTGTCAGCCTTTTTGATTATGATGTCAGAGTTGTTTTTGAGGCTGTGGATGGCATTGTGTTCCGCACGGCTGATGTTATGGGGCAAGTGATGCTGCTTTTCCACAATTTCAGCCTGTGCACGTCGGCGGAAGCACTCTATGTAGAAGTCCAGTCTGCTGTTTCGACCTTCAGGAGGAGTCCACCTAGAATCCTTCTTTTTGTAGTGTTGGTAGGGAGGTCTCTGTGGATTAGTATGTTGTTCAGAGGTATGTTGGAAATATTCCTTGAGTCGGAGACGTCGAAAATAGGATTCTAGGTCGCTATAGAACTGTATCATGTTCTTGGGGGTGGAGGGGCAGAAGGAGAGGCCCCAAGATAGGACAGCTGCTTCTGCTGGGCTGAGAGTATAGTTGGATAGGTTAACAATATTGCTGGGTGGGTTGAGGGAACCATTGCTGTAGCCCCTTGTGGCATGTAGTAGTTTAGAAAGTTTAGTGTCCTTTTTCTTTTGTAGAGAAGCAAAGTGTGTGTTGTAAATGGCTTGTCTAGTTTTAGTAAAGTCCATCCACGAGGAAGTTTGTGTGGAAGGTTGGTTTTTTATGAGAGTATCCATTTTTGAGAGCTCATTCTTAATCTTTCCCTGTTTGCTGTGGAGGATGTTGATCAGGTGATTCCGCAGTTTCTTTGAGAGCGTGTGGCACAAGCTGTCAGCATAGTCTGTGTGGTATGTAGATTGTAATGGATTTTTTACCTTCAGTCCTTTTGGTACGATGTCCATCTGTTTGCATTTGGAAAGGAAGATGATGTCTGTCTGTATTGTACAAGTTTTTTCATGCAGTTGATAGATTTCCACTCCATACGGCTAAATGCAGTGCCTTGCATAATGACAGGTTTCAGAGTAACAGCCGTGTTAGTCTGTATTCGCAAAAAGAAAAGGAGTACTTGTGGCACCTTAGAGACTAACCAATTTATTTGAGCATAAGCTTTCGTGAGCTACAGCTCACTTCATCGGATGCATACTGTGGAAAGTGTAGAAGATCTTATTATATACACACAAAGCATGAAAAAATACCTCCTCCCACCCCACTCTCCTGCTGGTAATAGCTTATCTAAAGTGATCACTCTCCTTACAATGTGTACGATAACCAAGTTGGGCCATTTCCAGCACAAATCCAGGTTTTCTCAACCCCCCCCCCAACACACACACAAACTCACTCTCCTGCTGGTAATAGCTTATCCAAAGTGACCACTCTCCTTACATTGTGTATGATAATCAAGGTGGGCCATTTCCAGCACAGGGTTTAACAAGAACGTCCAAGGTTCCTTCTCCACTCTGAACTCTAGGGTACAGATGTGGGGACCTGCATGAAAACCTCCTAAGCTTATTTTTACCAGCTTAGGTTAAAACTTCCCCAAGGTACAAACTATTTTACCTTTTGCCCTTGGACTTTATTGCTGCCACCACCAAGCGTCTAACAAATATATAATAGGGAAAGAGCCCGCTTGGAAACGTCTGTTCCCCCGCCTCCCCAATCCTCCCCAAACCCTACACCCTCTTTCCTGGGGAAGGCTTGATAAAAATCCTCACCAATTTGCATAGGTGAGCACAGACCCAAACCCTTGGATCTTAAGAACAATGAAAAAACAATCAGGTTCTTAAAAGAAGAATTTTAATTGAAGAAAAAAAGTAAAAGAATCACCTCTGTAAAATCAGGATGGTAAATACCTTACAGGGTAAACAGATTCAAAACATAGAGAATCCCTCTAGGCAAAACCTTAAGTTACAAAAAGACACAAAAACAGGAATATCCATTCCATTCAGCACAGCTTATTTTCTCCGCCATTTAAAGACATCATAATCTAACGCATATCTAGCTAAATTACTTACTAAGTTCTAAGACTCCATTCCTTTTCTGTTCCTGGCAAAAGCATCACACAGACAGAGAGAGCCTTTGTTTCTCCCCCTCCTCCAGCTTTGAAAGTATCTTGTCTCCTCATTGGTCATTTTGGTCAGGTGCCAGCGAGGTTATCCTAGCTTCTCAACCCTTTACAGGTGAAAGGGTTTTTCCTCTGGCCAGGAGGGATTTTAAAGGTGTTTACCCTTCCCTTTATATTTATGACAGATGAGATGTGAGTTAGTTCAGTCTATTGTTTGTGTTCATGCAAAGCCGCTGCACACTGCTTTGGCAGTCTTCCAACTGCTATCCCACACAGCTTTGCAGCCACCCATTAGTGACCTGTCTGTTTACCTGCATGCCCTACACTGCTCCGGTATCAAGTTGACTGGATGTCCCCTCCCCCGTTTAAAAACTGCAGCGTAGCCAAAATTGGCCCATTTGCTCCGGGATTTGAGTATATCAGCATGGCTGCAATAGTACTCCAGAAGCCAACATACCTCAAGCAGCCTCCTGAGACCCTAGATGTTCATCATCATCTGCTGAGAAACATCAGTGCAGGAAGCTCTTGTGGCCAGACAATGGAATAAAGTTCTTTTTGTGGACATTGTTAAGCAGATGTCTACAAGGGGACAACCAGGATGCTGACCAATGCAGGAGAAAGAGCAAACAGCTCGGGAGAATGTACATTAAAACCAGGGATGCTAGGATAAGTGGAAATGGGAGATGCAGAGGCAACTCCTGGAGGCAGTACAGAGCCAGAATGCTCTGCTCAGGCCAGTGAGAACAACTGCACCTGGGACCCCAGCTCTTTTCAGCCATCTAATGCCTCTGATAACTTTGAGTGTCGCCAGTGAACACCAGAAGGCCCAAGAACAAGAAGAGGCAGTGTCCAGGCATATACTCACCTGTGACTTGAATCCCCACTCCCCTTGTTGTGTTCTACTCTCCACTGCAATGTGTCACTTTGAATTTTTACTTCATTATTGTTTAATTAAAGGTTTCTTTCTGACTGCTACATAATAGACTGTTTAATAATAGAAACAATTAAAAATTCTTTCATAGTCATCAATGCATTTTACCCAGAAAAGTAATAAATTTTAAATAATTCAGCTGCATATTTTCAGCCCTGGCACTCAAAGTAAGAGCAACAGGCATCCCTGACACTATTGCCCTGGCTGTTTATCAATTTTCTATTGGAGGTGGTGTCTCGCCTGCTATTGCTTCTGCTCCGGGACACTCCAAGGACTGCAGCGTCCTCTTCAGGACACAGCCCTCAGCTGTGCCATACTCTGTGCTCCCCCTTTCTGGGGGACAGTATCACAGCCCACTGGTCCAGCCACTTTCTCAGTGGCGAGTGTGTGTTTTCGGGGGGGGTGACAACCTGCGCCCACCTACTACTCCAGGTCCTGGTCCAGGGACCTTGTAGATGGCAGCCCATGCTGCTTTCCCTCTAATCTCTCAGTATCTTTCCCTGGGCCACTTCCCCATGGCCCTAGCACCTTCTGCACCCTTATCTCAGGGCCTCAGCATGCCAGTCTTAGCATGCAGCCAGGAGCTCGCTCTCACTCCCCTGATCCTGCCCAGCACTGATCTGTCCAGGGTGCTAGCTTTCTTCCTCCTGCAAGGCAACCACTGAGCCCTCCTCAAGCTCCAGGGAGCAACTGAACCTGCTCCGCCGTGCAGCTCTTCTTATATAGGCCTGCCCGGCCCTAATGGGCTGCTCCTCGCAGCCCCTCTCCTATTGGCTGCTTTCTGTGCAGCCTCCCTAGGACTCCATTAACTCCTTACAGGCCAGTGTGGGGCAGACGCCCCATCACACTTGTCCATTTAGCAAGGTAAAGAGTCTTAGTTGAAGGCTTTCTACTATTTAGAACTTCCTGAACTTCCTTAGAACAACCTCCTTCCAAGGATGTTGGCCAGAAAGAATCCAGGCTGTCGGGTGGAGGGCTCTTTGACTCTTGACAAGACCTTGGGCAGGAGTGGAGTTGGAGGGAAGGCATACAGCAGGCTCTTCGACCAGGGTGGCAGGAAGGCATCTGTCAACAAACCCGGGCTGTGGCCTGCTCAGGAACAAAAAAGATAACATTTTTGTAGGCTCATTTTGCAAACAGGTTCACTTGGGGGGTTCCCCACAGCTGGGAAATGGATGTGGTCACATCTGGATGAAGAGACCACCTGTGGTGACTTATGAATGACCTGATTAAGTGATCTATCAGAGCATTCTGAGCCCCTGGAAGGTAAGCAGCTTTCAGGATGATGGAACTGGTGGTGCAGAAATTCCAAAGCAGAAACACTTCTTGGCATAACTTTGTCAACTGGGCCCTCCATTTGTTTACACAGAAGATGGCTGCTGTGTTGTCTGTAAGCACCAACACATTCTGCCTCTTGATATGTGGAAGGAACACCATGCAAGCCAAACAGATGGCCCGAAGCTCCCTTACATTTATATGGAGCTTTAGATCTTGAATAGACCAAAGACCTTGTGCCTGTTAGGGACCTAAGTGAGCTCCCCAGCCTAGAACCAATGCATCTGTGACAAAGGTGAGTGTCTGTTGTAGAGCACCAAAGGGGACTCCCTCACAAACATTCGAGAGTTCTCTCCACCAGTCCAGGCTTTCACTTGAACCACCATGTCCATATGATGATGAGCTGGTGAGTACGCCAAAGCTAGCTCCCTGAAGTGCAGCCTGGCATCCTGTACTATCTAAGCACACGCTACCATGTGCCCTAAACGCTTGAGGCAATTTCACACTGTAGTGACAGAATGTGCGTTTAGATCTAGAGCAATGACCCGCATTGCTTGGAATCTTAACCCTAGCAGGAAAGCCCTGGCCTTTGTAGAGTCCAGGGCTGCCCCAATAAATTCTATTGTCTGTACAGGAGTAGGGTATAGTTCACTGTATTGCTTAGAAGCCCCAGGGCACTGAAGGTGGACTGTATGGTGGCTATGCTGGACAGTACCGGAGACCTAGACCAGCCTCTTACTGGCCAATCATCTAGGTAAGCGAATATGTGGACTCCTGATTTTTGCAAGACCCCATCTTTTATAATACAACTTATCCTAAAACCAGTGCCCCAGAGGGTCATTCCTTTCTGCTATTCAAAAAGGGTGGCTGGCAGGATAAACTATGACCTTTAATACAAATATAAAATCCTACCCCTACAAAGGCTGTGATGGTGGGAGGAGCACAGATTCCATCAGAAGATATTTGAGTATGGCTGCACTGTCTTTGAGAGAGGTTTGAATCCCCTACAAATGTGACATTTGTCACTCACATCTGCCTCACACTTAGGCAGCTGGGGTTTGGGTCACTCACTGGCATGGACTTGTTACATGAGTGACAAGACTTGAAGCCTGGAGAACAAGGCATGAGTTTGGTACCAGTACCAAAATGGGAACTGGCGAATCCATGCTATTAAGTACTAATCTAAACTTAATCTTATATCTCAAACTATGTACAAAAACTCTAAACTAGCCTAAAACTAACAGAACAGGTACTACAACAAAGAGGGTGGGACTGCAAATGCAAGGACAGCAGCTCCAACATCATGGGTGGTAGGAAGGAACTGAGAGGGGACGGGGGAGGCTCTGCCTTTATATCTGCATACAGTGGTATGAGGCAGTAAAGGACACTCACACTGCCCTGATGGGTACTGCTGAGGGGGAAATCTCTAATAACTGCACTTGGCGTGCACGTATCGACAGTGGAACGGACAAGTGTAATCACTTGAAGAACAACACTGAACACTGTGTAGTTCATCCAGGAACCGCTTCTCTAGTATCAGTTGCTTGGTGTTCTCCTCTTCTTCCTTGTCTTTGTCCCTCCATTGCCACTGAAGCTGCTGGAAGAGCTGCTGCCACGACAATGTCATCTGCTTGGTGATGTGTCGGGTGAAGTCCAATTCTGAGTTTCATCCACCTTTGAGTGTTGAATATAGCCCAAACAGCCTCTGTGTATTTGTGGTTGCCAGCACAGTGCTGTAGGGCACTGCTGGGTCCATGCTGGCTGACAGGAATTCAAAAACGTTGTTAGTCTGCCTAGAAAGGAAGCACGGGGTGGAGACAGCGGAAACATGGGGTATTTAAAAATGCGAACACTCGGGGCTTCTGCTATGCATCCCACAATGCAGAGTGAGAAAAATCCCAGAATGCGCAGTGCACAGCAGTGACGCAAAAGAGCATAGGATACTCTCTAAGCAGCAAGCTGCTACCATGTGAACACAATGATGCGAATTGAAAGAGGCATAGCCATCCCATGTGCATGCTATTAGTGCAGGTTACTTGCTGTGAGTTAAATAACATGCATGAAATCAATCTGGTTAAACACCCTTCACATATACATGCTAAGATTGCTACTGGCAGTGACACCAGCCCCAAGATTGCTACTAGCAGTGATATTATAACTGGTAGAATAAGATTATCTGGTGTGGAATCCATGATGGGAAAACAGATACATTTTACAAGAGCAATAAAGAGCTGGACCTGGAATTATCCCTCTTTTCAGCGGGCAGATGGCAACCTTGAACCATAACCCTCAGAGCCACTTTAGATCACAGTTCTATAAAAGCACTGCCTGGTTTACAGCAGAACGCATCCAATTAAGATTTAAGTTAAAAATAGACAAGGACACAAATGGTATCACAGGCTATAAAATGGGAATAGATACTTAACTCTGGTGATCTTTACCCAGGAACCATGAGTTTGGGTTCTGAAAGGACTATTCCCTATTTTATTGGCAGGGACCTTTTGCTTTCTTTGGGACCACTAATCAAAGATCATTCATTAACAAATTTATTTGTTAGACTCTAAGGTGCCACAAGTACTCCTTTTCTTTTTACGGATACAGACTAACACGGCTGCTACTCTAGGGCCATTAGATTAGTACTCAGGGGGAAGGTTGCCATTTCTGGCATCACCAACAACAATTTCTGTGCTACCTGGGGTTTTATATGGAAGTCTCCATTTAAAATACTGACCAGGTCTGGCTCTGCTTATGTTACAAGACAACCCCAGATAGACATGTTATAGCTCCTGAGTGTCTTCTCCTTCCCCCAGTCCAGTCTTCAGTTTAGAATTAGCGTTGAGTTCAGAGGAAAAAATGTTGCTGAGTTAGTACTGTACCTGGGGGGAAAGCAGTCTTCTGGTGTACATGCTCATTTAATGTAATGGTAAAATGAAGAGACACCACAGCTGTCTGATCACTCTGTGGTTAATTCACTTCAGGGCTCCTGCTCTTATCAGAAGAGTTGCAGAAGCCTGTAACTCTTATTCGTTCGAGTCATGAAAAGTGGAAAACCAACGGATTTCCTGTGTCCATTTCTCTATTTCAGAGGAACTGTGAATCATGTGCTGACTTAGCCAATGCTAAGTTATAGAAACTACTGACAACAGCAAAACTTTCCTCTGTACAGCCATCTGCTTCCAGGGCAGTCACATGCAATGCCTTCCGTTTAAAAACACAAAGCCCCTTTTGGCATGACAGCTTTTAACAGAATTTGTAACCACTCAGCTCTGTCACACAACAGTTACTACTCAGTAACCGTAGGAGCTAAGTGTTGCACCCTGTTAGTAGCCTAGGAGGATACACATTGTCTATATGTAACCAGTTCAGCACATTGTTTTGTAGTGTAGATGGGACCCCCAGCCATGCCTGTGTAAACAGTTTGGCCTTCCCTCCTTCTAGCATTCTGTGCAGTCAAACATCCCAGAGCTCATTGCCCAGTGGGCTGTTGGTGCTGCTCTGCATGCATGTCCTCTGGGAACCCTATCCCTGATGAGGCACTATATGCTAGCTGCCCAGATATCCCAGAATGCACTAAAAGAAATGTGGCCTGGCACCATGGTGGGCGGGATGTTGTCTGGCACATTTCTGTTGTGGAAAAGCTGCTGTGTGGGCAAAATTCAGCTGTGTTTGTTGTAACTGGCTCAAATGAGAGTGTCACACGCTGGTTACTGAATACAGTTGTACCTGTAGCCCGGATGGAATGATGAACGTGGGAATTTTTAGTAATACATTTACAATCCATGTGTGCGCCTCAGACCATTTCTACACTCGACAGAGGCTACAGTGGCACAGCTACTACAGTGCCGAAGCTATGCCGCTGTCACCCCACCCTGCAAGCGCAGAGTACAGAGACAGAAGGGTGTTTCTGTCGCTGTAGAAGCTCTACCTCCCCGAGTGACGGTAGCTCGGTTGAGGGAAACATTCTTCCGTTGACCTAGCTACTGCCGCTTGGGGAGGTGGATTACCTACATCAATGGGAAAAACCTCTTCCATCGATGTAGGAAGCATCTACACCACAGTACCACAGCGGCATAATTGAAGCACTACAGCTGTGCCACTGTAGCACCTGTAGCCCATAGAGACAGGGAGACCAGATGGATGTGAGGAAGACATGGAATAAGGGGGCGATTGCTTCTGCCAGCGTGCACGCTGCCTTAAGCTTTGCTTCTCCATGAAAACCTAAAGTTTTCTCCGGTGCTGATTTCCAGTTGACTAATAAATGCTGCCTTGTTTTGAAACGGTATCTGTGTTGCTGCAGGTACTTGCTGGGTTGCATTGCTTCCAGAGAAGGTAAAGCCTCTCTCAGGAGCACGTGTAATTACTGCTGAGTACACCAAATCCCTAGGGTGCCAATAGCTTGCCCGGTGTACCACAACTCAGAGGCAAGCACTGTCGATGCTTCGGCAGGTAGGCCTTGTAGGCTGGTGGGTCCCAATAACCACTCAGAGACATGGCTAAGGGAAAGGTTATTTTACTAGGGCTGGTGAGAAAGGTGGTAAATACCCTAGGTACAGATGCCTAAACAGTTACCATTCTAAATGTGCAAGAGCGGTTCCTGTTTGGATCCCTGTGGCAGTCCAACTGAGAGTCAGGGCTCTTCAGGCGTACTGCCTGGAGTGCCCTATCGAGTCCAGTCTCTATTCAAAGTAAATTGGAATTTTGCAGGTTTCCAAGCCAGGCTCAGTTAGTATCTTTCACCAGGCCCCACTACACTGGCTCCCTGACCAGCTGCTGCTGCTACCCCATAAATCCCACACTGAGCTGCACCTAGCTGTGATGTCCAGCAGTCACAGCCTGTTCCCCATGTGGCTCTGCATTCGTTCCTGTTTCCAGCCTCTCTCCTGCTCCCATGTGATTGCTGCTTCAGCTTCCCTGCAACGCCCCTTGCCATGTGCTACCCCTCCCAAAACAGAGCCTGGCCACTTCTGGCTCAGGAGCTTTCCCCTTACCTGGCCAGAGGAAAGGGAAGCACAATGGGAAGTGGGCTGACGGGAGCGGTAGTCCCGTACTGAGCAAATCCATCACATTGATCTACACAATGTCTACACTGGTGAGCTTACAGCGGCGCTGCTGTAAGATCACTTGTGTAGCCGCTCTATGCCGATGTGAGAGAGCTCTCCCATTGACATCATAAAACCACCTCAGTGAGTAGCGGTAGCTATGCACGCTCTACCACTTATGCCAGTGAAATTTATGTCACTCGGAGGTGTGTTTTTTCAAACCCCTGAACAACATTTTGCCGACATAAGTGTTAGTGTAGAGATGGCCTAAGATGGACATGCTGTGAGAGCTCACGGTGAGATACAGATGTGCTGGAGCCTGAAGGCCCAGTGTTGCAGTGGGAAAGCTACACCGCTCACCCTTGTAAAAAGTATTGATCCTTGGAATCTAGCACACTTAAGGAGTTACTCCCCACCAAAAGGTGGGGGGCAATAGTCAGACAGATGGGCCCTAACACTATTTCCTTCTCCTGCTTCTACG
The DNA here is from genome assembly GCF_965152275.1 of Natator depressus. Classification (NCBI taxonomy): domain Eukaryota; kingdom Metazoa; phylum Chordata; order Testudines; family Cheloniidae; genus Natator; species Natator depressus. The sequence goes on along the minus strand of NC_134234.1, from coordinate 202,367,658 downwards.
GACAGGGAGCTCTGACACAAGGCTCACCAATCAGGCTTTCACAGTCATGGATGGTGCACTTTGTAATCTCCTCTCCTATCTCTGGATATGCCTCCAGCAACTCCTTCAATTTATCACCAGACAGTGAGAACAAACAGCACATGGTGAGAGCTGTGACACTCATACTCTGAGCACACTCCTTAAACAGGAAGATCTCTGCACAGAAAGATGTGAGGAAGGAATTAAGGTTCTCCCTGTTCTCAGTTCTGGTACCTGGAACAACAGCAACCTGGAGCAGCAACCACAGGGAAAGTCCTGTTCAGCCCACACATGCTGCCCTGGGATGGAGCATGCTGTGGGGATGGTGCATGTGCAGTCTGGTAGGCACTAGGGGCTGTGAGAGGCTGAAGCATGCTGAGCGGAGAGGGAATCTTCAGACAATGTAGCAGCCAAACTCTAATAAGTCTCTATTGAGAATATACAAATTGCAGCTTTTCAGAAGGCTCAAAACTTGGCCAAATTTGGATCATTTTTCATGGGTCCAGCAAAGGCACATCACTGACACTAGGGTGACCGCTCTTGCCAAATTTCAAGTCCCTACTCCAAAGCATGAAGATGTTAGAGTGTCTAAAAAAAAAAGTTTGTGTGTGTGGGGGGGTTCCTTACAATGATTTTGTTAACATGGGCAAAGCAACATATTTTCCCAAATCCCATTCGTGGAATGGCTGAACCATTTTTGCTGAAACTAAAAAATCACGATAATTGTCCAAGGGATTCAGGGACAGAAATAAAACCTAAAACTTCCTGTAACTAATTATTTTGTAATTTACTAGATTTCAGTTGACATTGCCCCTTTAAGCTCAAGACTGTTTTCTCTGCCCACAGCAATGTAGCAATTTATGTGCATCTATTTAGGATTCTAGGGTCAATAAGTAATGAGGCCAAGCAGTCTCTGCCCCATTGCAGGGCAAAGGCAGACGAGGAGACCTACCTTATGGCCCAAAGACGTCCTCATGTGGGGGTTGTAGACCTCAGAATACTGGTCCCAGCATTGCAATGCACCATTCTGATCCAAGAGTAAAGCCTTTCTGTTTAAAATGGAATATTATAGGCTGAGACCAGAAATCTCAGAGGGCAGCATCTTTCTTTTAAAATGAACGTGCACCTGCATATTAGCTGCTTCCCTTGGGCTTCTGACAAATGGAAAATATGGCCACTGGTTGGGCAGAATTTTGGTGTCTTGTCTGCTCTAGACTAACGCTAGGAAAACCATTATCAAAACAGGCAGAAAAACCTCCAAAGTAATCTCCAGCCTTCAATTATTTTGTCATGGACTTGCTCTCTATGAGGACTCTCCCATATTCAAGGAAGTACATCCTATCTCCATAGGAGCCCTCTACTATGATTACCTCTGTAGGCTGGAACAGTTCAATATTGAGATGCATAATCACTGCATTTAGGAAGTTCAGATCACAATGCTGGAACAGTGACACTTTCTTCACCAGCCTGGCACAGAGATGGTGCTTCACCTCCTGAATAGATAATGCAAAAGCAAATGGTCAGATAAGCTAGTGTAGGAAATAAAGGGTTAAGTTAGTGTAAAAAGTAAAAAATACATGTTTTAGTAAGGCCATGGAAAGTGCAGGTCTGTTAGAAGTCGTGGGAAGGCCTTGAAAGAAAATTGCTTAATTGGGAATGCTAGACCTGATGGGATAAAACAGAAGGACGAAGCAGCCCCAATTGTCAGAGGTAGTTAATAATGAGAAAGGATTGTGCACCATGAACCAGCAATGTTCCCAAACTGGCCAAAACATGTTTTGTTAGCTAAGTTAGTAAGAGGCAATCACATCACTTGTTTATTAAAAGGTATAAAAGGGTGAATTCTTGGAGGGTTCATTGCTAATACCTGTCTGACCAAGTTAGAGGTGACCAATATGGATCTAAGCACCCCTGATTTTAGCCCTTTTGTAAGTATTTTAATCAAATGCTTATAACTGTTTTTTTATGGTTCGGAATGTAGTAAATTACTTATTATTTAGGCTATTAGACTGCAATGAGTTGGTTCAACTGCTCGTTTGGGGGACTTAAACTTTCTGTCCTCCCCTTGAGGTGAACGAACCCTGATTGTCAGTCTGATTACTTGAATCTCTGTACTTTACACACACCTTCATTTAGACAAACAAGACATTTACTGAAGGGTTTAATGCAGTGGTTCTCAACCAGGGGGTACATGTATCCCTGGGGGTACGCAGAGGTCTTCCAGGGAGTACATCAACTCATCTATATATTTGCCTAGTTCAGTGTGTCTCAATCTGGGAATCACGACCCCCCAGGGGGGTTGCACATTGGGTTTAGGGGGGTCACAAGTGCAGAGCCGATGATAGGAAGTGGCAAGCAGAGCTATTGTCCAGGGCCCCACGAAGCCACAGGGGGCCCCATGAAGCTAAGTTACATGCTTCAGCCCTGGTCGGCAGGGCTTGGGCTTTGGGTACACTGAAATGTAAGTACAATATTTATATTCCAATTTATTTTATGATTGCATAGTAAAAATGAGAAAGTAAGCAATATTTCAGTAACAGTGTGCTGTGACACCTTTTTATTTTTATGTCTGATTTTGTAAGCAAGTAGTTTTTAAGTGAGGTCAAAGTTGAGGTATGCAAAACAAATCAGATATTTTAATACGTTACCAGGAATGACTGTTCTCAGCTCAGGTAGGGTATGTTACACACAGCACCACCTAGTGGCTGGACAGTATAATACAGTTTAGCATTCCTTTACATCTCCCCTGTTAAGTTTTACACTCCTACCACTTACAAAATTTTTTAAAATGTACATTATCATCTTTAAAGTTCAGTACGTATCACTCTGTTAAGTGTCTCTAAATCATACTGGTTTTCTAATTACACAACCCAGTGCATAAAAACTTGGTTGTCTCTGGTCATTTGGAATCCTTGCACCTTCTTCTTCTCATTTTGCTCCACCATCTGTAGAGTTTGCTCCGTCGCTTGTTCCGTCTGAGGAACAAACTGTAGATGTTGACAATTTCTGTTGAACTCTCCACTATCAGTCTCACTCACATGTGATCCAGACGATTAATTATTTTTCTTTACAACAGCTGGATCTGTCCATTCTTTTTCTCCATCCAGTTTGACACAAAGATGGTCACCAGGTCCTGAACAGTCAATTCTTTAACTGAGACATTTGTTACAAAAATATCTGTAAGCTCTTTTTGCCTTTTTATCAGATTTGGCTACTCACTTCATGTCTGGCCACTTTGGAGATACCATATCTGGCAGTTTCCAAAGTCAGAACAGTAGTTCTGAGTTGTCTTCCCATCAGGAGTTGTGCTGGACTACATCCAATAGCTGCTATTGCTGTTGATCCATAGCTCAGAAGAGCAAGGAATGGATCTTCCTTCTGTAGGATTTTCTTGGCTGTTTATATAGCTCTCTCAACCTCTCCACTCATTTGTGGGTAATGTGGGCTGCTAGTAATATGATCAAAATCATATTTTGCTCAGAATGACAGTTTCCACTGTTGTTTGTCACTAGTTGTTCTGGAATACCGAAATTTAAAAAAGTGTACTTCAGTTTCTCAATAACACTGCAACATATTAACACCTGGAAAAATAGTTCACTACAACCAGATAATGATGTCCTCTGAATTTGCATAAACCTGCAGCTAATCTCTTCCAAGGTCTGTCTGGTGGAGGTGTTGTTATTATAGGTTCTTTGCATAGTGTTGGTCTGTTAATTCTGCAATGTTCTATGCAGATGCTTTGTTCTTTATGTCCTTGCTGATACCTGGCCACTACCCTGACTGGGTGGCCTGTTCATGACATTATGGCCAGGTCTACATTTACAAGCTTACAGCAGCACAGCTCTACCCATACAGCTGTGTCGCTGTAAGAGCGCTCGTGTAACTGCATTATGCTGACGAAGAGAGCTCTCCCACCAACATAGTGTTGTGCTTATGCCAGCAAAACTTATATTGCTTGGGGTGTGTTTTTTCACACCCCTGAGTGATGAAAATATTGCCGACATAAGTGCTAGTGTAGACATGGCCTTAGTTAATCTTAATATCCTTCATGGATGAGGGTTAGGATTTCTCCTCTCACTTCATTTGGAATTATGATGCAATCATCTTTATTCATGAGCCAATTTGACTCAATTATCCACATACCTCAAAGTAATCTCTCGTCACTTCCTTTGTGTCCTTTAGATACTTGGGCCAGCTAGCCCTAATGTAACTTAAAACTTCTTGAAGTTATGTGTCTATCAGGGTTGCTTTTAGTAGTTGGAGTAGTCTAACACTGGTCTCTATGTGTCCACAGTATCCACGTATGCCTGTACATCATCTTTGAGCTCATGGGTAGTCAAGTATGATGCTGGGATTCATGAGAGGGTATCTGCTACTACCAGATTTTTCCCAGGAACACATTTCACAATTGGGTTGAATTGCATTAATCTTATCAATAGACACTGGCATCTCAACAGTGCTTCACCCAGGTCTTTTCCATTGATGAGTCACAAGCAGTTTATGGTCTGTTATCAGTGTAAAAGAATCACGGACATCTGTAAAAGTTCTCACATGCCCATACGCTTGCCAGGCACCCCTTTTCAATCTGTGCATGCCATTTTTCTGCTTCTGTGAGTGTGCGAGAGCAAAATGCAACTGGCTTCCACTCGGAGCTATGTTGTTGTAACAATACACCACCTAGGCCGAGCTGCCTCACTCACCATTGTGGTTTGTTCACATCATAGCACTTGAAAACTGGAGCTGTTGAGATAATTTCACTTACCTTTTTGAAGGCAATTTCTTGATTTGGTCCCCATAGCCACAATATGTTGGACTTTAATAGTTCATTCAGTGTTTTTTGTCACTGTAAAAATGTCTTGTAGGTATCAACCAAGATAATTTACCATCCCCCAAAAATGTCTCAGTTTTGGTACATTAGTTGGTGCTTTCAATTCTCAAATTGGTTTTACTTTCTCGAGGCTACCACTGATTCCATCTTTGTTTATTGCCAGTCCCAAACACTGTATTTGGGGTAGGTGGAAAATGTTCTTTTTCCCTTTTTAGCTTCAGTCTAGACCAGGGGTGGGCAAAGTTTTTGGTGTGAGGCCCACATCTGGGTATGAAAATAGTATGGCGGGCCATGAATGCTCACAGAATTAACAATTAAGAGATAGTCAAAGTTTATTTAAGAAAGATACATTTTAGTGGGAATAAACATAAAACCGTACTTAAAATTAAAAATATATCATAACAACGTATTACAATAATTAAATCAAACTTACCCCCTTTCCACGCCTTTTCTCTCTAGCCTGGATTTGTCGGGCACTGGTAATCCTGAAAGGTAATCTTTAAAAGCAAAATCTCCCAAAGAAGTGTAATCAGTTTAGCCCTCTCTTTGGCTAAAGGAATTTGCCAGAATCTGCTTGAGGCATCCATCTTGGAAAATGCTGTAGCTTCTTTCACTTTGGGGATGAAGTCATTCAGTATTGGGAGGATATATTTTTCTCTCATAACTGCTTCATTAAGTCTTTTAAGATCCACACATATTTTTCCATTTTTCTGTATAACCAGTACTAATGGGGCACACCATGCTACTGGCTCAGAGATGATCTTGGTTATGCCAATCTGTTCCATTCTCTTTAACTCAGTTTCCACTTTACAAAGCAACAGGATCAGAATCCTGCCAGGTATATGTACACTATATGGTTCAGCCTTGTCTCTTAAGATTATTTGTACTGGATCTCTTTTCAATAGTTCAGTATCACCAACTGCTTCATAGAGTTCTTCCACCTTTCTCACTTGGCCCATCATGGCTGTCAAGCTGCAGCTGTGAAGCTGTGGGTTTTTGATCCTTTGATCACATACACTCCGAATGCAAAGATTTTGTCTGTGTAGGTTGTTTCTGTGGAGAACAGGCTCATACAGTTCAGAATACCTCCAGGGCTAGTCAGGGCTGTGTCCGGTGATTTCAGCTCTGGGAAGAGTTGAAGGTGATTGTAACTCCCTTCTGACTCTGCTCCTGAGTCCATTTTAAAGTCAATAGTCTTTCCATGAAAGACTCCAGGCAGGCTCTGTGTTATCACACATGACAGATCCCAGAAACAATGGCTCCCTGTCTGCCTTAATGTGAGAAACAGATGAAAAATGTCCATATTTTGTGCATTTATTACATCTTGCACCTTTGGCTGACATACATCTCTTGGGCATTTAGTCTGAAAGGCTTTGCAGTTAGCCTGAGAGTTCTCTCTCCTTGCCTCAGTGGTTGTATAATAATAACTTTTAGAACTCATGCTGTGCCTGTTTAGAGATGGTTTTTCAGGTTTGTCTTGCTGCTTCATAAGTTCACACTGCTTTGCTATTTGAATAGCTGTGTGTGGGTTAAGTCTGTTTTTAACTGGAGCTGCTATGAGAGACTTTTGTCTATATGGTCAATAGTCAATCTATTTCTGATATTTTAATGTTTTACAGTTCCAAAATCAGTTTTCTGCCAATGCTTTCAAAGCCCTGACAAAAGATTCAAACAGGTTCCCGTTTCCTGAATTTTCTGGTGATACTGCCTTTTTATAAACCACATTTCTCTGAGGTATAAAGTATGCATCAAACATAGCCAGAACTCTATCACAGTCAGATTACTGACTATTATCAGTAAAGGCAAAGGATTTAAAGATATGCTCTGCCTACTTCCCCACAGCATAAGTTAAAGAAGATAGCTTTATATCTCCAGTTTCCTGGCAGAGTTTAATAGCAATGCAAAATCTTGCAGAATGCTGCTTCCAGTCTGTCCATTCTGTCAAAACTGAAGTTCTCTGGGGCATTGAAGAGAGGCATTTTGATGTGATCCATTCTGCAGCCATTCTTGCTTTTCCCCCCTTTCTGTTTGCGACCTTTGTTGCTGCCTTCCTTCTGTTTCTGTTCTCTTCTGGCACAAGTTAGGCTGCCTTTACTTCTGACACCATGTACATGTAGATTGCAGGACTGCTACTAGCAGGCCAGGCTCTTGCGCTAGATATAGACTGGCTACAGAGCTTCCATCCCAGAGAGATACACGAGATGTATTCCCTTTAAGATACTTTAATACACTGCGAGGTATGGCTGGTCTCAGCTCAGGTAAGGTATGTAATATATATATATTGCACTGAACAGTATAATACAGTTTAGTATTCCATACACCACTCCCCTAAGGACAGATTGAAATGCTGGTGGCAAAGGCGACACCTGGGAGGGGCAAGAAGGGTCACATGCCCCTCCCCAGATGCCTGGGGGGGGCACATTTAGCAGGGAACAGCAGCGGCGAAAGCAGCAGACCATGGGGCCACCTGGCTGTCCCACATCCAGCAGCTCCTCTGGCGCAACTGTACCACCCCCAGCCCTTCCATACAGCTGTGTCTCCTGTCTGGGGTCTGTACAGCCCTGCTGAAGAATAGGGCTGGGGGCGGTATAGCTGTGCCTGGAGGAGCTGCCTGCATGGGGTCGCTGGGTGCCCCCACTTTCTGCTCCTTTTGCCACTGTGGTTCCCAGGACAGCCCTGCAGTTCAGAAATCGGTACCTGGTGCAGCGGGAGGACAGAGCCTCCCCTCCCTGCAGGTAACCTGGGATGGGGAGGGGACAGGGAGAGCGCGGGGCCCCCAGGCTAGGGGCAGAGTGGGGAGGAGCCATTTGGGGAGGTCACATGCCCCCCCTTTAGTTGGTGCCCTCTCTTGTGTCCCTCCCATGAGTTGCCGTCCACTGCTATAAGTTGTTTCATGCTGACTAAGGGTACATCTGCACTTCAAGCTGGGGGTGTAATTGCCTGCTTGAGAAGATACACGCATGCTCTGATTGAACTAGCATGCTAAAAATAGATCATAGACATCATATGCACAAGGGGCTAGCCGCCTCCAATACGCACTTGTCCAAGATGCGAGGCATGTACTAGGGTTAGTTAGCCCCTTCTGCCATGGCAGCTACACTCTATTTTTGCATGCTAGCTCTGATTGAGCTAGTGCAGGTATGTTTTCTCGAGCAGGCAATTATCCCCAACTCCAAGTGTAGACATTCCCTAAGAGGCCTGAGGCAGGCTCTCTCTCTTACCTCTTTCAGAGGTTCTGACATCTCATTGAGGATTTCCTCTTCATTGTACCACCTCCCTTGATACCGGATATCATAGTAGGTGAAAATCTGTTGGCGCAAATCCTGTGGTAGCTTTCAGTATGAAATATATTCCTGAATGTCATTCATCTGCCATTATAGAAAGGACAGGCAGCGAGTGATAGAATATCATTAAAGCAGAATGCAGTTTTCACACCAAATGGAACAAATGTTTTACATCTCTGCCACAGGCTGGCTGGCCCTCTAAGGTAAACCAGGCTCAATCTTGCCTGTGATCTAGCAGCTAGCCCCCAGCTGAGGTGACCTGGCAATTTAATGATAATTAGTGATCCCAGCTGTGAAAGTGTTAGGAAAAGATTATACAAACAGAGTAGTGGGGAACTCAGTGCGGGAGAGACTGCAGAAAAGGCAGGATCTTCATGCAGGTAGGAGGATCCACAGGGAGTAGGGTCAGGCTCTTGTGGGGGAGGCCCTGAGGTAGGGTCAGTAAACGCGCTTTAGTGGAGTCTAAGACTCCAGGAAGAGAAAAAAAATCCAGGTAGTTTGAAATGTAAAACATTTAAATAGATATATTTTTAAAACCTAATTATAATGCATTGCTTTGAAGAGAGGTGATATGAACAAACAATGGCCCCTGAGTGTTATGGTAGTTGGTGGTGCAGAGTGGCTATGCTGGCTTTATGTCACCTGAGGTCTCCTCTATGCCAGGGGAATACCCAGCCCAGTTACCCTTTTAGAGCAGCTTTCAGTCCTCTTTGCGCCACCAGAGCCGTGAGCACAACATCTGCAGCATGATCCAAGCTGCTCAGTTGAATTTTTTTTATCTAGTGCATGATATACTGGATGTTTTAAAGTAGGGAAGAGGCATTTCATTCCCAGTTCCACCTGTGCTGTGTCTACATAGGTATAGCAAACACAGATTCTGGTGACCAGCATGTATAACTGGTTCATCTTTCAGCCAGTCATCCCCAAACATCTAGATGTATAATCCAGAGGTGTTAAGCTGTGAGGCCAAGAATTTCACAGCCAAGAAGGAATATTTGGTTGTGGGCCTTGGCATTAGATACTTGTGGATACTGGAATCTGGTATATGGATTGTTGGCAAGATGAATAAGGATTTCATCACACCTCTTTCAGGCCAGACGGACATGAATAGACAAGATCCTCAAAGATCTGCATTCTACGGAACTGCATTAACATCAACCATGGAGAACTGAGTCTCTTGCATTGTAAATGGGACCACCTCATTCATCCAACATGATCAAAGTGAGACGCTTGGGCCCTCTGGAAGAGAATCAAACTTTTGCCTTCTCCTCGGTAGAAGTGAAGAGATCTAAGGAAAATCCTTTTGTCTCACCTAATCATTGTGGTAGCAAGGATCAGTTGTCTAGTCTCATCCTTGGCATTCTTCCTGAGACTTTGGGGAGGAATAAGAACTAAATGCCTCAAGGAAAAATGGGCTTGCTTTGAGCCAAGATGCTTTGAAGGGAAGAGCCCTGAGAAAAGTGATATCCTCTGTGAGGGGTTATACAGGCCTGTTAAGGTTTTTGAATGAGAACCCTCTACCCCATTCCAGATTTGGCTCCAAAAATACCTGTGGGACAGAGAATGCTGTTGCTGAGAAGTATAATGTGGTCTTGGGGAAGCAATTTGGAGTTTATAATGAACATCATATTTCAGACTCTGACTTCAGGGGCTGAAGTCAAAGTTCCATGAGTAGGGTGGGCTGGAATCCCCTACTCTCCCTTCCACATCCACTTCACTGAAGTCCTTCATGTCTCAGATACGCCTTTGAAGATCTCAAGGCAGATTATACATTACTGGTGCCCATGACTCTGCGCAGCCAGGAAACATTATCTGATTGCTTCGGCCCCTTTGCACCGGCTAGGCCCTTTTTCTCAGGGCCCGCAGCCTGGTAGGTACCGGGTGGGAGTTCCCTTCTGCTCCCTGCGCCTGCCCAGCACTGCGCTGTCCCTGGTGCTAGTCTCCTCACACAGGAGACAGACCTTCACCCTCTGAAGGCCAGGGAGAAACTCCCTGCTCCCTTCCTGGGCAGCCTTTATATTGGGCCTAGCCTAGCCCTGATTGGCTGGCTATAATACTGGCCCTGATTGGCTCTCTAACAGGCCCTCCCTGATTGGCTGTTGCCTTGTACAGCCACTCTGGCCTGTTGTAGCCCAATCTGGCATAGTGGTGGGGCACCACCCCACCACAGTCTTATACAGGGTAAACTCATAAATTGTTCACCCTCTATAACGCTGATAGAGACATATGCAGAGCTGTTTGCTCCCCCAGGTATTAATCACTTACTCTGGGTTCATTAATAAACAAAAGTGATTTTATTAAGTATAAAAAGTAGGATTTAAATGGTTTCAAGTAATAACAGACAGAACAAAGTAAGCCACCAAGCAAAATAAAGCAAAAACATGCAAGTCTAAGCCTAATACATTAAGAAACTGATTATAGGTAATATCTCACCCTCAGAGGTGTTCCAATAAGCTTCTTTCACAGACTAGACTTCTTCCTAGTCTGGGCCCAATCCTTTCCCCTGGTACAGTCCCTGTTAGTTCCAGCAGACATCTTAGGTGGAAAGCAGGGGCTTTCTCATGACTGGCAGCCCCCTTTGTTCTGCCAGTACAAAAGTTTGAAAGCCACTTGTGTACTAGCTTTTTAAGCACTTAATTTTTATGTACTTATTTTATAATTTCTCTACAGAAAATAGAAAAATTGGTCCACTTGACCTCAACAATTCTTAATGCAGATACTTAGTGTCCCACTCAACTCCTTCTAGTTTAAAACACACGAAAAATTTGAGGACCCTCAAAAATCAGCTTTCTCCTGCTTCTTATAAACCATATTTTGCCCATCCTTTTTGTCGTCTTGACTGATGTAGAGAATGAGACCAGAGAAAGGTCAATGAAAGCTCTCCTCTTTTTTGAAATACAAGTGGTCTTTGCAAGTGGAAAGGCATTTGAGACTCTATTAATGAATTTGGAAGGACGGATGAATTTTCCCATAGGGGTTATAGCTTTTGATTTTGAGGAAGAGGATATTTTCTGTTTAGCTGACCACTCACTACAGAAACAAGTAAGGCTTATAACAGACTGTCTGCCAGGTGTTAATTGCAGACACCTTAACATGGGTGGTGGCGGCTCTAGGACACAATTTTAGGTGGGGCACTGTAAATGAGTCCCCTCTAAACAAAATCCTGCTGCTGCTTGTTGCATCATACTGGAATGTGCATGATACACCACGGGGCAGTGCAGCAGCTGTCACAGCTTTTTTTCAGCTGTTGGAACTAGCCTGTTAAATTATCAGCTTTAAATGTTTCACAGACTTGGGATAAAAGAACACTGATTTTACTCTGGTTATATTTTCTTAGTGGGGTAGGTCACCATCTACTGATTCAAACACTAGTTCTCCTGGTTCTATTGTGTAACTTAAAAAGTCTCCCATCTAAGTACTCATTCAGTTCTTCCCTGGTGAGAGCTGATGGAATCCCAGAACAAGATGGTGTGGTTACAAGCCAAAACCTATTACACAAAAACATTCTAAAATGTGTGAAAGCATTCATAAACTTCTGAGCTTCTCCTGTCCCTGGTTTCTACTTACCGTAAGGTGCTGCTGGTAAACCCAAGAGTTAACTGGAAATTGAAGTAAGTTCTCAGTGTAGAACTGGATGCAGGCGTTCCAATGAACTACCATATAGAGTATTCCAAACTCAGTACAATCTCAAAAATGATTTAGGAAGTGTTCCCTATCAGATCTGTTAACTAAAAGAGCAAATGCCAATGGTTATATTTCCTTCTATGGAAGCTACAAGTTTAGAGGAAGACAAGAGCAATCTCAATATTAGGGGCTGATGCTAACCTGCCATATTTTTCCAATGCTTTCCCCAAACAGCTAGTATCACTTCCATCTTATCTGGATTTAGCTTCAATTTACTCATCCCCCTTGGAAGCCCTAGTCTTGGCCAGTCACCAGTAAAATAGGTCTACAAACCCCACATAAAGTACATTGAGCCCTGTCTTCAAATGGAAGGAGGTAACAGTCAGAACAAGGTATACTGTCCACCCCAAATCACTCATCCCAGTTCAAAATCAAGATCCAAAATGTGTTCTCCCACATGCATTGAGTCAGAAATCACCACAGGCTCATGACTGTCAAGGCAGCCATGAGCTCGTGAGCTAACTCTGAAGCACCATTATCCACATGGACACAGAAGTCACTGAAGATAAGAAGCTTGCCAATCCAAGACCAAACCAGATAAATATTTGATCTGTGCATTAGGGAGTCTGAAGTGTAGAACTGCAGAAGCCTGTACATCACAGCTATTCCTAATTTAATCACAGGTGAGTATCAACAAACAAATCAATTTTTTGAGTCAGGCACCTCATACATTTGACATCAGATGCTAGCAACATATCTACAACATCCTTCCTCTGCTCATGCTGAACCAAGTACTTGACTGAAAAATGCTACCGGCTAAGGGCCCTGCAGCATTATCCAGCCAGGTCTCAGTTATATAAGCAAATCATGGGTGGTGATTAATTTATTAAATTGCTGTTCTTGGACTGAACAGTGAAGAGCAGGATCCCTGTCAGCTGATGGCATATGTTCCCAAGGTGAGACCCAAAATGGGATAAGCATCATCCTGTTTTTGTCTGGATGCTCTCTTCCCATCTTGATGTCCCAACCTCAACACAACAAGGATCAAAGAACTCTAACCCCTGAAAATGATCCTCAGCTCTGCATATATCCAGCCCATGGGGCTGACTTGCTTAACTCTTTCAGATACCCTGGAGTGGTTACTGAAGAGGTGCCACTGTTGAAGCTATATGTCCAAAGAAAGGATCCACTATGACCATTCCTGTCCTCTTGCATATCAGTGGTAGCCAGTTATTTTCATCAGACATTAAACTGTCAAACTGTAGGAACAAAATATGGATAGAATGATAAAAAGGAAGGAATTTGATGGTACTGGACAACCTAAGTTTTTTTGACTCCTCCTTTAGTGTATTCTGGAATAGTCAAAATAGAGCACATGGTGTTCTATAATGGTTCCAGAAACCCTGCTCATCCTCCACACAACAGAGGCTACAGGTCCTAATATATGATGCTCTTGATCTGTTTGTGTGAAGATGGAGTATAGTCTGCTGGGATCTTTGGTCTTGAATGACCACAAAGCTGTATTAAAATGAGGGCAACTTGAAACTGGTTCCTGTTACCAAATGTGGCCATCAGCCGGGCAAAGTTTTGGGGACCTGACTTTAAGAACATAAAAATGGCCATACTGCGTCAGACCAAAGGTCCATATAGCCCAGTATCCTGTCTTTTGACAGTGGCCACTGCCAGATGCTCCATGTGGAATGAACAAAACAGGTGATCATCAAGTGATCCATCCCCTGTCGCTCATTCCCAGCTTCTGGCAAACAGAGGCTAGGGACACCATCCCTGCCCATCCTGGCTAATAGCCACTGATGGACCTATCCTCCATTAATTTATCTAGTTCTTTTTTAAACCCTTGTAGGGAGCCAGGGTGGCTTCCCTCCGAACCAGAGGGTAAAGAGCCACCCTCTCAGCCTGAGTGGGTGGGGCCAGACCAAGCTTACGCTAATCCCCGGAAGGGGAGGGGTGGGACAGGAAGTACAAAGGGCGGGGCCCTTTGCCCAGTGAGGAGAGCACCAGGGAGGGAGGGAGACACAGGCTGCTCCCTCGTAATCCTGCTGCCGACCCAGGGGAGGCCATGGGCCAGGAGGAACCTGACCGGGAGGAAGGCCTGCGGTGACCAGGACTGCCAGCCGCTGAGGACCTGGAGGGGCCTGGCTGTAGCCCGGGCCAGCGTGAGTCTGACACAGAGCGGGAGCTGGAGCTGCCAGCAGCGGAATACCTGGATGAGCTGGAGGGACCGGAGAGACCCGCTTGAGAGACCGGGTAGGAAGTAGCCCAGGGCCAGAACTGCACCGTGGGGTGGGTGTGTTTGGTCAGTGGGCGCGGATGGCCCCCCGCTGACCGAGTGGCGGGACCTTCAGCTCCCGCCACTGTCAGGGCCCTGGGCTGGAACGCAGTGGAGTTGGGTGGGCCTGCGTTCCCCTACCCCGGCCAACCTGCCTTGGGTAGCAGAACTGTGCGCTGCAGGCTCATGCCGGCGCTCCCCTGCCTGAGGGGCGCACTGCAGGCTTGTGCCGGCACATCTTTCCCGCTAATTCCCCAGTGCCCGAAAGGTGTGATTAAGGCCCGACAGTGGGACCATAGCTCTCCATCGCCCCCTAGGGGCTTGGAGGACCGATTGAAACCTGTCACAACCCTGTTACAGTCTTGGCCTTCACAACATCCTCTGGCAAAGAGTTCCACAGGTTGACTGTTCATTGTGTGAAGAAATACGTCCTTTTGTTTGTTTTAAACCTGCTGCCTATTAATTTCACTTGGTGACCCCCTAGTTCTTGTGTTATAAGAAGGAGTAAATAACACTTATTTACTTTCTTCATACCAATCATGATTTTATAGACCACTATCATATCCCCCTTAGTCATCTCTTTTCCAAGCTGAAAAGTTCCAGCCTTACCAATCTCTCCTCATATGGAAGCTGTTCCATACCCTTAATCATTTTTGTTTCCCTCATAATCATAAATCACACAAAATGCTGATAAGTTGGCAAGTACACTGACCTCATCCCACTCTTCAATGTACCTCTTCATTCTTACGATGCACAAGAGCTTCAGAACACGGGCAATTAAGACAACTTGAATCACTTGCATTATAACTTGTCTGTCATGCTGAATTGTTGAACTCTACCTCAGGACAAGCACGTAACATGATGATAGAAGTGGCAAAGCTGTAATACTAATCTTTATATTAAAATTCTTATCCATATCTGGCTGACGACTAAAAACTCTTTTTCCTGTTGAACTAATCTTGATGTGCAAACACCAATCAAAAGCTCATGATCCGTCAGAGCCTTCGGTTTTTCAACTGGCAACAAAAGATATAACCTAGTGATCATGCAACTTTCTTGCCAGAAGAACAGTTTGCTATGTACTGTTCAGCTCAAACAAGCACAGTATAATCTATCCACACTTCCATACTGTGGCCATCACCGTAGTATCTGAGCACCTGTTTCTTTAGTAAAGCCAGACATATGGGGGTAGGTTAAAAAAAAAGTGGTGGTTAGTAATTGGAAGAGTTTTGTTTTTTTTTTAATTTTCCCTTTGTATTTATTTGCAAAGTTTTCCAGATTTACAAAAACCCACACATGAAAGAATGAAGGGTAAAGTACTGTGCACATATAAAATATGATGGAGACACAATGAACATACACAGTGGAATGCCAATATAGCAATGATCAATCCATACAAATAGTTAATAATATGTAAGTGTAATACAACTTTACCTAATGTACCAGTATTTTGTAGACACATATCTGCTATAATAAATTTCCTTGTGAAAACCTATTGAATTTATTTTGCAGTCTTTCATAGAAGGTGTTTTCTGAAATGCTTTGCAGAATAAAAATTAAACAAGAGGGAGGGGGGAAGTAAATGGCATAGACAAGGGAATGAAGTTCTATATTCAAATGCCACCTGAAAATGAATGGAAAGACAATGAAGTGGAGGGTAGGTGTGTCTTATGTTACCTTCTATTATACTGTTTCTTCAAAAGAAGAGGGATACATGGGGGAGGGGAAAGGGGGATCTTCTCTCTCAGTCTTTTACCTTTAAGATGATTATAATGAAATCTGTAAGGAGACCAAAGAGAAAGTCCAGGACAAACCAGGCTCTGGGGTAGTGTGACAGATTTCTGTTACCAATCTGCCTGAGGCATCAGGTGATAAGGCCGAGGCCACAGGTTTGTTAGGGGAGTAGATGATGGAACACACCAACTGTCTAAGTTTTAAAGCTGTATTGACAAAATAATAAAATAACAGGGTAGAGTGCTGGGGGGTTCCCCACGTCACTCAGAGGAAGGAAGAAAGCTTTAGTGCCCCAAGTCCTAACCCACTTTCATACTCACACCCGCACTACCCAAGGCTGGCCTGGGTGTAAGGTAAGAAGAAAGGGGGGAGGGGTGGACAGGAGTTCTGTCCTGTGTGCACAGGTCGTCCAGGGTCTGCTGTTGCTCTCCCATTTGCCTTGGCTCTCAGAACGGTTTTTAAGTCCTGAATTCTTTTGGGGGCATTTTGTTCGGTGACCTCTGTTCCCCGTGCTCTTTGTACCAGTCCAAACCAGGTCTCTGGGGCCTCCTCAGCTCTCCCAAAACACATGGGCTCCAGGGAAGCAAAATTTTGTATCCCCTCCCCCCCCCCCCGGCCCTCACCCTCTCCCTCTCCCTCTCCCTCTCGTTCGTTTTTGCAATCTCAGCAATCCAGAGCAGAGGGGGAGGGGCACGTGCAGGGCGAGGGGAGGGGTGAGACAGGAGAGGCGAGCACGCGGCGAGGGGGTCGATAAGGGGGACACGCGCGGAGTGACCAAAGGCGCGCGGCGGAGGGCGCGTACGCCGAAAAACTCCATTTCCGGGCGTGCGCCTGAGTGGGCGCGCAGGCGCACTAAGTGTCGGGCTCACGGGACGGAAGCCGCTGCCCGGAAGAAGTCCCGGCCCGCCAGGCGCCTGCGCATTGACGATCTGTGCGCGGGCCCAGGTAGGGGCGTGCGAGGGTTGCGCGTGTGAGCGGGGGGGAGGTGCCGAGGGGCCCCGCGGGGGGCGGGCGCAGCCGGGCGTTGGGGGCCGGGCGTGCGGAGCGGGCTCTCACCGGCCCCTTGTGTCCGCAGGGATCCTGCGAAGCCGCCGCCGAAGATGTCGAGCCTGGCGTCCGCCAGCTGCGAGCCCCCGGGCCCCGAGCCGCAGGAGAAGAAGCCGCTGAAGCCCTGCTGCGCCTGCCCCGAGACCAAGAAGGCGCGGGATGCCTGGTAACCGGGGCCGCCGCCTTCCCCACGCCGCCGCGGGCCCCAGTGACTGGGGCGGGTGACGCTTCCCGCCGCAGCGCATGGGCTTTGCCCTGGGGGCCGTCGCGACTCCACCTCCCCGAGCCCGGCCGCGGGCCCCCCGCGGATCAAGTCCTCCCTCGCCCTGGTTGCGTCTGCGGGGCGCGTACAGCCCCCGGGGTCGCTCGTACCGCTGAGCGAGCCAGCTGGGTCGGGCCACCTGGGAAGTGCAGACCGGGGCTGTGTCCACGGAAGCCCTCCCCTTTCATCTGGGGTGCGGTCAGCACCGCCGCGTCTCCCGGGTGTGTGGCTTTCCCCGGCGCCGCGCCCTGCCCGGCCTGTCGCTGCCCATGTCCGTTTTCAGTGTAGCCCAAGCCTCCGGCTGGTTCGCGGTGGACAGATGACCCCCTGCCAAAATCACCATGATAACTCCCGCTAATCCGTTCCCTCCCTTAGTCTGCAGGTAGGTTAGGGACTGAATAGGGCATGGAAGTTGAGCCTTATAAGAATGAGCTGGCTGGATCGGGCTAATGGACTATCTAGCCCAATAGCCTGTCATCCGGCAGTGGCTGGTGCCAGTTGCTTCAGGGGGAATGAAGAGGGCTAGCATCAAGTGATCCAGCCTCCTAATCCCGGAAATGCTCATAGGATGCAGCCGAGGACTTGAAGTGGTGCTGGGGGAGCTTTCCCAGTCATTGCCTTTATTGCCGTTGCGTCGCAAATAGGGATTTCAGTTGCCAGAACTCTGCCTGGAACTTTTCTCCATTTTAATTATAGATTAGTCCAGTCCCTCAGAAACAAATAACTAACTTCCCTGTAGATGATATTTTAAAGTTCCCAGGGGATCACCTGCCTTTTTCAGGCAGTGATTACTTACTGTTTGGGATTCGTTTTGGCGGCACCATCAATTGATACAAATGATACCAGTTCTCTTTAAATTATCAGGAAACTACTTTAATCCAATGTGTTGATGTTTAAAATTCCAGCACCAATGGTGATGCAAAAATAACTCTCCAGAAAAATCCAGTGTGTGTACAGGTCTAATCATTACTTTTATTTTTCTTAATATATTGTCTTAGTCTGATTATAAATTAGCTTTCTGCCTTCTGAGGTACTCCATCCAAATAAATATCTTATGGGGGGAGGGAGTTTCAGAGAGCAAAGCTAAAAGGCCCAATCTGGTAAGCATTTTTTAGTTTTCATATACCACCACCAACAGAAATTCATACTGGGTTGAAGGAGGAGGGAGTTACTT
Organism: Natator depressus; assembly: GCF_965152275.1. Lineage (NCBI taxonomy): Eukaryota > Metazoa > Chordata > Testudines > Cheloniidae > Natator > Natator depressus. Next base: position 202,349,400 of record NC_134234.1, on the reverse strand, counting down.
GTTAGGTCACAGTTAGCTCATCTTCTCAGCTGTGACAGGATGGTATGCTGTAGTATGTTTTGCCCTTTCTAGTTTACATGTCTCAGGTGCTGGGACTTGCTTTACTTCCCTTGAGAGAATAATCCATCTCAGGCTTGTCTACACTAAAGGGAAAAGTCGATCTAAGCTATGCAATTTGAGTTACATGAATAGCGTAACTCAAATCGACGTAGCTTAGATCTACTTACTGCAGGGTCCACACTACGCAACATCGATGGGAGATGCTCTCCCGTTGACTCCCCTTACTGTTCTTGATCAGGTGGAGAGTCACCGGGAGAGCGATCGGAGGTTGATTTAGCAGAACCCGCTAAATTGACCGCTGATGCATCGATTGCCACAGCGTCAATCCTCTGGTAAACGTAGACAAGCCTTAATAGTTTGCACTACTAAAGGACTGTTCCTGATATGCATCCTAATTTTTCTTAACTAAGTTTTATCCTGTTATTTATCGCTTTGGACCTCCCTACACATTTCCTTTTTTTTCCCCATTGTTTTCACCTGTCAGTTAGTGCAAGTCATCTACAAGTTTCTCCTTTCTGTGTATCCAGCTACCAGCCTCATAGCACTCCCTCTTGAGAAATAATACACTGAGAGTCTTGTGACACTGCAAGTATTCAAAACAAGGAAGTGTGAGTTTGGGTGGGGATATTAAATGGATATACCAAATTAAAAATCTCACTTCTGCCTGAAAATTGTTTTTCTACTGTCATTACAAGTAACAGAGAGGAACACTTCTCGGTGTTATGTTTTATTTATGCATATGACAGCCCTTCCTGTATAGTCAGTTCCCTACAGATGTCTTCTATATTGTATATTTCACTACACTTTCTGTATCGTCAGTTTCTCTTGTTGCTTTTGGGATTTGCACACGGCAGCGAGTCAGAGAAACACTTAATTTACTTTTAACGCACCAAAATTGGTAAGTGGTTTCAGGACACACATAGTATCAGAAACTATTAACTTTTTAAAAAAAACCTAACTAGCTCTCTACACATTCTTATGACCCATGCAGCAGACTCTTTTTGCTTCAGACTTTAAAGACTTTTAATACAAGTTAAATCTTAATTTGTGAAGTTTTTACTACAATTTGTCTGCAAACTTGTAGAGTAGAATTATGTTTAGCATTTCATAATGAACCTTGGCCTCACTGAGGAAGTTATCTCACTAAGTGGTATTCTACCCTTTAGAGGTGAGAGAATAGCAATAATAATTTGATACCTGGGTTAAAAATAATATATGCACCTCTACCCTGATGTAGCGCTACCCGATATAACACAAATTCGGATATAATGTGGTAAAGCAGTGCTCTGGTGGATCAGCGTGTCTGGCTCTGACACGCTCTGAGCGGCGTGTTAAGGGTGCCAGGCTGGGGCAGAGGGTCTCGGAGGGTGGTCAGGGGACAGGGAGCGGGGGGGGGGGTTGGATGTTTCGGAGGTTCTGGGGGCGGTGCGGTCAGGGGACGGGGAATGGGGGTGTTGGATAGGGTGTGGGAGTCCTGGGGGTCCTGTTGGGGGCGGGGGTGTGGGTAAGGGTCGGGGCAGTCAGGACAGGGGAGCAGGGGGGTTGGGTAGGGGGTGCGGTCCTGGGAGGGGTGATTAAGGACGGGGGGGGGTCGTCTCTGGAGGTGGTAGTCAGGGGACAAGGAGCGGGGGGGGGTTGGATGGGTCGGGGGTTCTAAGGGGTCAGTCAGGGGCCGGAAGTGACTATTAATAACGGAAATGCTCGAGGCCAAAGCAAGTTCAATATAACATGGTTTCACCTGTAACGTGGTAAGATTTTTTTGGCTCCCGAAGACTGTGTTATATCTGGGTAGAGGTGTACACAATTTTTAATGTCTTTAATTGTTACTAATAGCACCTTAGATTATTGCAGTAGAATTTCAGAAACCAATTTACTTTTCGTCGTTTAATCATTTTAACATTTTTGAGTTGACCGTGAAAATGCTGTCGTTAAGTAGGTCTCTAATGGTCCATGGAGAGCTTGCTGGTCCTCCTTTGGGGCTGGGACTCTGTTGGTTTGCAAGTCAGTAAATCAGTGGCTGTTAAATGAATAATAACCATCTATGATTGCAAAGTATAAACCCCACAGTTGGAAATAGGAATTATTTAGGGTGATACAAAATAGTATATGTTACTTGGTTTTCTGTCTTGGGTAGTTAAAAATTAAAATAGGGACAATATAGGCTAAACATCAAGATAACTTCCTGATTGTGGGGCATGGTAGGCCATGGAATACTTCCTCAAGGGAAAGGGCAGGTACTCCCTTCCACTGGACATTTTAAAACTAGGGTATTTTACACAACAGATTCCTATCCAGTAGCACTAACTACCACTAGACATCTTTGAGGATAAGTTCTTAGGATATGAAAAAAGATTAGGCACTTATGTAGATAATCAGAACATCCACTGTTAAATTAGACAGCATAAAAAGTTTGTTTTGTAGAATGAATATAAAACCTGTTGCTTCAGAACATAACCCAATCACTAACTGAAGGAATTTAAACTTTCACTATGGTTGGGTTATTCCATAATTGTTCCCTATGGAGTATCTTTCTCCTTCCTCTGAATTATTTGATACTGGCTACAGACAGAGACAGAATCCTGGATTGAGTGAAGCAGTATGGCAAGTTCCATGTTATGATTGGCCAAAGTAGAGAAGGGATATGTGGAGTTAATTTCTGAACTTCTCCATAGTTTTTTGGCTTGGAGTCCTCTCAAGACAAAGCACTGCACTGTATGGCATAATTCTGCCCTGGACAAGGATGGAGGAGAGAGGATCTCAGACTTAATAGGAGTCTTCCATTTCTGTGATAATAAAATGTGTGTGACTGCCCAGAGAACTGTGGGAGATGCGACTCACAGCCCCCACCACTGCAGGGGGAGGGGGACAGGTCAACTCCATCCCCGGCCATGTGGGAAGGAGGAGGAGACAGCTCCCACCCTAGCCATTGGAGAGGGGTGGTGGGTGGACAGCTCTGGCCCTGGCTGTTGACCGCTCTGGCCACTGCCGCGGGATGGGGTGACAGCTCTGGCCACTGCAGCAGGGCTGAAGCCAAAGAAATCACTGAGGTCCGGTGAAGTCATGGAATCTGTGATCTCTGTAATCATATTCTTACTCATAGTCCTCCCCTGAGGTGTGTCAATATCAGACCTGTATTTTAGAGGGGAAACTGAGGCACAGGTCTGTAGTAGCTAAAAATTATGGCCTAAATGACTTACCAAACGTCATGCTGTGAGTTAATGACAGAACCAGGAATAGAACACAGTTCTCCTGACTGCTGGTCCCCTGCTCAAGCCACTAGAACTTGGTGGCTTGCAAAAGAGAACTGTTTTTTGTGTGCGTAAAGTATTTTGGTGCAAACATGAACATGAGGTGTGCTTGTTCCACATCACTGGAATCATTAACCCATGCATATTTTTCCCAAATAATACAATGTATTAATTGAAGTCTCTTTAGGTTTCAACTTGATAACTATTCTTAATCATATTTATGGCCTTGTAGCTGCTGGTACCACCCCTTACAGCTACAAATGTTCTACCCTAATAGGGAGATGCCAAAAGTAGCTCCATTGTTCAAAATTCTTCCAGAATTTTCCTTTTAATGGGAACTTTGCACAGACCTGGAAGGTGACAAACTTGAATACTTTTGGAGGAAAGTAAAGGTATAAATCTGAACATGTTCTAATTTTCTAAAGTAGTCTTGTGTTCTGAAGTTCTATAGTTGGCCAAGCGACTCAAGGTTTAACACTCAAATCAACTCAGTGGCATTTCTGTTTGTCTGTAATGTGATAACTTTGGAATGCTGTGTTTGATCAATTCCAAAATTTCAGGGATGTTCTAGGTATCCATGAGCATAAGCCCAATGGATTTTGATGCAACTCAGACACTGGAAAAGCCTTACTCCCAGGAAAATCAGGGCCCCCAGACTGCCTGGTACTGTAGGCAAAAGGATCTTTCTGCCACCCCTTGCTGCTGCCTACACTTGTCAGATGCTGCAGCTTAACTATCTGTACAGGGAGTTGTCTGTAGCCTGGACCCTACAAAAATAAGAGCCTTACAGGGAGGGTTTAAAGTGTGTGTGGTGAATGGGGACCAGTGGTAGTGAGGGCATGGGGGGAGCGGAGCAGTGGGGGTGTGGGAAACAGCAACCCAGAGAGGGAGAGAAAAGTAGAGGTGGAGCTGTGAGGAAGCAGGGACCCACAGAGGACTGTGGTGGCGGGGAAGCCAGGACCCAGAGGAGAGTGGGGACAGGGAGAATCTACTTTGTGATTGTGGGGGCAAGGGAGTGAACTAGGGACCTGCAAGGGAATGGACGTATGGGGAGTGTTGATGAGGGATGCAGGAACCTAGAGAATGACACCCTGGCATGTGGTGGAGCTGTGGGAGAGTTGCAAAAAGTCCCTGGAATAGAGGGGCATGAGAGGATGGCGTACAGGAAGGTTGTGGGGGGATGCAAGGAGCCCCTGATGGGTGCAATGCATGTGGCCTACACAAGCTACAAAGCATGTGTCCCCCTTATTGTTAAGCTCAAGTTTTCAAAGATCTTCTTCACCACCACCACCACCACCATCCCCCACCCGATTTGAGGTTTCATCTTTTTTTCAGAACCTCTTTTCATTTAAAAAAAAAAGATGGCACATAGACTCCTGGAAGAAAAAAAAATACTGCCTTGGGTATAACACAGGCAAAAGTATTAACTGACTCAGTTTAATTCATTGGTGTCAAGTGAGTTTGCAGCTGTGCAGCAAAGATGAAAAGCTTAATGAGTATGCCTGTAATGTTAACTTTCCCGTGTCGTCTCCTTGTATTGTCCAGGTTCTCTGAGCATAGAGCCCAGCTGGCAGCTATCTTCCTCAAAGTCAGCTTGGCTTCCATTGCAAGCTGTGACAGACAATGGCCTTCTTTACTAAGAGTAGCCTCCCTTCCACTTGAAAAGGCTGTAGGGAAATGACAGCCATTTTATCTGAGAAAAGCCTGTGGCTTCATTCCTATGGGGAAGGACGGGAGACAGTCAATATCTTTACTAGGTGTCCTCTCATTTCCACATGCAATAACTAGATGAGGATAGTCTCTCTGAAGTAAACCAGTTAATTCTCCCTGAGGTAAACTGTAGATTAAATTAATTTGAAACTACTGCCTTTTCAATTTATTTTTATTTTAAATATTTAAAAACAAGCAGGGAAAGTCAAACAAATCAGCTGAGTTTAAGGGCAGCCTTATATTAAATCAGATTGTTTCAAATTTTTATTTGTGTAGTTGATTTTATGGCCTGCTTACTATGAAATCTGTTGTACAGTTTCTTCCCTTCATGAACCCTTCACCTGCAAGAGTCCATCGGTCCTGCAAATCTGAGGATTACATGGTGTCCGTTTTGCTAGCTAACCAGGGAAATCTCTTTGTCTTGCAGCATCATTGAGAAAGGGGAGGAGCACTGCGGGCCTCTTATTGAGGCTCACAAGGAGTGCATGAGAGCCTTGGGGTTTAAAGTATGAACGAGATGAGCAGCGGGGCTGTATGCATGGTGAGTATAGACTGTGGGACCACGTTCATCACTTGGTCTCTGCCTCTGCAGTGGCCCTGAGAACACAGTAGGTGTCACTAGTAGGTCTGGACTACCAGCACAGCACCTCCTTATATGTGAAAGGCGGTGCCTTAGGATGAAGAAGAGAAGGCAGGCATCTGCTGCTGGCCTCACTGGCTCAAGAGTAACTGCTGCTGGCCTCTTAGAGTAGTGGTTTTCAAACTTTTTTTCTGGTGACTCAGTTGAAGAAAATTATTGATGCCCGTGACCCAGCGGAGCTGGGGATGAGGGGCTTGGTTGAGGTATGGGAGGGGTTCAGGGCTGGGGCGGAGTGTTGGGGTGAGGACTGCGGGGTGGGGCCGGGGATGAGGGGTTTGGGGTGCAGGAGGGGGCTCTGGGTTGGGTTGGGGGCTCAGGGCTGGGGCAGGGGCTTGGGGTAAAGGAGAGGGTCAGGGCTCTAGGCTGGGGGTGCAGGCTCTGGGGTGGGGCCAGGGATGAGAACTTTGGAGTGCAGGAGGGGGGTCAGGGCTGGAGCAGGGGATTGGGGCACGGGCTTACCTCGGACAGCTCCCGGTCTGCGGCACAGTAGGGGTGCTACAGCAGGCTTCTTGCCTCTCCTGGCACCGCAGACTGTGCTGAGCCCCGGAAACAGCCAGCCGCAGGTCCAGCTCCTAAGTGGAGGCATGCAAGTGACTCTGTGCAGCTCGTGCCCACAGGCACCGCTCCCCCCAGCTCCCATTGTCCGGGCACAGGTAGGGACTAGCCTGCCTTAATCGGGCAGCGTCGCTGACAAGACTTTTAACGGCCTGGTCAGCAGTGTTGACCAGAGCCGCCGCGGCCCAGTGTCTTACATTCCATGACCCAGTACTGGGTCGCGACCTGCAGTTTGAAAAGATGCTGTATTAGAGGGTTTGCAGTGGTGAAAGGACTGCTGGGAGTCTGCATCCATGTTAAGTAATTCTACAATCACAAAGCACAATCCAACCCTTACTAACAGCTGTCCTGTAATACATTTGGATTTGGAGAGGGTTATAAACAGGGAGTTTGAGAGGGTATGAAATGATTTAAAATGACAGTGCCTTCTTTAAATATGGAGTTCAGCTTTCCTTCTTTCATCTTTTATTGTCTCACCATCATTACAAAGACACCATACTGTATTCTTAGAGTACCTACAACAGGGAAACTCTGGAAGTGACTGTCACGAGTGTAGTGGTCAAATTGCTGCACATAGTGACCTTTATGACAGGAGGCTGTTGAACTGTTACTGATCATGTCCAGTAGGAGTCTTGTCTCTTATTTGAGGTATTCTTTTTCTTCTCCTAGGTGATTTGCTGTTGGGTGACTGGTTTCTCGGGTGGCTGAACAATATTAAGTTATTTCTGCAAGCTACTTCAAAGAACAAACTTATGAGAAATCTATTTATAAAGAATTTCTAATAAAAACCATATGTATATTGCCTCTGTGGCACCTCCATTATCTGATCTTGACTGGCTGATAGAGATATATTTTCCTCTTAATAAAGGATTTTAAAATGCTCATTCCCCTTTCATTTTTAAAGCAAAGGTACCCCCACCTTCTAACCCAAACCGTTTTCTGTAGTATGTTGGGCAGCAATTGGTTAATGACTCTCCTTTCTTTTCCCTATCCACATTGGAATAAGAACCGCGATAGCTGCAATCATATTAAAATATGCTAGTTTCTAGTGAGATTTTTCCCTCTACTACTATGGATGGGGAAATCATGCTAGCGATAAGTGATCCTATTGTGGACAAAAGCAAAGATATGCTGAAGCTTGTAGCTGTTGCCTTTTGTGCAGGGATAACCAGTATTGCAGATAAGTCAGGGCATCTGCTCCTGTAAGCCTGCTGCTCTTTGCACGGAACTTCCCCTAGGGTTGAAACAGGTTCTGCTGCTCCTAATGTTGTACTGTCCACATCTCCCGAGACAGAAATTTAATAATCATTGGCACTTCTGTACCGTTGCTTGAAAAATTCACTAGCTCGTGGAAAGTTAGGAACTTTCCATGTCAAGTTGGGGAGGCTTAAGCTAACACCTTTTTAAAAATAAGTTTCTAGCCCTCATGGATGCTCAGATATACTCACAGTTAACTGATAACAGTGCTACCTTTGTCCTCCTGAGTCTTCACCCATGTTTCACTATATGTACTGGCTCAGGGCTTTCCCAAGCCTGCTGCAAAGTGAAATTAACAAGACATTTGTCAGTTTCTCTGGTGTTATTCAAAACACTTTGGGTGGCACAAATACTGACAAATTTAATTTTGACTGGTGTGTTTTGAAAGCTGCGAGTTGAGTCTATTTACAAGTAAGGGACCTTAAAAATGGAAGCTGGGGAAGAGTGGGAAGAGAAGCAGACCTCCCTTCGCTAACAGCTATGGGTTGGGTGAGAGAACTCATTCTCCTTTACAGCGGCTCTAGACTGGGCCCTTCACGTTTGTCCGAGACCTATCCAGAAGCTGATCCAAAAGACTGAGCCTCCTTGCAGTCATCAGAAACAACACACTGGAAGTAACCCCAATGCACTCTCACTTCCCAGAAACTTCTGTCTCTACCGGTGGTTCGTCTCTTGTGTTAGCCTGTGTTTTGTAGGTTTTGTTTTCTAGTAGAAAGCATACAGTAAGCTTTTATGTTTTGTATCTATAGCCACCTCTACCAAAGGATCTGTAAGCGCTTCACATATGTTAATTAAACCTTAACCTGCTCTGTCAGGAAGGTAAATAATATCCTCGTTGTATTGAGGGGCAAACGGAGACCCAAAAAGGGCAATTACTTGCTCAGGGTCACAGGTAGTGGCAAACCAGCAATAGAACTTGAATCCTCCTGGTGCATATTCCTGCCCTTTGGCCACAAGATCATCCTTTCCTCATTAGTGAAGGCCAAGAAAGAGTGAAAGAGGAAGATGAGTATCCTCCGTTTATATTTCTTAGGTTCCAGTTCTCCCTAACCACTGCAGACTACGAATAACTCCCCATCAAGACAGTAGGAGTTGCTTGGGTTGGGTGGGGGTGGGGCGGGGGAAGAACAGCTCTGTGTTTGCTAGGCACCTAATTCTAAGTGTGTCTAACTTTCTGTTGTCCTGTTTCACCCCCAAACAGACTGTGATGAAAGTGTTTTTTCAAATTGCTCTCCTGGTGTATGTGGCAGCCTTAACTTACACTGTTTCTTCACCCTACAGTAAGCTGCCAAAGGTGACCCAGGCTCTGGTATTGCTTACTTTGGTACTAATAAGTGTTCCACATGGAGCCAGTCTTCCCAGGGACAAAATCAGCCAGGGATGGTGACTGATTGACTCATTCCATCTCCTTTTTTAAAGGTGTCTTCAAGTCTCACGCTAGCCCTTTCTAGTACAAAGTGTGTTAATCCAGAATACAGTATTAGTAGAGGAGCTGCTCATGTCTCTTTAAGTGACTAGTGCCAATGGGAATGGTATGATAGGCATGACTGCTGTAAGTTTGTCCTGAAACACAACCACCCTTGTAATCCTATCTTATGCAAAGGCCTATTCCACTGGCCTATGCAGGCTGACTTCATACTGTTGTCCTTTGCATCCATATTCTGACCTCAAAGGATGCATCTGGCTGTGAAAAGTGACTGCTTCCTGACAACCGTGAGAATTCTCCCACCGGAGCACAGCTGATGATTGTGTTACTGATGCAGAGGATAGAACAGGATCCAGTTTGCTCTCCTAGAGCTCTGTTGACACTATAGGATGACGGAAGATGTTAAAACCGTGACTATTACTGCTGTTGTAAGGGACAGGAAGAGCCTAGCTGGATCCTCAAAACCTGAGTGCAATTTGCAGTAGTGATCACTAGAGAAAACATCTTTTTGCAGCATATTGGCTCTGGAATCATGGGGGGAGAGTAACTGCTCCCATTGAGTAACTTTAGCAGCCACTCTACTACTGTCCGTGCACTTCAAATACATGAGCAAGGGGGTATGTTTTTCTTTCTGTACTGGATGAAGCCCCTATGTGTTTGCAGCAAACTATAAAAGTTTAACATGGTGTTATGTTTCCTGTGGGGTGGGCATTCCTTCCATTGCTGTGCCTGCTGTGTAGCTGCCAGCTAACTTTGCTGACACCAGCAGTGCTGCTGCTGTAACATGGATTGTAGAAGGTGTACAACCACCGCCAGTGCTGCCTAGTGGTCAGGCAGTGGTTGGCAGGACATCTCCCTGCTGAAGCGCATGCCTGTCTTGGAGCGCTCACACCCAGTTGTTTCCAGTCCTTCCCTTTTGCACAGGAGCTTTGCGGGCTGGGCCCTTGAACAGTTACTGTCTTTTCCAGCTGGCATCTCAGTAGGTGAAGGCTCTTATTGTAGTATTGTCCTTTCAGAGTGGGTAGGGGATTCCAGGCCCTCCCTGTTCACCAGGCTACAGTCCAGGGCCTAAATGGTGGGCAGCTCCAATCAGCACCTTGGAGCTAAAGCCACTGCCCCCCAGACTACTTCCTACCCCAGCCTCCTCTAGCTCCCCAGAGTAAGTCACTCTGACCAGCGCGCTCTGTCCCATGCTTCTCTTTTATGGGTTTGCACAAGTCTATGTTGTCAGGTCCCAGGCAATGAGCTCCTGGGCAGTACTTTCCCCTTACAGCAGCTGTCTGCTCCCTTTCACTGCCCCCCTCTGAGCTGCTTTGCTCTCCTTTTAAAAACCCTGCCTCCAGCTTGTGCAGGTTTTGCAAGTGTGTCTGGGCGGGGTGGCCTGGGCCCAAAGCTGCTCCTTAACTCCATGCTCTCCAGTGTGGGGTTTGTATACACTATCACATAGATCCAAACAGAAGAGCTGCTCACAGAGTAGACAAGTGCACCCTAATTGCACAGTGCCTTCCTCCTATTTCTGGAATGGAAATACAGCTTCCTCAGAGCCTGCTAGAGATAGGAGGGAGGATCCTATGCTAGGGTAGAATTTGTCCATTGCACATTTCCAAGCAGTCCACTTAACGTTCCCCATCCCCCTGTGCCCTGTAGCATGGTAATGTTAAAGGTGTGAAAATCCTATTGGCTCCTCTACTGAAATTCACCCCTCACACATTCATGTTTGCACTGTGTTCAGAGCAGGATCATTGCCCACACTATATGCTCCAGTCTCAGTTTAAATGTCCCACATGATGGAGTTGCCACCATGTCCCCTAGGAGGCTATGCCACAGTCTGACAGGTCTCCTCCCTAGAAAGCATTTCCTGATATCCTGACTATGTTTTCCTTTGCTAGCTTCCTCCCATTGCTATTAGTTATCACCCAGCAGGGAGGTAGACTTTCTGGTTTTGTAATATTATGGACATTCCTTTGCTCCAAAACAATAGCGAGGAATAGAGTGTAAGCCCCCCCCCACACACACACACTGTAATAAACTAGCTACTTTTCTCCTTTCTGACCTCCATGTTGGGCTTATCTAGTTCTCTGAGTTATGCTAAGTGGCCAGTGCCTGTCTGTTCTCTGTTCCCTTCACTGGCTTCGCTCTTTGGATTTCAATTCCAAACATGGTTATCCATTTGGGGTCTCTCTTCATTCCGTTGCCAAGTGATATACATTCCAAATTCAACACAAGTGCCTGTTGCTCCCCCCTCCCTCTCTGTCTCGCTGCTGCTCTCTCTCAGTCTCTATTTTCACTCCTGGAAGGCTGGGGAGAGTGAAAGCAACAGGAGCTCTTTCCAGTCCCATTCTCTGATGAGTTCTCTAGCTGAAGCCCTCTCCTTACTCTGTGACTGAACTCTTCGGACCTCTTTCCCTGCTCCGTCTCCTGAATGCAGTTGGTGGGGGAAGCCATCTGGCAGGACCGTGCACCTCACCAACAACAAAGAGAAAAATAAGCCATTTGGATTCTCCGGCTTGGGGTTTTTTTTGGTACGAACAAGTTTAAAGTTATTTTTAAAATGTTGCTCTGAAGGGCATTCCAGTGGGACCAGTGAGCTCCAGGGAGAGGAGCTGACAGGCGGCTCCGATTACAGCTGTCTGTGTAATTTTTGTATGACAATACATTTGTAAAGCAGGATGGCGGGGAGGGTGGGGGAAAGGGGAAGGATGAGTGGAAACAGCACCCCTTGGGACCAGATACTTTTCCAGCCCCCTTTATGTGAGGGCTGGAAGCAGAACGCAGAGGGAGCAGCCTATCACCTGGGCAGTTGCATCCTCCTCCTAGGCTACATGGGGGGAAGTGGGATCTTTGGCTCCATCTATATCTTCAGCCTTCTGACCACTGGCTACATCTGCTATACTCTGTGGGGCTGGCTGGATGCATGTGGACTAGACATCTTCATGTGGAACATGCTGCTGGTCATGGCCTGCTTGCTTCAGCTGGCTCACCTGATTTACCGGCTCCGCAAGGACACCTTCTTGGAAGAGTTTGACCTCCTCTACAAGACCCTCTGCCAGCCCTTGCAGGTGCCCTTTGAGGTCTACAAAGAGATCGTGAAATGCTGCGAAGAACAGATCCTGTCACTGGCGAGAGACCAGAACTATGCTGTGGAGGGCAAGACACCCATCAACCGCCTGTCTCTGCTGCTCTCTGGCAGGTAGGCTGTTCCCTGTCCTGACAAGACGTTTCCCAGCCCTCGAATGTTGATCCATCTTAATATTTAGGGATAGTTTTCTAGAATTGAGCTAGCAACAATGAATCTGCCTGGTCGGCCTTGCTGGGGATATGTGGGGAGGATTTTCATCTCTTTCCCTGCCATTTTTAAAGCAATCTTAGTGCTGGTGGGAGGTGATGATTTACAGCGCTGGAGTCTGAAGGCCTCTATCGATAGAACAGGTACAAGCCTGGCAGCAGTAGTGAAGCTTCTCTGGTACCAGCTTGCTGGAGCAAGGCAGAGAGGCCTCTTTGATCCTGTGGTCTCTTGGGTACCACTTACAATGGTAATTTTTGTGACATGGATGCCTGTTTCCTAGGAACTGCTCTGCAGTTCACCAGTTTATCTCAGCCAAAAGCTTAGAAGGGAATGGTTCCATCTCTCACTCCCCATGCCCAAAGCCAGTGGTTCACAACTGGGCCGTTTGGTAAGAAAAAAATCATTTGATGTATCCCACCTCATCTGGCAGCCCTCCTACCCTGATCCATCAATGCTGCTTCATTCTGTGGGCCACCAGGAAGGGTTCCATGGACCACTGGACATCCGCAGACCTTAGTTTGAGAACCACTGCACATCATTGTGTATTCCTCCATCTGCCTGAGTCTCTGATTAGGTAGTGTAGTGCAGTAACTGTATTAATGAGGAAGGACTTTGTGATGTTTACTTGCCTTGGGCAAAGAAGTAGTTTTAGCAGCATGCCTAGTTTTCAATTCAAAATATCAAAATATAGAAAAGCAAAAGTAGCACTATGGGTCTGTCTACACAGTAATTTAAGCCAGGGTCTGAGCATGGGCTCAAACCAGACCTCCCCCCTACACACTTTGTGTCCACACTGCAAATGTGGTAACCAAGAACTCAGAGCCAGGGCAGGAGAGTCTGAGCCCGTGATAAGCTGGGACCTAGGGTCCGAGCCCTATTGCTTTCCTGTGTGTATGTGGCCCCAGCTTGACTTGGGTCCTGGAAGTCCTCCGGATTTATCCCAGAGTTCCTGGCAGCAGAGGAGCAGTGCTGCAAGCAGCCAGCACAGTGGTCAGAAGGGTCATTACTGCCTGGCTGAGCACACTCCCACTTCCTGCTCCGGTGGAGCTTGCCTGGAGCAGGGAGCAAAGCTGACAGGCAGGAGGAGGCTGCTGCTCACCAGGATGTTGGGAATCATCCCTCCTCCAGCCATGCTGAGCTGGGAGCTCTGTTGCTTCCCCTCCCTGCAGGGTGATGCTTGGTCCTGCTCTGTTCTCTGGCCCTTGCTTCTGGGCCTCCGCGGGGCTATGTGTGTGCAGGGGCATTTCGCAATGTGTACTGCAGGGTGGTGACAGGGAGCCAGCGCCAAAACTTCTCCACAGCCTCCTGAGGATCCCTTCTTTCTGCCTCCCACAGTGTGGCAGGGGCAGGAATAAGAGATCCCAGGGGTGCTGGAGCACACTACACCCCAAGCCCTGGGTGATGCATTTCACCCTCTGCAGCCAGCACCAGCCAGGCTGGGTGGGTGTGTTTTCTGTGATACCTTCATTTTATGTCAAACTTAAAAACAAACAGACAAAGATAAATAAAAAACCAACCAAACAAAAACACCTTCATTGAACAGCCCATTTTAAAAATTATGAATTGCAAAGTTTCATTGTAACTGTTTGACAGCCCTGGAGACTGATGGGCTAATTATCCTCAGAGCAGGTGCACATGGGCATTGTCTTGCCATGGGACTCAGCCTAGATGTGGGGAGCCCAGTTCTCAGGTTAGATGGTAGTTCAGTATAAAGCCTTCTCAAACTGCTGTCATTCTACTGAGACAGCCACCAAGGGAACTGATCATGCAGTTTATGTACTTGTGTGTTCCTTATTGGCATCAGTAGCATCGACACAGTTAGGAAACAGGGTGAACAGTAGAGTTTTCCCACAGTGAGCCACATTTCTAGGGCTAGAGTGTCGACATGTGGGAGGCGCTAGGCACTTTGGGATATGTTTACTTTGATTTGGGTCTGTGCACTGCAGTGTGGATGCCAGAGCCCTAAGTTGGAGCATGGGTCAGAAAATTCACAACTTAGGGTTAAAATACAATGTAGACGCTCAAGCCCAGGGATCCCTAACACTAGGCTTACATTGCTGTGTAGATATAGCCTATGTTACCTCCCACTGCCAGCCACTCTGCAGCAACACAAAATGAAGCAGATCAAGAGAAAGGAAAGAATCAGTGGGAGCCATGTTTAGCTCCAAGAATGGCCTGCCAGAATCCCATGCATGAGGTAGTGAGCTTGGCTGGGGTAGGCTGAGAACGTTGCTTGGCATTCCAGCTGTCTGTAACTCACCAGATCATTTCTCTGGTACTGCAGACCCAACTCCTGTCCTGCTGCTCTGATGAGGATTTCAGGACTTCCAAAGGGTTCAGGACCAAATTCTTTCTATATTTGTTGACTACACTAGGCCCACGTACAATCAAACCATTCACAGATCTTTCCATGATTTCTTCCTACTGGACAGGTAGGTGTGTGGGGGAAGGGCTGTTCTTCCTTCTCCTCCTGTTTGTCACCTTCCTCCATCATCTTGGGTGGAATTTCAGAGCATAGCAGGCTCATCAGACAACAAAGATAATATTTAGTACTCTACACTTAGCTAAGACCTTTCATTTGGGGATCTCAAAGCACATCACAAACTGTCAGGGTTCCTTCCCCACCCTGAACTCTAGGGTACAGATGTGGGGACTTGCATGAAAGACCCCCTAAGCTTATTCTTATCCGCTTAGGTTAAAAACTTCCCCAAGGTACAAACTTTGCCTTGTCCTTGAACCCTATGCAGCCACCACCAAGCGTGTTAAACAAAGAACAGGGAAAGAGCCCACTTGGAGACGTCTTCCCCCATAATATCCCCCCAAACCCTACACTCCCTTTCCTGGGGAAGGCTTGATAAAAATCCTCACCAATTTGTACAGGTGAACACAGACCCAAACCCTTGGATCTTAAAAACAATGAAAAATCAATCAGGTTCTTAAAAGAAGAATTTTAATTAAAGAAAAGGTAAAAGAATCACCTCTGTAAAATCAGGATGGTAAATACCTTACAGGGTAATCAGATTCAAAACATAAAGAATCCCTCTAGGCAAAACCTTAAATTACAAAAAGACACAAAAACAGGAATAGACATTCCATCCAGCACAGCTTATTTTACCAGCCATTAATCAAAAGGAAATCTAACACATTTCTAGCTAGATTACTTACTAACTAACAGAAGTTCTGAGACTGCATTCCTGATCTGTTCCCGGCAAAAGCATCACACAGACAGACCCTTTGTCGTCCCCCCCCGCTTTGAAAGTATCTTATCTCCTCATTGGTCATTTTGGTCGGGTGTCAGCAAGGTTATCTTAGCTTCTTAACCCTTTACAGGTGAAAGGATTTTGCCTCTGGCCAGGAGGGATTTTATAGCACTGTATACAGAAAGCTGGTTACCCTTCCCTTTATTTTTATGACACCAACAGTGATTGTTAAAGCTTCCATAAGTTGCTTGGCTCATGGAACAGACCTAACCTAATCACTGTGGGCTCAGAGGGTGCCTTATGCTATGGAGCTCGTTGTTCATAGTCTGAGCTGTGTATCAAAATATTAGCGCTTGTACAGCTCTTTAGATTTTTACTTGCTTTGTAAACAATCTTTACAACCCTCTCCCACCGTGACTCCCCCCCACCATTTTACACAGGAAACTGAGGCGCAGAGTGGCGAAGCCCTAGTTCATTTAGGGGGTCTGTGGTGGCTGAGCTGTGACTAGAAGCTAGAAATCCTAATTCCCAGGGCTTTGCTCAGACCATGTCTCCCAGAAGAGTTCTGGTTTAAGGTTACGCTAAGGGGGGGTTGGGGTGTGGCAGATAATCTGCTCTCTTTGAATAAGGAAAAAGTCAGTGACTAAGGCCCATATGCTCCCTTCCCCACCCTGCTTGCAGCCCCTTGCTGCGCAATGTGAAGGGGAGCAAATCCACAGAGAAAATGCAGTGGGAGAAAGTGGCTAAGTGGGGGTACTGCCAAATATCTGTCCCCCTGCCAACGGTCTGCATCCAGCAGCCTGCTTCAAAACTGTAGCTAACCTACTGGTAAAGTCAGTGGAGAGTTAATACTGTCTTACCTCTCACTGAGGGCTCTGTGACTCCCCTTCATGGGGTCAGAGTGCTGCTGAAGGAAGTTAGCTAATTACATCAAAGCTATTGGTCCTGCCATACTGCCATGGATGTGGGGGTAGCATGGAGGGTGAGTCTGAGTCATGTGCTCCACAGGTCTGGCGCTGGACCCCCAGTTCCCTCTTCTGGCCTCTCCATGCCAGACCTTGCTATCCCTGCAGGCTGTGGTGATGGGCAGGAGAATGGGGGAAAGGCTGCAGTGGAGCATTACTGTGCTCCACTCTGCATGCTGTTGTACAGAAAGGGAGTGCAGGGGCCTTGACTATTTCATTATTGTGCAGGCTATTTCAGGGTTCCACACTAGCAATAGCCTAAAAGGAGCAAGAGGGGAGGGATAGCTCAGTGGTTTGAGCATTGGCCTGGTAAACTCAGGGTTGTGAGTTCAATCCTTGAGGGGGCCATTTAGGGATCTGGGGCAAAAATTGGGGATTGGTCCTGCTTTGAGCAGGGGGTTGGACTAGATGACCTCCTGAGGTCCCTTCCAACCCTGGTGATCTATGAACCTCAGAAGTACAGAGTTCAGATTAGAAAGCTCAGATAACAATAGTTTGCCCTTCTCTGGCTCATTCAATCTCAAGAGCTCCAACTACTTTACAAACATGAACGAATTGAACCTCCCAGCTACCCTGGGAGACAGCAGAATCACTATGGCCATTGTTCAGATGGGAAAATTGAGGCATAGAGATGGGAAGAAACTTGCCCCAGCACACACAACTAAATGGCAGAGCCAGGAACAAAACCCAGGTCTCCAGACTCCAAATCCTGTGCCTGAACTGCAAGACCTGGCTTTCTCCCTTTTGTAGGCTTGAACCAGTGCTGGTCACAAGTTTGACCTTAACTTTGTTGGGCAGCTGCGGTGGCAATAAGGGAGAGGGATACATGGAAGGCAGTGAGACCAAAAGAAACTGAATGATAGTGGACAGCAAAGTCTGAATTTGCTGTGTGATATGGCTGCAGCAACAGCCAATTTGATTTTGGGCTTTATAAATAGAGGCATCACGCCATGGAGCATGGGGGCATAGATCCTTCCTATACGGCCCTGATGCAACTACACTGGGGTTTAGTTTTGGGTATTGGTGTAGGAAAGATGTGGATAAGTTGAAAGGAGTTGAGGAAAGGGCAACAAAAATGGTCAGTGGACTGGAAGGAGAGGTGAAAAGAAATTGGTACGAAGAGTTTGTCCTGATGATGGCTGAGGGGCAGTCATACTAACCACCTCCAAGTAGCTGAAGAGGAGAAACCCCCAGGATAGGAGGAATGGTTTAGAATGGGCCAAAGGAGTAATGTGATGACAATAAGAGAGGGAAAATGGGAAAAGAGAGGGCTGAGTATCAGGAAAGACATACTGGCAGTGAGCTCTATGATATTAGCCTATTAACAATTTCCCAAGAGAAGGGATATTAACTTCATTAACTGGGACATTTGTAACTAGACTGGAGAAGACACCAGACAAATATACGCTAGGGAACAATCCTGCACTGACACAGGGATGGAGTATATGTAGCTTCTTTGAGAAGATTCTGTACAGGTTACACTGGTTCACCTACCAGCCCTTTTCTGGCCTAAGCCCATCATTCTCCTGTTCTCTGTCTAGGATCAGAGTGAGCCAGGATGGACAGTTCCTGCACTATGTCTTCCCCTACCAGTTCCTGGACTCCCCAGAGTGGGAGTCACTGCGACCTTCTGAGGAGGGAACATTCCAGGTAACTCAGCGCAACCACCTGGCAGCTCTACTGCTCAGACTTGGGCTTTACAGCTTTGTACATGTGCAGGAGAGAGTTGGGAGGGGGAAGATGGAAGGTAGTGGAGAGGGCCAGAGAAGCGTTGTTAATCCTCAGGCTTTGAGCTCTCAGCAGGTCACACAGCTAGGTCTGGAAGACATTCCTCCCCCACCCCACCATGTTATAGTACAGCATTGCATGATCAGATGCATTATCATATTTCTGCCTTCCTCTGAAACACCCAGCATTGGCTGTGGTTGACCCTAGGATTCCAGAGTAGCAGCATCATTGATCTGGGTCTGATTGGCAGGGAGACAGCATGTTTGACTAGATAGATCACTGGTCTGCTTCCATTATGGCGATTTTTAATACCAGCATTAATGTGTTGCACAATGAGAGGGGAAACCTCACAAGAATTGCAGAATTGTGTGCTGCTGCTGTGGGAAAGGGTGACAGTGACAGTAAAGATTTAAATAGCTGATTTTTCAAAAATCTGAGTTTTTGATGATGATGATGAGTCTCAGGCAGGGAAGCTCAGGGAGGGGAAGTGGGGAGAGAAAAAGGGGATGTTTTATATTCAAATCTAGTTACTTACCTTCAAACTGCAAACAACAGATCTAATTCATTGCTCCAAAAACATTTTGGATAAAAGCGGACATTTCTATTCGGGGCCTTCCTTGGGGGTGGGGGAGAATTTCCTTGTCTAATTTCCCCCTCCACTGTTGGGCTCAATTGTTTCACGTTGGTGCAGAATGGAGAATGGCAGAAGATTAATTAGCTGTGACAGGATCTGGTTGCCGCCTGGATTCTGACCTGGATTTGTCTTCTACTCAGAGAGCAGCTGGCTCGCAGTCTGAACTGGATCAGGTTTCATAGTTACAGTATTTCCCCAGAACATTGAACTATGAGGCCTGATGGTGCAGCGAGATAGAGAGAGAGAGTGTGAGTGAGTCTGTCTGGCTGCCCTGTAAGGACCTCGGGGTGGGGGAGGGTTATTACTCTATTTCACTTTATGCATTGTGAGAGAAAGAGGGCTGTTTCAGGTGCGATTCAATTGACCGTTAGGAAAATGAGGCTCTGACACTTTAAGTTTCAGCATGGCCCTGACTCACTCACAGCCCATCTCAGGGAAGTTCTCATATTCTACCTCCTGTATTTCATAAGGCAGCTGCTTGCATGGCAGTGGCATTAAATATCAAACCCAAGGACGCACACTGCAGCTCAGCCTTGTTTGGCTTCCCAGCAGCCCCTGCCATGGTTCTTGGCCAAGGAGACACCTGTGTATGCAGCGCACAGGGAGGCCCCAGGATATTTTGGCCCAGCTGTAACACTTGTTCACATAGCTGTGTCTCAGTTACACTTTGACGTGCCACACTTTGCTCCAGCCTAAGAAGGCTTGGTCCTTTGACATGTTTCCCCATACCACAGCCCGAAAAAGAGCCTGTTTTCCCCTGGGCAAGATTTTAAAAAAACCCAAACTTTCTGTTAAACCCCTAATGTTCTGGCCAACTTCCAACTCAGATAATTTTGCTCTGCTTCCTGCAATACCCCCCTCAGTATCAAATGCATACGCTAGCCTTCCTCCCTCGCTGTCCTGAACTGGCGTGTGTTGTTAAACAGCTCTTGTGTTGTACCCCAGAGGTGGTAGCCTGGGGGGTATGCAATGGAATGAGTTGAGAGACCCCACTGTCTAAAACAATCCAGGAAACTTGAATGCAGCCTGCAGCACCTGCCTTCCCTCGAGCTGGTGACAAGTGGTGCCACCCTCCAAAAGAAAGCTTTGTTTCATTTTCCATTTCCCAGCCATTCTGAAACCATGCACACCTTCCATCCAGCTAACAAGTGAGGGGAAGCCCATTACAATGCTATGCAAAGGCAATACAGAGCCACCGGTTTTTATATGTAGCTCTCCCCCCTGAAATCAATTATTCTCCCCAATGGTAACAGTTCTGCAGAACAGGAAGGCTCACAATGCCACTTGTGCTACTCTAGTCTTTTCAGTGGCATTGCATGGGTACAAATGGGGGCATAATTTGAAGATGAGAGGGTGGCAGGGTTGGCTCTGCACGTGGAATTCACTGAACATTTGTGTTAATGATGCACAGGAAGGAGCAGACTGCAGCTCCCTCTCTCTGAGCCATACTGGCTCTGCATGGAGAAAACAGGACCGGAAAGCAATAAAAGCCCTATTTAGTCTGTAAACTCAGCAGCACCGACTCTCCTACACACAGGGAGCAGCTCTGTGGTGGAAAAGAGACGCCGGTTCCTTTTCGGAGCAGAACCACACTTTAAAGTGATGGAACCAAAGTCTGCTCAGTGCGGCTTATTGTGCTCACTTCCCCGCTCCTCCCTCTGTAGGTCACGTTGACAGCAGAGACGGACTGCAATTATATCACCTGGCCAAGAAGGAAGCTCTACCTCCTGTTGGCAAAAGATCGCTACATCGCCCGCCTCTTCTCGGCCTTCCTCGGCTACGACATCTCGGAGAAGTTGTACGCCCTCAACGATAAGGTCTTCACTAAGTTCGGCCTGCGCTTTGACATCCGCTTACCCAGCCTGTACCATGTCCTGGGACCCGCCTCCTCAGATGCTGAGGGAGAGAAGGAGCTGGAAGAGTGGGAGGAGCGGGCCGTGCCCCATCGTCCGATGCCCACCTTTGTCCAGACAGCTGCCTCAGCCCCTCCTCCTCCTCCTGCCCACCCCAAGGTGACCCGGCCTGACAGTGCCCTGCTGGGTGAGGACTCTACCAGTCTTGTGTTGGAAGATTTTGCAGAGTTGTCAGGGTCTTTTATGGACTATGTGAGTGAAGGGGAGTATATGAAGTGAGGGCACTTCTAACGTGGGCACACGTCACCCTGTGTGGGATCCCCATGTAAGTACTCGCTTGCCCGTGGAAGGAAACACTTCCATCTCTGCCTGGGCCTTGGAGGCGATGGCTAATGGGACTGGCTGTGCAAAGCTTAGCACTAACTCTGCCTAGGGGAGGGGAGGACTAAAGTGTCCCAATCCTTGGCCAGTTTGCTTATGCTTTGATTCCTTGCAAACTTGGTAAATGGCATGAATCCTGGCAGCCTCCACTCAGTCTTTAGGGATTGGGCACCGTGTAAACAGGAACCCAATTGCTAGGTAGGAATAAAGAAAGGTGACCTGCCTGTGTCATTAACGCCCACTGGGTAGCTTCCTATCAAAGTTAACTTCATCAGCACAAGACATTGGTCCATGTAGAGCTGGACTTTGGGTTGTGAGGGGAATCCCAGTTTCAGGGAAATCACCCAATGATCTTTTTACTTACCCAAAATAAATCAGCTGAGGTAATGCTGCCAGTAAAGGCTGCAAAGACTGTTGTGAAATTTCCACACTACAGCATTCTCAGGACACTTCCTCATTAGAATCTCATGAGATGTGCTGAGTCGGATGTATTTCCCCTGAGGAGGTTCATAACAGAATCTTTCTGAAGAACCTGGTTTAAAGGTCTGACTTCAGGCTCTGGTAGCCTCAGTTAACCATAACATTATACAGCCAGGCTACAGTATCCCTAGATCTGAGGGAATCTTAGAACAAGTAGCGTGTCTTGGGAGGAGGGTGCATGACACTGAATAATGGTGTAAAGCTGAGGCAGAATGAAGACACAACAAGGAGAGGGATTTGAAGGGTGTCAAGTCATTTTCCTAGGTGGCCTGGAACAAAACAACAGGGCAGAAAATAAACAGATTTTCTGACTCTGTCAGGGCCATAAAGAATACAGAGGAGAGTGCAGGAGAGTGAGGTATGGATGCTTTTGAATTAAAGGGAGCTTGGGAAATTTCAGGGAATGCAAACACTGGCTTTCTCCGTGGTACTCCTTGAATTCTCTGTGGCTTCCAGAAAGCACACAAGGCCAAATTCTGCCCTCAGTCACAAGAGATCAACGCCAGTGAATTCAGTAAGATTCAGGACTTCGGTGGGTTTGCATGGGTGTCACCACTGGCAAGCTGTGGCCCAGCGTGCCTGATTCTGTCCTCACACTGCCTTATCCTTGTGTGACTCGGTTGACTTCAGTGGGGTTATTCCTGACTTACACTGATGTCAATGAGGGCAGGCTAAGGCCAGACACCAGGGCTCCAGACAAATTCATGGCAGGTGGAGAACTGAAACATTTCTATCTATAGGGTAGGGCTGGGCACCAAGGTGAATTAAAGAAACATCAGCTCAGGCTTTGGAACAGAGAGACTGACAGCTTACAAGAAACTCTTGGGGTTCGTTCTGGCCCCTGCCCTGTTCCCTGAATTGTCACCCTAGTGACATATAGGTGCTGTAAAGGTACCACAGCCAGTGGAAGGGAGAATCCCCCTATGCATGAACAGCGTAAGGTCAGCCCCTGCTGTCCCTCTTGCAGCCTCAGCCACAGGGGTGTGCTGTGGGTAGGGAGCAGGGGGGTCTATAGCACTGTGCACTGTGGAAACTCTGGGCTGCTTCAGGCTGTAGAACAGGCCACAGGCAATCTGGGTAAGTCTGCTATAAATTGGAACAGCCTGAGGGCTGCTCTAATTTAGACTGGTGGCTGCACCATGCCCCAGCTGGCACAGGATTTGAGGGGCACAAAGATGGCGCAAAGCCACCTTTGTGCCTGCTCTCCCTGGGCTGCCCCACAGTACAGAATCTGCCCCCTTGTTTCTACCTGGACTCAACTCAGCCAGATTGAAAGGGTTTGGCCAAGGCTCCCGTGTTCCAATAGCTGTTATCTTAAAACGTTCCTGGGTTGGCTGACAGGAGATGAGTGTGGTGGCCGCATGTCATGGATTCCTCCCTGCATGAGTCTCATTACAGGAATGCACTGGGCTTCCCTGCCTCACTACCACCACTGGTGCATGGGAATAACCTGCTGTCTTCCTAAGATCCTTCCCCACACCCATTCCTCGCTCTGCAAAAGAAGAATTTCTGGGGTCTGTGGAGGCTAATGGGGGCTGGGAGAGATTTGTGAACAAAAAGAGATGCTGGAATAATTTGTGCTGGAACTTCTGAGCCAAAGGGTCAAGGGTTAAATTCCAGGCTGAGGTACATGTAGCCACTCGCTGAATGTAAAAACAATGAGGTGTCCTTGTGGCACAAATACATGTCTCTAAAGGGCCGCAAGGACTCCTTGTTGTTTTTGCTGATACAGACTAACATGGCTACCACTCTGATACCTGTCCCTGAATGTTGATTCCAGTCACTGCACTGCAATAGGTATCCTTTGGTTTTCCATGGCCAGTAACTAAGGGTACACCTACACCCCTAGGCCACGTGTGGGGGGGATGCAGGGGTCAAGTTCTCCCGCCCCAGGTTTCTGCTTGGCCTGCTGGGGGGCAGGGAGAGGGGCTCTGTCCTTCTCCCGCTGCACCTGCCCCCCAGCCTGTTCAGTCCCTGTCCCTGACAGCTGGGCCTGGACGGGGGGTCGGCCTGCTGCTGCTGCCTCCCCACCCAGGCTCTTTCAGGCCGCTGCTGCACTGCACAGAGGCAGCGATAGGATAGGGTTGCCAAATTCCTACCCGCACAAAACTGAACACCCTTGCCCCGCCCCCTGCCCCCCCCGAACCCCTGCCCATTAGCTGAGGCCCTGCCCCCAATCACTCCATTCCCCCCTCCCTCTGTCACTCGCTCTCCCCACCCTCACTCACTCACTCATTTTCACCAGGCTGGCTCAAGGGGTTGGGGTGTGGGATGGGGTGCGGGCTCCAGGATGGGTCCAGAAATGAGGGGTTCACGGTGCAGGAGGGGCTCTGGGCTGGGGCAGGGGGTTGAGGCACAGGGGGTGTGAGGGCTCTGGCTGGGGGTGAAGGCTCTGGTGTGGAACTGGGGATGAGGGTTTTGGGGTACAGAAGGGTGCTCTGAGCTGGGACCGAGGGGTTCAGAGAGAGGGGGATTAGGGCTAGGGCAGGGGATTGGGGCGCAGGAGGGGGCCAGGGGGGCAGGCTCCCCTTGGGGGGAGGAGGGGGCTAACCCCATGCTGCAGCCCCCACTGCCACAGCTATGCTATTTTTAGCACACTAGCTCGATTGAAGCCAGCTTGTATATGTCTGGTCAAACTGGAAATTACTCCTCCGGCTGCAGTGTAGCCATATCGCCAGCATGCTGATCACTGCACTCTAGTGTCTGGCAACTGTGCTCTGGTAGCAATAACTTCACTCCAAGGGCCAGACGCTGCCTTCCAGCACTCAGTCTCTGTGCTCCGAAGGCCACTCACTGCATTCTGGTGGCTCTCACTGCCATCCAGTAGCCAGTCATTGCCCTTCAGTGCTAGTCCTGGCATTGTTTAGATTTAGATAATGGCATAGAGAATACACTTATAAAGTTTGCTGATGATACCAAGCTGGGAGGGGCTGCAAGGGCTTTGGAGGATAGGATTAAAATTCAAAATGAGCTGGACAAATTGAGGAAATGGTCTGAAGTAAATAGGATGAAATTCAATAAGGACGAATGCAAAGTACTCCTCTTTGGAAGGAACAATCAGTTGCACACATACAAAATGGGAAATGACTGCCTAGGAAGGAGTACTGCGGAAAGGGATCTGGGGGTCATAGTGGACCACAAGCTAAATATGAGTCAACAGAGTAACACTGTTGCAAAAAAAGCAAACATAATTCTGGGATGTATTAGCAGGAGTATTGTAAGCAAGACACGAGAAGTAATTCTTCCGCTCTACTCCATGCTGATTAGGCCTCAACTGGAGTATTGTGTCCAGTTCTGGGCGCCATATTTCAGGAAAGATGTGGACACACTGGAGAAAGTCCAGAGAAGAGCAACAAAAATGATTAAAGGTCTAGAAAACATGACCTATGAGGGAAGATTGAAAAAGTTGGGTTTGTTTAGTCTGGAGAAGAGAAGACTGAGAGGGGACATGATAACAGTTTTCAAGTACATGAAAGGTTGTTACAAGGAGTGGGGAGAAAAATTGTTCTCCTTAACCTCTGAGGATAGGACAAGAAGCAAGGGCAGTTTCGTTTGGACATTAGGAAAAACTTCCTAACGGTCAGAGTGGTTAAGCACTGGAATAAATTGCCCAGGGAGGTTGTGGAATCTCCATCATTGGGGATTTTTAAGAGCAGGTTGGACAAACACCTGTCAGGGATGGTCTAGAATGATAATACTTAGTCCTGCCTTGAGTGCAGGGTACTGGACTAGATGACCTCTCGAGGTCCCTTCCAGGTCTATGATTCAATGATTGTAGTGCTACTCACTGTACTCCAGTGCAAGCCACTCGGCTCAAATAGTGATGGTACAGTGTCTTAGTTGAAGCATGAAAATGAAATGAGCCTCAGAGACCAGATGGCTGCTTTTATTTACAGAAGATGTGTGTGTTGGAGTGCGGAGGCTATTCTGACTTAATTTTCTTACTCATTTTCAAAACCCATAAGAGAACAACAAAGACTTTATCTGCAGGACTGAAATCTTCCTGTTTTCCAACCTTACCTTGAATATATGAGCCAAATGCCCATCCTTTGCCTTCCACACAATGCCCCTATATCTCCAGTGCTGAAAAGGGGCTTTGTGGGTGCCCCTTTTTGCTTCTTTATGTGGGATAAAGATGACCTGCAAAGATTTTGTCAAAAGCCACCAACCAACAAGCCAACACCAAGCCCAAAACCCAAACCAAGTTTATTCCCTTTGCTTGTTTTTTAGCTGGGAAATTTCAGAAATGGCAAGTCTGGTAGTCCCTGTTTTTGTTGAAGGACACTTTAAAGCATGTGGAGAAGTGGATTTGAAGCTTTCTCCGTCCTTAATGCTGGATTGTTGAATTTTTCACAAAAGAGCTTTTCTTTTAACTGTCAGGCATTTGAATTAAATAAGTGTAAACTGAAATAAACGAAAATCAAAGTTTTGAACAGTCTAAATGAGAAGCACGTCATCTTTCATTCAGGCTTCACATGTCTGTTACCCTCATGGCAGAACGCAATCAGTTCTCCAGTCATCCATGGAGTATTCTATGATAATCAGGTTTAACAAGACCGTAAAAAGCAAGCAGGAAAAAACCAAACAAAACACCTGACTTTGATTGAAAATGTAAGGCCCTTTTCGTACATCAAAAAGAATTTAAAAAGGGGGGAGGAGGGGATAAGTGAGGTGTGATGGGAGGACGCTAACCTATTTCCCGCCACTTCAAGATTTCCTTTAAAACTTGCCTGAAGCTAAACTATCTCAGGCTTTGATCTTGCAAGCAAAGCAGCATCAGGTGGTGTTGGTACTTAGATGGGACACCTCCAAGGAAAGTCAAGGTGCTGTGGGAAGTGGTGCTGATGACTGATTAGGGGGTGCTTTCCCCTCTCAATCTGTATTGTGACAATGGCCCACTATGGTATCTATCTATTTTTTTTAAGTGCCTATCCATTGCTGGAGGACAGAGCATCTCAAATATTTTCATAATGTGGACCACATCTTAACATAGAGATTGTTTCATGGACACCTGCTCTCCCATGTGCCATCACTGGGAACCACCTCCCCTCCCATTCACCACTGCACAGATCACCTCCCCTTCCATTCGTGAATGCATGGGGCATGCCCCCTCTCATTCACATAACATCCTTGAGGCTACTACAGCAATCACCCCCACCCCATGGAAAAGTCACATTAGGAAGTATTTAAGATGTATTTAGCTTCTATTAATGCAGTTTAGCTGGAAACAAGGAGGAGGAACAGCAGCATTCTCTGGCCAGCCAGCTCTTCATAGAGCACCTGCAAATGCTCGGCACACCACCAATGGACCAGGGATCACAGTTTGGGAGCCTCTGCTTTAGAAGCAGTATAATACATTGAAAACAGAGAAACAGGGACCGCTTCCATATACAGGGATTGCTGTGCTTCCGAGGTGTCATCGTTCATAAATAACATCAAGACTAGGTCCTGACCAGGTGTAGGAAGTAAAGATTTCCTGGTATTTTCCCATCCACAGGGCTAACCTCATTTTCCTGGCCAAATTCCAACCTAGGTAATTGCATTCTATCTCCCTAAATTCCCCCTGCAGTTTCATTCACATACCATGTTCTTTTTCATTTTCTGTTCCTAAACTGTGATGTGGTATCGCTGTGCACTATTACAACGGCACTGATGTTCTGTGGTGTATGAAATGATTTTTGTGCACAGAGTTTGCAAAACGCTTTGAGATCCTTTGGGATAGAAAGTGCTGTTGAAAGGTAAGTTATTCTCTTACGGTATTAGCTGGCTCAGCACTTGTCTCCTGAAAGAGTTTATAATCCACCCTGTGACACATGAGAAAATAAACCCGATGATGACCTGATGGTGAAAATAGCCTTTCTCTGATTATTCATATGAGATAGGCTGTGAGGTTCTGTTGATATTCAGGGTGGACGTTTGAAAGAGATACCGCCAAAAGATTCTGCATAATTTTTAAAATAATTTTAAAGATGTACTTTTGTTTAGACTAATCCCTGGGAAATTGAACTCTGATTTCTTTAAAAAGTGATTTTCTCCTTTCCATTTGGCAGCTGCCCTGATTTGTTATTGTAAGATGGCTTGTGAGGTTATTGTAGGGTTTCTTCAGTGGGCTTGTGCTGTATGCATTGGGCCCAATTCTTCTCCACCTTGCAGCTTATGTAATCATGTCCACTTGGGTCAAGTGGGCCTCTAAATGACCAGGAAGCATTTTACATCCACTTTGCACCAGTGTAAATAATGACACAAAGGGCCAAAGCAATGGAGAAGCAGGCCCACTGTTGTGTTAGCATGAAGTTGCTCGTGATAGCTAGGGTTTTGTTCGTGTTGGGTTGCTCATGAAATCTGGGGCTATGCACGCTGGTTTGACTATAAATGACAAAGATTTTACAAACTGATGTTAGAGGGAAACCAGTAGGGTGCCCTGTAGGCCCCACCAGGCCCCACTATCTCCTGGGTGAGTTTGGCAAATGGATAAGAGCTGTGGCTGTAATAATAGCCTCTTTTTTTCTCCCTTTTCTCCCACAGCTTCTGGAAGCCTTATCCGGAGTTACCCCTGTGCCCTCTTCAAAGGACGAGCCCCTCTGGCTCCCACCCAGACCCCAGAACTCTAGGGTGCAACAGTCGGTTTTAATCAGGAAGCCCCACGCATGAGTGTATGCTCCCACACCTCTAACCAGAAAGACGCTCTTTAACATGCACCTACGTGTCCACACAACACCCCTGCAAACACATGAAGTATACGCCTGAGACTGAAGTGTGATGGCTGGACGCTTTCCACACCACATTCTGTTCACCTACAGTGGCACAAGGGATGGCTGGGTGTTCCTTTTTGTATTCTAGTCTTTCACCCCCATGGTCTGTTAACAGCTCTGTTATCAGCTCCATTAAACGTGTTGGAAACACAGCAGTATTAGCCTGTCCACGGAGTCTTTTGATTTGAGGGCACCAGTTAAAGAGAGTGTTGATTCACTAGGGTTCAGTGACTTGGAGGGGAGAAGCTGATGTTCAGAGGGTTTCACATGAGCTCTAGAAGTAGGAAAATGGGACTATAGAAAGCCTAAGAGTTTTAGTATTTGTGTATATTGGGAGTGGGGTGGGGAGGTATGGGACTTGTGCTAGTGATGTACATGGCATCCATTCCTATCAGGCTTAAAATGCCATGTCCAGGGTTTAACGCTTTTCATTTATGATAACCACAGTTACGTAATGAAGTACGTACCAGTTTCTGATGTTGGGAAAAGATTCCCTAGGTCTTTTGGTCAATCCACTTGGAATAAGGAGGATGAGAAGAACCAGGACTGAATTTCTGTGCCCTCTTGGATGGATTCTGGGTCTAGCCCTGGGAAAGGGGAAGGACTTAACCTGGATTTCTATGTCCCTCTGGAAGGGAATATGGGTAGATCTCTTTGGAAGGAGAAGAAGTTGAACTGGATTTTTGTAGACTCTGGGTGTCTCCACTGAGGTAGAGATGGAGTGAAGGAACAGTCAGGTCTGAGCCCTCACAAAAGGATCTGGGAGATCGGGATAAGGAAGCAAGGAAGATGCAATATTTTAGTTAAAAACAATATGGAGAGATAGTAGGCAACTTACAAATACAGCAGTAATAATATTTCTACTGCAAGCTCACCCATCAGTGGGGGCTCGCATGGTGTGATAATAGTCACCAGGGGCCCCTTTATCCCCCCTTTAGTCTGGTGCCAAGGGGCCACACGGCAGGCATAAGGCCCCCTATGCCCAGGTACAGAGGCAGCTCCACCAGCTCCATGCTGTTCCCACAGGGGCCCCAAGTGCAGGAGGCATTCTGATGTGGGCCGGGGGCATGGGTAGGGCTTGCTCCTGCAAAGCTCTATAAGGGTCACTGAAGCACGGACACAAGTAGCCAGTGCCGGGTCTATGCCAGCCCCTGCAGCACAAACTGCCTCCTCTTTGTTACTCTGCCACAGGAGAATCAGATTCCAGCATCCTCTATCACAACACTTCTGTGTTGTTGCCCCAGACAGACGTCTCTCTAGCTATTCACTGCATCTGCTTTTTTCTGACCCAGTCATCCTCTGTAGGCTAGGAAGCTCCTTCAGTGGAGAGCTGTTGGCTTCCCCTTAGCAAAGGAGTGGAGGTTTCTGTTCAGTGCCATTAAACTACACAGCAAGGTAGCCACTACTCCCTGAGCGGTCGGGTAGACCCTGGGGTAGCTGTTAATACATATTGCTACCCTGAGGTATCCACGCAAAAGACAACTGCTGTCACAGGTGCGGACTTTTATTTTTCCTGGTGGGTGCTCCACCCTGAACTCTGCTCAGAGGTCCCACCCCTTCCCCTGAGGCCCTGCCCTCGCTATGCCTCTTCCCGCCTCCCCTCCGTCCCCTACCCTGAGGCTCCCAGCCCGCCCGCCCGCCCGCCGCTCACTGCTCTCCACCTTTCCCAAGTGCCTCCTGCCAGCAGCCAGCAGCTGATTGGTGGTCCTGCCGAACAACTGTGGCTAGTGTGTGCTGAGCACCCTCTTTTTTTTTTTCTGTGGGTGCTCGAGCCCCTGAGCACACCTGAGGTTGGTGCCTATGACTGCTGTCACAAGAACTGATACATGAAGCCCAGAGCACATGCGTGGCAGGAGGGGAGCTGCCCCCTGTGCCCCTGCCACCACACCCAGCTAGGAAAAAAATCAAACCCTCAAAGGCTCTGCTGAGTCCCACAGAGAAGCCATCAGAGGGCTGGGTGCACTCTCCCTTGTGAACTTCCCACCAGGGTGTGCCCCTCCGCATATGATTCTTACATAAAATCATCGCTTATAAAGTTTGCAGATGACACAAAAATTGGGTGGGTGGTAAATAGTGAAGAGGACAGGTCACTGAGACAGAGTGATCCAGACTGCATGGTAAACTGGGTGCAAGCCAACAATATGCATTTGAATACTGCTAAATGCAAATGTTGCCATCTAAGAGGAAAGAATGTAGCCATACTTACAGAAAGGGGGTCTCTATACTGGGAAGCAGGGACTCTGAAAAAGATTCAGGGGTTGTGGTGGATAATCTGCTGAAAAAGCGTTCCCAATGCAACACTGTGACCAAAGGAGCTAATGCAATCCTGGGAGGCATAAACAGGGGAATCTCGAGTAGGAGTAGGGAGGTTATTATACCTCTGTATTTGGCACTGGTGCGACTGTTGCTGGAATACTGTGTCCTGTTCTGGTGTCCACAGTTCAAGAAGATGTTGATAAGCTGGAGGGGGTTCAGGGAAGAGCCACATGAATGATTAAAGGATTAGAAAACATGCCTGATAGTGATAGACTCCTATAAACTGGATGGGCAAGTGCTGTCCCAAGGGATGAGAGCAGGACCCCAGTCTTGTAAGGTTCTTTCTTCACTCCCTTCCCTCCCCAACACAATTACCCATCTGTAGGGTTCTGAATCTTGTCATGGTGGGGAAGCCTCCTGGCTCCAGATGAAGGCCTCTCCTTTGCTTTTGTCCTGACTTGCTTCTGCTGGCCAGCTGTCCTCTTGACCTCTGTGTTCTGTTTCTTTCATGCCAGGAAGGGGCTTCTCCACCCCCAGTCTGTCTGTCTGGTGGGGTGGCCAATTCAGGGGTTAGAACCCTGATGTTCTGAGGTATTTATTAAAATATGTTTGTTTAGGAAAATCCTGTGAAAAGGGCATGGCCCTAAAAGAGACTGAGAGTCTACTGCCAGGAAAGGCCTGTGTGTCCAGGCGCAGGGGCACTCTCCCAAGGCTAGATGCAAAGCTCTTGCAGAAGAAGTTATGGAAGGACTGTCCAGCCCTTGGAGAAGAGCTCTCTCACTGACTCCTCTGAATGTATCTCTTGATCTCCAGCTGCCAGGGCTATTGGGCATCTAAATGTAGATGGGTTCCTGAATCAGGGCTGTTCCTTACTTTTCAGAGTGTTTTTGGTGTGTTTTTTTCTTACTGATAAATGGTCTGTTTTAATATATGAACACTCCTGGCGCTGATAAATCTGAGCATCCAGGAACAGGACACATCAACTTTGCCAAAGAGACATATCACAAAATTACAATCAGATAGCCAGAATAGCAGATGGAGTCTTGTCATGATAAGAGAAAACAGATCAATGCTGATTACACTGCAGGACCACTCATGAAATCAAGAGGGCCTCAGACTCTGTAGGCATCCATGGCCTGGACTAGTTATTTTCACATCTGTGTGTGTGTGTGTGTGTTGCTAGGGGAATGACTCCTTCCCATAAAAAACCAGAGCCACACCGCTGCACGTTCTCTAATAACAATAATACTTCGCATGTCTGCGGCGTTTAATGGGAAGATCTCAAAGCACTTTAGAAACATTAAGGAATTAACCAACCGTCACAATCCTCCTGAGAGATGAGCATTATCAGCCCCTTTTGACAGAGGGGGAAACCAAGATTAAGCGATTTGTCCAAGGTCTCACAATGGCGCATTTGTAGAGCTGGGAATAGAGGCCACAAGTCCTAACTGCCAATCAGCTGCTCTATTTGACCATAGTCTTTCCTTTCAGCAGAGCATCTCTCTTCCCAGAGCTGTTATTCATTCTGTCCCCAAGGTGGGTTGATGAAAAATCCAACTGGTTCTGTCCTATTTGGAGGAAGTATCGTCCAGAGGGAGAAAGTAAATGTTGGAGCCCAGCATTGTGCCTGTGCATGCTGCACGCTCCAGGGGACTTTCCTATGCACAGGGCACCACCAGGTCATGTTCAAGGGGCCTGCTTGCCGTCAGGGACAGATGCTGAGACAGGCAAAATATCTTCTCACTGTGAGAGAAGCACACAGGAGTTAGGCAAATCTTAAAACAACCAAGGGCGAGAACCTGCTGGTGTCAAAGGACTAGCCCCAGAGGGGCTCTCTCTGATCTCCACCTCTCGCAGTCACTGCTGCATTAGTTAGGGGAGTCTCAGATTTGTGTTTCTCTGCGAGGACAGTGTGTTGAGGAATATGGGCTTCCACAGGGTGCCAGGTCAATACACATGGAATTGGCATCACACGCTGAAGCCTCAAATTTGGCTTTGACATCGTACCCAAACATTCAGAGGTGATGGGCCAGATTGTACCATTTAGGCACAGTCCTGACTGGGGGGTGCTGTGGAAGGGGAAGCCCAATGCTTCCCAGAACTCCAGCATGCAAGGGATCACAGCTGCTGCGCCAGCCTTTAAGAAGGTGCAGCATGTGCTCCCCTGTGTATCCAGCTGGTCCTTGCAAGGTGGTGTGGAGGACATAAGGTCATGACTCTGCCACTCCCCTAGCACCTTTGTGGGTCTTTTGCTCTCCAGGGGGCACTGGAAAGGAACAGTCCTCAAAAGAACTCTGGAGGAACAATAGTACCTTCTCTCCGTGTGGGGGTCTGAGAGTGGGGAGGCTTCTTGTGTCTTCTCCTGCTTATGCACCTGTACAAAGGCCCAGCTCTGTCTAGCTTTCAGGTGGGTGGGCTCTCTAGGCATAAAATGAGGAGCATGTCTCCTAATGACTATGGGGTGCAGTCAAGGGGGCTGCTTATGGTATATCAAGGACTTTGTTGGAATTGCAAGCTATCACTTTAAGTGTGTGTGGGGGGAGGGGGGTTCCTGGTCCTGCATGTAGGCTAGTGGGCTCTGTTGCAAAGCATGCGATCAGTCAGATTGGAAAGAGCCAGCTTAAAGAAAGGTGGGGTGAAGTGTGCCTCTCTGCCTTAGGGAGCAGCCTGCTTTGTCTCACTCTGTTTTTGGGATCATGTGTGTTATTGTTCTGAATTCTAAACAATAAAGTAGCGTTACATTGCAACCTTCTATTGAGAGTATTTACGTTTATATCTAACTTCTTTGTGTGTATGCTGGGAACGTAACACTGGTCGTCGGGAATGTTGCATTAGCGTGAGAACCTCATCCAGGTTAGATGGGTTTGCTTTTGGTTTCTCCTGCTTTCAAGATGCTAACTAGGGCTGGATGGTAACTACAGTTCTGCGAATAATGGATTTTTTGGCTCAGAGGCTGAATTTAAAAATTTAAAATCCAGGGCAAATAATCTAGTCTTCTTGAAATGAAACCCATTTTTTCAATTTTTTTTTTTTGCCAAAAAAACCCATCGAAATGCATTGTTTAGTGACAAAATAACTTGTAAAAAAGAGAAAACCCCCAAACATTTGTCCCGCTCTAATGGTTACTGGTTCACAGTCTCTGGCACAGCCGCACAGACAATGCCACCTGGCAGCAAAATGGCTGCCCTGGGCCCAGGCATCAGAAGCTCCCCCTGATTTCAGAACAATCAAGGCCCTATGCTGACAGATGCTCAGTAGATGCTCGCTTCTTCTCCAGATGAGACCCAAAGTGAGTGGGATAAGGTGGAGAGGGCAGATGAGGACAAAAAGAATGAGCCCTAATGGAAATAACCAGTACAGATTTCCTTTGGCAGCTCTTCACTGTTGCTCTAAGCCCCCTGGTGGGGCTCTGATTGGAGCAGCAGCCTTTTCCCTCACAGCAGCAGGGTCTAGCTCAGCTAATCACAGGGGATAAATAGAGATAGGGACCATAGCTCAGGTGATTCTCTCTCACATCCATAGGGTATATAGGACAATTTCTCCAGGGACAGAGTTTTTCAGGGGCCTTTTCCTCTCCAAGAAGCAGTGGGGCTCGTCCGTTAAAATCAGGGGGTGATTGTAATTCATTTCCCCATGTAATTCATTTCTCCCATGTAATTCATTTCCTGAATTGTCTCTATGTGTGTGCATGCAAAGGAAGGGTTGGGGGCCTTTGTGGCACCTCAGCCCTTCCCCAATATTTCCTTCATTTCTGCTGTATGTGGTACCCAGCAACAGCCAGAGAAGACAAAGGGGAGAAGCTCTAACTAACATGCTTAGCTTCTGCGTGACTCCAAGAGAAGCTGGGCTCTCACACAGGGTGAGAAGCCGAAGCATTGAGCTGGCCAATAAGGCTCTCTGGCTGGAGTGAGATAAAGGGATGTCTCCTGCTTACCGATTACCGACAGGCAGTGCGGTTGTACAGAAGTTGCCAACGATGACGGCCTTGTCCTTCTTCCAGATCTGCAACTTGGGGAGATACTTCAGCATCACCACCTTTATCTGGCACAGTGGGACTGGATGAGCTAGCACCCCTTTGCCCATCTGCTGCTGCTTAGGTCTGCAAGGCAGAGGGAGGGATGTGATTGAGAACAAGGGGCCAAACCACAGTAGCATGTGAGTATGCAAGGGAGGATGGAGTCACAGGTGTCTACTGAAACATTGGAGATGGTGGGGTTGTTAACAGGAACCCTCATAGAACTTGGTGAGATCTAAGGATCCTTCTATGGCAATCTTACACTTCATGAGAGGTGGGAGGCTCTGCCCCAATAGACCCCTCTCCTACTCCAGGGGGATCTCTGTGTTATATGCCCTTCCTCTTCAAAGGCTGGAGAAAGTTTGGGTATGGATGTGTATCTTTCTTCTTATACCACATGATTAAAGCAGCTCCCCCAGATCAGCAAATATTCACTCCTCTGTCTTGTAACCCTATCTTGACACTCCATCAAATACAGCACTAAACATTGCACAGATGGCCAGGAGCATTATGAAGTGGGCAAAGTGTGGGGTGGGGGGGGGGGGGGGGGAATGTTGCCTTCTTTGAAAGATCAGGTGCTGGCCACTGCCAGCAAGAGGGTAATGGACTGTAAGGACTATTGATCAGATCCACTAAGACAAAGCCTGTTTTATAAAGAACAATGAGGCCTATTAATCCCTACTGTAATAGCATTGATTTTAGTGGAGTTACATGGGAAGGAATTTGTCTCACTGTGTCTGGTTTGCAGTTCTCAGAAAATAAAATAAGAGAAATGAATGGTAAGAAAATGTAAAACAAACCAAGGGAAATCCTTCTTTCTGCAGCATGTATTCAACATGTGGGATGCACCCCCCCAAACGGGAAGAGAGTCACTGGGTTTCAAAGAGGGTTGGTTAATTGTATCACCAGTAATCCTGGGTGCAGGGAACTCTGGTTGACTTTAATGGGAGTGCTGTGGGCGGAGGCTCTGTGGGACTGGGCGCATGATGGCCAAACATTTCAAAGCTGGGTGTCTACAGTTAGGACCCTAACTCCATATTTAGGCACGAAAAAACCCCAACATGTTTTCAGCAGTGCTAAGCACCCACAAATCCTACTGAAGTCCCTGGGAGCTGCTGAGCGTTTAGCATGCTTGAAAGTCTGGTCACCTATTTAAGTGCAGATTGGATACAGATATAAATTTTGTATTCTCAGACAGCTCTATCTGTAACCCAACCAATTCCCATGTGTCCTGTCCTTCTTGAGCTCACACGCCACCTGGTGGACATATTTAAATGACCCGAATGGCTGTTGGTCTCAAATAGTCATGACTGAGCCACCAAGGTTTAGAGTAGAGCGGGGCCCAGATCCAAGCACCCACACACACACGTTGTTGGGAAATGTAGATCTGGCCTTAAACTTTCCTGGGCTGAACTTGCCTGTAACTCAGAGGTTTGATTTGCATCTGTTCAAGCTCCAGAAGGTTGGCTGCTTATCTGAATTCATCTAAACTGCTTTGGTCTGCAACGTTAGGCTGGAACTCAGTGGAGATGTAAATGCTTCTTGTTACTGGCCAGGCTGGAAATCCCCTGGAAACAGCCCCTCCCTGAGTATGTCAGACCTGCTGCTCTTGGTCCCAGGCATAGAGGCAGCATACTTCAAAAGGTCTGGACCAGACTTTGAGCTGAGCAGAAACTCCGCTCAGCACAACAGAAAGGGGCCATCTGGGAGCTAGCTCTGGTGCTGCTCTGGCCTGGGCCCCTTGCACACATCCTGCAGCATACTCTGCTCTCTTCCTCCCTGCCCCAGCCTGCCTATTGTGCTGGGGGTCGAGGGAAGGGACAAAGCTGTAGGAACCAGCAAGACTGGCTCTGTGCCTGCTGGGCACTCTTCTTTGCTGGGGAAATCCCAGAGGAGTTAGCACACAGGGCAGGGAGAGGTCAAAGAATCCAGCCCTTTAATTCAAGATACAATTTGGGGGAAGATGGCACGTTCCAGATGGATTTTACTGTCCTGAACCTGCCTCTGTCCCCAGCCTCAGTGGATTCTCCTCTCCCAGGTTCATTGCTGAGTAACTGCAGTTACAATGGATTAGTTAACCTCCATCCTGCTGCACACAAATGCTTCTGTCTCTACAGCCATTTTCAGCTCACATCTCAGGGTCAGCAGGACAGCTGCCTGATGAGTCAGGTATGTATGGCCAGAGCCTGGAAGGGAGGTTGGTATTTGCTGGATGTCCCTCTCTTTGCCAGCAGTTTGGTTATCAACTACTCAGTTACATTACCAGGACACCTGGTGGTGATTGCATGTGGTCATTTGTGCTACTGCTATGCGTGTACATGGCTTAGAAAGACATCCCTGCGCCTGCAACAAGGAAGATGAGGGAGTCAAGACAGGTCAGAGGTGCACATTGTCACTCACATGGTGATCTTCACGCTGGCTGTAGAGTTGCTGCTGCGGAAGGTGATCTCAAGGTTGGTGACCAAGCTTCTCCTCTGCTGCAAGTGAAACTCCACCAGGCTGTGGTACACTGGGCAACAGACAGCACACGACAGAGTGAGGGCACAAGTCCCTGGCTGTAGGGGACAATTTCCTGGTGCAAGTGCTAGAGGAGCCAACCGGGGGGGGGAGCTTTTCTTGACCTGCTGCTCACAAACCAGGAAGAATTAGTGGGGGAAGCAAAAGTGGATGGGAATCTGGGAGGCAGTGACCATGAGTTGGTTGAGTTCAGGATCCTGACACAGGGAAGAAAGGTAAGCAGCAGGATATGGACCCTGGACTTCAGGAAAGCAGACTTCGACTCCCTCAGAGAGCGGATGGGTAGGATGCCCTGGGGGACTAACATGAAGGGGAAAGGAGTCCAGGAGAGCTGGCTGTATTTCAAGGAATCCCTATTGAGGTTACAGGGACAAACCATCCCGATGTGTCGAAAGACTAGTAAATATGGCAGGCGACCAGCTTGGCTTAACGGTGAAATCCTAGCAGATCTTAAACATAAAAAAGAAGCTTACAAGAAGTGGAAGGTTGGACATATGACCATGGAAGAGTATAAAAATATTGCTCGGGCATGTAGGAATGAAATCAGGAGGGCCAAATCGCACCTGGAGCTGCAGCTAGCAAGAGATGTCAAGAGTAACAAGAAGGGTTTCTTCAGGTATGTTAGCAACAAGAAGAAAGCCAAGGAAAGCGTGGGCCCCTTACTGAATGAGGGAGGCAACCTAGCGACAGAGAATGTGGAAAAAGCTAATGTACTCAATGCTTCTTTTGCCTCTGTCTTCACAAACAAGGTCAGCTCCCAGACTGCTGCACTGGGCATCACAGCATGGGGAGTAGATGGCCAGTCCTCTGTGGAGAAAGAGGTGGTTAGGGACTATTTAGAAAAGCTGGACGTGCACAAGTCCATGGGGCTGGACGCGTTGCATCAGAGAGTGCTAAAGGAATTGGCGGCTGTGATTGCAGAGCCATTGGCCATTATCTCTGAAAACTCGTGGCGAACGGGGGAAGTCCCGGATGACTGGAAAAAGGCTAATGTAGTGCCAATCTTTAAAAAAGGGAAGGAGGATCCTGGGAACTACAGGCCAGTCAGCCTCACCTCAGTCCCCAGAAAAGTCATGGAGCAGGTCCTCAAGGAATCAATCCTGAAGCACTGACATGAGAGGAAAGTGATCAGGAACAGTCAGCATGGATTCACCAAGGGAAGGTCATGCCTGACTAATCTAATCGCCTTCTATGATGAGATTACTCGTTCTGTGGATGAAGGGAAAGCAGTGGATGTATTGTTTCTTGACTTTAGCAAAGCTTTTGACACGGTCTCCCACAGTATTCTTGTCAGCAAGTTAAAGAAGTATGGGCTGGATGAATGCACTATAAGGTGGGTAGAAAGTTGGCTAGATTGTCGGGCTCAACGGGTCGTGATCAATGGTTCCATGTCTAGTTGGCAGCCGGTGTCAAGTGGAGTGCCCCAGGGGTCAGTCCGGGGCCGGTTTTGTTCAATATGTTCATAAATGATCTGGAGGACGGTGTGGACTGCACTCAGCAAATTTGAGGATGATACTAAACTAGGAGGAGTGGTAGATACGCTGGAGAGCAGGGATAGGATACAGAGGGACCTAGACAAATTGGAGGATTGGGCCAAAAGAAATCTGATGAGGTTCAATAAGGATAAGTGCAGGGTCCTGCACTTAGGATGGAAGAACCCAATGCATCGCTACAGACTAGGGACCGAATGGCTAGGCAGCAGTTCTGCGGAAAAGGACCTAGGGGTTACAGTGGACGAGAAGCTGGATATGAGTTAGCAGTGTGCCCTTGTTGCCAAGAAGGCCAATGACATTTTGGGATGTATAAGTAGGGGCATAGCGAGCAGATCGAGGGACGTGATCGTCCCCCTCTATTCGACATTGGTGAGGCCTCATCTGGAGTACTGTGTCCAGTTTTGGGCCCCACACTACAGGAAGGATGTGGATAAATTGGAGAGAGTCCAGCAAAGGGCAACAAAAATGATTAGGGGTCTGGAACACATGACTTATGAGAAGAGGCTGAGGGAACTGGGATTGTTTAGTCTGCAGAAGAGAAGAATGAGGGGGGATTTGATAGCTGCTTTCAACTACCTGAGAGGTGGTTCCAGAGAGGATGGTTCTAGACTATTCTCAGTGGTAGAAGAGAACAGGACAAGGAGTAATGGTCTCAAGTTGCAGTGGGGGAGGTTTAGGTTGGATATTAGGAAAAATTTTCACTAGGAGGGTGGTGAAACACTGGAATGCGTTATCTAGGGAGGTGGTAGAATCTCCTTCCTTAGAAGTTTTTAAGGTCAGGCTTGACAAAGCCCTGGCTGGGATGATTTAATTGGGGATTGGTCCTGCTTTGAGCAGGGGGTTGGACTAGATGACCTCCTGAGGTCCCTTCCAACCCTGATATTCTATGACCATGCCTTCAGCATTAACCCTTGCCTTGTAGCAATGGGAGGGCTGTCTGTCCTCACCCCCTGCCTGCTATGACCTCTCCAGCACCGTATGGAGAAGATTAAGCAGAGCTTTGACATAAAAAGGGAACAGGCCGCCTGGTCGATTGGACATATATTTGTTTACTGACGGGACTCCATTCCTCACTGTTATGTTCTGAGAGTCAGACAGACACAGACAGAGCCAGAGAGGGGGAAGGGTGGCAGAGAGAAAATGAAGGTGTCAGTGGGAGCCATTGGGCCCACCTCTCCTCTCATATTGGCATAAATCAGGGGTAACTCCACTGGAGTCAGTGGAGTTACACAGGTGTAACACTGGTGGAAGTGCGAGAAGAATCAGGCCTATTATCCTCGATAGTCTCCAGGAGTGTGGCATGAAGTGAGGCTAAGGGCCAGATCTCAAATGCCTTCTAGGGCCAATTTCTACTCTCAGGTACACCTGTGGAAAATGGAGTCTCTCACCAGGAGTCATTGGGTATTGAACTGAATGGAGAAGCTGGCCCATAACTCAGAATAGGACAGTGGCTTGGGTTAGCCCAGCATTTGTAACAGTGATGTTCTGCAGCTGGTGAAAGCAGTGCCCCCTTGCCAATGTACAGCTGCTGAAGGAGGCCTAGGGATAGGGAGACTTGCTGAGGAGCATGTGAGAGGGGCACAGCAATGTCTGTTGTCCCTTGCTGAGGAACATGGCACAGCACAATACAGCACTTCTGCAGCAGGTATTGAGGGATTTACAGAAGCTACCATGAAGCCAGATACCCCTCAATCCATTTCTCAGAGCCCCCTGCAGTTTCCATGGGGAGCAGGGGAAGGACTGACACATTCCAGGCAACCACAGTGACTCTCTTCAGGAGCACTGGCATAAATGGAAAGTCTCCACAGTTCATTCATGCCACCAGCCTGGCTTCCTTCTCTCTTTGCTACTTACTGCAGTACGGGGCTGAGGAGGCGGTCAGCAAGTAAACCTTCACCTCCTCGGGGAGCTTTGCCACGCTGACTCCACCGCGCTCCAAGAGCCCTAGGGGAAGAAATGAAGCCAAGATGGAGGGGGAAAGGCCCTGAGGGAATGGTTGGCAGGAACACCTGATTCACTTCTCACCTATCCCACGATTTTGATGTGGATCAAAATAGTGTTTACTAACCCCCCTGCGTCAGTGAGATCAGGAACAGGCTCACAGTGTCTGCATCCCAGCTACTCTCCACTGCAGGGTTCCACCAGCACACCCAGTGTCACACCACCGTGACCAAAAGGACAGCCAGCAGTAAGGAGAGTCACCAGGGCATCCAGGCATGCTCCACGAGGACACCATTGTAGCCTCTGGGCCTGATTCCCCACTGCCCTGCAGCCTGTGCCAGCCTTTGCACTGTCCCAAATGAGTGTAAAAAGGCTTCCCAGTCAGGGCGGTACAGTTTCACCCTCACTTTGTGCAGTGTGTACCTAGGGAAACCAGGCTGGCTGTGCTGGGGGGAGGGCTAGTGACTCCTCTGGTGCTGGGGGAATGCACAACAGAACGTGCCATGCCTTTCGGGGCAAAATGCTTCCAGTCAGTGGCTTTCCAGTGGCGCACCTCCTTGCACCCCCCAGCACAGCTCAGCCTCAGGGGAGCGGAAGAGAGTTTTCCCAGTACTGGAATGCAGCCACCTCTGGGGTGAACAGAGCCACTGCTGACCAGCATACTGATGTAGGAGCAATGGGTGAATATCAAAGGGGTTGAAGTTTAGGTTCAGCTCAGTTTAGGGTAAACACTGGCTGCTTCTCTGAACCAGCCAAACTTTTTGACTTCAGTGCACATTGGTTAGACAGGTAAGTGAACAACGTCTCCTATTGAAACTGCAGGGGGAAATGTAAGGGCTTATCCACACAAACATTATGTGGCAAGCTGGGGTGTAAATCTACCCTGCACTAGCCTGCTGCACACTAAGTGTCCGTGTGGACCCTGCTGATACGCACTAACGGTTCATTTGTGCACTTTGATTTACTCCCATTTCATCAAAGCGCAGTAAGGAGCTGTTGTGGACCCTGCTGATGTGCATTAACAGCTCCTTACTGCGCTTTGATGAAATGGGAGTAAATCAAAGTGCACAAATGAACCGTTAGTGCGTATCAGCAGGGTCCACACGGACACTTAATGCGCAGCAGGCTAGTGGAGGGTAGATTTACACCCCAGCTTGCTGTGAACTAAGTGTTAGTGTAGACAAGCCCTGAGCAGGAATTCAATGACTCACATTGGAATTTGGCCAGGAGACTAGGTTTAAAACTAGAGTTGGTCCCAAACCACAGAATTTGATTCCAGATCTGAACTCCAGTTTCTAACCTACCCCAAGTTCAGAGGAATTCAGATTCAGCCCATTCAGAGGGAGGGGCCAGCTGCAAATCTGACCTTTTGCAGACTTTGGCAGGGGGCTAGATTTGGGGTATTTGTTCAGATTCATTTCCTGCCCTTATGGAATGTACCATAGGGTGTTCAATGGCCGTAGGTGTTCAGAACCTTGGTTTTACATCTCACCCCACAGCTGAAACCCAGTAGTTCCTAACCATTCCCAGCTCAAAAAAATCCAGTCTAAATGCCTCACCCTGCATCAAAGACCTTCAGGTTTCTACTCTCCTCTCCCTTTGGACAGTGGAGTTCCCAGGCTGGTATCATACCTATTCTGGGACAGGAGAGCAGGAAAGGATTGAAACAGTCCAGGCAGTGGCCAGCAAGGAAATTTTCATGACTTGAGCATGGAAATGCCATCATAGGACAGGAATTCTCCAGGGCACTGACATAGAGATGTACCGCCCTCATATGATCACAGATCAGATAGTTATACCCTGCAAGATAAAGCAAGACTACAGGTAAGGGGACCATGAAGGGACTGACCTCTTGATCCAATATGGACTCTATGCATTTCTAAGGAGCCCAGCACAGTAATAGCTAGGGTGCAAGTTAAGAAACACTTTATTCTGTCTGCAAAGGACACATCAGGTACAATTTTCAAAAGTGCCTAAGCAATTTAGGCATCCAAGTCCCACAAAGTCAAGTCACTTAGGTGCTTTTGAAAATTTTATCCCAAATCCCCTCTACTCATCCTTTCCTGGGCAGCTGTGGACTAAGCAAAAGGCTGCAATTCAGGTGTCATAGGTATTAGCTCTGAGTTCTGCCTCTAACTCACTGTATGACTGAGCAATTCACTTGGCCTCTGCCTCAGTTTCCCCAATCTAGAAAATGATGCTACGGATACTCATCCATCTTTATAAAGTGCTCTGAGACCTGTGGCTGGAGAGCCCTATATATGGTGAATTCTAAGGCCTAATCCACATTAGAAAAGGTTTGCTAGCAAAGCTGCTCTGACAAGCCCTCTCAGTTTAGATGCAGCGTATACCAGAAGAAAAGGTTTTTTTGCTGTTATAGCTTATACTGGTTCCCCAAATGAAATGAGATACTGGCTGTTAGGATATAGATATTCAGGCCTGTCTGCAAAGGCCTATACTTTAAGAATTTAGGTATATGTTTATAATTTAGCTAGTTATAGAGGTATAAAAAAGAATCAAAATCACTGTCTGACTGTAAAAGGCCTTTTTCATTGTGACAGTCTGAGGCCCTGTTCTTAGGCCAAAGTCTTTGGCTAAGCAGCAGAGGCAGTCATAAGCTGGGAAGCGACCGGTCACCTCCTCACATTCCAAACTAGTCACATTGAAATAAGGTGCTATTGGGCTGTTAGGAATACAATCCTGTCCTGATAATGCCTATCGCCTCCAGAGAAAGGGAAGTGCCTAGAAGATGTAAAAGGAAACTTAGTTTGATAGCTTCCTGTCTGGCAAGAACTCACTTATCAATAGCTGGGATATGAAATCCTCATTTCTTTATTGTTCTATCACTGTAGTCCCCATTTCTGTATTGTTTGTCTGTATAATCTGTCTGGTTCTGTGATTGTCTGCTGTATAATTAATTTTGCTGGGTGTAAACTAATTAAGGTGGTGGGATATAATTGGTTAAATAATCATGTTTCAATATGTTAGGATTGGTTAGTTAAATTTCAGTAAAATGATTGGTTAAGGTATAGCTGAGAATATTACTATATAAGTTAGGGGAAAACAGGAAGTAAGTTGGGATTTGAAAATAAGGAAAAGGGAACTTGGATTTAAGCTTGCTGGAAGTTCACCCCAATAAACATTGAATTTTCACCTTTGGACTTTGGGTATTGTTGCTCTCTGTTCATGTGAGAAGGACCAGGGAAGTGAGAAGGTGAAGGAATAAGCCCCCTAACACTGGCAAGATGACTTTTGCTGGTAGAACTGCATTTACACTAGGGCTTTTGCCGATATAGAAATATCATTAAAAAAATTACGCCCTGGGTACAGGCAAAAGTTTTAGTGGAAACCTTGCTTCAGGGTGCTTTGCGTTTCGGCTGTTATGTTGTTGCCTAACCATAGGTAGTGTTATCTGGTGGTTCTTCTCTGAATGCTGAGAGGCAGCTTGGGCAAGATAGCTCATCTTGCATGATACTGTCATGCTATGGCTTGACCTTTACACATTTACTGTCCTGCTGTAATGTCTGCCATACCCCTGCCCTGGCTCAGGTGGGAACTGTTAGTCAAGCAGTAGCTTTACAGGCTGACTGATTGGAATGAAGGGAACATCCCTTGACAACTTG
Organism: Natator depressus; assembly: GCF_965152275.1. Classification (NCBI taxonomy): domain Eukaryota; kingdom Metazoa; phylum Chordata; order Testudines; family Cheloniidae; genus Natator; species Natator depressus. Next base: position 202,305,380 of record NC_134234.1, on the reverse strand, counting down.
CCGTGAATCCTTCTCACCTGATGAGATGAACCGGGGGCATCCAGGTTGGTCTTTGCCTCCATTAATGAAGTAATCAATATGGCCTACAGGAATCTGGATACCAAAATCTGAAAGGAGCGAAAAAACCCCACTGAGCTATTATTCCTGCTCCTCCTTCACTAGGGAAACATTCTAGAGGAAGCTGCTAGTTTCCATGTTCCAAGGTCCTAAGAACAGGATGTACTTAACAGTATCCGAGCTGGCCCCAGGCCCACACACAATATGGTGGTTTCTTCACCAGAAGAAGGGAGAATTTTAGGTGTCTTGCCATCTGTTTTCACTGTACAGATTGCTCCATCCCTATGTACTGAAGCATGGAGGAGAGTGTTCACCTGGGCCTTTGTTTTAATGGGACTTTCACACTGAAGGAAACTGAATGGGAGAAACCTTAATTTGGGAAATGATTCTCTGGTCACCTTTTTGCAGTTTTCTCTTTACTCTTTGCAGAGATCTGCAACTGAATTAGAAGTTGTTTCCCCCTCCCTCATGGTCTACCCTGCCTGATCCCCTGTCATGTCAGTGTCCTGGCTTTGTGACTTCACAGGGTGTTTCCCACAAAATGACTGTGAGGTCATCAGTCACCATTATGACTTCTCTGCAGGAGAAGGTGATGGGCTGTGATGAAGGGCAAGACTTTCCATGTTCTTGTCCTGCATAATTATCTGTGAGGCAGTGATATGTAGCAGTTAGAGCACAGGAACAGGGGTCAGGAGGCCTAGATTCCATGCCTAGCCCTTCCACTGATGCTCTGTATTTTTGGACACATCACTTAATGTCTCTGGGCATCAGTTCCCCCCCCCCCGCCGTAAAATGGAAATGATATGACTTACCTCCCAGCAGTTATGAAGCTTAATTAATAAATCTCTATAAAGAGCTCTGTGGTCTTCAGGGGGAAGGTGCTACAGAAAGGTGCAAAGCATTATATTCTAACATCTTTCATCTAAATTGACCTCTAAGCACTTTACAAAGATTACTAAGTAATTGTATTATCTCTGGGTCTGATTCTGCTGTTGCTTACAGCAGAATAAATGTGAAGTAACTCCCCTGAAGTCAGTGGAAGTAGGAGCAGTGGGGCCCTACATACTCACAGGAATCACTGGGAATGTCAGAGCCCATCAGCATGGCATAACAGTTTAGGAGAGGAAGTGAAGGAGAATATTGAATTGAAATCTCCAGGGGCATTTTGGGAGCAGTATGCAATGACCAGAGAGGACATAAGGTGAGGACACTGGGTCTTGCACCCCAATCTTTGCAAAAGGTGCCAGGGAATCTTTCATGGCAATATGTTGTCAGGCCCTCAGGTTGCATGGAAATTGAAAGGGAACCTTCTCCCCTGCCCAGTGTTGAAGGAACTGGACTGATTGTTTCAGCTGAAACAATCTTCTCCTGGCAAAACCAGGAGCTATGCTGAGCTGGTCCCACCAGAAGCTCTGTGTTCCTCCACCTGACTTGCTGCCCATTCATTGATTCTGCTGCTTTCAGATGCTGGGGATGAAGAGACACAAAGGGAGGAGCAGTATTTGAGAATTTTTTGACATTGTAAATTTCCCTAGTGTAGACACAGACAATGTAGTTCTCAGAGGTGCTATTGTTGGTGGGGCTTCTAGTATAGACAAAACTTTCATGGCCAGATTTTTCTATTATTTGAGTTAAGCCTTCTGGAAAGCTCATCTAACCAAAAACACAACTACATCCTACTGTGAGACTTGAACCTCTTATCTTCTGACCTAGAAGGAAGAGCCACCAAGGGCCAGATTAACCCAACACTGGGTCCTAGGCAAACACACACTTCCTGTGCCTGTCTAATAGACGGGAGCGCTATAGTCCACTCACCGCAGCTGGGCTGGCCATGCTGTAGATCTGCCAGGACTGGCTGCTCATCTTGCCGCTGCTTGGAGCGCTGTTCAGTGACAGAGGAGCAGCCAGGCCAAATATGAGGGGCACTACAACCCGGAGCACCAGGTTGCAATGCCACTCACTCAAGTGAGTGAAGTTCAGTTGGCACATCAATTTGCATTAGTTAAAAGAACCACACCTCCCTCCTGCCCCCTCCCCAAAATGTGGGCCCTAGGTGGGTGCCTGGTTTGCCTGTGTGTGAATCTGGCCTTGGAGTTAGCCACTGGGCCACACTGACAGCTATACACTAACCATGTTCCTGGGCATTAATGATGGCAGGGTGGGGAGAAGCAGTAGGCTGAAAAGAATAGAAACCAGATTACTGTCTGTATCAGTGTGAATGGCTTCCACAAAGAGAGCATCTCCAGGATCCAGGCGCTCCTCACGGCTGGCTTTTGTGTACTTGGGCCCCGCAGGATCCAGTCCTGTACCAAGATAGAACTAAAGTCTTAACAGCAGACACACTGCCACCCTCTTCCCCTTAAGAGAACCAGTGCTGACTCTGGACCCAGCCTTGGGTTGGCAGAGTTTAGGTTAGCACCAAGAAATCCAGATGCTGATCCAAATATTTTCAGGCTGCAAATGGAACAGGAAATTTGGTATAATTGCTTGTACACTTGTGAAATCACAGGGTAGGAATGAGTGGGGAAAAAGGGAATTGTCAGAAGGTATTGATGCCTATAATTTACTTGGCAGAGGTAAAAGGGGAAAGGAAGAAAGACATTTGGCAACTGTTATAAGTTAAAGGTTCAGAAAGGGCAGAAGGCCCTGAATGTGAGATTGGTGAGCATGTAATTACTGGGGAGCAAAATGGTGCTACTTTTATAGGCCTGGTGAAGATGTAAATAAAAATGTTACTGTTGAAGATGAATCTCAAAAGACTGAGGAAACAGGAAGAGCAATGCCAATTTCCCCTTCTGCTAAATACCTTGGGCCATAACATACATACCTAACAGATGAAACTAATAATAATGTACATTTTAAAAAATGTAGAGGAAAAGGATTGTGGTGCAGGTAGCTAGATGAACTGTCTTGTATGTAATGCACCTGAGTGTAAAGTGTGCCCTGGGACTGAGCTAGCTCAACATGGCAGCTCTATAGAATGAGTCACACACACTGTGCTCTCTCCTGGGAGCTGTACTGTTCCTTCTTGTTGTTGTTCTTAATCCAAAATAAGAGCTATTCATTTGAAAGCATGTCTTTTGTATTGGAAACATAGGGGTGATCTTTGTGCTGAGGGGCCAGCAAGGACCATCCGACGCAAGCTTTTTTTGGTGGTTCCCTTGGTACCAGGTCCAATTAGGCTTCCCAGCCAGGACATTTTTCCTCTAAGATGGTAGAAGCTCTGAGCTGAAAGGGTCAGCTCTTTATAATTCATTCCTATTGCTGTCAGTCACACACAATCCTTTGTTATTAGTCTGAACATACAAAACTATTCAAGCATTAATGCTTTGATTCCCATGGGGTCTAGATTTCCCCATCATTAACTGATGGTGCAGTGACAACTGGTCTCCACCCACCCAGTAAGTGGTGTGAATTCTATTATTTGACTGTGTGAAAATGTTACGGGCTCTTCATGGTCTGAACAGCGAGTCCTGCAAGTGAAATCCTGTGCTCAGAGGGTTGCTGGCCATTATTCCAAGAAAAAAAACATTCCTGAACTGCTCTGTAGCTCAGAAGTACCTACAAGCCCTAGACTTCTCAGCTAAAGAACCATTATCAATCCCTTTCCATCAACCTTGACATGCTCTTTCTGTCCTCACAATTCAGGGCCATTGGGAGAATCCTGGACCCAATGTTACAATACCTGTAATCCTTCCCAGCTGGCCTCCATGGAACTGCCCCACCAGACCTGCAACATGTGCTCCAAGGCTCACTCCAATGAAGTGCACAGATGTCCCTGACACTCCAAGTACCTGAGGAGTGAATAATAGTTAATACTCGTCATCCCAGGGTCTCAAAGCACTTTTCAGAGGCAAATCACTATTATTTACCCCCATTTTACAGATAGGAAATCAGAGGCACAGGGAAAAGTGATCTACCCAGTCACAGCAGATCAGTGAGTGGCAAAGCCTGGTTTGCTGACCTCCTGTCCTGTGCACTGCTCCTGGGCTGCACTGCTCTTCTCAGTGCATAAGGTGGTTAACCAGAGAGAAGTGAAGAGTGGTTGATATTGTCCTTAATTAGTTCTTTTTGACACATTGATCATGGACTCAAGAACACTCCAAGTCAGAGCAGTCATCTCCTCCAGCCCCCTACATACTCTCATGTTCCCTCCCCTTGGGTTATCTTCACTCTGGAGCACTTCCCACAGAACCTCCTAGTTGGGTGACACTACCCCCAACACCTGGATGTCCCTTCAGCAGGACCAAGGAGGACAAGGTCTCTCTCCGAGCTTTGTCACCTCCCCACCCCACGCTGATGTTTTCTCTCATTGTTTCATTGGTTTTAGTTGCATAGGTTAGATTCCATTGACTCGAACGGGACTTAAGCACTTACGTCGGTGTTTTTTGACTAAGGGTCAATATGATGTGATATGATACCACGTGCCCTAGTTAATACAATGGGGTGCAACAGATACAGGGCAACACATTCTGAGGCAATACAGTATTATGGGACAGGACACACACCATTTATCCTACCACCTCGCCTTTGATAGTGTTTGAGACCTACTTTTCACAGGTGTGAATGATGACATAAGGGGAAAGCAATGGAGGATCAAGGCCAGTGCCTGCCATATGTGAGGATACAATACTGTGCAGGGCCTGATATAGGCAGGACAATGCAATATAGTGAAACACAATGCTATACAATAGGGTAAGTGAGAGGGGGCAAGAGGTGGAGAAAGGCAGTGTCCTTAGTACACAGACCCATGGAGTGATGGGTTGGAGCAGCAGATGAGAGCTCAATGCACAGCTGGGCTGTGATACTCAGGAGGAAGGGGATCTGGGAAGATGGAGACTCTGTTTGGCCACTGCAGTGAGCTTATTATGGAATAAACAGAGGTCAGAGTGGAAGCTACTGTCTGGGTTGGTTTGCATTCACACCCATTTCTGTCCTTTGGCTATGCTCCTCCCACCCAGACATTCATTTCCACCTACCAGCAACTTGCTGATGAAACGAGAGATCTCTATGCTCAGCTCCATGACATTTTCCACAGCACCAGGGTAGTTTCTTGTAGCTCCATAAACCCAGTCAACTGCGACCACATTCACCTTGGCAGCTCGGAATAATGCACCAATGAGTCCATTGATCCAGGAGGGCTTTGTGCCAAGTGCTCTGGTGAGCCATCAGAAATAAATATGTCAGATGCCTTCCAAAATGGGGCAAGCACACATGCAGACTTCCTTCCCCTCTGGGGTGTAGCAAGGCTATGCTTCACTGGCACAGTGCCTCCTGCTGGTCATCCTGGGAATCAGCTCTTCCAGCCCAGAGCACCCTCTGCAGGCTGGTGTCTCACCTGCCACTGGCCCCATGTCCCTCCCAGACCCCAGGGACCTTTACCTCAGGGTTCTGCCCCAGCAGGACCCCCACACTCTGGGTCTCCCCTCCCAGGGGAACCTCCAACCCTCTAAACCCACCTTGCCTCAGTGGCTACTGCCAGTCATCATCTAGCCCCCACTCACTGGGGCAGACTGCAGTCTGTAATAGCCACTTATCACAGGCAAGGGGGTAGGACCAGCTGCTTCTGCCTATTCCCAGACTGCCCCTCTACCTGCAGCCTGGGGGTTTACCAGGTTAGAGCTCCCTTTGCCCTTCTCCAGCCCTGCTCCACCTCCAGTACCTTGCTCTCAGGCAACTAGCCCTTCCCACTCCAGAGCTAGAATGAGACTCCTCTGCTTCTGGCCCACAGCCCTCTTATAAGGGCCAGCTGGGCCCTGACTGGGGCGTGGTCCCAGCTGTGGCTGCTTCCCCCCAATCAGCCTAGCTTTTCCCCAGCTGTAGCCTCTCCAGGGCTGCTTTAACCCCTTCAGGGCCGGAGCAGGGTGACTACCCGGCTACAGGTGGTGTCTCAAAATCTCTCTGCTGGGATTTCCATACAGGAGGTGAAAGTTTTGTCTACTATCAGACTGCCCCAAACAGCCTTTCTTCACTGCAGTTCACAGACTCTTTTCACCTATAACCATCCTGCCCATTATGAGTCAGAAAGAAATCAGACATTTACATGACCAAAACTAACACCTGCAGTGACAACAGCTTGCGTGAAATTGCCAGAGGTATCAGTCTTGCTGTAGTGCTTAAGCTGATCACCAGCTGAGGTCAAGAAGAAATTTCCTTCCATAGAGAGAGTATAGTCTAGTGAACAATGGGATAGAGGTCTAGGCACTAGGAGCTCCTAGTCTCAGCTCTGCTACCAGCTGGCTAAGAGACCTTGGGCAAGTCACATAGGCCCAGATTTTTAAAGGCATTTAGCACTGGAACACCAAATTGATTTAGAAGCCTAAATCCCATTCTTAAAAGGGATTTAGGCACTTAAGAGCCAAAATCCTGTCAATTGTCCATGGTATTTGGATTTTGGCTGCCAAGTCCCTAAATCCCTTTTAAAATGAGGTTTAGTCTCCTAAATCAGTTGGGCATTACAATGCTGAGTGTAGCGATGCCTAAATACCTTGAAAAATTTGGGCTTTAAGCTCTCTGTGTCACAATTCCTCTTCCATAAAATGATATGAATTTACCTCTAGGTGTATTTTATTTATTGATTTCATTTTATAATGTCTCACCCTTCACGGAAATTAAACTAACATGATTTAAAATCAACTATGGGCTGGCTGATGCTCCCACAATAAAACAAACCCACCAAATGGCCACAGCTTTAAAAACCCTGGCTCAAACTCCCTGCCTCCAGGATGAGAAGAAGAAAGGTGGGTTTGGCAGGCTTCCTAGCAGGTTAAGAAATCCATGCACTGAATGGCTGGGGGGACAGAGGGAGAAAACTCCAAAACAAAGACTCTTCATGAATAAAACTAGTAAAAAAACAGGGGGAAAGACCTAATTTTGGGAGGGGGTGGGGGTATATCCCCGTTTTTTAAAACCTGTGGATATTTGAAATTTTAACATTTAATTGAAAAGTTGAAATTTGAAGTATTTTGACTAGCTCTGCAGCTCGTCTCAAGATGAGGGTGAAAAAGTCACAAAAAGTATATTAACATTTTCTCCCTTTTTTCCTTTGGTTTAGAATTAGAAATGTTGACTAGATTTTTCACTGACATTTTGAAATTCAGCTCTTTTGACATGGAATATCTTCCCCTCTGATGTAAGCACCTTGCCTGATTGTGGATTATAAACACTTTGGGGCAGGGAATATCATTTCATTCTGGGTTTGTGCCGTGCTTAGCACCAGGGGGTTCTGGTCCATGACCAATGCTCCTAGGTGCTATGGTAATACAAATAATAAATAATAATTGCTGAGGTATGCCATGAGGAGAGAGAAGGAGATCTCTGAGGTCACTGGGACTGAGTGTCCAGCTCAGTTTATGCTTACCTGAAGCCATGGATTATTATTTTGGTGTCCAGGCTAGTATTGAAGTTGGAGTTCTTGATGTCATCGCCAAGTGATATCAGCTGCCCACAGCTGGGGTTTGAGGAGGTGAACAGAAGAAACTGGACTTTAAGTTTCCTGCCCTGTAAGAAGCTTGCAGTCTGAAAGTCAGAGCAGGGCTGTGCTGGGATATAGGTCTCATGCCCTGCAGTGAGAAAGAAACAAAAACATGCATGCCTCGTCTGTGTATGCCCACTGGGAAAGAGCAAATGGAGGGGAGGGGGATGATGGGCTTGTAGTTAGGGCACTGCACTGAGACATTGGCGAGTGGGGTACAGTTCTCTACTCTACCACCTTCCAGTGTGATCTTCAGCAGGTCACTTAATTTTTCTGTGCCTCCATTTCCCATGTAAAATGAGGATAGTACTCTTGTGGCACTGAGGCCCGTTGATGGTTTGCTACTGTGTGTCAGCAACTCATCGGGTCTGACCTACTCACTGCACCTAACACACTGTTGTCATAATCTATCGTATACAAACTGATAGCATGCTGGTCCCAAAAACCATTGCGTGGTATATGCACAGGGATGTACAGAGAGTTATAAATATGTGCTGGAATTATGTTCTTAAAATGTGCTTGGCAAGCAATACGTAAGTCCAGTCTGCCCTAGATAAAAGAGTGTGTATTTGCTTTTCTGACCAGCCAGGCAGAGACAATGAAGGTACATCTACATAAAAGGTAAACAGAGCTGACAAGTGGGGGAGAAAACAGCCTGGCGTCTACACCCCAGCAGGAAAGAGAAACTTCGTCTGGGCTTCCTTTTCAAGAATACATTTCAAAGGTTTACTGGACTATCACAAGAGGGGGAGAGAACCACTAATTTCAGTTATCCTTCACCTGAGGAGACAAAGAAACCAAGCACTTTGAGATCTGAGAAGGGTCCTGGCTAAAAAACTGGTCAGCCAGGACTGGAAGAAAGATGGGTGAGAAAAACTTCTTTGAACAAAGGACTCTAGTTTGTTAAGTTAGATCGAAGTCTTAGAAGCCTATTCTTACTTTTGTTTGCTTGTAACCATTTCTAGCTTTATTCCTTATACTTGGTATCACTTAAGCTGATACCCTTTTATTAATGAATGTACCTCTTTTTTTTTCACTATAAACCATCTCCATGCTTTGGTTGAAGTGGAGGGTTTGTCAACCCCAGTTAAGTTAATAAGTTGCTGTGTACTCTCTCTTTCAAGGAGCCGTGAACTAGATAAAGTTCTGTGAGGGGCTGAGCACGTCTCTGGGGAACTTGGGAATTGGGGTTAACTGATTGTTACCTGCTAGGCAAGGTTTGGACTGGCAGGATACTAAAGAGTTTGCTGGCAAGGCAGACAAGCTGGTGTGGCAGTGAGCTGACACACACAGCTCAGCTGCAGCAAAGCTCTCATTTGCTGACGCTGCGGGGAGTAACAGTGATTCTCAGGCTTGGAAACCCCAGCAGATAGATCAGCTAGAGTTGTAACTATTCAGATTGTGACATTTTGGGGGCAGGGACATTCTTTTGCTCCGTGTTTGTGCAGCATGTGACACAATGAAGCTCTGATCATGAATGACTGGCTTCAGAAAGGCTCAGACTATTGACATACCTCTGTGAAGCACATGTCCACTTTGGTCTGTGTAATTCTTGCATGTGTTTTTCCACCTCCACCCTCCAGCATACCTGGCTACTCTCTCTTAGTCACTGGAGATCTAGAGATGGCTCTCTCCAGATCCTATCAGCAACACAGTGAGCACCAGCCAGAGAGGATCACTCGAGATCAAAGTAAGGTCCCTCTTCAGTCCCTTAAGGTAGAGCTCCCAGCCCCCACCTCCATGACAGCACATCTGCTACAGTGCCCCAAACGGTTGTCTTTTATTCTGTGTGCTGCATTTGTCATTCTGAAAGCAGTATAAGCTCCCTGTCAACACAGGCGGTTATATTGGTCTAACTAGAGTGGTATAATTATACTGGTGTAGTTAGGCTGGTAAATTTCCCCACATAAGCAAGCCCTTAGTGTTTTGTTTAGTCCATCATCATAGTATGCAATCTGCAAGGTATATTGTGAAGTTAAGTATATTATTAGTTGTAAAGTGCTTTAAAATCTTTGCATGGAGAACACTACAGAAATGCTATATTTTTATATGCTCAGTGACACTTTTACTTGCATGTATATATTGTGCAGGAATGACATGGGTGACAATTTGAAAATGTGCCTCATAGGTCATATTCATCCCTGGTGCAACTGTGACGCTCTGTATCTTGGAGAATCACCCTGCACCCTCATGTCCAACCTTATAATATGATTGTGTGGTACCAAGTGCAAAGTTTGTCATGTCTGGTGTCTTCGGAAGGCTCATGATGCACTGAGCATTGTTGTTATAGTAATGTTATAGATTGTAATTTCATGTATATAGTTATGAGGCTGAAAATGTGTCCTCATGGCTTAAAACAAGCCCAGGCAAAACTCTCCAGGAGCAGAGGGGCAGTTCACACCTCATCAGGGCATGTATGAGACAAACCCAGCCTAGCCTCACAGGAACAAAGGACACTGGCCTAGGCAGCAACAAAGGATCTGTTGGACTCTTGAGTGAGTCACCCCCCTTCCCTTGTCAGTTTGGGACTACGATGAGGTAATGCTAACCTGACTTACGGGGGGAGGGGGGGTCAAAGCCAAGAGGGAAGAAAGAACATGATAAAAGGGAGAGATGTTTGCCATGCTCTCTCTCTTCCACCTCCATCTACAGATACCATCCCCAAGCAATTGAAGCGCTGATCAAAGAGGAGAGCCTGGATGAAGGGCAACCAGCCAGCCTCTGGTGAGAAGCATCTAAGTTTGTAAGGGCACTGAAAGTGTTAAGATCAGCTTAAAATGTGTTTTGCTTTTATTTCATTTGACCAAATCTGACTTGTGCTTTGACTTATAATCACTTAAAATCTATCTTTTGTAGTTAATAAATTTGTTGGTTTATTCTACCTGAAGCAGTGTGTTTGGTTTGAAGCATGTCAGAGACTCCACTTGGGATAACAAGCCTGGTATATATCAATTTCTTTGTTAAATTGACAAACTCATATAAGCTTGCAGCGTCCAGCGGGCATAACTGGACACTGCAAGACAAGGTTCCTAGGGTTGGGTCTAGGACTGGAGATATTGGCTAGTGTCATTCGGTTGAACATTCGGCTGGCCAAAAGTGCTCACTCACGGAGCTGGGAGCAGCTTACATGCTAGAGGCTGTGCGTGAACAGCCCGGGAATGGGGGTTCTCACAGCAGAGCAGGGTAAGGCTGGCTCCCAGAGTCAAGGATTGGAGTGACCTAGCGGATCACTGGTTCAGATAACACCAGGGGAACATCACAGCAACCCCACTGAAAACCTTGACTCTTCCCCATGCTCAGTCTCTCGCCACTACACCCTAAACTTTCTTTCCTTCTCTAAACAACCTTGAAGCCATGTTTAAAACAGAAACAAGAAATCCCCTTACAAATCACTCATTATCCCAACTGAAGACACTATAAAAATATCCTGGAGGGACCATTGTTGAATGATGCAAGAAACTGAGAGTCAAGAGACCGAAGGCCCAAGTCTCCCACTGCAGGATATGAGAATCTCCCACTGAAGTCTATTTGGGACTTACCCATGCCTGTGTGGATGGGGAAGGGAGAACTGAACCCAGGGGTTGCATTTCTGACTGCAAGTGATCAATGGTATGATTGAGCAAGGCTGATTAGAAAGGACAGTCCTGTGCCTTCCATGAACGGCAATTGGCAGCAAATGAGGGAAGGAGCAGGGAGTTACAATGTAGGAAGTGCAGGTTCCATGGGATTTTAGCATAAGAGAACAGTTTTTCAGTGATTTTTTTTAAACCAACCATAGGGTCCCATATCTTCTTTCTTATTCCAGATCAGACATGCCCTGTATTCAAGACAGAAGTCGGTTTTCTAATTTACCAAGCCTGCCAAACTGAACATCCCATCTGGCACTTTCTACCTCATACTTAGCTACTTCTAATAAAAATGTTGCAATGTAAACTTAGTTGATCATTGGGTTGCTGTAATTACTTTCGTAAAGCCAAGTTGATGGACCTGCCTCACAGACACGTGTGGTGGAACCAATATGTTGGGGTAAGAAAGGGCCATTTCTACAGTCACTTTTCTTACCAAAACTCACTTGGCTCTAGCAGGGACCTGATATACATGTTGGATTGTGTAGTGTAGGGACCATCAATTGAATTCACTGCCAGAATCTACATCTGTCAAATCTTCCAATTCCTTGCCCACCACCTCTGGCGCATGAGCCTCTACCAGTACCCTCCTTACCTGCACATGCTGAGCTGAGCACCAGGACAACGGCAAGAACAAAGAGAGACTTCTTCCTGGGATCCTCAGCCTTCTTCCTGCTCAATCTTCCCATGCTGTAATCCACAAGGCCTTCACCAGAGGCAAGGGAAAAGCAAGCTCTCTGCAACAGGAGCCTTCTGAGCAGGTTGGGTCTGTTAATGTTTAATACAGCCTGTGTTTTTTGGAAAAACATGGGAGCCCTCACTTCTGCCCTTGCTTGATTATTGGCCAAAGTCACAGCAACAGGCATAGAACATTATTGATTCTCACATTAAGGACATTGAACCCACTCCCCTCTCCAAACAAACAGCCTCAGAAGTCAATTACTGGCATGATTAACTGTAGCTCAGTTCTTGTCATTGTAGTAATGATACACTGCAATAGCCCCTCCATCCAAAGTCCTTTCGACTGTTAATGAATCAAAGCCTCAGAGCTCCCTGGTAAGGTATGGAAGTATTGTCATCTCCATCTTATGGAGAGCGATGAAAATCAATTATTGGTTGGTAGCTTGAGATCACATATACCCAGCCCCCGAGCCAGCCCAGTGAAAATGAATGAGTGAGTGAGGGTGGGGAGAGCGAGCGACAGAGGAAGGGGAGGATGGAGTGAGTGGGGGCAGGGCCTCAGAGAGGGGGCAGGGTATGGGCAAGGCCTTGGGGAGGGGTGGGCAGGGGGCGATGCAAGGGTGTTCGGTTTTTTGCGAGTAGAAAGTTGGCAATCCTATCTGCAGATTAGGCCACTTCCCTGGAATTCTATAATCTAAAGCAGTGGTTTTAACACTTTTTTTCTGGCGACCCAGTTGAAGAAAATTGTTGATGCCCAGGACCCAATGGAGCTGAAGATGAAGGGTTTGGGGTGTAGGAGGGGTCTCCAGATTTGGGGGGGTTCAGGGGTGGGGCAGGGGGTTGGGGTGCAGGAGGGGGTCAGGGCTCTAGGCTGGAGGTGCAGGCTCTGGGGTGGGGCTTGGGATGGGAGGTTTGGGGTGCAGGAAGGGGCTCCAGGTTTGGAGGGGGCTCAGGGCTGGGCCAGGAGATTCGGGCGCGGGCTTACCTCGGCCGGCTCCCGGTCAATGGCACAGCAGAGGTGCTGAGGCAGGTTTCCTGTCTGTCTTGGCACCACGGACCGCGCTGCGCCGTGGAAGCAGCAGCAGCAGGTCCGGTTCCTAGGCAGAAGTGCACAAATGGCTCTGCGCGGCTCTCGCCCGCAGGTACCGCCCCCCCCCAGCTCCCATTGGCTGGGCGGAGCCTGTGCTTGGGGCGGGGGCAGCACATGGAGCCCTGTGGCCTCCCCACCTAGGAGCCAAACCTGCTGCTGGCCGCTTCTGGGGTGCAGCGCAGTGTCAGAACCGGTAGGAATTAGCCAGCCTTAGCTGAGCAGCACTGCCGACAGGACTTTTAACAGCCCAGTCGACGGTGCTGATCAGAGCTGCCGCGACCCAGTGCCTGACATTCCGTGACCCAGTATTGGGTCGCGACCCATAGTTTGAAAACCACTGATCTAAAGCCAGGCACCGAAAATTCCAAAATGTTGGTGTAAGTGACTTTACAATGTTACACAGCAAATTAGAGGAAAAACATTATTGGGTTCTATACAGGGGTAACTGGGTAAAACTTGGTAGACTGTGATACAGAGGGAGTGAGACTAGAAGATGATCTAATAGTCTCTTCTGTCCTTAAACTCTATGATCTATGAAACCCACATTAGAAACCAGCCCCAGCCCCCCTCCAGTTCCCCAGCCCCCCTCCACCGCTTCAATCACTAGACCGTACTGCCTCTCAAAATATGGCAGTGACAAAGTTTTTACTTTAATGGGACCACTCCTGCTTGCCTTACACACATAGCCCCACGGACTTCAGTGGGACTGTTGATGAGTAAGGATATGAGTGAAGCTTGCAGGATTATGCTCCAAACTATTAAACTTTTATTAAACTGATCTCATAAATTAAAAATGTAGTCTCCATAGCAACTGTATGGGTGTAGCAACCCTGTGTTTATTCCTTATAATAGAACATAACAGACCACAAGAAGGAAACCAATGAACTTTTCCTTCCTTTTTCAGTTAAAACTAAGATAACTAAACCTTCCTTTTAGCAGGATTCATTAGTTAATATTTATCAAGTGCTTTGAAAATATATAGTGCTATATCATAAGTGCTGAGTATTAGTATTACAACATTATGTTAATACAAACCTACAGGTGAAATGCACGGAAGAGATGTATGTGTCTTCACAGCATTGTACGTACTTTCAGAGCTGCGTAAGGAACTGATGATCACATGCTACCAGGTTACTTTAAAGGGCCAATTTCCTTTTTTTACAGACATGTTTCTGGGGGTTTTTTTTAAGTCATTGTGATGATTTGGGGAATTGGACTATGTACAAGCTACAAGTTCTGGTTCATTTGATGAAATTGCTGTATCATCAAATTCCTAAGAGCTTGCTTACACTAGAGAGCCTTTTTCAAGATAGTTATGTCAGCAAAGCCCCCTAATGTCAATGCAGGAGCATAAGCCAATAAAAGGTGTTCTGACAGCAAAGCTATTCCACCTCCCGGAATAACATTGTCTAAGTCAACATGCTTATGTCAGTATAGCTGTGCCTACCCCAGGGTTTTTGCAAGTATAGCTAAGTCAGCTAGGGTGTGTGTGTCAGTTTCTCCCCCCCTCCCGCAGCAGACATAGCTATGCCAGCAAAACTTTGTCGTGTAGACCAGGCCTCAACATATAGTGAGTCTCTCATGGGCTGATAAGTTCCCTGACGCACATCACCTGCCATGTCTGGAAGAAGCTACAGAACCAGGGGTGCCAGAACAAGGCCACGGCCCCCCACTTTTTACCGTCCATAAGGGTGAGCGACGGGGGAGAGGAGGTAGAGAGGAATGAGCAGGGGGGAGGGCCCCAGGGGAAGGGACAGTACAGAGGCAGGGCCTTGGGCTGATGTGGCACAGGGTATGAGGCCACAGTTTGGGCATCGGTGCCTCCCCCCTTTTAGGGAGCTTCTGCCACTCCTCTACAGAACAAACAAAAAAAGTTGTTAATATAAGGACTGGGCTCTGGCTAAATGATGATATATGCCTGAGTTGGGAGAGCAAGTTCTACCAAGGTGGTTTGATGGCAGAGGGGTTTGGAGACTAGAAAATCCCCAAACAGGGAAACAAAAACCAGGTGGTAGTGCTAGCTTTTAAAAAGAGGCTGAGTAAGGGGGTGGGGAAGGCACAGGCTCTTGGCAGGAGATGTAGGAGCAGCCCATGTCAAAGGAAGTGAAGAGAGACAGCAGACTCCAAATTCCAGACGGGAAGCCCAGAGGAAAGAGCTCCAGGAGAGGGGACTTGGAACCCTGAAAGGATGCTGTCCCACATCTTGAAAACTGAAGCAGGAAATGGCATATAGAGGTCGTATTGTCTTGTCTGGATCTTGTGCTGTCCACAGTAAAAAGTGATTGTTTTTTGGAAACCTTACAAAGCCTGTGTGTCTGTTTGCTTCAGCTACCAAGTGTCCCTGGAGCTGTAACTGTAAACTAGAGTACAAAAACAGCACAAAATGTCAATTCCTCACCTATTAAAAAAAAACCCAGGTGTCCTGAAGAAATATATAGGCCTTGCAATGTGCCCAGAGTCAATACATTGGGGTGCTGTCAGAGTAAGGAGAGGGAAACAAATAATGTAGTTTGCGGAAATCAGCTAAGATTTGAAAGCTGCTTTCTCGCATGGAAACTGCTCATCAGGGAGCTAGAAGAGACTGGTTCTGATCTGAGCAAATTATGAGCATTTAAAAATTCTGTACTGTGTGCATCTGAGGGACAGGGCAAGGTGCATGCACAGCTAAATTAACTATGTATTTAAGACCTAGATCCTCAAAGGAGTTTAGGCTCCTCACTTCCACTGAAATCAATGGATTACCTCTCTGGATCTGACCCTAAACTCCTACATCTCATTCTAGTTTGAAGTGATTCAGGTTCAAATCTTGATGTGCCAGGTACATAAGCTTTTCCACACAAACTGGTTGGAGCCCAGTACCACTTCAACTTTAGGTTCCTGGTGCCTATTTTCTCCATTTGCTGGTTTCAGCTACAATGTCTTCCCTGCTTCCTGCAGCTTCTCAGCCAGCCTGCCCTGGCAGATCTGACTGGCAGAGGCACTTCACGTTCAAATCACTTTGAAAATCACAGCCCTTGTCTAGAAAATGACTTTCTAAGGAGCCCAAGGGATCCAACTCTCTTAGGATTCTTTGGAAGTCTCAGCCTACGTCCCTAGGGCTAGAGGGTTGATAGCAGGAAGCAGAAGGGAATTGAAATTATGGCACTAATGGAGGTTCTGGGGGAACATGAGAGAAACAGAGAGGAGTCAGGAGGGTAGTGTAGCCTCTGTTTAAAATGAATAGATAGTTCTGTGTTAAACTACAGTGCCCCTAGGGAGTGAGCTCAGCTCTTGTGTTGCTCCAGTCTTAAGATCAACATGCTGAAAGATACTCTTAGTGATTTTCTTAGATTGGGAGATTCTAGGAACACACAAAGAATGAGGGCTGTGACCACAAACACAGTCACAAGTAAGGAATCTTGTCGTATTATAAGTTTTACTAAGCAGATGATCAAAGTTACAGTCACAAACAATGATATAAAACCTAAGAAAGCCCCTGCAATAGCTAATGCAGTATTCATACTCACATCCCCAAAGACAGAGTTGAGTCTGATGGCTCTCTCAGCAGGTGGTCATCAACAGAGGAGTGATTCCTGCTACCGTCTTCCCACCCTGTCCGCACCACGGAACCTCTTTTATCCTGTTGTTATGACCAGTCCTAATACCTTATGCATATGCATGAAGGTTCTACAACCCTCCTTTTCCTTATCTATACTTACACACTCCAGAAATGCTGGGGCACCCTGCTTGTCAGAGGTGGTTTTCTTATTTCCCCTTATTCTCATTAGCATCTTATTAATATTTGCGTCAACCTGTTTCCGGGGCTACCTGCGATAATAGCAGAACTTTCCATGATGTTACAATCAGGTGTCTTGTGGTTTAGATGGGCACATTGTGGTCTACTTTTGCAGAACATCAACTGTTGGCACATTCTTTACAGTAATCTTGTAATTTTTCTGGCCCAGGGTTATTCTTACATCACCCATTTATGCCAAGCCTCCTGAAGCGTAGTGTGGCTAAGCTGAAATCTTACAGGCCTTCACCTGTAGGCTTTGCATTACAGCCATGCTTTACTTATATACCTAATACACACGTATCACTCCTGAATACTTGTGTGCAGTATTGTTGTAGCCGTGTCAGTCCCAGGATATTAGAGAGGCCAAAAAGGTGAAGTAATATCTTTTATTGGACCAGTTTCTGTTGGTGAGAGCATAGGCACCGACTCTTTGGGTGCTCCGGGGCTGGAGCACCCACAGGGAAAAAATGGTAGGTACTGAACACCCATCGGCAACCCCCGTATCAGCTCCCCTCTTCCCCACAGCATCTCCTGCCTGCCAGCAGGCCCCCTCAATCAGCACTTCCCCCTCTCTCCCATGCCTCCCGCCACTGTGATCAGCTGTTTCACGGCATGCAGGAGGCTCTGAGGGGAAAGGGGGAAGAAGCGAGGGCATGGCGCGTTCGGGGGAGGGGGCAGAACAGGGCAGGAAGAGTCAGGGTGGGGGTGAAGTGGGGGGCAGGAAGAGGTGGAGCAGGGTGGGGCCTTGGGGAAAGGGGTGGGGTGGGGGCAGGGCCTGGGGCAAACCAGGGGTCGAGCACCGCCCAGCACACTGTGGGTGAGAGAGACAAGCCTTTGAGCTACACAGAGCTCTTCTTCAGGCCGGGGAAAGGTACACAAAGGCTTTGACTACAGTGCAACTTTTGTCGGTCGGGGTGTGAAAAAGCACCCCCCTGACCGACATAAGTTTCAGCAACAAAACCGCTGGTGTGGACAGTACTATGCCAGCAGGAGAGGCTTGCATGCCTCCATAGCTAATGCCGCTCATTGGAGGTGGTAATTATGTTGGCAGGAGAGCTCTCTCCTGCTGGCAAAGAGTGACTACACAGGAGACTTCATGGCGGCACAGCTGCAGCATAGTCTGTAGCGTAGGCATGGACTCAGGGCAGGTCTACACTATGGGGCTAAGTCGACTTAAGTTACGCAACTCCAGCAACGTGAATAACAGAGCTGGAGTCAATGTAGCTTAGGCTGACTTATTGCGGTGTTGTAACACCATGCTGGGTCGACAGGAGAAACTCCGTGCATCGATCCCCCGGTAAGTGGAGACAAGCCCTCAGTGTCACAAGCTAAATACAAGATGGAACAGATAGTTTAGTATAAATAGTTAGCACATATTTTAAGGGACCTGTAGTGGGGGGGTGGCCCCACTCCTGCAGAACAGGGGTTAAAAGCAACCCTAGAGAGGGCTGCAGCTGGAAAAAGGAGTGAAAGCAGCTGAGTGAGTAGCTGGTCACGGGTGTGGCCAGCCCAATCAGGTGACAGCTGGCCCTATAAAGGGCTGTGAGCCAGGACCTGAGGAGTCTCTCCCCAATCCTGGAGGGAGAAGGGCTAGCTGCCTGAGAGGAAGGTACCTGAACTGGAGCAGTACTGGGGAATAGGGCAAGGGAACTGGGGAGCTCCAGCCTGGTAAAACCCAAGGCTGCAGGCCTTGTTGAAGGCCTACAGGGGTACTGGGGCTGAAGAGATACAGCCTGGGAATAGGCAAAGGCAGCAGGTCCTAACCCCTTGCCAATGATGAGTGGCCATTGTTAGGATATAGATATTCAGGCCTGTCTGCAAAGGCCTGTACTTTAAGAATTTAGGGGTATTCTTATCACTTGGCTAGATCTAGAGGTATAAAATAAAGAATCAAAATCACTGTCTGCTGGTGTAAGGGCTTTCTCTTACTGTGACAGTTTGAGGCCCTGTTCTTAGGCTAAGGCCTTTGGCTAAGCAGCAGAGGCAGCCATAAGCTGGGAAGTGACCGGTCACATCCTCGCATTCCAAACTAGTCACATTGAAAGAAGGTGCTATTGGGCTGTTAGGAATACAATCCTGTCCTGATAATTCCTATCACCTCCAGAGAAAGGGAAGTGCCTAGAAAATGTAAAAGGAAACAGCATGCTGTCTGGCAAGAACTCACTTATCGATACTGGGATGTGAAATCCTCACTTCTGTATTGTTTTGTCATTATAGTTCCCACTTTGCTATTGTTTGTCTGTATAATCTCTGTCTGGTTCTGTGATTGTTCCTGTCTGCTGTATAATTAATTTTGCTGGGTGTAAACTAATTAAGGTGGTGGGATATAATTGGTTACATAATCATGTTACAATATGTTAGGATTGGTTAGTTAAATTTCAGGAAAATGATTGGTTAAGGTATAGCTAAGCAGAACTCAAGTTTTACTATATAATCTGTAGTCAATGAAGAAGTGGGTGGGAGGGGGTGCATCTGTGTGGGAGAGATGGGAACAGGGAATGGGGGTAAGGAAATTAGAACCATGTTTTGCTAAAGGGGGAAATGGGAACAGGGAATGGGAGTAAGGAAACTGGAATCCTGTTTGGCTAAAGGGAGAAATGGGAACAGGGACACAGGTGTAAGGCTCTGTGGTGTCAGAGCTGGGAAGGAGGATACTAAGGAAGGAAACTGGAATCATGCTTGCTGGAAGTTCACCCCAATAAACATCGAATTGTTTGCACCTTTGGACTTCGGGTATTGTTGCTCTCTGTTCATGCGAGAAGAACCAGGGAAGTAAGTGGGTGAAGGAATAAGCCCCCTAACAGCCATTACAGGCTGCAGTCTGCCCCAGTGAGCAGGGGCTAGCTGATGACTGGCAGTAGCCACTGAGGCAAGGTGGGTTTAGAGGGTTGTGGGTTCCCCTGGGAGAGGAGACCCAGAGTGTGGGGGTCCTGCTGGGGCAGAACCCTGAGGTAAAGGGCACTGGGGTCTGGGAGGGACATGGGGCCAGCGGCAGGTGAGACACTGCCCTGCAGAGGGCCCTCCATATGCTGGAAAAGAGCTAATTCCCAAGATGATCAGCAGGAGGCACTGCACCAGTGAGTCTTCGCTTCGCTACAGGACCATTCAAGGTGAAGTGGCTCATTAACGCCCCATTAGGGGATGGTGGCAGAAGAGTACGGGGCAATAATGTGGCCATTGTGGTCAACCGGCCACTTCTCTTTGAGTGGTCCCTTAGAATATGTGCTTACTACTTATGCTAAACTCTCTGTTTGATCTTGTATTTAGCTGTTGCTGTGACTGACACAATGAGTACAGTGTCTCAGACCTGAAGAAGAGCACAATGTAGCTCAAAAGTTTGTCTGTCTCAGGTCCAGTAAAAGATATTACCTCACCCACCTTGTCTCCTAAATACTTGTCAGTCTTAGGCCATGTCTACACTAGAAAATTGTCGATCTAAGTTACACTGGCATATAACTGCAGCCAAGGGTGAAAGTAGGCTGGTACGGTGTACTGGTAAGAAGCCGGTACCGGCTCGTACACAGCTGATGTTAAAGCGCTGTGGAGATTTAAAAGGGCCCAGGGCTCCTGGCCACCGCCACTGCTACCACAGCATCTGGAGCCCCGGGCCCTTTTAAATCGCTGCTGGAGCCCTGGGTGGTGCGGGCCAGGCAATGCGGATGTGTTGGCTGGGAGAGGCTGACCCCCAGCCCTGCCCCTTCTGCCCAAGGCCCCACCCCTTCTGGGGGCCCAGAGCTGGGCCCCCATACCAATCAGTGTTTAATATTACTTTCACCCCTGGCTGCAGCAGTAATTAAATTGCTTTTGCATGTCCACTTTACATGCCTTGTGTTGGTGGTGCATGTCCTCACTTGCAGCACTTGCATTGATACAGAAAGCAGTGCACCATGGATAGCTATCCCACTGTGCAACTCACAACCATCTTGCGCATGGTGTTTTGACAAGGTTTTGCAATGCCTCTTGGGGTCAAATGAGTCACGCTGGGGTGAGTGGTAACATGACTTCAACATTCCATAATGCAGTGTTCTCCATCCAATAATTTCATCTGCATCCCATAATGTTTTGCGTCTCTTCAAAACATCCCTGCAAACCTGCATATCCCTCCTCATTGTCTGCCATTGTCTGACAGAAACATGGATCCTTCGCAGCTCTGCACTGCTGTGATGAGGACTGCAAACATGGATCCTGCAGTATCTGCCAAGCTGCCAGAGGAGCTGTGGGGAACATGATGATTCCATAAGGCCTGGATTGCTGTGGGATGTAGAAAGAAACAATTGAGTCATTGGTGGTGTTCACAGAGCGGCTGGAGATGGTGGAGTGCTGGTTCTGGGCCCGAGAAACAAGCACTGAGTGGTGGGAACACATCGTAATGCAGGTTTAGGATGAAGAGCAGCGATTGCAGAACTTTCCGCTGTGCAAGGTCACGTTCCTGGATCTGTGTGCTCAGCTCACCCCAGCCCTCCAGTGCAGGGACACTAGAATAAGATTAGGAGGACTTGTGGCACCTTAGACACTAACAAATGCATTTGAGCATAAGCTTTCGTGAGCTGCAGCTCACTTCATCGGATTGGCACTGATTGGAGAAGTGAGTGTGATAGCTCTGTGGAAACTTGCAACACCCAATTGCTACTCATGATTTGGGAATCAATTTGGAGTTGGGAAATCCACCATGGGGGTTGTTGTGATGCACGTGTGCAGGGTTGTTAATTGCCTCCTGCTACAAAGGACTGTAACTCTGGGCAGTGTGCAGGACATAGTGGATAGTTTTGCAGCAATGGGGTTCCCGACCTGCAGTGGAGTGACAGATGGCACACACATCCCTATTTTAGCACCAGACCACCTTGCCACGGAGTACATCAACAGAAAGGGCTACTTTTCTATGGTATTGCAAGCACTGGTGGCTCACCAGGGATGCTTTACCAACATCAGTATGGGCTGGTCAGGGAAGGTGCATGACGCATGCATCTTTAAGAACACAAGGCTGTTCAGAAAGCTGCAAGCAGGGATTTTCTTTCTAGCAGACCTGTGGACTACTACTGGGGATGCTGAAATGCCTTAGGGATCTGGGAGACCCCGCCTACACTTTACTCCCATGGCTCATGAAGCCGTACACCAGCCACCTGGACAGCACCAAGGAGCACTTCAGCGACAGGCTCAGCACATGCAGAATGGCCATTTGAAAGGTCACTGGCGCTGTCTACTCACAAGACTGGATCTTAGTGAAAAAAGTCCCAATGGTGATAGCTGCTGGCTGTGTCCTGCATATCTGCACAGCAAAAGGAGAAGGTGGAATGATTGTCTGCTAATTTAGAGCAGCTGGATACCAAGGCTACAAAAATTGCTCAACATGAAGCTGTACAGCTCAAGGAGGCTTTGAAAGACCATTTCAATAGTGAGCCACAGTAATGTGTGTTGCTGCAGTGTGCTCTATGTGACATTGCTCTTTTGCACCCCAGTATGAACCTTGTAATGAGTGCTCTGTGAGTGGTAATGTAACATTGCAAATGTAACTTTGCACCTATTACTATTATCTGTGAATGATGTCAGCCACAGCCTGCATATGTTGTGAACTCCATAAAGATGAATTAAATTTTCCCCCAAAACAGACTTTGATTCCCTACTCATGCAAACAGACACATTTATAACAGAATAAAACTTTTGAAGGGGGGGAAAGAACAGTCATTTCCATTTCAGAAACACACACTGACCTGTGAAAGACACCGTTGGTGTATATGTGCAGCTGTGAGTGACTGTACTCTCCTTGGGGGTGGAATGGTAGAGGCAGGCATGCATGGGACTGTTGAACCTGAAGGTCAACAAGAGTCTACAGCATGTTTGCTGCTTGACAAGTGCAAGAATCTCCTGCTGCATATCTCTGTCCTTTTCATGTCCCTTTCTCCTCTCTGCTCTATCCCTGTCCATGAGGGTGAGCCTCCAAGCGGTAGCGGGTTTACAATGGTGCCAGTGATGCCATGCCCCACACTCGGAAGGGGCCCATAATCCCTCCCCTGACATGTAGAGGGTGAGCCCAGCAGGCGCTGGCCCTTGGGCTGGTGCAGGAGGCCAACCCACAGAGTGCACAGAGCCACCTGCAGGGGGCAGCCCCCCAGCACTGCACCCTGGGCTCGGTGAAGTGGTTGGAGCCGCCGAGGCTTGGAAGCAGGGCAGCCAGGAGGAGCAGCAGCAAGTGTGGCCATGGGGAGGGGACCCCCAGCCTCAGGTGGCTGTGCCCCAAAGCATGGTGCTGGGGGTGCTTCACTACTGGGCCCACGTTCCACTGTCCGGGGCATGGCTCCTTCGGGCACTGGGCTCCATTCTGCAGCTGTGGGGCACAGATCGTGGCTCTGTGCCCCTCCCTTTGGAGCTGCCACCGCGGCTCAGCCCCCTCCCAGCCTCTGGTGGGGCGGTCATGTCCCCTCCCCCTCATCCTGGGTCCCCTATGCCCTGGGGCGGAGGGATAGCTCAGTGGTTTGAGCATTGCCCTGCTAAACCCAGGGTTGTGAGTTCAGTCCTTGAGAGGGCCATTTAGGGATCTGGGGCACAAATTGGGGATTGGTCCTGCTTTGAGCAGGGGGTTACATTAGATGACCTCCTGAGGTCCCTTCCAATCCTGATATTCTATGATTCTATGCAGTCCCCTTCCCAGATTAGTCTGAGGCGGGCAGGCATCCCCTGCGGCTAGGGATTCCCCACTGCTGAGGTCAGCGCTAAGTCCGGACACTTGTCCCAACCCTTTCTGCTGCCAGTGCTGGCCGGTGTGGAGGTGAGCCTTGGTCCAAGCTGCAGCCAGATGAGGCCTGGCCCGGTTCAGAGAACAGGGGTGGATCGTCAGCAGGGGGTGAATCGAGCGTGGGGTGCCTCATAGCGGTCCATCTGGGATTTCGGGGTGGGGACCGGTTTGGGAATAGAGGTTTGGGAGCCAGGAGCCCTGTTCCGGTAGGCAGTGGGGAGTTTTGGGTCAAGAGGGGTTGGCTCATAGAGGGGTCTGATCCAGTTTGGGCTGGAAGGGGGTCTGGTCCAGTTTGGGGGTTTCGGTCTGGGGAGGGGTCCGGGTCTGGTCCAGTCCGGGGGGGGGAGGGGTCGTTGTGGGGAGGGATGTGGGCCAGGTCCAATTTGAAGGGTTGGCCGAGTCTCTTAGGTGCACAGCTGGTCCTGATCCTAGTCTCTGTACCTCTCTGCCTGCAGGGAAGGACTAGCAAGTAGCGTGACAAGATGTTCCATTTTTAAAGGGACAGTCCCGGTTTTTGGGACTTTTTCTTATATAACGCTATATATATAATGCTATATATATATACCTATTACGCTCCACCCCCTGTCCTGTTTTTTCACAGTTGCTGTCTGGTAACTAGCAAGTCTAGTATGAATAATGGTGCTATAAGTAAAATGTATTGAAGTTTTTCATATTTTGTGTTTTTAAAATGTTTTGAAGTTTTAAATCTGCCCCAATTTCATACCAAAATTTAATTCAAGCCCTGGTTGTTCATATGTGAAATGTGAAGGGTGAGATAGTGTGATGGTTCCCTTTTAGTGAGAGCAGCACATGGCTGGTGGTTTTGGTCAGCTTTGGCTTTTGTTAGTTGTTTTTACCCACTGTGTTTTATTTTGTATGTTTTCTTTTCTAATTTATTTGTTGTACACGTGTGTGTATTCTTTTGTCCAAAGGCTACCATTGCTGGTACTCTCGGGGCAGCCACCTCCACCTGTAACTTTAACTTGTGAATTTTGTAAATAAAACCTGTGCAGCTGTGTGCTGTGTCAAAAACAACTTCTGTGTCGAGCTCCAGTCTTTTACAATTATACCCCATGGGGGCCCACAAATGTTTGGCACCAGGCCCAAGGTTAATCCGGCCCTGCCTCTAAGCCTTCTGCTCAGTATTCGAAGCAGTGGAGGCTTGCAGGATCTCTTGGAATATGTCATCTCACGTCCTCTTCCTTCTCCTCCTTATCTCAGAGACTTTGCGGTCAGAAGGGACCATCATGATCATCTTATCTGGCTGAGCTGCTCTGCTGGTGTGGATGGAGAGACCCCCAGGCCACGTTTCCAGCTGCAAAAGATAAAAGGCACAGAGGTACTATTGTGAGTGTATTTGTGAGATAAATGGAAATGTGGTACACTGAATTCAGTCCCCTTGACCCACACAAGTTACAAGCACTACATTCTCAGTTCTCCTTGGGATTCATAGGCATGGCACCAGTCCCAGCCATGGTATCCCGGGAAGGTAGGGGGCGAATTGGGGAAATAAGGGGGCGATAGATCACAGGCATAAGTATATGTGCATAAATAAGGTCCTGCTTGAATCGCAGGATGTTCTATAAATAATTGTGGCTGAGCAGTGGACAAGATGTGGGAAATCATGGAAAAGTAATGGACCTTTACTAATAATGGTAGTTTAAAAAAGCCGATTTTCAGCTTGGAAAAGAGACGGCTAAGGGGATATATGATTGAGGTCTATAAAATCATGACTGGTATAAAGAAAGTAGATAAGGACGTGTTGTTTACTACTTCTCGTAACACAAGAACTAGGGGTCACCAAATGAAATGAATAAACAGCAGGTTTAAAACAAATAAAAGGAAGTATTTCTTCCCACAACGCACAGTCAGCCTATGGAACTCCTTGCCAGAGAATGTTGTGAAGGCTAAGACCATAACAGGGTTCAAAAGAGAACTATGTAAATTCATGGAGGATAGGTCCATCAATGGCTATTAGCCAGGATGGGCAGGAATGGTGTCCCTAGCCTCTGTTTGCCAGAAGCTGGGAATGAGCGACAGGGGATGGATCACTTTTTCATTACCTGTTCTGTTCATTCCCTCTGGGGCACCTGGCATTGGCCACTGTCAGTAGACAGGATACTGGGCTAGATGGACCCTTGGTCTGACCCAGTAGGGCCATTCTTATGTTCTTATTTCTTTAAGAAAAATTTGCTGGAATGATATAAACACTCAAGTATTATGTTATGCCTGCTAATTTTTTTGATAACCAGACGTTTTTCTGCAACTATATTATATTTATTTTTTAAAAAGTGACTGGTACAATATACAATTCAGGAGATTAAAAGTCTTAACACAACTGCTGTAGAAACAAGTCCAGTCACTTTAGCCTTTTACATTTTACAGGCATTGAATATTAGTGCGGTACACCCTGCTACAGGGGTCTCCTTCACGCCCTCTCTTTGCATTGTGAAGACTTGTCTGTACTGAGATACTGCACGCTCGGCGTCCACAGAATTAGGCAAGATTGATAGTGATCGCTTTGCTGTCCCTGCTAACTCTAGAAAATGCTGTAGAACTTTAGGTGAATCCCAAAACAAGATCATTTCATTCACATTCACTTGCAAAACATTTGTATGGGGAAAGCTGTGCTGTAGCTTCATGGCCAAACATAGGGATTGCCTCCAGAAGAAGTGCCTGCTCTGATAACGTGTTCACTTGTTTCACATCAAATACCTGAACTGCTTTCATCAATGGCAGTCCAGGCTACGTGAACCTTGATCCTTGTTAAGCAGGTCTGGCAACACTTTCCTCAGTAGTATTCTTTCAGTTTGTTTGCTGTTTTCTTGAACACTCCTTGTAAAAACACATTCCGCTCTGCATCTTCGCTGTGCTTTTCCTTTGCATCGGAGTCTGCCCAGTGTGTCAAATCCATACAGTGTTGTACGATTGATGGACAGAAATAGAACACATCTAAAAAGATTTGATGGTTTTCACCAATGGTTTGGCATTCCAAAATTAACTATAGCAAGTTCACGGTGTTTAAAAGCGAGATCAGGCTGTCCATTATTTGAGTATCAGGTGAAATCACCATTTCACTTTCAACAAACTCGCCTTAGTCACTTACATGCTCAGCACAGTAAAGAACTACTTCAAAGCACGAATTCTATTGTGTCACTACTGGTTCTGGAAAGGGAGGCACTTGGTCAGGAGGATTAAGCTGTTTTTTTCCTGCAAAGAAAGTCTGGAAACACAGTTTGTGAGCTGTGCAGTGTTTAAACATTTTTGTCATAGCAGCAGTGAATTTCTTGACTTCAGAAAAATGAATGCACCACTGATTGCTGCCAGAATTACAATATGCTCATTGCACTTTACATGCATTGAATTAGGAAGTAGCCCCTGTAGAACCTGATTATATGCTTGAGTGCAGTATGTTGCATTGTCTGTCATGTCCTGTAGATCTTATTAAAGTCTATATCAAAATTGGTCAGGAACTTGCCGGCCAATGGGAGCTGCGGAGCCGGTGCTCGGGGCAGGGGCAGTGCGTGGAGCCCCCACGGCGGCCCCTGAGCCGGAAGGCCATGCCGGCTTCTTCCCGGGAGCCGTGTGGAGCCAGGCAGGGAGCCTGCCAGGCCCGCTGCACCACCACCGCCAACGGACTTTTAGCAGCCTGGTCGGCGGTGCTGACCGGAGCCACCAGGGTCCCTTTTTGACCGTGTGTCCCAGTCGGAAACCAGACACCTGGCAACCCTACCCAGCTCCAGCGTGGCCAAGGGGCAGGGCCTGGGGAGAGGAGGAGCGGGGCCCCGCAGCTCTACCCAGGCGGCTCCTGCAGGGATCTCGGGTTAATCCGCCACTGGGAAGAGGGCTGCAGCGAGGGTAGAGGGTTGATGGAGACGGGGGGCTATGGGAGAGGCAGAGGGATGGAGGGGGGTACGGGGCCAGGAGAGAGGGGGGGTGATGAGGGCGATGGGGCAAGAGAGGGGGTGTGGGTTGGCGGGAGGGGGCTGGCGGAGCCGAGGGGGGCTGGGGACGGGCGCGGTGGGGAGCCAGGCGCCGACAGGAGGCGGGCTGGCTTGGAGGTGGTGCCAGGGACGCTGCCGCGCAGTAGGGGCCGGACCACGATTTAGTTTCAGTTTCAGTCTGGGGGCGGCGTCGCCTGGGTTTGTGCAGCGCGGCGCCCCGCAGCAGACTGCAGCGAACGCGCCGGGCCCGCGCAGCCCGGTCCGGACCCGCGAGCCGACATGGGGCCCGCCGGCCGCCTCTCCGCGCTCGGGCTGCTGCTGCTGAGCGCCCTGCTGGGTAAGGGCGGCTGCCGCCTCCCTCCCTCCCTTCCCGCCTCGCCGCCGGGACCGCGTGCGAGAAGCTCCCCGCCGTCCCGGGGCCCCGACCCGCACCTCGCGCAGCAACGCTGCGCAGAGGGGGTGGCTTTGCCCCGGGGTCCGGGCCGTGCCTGGGCTTCACTGGGGCGGGAAGTGCGAGGGAACTGGAAGGGCTGAGGCTGGGTCCCGGGGGAGCGAGACCGGGAAGCCACAGGGCGGGCCGGGCCGGCCCCGACTAGTTACTCGTGGGGGCGGGCGGAGGGTTCTTCCTGGGATTGTTTGTTATAAAAAGCCTTTTCCCAACCCGGAAAAGTTGTTTTCAGTCTGAATGAAAGTGAAGGGTCTGGGCCAGCTCCCCCTGCAATTACAGGGACAGCGGGGACGCGCCCAGAAAAAGGGAGGGTGGAAATGGCTTCTTCCTTCTTCCTAGCTGCTCCTTGCCCATGCCAGTGTCTTATCTGGGGCCAGTGGTGCACACACACACAAAGTTTATGGTTCTGGATGCTTGCCAGCCCCACAGAGGTGACACAATTGTGAGCTGAAGTCTGTTCCTCTTTGTGTCTCAGGAACAGAATTATTTGCTAAGAGCTCAAACCTCCAATTAGGGTGACCAGATGAAACGGACAAAATATCGGGACACATGGGGGAAGCAAAAAAACCCCCCAAAACAAAAACCTGCCGGAGCGGCCAAAGCTACAGTATTGGGACAAATGGTGTCCCGACCGTGCATCGGTCGGGACGCGGGACAAAGAACTAAAAATCAGGACAGTCCTTAGGACGTCTGGTCACCCTTCCTACAATTGCCTTGACGTGGGCAAACCCAGGCAAAATGTCACTGGGTCTCAGTGTGTGTGTGTGTGTCCACGTGGAGTCATTTGCAGGATGAAGGCCTAGGTCGGGGTAGTCAATTATTTTCTGTCAGGGTCCAAGTTTCTTGGTCAAGGTATAGTCAAGGTCCAGACTCCAGAGAAAGTAGTAATAGGATTTCAGGGTCTGTTCAAAAGCATCTGGTGGTCTGGATTTGGCTTATTGTCTGCTGATTGACTACCGCAGCCTAGGTTTCTATCATTTACACCTCTGTACACCCGCTGAGGAAAATGGAATTACACAGATATTGTTAAGGGCCTATCTTGGCTCAGAGAATTTTTAGTGCTGGTGATGAAGCATGTGGCAGAAAGAATCCATCTGGGGTTTTGCAGGGCTGACCATCAGAAAAATAATAATAATTTGACCTGTAAACCGAGCACATTTAATCTGGAATCACTGAGGCCTGGTCTACACATAAAATGTAGGTTGACCAGGACTGGACTGCCAATTAGGAACATTAGGCACATGCCTAGGAATGCCGTTCTAGGGGCGCCTTACCTTTTGGGTGACCAGGCAGCAAATGTGAAAAATTGGGACAGGGGGTGGGGAGTAATAGGGGCCTATATAAGAAAAAGACCCAAAAATTGGGACTGTCCCTATAAAATTGGGACATCTGGTCACCCTATTTACTTCTCTAAAACTGTGTGCAACACAAAGATCAGCTGTAGGCATCAGGGTGCTGAAGATGCTGTGCCTAGGGGCGTGTAAGATGTAAATCTGGCCCTGAGGTGGGCCTAGCTATGTTGCTCAAGACTGTAAAAAATTTCACTCTCTGAGCACAGTAGTTAGGTCAGGGGCAGGCAAACTTTTTGGCCTGAGGGCCCCATCAGGTTTCTGAAATTGTATGGAGGACTGGTTAGGGGAGGCTGTGCCTCCCCAAACAGCCAGGCATGGCCTGGCTCCTGCCCTCATCCAACCCTCCTGCTTCTCGCCCCCTGACGGCCCCCCCGGGACTCCTGCCCCATCCAAACTCCCCTGTTCCCTGACGGCTCCCCGGGGACTCCTGCCCCATCCATACACCTCCCTCCCCTCTCTCGGTCCCTTGACTGCCCCTGGACCGCCCACCCCAACTGTCCCCCGCTGCCCCATCCAACCCCCCCCTTCTTCCTGACTGCCCCCCTGAGACCCCTGCCCCATCCAACCACCCCTTTTCTTTGACTGCCCCCGGACCCCTTGCCCCTAACTGCCCCCCCATTCAACCCCCCCCTCTGACTGCCCAGGACCCCTGCCCTATCCACCCCCCCGCTCCCTGTCCCCTGACCACTCCCTGCCACCCCATCCAACCCCTCCTCTCCTTCCTCACTACCCCCCTGGGACCCCTTTTCCCATTCAACCCCCGCTCCCTGCCCTCTGACCACCCCGACCCCTATCCACGCCCCTG
The DNA here is from genome assembly GCF_965152275.1 of Natator depressus. Lineage (NCBI taxonomy): Eukaryota > Metazoa > Chordata > Testudines > Cheloniidae > Natator > Natator depressus. Next base: position 202,275,398 of record NC_134234.1, on the reverse strand, counting down.
ACCACCCCCCCCCCCCCGCAACTGCCCTGCCCTCTATCCAACCCCCCTCCTGCTCCCTGTCCCCTTATTGCACTGCCTGGAGCACCGGTGGCTGGCAGTGTGGCTGCACCAGGACAGGCTGCCGCGCCGCACAACATAGAGCACTGGGTCAGGCCGGGCTCTGCTGCCCGGCCGTCCAGAGCATTGCGCTGCGGTGCGGAGGGGGGATAGCCTCCCAGGCCAGGAGCTCAGGGGCAGGATGGTCCCACGGGCCGTAGTTTGCCCACCTCTGAGTTAGGTTAACCTAACTCCTAGTGAAGACACGACTAGGTTGACGGAAAGCTGCTTTCTGTATTACCTACATTGACGAGAAAACCCCTTCAGTTGATGTAGGGAGCATCTACACTACAGTACTGCAGCTGTGCTGCTGTCGTGTAGATTTACCCAGAGAGACAACAGGACCCCAGGATGTGAATATTTCAGAGCCACTTTTCAGATCAGAAACACACTTTAAATAATTGCACAGGTTTATAAGATTTTGGGCTTTTTCCAACAGAAGAAATACATTGGTGCTGCAGGAAAGCATCAGAAACACGTGGTAATATCACAGATCTTATGATTAAATATAGTGATCAGTACAAGGTAATGTGGTGGTGTTCATTCACATCCAGCCCTCCCCCAATTGCGTTCGGGACAGCAAAAATATCCTTGTTGTTTGCAAATTGGATACAATTAACTTAGGCTTGAATAGAGACTGGGAGTGGCTAAGTCATTATGCAAGGTAACCTATTTCCCCTTGTGCTGGAAATAGCCCACCTTGATTATCATACACATTGTTAGGAGAGTGATCACTTTAGATAAGCTATTACCAGCAGGAGAGTGGGGTGGGGGGAGAGAAAACCTTTTGAAGTGATAAACACCCATTTTTTCATGGTCTGTGTGTATTAAAAACATCCTCACTGCATTTTCCACTTTTATGCATCCGGTGAAGTGAGCTGTAGCTCACGAAAGCTTATGCTCAAATAAATTGGTTAGTCTCTAAGGTGCCACAAGTACTCCTTTTCTTTTTGTGAATACAGACTAACATGGCTGCTACTCTGAAACTTGTTGTGTACTTTACATTTTGTCTGTCAGTAACTCTGGGGAAGTGTTGAGCTTCACTGCCTTTTGTTGATAGAAATTCTAGACATATTTGGCATTTCTTAATCAGAGTGGGATAAAAATACTGAATGTGACAGAATTATTCCTGGCTGCTTGATACTAGCATTTCCAGGATGGCCCCACAAATTGGAGGCAGATGGCAACCTTGCATGGTTTCTTTTAGGAACAGGTGCAAGTTTGTTGTGATCATAGTAGCATTGCAGAGGCTGGCAAACTATACTTCATGCCTTCTATGGCACTGGCTCATTGGCTTTGGTTAGATTTGGTTACTGATAAAATGGTGAATGTTTTGTATTCTGGGTTTTTACTTTTCTTTGAAAAACAAAAATTATCAGTCACGAGTTCTGTCTGGTTTACCTACTTTAAAGTAAGATTTGGAATTTTGGCAGGTGCTTAAATAACTAGTAATATTTCTCATGAAATATCAGATAGGTGACATTTTCCTCCCTCTGCTTGGAGAGAGAACTCCTAAGGATAAGGAATATATATCAGGTGCCTCTCAGCCTTTAACACTAATCAAGTAGAAACCTATCTGTACTGAAGATTACCCATTTGAAAATCATTCATCAGATGATAAGAAAAGGGATCGTTGCTATCAGAACATTAAGCTAATATGACCAAAATGGATGTTTTGAAACATGAATTCTGATTCACGATTTGTATTAATTATTTTCACATAGGAGACTTGCTTGTGACTTTTTGTGTTTAATTGGGAGTTTCCTGAGTCCATAAAACGGGATATAAGAACAAAGTTACCTTTTGTTATGATGTTGTCTTTGCTCTGTTGCTAACTGTTTCAAACCATCCCTTGGGATTACATTCCCCGGGCTCCATATAAGGTCTCTGGAGATAAGCCTCCCTCATTTAATAACCGTTGTGGGCTCCTATTCTGCAACTGGATCTCTGTGGATGGACTCCTGCACTTGCACCAAATGAAGTCAGTGGTGTTCTGCATGTACTCAGGAATCCACCCTCGTGCATCTAATTGCAGGGTCAGGATCTTGGTGTCTGCTTGATTTTCAGCAGTTTTTTTGGGCAATGATGTAGATCTGGATGTGTGGCAGTATCATATTGGTTTCAGTTATTCACTTTGAAAGATAGCAAATTATCTGAATAAGTAAATATTAATTAAAATAAATTGCAGTGGCACCTACAGGCCAACCAGGTCAGGGCTCCACTGTGCTAGACCCTGAAGAAACATATAGCAAATGCCATTCCATGCCCCAGAGAGCTTACATTTTAAAAGAGCACATAACAGGTGGATGAGGCAAATAAGGGGATCAGGGTGGGGGCGACAGGGTAACAAAAATAGTAGGGTGGGCACAATTATTAGTTAATCACGAACTGCAATCGCAGCTCACCAGCTGCCACCTCTATGGCCCCCCACACCATAGTATCTAAGTGCCTCCTCCTTTAAAAGAATTTAAAACCACACTATATCTGCTTTGTCTTTCTGAGTCTGTCTATTTTTGTCCCCTGCCCTTGCCAGTGTTTGTCCAAAATGGCACTGATGATGAAAGTGGCAAGGTGATAATGCTCTAGAAATGCCAAGTGCACACAGTAGAGGCACAGTGGCATTTCTAGAGCAAATAAGGCCCTGTTCCTGCCACTTGTTCATCTACAGAGCTTTGCACACTCTCAGAACCCCACTGAATACATTTTACTCTGCATGGGTGCAAGAGTCTGTCCATGTGAAACAAGTTGCAGGATCAGGGCTCAAATGAGTATACCAAGAGTGAAATCCTGGCTTTATTGAAGTCTCCCATTGACTTCAGCAGGGCCAGAGTTTCATGCCAAGATCACAGAGGAGAAGTAAATAGATATGTTGAAGAAGTAATGTTTCCACACACTCACACTGCGACATGTGGACACATTGGCTGGTGGATGCGCTCTCAAGAGTTAGGAAACTCTTTTATTGTTCCTGGACTATTTACCTGTCTTTTACCTGACATTTAAAAATCTTACTCTTTTCCTAAACTCATTTGACTTTTGCTATATTTCCTCAGTACTTAGGTTGGGGGAGGGAGGGTTTCCTTTTGTTTCTCCTTCAGTTTGGAGAAGAGGAGATGTGAATGTTCTTAAAAATCGATGCAGCCTGTATGAAATAGAGAGGTACTTTATTCTGTGTTGATAAGTGGACAGAAGGATAGTGGTGCGCATCTCTCATGGTAGAGCAAACACACTTTCTTTCCCCACAATTTAAAGGAGACCTGAAAAAAAAAAATATTTGTCTTCTGCCCTCCTTTTGTTTTTTCATGATAGGTAAGGAAAACCTGATAATTTTTTAAACAAAACATCCAGGTTTTTTTGTTTTTGTTTTTTTTAATTCCGCTTGCTTTTACCTTACAAATATGAGGAACATCTGGTCTTTGATTTTGTTGGATGTTTCCCTGGGTGACTCAGCTCTATTGGGAGTTGTTTCCGTTTTTAACTGTAGGGGGCAGGAAAATTGATTCTTTATTAAACAGATATTTTCTTCCAACTGAATTAAATAGGTGTTAAAACCAAAGAGTTTTAAACAGTCTGAATGAAAATTCCTTTCCCTCTCAGTTATTTGGGTTTCATTCCTTCATATCTATGATGAAGTCATCCCATATAACCATCAATTCTCCATTGAGTTGTCCAGGATAAGCAGGGTAGACAAGACCTGAATTTCTAATGTAAAAAATGTAGGCAAAAACCCCTAAACAAACAAACCAACCAACCACCTTTACAGCCTTTCTTTATAGATAAAAAAATAAGCAAAAAGGGGCACAAATCCTTTTTTCCCCTTTGCTGGATGACAAGGGAGGGAAAAAAGCCTAATTTGGTTAATATGTCTATTGTCAAACTAACCCAGCCTTTCTGGAGTAAGTTGCTATGGGCCAAATTCTTCTGTGAGCTGCACAAACAGCTCTTTGGCCCCCGTGGTTCACAGCTCTTTGCCACAAAAGCCCTGCTTTGGCCACTTGATAGGGGAGTTGCTATCTTGTGCAGTAGCTACACTGCATTTTGGAGTGAGCGGGAGCAAGCCTCGCAGACAGGTTGACAGACTCAGGCTAGCCCCGGCTCATGCCTGTAGCTACAGAGACAGCTCTTTTAAGCTGTGGCTCAGGCTGGAGCTTGGGCCCTAGAGTCTAGGGAGGGGAGTGGGCTTCAGATCCCAAGCCACACTTGAAACGCTGTCTATACAGCTAGTTTTAGGGCACTAGCACAAGTCCCAATAGCCCGATTCTGTCGACCCAGGCTGGGAGGCTCGCTTTGTTCACACCAAAATATAGTTAGACATATCAAGTGGCCAAAGCAGGGCTTTTGTGGCAAAGAGCTTCAACCACACTGTGAATCAGAATTCATGTTTCAAAACATCCATTTTGGTCAAATTAGCTTAATGTTCTGATAGCAACGATCCCTTTTATCATCATCTGATGAATGATTTTCAAATGGGTAATCTTCAGTACAGATAGGTTTCTACTTGATTAGTGTTAAAGGCTGAGAGGCACCTGATATATATTCCTTATCCTTAGGAGTTCTCTCTCCAAGCAGAGGGAGGAAAATGTCACCTATCTGATATTTCATGAGAAATATTACTAGTTATTTAAGCACCTGCCAAAATTCCAAATCTTACTTTAAAGTAGGTAAACCAGACAGAACTCGTGACTGATAATTTTTGTTTTTCAAAGAAAAGTAAAAACCCAGAATACAAAACATTCACCATTTTATCAGTAACCAAATCTAACCAGAGCCAGTGCCATAGAAGGCATGAAGTATAGTTTGCCAGCCTCTGCAATGCTACTATGATCACAACAAACCTTCACCTGTTCCTAAAAGAAACCATGCAAGGTTGCCATCTGCCTCCAATTTTGTGGGGCCATCCTGGAAATGCTAGTATCAAGCAGCCAGGAATAATTCTGTCACATTCAGTATTTTCATCCCACTCTGATTAAGAAATGCCAAATATGTCTAGAATTTCTATCAACAAAAGGCAGTGAAGCTCAACACTTCCCCAGAGTTATTGACGGACAAAATGTAAAGTACACAGCAAGGATATTTTTGCTGTCTCGAAAGCAATTGGGGGAGGGCTGGATGTGAATGACCACCCCCACATTACCTTGTACTGATCACTATATTTAGTCATAAGATCTGTGATATCACCGTGTGTTTCTGGTGCTTTCCTGCAGCACCAATGTATTTCTTCTGTTGGAAAAAGCCCAAAATCTTATAAACCTGTGCAATTATTTAAAGTGTGTTTCTGATCTGAAAAGTGTCTACTTCAGGCTGAAAATTTTTGGAAGATTTTAGCCAAAATGGTTCAGATGTTTGAGAACAAGGCTAGTGTTTGGGGGGGACAATACATTGTTTTGCCCATATTAAATTCTGGTGACCTTTTCTTTGAACAGTGCTGGTGCCCCATGCTTTTGGAGCAGGGACTTGAAATTTGGCAAGGAAGAGGGGGCCTTTGTGTCAAGGATGTGCCTTTTACATCCTTGTGAAAATCAGATTGAATTTGGACAAGTTATAAGCCTTTGGAAAAAAAAAAAATCACAATTCATACCTGGGCAACCTTAATTTGAGGACTTCCTAAGTTTTATGTGCTTGACTTTGCAGTCTTAATGTTCTTTTACCATAGTTTGTGTGTGTAATATTATATATACTAGATACAGAATGACTCAAACAATAGTTTAGATAACTGGGGACTGATTAAATGTATTTTCTTTTTTGGCATAGTATGCACCCGGTCTCAAGATCAAGAGTCTGTGTTTGCGATTGTGGGAGAAGAGTTTACTTTTTCACCAAAATTTAAGGGTGCTATACACGAAGTTACCTGGATGAAAAGAAAAAATAAAGTGGCTGAATGGGAAGGTGGTGGGTTGCCTACGTATTTTTCTAGCTTTGAAGAGAGAGGACAGCTTGACACATCTTCTGGCAATTTGACCATCAAAAAGTTAAACCTTCGTGATGCTGCAGAGTATGAGGCACAGGTTGTAACTGACGATAACCAGCTCCAGTATACAAAATTTGTATTTGAAGTATTGGGTAAGTAGTGGATAAGTAGTAAAACAATTTGCAGCTGTTGTCTCCTTAAAAAGTGAAAAGAAGTTAACTGTAAACTATCAAAATGCGAAGGAAAGATAAGAAGAATAGTAAGAGGCCAATGTAGCTCCAGCAGGAGCTCTTTAATGACCTGAAAAATCCAAAAAATATTACAAGAAGAGGAAACTTTGACAAACCACTAAGGAGGAGTACTAAAGAATAGTATAAGCATGTAGGGACAAAATTAGAAAGGATAAGACAAAATGAATTATACCTAACAAGGGACAAAAAGAGGTTCTTGAAATACACTTTCGTTCATCTTTCTCTTGCTCCTAATGTAGGTCCTTTTACTCCTGGGGGAATTCTGCACCAAAAAATTAAATTCTTCATATTTTAATTGTCCAAATAACAAAATATAGTCATGCCAGTTTCAATTGTGTTGTTAATTTTATTTCAAGATACCTGTCTGCAAGTATGTTTGTAACAATACAGACAACAAAAAAGATTCAAATGTGTTTTGACAAATAGATTCCTTCCTCGGCATAGTAATACAGAACTTTGAGTAATAATACATTTAAACTACAATACATAAACTTATTTCCCTCACCCCTCAGAAGCAGTGCAAGGCCTGTGGGAGTCTGGTGTGACAGAGGAGTTGAGGGAAGTAATTGTTGGGAAGGAGCCTGGGTATGAACTTGGAGGGTCGTTGGGTGTGAGAAGTATGGAACATGGGTTTTTTGTGGGGGAAGGGGGAAATTGTTAGGGAGCCTCTCCCATACAGACCCTGGCTGACCCCTAACCACTCTCATTCAGTGAGACATATCTGCCCCCCGTCCCCATTGCACCTTCCTGTTCCCATGTTTCCCTGCACCTGCACTCAGCCACACTCCTCCCCCCATGTGGCCCTGCACCCCCTTCCCCCATGTTGCCCCCACTTGCCCTTCTGAACCCCAGTCTGTGACCCTTCAGTAACCCCATATGCCCCACGCTGTCTGTCCCCCCCCCCCCCCCCCATCCCATGCCTCCTGACCTGGCCCCATGGGCAGGGCGCTGTGAGGAATGCAGCCTCTTCTCTTCACTATCCACAGCTGGGGCTGCTCCTGCTCGAGACTGGCTGCTTTCTGCTCTGGCACCCCAGAAACCCCTGGTGGGTGAAAGGCGTAACTGCAGCACCTCTCCAGCAGAATGTATGTTATGCTAATACAAAGCACACGGGATCTTTTTATAGGGGAGAAGGCAACACGCTGCATTTATTGAAAATACAACAATTAGCATATGAATTCAATTACACAACACACACACACACACGTCCTGCAGATGGTCTTTATAGTTACCAGTCTGTCGTAGCTTGAGTTAATCTAATGGCCAGTTAGATTGAGCACGAGTGAGGAGCTGGGCTCTGTTGGTCCCGATCCGATGCTCCGAGGCTTTGCAGGACTGAACCCAGAGTTCTATGGCAAAACACCCCAGCTTTATACTTGTAAATTTCCACTTTAGTCTGTGGATTTTGCAGTGTTATTCTGTAATCGTTAGTCCTTAAATGGTGTTAATCTTGGGGTTTTCCGCTGTTATCATTTGATGGTTATTGTTGGGCTTCCCATCGTTATCTCCTATTTGTTGTCTCACCTTCGGGGGTGCCTGCCTCACCTCTGAGGTAGTCAGTGGTGCTAACATGTTTAGCGTCAGAGACAATGGATGTTTTCTGATTGTCTCCTTGTGTTTCCAAGTCTTTCACTTTTTCTTGGCCATCTGGACATTTGTAATGGCTTCACACTCATCCTTAACCATGCACACATCCTTTACTCACAAACATTTTTACAGAGACTTTCAGGCAGGATAACATTTTGGAAAGGATTATATGGTTACTAAAGGGATTACAAAAGAACCTTACACAATTTAGTTTGCAGTCCATACAAGAAGCAAGACCTTATAGCAAATACTGTAATGAAATTTTATCCTGAAACAAAAGGTGACCATAATCAGCCATAAGGACTATTCTGGGGGGAAATGCCAAAGAAACCCACCAGAGTGGCATTAAAAAAGGAGAACTACTCAAAAATGAGGAAGCTACTTAAAAGGAAATTAAGAGGAAAAGTCACAAGGCGTGAAATGCCTGCAAACATGGAGACTATTTAAAAACACCCTTAGAGATTCAAACTAAATGTATACCCCAAAAAAAAAAAAAATTGTAAGAGGACCAAAAAATGCCACTATGGTTAAACAGTAAAAGAGGCAGTTAAAGGCTAAAAGGCATTCTTTAAGATTTGGAAATCAAATCCTAGTGAGGAAAATAGAAAGTATTAATAAACTCTGGCAAGTCAAATGTAAAAGAATAATAAGGCAGGTGTAGAAAGAATTAAGAACACCTAGCTAAAGAAACAAACTAAGGACAAAAAATTTAAGTACCTCAGAAGCAGGAAGCCTGCCAAATAGTCAGTGGAGCCACTGGAGGATCGAGGTGCTAAAGGAGCATTCAAGGAAGACAAGGACACTGCAGAGAAGCTAAATGAATTCTTTGCCTCAGTATTCACTGTGGAGGATGAGAGGGAGATTCCCACACGAGCCATTCTTTTAAGGTGTCAAATCTGAGGAACTGTTCCAGACTGAGGTGTCAAAAGAGGTGGTTTTGGAACAAATTGATAAATTAAACCATAGTAAGTTACCAGAATCAGATGGTGTTCACCTGTCATGGAATGCATCACTTACCACCGGACTGGCACTTCCTCCAGGTTTCTCTGGAAATTAGTTTGAGATCGACGCCCCTGCCCATTGTCCTGCACCCTGTCACTCCTTCTACGCAGTCCTCCTGCAACCCCCTTGCAGCGTCAGGAACTGCAGCCTCCTCTTCGTGGCTCGGCCCTCCGGCCGTGTCACTATCCATGTTCCCCCCTTCCAGGGGAGGTTTAGCTCCTCAGTAGTCTAGCCACTTCCCCAGTGGCAACTGCAGTCACTTATCCTGCCACTTCCCCAGTGGCAAGTGCGGGGCACCCAGACTCAACCACTACTCCAGATGCCAGTCCAGTGACCCTGTCGATCGCAGCCTCCTGCTACACCCCTTTGACTCTACTATTGCTGCATTTCCCTGCAGCCACAGCACCCTCCTCAGTTGCAGCAGCCCATCTGGAGTTCCTTCTCTTCTCCCCAGGTTCCTGCCTGCATTACTCTGGTCCAAGGTGCTACAGGGTTGCAGCCTACTCCAGGGACAATTTTCCCTCCTTGAGCTCCAGATAGCTACTGATTCTGCTCTGCCCTGAAGCTCTTCTTATATGGGGCTGCTGGGCCCTGATTGGCCACTCCTCACAGCCCCTCTCCTATTAGCTGCTTTTCACGCAGCCTCTCTACATCTCTATTAACCCTTTCCTGCCCAGTGTAGGACGGACGCCCATCACATCACCCAAGAGTTCTGAAGGAATTCAAATATGAAATTGCAGAACTACTAACTGTAGTATGTAACCTATTGCTTAAATCATTCTCTGTACCAGATGACTAGAGGGAAGCTAATGTAATGGTTATTTTTAAAAAAGGCTCCAGAGGTAATCGTGGCAATTACAGGCCAGTAAGCTTAACTTCAGAACCAGGCAAATTGGTTGAAACTATAGTAAAGAACAAAATTATCAGTCACACAAATGAACACGATATGTTGGGGAAGAGTCAACGTGGCTTTTGTAAAGGGGAATCATTCCTCACCAATCTATTGGAATTCTCTGAGGGTGTCAGCAAGCTGATGGACAAGAGTGATCCAGTCAATATAGTGTACTTGGATTTTCAGAAAGCCTTTGAGAAGGTCCCTCACCAAAGGCTTTTAAGCAAACTAAGCTGTCATGGGATAAGAGGGAAGGTTCTCTCATGAAGGTCCACACTTCTGGAAAGACATGGACAAATTGGAGGGAGTCCACAGGATAGCAACAAAAATTATAAAAGGTTTAGAAAACCTGATCTATGAAGAAAGATTAAAATGACTGTATGCTTAGTTTTAAGAATAGACTGAGGGGAGCCCTGATAAGTCATCAAATATGTTAAGAGCTGTTATAAAGAGGATGGTGTTCAATTGTTTTCCATGTCTGCTCAAGATGGAACAAGAAGCAGTGGGCTTAATCTGCAGCAAGGGAGATTTAGGTTAGATATTAGGAAAAACTTTGTAATTATAAGGGTGGATAAGATTTGGAATAGGCTTCCAAGGGAGGTTGTGGAATCCCCATCACTGGAGATTTTACAGAACAGGTTGGGCCAACGCCTGTCAGAGAGAGTCTAGGTTTACTTGGTCCTGCCTCAGAGCTGGAAACTGGACTTGATGATTTCTTGAAGTCCCTTCCAGCCCTATATTTCTGTGATTCGATAAGAAATAGAGGGGCAACAATATTATTGGTTTGTCAAGCGAAAGAGAATCGCTCAAATATCTGAAGAAGGGAGGGTGTGCTAATCAAAGTAGCAGACTGGGAGTCAGAACTCAAGAGATTCAATTTCCAGCTTTGCCATTAACTCACTGTGCCATCTCGACAAGTCACTGAGGCCCAAGTTTCCAAAAACAGCCTCTCATTTTATGTGCCTTAATTTTTGGGTGCCTATTTCTAGACTCCTTGGGTCTGACTTTTAGAGGTCCTAAGGAACCACAGCTCCCATTGACTTCATCAGGAGCTGTAAGTGCTCAGCACTGCTGAAAATCAAGCCCAAGGAGTCTAGAAATGGACATTGAAAAATGGAGACAAACAAATTCAAGGCCTCTTTTGAAAATTTAACCTTTAATCTCTCTGTTCTTCAGTTTTCCCCTGTGTAAAAAGGAGTTTAACACCTATCTTAGAGCGTGGTTTTGAGAATTAATGTTTGTAAATCTCCATGAAGATGAAGGATCCACACAAAGTATTATTATTCGTAGCGTAAGGAGGTTTAAGACCAACAAGGACCATTAGATCTCTAGTCTGACCTCCTTATGTCACAGGCCAGAGAATTTCACCCAGTTACCCCTGTATTGAACCCAATAACTTGTGTTTGACTAAAGCATAGCTCCCTGAAAGGCATCCAGTCTTGATCTGAAGATATCAAAGACACACGGTCCACCACTCCCCTTGGTAATTTGTTCCTAAATTAGTCACCCATTGTCTTGTAATATGACAACAGAAGTCTGAAAAGCTTAAAAATGGAGAAGAAAAACAAGAAAACTTATCAGTAGCAAAAACACTTTAAGAATCCAAACTCATGGAAAAGGTGAAAGTGTCGCTCTGTTATCTCCAGCAGATTCATGTCTTTATGTTGTAATGAAGTACAGCTATGGGTCTAGGGAACAAAATTCACTTTGAAGAAAACAAGCTCCTCACCTTTTGTTTGTTATTTAGTTGCAAGGTGGTTAGTTCAGCTATTCAGCTAGTAAGCATGGGCCATATACAAGGCATGGCATTTTCTGAACAAAAACTAATATTTCACTGGTATTTGTGATACAGTTAAGTAAGATTAAGGACCAACCGAAAAGCAGCCCTCATGAACCCTGCTGGCTTATGTAGCCATGGCAGTTGCTTCTGATTCAGAGGGAGAGGTACTCCTATGTTAACATAGGGGATAACATAAGAAGATTCAGGGTATGTCTACACTACCCGTCTAGTCTAGATGTGATAAATCAATCCCTGAGCGCTCTCCCATCGACTCCTGTACTCCAGCGCTGCGAGAGGCACAGGCAGAGTCGACGGGGGAGTGGCAGCAGTCGACTCACCGTGGTGGAGACACCACGGTAAGTCGATCTAAGTACATCGACTTCAGCTACTTTGTTCACATAGCTGAAGTCGCATAACTTAGATCGATCCCCCCCCTAGTGTAGACCAGGGCTCAGTGGGACAAATTCAGAGGCTATGTGGTGTAAGATATAGAGTGTAACTGAGCCTGCAGGAGTCTAAAGTAGTATACCTTGCAGACTCGGGCTGGAAGACAAATACAGCAGGAAAAACAACTAACAGGAGGGTATCAGAAAGTGTATGTAAATGTAACCCCTCTCCCCCACCACACACTTTAACTTATGTCATGTCCACTCCTCCCACAAGCTCATAAATTACATACATCCTTTTAGCCCTCCTTTCACCCATTTCCTGGTGTGTAACTTGTACCACTTTCTACAGCATCTCTGAATTTGACCCATAAGCTTTACATTTCTCGTTTTCCCGTCTGTCTCTTATCTATAGCTCTGTCATAATTTTTGTTGTAAAAAATAATCTGTTTCAAGTTGCTGGCTGCTGGGCCCAGAAAAGTTACTTATGACCCTTGTATCAGGTGTGTCAAGTTTCATAATCAGGCAGTCTTGACTGAGACACCCTGTCACTGGTGCTGGGGAAAGGTGTGACCAAAAGTGAAAGCACTTCCTCTTGTGTTCATCTTGCCAAGAAATCTGTTTCTGTGATAGCTGATTTCTCACTTGCTCCATTTGTGCAGTCTGCAGCTAGGACATCCTCGCAACGGGCAGTGTTTTGAGCACCACTGGTCATAAAGTGCTCCACACTGCTTTCTTTATGGTAGCTGTCTGGAAAGTGATGGAACGGCCATTGGTTTTTTTGTTTGTTTGTTTGTTTGTTTGTTTATTTTTGGTGGGTTTTTTTTAAAGTCCTGAGTGATTTTGGCTCTGACTGTATTCAAGATCACTTCCCTGAGGCATCTACTAGTGGGTATTTGCACTCACATACACAACCTGCTTTTTTCAGTGCCACCGTTGTGACTTTTAGGTTGGTGGTGATCACACCTTTGCTGTTGTAGTGAACCCTTATGCTGTGGGCAAGAGACAAACTAAGCCAGTTTGTATCTCAGAGACACAGGTGAAAATCTGTAGCAACTAAGTAGAAGTGACTGGAATTGCTCTGAATTTCCAGTTATGTGACTGAGACAGAAATTGGCCTGATTTAATAAATAAATCATACACACATGCACCTGAAGAGCTTGGTTATCAAGTCTGCTTGAACTAAAGAGAAGCTTTTCTAGATGCTAGTAGCAGTCGATCCCTTATTCTTTTTGTGGACCCAGTCACCAGAGAGCGGCAGAACAGCACCCACACACTTTTGTACCTGCCGTTCTCAGCTACATGTTTAAAATGGTGGGTGCCACATTCTGTGTTTTGTTCTGATGGTGCTACTCCAGGATTTAAAAAAAAATGCTTATAAAAATAGTATTCGATCATTAGCATCCCGAAACTGCAGAGTCAGCAGAGGCCTTTTCTCCTTATTTGTTAGTAAAATACTTAGCATGCTTTGGGCCTGGAGGCCCATATCCTACAAGTTCCGTGCAGGTGGTTCTCTGTAGCTTTGCAAAGCTCATTGACTTTAGTGTCTGCTGTGCAGATGCAGGGGTCCACCTCCAAGGATCAACTTACAGAATTGAGGCCAGTAGAGGTAATAATTTATAATAATAGTACTTTCTATTGTAAGATGTCTTGGACCGATACGGTATTACCATTACTATAGAATGTTGTCGTACCTTTTCGTAAGGGAAAGCAGCACCATAGGGCAGAGAAGCAGAGTCTTACCGTAGGCCTTTAAAGAGTGGAGGGTTGATCCATCAAGGCCTCCCTACAAAAGAATTCCTATGGAAATAATTGGGAATGCTGCACAGTACAGGAGACTGCACTTTCCACAGAATGGAAACACTCGTAGGATTGGTCCTATTGTGAAGTAAAAAATAGTGACATCTGCACTTGAACCTGCTACCTTGAAAGCTTTTGTCCTGTTAAAAGAGCTGGGCCCCCAATATAGTCTAAACACTTAAGTTTGTTGTGTGTGTTACAGAACTGTAAGTATTGTTATTACTGCTTGGCAACTGAACCAAATATCCCCTATACAGCTGGGCCGTGTTTTAAACTTTACACCCACAAACAGCTAGAAAAAGCGCTCTTGAAATGCAAAACAATGTGAAGTCAAACTAATGTAGATTTTTTTTTTTCATCCAGATCCTCCTCCTCCGTCGGTATTAAATTGCAGTGTCACTAATGGTCAGATTAGAATATCGTGTGCGATACATTTCTCAAAGGATGTGCGCTACAGTTGGTATCGGGATGACATAAAAATTATTCATGCTAATAATCCTGTTCTCGAACTTAAAGAAAACGCAAACCCTTCAGAGAAAGTTTTCTGCATCAGAGAAGTCTCCAAAACAAAAATCAACGACTCAATCTCTCTGAGCGCATGCTTCTCGGAGAGTAAGTATGTGTGTAAAAAGGTCTTTGTAACAGTGAGAGGGGACCAGGGATCGAGCTGGGAAATGGGATGTTCATTTGGACTGCAGTGTTCCTCTTGATGTCTCAGGAAATTATGCATAGAGCATAAAAGGGAACAAAATGCAAAAGTCACTATAGCAGAGTCTGTATGGTGTTAAAAGTGACTTTAGAGCTGGTGAAAGGTTCTAGATTGATAGTTATCCCATTGCACAGAACATACAATGCAGGGATAGCAGTAGTGTAAACTGTCAGCTGCTACTTGGAATGAACTACTAAGGGAGAAGAGTGAGTTCAGTCTCCGTGGACAGAGTAAACCTTGGCCTCTCTGCTGAACCTGTCCATAAGGGGGTTTATCAATGTCAATTATGATGGTGGAACCTGTCCTGTAAAAACTGGACTGAGTCTATCAAATCATTTCACATAACCTGCCAAGCAGTCATCAGAGGCTAATGATTTCAATCACTACTGACCTGATCTGGATTTGCAGTGGTGTTTTAGAAAATTGGGGACGGAAATATTTTCTCTCGTCGCTGCATCGGCAAAGTCTGTGTTTTAATTAACTTGTGAAACTCAGGGCCACAGAATGTCACATGGGGTTTGTCTACACTACAGAGGCACAGGTATGGTGCTGCAGCTATGCTGTTGTAGTGCAGACACATGCTGCAGCAATGGAAAGGGTTGTCCCGTTACTGTAGTAAACGCATCCCCTCCAGAAGTGGTTGCTCGGTCAATGGGAGAATTCTTCTATTCTTCTAGCGGTGTTTACACTGGGGCTAAGGTCAGCTTAACTACATCTCTCAGGGGTGTTGACTAGGCCTGAGGCCAGGTTTAGACATTTATAGGAATAAAAAGAATATCTACAGTTCTATTGCATAGAATAAAGCATGTATATAGAACATAACCACTCCTGCTTTAGGGACATAAGCCAATTACTAACTGACAAGAGTTAGGAAGAAACTTCCGCTCTGGGCAGGTTATTCCATGGCTGTCCAGCATGCTGTTTTTTTGCCCCTTTCTCTGAAGTATCAGGAACAGGCTATTGGTAAAGTGAGCAGGCTGGACAGTGCACTGTGATCTGGCATGACAATTCCTACATTAAAAAATAGAAACTTTTGTTAACTTTCTAAAGATAGGAAGCTATTAAAATATCTTAAGCATAATGTAACATACCATCATGTTGGGGAGGGATAGCTCAGTGGTTTGAGCATTGGCCTGCTAAACCCAGGGTTGTGAGTTCAATCCTTGAGGGGGCCATTTAGGGATCTGGGACAAAAATGGGAGATTGGTCCTGCTTTGAGCAGGGGGTTGGACTAGATGACCTCCTGAGGTCCCTTCCAACCCTGATATTCTATGATCATTGGGCCAAAGTCATCCCTGATGTAATTCTACTGGAGCTAGTAGAGGTGACACCGGTGACTGAATTTGGCCCAGTAAAGTTTTCATATTCCTTTTTTAAAAAAGTTTTACATTTGTATGTGCCTTTTAAACACACTTTCTCTGTAGACTTTTGACTTGAATGAGGTTGTTTACAGCAAAATGAAATGTCTTTTATTAGCAATTTGTTCTTTTTTTTTTTCTTTAAGGTCCCAACATTCTTTCAAGAGGTAGAGATGGTTTAATAGCAATTTTTGTTGTTATTCTTCTTCTCCTTCTATGCATGGGAGCACTCTTCTTTCTATGGAGAAGAGGTATGTAGCACTTCATTTGTTTGCATATGCTGTGTGATTTTGCTGCACTCTAAGTTTCAGTAGGATGAACATACGCTTACCTGCATTAAAATGCATTTTAGTTATGTAATCAATAAGCCCAGCTTATATCATCTCTATAGGGCTGGAGGACTTGAGAACAAATTTACTTTAAATTCCTTAGGACTAGATCCTGGGCTCTGTACGCATCCCACAACAGGCATACCCAGACAGAGAGGTGTGCGAGTAGGTGCAGTTCTTCTGGAGCTGCTGCTTTACCAGAATCTGTGGCCACTCTGTGTCCTGTCTGCATGCGTGTCTGGGGAGTCAGCCTGTAGATAAGAGGTGGGCAAACTACAGCCCACGGGACCATCCTGCCTGGCCCCTCAGCTCCTGGCCAGGGAGGCTAGCCCCCGGCCCCTCCCCTACTATCCCCCCTCCCCTGCAGCCATGCTGCCACCCGGGCAGCAGGGCTGTGAGCTCCTGCCGCTCTGAGTGGCATGGTAAGGGGGTGGCGCACGCGTGCGTGACAGTGGGGGGGTTGGGTAGAGAGTCCTGGGGGGCAGTCAGGGGACAGGGAGCAGTTGGATGGGGTGGAGGTTCTGGGGCAGTCAGGGGTTGGGGAACGGGGTGGGGGGGGTTGGATAGGGCATGGGAGTCCCAGGGGGCCTGTCGGGCGGTTTGGGGGGTGGATAGGGGCCGGGGGGCAGTCAGGGGATAGGGAGCGGGGGGGGGGGTTGAATAGGGGTTGGGATCCGGGGGGGTGGTCAGGGGACAAGGAGCAGGGGGAGTTGGATGGGTCAGGAGTTCTGAGGGGGGCAGTCAGGGGGTGGGAAGTGGGAGGGGGCAGATAGGGGGTGGGGGCCAGGCTGTTTGGGGAGGCACAGCCTTCCCTACCCAGCCCTCCATACAGTTTTGCACCCCGATGTGGCCCTCGGGCTAAAAAGTTTGCCCACCCCTGCTGTAGATCCAGATAGTTGTTATGCCTCTGACCTCCATCGTCCCGACAGGTGTTTGTATGTAGAACCTGACATGCAGGGGGTTGAACGTCCCCTTTTGGTAGAGGCTCCCTGAGTCCTGTGCAGAGAGACTGTACTGGTTTTGCTGCCAGTTAAATATTACATGTCTGTAGCAGGAAGGGAAGGACTTTGCCATTAGCAACATCCCCTCTCCTCCCCTCCCCTCCCCCCCCTTCTGCGAACTACTTTTCAGTTAATACTATGAGCTGAATACTGGCTTGGAAAAGAAATGCCTAACCCCCCACCGCGCCCCTCAGAAGCAAGCACAGACATAGCTCCGATCCTAGAGGTGCTCTGTGTGTAGAGTGCTCATTGGCTTCAGCGGGACTTCAGCATGCAGAGGAGCTCCAGTGCTGAGCTCATTGGCTGCGAAAGCAGCACAGACTGCTGTTCTCATTCTGCCTCTGAACAGGGACACTCTCCATTCAGCTTACTCCTAGGAGGAATCAAATGATCAGTGTGTGTTTGGAGCAGGAGCTCTAGGTATGGATCTACAAATATGTAGATATTTATTGCTTATGGACCATATGCTCTCTCGGTCACTGCCCATTTTGGGCCCTTTCTCATAACGAAAGTGGAAGCTCCTTGGAGATGTCTCTACTTTGCTAGCTGGAGCCAGAATTAAAGCAGTTATCATTTGCTCTGCTGCTTCCAGTCAATTATATTTTGTCTGGTGTGCACTTATTGAGCCAAAATTTACCCTACTTTACGTGTCTGTCTCATTTACAGCCTATTCTCTGCACCTCCCCAACCCCCCACCATTAGATTGTGAGCTCTTTGGGGCAGGGTCTGTGTTTGTGTAACACCGAGAACAATGGTGTCCTGCTCCATGACTAGGGCTTCTAGGCACTACAATAATGCGAAGAATAATAACAAATAACACATCAGCTTTCTTTCTTTCTTTCTTTTTTTTTCCCCTTAAGGTTTGCTTTCCAACGTTCTCCATCAGATACCCACAAATCACTCAGGTAAACATTACGCTAACCTTATGGGCTCATTATACACTGTGTGCAGCTCTTCATTATTGAGGCTTCACAACAGTGTTCTTGCTGGGAACAGAATGTGTTGACGCACTGTTGGGGGTTTGTTTATGAGCCCTTGGGCTCTTGTGTTCCTGTTATGAAGAGCATGGAGAGTGACGGTAAGAGATTCCGGAGACATAGACTTATAGTTCGAGAACTTTTATTTCCCCTGTTGAGCCCATCAAAGCGTTTCATCTTGGGAGGACAGGACTTTGGCTGGCAGGAACCCTACTCTTTGGTTGATGCTATTTAATATGTGGTGTGTGGCTGATAAATGCCCTTCACAAGCCCTGGCTGGATGATTCATCTGGCTCTTCGGTAGCTCAGTTCCCCTAACAGGCGTTCAGTACCTGCTAGGAATGAATGTTAGGGACAGGTGTCGCTGTTTTTGTTGTATCAGGTTTCAAGTTGGGAGGGGGTCACTGGTGGGTGTGGGCCTACCTGACTTGAAGGAAAAAGAGAGAGTTGTTTTGGGGTAAAACATGAGAGGGGGGGTTAATTTGGGAATAGGTGTGATGTACAGGGTTCCTCATTGGACTTCTGAACTTTTTCCTGAACTAAGAGAGTTCTTGTCTGCTCTGGCCTTGGAATTGCCCAGGCTGCTTTTGCATTTGAAAAGCAGTGGGCTGGGATTATAATTGAATCTTGAGGTACAAAAGCCATTTTAATGCTTCTGTAGTAGCTAGATGGATCCCCCTTATGCCACCCTGTACGTGAGCGGGGCCATTGTCTGATGTATCGCATGGTTTGTACCTCACCACAGTCACAATTTGGTTATTCTTTGATTTTCCATTTGTGGAGGAGATACCCACACCTTCTGAGTGTTTTCTGAACGTGGTTGGGTGCAGTCCACTGCCTCAGGGGAAGGCAGAACTCCAGGACTTTGTTAGTTGGATCTTCAATCAGGTCTTTTTTTTTTTTTTTTTTTTTTTTGAGATGTCACAAGCAGCTCATGATTCAAGCTAGCAAGAACTTGTGTTCTTTCCATTGGCCTGTAGTGTTGATGCATGGATCCAGAAGGGCTTCTTGGAGTTGAGTCAGGAGAGTGGCAGTGAATTGAGGTCTTGATGTATCAGCAGGTCTGGAGTGGCCCGGGTCTTGTATTCCCAAACAACCTCAGCGTCTCGTGTGATGTCGGCTGCTGCAGTACCCACCATACTGAAAGCCACGGTCTTGGCATTGATTTGAGAGAGCCACTAACAAGGCTCTTATCTTAGGTGACTTTGCTGTCCACACTGATGATTACTTTTGTGGGCTTTGCTGGAATCTCATGGTTGGCATGTCAATCATAGACCTCTGTCATGAGATTTTGGCTCTGCACATGGGGCTGGGCATTTTGGATCCTGTTTGGAGACCGAGGGGTGAAAGCTGGTCCTTTGTTAGGATCAGACCATGACCATGTGCAGTTTGAGGTCAGGGCCAATCCATGTTCCTAACAAAGGCTGATGGACCCTGCTAGGTTTCAGGTTTTTCTACAGGAGAATACTCCATATCTAGTGGCTCACTCTAGCAATGTGCCAGTTGGGTATTATGATCACTTTTGTCCTCACCCATTAGTACTGAGTCTCCAAAGCATCCTCTTTGTTTGCATCATCTGCTCAGATCATTTTGGTGTACATGTGACCTACACCAGATAAAATACATGAAGTACGTGTTAGGGCATCAGGGACAGAAACTGCACACTGTTCCATTGCATCACTAAGAACTTCTGAGCTGCCATGTTGAGGCTGGAATGGAGACAGAGCTTTTTCTCAACCTTCGCATTCATCTGGCATAACTGTTCCAGGTGGTTGCAGCCTGGTGGTTCTCGGTTGCCTGCATTAAGATGCTGTAAAGAATGTTCTATTTACTGAACAGTCAAGTTTGATTGAATTCAAACTGGGTGGGTTGCTTTCAGGGGCAAACTCATGTCTGAAAGTCACTGATGTCCTCAGCTCCCCATCAGGGAAATGGAGACAATTATGTCCTACCTCAGAGAGGTGTTGCAAGGATAAAGTCATATTTATGAGGCACTCAACTATTACAGTGATAAGTACATAACTAAATGGATGCCCATGCCTCTTTCTGTGAACCATCATGGCAGTTGAGATCAGCTAGTGCACATGAGTTAACAGTCTGTAGATTTTAATTATCTGGGGAGGGAGTGGCTTGTTCTCAGTGAATGGTCCTCAGCTTTGGAATTCACTTCAACTAGTCTGACAGAGCCTAAGTTTGTTGGTGGAAGATCCATTTTTTTACTCAGCTTCTTGAGGTTGAGGTGGGTGGCTTAGGGGTAGTTCTAGTTTTGTTTTTGGATCTTGTCTTTTCTTCAGTACTAGTATAGTATTTTACTGAATTATGAGTTTGCTCCTTGAGTCATATAATTGGTTTCATTTTGTGAATGGAAAATTAAATAATTCTTGATTTGAGGTTTTTGACATTTTTATGCTGATGTGCCTTGGGATTTTTTTTATACATGCAAGTTTGTATTTCATTTGTTTAGCTGTATGTAAGACTGAAGAAGAACATCTTACAGAAGATGACAGATTTCCGGAAGAAAGTGGCCAAAAAGGTAAGAGTGCTGGAGTATAATATATTTTACCGGCCACACTGCTATCGTTAATGGTCTGTTAGCATTTCTCGTACAAACCCTTCTGTCTACAGGTGATTTATAAATCATCTGTAAAAACTGCTCCAGGCTGGAACCTGGCATACAAAGGGCCTCATCTGCCTCATGTCACAATTGACTTCATTGTGAGCAGGTTCAGTCCCAGTGTCTCAGCTGAGGAGCAAATAAAGTTTTAAAAAAATTCATACAAATCTGCTCCACTGGAATTTTGAGTTATAAATTGGCCTACAGATAGAAATGTAGACGTAGGAATTGCCAGGCTGGATCAGACCCAGCTTTGGTGATGATCTAATTCAGAGTGCTGTCTCTGGCAATGGCTGGTACCCGATGCTTCACAGGAAGAAAGCCCATAATGGATGATTGATTACAGAATACTTGCCCATGGGGAAAGTTACTTCCTGACCTCATCAATCAGAGGTTGTCTTATGCACTGAAGCATGAGGGTTTACATTCCTTCTGATTTTTATCTGACCTAATGTAACTGTAGATGGTCTCATTATTCATAGAAATACAAACGCTCCCTTTTGAAAATTCTCATAATTATTAGTATTAGATAAGAAAAATATCTACAGCTACACTGGATGACTTGGCACAAAAGTACAGGACCACAATGAGCTTTGTCCTTTCCTGAAATGTCTTATGCTATAATTGGACAGAATTAACTCTATTAATGTTTAAACCAGAGACCGGTTTTTCTCCTCCCCATGAGAATGCATCAGTTGATGCTATCATAAACATTTAAAACAACTAAGATTAAAAGAGGTACAGACACACTACAGCATAGCCTCAATATGCAGCAGGTCTTGGGAGACGCTTGAAACCCCTGGCTAATCAGGAGTACTGTAGACTCAGGTGACATGCCTGGCCCATTTTGTGAAACAGGTCACTTCAAGTTTTCCAGTTCATCATTATGTGTTGCTTGTTTGCAAACGTAGCTAGACTCCAAGGCCCAGTAGCTTGCAGCAAGATTTCCTAGATGAATTTCCACTGAATGCCTAGCCTACACAGAGAGAGGCATCACATAAATTCTGTAGGGAGAGTCCTTTCTCTGATTTCTCCCACCCCACACACACACTGGTAGTTGAACAATAACTCAAATACAGTTTTTGCTCTGCCAAGATTTAATTATTTGCTTCTCTGTTTCTGCAAACAGTAGGTGGGTGGGTTAAGAGGCTAGTATTATAGGGCCTTATTCTTCTCGCACTTCTGTTGGGTTTTCACCTGTGTAACTTCATTGACTTCAGTGGAATTATGCCTGATTGGCTAAACTATTTGCAGAAAAGTATATTAGAACAATCTGTGTTCAAATTAGTTGTGAACAGACATGGATTTTTATAAATTTGCTCAGTATTCAAAATTGTTTGAGTAGGTCATACAAACTATTGTTATGTGACCTGCTGGTCTCCTTCATGTGAATTAGCACAAGCAGGCTGAGTCCATGGAACAATGACACTGGCACAAGCGTAGTAACAGCAGGTGTACTGATTACTGGAAGAGAGTACAGAGACTGCTCTCATCCCCTCCTGCTGCGACTGCTGACTTTGCCCCCTCCAGGCGGGAAACACCCCCTGCCTTGACCTTCCTCCCCAGAGTTACTTCCAGACTCCAGAGTTCTTCCTGTCTGAGTCAAAGCCACACCCATTAGCAGCTGAGTGCCTGTAGAGGTGTCAGCCGGCACAGCGAGGGCAGGTCTGATGCAGCTGCATCGCTGTAGCGCTTAAATGAAGATGCTGTAAGCCGACAGGAGAGGTGGCAACTCTGGGAGAGGTGGTAACTATGTTGGGGCAAGAAGCTGTCCCGCTGACGTAGAGCTGTCTGTACCGGCACGTAGGTTGGTGTAACTATGTCACTCAGGGGTGTGGATTATTCACACTCCTGAGTGATGTAGTTATACCGAAGTAATTCTGTAGGGTAGACCAGGGCTAAATTTATTACACTATTTTCTGCCAATGGATTCCTGATAACTATTACCTTTGAATGTCTTTTGCTACTCACTATTCATGTGGTATTGTTTGTTACCTGAATGGATGACCTTGTCTTTATAAATTACTTCTGTTCCTGCCCAAAATGAATTTTATTTCTCCATGAAGAAATTACGGGGAAAGGGCAGGCATGGGCTGCATTTCAGAGCCCTGCAGACCAGGTGTAGTTCTGAGACAGCAGTTTAGGTGCCCCATCCTAGATAGTCCATTAATTCATGTATTAATCAATAGTAGGTTTCCTCTTTGGGTCTGTGCTTGCTCGTACTTTTGTAACAAAATGTGAATATTTGCATCAGACCTTTACTGTTGGTTTTTCCCCTAATGTCTAAATTTTTCCCTTTGTGAGTTTGAGAACATTATTCTTTCTACTGTCGTAATCCCCTCTGATAGTATGTGGATAAAAATGTACACCTGTGTATACATGCAGTGACCTGACTAGGCTAGGCCAGTGCTTCTCAAGCTATCTGATGTGGGGGACCGGCAATTTTTTTTTCCTAATGTGTGTGCAGACCGGCAGCCGATGGCTGAGTAGCACTGGGCTAGGCTATGTTCTCTGTGAGGAGAAACAGAGGCAAACCAAGACAAAAGGAATAATTTTTAAATGTTTAGAACTTTATAAGGGAAAACCCCAAAATTGTACCAGGCACATAAGTAATATAGAACATTACCAACTACTTACTACTGATAATAATAAACTATAGATTACCTACACATTAACCGTTGTGAGCTTGTACATACTACTACTCTTCCTTACTCTGTGCAGTTAATACCAAATGCATTGTTACTGAAAGAACAGAAGAGATTACTCAACAATATACTATGTGACTTCAGAGAAGAATCAACTTTTCCTGTACTTGGCTGTAAGTCGTGCTCCACTCTACCTGTCCTGTTCTTTGCTCCTCTTTGGCATGTAGTGCTTCTTAGATTCTATGTTCCTGTGGCTTTACTTCTTTTCAGTTTCCGCAAGAAGGGTTTCTTCACCTAGTGGGCCATCACCTGTCCATTAGGTATCTTTGAATTGTGTTCTTTCAGTAGATGTTCACACAGTCATTCTCTCTGTTCATTTACTTTATTTCCTTTGTGGGTTGCTTCTTGTTAACTGTTTTCAGGATCTGTTTTCATCTAACAGCTTTTTGATGAATTCTCTTTTTCACCAATTGGTTTTTCCCTTGCTTCTCTCTCTTCCCTACTTACATTCTCCTGTCCTTCATTTATTATTCACCTCTCCTCCTACCCAAGCTCCTGTTCACCTGCTAATTCAGCACTTCAATTTCTCTATCTTTAAGATGAGGATAATGATACTTGCCCTTCTTTGTAAGTCTCTGTGCTGGACCCAGCGCAAAGCCCCAAGAGGTTGAGGAAATCTGAGGATTTCTGATGGCTCTGAAGTTTCCTCACCATCACCATGGCTCCAAAATTCCACACTGGAGCTGGCTGAAAGTTGGGATTTCCAGTTCATGAGAAATCTCAGCATTTTGAAGTCTCATGAATCAGGAATTCTGATACGATTTCAGTTCAGATACAAAATGCAACTTGCTCCCTCATTCTTCATAGCAGTTGTGAAACTGACAAGAACGTCAGTTTCCATTAGCAGCTCCCAGGCCTCTGGGGGCACATCTACACAGGGCAAAGAGACCTGCAGCAGGGCCTCACCCGATTCAGACTTGGGCTGCAGAGCTAAAAAATTGCTGTGTAGATGTTCTGGCTCACGCTGGAGCCTGAGCTCTCAGACCCTCCCCCCTCACAGGGTGCCATAGCTCAGGCTGCAGCCTGAGCCTGAATGTCTATACAGCTACGTTTCAGCCCCAAGCCCGAGCCCTGTAGGCCTAAGTCAGCTGACCAGGTCCAATCATGGGTGTTTTAGCCCTGTGTAGAGTACCCTCAGGGTCTGAGGCTTCAGAGCAACCGGCCCAAGATTCTGGAAACTCTGGGGTCTCCAGCTCTGTCCTGGAGCCACAGCCCCTTGGAGGCCGTCAAAGGATCCCCAGGCTCCCAGCCACATGGCAGGGAGCTTGGAAGCCCTGAGAGCCCACAAGTTGTTCAGGCTCCCTGCTGCAGAGCTAGGAGCTGAGTCCTAGTTAGTCGACTCTCTCCCAGGGCTTTCAGGCTTCTGGCTCCATGTCAGGGAGGCTGGAAACTGGGGTTGTGGTGCTACCCCGGGGCTATGGACCCTAGAAGCCTAGAGTCCCCTCTCCTGAGGCAGATGACCATAATGGAACTGACATAACCGAGAGAGCCCGCCCATTCTGGCTGCATCCCGGGGCTGCCTTATGTGCCACAGCGCTGCCCAAAATTGCCCCTCCGCCAAAGCACCCATCCCACCACTTCGTTCCCTGTGCTGGGGACTGAGCAAATGTGATTGAAGGACGGCCTAAAGGCTGTGCTCTGCAGTACCTAGGCCAGGAGAATTTTTCCCCACTCAGAATTGAGGGGAGCGGGGGAGGGGGCACGTTGGGCTCCTTTACAGCACTCTAGCCCTGCTAAAGAGGGGCTGGTGCAAGTATCAGGATCTCACCCACTGCCCTTGGCATATAAAATGAGAGGATTTGATTAGTAATCTTTAAAACACTGAACCCAAAATGCCATTGTTAGCTGCTCTGAAGACTAGAATGACACTTTAAAGTGAGGCAGCAGAGTCGGAGGAGAAGTGACAAGATGTGCCAGCGAGCCACCAAGATGGTAACAAAAGCCAATCTGAGGAAGGTGTGTGTGGCTGTCAAATTTTAGCCAGAATTGAGGCACAGAAGTGAGGGAATGAGCGGCTAGAGAGAGAGAGAGAGAAGCCCCTGGTTGTAAAGATAGAAACATGGCCCTTGTGAAGGGATGGGAGGGGATGAAACTATCACTGTTGCAAAGCAGAGTGGGAGGGAGGCTTGGGGCTAGATCTTAGGTGTCTTTAACTAGGGTTTAGGCACCTAAGTCCTGGTTTTAGGTGCCACTGGCTCTGAGCATGCCAAGCTCCACACAGAATGGGTGTGGGGAGGAAATGGCAGTGTCCATCCTCATAAGCTTTAGCCCAGTGTTTAGGGTACTCACCCAGAAGATAGGAATGCCCACCTCTGCCTGCCATCTATAGGGCACCTAAGCCATATGACACTAGAAGAGGGGTTCCTGGCTATGGATTGCAAGCAGGGAGAGGCGGCCTCCCTGCAGCCTGGATGTAGGTGCCAAATTGCATGAGAAGGGTGTGGTTTAGGATAAACTCCTCTCTCCCCATCTCCCATTGGCTAGCTTAAGCCCCTCCCCACCGAGCATGCTGGTTTTTGTGGCTCCCATTCTTCAGTTCTCCCCATTCATTGTATAGGATCCCTGGGTGCCTAACTCAGCCTCTGTTGATCCCATCGCTGTTTCAGTGATTTTTCTAGGCCCCCAGAAATGAGAGGTTGCACAGCTGCGTGTTGCCACTCCTCCGTCCCTTTGTGGCTCCGGCCCTTGCAGACTGGAGAAGATGGGAGGAGAGAGGGTTTCTATTGCTGAGAGAGAAGTGGCCTGTTGCTCAGCAAGGGAATGAGGGGAAGGGAGCATTGAAGCTCAGTGATGGTGAATCTGCGCATGGGGACATGGAGAGGAGGTTTGGAAGCAAGTTTCTCGCAAAAGCAGAAACAAGACAATTCTACAGGAGGTGCCGACTATACAGTGCGGCACTTTCTTTGATTTCTTCAGCCTGTCTCTGCTCCCCTGTCTGTTCTGGTATGTTGATGCGGTTACTTGCTGATGTGCTTCTGCTGTGTGTACTCAGGGCATTTCTGAAGCATTACTATCCTGTTCGTTAGCCTGTTGCTTTCACCATCTGTTCCACTGATGGAACTAAGGCAGTGGTTCCCAGCTTTTCCAGATTACTGTACCTCGTTTAGGCATCTGATTTGTCTTGCGTACCCCAAGTTTCACCACCCTTAATAAGTACTTGCTTACAAATCAGACATAAAAATAGAAAAATGTCACAGCACATTATTACTGAAAAAATGCTGACTGTCTCATTTTTTCTGTATGATATGATAGTTTTTAGTGACTTTGCTAGTGCTCTTTATGTAGCCTGTTGTGAAACTTGGCAAATATCTAGATGAGTTGATGTACCCCCTGGAAGACTCGTACCCCTTAGCTGAGAACCACTGAACTTACATCCTGAAAGAATGGTCAAAATACTAATATCTGATAGTTGAGCTCATTGCTTCCCTTGGACAGAGGTCATTATTATTATCCCCTGTTTATAGATGGGGAGATGACACTGGAGTCTCTGTAGCCTCTGTTAACCCTTGAAATTTTGGAGGCTTCTGGTACCATTAGATGAGATGAGCAAACTCCCAAATGTAGTGTTCTCTTTAGTGCCAGGCCTACCAATCATATCCGTTATAGGGGTTACATAATTCTTCAGTGTGTGGATGGAGGGCAAAATTCAATCACTGTAATCCCAAAGGAAATGGAAAGATCTGAGTTCTTGCTCATGTGAATGGAAACTCCACGAAGGCTTATGAAAATGGGTTGTTACCAGTTTTGCCCATTACTTTGGGGTATGCTCATTTATTAGGGTTACTCTTTGGGAGGGGGGTTTTGTAATCCTATTAATGTACTGCTTGTCACTTGTGTGTTCATATGGAGCTCTACTCCTCCCTCCTGCAAATCTCCTCCCGATGGAGCTACCCTGCAGGACCTAGGTTCCCCAGGGCTGGGTTCCTCCAGCCCCAGAACCAGATGAACACACACCCACCCGCGCACATATTAACAGAGCAAGCCTGAGCAGGCTGGGTTGAACAGCGCTTCCAGGCTGCCACCCTCATATGCCCCGTACTCAGCAGACTGGGTCAAGCAGCACTTCCAAGCTGCCACTGTTATATGCCCCTGGACTTTGCGAACTGGGTCAAGCAGCACTTTCAAGCTGCCACCCTCGTATGTCACAGCACGTCCCTATCCCCACTTTCAAGTCACAATTGTACTGGTAGTAACCCACTTGATGAGCAAATCCCACAGTATTTTGGGTGCTACAGGGATCTTTAGCTTAGGTAAAAGAAGTGTTGCTGCAGAGTAAATGGGGAAGCTAAAAACACAAAAGAGTAAAGTTCAGAGAGAGAAGCAACCAGCTTAACCATAAAAGTTATTTTTTGAATAATAGGGATAACTACACAAGGAGAGCATAAACCAACATAACAGTTACATTATTAAAGGTCACAAAAGTCATATATAGAAAATTATACCTGATCAAACAAGTCAGGGTTAGAAAGTTATACCTGAGGTAGAAAAGAAAACAGAGAGAGAGAAAGAGAGGCATCTCACCAACTTCCATTAAGCTTGAACTGGTCAGGGTTCCCAGGTGATGGTGGTAGCTCAGGGTCCTGAGTGCTGGAGACAGGCAGAGCCCCCAGCATGATCAGTCAGGAGAAGATGAAATCCCATTGAAACTGATACAGAGTTTGGATCCATGCATCAGAACACTTACTGGAGGGTGAGTAGGGGTTTTTGTAGAGAAAATGCAATGGTTCAAGGGAGAACACTAGATTTGTTTATAGGTAAACTGATGACTCAAGGGTGTTCTTTAGGCTAGACAACAGGAGGTGATCACTCTTGGCTTTGGATGATGTTCCTTCCAGGGAGCTCACAATGCAATTAGGCTGCTTCAGTATTTTGGATATTAATCAAGGATTCATTACTAGAATTGGTCAGATACCTGCTGAGCTGGGTGTGTGCAGGCATAGGTTCATTAACATCTGGAGCAGAGATTCCCCATGATGCAGTGCTTTCCTGCTTTTCTGGTCCCAGAGTTCAGTGCGGTTCTCTGTTCTCCATTCTGTATGCTAATGGTGATGTCTTCCTGTCCCATCTTTCTTGTAGATGAGGCTAGAGGAGTTGCCTTTGTTCTTATCACCCTTGTCAGGAGGGGTCTAGGTGTGTCTCCCAACGCCCTTCACTGTGCTCTGCAAGTCTTTTCTCTGATTGGTTTTGGTTCAAGCAGAGGCTGGTGGGAGGGGGTGTCTCTTCATGAGTCAGACAGGCTGGATACTGGGCCCTGGTTCCCCAAGAACACAGAGCTGACTGGTATCAGGGTTGAACAGTGGAAAGACTCACTAGTTAAAAACAGATGTATATAGCTTTCCATTAAACACATCTCAAATGGTTGAAGGCTGTCCCCTTCCAAATCACACTCTAACTTTTTTTTACGTTGTCACCTCCATAGAACCATCAACTGAACCAGTAAGGAGTGTAATAAATTCTGATTATATTTAATTTTTATTTTTGTTCCCAAGAAGCCACAAGGAAGATGGAAATACAGAGTGAGTGTAAGATACTGAACAGTGAAATTAATTCTGTTGTTGTATATGAAGTAGGGCTGTCTATTAATTGCAGTTAATTCACGCGATTAACTCAAAAAAATTAATTGTGATTAGTCACAGTTTTAATTGCACTGTTAAACAATAGAATACCAATTGAAATGTATTAAATATTTTGGATGTTTTTCTACATTTTCATATAAAGTGTATATTATTTTTGCTTACAAACATTTGCACTGTATAAATGATAAAAGAAATCGTATTTTTCAATTCAGCTCATACAAGTACTCTAGTGCAATCTCTTTGTTGTGAAAGTACAACTTACAAATGTAGATTTTTTTTTTTTTTTTTTTGTTACATAAGTGCATTCAGAAACAAAACAATGTAAAACTTCAGGGTCTACACCTCCACTCAGTCCTACTTCTTATTCTTCCAATTGCTAAGACAAACAAGTTTGTTTACATTTACAGGAGATAATGCTGCCCGCTTCTTATTTACAGTGTCATCAGAAAGTGAGAACAGGCAGTTGCATGGCACTTTTGAAGCTGGCATTGCAAGGTATTTATGTGCCAGATATGCTAAACAGTCGTACAGCCCTTCATGCTTCGGCCATCATTCCAGAGGAGATGCTTCCATGCTGATGATGCTCACTAAAAAAAAATGCGTTAATTAAATTTATGACTGAACTCCTTGGGGGAGAACTGTATGTCCCCTGCTCTGTTCTACCTGCATTCTGCCATATATTTCATGTTATAGTAGTCTCGGATGATGACCCAGCACATGCTGTTCATTTTAAGAACACTTTTGCTGTAGATTTCACAAAACACAAA
The DNA here is from genome assembly GCF_965152275.1 of Natator depressus. NCBI lineage: Eukaryota > Metazoa > Chordata > Testudines > Cheloniidae > Natator > Natator depressus. The sequence goes on along the minus strand of NC_134234.1, from coordinate 202,245,663 downwards.
GAAGGAATCAATGTGAGATTTCTAACTGACCCACAATTTAAGAATCTGAAGTATCTTCCAAAATCTGAGAGGGACGGGGTGTGGAGCATGCTTTTAGAAGTAAAAGAGCAGCACTCCAATGTGGAAACTACAGAACCCGAACTACCAATAAAGAAAATCAACCTTCTTCTGGTGGCCTCGGACTCAGATGATAAAAATGAACATGCGTCGGTCCACACTGCTTTGGATTGTTGTTGCACAGAACCCATCATCAGCATGGACGCATGTCTTCTGGAATGGTGGTTGAAGTATGAAGGGACATGAATCTTTAGCGCATCTGGCACGTAAATATCTTGCAACGCTGGCTACAACAGTGCCATACAAACACCTGTTCTCACTTTCAGGTGACATTGTAAACAAGAAGCGGGCAGCATTATCTCCTTCAAATGTAAACAAACTTGTTTGTCTGAGCAATTGGCTGAACGAGAAATAGGACTGAGTGGACTTGCAGGCTCTAAAAGTTTACATTGTTTTATTTTTGAATGCATTTTTTTTTACATAATTTTACATTTGTAAGTTCAACTTTCCTGATAAAGAGATTGCACTATAGTACGTGTATTAGGTGAATTGAAAAATACTATTTTTTTTTTTACAATGCAAATACTTGTAATCAAAAAGAAATAGAAAGTGAGCATTGTAGACTTATTTTGTGTTATAATTGAAATCAATATATTTGAAAATGTAGAAAACATCCAAAAATATTTAAATAAATGGTATTCTATTATTGTTTAACAGTGCGATTAATTGCGATTTAATTTTTTTAATCACATGATTAATCGCAATTCATTCTTTTAATCGCCCTCATATTAAGATCAACTTGCGTATGAACCAAATTAAATGGGACATTAGCTGGCCAAGGGGATTGATAAAGGTATGTAAATCCTTTCACCTGTAGATCACTAGGTCAACCCAGTTCAAATTGGTAGTGATTAAGGCCCAGATACACAAAGAGATTTAGGTACCTAACCTCCAGATTTATATGCCTTAATCCCAGATCTAGGAACCACTGCAGTCCACAACCCCCTGCCCGGCTGTGGCTAGCCATGTAGGTGCCTAAACTCGCTCAGTGCTGAAGTTTTTTTTAGCAGTAAAAGTTCCCCCTGTGCCTATGTTTTTGCCCTGAGCATGGGCACTGCTGCCTCACTGTGGGCATCCGGAAGCCTATCTGCTGTCTAAGCCCCAGTGTGATCTGAAGAGAGGTGGAGGAGCACTTGTCTTGTGTGTCTGGCCCGATCTGACCCGATTAATGTTCCCTCTAATTTTTTCCATCCATGTACAGAATAAATTTTGTTATGTGCACCGAAGTATGTGCGGATGTGCACCGCCAGTAAAAACAAAAACCTTTAGATATAATACATATTTTTAAAAAGTTACCATAGGGATAATTACTCCAGTCAGGACAGGTTAGGCATTTTAGAACTCACTACTCAAAGGATTAAATTTAAGTGTAAGAGAAGTAAAAATGATGAAATGCACAGACCAGTCAAAACACTAAAATAACGTACTTTGAAAGAATTAAATTACAGAGAATATATGTGCATTGCAGGAAGTACCAAGAAGTAACAACAACAATAATACAAGTATGTGTTGGGAGGTGAGTGTGAGAGAGAGAGACACACTCTGTGTGTGTGAGAGAGAGAGACACACTCTGTGTGTGTGTGTGTGTGTGTGAGGCAGAGACAGTGCATGTGCTCGCTGCTGGGGAAGTTTCTGATTGCACTGTCTCGCTAAGACACTCACTGAAAGCTCTCCTGCTCTGTCCTGAGCCCTGTTGTCTCCTCTCCCCTGCTCTGCAGAGATGGGGTACATGAGTGGGGTCGGGGGGGGGGGGGAGGGAGAGAGAGAGGGAGAGAGAGAGAGTGTGTGAGTGTGAGTGTGTATGAGAGAGAGACAGACAGAGATGGCTGCTGGGGAAATCTCAGAAACAGTGCACTGTCTCTTTAAGAAATGTACTCAGTCACTCTCTGTTCACTGCAGCAGCTCCATGTCCTGAATGTCCCCTCTCCCCTGCTCTGAGGAGATGGGGTTACAGGGGCGGTGCAGAGGGGGACACCCTGACATCAGCACCCGCCTCCCTCCCCTCCCCCACACAGCCAGCAGGAGGGTCCTGGGAGGGGAGCAGCTGCAGGACAGAGCAACGTGGCGGGGAAGGGCACCTGAACACATGCTGCTGGATGTGCATGACCTGCATTGGAATCTCTCCTGGGCAGCTGCCCAAGCACGCAGCTTACAGGGGACATAGGACCTGATGTGTCTGGGTGTGCTCTTAATCATGCCTAATACCACATAAAATGGTACCTAAGCCACCTGACTTCAGGAGAGGGGTTCCTGGTTGTGAATTGCTACGCAGAGAGAGGCGCAAGCTCAGAGGGGTGGGGCTTAGAACACACTTCTCTCATTGACCTCTCCCACTGGCTAGCTTAGGCGGCTCCTTGCCTGGCATAGAGATAAGACTATCTCAGGCGAACAAACTTTGTAGGATATTTATTTTAGAAAGAGTCCTGACTTTAAAAAAAAAAAAAAAAAAAAAAAAAGGATGCTGTATTCAGAATACTTCAGAGAAGTAATGTTCAGGGATATGTTACTAAGAGCCAAAAACTACATCGTAAAGTGGGCTTTTTTAAAACCACCCCTCTGTGCAAGGTAAAAACCTTGGTTTCAAACTATCACAAAGGATTCTAGAAAACTTCCTGTTAGTTTAATTTTTTTATAAATGCTCAAAGTCTTCATCCTTCAACTTTAAGGAAAACATTTACAGTTGGAAAATGTTTTATAGAAGATCTTTGCTGCTTCTAAATTCATGCATCCACGCAAAGGTGAAAACTTTTGTTTATTCCTTAAATGCTTCAGATGGTCAAAGCTCTTTTTGTAATGTTTATTGCAAATGTTTTGTAAAGCATCTAATGTAATTTCCTAATATCATTGCTATGCGAATGGAAAGATGTTTATATACAATATAGCAGGGTCATCTAATGCTAGAGCTGGTTATGAAATAAGAAGCCATTTGGGTATAGAGTAGTGATATTGGGGAACTAAATAGTATCTGGCAATGCTTAAGCAACTCCTGATGGAAGTCGGAAAGACACAAGTCACCTCTTCAGGAATGGTTAAGAAGAGACAGTATTTTATTGGATGACTGTTTAAATTAAAAGACTTTCTTTAAGAATATTTAAGTTTAAAAATGGTCACATTGAGAGCAAAAAGAGCGCTATATGTGACATAAGGGTATTTGGACTCATGTCAAGCAGAACTTCGACTCCGGTTGAACTCTGGTGGAACTAAAGGCATATGTCAGAAAATGGACTAAATCAGGGAAAGAGGTAAAACTCTAAACTTTAAAAATATACTGAGGATTTCCTGCCACAAAGGCAGTTAGAATCCTGCTGTAAATGCTGCTGCAGATTGCATATATTTCCTGGATGCGCAAGCTCAAAATTTCCCCTCCTTACTCCACTGTTGTACAATTAGCTGTATGCTGGCGGGTTGCTGCTAGAGGTGGCTGCATTTCAGGAGCTCTGCACAGAGATAGTTTAGGAAGCTCTTCCGGGACTATCGGTCATGGAAGTTGTAAGCTGTGAAAATATTCACAGCTCCTTTTAGCCAGATAATTTCATATGAACTGTACAGAGAACCTCCAAGTGAATCAGCGCTGGTTGGGGGTGTTTGTTAGGGGCTGAAACCACCTGGGAGAAGCTGATGGGTTCATTAATCCCAGATGATAAATAATACGCAGCAAATCGCCTGGCAGAAATTTTTGTTCCTGTTAAAATGTATTGTGTTATGTACACCTGAAGTTTATATAATTATCTCTCCTCCTTGTAGATGAAGTGAAGAACTTAGAAGAGACTAAATCAGTGAGCCAGCATGACCTTTCCTCCACTCAAGAGAATGCAGGTGTGTGGCCATCACACTCTGGCCAGAGTTAAGTGGGGGAAGTGAGGCACATGTGCTGCATGGCAATGACTAGCTGCTTGCGCATGGCTGTGAAGTGGCCAGTGGAGGGAAATGGTTGAGAAGTGTTGGGAGGGGATGAGGTGCCCATTGCACACACAGGAAGGTAGGAGAGAGACACTGTCACGGGAGTTGGGGGAAGGAGGGAGGGTCTGTGACTGGAGAGTAGCTTGTTCACAGGGGAAATGAAAGGAAGGGAGCATGAATGTTTCTGATGTAGCTGGAAGTGAGGACTTGGGGTGGGGACTGGAGTCAGATTTCCTGCAAAAGGAGAATCAAGACAATTCTCTGTGTGGCTCTTATAGTACAATTTTAGATCTTCTTTATTCTCCAGCCTGGCTCGGCTTGCCCTCTCAGCTCTGGCGTAATGACTTGGTTACTTGCTGATGTGCTCCTTCTCTGTGCACACAGGGCACTTGTAGAGCATTACTGCCCTGCCCATCCGCCTGTGTTTTACCGTTCTGTTCGTAATAATCAGCACGTACATCCTCAAACACCACTCAACCATTGCTGCATAAATCCTCGTTGTGCCCCTTTGAGAGTGGGTATTGTTATCTCCTACTTACACCTGGGGAAACTGAGGCACAGAGAGGTGAAATGGTTTGCAAGCCACACAGGACCTGAGTCTCTACTCACATTGCTGTCAATCAGGAATCACCCTAGTGGTGTCAAGTAAGCTACAAGGGTGAAAATGTGTAGACAGTCAAGCACGGAGTATTACAGAGGACATAGAACCCAGGAGTCCTGATTCCCAGTCTTGTGCTCAGAATACTAGCCTACCCTTCTCTGTCTCAGTCATCTTATGACAAAACCGCACTTCCCAGACACAATGTCGGACTAGATGTATGATTGCTGCCCTGCAAATTTCAGGCAAAATAAGGGTGACTGGAGCAGTGTCTGATTAAACCCTCTTGTACCCGTGGCCCCCTCCAGACAGGACAGATTCCTATGTCCAGATCCTCAAAGGTATTTAGACACCTATTTCAGTGGAAGTTAGGAGCCTAAATACCTTTCAGGACCTGGGCCTTGGTGGTCTCTTGAAGGCTAAGGGGAGACTTAGTTGTTGTGCTGGTCACACTGCAAGAGTCACAAGGGTTTTGAACAGCTGGCTGGGGGGCACAGCAAGCCCTTAGACCAGAGGTGCGCAAACTATGGCCCAAGGGCCACGTCCGGCTGCAGGACCCTCCTGCTCAGCCCCTGAGCTCCTGGCCTGGGAGGCTAGTCCCTGGCCCCTCCCCTGCTGTTCCCTCTCCCCCACAGCCTCAGTGTGCCACGCTGCCAGCGCAATGCTCTGGGCGTCCGGGCAGCGCGGTTGCAGAGCCGTGGCCTGACCCAGTGCTCTGGGTGGCGGGGCTGTAGCACTGCCAGCCACAGGTGCTCCAGGCAGCACAGTAAGGGGGCAGGGAGAAGGGAGGGTTGGACAGAGGGCAGGGGAGTTGGGGGTGGTAGTCGGGGTGGGGCGGTTAGAGGGTGGAGAATAGGGGGTTGAATGGGGGCAGGGGTCCCGGGGGGGCAGTCAGGAAGGAGGGGGGGGTTGGATGGGGCGGCGGTGGGCGGGCAGGGGCAGAGGTTCCAGGGCGGTCAGGGGACAGGGAGAAGGGGTGGTTGGATGGGGCAGGGGTCCCGGGGAGCAAGTCAGAAATGGGCGGGGGGGTTTGATGGGGCGTCAGGGGGCAGTAAGGTGTGGGGGGTCCAGGGGTGGTCAGGGAGCAGGGGGTGGTGGATGGGGCAGGAGTCCCAGGGGAGCCGTCAGGGAACAAGGGGGGTTGGATGGGGCAGGAGTCCCGGGGGAAGCTGTCAGGGATTGTGAGAAGGGGTGGGGTGGGGGGGTCGGATAGGAGGCAGGGGCTGGGCCACGCCTGGCTGTCTGGGGAGACACAACTGGCCCTCCATACAATTTTGGAAACCCGATGTGGCCCTCAGGCCAAAATGTTTGCCTGCCCCTGCGCTAGGCCCCCAGCTGCGTGCTGTAGTAAGCAACAAGCCCTGGAAAAAGGGGTGAGGGAAAGAGGTGCACTGCTACCTTTTTGGAGTAGCAGTAAGAGGTGCGTTTTAGCACATTATGCTTCAGCTCTCCCATTACCCATCGTTCTCTGTACCAGGGACACGCCAACTAGCCACTACTCCTCTGTTCCCCCAGTGCTCCTTGGGTAGGTTAGGAAAGAATTTTACCCCCTCTATGATGACCATGAATGATGTGTGCAATAATTGGTGCTAACTCCAACTCATTTGCATCTTTTATTTTTCAGATTATGAAAATATCACAAAGGGGAATCAGGAGCCAGGTATGGAAAAGAACACAGGAACGTTTTAGACCCCTGTATGATCACGTCTGGGGAAAGTACGATAGATTGCTAGAGCTGGTCCCCAGCTAAAAGCTCCAAACATCCCTGAATGTTCAAGACAATACATGTGACGGGTGCGCATAGCTCCTCAGGTTATAGCACTCACTGTTGGCGTGGCGTACAGGGGTTAATGCTGTCTGATTGGGGGGGCATTTCAAAGGTGCTGAATGGCCCTAGATGTTAGAGCTCTAGATGGCAGATGAACACAAATATCCATATAAGGACTGGGATTGGTTGGCAGGACTTGTGGTAGCAAATCAGTGGTTGTAGATCAAATGGTTAATGTGTCTAATTATCCTTGGCTACTCAGGTTCCAATTCCAGATTAAATCATGAATCAGGGATGGAATTCACAGCTCCCAGCGCTCGAAGCCTGTCCACACTAGCGCTTTAAAGCGCTCAGACTTGCTGCATCTCCACTAGTAGAATTTGCCAATATCGATAGATAGATCTGTGTAGCTATGCTAGCAAGCTCTTTCTAGTGTATATAAGGGGGAGATGTAAGTCCAAAAAACCTGAGTGAATGGTTTTGGGGAGGGGTATTATTTCACAGAGTATTTGTATTAACACTAGGTTTTGTAATAGCTACAACTAAAGCCTAAATATGAGCTCTAAACAGCCTGACAGTGTCCCAGAAGGTGTTACTCTACTCTTACTCAGGTGAGCGCCCATTGACTCTGTCTCAGTAAGACCTGAGTAAAAATCTGAATAAGTTAATCAGTATTTAGCCCTTGAGTAGTATTTATATAGCACCATATAGATACATGGGGCTCTGCTGCAAGGAGCTTGCAATCCATTTTCAACAGAAACGGTGCAAACAATTAAAGTTCAGGTACTAGATGGGAACAGTCTGGGTGTGGATCAAAACCCTGGTTTTAAACTTTAAACTGAGGTTTAAAGAGTATTGCTGAGTTCATACTAGAGGGTTGCGCTGTTTTTATTGTATTGGTCTAGTTAAAGTGGTGTTGTGTGTGTGTGTGTGTGTGTGTGTGTGTGTGTGTGTGTGTATGTACAAGCCTTGAGTACTGTGGTATATTTTTTATAAGGGTTTCTCCCTTCGCATGACATTGATAGTACATTAAAGATTCCTAGGCTCCACAGGAATCTGGGTGGAGGGGCTATCAGAAATATGCAGAGTTTTCTCTTCTATTTAATACCAACCAAGCTGTATTTGCTGGAGACCGAGGGAGCAGGTAAAAGGGAGGCTTAGGAGGATAGCTAGTGAGGGGGAGTACAGAGAAATGAGAGTGAAGGTGTAGGCAGGGCTGGAAGTTGAACTAAATTTGAGTGTAGACCAGGCCTAAGTGAGGGACAGGATAAGAAACCTGAACGTGATGCAGATGAAGAGAGGCAACAGTGTGATGATCTGAGGCAAGCCAGTGACATGGTCCAAGTGGCTGGAAGGGGAAGCTGATTTTGGAAGCTGCCACTAAGCGGTGGCATTTTGGATCAGCTAGAAGGGGACCCAGAGCTTGTCAGTGAGCCTGATGAGTGAGGCTGAAGACGTAAGTTTTTGTGAGGTTTGCTGGCTGTTGTTAGATCATGGGCTATTATGATTTTCTGTTCTATACAGGATGCTTTATTTGGCCATTGGGGTTTGCCATGGTGTTTGAGCCATGTTTGGAGGTTTGTAATATACAATTGCATTATTTGTATATGCATTATTGCTACATCTCACCACAGAGGAACAAATCAGTAACAGCAACAGTTGATTTAGTGCTGTTCACAGGTTGTGTGACCTATGTCAGAACTATCTAGGGGAGAGTAAGAACTGACCCTGTCTGTCACAGCTGTAGGCAGGAGAAGTGCATTAGTTCCATGTTTGGAGGGGATCTCCACCCTACCATTTGAGCCTTGAACAAACATCTGAAACCAGAAACACCAACTCTGAGGTTCCAAAGTTGGGGTTTTTTATGCTACTCTGTCATCTTCTTTTGTCCTGTGTTCAGATGGCCTCACCAGGACATGACAAAAGCAAACAAAGCTGCTATGGATCTGGGATTCAAACTTTTGCAAAGAAAATAATTTAAAATGTTCCTTTTTGAAATTTTGCCCTGGCGGTCTCACCTTTAGCGGGGTTTTCCTTATCTAAACCAGCACAGTCCCCACCAATGCCAAACCACCCACCCATACAATCGGATAACATCTCAGACAGAGGCTGCTTTGGAAATGTAACAAACACAGGAGTTACTTCCCCTTATTCAATGTAGCGTAACTGAGCTCAACAAAAAGTACCAGCGCAACTGTAGAGTTGTGCCAGCTGCTTCAGGTCTACCTGCTGCTAGACTAGCTCCCCTGCTGCGTCTGGAGTGGGTGGAAATGGTACTGTGCTGAGATTTGGTGTGGGAGGAATGGTGCCATGGGAGGAGAGGCACAGTCTGTATGTACCAGTGCCTTGGCACATACAGACTCGTCTCTCAGTGTTGCTGTGTCTGGTTCACGAAGAAGGAAGTGTTGACTTAAGTGGCAGTTAAGTATACCTTCTGAAAATCAGCCCAGTTTTATTTAGATGCCCATCACATGATGTAAATACTTCAGATATTCTGTCTTGACACTTTTTCATTATAATTTCTCTGTCCCTCAATTTCCTTGTCTGTAAAATGAGGATAATATTTACCTACCTTAGGAAAGCTCTGAGATCCTCAGATGAAAGACGCTTCAGGAATGCATAAGGTTACCATAGGAAAAAAAATCCCTGCAGCATTATACCCAGGAGCGACACCGAGTATCAGCTGATGCTGCTACTAACATAAACCAAAGACGACATAGCAAAATGCTACAGTATCCTATTAATTCATATTTATTGTTCACTAGTGTTTAAAATCTGCAGTGTTCTTGGGTAAGTGATAAAACATTGCAAACTAAAATAAAAAATATAATGAATTCATCTTTTATTCCAGATCTTAAACAGCAAAGGGACGCAGACTAACAACACAATGGACTAAACTCCATTGCGGAGTGACAAAAGAGATTGAGAGAAGAAATGGAACAAGTATCTTGTGGATGTCATCAATGAGTGCTTGAGTTCTCCCTAACAAAAGTGTTTTGAAGATTCGTGTATTTGTTCTCAAGCTTCCAGCAATGCCCACTTTTATCTTTCGAGGACAGATGCCCTCTTTCTTCAATGTTGGTTATTTTGAAAATGGACAGTGAGTCAAGGAGCAAATCCCTTTGCATCCGTGCTTTTTTTTATACTTTTGTTTTACAAGCAAGCAAACATGAAACATAGGAGCCAGGTTTATTTATGCCAATATTTCCAGACATTAACTAACACAAGTGAATGTAGACAAATCAAAAACTAATCGACATGATATACAACTCTAACTGTAACATTATTTACATTCAAAGGAGAAGAGTATTCAGAGGGGCGACTCTCATTTTCTCCGCCTCCCTATCTGAAAGAAAAGGCCGCGATGACATTGTCTATGCATAGATGAGCAACAGCTTTCCTGGCCTTTTGTTTGTTCCAGAAAGCACCACCATCACCCTCCACCTCCACCACTAAGTTCTAATTTTTTTTTGAATAGCAAAAGGTAGACGCACCTTCTAGCTCAGTGGACATAGTATCAACTCAGCTAGAGTAAATGGCACAGTGGTTCTCAAACTGTGGGTCAGGCCCAAAAGTGGGTCATGACCCTGTTTTAATGAGGTCGCCTGGGCTGGCGTTAGACTTGCTGGGGTCTGGGGCTGAAGCCAAAGTCTGAGTCCCACTGCGCAGGACGGGGGCTGAAGCCAAAGCCCAAGGGCTCAGGCTATAGTGCCCTCCCCCCATCCCCGCTGCCCACCCAAAGGGGCAGGGCTCAGGCTTCCGTCCCTCTTCCTGGAGTTGTGTAGTAACTTTTGTTGTCAGAAGGGGGTCGCGATGCAATGAAGTTTGAGAACCCCTGCTACCCAAACAATGTATCCTCAGACTCTAAGGTAAGTCTCGAGCAATTGCGTCTGTGGCGCCCACAACTGTGTCAGAACAGCTGATCTAAAAGCATCAGCATAGACACTTCATTCGCTATCAGAAGGAGATTATCAACCAATGAAACCAGTACAGTCTCTGTGCCAAACCCAGGTCTCAAATCTATGCAAGTCAGGGCTTTGATGTATGAAGTTAGGCACCCAAAAAATCTACATACTTTAGAGCAGTGGTTCTCTAACTTTTTTTTTCGCGGACCACTTGAAAATTGCTGTGGGTCTCAGTGGGCCACTTCATGATCTTTCCAAATGTTGTTTGTACCGTGAGCTAACTATTGTAAAGAGCTTTGGATTAAAAAAAACCTTAATAATTAAAATTTTTTTGTTCTACAAATAAAAGCACACAACTCATATTTTAATATCGGTAGTCTTACCTTTCTAATGTGATGGATGTGCCCTCGCTCCCCCGCCACAGCAGCCCCTGAGCTGGGGCTGGGAAGGAGTGCCGTCTCTCCCCAGCAGCTGCAGTTCTGGAGCTGGGGAAAGTTGCCTCTTTCTCTGGCCGCTGCAGCCCTGCATATCCCAAATTCCCCCCACCCACTCTTCTCACTCCACTGCCCCCTCCCACCTATCCCCTATTGCCCCCAAGGCCACCACCTCACCTTACATGTGCATCTTCTCCAGGATCCAGGCACCTAAATTAGTGGAGCCACGCCTGCGCAGCTCCACTAATTGGGTGGCTGGCCTTTCATTTTCTCGTGTGTGGCCGCCCAGACATGCACCTGAGAGGGAACTGTCCACGGACCACCTGAATGGAGCTCGCGGACCAATGGTGGTCCACGGACCCCAGTTTGAGAACCTCTGCTTTAGGGGATTCTTGCATCCAAGTGACTTACCACAGGTCCCACAGCAAATTGGTGGCAGAGCTGGAAACAGAACCCACATCTTCTGATTCATAGGTTAGCACGCTAATACTGTACCATGTTTCTTCCTTACCCATTGACTATTTTTAGCGTGCTTTCATTATTTTAATAAGGGGCTTCCTCGGAAACATCCCCTTGAGCTTATGATCTACAGTGTGCAGGTGGAATGTCAATATTTGAGAATGGAAAATGGATGGTCAAAAATTGAGAATGGAAAATCGAATGTTGAAAATCAAGAGTGGAAAATGGACTGTCCAAAATTGAGTGTTATAAATGGAGAAAGAACAATCAAATGTGAAAAATTGAGTGTGGAAAATCAAAAATATTAAATTAAATGTCAAAAATGGGAGTATGTAAAATTGAATACAAAAACCGAAGTGTCAAAAATGAAGAATGTAAATGTGCATGTCAAAAGTTGAGAATGAAAAGTTGTCAAAAATACGCAGTGGAAAATTGAGTGGCAAATTATGAATGAAAAATTGCACTGTAGGGGAGAGCTCGGCCATTTGGACATTTTATGGCTGGACTTTCTAACTCCAAGGAAGGCCTTTGCCAGCTAGGTAGAAAGTGCCATTTAAAAACTGAGTAGCACCCCAAGTTTGGCTGCATAGGAATGCATTCTGGCAAGCTCTCACACCATCCAGAGCCTGAATTTGGCCAGTATACCTGGATGCATGGTGCTTTGTCTTTGCAAGGAAAAGTGTGTCAGATGTACTACGTACTATTTCAAGTCATGTGAATGCTCACACCCCAGCTGAGGGCTTGTTGAAATGCAGTGGATTTGATTTACATGTGTACCATACAGACACGCCTGTACAGCAGTGGATGAGTTTTATGTGTGTACCACACAGACATTGCTTGCTTTTGGGAAGCAGTTGAGAACGGCTTTTTAGGCATTTGGAAATCAGATGCAATCTATCAGTTGATAGTTTGACAGACACTTTTCACAACAGGCACAAGTTTGGGCAAGTAATAAAACACATCGCTTCCCAAGCTGGAACCGTACAGCCTCTGCAAAGGAACATCTTCGCTTTTACTGGAGAACTCTCTGGAGACCAATCAAAGGTGCCTGAATTTTCAGTCCCCCAGTCTCAACACCTGCAGGATTTGAACTCGGGTCATCTGAGCCTGTGGGTGAGAACCATACTACCAGGCCCTCCAGGCACTTGCAGGCTCTGTATACCTGAGAGGAAGGCTTTTGCTAGTTTCATACAAACTTTGCCAGCATCCAAAGTTTCACAAGTTATCCAGTTTTCTGCCATGCTCTTGCACCCCATAACCTGACCCAGACGCAAATACCACGGTGCGCATCCATTTTTCATTTGCAAGGAAAAGCATTGGACAATGTATTACGTCACAGAGATGGTAGTCACGTGAGTACTCTCATCCCAGCAAAGAGCTTGCTGAAATGCAGTGGATTTCATTTATATGTATACTGCACAGACACACCTCTAGAGCAGTGGATGAGTTTTACACGTCTACCACAGAGAGAGGCATCACCACCTCTCCCACCTCCAGCTGAATCCCAAACCTCAGCTGAGATGAAACAGGCTCAGGCTTTAATAACAATTCCAGCCCTTCTCAGCTAACTTCTTCTCTTTTCCCCAGAAGGATAGTTATTACTGCGGTTTTTTTCTTCTAAAATCCCTTTCCAGCTAAAGGGAAAGGGAACAAAGGACGTTGTTAAAATGAAAGCCTTATTTAAAATTACATTTTAAAGTTACATTTCAAATGCTTTGTTGCTTTTTTCCTTCTTTTTATCTTTAATAAAAGGCTACAAGAATTGTTAATGACGTGTTTGCCGTGGTATGAAGTAGGCTGAGGTCTCTGTTTATAAAATCCCAAACTTAGTTTAACATTGTTTAATGTTGGACAGTGACTGGGTTATGTTAACATCTTTGGGCCCTATATTCCATCTCAACTAATACAGCAAGTTCTGCAGACAACAGTCAGCCCTTATCACCGTCCATCCTGTGCACTGAATGAGTCAGGGTTTCCTGTGGAAAAAAGAGCTCCTGGTCCTGCAATTAAGACGATCATAATGCATGCAAACAAGGGGGCTGAATTAAAGTTTCACAGGCAGTCTCAGTGCTGGCATTTCCTACCTTCGGATTCTTTGACAGTGCAACCTGAGTGCTCTTGTAATGTAGGTTTCAGAGTAGCAGCCGTGTTAGTCTGTATTCGCAAAAAGAAAAGGAGTACTTGTGGCACCTTAGAGACTAACCAATTTAGTCTCTAAGGTGCCACAAGTACTCCTTTTCTTCTTGTAATGTAGGTGTCTTTAGGATGTCATTTCTGAAGTTTTTCCGGAAAACAGAAATTCCATCACATGGAAACATATTGACCCCCAGTTTGGGTCATCAGGGGGCTTCAGACCTTTAGGACCACAACATAGACCTTGCCCACTTAAGCTGTCAGCGTATCTGGTAGCAGCAGTAGGCTGAGTGCACAGATCAGGCACTAGAGGAGGATGAGCTACCCACATTGCCAGGGAGTTTCACAACTATTTGCTGACAGCAGAGGGTGGGAGAGACTCAGGACTACTGGGTTCTGTTCCAGGTTCTGTAGGGCAGTGTGCTCAAGAGGTTATAGACCCTTCTGCCCCTGTCTCCCTTACGCCCCGAAGTCTGTCTCTATTCCCCTATCCTTCCCACCACCTGGCTCCTGCCCCTAACCAGCCTGAGGCAGACACCCAGTATGGAAAATTTCAGCTTGATGTTAAAGGTGGTTAAAATTATAAGCAACTGAAAACAGGGTCTTTTAGTTACGGCTATGATTCTGTCACAGGTATTTTTAGTAAAAGTCAATAAACAAAAATCCACTGAAGCCTGGGACCTCACCCTGACTTTTACTAAAATACCCTGCGGAGGGGGCAAACAGTGCTGCTGGGGCTTGCAGCTGCTTCTGTGGAAGGGGCTGACTACAGCTGCTGCAGCCCCAGAGGGGCTGACCCAACCCCAGCAGCTGTTCTGACAGGCCGGGGACCGCTGTTCTGGCTGCCCATGGGAACAACTGACTGGCAGACAGCCCGGGGCATGGAACAGCTGACTGGGAGACAGCCCCTGGATCGCGGGAACAACTGACCTGCGGCACCCTGGCTGGCCGCTGGTCAGCCGTTCCTGGGGCTGACAACTGCTCCAGCCCCGCCCCAGAAGAAATCACAGAGGTCCTGGAAAGTTATGGAATCTGTGACAGAATCGTAGCCTTACTTATAATGAAGAGTGTCAGGCACCTTTTACTACAGGCATCGCTACCGGCACTGCCTATATAGCAGACAATGAGGCAGCATAGTCCAACGACAGGGCACTGGAGTGGGAATCAGGAGAGATGAATTCTGTTCCTGGTTCTGTCCCTCACAGGCTCCTGTTTCCCTCCTCCCTCTGTCTGTCTTGTCTGTTGAGACAGTAAGCTCTTTGGGGACAGTGACTGTCTCTTTCTATGTGTCTGTACATCACCCAGCATGTTGGGACCTCTTGATGCTACTGTACTATATACTGATCTTCATCCGTTTTTATCCTGTTCTTTTATAATGTCATGAATTAGACCACACGTTGTGTTTCTTCAGTTGTCCATATTTAAATGGTATTCTCAGGTTTAGATCAAAGTGCATTTTAAATCCCGTGCCAGGCTCCATTGTTGTTCTCCATACCAGAGTCGTCATAATGATTTTTTGTTCTCTCTCATAAGAGAGTTTGTGAACTTGGGCCATATTTGAGAGTATCTTCCCATACTAGTTCTTTTCTTTTATGTCACCTGTTCCATTTTTTTCTCATCAGATGCATAGCAACTCCTTATTTGGTTGTTAACAGAGAGAGAGATACAAAGGCTCCAACATGCAAATATTTTCCAGCCATCATGGTTAGTATACAAAGTGAGCTATAGCTCACGAAAGCTTATGCTCAAATAAATTTGTTAGTCTCTAAGGTGCCACAAGTACTCCTTTTCTTTTGGCGAATACAGACTAACACGGCTGCTACTCTGAAACGTAGCTCTGGTGTGGCTGGTATTTCAATACCTGTCATTTTTTGTTAATGTGGCAAATATCATCTTGGTCAAGATTTTCAAAAGTGACTAGTGATTCTGGGTGCCTTGAGATTTGGGTGCTCAGGTTGAGACCCTTTAAAAGGGCTCAGAGTAGCAGCCATGTTAGTCTGTATCCGCAAAAAGAACAGGAGTACTTGTGGCACCTTAGAGACTAACAAATTTATTAGAGCATCAGCTTTTGTGAGCTACAGCTCACTTCATCGGATGCATTCAGTGCTGGAGTTCCAGAAACTGCTGAGCACCAACCCTCTGAAAATCGAGCCCCTTTAAGGTGTTTCAAGCTGAGTGCCCAAAATCACTAGTCAGTTTTGAAATTCTTGGTCATATTTGTGGTTATGTTTGCATTGCATATCCGTGGAAAGATGTATCCACCTGCATATAGCATTTCGGACTGTATTTAGAGTTTCCTCCACTGATTTTTGCCAGTTTCCTTAGTATCATGTACACTTGATGTTTTATAGCATATGATCACATGACATGCATTGATGGAGATGGGGAAACTAACACACAGAGAGGTGATGTGACTTGCCCAAGGTTGTGCAATGAACGAGCCAAGAACGGAATTTGATCTCTCATCATGACTTCCTATCTAGTGCCCTCTCCACTGGACTGGCTGCCCTATGCTGCTTCCCTTGCAGGAAGGGGTCCAGAGCAAAACAAAATGATTTTGTAAATGGCTAGTAAAGGGACACTGCAAAAATAACCTAATATAAAATAAAAATGTATTTTTGATTATTTAACATTTTTATATAGTGCCTTCTATCATCAAAACACTTTAAAAACATTCACTGATGAATCCAGGTAAATATTATTATTTCCATTTTACAAATGGGGAAACAGAGGCACAGAGAGCCAACATGACTTGAACACACAAGTCTTCCTGTCTTTGTTGTTAGTGACATCCAAAATAATTACAATTTAAAGTATTGTAAAATGCAGTATACGTTTCACCACGTGTGCGGTTTTTTAGGGGGTGTTCTCACTCTGTTTGGACAGTGCAATGGCTCAGTTTCACTTTCTGATTTTCATAACTCCTGCCCTGCGATAGCAGCTGCAGTTGTGTTTGGGTTTGTAAAGCGTTAAAAAAAGAACTCAGAACAGTATCGAAAGGCCAGGCTCTCTCCTCAGCTGCTGTAAATCAGTGTTCCAGCACAGTCAGTGGAGTTACCCCAACTGACACCAGCTGCAGGGCTGGCTAGTTGGCAATGTCGCTTTCGTAGCCTATTGAGTGGCAGTGTCTGTGCTGCAGTAATATGCACACAGAATGTAGCTAGTGCCCCCTGGTGACAGGTGCAATTACAGCACTCAAACAGAATGCCTGTTGGACTACACTACCTGGAATCTTTCACAGGAAGTTGTGTTTACATTCTGGTGTTTGAGCCTTTAGGGTTTGTTTTCAGCCTTTTCTCTGCAACTGCTGGAGCTAGAAACATGTTTATTCTTTTTAGAGGAAAACTGAGATCCTTGTGGAGGACTCCAGGAGCTGGGGCTTTAAGAAAAATACTGTAACACTGGCACTAAAAGTGTGAGAGCTGCTCGCACCATATGTGGGTGTGCCAGGAGTTTGAAAGTATAAAGACTGGTGGATTGTTAGTAGCAAATCTTAAACTCTGGGGGGTTCTTATTCAAAAATAAAACCCCACATGTGCACAATGTACACTAATGCTTAACGATCCTCATTGCAGGCACAGACTGTTGTAAGCAGGTACCATACTTTCTTTACTCTAACTGACCTGTGCACAAACCAGTCATGCAGACTATAACTTTTAACACTATTAGCCTAAATATCTCAGTTTCTCAACCAGAGGGAAGTGAGGTCTCGGGCTCTGAGCACACGGTCAGATGCTAGGAACTCCCAGATGTTAGTTCTTCTTTGTTTCACGGTAGCACCCAGAGATCCTTGATGAGATCAGGGCCCTACCACAAGGCATTGTATGCTAAGTTCCCTGTATACTGCGTGGCCACGCAGTCATGCAGCAGCCTATTTAGCGCTGTGCAGGTGCTCAGGGAACCCTCCCTGGCCCAGACCTGCTGGGGGAGGGACGCCTATTCCATGGCCCCAGCCCTGGAGCTGCCGTGGTGGGGAGAGGCGTCCCTCCCCACCAGCCCAGGTGCTGCTGTGGGGAGAGAGAGCTGGGAGGAGTCCTCTCTCCCTGCTGTAGCCCCAGAGCACCCTCCCGCACCCCCAGCCGGAGCTCTCATCCCCTGGATTCCAACCCTCTTCCTGAGCCCCTCATACCCAGCCCCACGCCAGAGCCCGAACCTCAACCCTCTGCCCCAGCCCTGAGCCCCTCATCCCCGGCCCCAGCCCAGAGCCTGCCTGTCCAGCCATAGCCCTCACACCGCTGCTCTCTAACCCTCTGCCCCAGCCCTGAGCACCCTCCCACACTCTGAACCCTTCGGCCCCCCCCCACACCCCATGAATTTTGTTATGTGCACCAATACGAAGGTAATGTGTCACACATCACTTCCATATTGGTGCACATAACAAAATTAATTCTGCACATATGGGGTGGAAATTAGGGGGAACACTGATTGCATGTACACATAGTAAGAGTATGGGTACCCGCATGGCCCCACAGTATGCCAACATTTTTATGGCTGACTTAGAACAACGCTTCCTCAGCTCTCATCCCCCAATGCCCCTACTCTACTCGCGCTACACTGATGACATCTTCGTCATCTGGACCCATGGAAAAGAAGCCCTTGAGGAATTCCACCATGATTTCAACAATTTCCATCCCACCATCAACCTCAGTCTGGACCAGTCCACACAAGAGATCCACTTCCTGGACACTACAGTGCTAATAAACGATGGTCACATAAACACCACCCTATTCCGGAAACCTACTGACCGCTATACTTACCTACATGCCTCCACCGTTCACCCTGACCACACCACACGATCCATTGTCTACAGCCAAGCTCTGCGATACAACCACATTTGCTCCAACCCCTCAGACAGAGACAAACACCTACAAGATCTCTATCAAGCGTTCTTACAACTACAATACCCACCTGCGGAAATGAAGAAACAGATTGATAGAGCCAGAAGAGTACCCAGAAGTTACCTACTACAGGACAGGCCTAACAAAGAAAATAACAGAACACCACTAGCCATCACCTTCAGCCCCCAACTAAAACCCCTCCAACGCATTATTAAGGATCTACAACCTATCCTGAAGGATGACCCAACACGCTCACAGTTCTTGGGAGACAGGCCAGTCCTTGCCTACAGACAGCCCCCCAACCTGAAGCAAATACTCACCAGCAACCACATACCACACAACAAACCACTAACCCAGGAACCTATCCTTGCAACAAAGCCCGTTGCCAACTGTGCCCACATATCTATTCAGGGGACACCATCACAGGGCCTAATAACATCAGCCACACTATCAGAGGCTCATTCACCTGTGCATCCACCAATGTGATATATGCCATCATGTGCTAGCAATGCCCCTCTGCCATGTACATTGGCCAGACTGGACAGTCTCTATGTAAAAGACTAAATGGACACAAATCAGATGTCAAGAATTATAACATTCATAAACCAGTCGGAGAACACTTCAATCTCTCTGGTCACGCGATTACAGACATGAAAGTTGCGATATTACAACAGAAAAACTTCAAAACCAGACTCCAGTGAGAAACTGTTGAATTGGAATTCATTTGCAAATTGGATACTATTAATTTAGGCTTGAATAGAGACTGGGAGTGGCTAAATCATTATGCAAGGTAACCTATTTCCCCTTGTTTTTTCCTACTCCCCCCCCCAGACGTTCTTGTTAAACCCTGGATTTGTGCTGGAGATGGCCCACCTTGATTATCATACACATTGTAAGGAGAGTGATCACTTTAGATAAGCTATTACCAGCAGGAGAGTGGGGTGGGGGGAGAGAAAACCTTTTGTAGTGGTAAACTCCCATTTTTTCATGGTTTGTGTGTATAAAAAGATCTTCTGTACTTTCCACAGTATACATCCAATGAAGTGAGCTGTAGCTCACGAAAGCTTATGCTCAAATAAATTGGTTAGTCTCTAAGGTGCCACAAGTACTCCTTTTCTTTTTGAGAATACAGACTAACACGGCTGTTACTCTGAAACCTGACATAGTAAGAGATTGTCCCTGCCCTTAAGAGTTTATAATATAAATGAACAAAGGCAGTATTATCAACTCCATTTTATAGATGTATCAATCAGCCCCAGAGAGATTAACTGAGTGGCCCCCAAGGTCACACAGGGCATTTGTGTGAGTTGGGAATTGAACCCAGGTTTTCTGAGTCCAACTTAGTGTCTTAATTTCAGGACTATCCAGTTCTGATTCTAGCTCTCTGTAGCCCTGGGTGAGGGGCTTAACTTCTCTTACTCACTTTTCCCATCTCAAAAATAGGAATAATACTTAAGTACATCATCTGGTTGGGCAACGCAGCATCTGCGAGCCAGACCCCTAGAACAAAGGACCCCAGTAAGTTACCACAGCAGAGATTTGAGCTGGGAGCATCCCCCTGGCTGAGTAAATAGAAACCATGCTGAGTTGGTCTGAGCCCAGGTCTTCTTCCCTTTGAGCAGGTAGGAGCTATAATGAGCTGATCTCTGGCAAGGACCGAACTGGTGTCAGCTAGAAATCAGCCTTTGCAGCTCTCGCAATTTTTTTGCCAAATGAAATGGAATTTGTTCATAAATTCAACCATGAGTTAGTCACACAGACGTGCACAATGTTGTGTGATGCCTGTAATACAACTGACCACGAGGGGTCTCATTGGTATCAGTAATTATTTTGCAGCCATATCATAGCTGGAAAAGACATCTCTCTAATGTGAGGGGCTGCCTGCTGTAGCTTCTCAGGACAGGGAGCGGTGCTGTTTTTCATAGAATTACTTGGCCACACAAACTTTGCTTTTCTATTGTGCTAAGCTCCTTAGCTCACAATCAGAGCAAGCCTGGGTAGCTCGGGGGGGGGAGGGGTGTCTATCCGGTGCTGCTCTGAAGGCAGGCGTTTGTGGGGAATTAAATACCAATGTCATTGAAGATTCCTGCACTTTTGTATTTCAGGAGATAAAAATAACACCTGGGTTTTTAGGAGAGGGGTGTGGGAGTGGATTTCATTGTACAGACCAGGTTTTAAAGGTTTCCTGCTAAAAGGCCCAGGTAATGGCTCGGTCAGAGAACTGTGGCAGTACATTTGCTGGTGAAGGGCCCTTTCATGTAAAGAATAATGCTTGTGCTTCTATAGCGCCTTCAATCCTAAAATCCCACCATGCTTTACAAGCGTTACGGGCTTGTCTACACACAGGTGGTGTTCCACGCTGTATTGTATGTTTACAGGGCTCAGCTACACTGGTATAAGCACCTTTATACCCCATGTAACCGCATCCACGCTAGGGGGTTGTACCATTTGAACTATATCAGCTTCAGAACCCATTGACACAAAGGGGGGGCGCAAAAACTGGGTGTAGACCGGCCTGAAGTAAACTTCACCGCTGCAGAAGCAGTTTAAGGAGGCACTGCTGCACTGTGGGAAACCCACTCAGAGTTTCTGCTCCCCCTCTGTTGTCCCTGGTCCCAGCACTGTGCAGGGGATACCTCCCCTGAGAACAGCGGGGCCCAAGGGGCATCCTCCCCACCCCCGCCCCATAGCTTTGAGGAAAGCAACTGAGGGAGGAGCCAGCCAGGGACTGACATGGGCAGAGCTGTGGCAGTTTCAGGAGGGACTGTGGGACACTGATGATGTCCTTGGGCTGCTTCCTAAAGTTTTCAATAGACATTCGCTGCCCTGTGCTGATTGGCAGGTTGCGCTTACCTCCTCACAGTCTCTTCGCCCCAGTCTCACTCCAGTCCATATCTACCTCTCATACCCTCCTCCCTGGCCCTTGTTCCCTCCCTCCCTTCGATGTCCCCTCTCCCTTCCCTTGGCTGTGGCTACACTTGAGCGTAGGATGTCATTTCCAGCTCCAGGAAACAAACCTGCTCTCACGCTGATCAAGCTGGAGTGCTAAAAATAGAAGTAGCAGCAGCATGGATGGTGGCACAGGCTAGCCACCCCGAGTACAGTCCCATCCACAGGCCTCAGCACCTACTCAGGGCAGCTAGCCACTTGTGCTGCCGTGGCGACACACTGTTTTTAGCACCTTTGTGAGCTTGATTAGAGTTAGTGTGGGTATCTGGAAATCGCACCTCCAGCTCCAGTGTAGACAGGTTTTGTCTTTTTGTTTAGCTAATCCCCCCTTCCCTAGCCCCCACCCAAAGGCTTGCAATAACCCACACAAATAAAGCTGTGGCTCTACCATGCCCTTTGCAAATCATCCCTCTGCTCACCCGGCCTTTCTCCTTTCTCTCACCCTGCCTCTGTCTGGTCTTACATATATTGTATCTCTTCAGAGCAGGGACTGGCTCTTGCTATATCTGCAGGCCGTGCCTCACTAAATAGGGCCCCTTTCTCGGCTAGCCTCTAGGCACTGCCATGATAAAGTAAATAATAATAATAATAATAATAACCATCTCCTGTTTGGTAGTTTAGTCAGTATCACCCCCATTTTACAGGTGGGAAAACTGAGGCCCATCAAGGGTACGTTACATGGCCAACACCCCACACTGAATCTGAGGTAAAGCCAGAGATAGCACCCACAAGTCCTCCTCTCCTTTTCTAACTTTGCCACCTCTTTCGTTTTAGGCTCTGCTTTCAGTAAGATAACTGCACACGGAGCCAGGCTGGAAAATGACCATGTGCAAAAGAAACTAATTGCCCACGATGGAGATGTACTCTGCCAAATCCCCCATTACATAAGGAAAAGACCTGCTTCAGGCTTTATAGTTCAGACGAATTATTACTGACTGTCTGGATCACAAAAGGCAACTAATGCATTGCTTTGGCCAACGGAGCAAACCGAATGCACTGCCAGAGCCCCAATTGCCAGAGTGATGATAAGCAAAGAAATGGACCTTGAAAACTGTCCCCTTTTCTCCACAGATCAAACTGTGGGATGAATTAAAAGTAATCTGCAAAGAGCTTGAAAAAAAATGGCGTAGGACATTTTTGGCTTCTGTATGGTGGATAAAAGGAAGCTGCATGGGGAGGGGGGGTAGAGGAGAGGTGTCTGCTTTATTTTTATCTTAGAAATATCAGGGATATCTGACATTCCCATGTTCTGCTGGGAGATCTGCTGGCGTTCTCAGAAGGACTTAAATATTGGGATCCCTCGTATCTTAACTGAAAGGAAGGTAGTATCGAGTCTTTTAATGAAGACATCCTTTCTCACCGGTGCTGCTTAGGCATTGGGGTTAAAGTGCCACTTACAAAACAAAACAAAACAAAAATAAGAGTTTGGCAAAGTACAAAAATTCCCTCTCCTCGCTGTTGCTCGGCTTTCACTCTCTTGTCTCTCATTTTGATACAATTTCAGGAGTTTTCTAGGCTAGATAGACTGAAGTCTTCCGATGAAGTGAGCTGTAGCTCACGAAAGCTCATGCTCAAATAAATTTGTTAGTCTCTAAGGTGCCACAAGTACTCCTGTTCTTTTTGCAGATACAGACTAACACGGCTGCTACTCTGAAACCTGAAGTCTTCCAGGTTCCTTAAGTCCTGCATTTCTAATGGAAGAAAGCAAACAGAAAAATACAACTTATTTTTTTAAACAAACCCCTTTCGGACCATTCTAAAAAAACCAAAGAAGGGCACAAGCTCAATTTGTTTTTCTTTGGAGGCTACCTTGAAGGGCGGGAGAGTATCTAGTAGCATGAGCAACAGATCAAGAGCCAGAACTCCTGGGTGCTCTTCTCAGTTCTGTGTGGTCAATTGCCATGTGGCCTTGGGAAAGACCCTTAACCTCTCAGTACCACTACTTATCCATCGGTAAAATAATAGCTGCTGCTGTTAGGATTTTTCCTCAGGTTTTTGCCTAAAGGGGGTGATTACAGGGAACATAACATGCTTAATGGTTGGGCTGGAGTCACTTTAATGTTACCATATTTTATGAACTTGTGTGTATTGTTCTACATTTTGTATCTGCCCCAAAAGACAGTGTGACGGGTGCATAGGATAAAGTGCAAAATATATACAAGAAAGAAATATTTGTCTGCCTCCTGGGGATGATTTGAGGATTAATGGATGTTTGCAAGGCACTGAGATCCTCAAGTGAAAGGTGGTCTCCAGGGCAAGAGCATTATTAAATAATCAGGATGGGTATGAGTCAACATCTCCAATCCACCTGCCCCCCAACCCTCCCCAGCTTTGGGGAAGACCATCTCTGGATCTGAAATGTCTAACTCCAGTGCAGTGCCAATTATGTAACAATGTAAATGAAAATAACCTTTTGTTTGGTGTCAGGTCTTACCATTGGAAAATGATTTTATGCCAAATAAAGAATAACAAATGGAGGAAATTATATCCTTTCATATGCCTTCTTCTGTCCCTGTGAAGATGTGGAGGCTAAGCAGGAATCCCTGAAAGATGTTGGAGAGAGAAGAGCAACAATATTTCTTCATTTCATGTCACATGTGGTAGAGAAGAGACATGACTCAGATGCAACAAATATAAAGGAGACTCTTCAGTGAGGCACTGGACACAGACAGATCCTGTGGTTCTCTCTGGCTCTCTAACTGAGCTCCCAGACTAACTGTGCTGTGCTGCCCAGCAGTGTCCCACAGAGGGTCTCCTTGGCTGGATCTAGCCTTTTCGTCTTAAACTATTCCACCACTTGTACAGCTCCACCACGAGTGGCAACAGTGGGTAGCAGCCATGTTGACCAGCCAGCAGCATTTGAAGCACCATGTCATTTAAGCCTGCACCCAGGAAGCCTAGGTGACATGGTGGCTGACATGCCAACAATAACCTGCAGCCTGTTTACGCTAAAGCTCTGGTGAGGCTCGGAACCTTGATTTCCCCACTGAGTGGGAAATTTTAGGGGGAAAAAAATCTTGTGTAGTTACAGTGTGTAAATCCTGGCCTGGCCGCAGCAGTCAAGGAAGGACCTGCTGCCTGCAGGCACTGCTCTCTAATCTGCATGGGGGATTTTCTGTAGGTGAGGCTGTACTTCAGGAATCTGCTTAAGAACTAGTTGGATTCAGCCAGCTTGCACTTGTTTGAATCTGCTAGTGGCAGGCAAGAACTAGGCACTTGGGCAAGGGTTCTGCTGTGTGGGAGCAGCACAAGCAACTCAAGAGATTTTTAAACACAGTGGCTGGGGGTGGCAGAGTGGGAAAGAATTTCACATTGTCCTTCAAGAATTCGTGGGAGTTGAAACGGGGTGGGGTGGGGTGGGGCTTTGGACATTGTTCTGAGAATGCAGAGCAGAAGCGGGTGGTTTGTGCCAAGTGACTGGAACCTCCTTGAACCAAGGCTGAGACTCACCAAGGCTGAGACTCAGTGAAATACAGAGTTATCAGCATTATTGGTCTTATCTACACTGCAGGGGCACCCCCGCAGCACCTGGCTGAGCTCCCAAAGCCCTGCCCAGTGTACACTGAGCGCAGTGTAAAATCCAACCCTGGGATGGGAGGAGTGCTGTGGGTCTGGACTGGAGGTGCTTCCCTAGGATGCTACTCCCCCTTTGATGTGCTCAAAACTTGAACCAAATCCTATGGTGCCCTCTGCAGGCAGTTACGACCCAGTAACATCTTAAAAGCCCACTTCATTGGATGCATCCGATGAAGTGAGCTGTAGCTTACGAAAGCTTATGCTCAAATAAATTGGTTAGTCTCTAAGGTGCCACAAGTCCTCCTTTTCTTTTTGCGAATACAGACTAACACGGCTGCTACTCTGAAACCTATCTTAAGAGTCGTGTCAGACTGGGCAGGGCAAAGCAGCTGAGGGGAGATTTCCACAGTAATGCTCCGTTGCTTCTTGTTGAGGGAGAGAACATGGGCAAGCCAGGAGCGTGGCCGGTGGGTCTCTGAACAGATCTGCCAGGCCGAACCCCTGTGTAGGGCGGGGGAAGCAGCTAAACCCATCTGCTACCCAAGCCCTTACAACCGGTAGCAGCGCCCACAGCCTGGCTCCAGAACATCCACCCATACAGCAACGCCCTTTCTCTTGGCTTTGCTCCGTTCCCGAGAGTTTGACCCTAAGAGTGAAATCCAGCTGTAGCCCTGGGTAAGAGAGAGGACCTGAGTTTTCAGGCAGCAATAGCTGAGCAGAGGCCCTGAGCTGTCTGAAGTTCGATATAGAAAGGAACCATGGGTTTAGCAAGAGTTGTCTGAGCCTTACCCCTCACTGGGAACTTAACTGAGTCAGAACCGTTTTTGATGTTAGAAAAAGCCCAAGTTAACCTTCTTTAAGACAAGCGCCAGTCACCTGGGTGCTGACAATACCAATGGCACCAGCAATGCAAAACTAGGAGAGAGGCTGTCTGCATGACTGGCTGTGCTAGAGACACCAAAATATACCATGAGGTTGTCAGCCAGGGTTCCTACAGCAAAGGGCTACGAGGGGGTCTCAGAGAAGCTGCCAAAGCAAATCTTGAAGCCTTATGAAAATCCCTCCTCAGATTGCTGTCTGCCTCATGAGGCCTGTTTAAATGCCTTGTCTTCTTTGTGTCTCTGTGAGGGCCAAGTGAAAGCATGTAGCTAGACCCATCTCTAGCAAGATTCTGTCCTTTTATGTGAGCATACCCCATCTGAACCCTGTCCTGGTGATCGCTTCCCTGGCTGCCCCATGGTCTCTCTCCTCTCTGGGTTGGCCCCTGCACTGAGGTTCCCCCCTTGGTACCCCAACATCCCCTTCCTGGTGTGGATATGCTGTCTGGTTTCTTCTCTCCCTGTGATGGAGGAGGCCTCTCCTCTCCTCTCCTCTCCTAGGGCAGTGCCCCTAGCCATACGCAAACACTTTCCTGCTAAGGGTCTTCTGGAAACAACTACTGGTACCCTGACACTCAGGGCTTCTGGAGTTGCATGTCAGTACAGTACTGCACAGCCAGACAGAGGGAGGCAGAGGCTAGGACACAGAACTGGGAGATGAGACCTGGCCCTTCACGCTAGCTCTCCGTGTCTCAGTTTCCCCCATCTGTAATATGAGGTGAGTGATACTGACCCACCTGAAAGAGTGACACACTGATCTCTGGATGGAAAGAGCTACAGAAGGGCTAAGTGTTACTTTGTTATTTATTCCTGTCTAAGAAAGAGTGAGAAACTGAGAGATGGGAAAAAATACAAGGGAAAGATAGAGAGAGGAAAGTAAAGTAAGTCGGAGAGTGTGCAGGAGAGAGGAAGAAACCCAAAGGGAGACAGAGAGACACAGAAGGAAAAGGAGAGAAAGAGGATTGGGGAGACTGACTAAGAGGAGGAGAACCACCTGGGGTGACCAGACAGCAAGTGTGAAAAATTGGGACGGGGGTGGGTGGTAATAGGAGCCTATATAAGAAAAAGACCCCAAAATTGGGATTGTCCCTGTAAAATCGGAACATCTGGTCACCCTAGAACCACCTCAGCCCTGCGGAGCGGTGACAGCAGCAGACACAGGGTTGTCTATGAGAAGCTTTCTCTGCGCAAGCTCCGTTTTCTTGGAATCTCTGATTTTTCTCCTCCAGGCAGCCATTAATCTAATATTAAGCCCCTTAACCTCTCTAATTGTTCTCTTTCAGTGTCAGCTGGTTTCCTATTAACCTTTCAATCTTTCTGTAATGCAGTTACTTCTGACTCCAGCCAGCCCTGGCTCTGAAGATTTACCTCCGGCAGTGAATTTTTCCAAGCTTTCACCTCTCCTCACCCCACCTTCTTTTCTTTAATGATTATTACTGCTGTTAAGGAGCCAGTTTGAGCCAGAATCTAAGTGCACGAGGCTGGACAAGTGGCAGTCTATAAATAGCCCTTTGCTAACCATGCTCCTTATTTCATTAAGTTGATTGGCTTCCCTCTCCCCACTTCACTGCATCTCATTCCCCATCCTATCCATTATTGATGCTGGGTTTTTGTTGCCATCCGAGACACCTGCTGTTGATAGCAGAGTTAATTGGCCCCAGGTTCTTTCTGCTGAACAAAATAGGCATTGTTTCTAGGGGACATCATTAGATTTTTTTCACAATACAGGAAAAGCATTGGCTTGGGTGGATCTGGCAGGCCTGGAGCATCAGGTAATGGCAGACTGGCACTGTGCTCACAATGGAAAAACAGTGCAGCCAGGTTACAGATGCGGGGCCACAGTCTGCCCTGGGCTGCGCTTGTGCAATTCCTCCTGAGTGCAGTGGGGCTGCCCTGAGAGCAGAGCATCGCCTGGGGTTTACACCCTGACAGTGCTAAAGCAAAGGTGCCCAGAGCATGGCCAACAGGCTGCACGCAGCCCAGTAGTGTGGCAGCCCTTCAGCTTTAATAGAGAGGTTTTGCTATGGAAGATTACAGATCCCAGCATGCAATGCAGCCTAGAGTATTGCATCCAGCACTCGTAGTTGCTGAGGGCTGCACCTCCACCCTGAACACAAGCGCACAGCCTGCCTCTGAAACTGTGCAGACTATAACTCGCCCCACTCAGGGCCAGATTAATGCAGGTGCTTTAGGGGCTGTAGCCCAGGGCCTTGGGTTTTGATGCCCCCACCCCAATATATATCGATATGTCAATTAATCACAGTTAACTCACGCGATTAACTCAAAAAATTAATCATGATTAATCGCAGTTTTAATCACACTGTTAAAAGAATAACAATTGAAATGTATTAAATATTTTGGATGTTTTTCTACATTTTCATATTGATTTCAATTACAACACAGAATACAAAATGTATATTATTTTTTATTACAAATATTTGCACTGTGAAAACGATAAACAAAAGAAATAGTATGTCTCAATTCACCTCATACAAGTACTGTAGTGCAATCTCTTTGTCTTGGAAGTGCAATGTACAAATGTAGATTTTTGTTGTTATATAACTGCACTCAAAAACAAAACACTGTAAAACTTTAGAGCCTACAAGTCCACTCAGTCCTACTTCTTGTTCAGCCAATCACGAAGACAAATAAGTTTGTTTACATTTAAAGGAGATAATGCTGCCTGCTTCTTATTTACAATGTCACCAGAAAATGAGAACATGTGTTCACATGGCACTTTTGTAACTGACATTGCAAGGTATTTACGTGCCAGATATGCTAAACATTCGTATGCCCCTTCATGCTTCGGCCATGATTCCAGAAGACATGCTTCCATGCTGATGATGCTCATTAAAAGAATAATGCGTTAATTAAATTTGTGACTGAACTCAGGGGAGAATTGTGTGCCCTCTGCTCTGTTTTACCTACATTCTGCCATATATTCCATGTTATAGCAGTCTCGGATGATGACCCAGCACATGTTCGTTTTAAGAACACTTTCACAGCAGATTTGACAAAATGCAAAGAAGGTACCAATGTGAGATTTCTAAAGGTAGCTACAGCACTCGACCCAAGGTTTAAGAATCTAAAGTGCCTTCCAAAATCTGAGGGATGAGGTGTGGAGCAAGCTTTCAGAAGTCTTAAAAGAGCAACACTCAGATGCGGAAACTACAGAACCTGAGCCACCAAAAAAGAAAATCAACCACCTGCTGGTGACATCTGACTCAGATGATGAAAATGAACATGGGTTGGTCCGCACTGTTTGGATTGTTATCGAGCAGAACCCATCATCAGCACGGACGCTTGTCCTCTGGAATGGTGGATGAAGCATGAAGGGACATATGAATCTTTAGCACGTCTGGCACATAAATATCATGCGATGCCGGGTACAACAGTGCCATGAGAACGCCTGTTCTCACTTTCAGGTGACACTGTAAACAGGAAGCGGGCAGCATTATCGCCTGCAAATGTAAACAAACTTGTTTGTCTGAGCAATTGGCTGAACGAGAAATAGGACTGAGTGGACATGCAGGCTCTAAAATTTTACATTGTTTTATTTTTGAATGCAGGGTTTTTTTGTACATAATTCTACATTTGTAAGTTCAACTTTCATGATAAAGAGATTGCACTACAATACTTGTGTTAGGTGAATTGAAAAATACTATTTCTTTTGTTTTGCTTACAATTCAAATACTTGTTATTAAAAATAAATATAAAGTGAGCACTGTACACTTTGTATTCTGTGTTGTAATTGAAATCAATATACTTGAAAATGTAGAAAACATCCAACAATATTTAGTTAAATGGTATTCTATTATTGTTTAACAGTGGAATTAATTTTTTTAACCGCGCGATTAATTGCGATTAATTTTTTTAATCGCTTGACAGCCAATATATATATATACACACACACACACACACACACTCACACCCCATATACACAATGCAGCCAGATCCCACACAAAGGCCTTGACCCACTGTTAGGCATCAGCTCTTGCTTCGTGATGCCTTGTAAGCAGCAGCCAATCAGAGCTGTCCAGGAAGCAGCAATGCTTTCTCCCCTCCCCGTGGGAGCCACGCCTGCTCTTAGTGGGAGGGAGAAGCACAGGAGCTGTCCCTGTTCACAAGAGGAGAGGAGGGAGCAGAAAGAGCCCCGGAGCTCAGGGTGGCTCCATTCCCTCTTCCCACCCCCATCCTGTGAGCAGAGATGGCTCCTCCTCCTGCCATCCCTCCCTGTAACAGCTGGCTGGGGAGCTGCGGGGGGAGTGAAGAACCCCTGTAGGAGCACAGATGAGCCTGGGCAGGGCACAGAAGATGGGGGACTGGGAGCTGGGCAGATGAGGGCTGAATTGATGCGGGCTGGGCAGAAGAACTGCAGTTTATTTGCCCTCTGTTTACCATCATGCTGTGTATTTAAATTTTGGGGGACAACTTCCTGGTACAAGTGCTGGAGGAACTGACTAGGGGCTCCTCTTGACCTGCTGCTTACAAACAGGGAAGAATTGGTAGGGGAAGTAGAAGTGGGTGGCAACCTAGGCAGCAGTGACCATGAGATGGTTGAGTTCAGGATCCTCACAAAAGGAAGAAAGGAGAGTAGCAAAATATGGACCCTGGACTTCGGAAAAGCAGACCTAGACTCCCTTAGGGAACTGATGGACAGGATCCCCTGGGAGGCTAATATGAGGGGGCAAGGAGTCCAGGAGAGGTGCCTGTATTTTAAAGAAGCCTTACTGAGGGCACAGGAACAAACCATCCCAAAGTGTAGAAAGAATAGCAAATATGGCAGGTGACCAGCTTGGCTTAACAGTGAAATCTTCGGTGAGCTTAAACTCAAAAAGGAAGCTTACAAGAAGTGGAAATTTGGACAGATGACTAGGGAGGAGTATAAATATATTGCTAGAGCATGCAGAGGTGTAATCAGGAAGGCCAAGGCACAACTGGAGTTGCAGCTAGCAAGGGATGTAAAGGGTAACAAGAAGGGTTTCAACATGTATGTTAGCAACAAGAAGAATGTCAGGGAAAGTGTGGGACTCTTACTGAATAGGGGAGGCAACATAGTGATAGATGATATGGAAAAAGCTGAAGTACTCAATGCTTTTTTTGCCTCAGTCTTCACAGACAACAGCAGCTCCCAGACTGCTGCACTGGGCAGCACAGTATGGGGAGGAGGGGAGCAGCCCTAAGTGGTGAAAGAACAGGTTAAGGACTATTTAGAAAAGCTGGACGTGTACAAGTCCATGGGTCCGGATCTAGTGCATCCAAGGGTGCTGAGGGAGTTGGCTGATGTGATTGCAGAGCCATTGGCTGTTATCTTTGAAAATTTGTGGCAATCGGGGGAGGTCCCGGACGATTGGAAAAAGGCAAATATAGTGCCCATCTTTAAAAAAGGGAAAAAAGAGAATCTGGGGAACTATAGACCAGTCAGCCTCACTTCAGTCCCCGGCAAAATCATGGAGCAGGTCCTCAAGGAATCCATTTTGAAGAACTTGGAGGAGAGGAAGGTGATCAGGAACAGTCAACATGGATTCACCAAGGGCAAGTCATGTCTGACCAATCTGATTGCCTTCTATGATGAGATAACTGGCTCTGTGGATATGGGGAAAGCAGTGGATGTGATATATCTTGACTTTAGCAAAGGTTTTAATATGGTCTCCCACAGTATTTTTGCCAGCAAGTTAAAAAAAGTATGGATTGGATGAATGGACTATAAGGTGGCTAGAAAGCTGGCTAGATTGTCAGGCTCAACAGGTAGTGATCAACAGCTCAATGTCTAGCTGATAGCCAGTATCAAGTGGAGTGCCCCAGGGTTCGATCCTGGGGCTGGTTTTGTTCAACATCTTTATTAATGATCTGGATGATGGGATGAATTGCACCCTCAGCAAGTTCGCAGATGATACTAAGCTGTGGGGAGAGGTAGATATGATGGAGGGTAGGGATAGGGTCCAGAGTGACCTAGACAAATTGAAGGATTGGGCCAGAAGAAATCTGATGAGGTTCAACAAGGACAAGTGCAGAGTCCTGCACTTAGGAAGGAAGAATCCCATGCACTGCTACAGGATGGGGACCGACTGGCTAAGCAGCAGTTCTGCAGAAAAGGACCTGGGGATGACAGTGGACAAGAAGCTGGATATGAGTCAGCAGTGTGCCTTTGTTGCCAAGACGGCCAATGGCATATTGGGCTGTATTAGTAAGAGCAGTGCCAGCAGATTGAGGGAAGTGATTATTCCCCTCTATTCAGCACTGGTGAGGCCACACCAGGAGTATTGTGTCCAGTTTTGGTCCCCCACTACAGAAGGGATGTGGACAAATTGGAGAGTCCAGCGTAGGGCAACGAATACGATTAGGGGGCTGGGGCACATGACTTACGAGGAGAGGCTGAGGGAACTGGGGTTATTTAGTCTGCAGAAGAGAAAAGTGAGGGGGGATTTGATAGCAGCCTTCAATTAGCTGAAGGGGGGTTCCAAAGAGGATGGATCTAGACTGTTCTCAGTGGTAGCAGATGACAGAACAAGAAGCAATGGTCTCAAGTTGCAGTGGGGGAGGTTTAAGTTGGATATTAGGAAAAACTTTTTCACTAGGAGGGTGGTGAAGGACTGGAATGGGTTACCTAGGGAGGTGGTGGAATCTCCATCCTTAGAGGTTTTTAAGGCCCGGCTTGACAAAGCCTTGGCTGGGATGATTTAGTTGGGGTTGGTCCTGCTTTGAGCAGGGGGTTGGACTAGATGACCTCCTAAGGTCTCTTCCAACCCTAACATTCTATGATTCTGTGAATTGGGAACTCTTCAATTAAGTTTTAATTAACTCTTTCAATTAACTCTTCAAAAAAGTTTTTTTCTCCTGCTGATAATAGCTCATCTTAATTAATTAGCCTCTTACAGTTTGTATGGCAACTTCCACCTTCTCTGTATGTATATATATATATATATATATCTTCTTACTATATGTTCCATTCTATGCATCCGATGAAGTGGGCTGTAGCCCACAGAAGCTTACGTGCTAATAAATTTGTTAGTCTCTAAGGTGCCACAAGTACTCCTGTTCCTTTTATTGAAAAAGTGTTTCTCAAAATGCGGACACCGTGGCCGCATGTGCCCACCAGGGGCTTTTCTTGTGGCCATAGCCTCCGGGGCAGTGATGGGGGAGGGGGACACACGGGCCATCAGCAGTGGTTGGGCCCTGCCCCCCTCTGGAGACAAAAGCTGGAGGAGCAGGCAGCCAGTGAGTTCCTCACCTTCCTGGGGGCAGTGGGGTCGGGCTTCAGCCCTTGGGTGGTAGGTGGCAGGCTCCAGCCATGGGGCTTCAGGCTCTGTTCCCTGGCCACGTGGTGGTGGGCTCTGGACCCAAGCTCACCCCCCCCACATAACCCTGGCCCCTGCTGCTCCCTTAGTGCCCCATTGTCATTGGCCCCTGCTGCCACCGTACCCACCTCCCCACCCAGGGCTTAATTTGTCCCCAGGCTTGCCAGGACTTAGTAAGTCTGCTGTGAAAAAGTGATATTTGTGCGTTTGTTAATAGCACTTTTCACAAGAGACTTACTCTCTAGCAAGTCTTTAAAAAAGCAACCAAAAAAGAAACAAGAAAAAAGGCAAGAACGTGCAAAGCACCTTATTTGTGTTTCTATGCTGACAATTGTACATTATTTTTAATATTGAGTCTGCGAAAAGAACCCTACATAAATAAATTACAATGATTTGGACATGTAGATGTGCATATATGTATTTGTTTTTCCAAAAGTTAATTAAGTATTTTAGGAAAAATTGTGAGAGTGGCCACCACCAAGAGTTGATGGCCGCATTCTGAGGCCACCAAAAAATTTGTCGTGAGAACCCCTGTGCGAGACTGTGTGGGTACGTTTCAACTGACAGTGGTACCCTTTGAATCAGGCGCTTAGTCACACGCTTACGCAACATAAAGCGATGAGCAATTGAAGTGATTTCATTAGTTAACCTGACTGTGTTCTGTGCAATTCTTTTCGGTGGGGGCAGGGGAAAAGGCGGTGTGAGCCAGAGTCAAAATTTCAGACAGAAAGGGAAATTAGATATCTGTTCATTTCTTGGGAGTTTAACTTCTGACATTATGTTGGAGTTTTATTAGATTAATATTAATAGCATGCTGTTTTAATAGCAGTGCCGTGTATTTGTATCATTACTGGAACATTTGCTGGAACATTGTCTGCCCGCACGCTCAACTTCTTGTTTTGGATTAATAAGTAGAATCCAGCACACCACTCTTGAAAGGTTGTAACCTCTGACCAGTGACAGGCTCACTAGAGAGCAAACACCCCTTTGGCCCTAGAGAGAGCTAAGATTTGGGCATTGCCTTATCCAGCCTGCCAGCAAATGTAACTGAATACCACTGCTATTAAAGCCATGCCATCACTATGTGTATTAGCACGAGTTTTGTGCCCAAATTAAAGTGCCGTTCTTTGTTTTACCTTGCATCCAGCTTTACAATTGGCACATCACATTTGAAAATCAGAACTGAAATAAACAATAATTCAGCAATAGTGGGTTTGGCATTGGGCATGGGCGGTGGTAAAACAGCAAAGGGAAGGAACTGAATGTGCAAAGAGGGGTTCCCAAAACTATGACAGTCCAAGGTCCTCATGAGACTTAATCCAGCCCTGAACACTGGCCTCCAGTCTCATCTTCCCATCTCCCAAACGACAGCACTTTAACAGGTTTCAGAGTAGCAGCCGTATTAGTCTGTATCCGCAAAAAGAACAGGAGGACTTGTGGCACCTTTATTTGAGCATAAGCTTTCATGGGCTACAGCCCACTTCATTGGATGCATGCATGCCCATGAAAGCTTATGCTCAAATAAATTTGTTAGTCTCTAAGGTGCCACAAGTACTCCAGTTCTTTTTGACAGCACTTTAGTCCTTTCCCATATCCCCTCTCCAGATCACCCCCTCCTTTTAGCTCTGGGATGATGCACAAACTTGGCTCAACTGAGGGGTGCATTGGCCACTTGCCTGGAGCCTGTGAGTTTCTCTTCTTTCACAAAACAAAGTGATAAGCAGCGCTCATATGAAGATGGAGCATTGCATGCTGGGTCTTTTGTCTCTCTGCAGCTCGCATCTCTGCATTATGAGGTTGGCTGTGAGCTGCAATTTGAAACTGCCTTCATGCAGCCATGAAAAAGCACTAAAGAGCCACTGATGCTTCGAGAAACACTGGATACTATTACACTTCCAGAGTATTTTTCTTCGCTGGGCCTTATAGTGTTTTACAAAGACGAGTGGATTAACCCATGAGGAAGCATAGTCTCATTAAAGCAGGGAGTCAGGATTCCTGGATTCTAGTCCCAACTCTGCCACAAACTGTGTGACCTTTGGCATGTCACTTTGGCCAGATCCACACAGATACCTAGGCACCTAAATCAGGGGTTTAGGTGCCTAAATCCCAGATAAAAACGCCTGGTGAACCCTGTAGGCACTTAAACTCAGTTTTCAGGGTAAAAGTTCCCCATGCTCCTAAGCCTCTTGTGACCCAAGAACCTCATAGTGCCAACCGCATGGGGGTGCAGAGGGGTTACAGAGGTCTCCCAGGTCTAGTATGTACTTTTGAGCTCACTAAAGGGTCGGGTGAGGTCTCTAATAAAAGCTGGTGTCACACGGATCATCGAGATCCTCGTGAACCACGTTACATACCTGGTGTAAGGAGTTGTGTGTCCACACTGAAAATTATGTTCTTAAAGTCTGTTTCTAGGGACCGGTCATGGGCAAAAGTGAAAAACAGGTTTCCTGTCAGACTAGCAATGTTTATCTCGCTGTGTGTTGACATGTAAATTAAGTATTGTATAGCTCCCCAGTCTGAACTGAATTCTAATGAAAGGTAACTTCAAAGAGGAAAAAAAAGTTACAGGCAGAAGCAAACAGCAGGGAAGAGCCCTAGCTTGAGGTGCACATCAAAGGCTGGCTATCATATATTTGGGGGACAAAGAAGACACCCCGTCATTCTTCACTGTGCAAGTAAATGGACAGCCAGTTTGCTTTTTGAAAAAGGGCCCCTCAACTGGGGTTGGTTGAAAATGCTGCAGAGCACTTTGGCTCAGATAAGCTTCTTTAGACAGGAGGTTAACCTGTCTCTAGCTTAGTCTCTAGAAAGTGTGTTATGACTTTTATACGTAGATAACCATTTGTTTCCAGTATTCTTGCTGATATCTCTTGAATCTCTCCTCTTTGATATTAAACTAGATGGCAGGGGATGGATCACTTGATGGCTGCGGGGACTGGACGGCAGGGGATGGATCACTTGATGGCTACCCTGCCCTTTTGAAGCACCTGGCACTGGCCACTGTTGGAAAACAGGAGGCTGGACAAGATGGAATATTGGTCTGACCCAGTGTGGCCGTTCTTCTGTTATGTTCAACTTATTCTTGTTTTCACTATAAGTATACGTAAGTGTTGTGGTGTTAAGCCAAGAGGTGGTTTGAGCTGGATCATGCACACTGCGGGGGACTGTTCCTTTGGGAATTGCAGGCCTGGTAATTCTGTGCGTGTTCAGTGGATCAGGGGCTGGGCACTCCAGGGAACACTGTGAGGACTTGTGGGTGCGGGGGGAGGTGTATGCCTGCTGCTACCCATATAGAGAGATGGAGGCCTGCAAGGCAGTGTTTGTGCTGCCAGAGGCTGTAGGGAGCCAATCCACAACTGGCACAGACTAGACTCCCTCATGCTAAGGGCAGGAGGTGATGAGATGCCTCATAGCCCTGCGTGCTGCTGGGGAGCATCACATTTCTGCCTCCCTCTAGGTGTCCGGACATCTCTCTCGCACTGAAGCCCCAGGGAATTCTCTTGTTTGCGGGGCCCAATCCAGTAGGTGTGTTGAGGCTGCCTACTGGCTTCGGCCCATTCAAAATTTGACCGGAGGAGTGGGCGGGGGGGGAGGGGGGGCAGTGCCCACCTTATATCTGTTAGCCCAGTGATTAGTGCTCTTGCTTGGATGGGGGAGACCCAGGGTCAGTTCCCTCCTCTGCCTGCAGTGGAGGGAGGATTTGAAAAGAGGCCTCCTATCTGGGTGCCCTCACCACCTGTCTATAGAGCCATGCAGGCTCAGTGGCTCAAGCTTTTATCCACAGTGGAACAGCTTAAACTCCGAAGCATGAGGTTTAATATCCCTGCCAGAACATTGATCATCATGGCGATGCAAAGACCTCAGAGCACTTTCTACTAGGCATCAATTAATTAAGTACTGCAACAGCCCATCCCAGTCTTCACTGCAGTGTCAGCTTGAGCTAGAATTTAAGCTGTGCCCCTGATTTGACTCCCATTCACTCTCAGCTTGTGTCTGCACTTTTGCAGCTGGGCGATTGCTTCCTGGCTTGGCTAGGCCAACTTGCTAGCTCTGCTCGAGTGAGTAATTGAACAGAGCAGTGTATGCTGGGGTGGCATAGGTGGCAGCTCAGGCTAGCCACCTGAGTGCAGAGCAGCCCAGAGCCCCTGGGTAAATACTCAGGCGATTAGCCCGAGTTACAGCTCTGGCTACCCTGGCTGCACTTCTAGCTTTAGAATCTAGCTCAAGCAGATCTAGTGCCCGTCTGTCTACCTGAGCAGGGAAGCACGTTTCCAGCTGCAGGGTAAATGTACTTGCCCAAATCTCTAGCTCAAGTTAAGTGCCGCTTTAAACTCCATCTAGCTGGCAGGTCAGGAGAGGCTGGGTTGAACCTCAGCTCTTGTTGATCCTGCAGCTAGTGATGCAGTGGGGATGCTGCAGCTCAAATTACAACTGGTCAACCTCTAA
Organism: Natator depressus; assembly: GCF_965152275.1. Taxonomy (NCBI): domain Eukaryota; kingdom Metazoa; phylum Chordata; order Testudines; family Cheloniidae; genus Natator; species Natator depressus. Next base: position 202,208,424 of record NC_134234.1, on the reverse strand, counting down.
GCTAGTCAGCCTGTGAAGCTGGAGTGTTGCTCTGCGGTGTTTTCACTCCCACTCGAGCTCGCCTACTCAAGTGGAGTAATTCAAGTGTCATTAAGTCGAGCTAACTGTTGCTGTGAAGACAAGCCCAGAGCTAAGTTCCAGTAGATGAACAGGGCCTATCAGTTTCATTACAGTGGCTGAACTGACACTGATTTACATAATTTCTACAGCCCCATGGATAGGTAAAGCACAGATTGCTAGCACTCACTTACAGATGGGGAAACTGAGGCACGGACATGTTACAATGACTCCCTCAAGCTCACTGCGAGTCAGTGGCAGAGCTAGGAATAGAAACCAGTTCTGCCTGACAGGCCTTAGACGATTCTCTGGGTTCTCGACCAGTCCTTTGTGATTATCGAGTGACCCCGTTAGTTAGTTTGCTGGAGAGGGCCATCAGCCAGCCACATACCTCACCACGGATGCTTGGCTGCCTGAATCTTTGCGTGAACAATGCCATCTCTGTCCTCCCAGATTAGCAACTGAGTCAGAGCCCAGTCCCTGTCACATGCTCTCTCCCTCCTCCTTCCCCCCCTCCCCCCAATGAGGCGATCAGTGAATCAGCCGGGGGAGGAAAAATGAGGCTGTGAGATTAAAGTGGGCTGGAGCTGCTGCCACCATCCCTCCCACCTCTGTGCTGATGGTTTAACCTTTATGGTTTAACCTTGCAACTGGGAGCTGAGGGTCATAAATGACAGGGCCAGACAGTGGCTCCTGCTGGAATCCTGGTTAGTTTTCAGCAGAGCTTTTCTCTTTCCCTTCTCTTAGCACAAGGAAACGTGGCCTAGTGGTTAGAGAAGGAGACTAGACACCCTGGTGGCAGGTGCATGCAGAATATCTAAGGGATTAGGACTAGGAATCCAGAGTGTGTTTTCTGGCTCAGGGAAGGAGTGCGGTCTCGTAGTTAGAGCAAAGAGAGTGGGATCACAGGCTTCTCGGTTCTATCCTAAGCTGCCTTGCTGTGTGACCTAGAGCAAATCACATCACTTCTCTCTGCTTTGGGTTCCCCAGCTGCTAACAGGAAACAATAACGACCTCCCTCTACAGGGGGTTGCGAAGTTTAATTAAAGTCTGCCCTGCCGTCAGACCCTCAGAGGGGAGGGAGGGGCTTTAGCTGGGCCAAGTCCTAAGTAATGCCAAGTGCACTGTAGGGAAGACTAGCCACTGAGCAGCCCAGTGCAGTTCACGCCTGTGGGACCTGCTGACACTGTGGCTTTCTCATTGTTTTGGCACAGGAGTGAGGCACCATCAACAAAGCTGGCCTTGTCTCCGTTCACCAGCTAACTATATACACAAGCTGTGTAGCTGTGAGCCTTGTCCACTGATGAGACGATAGCTTCTTTTAGAAACACTTCCATCGGCTGGGCCAGGCGCTCAGGTCTGCCACCCCTGCTTTCCTGCCGCAGTCAGTAGCTGGACGTCCCAGAGGCCTTGTCTGCACTAGCATTTTTCAGGGCCTCTCTGATGCAGCCCCAGTTGTAGAGGGTCACTGTAGACCAGACATTAGCAGCCATTGATGTTTTTACCACCATCGCCAGCGCCTAACCCCACTCTGGTGACAGGATGGCACAAAATGTCCGTGTCCGATTAGTTACTCCGCCATTGCTACCACTGGTGCAGCTCCATCCCCAGCAGGTTTCCTGAGAAATTCTAGTGCAGACACACGACTATGTGGAATGAGTTGTGCTTCCTGTGTGCATGCGGCATGTCTGCTTTGTGTAGTATTGTTAACATCCTACCTCACTCATGCTGTGTGGGAGAGGAATGTACCTCAGTCTGCTAAATCGACCGCCGGTGGATCAATCTCAGAGCGTCGATCCCTCCCAGCTGTAGGGTAGACCTGCCCTTAGCGCCCTACGATGCTGACATAACTCCACCTCCACGAGAGGCGTAGGGCTTATGTCCGTGTAGTTAGGGCGACACAGTGTCTCTGTAGACATTGGGATCCTTACATGGGCTCCCAGCTCCCCAGCCGGGCTGCTGCCAGATCTCCACTCCAAGCCTGCCTGACGCCCAGGCTCCTCACAGGGAATCCTGCTGCCTCCCAAGGTCCTGGCTTCATGCTCCATGCTGGGAGCCCAGCTGACCTCTGGGCTCTCAGCTCCCCGCTCCCTACCGGAGGCATGGCAGCCAGCAGGACTCCAGGTGCGGATCTCCCCACCAGAGGTGAGAAGCCCCGGGTGGCTTCCCCCAGCTTCTGGCTGGGAGGGGGAAGGTGAGAAGCCTGGGGTGCAGCTGGGCTCCTGGTGGGGAGCTGCATGGAACTGAAAGCCCTGACTCTCAGCCCCCCGCACTGCCCCTCTTCAGGCGGTGGCGGCACTCCTGGTGAGGACACACACCACCAACAGAGGGAGGCTAGGGTGGACATGAGCCACCGCAGTAATTTCATAAGGTAATAACAGAGCTCAATTTAAGATTGTAGAGTAGACATGCCCTCAGTTTCAGTAAGACAACAGACTCAGTGAAGATAAGATTGCCCATTAGCACCTCGTTAAGGAAGTGCTATGAGCTGTGAAGGTGGCCAGAACCCCCTCCGAAGTGGTGAACCAGCTGGATCAATGGCCCAGAACGTATCTGTGGGTGGAGCCGAAATGGTGTTCAAGGAGAAAAACTGAATTAAAATCATATTTGATCTTGTATCTCCACTAGAAGCATACAGTACAGTTCCAGAGGTTAAAATTCTTCCTTTTGTTGCATCCATGCTAACCTACTTTGTCTGACTTCTCTGGTCATTCCCCCACCCCCATTCCCCTGCAGGAAGCCTCACTGATCAACCAAACAATCCCATGTAGCTCATGAAAGCTTATGCTCAAATAAATTGGTTAGTCTCTAAGGTGCCACAAGTACTCCTTTTCTTTCAGTGTAAAACAGTAACTCCAGATCAGTCAGATTATCTTGGGCCTAGTCTGACCTCAAGCCTCTTATTTCAGGAACAATTTTACACAGCACCTGAGCATATTGCTCTGACTCTGTCTTGGATTGTTCTGTCCATAGTATCTAATGCACCTAAATCTAAAGAGAAACAGTAACAACATCAATTTCTGTCTATGGGATCCATTCCAGGGTTTGCAGCCAAAGCTTCCAATCTGTCTTTGCTGGGTGAGGGGTTGAGCCTTGGACCATACACTAGGGGGTAGCAAAATCTTTACCTTCGTACCTGTAAAAATGACTTACAGTAAATGCAGTGTTCTCGGCTGAAACATTTAAGTGATGCTCATTACTGACGAATCGCAATCCAAATATGCTTAAGTGCAGCTGCACGTTTCTCTCAGGCTTCAGTTGGGGCTGTTCCAAAGGACATGTGCATTAGGGAACGGAGTGTGGTTTGACAGAAGGGCCATGGGCAGCATAATTCCTACAAGTCAACCTATTCCTCACTTTGAAGCAGGGCATCTCATACTCAGTGGTACAACCCTTCTCCAAACTGGAGCTGCTAGGGAGCAGACCCCAACACTGATTTGTATAAATGCTATACACTAAGTACACTGTCTAAAGCAGACTTATGTGCCATAGGCCTTCCTGTGGGTCCCTGGAGGAGTCTGATTCAATGTAAACGTCTGACACACATAACCCTGCTCCCATCTGTTTCATGGTGTTTAAAGGGACTTAGATCAGCTCTGTGAGCTAAAGAAAGACACAGACAATTTAATAATATTGGATCTAAATAATAAATATGCGACTGTGTAACAAAAGAAATCGAACACCCCACACATGCAAAGAGATCTGAAGCCAATCATACTTTCTGCCCAAGGATCTCAATGACTATAGGAGATCTTGAATATATATTAAGGTAAAGAACTGCCTGGCTGGATGCCTACACAGAACTGGCTAAGTGCTGTCAAAATGCCCTGTCCCAGCTTGTTGCTTCTTCAGCATCTCTCTCTACTTTAGACTGTCCAAAGTCCTGGTGAGGAACCAAAGAATGAATCTCTCCAGGATTCATAGATCCCAAGGCCAGAAGGGACCATTGTGATCATCTAGTCTGACCTCCTGCAGAACAGAGGCCATAGAGCTTCCCCCAAATAATTCCTTCTCTACTATTGATGAGTGATGGAGAATCCACCCTGACCCTTGGCAAACTGTCCCAGTGGCTAATAACCCTCACTGTATGTGACATGGGGTCAGAAGAACCTCACTGGTTGTCATGGGGATCCAGTGGGATGTGGTGAGTGACCAGTGAGGGTGGTAGGGAGGACTTTTGAACTGGCTATCAGGTGAGGCCTCTTCCTGCCCCTCCATTCTCTGACATGTACCGTTGGGAGAGTCAATCGTCATCATTTCTATAGCAGTGACTTGTGCCTTCTTTTAGCACTCAACTGTCATACCCATCACTGCTCCGGACGCGGTGGTGGAAGACTTTGAACATCCTCAAGGTTTTGAACTTTTATCCTCCTGTAATCTGTGTCTTTACTATATTCTGGAAACTGATTAACTTGGCAGCTTCCATCCCTGGAAGGAAATGTTCCTCCAGTGGTTAAATATTCACTCACCATTGCATACAGAATAGAAATGACAGACAGCCAGGCTACCGGTGCATGTAAAGTGGATTTTCTCGCACATCAAACACAAGTAAAAATGGCAGCACAAACCAGCTGCAGCCGGGCACTGGAGGGTACCCAGCAAGTATTAAACTCCAAACTCTGTCTGCTATGATAGCCCAAGGGCCAGATCGTCAGCTAGTGTAAATCAGCAGAGTGCCGTTACTTCACTGGAACTGCACCAGTTCACACCAGCTGAGGATCTGGCCCCAAATCTATAAGCTTTCTGGTTCCTCCTTTAAGACGCTCACCTGGGCACCCCATGCAAACACCTTTGTTCCAACATATATTTTCAAGCACCAGCAAGTGCTGCATTCCTAATAATCTGGCATTTCTAGCTTCCACAAACCCAGTGCTTGCAAAAGCACTTTATGTAGGAAATCTCTGACTGTTGCACTAGCTCCAGCACAGCTACTGAAGGCCTGAGGCAGACATGGTGCAGGTGTTTTTACCCACTGAGTCAGTACTCAGCAACACCCCAGCATCCTGCAGGGCTGCTCATGCTGGATTTATTTAGAGGGAAAACTGCCACCTGCCAAATGACCTGCCCACAGCAACCTGGGGCATTGCTTCACTATTGACGCAAGGGACGACTGCAACTTACTGAGTAGCCAGCGTCACTTTTGTAACCCCCTGGGCTTCTCAGAGCAGCCTCACGCCCAAGGGCTGAGCGAACCTGAGCCTGCTTCGCTCGTAGGTGCTGAGAAGAGCACAGCCTGAGCAAACCAGTCTGCTCTCTCCTCAATGCAAATAGGCAGCCGTGTGATTTCCCTGTGTCCTCTGGCTCTCTTTTATTCCTTCCGCTACCACAATAGAATTTCATTTATTAACTTCTTGAGCAGCAAAAAAAATATTCCATTGTGCCGCGCTAATCCTCAGACCAATCCCACGCCAGCACACGAGAGGCAGAGGCTGAGCTCAACCGTGAGCTTCCCAGGGCCCCCGGCAGTGGAAATTTCTCAAGCACTGCTCATTAACTAAAAAGATGGCAGTTGTGTAAGGGTCCCATGAGGGAGGCAGGAATGTGGGCAGCCTTCACTCAGTGAAGGGGTTAGATGCTCATCACTGAATTTGACGGGCCTGGGAGAAAAAGTTCTGAAACCTTTGCTTGTTCTAGGCCTTACCTAGGAAAGTTTTAGCCATAAAACCTTTTTTAGCCAAAAAGCCATAAAACCTACTGCCCTGCCAGTAGTGCGTGGGCCTGCGGTGTCAGCTGTATGGATTGGCCTTGGAAGGTTACATGGTTGATAAATAGCGACAGCTCTTTGGCAATATACAGCAGTCACATGGGGAATAAAACCTGCAGCAGGCCTTTCAAAAGCAGGGCAGTGGGTTGGGGGTGAGGCTTGGGGGGGTCCTTCTTTTCTAGGCCACTTCCTGCAGTTCTCTTCTCATTCCGATGGCCACCTCTCCCCCTGTGCTTTAGTGAAAATAGGATCCTGATCTGGCCCCAAAACTAATCCCCCTACCAAAGACATTTTGCCATAACAGAATCAAAGCAATCTTTGGTTCTGTCCCTCCTTATCTGAGCCCGAACTGGAATCATTTCTCTGACCTCCCCAAAAAACACTGGAATTTTTACAGCATTCCTGGTTTGGGGGGTGTGTGAAACAAAACCCCAGCTGATGAGGTTTTGCAGAATGAACCCCAACCAGTCCCAATTTCACTTTCACTTTTTACCATGCACCCGCCAGGCCCCAAAACCTAGACACAGAATAACCTGCTTCAGTCTATTGAGCTTGTTTGGTAGGGCAGTGATGTTTACCTGGCAGCACCCCAGAAGCCTCAAGATGTAGGGAGCAGCTATCCGGCACCCCTGACAAACAGTGAGGGGGACCCAAGGGCCAAGGAATGAGCAGGGATGAGGGATCTAGCTAATAGGGCCCCACGAAAGAGAAAAAACTGTAAGTGGCAGGGGTTGGCTGGGGCAACTGGTGCTTGGAGAATGGAAGTGGCTGTGGGGTTGTGTGAGCAGCATCAGCCCAAGTTCATTCCACATTCATTGATCTGGGCTGAGTTTTGAGGGTGCCACAGAACTACAAAGGAACCCAGGTTTGGGCTGGGTTTAGAATCAGCATGATCAGTGATGCCCCTGTAGCATGCCCCTCTTTTGGTGAGTGAGCAGTGCTGACAGAGTTGCCAGTTGGTATCTACTTGGATTGTTTCTTTGTTTCCCAGTGGCAGTAACTCAGTAGAAAATCTATTGGACTGAACGGACAATGGCCACATGGAATTACATTACTGGCCGGATGGGCTGTCAGATTGTATTTTTGGTGACGGTGGTGATGGACAGATGTGAAGTTGACAGAAGTCAAACATGTCCCTTCTCCTTAACTGGAGAGCATCCCTGCAGCTGGAGGAATTGCCTGCAGTACTTGTAGCACAGGGCCTTGCTGCTAGGTTGTTCCTCTTGCTGTGTAATCATCTGTGATTTTGTAAGCTAAACAGGCCTGGGCCTGGTTAGTACTTTGCTGGAAGACCCCCATGGGAAACCTATATGCTGCATGGCGTGATGGTGGTCACTCTAATTCAGTAGAAAACTGGTGGCTCCCAGCGGTGCTGGTGCTGCTGGAAGCACATTCATTCAGATAAGGTAAGATACTAAGACAAGGGTCACAAGGGTCATTAAAGGTGCTATGGAGTTTTGAGCAAGAGCAGGGGTATTTAGGCCTAGATTTCTTGCAGGATTCCTATCTGGCTGATTACAGTCTTCTTCTCTAAAACTCCTGCTGTGGCATCCACTGGATACATCCACAGCCCAAAGGTGGCTGCATTTGGATGCTGAGTGGTTCTGTGAGATAATACTCCCAACGTATGTAGTGCTTTACACGTTCAAAGCGCTGTACAAATATTTCTTCACGAGGCAGGCAGGTGTTACTATCAATCCAAAGTTATTGATGGAGAAACTGAGGCAGAGGCAAAGTGACTTGGCCAAGGGCATGCAGCAAGTCAGCAGAAGAGCCAGGATTAGAAGCTGGGACTTCCTGACTCCCTGTTCTGTGCTTAGCTCTCCAGCTTCCACTGCCTAATACTCAGTAGAGTCCTTCGGGTTCTCCTGAATGAACGCTGCTAGGTAAATGAACAGGTTGTGCTTAATTATTTACAGGGAGATTTAATTATTCATCCCATCCTTATTATTTGATCTCCGTATAAATCTGCTGGGGAGCAGAGATGAGATCCCTGTGTAATAGGAACAAGCAAGTCTATTTACCGTGACCTGATTTCTTCCTGCTGGGAAGCTGCCTTGAGCTGGGACAGTTTGCACTTTGCCGCTCCCTGTAGCTGATTGAGTAACCAGATTAGTCTCCATAAAAGCAGAGACTGGAGCAGCCAGATGAAAATGATAGAGATATGCAAATGACACTGATTTTCACAAATAGCCACCCGAGCTGTTATTCCAGGTACAGAGCCATTTCCTTATCAGAAGGTGCATTCCTAATAGGAGCCTTTATGAGCCGACCAGGGAATATTTTAAACCTACCTTTGGCATTTCAAGGCTAACTCAATTTCCCCTAGTCTCAAGATGAAATATTAACTTCTGTATTGGTACAAAGGCCCTGGCAAGCTGTAAAGCAGCAACCTTGCAGGGAGAATGAGAAGACTGGCTGAAGGGTGGAGAAAGGGAGAGGCTGTACAGGGGCCAGCAGCTTTCAATCCAGTTTAAGGTCTTGGGCATTTTCTTTTCTCTGTGTCAGCAGGGGTGAGAGGTCATAGATGGGTGATACCCAGCTAGGGTGGCCCTTTCTGGGGAGGATTTAACTTCTTAGGGCTTGTGTTATGAGATCCTGGGATGACCGGCTCTATGCACCTGCAGAATTATTGTGCTAGGCTTCCTGGGGTTTTTTGGTAGATAATGCCAAGCTTAACTAGCCCTGTGCCTATAATCTGAGGTGGGTGGAAGAATCATAGATGAGTGACACAAAACTGAGATGCCCAGGCCCCAGGATACTGTGTTGAGTAATGCCAAACTGAAGTGGCCCTGTGCTGATGTTCTCAAAGCAGAGAGATATCCTGTGAGTGATGCCAAACTGAAGAGACCCCATGTTGTGAGGCTGGGAGGGTCACGGAGGTGACCTCAATTATATCCCAATTGACACTACGCTTCTGTATAGCAAACCTCAGGAGTGCCTTCTGAGCTGGGCAGGGATTATTACCAGCCCGGTGCCATAGAAGGGAAACAAGCACAGGGAGGTGATGTTACTTGGGCAAGGTCACACAGGGAGCCAGTGGCAGAGCTCAGCATGGAACTCAGGAGTTCTGACTCCCAGGTCCCTTGATCTAACCACTAGACCGGCTGCTTCTCTGAATGTTATGGAAATAGCCAATACACAGCATGCTCTTGAAGCTGGTTTTTATCGGTGGTGTGTGCAGAGCTCTGGGGACACTAAGTCTGGGCTGTGTTTAGCTCCGAGGGCTTTCTGTGCAAGCTTGATTGAATGTGTTCCCTACTGATTCATTGGTGCTCCACAGCTCCTGTACGATGGCTCGGCTGCCATGAAGAATCACCCTTTTGTTCAGTTTGTATTTCAGCAGCTGGTGGTGGATACAGATCTAATTTGCAGGTACTGACCTACCGCTCAGCTAGCCATGCACCCACCAAAGGTTCAAAAGAAGCCCATTGGGCCTCTTGAAAATGAGTGCAGAGAGTTTATACTGGGAGTTGAGTTGTTCAGTGGTTACTTTGTTCCATCTTTAAGGAGGCAGCAGAGGAGAGCTTCCTCAGGGATCTGGTTTCCAAGTCAATAACTGGCAAGCTAAGCAGTGAACAAACACCCGAGCTGGTTCTAAGCAGGTTCGCTTCATTAAAAGTGGCCAAAGCACCAAGTCCTGGTAACACCCACCCACAAAATAAAAAAAAACAAAATCGGTTAATCTTTAATGGACATTTAACACACTGTCTAAAAGGAGGGAATGCTGGTTGGTGGTTAGAGATGGGAGGGCCAGGACCCCAGGGGTATGTCTACACAGCCACTGGGAGATGTCATTCCCATCTCAGATAGATGTACATGCTCTACCTTTGCTCTAGCTAGCACCTAAAAATAGCTGCGTGGCCAAGGCGGCCCGATGGTGGGCTGGGCTAGCCACCTGACTACATACCCAGGAAGCTGAGCAGGATTGTACTCTGGCCGCTAGCCCAAGCCACTGCTGGTGCCACTGCAGACACAGGGGTATTTTTAGCCCTGTTCAAGAGAGCGCCTAGTGTGTATAAGTTTACCCAAGCTGGGAACTACACCTCCCAGTGGCTTCCAAGATACACCTGCTGTGAGGTTATAAACTCAATTTGGTGAATCTTGTATACTTAGAATTTCCACAAGCGTGTGGCAGGTAAATGAGATCAGCAGCTGAGGTGATGGGGGAGGGTGCTGGTTTGGGGAGAGAACTGTTTTACAAGCACAGGGCAGAGGAAAACCAGAGAGACAAATTGTTCGTGCTGGAAATGGGAGGCTAGGGAGGTATTAAAAACAAGGCCTGGAGGTAATGCTAAACTTGGTGACAAAGCACATAATGAGGGACAGACAGTACTCTCGGATTCCAAAGGATTTGGGCTGTTTGGAGGATTAAGCAGCATATGAAAAATACAGTTCAGCCTAGACCAATAGTAAGTAAATAGCCTGTGGGCAAGGGATTAATGTCTAGGGGATATGTGGTGAATACAATACAGCACACGGTAAGTTTGAGTAGTGCTGTGGGTACAAGCTGTGTGCCCCAATGGTTTACAGCGTTATGACAGCGTGGACACTGAAACTACCAAGCCACTGCGCAGAAGCAGGGGAAAGGCTGAGCGGACAGTAGATGATATGGGCAAAGGGGAGCGTACGGAGCACATTAGCTGATGGTGTTACTGATCCGGGGCCCATCTGCAAGACTGGATGGGACATGCTGGGTCACAGATTGGGTGTGTTTGGGGGAGTGTAGAAGGAAGATATGGAACAGGGCGCGGAGCATGGCAGACTACACAGGCTTTTCGAGGCTCTGCAGACTCACCCATTCGGTTCATCTGTTCCTCCTTTTGTTTCTCCTTCCCCAGCAGTATGATGGAGTGAGCCTGGGCACAAAGCACTGCACGTGTCCTGTTTCCCAGCTCACCAGGGCACGGTTCTTAGCTTTATCAGGTGCCTTTGGTTAGAGCTATGAATCTCACCAAAGAGTGGAAACAGCAGAAGCAAAGGAGAGTGAGTGATCCTGCCTTTCCTGAATGCTGCACGGTGGTGAAATCCAGGAATAGGACTGAGGAGTAGACAAGCCAGTAGTAATGTTACCTCTTGTGACAGGTTGGATCACAGAAAACCCCCTTGAGGCTGCCATCTGATGTGCCAAGACTACTTCTTCCCCTGCTTTGCCTGCCAATCTGGGACTCCAGAACCCTGCCTGGTTGTGCCAGACTCGCTTGCCGGCTACAAACACAGACCCAGGTCTGAACAACGTCCCACAAACTGCAGGCTTACCTGAAAACAGCTTAAGAAGTGTTTCTGTCTCCAACACGCAGATGCCCAACTCCCAATGGGGTCCAAACCCAAATAAATTCGTTTTAGCCTGTATAAAGCTTATACAGGATAAACTCAAAAATAGTTCACCCTCTATAACACTGATAGAGAGATATGCACAGCTGTTGGCCCCCCCAGGTATTAATACATACTCTGGGTTAATTAATAAGTAAAAAGTGATTTTATTAAATACAAAAAGTAGGATTTAAGTGGTTCCAAGTAATAACAGACAGAACAAAGTGAATTACCAAGCCAAATAAAATAAAACATGCAAGCCTTTGCCTAATACAGTAAGAAAGTGATTACAGATGAAACCTCACCCTCAGAGATGTTCAAGTAAGCTTCTTTTACAGACTAGCCTGCTTCTAGTCTGAGTCCAGCAATCACTCATACCCCCATGGTTACAGTCCTTTGTTCCACTTTCTTTCTGGTATCCTTTGGGGCTGGAGAGGCTATCTCTTGAGCCAGCTGAAGACTAAATGGAGGGGTCTCCTAGGGGGTTAAATAGACTTTCTCTTGTGGGTGGACACCCCTCCCTCCCCCTGTGTAGAATCCCAGCTACAAGATGGATTTTTGGAGTCACATGGGCAAGTCACATGTCCATGCATGACTCAGAACTTACAGGTAGCAGCCATTGTTCACATGCTACCTTGAACGTCCTCAGGTAGACTTCTTATGTGGATTGGAGCCTTCCAAGATCCATTGTCAGTTAAGTGTTTCTTGACTGGGCACTGAACTTGCACATTCCTTTCTAAAAAAGCCGCCCAAATGCCTTACTATGGCTACTTAAAATCAAACAAGTACACATCTAATATTCATAACTTTGAATGCAAAAATGATACATTCATACAAATAGGATGCATATATTCAGTAGATCATAACCTTTGCAGAGATATGTTACATGGCATATGTAGCATAAAACAAATTCCAGTTATGTCATATTTACATTCATAAGCATATTTCCATAAAGCAATATGGGGTGCAATGTCACACCTCTGTCCACTAACTATTGTATGTCTACATTCCAAGCTGGAGGTGTAAATTCCAAAAATTCCAAAACACTAGGTAGATAGGGTGGTTAGCCCCTCCCACCACTTGCTCCTCATGGCTGCGCTCTATCTTTAATGTGCTGGCTCGATGGGGTATGTCTCCTCGAGCTGGGAATTGCAGCTCCAGCTTCAAGTGCAGACATCCTCAGAGTGTGAGAGAGAGAGGAGAGCTTCACAGACCTGGCCTCTAATCCCCACAGCTGGAGGGGATCCAGGGGTCCCATAAGGTGTCATATGGCAAATGCTGGACATTGTGTTGGGATGCAGTGATGCTATTCAGTATGCAGACGGCACAGAGTGGAATAAAACTGTGTGCACTTGGGCTCCCCTTCCTCTAGAATTTTTTAGCTTCGGGCACTGTACATGCCCTGTTGTTTCAGCCCAAGGAGACAGAAAACATCTACACTGCAATAAAAGACCCGCAGCACGGCCATAGCTGAGCCAGGTCAGCTGACTCATGCGTGCAGGGCTCGAGCTGCAGGGCCATAAAATTGCAGTGTAGATGTTCAGGCTCGGGCTGGAGCCCAGGTTCTGAGACTCCGTGCTGTGGGCTTTGTCACAGTATAGACATACCCTGAATGGGCGATGGGAACAGTGGCTTGTTCTGGCTTGTAAATATAATGGGCCAAAGTTAGCCACAGTGTTACTCCCGTGACATCTGTAGGGTCACTGCAGTGATGAATCCAGCCCAGTGACCCTCTAATGTGGTTCTTTCACTAGCCAGAAAAGGCAGGAACAAATATTAGTTTGAGCTGATGTGACGTTATTGACATAATCTGTAACTGTATAGATCACTGTTGAGACCACTGTTATATATTTGCAGAAAATATTGTATAAAGGTTGTCGTGTAAGGGATCTATGGAGAGGTTATGATTATGCTGTCTATATGTGTGTATCATTTTTGTAGTTAAAGTTATGAATATTGGCTTTATCCTGTCTGTATTTCAAACTTATGCTATGCTTCTGGGTGACACCCTAGACAAGTTGGTGACAGCTCTGACTAGCCTGCTTGATGGCCCATTCAGGACCATCAGCTATACAGTTGACCCATTGAGAGAAGGCAGATACAATTCTGCTGATACAGACTAACACGGCTACCACTCTGAAACCAGATACACCTTGTAACTCAGCAAAGTATGCAGGGACTTGCCCATGTGACTCCAAACTCCATTTTGCTGTAATTTTCCACAGTAAAAACAAAGAGGTGTTCTTACACCTGGAAAAGACTATAAAAGGCTGATGCCTCATCTCCATCTTGTCTTCAATCCTGTTTCTTACCTCTGGAGGGACTTTGCTACAAACGGAAGCTCTGAACAAAGGACTGAAAGACCCATCCCAGCTGTGGATGTACTCCAGAGACTTGATTTGAACCTGCAATTTATTCCATCACTGCTGCAAACCTGAACCAAGAACTTTGCCATTACTGTATGTAATTGATTCCATGTAACCAATTCTAGCTCTCATCTCTATCTTTTCCCTTTTATGAATAAACGTTTAGATTTTAGATTCTAAAGGATTGGCAACAGCGTGATTTGTGGGTAAGATCTAACTTGTATATTGACCTGGGTCTGGGGCTTGGTCCTTTGGGATGGGGAGAACCCTTTTTCTTTTACTGCGGCATTGGTTTTCATAACCATTTGTCCCCATAACGAGTGGCACTGGTGGTGATACTGGGAAACTGGAGTGTCTAAGGGAATTGCTTGTGTGACTTGTGGTTAGCCAGTGGGGTAAAACCGAAGTCCTCTCTGTTTGGCTGGTTTGGTTTGCCTTAATGGTAAAGGAACCCCAGCCTTGGGCTGTAACTGCCCTGCTTTAAGCAATTTGTCCTGAATTGGCACTCTCAGTTGGGCCCTGCCAGAACCAGCATCGTTACAGCTGATTATGAATGTCTTCATCTCATTGTGAACAGTGCACTGTACTTGCAACAATGCCATGCCTCACAGGCTCAGAGCCCTGCTGTTCTGGCCTCCTGCTGGCTCCTGGATGGCTGCCAAGTTTTGCTCCCGCTGATCTCTTGCTATCAGCGAAGGAAGAAAGAGCCAGTGCCCCACTCAAAAGGACTTTGCCCTCCCAACATCAGGGATCTTATGAAGCACTGGCCGCTGCAGATGCTGGAGTGGCACACGGGCTCTGGCGAACTCAGCTATGCAAGAATGCCCCAAAACTAAGGGCCCCGCTGAGAGGGCTTTTCAGCGAGATTTTATCATTTGTGAATGGAGCCATGGGGGTGGGGTGGGGCTGCATGGAGTGATACATATTGGCTACGGGTGCGATTTTGTTTGTATAGAGAAAGACTCAGAGTTTGATATTTGCTGCTAACTATCCACTGTGCTTTATGCTTTCGGTGTACGGATGCGCCCAGCTGCACTCCCAGGATTCTGGGTGATATAGTGCAGCAGGCGTTTCCTGTACTAAGAAGTACTGTCATTAGAACTAGCACTAGAGTGCACTCCATACAGCACGCCCCTACAGCGGGTATATCATGAGATCCCTTTGTGCTGCTTGCATGGGCAGCAGTTGCATGGTCGACTCATGAAGAAGCCTGAAAAACATGTACTGATAAATGCAACTAACCCGCCTCTATCCACAGGCCCTTTCCCATTGTGAGAAAACCCAGTTCTGGCTTCTGTGGTGTTTTAAGCATTGTTATCACATGACGCAACTGAGCTCCAGTCAACTGCCCTGACGGCCAGCGCCCTTCCTTCCGATCACATGTTCCCACCACGGGGACGTATCATTGTGTGTATGTAAGGATTAATTGTGAGGTTATTGAGATCGGAGCCGGGAGACCCACCTCTGAATTCTCTCTGTGTTTACGGCTTGCCAAAGGCACTCTCACTGTGACTTGACTGAGGGGGCAGGGCAGCAAGCATTGGGGAGCTGCTGCTGGCAAGCGGATGGACAATTCAGCAGTGTGGGTGTCGTTACTAGAGCAATCGGCCCCTGTGGTAGAAATCAAAGTGGAGGATTAGCTGACATAGACAAGGGGAATTGTTTGTTCAGCTTAGGGTGACCAGATATCCCGATTTTATAGGGACAGTCCTTATTTTGGAGTCATTTTCTTATATAGGCACCTATTACCCCCCAGCCCTGTCCTGATTTTTCACATTTGCTGCCTGGTCACCCTAGTTCAGCTCAAGATCAGAGGCCCTTGTTTTGAAACCTCAGTATTATCCTCTGCGTTATTCCTCCCATAATTTGTTAATTACTGGTCTGTGGAGGTGGATATGAATGGTCTCCAGAGCTGTAGAGCTAGATGGATGGCTCTTGGAAGCACACCGTAAATAAGTCCCCGTGGGAATCTGCATATGTAAACAGCTTCTCTGCTGGCACCGAGGCCTGTCGACACAGCCCTAGGTCCCTGCCTCAGTTTGGGACAAATTCTGTTTGTAATTACCATCATATAACTCTGGAATAAATCCACTGAGGTCAATCAATTCACACTGAATTGACACTGGTGAAAGTCAGAGCAGATATGGGGCCTCAGAGCATGGTTGGAAAATGGTAATTATTTTCCTTGAAAATATCTATAAGAAATTATTTTTTTTTAATGTGTGGAGATTTTATTCCCCCCAAACATTTTCATGGCAATTTTTTGGGTGGTTGTTGTTGGAAAAACTGATAAAATTTGTTTATTTTTTGTCAAAAACTTGGAAAATGTGGGCCGAAATGATGACTTTCTACGAAAAAAAAAATTCATTTCCATAAAATAGCCCTTTTTCATCTTTTTTTTTCTTCTTTCCAGATGAAAAAAAGCTGACTAGTGCCAGGGGCCAGAGAGGCTCCTGGGCAGCGAATAAGGCACGGATACGCCCCTGGACCAGCGAGGATTAAAAATAAATGCTGCCAGACGGGCAGGCTCAATGGTCTTTGCTCTCTCTGGGGACGAAGCGCACCTTCTGTCACTCCAGTTAGTAGAGGAGATTGGGGACTGACTCAGTGCCATGGCACATTTCTCATTACCCGATGGCACGGTGACTATAGCCTGTTTCACTGGATTGAACGAAATAAACTCAATTCAATACCCAGTGGCCAGGGATCCACATCACAAAAATACCCTACAACCTATCACCCCCAGGAATCGGCTCTCCAACCCAGGACTGAAAAGGGCTGTGGAGAGTGAGCTCCCCCTCGCCCAACAGGGGATCCCCTCCAGGGAGGCTCGCCGGCGGGGGTGGTGTGTATGGGGAGATTGCCCTGCTACTGCCCATTCTGTCCCCTTTCTGTGGCTAAGGGCAGGTTGCTAATCTTCAGGGCTGCCAATACAGGAAGACTTTCAGCCGTGCTAGAGACATAGAACGTGCAGAGAGACACCCAGACGGCCTTGTCGCAGTGTTTATAAATGGGTTAGGTAATAATCCAATCTGGGCACTGTCCGTCTAGCTGGGCTTTGTTCTCCTGCTGTCGCTGGAACACGGTCAGTCTGCAGCATGGTCCTTTCTGCTGTGATTTGCATTAATGAAAAGGAACTGACAGCTTTACACTGAGGGAGTAGGAAAGCACATGAAGGGGACTCTGAGGTTTACAGCATGGCCTGTCCCCAGGGCTTTGATATGTAGCGCTGGCACCTTGAGCGGTCTAGTGTAAATTTAGCTGTGGGTTTTATTGTGACTGTTAACCTGTGCTTGGACTAAGGCTATGTCTAGATTATAGGCGCAACAGCATCACAGCTGCAGCTATGCGGCTGTAGTGTAGACACCCGTGATAGTGATGGAGGGTTTTGTTCCATCACTGTAGTAAATCCACCCACTTGAGAGGCGGTAGCTAGGTCAACGGGGTCACACTGTCTGGAGAGGCTCATGACCGTGAGTGCCAACCTCCAGGCAGACTGTTAAGAAACAGGGCATGACCCCAAACTGGTTGTGAGTTCTCTACTTAGATTTCACCAACCAAGTATCATCTGTGAACTCAAGGGCTACAACAGCATTAACATGGAGTCAGAGACAGTTCAGTCTGTCTCGACACCTAGGCGAGCCTGCCTTTGTGATAGACAGTCCCTTATACCAAAAAGCACACTAATATTCCGGTTACTCCCAGTCCCAAAGGACCAGTCATAGATTCATAGATACTAAGGTCAGAAGGGACCATTATGATCATCTAGTCTGACCTCCTGCACAACACGGGCCACAGAATCTCACCCTCCCACTCCTGCGAAAAACCTCTCACCTATGTCTGAGCTATTGAAGTCCTCAAATCGTGGTTTAAAGACTTCAAGGAGCAGAGAATCCTCAAGCAAGTGACCTGTCCCCCATGCTACAGAGGAAAGTGAAAAACCTCCACGGCCTCTTCCAATCTGCCCTGGAGGAAAATTCCTTCCCGACCCCAAATATGGCGATCAGCTAAACCCTGAGCATACAGGCAAGATTCACCAGCCAGATACTACAGAAAATTCTTTTCTGTAGTAACTCAGATCCCATCCCATCTAATATCCCATCACAGGCCATTGGGCCTATTTACCATGAATATTTAAAGATCAATTAATTACCAAAATCATGTTATCCCATCAGACCATCTCCTCCATAAACTTATCGAGTTTAATCTTAAAGCCAGATACGTCTTTTGCCCCCACTGCTTCCCTTGGAAGGCTGTTCCAGAACTTCACTCCTGTGATGGTTAGAAACCTTCATCTAATTTCAAGTCTAAACTTCCCAATGACCAGTTTATATCCATTTGTTCTTGTGTCCACATTGGTACTGAGCTTAAATAATTCCTCTCCCTCTCCGGTATTTATCCCTCTGATATATTTATAGAGAGCAATCATATCTCCTCTCAGCCTTCTTTTGGTTAGGCTAAACAAGCCAAGCTCCTTGAGTCTCCTTTCATAAGACAGGTTTTCCATTCCTCGGATCATCCTAGTAGCCCTTCTCTGTACCTCTTCCAGTTTGAATTCATCCTTCTTAAACATGGGAGACCAGAACTGCACACAGTATTCCAGGTGAGGTCTCACCAGTGCCTTGTATAACGGTACTAAAACCTCCTTATCCCTACTGGAAATACGTCTCCTGATGCATCCCAAGACTGCATTAGCTTTTTTCATGGCCATATCACATTGGCGGCTCATCGTCATCCTATGATCAACCAATACTCCAAGGTCCTTCTCCTCCTCTGTTACTTCCAATTGATGCGTCCCCAGCTTATAACTAAAATTCTTGTTATTAATCCCTAAATGCATAACCTTACACTTCTCACTATTAAATTTCATCCTATTACTATTACTCCAGTTTACAAGGTCATCCAGATCCTCCTGTAGGATATCCCTGTCCTTCTCTAAATTGGCACCTCCCAACTTTGTATCATCCGCAAACTTTATTAGCACACTCCCACTTTTTGTGTCAAGGTCAGTAATAAAAAGATTAAATAAGATTGGTCCCAAAACTGATCCCTGAGAAACTCCACTGGTAACCTCCCTCTAGCCTGACAGTTCACCTTTCAATAGGACCCGCTGTAGTCTCCCTGTTAATCAATTCCTTATCCACCTTTCAATTTTCATATTGATCCCCATCTTTTCCAATTTAACTAATAATTCCCCATGTGGCATGGTATCAAAAGCCTTACTGAAATCTAGGTAAATTAGATCCACTGCGTTTCCTTTGTCTAAAAAATCTGTTACTTTCTCAAAGAAGGAAATCATGTTGGTTTGGCACGATCTACCTTTTGTAAAACCATGTTGTATTTTGTCCCAATTACCATTGACCTCAATGTCCTTAACTACTTTCTCCTTCAAAATTTTTTCCCAAGACCTTGCATGCTACAGATGTCAAACTAATAGGCCTGTAGTTACCCGGATCACTTTTTTTTCCTTTCTTAAAAATAGGAACTATGTTAGCAATTCTCCAGTCATACGGTACAATCCCTGAGTTTACAGATTCATTAAAAATTCTTGCTAATGGGCTTGCAATTTCATGTGCCAATTCCTTTAATATTCTTGGATGAAGATTATCTGGGCCCCCCGATTTAGTCCTGTTAAGCTGTTCGTGTTTCCCTTCTACCTCAGATATGGTAATATCTACATCCATATCACTTACCCCAGGTCAAGTGCAACCTAGATCTCTCACCAAAGACAATCCTGTAATAAACTAACTAAAGGTTTAGTAACTAGGAAGAAGAAATAAGAGAGTTATTTACAAGGTTAAAGCAGGTAAACATACACACTCAAATGAGTTACAGTCTTAGGTTCCAAAAGATGATAGTAGCTGGTATATAGGCAAACTTTATATGTCCCTTAGGCCTAATCCAAGCTAAACCTCTAGGGCCCCCTTGCTTATGCTTAGAAATCTTCACCCCGCAGAGTTCAAGCAGCATCGGGATACAATTTCTCCTTATCAGGGATTTTTATTTCCTTCCCCCAGCATTCAAGCTGTGATGGGATGAGGGCTTGTGCAGGTCCCTGCTTCATAGGTGTGGGGCGAACAATCCACAAAGTCTTTCGTCCACTGATGTTCCATAGTGGTTTGTCTGGTGGCTGTCGGCCTTCTTTTGTTGGGGTGGAGATGACACCTCTTGTGGTAAACTAGTATTTTACACTTGGTAATGGTTCTCTCCTTGCTGCGGGCTTAGCAAACACTTTAATAGTTGCAGAGCAAACCCTTACACATTACCTTATACCATGGGATCCAGGTATTGGACATAAGATCAATACATGCAGCATCCTACAAGCATTTCATAAAGTCTAAACACATTCTTGTAATGCTAATATCTGTTTTAACAACACTAACGCACAGGTGAGCCAGACTGGTTTCCAGCTCTGCATTTGTCAGTGTTCAGCGAGGCCCAGTGGCTTTGGCATCAGCTGGCACCTGGTCTGCCAGGGTCACAAACGGAAAAGCTCTTCTGCTGACCTCACAGTGCCTATAGTGGGGCTTAGGTCAGTTTAACTATGTCTCTCCGGGGTGTGAGAACCTGATCCATGCAGTTAGGTCAACCTACGTTTTAGGTGTAGAGCTGGTTTTACTCATACCTAATGCTAGATGTTATGGCTGTTTGGACTGATTTTGTGGGTATGGGCTAGAGGAGGGCACTGGGAGGTAGGATTCCATTCCTAGGTTGGCTCGGGGTGCCGGGGGAGGGCTAGGACACGTAGGCTAGGACAGAAGACTGGGAGCTAACACTCCTGGGTTCTGTTCCCAGCCTTGTCTCTGGGTACATCTACACTGCAGCTGGCTATGGGATTGCAGCCTGGGGATTGCACACCCGCACTAGCTTTAATCCAGTTAGCACAGCTCAAAATAGCAGTGAAGCTGGAGTGGCACGGAGGTCAGCATGGGCTAGACATGCCACTACCTAGCTAGGCAGACTAGGTGGGCTTGTATGTGCTGCAGCTGGTAGGCATTTCTGTCAGGCCAGGGTGCATGCATGGAGTCAGGCTTCTAGCAGGTGGAGGGGGCAAGATCCAGAGGCTTTAGCCTCGTTAGTCCCACAGATTCTTGGTCTCTGTGCAATCTGCAGCCCAAGATCCTTCTCAGATCTTCACTGCCACAGCCTCTGAGAGGGGACAATATAGCAGAACGGAGCCAGGCAAGTAAATTCTCCCTTCCTGAGCCTTTTCGCTAGTAAGAGGAAGACCTGGAGCTATGTAAACTCTCCCCAGCCCATTGCTATAAATACCCTCTTTGGGCCACACCTGTATCTCCTCTGGCCCATCTCCCAGTAACCACCCCATGAAACATACCTTTCCTCCATACCTGTACCCCTTGTCCACACTGAAATTACAACCAGGTTTACAGCGCTCCTTGCAGACAGCTAACTTAGCCCAACAATGCTGTAGATGATCCTCCACCCCAGACAGGCTCCAGATCCAAACTCCCCATGATATGGCAGGGAGGGGCAGATTGCAGATTTTTGTTTGGCCCGGCGCAGACAGTGCTGCAGAATACAGACCCTGGTCTGACTATTTCTGGAGTTCTGGCTTGGTTCAGACCTATGTCTAGAAGGAGAGTAGCTGTAAACAAGAGGTGGAGGCTTCTCATGCTCTTCCTGGACCAGTAAATTCTGTAGGCTATGGCAGATTGCTCCAGGAAACATATCCTTTCAGCACCGCCAGTTGCAGCTGGCACATCTGTGCATTCCTGGATGCAAATGGACATGTTATTACAGCTTCTGATGAGGTGCTGGCCAGCCCAGCCTGCCAGCATAACAGAGGTGGGTGAAAAAAACGTGCCTGGGGAATTTCCAGAGCAGGAGCTATTGCTTCACTAAATACCTTCTCTCCCTCCTTTCTGCCTCCCTCTCTCAATGTTCTCCTAGGCTTGCTTTTTGGACAACATGCTCTGTACATCTACATCTTGCCCATCCCCAGTCTGGTGACTCAAAGGATAGGGATCAAAGCCCCAAAGGGTTATAGTGGGGGCCGGGAGGAGAGAAGGAGCTATTGTGCCAAGGGTGCCGGGTTTTCCTGCAAAGGCTTCAGAGCAGAAGCTGAGCCATCCTGCTATGTGCATGCATGTGCTTGCAACACTTAAAGTGGGTGGGGTCTTCTGGCATCACAGACACAGCCCAAGAAAAGTGATGGTTCTGATGCAGCTCTACAGAGAGGAGGGGCTCGGTGCCCTGGGTCTGTATGATGTGGTCAAGTCAGCAGCAGCCGTTTCTTGCTGGCAGCCGGGGAAGGCGGTCTGTCCTGCCTCCCTCCCTTAAGCTTCCTGCTCTATTCGGGACAGGAGACTTCTTGCATTGGTGCCGTAACGTCTCTGACTGGACTGGGGCATGGAGATGCAGGGTCCAGAGATGGGTCTGGGTGAATTTCAGAGGGGAAATCAGCACTGATGGTGATTTGTCTTGATTGAAGATCTCTTGGGTGTGGTGTTAGTAAGGTGCTGGTCAGGGCTCAAGGCCACAACAAGCTCGGCTCAATGTCTGCTCTAGGCCTGTCCAAACACATGCCACCCCCCAAATGGCACACTCAGACCAGTCCAGCATGGCAGTCCCTCCGCTGCTCTCAAATATTTTAAAAAGGGCTGTCCCTTTCCAGGAAGTCTTGGCAATGTCCTGAAATGCGCTGCCCCTAACAATCTGGTCTGCACTCATAATATTCCACCCTGGAGTAACCACAGACCCAAGACTTCTTTGAGATCACAGGGAGCGCCACGTGTGCCTGTCAGTCTGACTTCATATGAGTATGTGTTTTGGTACAAGTGCTGCTTTGTATGGGTGGGTCTGTGTGTGTGTGTGTGTATGTCTCTGGCTGTGTGTGTACTTGTATGTGTGGGCCTGTGTGCACATGTGTCTGTGCATACATGCTGCATATACATCTCTGAGCACGCAACTTTGTGGGTGCAGATGTGTCTAGATGCGTCTCTGAGCAGTCTTTCTGGGCATGTATACTTTGGTCCCTGTGTGCATTTGGGGGCATATGTGTTTGCAGATCTGTATCATACAGCTAAGTGTAATAAATAGTTTTAATTCTTCTAGTCCTCCTTCCTCTTTAATTCCACGCCATCAGTCTGCCAAATTAAAGAATATGACAAATGTGAATGGAACAATCCTGTCTGTCCTCAGACGAATCAGAGCTGTGCAGTTTCCTTTCCTCCCCTAAGCACAAAGCAAATGTACTTGTGAAATGGTTGGGATAATATAAAATAGGTCTGTAAATGTTCCTTTAATTAGTCAAATTTTGACACATTGACCATGTTCTCCATGTAACTGTATTGTGCAACGATGGGCTCGTTAGCTGCCAACCTCAATCAGGCAGCAAAATCGCCCCGTTCCAAGGTTTGGTCTGAATACCAGATCCCAACAAGGTCCCCTTAGCGCGGCAGTAACATTTACTCCCCTCTTCTGCTTCTTGCCTCTTCCTGAGAAAAACATTCCGCTCAGCTGCTGGCAAATGACCAAAATTCCAGGTTCACACTTGCGTGTTGACAGTGGGTCCCAGCAGGGTTCACAATGCAGGAAGTGAAGCCTCAGCTGTGAGCCACAAGGAAATGAAGATCTCTCATGCCAGGCCCGGGATTCTGGCTCTGTTGCTATGGCGCCCCCGCAGCAGGACAGCCGCTCTCGCTTTAGGATCGTCTCCTTTGGCAGATGTGCCAAAAGAGGATTTGAAGGTGGTGCCAGGGAGGTAGAGACTGGCTCGCCTGCAGTACAGTGTTCACTTCAGGCTCCAAACTTGTGCCATGGGGATATGGCAGACTCTGAAATAATGACAGTAATGCACGGCACCTCTCCTCTGGGGATCTCAAAGCACTTCTTACGAGCATTTATTGAAATAAGTTTCAACACACTGCCAGTGAAATAGGTGTCCCTTGATACAGATGAGGTAACTGGGGCAATGAGAGGTTAGGTGACTTTCCCAAGGCCAAAGAACAAGCCAGGACTCTTGAATCCTGACTTTCAGTCATGTGCCCTAAACACAAGAGTATACTGCCTCCCAAATAGCCTGTTCTGCTGCCCGAAGTAGGGAGGAAACTCAGGCATCGGCCTTCAGGAGTTCCCCTAGCTGGGATACAGGGCCTCTTAGCCCTCAGAACCAGCCTTCATCCCACTGGTCAGGTCAGGATCTCTGTTTCACCTTAACGGGGCCCACTTAGCAAGATCCACTGTGGTCAGACCCAGATGCCCAGAATGAGGAGAAGCAGCTTGATGCTGAGAGTCTCTGAAGGACGGAGCCACCTATTTGTCTTCTTTGAGGACTTCCAAGACGGACTCAGGGGCCACGGAAGGGCCTGGCCTCTCTCTGGCTGGAAGAAGGCATTTACATTACACACGCCAGCTTAGCCACGAGTCCCTATACTCCCCCATGCAGTGGTGAATGTGCACTTCAGCCAGTTGCCGTTTTGTGGGCAGAGAGAGCAGAGGGCTGGAGCAGCCACCTGGGTCTCCCCTACACTCATTCGCACACACGTCTTCCTGAGGTTTGACATAGCTGCCTCTTCTGATGCCATCTCGGAAGGTGAGCACTTTAAGCTGGAGTTGATAAGTAGCGGCAGCCCTGGCTCCCTTGCTGGCAGAAGCAATGCTTTAGCATTGTAAAAGTCTTCTGCGGGAAGAAGGGGTCACATCAGCAGAAGTCTGTGATTGCCCCCAACCCTCCCCTTCTTTATAGCCACCTGCTGGTAGGGGCAAGTAAATCTACTTGTCTAGGGAGCTGATGTAGGAGATCATAGAGGAGAAAGCAGAGAAACAAGAAATTGTAGCTTGTCTGGATTAACATTTTATATGCGCAGGGCTCGGCGCATGAAACCCCTATAGGGGATATAGTGTCAGTGCAGGGTTTACAACCTGCCTTTTAGTAACAGTGGGCTCCAAGCACAGAGCAGCCTTACTCCGCGATAACAAGATATACCTTAGCCTGAGACTCTCCAGGGAGGTCAGAGCTGGGATCCATGACTTTCCAGCACAGTACAAGTGTGCATCAAAGGGGGCAGGAGATGAGGTGGGGGCAGGAGGGGAAAGGCCATGTCATCTGATCTGTAATTGATTTATTCTTTGGCAATGTGCCGTGACAGCATGTCAATGAACAACTTGACTGCGGTAAGGCAAGAACGGAGCTCTTTGTCCCAGCGGCGGGAACAATGGCCTGTCTGTGAGCGTTTGGGCAATACTGACCCAACCGGGATCAGCTGCCTTTCTATCCTCCTTCACCATCGAAATGCACAATTACAGGGCTGCTTTCCCCCAGCCGAGCACGGGATTCAATGACACTGTACACTCAACAAGTGGCAGCCAAGATGATGCATTCGGGTCCCTTTCAACGGCGGTGATGTCTGCACTTTGTTTCGTTTGCTTCTGCTTCCCCCATTTTGCACTTAGGCTCATCCGCAGTCTCTCTCTCTCTCCTTCTCGTCCAGTGCTCCTTACTTGCAGGGGTCAAAGTGACAGAAAAAAGCGGTGGTCTCTATTCAACCTGAACTGGCCACAGTCCCGGAGCAGCTGGATGTTTCTGCCAAAATCACCAGCAGAGAAGCCAGCAACGTTGACATTCAGTGGTTCACGTGGTCATTGTTAAGCTTCGGAGGTGATGCCCATTGAGATGAATGGGGCAGCTTATGCATCTCTCTGTGCTGGTGTTTCAAGCCGTCGAGCTGTAGACTTGGGCAGACAGCTCCTGTACCGGCCCCTTCCAGAAGGTTTACTTCAGGGGCTGGTGGAGCACTGCCAGCATGGTGCATCTCCAGGCTCTCCACCCATTAGGCCTGAAGACAGGACAGGAAACAAGATGCACCCCACAGTGTGCTGCAGCAAAGCAGCATGAGATCCTGTTTCTGCTGCCTGTTCTCCATTCCCACCCAAAACCGTGCTGCTCACAGGGCTAAATTAAGATGATGTGGGGCACCAGGCACACCCCATATGGTGGCGCCATGGCTGTACCCTCATCTTAAGACCCTTCCCTGTACTGTTATCTGCCCTGCCTTGTGGTGGCAGGTTTCCTGGTGAATAAGATGAATGGGGAAGTTCACACCTCTTGGAGACATTACTTCAGGCCGTGGGCAGACTCAGGCAGGAATTATGCACACTTGGGTTGCATTTTCAAGACTTTCTTTGCAGGGAGACACCAATGCCAAGACCCCTCTCTATCCAGATAGCATAGGGGTTGTGTAATCTCTGTGCCAAGCTTAACCGCCCCAGCTAGCACCTGCAGACATATAAACTGATGTCCAGAAGCAACAGGCCACTGTGCAGACAGCATCCCTGGGTGTCTCCACAGTCACGTTCCCTGGAGCTATGGTCTCTGTGCCTGAACTGCAAGGGGTGCTCTCTAAAGTGGCACTGCCCTGCTTTCTCTTTCTCAGATTCATAGACTTTAAGGCCAGAAGGGACCATCATGATCATCTAGTCTGGCCTCCTGCACATCGCAGGCCACAGAAGCTCACCCGCTCCTGAAATAGACCCCTAACCTTGTATGCTCTCTGTGCCCTGGGTTTTTTCATGTGGCCAGGAGGCAAGCCCACAACCTGGTCCTGGTCCTGTTTTGCTTCTGACCATGCACTGCCTGCAGAACCACCTGCAGCAGCACAGTGCACCTCCCATGCACCAGGGAAGGCCTGGGGAGCAGCCGAGCCCTCTCTACTAGGTCAGCTTGGAGTAAAGGCTCACAAAAACCTAATCTGAGAGGATCAGGCTATGGAAAGCAGGGGGAGGAACTACAAACACACAAGTGCTTAGGCGAGAGGGGAGCGCTATTAAAAATAAGGGCATTGTTTTTGTCACGAGTAGTCTTACCAATGAGGGTGGGTATTTGGGAATATACACAAGCCATGAGATATTGTCCTTGTTGTCTGGTTTATGGACTGTTTCCTTCCATAAAAGACTAATCCCACAAATATGAAATAAGGGATGGGGGATCAAAAATTGCTAGCCAGCTCCCAGGGAGCATCTCCCCAGACTCCTCAAGAGCTTGACCTGCCCAATTTCAGGGGGCAGCAGCTTCCCCTGATGTTGTTTAGTGTGGTAGCATCCTGTGGGGTAGAGAAGAGGCAGAACTTGGGTGTGATGAACACAGAGGAGATCCTTCACTGAGGCCACTGGACACAGAAAGACCCTGTGGATCTCTCTAGCTCTTTAGCTTCCGGATTGACTCACACAGCCTGTGCTTATTCCTGTTCTTTGTAACTGTGAAACAGAGCCCAGAGGGGAATCCTCTGTGTTTTACATCTTTTTATTACCCTGTAAAGTTACCTTCCATCCTGATTTTGCAGGTGTGATTCTTTTACTTTTTTCTTTATAATAAAGTTCTTCTTTTAAGAACCTGATTGATTTTCAGTGTCCTAAAAGCCAAAGGGTTTGGTCTGTGCTCACATTGTAACCAACTGGTTGGTATATTATTCTCAAGCCTCCCCAGGAAAGGGGCTGAAGGGGCTTGGGGGGATATTTTGCAGGATAGGGACTCCAAGTGGCCCTTTCCTGCATTTTTGTCTAAATCACTTGGTGGTGGCAGCAATACCGTCCAAGGACAAGCAAAGAAATTTGTGCCTTGGGGAAGTTTTTAACCTAAGCTGGTAGAAATAAGCTTAGGGGGTCTTTCATGTGGGTCCCCACATCTGTACCCCAGAGTTCAGAGTGGGGCAGGAACCCTGACATGCTGTCACCCTAAATCCTGGACTGCTGTCTGCACTTTGCAGTCCTTTCATCTCCAAAGCTCAGTGCACCTGTGGGGGGACGCTGGGTCTTGGGGATGCTGATCCAAAGAGGGAGTTTTGGCAGGTGGGTTGAAACTTGGCTACCCCCCTCTTCCTTCCCCACTGAGATTAAAGGAACAGGTTGTGGCTGGTGCTTCCCAGGGAGCTTTAATCAGATTTTCTTTGTGGAATTAGAATGGCTGCCAGCTGAGAGCACTGATCCCAGGGAACTCAAACAGAATCTCCCCTGGGATGTTTGTTGTGTCTGCCAGTGGGTGACCAGGCAGTAGCCTGCTGGCTCCAATTAAGAGATCACCAATTACTTTAGACACCTAGATGCATTCAATTTTTTTTTAAAGTGTGTGATTGCATACTGAAAGATTTCAGAGTGGTAGCCATGTTAATCTGTATCAGCAAAAACAACGAGGAGTCCTTGTGGCACCTTAGAGACTAACAAATTTATTTGGGCATAAGCTTACCTACCTACTGTATTTTTCACTCCATGCATCTGATGAAGTGGGTTATAGCCCACAAAAGCTTATAGAATATCATAGAATATCAGGGTTAGAAGGGACCTCAGGAGGTCATCTAGTCCATCCCCCTGCTCAAAGCAGGACCAATCCCCAACTAAATCATCCCAGCCAGGGCTTTGTCAAGCCTGACCTTAAAAACCTCAAGGAAGGAGATTCCACCACCTCCCTAGGTAACGCATTCCAGTGCTTCACCACCCTCCTAGTGAAAAAGTTTTCCTAATATCCAACCTAGACCTCCCGCACTGCAACTTGAGACCATTTCTCCTTGTTCTGTCATCTGCTACCACTGAGAACAGTCTAGATCCATCCTCTTTGGAACCCCCTTTCAGGTAGCTGAAAGCAGCTGTCAAATCCCCCCTCATTCTTCTCTTCTGCAGACTAAATAATCCCAGTTCCCTCAGCCTCTCCTCATAAGTCATGTGCTCCAGTTTATGCCAAATAAATTTGCTAGTCTCTAAAGTGCCACAAGGACTCCTTGTTGTTCATACTGAAAAATTGTCACAAGGTATGCACACCTCCAGGGAGCATTAAGATCATATGTTCAGCCTTAACGTTTCTATTTCCTGCCATTGGGGCGTGGAAACCAGGAGCGCACATCCCTGGGTGTCAAGGAAGAGTGCATCTACACTGCAATTGGAGGTGTGTTTGTAGCATGGGGAGCCAGACCTGAGCTAGCTTTAATCTAGCAAGCGTGACTAAAAGTAGCTAAATGAAGCTGCAGAGATTTGGGCTGTACAAGTCTGCCCAGTTCCTCTGGGTATGTACTCATCTTCCCAGCCTGTGCTGAAACCCATGCTGCCATGTCTTCACTGCTATTTTTAGCCATGCTAGCTAGATTAAAGCTATGCCAACCCACGCTGCAATCACACCTCCAACAGCAGTGTAGATGTTCACCAAGAGGCAGGCTGGTGGGTTATCGTAGCTTTATAGAGTTTTAGGCCAGCAGGGACCATTGGGTCATCTAGTCTGACCTCCTGTATGTCACAGGCCCTTACATTTCACCCAGTTACTCCTGTATGGAACCCAATAACTTGTGCTTGGCTAAAGCAGGTACAAGGTGGGCAAGGAGAGGGAAGGAGTCAGCCCAGGGAGAAGGGGTCAGACTGGGGTTCTTTGTGGAGCGTTGGGGTAGGTTGCAAGAAGGCTTGAGAAAGGTTCGTGGGGGCAGGGTTTAGAATGAGCTCCAGTGTGTGGAAGAGAAAGGTTAGAGGGACACGAACTCAGTTTACGCCTCTTCAGGTGCAGCGTGAAGTTCACATCAGTCAAGGTACAGGACAGCAAACATGTTCCAGGGAGAAATTGTTAAAAAAGCAAAACCACACCCCGTGTGCCAGGCGGGGAACATGGGGTGAGTCACAGCAGAGGGCCCGGAAGCCAGTGGGAGTCCGTAGCAGAAGTGATACCAATTTTCGCAAAGAGTTATGGAGGAGGAGCCAAGAGTGAAAAATGCAGGAACCCTGCAGCTGCTGGAGGTGGCCAGAACTGGCTAGCTAAAAGTTGTCAGGGATTGGGGGGGTGCGATCTACAGCTAGTTGTGCCTGTGTCCCAGAGGAAAACCATATTGTGGCTCTTTCCACAGGTAGTACCAGGGGTGAGTGAGTGTGGCAGGTAGAACTAGAGGAGCCATGTAAAGATGACAGTAATCTGATCTAATCCAGCCATCCTTGCTGTTTGGCCCTCGGCAGCGCTTTGCACGTGAAAGTGTAAAGCCTTCAGGCATGCGACTAGTCCTGGCTCAAGCTCTTTCCACTGCGATCCTTGTCAGTTTCCTTCTTCATCTGTCCGCTTGTGTAGGTGGGCTCTGCTTTAACTGCTGCAGGCTGGCCAGTGTCCAAGGGGCCTGCGGACACTTGGGAAGTATTAGAAGGATTCAGCAATACACGGTGAGCACAAAAGCTTCATGGGAACCCCTGAGCCTGGGTAGATCGCTGCAGTGTAGCACTGCTAGGTTTATAGGCAGAGTGACTGGATCGCAAGGCGGCCAAATGGCTTGGCTCACATGACACTTTAATGCAGGATGCACCCCCTGAATTAAATTAGAGCTTGTTGTAGAAGGGACCACAACAAGCACCTTCGTTGTGCGCCCTCTGCCTGCACGTGCCGTGAAAGGGGCAAGGGACCAAGAGCCCCCTCTCTCCTCCTTCAAGCACTCCTGTCCTGTCTCCCCCTTATCCTCAGGAGCCCAGCCTCTCCCAGCTGTCGTGTTGGGGCTTTGTCTCATTTAGACAGTGAGTGCTTTTCGGTGCTCAAGGGAGCATCTTTTTAACTAGTGGAAGCAAAAAGCCCTGACTCTGAGGTTAGCTAACAATCCTGACCTACAAGGTTGTGAGACTAGATTCATAGATCATCAGGGTTGGAAGGGACTTCAGGAGGTCACCTATTCCAACCCCCTGCTCAAAGCAGGACCAAGCCCCAATTTTTGGCCCAGATCGCTAAATGGCCCCCCTCAAGGATTGAACTCACAACCCTAGGCTTAGCAAGCCAATGCTCAAACCACTGGGCTATCCCTCCTCCCGGTAGATGGTAGGGGGAAGCCCAGGGGACTTAACCCCATCAGGACGCAGACAATGCATATGAGTTGTTGTGTTTGCGGACACTATTGTGTTTATATAGTATAAGGGTCTGTCTGTGCTGAACAAGTAGGAATGAATTATGGAGCTGGGCCCAGAAGCAGGAGTGACGGAAGTTCCTTAAAAGTGGGGGGACCACCGGCGCTTGAACCATGGCCCTGCCCCTGCGCCACTACACCCCCGAGGCCCTGTGCTGCCCCCTGAGTCCCCACCCCCACGCTGCCCTGTCTCCCTGAGCCCCTGCCTCAAACTGCCCCTTCCCTTGAGGCCCTGCCCCTGTGCCACCCCTTCCCACCAAGACCCTGCCCCCCACCCCATCCTCGCTGCCCCCTCCCCCCCATTGCTCTCCCTTAGGGCCAGTAAAAAGTGATGTGGCCATGGCCCCCTGCTACCACCCCCCAGTTCCGGCGCCCTGCCCAGAAGAGCAGTGTAGATTTAGGAACGTTCAAGTGCAGATCCAGTCCTTGCTGCTCAGGCCCAGTACTAAGGGACTAGTCAGGGCATGCACTCCTCATACTCACTCCCTCTTCACACTGTCACTGTAAATGGGAAGCTAGGGGCACGCCTACACTGCAAGCCCTACAGTGGCATGGCTGCAACACTTCAGCTATGCCACTGTAGCATAGACACTTGCTACAGCGAGAGAAGGGGTTTTTCCGAAGCTATAGTAAACCCACCCCCTTGAGAGGAGTAGTTAGGTTGATGGAAGAATTCTTCCATCAACCAAGTTGAATCTACAGGGGAGGTTAGGTCCACCTCAGTTTCATAGCCCTGATCAATGTGGCTAGGTCGACTTACGTTCTGGGTGTAGCCCAGGCCTAGGCTTGATGTCAACAAACTCCCCTTCTCCCGAGCGCTTTGGAAGGTGCTGCTTTCTCCTGCCAATTGCCTCGCTCTCACAAAAACCATCAGTGCTAAATGGGCGCAAAACATTAGGAGGAAGAGTTTTTAATCTGCTTAATGCAACCACCAGGTGCCTCCCCCAGGGAAGTGGGGGTGGGCATGGAGAGATTAATTGTTCAGCTCCGTGCAGCTGAGAACTTGGCTTGGGACCTACGGGCAATGCAAAGTGGGAGGGTCCACGGGATGTGTTTGGGGCGGGTGTGCCTGCCAATTGTTTGGGCCCCTTAGATCTGCTGTCCGCTCTCAAACAGGCTGTGTTCTCACCAGGATCTGTTTCTTCTGGTTTCCTGCTCAGATCCCATTGCTGATGGGAGGAGTGGGACAGTGATTTGGGCTTGCTCTGTGTTACACCTAACCCCTTGTGGGAATACATTTGAGAGCCTTCTGAGGATGGGATGCTCCCATACAGATTAGATCTGTAAGTATAGAGGAAGGATGGACCAGTGGCTAGGGCATTACCCTGGGGCATAGGAGGCCTGGCTTTAATTCTGTGCTCTGCCACAAACCTTGGGCAAGTCCCTTGGGCCCTGATCCAAAAAGGTATTTAGGCATCTAAGTCCTAATGGAAGTCTCTCAGTTTCTCTGTACCATGGTTCCACATCTGGAGCGTGGGGGTAATAGCACTGCAACAGGGATGTTGTGAAGGTAAATACACTGATGACTGGGAGGTGTTCCTAGTACGATGATGATGGGGCCCATGTAAATAAGTAACGTATCCAGGTATATCTGTAGCCATGTACTAAAGAGACCAGCTCCAGGAGTGAGAGGGGAATTCTGTGGTGTATCAAGGACTGGGCTGGGATTACAAGTTATCACTTTAAGAGTGGGGGGTTTCCTGGTCCTGCTAGGAAGCTCTGTAGCAAAGAGTGCAATCAGAATCAGCCTGGACAGAGCCAGCTTAAAGCAAGGTGGGCTGAATTTTGCCTTCGGGGGCAGCCTGCTTTGTCTCTTTCTCTTTTCTCGTGTGTTAGCATTCTGAATTCTAAAACATAAAATAGTGTTACCTTGCACCCTTCCACTGAAAGTATTTATGTATGTAATTTCTCTGTATGTATGCCATGAATATAACAAGTTCCAGGCTCCTTGGCCTCTCCAGTGAAACTGATTACAAGAAGCCCAAGAAGAACAACAGAAATTAAAGTTGGAAATAGCCTGTTCAAACTGCATCTAATCTGCCCCCCCTGCTATGGCAGGTTTGTCCCTCCCAATAAAATTCCCAGTATGTAGTTATACTTGGGCTTTTGTGATGTGGGCACCTGTGTCTGTCAGGAAAATGGACTGAGGAGGGCTAACAGCTCATTCCACGTCAGCCATTGCAAGGCAGTTCCCAGCAAGGGATGAGGAACTCAGCCCGGGAAGGATGAATGTATGGCTAAGGCACAGGCCTAGGAATTGGGGGATTTCAGCCCTCTTCCCTGAGCTGCCAGTGACTCAGGGATTTGAGCGCCCTTCCTCAGTTTCCTTACTGATGAGATGAGAATAATGATACGAGTCTACATCACGGAGTGGGCTCAGTATGATGTCAGTGGGAGTTAGTTGTAGCAGCGTTAGCAGACCCAAGGGTGGAGAAATGTTTTGTTAACTGTTTGTAAAATGCTTTGAAATCCTTGGAGGGAAGGTGGTAGGCCAAGCAAATTATTACAATTCAGTCACTACCTGCCTGGGCCTGGTTTGAACTGGATGGGACAGGCTGTGAATCCCATCTCCAGTACCCTAGGTCCTCAAGCCCCTTGGGTGTTATTTGAATCACATCCTAAAATCTGGAGCTCATCCTGATATCAACAAGCAGATACAGACAAAACAGTCTTGCTTCATATCATCACTCCACATTTCCAGAAGATCATGCTAACTCCATCTTGTTCTACTGGACTGCAGTAGCAGCCGCAGGTCACCTGATCCTGCCCGGGCTAGCTAGACTTACTTAGCCTTCCAGCTACCCCTCTTGTTTTGGCAAATGTATCCCCTCATTTTAAACTGATTTCTCCAGGGGGGTGGAATGTCTCGTTGCAAAAGTTTCAAGCCCAACGCTTCCTTTGATTCTCTTCACCTCCAAGGGAAAACTTGTTTTCCTGAATTTCTCTAAGGGCGAAACAAAATAAAACCTGCTCTGGAAAAGAGAGGAGGCAACCCAATGAGAACACACAAACATATGTACTCAAACCTCAGATCTTCAAGGGTTCAGCCACCTGACTCGGACTGATTTCAATGGGTGCTAGGTGCCTTCATACTTTTGAGGACCAGGGCTTCTTGAACTGCAGTGAACAGGATGGAAAGAAAGAAAGAAAGACTAGGATCAAGTAGGTCCTTAAATAAGTGCAAAGTAGGGGAAAATTAATAATGACTGAAAACTATCTGAAATACTAACCTCAATTGTTAAAACCCTGTCTTTAGGAAACAAAATTAAGGACAAGCTATTTGGACAATTAGGAAGTAATTCAGATGGAAAAGCCAGATGAAGGAATATTTGGAAAATAGAAATACATTTTGAGATCCTGTAGTACCAGGCTGGGGCACCGGTTCTGTACTCACTTGAAGAAAAGAGCACCACCCTGAATCAGTAACACTTCTGAAAGCTTTCTCTTTGGCTGTCTCCTTTCTAAGCCCGGCCCCATTTAGTTATGAAAGCTGACATGACTTTCAAAATACATGATGATCTGTTGGCTAGGTTGAATAGCCCTAAATAGAAAACAAAACTTTGCACAGTGTATTGGAACTAATTCGTATAAGGCCAGATCCAAAGTCCACTGGAGTCCATATAAGTTTTTCCATTGACTTCAGTTTGCTTTGGGACTGGTCCATATTTCTGATTCAAGGTAAAGAATATTTTTTACATGAGAAAAGTGTATTTTCTTCACTTTGCCTGCCCTCCAGTCCCCCCTTAATAACACAGCTCTCCTTGGCTGGCTGAGTCTAGGAACTTTCCTGTTCCGTCCAAGTAATGACATTTTCCATCACTTGCTGTTGACATTTTCAAGAGTACCCCTGGTGTTTTTCAGATTTTTTTTTAAGTCGGCTCAATGGATCAGGTTTGAAATACGTTGCCTCACAGTGCACTAGGTATAGATCTCTGGGAGGCAATGTAACAATCCAGGGTCCTGTCCAGATGCAAAATGAAGGGTCTGTCCGTGTCCTGGGCTGTTTCCTCCAAATCTCTCCTCCAACTTGTGTACTGGTTCCTTGCCTGTTTGCTGCAGACCCACCAGAGGTGGCCGTGTGTGTACATGACGCTGGAAATATGTTTTTTTAAAGTGAGAGAAGCATGGAAATGAGGGATGCTATGAATATTATTATTACTAGGGATGGGCAAACTTATTTTCACCTCACTTCCAACCCTTTTGAGGGTCACGGGTTCAAAAGCTCACCCAAACTCTGATGCGATTGGGTTTGAGAAATTGGTGGGGTGGAGAGTAGGAGAGAGTGAGAAAACAGAGCACGCTACTGTGAGAAAAAAAATAGAGATGGGGAGGGAATATATGGGGGACCCCCCCTCCATGTTCTTGCTAGCTTTTGGAGTAAGGGGTTGATCTCTGATACAGAGCACAGGCTTCCCCCCACCCCTCAGCTAAGGAAACATCTTCTTAAATTGACTAACCCTCATAAAAGGGAGTGGGAGTCAAGGATTGTAGGGGACGGGCAGATGGGGAGATGCTGAATTTAAACTAGTGTGGAGAGTCTGGAAGTAATTGGAGGTCACAACCTAGGGCCAGCCTTCTTAGGAGGCTACAGAGAAAGAATAAATAATCCCTGGTTGCTACTTTTATTCTGCAGATTTGTGAGGTGCCTTTGGTATATTGTTTGGCATTGGTTTTGCAGCCCTCCAAAGCCGGAGTGTGTTTGGCTCTAGGGTTTTGGTTTGGCCCATTATACAGGCCAGAAAAGCTGTGTTGGAAATGCTGGTTTGTGTCCCCACATAACATGGTTAATACTCATTAGTAGCCATGGCAATTATCAGTGTTTCACCCCGGCAAGTGGCCTAGACTGTGTAACACCCTGGGAGGGCTCACAGGCAACAGGGATTGAACCGAGGCCCTCTTGACCTAGAAGCACCCTCTCTGTTAACCAAGGCTGCAACAGGCTCGTTAACCACTATATGTGGCCCAGCCACTTCTAGAGGGGGACATAGTGCCACTTTGAATGAGTGTGGGTTACTGGCACATTGTGCCTGCTACAGTTTGGCCAGTCCTTCTCCAGGTCTCTGTGCAGTAGAACAAGTCCAGAGTACATTGTCCATGGGCTGCCTGGGCCACTTTGGGCCACTCTATCTCCTGCTGAGGTGCTGCCCAGAATGTGCTGATACATGCTTAGGCAGTGTGGTAGGGATGGATGCTCAGACTTGGTTGACACCTGGTTGCACTGGCAGGGTTGGGGGAACCAAACTACAGTGTGTTTTCTGGCGAGTGTGTCACAACCTGGTTACAAAATACAGTTGTGTTTTTAGTGTGGATGGGCCTTAGCATCTGCACTAGGCTGTATTACTGTGCCTCAAACTTCCCAGGGTGCATGTACCAAGCAGGTTGCATCAAATCTGTCACTCAGCTAATCACCTCATTTTGCTGAGTGTATGTTCGTTTACACATTTCCACCTGATTGGTAGTAATCCTCTTCCTGATTTAGCTAATCAGCTGTTTTAGAAGCCTAGAAGAGTGGAGGGGCTTTTTTGTTTGTTTGGAGTTTTTTTTAGGCAACAGAGCCAATCAAGGGAATAATGTAGAGCAGAAGAAAAACAGTTGTAGATAGTGTCGAAAAATGTTTTATCCCTTGAGGAATATTATGCATTGGCAACAGATCTCTGGGCCTGATTACTTTCTTTCTTCTCTTTAATTTGTGTGAATATGGGGCTCATGAAAGTGAAGGATTAAAAGCCCTGGTTCGAGCCAGGCACAGGGCAAGTAGGCACTGGCCAAGCTTCCCATATATACAATTCTATCAAATCTCTTAAATCCTGACTTGCAATATCTCTGCTACTCCAGTCCTGCCCCAGCTCTGCTAGTACACCTCATCCCTGCCCTGCTCCCCCTCTTGCTATTCCAAGTCTAGGTCCCCATACAGTACAGAGGAGGAATGCAGCATGTGTAGCTATGCCACTGTTCGGTCTCTTGAGGACCAGTGGACACTACTACTTTCAAATTCTCCAGCTCCGGGCACATGGAGCATGCGTACAACCCTCAGTGGAATACAATAGGGACCATCACTCAAAGAAGAAGCTAGCAGGGTGTGGGGTTAGGAAGACTGGTGGAACCAGTATGTCATCAACCCCTGTGCCTTCCCCGCCTCACTGAAGAGAAGCTGTTATCAACTCCACTGGTCCAGCTAGACCTGAACTAAAGACCCTCTTCCCAGGGGTTGCAACCAATAGGGGAAAACAGTCTCTGCAAAATGCCTGGAATGGCTATTCTGTGTGGCCCCCACGGAGTTGTACAGGCATTCCAAACTCAAGGCCGTGCAGGCAAAGATTTGGTGCACCACCTTTTCACCCAGTAGAGACAAGGATTAGGATTGTTTTAACTGGGTCTAACATTTTTGTAATGACAAAGAGGGCTCGGTAATAAAGCATTTCAAAATATTTTCTAATAAAGCTCTACTTCTTTTAAACTAACTCCCCCTTTTGGGAACGGTAAGTTCCTGGCATGTCTTGGCACATTTCCAGTCCCTCAGCTTGAAACAAAAAAGCTTTCTGAGTGAGGATAAATTGGATAAAAGGGGACTGAACAAAAACACAGTGGTCTTTTTGAGCTACTTGTTTGCAGCATTATCGGGGGAGCGGTGGGAGTGCTCAAGAAACAAACCTTGTGGTTTAGCAACTCTGGTATGATTGGCAGCCAGATGCTCAAGGTCTTGCCTGATTAATTGCTACAGATACAGCCTTGCTGCCATTCCCACAAAACCACGTGCCAGCGAAGCCCAACGCCATGGCTGCTTTTCTCACAGGACACTATTCAGTCCCATACTTCCTATGAGATGGATATTGCCAATAAAGTTTCTTGTTTTTAAAGGTTTGAAGATTACAATGGGTCTATTCATCGATTAGGCCAACGCCTAGGAATTCATGAGGTTCATCTGTACAAAGGAAGCACCACACACACACAAACACCCCTGAGGCACCCTTTGTCATTGAAATAATCTTTTGCAAAATGCAAAAGGGCATCCAAGAAACCAAGCCCAAAAATGAGTCCGTGGAACGGGACAGTTGCCAAACACAGGGCTGACTGAGTCAAGTACCCTGCAGCGGCAATCTTTACATTTGCTCTTTATGCAGGATGTGGCATGGCCAAGCTGAAAAGCCTGAAGGCCACATGATCAGCCCTGTACATTTAATGGTCACATGGGCCAGATTTCTCAGCCCTCCATTCTGGTGGTTAGGGCACTCACTTGGGAGGTGGGAGATGCAGCCTTTAGTCTGGGCTCTCTCTCTTTCTGGGTGTGACTAGAAATTCCATCCTGGACCGGAGAAAGTCTTACCAAAACTGAGGCATTCCCTCAACAAGTTTTGATGACTTGGAATTTTTCAAAAACATCATGGAGTCAGAAAATTCCCACCAGCTCTTATCACAGAGCTGGAAAGGCAGCTCTGTGGGGTAGTTGGCAGGGAAGAGACAACGGGGACTATATGTAAGGAAGCTGAAGCAGCTGTTTTTGATTCCTAACTCGAGATGCTTTAGCATCAGGTAGCTTTGGATTTGGGCAGCTGCTAGTGCCATTGTTTATCCCTGTCTCGGTGGTCAGTGGTTCCCTCAGGCCATTAGACAAAGCTCAGCAAGCTCTCTTTGCTTGTGTGACTAGATCTTTCAGTGCCCTTCCATATTGTTGAGCGTGAAGTGACATGACTGTCAGAAGTTGGGAGACTCACTTTAAAGTGGGGCCCTGCTTGGCTTTTGGAGACATTTCAGAGTGGTGTTGGGCAACTGTCTCCTCCCCATGGTCTCTGGTATGGAGGTCTACACGGCTCAGGCTCAGGCCTTGTCCTAGTCAATATTTATGTGAAGCTGCTGGGGAAGATTGAGACACGTTCTGGACTAGTGTCTGATTCAGCGCTACACTGTGTTGTCGCAGGACCAAGAGGATGATGTTTCCTTTGAGGCCCAATGTCTGCCAGGAGTAGGGACCTGGATGAAAGCCAGGGAGGCTCAATGGGGGTAAGAAAGATTAAAGTGATAACGTCAAAGTGGCTTTCAATCCGAGTGGATTTTACTGGGCTCTCCTCTGTGTGGCTTCTCAGAGAAAAACTCCTCAGTGTGACAGACCCCCTGGAAGCTCCCTAGACATGGGGGAGCCACCAGCACCTGAACTGTGGACCTGCCCCATCGCAACAAGGCCCCACTCCCACTTCACCTCTTCCCCTAAGGCCCCACCCGCACTCTCTCCTCTCTACCCCCTCCCCACGTCACTCACCCTTAAGGCAGGTGTCAAACACACAGCTAAGGGTAGCATAAAATCCCTCCTTTACCTGTAAGGGTTAAGAAGCTCAGATAACCTGGTTGGCACCTGACCAAAAGGACCAATAAGGGGAGAAAATACTTTCAAATCTGTGGGGGAAGGCTTTTGTTTTGTGTTTGTGTGTTCTCTTTCCAGGTCAGCAAGGAACCAGGGCAGGGAAAAATACATCTCCTAAAGCCATACCTGAACAAAGAATCTAAGATTACAAATTTTAATTAATAGGAAGGAAATGCATTAGATTAGCTTTTGTTTTAGCTTGTGAATTTTCCCTAGGCTAAGAGGGAGGTTTATTCCTGTTTTTTTTGTAACTAAAGTTTTGCCTACAGGGGAATCCTCTGTGTTTTGAATCTGATTACCCTGTAAAGTTACCTTCCATCCTGAGGTGCTTCTTTTGCTTTTTCTTTATAATAAAGTTCTGCTTTTAAGAACCTGAGTGGGGTTTTTAGTGTCCTAAAACCCCAAGGGTCTGGTTTGTGCTCACCTTGTTTACTCTCAAGCCTCCCCAGGAAAGGGGGTGAAGGGGCTTGGGGGTGGGGGGGAATATTTTTTAGGGAAACAGGAACGCCAAGTGGTCCTTTTCCTAAATTGCTGTTTAACTCACTTGGTGGTGGCAGTGATACTGTTCCAAGGACAAGGAAGAATATGTGCCTTGGGAAGCTTTTAACCTAAGCTGGTAGAGATAAGCTTAGGGGATCTTTCATGCAGGTCCCCACATCTGTAACCCAGAGTTCAGAGTGGGGAGGGAACCCTGACAGCAAGTAAAAAGTGTGACAGCATAGCCCGCTCACTTTTAAAAGTGATGGGGCCATGGCCCCTGGCTGCCCCTGTAGAGTGACAATATCCTTGAACAAACCCTGTGGAATTAAGAAAGTTTACGGAATTAACTGAACCCTTTTTAAATTAGAGTTAATACTCTTCAGGTACATTGTATTAAAAATGCCATTGTGTATGTGGTGTTGTGGCAATCTATGTACCTTCTCCAGCAGTGAGGCGGAGGGGAATGTTAATGACCTTCCTCCATCATCAGCCTTTGAAGCCCTCTGACCTAGTATATGCCTAGCTCTCCAAATGAGATTCTCCAGAGACCAACAGCCATAGAAAAGAATTTTGGATCATAAAATGTCTGAGTTTAGGTGACTCGGGGCCTTTTTACTGATCCAGCAAACAGACAAGACACCCTGGTCCACAGAGGGGCCCCAATTCTGGGGGGATTATTGGAAGGACTTGGTCTACTGAGGTCTCATAAGACTGGGTGCTTGTTCTGGGCAGAAGCTGTGATGGACTTGTGACCACTCAGAAACCCCTAGGGTAGTATGATCTCTGGTAAGCTTATTAGCACTCATGCAGGGTCTCATTGTTTTAATACATTTTTCTCCATAATGCTCACCACCTTAAGACTAAAGAAGACTGACATAGGAAGTGCTGTGTGGTAAATCACTGGTATCAGTCTCTGAAGAGAAAGCCAGCAGGGCTGTTTAGGCAGAACGGCTGCTGGAAATATGCCAGGAAGGCAGGGAACCGTGCAGACCAGAAATACCCTGGCGAGAAGGGAAAGATGTGTGCCTCCACCGAGAAAGGCAATAGGTGGGGAGCTGGAAGCTGAGGGTGGGTGCCTTTGCTGAACCACTGAGGGGAAATACAGGAGCAGTTGCCCTGAACTCTGACAGATTGCATCCTTTCCTCACTGATGCAGCGCTCATCACTCCCTCACACTTTTGCAACCTCGTCTACACAACTGCAATGTGCTCTGCCGGGAGTCAAGCTTCAAGTAGTTGGCTAGCGAGATCGTGACCACACAGGGGCTAGTACAACAATCCTTGGCACCATGCGCTGGCTGCCAGTTAACTTCCAGGTTAGAGTCAAGAAATGGGGTTACTAAGCACAAAGCTCTAAATGGCTTAATCCACAGTCAAAATCAGATTCTTTGCCTGTTAGCCTGTGTTTAGATGGAGAAAGATGTGGCTCCATCCTAGCTGTGGAGCTTGCTGGAGCTGGGTGATTGGGCCCTACACTGTGGATTTCAAAGCCTGAATGACAATGGAGCAGACACAGAACCAAAGTAAAGAGAACATTGTGTTTCGAAAACTCAAGCTTCAGCCAGCCAGGAAATCCAGTTTAAGTTTTAATTAAAATCTAGACACTGGAAAGCAAAGACATATCTAAAATAACCTGACCTCTGCCTTCCCACCACTGCCAACTTCTCATGTGCCATCACTCATCACCTTTGTAAGACAGTATTACTGAAGTAAAGATTTTGCTTACACACATTTTGTTATTTCTGTATGAGCTTGAAGAATCCACACACTGGATATCCTATCCTATCCTAACCTAAACACACACACACACACACACGATTTACACAGATTGCAGGTGCTGTCCAGTGTTAGCATAGCACACCAGATTTTACATATACTTTTTTTTTTTTTTGCTATCACATTGCCCTATACTCTCACCTTGCAAGTCCTGTAATTTCAGCATTCTGGGCACAGCTCTGCACCATCCATGTTTGGAGGCACATACATATCCGTTCAGAACAATGAATCTACCCATCATCTCCACTGTAGATATTTTGGATTCACAAGTGGCTAAGCACATAGGCCGTGCAGGTATCATGGGAGTTTGCAATGTAAACGCAAGAGGAATAGTGAGTGCATACCATGGTATTTCTAACTACTAAGCAGAAGTGAGTTTACTGGGATGTGCTCTTCATTTTGGGAGGGGACACTGATACAGTGAATTTGCTTGTTAGTATTTTCTAAGCTCCAGACTAACATACCCCTTTGATTCTAAGCTTCTTTGGTTGTTCCCAGAGATGAGATTAGAGTTAAAGCTAAGTTTTAACAGTGCAGTTCCACACTTTCAATCTTCAGTCTTTCCAACATTGGGGGGGGGAGGGTTGTAGGAGTTTCATTTCAAAAACTGCACCATTCTTAAGTTTCAGTGCCATGTGCACTCAGCCTTCACTCCATTTTAGGATTAGCATTAAAAGTTTAAAGCATTGTTCAGACTGGAATTCTGAGGCATTTGCAAAGCCATCCTGAGAACTCATTGATCCTACTCTTCCCTGTGGGGCTTGTTTCCTACTCTGCTTAGCTTCCCCTTCACCCCCCTCCCCCAATTCTTTAACTAACCCCTGCCCTGTACAACTCCCAGCCCCATTCCCCCCCAACCAAACAACCCACCCCTCCCATATATGCCAAGCCATGGCTACCTTTACCAGTTCATTCCAACTGAATTATGTATGTTGGATATTGGTTATTTCTACTTCAGATTGAACTTCAGAATTCTCTTTAAATATGGACTCTAATCTTGAGCTCCCAGCTATCTGGGGTGTAGCTAGCAGCTCAGCATTGTTTATAAATACCAGGAAATTTCAGTACAGGGGCCATTAAAAAGCTGATCAGGAAAAATTCTGGGATCCAAGATCCTGAGGTAGTTCCTTCCCTCCACAAAGAAAGGTGAAAGCCCCGTTGTTTAGGTCATTTAAAGTGGATGTGGCTGGGTATGATCTCTCTCATTTCATCAGATGCAGAGAGAAGGCTCCAGGGAGTTACCTTGGTAACATACTTCGCAATTCTCTGCCACCTTTCATTTAAAGAGATTTGTCCCTTTTTGTAGATGGGCAGTAGGCAGTGAAGTGGTTACACAGCAAGTGATGCTTAGAACCCAGATCCCTCCTCCCCTCCCCCATGGGCAGTTTTCTTTCCAGTTCTTAGTGCACTGTACAGAAGTCCATGTTGAACTCCTCAGGCATGAGCCCTGAACTTCAGCGGACCCTCCCTGCCCCATGAAGCATTTTTCTGGACTTATAGGGAGGATCTCAAGAGGCCGAGTCTGGAAGCAGCAGCTTGCAGTGCCTGGGAAAGGCTGTTTGAATTCTAGCGAGGAGAGTGGGGAGTACATTGGGCAATTAGCAGAAACAAACCATGAAGGAAGAAAATCAAGAGGTAGAATTCCCCTTAGGGATTTTGTTTTGGGGTTGGGTGGGGAGAAGAGAAGCAAGTCTCAATATTAAAAAAAAAAAAAAAAAAAAAAAGAGCAGCCATGAAAGCTGCTCCAATTATATTGGGAGAGGGGGAAAAGGAGGAAGATGCAAGGTGGCTTTTTGACTTAGGTGATCCCCAAAGAGTTTTATGAACCACATAGCTTCCTGTCAGGAATCTGAATTACAAACCTGTTACAGAGCAGAATTTAAAATATGGTGGCAACAGGTGCCAGCGTAGAATTGCTCCAGTAGAGAAGCTGAGTTGCTTGGATCATGGCGGAGCAGAACATACCAGGAGCAAACGTCTGGAGCTCCATGGGTTTTGAACACTCTTATCCATACGCTGCTGTGATACAAGCACTAATACACACAAGCAGCATCCTGTTATAATCCATCTTTATTTGTAAAAATCCAAATATAAAATCTTAACATTTCTCTCCTTTAAAAAAAAAAAGGCACATAAAAACTACTCCCGCCTTTCATCGCCGTAGACTGATATGTCAAAGAAA
This sequence comes from Natator depressus, assembly GCF_965152275.1. Lineage (NCBI taxonomy): Eukaryota > Metazoa > Chordata > Testudines > Cheloniidae > Natator > Natator depressus. Next base: position 202,165,329 of record NC_134234.1, on the reverse strand, counting down.
CTCCCTCCCCCTTTCTCCGCCAGTCCACGTTTCTTCGGGTTCACTTTGTTCTTCATTTCGTTCCTTTCAGGGCACAACTCTGCATTCAAATGCTGAAAGTACACATACACAGGGGAGATGGAGGGCTGTGCTGTGCACGGAATGTGGTTTTGCAGTTAAATTAGTAGTATGTTTCCTTTTCCACCCAACCTACAAAAAGAGAGAAAGAAAGAACTAAGTCAATCTCATGAAGCAGCTCAGCTTGTCCATTAAACTTCTGAACGCAGTAGCACAAATGAATGTCAATACAAGATTAAGTGACCTTGCTGTAATGGAAAGTCTTTCAAAATACTTGATGACTTGCAATTTTCAAACTGCTCTGACTTCCCTGAGCTAGACAAACACGAACCATTATTTTCTAGTAGTGTGGAAATACCTCCCCCCCCATCTCTTTCCTTTCCCTTGGAGCATTTCATAATCTGAACATATTAAGAACTCAGATATTAGAGAGATTAAGGTCACAGTAGTAAGTCTTCAGGGTAGTTCTTACCCCCTTTGCAGTTCACTGCCCTTCATGCTGTTCAGCTAGAACAAGGATTTTTTTTTGGGGGGGGGGGGGGCGCGGCAGTGGCAAGACGGGGAACAAAATACTGAATCAGTACTTTGTTAGTGATGACACCAGAACAGTGATAAGGGACAAATTCAGATGAATTTTGCCTATGGCACATTCACACACAGGAAGAACTGGGCTTCAAGATTAAGTATCACTATTCAATTGGTATTGTCCCTAATTTGAGTCTGATCACATTTTATAATTACTGTAATCTCATTTTAAAGACATGAAGTGACAGTGTAACTCTGAAATTTCAACCCCTATATGCAATGGGATATATGTGAAATGGCAACTGTGGATTCCCTCTCCAGCATTGCAACGTTGTGCCCTGATGCCCAGAGACTAAGAACACACTGCTCAACAGGGCTGGGATTTGTACGGCATATGTAACAGTGCTCAGTTCACTGGAACCATATCTTCTTACCTCCAGGGCTGCGTCTGATTATTAGTTTTCTGACTTCATCATACACGAAGATAAGGAGAGAGTATGGGAAGGCACAGAACCACCAGGTTGGTCTGTTTCGGGGAAAGGAGACATGAGTAAGAATACAGACAGTATATTGCAGAAAGATTCATTAACTGGCATTTGGCAGCAGATCTTTGCATTTATGCGACGAATTGTGTAGATCACTGAATGGCGGCAAGTCCAGACCTGCCAATACAGCAGCTTCTGCTAGGGGCTCTGCTGAACCAAGAACCACCACTGAGTTTTCCCACAGAAAACTTATCTGATCCCAGATAAAGATTTCAAAGAAAGATTCTGCTGCACCTTTGTCCCATTTAGTACTAGCTCCTCCCACCCCACCACACTGATCTAGGAAGATTTCCTTCCAAGCACAGGTAACCTTTGAACCTATAGCCTTCTGAAGCCAAGCTATCACTGCACAAGCCAAATCACATGGGAGACTATCAAATCTAAGAGCTGCAGAAGTGACACCAGTGCCTCAGCATCACACTGGGTGACACCGTACTGCTGGGAATGCCAGCTTTTGTAGTTTTAAAAGTCCCAGTTATTTTCTCATTGAGACTACATGGGGTAATTGTAAGTGGTGGTTTAGTTTTGGAGAAATTCAACTTCATTCTGCTGCTAAATTCCCCATTCTGGTTTCAGTCAGATACAGGATATATTTTCCACTTCCTGCCTTGATGCCACAACCCACTGCAGCAGAGGGCTGCACTTCAGCAACTGGGGAAGGGAGTTCTACAGACTGACAAGTCACCCATAGTACCTTTCATCTGAGGATCTCAAAGCACTAACTATTTTGGATAGAGGAGCTATTCCCCTTCCTGCACATGAATAAACTCTACTAGTGTAACTGCAGACACCCTAGGGAGTTGTGCTGCTTAACTACACTGGCATAGGTGAAGTGGTACAACTTGTCTGTGGGCAAGCCCTGTGCTTTGAAGAGATTCCTTCATCATGGTCACATGCTAAGGGGGTGGGGTGGGGGTGGGGGAGAGATTGATTGATTTCTCGTGGGCAAGGCAAGCTAAACAGAGAGACTTCTGGTGGGTGACTTAAGAGGTCATTCTCCAATCTCGACCCAGTGGAGAGCTACATTTTACAAGCTACTCAAACTCTTGGGAGAGTCCATTTATGCAATCACATCTTAGCAATAAGTTTGTTCTCTTGCAACTGTTGGGGAGTAACCGTGAGCTGAAATATCAAGACATGACTTACTTCAGTGGAAACATCCTTAAGGCGACATCCATGCCAGGACAATAAGAGAGGAAGGCAGCCAGGGCAGTCTCCTCAAAGAGACCAAATATTAAGATCTTGTTCCTAGGAAAGACAGAAAAGTTAGTGCCAAGGCATCTTCCTCACCAAACATGCAGATTTTCACTGGGGAATCTGATTTGCTAGGATATTCTTTGTACAAAAACAGTTATGGAATTATACCCTCTTTATTTCACCCTTCTCTTCACATGGCCTTCACAACGCAGACAATATTTGAGACTGGGTTATCTTCAGATGTTCTTACAGCCAAGGATCAGAGAAAATCAGTTGTCCACCTAATCACATCCTGTCTGATCACAGAGATCTGTGGATTGCTCAGAAGCCATAAGCCTCTCTACTTGACCCATTAATGCACCTAATCAGCACTACGCCACTATTAATGCACCTAATTTAAATTGTCTGGTGCTTGCTGAGATACACTTCCATATAATGCTGGGCCGCTCTGCTATAGCGGCATACGGACTCCTCCTTAAAACCTTTCCATCCCACACCACTTACTTCATCCCCTGCTGAAAGACTGAATTCCTTCTGGTCTTACAGATGACCAAGTCTGCCCACTGCACTACCACAATGCTGACAAAGAAGGCTGTGTGGCAAGTGAACTCCACAATTTTCCTCTGTTCGTAGGTCTGGAAATGAGAAGGAAGAGCATTAGTTCTTATACATTCACCTTATCCATTCCATGTGCAGATCTACTTGTATCCCAATGCAGGATATGAACATTAGTAATTTGGCTTGCAGCCCCCTTGCTGTGCTCAAACTTACCCACTGCTGCCCATAGCTGTCCTCCACATCATTCACCCACCGGTCATCCCATTTCACTCTGATCCCTAACAAGGCGGAGGGCAAGAACCCATTCTCGGCTAGGATTACAAAGTACGTGAAGAAGCCTCCAAGGGCCTGGATCATACCTGATTGGATTAGAAAGTGACAGATAAAGCTATGCAATCTGTGAAACATGGTCATGAGAAGTGATTTGCTAGACATGAGTTGTCTCTTACAGGGACATTAATTTCCTCATTTACCTGACCCCTCTCTACAGGAAATTTGCATTTCTGTAGTTACAAGATTTTGTTCCTTTGACCACCATCCAACATCTGTTCCTTCCCCCTCCCCAAGGAAAATGTCCCCAATTTTGTAAGGTTACCCATGTTCCATACTTTACTGTAAAGGCCCAAAACTCTGGATTAGGGACACAGGATAAAAACACCCATTTTAAGCCTCATCCCATGTTCCCCACCAACAGCTACATTTATGAAGCTTCAAGGTCTGCTGCAATTAACCACCCTGTGAACTGTAGCACATCTTTGTACTTCCTTTCATCCAGCCTCTAATGATATGTGTACAGGGATATACTGGAGAGAATCTTTTACTTCTAATTAAACTAACAATGGGTTCTATGTTCCTCCAAACAAGTCTGAACCCAAGGAGAACTAGCTGGCTGCCAGCCACTTAGCAGTGCTGTGTAATTAAATAAAATTACTGTGAAAGTGATTCAGTGGATGAAGTAAGCTGCACAAGCCACCATGTGCAATTGCCTGAAGGTCTCTTAAAAGCTTGAATTTCCGGCTTCCCAAATACAATATGGCCTACATGGCCAAAAGCCTGTACACTACAAAAAACATGGTAGCAGCTACAGCCCTAGACTGATTGCACAATCCTCCTTGAGGCCAAGCCAGCCTCATCAGTGCCGAGCATAGTCCCAATGGATGGGACGAAGCAGCATCTTACCAATCTGCCCATAGGCCATACTGATCAGTCTCTCGTTCACTAGCTTGTCCGTTTTGGAGTTTCTGGGCTGTCTCTTCATGATATCACTCTCAGCTTGCTCATATGCCAAGGAGATAGCAGGAACCTTTGGGGTGGAGGATAAGAGTTGGCATACTAGGGAGCTTTGAAAACAACAAGCTTTTCTATTTTCAAAAAGGAGTGGATGGCTTCCCCTCTGTCCCATTATAGCAGGGGTGGGCAAACTTTTGGCCCGAGGGCCACATCCGGGTAGCGAAACTGTATGGAGGGCTGGGTAGGGAAGGCTGTGCCACCCCAAACAGCCTGGCCCCCTCCCCCTACCACTTCCCACCCCCGACTGCCCCCCTCAGACCCTCCAACCCATCCACCCCCCCTGCTCCTTGTCCCCTGACCACCCGCCCCTAACTGCACGACTGGCTCCCTGTCCCCTAACTCCTATCCATCCTCCCGCCCCCTGACAGGCCCCCTGGGACTCCCACTCCCTAATCCAACCCCCCTGCTCTGTCTCCTGACTGACCCCCATCCCAAACCTCTGCCCCATCCAACTGCCCCCTGCTCCCTGTCCTGACTGCCCCCCAGAACTCCCTGCCCCTTATCCAACCCCTGCTCCCTTACTATGCCGCTCAGAGCGGCAGGATCTCGCAGCCACGCCGCCGCGCTCCCCAGCAGGAGCGGTGGACCAGAGTGCTGGCGGTGTGGTGATGACGACCTGATGCTAAGGGGGTAGTGGGGACAGCAGGGGAGGGGCTGGGGACTAGCCTCCCCAGCTGGGAGCTCAGGGGCAGGGCAGGATGGTCCTGTGGGCCGGATGTGGCCCGCGGGCCATAGTTTGCCCACCTCTGCATTATTGTGACCAAGAAACATACAGGCCTGTTGCCAAATAATGAAGTTAGATTGAGGGCCTATATGTAGTACCTTGCCCTTCTATTGGTCCTTAGAGAGGATCAAAAAACATTCTGTAAGCCATCAAGCTTTGATTCTCAGGAGACAGGTAAACTGGGCTATGGAAAGAGTATCTAGTGACCAGCTATGTTACAGGGCTAAGAAACAAGCTGGTTCCATGTTCTCTTGAATGTGAAGTTCTTTAGGGCTATGTAGAACCCATATGTACCCCTGGTATTTTAAGGTATTTACCATGTCAGTGCCCAAGTCAATGCAGAGAATCGTGACTGTTCCTAGGGGCAGGGGGATGTTAGCAATGATGAAGATTAGGAAAGGTGTGATCTCAGGGATGTTACTGGTCAAGGTGTAAGCAATGGATTTCTTCAGGTTATCAAAGATCAGACGACCTAGGAAGGAACAAATACAGATTCTTTACTACCACATGGCAGCCAGGTGGCTTACAGAAGGCTTTATTCCTAAAGCTAGACACACTAGTCTTCCATCCAGGCAGAGCTTCTATCACAAGCAGAACTGCAGTGCAGTGGAAGTTCAGGTATTCTATTCAAGTCATCATGAAGGCAGTATCACTATCTCAGTTCACCACCAGCAGGTTCCACTGAATATGGAGAAAGGAAACCACCTCATTTTCGAGTTCACTGGGGGGAATCAGACATAACTGTTCCTGTGAGCCCACTTCCAACTGCCAATGCCCTCTCAAAACCCAACACTTTTCCGGCATCGCAAGTAGCTGTGGCTGGGGATTCAACAGCAGGCATGGGGAGAGGAAAGCCCTATGGCTGGACTGCCTTCCATTTCACTTCTGCTGGAGGTGAACAGCCAGATAAAATTCAGGATCCTTACTTCCACAGCTACCAACACTGATATTAGAGAACAGAAGGGAGATAACGAGTTAACTCACTCCAGCCCAGGCACGGAAGTCTACACAGCAGTAAAAAGATCTGGAGGCCCGCAAGCCCCAGCTAGTTGGCATACGCCAGCAATAGGTTTTTCTTTGCTGAGCAGGCATACCCTTAGTAACCCTAATCCTAGCTCGGGGAGCCCCCTACCTTACAACAGGCTTCAGGCCTAGCCCTAGCCTTGGAATCCCTTCACTTAGTAGCCAGGGGAAACCCTTAACCTAGATTAAGTACAGACCCCAATGACTTTTTTGGGGGTAGAATTTCCTGCTTGGGTAGGTTTGGTAAGACTTTACTGTGAAAGTGAATTATAAACCCAAGTTAAGGGAAGTCTTTCAGAGATACTTGGTGATACCCTGTGGGATAAACTAGAATTGCCTACACTTAGTGTGCTAATTGAAGTTCAACAGGGGCTTGGAAATTCACCTTCCTCTACACCAGTTACAATGGAGGCAAAGTTGTCATCCAGGAGAATCATGTCAGCTGCCTGTTTAGAGACGTCAGAGCCAGCAATACCCATGGCAACACCAATGTCTGCTTTCTTCAGAGCTGGGGAGTCATTCACACCGTCACCAGTAACAGCTACAATGGCTCCCTATGCACAGGGAAAGAGAAGAGTTCAGTTCCCACAATAGGAATGTGCAAACTTGGACGCCCTCGAGGCAATGTACGAGTCTTCCAAGGGTATTACCATTAACCCCTCCCCAAGGGTCTGTCACAATCGTGACTAGCAATTTTTCTGAACAGGACCTGTAGCTGGAAATGGCTCTTTTAGTGCTATGTTTGGGACCCGATCAAGGTCTTGTAGGTGATCAGTGAAGGATTTTTGAAAGAGACTCTGTGTCTTCTTTGAAGTACAGAGACCTGGTATGCTTCTCTGAAGCCTGCAGTCAGTCAGGAATTTCATATCTGGACTTGTTGCTTTCTCTGGAGAACACATTGGATGCCTCTGGTCTTAGGGTAGGATGGTAATAATGTTGAAAGTTTAAGCCCCTCTCTCCCTAAGTGTTCAGACCTTAAATCTAACTTCAGCAACAACTTTTCCCCTTGCAGGTCACTTATGAGGCCTGCAGTGATGCATGGCACTGATCTGAAAATGCATATCATACACCTTTCCTCATAGTGTCCATATTCATATATGACGTCTATACAGAATACCTAGCTATGGCTCAGAACAGTATCACTAAGTGCTTCTGCAGCTGTTGCTGTTACTATAAAGAAAACCCTGAACAACTAGGCAGACATATTCCAGAGCGGTGAGAGATGTCTAGGCCGTGCTGTTGCTCTTGAACATGCTGCATACTTGAGCTGGTAGCTTAAAGCGAATACTTTTATGGATGATCAAATAGCTTAGCACTCTCTCCTTACCTGTCGTTGGCAACCTTCCACAATTATAAGCTTCTGCTGAGGAGATGTCCTGGCAAACACAATTTCTGTATGATGAGTCAGAATGTCATCTAGTTGTTCACTGGTCATGTCCTTCAGATCTGTGCCATGGACAACACAGGCCTTGGCATCCCTGGGATTTAACAAAAAAACACTCACACACCTTCCATTAACCCACAACTCTTATGCACACTACAAAAGGGAAGCCTCAGCTTTTAATATACTTAAAAAGTACTGCCTTCAGAGGAGGAGGAGATTCCACATTTTATAATGTTTGGGGTGTCATATCTTGTGTGACCAACTCTTACCGTAGGAGAGGGAAGAAAGACTGTTCCTGTGTTCCACGGTCAGTGTTCCCTCTACTGTTTCCCACCGATGTGTGGAATGAATTTTGTTATGTGCACCAATATGGAGGTGATGTGTCACACATCTTCATATTAGTGTACATAAAATTAATATGGTAGGGGTGGGCTGAGGAGTTCGGAGGTGCAGGAGGGTGCTCTGGGGCTATGGCGGGGAGAGAGAGGACTCCCCCCAGCAGCACCTGGGCTGGGGGGTGGGGGGGGAAGGAAGAGGCACCTCTCCCCACCACATAGCTCTGGGGCTATAGGAAAGGCACCCTTCCCCTGGCAGGTCCAGGCCGGGATAGGGGTGCCACGGCAGAGTTGGGGGCCAGGCTAAGGGCACCTCTACCCTGGCAGGTCCCCTGAGCGCCTGCATGGCACTAAGGCGTTGGCTGCGCAGCTTACAGGGAACTTAGTCTACAGTTAAGAAATATTCTAACACACAGAGATCATGTTATGCTCTAATATTTTTTATTTTCTTACCCACATAGGGTGTATATCCATGCCAGACTACATCAGACCACCAGCTCTTATCTAGTCCAGCATCCAACCCATTACTGGCCAAAAGGATAATACATGTAGCTAGTGATGCAACATTGTACATAAGGGGAAATTCCTTTCTGACCTCACAGCCAGCCACACCAAGACCCTCATATAGGGTGACCAGACAGCAAATGTGAAAAATCGGGACCGGGGGGGGGGGGGGGGGGTTTAAAAAGGAGCCTATATAAGATAAAGACCCAAAAATCAGGACTGTCCCTATAAAATAGGGACATCTGGTCACCCTACCCTCAAACATGTGGTCCAGTTATCCTCTTTAGCCTGCATTATCACATAATGAGGGTTATGAAGTTACCCTCTCAAAAAATCTAACCTCAATATTTCATCTTCCTCAGCAATTCATTCCACAAGCTGTCTATTCACACTTCACAAGCACTCTGTAGAGATCCTCCAAGCAAAACAAAGGCTTGGTCAGGCTAAACAATGCAGGCAGCCCAGTAACCGTATAAGCAGCCAGCTTATGAATAGGGTGAATTTGCCAGATAAATATTTCAAATGCTGTGCTCTCAGGTAGTGAAGGCACCCTATATTAACCAGTGAGGGGAAGCGAAGTCCTGAAGGGAACTCAAGTATTTGTCCATCTACCCTACTTTGGTGCTATGGACCTTAAGATCAGTTTTGAATGCTATCCCCAGAGCTCCTCAGTTCCTCTGCCCACCCAAAAAATTCAGATCTGAAACTCGAGGGAACAGGACCTTGTTTTGACTTTTGAGAGTCTTAACCAGCTGGTTTGATTTAAAATTTAAAATATTTCTCTTTGGAGTTGAATGGGAGGTCAACTTTTAAAGAGAGTTCCAGTTACGTTTCCTTACATTATAAGTAAGGAACCTTACACTCAGTATAACTATATTGTTTGAATTTTTGCAGGCCACTCAGATTAGACAGTTAGAACAGCCTAGTCATTTTCACTTTTCATTTGAGTTCTTCCACAAACCTTTAATCAACGTTTCAGCGTCTTCGGCACTCAAAGGGGGCTTTTAGTCCAGTTTTGACATGTAGTTTATTAATAGTTAAGCTTTTCTTTAATTAAGCTTGGCCGAATTCAATTTTTATTTTTTTTTATAATTTCAACTGGTAATGGATTTTTTTTATGCACTTAAAACATTTATCTACTTAAATTTTCACAGTTGTGGGAAATTATGGGGGGGGGGGGTCCGACAATAATTTAATGACAGTAGGTACTGAGATTCAAAAAAGTTAAAACTATAATAGTAAGACACAAACATCACGTATAAAAATTTATGAAGTAAATACCGTTAAGTCAAACTTCGTTCTCAAGCAGTGCTTTCCTCACTTTGCTTATCTCAAAATTTCAATTACTGATGGATTTTCTCATCAGTTTGTGTGTGTACAGTGAAAATGTTTTCTGACATTTACCAATAAAACAATCTAGTCCTTCCAAGCATAACAACATTGTTATATTATAAACAAGCTTAAATAAGTTTTGGGTAAAAACTGGACTAAAATTGGACCTTTAAGTACTCAAGCCTTACTTTAAGTACTTCAAGTACTTAAGTACTGAAACATTTATTAATCTTAACATTAAATACATCTTCAATGGCGATTTGGTCAGTTGTGCATCTGCTAAATTCCCTGTTAATAATTCCACGATCTCCACTCAGGACACAGTTACCAGTGCTGGCAGCTATGAAATCAGGAAGGTGTGTCCTGCTTTTGGTTTATGCACACTAACATGATGCAAACAAGCTTTTTGAGTTTTGCTTCAAAGTTATTTGCCCTTATGTAAAAATCTAGTAGTTACTAGAACATTTTGGGGTCACGTGAACATTTCACTGGGTGTGTGACAAGTGCCAAAGAAATACAGTGTGCAGCGTTAGACATGTTAACTTCCAGTCTCAGATAAAGTAAAGCTAAGAGGGGATTGTGCAGGGGAGACATGAGAGGCAGTCTTTATTCTAAGACAGCCTTTTCCTTTCTATCTACAATGTTTTTTCTGTTCAGTACCTGGGGTTGACCTGGCTGACAGGGATATTCAGACGAGCAGCAATATCCTCTACTGTTTCATTGCCCTCAGAGATGATGCCGACACCCTTGGCAATAGCTTTGGCTGTGATTGGATGGTCTCCCGTAACCATGATAACCTGCAATGCAAACATCAGACACTGTGAAAGCCTAACCCGTTCTGTTGAGCAGCGCTCTGTAGAACAGAGACAGAGTGCATACTGAAGGAGTGTTAACGCTTCCTTTTGTTGTCACAAGTAAATTGTGGTAAGGATTAAGTCTTATTTCCAGAGTTGCTCTGTTCTTGTTGAACCCCGCCATGTCAATTCAGACTGCGAGAGAGTCAGCAAGGTGACATCCGGGAAGCAAATCTGAGCTCAGCCAGATATTTAATAGGCATGGCATTACAACAGGCCCATTTGCTGGGGATCTCAGGAGGCCAAGAAGAAATTAACAGAACATAGAAATAGAGCTCCCCATGCCCAGGTGGTTCCCCTGAGGAAGGGAAAAGAGAGCAGTGCAGGGAAGCTTGCATTTCCTGATCAGGAAGATGACTTCCATCTACAGGACTGTCATCAATACTTTTAGACCAGCACTGGGTTAAGAGACAGGAGCTAACCAACAGAATATTAAGCCCAACTTTGTCTTACTCAGACAAGTTCAGCCCCTGGATATTAGGAATCTGGACTCTCCATCAAAAAAACTTTTTTTCAGTCTGCTATTTGATTACCGTGGACCCTGCATTACTCCGTTAAGTTAAATGGCAAACTTCCAAAGCATTGTTAAGTGTCTTAGCCTTTAAGAACAGCATCAGAGTGAACTGGGCCCAGGGAAGTATTCACTACTAGCTACAAATCTCCAGTCTCAGGCACATGCAGTACACATATGTGGAACACACATAAGGATCAGCACTTGAAGGAGAACCTAGTTTCTTCCAGGTCTGAATACTGGGCTCACTCGGTTCATTTGTATTTTAGCTCCCGTCATCGCACACACTCAAAAAGAGAGATACCTTGATTCCAGCACTTCTGCATTTGCCAACAGCATCTGGCACAGCAGCACGAGGAGGGTCAATCATAGAAATCAGCCCAACAAAGCAGAGTTTTTCCACAGGAAAGTTGATGTCATCGGTGTCAAACTGGAAGCCTTCCGGGAACTGATCATCTGGCAGAGCCAAGTGGCAAAAGCCTGCAGAGAAAGTCAAAAACGATGATTAGTTTGTGCCCCTAAGCAGGCAGGTTTAGTGGTGAATTCACTTATTGTGAACAACAGTTGTGATGAGCTCTGTAAGTTAGTGCCAGGTCTTCTGCTCAGGAGCCCAGTCAATGTTATTCAAAGTAAGCATAGCTCCTGATGGCTTAAAAGTTTTTCCTACACTAGTGGCTAGTTGCCAATGCCAAGTGACCAAGAACTACTTAATTTACTTTAAATGGAGCAATTTTTAATATAATGCAGCCCATGGAAAGTGATAGGTTCCAGCATGCATTGATTCATTTTGATCCAAGCAGTCCGGCTACCCTGTATGATGGGACCCCGAAACGTCCATGTAGGCTGCACCCAATATTAGAACAAGTGCATATCCCTCCCAAGGGAGAGGGTCTTTCCAGATCAATGCCGAAGTGCCCGGTAGGTTAGAGACAGTTGCATTGCCAGAACAGAACACAACCCCCTGTACTTAACCCATTGCTTCTGTGGCGTTCTGTGTGGAGCCAAAACCACTGGCAGTGCACGATGACTGCATTTCCTTACCTAGTACTCTCTCCCCAAGGCCTCCCAGTTCAAGGTAGGCATTTTGAAAAGCATCTTTTGCCTCCTCATCCAGCGGCTTCTCTTTTCCATGGATCAAAATGGAGCTGCAGCGGTCCAGGATTCTCTCTGGGGCTCCCTTCATCACCAGCAGGTAGCGAGACTCTGATGGATTGGCATTCTTATGGATAGACAGCTAGGTTGTAAGAGAAGAGCTTTTACTGCTTTATATTTGTATAGCATGAGATTAATGGGACTGTTCCCATTAAAAATGCCACACAGAATGGTTAGTTTCCACAGTGATTTGGAAGAGTTGTATAGACAGAAAGTGCTTAACACTCACTCCAAGTATTCAGCAGTGAACTGGAGAATTAAGGCAGATCCCTTTAAGGTACTCTGGAAACCACAGGAATTCCGGCGAGTTCTCTCCCACGACCTTGGTTATATGTGAGTGTCGAGAACGCTCTAGTGTGCGTGTCATTTATTTTAAAAGATAACATTTGCACTTCAGTTAGTTCCCCAGATTCAACCTCTCCTAGTCTCCCATCACAACACTCAGATATGTAACAAAACAAAACAAAAAAACCTATTTGCAGCCAATGCAATCCCACTGCAGACACTGGTGTGTGTTATTCAGGGCTGATTTAGTCCCTGAGGCACTTTGTATAAATTAACATATGGGGCCTGGGAACCCTTCTTCCTCAGGAGGTTCTCGCTCCCTTTTACCTGGTATTTGTTGGTAGAGTTGAATGGTATTTCCACTACTTTGGCATTCCTTTCTCTCATCTCTTTGACAGATCCACAGCACACTTCAATACATTTTAGAAGTGCAGATTCAGATGCATCACCTGCAACTGCCCTCTGTTAAAATATAAAAGTTTCACACATTGTAAACTTGCATGCGCTCACTCCTTTCAGAAAAGGGACCAAGCATTTCAAAGAAGGCTGAAGCCAAAGTCAAGCAGACCTCTAGAATGTGGAGAAAGTTATGTAACCAACAGGACATTATAAGAAGAAGAGTTGTGGCAGACACGTATTACAGTAATAAATTATTTTTAACAGCTTCAAGTTATGAATGAAGAGATGCAAGAAGCAGGATTATAATAGGTATAAGATTTTATGGTAGCAGATTATAAATCCCCTGTTTTTAAATATTGTCACAGAACCAGTATTGATGAATAATCAAGACAGTTATTGCGTTCTGCATGGGATCTTCTACACTGCTGCTATCAAGCATAGTATACAAGCACCTTCCAGTAATGCATTAAGTGACATAATTAACATGTCAAACACTGGACACAAGAGCAATGCTTCACTTTTGCAGACATTAGACTAGGCTGGATCTTAGCTTAGCATCTCTCCTCCATGATTATTGCCATGTGGCATTTGCTTTAGTGACATACAATTATGTCAGAAGGTCAGACAAGATTAGGCACAAGTGTACTGTGAAGTTAATGAAAGATCCTATGACAGCTGCTCACTCTGCTCCTATGCCCACCACTGCCAGTTTCTTTAAAGCAAAGTATACTGTCATGGAACCCACACCTCACGTATTATGTGGGAATAACCAAAAGAGGGGAGAAAATGCACCAAGCTGTGCATGAAACCTTGCTCTGGAACATTTTCAGTTCCTGTGTGTTCTACTCCCTTAACCTGCAGATGTCTGGGGTTGGCAGAAGGCAGAAATCATGCTGCAGGAGCCACACATCAACCACCCTCAGAACCACTCCCACACCTGCCAGAAGCACAGAAAGGGAGATTGCTTCCCCAGCTTTCCTCTATGGGTCTGTTTGCAGGAAAAGCCAGGAGCACCAGCTGGCCTTCCCACCCTACATGTCCACTGCAATCCTGGGACTGGCGGGCATGTCACAGAGACTGGACATAAATTGTTACTGCACTGCCTTCACCAGTCTAGACAAGTGGATTGTAACACCAACAAATCAGAGCAAAAATTGTTGTCAGGATAGTTTAGGATGCATTTATTGAACTCACCTTGAGAATAGGTACATTTTCTTGGTTAGCCTGGAACACAGCACGGTTGCAGAGACCTGCAACTCTGGACAGAGCACCCCAGGTAAGAGAACTCTTGTCAAAGGAGGCACCTGGAAGCAGGGGGAGAAGGGAAATGTTAAGGTGCCAAACAGATCAGGGAAAAGGCTTAATTCAGCTTAGTGTAAAGTCTCGGTCTTTTCTACCTCAGACTATAAAAAAAATGCTCATTATTTGTCCTACTGGGAGTTTTGCATCTGCGTCTTCTTCCCTAAATTTTAGCCACTCATCTAGTCACAAGTTACTCTGGGGAGCAGGTGGTGAGTAGGGAAAGGCCTGGGGATTAACAGAGTAGCTAAGCATTTTAAGAACAGGCTTTTTTAGTTTAGATTCTATATACTAGTAGTTATGCTTTCAGTAGTGGCAAGGGTCAGACTGACTTCCTTTCACAGACTGGGACACTAGGAATCAAAATTCCTGGGTTCCACTCCAGCCCTCCCACTCACTGTTAGGGAAATCCTGGCCTCACTATGACAAGTCTGCAAAATGAATGTGAAAGGTTAAATGTGAAAGTTTATCACAGGGATGACAATTAAAGGACTCCTCCACTCCATGTACCCCATGTTTATTGTTGAGGACCTTCAAATGACATGAATTGAACATGGTTTCCCTGGAAACAGTAAACCAGGCAAAAGCCTTTTAAAAAGTCATTTGCTAGTTGGGAGGGACACAACTATTAAGCCTTGAAGATTTTTCTTCATGGAATAAGCACTGGTTTATTCCTACTATCGCCAGCCCAAATGTTTATACGGCTTCTAATAATGCTTTGTATTTATATAGCTTGATACTTTGCGCTGTATTAAACATGGTTGAAGTACTAGTGTAGACCAGACACAGCCACTTTCAAAACTGGATCAGACAAGCACGATCAGACCTACGGAAAAAAATCAAGTCTTCCTCACCAGTGCAAGTGCACCTGATAACCAAAACAACATTTTCTAGTTTAGAAAAAATTAGAGTGGCAGAGCTAGCACTGAAACTCATGATTTACAGGCACTTTGAGCGGTGATAAGATTTGGATATTTTGCCAAGTGGTAGGTAACATCAAGGTCTGAGATCAAATCCAAAATGTGAATCGGAACTAGGGAAAGTGATCTTTCTAATGCTCACTGTCTAGAGTCACCAGTCCAATGAGTTGGACATTCAAGATAAAGAGGAAAGGAAGTTAGAGCATGGGGCCATAATGAGGTTTATATTGATTAACCAGGAACTGTAGCAGACAAGTTCTAAATCCTCCCAACTCTGCACTCCAGACACCAAAGTTTTTTTACACTATCTGTAAGTCAAGACACCTCTAGCACAACATGCTAATCAGAAACTCTAATTGAGAGAGCTTTTCTTACCGCTCTGGTTCTCTGTGGTGTCGGCCTCATGAATCTGATTGTCAAACCACATGTGGGCAACTGTCATGCGGTTCTGAGTCAGGGTACCAGTTTTGTCAGAGCAGATGGTAGATGTGGAGCCCAGGGTTTCCACAGCTTCCAAGTTCTTCACCAGACAGTTCTTACGAGCCATACGCTTGGCTGTTAGTGTCAGACACACCTGGGAGAGGAAGTGAGAAAGATGGAAGAATCAGACAGGTGCTTGTACACTAATTTAGTTCTACATAGCCCACAACTGGCACTAGAGTGCAGTAATTTTGCATTTAGAAGCTGCCGTTACCACGCCCCCACAAGAACAGAAAGCACTGATTCTTAGACTTGTTTATGAAGGAGAAAATACAGTCTGGTCTAAATTTAAACATCTCCTATATCACATCACATTTTGGGTCAGAAGGCCTTAAAATGAAATGCCAATAAAGAAAGTACAGAAACTACTCAAGAACATGAGAAGTTTTTGAAACAGTTTAGCCAGACATGGCCCTGATTTACCATCTAAAGTAAGTGGGAATGGCCTTTCCCAGCCATTCAGTTGGGAACTCAAAAGGTATGAGACTCTGCAGGTGGAAGGTACCTTTGTTACTTTACTTCAAAATAGTGGGGTTTTTTGGTTTAACCTCTTTTAAAAAACAAAACAAAACAAAAACACAAAAACACACACAAATGTCACCATACTGGATAGTCTCCTGCTTTTCACTGTATCAGAAAGGGAACTGCATTTATATAGTCCTGACTTTTTGACTAAAGAGAAAAGGAGTACTTGTGGCACCTCAGAGACTAACAAATTTAATTTGAGCATAAGCTTTCATGAGCTACAGCTCACTTCATCGGATGCAGAATGCATCCGATGAAGTGAGCTGAAGCTCATGAAAGCTTATGCTCAAATAAATTTGTTAGTTTCTAAGGCGCCACAAGTACTCCTTTTCTTTTTGTGAATACAGACTAACACAGCTGCTACTCTGAAACCTGACTAAAGAGTTAACAGTCTTGCAATATGAAACTTTATGATTTAGTAATTTGGGGCCCATGTACACTAGCTGAAGAGTGTCAAAACTGTGGTTAATTTTGCAGAAGGGTTCCAATGTAGTTTGGATGAGTTGGTACAAGGTAGAATAATGTGACTGTTTCTCAAAACTAAATTAATCACTATCACAGGTTGGCCCTACCCACACAGACCAAGAAAACTGCTCAGCGATGAGAATACCCCTTGCTACACTACAGTTTGCCTTCAAGTACAATCTAAGATTAAGTGCAACTAATTTCAAACTATCTTGATATTCCCCACCAGCTCACCGTGACAGTAGCAAGGAGACCCTCAGGAACGTTGGCGACAATGATTCCAATGAGGAAGATGACAGCCTCCAGCCAGGTGTACTCAAGGATCAATGAGAGGATGAAGAAGGTGACTCCCAGGAACACAGCCACTCCAGTGATGATGTGAATAAAATGCTCAATCTCCGTTGCAATGGGAGTTTTCCCCCCTTCCAGTCCAGATGCGAGAGTGGCAATACGGCCCATCACAGTATTATCGCCAATGTTAATGACAACACCACGGGCAGTGCCTGGAAGTGAGAGGCAACAGGCTTTAATAGAGTACTCACTGATGCCAAACACAGAAAGCTCTGGTTTGAGTTTGGAGGTGCTTAATCAGATCTCCATAGATTCATTTAAAATAACCATGTTTGTTCACACCACAATAGCCTTTACACCCTCATCCACATCAAGCATATGTGAGGACGAATCTCTAACCCAGCCCTAGAGCAGGAATTCTTGTGTAAATACCATCACCATTGCCATGTAAAGTTCCTGCACACCTCCTCCCTTGGATTCCAGTTAGTGAATAAGGACCTGCCGCATGGCGGTGCATCCACAGGATTTTTAAGAGGGCAGATAGCTTTCTGCCAAATGGATGACGTAATGACATAAGCAGGCACAGACTTTTGCTTGCTTATTACAGCAGAAGAAGGGAATCCCTTCCAAATGCCAGTCCCTATTTTGGGGCCTATCCCTCTGGTACAACATGACAAGCGTCAACCAGCTATGCAGTACAACATTTCTCCTCCAACACTGGATTGACAATGTGATCTAGGCATATTATGTGTGTTGCCATAAAGATATATACGTGCATATCTGAGGGCAGAACTGAGCCCCACATGTTTACCAAAAGAGACACTACTTTTTATTTGTAAATCCTCATTGTACTCTATCTGGTTACACTGGGACATGTCATGTCACACAGTGTTGGGTCACAAATGACAAAGGGAGGGGCTAATTCATACAATAGCCACTGAGTCTACTGAAGAATTCTAAGGTGGAATACTAGTTCTGTTTGATGGGCACTGGAATTCTCTAAAGCAGCTGTGTTATTTTCAAACACCTCTGTCTGACCTCAATTGGGCCTTTGGGTGAGAACGATGCCACGGGAGCTATAAAAACCCATGTTCTTTGTCCTTTCTAAAGGTTTGAATTAGTTAAATTAATAGAAGTAGAATAAAGCAACATCTTGAAGGAAACGGGAAACTCAAAAGCTAATGTTGCTGCAGAAGCTTACTGTCCAATTACACACGGTCAATTTCCTATCAGATACAGCCTCTCTCCAAGGGCCTATACCCTGGTTGTTTGCAGGAAGTTGGAAGTGGAGTCCATGTGCTTCCAACTACATAAAGTTACACATTAAACATTTATACTGCCATAGCAGTTTCTTGATTTAATATTTTAACCCCCCGGTGTTACATTAGTGCACATTTTATGGAGTATTAAAGCCATGTACCTTCCACACAGTTGGTGGAAAAGAAAGCAATGTTCCTGGTCTCCAGTGGGTTCTCGTTCGTGAAATCTGGAGACCTGGTCTGAGGCTCTGACTCACCAGTGAGTGAGGAGTTATCCACCTGCATAGAAGATATATCACAATGTTTCTTGCGCAAGCGGACAAATACCCAGGAAGGAGAAGAAATTTAAGCAGGGCTTTGGAGCTGTGCTCTGGCTCCGCTCCAGCTCCAGGCAAAAACTTGCTGCTCCACTGCTCCGGAGCTGCTCCAGCTCCGGGCTCTGCTCCAAAGCCCTGAATTTAAAGGGGAAAACATTGGAATTCTAGGGCACTTCTATATCATCATCAAAAAACTAACATCCCATAAATTCAGCATTGAATTTAGCTAGTTAGAAAAGTGACTCCCTTAGTATGGAATGGGGTTTTCAGAGACATTAGAAAATGCACCCACCTTACAGCCATGAGCACTTATGATACGAAGATCAGCCGGAATTCTGTCTCCTCCTTTCACCTCCACTAGATCTCCAACTACAACACCTTCAGCATTTATGCTCAACTTCTCACCATTTCTGATCACAAGGGCTTGCTATAGAAAAGTCAAGGAATACACTACTTTAAATATAATTCAGAAAAGGCTTAAAGGGGCCAGAGGGTCTTTCCTCTCATGGTGGTAAGTCAACTTATTTATCACAGACAGGAATGTGGTTGAAGAAAACTAATGGGTTTAGTTTTCCTGTCATAAAAAGCTCCTTATGCCATGGTAATAAGGCCCTATGGCGGTTATGTGCGACGTAGGCTATTTAATCCAAATCAGAGCTAAATTTCTTTAAGTGCTTTATAATCAGGCCAACAGAAGTCCAATATACTAAGAAGCTGCAGACAAGTGCTTTACTGGACACCAATAACTGGTGACACTCATCCAGCGGGGAGCATAGCTAGCGTTTGTTATTGTGCGCTAAGTAACTTTGCTAATGCCAACAGAAATATGAAACTTCCACTTTTAACAGATGGAGACCCATACTGACAGGTTGGCATTAAAGAAGTAAAATCTGCTTAAAAACTAATAAAATACTCCCTAAATCCAGTCATGTATTTTGCAGTGACAGAAAGATTCTAATCTGGTTAACAATCCTGAGCTAGCTAAAGCCTGATCGACCACTGGGTGATCAGACATTACATACCTGAGGCACCATGTTTTTGAAGGATTCCATGATCTTAGAACTCTTTGCTTCTTGGTAGTAAGAGAAGCAGCCAGTTATGATAACGACAGCAGCCAACACAACACCCAGATACAACTGCAATGCACAAAGAGTCAACTGAGAGCAGATTCTGACTGAAGGGTTTATTTTTCAATTTCTAATGCTTACACTAAATTGCAAAGCTACTTGCAGTCTTTGCACAGTGTATGTGCACAAGTTAATCAAGAGCTACAGTCAATTTTATGTTCCAGGAAACAGGTGAAACTTCCGTTAATGAGATCTGATGTGAGCTGGAATTCAGCTGCTGAAGGCATGGATTGAAAACCATATATGTAGAAGCACAAGAATTAAACCAGACTGAGACTATAGTTATGAAAATACTACCATTCACTAAAAGCCTTAGGAAAAAAGTTCCTGGACTGAAGGTTTAGATGCAAGACAAACAACATGTCTAGCTCCATGCAAATAAGCTTAGTACACAAGTACTCACGTTATCATTATTTGGCTCCTCCTCCATTACAGCCTGGATGCCATAAGCCAGAAAACAAAGAACAGCTCCAATCCATAAGAGGAGGGAGAATCCTCCAAACAGCTGCCGGCAGAACTTTACCCATTCCGGAGTGGTAGGGGGAGGTGTGAGGGCATTTGGGCCATCCCGAGCCAAAATCTCGGCAGCACGAGCGGCTGTCAAACCCTAGAAGGCAGGTTGGGAAGGTAGTTTAGTTATAGCGCTGCAGTAAGGTCAGACCACCATGCTCTTCCTCAGTTTGAGGCATTGGTCAAATGTAGATTGAGCAAGCCATTCTGAGTTCATTCCTGCTCTTACGCAAGAATGAAAACAAAGGCCTGCCTCTGCTTTGCTTCCCCCTCTGCTCCTGCAAGCTAAAGGAGAGAACACTTTCCTTACAATAAAAGGGCAAAGACAATGGGAGCTTGTGTAGCCTTTTAGTGTCTCCAGGTAAGTATTTGTACTACAAATCCGCATAATAAAAAAAGCCTCACAAGTAACTTCTATTTCCAGCTCTCATATGAAAGTACAAGCTGGCCAGGTGAAAGGAATAGTACAGGAGTTCACAATGATGATGGGCCTTCTATGTCAAAGGTGTGATGGGACCACAATTGTGGTAGTTATGACCCCCCCCCCGAACAGTCCACAACAGACTGTCAGAGGCTCGGAAGTTATGGTACAAGCAAAAATCAAAATGGCCTTTTATGTGGCTATTTTGATTTTAGTCTTCCCAAAAAAGTCTCTCAAGTTTTCAAAAAGCTTGACTTGTATGAGAAGAATTAAGTTTCTCGCCCTACTGTGCTATAAAAGACCCAAAATAAAAGATGTCTTGCTGCATCAAACCTTGTAGGAAACAGCTGTCAACTAAACAATACCAACCAAGGTGTAAAACCAGCATTGTACCCTGCTCAAAGTGCTGACCAATTCATGTATGTGATATTAATCTTAGCAAGCTAGCACATTTTACATGTTTCTACAATCCTCAGAAAAAAAGTCAAGTGGGAGATAAGTGACGTAGAATTTTTTTTTTTAAAGTTTGTCTGAAGATTTTTTTTTTTTAAACCAACTAGTTACACAATCTACCTACAAGATTTTTTTTGCCTGAAAACTGGGGAAAAATTTTTTCTAGGTTGTGTGCGTCCTGTACAGTCAGTTTCTCTCTTGCTGAGGGTCCCTTTATTAGGAGAGCAGAAATACACTTGTACAAAACAATCAGGACATTAAGTTCCTCTTTAAACAAGACTATTTCAAAATGCTCTATCCCTTTAGTTATCAAGTAAAATAACTCAGTGGGAGGTTGCTTCTTGTCTGAGATTCCACCACCCTTAGTTAAAATGTTACTTTTATATCAACTGATGGTCAGTGTTACATTTGTGGCCATGTCCTGGTTTACAGCAGAGGATTACCAGACAAATACACGTGCAAGAGAACACAAGCAAGAACACTCAATGCAAAACCTAAGAATCAATTTGACCTTGGAATACTTAAGAGTCAATGAATAAATCCCAACTTTGTTAATGAACAGTCACTAAAATATTTGAGCCAGTCAATATAAAGGGAGGAAGGATACAAATATTTGTGAGCTCTAACTGAAAGAGTGGTGGTAAACAAATTTGACAGCACCCATATCTCCTTTCACAGTAGGCTTATCATATCGGTGAACCTGTTCCTTTTTAGAAGTTGACAAAAGGGACACGCAAAAAATCTACCTACCCGACTCAAGTCTGTTCCGTATTTACGATGAAGTTCATCAAGGCTGAGTTTATGATCATCCTGAAGGAAAGAGAGAAGAGATTGGAGTGGGAATGTGTAATAACAGTTCATGCATAACAGTGAGCAGAGGCTACTTACTGGCTTTCTACTCTCCATTCCCTTGCCAATAATAGCTTCGTAAGATGGAGGTTTTCATGGCAAGGAAGAGAGTTAAAGCTGAGATGGTTCCAAAGTTGTAACCTCACCATTTCATTCCTCTCACCCTGCTTACCACTATTCAGAGTGGATTTATTCTAGGTAGCATTGCTGAGTGTTGTTAAAAGATGTTTCAGAGTAGCAGCCATGTTAGTCTGTATTCGCAAAAAGAAAAAGGAGTGCTTGTGGCACCTTAGAGACTAACCAATTTATCTGAGCATAAGCTTTCGTGAGCTACAGCTCACTTCACTGAATACATCCGATGAAGTGAGCTGTAGCTCACAAAAGCTCATGCTCAAATAAATTGGTTAGTCTCTAAGGTGCCACAAGTACTCCTTTTCTTTTTACAGGTAGGACAATGTGGGGAAGACTGCACTTCCGCTGCCAGAGCTGCGCTTACTCTGGGGGGTATACATTTATATTATGGCTGCACTGAAAACTTACTAGATGCCTTTAGTTTCTGTACCAATGTCAGATTTTTAAAGGTAGGCACCTGAAGACAGTGTTTTCAAGGCAGTGCATGTTGTTGAAGAGCCACCAATTCTTCCCCTTCCTCACTTTCTTACCAATGAGACTTCCTTTTTCAGTTCATCCATATCCCTCTTTTTCTCTTTCTTCCCCTTTTTCTTCCCAGCACCATGTTCTGATGTAGCAGTAGGCTCATACTTGTCATGTCCAGTCTGAGAAAAAAAAAAAAAAAAAAAAAAGGTGTTTTGAGAAATGGCTGATGTTTAACTACTTCAGTAGTGTGTATGATTTCTATATTCCCCATGCACAGAATTTTAAATATGCTACTTTCTTATAAACAAGCTGGTAAAAAGACTAGTCTGCTCAATAATATCCCTATGCTGCATGGATTACTGCCAGGGATTGCACAAGTGCTGGCTGAAGTTACTAGACAAATAGCAAGCTGCACCCTATTCACAGATCAGTTTTGAGCTCTGAGCCTCAGTCCAACCAGAAGTGATCCACATCACAAGAAACCAGCTCCAGACTACATACAAAATTCCTTCAGATGTGTATTAACTCTTTGTTTTCTCATGTTATTCTAAGGGGGTGAGTGGGGTGATGATGGGGCAGGAAGAGAAGAGCGTCAATAGTTTAATCAATTTGAAAACAGATTTGACATTTCGTGCATCCCAAAAACTTGGCAAGAGTTCATTTCAAGATACTTCCATACTTGCTCTGACAGTCTCCCAAACAAACAGTGCAAATTATTTTTGAAGACTGGTTTTACTTTATAGAGCAGATCCCCCTATAAATATTTTGGCATATAAGCAGGATGTGTGTTATCACAAAAACAAATAATCCACCCACTTAGAGCTGTGTATGCCTCATGGAACAAACTGACTATGCTTACATAAGAGATGCCTGAAAACAGACTTATTCCCCTTAATTACATAGGGTGTTTGCACAAAATTGTGATCTTTGATGCTTAATTCAGGCTGTGGAGGGTAATAAGCAGCAGCAGACAAGCACCAAAGCAATAGAGATGGTTTTCATACAGATGTCTGTGGCAATCGAGACACACAGGAAGAGGAGAAGTACAGGACAATTAAGCAGCAGAAACATCTCTAAATCGAAAAACAAAAGGAATTTCCCTATGAGGCACTAGTAGCCCTAGGCAGTTTGTGTCCCTGCCTATTGCAGTGGGACCATGAAATGCAAATACAATCTCCCTCTGCTCCACCCATCGCAAGGTAGATTTCCATACTTGCACAAACCTCTAGTGACACAACTCTTCCTCCTTCCATTTTGCGTAACATTTAACAATTACTAACATTTTCCCTTGGCACTTTTTCCACCACAGTTAAAATGACAGGCTCTGATAAAACCTTAAGCTATAATGGCTATTATGAGAAATGGATGATAATAAAACTAATACAATAAGCTACTCACTATGTTGTGCATGCACCTCTGATCAGAAATTGGATTACTGGCAAGTCAGAGTAATGCATGCCAAGAACCTGTTAACAGGGTCTAATATTCAAGCATTAGGAATGACCTTTCACAAAACTTAGGATAAAGAGAAATATTTAATTACACCAGTGGTTTCAAACTATGGCCCACAGACCCTGGGGGTCTGCAAACTATGTCTAAAATTTCCAAAGGGATCTGCAACTCCATCTGAAATTTTTTTTTAGAAGTCTGCAAATGAAAAAAAAGGTTGAAAACCATTAAGTTACACTGTACATCTGAACGTAAAACGGACCATAAACTAAACAAGTGAAACCAAGCAGTCTATTTTCATTGCTGACACTGACAGAAAAGATTCCATAAAGAACTATATTCCCTTCTTTACTGGAGGTGAGAATTTACGTTCATACTTCTGCATGCAGCCATAGGAGAGCTGTGCAACAGTCAAAAGAACGCTGCAGGTTATTTTTAATGACTAGAGTGGAACTTGTCCTTTACCTCCTCTTTTATCTGTAAAGAATGAAGTACAGCTAAAGATTGTCTTCACCATACTAAAACCACATTTTTTAAAAAAGGTGAAAGCAGTGTTACATGCTTAGAACAGCACTGAACCTGTACGTACTGACATTCCAAGATCACAAGAATCTGCTACAAGGCAACTTGAAAGATATTTTCAGAGTACAGAAAAAGTTGCTATAATTTCAATCCACATCCTCCAGTCTAACACAAATTTGACTTTAAATTATGAATTGATACTAGGCGTTTACCCTCTGCTGTACACAATGTACATTTCATGATCTTCCTGAAGCTTAAAAGGCAAGTGTGATTTCCAAATGTACATACAGGGCAGGGTGCACAGTACTGTGTAAAATCTGTCTGCTTCACATTACTTTCCCTAATACTTTTGTAATTCTGCCTATTCAGAAAGTAGCTGGAGGTTAACTTGCTCATTTCAGCCCTGTATTCCACCCCCCACCCCAATCCAAGCCACATCCTGAGGGCACTCTGACCCAACCATGCTGCCCAGAATCCTGTTTGAATGAGTAGAATATACTGAGTGGTCCTTGCAAGGCCTACACATCAAAAAGCCAATTCAATCTAGCAGTTTAAACTGAAAGCATAATTCAGATCTCATACTGCTCTGACTCACAATTCCCAATTCTACTCATTTATTGAATGTTCGTTTTTGTTTAAGAACTGAGATTTTCCAATCTAAACATGGACACCATTCATGGACTTTAAGATCAGAAGGGACCATTATGATCATCTAGTCTGACCTCCTGCACAACGCAGGCCACAAAATCTCACCCACCCACTCCTGTAAAACCTCTAACCTATGTCTGAGCTACTGAAGTCCTCAAATCCTGGTTTAAAGACTGAGGTGCAGAGAATCCTCCAGCAAGTGACCTGTGCAGAGGAAGGCGAAAAACCCCCAGGACCTCTGCCAATCTGCCCTGGAGGAAAATTCCTTCCCGACCCCAAATATGGTGATCAGCTGAACCCTGAGCATGTGGGCAAGACTCACCAGCCAGACACCCAGGAAAGAATTCTCTGTAGTAACTCACACCCCACCCCACCCAACATCCCAACACAGGCCACTGGGCATATCTACCGCTAATAGTTGAAGATCAATTAATTGCCAGAATTAGGCTACCCCATCATCTCATCCCTTCCATAAATTTAATCAAGCTTAATCTTGAAGCCAGATATGTCTTTTGCCCCCACTGTTTCCACTGGTAGGCTGTTCCAGAACTTCACTCCTCTGATGGTTAGAAACCTTCATCTAAATTTCAAATCTAAACTTCCTGATGGCCAGTTTATATCCATTTGTTCTTGTGTCCACATTGGTACTGAGCTTAAATAATTCCTCTCCCTCTCCGGTATTTATCCCTCTGATATATTTACACAGAGCAATCATATCTCCCCATAGCCTTATTTTGGTTAGGCTAAAGAAGCCAAGCTCTTTGAGTCCCCTTTCATAAGGCAGGTTTTCCATTCCTTGGATCATCCTAGTAGCCCTTCTCTGTACCTGTTCCAGTTTGAATTCATCTTTCTTAAACATGGGAGACCAGAACTGCACACAATATTCCAGATGAGGTCTCACAAGTGCCTTGTACAATGGTACTAACAACTACTTATCTCTACTGGAAATACCTCGCCTGATGCATCCCAAGACCACATTAGCTTTTTTCATGGCCATATAACATTGGCAGCTAATAGTCATCCTGTGATCAACCAATACTCCAAGGTCCTTCTCCTCTGTTACTTCCAGCGATGTGTCCCCAGTTTAACAAAAATTCTTGTTATTAATCCCTAAATCCCATTCTGCTCTCACCCTGAACCTAAAGCTACAGCAGCTAGGCACAGTTTCTGCAAGTGGTCTTATACGCAGTTATATTTGAGTGTGATAATCTGGTTAGGGATTGAAAATGGACTTACCCCTAGCCAGGGTGGGGAGGGGAGGCCTAAATCAGCAGTTTCTACATAAATTAAGACTGCACTGAAGTTGGCCTAATTTTCAGATGTACTTGAGCACCTACAAAATTCAGTGAGAATTGCAAGTACTTAGGTTTTCATTTTTCACAAGTTCCAAGCCCTTATGGTTGCAAAGCACCCACACTTCAGGTGTTTCACTTAGCCCAGGGGTAGCCAATAGGCAGACAGCGGGCCAAATGCATACTGCCAGTTGCTTTTGACTAGACCGTGAAATCTTATTTACTTTTTGTTACTGCGGTGTGAAAAATGTTTTTCTGGAGTCTGGACCTTGACTATACCTTGATCAAGAAATTTGGACCTTGACAAAAAGGAATTGACTACCCCTGATTTCGCCAAATGACAGTGATCCACAAGGAAACTATCCCTGCAAGAGGTTGGGAAATGTCCCTGTTTTCCACTGGTCCAGTCAGAGCTTCTTAGCCAGAGCTTTATAGGCTTTACACAGCCCAGATCTGTGACTATGTTGGGTCCCAAATAAAGGAGAGCAGGAAGCCTAACAGAGCAGGTTATGGTAGACACTGTTAACAACAAAAGCAATGATTCTTGGCAGGGGAGAAAGGCAGCAGAAGAGACATTCAGATGTACCATTCTATAAGGTCTCAATCTATGCTGATTGAAGTGATGCATGATGAGAGCCAGAGTTTAAAAAAAAAAAAAAAAAAGGATTGGAGACCTCTTGATATTTACATTTTGAACAGTATGGCACAAGGCAGAATGAGTTACTGTCCTGCTGCCTCAAAGACAGTTTCCAGTAATTATATTCTCCAGTCATGGGCAAGGACCACTTTCCCAGTGATAGACAGCAAAACTGCCCCTCATCAAATTTAGGAAATGCTATAGCTAGCCTTTCCCCTTCTGCCCCCTCAAAAAAAGCCAAGTTTGAATGTTCAGCTTCCGGCTTCTGATTTTACAGTACAACATGGTTACTCTGAATCAGCGGTACTGTACCCCTGGGAGTACTCAAATGTCTTCCAGGGGGTACATCAACTCACCTACATATTTGTCTAGTTTTACAAACAAACAGGCTACATAAAAAGCACTAGCGAAGTCGGTACAAACTACAATTTCATACGATGACTTGTTTATACTGTTCTCTATACTATACATGGAAATGTAAGTACAAAATTTATATTCCAATTGATTTATAATTATATAGTAAAAATGAGAAAATAAGCACATTTTTCATAATAGTGTGATGTGACATTTTTATGTCTGATTTTGTAAGCAAGTAGTTTAAGTGAGGTGAAACTTGGTGGTACTCAAGACAAATCAGGCTCCTGAAAGGAGTAGAGTAGTCTGGAAAGATTGAGAGCCACTGCTATGAATGACTAGCATACTGCCACAGAAGTTTTACGGAATGGCTAGGGAGACCTCATTACACCCCAGTTAGACACAGTGAGCAGACTTGCTGTTTTCAGTCCTATACTCAACTTCTCCCTCCCCCTTTATGGAAAGAAGTATGTGGAAGCCACACTTAAAAAACTAGCTATGTTCAAAAGCTGGGCCATTCATGGAATAAAAAGACAGCAAATGCTAGATAACCCTTTCTGTTCCATGGAACTATTTTCATCAGAACCATAAGCAGAGCTGGCTTCTGAAACCCAGAAAACTCATGACTGAGCAGTCCTTCCTGATTTGTGGGGCTGTCCTAATGTGAAGCATGATTTGTTCTTGCTGTAGGACAGCACAAATAGGCTCCAATATTCAAGACAATATAGAGCACACTACTTGCCATGTAGAGTCAAACAAACAGATACAGCAAAAGGGAGATCATCATGTTGGCCAACTTTTGAAAAAGTGCGAAGTGATTTTAGGTGCCCAACTCAACACTTTACAAGGGGCCTGATTTTCTGGAAGTACAGAGCACCTTCTGAAAGTCAGCGCCTTTTTAAGGGGTCAGTTTGGGCACCCACAAATCAGTAACTGCTTTTGAAAGATCCCTTTTCTCAGCTGGTCTGTTCCCCCCAAATTTTGCTAGTTTCTGGCAAGAAAAGAAGCCTAGCCAGGGCTGAGCAGGCTTCAATTTTGAGTCTCACCTCCAGAGGTCAAACTGTATGCTTCAGTGAGTGTATCCTACAACCAGTTTAAAAAAAGGAAGCGGAGGGGAAAAGTAACAGAGTAAGCTGCTGCTCCTCCTTAGGCAATTTTCAGGCAAGATGGTATAAAAAGCAGTTCGGGATAATACAGAGAATGAGACAGTCTCTTGGCTACCTCTGTTCCTCACAATCCTGTGTGTCTTGAGGGGACAAGAGCTGAGCTCCTGACAGCTGTACTATTTGGCTGAAAACCCAGCAAAGCAGCCAGTCATCAGATTCCTCCTCCCTCACTACCGTGTAAGTAGAGTGGCTGTTTCCATCAGCTTCTTTTCATACCCCCTACCTTCCCCATATATAGCAGTTATAAGGAGCACAGTTCTCCCTTCCCATGAACTGACACTTGGTTAAAAGAAAAAGGAAAAACAAAACAAAACAAAACCCCTTTTCCTGTTTGGATAAACCAAGCAAAGATGGGTGAACAATATTTGTGGTTAAACCACACAGTCTTTCCTCACTCAGTTCCATTTCACATCCCTTTCTTTAACAGGCTCTGATTTGACACATTAATAGAACAGTGTTGCAAAGTCACAAGATAGTACACACATTCTGACTAAGAACACGAACACATACACACAAACTAACTACTCTGTCACAGATTTTCCATTAGTACCCCTCCTTGCTCCTTTGTTTTTGACCTAGTATTGAAACTTAAAACAGTCTTAATATGCATAATCTGTGTCACTGGACATTTTTAAGTGCTTATATAGAATACAAGACATTAAAATATCCAACACAACCCCCACCACTCAGAACACCTTAATCCACCCCCACCCTGGCCTTTGGGCTATAACTGCAGTGAACAGTTTCTACAGGATGTTCTGACAATGTGTTTGAGTCAGGAGCTTTACAAAACCAATTTACATAATACAGTAGATTAACTGTACCTAGTTACAGTGGCCACGAAGTTTGTAGTGCCAATTACCCTTTTGGACAACTGTAAATAATTAAACAACCTAACAGACTGAGATACATTATACTCTCCAATGTTTTTTCTGGGCTACTAAATAACAGAAGGACTTTGCTGATTTTTTTCTTTTTTAAAAAGTGTCTGCACAGTCTTGTGTTCTCATGGCTCTCCTACCATTCATGCATTTACGTCAACATTGTGATTGCTAAATGGCACTGATCAATCCAATGTTAGGTCAGTCAATATTTGTACAGCACTTTGGAAACAGACCACTGTAACTGCTAAATATTATTACTAAATAAGCAGAGTCATTTTAGAACCTTTCAGGAAATGTTTTAAGAACCTTAATAGAAAAAAAGTTTCCCTCCACATAGTTACCTGTACACCATCTAAAATATTCAGATTAAAAACAGACACTGCTTTTTATTTTTAAAACTGAGTCTAAATGATCAATTAGGGAGGGTTTTTTCCTTTATGCTAGCTTTAAGACACAAAGTTCTTCTCTGTCTGTTCCAAAAGTCTTGGCTTTTGCTTTCTTGGCTTCACTCAACCTTACTATTTTTATTATTATTTATTATTAAGGGATTTTTATTATTATGAATAATCAGCCATAAGAAGCTCTTTTCATTGCCAGTTACAACCTGGCAATCTGAAAGGAATCAAAAATGCCGATCCAGCCCCTTACCCAAGAGGGGAAAACTACACAAAGCATTGTGTTATATTATACCATGCCAGCAGTTAACAGGTTTGGTGTGATGCAATGAGTTTCTCAATCCTGAACACCTTTCTTCCCTCCCCTTTTTATCACTGGCTCTGGTTACTATTGCTAAACAAGCAGTACCTATTACCATGCAAACTTTCCCCTCCGGGCCTTGTACTTTAAGGAGTGTAAAGTACTTTTATAATAGCCAGAAGATATTTAAATGACCATACTTTCAAGTTTAGCTCCAGAAGGGCATCTGATAAGGTTACCATACAACTAAGATTTCTTTTCCATGTTGACCTGGGGACTGCTAGTATAACCTTCAACCTGGAACATGCATTCACCCACACCATCCACAGGCAAAGGCCCTTTGTAACAACCTGAAAAACTTGGCCAATTTGTTAGCCACAAACCCAATGGAGGGGAAAAGAGGGAAAAAAAAGTAAAGTTATCAGAAATGTTACACAGAACCTGGTCAGATGAGGCACTCTCCATTTTAACAGACTGATCTGCTCACCAGGTTTCTACAATAGCTTAAACATTAGATTAAGGTCTTTACTCTCCCCCGCACCCCACCCCCATTTTTTTCCTATGCAGCTTTTACTCATGTTAGAGCAAATTTCATTCTTCTAAGTGTTACGATTTAAACTAAGATCAGTTTCAAAAACCGAAACCTCCCCCTGTATGCCTAAAGCGATCGGATGCCTTTCAAGGAAACAAACTGTAGAGCTAGTTGTACCGCTCCTTTAAAAACCAGCTCTCCGTCACACACACCACCCCCTAGTGGCTTATTCATCGCGTAAAGTTAGAGCCCGGCATCAACGCGGCCGGACCCCTGGCGTGACCGCCCCTCCAACGCCGGACGGCGGTTGTTCATTGCCTGCCTAGGGTCCCGCAGACCCCCGGGAACCAGCCGCAGCCTCCCCGGCACCCAGGGCCGAGCCCACCGGCCCCTTCCGACGTCGCGCCCCGGCGCCTAGCTCCGGGCCCCGCGGGCGGGCGCCTGGCTGAAGAGCGGCGGCCCCGGCGTGTGGCGCCCGTTTGCGCAGCCGGCTGCGCGCGGGCGGGGGCGCCTCCCTCCTTCCCGGCCGCCGCCGCCGGGCCTCGGCAAAGCCACGAGGCGCCCCCGGGCCACGCCCGCCTGGAGCCGGGCCGGGCCCGCGCGCCCCAGGGCCCGCCCCGCCGGGCTTCCCGCACACTCACCCCCTTGCCCATGGTGGCGGTGCCGGGGCGCGCGGTCTCACTCGGGGCTGCCACGTGTCCTGCGCCGCGGCCGGGACTCCTGCTGCTGCTGCTGCGACGGCGACACCGGCAACTCCGCGGCTCCCCCGCCCGCCCGAGCGACTCCCGGCCCGCTGCTGCTGCCGCCCCCGCCGAGCTGCGACTGCGGGCGCCGCTTCCCGCCGCCTAAAGAAGGGAGCGAGGCCCCGCCCCCCACCCGCCTCGCCGGCTTCGCTCGTGAGAGCGGGCGCGCGCCAGCGGCCTGGTGTGTGAGCGCCGGCCCCAGCTCCGCCCTGCGCGCCCCCGGGCAGAACCCCCCCCCGCCCCGCGCGCGCGGCGGGGGGGAGGGCTCCAGCTGGGGCGGGAAACCCAGCCGGCATCGGCAGAGGCGTCGCCACAGCATCCGTCGTCCGCCTGCCCCCGCCGTCCCGGACCTGGAGGCTGTTCGCGCTCGGCTCCGGGCTTGGGGAGCGGGCACTACCAGGTGCTTCAGAGAGGAAGAGGCAAAAACTACATAAAGTTTAGAGCCGCGTCCATCTGCAACCGTGGTCCGCGGATAGCCACAGGTTTTCAGGGTCCACACCTAACAGACAGACACTTACGTAAACGTGTCTCAGGGAACACTTCCTGGTAGGACTTCTTCCTAATACTGTACTGAGGGGAGTGTGAGTGTATGTGAGGAAGAAGTGACACAGACACCCAGTGCTCCTTTCCAGTGAGTATAGTGTTCGGAAGAAGGGTCAGATATCACACACCCATCCACCCCCACACTTTCAAAGTAGATGCACAGCAGATACCACAGTAACAAGAAGCTTTCATGCAAGAAAGAAGTTTGAGAAGGTCAGTTTATACCAACAGCCTTACACACGTTGTGCCATCATTTATACTTGTGCAAAGTGAGTGTAAAACACTCTTAATGAACGGCATAAGTGAATAATTTGTGATGTGGTAGAATTTTTACAAAATCAGCAGGTGCAATGGATTGGAGAATCAAGCCTTGCATGCATGGCCGCCATGGATGTGCATGGACATACACCGAACGCATGCATGCAGTAGACATACATCCACATTCCATGCATGTCAAGACCTCCTCACTCTAACACACAAAATCTTGTTGCTATATCTATGTTGTATCTTTTCAAGCTTTTGGGGGGCTTGACCTACTAAGTTATCTTTAAGCTGACTATGGACTCTAGGTTTTTTTGTTTGTTTTTTTTAAGAATTATTCTCCTGAGAGAGTGACAGACCATATGCCAGTCCTATAATCAAATAATTTCCAGGAGCAGTAACCATTTGTAAATACAGGTTTCAGAGTAACAGCCGTGTTAGTCTGTATTCGCAAAAAGGAAAGGAGTACTTGTGGCACCTTAGAGACTAACCAATTTATTTGAGCATAAGCTTTCGCGAGCTACAGCTCACTTCATCGGATGCATCCAATGAAGTGAGCTGTAGCTCACGAAAGCTTATGCTCAAATAAATTGGTTAGTCTCTAAGGTGCCACAAGTACTCCTTTTCCATTTGTAAATAGAAGCGTACTTTTTCCGCCTTACCCCTGCTCACTGTTTCAAGACTTTAGGATCTGAAGCTTTGCCAGATTTGCACAACTTATCACTAGCAATCATTATTTGCATTCATTCAAACTGGTCTGTGGCAACAGTCTTCAAGTGCACAATAGGACCCACCTGTACCATATCAGCTACATTGCATAAATACTGAGTCAAACCATACCTTTGCAGATATAGGTATCAGCTCCTCACATTTAGGAGTTCAGAGTAGCAGCAGTGTTAGTCTGTATCCACAAAAAGAAAAGGAGTACTAACAAATTTGAGCATAAGCTTTCGTGAGCTACAGTTCATTTCATTGGATGCATGCAGTGGAAAATACAGTGGGGAGATTTTATATACACAGAGAACATGAAACAATGGGTGTTACCATATATATACACTATAACGAGAGTGATCAGGTAAGGTGAGCTATTACTAGCAAAAGAGAAAAAAACCTTTTGTAGCGTAATCAAGGTGGTCCATTTCCAGCAGTTGACAAGAACGTCTGAGGAACAGTGGGGGGGGGGGGGGAAGGGGTGATAAACCTGGGGAAATATTTTTAATCACCCCTTCCCCCCCCCCCCACTGTTCCTCAGACGTTCTTGTCAACTGCTGGAAATGGACCACCTTGATTACGCTACAAAAGGTTTTTTTCTCTTTTGCTAGTAATAGCTCACCTTACCTGATCACTCTCGTTATAGTATATATATGGTAACACCCAAACGAGAGTGATCAGGTAAGGTGAGCTATTACCAGCAGGAGAGGGAAAAAAACCCAGAAAACAACAGAACACCACTAGCCATCACCTTCACACCCCAACTAAAACCTCTCCAACACATCAAGGATCTACAACCTATCCTGAAGGATGACCCATCACTCACGTAGATCTTGGGAGACAGACCAGTCCTCGCTTACAGACAGCCCCCCAACCTGAAGCAAATACCAGCAACCACACAACAAAAACCACTAACCCAGGAACCTATCCTTGCAACAAAGCCCATTGCCAACTGTGTCCGCATATCTATTTAGGGGACACCATCATAGGGCCTAATCACATCAGCCACACTATCAGAGGCTTGTTCACCTGCACATCTACCAATGTGATATATGCCATCATGTGCCAGCAATGCCCCTCTGCCATGTACATTGGCCAGACTGGACAGTCTCTATGTAAAAGACTAAATGGACACAAATCAGATGTCAAGAATTATAACATTCAAAAACCAGTCGGAGAACACTTCAGTCTCTCTGGTCACTCAATTATAGATCTAAAAGTTGCAATTCTTCAGCAAAAAAACTTCAAAAACAGACTGCAACGAGAGACTGCTGAATTGGAATTAATTTGAAAACTGGACACCATTACATTAGGCTTGAATAAAGACTGGGAGTGGATGTGTCATTACACAAAGTAAAAATATTTCCCCAGGTTTATCACCCCTTTCCCCCCCACTGTTCCTCAGACGTTCTTGTCAACTGCTGGAAATGGACCACCTTGATTACACTACAAAAGGTTTTTTTCTCTTTTGCTAGTAATAGCTCACCTTACCTAATCACTCTCGTTACAGTATGTATGGTAACACCCATTGTTTCATGTTCTCTGTGTGTATAAAATCTCCCCACTGTATTTTCGACTGCATGCATCCAATGAAATGAGCTGTAGCTCACGAAAGCTTATGCTCAAACAAATGTGTTAGTCTAAGGTGCCACAAATACTCCTTTTCTTTTTACATTTAGGAGTGAAGCCTATCATTTATTTTGCTTGCCCTTAAGAGAATCCAAGTAAATGTAGACCAAAGAGCTCCCTATGAGAACACAACTGGAAATGTCACCATCCTCAGTGAAGAAAAGTCCCTGTTAAGCAGTGACAGTTTTTAAAAAGAGCCGATGCAGTGAGCTGTAGCTCACGAAAGCTTATGCTCAGATAAATTGGTTAGTCTCTAAGGTGCCACAAGTACTCCTTTTCTTTTTGCAAATACAGACTAACACGGCTGCTACTCTGAAACCTTTAAAAAGATTGTAACTAGTACCATTCTACACCCAAGTCTTGCCAGCACTAGCATTACTTCAGCTCCACTGGTGTTTGCAATACTGGACTCCATTAGAGATGGGCCAATAGCTACTGGCACCATGTTGATCAGACCCGCCCTGAGCCGGGTTGGATGACATGGTACTTGAAATTCCAGTGGCCCTGTTACTCCAGGATTAAAGCCTTGATAAAGCCTGTTCTCAAGGCCAGTAAATATATATAGATATTTTTGGTGGCAAAAAA
Organism: Natator depressus; assembly: GCF_965152275.1. Taxonomy (NCBI): domain Eukaryota; kingdom Metazoa; phylum Chordata; order Testudines; family Cheloniidae; genus Natator; species Natator depressus. The sequence continues at coordinate 202,130,489 of NC_134234.1, read as the reverse complement.
ATAGCTTCTGAATCGCAATCAGCTGAGAAATTGCACTAGACTTTAGCGTGCCAACTTCAGTGCTTTCAAGCATAGTTATGACCAGAAAGTTGTGACTAGTGCAGTATTGCCAGCCACAACTGTTCAAAAATCATGGAGTCAGGCTCACCAAAAATCATGAGATTGGCTTTAAAATCATGAGTTTATGAAAAAATAATAGATTTGGTGTTCTTTTTATTTGCCTTCTGCTTTTTGAGCCTTTATGGCAGTGTTTCTCAAGTGCGGCAAAGCATCGGCCCCTCCTCCAAAGCTGTCAGTAGTGGTTGGGCCATGTCCCTCTCTGGAGGCAAAAACTGGAGGAGCAGGCAGCCAGTGAGTTCCTCACCTTCCCAGGGGGCAGTGGGGTCAGGCTTCAGCCCTTAGGTGGCAGGCTCCAGGCTCTGTTCCCTGACCGTGTGGTGATGGGATTTGGCCCCAAGCTCACCCCCCATATCACCCTGGCCCCCACTGCCTCCCCTAGTGCCCCATTGTCACTGGCCTCCATACCCATCTCCCCACCCAGGACTTAGTAAGTCTGCTGTGAAAAGTGATATTTCTGTGTTTGTTGTTAGCACTTTTCACAAGAGACTTACTCTCTAGCAAGTCTTTAAAAAAGCAACCAAAAAAACCGCAAAAGAAGCAACAAGTAAAAAAGACATGAATGTGCAAAGCACCTTATTTGTGTTTCTGTTCAGGTCCAGTAAAGAATAGAGGCAACTGTACATTTTTAATATTGAGTCAGCAAAAAAAAGTCCTACATAAATAAATTACAATGATTTGGACATGTAGATGTGCACATGTGTTTGTTTTTCCTGAAGTTAATTAAGTATTTTAGGAAAAATTGTGAGAGTGGCCACCAGCAAGAGTTGGTGGTTGTACTCTGAGGCCACCTAAAAATTTGTTGTGAGAACCTCTGCTTTAGGGTGCACTAAGGTCACATTTTGAAGCTGTCTCTGCAGCCGGGGGGCTAGAAACTTACTTTGTCTTTAAGAATGAAGGCTCAAATCATCGTATATCCACTTGGCTCCAGGAGCTGGAGCTTTAAGGAAAACACTCGTGACCAAAAAAAAAAAAAAAAATCACAGGAGTTGGCAGCACTGAACTTGACACAAACATTACTGTGGAAGATTCCATGGCCTGTGCTAGGCAGGAAGTCAGATCACAGGGGTTCCTTGTGGCCTTAAAAACCTATGAAAAGTGACTATGTAAAAATTCTCCTTAGACAGCAGGTTTGCTTCCTTTGCTTACAAATCCTATTTTAGCCAATCAAATAAATTCATTAGCCCAGTAGACCCCATTCAGGCCTGGCAGCGAGAGTTAGGGACACACAGGAAGACCCACTATTCTGTCTCTCTAGTCGCATTTCAGAGCCGAGCCATAATGAAAGGTATCTTAATATTTAAGGGAGACCTGCCTGTACAGAGGTAGCTTTTCTTCTTTAAGTAGTAAGCTTGGTAGTATTACAGAAATGTGGATCCTTAAATAGCTCAATTACAGGAAATGGTGCTAGCCAAAGAGAGAATGAAGCCTTGTTTTCAATGGAGTGGGTGAGCTAGAGTGCCTCCTGGATTTGGTGTGGCTGTCAAAGTGGTTGAACCTTCTTCATTTTATTAAGGACGGCTATCCAGTCCTTTAATGAGGAGACTTTAAATTCCCCAAACCAGAATAGACTAGAGATCATTAAAAAGGGGAAGATGGGAGCATGTAAGATTTTGTCACTTCATCGTCCTGGGCAGTTTCTTGTTTCAAATCCTCTTAAGTTAGCCCTGGTTTAGTGCCCCATATGGTCAGCATCCTCCTGATTAGTGCATCTAATTCAGGGGTTCTCAAACTGGGGATCAAGACCCCTCAGGGGGTCGTGAGGTTACTACATGGGGGTCATGAGGTGTCAGCCTCCACCCCAAACCCTGGTTTGCCCCCAGCATTTATAATGGTGTTAAATATATTTTAAAAAGTGTTTTTAATTTATAAGGGGGGGGTGCACTCAGAGGCTTGCTGCATGAAAAGGGGTCACCAGTACAAAAGTTTGAAAACCACTGACCTAGTTGCTAGAGCATCGGAGAAGGCATTAGACCTCCTGGGTTCCATTCTCTGCTCTGCCCTGACTCAGTGTAGTCTTTGTGGTAAATCACTTAAGCTGCCTCCAGCTCACATTCCCTCTGTAAAACGGGGATCAATCCTATTCAAATAATTGTAAGCCATTTTGCAAGCCTTGAATGAAAGATGCAGTGTATGTAGGAAGCATCACTGTTATTTTTATTAAAAATCATTTCCACAGCATCAAATGGTGATGTTTTAGGCAGAGCACTCTGCCTTTAGATAGGGGAATTAGCAGCATGTGAAATTTAAAGAAATAAAAATTCTGGGCCTGATCCTGACCTCAGAGCCGGGTTAGAAGATGGAAAGCACTATATGAGTTCTTAAGATTATTACTGTTAAGATGGGTGTGTTCATTTTATAACAATTTAAAAAAATCAAATTTTAAAGAAGCCAATCTACACTAAAACTTCCAGCGTAGCTGCCATGGTCGGAGATTTCCTGAACAATGCTAGTGCAGATGAGGTATAAGAGAATGCCTGTCATGTCTGAGGCAAAAAAAAGAGTTTCTAAATAGAATGATTTAAAATGTCAATGTTCTCTATGAGGGGGATCTGCCTGGACAAGGCTGTTTTCAAAACTTATTTTTGCCAAATCATGGTAGTCAAAGTAATGTCTCTTGTTGCAGGCCTGGTCTACAGTTAAAATTTAGCTTGACCTAGCTACATTGCTAAGGTGTGAGGAAAAATTCACATCCTGGAGTACCATTGTTAAACCAACCTAAGCCCTGGGTGTAGATGCAGCTGGGTCAGCGAAAGAATGCTTCCATCAACTTCACTACCATCGCTTGGGAAGGTGGATTATCTACTGTGATGGAAAAAACCTCTTCCACTCATGTAGGAAGGGCCTGCACTATAGGCTCTACAGTGGCACAGCTGCAGTGCCCTTAAGTGCAAACATGTCCTCGGACCTCCTAACAGAAACAAAGCTAAAATCTTCGTATTGCTCCGGGTTATCTGGTTACGCACCTTTGTTTATGTATAGGGCCTAGATTAAATTAGTTCATGTTTGTAAAGTGCTTTGAAGATGGAAAGCACTATACGAGTTCTTAATTTTATTATTACTGTTCAGATGGGTATGTCTGATTTATTTTTCAATTTTAAAGAAGGTTTCTGTGTTGTGGGAGATACAATTAATACCTGTGCTAACCCAGATTTTTTTTTTTTTAAACTATGTCTTATTTAGGTAGTTTTAACAGGTTTACAAACTATAGCTATATGAATATCAGAGACAATACAATAGTCACTACAGCAGTGAGTTTTTGTTTAGGGAAACATTACACAGTAATGAATCATTGGGTCTCTCTTTAACAGGGTGTTACCATGCTAACCCAGGTTTTAATGGCATAATTGATTAGATAAACATTTCTTTTTAGACACTTCATCCAGGGGGACTGGGGGGAGGGAACCAACTCTATTGTTAAACAAGCATTGTTTATGATGTTCAGAACACTTTGTAAAAAGAAAAGGAGTACTTGTGGCACCTTAGAGACTAACAAATTTGTTTGAGCATAAGCTTTCGTGAGCTACAGCTCACTTCATCGGATGCATGCAGTGGAAAATACAGTGGGGAGATTTATATACACAGAGAACATGAAACAATGGGTGTTACCATACACACTGTAACGAGAGTGATCAGGTAAGGTGAGCTATTACCAGCAGGAGAGGAAAAAAAATCCTTTTGTATTTCTTAGTCACCATACTGCCAGAGATCTCAAAGCAATTTACAGACATTATTTTAGCTCCACACAACACCCCCCTTCTCCCCATGTGCTTGGCAAGTATCATGATCTCATTTTACAAATGGGGAAGCCAGCCCAGAGAAGGGCAGTGACTTGCCCAACATCATGCAGAAAATGGGGTGGAGCTGGGAATGGAGGCCAGCTCTCCTGACTCCCAGTCCTATACCTTAAACACAAGTGTCCTTGCATCACACTCTTATCCTTCCTAAATCCATTTGAGTCCCCTGTTAAGAAACTGACCTGCAGCTGTCATTTTGATCTCTCACTATATAACTGGGAGAGACCAGGTGGGTGAGGCGATGTTTTATTGGATCAACTTCAGTTGGTGGAAGTGACGGAGCTCTTCTACAACTCTCTGCAAAGTTTGCAAACTTGTCCTTTCTAACCATGAGAAGTTGGACCAACTAAAGTTGTTACCTCACCTACCTTGTCTCTCTAATATCCTTGGATCAACACAGCTACAAAACTCCAAACAACTATATAAGTCGGGTCATGCCAAACCGGTACAGTGAAACTCCTCTTATCGGCCCCTCTCCATTTCACTTATGTTACTCGCTTTGCATCACTTGTGTGAAAGACTCCCCCCTCCCCAATTTGTGAGATGCCTTGACAAGGAAAAGCATGATTCACCATTTTATTGATCAGAATACATTCCATGGTTCTAATTCAATCTGAATGAAAAAGGTTCTGCTGAACTAGGATAGGAGAGCTTCAAGGCAAACCCAGGTGTTGATTATTCATTAAGCAGCACTCTGTCCCAGACTAGGATTTAAAAGGGGGTGATGTTTGCTAATACATGCTAAGGAACATGTATTAAAAGTTTAGTGTAGACACGGCAGTGCATACCTGAACATGTTCTACGCTGGTCCCGTTAAAGCCCATCTTCCCCTCTAGGTGTCAGCTCAACCAGTTTAGCATGCGTTAAAGTCTGTGTGCCTTGCCTAAGCTAACATTAAAAAAAAAGAAAAAAAAATCTAGTACACACATGCTAATGTATCTTAAATCCTAGTCTAGACCAGTGTTTCTCAACCAGGGTACATGTACCCCTGAGGTACACAGAGATTTTCCAGGAGGTACGTCACCTCATCTAGATATTTGCCCAGTTTTACAACAGGCTACATAAAAAGCACAAGTGAAGTCAGTACAAACTAAAGTTTCATCCAATGACTTTTTTATACTACTTTATATACACTGTACACTGAAATGTAAGTACAGTATTTACATTTCAATGGATTTATTTTTGTAATTATATGGTAAAAATGAGAAAGTGAGCAATTTTTCAGTAATAGTGTGCTCTGACACTTTTTAAAAATTTTAGACTGATTGTGTAAGCAAGTAATTTTTTAAGTGAGGTGTAACTTGGGGGTACGCAAGACAAATCAGACTCCTGAAAGGGGTACAGCAGTTTGGAAAGGTTGAGAGCCACTGGTCTAGACAAGGTCCTTGATTCAAGAGTGAACCAGTGCCTGAAATCACTGTGCTGCTGGAGGTGCCGACTTTCAAAGATGCTTCTGTGGCACTTTTCAGTTGGTGTGTTAACCCTCAAATGCCAGTCACCATCATTACATTCTACCTACCAAAATTCAATTGGATACAGATTTTTTCCCTCCCTTACTGTCCAAAACCGTTGTGTGGTGTTGCCACAAGCTCCTGAACCAGCTAACATGTTCTATAGCAGGGGAGGCTGTGTTGCAGTGCGTGATTCCTGTATGTACTGCCACAGTCCACACAAAGCACTGTGCTGTCGTGCCTGTTGTCGCAAAGGCTCTCAGTGCAGGACACGGTTAAGATTTGATTTATAGAATGATAAACTGAATTGTTTTCAGGGCAAGGGTGTGTTACCAGCATTTACTTTAGCTTTACATGCGGAGGGGGCCCTCAGAACTCAATGTGTCCATTCTTTTCTTTATAAGTACTGATAAAAGGGTCTGGATCAACAGTCCTTGAGACTGCAGTCCCTCTATCAATCCAGAAAACAGATACTGCCTGGGCGGCATGTTCCCCCAGGTTGTGCTGCCCAGATACTTTACCCCTGGCCTGGACAGAAGCGTCTCCTCTAGGGAAAACAAAGTCTTCATGAGTTTGACTCAGCCTTGACTCTCTGCTAAACTGCCTGCAAAGGGGATAGTTCTTGCCTGTTGTGGAGACTTGCCTCCTAGGAATTGGACTGAAATGACACACTTCCCCCCCCCCCCCCCACTTATCACTAAAGAGCTGTCAAAAATATCAACTTCCAGTTACAACTTGGAGGTGAAAAACACCAGACCCTTTTTCCAGACTCCAAGAGCCATTCAGCCCTGTGCAATGCAGCAGTTCTGCCACTTTATACATTTAGGGCTTGTCAACACTTACATTTCATAGCGCTCTAACTTGCTGGCTCGGGGTGTGAAAAATCACCCCCCTCAGCGCAGCAAGTTTGAAGGCTTTAAAGCACTAGTGTGGACAGGCTCCGAGTGCTGAGAGCTGTGCTCCCAGCGCTCGGAGCTAATCCCCTCGTGGAGGTGGATTACCAGGAGCACTGGGAGAGCTCTCTCCCAGCACTTGCATGTGACCACACTCGCACTTCAAAGCGCTGCTGCAGGAGCGCTCCCACAACAGCGCTTTGAAGTTTCCAGTGTAGCCATGCCCTTAATCCACTGGGGCATATGCCTCACATGTTGTGATTGCAAATGTGATATGCAACTAAACTGTATGGTACACCACTGCAAATTCACCACCAAAGAGTCTTGGGTGAAAACAGGCTAATTCTACTTCTGCTGGTGTAGATTAGGAGTTACCCCAGAGCAATCAATGGAGTTACTTCTGTGTACAAGTGTTTGGTTGCTAAGGGCAAAAATAGAAAACATGCTCTCTGCCTATGCTTTGTGCGGAAAGTGGTATAGCAGTATAACAAAATCAGTAAGTCTGTGGTTTCAGCATCTAGCTGTGCAAGGGTGGGGGGGGAAGGGATAGGTCAGTGGTTTGAGCATTGGCATGCTAAACCCAGGGTTGCGAGTTCAATCCTTGAGGGGGCCATTTGGGATCTGGGGCAAAAATTGGGGATTGGTCCTGCTTTAAGCAGGTTGGACTAGATGACCTCCTGAGGTCTCTTCCAACCCTGATATTCTAAGTTTAAAAAAAAAAAAAAGCACATTTGGTAGGGGAATTGGATGGCTCAGAGGATCAGTAATAGCACACAGACTTTCACCTCTAGATTAGTGGATTACATTTAGCCCAGGTTTATTGGGCTGAAAGTTCTATCTGGCAACTTCTCAGGGACTCCAATGTCATAACCACATTTCAGCTGCCAAGTTCCACCCTGTAAGTGGATACATTTCAATGGCAGATGAAGTGAACCTCAGATGGAGTTTACAAGGTAAATCACTTAGATTCAGCATATTATATAAATGCATATCACTACATATCACTTTTTATCATAGTGCTTAACAAAGGTGAATTTTATTAAATCGAGGGGCAGAGAGGACAGACTTGCCCAAGGCCATGCAGCATGTCTGTAGCAAAGTCAGGATAAGAATCCAGGACCCCTGACTCCCAGTCTCCTGTTCTTACTGCTAGACATGCTGCCTAAGCCTTCCACACATACGTATACCTGCTTTTACAATGTACTATATATTGGCATAACAGGGAAGCCAAGCTTTTTACTCATCTGACAGAGCCTGAACTCAGAAGCTGGGGGTTGTGTGTGTGAGAAAGAGTTAAAGAGTATACAAGTGTCCCATTATCTGCCTGATCCTTTTTTATTGTGGTGCCAATACACCTACAAGCAGCGTGTGTGGTGTTGCAATAGGGGCCCTCAAGTACATAAACACAGCTCCTCTTGACTTCAGTGGGAGTTGTTGCACATACATATGTAGGGGTAATCTTTGGCCTTTAGACAGTAGAATGACCTTCAGATCCAACAGCCACGCACCTGCAGCTCCCATTAAGAAGCTGTTTCTCTTCATTCACCCCTCCCCTTATCTCTGAAGGTGAAGTCTTCAAAGAATGGCATTACTTATAGCCCACAAACCAGGCAGCAGCAGCAGCAGCAGAGATAAAATGAGATGTTTGACCAGTAGCTCTCTCTATGAACGAGGTTAAAAAGGCAAGCAAAAGGGATTTGTGTTTTTTTAAAAGGGTAATTCACTTACCGAGGACACAGAACACAAGGTGATTGTGTGTAACTACATTTCCATCGACCTCCCAGGCGGTAATTACAGCTCTCGCACCCCCTACTGGCTTGTCTTTTAGTTTTAATGAGATCATTTTGGAAGATAAGGTCCTGATTCCATTAACAGAAAACTAACCCAGGCCATTTAACACAGGTAAGCATCAAGGATACCAAAGACAAACATACAAACACTGTAAAAAGAAAAGGAGGACTTGTGGCACCTTAGTGACTAATACATTTAGTAAAGCATAAGCATAAGATCATCGGATGCCATTCTTTGCTAATTTTCTTCATATGCTTCTCCCCCCCCCGCCCCGAGGAATCTAAACATTTTGCATTGTTGATAATATTTTGCATTTTTCTAGTGCCTTTCATCTAAGGCCTTCAAATCCCCTTCAAAACATTAACAATGAAGCCTTGTGCCACTCCCTCCTTGCTGCTCCTCCCTCCTGCTGTGCTTGTAAGTATTTTTACTTTCAATTTGGGGCATCTGAGGCACACAAGGTGACAGGCAAACACTTCAAAAGTGGTCAGTGGTTTTGGGGTGTCTCAGTCTTGGGGCTTAAGCAAACTGCACCTCCAACTGAAGGACATGGGAGTGGCAATTGCCCAGCACTTCTAAATATCAAGTTCAAGGTGTCTCAAACTGAGCTCTCAAGAACTGAGGCACTTCCAATACAAATTTTAAAAAAGTGGCCTGAGTGACTTAAGGGATGCACAGCAAATCAGAGCTAAGACTGGAACCCAGAAGTCCTGACTCGCAGTCCCTGATCTAACCACTAGACACACTCTCCACAGCTATGTTTGAGACATTTGGAAAACCTGTACTATAGGATCCCATTCTCTAGCTGCAGACAAACTCTGATGCCTCTCTCTTTGCCAATTAGTTATCTGAAAGATAAGCAGCTTTGAAATCCCTAGACTCCCTGGAACCACAGCTTCAAATTGCTCCAGGGTTGTCTGAGCCCGTCAACATTCCAAAGCAGATAAGCTGAATTCCATGTAGTTTATACTGTGTACATGCTTCTTTTGAACCAGACCCTAAGCCCCTGGTCCTCTGTGTACATTATCTGCCAAGGCACCCTTTGTATGTGTAGGGGTTGACCCCATCATCCTCAGCCAAAAATATGTCTTCTACATGTTCTTAACATGACTATGGTGACAGCATTTTGATTGTGAGAGCTGTTCGTTATATTAGAGCTGGTTGAAATTTTTCCGTTTTTTTTCTAGCTACCAGTAATGTATAGCTCGTAGAACAGCTTGGTATCTATATTTTACTAAAATAATCTTACATTTATAAGAGTATTCCATATAAAAACTACATTACAAGAACATTAAACTTGCAAAGTGAAGAAGTCAGAAAGTGGCAAAGTGCAACCTTAACTCTTCCCTTTGTGGGTATGCATTATGATATAGTCTTCATTTCCATGATCTCAAACAAATATTGGCATAGAACACCTGCTTCTTTCAGTCTGAATGGTGCCCAGTGAATGAGGCTAGGAAATGTTCAATATTTATATTTTGTCCTCATTCAGTAAATGAACCCCTGCCTCATTCACTGTACTCAGTCTGAGGGTAGAAATGTGTTCTCAGTTACACCTGTGTGCATTTGGTTTTACTACAGATTTACATAATGGTAATAGAATTTGACCAAAGACAAGCACAGATCTGGAAAACTGGCCTCATTCACTAAGCACCAGACAGCCGCTGTACTGCACAAGGCTGGGTTTCGGCAGGAACAACAGCATGTTAGCCTGTAAATAAAGACTGTGGACCAAATTTGCTGCTGGTGTAAATGAGTACTAGTTTAGTGACTCCAGTGGAGCCACCCATGTACACTGGCAGATAATTTGGTCTTACATTGCAATGCATCTGTTCAAGGAAGCAGAGTTATAGTTCCATGAGCAATCATAGCTTTGGCATTCACAGATTTCTGAATTCTTCATTTTGCAAGCTTGATGTTCTCGGAATGTCCTTTTATTTAAATAGCATTGCCTACGCTTTTTAAAAAGAAAACCAGTAAGATAGAGAAGTGATTACTGTGCTGTATACAATACACCTTAAATCCTTCCAGAGGCTGAAGCTGGTGCACCTCACTTACTGAGTAGGCATCTTGCTGGGAGCACATACTAACAGCCTGCACTGGCTGCCTGTTGGGTTCTGGGTGAAGCTTAATGTGTTGATTATGACCTATAAGTCCTAAATGGGCTGAACTGACCTACAAGGGGATTGCCTCTCTCTCTCTCTCCACATCATACTCCTACAGCTCCAGTCAGCAAGGGGGTTCAAGCTGGATCCCTTTGTTATAAAAGAGAAGGGAGCTGCAAGCAGAGTGTTCTCCAAGGGCTCCCTAGGACTCTGGAATGGACTTCCCCTTCTTGGTCTGAAATAGACCGAATTGGGTAGCCTTCCTAGCTCAGTGCCAGTGTCATCACTTTGATAGGGTGTTTGGAAAAGGCTGAGAGTATGCTTTCCAGAACAATGCAAGGGTAGAAAGGAGTCTATGTAGGTGGCTGACTGGCTGAGTTCCTGCTGAAATGATCAATGCTGTAAGAGTTTCATTGTATTAATGATGTGTTTGGGCACCTAGAGCCTTGGATGACCATCTTTTTAATCATTTAGATTTAGAGACATCAATAAAATATTTGAAGCTATTTGCTAGACAGCCGAGTCCTGCACAAGATGTGCATTCTGGCCCTGATTCAGCAAAGCACTTAGCTGAATCAGGGACTCATTGATTAGGCACGTCACTCAAAGAGGCAGGGACTAGGCTATAGCCCTGCATCATCGCGTGGGCACTTTTGCGCAGTCAGTGCAGACATTAGTAGACCATATGGAAAGAAAGAAGATTCTTTAAGGATCAGAACTCAAAACTCTCAATGCCCAGGCCTGAGCCCTATCTACTGTACCAGGATACATTACCAGTTTGTAGTGTTAGTGTCTGAGCTCTGGTGCCCGAGCTCAGTTTGGACTGAGGCTGTTTGTGTCTTGCTTGTGGTTGCACTGAATTTTCTGGGTGCTTTACAAAATAGGCTTGTGGAAGGTTTTTCCATTCTCGCATCCAAGCTTTATCAAGTGAGTGTTGAAAGTACTGCATAGCAAAAGTGATAAGGACACAGTTGTGCTATTTCACTTTGGGATAATCCAGTTCCCATGCAGATTTTCACATTGAGGGAAGTGGATTATTGCAAAGTGCCACAAAACTGGCATTGTTGTTTTGGTGTAAGTGCTACAGATATAAATCTGACACTATTTGCTCTATTTTAATTGCCCATAAAGCAACACATTGTAAGCTGGAAACTAAAACACTTAAGTGATTTTCTCTCTTGTATGAAAAAGTTGTATGAATGAGAAGTAGGCAGTGTAGTTTAGTGGATATAGAAGGAGCCTGGGAAGCAGAACTCTTGTTTTTGGCTCCCAAGACCTGCCAGTAAGTTTCTATGGTACTTATAGGGTCCCCATTGCCTTAGTATCTGAGCACCTCACAATTTTAATGTATTTATCCTCACAACATCCCTCTGAGGTAGGGCAGTGCCATTATCCCCTTTTTATAGATGCGGAACTGAGGCACTAAATGATTTGCCTAAGATCACAAAGAAGTCTTTGGCAGAGCAAGGAAGTGAATATGGGTCTCCTAAATCCCAGGACAGGCAATCGAACTTTCAAGACCCTTATTCCTCTCTAACAGTAACTTACTGAGTGACCTGGACAAGTCACTTCACCACTCTGTGCCTCGGGGATTAATAGTCTTTCCTTTCTTTACAGGAGGGATGCAGCTCTAAACTGCTGTTTGTAAAGTGTCTTGAGATTCGAGGATAGGAAAGGCAAAAAAGTGGGTTCTATTCCCTGTTCTGCCACTGACCTACTGCATGACCTTGAGCAAATCATTTAACTTCTCATTCTCCATTTTCCCTCCCACACCTGGTCTGACTAGTCTATGGAAGTTATGGTTTCACTGCATAAAGGAGTTGGGGTTTTGCTTCAAGATAGTTAAGGGCTCATCTAGACTTAAAATGCTACAGTGGCACAGCTGCGCCACATTAGCACTTGAGTGTAAACACTTCCTACACTGATGGGTAATTACCTTGCCAAGAGGCTGCAGGTGAATGGAAGAATTCTTCTGTTGATCTAGTGCTGTCTTAAGTGGGGATTTAGGCCTGTTTAACAACGCTGCTTAGGGGTGTGGATTATCACATCCTTGACTGACACAGTTAGACCGACCTAATTTTCTAGTGTAGGCCAGGCCTAACTCCAGATAGCTTTCCTGATATAAAAATCCTAGGATGTGTCTTCATAGCAGAGACAAGGCCGTAGCTCTTAGCCCCACTCCCATCCACAAACACAAAAAAAAAAAAAAATCACTGACGAAGTTTAGCAGCACTTTCAGTTGGGGCTAGCTGGCTCGCCTAGGCCAATAGGCTGAAATCCACTTTCACACAGGCTGGTAACCCACCCACTTTGCAGGGGAAATGCAGGCTAAATCACACAGGTGCAGATAGTGTTCCAGTGCCTTTCCACCATTTCCCCGTGCGCCCAGAAGGGCGGACGAGTTCTCCCACAATTCAGAGAGCACTGCAGTCCACTGCAGCACAGATTTCCCCCAGAAGTCCTAGTGACACACATGGGTAAACGCAGCATCAGTGAGGACCTAGGAACTCAGATTAGGCTTTGCACTGTGGCTGCTCGCATGCAAGTTAGGCTAACCTGGATGCTCAATCCTAGATGCAGAGTTAACTTGGATACAGTGAGGATTTATGTGGAGACAAGGCATGGTCATTTTTTTTTAAACTTTGTCACAGCTAGTCAAGGTCAACCCTATACATTCTACCTGGGGTTGATCTCAAATAGCTACATTGAAGAAAACACTATAGTACCTTGTCTCCACTGGGATTTTCCATTGAGTTAGCTATGCCAATGTAAAAACAATATTTTGGGGGGGCAGGGATGCCCTAGATTGAGGTATAGTCTCTCACTATGTGTTTGTACAGAGACTTGCACAATTGGGACCCAGTCTGGACTGAGGCCTTCAGATGCTTCTGTAATGGAAATAATGATGGTGATGATGAAGAAACCTATTTCAGTGCATGCATATGTTCTGTTTTTGTACAGTGCTATTTTTAGCTATGTAGCAAATAGAAAACATGACAAAATGCTATTAAAAACAAAAACAGAATAGAATCCTCCATTCCCCAAAACTGAATGTACAAAAAATAAGCCTTATTAACAATTACACTTCCCATAAAAAGTGCTAGAAATACATGGGAATAAAGTGAGACAGCTATGGGTATGAGGAGTTTGATTTCACATTATGAATATATTCCTGTCATCATAGTTTTGAGCTGCGGGTTATCCCACTAACACACACTGCATAACAAACATACATTTCATCAGCAAAAGTTATCCAACAGAGAAACTATAGCCTAGAAGATATTTTATGGTCTCACAACGCTCACATCCTAGAGTGGGCCAAATCAATCTTAACATCAATTTCTCTACTAGTAGTAGACTTGTTCTCAAAAATGTGAATCCTAATTTATGAAAGGGTTTTAGGATGAGGTTTAGGTACAAGGATAATAATTTTATGCTTATACGCCATCTTTCAACCCAAAGAACTTTAAGTGTACAGTGATCACTCTCCACTGAAAATACATCTGTTTCTGGTCTAGAACACAGCAGCTGATGAATAGCACTCAACAATATTACCCAACAGGTAAGAAAAGGGAGTGAAAAGATGCTCATAGTCAATTCTAAGTGCAAGTGGAGTTCAGATGACAGCTAAGGTGACATGACTGCAGACTATTTACCTATTTATTGTATAAAAGAGACCCTGAAAATATGACAAGTGTATTTTCTATACTTAAATCCAACTTTTAAGGATACAGTCTATTCTTTGTTACCTTGATGAAAATGCAGAGAAACCCTCCGCAAATGTCAATGGGGTTACCCTGGTTTTATAAGATAGAGTTTAACCCATAACATTCTACATTAACGTTGTGAGAGTGTACTTCAGTTTTCTGTGTTTTAAGTATATGCCACAGATGGCTGCTTATTGTGACATAAGGGGCACTACATACCAGTTACACCATCTGTAGATGGCACTGCTCAGGGGGTTTGTTAGACTGTTGGACACAGTTGGTTTTACCTGTAACAGCTTTGATCTGTGCCCCAAAGAAAGGGCCTGATTATCTCCCCTTCTCACACTCAGAGCTGCGGTTTTGAAGTTTGCATCCTAGCATCTCATTCTCTGTATAGCCACGAGCCTGGTCAGAGACAGCAGCAGCGATCCAGTTATTTACTAGGGTGGTCAGCATTGAGTACGGGCAACTCAAAAGCAGGCTGGATAGCGACTAACAGCATCCATCCCAGGGTCCCCTCTGCATGGCCAATGCAGTGTTGACCCAGAGTGTGGGGGGGGCTCATTAAATAGCTGCAGCCCCCTTTGCTCCTTCATCCTCTCCCTGTCCCAGTGTCTGTGAGTTGGTGGGTACAGCTCAGCTCCCAGACAGATGAAGGGGCTGTTGTATTTCAATCAGTTACAACCTCACCTTTCTCTAAAAACCTCCAGGGGCTTTCACAATATAAGTCCCTCAGCAGCCTTGGGAAGATTATCTCTATTTCACAGATTGGGAAGACAGAGGCACATGGACATGGAGCAAGTTTCCCACTGTCACAGAGCAAATCCACGACAGAACCAGGTATACAGATTCCTTACCTGCCTCAAGCTTTCACCACAGAATCATCTTTTCTCCCTGCTCCCACTCAGTTATCTAGTCAGCATCAGCTGGAAGAGGCAAGGTCCCCTGGATAAGCTAACTCTCCCCCCTTGCCAAAGGGGCTATTCAGACTTAACATTTAAAGAAGATGGGTAAAGCATTTGCCTCAGACAATATGCCTTTTGAATAGCTTCCCAAAAGTTTTATAATGTCATCAGTGTTATGTTCCTCAGGTATCACCTTTGTATACTGTGAAACATCTAGGTTGTACAACTAACAAACAATGTCAATCATACGGTTACTATAAAATACTATATCCTAGTAGACAGACAGAAAACTGAGTGGGGATAGCAGTGGAAAACAGCTCAGACCTTCCCTTGTCCACTGCAGGAATAATTCCCTTAACAGCTCCTGCATAATGCAGGTTAGTTAGTGCAGCTGGGAGTTTCCTTGTATCCGTTTGTTTCTCACCTCGTTGTTGTGCATAAGTGCTGAGCACAAAATACATCACAGCACATTCTACCCCCACAGAGGCTCCTCTCTAGGGAGGGGATATGATACAGAAACTCTCACCCTCTTGGCTGTTTACTAGGGAGCTCTGTAGATTGGATCCTCTGAGACATAAGATTCAGATCAATTTGCTCTACTCATTTCAAACCTTTCCTTTTATTGGTCTGTTTCTTACTGAGATTCATTTGTCAGCCCCTCCCTTCAGGACTGACACCTGGTATTATGCCTTCAGGCTGTGGCAGGTAATTTTCCTCCCTCAGGAATTTTATTAACTCCTTCCTCCCCTTCCTGAAAATGGAACACAAATCTAGCCACATAATACAGAGCTGGGGGTGCAGTGAAGAACTAAGCCAGGCCCTGTGGATCTGCCAAGAACAGCACCATCCCATATATCATTTAACAGTCCAGCTATTGCACTTTCCTGGATACTGAATTTCATAGCTCAAGCTTCAGAGTAACAGCCGTGTTAGTCTGTATTCGCAAAAAGAAAAGGAGTACTTGTGGCACCTTAGAGACTAACCAATTTATTTGAGCATGAGCTTTCGTGAGCTACAGCTCACTTAAGGTGCCACAAGTACTCCTTTTCTTATAGCTCAAGCTGATATCCCTGAGATTCAGATCTCTTACTCTCCCTTTCGTTACCCCACCCCCATTCTCCCTTTCTGTTACAGAGCTAACTTGAGCACTCAAATTCTGGGCACCTGAGACAGGGATACAACAGTCCGTGATTTTGTTTTTGGTTTTAATTAATAACACATAAAAGAGTCAATAATTCTGCAATAATCTCTGATACTGCTGCACTGACATCCTCATGGCAGGATATGCAACAGGAGAAGCAGATGGCCAGATCAGTTTCTGCTCACCTTCCAACTTTACATGCTATGGCTCCTCTAGTTACGCAGGTAAAGGCATTGACACCAAAATCACTACCAATGCTGTGCCCTCCCTAGCTCATCTTTCTGTGAGGGAGAGAGAAGGAATTCCATCTCTGAAGGCATTGTGTTACAAGGCTTCTCCCCTCCTGGTAGCTGGCTCTAGAGTAATCTTGGCAATATTGCTTGCAACCCAGTCCAGGTTCACAAATGTTTCAGTGAATCTGATCTGAGTCTTTCAAGGTCTCTAATACTACACTTTATTAGTGTTTCATACAGCTCTTTCTGTGGGTCTGTCTGTGATTATAAGAAAAGGAGCACTTGTGGCACCTTAGAGACTAACAAATTTATTACAGCTCACTGAGTGAGCTGTAGCTCACGAAAGCTTATGCTCAAATAAATTTGTTAGTCTCTAAGGTGCCACAAGTACTTCTTTACTTTTTGTGGATACAGACTAACACGGCTGCTACTCTGAAACCTGTGGTTATAGGAGGTGCATGAGCCTGAGACATCAAGTTCAGATTGGAGCTTATCCAAAGTTTGGGGTTGTTCAAAAGCAGGGTTTTAGGTCAGGCTGATTACAGTGAGCCAGGAAGCTGGGATTCAGATACAAACTTCCCCCAAGTCTGGGGATTTTCAGATCCAGATGACTGATGATCTCCCTGCAACATGTAAATTGCCCCTCTTGATGTCCCTGGAATTTGCTTGTGTTGGTGGCAAATTAGACCCAGGGATTTTGGTTGAGGCTCATAACAAGGACATGAATTCTGACAGTGCCCAAGCTGCACATGGCTGTATGCCACCTTGTGACCACCAGATTCTGGGGCCTCTGGGGAGCTGACTCCCACTGAAAGCGAGGGCTTGTCTACACTTGAAATGTTACAGTGCAACAGTAGTGCTTCAGTGTCGACACTACCTCTGCCAGTGGGAAGGGTTATCCCATTGGTGTACATAATCCACCTCCCCAAGAGGCGGTAGCTAGATTGACAGAAGAATTCTTCCATCAAACTAGCGCTGTGTACACGGGAATTTAGGTTGGCTTAACTACATCACTCATGGGTGTTGATTGTTCACACCCCTAAGTGATGTAGCTGGATAAATCTAATTTTCTAGTTTAGCCCTTAGAGTAGTCCAAAGGTCACTCTAATTTATGCTGGGCTCTGCATGGCCACAAGGGTCATTCTGGTAGCTAGGAAAAGCTGAAGTGTAGAGGTGTCATGGCCATGCCTCATTTCACCAGCCATGTCCCCTGGACAAAGACCTCCAATCCAAATCCCTTTGAATTCCAGGCTTGAATCCCTGGATTGGAATCCAGCCACTATCAAGTTGATTCTGGGTTAGATTGATAACCTGAAGGAACCTATTTTCCAGTCAGGATGAAACTGGAATTCAATGAGAGTCACTTCTCATGGAATTTCAGCCTGTGGTTCTGAAATGGTTCTCATGGAGCTTTCGCCATTCAAGTTGGCAGATATCTTATGAATTCAGCTGATTTCTGCCACACTGTTTTGCACTAAAATCCTATGGAAAGAGAGGATGAGAGTTGTGTGCTGTCACATCTACATACCCAGACTCTTCAGCCCCAGACCCAAACTGCAGGTTAAGTAGACTCTGAATTACAATCCTTGGCTCAGCTCTGATTTTAACTTTTTCTTTATTGACTTAGTGCAATTTCTGCTTTCTCAGTAATACCAGTGTAAATCCATAGTGAACTCCATTGACTTTGCTTGAGTGACTCTGGACTCACACCATTGTAACTGAGATCAGTTTGTGGGAGTGTTTACAGGGGGTTGTCATTCTTGGACTTGCCACCAGGAAAGTGTGGCTCCCACTCATTCCATATAGGGGCCGCAACAGTGGATGCCCAGTTGGTTGTGAGTGCATCAGAGATCTCGGCTATAGGACGTTGGCAATCCAGGGCTTATAAGTCCTATATGCGGCTGCCTGAGGGGAAGCCAGTGCAGGGGATGGGCTGTAAGCACCACAAGTTCTAACCATGTCTGTTTCCTTCCCCTTGCTGATCACACAGAATGTGCTGCAGCATGCCCAGGGCTGAGGATATGGACTTGCACTGTGCACTGGGCTTACAAGAGAGCATGTGATTTGGTGAGCGGCTTGCAGCTGGGCCTTGAGAGGGACATGACTTTGTCTTGGCAGGGCAGACAGGGCATATGCTGGGACCATCTCATGCCCCTCTTGCATGGGCTGGTGCCCCAGGAGATCACACTGGGCATCACTGTTATTCATCTAGAGGAGGATGACCTTAGAATGTGCTCCAGCCTCACACTGATTTTGAAGGCTAAATGGGAGTTATCAGACATGTCCGCCTAGCTCACAGTGCAGCTGAGCTTTATAGAGAGCGGGTGGAGGGCACCTCTCTGATATAGGCAATGATTTGTTCCTGGATGGTCTTGGTAGTGGGTTGGCCAAACTTCTAGGTAGCCCATGTAGGGTGGGGTGGGGTGGAGGCAGCCAAGCTGATGCTGGCACCTTCTTGTGGCAGGTGCCTAGGGCAGGAACTCGCTGATTTATGCTCCAGATCCAAAAAGGTAACAGAGTGGGCATCCTGAGGGCATCTCCTTAGGAACTGCAGGCATCATGTCTAACCCACTGGGGACACATGAGAACTAGGGCCCGGGGAACCACCCAGGGGGACTGGTCCACCAATGCACTTGATGGTGGTGCTGGTTGGGGGTCGAGATCCTCTCTCGTCTCAACCCCCAGAAGGGGGAAGGGATGCTTGTGGGTGAGTGGAGGGACCCAGAGACCTTTCTAATATGATGGCTGGCTCCCCTTCAGGTGGGAGCCCCCCAAGAATTGGCAAAGGATCAATGGAGTGTGAGTGACTGCGCTGGGGTGCCCCCCGACAAGAATCTGGGAGGTAAATTTGACTAATTGCAGCCTGGTTAAAACACATACCACACATCCTTGCCTTCGTCCATGTAGTAAGTACACCAAGGATGTGGTGGTTGGTTAGATTACCTTTGATATTACACTTATTACTCTTCTATTTCCCTTCAAGGCGTTCCTTTTTTTTTACAGAGATCTGATAGCAGTGTGTGCTGATTAACTCACCCTTGAGTAGATTGGCAGAAGGGGACTTGGCTTTCTTGCCTTCACCACATAAAACCAAAAGGATCCTGATTCAGTGGAGATCTGAGCACTGTCTGGTCACAGTAATAAATTTAAATTGCAGCTAAGTACACACACTTCATTTTCTGCCACAGCCCTCCCTGAACAATACACTTGCTAATGCAGAACAGGAAAAATTAGGTTTCTTCACGTGCAATGGAACAGAAGGGGAAAAACGGCTAGTGAAAGGTAGATGAGGAACTGCCAGCTATGCCTGGGTCCCCCTGCAGTCATGGTGGTCTGGCCACAGGGGATGAGGACTGCTATCTTTCCAGTCTACCATGGTGCTGTGCTAGCTAGCTACCTTCTGATACCACACATCGGTTCCCATCTCTCGGGTCAAAACATCAAGTTGTCCCCTTGTGATTACTTTTTCTGAGCCCAGAAAGTGATTTCAGGATCCACCGATGTCACTCTGATGCTGGTAAACCTGGTGCCAGCTCTTGCCAAATCTGTAGGAAATTCATTTCTGGAAACAAGACCAGCTTGCCTATATGTTAATATTGTTTAAGATAGGTGTTAGACTTATAAGGATGTGTTTATTGTTTAGACTATAAAATGCTTGTAAGTTGCTGCATGCATTAATCTTCCCTGTAACATCTGTATTCCATGCTACAAGGTAAAATATGTTTGTTTTATAATTGTAAAAATGCCTGCTCTGAACTTACTCTCCCCACCCATCCAGGAGGGCTATCAAAATTAAGTGGGTAGTTGTAGGAAAAAAGCTGTGTTGATTGCCCATTCACCCAGGGAGTAAAACATGCAAAAGGCCTCCTCCCATCTGTTTGAATGCTGGAAAAGGGAAATAAAGACAGATGAAAATTTTTCATCTGAGCTCTTTGCTGTTTGGACTCATGGAAGGGCTGGAGCTGAACTTATTGGTGTGTATATGTTACGGGCTTTAACCTGTAAATAACTTTCTCATTTCTTTTTCTTAGTAAATAAATCCTTAATTAGCTTGCTATAGGCTTGGCTAGCAGCATTGTCTTTGGTGTGAGATCTAAAGTACATATGGATCTGGGCAGTGATGAGCTGCCATAATCTTAACAACAGGTTCCCTCCTCACCCCACGAGGGGGTCGTTGCCCACCCCTGCCCTCCAGGACTCCTGCCCCATCCAACCCCCCCACATTTCTTGATGCCCCCCCAGGACCCCCGCCCCATCCACCACCCTCCCCTGTCCCCTGACTGCCCCCAGAACCGGGCAGGAGGGTCTCGTGGGCCACCGTGGCCACTAGGAGCCAGAGGCACCTGCCGGGGGGTGAGGTGGGGAGTCCCAGAGGTGCTTACCTGGGGCAGCTCCCAGGAAGCATCTGGCAGGTTCCTCTGGCTCCTAGGGCTGGGGGAGCATAGCTGGGGGGGAGCAGGGGGAGCAACCGCTCCCCCACTGATCACATCAAAAGTGGCGCCTTAGGCGCCAACTCCCTGGGTGCTCCGGGGCTGGAGCACTCACGGGGAAAATTTGGTGGGTGCAGAGCACCCACCGGCAGCTCCCCGCCCCGTGCCCAGCCCCAGCTCACCTCACCTCCACTCCTCCTCCTCCCCTGAACGCACCGCCCCGCTCTGCTTCTCCGCCCCCTGGCTTCCCGTGAATCAGCTGTTCGGCGGGAAGCCTGGGAGGGCTGAGAAGCAGGCGGCGGCTTCCCGCTCAGGCTGAGGGTGGCGGAGGTGAGCTGGGGTGGGGAGCGGTTCCCCTGTGTGCCTCCCCCGGGGGTTACCTGCTGCGCACGGGCGCCCCCCTCCCCCCCGGGCCTGAGCGGGAAGCCGCAATCTGCTTCTCAGCCCCTCCCCCCCCCGCTTCCCACGCAAACAGCTGATTCACGGGAAGCTGGGGGTGGGGGGCAGAGCAGCAGAGCGGGGCAGTGTGTTCAGGGGAGGAGGAGGAGCGGAGGTGAGGTGAGCTGGGGCTGGGGCCGGGGTGGAGAGCTGCCGGGGGGTGCTCTGCACCCACCAAATTTTCCCCTTGGGTGCTCCAGCCCTGGAGCACCCATGGAGTTGGCGCCTAATGCGCCACTTTTGGCTGGTTAAATTTAGAAGCCCTTTTAGAACCGGTTGTTCCTCACGGAACAACTGGTCCTAAAATGGCTTCTAAATTTAACAACCGGTTCTAGCGAACCGGTGCGAACCGGCTCCAGCTCACCACTGGATCTGGGGTAAGTAACTGTGAGGTCTCTTGGCATTGGAAGCAACCTGAATAGTTTGTGATTTTTGATGTAAGTGACCAGTGTTCCCTCTAATTTTTTATATCCATGTGCAGAATGAATTTTGTTATGTGCACTAATATGGAGGTGATGTGTGGTGGGGGTGGGGATGAGGGGTTTGGGGTGTGGGAGTCGGCTCAGGGCTGGGGCAGAGGGTTGGGGTGTGTGTGTGGGGGTGAGGGTTCTGCCTCGGGGTGTGGGCTCTGGGGTGGGGCCCAGGATGAAAGGATTGGGGTGTGGGAGGGGGCTCAGGGCTGGGGCAGAGGTGTGGGGGTGCAGGCTTTGGGGTGGGGCCGGGGATGAGGGGTTTGAGGTACAGGCTGCTCCAGGGCTGTGGCGGGGAAAGAGGACTCCCCCCAGCCCTCTCTCACCGCAGCAGCTCAGGGCTGGGTGAAAGGTGCCTCTCCCCGGCTGTGGCAGTTCCAGTGGGGCTGGGCTGGGCCAGGCCAGGGGAGGGGCTCCTCTCCCCATCCGTGGCAGCTGTGGCAGGGCGGGGCGGAGCAGGGCTGGGCTGGGCCGGGGAAGGGGCTCTGTCCTGCTCCAGTCACCCCTCCACCTCCGGAGCATGGCTCTCCCTTCCCCAGTCCTGCCCCAGTCACCCCCCGGAGCACAGCTCTCCCTCCCCCGTCCTGCCCCGTTCGTCCCTCACCCCCCTGGAGTGAGACTCTCCCTCCCCCATCCTGACCCAGTCACTCCTCACCCCCTGGAGCACGGTTCTCCCTCCCCAGTCCTGCCCCAGCCACCCCGCACCACCCCTTTAGCCCTGCTCAGCTGGCAGGGGGAGGGAGGTGGAGAGAGCAGGGAATGATGGGGGCAGGGGGAGAGGAGGGGGCAGGGATAGAGTCTCAGGGGAAGAGGCAGAGCAGGGGCAGGGCCTTGGTGGGGAAAGGTGGAGCAGGGGGCAGGGGAGGTTCTGGCACTCAGTGTCCGGTTTTCACAAATTAGAAAGTTTAGGCTTATCTCTAACAACAACACAACCACTGCTTCTGCCTTGTCTCTTTAGGACACTCCCATGTGGCCAGTAGCTGTGCACTGACAAGCCAAGGCCTAGGTATATCTAAAAACTAGGGCTGTCAATTAATCGCAGTTAACTCATGCGATTAACGCAAAAAAAATAATCACGATTAAAAAAATTAATCGCAATTAATCACAGTTTTAATCGCACTGTTAAATGATAGAATACCAATTGAAATGTATTAAATATTTTTGGATGTTCTTCTACATTTTCAAGTATATTGATTTCAATTACAACACAGAAATCAAAATGTACATTTCTCACTTTATATTATTTTTGATTACAAATATTTACACTGTAAAAATGATAAACAAAAGAAACAGTATTTTTCAGTTCACCTCATACAAGTACTGTAATGCAATCTCTTTATCATGAAAATGCAACTTACAAATGTAGATTTTTTTGTTACATAACTGCACTCAAAAACAAAACAATGTAAAACTTTAGAGCCTACAAGTCCACTCAGTCCTACTTCTTGTTCAGCCAATTGCTAAGACAACCGCTTACATTGACGGGAGATAATGCTGCCCACTTCTTATTTACTATGTCACCAGAAAGTGAGAATAGGCAGTCACATGGCACTTTTGTAGCCAGCACTGCAAGGTATTTATGTGCCAGATATGCTAAACATTCGTATGCCCCTTCATGCTTCAGCCACCATTCCAGAGGACATGCTTCCATGCTGATGATGCTCATTAAAAAAATAATGTGTTAATGAAATTTCTGACTGAACTCCTTGGGGGAGAATTGTATGTCTCCTGCTCTGTTTTACTCGCATTCTGCCATATATTTCATGTTATAATAGTCTTGGATGTTGACTCAGCACATGTTCATTTTAAGAACACTTTTGCTGCAGATTTGACAAAATGCAAAAAAGGTACAGTACCAAAGTGCAATTTCTAAAGATAGCTACAGCACTCGATCCAAGGTTTAAGAATCTGAAGTGCCTTCCAAAATCTGAGAGGGATGAGGTGTGGAGCATGCTTTCAGAATTCTTAAAAGAGCAACACTCTGATGCAAAGATTACAGAACCTGAACCACCAAACCACCAGACCACTTCTGCTGGTGGCATCTGACTCAGATGATGAAAATGAACATGCATCAGTCCACTCTGCTTTGAATTGTTATCGAAGAGAACCCATCATCAGCATGGACGCATGTCCTCTGGAATGGTGGATGAAGCATGAAGAAACATATGAATCTTTAGCGCATCTGGCATGTAAGTATCTTGCAATACCAGCTACAGCAGTGCCACGAGAACACCTTTTCTCACTTTCAGGTGACATTGTGAATAGGAAGCGGGCAGCATTATCTCCTTCAAATGTAAACAAACTTGTTTGTCTGAGTGATTTGGCTGAACAAGAAGTAGAACTGAGTGAACTTGGAGGCTCTAAAGGTTTACATTGTTTTATTTTTGAATGCAGTCATTTTTTGTACATAATTCTATGTTTGTAAGTTTAACTTTCATGATAAAGAGATTGCACTACTTGTATTAGGTTAATTGAAAAATACTATTTCTTTTGTTTTTTACAGTGCAAATATTTGTAAACAAAAATAAATATAAAGTGAGCACTGTACACTTTGTCTTCCGTGTTGTAATTTAAATATTTGAAAATGTAGAAAACATCTAAAACTATTTAAATAAATGGTATTTTATTATTAACAGTGTGATTAATCGTGCGATTAATCATGATTAATTTTTTTAATCACGCGATTAATTTTTTTAATCGTTTGACAGCCCTACTAATGACTATTGAATCAGAAGAAGCCCACTGGAGGTGTGGTGGTAGGGAAATCACTCCTGGCTGATGGTGAGACGTGCTTGGCAGACACCTGTGTACTACACTGAGCAATGTCATTGAAGGAACAAAGCACTTTGGACTGGGACATACTATACCTGAACACTCGAACACTGCTCCTTTGATCTATGTTCCCCTCTGTCATTGCTTCTTGGAATGTTAGATTTTACCTCTGCTGAAAAATAACGTACCCGAGGCAACAATTGGTGGGAAAAAGTGAGGGGAAAAGAAATGACAATCACAGCTTATGCCAGGCAAGAGAAGCAGGGAAGGAGAGGGCTTGCATGCTCCATGCCTAGAGAAGACCAAAGGTCACAAGAGTCTACATAGGCCCTGCCTATACTGATGAGGAATTTTGTGCCTCTGTTGTTTCTCCACCATAGATGCACTGGTGCAAACCCCTAGTGTAGACACAATATACCAGGGTAAAAAATTACATGCACTGGTACTGCTTACCCCCAGTGGGAGACCTCCTAGGGGAACTGAGCTGTTGAAGGAAGTAGTGTCAGCTCAGTAGGGCCCTTTCTACAGGAGATAGTGAGCAGTGTTGCGGGGAAATGGTTCAGACGCAGTATCCTTCTAAGGAGAGGCTGGGATTGAAAATCAAGAGATATGGGTGTGGATCCTGGCTCTGCCACAGATTTTCTGTGCAATCTCAGGCAACACACGTTGGATACATCTGCACTGGCAATAATACACCCACAGCTTGGCCACGGCTGGCCCAGGTTAGCTGAGTCAGGCTCGTGGATCTCAGGCTGCTGGGTTAAAAATTGCAGTGTTGATATTTGGGCTTGGACTGGAGCCTGGGCTCTGGGACCCTGCAAGAAGGGAGGGTGAGACCCTGGGCTCCAGCCTGAGCCTGAACACTGCAATTTTTAGCTCCACAGCCCGAGTCCTGCGATCCCTAGTCAATTGACCCAACCTCTGAGACTCGGTGCCGCTGGTTTATTATTGCAGTGTAGATGTACCTTTATCTATTTGTGTCTCGGTTCCCCTGCTGTAAAATGTGGAAAATGATACCATGTACCTCTCTGGGGTATTATTAACATGAGTGCTTGTAATGTACATCAAGCTCCAATTTTGCCCACTCTGTTAAACCACAACCAGCTGGCACCATTTAAAAAGTGTTAAACTATATTCACACTAGGTGCTAAGTGGGTGTTTCATATCCTGGTAGCTAACGCAGTTAAAAAATCATTTCTTCTCCTAGTCTAGACAAGGCCCATGAGACAAGGTCTATCACAATGTCTGACCTTTGCTTGTGTGCCAAACTCAGACCTCTCCCTACAAAATAACTCATGTACCAATGGCAGCTGGTAATGTAGTCCCACAGCGCCAGCATGAGGCAACAGTCCACTTGGTGGGGAGAGTGTGGAGAAGGGTCAGTCACATGCAGGAGGAAAGGGCCCGCTGGATCGTCCTTCACAGGGACATGGAGGAACAGCTTTGCTAAGACAGCTGGGGCAGAGATGGGCAGCTGATGCAGCTAGGATCCTGTTCAAAGCATGTGAGATAAAATAGATCAGCCCTGTAGCTGTCTGGGAGCTGGGCTGTAAATTCCATTGACTGTCAGATAATGGGAGAGGGAGAAGGTGAAGGAACAAAGGGGACAGCAGCCATTTGAAGTTCCCCTCCAACAACAACTGTGATAGTACATCCCATCATCTGCATTGGCCATACACAGTGGACACTGAGATGGGAGGACGTTGGTCGCTCTCTGGCTCACCACTAAGCTGCCCATGCTGAGTACTGACCATACAAAAGATAACGCGTTCTCTACTCTGCACCTGTCTCTGTCTAGCATGTGGCTATGCAGAGAATAAGCTGGCCTTGTGGTGCTGGGATGGCAAACTCCAAAAACACAGCTCTGGGTGCGTGTGTCCCTTCTTTTCTCCACTCCCCGCCCCTTCCAACACACAACTAGATCCTTTTGCTGGGGCACACGTCAAAGCTGTTACAAATACAACCGCCTGTGTCCTTCGGATCCCACACAGAACATGCAGCATTAGTGTGTGTTCTCAGTGGTGTTCCAACTACGGCCCGCATCAAGGCACACAGCCATGAGTTGGAACACATTAATGAGTCACTGAGGCACCACCAACTTCACTGGGTGCAAATGGTTTCTGTTGCACTCTGCTCCAGAGTGTGGATTCTGCCTTTCGACCACCGTATGGTTTTCAGTCACCAGATTGGTCTCTCCACTTTGCCTACACAACTGTGAACTTTTCAGAACATCCTGGGGGATTACAGAAGAGTGAGTGGCATGTCAGGCTTATGAAAAGGAGAAAAGTGTGACAATCGGGGATCATAGCACTGCCCACTGGCATTTTGTGATGATGATTAATAAATACATTAAAGACTATGAAGCACTTTGAGATCTACTGATGAAAAGATCTGTATAAGAGCTAGGTGCACCTTTATACTGGTATAGCTATGTCCACACTGGGGGTGCTGGCCAGCTTTAATTACACTGATACAGTTAAAGTGGCACAGCTTTCTCGTGTAGACAAGTCTATAGCCTAGTCTCTAGCCCCAGTAAAATAATGAAATCCATATTGAGAGATTATAAAGAACAAATCATCTATGAAGGTGCAATCAACTCCCATCAGGCACATCCCTGGGTGGCGGATAGGGGAATGTCTTGCAGATTCAGGACAGCTGTGAATATCCAGTAAGCAGTTGTGGACCAGCTGGCAGTATCTCTCAGCCAGGTGTGAGGAGTACCTGGTGGTGTGGCTCTCTCTGTAAAATACCACATAGTCCCTATGACAAGGACACCAAGACGAATAAAGACCACCTTTATTCAAGTCTTGCTAGGGCACATGAGGTTGGTAGCCTCAGTAGGCAGCTCACTAGAAGAAGGGAAACCCAATTTCAAACCAAGGTTGTAAGTAGGGTGACCAGACAGCAAATATGAAAAATTGGGACCGGGGTGGGGGGTAATAGGCACCTATATAAGAAAAAGACCCCAAAATTGGGACTGTCCCTATAAAATCGGGACATCTGGTCACCCTAGTTGTAAGGCTTGGATAGCGGCCCTGTAAAGCTCATCCAATAGATATAATCATGTGCCCCAACTGAAAACAAGTTGAGGGAGGCTAGTCTATGTTGGCATGCACATGTCCAGAGGCGACCTGAGAGTTATATTAGTAGGATGCCCCTTTCAATGATTGTGGATGAAAGATGACCAAGGGGGAGGCCAAAGACTCGATACATGATACAGATATCAGTGGACCTTAGAGAGACCAATTTGCACGACAGCCAGATGTACAACCATGAGTTTTGCATGAAGACTATAAAAGTCACCGACCCCGAATAGGGATGTAGCAAGAAAGAAGAAGAAGAAAGAAAAAGATAAAGAATAAATCAGATGAGACAAACTTGATTAATTTTTTAATAGCATTACGAAGTCACTGGAACAAGGGAATGTGGTTATTGTAACCCATCTGGATTTTAGTAGAAATATGCCTGATCCACAAAGCTGCATGTGTGAATTTCCCCAACGATCAGGAGTGTTCAGATGCAGATTTCAGCTCGGACCAGTCTCTAGATTTTACTGTTGTAAAGCACTGGATACAGGGCCTCACAGAACCTTGTTCTATAAAGGCCTAACTCTGCAAACATTCAGTACCAGGCACTATTCCTTCTGTCACGGCTTGTCCCACTGAAGCCTAGGGGACTTATTCACAGTATTAAGCCCTGCACTCAGTAATAAAAGTTTGTAAGGAGCAGGCCCTAAATTCATTCAGTATTATCACATGGACTGTAAACTGGGTAAACAAGTAAAGAAGGACAGTAAACAAATGAATTAATCCATTTTGATTTGTCTAGTATCTAGCAATGTGATTCACATAATTTAAAACACACAATCATACACACACCTGGAGTGTATACAATCACACAGCCACAATCAAACTCTCTCTCTCTCTCTCTCTTCCCTTCTACACAGTTTACTTTTCCTCAGATGAAAATTTCAAGCACTTGACATTTTAGTTCTGTGTATTGTTCATCCCAGACACTAGCTATGGGCCAAATATTCCTGAAGATTCTTTGTAAATTAGTAGGGCTGTCAATTAATTGCAGTTAACTAATACGATTAACTCCAAAGAATTAATCATGATTAATCGCACTTATAACAATAAAATACCAATTGAAATTTATTAAATATTTTGGATGTTTTTCTACATTTTCAATATTGATTTCAATTACAACACAGAATACAAAGTGCACAATGCTCATTTTATATTATTATTGTTTATTATAGATATGCACTGTAATAATGATAAACAAAAGAAATCGTATTTTTCAATTCACTTCACACAAGTACTGAAGTGCAATCTCTTTATTGTGAAAGTGTAACTTACAAATGCAGATTTTTTGTTGCTACATAACTGCACTCAAAAACAAAACAGTGTAAAACTTTAGAGCCTACAAGTCCACTCAGTCCTACTTCTTGGTCAGCCTATCACTCAGACAAAAAAAGTTGGTTACAATTTGCAGGAGATAATGCTGCCTGCTTCTTGTTTACAATGTCACCTAAAAGTGAGAACAGGCACTGTTGTAGCTGGCATTGCAATATATTTACGTGCCAGATGCGCTAAAGATTCATTTATGTATATATATATATCTTCTTACTATATGTTCCATTCAATGCATCCGATGAAGTGGGCTGTAGCCCACGAAAGCTTATGCTCTAATAAATTTGTTAGTCTCTAAGGTGCCACAAGTACTCCTGGTTTTTTTAAAGATTCATATGTCTCTTCATGCTTCAACCACCATTTCAGAGGACATGCTTCCATGCTCATGATGGGTTCTGCTTGATAACAATCCAAAGCAGTGTGGACTGATGCATATTCATTTTCATCGTCCGAGTCAGATGCCACTAGGAGAAAGTTGATTTTCTTTTTTGGTGGTTCAGGTTCTGTATAGTAGTTTCTGCATCAGAGTGTTGCTCTTTTAAGACTTCTGAAAGCGTGCTCCACACCTCATCCCTCTCAGGTTTTGGAAGGCACTTCAGATTCTTAAACCTTGGGTCAAGTGCTGTAGCTATCTTTAGAAATCTCACACTGGTACCTTCTTTGCGTTTTGTCAAATCTGCTGTGACAGTGTTCTTAAAATGAACGTGTGCTGGGTCAACATCCAAGACTGCTATGACATGAAATATATGCACAAGGTGGGTAAAACAGAGCAGGAGACATACAATTCTCTCCCAAGGAGTTCAGTCACAAATTTAATTAATGCATTTTTTTTTAACAAGCATCATCAGCATGGAAATTTGAAAATGTAGTAAACATTTAAAATAAATAGTATTCTATTGTTGTTTAACAGGGTGATTAATCATGCGATTTGTCACGATTAATTTTTTTAATTGCTTGAGAGCCCTATGAATTAGTTATTTCCAGAAAGTAAACACAAGGTTCCTGGTTTGTGTGAGCTGCACATAGGATTTATTATCATATACAATGGGCAAAGCAGAGTCCCTGGTCAACTTGTGGATTCCCCAGAGCTGGTGTGTGCTGCCGAAAACTGGTCATTATTGCATTATTAAAGCTTTATCAAACTAGAGCCATGCCAAGGATCCTCTAGCGCTGTTCCAGGCAGATGCAGCTTGCTCAGACTTCACATCTCCTTACCTAACCTGACTCCACTGTATGAAGGGAGGTGAGACAGATGCTTCTTCTACTGCAAGTGCTGCTCACCAGACTGACTGGTCAATCCAGTTCATACTAATCATTCAGTTTTCTAAGCAGCTTGCCAGCTTTGTGGTTCTTATATTCAGGCCCAGTTTGTGGTGGGAACAAACAGTTGCAAGATTATCTACATTGGAAACCAGATTTTGTGCGTATGTGTATGCAAGTGCTTCAGAGTGTGAAAAGAAAAGGAGTACTTGTGGCACCTTAGAGACTAACAAATTTATTTGAGCATAAGCTTTCGTGAGCTACAGCTCACTTCATCTGTAGCTGTAGCTCATGAAAGCTTATGCTCAAATAAATTTGTTAGTCTCTAAGGTGCCACAAGTCCTCCTTTTCTTTTTGCAAATACAGACTAACAGGGCTCCTACTCTGAAACCTGTCAGAGTGTGAAGGTGCTTAAGACTGTGTGTGTTTATCTCTGCATGTGAGAGATGTGCATTTCAGGATGTGTGTTTCAGAGTTTGTGAGTGTGTCACATCAGTGAAGTGTCTTTCATTATGTGCATCAGAGAGCCCTTGTGTCACTGATCAAGAGGTGTGAATCAGCAAGCGAGCACGTGCCAGCATATTTCAGCGAGAGAAAGTGTGTTGTGTGCGTGTATATGAGAGAGAGTAGCAGAACTGAGGCCAAAAATATATGTAACAAATGGTGTAATATGCAACCAAGCATAATACAAATCATGGTGACACCCATGTCAATTTAGATGCACCTATTCTCTGCCCTACCCTCACCCTTTTTCTAGCCAGTCCACTGACAAGGAAGGGACTGGGCATGCAAAGGGCTCGGCCTCTGTCTGCTTATTGCAGAGAGCTATGCCTAGCCCTTAACTTTACCTGTGCCCACATGTAGCCTCAGTCTCTTCATACATTGGCACTGGAGCACAATGTGCTTCCATTCCCTGCTATGTGCCCACAAGTTCTCACAGGATCTAGGCCACATGCCAACTCTCATGAGGCCAGTTAGCCAGGATCTTAGTGGTGTGCGAGCTGTATTTTATTTCTATCTCTTAGCTGCCTTTCTTGCTGGGTGAATCTTTACTGGCAAGGACGGTCAGATGGAATTTCAGTGTTATAAAGTTCAAGCTTTGCTTTAAAACAATTTCCCTGAGGGGTTTGAACCCTCCTTTGACTTTATAGCCCTCAAACTCTTTTGTAACCTGGTGCTTCAGAACTCTGCCATTTGAAAAGCAAACCTCTCACATTCCTATCTCCCTATGCACCCAGCAGTAGGGGCTGCAATGCAGGCTCAGGCTGTTAGTTAGGAAAGCGCCTTTGCTGTCTGGCTATTGTTTCACTTAAAGTCTACCCAGAGAATTTCACATACATAATTATAGCAGTATAGTTAAACCAGTATATCTCCTTGTGTGGACACTCTTATCATTCTGAACATTACTCTTACTTTAATTAACTGTAGTGGTATAATTATGCCATTTAGACCAGCCCTGACAGGTAGCTTTTCAGACAACCATGCAAAAGTGTCTTTTTGCCTGTCATTACAATATTGTCAGAGCACCTAAAGCCTTGTCTTCACTGTTCAAAAAGGTGCATTTTTAATCTTGTGGTAACTAGCGCGAAGCGCGGGTGAGGTAGACTGAGATAAAATCTCAGTGAAGGCCAGGCACTTTAGTTTTACCATAAGGTAAACTTGCTAAAGTCAACCGCTGGACGGGATATAGGGATGTTTACCTTGTGGCAAAACTGAAGTGCCTACTCTTCAGTTCACCATGCTTGTACCCCGGGATAGCTCATGCATATAAGTTGCCCTGAGGTAAAAATGCATCTCTTCTAGCAATGAGGACAAGCCCTAAGCAAGTAGCAATGAACTCTGAGCCCTTTACCTTAATGATCCCTCTGAACACCAACAAGAGCTAAAAGGGAAGACCAACGAAACAAACAAAAAGATCCCCAAACCTTTCTTGGCTTCTTGAAAACTGTTAAACCCAGAATGAGCTCCCTCTCTTCAAAGTGCAATCCTGAGTCAATTCTGGCTGAGGCATCAGAATCAGAATTTATACACATGACCCCAGAATGACAGCTAGTCCCGGATCTGAATGCTCCAGAGCTGAGTGAGCCCCTGTCGGCTTCAATGTAGAGGAGGTGGGAGGGCGGGGTCTCAGGGCAGAGCATGGGCGGGGGCCACAGCCTGGGTCATGGGAGGCTTAGCCTGTCCTGGCCTTAGATACCTGCCGCCCATGCATATATTGATTCTATACTGCAGCCATTGCAATGTGCTCTAAAAGGAGGTTAGGCTTACTCTTGTGAAGGATAAGGAATTTCACAACATAAAACCCACATCCCTGGTGCCCACAGCTTGCACCTATTTCTCAATCATAAACACTCCATGTCTGAAATCCTGTCTATGTCTGAAATCCTGTGTCTTATGTCCTCATATATGATGGTGACGGGGTTTCTATAATAAACTAGGCTGAGATCGTAGCACAAACTGCCTCCCAGGATAGTCTGAGTGGCGTCTGACATGCTTTCTTGTACTTGCACCCTCCTTACTTCTGTTTAGCCTTTTGTTTACAATGGCACATGTTAACGATGCAACCCCCAAACCCTTGTCCTCTGCCCTGTGTCACAAACACCTTATCTTTTGTCATACGCACAGAAGTATGGTTTGGCATTTGCTCAACAATAGAACCTGGCACATTCCTATGCAATTAGCAACACCCACCCAAGCCCTGGCAAACTTCCTGAACACACAGCTTTGGACCCAATGATAACCACCCTGGGGCCTGCACTAAGGGCTTCACGCTGCTTTGTGTCCTTACTGCTTTCCAGTGCTTCTGTTCTGGTTCATGCCACAGAGGGTTGGAACATGCCTCAGTGCATCTTGAAGCATCTGTGCAGAGACTGAACTAGGAAGTGCCTTGGAAAGTACAATGGAAAAACACTGGAGAAAGAGATCAGATAAAGTGAGCTGTAGCTCACGAAAGCTTATGCTCAAATAAATTGGTTAGTCTCTAAGGTGCCACAAGTTCTCCTTTTCTTTTTACTGGAGAAAGAGAATGATTTAGAACCAGTTCTGTTTTCATGTTTACATTTTGTCTGAAACACAAAGAAAGAGAAATAAGGAATAACAGGGAACTAAATATAACTGAATGCCTAATATCATAGGTTGTCTTAACAGGTGTGTCACAGGGAGGGAGCATTGTCTACCGGTTAAAGCAGACTGTGGGGCAGGAGATGTGGGTTTCATTCCTGGGGCTTCCTCACTCTGATTCTGGGGTAGGCTACATCAGTGTCTACACTAGCCTCTTTTATCTAAACTCTCCCATCGTTGTTCCCAGTGATGGAGCTGAATTCGTGTGCACGATAATGGGAGCCCTAATGTAGACAGGGGATGGACAATTATACCACCTTATTGCCTAGTTGTACACAGGGGAGGAATTTTAAAGAGCCACAGACCATCTGCAAAAGTATAGAGCCAACAGAAACTTTGGTTCTGATCCTGTGCCCATTGAAGTCAATGGGAATTTTGTTATTCATTTTAGTGGGAGTATCATTGGGTCTATACCAGGGGGCTGCTCTGCCCAATGAGGCCTCTTTGTGGGGATAGATTAGGCATGTCCTAGACAGTGGAGTAGATTGCTCAAGGCAGACTGCTAATTGGATAGAAAGCTTCTGACCTCAAGGTTGCTAACTCAAAGCCATCCTAGACTAGAGGACTGCTCTTACGTGGCCTCTCACTAATGAGTAGGCAGCTCTTTATAAGGTTCCCAGTGTACACATGTCCATGGCATGCAAACCACCATCACACTTGGCCTTGTTCTCTGGGCCCCTTGTTGGCAGTCTCAGCAGAGAGGCAGAGGTCTGAAAGGGGAAACTGAGCTCCCTGAAGGTCAGGGCTGAAGTATGTTGACAAAGGGTCATATATGTAGGAAGCTTGTTTTACCACAGCCAGGGTTCTACCTAGGCTGTGGATAAATAGAGACCTTCATTCTCCAGGGCCATCAATCCAGCATCCCTCACCAGCACTAAGTTCACGTGACAATATGAAAGAAACCTTCCTTTATAGTAAGCGATGTCACTACAGGGCTGGAGTGTGGTTCTGTCCCCAGCTGCCAACCCTCATCTTTGTGCAGTAAGCGAGATAGAGCACATAAATTATCAATGCTTTCCTCAACGTAGTCCGGCCAGCAATGTTAGCTCCCAATTTCCATGCCAGTATCATGTTCTGCAGGTGAGAGAGGAAATTCAGAGTGGAGCTGGGTGGGGTAGGGAAGAAGACTCAGAGTCTATTTGGAGAAAACTCCCTTTGGTCAGAAGCTGATCTGCATGTCCCACAGTGACTGACATATCCCAGTGCTGCATCCAGGCAGAAGCAGTGATGCTGCTTTGCTCTCTTAGTAAGGAGTAGATGGTGGCAAAACTCCATAAGCCAACTAGAATCACTCAGATCCCTTGGTCTGGATGCCAGCACAGTGGAGGTATATCTGTGAACGAAAGTGTGCTCTGAGTAATGATATACAAAGGATCAGTACCAAGGCTCCCACTAAGCTCAAGAATTTCCGTGTCTGTCCACAATATGTACCTTTTTAACAAGACAAGGTTTTACCCAAACCAAGACCCAATTTTTTCTTGCCTCCCATCAAGTGGCTTTGAAAAACAGAAAGGGACCTAATGGGCTGAGCACTGGTCTGGCAGTCAGGAGCACCTGGATTCTAACGCCAGGTTTGACAGTGACACCCTCTTTGACTACGGGCAAAGCACTTCCCTGTCTGTGCCTCAGTGTCCCTATCTCCAAACTGGGGATAGCAGTAAACTTTCTGACTGTGCCGGGTCACTGTGAGGCTTCATTAACCGATGATCAGCTCTCTGAAGAGGTGACTTTCTGTACTGGTGCTAAGCATTGCTATTAAAGCAGAAGCGATAAGCATTAGCAGCATTTTGTGAAGTGCTTTTATGGAAAAGGGGAAAGTTTTGGACTGCAACATTTTCCCCTTTGAATGTTGCTTCCTTACAGTAAGTGAATCTTACAAACACGCACAGTAATCTGAGCAAACAAATTGGTTCTGGTGCTTTTAAATGTATTGCACAATGTTGATGAAGTAAAACCCTTTTGGTAAGTGGATACATAAGTGGATACAGGTGGGAAGCTCTAGTTGCACTGGCAAATATCAACATGTTCTTAAAGGAGGGAGGGAAGAGGAAACGGAGGCATGAGCCTCACGACTCTCCACCTGCAGGCTGATCTTCTGCAAACCCATCTCCTGCCACTGTGAGACAGGGATGAAGCTGCAGTGCACAATAATATTTTGGCTGTAATGCCAACAGCACTTCATCACAGTATTGTCTCATTCCATCCAGTGTTATTGTGTCGCAATGCAGAGTCAAAATGGCCGTTTTGTCCTATGCAATAATAATACCAAAGTCTTATATAGCCCTTTTCATCAGCATATATGGGCAATGAGGAAAGTGAGCTACCTTCTCCATGCTAGAAGGGGTCCCAACAATCAGACTTGTCTCAGCCCTAGAGGGAGTCCCCAGGGCAGAGGCACACTGTTGGGGCAGTGTGAAAAGTTTGTGCTGTCACTGCCCAGGCTGTATCAGCTCTAAAGATAAGTAGAGGACCTTAGTCTCCAGAGCTGGCAAGTAAGCACATGTTCATTCAGTTTTACCCTCTTCTTAAGTGCCAAATCCTGCCCTTTGCTGGAGGGGTGTGCGAGCAGGGGAAGCCACTCCACACACGCCAGTACTTGAAGACATGGCAAGGGGATGGGTGATCTGGCAACCTCACCAGCTGGGGCATCCACAGCTCCCAAAGGTGAGGGCTTTACACTTCTAGCTATGGGATAAGGGCAGGCCAAGTGCGCACACACACACACACACACACTCACACCCCGTTAGCAGCATGTGAACACACACACACCGTTAGCAGCATGTGTTAGCTAGGGAGTATGGTGCTCCTTTTCAAAGGATCACCAATGTGTTCTCCACTGTGCAATGCAGCTGCCTGGCCTGCATCATCCTGCCCTCTCTCTTGTGACTAATGTGTATGACTGGCCACCCTACCACCTGCTGCTCCCTAACAGCCCAGCTCCTACCTATAAGGGCAGGATTTTGCCCAAAGCAGCATTTTTTTCAGCTCGCAAATTAAATTCTTTGTAGCCAAGAAGCATGACCTAACCGGTTGGCTGTAACACGCATGCATGACTGAGCTGCTCAAATTCCTGATCTGCTTTTCTGCCTGTGGGTTATGAAAACCTCAGATCGGCTAACGTTATGGGTCACGACTAGAAAAAGATCTGGGTTCAGATTCTGGTACATAGGTTACAAGTGAAAAACAACTGGCATGTTTCTCTGCTCAAAATGTACAAAATATTTGTCACCAAACTGAAAACAATTGAAATTTGCCCATTCCTGAACTTCCAGTGCTTCTTGCAGTGCTTGTGGCATGTTGCGTGGAATATTTCCACACAAGTAAAACTTTCATCTAAGCTGAATGCAGAGATTTTCCCATAATCTGACAGCCTGTGGTGAATTCCAGGCAGATATTTGCAGTGCATTTTCCACTTTGGAGCTGGGCTGTCTTGGGAATGGTTATACGGTTTAAGTCTCATGTTATTGGTTTCAGCTCCCTGACTGGCTAGTTCCTCGGGGGCAGCGGACGGGGGAGGCAGAGGCGGAGGGGTCAGGAGAAACCTGAGTGAGAAGTTATAATAGCAGCCCTGCTACAGTTAAATTGAGATTTGCTTACTGTTTAACAGCCAGTGTTTCTAACAGTAGCAAAACTGCTCTCTCTCAGCTAGTCAGGAAAACATTATGTCTGTGCTTTCCTTCCCAGTTTTCTTACAGACAAAATAATAGTTATACTGCTTGGGAAACAATTATTATTATCCATGTAACTGGGAACTGGCTTTGTTTTTCGGCTTTACGGGAATCCAATAAACCTCCTGTGGAATTGGATTATTTATGCACACGCTGAGAAAGAACAGAGAAGCCCGTGTCCTCCTGCGGCTATTGTGTTGTTCGGTCCCATGATTTTACAGCTGGAGAACAGTTTCCTTTAGCTGACAGTATTGTGACATACTTTGTACAGCACACTATATCCTTTGGGCAGCCAGCCTCGAGCAATCAGTTCCATTCTGCCTGTGCTAATACTACAGACCTAAGACTCACACTTACTTCAGCTTTCAGAGTAGCAGCCGTGTTAGTCTGTACCCGCAAAAAGAACAGGAGGACTTGTGGCACCCTACATTTGTGAGTCTCTGAGGTGCCACACTTACTTGAGCATAAATCTGGAGCAATTCCAATGACTTCTGGGAGGTTACTCTGATTGTATACTGGTGAAAGTGAAAGCAACGTTTGGACTCTATTCTCACTGTTGTTATGTGTGATTTGTATTTTAATCCCTCACTCTTTACTTGCGATGTCCTTGCTTTGTGTGTATGAGAGAGTGAGTAATATTGTTCTCTAGAGACTAGGCCCACAGGCAGCAGGAGTGGTAGAGGCCTGTGCTTTGGGAGCTGTAGAACCAGGATTCTAATTATATTTGTTGTTTACAAACATAGCGTCATTGCAGACTGACTGTCTTTCAGTCTGCTGGCTGAAGCCCCATTAAATCTCCCTCTTAACTACACAGCCAGGGAATGGACTGAATTTCCACCTATTTGACTTCACAATTAAGCCTCACATGTGTAGTTTGTCTTTTTTAGACCTGGAATTCAGAAGAGTTGGAGGGTGACTGAAGCATCTGAGTCATTACATTCACAGTGGCAGAGGTTACAGCTGCAAAAGAAGCACAATTAAAAACGGGCCACCATCATGCGTAAGGGGCCAGGCCTAAATACAGAGCAGTTTTCTCATTGCTAGGCAGCCTGTAGCCAGGCACACCTGCTTTACAGAGCCTAGAGAACAGCTGCACAGAAACTGATGTTGAATCTGCAAATTTAACTAGTGGGAGCAGCCAGGAAGTCAGCTAGGGACTTAGCTATTGCTGTTTGTGTGTTCAGGTCACTCAGATTCTACAGTGAAGGGTAGCAGTAAATAATACTAAGATAGACAGTTAAATAGACAGGCAGGCAAGGACAGGGACTAGGTTTGCCCCGTTGAAAAGGGATCTGGCAGCTCCAGTCAGCACTGCTGACCAGGCTGGTAAAAGACTGGTCAGCGGTGCAGCAGGACTAAGGCAGGCTTCCTGCCTGCCCTGGCTCTGCGCAGCTCCCGGAAGCGGTTGGCATGTCTGGCTCCTAGGCGCAGGTGTGATCAGGGATGCTCCGTGCGCTGCCTCCGCCTCGAGCGCCGGGAACCATGGCCAATGGGAGCTGCAGGGCTGGCTTCTGCAGGTGTGGGCAGTGCACTCTGCGCAAAGCCGCCTGGCTGCCCATGCGCCTAGGAGCTGGACATGCCAACCGCTTCTGGGAGCCGCACGGAGCCAGGGCAGGCAGGAAGCCTGCCTTAGCCCTCTGCATCGCTGACCAGGAGCCGCGTGAGGTAAGCACTGCCCTGCTGGAGCCCAAACCCCATCCTGTACCGCAACCTCCTGCCCCAGCCCTGAGCCCACTCCCACACTCCAAACCCCTTGGCCCCAGCCAAGAGCCCCCTCCTACACCCCAAACCTCTCATCCCCTGCCCCACTCCAGAGCTCGGACCCTCAGCCAGAGTCCTTACCCCATCCCGCACCCCAGCCCCCTGCCCCAGTCCGGAGCCCCTCCTGTACCTTGAACCCCTCATTTGTGGCCCCACCCAGAGCCCTCATCCCTTCCCACACCCCCAACCCCCTGCCCCAGCCCAGTGAAAGTGAGTGAGGGTAGAGAGTGGGCGATGGAGGGAGGGTGGAGGGAGTGCATGGGGTGGGGCCTCAGAGAAGGGGCGGGGCAGGGATGGGCCTTGGGAAGGGGCAGGCGCGGGGCAAGTGCGTTCGGTTTTGTGCGATTAGAAAGTTGGCAACCCTAACAGGGGCACTTGTTGGGAACAGGAGCTGGGTACCTGGCTGTCTACATGCGTGCAAAGCTGAACTGGGG
Organism: Natator depressus; assembly: GCF_965152275.1. NCBI lineage: Eukaryota > Metazoa > Chordata > Testudines > Cheloniidae > Natator > Natator depressus. The sequence continues at coordinate 202,091,581 of NC_134234.1, read as the reverse complement.
GAGAAGGATTTAGCTGAGGATGAGTTATTTGGGGCTGTTCCACATGTAGCCTGTGTGTGATACAGAGATGGAGGAGAGTCATGGTCTCTCTGCCACCTGCAGGAGAAGGCTTGATCGGAGCCCAGTCAGGGGGGTTCCCCTTCCTCTTGAGTCCCCAGTTGTTGTTATTTTCTCCTCTTCCTCTCATTCGCTCTCTCACATGGCTGCAACTACATTGGAACACAACAATGGAACACAACAATGCACACAACAATGGAAGCAATGGAACAATGGAAGCAGGAAGAGCCAGTTTCAATCTGATACTTGAACAGATGCAGTTGAGAAGCAGGAGGTGACACTCGGCTTTTGGTGAAGGGACATGACAAAGGTGGTGGTCACCATGAAGATTTATTGAAAGAGGGTGATACCAAAATCAGGTGGAGACCAACACGGGGCCTGCCTTCCTTCCTTCCTTTCCATTTGCTTGCAGAGTCCTTTGTGCTTCTCTTTTTTAGAAGAGACTTAGATGGCCTTGGCTTAGCAAAAAAATGATCATTGGTGCCAGTGGCCCAGGCTTCATTAGAGACCCTACAATAACACACCAGCAGGCACAAGCCAATGCTCAGGAGCAACCCTACAATAATTGGCCAGTTTATGCAATTCAGGCATTGGGAGCCACTCTATAGGAGAAAAAAATCCTTTTAGTGCTCTCAGGCAGGCCTACAATAACAAACCAGTGAACTTCTGGGTTAAGCTTCAAGGGCCTGGATCATGGGACGGTCCTTTTAAAAGATGCCCTTTCTTAGGTATGATTTATGTATTACTGGCTGATCAGAAAGAACCCCTTGATTTCTCCCAGCTGACTTCTGCAAAGAAAGTACCAGAGCTAGGAGGATGTGCATACAAACTGCTGCCCCACACAAGCAGTGCCTGTAGCAGATTGGGGTTCCACAGTCAGGCCACCAAATGTCACAGTAACACTCCTCCCTTCTTCACCCCAGCAGCAAGACCAGAGCCTGAGGCAGCTGATTTTAAACACCTCCCCTCACTCCTTAACAGCTTGCTGTAACTAATAGTTCTTCACCAACTTGTTGCACTTCTCTTCTTCAGGGCCCAGGAGCTCTAGTGTTCTCAAGTATGTTCTGCACCCACTCCCGCCAGCTCTACTCAGTCAGCATGAGAGACACACACACATCCCTGTGTGCTAGGTGCTGGGGCATGAAGAATGATCGCCGTGTTTGTTCGCACAGTCGCTGCACGGCTGGTCTGTAACTCCTTGCTTTGTGACGTGCCTGTTGGTGGGAAAGGATCTGCATTAGCAACATTTTATAATGAGGAGGCAAATATTCTCTTTGCAGAGCAGTCAGACTCTTCCCTAATGACATATTACCATTGTATCTGAGCACCTCATAATCTTTAATGTATTTAACCTTGCAACACCACTGCTGCTAGCTATTCCCATTTTACAGGTGGGGAGTCAAGGCACAAAGAGATAAAGCGTTTTGCACAAGGTCACACAGGAAGTCTGTGGTGGAACAGTCAACTGAACTCAGATCTTCCAGGGTCCAGGTTAATACCCTAAGCATTAGACCATCCTTCTGCTTCACTCCTGGTCCACTTGGAAAGATATTGGCGGGTGACTTCCCCAGAAACTTTGCTTCATTTGCTTGCACTAGAAGCTGGGATGGTTTTCCTGATCTTTTCTGGACCTTTTCCCCATCAGAAAATTGTGTGCAGATAAAACAGAGCCCACTGAAAAGGAGCTCAGCTCACTTGCTTCCTGATCTGGCGGAAGGTGACAGCTGGGCAGAAGAACACCCTTCTCCAGTACAGTGGACCTATTGTAAATTCACTACACAACCATAACCAGATAAGGCCCCTCTCACCATTCTCCAGCAGGAGGCACTGTAACCTAGAGGACCAATGTGACATAGTGCATAGACCAGAAGTTAGCAGTGACACCAACAGTCACCAATCGGAGGTGCTGCACTTTCCCCCTCCAAACACCACCAGGGGACTTACAGTCTACCCAAACTAATCCACAGTGCTGTACAGGTTTAATACTACAGCTAGAGTGATGACAATTCATAACAGAGGGATGTCAAAATTAAGAAATATAGCCAATGGGGAACAGATCTTCAGTTGAGCTTCAGAGGGAAATGGAAAGTCAATGAGGCAGAGAGATATAGGGCAACTGTTGTAGATGCAGGAGCTACAGAGGAGAATGCTCTTTCCCTTGCAGTAGCAAAAATGTGGGAAAGGATGGAAAATGCTCTTTGAGTGGAGGAAGGTATCTCAGGGAAACTAAGGAATGCTAATCCCACCAAAGGCTGAGATGAGAGGTATCCAGCAGGGCATCTACATATGGTCAAACTGAAATTCACTGTCTCCTGCTTGTAAGGAATGTGATCTCTGAGTATGCCAATAGAGAGAGAGATTCTCATGTATGAGTCTCCCCATAAACTCACGCCCATCTTCTCTCTCCTCTAAATCAGCCCTGTACTTGTACATCAATGAGCAAGGAGATTACAGTGTTGGATAGACAGAGTTATAGAGAAAAGACTTGAAAGTGTTAATTGGGACAAGTGAGAGACACTAGCAGCTTGGGCAGCTGGGCGGTTCATTCATACTGGAGTTCAGTTTAACAGGGGAAAAATCTTATACTGTGTCTTACTAGGTCTCATGATGGTTGCACAGAATCACTCCAGAGTGTTTAGGAGGCTGCATGGTCTTACTCTAGACACTTCTGCAGTGAGAAGGGACTGGGATGAGCCAGGTACTCCTCAATGCTAATCTTGGCTTTACCATTGATTTGCTGTGCAGCCTTAGGCAGGACATCTTACTTCTCTGCCTCAATTGGGGATAATACACACCCTTTAGAGTTGTGGGGATTGATTAGTTAATGTCTCTAAAGTGCTTTGAAAATGGCAAGTACTGTATAGAAATTACACATTATTATGTTTAGTCAATCTATATATTATTCAGGTGGGATTTTACCCCTTTTGGAGGACATTAGATGGCAAAAAGAGTAAAATACTTTTTAGACCACCTGTCCCTTTAAATCCCACCCTATGCTGCTGCTCCTACCCAGTACAAGTTCCATTTAATCTCATATTGCTTACGTTTCCCAGCCTCTCTCTGCTCCTGAAATAGCCACCCTTTATTACTCCTCCAGCTGAACTGGACTAGTGCCTCCTGGAGCCTCTGAGAGCAAAGGTCTGTGTGGTGCAGTCAAATTGCTTGCTAGAGGCACAGTGGCTAGATGCTTAGATCACAGCTTGAACTCAGTTGCTGAGTGTTACAGAAGCATGCCAATGAGGCGTTCTCATTTTGGCTCACGGATTCTTTGTTCATTCTCCTGCCAGTGATTAACTGGCTATTTTTGTCCTTATCCAGGTTGGAAGAAGTTGTCCTCAGAGTTACCAGTCAGTGATCCAGTAGCAATTCCCTTATAAGTACTCCTCCTGGTAGAAGGCCACTAAATGCCATCTGGATCCTGTACAGTTTAGTATGTCCTCCTGACTGGAAATGTGATGGGAAGCTTTCCAATAGCCTTAGCATATGTGTCCACTTGAAATCATTACTAGCCTACAGCCATCATCCCTAGGGGCTTGTCTGCATTTGGAAATTTACCAAAATAGCAAATAGTGATTCTGGAATAGTTATTTCAATATAAGCTCCCATTATAGACACTCTGATTCTGAAATAAGAGTGCCTGTTTCCAATTTTAGTTTAATCCCCTCTAAAACAGCTCTTTTAGTCTAATCCACGCTAAAACAGCTAAATTTCCAAGGGTAGATAAGCCCTAAGGCTATGAACCCAAGCTAAGCAGGGTTGGACTATGCTACTCTTTGGATGGGAAACTCCAAGAAACGCAGTGGATGTGTCTTGATTAGGAAAAAGTTTGAGGTTTAGGCTAGGTTTAGCTAACGTGTTAAGACCACCCCAAACTCAACCTTTCTTCTAGTGGAGATTTAAGGTTAAAACCATTTAGCTCCTGCCTACGGTACGATCTGACCAGCTACAATTGAGCTAAAGATGCTGCATCAAGCACTAGGAAAAAGGCTGAGTTTAGGTCATGCTTAGTTATGTGCTAGTCTGACCTCAACTCATTTTTAGGAGTCAAGACATGGCCAGAGATGCTCTAGGGGGTGTTGGTGGTTCAAAACGAGGTTTCCTGTGGGACAGTACTGAATTCACTGCTTCAGCGTGGGGACCGGGGATTCCTGTGTAAAACAGGTTGTGTCCAGCTGTGGGAGTTAAAGATTTTATGATTCTTTTTGCAATAGAATTAGCTTTGCTGTTCTGGCTAAATTCCAGTCTGGGACATTCTATTCTGCCTCCTGAAAGATCTATAGTGTCCTTTATTTTTATGCTGCATTGTTATGTGATGTTGAACAGCTGCTGTTCCATCCGAGAAGTGGTTGCATTTCAGGGGCTGGATGAAGTGATCCCTCTACACACAATCTGAAACTCCTTTTGGGATTATTCTGGATGAAGGGTGCTCCAGAAATGTGTTCTTAGAAAGAGAGAGTCTCACTCTCCTCTCACACTGATTTTGCACCAGTGTAACTGCAATGATGGAAATACTCCTGATTTACATCAGTATGAACAAGAGAGCAAAATTACACCCCTTGTTCCTGAAAAGCCCAGTGTACCAGATATCACTAATAGTATACGTTTCATATCAGATATCACTAATAGTGAATGCTGAAGACATTAAATGAATCTAGAGAATCAAGGGAGTGTATTCCCTATAGTATCCAATTTGCTGACCATGGGGAGCCCTGTAAATATCAAGGCCTCGCCTAGACAAGGAAAAAACATGTCTTTGTTTTTCAGTGGAGTTAGCTGCAACACTTTGAAAGGTCACATCGCCTTTAGCTTAGCACTTTTAAAACACTGGTAGCTAGTTGTGATTCTTTTTATCATTTAACCCTGGAAGTCAGGCTCTAGGCAAAGCAGCAGCATGAGCTGCAGATGTAAATGAGCCAAATTCATCCCTAGTGTCACTTCACTGAAATCAATGGAGTTCTATCCAGGATGGCATTGACCACATGTGTTTCACAGGGGCCTTTCCCCCCTATTTCTAACTGCTCTCTGACGACTCATATTTTATTCTAGTGGCACAATGGAAGGAACTTCCATATAGGAGCCCTCTGAACTGTAGCCCGGGAGGTCCTAAAATATAACTGGCAGCTGCCCTGTCACTGTAACAAGGACAGTGCCCATCAGCTGATCAGCACATGGATACCAAGGAGACTGCTCCTTAGAAATATCTGAGAGAGACAGAACTGCATGTTTTCTGTTGCTGGGGTACTCAACTGACAAGCCACTTTCAGCTCTCCCTGCCGATACAAGCACAAAGAGTCAGGCTGAGTGCATGTTTAGTTTTTTGTTATTTTTAAAGGTCTACATTTCTATGATCCCCTGACTCCGCATGAGTTACCAGGATGGCCCTGTGTGGCAAAGTGCAAGTGCTTCATAGATTTCAGGAGCGCAGGACACTAACAAAAAAGAAGAGGAGCAATAGAAGAAGAGAACATTTCAATGAAAATGAGAAGTGACATTGCTAGAGAATCAAACTAACAGGACAACATCAAGAGCTTTTTAAAAGGCTAAATAGTGCATTTTAAATCAAATTGTTTGTGCCTCTCCCTAAAAAGCCTGAAACCAGCATGATTCATTTTTCTTACCATTTCCTCCCCCTTTCCAATTCATCAACATCGTTTTTCATTTTTCTTTGTGTTTTTGAATATTTGGAAAACAACATGGCTCCCCTTTTCTCAGCACCCTCGCCTGCAGGTCAGCCTCGTTAGTGATGAGCTGCAGGCAGCTCAGGTAGAAATGATTATTTACTTACCTGCCAGCACATGAAGCATGAGAGCTCGAAGCATTGTGATACCCAGGAGGTCAGAGGAGATGATCTGGTGGTCCCTTCTGGCCTTCAACTCTATGACTTTGTGACATTGTATTGGATCAGTGATACAAAAATAATAGCTAGTATCTTTATTACATGATTGAGGGGGAGGGGGAGTAAACATCTGGAAGCCAAAGGCCTTTTCCATGGAATGATAATATCCATTTTACAAGAGGGTCACCTGTTGGGTCTCAAATAAGCACTACAAATGGAACTGTCTCTGAAAGCCGTATGACAGCTCAGCTAGGCAAATCATTCTGGGGTTGCTTTGCCTAAGGCTCCTGGTACAGCTGAGGCTGCTTCTACTGTGCTAGTGACTCTGACAGGCACAGGGAGTGGGAATGGAGCTCCGTGCACACCCCCGCTTGCTTTCAGCCACACAGGTAGCCTGTTTGAAAGGGGAATGGACATGTACACAAAATGTTGTCAGTCAGAAGTCATGTTACCCCTTAGAACAGCGATGAGCTGTACACACCTTCTCGGACCCCTTCTCTCCTTCCCCTCCATCCCTCTCTAAGCTTCCTTACTAGCCCATATAGAACCCCGACCCAACCTCCCTGCAGCCAGCTCCTTCATTTTCCACTCCTCCAATCCCAGCCCATATTCATCCCCTGCCAACCTGACTGTTGGATCACAACCAGTGGAAGGAAAGGAACTCCCATGGGGAACTGGGAAGAACATTAGTAACTCTGTTACTCTGAATTAATTAAAGGTTTGAATTTAAAGTGGCTCAGTTAAACCCCTATGTGCACACTCTCATTCCGAATTAAAGCGGCCTTAATTTGGTTTAGGTTAATTCATTTCCAAAGTGAATCAAGGTAAACCAAATTAAGGCCACTTTAATTTTGAATAAATGAACACACCGGGATTTAATGCAGTTTAACTAACATGGTATTAGCTGCCATCACATTGTTCACTCTCCTCGTGTGTTCTACCCCTTCCACACCCTATGTCTTCTTGTCTATTTAGATTGTAAATTCAGTGCAGGGACCATCTTTTTGTTCTGTTGTTACAGCACCCAGTGCGATGGGGTCCTCCTCCATGATTAGGGCTCCCAGCACTATACTAAAATAAAAATAACAATAATTAACACAGAGGAAAGGGAGACAGAAGAAGCAGAAAAAAATCTGGCAACACAGGGGCTGGCACCATTAGAACAGCTGGCATTGTCATGAAGTAGTTTTCCTACTGGTGAGGCTCTGATTTTTTTCCACAGGAAGATCATTAACTCACCTGAAAACATGTGATCAAGCCTCTTCTGTAAGGTCGGGCGTTATTATTCACATTCCATTGATGGGGCAACTGAGGCACGGAGCAGTGACATGACTTGTCCAAGGTCACACGGGAAGTCTGTGAAAGATCTGGGGGAAAAAACCAGGCATCCTGACTCCCAGCCCCCTGTTCCACTCAGTTAATTATACACCCTTTTTTTTGTGATGCCTGAGTAGTTGCTCAGACACACATTTAGTGAACGGAAGATGATTGATGTGAAATCAGGAGTGTCAGGTTGTTCTATCTCAGACATACTTCCCCTGCAAAGAAGAGGCTGGGCTCTGCTTTTGGTTCATCTCTGCTCCCAGCTGGCACCCTCGCCAGCCCGGCCCTCAGCTTCATTTTCTGTAGGTGTCAGTCACAAGCTGTCTGGGTTCAACTGGGACAGTGTTTCTTTTCTTCACTATCTGTTATTTTTGTGTGGAAAAGATGATCTGCAGAATGAAAAATCCTTCTGGCAAAGAAAATGATCCCTTGATGACCAGCCACTGCTGTTCCTTGTCCTCTTAGATAAATACAGAGAGTAGAATTTACAAACACGCAGCTCTCTGCTGCTATTTTTGGAGCTGCAATAGCTGTCTCTCCACCCGTGATGTGCGTAACTAGTGCAGCTATCTTCTCCTGTGTCTGACAGCTTTCACAGCTAAATAGCATTGGGCTGGGTCAGCAGATAGATGGGAAGCCTTCAGCAAGTACCCAGCTGCTCTAGGAAGGGACAGGGTGGGTTAGTCCATGGAGGAGCTACTTATTGCTAAGGAGTCATGAGGGGAGCAACTTCCAGCTCTGTTCCTCCTGCTTCAGCTTTGGGCAGCAAACCCTCTGGAGGCACTGGCTCTGAGTAACCACCAGTGGTTTGAAAGAGCGGTCTAATTGTAAAAACCCCCTTTAAAACTCTAGTGTAAACATAGCCAAAGAGAGCAGCTGCCGGAGTGGACACCCAACAGCTATGTCCAAGGGACACATCCACGCTGGCACTCAATGGATTGAGTCTCAGTCAGCCAAAAGTTTACAAATTCTGAGGGTAACTTCCATCAGCTGTTTGCGCCCTGACAATTAACCGAAACAATGTTGTGTCTTGGTGCTTGGTCCACTCAGTTGATTGCAGGGGAACAAGTGTGGTTTACCCTGGCATATTTCTCCAGTGTAGACAAACCCTTCAGTACAGGGCCGGACAATCAGGGCAGGCACCCTGGGTGTCAATCACGGCATTTGGGAGCCCCAAATTCCCATTTACTTTTCTTGCTTGTGCCTTTTAGGGAAGGGGTCCTGAAAATGTTTTCCATCAGGGGTTACAAAACACCTAGGGCCGGCCCCGCTTAGGTATCCCAGCCTCTGCAACTGCACAAGGAGTGTGAAAAAGGAGAGAGGAGAGCCAGGAGAGAGGAGCGGGAAAATTGAATTTGAGTTTCTGCTATGGACAGAGGTGACTGTTAAGTGAGAGGAGACCATGTCTGGGCAAATGGGATGGAAACGAGGCTAATGAGGCTCTGTTTATTCCTCCTCTCTCTCACACAGAAACCATACTGTGGCTGTAGAAGGGGTCATTAGTGCAGCTGAAAGAGGAGACACACTGGGCCTGAGTGACTCCTGTGGGTTACCCAGTGGGTTTTGTGGACCAGTAGCACTGTAATTACTGCGGTGCCTGCTCAGGATGGTGGGGCAGGGCCATCCTCCTCATGTCTTTGGGTCATTGCGGGGACATAACTACTTCTGTGGAGAAGGCAGTTCCCTCTTCCCTTGCCAAAGCCACATGACTGATATCGAGAATCACAGCTCCCAGCGAGGGAATGAAAGATGAGTGAGGAAAACTGCCAACATATACCCTGCAGGCAGAGAAAGGGCCTTTCCAGTGGACCTCTCTTTAAAAAATACAGCGTATGACACATTCTAGCATCCCTGCAGCATATGGTAGTCTTTTTGCTTATAAGGGATCTCCAGAGATAGTACAGACCCATGCTGAATCTGTGACTGTACAGTACGCTGTACCTGGAGGTGAACAGTGGGGTGAACCATGTACAGCAGAAAGAAACATGTTACTATGGAAACAACACCCAAACCTCTTTGCCTGCTCCCAGAGCTCAGTCCACAGAGACACCACTGTGGGAGGTAGATGTAAACTGGAAATGCATGCTGTGAACATAAACTGATCAGCTGCACACAGCCTCCCCCGTGGCTTCACACTCTCTTTCTATTGATACGGCCTCATCACTGGGTATCTGAGTAGATTTTCAAGGACTCCCATATCCTGCTCAGCCATAATGGGTAGCTACTGAAGTGGGTGGATTCTAAGGTGACAATGCTCATGAGTACATTGAATACTTTCTTCAGGGCTTGGTGAACCAGAACTGTACAGACTTTCCCCTCTTTACATAGACTGGGTTCACCCTTATCCTTACCTTGGTTCAAAGTGTCATGAGGACAGCTGCTTTCTTGAGATTTTGGTCTCATCCAACTTGGACAACACGCCCCTCTTGATTTTGAGTCAGATCCAAAACCAATATCATTGAGGCAGGTTTAGATTCTGGGATTCAAATCCAAATCTCCCTTAAACCCAAAGTAGAGCAGATTCAGGGTTCTGATTTGGGACGGTGGTGAATATAAATACTAACTCATGCTACTATTAATTCTTCTTCTTTGTGGAAGGACTGGTCTGAGGAGCAGAATGCCCAAATGATCACAATGCTAAGGCAATATATTAAACCTGAATTTCTCCAACCACTGACAATAAACCAGCCTTCAGCTCCCTAATTAGACAGACCTGTTTCATTCCAGGTTCCTACTTCGGGGGGGTTTGCATTCAGGGTTTGTTTTGAGCTGCTATACATTTAAGAATCAGTTACAAAGTACGGATCTGAAATTTGGGAGGGATATTTTTTACTTCCAGGGTTTTGATAGGGGCTCATCTCCCAGTAGCCTGGATAGAACTGGTGTCCAGACAGTAATACAATCAAAATGGCTGTGTTCCATGATATGGTGATTATTAGTAATACATCTCCTGAGTGGTTCTCATTAAAGCCCCGAGGTGGATTCTCAGGAGCGAGCTCTGCATCAATTGTCTTAAAGTTCTGGTAAGAAACATGGGAAGGGTCTTTCCTTGAGCACTATAGCAGGAAACCTGCGTGCATGATGGCGACACTGACTCACCGATGGAAGCCTGAAGCCGCCAGTCAGTGCAGGGCAGCTGAATAATCCTGCTGAGTGATGCCAACAATGAGAGGATGTTACTGTAGTTTGCAGCGAGGGTGTTGCCACTTATTTCTCCGGCTTCTGTGCCAAAAAAACCTTCGGCTGCCTGCTTAATAAAGAAAGAGTAAAGTTCGCAGGAAGCCACCAGCGGCAGCACTAATGGGTCACAGCAAATGACAGTGGTTTGGCCTCCCAGGCAGATGCTAAAAGGAAGATGAGGACACTAACAAAGATGCATTTGTACAAGGCTGCTGCTGCTCAGATTTTTTTTTAGCTCAGACAAGGGTGGGAAACTGGCTGCAAATGAATGTGACTGTACTGGCTGAATGCAATGGCTGTCTAGGTTCAGCCAACAGGGACAGACGTAATCCACTAACCGCGCTCCCCTTCCCCTGGTTAAAGGGGCCATGAAAAACTCCCATACTCTCTCCCTTATTTGCCTTACAGAGGCTAATTCATCCCCACACCCATTCCCTGTTTGGAGCCGGCTCTTGGCCTTGGTGCACAGTGAAGGGGCTGAGAGAAGCTTCCTCCCTGATGTGATACAGTCTCTTTTCTCACCCTGCTGGCAGCTTTCACATCACCTCTAGCAGCATAAACAGGGGCTTCATCAGCCCTTAGCCCACTGGGGAGAGCAGCTGAACTCCCAGAGCACAGGAGCTAAGCTCAGCACCCGCTCTGGGCCGCAAGAGGTGGTGAATTGAGCACCTTTTGGCTCTGCACGCGTTTGTGCCGGTGTCTCTGTCAGAGTCTGAGAGGGTCTCTCCATCTGTGTGTGTGTGTGTGTGTGTGTGTGTAAGACTCTCCGAACCACGTCTCCCTGCACTTGTGTGTGTGTGTGCATGACTGTGCATCTCTCTCTCTGCACTTGTGTGTTTGTGTCTGTGTGCGTCTCTCTCTGTGCTTGTGTGTACTGTGTGTGTCTCTCTCTGTCTCTCTCTGCCTGTATGTGTCTCTCTTTCTCCTGATCAGTTTCATTCACTCATTTTAAAGCAGTAAAAAGAACAACAGAACAAACATACAAATCCAAAGCTGCCACAAGTGAGGAAGAAGCTAAGTGGGCTGGAGCCATAACCAGGGGAATGGGTGTAAAGCGACTGGAAAAAACCCTAAGGAGAGACTGTTAAGGTTCCTGCTCCTTACGTTCATGGAAAAGATTGGGGAGATAAACGTGCTCATTTAGATTACGATCTGTGTATTTATGTAACCATAAGCCAGAGAGCTGGAGTGTGCCAGCAGAACCACTCATTCAGACAATGGGAAAAGAAAGGGAAAACAAAGCATGATACTCACTCCCGCCCCCACTTTTTCTCAAAGGCAAATGGAGTTCACAGGTAGCATTGAACTGCCAAAGCTCAGGACAAAAGCCTTCTCTTTTTTAGTAAAAGCAGCTGCTTGGAGCAATCACAACCATGGCCATGCTCAGAATCTCAGAGAAACACAGCATTGTTCCTACATGGACCCAGCTTGGATTTGCACTGGCACTATCTAAATGAAGCACAGCCTAGTGGTTAGTGCAGGGGGAGCTCTAGGCTGCCGCCTGGTAGAAGCTGGCCAGCTCTGAGCCTGGATTGCTGTGTTCTGTAGCGGACTGTGAGAGGGAGGATAGTGTAGGTGTGAAAACTGGTAACCAGGCAAGAGGAAACATTCATGACTCTGCCACTGACTCTATGAGACCTAAATCAAGTCACTTAGCCCAGCTCCTCAAAGGTATTTAGGCTCCTAACTTCCATTTAGGTGCCTAGAAAAATCACAGGAACAACACTGCAATCCAAAGAACCTGTTAGGTGCCTATACAAAGGAGTGGAGGGGGAAGCAGAGGACAACTTCCCCTCATAACCTTTAATCTAGTGGGTAGGGCACTCACTTAGGATGTGGGAGACCCCCCCAGTTCAAGTTCCCCCTCTGCCTCAGGAGAAAGGATCTGAACAGGGAGCTACCATCTTTCAGTTAACTGCTCTGACCATTAATTGGTCTCTTGGGACTATTTAAAATTTCAATTAGTTAAAGTGGGGCAACTTCAGTAGGAAAGACTGACGAGCCCCACAGCCTAATCTAGAGGTCAGAACACTCCCCTGAGAGAAGGCAGGGCCCTGTTCAGATCTCTTCTCCCCCTCAGGAAAAGGGGCAGACGAGGGGGAGAGAGTGGGGCAGGAATTGGGGCAGCCAAGGAACTTGAGGGGTGAGAGTGGAAACACAAAGAATAGGGAGGATTGAGGCACATATAAGGGTAGGGGAGAGGGGAACTTTCCAGAGTTGGGGGTGGAGCTTTGCTCTTGCTCTCAGCTCCTCAGTGCAGTTCCGAACATCAATGGTTAAAAGGCTGCCCTGGGGGACAGGCAGCAGTGCCAGGTGCCCTCAGTAAAGCACAAACAAGGGGAAGTCATTGTTAGTGAGAAAAGGTAGAAGAGGGAGGGGCAAAGGCAGGTGTAATGCTCACAGGAGATACAATCATTCAGCTGCACCGGCAGATGACCAGGGTGTGCTAGAATATGGCAAAGCTGCCGTCTCCCCTCACATAAAGGGCTGGCTTCCTCCCCCGCACGCAGAATTACTACAGTAATGGTCCCAAACACTGCAGCCTCCAACAGTGATCCTGTGGGGTCCTGCTAGAATCATAGAACTGGAAGGGACCTCAAGAGGTCATCTAGTCCAGTCCCCTGCTATCGAGGCAGGACTAAGTATTATCTAGGAAACTTATGGGAGAGGCAGTATGGTCCAGTGGCTACTGCACTGGACTGGGACTCTATACGTGGGCTCTATTCCTAGCTCTGCTGTCAACTCACCTTGGCCAACTCATTTTGCTCTCTGCCTCCATCTGTATAAAGAGACTGACCCTCGTTTGGGAATCGTGAATGAAAAGCACCAACATTTGTGCTGGGTCTTATTACAAGGGCCTGTGCAATCTTATAATGGTCCCCTGGTGCCTATGCATTCTGCTAGAGTCTTTAAATGATAAGATCATGCACTATTTTTATTTTTGCAGCCTCTTTCTGAGGCAGTCTAACCCCTCCATTGTTTGCCTTTGAAATGTAGCTGGGAGAAAGCCCTGGGACTATGGAAGTGCCTTTTCTGTGTCCCACAAACTTATGTTCAGCTTTTGCTGAGATATAAACTTAGAAAATTTGCCATTTTCTCTCTCTTGCTTGTGTTCCTCAGGAAAATGCTGGCAATTCTATTTGGACTAAAACCTGAAACTTCACTTTTTCTTCCTACACTAAACCTAAACATTGCCATCTGTGGCAGTGTCCTCTAGGCTTCCCCATAAGAACAATTCTTACTGGTGCCTAAACGTGGGAGCCTGAAATCAGAACCCTTTTGCATTAGCTCCTGTGCAAGGCAGGGAGCGTGCCTGGCAATTTGATCCAGCCTTGATTTAGTCTGACTCGTCCCCTGCATGTGCCTAATGGTTTATTAGGCCAGAGAAGTTAACAGCAAACCAGAAGAAAGAAAGAAAGTGGGATCTGGCATCCCTGCAGAGCAGAAGGAGAGCCCTCCTCCAGGAGCTACTGCAGCAGAGACACCTGCAAAAGCCATTCAATCATTTCTGCCTACAACAGAAGATTGAAAAGCCTGATGTTTTCTTCTCCGCTGGTCTCCTCTCTGCCTATCCACCCACCCACCAGTGACTTCTTGTTGTCCTTGGAAAACAAAACTGACATCCAATAAAATTCCCCCAACGCCTAAGTTTCAGGGCAAAATGAATGCTGAAGCAGGTACACATCCCATGATAGCTTGTATATCTGTGCGGGTGGACATGTGTGGGAATACATGACGCTCATGCATGCTTTTCTCAAAGTTCCAGGGGGGTTGGCTCGGGCCATTCTCTACATTCACAGATAAGGAACCTGAGGCACAACCAAAAGTGACTTGCTCAAAGTCACACAGCAAGTCAGCAGCAGAGCTGGGATTGCAATTTGGGTGTCCCTAGGTCAGCGCACTAACTCAAGCTGCCTCGTGTATGTACGTTGTGTGGGGGCATGTGGCATGCAGATGCAAAGTCGGAATAAACCATGGGGTGGAAACATTTGTAAAGCCTGAGCGTTGCTCCCGGGACACAAAACCTGGATGACTTCTACACTGCAGAGGTGGCGTAGGGAGCGAGGCTGTGACCAAAGGCTGCAGGAGGTAAGCAGTATCCCACTAGAACACAGCGTGGACATGGCCTCTGGTGGGATTTGCAAAGTCAGGGCGGGATTTGAGTTCTGAAAAGAAGGATTATAGGTCCCCTGCTCTGTGACGAAGCTCAGGCATTCCTCCCTCATTCTCCAGAGGTGTGACAATCCCATAGCACTGCAGGTCTGGTTTTGTGTTATGGGGTGATGCTGCTTCTCAGCAGCTCCGTGCCTCTTTTTGCCGACTCCACCTCCTTCATTCCCTTATTTAAAAGACTCTTGCAAAATAAAAACCACTGGAGGAGATACCTTAAAAGCCCTTTGCAGGCCTGATCTTTGCGCCCACGCTTTCTGTGCCCAGGGCGGCTCAAGAGGGGGAGTGCAAAGGTGGCTTTAAGCTAATTCTATGTCCCTGGCCTCTCATCTGGTCCTGGGGCCAGTCTGGTCCCAAGGCAAATTTACAGCAGCTGCAGGGATGCTGTAAATTGTGCTGGCTGCCCATGGCCCCCCAAGGGTTCATTTCAGCAGCTGGAGATCAACAGAGCAGAGCAATACTCTGGCCCTGCCTGAGGCCATCTGGGAATTCCCCCAGGCCAAGGGGAAGCCTCTGGCCTCCACACCTGCTGTACCTGTTACCCTCGTGACAAACTAACTTTATTCTGTAAAGTGCTGCATTCTCTCACCCTCCATGGAAGTCCTGGGAATGGAGGGCCTTAACCACCCTGCAAGGTCAGGCCCATAATTACCTCACTAGAAGCAGTGGTCCTTTGGGGGGGCATACCAATGTCCAGGTGATCTCTGGCTGCCAGAATGGCCCTTTAGGGCCTGGGGGCAGCCAGGTGTAATTTAGAGAAGCCCCAAAGCTGCTTATTATGTTGGGGACTAGCCCGGCCCCTGTCTGGCTCCAGGATCAGGAGAATGCAAAGATGGTGTAAAGCTACCTTTGCTCTCCCCTTCCCAATAAGCTGAAGCTAGGCCAGGGCCTGCACTCTGCATGGACACTGCTTCCTGACTTGTGGACATTCTTTTCTTACAGAGCAACCCAGTCGTGCCATGAAATCCATACAGAGAGAGCATCTAAATGGAAAATAAAAAGGATCCAAATGTTTACCCTGCCTATTAAGAGGTGCTGATTTATTACCAAGTAGTCGGCCAGCAGCGAGAGCTCTACAGGTGGTCGGTATTGCGTGTAATAAGCATGTGACGGAAAAACATTTCTCCCTTTCTCTCACTAGAGGCTGGGTGAGGATTTTCATTCATCCAGAGAAAGGGATAGGGCAAAATGACAAGGGTACTGATCTCAGAGCTGCTGTAAGGCATAAACCGGTCACCTGGTTCAAGGAGGACTCCTGTTTCGCCCTTTCATCAGCTTGTGGGATAACACTGCATGAATACAGGGGGCGCATTATGGAAAGGTCATCCCTTCCTCCAAAGCATCGGGCCGTCTACGTGCACCCCTGCTGGAAGCAGCATTCTATTGGTCTGTTCTGGTACAGCAGGGGACAAGGACACAGCACTGGATGGATCACTGGTCTGATCCAGTGTGGCAGGGAACCAGGATTAGGTGGGCCATTGGCAGCTTCTCTGGTGGATTTCATCCCATCTACACATTCCTTTTCTTACCCCCACATGACTGCTGCAATTTGTTTTCCCTTGGCTGGGAGCCAGTGGAATGTAAACCACGCAGGCAGCCTGAGGACTGACCTAGTCCTCCCAGCGTCCTTCATATGAATGGACTGACCTGGAACAGCGCATGCCGCTGGTGCAGGGTTTCTTTGTGACCAGGCCACCCCGCCACTCATGTGATGGTAGACAGAGAGAATGCCCGGCTCTGGGCTTTGTCAGTGGAAAGGGTGCATCAGTGTTCCCTGTAAGGAACACCAGGTTACAGAAGTCTGGTATGACAGGCATTTACTAGACTGCTGCGTGGTCGGAGTTGGACTGTGTTTTGAAGCCGTTGCTCTCCTGAACTCCTTTGAACGCCCAGATTGGAGTGTCTCCACCGGACCCCTCCCATCCTGTTTGAGTGTCCCCTCTGGAAATTCCCCGCCCTTTCTGAACGTCCCAGTGGGCTGTGAATGGATATGTGTGCTGTATGACTCCACCACTAGATGGGACTCTACAGCATTTTCCCTATAAACCTGGGTAATCTCCAAGCAAATCAAAGATTCAGCTTGGAACCGCTCCCCAAAATGGGGGTGGGGCTTATCTGACGCTTGTCTAAACTTTCCAAGCCTCCTTAATTTGCCAGACTGGGCTAGAAATGTTGTGGCAACCAGCTTTCTGGTGATGACCTAGAATAAGAAAGTCCTGGCCTAAACAGCTCACAATCCTGGTCTAATACAAAATACAATAGGAGGGTGAAACAAATGGGCAGGCAGGAAGGCTGAGGGTTTAGACTAGCTGTGCACTCAGCTTCTAGGCACTGAGGGTTTTCTGTTAGTTTGTCTCTAATTAACACAATCATAAATCTTATTTTCTTCTAAAAATCCTCTGTAAACTCTTCAGACACAGAAAATCCAGGACAGGAAAACTGTACCCAAAGTTATACACACAAATCTCCTGGGCCTAATGGCCTCGTAACCCACACAGGATCCCTATCCTGGTTACCATGATGCAAACTGTATCACTTGAACTCTTTGATGTCGCTGAAGTAGTGGTGAGTGTCACCAACCTCAAGCATTCAGGAGTCAGGCCCCAAAATATCATGAGACTGACTTTAAAATAATGAGATTTTAAAAAGTAATCATTTTGGGGGGTTCTTTTTATTTGCCTCTTAGTATTTGAGCCTTCAGGTTCATATTTTCAAGCTTTTCTGGCCTAAGTGGAAGAAGAGCATCTTCACGATCTTATGACCCACCATGTAGTTTAGTGCAGATAGCAGGAAACTACAGTCAGCCCATGCATTTAATCCACAGGGAGTGAAGCTGTTGATAGTTGCCTTTGCTGTGGAAGGAGAGAGGAGTAACTCTGACATGGTACTTAAAAGGAGAGAGGAGTGTTTCCTTCCCAAAAGGGATAGAAAAAATGTGGATGCTAGTGCCTGGAAGCCAACATAAGGCCATATCTAAACAAGCACAGCACTGTGATTCTGGTATCAGTAAGTGGTAATACATAAGAGACTGTCTAGTGATTTTAACTAAGGACATTACAGAAAAATTACAGTTAACGTTTGAGCTTCCTCTATTCCAGACAGTGCATCTGAGACGACAGTCTGAGCTACTGAAATGCCAGTCACTCAGCAAGAAAGTAGTGAAAGCCTAGTGCAAGACATAGCAATGTAAACATCCCCCCGGGAAAAGAGAAGCACTGTAAAAAATGCCCTAAAGTGCACTGAGTTCCATGGGTACAAATTGGCTAGTGTGTTGAGGATGGGAGGACTACTGGAGGGCACAGTCCTCTGGTTATTTTGGGCGACAGGGACTCAGAGGTGGCCAGGATA
Organism: Natator depressus; assembly: GCF_965152275.1. Taxonomy (NCBI): domain Eukaryota; kingdom Metazoa; phylum Chordata; order Testudines; family Cheloniidae; genus Natator; species Natator depressus. The sequence continues at coordinate 202,073,667 of NC_134234.1, read as the reverse complement.
ACTGTTGTAATGTACAGCAATCCCAAGGGCTGTTCAAAATTGCACTGGGTGCTGGGCCCAGAGTTCAGGGCGCACAGAAGTAGCATTAAGCCATCTTTGCCCTTCCACTGTCCAGGCTGAACCACCCGAGAGACACAACGGAGAATCCGGTCCTATGCTTCCAGCACCCTCAACATGCACATTCTAGGACCTTGTTGATATACTGATTTAGGGCTCATCTACACTTGACATGTAACATGGATTAAGGTCTAGTGTGAAGTTAAAGTGCAGAGGCCATTCCGGAATAACTCCATGTGTAGGCAAGCCCTTAGAGAGATGTAGGCTCACACCCTTGTTCCAAGATGCAACTTGCAAGCCCTTTGCAACATCACCCCTGAATTTAACCGACTGAGGCTCCAGCTACACCACAATCAGGGGTGTCATTAACAGCTTGCGTACATGTACCGCTGCTAGCTGTGGTCTAGCGAGCGCGCTAAAAGCTAGGTTGCAGTGACATGAACTTCAGAGGGGGCTGTCCAAGCCTGCTTGGCTTCCCAACAACATACATGCACTGCGAGCCAGTGCCACCATGTCCTCACTGCTGTTTTCAGTGAGCTAGCTAGATTATAGCTAATGCAAGCTGCAAATTACACCCCTGGGGGCAGCGTAGATGCAGACTCACTGAAAGTCAGCTCAGCACTGGTGTGAGCACTGCCTCCTGGACAGGGGGCGCAAGGGCCAGAAGAGAGGAGTGTAGCAGGAGAAACAACTGCGAGGAGGGTGAAAAGAGGTGTAAGTTTAGGAACTGTAGGGTTGGAGATCACTGCAGGGTTGGGACAGTGCTTCTGCCTTATGGTCCAATAGCTCTGGGGAGGGAGGTTATTGGACCCCACCCCGCCCTACCAGCTGACAACGGTGGTACGGAAAAGCGGGATTACTCAGCCTTCTCCCTGCCTCTCCAGCTGTCACTCATTTGGAGAGACTCTGCCTCCCTGGGCGTGGAGCCGGACCAGGCTGCAGAGCTGCAGCAGGGCTCCATGCCCTCTGAGAATGGAGTCAGGAGTTGGCCTGGAGTGAGGCTGCAGCTTTGAGAAACCTGGAGCCTGTTCAAATGGCTAGAAAGGATCTGGTTTATAAGAGAAAAGGGAGGAAGAGTGCCTTCCCCAGTGACTCACTTGGGGCGTGTGCATGCCACAGAATGGCTCCAAGCTTCTTCCAGAGAGAGAGAGAGAGAGAGAGAAAGCAGTGTGCAAAGGAACTGGGCTCACAGACATCACCAGCCATTTGTTAGCTCTGGTTATTTGTTATGGAAAGTTGTTACATACATTATCTAGAATAATAAACCCAGTGACACACTAGTTTAATAAAAAAAAAAAAAAAAAAAAAAAGGAGAGTCTTTGGGGTTGGGCTGAAGAATGTAACAGACCAAGAAGGCACAGATGTCCATCCCAAATGAGCTGGTACAGCATGTTCTCCGCAGAAGTTAGATCTGCCTTGACAAGGGAGGCACCCTGCAGGTGCAGGTGCGGTCAGGTCATATACAAAAGGCCAGTCACTCCTATTAAGAGAGCTAGACTAAAGGAGAGAAAAGCCATGCCTCAGGTTAGAACTGGTTGGAACATTGTGAACTTTTCACGAGACAAAAAAATAAACAAACTGTTCAGGAAAACCATGAGGATCCCCTATCGCTTCCATCCAGCTGGTGCTCAGGTAGAAAAAGCAGCTTTGAAGATGATGTCTGGGATTACATTTCCCAAAGGGTGGCTCTCTTTCTGCAGGCACCACTTGTGCCTGCAAGACTGTGTGAGGGCATTTTTTGCACCTGCAATTGAATTTCTGGCATACATTTAAGCTATCTGATTGTGAGTGCCAATTCAGGCATGAGTAGCACAAGAACGCCGCTTTCTACCTGGAGCTTGGTTTTGTGGTTTTTAAAGAAGGGAGAGTTGAAACTCTTAAAGTTTATCAAATGTCACCAAATGAAATTAATATGCAGAAGGTTTAAAAAACAAACAAAAGGAAGTATTTTTTTCACACAACGCACAGTCAACCTGTGGAACTCCTTGCCAGAGGATGTTGTGAAGGCCAAGACTATACCAGGGTTCAAAAAAGAACTAGATAAATTCATGGAGGATAGGTTCATCAATGGCTATTAGCCAGGATGGGCAGGATGGTGTCCCTAGACTCTGTTTGCCAGAAGCTGGGAATGGGTGACAGGGGATGGATCACTTGATGATTGCCTGTTCTGTTCATTCCCTCTGGAGCACCTGGCACTGGCCCCTGTCAGAAGACAGGACACTGGGCTAGGTGGACCTCTGGTCTGACCCAGTATGGCCGATCTTATGTTCTTATCCCTTGGAATCAAGAAATTCCATCAGCTTCTGCCTGAGAGGATGTTTGTAATTAGGGAGGCAATTAATTAAAACAACGTGGCTTCCTCAGATGGTGCATAATGTATGGATTTATGTACAGTATATCCTAAATATAAATCCCAGACAGCCAAAGACATGGCCCAGTGTTGCTGAGTCTCATGCCATTTATTGGAAATCTTGTGATATTTGGTGTTTTTTCCCCAAGCTCAAGCTCCTGGTGTCATGTGATTAGATGAAAATCTCAGCTTTTAGGGTTTTAAAAAAGTTTCTAGTGCAAATGGTTTCAGAGAAACGCTTGAAAACGGGACCCAGATGTACCCCAAAGGCTCCAGAACCAGAAAGCAAAGAAGAAAAAAAGCCACCTAAATCTCATGTTTTTTTAAGCCAATCTTGTGAGTTTTGGGGCTTGGCTCATGACTTCTGAGCACTTCAGAAGGGTGGGAGGGGCAGTACTGATAGTAACAGGCAGGCCATGGTGGGAGGGGCCAGAGGGAGAGGCGATTAAGGCGATGTATTTGCATTGGCTTGTAATTTACCTCTGGTCATTTTCTTGCAAAGCAGCCATGCTAACTCTGACCCCATTAGCACCTCAGAGCTGGAGGCCCTTGAGCACGGTTTACAGATATAGGTTTCAGAATAGCAGCCGTGTTAGTCTGTATCAGCAGAAAGAAGGAGGAGTCCTTGTGGCACCTTAGAGACTAACCAATTTATGTGAGCATAAACTTTCGTTGGCTAAAGCCCACTTAATCAGATGCATGGAGTGGAAATACAGTAGATATATATATATATATTAGTTTACAGGGACCCTAAATAAATTAGTTGAGAGAATAAGAGAGAGAGAGAGAAAAAAAGTGATTGTTGCAGGACTAGGATCTAATGTAACTGGGCTAAGCCTCTACTGCCCTCGTGTGGCCATTTCAAGCACCAATTTATGCAAGCTGCAGTAATGCAAAACCATAATCCAGCTTCTCCCCTCAGCTTTCTTTACTTCCTGCTTAACTTGTTTCCTCACACAATAAATAGCTTCATTTCCATTCCCTGGTGTCTAGTTCTGCTTATCTTATTCTCAGGCAGTTCGTTCTGACGTCAGTACTTGAAACCGCTGGCAACGGAGTTTCTCGCTAAGTGGATTATGGAAGAGCAAAGTAACTCAGGCTTCAACAAAGGGAAATGTCTCCAAACAGTGCTGAGGATTTCCACCGCTGCAGGAGTTTGGCTAGGAATGAACTCCACATATCCCCCCTACACTTCCACTTGCTGTTCTCATTCCACAGCATGAGGAAGATCAGGGGACCCATCCCTGCCTGCTCCCCCCACTCTCTAGTTTCAAGGGGGACATCCTCCTCCCCCCCACAAAGTGGCGCTCGTTTGACAAACTTTTCCTTTGACCTACCTCAAGGTGAGCCTGCTGGCCATCTTGGCTTCTGACAATGAAATCAACGGTTGCACATTCTACAGGAGGTTCCTGCATGTTCATGCAGAAGTAAAGTGGCCTTAGTTGATATTAGCTTAATATTCCTACCCAAACCCTCAGTCTTCTCTTGCTCCCATGTTATAGCGGGAGGGCAGAAGGAAGAGGCAGACAGAAGAGGAGACTTGGATCTGGTTAGGTCTGAGCTACAAGACACCACACCCCAGCTTTGCTCCTGCAGCCCCTTCCCCAAGTCACTTGGAACCAGCTGGACGGGAGTTCTGTTTTACCCAACCAGAGGTGGCTTGTCAGGCTGAGGAGGGTAAAGGCTCCCACAGCTAGAGGATACTTAATGATGGCTGCAGAAAGGCAAGCTCATAACGGAAATTCAGCGGCAATCTTACGACGGAGTGACTCCATGGCTGTAATAGTTCACGGGTACAGAGGAGCACTCAGCTTTGCTAACAAGTCAACAATGACACAAGGGGACAAGGGAATTCCCCATGGTCTAACTGTGATGTTCATTTTCCTTCTTTAGCTTTCTGTGTAAGACGACACATAAGAAATGTCACGTTTGTCCTTTTAAAAATTAATTTTCCCAAAGAAACAAAATAAAAAGGTAAGTGACCTGGCCCCCAGCTTGATCCTTGGCAATACTCCCGCAACCTTTCAACACTTGAGGAAAGATATATTCTGAGACATGCTCCTCTCTCACTTCCCTGCCCGAAGGTTTAGTTGGCTCTAGCTTCCAGCTCCTGCCTCTGGCTCCCCCGACGCCTGCTCTGACCACTGGGCCTGAAACCGCTACCTGCTCCCCCTTATCAACAGGCTCTTAGACCTGCTATATGCAGCCCATATGTTCAAAGTTAGACCTGTGCCAGGCCTATAACCTGGTGTGTATGTGTGAGGGATATGAGTGGAAGACTGCCTGTCATACCTGATACGGCCACTACGGCTATCTAGTCATGCCATTCAGCCTACGCAACACTCCAGCAACCTTTCAACGCTTTATGAACGATATATTCTGAGATATGCTGGACCACTTTATTACCTACCTTGAGGACATTCTGATTTTCTCCAAAGACCTGGCTCTTTATGACAAGCACATGCTTAGTGTTTTTGAAAGACTATGCCAGAATCATCTATATGCCAAGCCAGAAAAAATGCAAGTTTGGCAGGGACACCCTGAAATTTCTTGGATATATTATCTCATCCAAGGGACTGGCAATGGTCCCCTGCAAGGTGATGATCATCACCAATAGGGTGGCACTGAAGAATGTCTGCAGAATCCAATGCCTCTTGGGTTTTGCTAATTTTAATAAATGACTTATCCCAAGATTCTCTGCTTTGGCCACTCCTCTCACTGCTTTGCTGTGAATGGGAGTCCAGTTTCCATGGTCCCCAAAAGCACAGGCTGCCTTTGATCATTTGAAACAGAGTCATCGCCATTCCCATCTCAACCCGCCCAGAGTCTGCCAGACCATTTACGGTGGAGGCAGATGCTTCAAACTTCACCCGGGGGAGGAGGTGGGGGGGGGGGGGACGGGGACAGAGAGATCAGCACCAATCCTTTCCCAACACGCTGCTCCCAATGATCAGCTTCACCTGCGTGCTTTTTATGTGTGAACACTCACTCCCACAGAGAGGAATTATGACATCTTGGACAAGGAACTGCTGGCCATCAAAGCAGCCTTTGAAGAATGGCACCATCTTCCAGGGAAAGAGTGGGACTAGGTTCCCAGTCCACATTCTGATGGATCACAAACATTTGCAATACCTAAAAATGACCAGGCACCTTAACCGGCAGTAGGCATGCATCACATGATTCAAGTTTGTGGTTACCTACCAGCTGGGGACAAGAAACAGGAAGGTGGATGCATTGTTGCAAGAGGATGAGTACTACAAACCTGGTGAGGAGACTATGGCCATAATTCTCAAGAGGAGCTCAGCCAGCAGCCGCGCCCTGCTGCTTCCTCCTCCCTCGCACTGCATGGACACAGAGTGCTGTTGCCGGAGGGAGCGCTGCCCCCTTGTGGCTGGGCGTCCCCACCAGAGGCCTCCCAAGAAATCTGGGGAGGAGGCATGTGACCCCTCCCAGAACCTTTCATTTGTGCCTCCCACTAGGCACCAAACAACCACCAAACTTGCTAGCCATTTGCACCAAAGAGATGATTTGGCAGGGCACTTATAAGCCACTTCATTTAAGGTTATGACTAGCTCAGGAGAACGCTTCGCAGCAAGTTAAGGGGAAGCTTTTAGCAAACCCTGAGTTCTAAAGGTGCTTGTGTGGGAGGGAGGATTAGAAGGGTGGAGGAGGAAGAAGCAGATACCCCAACAGGCGAACCCAAACATCTGATTGACGGGAATGTGAGACAGAACAGAATGGGTTTTCCCTTCAAGAGAGTACTTGTCTCCCTCCCGGGGGACCAAACCTCATCCTCCCACACAACAGGTGGGGACATACAAGATGCTAGAGACAAGGAAAGAGGTGGTTTTAGGGCCCACACAGAGACCTAAGAAACCAGCAAGGGCAGCTACATGGTCCCCACCAGGCAAGAGCGCTCCTTTCTCACTTCCCTGCCCAAAGGTTTAGTTGCAGCAACAGCTGCATAGCAAGGCAGGTATTGCTTCACTCATGCACACAATTTACTCCTTGGGCCATCAAGTGGCTGGACTGCATGCCCCTTGGAGTTGGGAGGGCAGCAAAGATCATGTGCTTGGTTCCTGGGAGAGCACAGGGCCCTGTCTTAAGCATCTTCTCCTGTTGGAGCAGTGCCCTGGGAATCAAGCTCTCAAACACTGGAGCAAGGCTCTGGGGTGTGAGCACTCAGCCCCTCTTGGAGGGAAGGGCTCTAGGGTCAGTGGGGTCACACCCTCCAGCATGGGAGGACTCTGCAATCCACAAGTGGTGTCACAGAGCACTCATCCTCCTGGCAGGGGAAGATTCTGGTCCGAGTTCAGCTCTTGGCAGTGGAGATAGCTCTGCACTCACCCCCTATGGGAAGGGAAGACTCTGCTTGCTGGGTTATTGTAATACAGAGAGACTGCCACCATCTGAGGGTGGGATGAAGACATAATCACTATTGGGAGACACTGCCACCTAGTGGTGAGTTTGAGACACAAACACACAAACTACCATCCCATGCAGGATTAGACACTTTCAGCATTTCTCAAATGCAGCCACAGCCTCCTGAGCTGTGATGGTAGAGGACAGGGGGAAGCAGTGGCCCCTCCCCCTCCCTGGTGCTCCTGGTTACACCGCCTTGGTGTTGGTTGCTGGGTCCACCAGCAGGGGTTGGACCCTCCCCCCTCTGGAGACACCTCGGGCACAACACTCGAGGAGCAGCTGTTGAGTTCCCCACCTTCCAAGGAGCAGTGGGACTCAGGCTTTGGGCTTCAGGCCTGGGGTGGCGGGCTCTGGCTGTGGGGCTTCAGACTCCAGCCATGGGCTCTAGCTGCATGGTGGCAGGCCCCAGGCTCTGTCCTTCGGCCACGGGGCTTCAGGCTCTGGCCCCCCACTGCCCAGCCCCAGCTGCCCCTCCGGACCCCCCCATCCAGGGCTTAATTTGTCCCCAAACTTGCTAGGGGTGAGTAAGTCTGCTGTGAAAAGTGATACCTGTATGCAGTGATGAGCTGCCAAAATCTGAAGAACCAGTTCATAGATATTAAGATCAGAAGGGACCATTATGATCATCCAGTCTGAGCCCCTGCACAACACAGGCCACAGAATCTCACCCACCCATTCTTGAGATAAACCTCTCACCTATGTCTGAGCTACTGAAGTCCTCATATCATGGTTTAAAGACTTCAAGGTGCAGAGAATCCTCCAGCAAGTGACCCGTGCTACAGAGGAAGGCGAAAAACTTCCAGGGCCTCTTCCAATCTGCCCTGGAGGAAAATTCCTTCCCGACCCCAAATATGGCGATCAGCTGAACCCTGAGCATATGGGCAAGATTCACCAGCCAGATACCCAGGAAAGAATTCTCTGTAGTAACTCAGATCCCACCCCATCTAACACCCCTTCACAGGCCATTGGGCCTATTTACCATTGGGCCTATTAACCAGTCGCTCCGGGTCTTCGGCGGCACGTCCTTCACTCGGTCCGGGTCTTTGGCGGTACCGAAGTACCTGTCGCCGAAGTGCCGCCGAAGACCCAGAGCGCTGCCGGATGAGTGAAAATTAAAAAGGGGAGCCTCCCCAGCTGGGAACTCAGGCGGGCTGGACAGGACGGTCCTGCGGGCCGGAGTTTGCCCACCCCTTTAACAACCGGTTCTAAACCGGCTTCAAAATTTAACAACCGGTTTGTGCAAACCAGCTCCAGCTCACAACTGCTTGTATGTTTGTTAATATCACTTTTCAGAACAGACTTGCCAGCTAGCAATAAATAAATTACAATGATTTGGACATGTAGATGTGCATATGTATTTGTTTTTCCCTACAGCTAATTAAGTATTTTAGGAAAAAGCGTGAGAGCGGCCACCAGCAAGAGTTGGTGGCTACACTCTGAAGCCACCAAATAATTTGTCCCGAGAACCCTGGATTAGATACAGAACAGCAGTGCAGAGTCACTCTCCCCATCTGGGTGGATTAGAGTAAACAGCAAGGCAGAAACTGCCCTCCTGAGACAACCACAAACACAGGGAGGATGGCCTCCCTATGGCGGATTAGAGACGTTACTGCCATGCAGAAGATGCACCTGCTTAGAAGGTTAGGCACAAAGCAGTAATGCAGAGATAGGGCCACCCCTTGGTGAGACAATGACATTACAGTAACACAGAAACTGCCAACAAAATGCTGGATTAGATGTGTCACCGCAATGAAGAGACATTGCCACCCTGTGGTGAGTTAGTAAGATAACAGCTATTCATACACTGTCCTTCTGTCACCACCCTTCCTGTCTGGCTAGATCCATGACAACAGTGGGGGGCTTAGAGAAATCACAGTATTGCAAATACTCCTCCTGTGTTGTTGGATAGAGACATAAGAATGAGGCAAGTACACCATCCTCCCCCTCCCAGTTTTAGGTTAGAGACATAACAGCAATGCAGATAATGCTCCCCTCATGAGAGCATTGTGTTTGCAACCAGTTTAAGAGCTGCTTGCCAAAAACCAAATGAAGGGCACTCGTATTAGAGACACACATGGTTAGGGCTCCCAGCAGTTCTGTATTATAAGGGATGTCCCTTATTTGTATAAAAAATTGCCTGTCCCTTATTAAATCAGTGCAGATGTCTTTTATCCCACATGTCAAGCAGGGGCTAGTAGCGCCAGAGTGGTCCAGAGAGTTGCTGTGGCAACTGAAATCCGGGAGAAAACAGCACGCCACTTTGCAAAGTGCCGCTGGGTTGAAACTCACTCCCTTGTCGTAGACTTCAGAGTCACCCATCCCAGGCATCTCTGGCGCTCCTGCTTCTGGCAGCTTCCCAGGTTTTGTCAGCTCTGCTCCCGTCCCAGGGCTGCTTCCCTGTGCACCTGGCCCCTTACTCCAGGGACCCACCACCGGACTCCACTCCACTCCACTCCACTCCACTCCAGCTTCCCTTCCCCATGCAGAGCATGTCTCAATCACTCCTCCCTCCACCTCTCATTTCCTGCCCTTCATAGGCCCAGGTGCAGCTTAGCCCCCTTTAATTGGCTGGATTGGGCTCACCTGCTCTGACATACAGCACAGGGTCCAGCTCGACTTACAGGGACCAGGTTTTTTCTCTGTTCTTTTTACAAAACATTCTTTTTAACACTCCAGGACCCCAACGTTCCCCCAGACCAACCAAAACATTCCTCTTAGTGTTTTAACATACCACGGTTCTCCCAGTCCCAGGAACCCTAGCACAGTCCCTCCATCACAATCCCATGGCTCCCGTCACCCCGAGTCTAATACAGGGGGGCAAAATCACATCCCCAGCCTCACCGGGCACATGCAACATGCAGTCTTATCTTTGCTGCCTGGATTCAAGGTCCCTGCATGCTTAGGCCTTTCTGTCTCTGCGCACAGAGTTTCTACCTCAGCCTCAAGTTCATGAACCATGAAGAGTAAACGTCCTTTTTCCTCCTGGGTGTACAGAGGATCTGTGGTAAGTTGTTCTTTCTTGAACTTCAGGTATTGTAATTCATGGTCTGCTGCTTCTAATCACTCTTTAAGTTCCCTGGCCCTCAGGACAGGAGACATAAAACAGGTACCTGCTATCTCCTTCCCCATACCAGAGCCCTGGTTCCACTGCTGGCCCTTCATCTGGGCATCTATTTGTTGGTGTGGGCTGTTTGAATCCCCATGCTAGTTTGCTTAATGGGAAGTCCAATCTAGGTCCTCTCAGCCCGCTGCCTTCATCCCCTCTCAAATATTCACAGGAAGGCCTCGAGGTTCTGGTCTGAGCTTTGCTAGGCCCGGAGCCAGCTGGCCCATGGTCACCTCACTGACTGCGTGTCCTGGTGCCTGTTGGTCCAATCATTTCTGCAGCCACTTGTACGGTTGGAAGTGGACTTCTTGCCACCTCTGTTGTGCTGCAAATTGGGCCTCCTGCTGCTTTTCCATTAACAGCACGAACAGGGCCCCAAGTCTGCTTTTGCTGCTGCTGCCCAGTCACTAACAGGTGCATTACCTCCTCATTCTGTCCTTTGCCTCCCAGACTAGATGACGTCAGCTCAGCTTTCTTCTCCACACTTCCCTTATATCAGGGCCAGTCTCTCCACCCATATGTCGCAGCGCAGGGCTTCTCCCTGGCTTCCAAGCACACGCTGCCACACCTACACAGTCTCCGTTAGGGAGATTTATTTTCTTAAACCAGGCAAGTAAACAAAGAGAAACTTGTAATTCAGTCCTTTTTCTCTCAGGCTTCAGGATCACGCCTTTCCCCCATCCATGTCTCTGCTGCTCCTGCTCCTGGCAGCTTCCAAATGTTAGTCAATGCCGCTGTCTTCCTGGAGGAGCAGACCCAGGGCCGCTTCCCTGTACACTACACCTGCCCCTTGCTCCAGGGACCCACCACCAGAGTTGACTTGACTGCCCTGCACTGTGGCTTTTACTCACAGGGACCAGCTTCCCTGTGACACTGTTTTACTCATAGGAAGCCTTTGCCAATTAGACATTCAAAGTGGAATGTCAATCCAAATATCACAGCCAAAGCATGGGTGTTTCCTGGCTTGTGCACCCTAAAGCCAGATATACGTCTGTAGCCCAGCAATCACATTGCTTTATCTTTGGCAAAGAAAAATGTTTGTGATAAACACGTGATGTACTGCGTCACCCTTTGAAAGACATGGGTGTGTTATCAATCCAGAGGAGCCCTTGTGGAAAGGCAGTAACGAGACCCATACGTATACCAGACAGACACACATGGCTTGTGTTTGAGGCAGTGGATACTGCTTGAAGGCATTTGGAAATCAGACATGACATATTTAGATGATGGCTTGAAAAACACTTTTTAATAAACAATTTATTTCAAAAGTTTTAACAAGTTTACAAATCCTTGCCTAGTAAATATCAGAAACAAAACAATCATTACAGCAGTTAGCTTTTGCTTAAAGAGGCATTACACAGGAATATAGGCATCAGAAGATCTTTCTATTAGACAGGGTGTTATATTACATAGTGAGTGTCATTTCTAGTGATTTTATTATGTTGAGTGAAATCTCAATATACACAGGTTTAACAGACCAGGCATATCTAGCGAATGTTAATATCAAAGATAAAATTGAATAGGTATGCTGGGTTGGTTTTTTTTTGGCAGGTGAATGTACTTTTCCTGAGTATTGAATAAAAGGCAACCAGATATCTAAGTATCTATCTGTCCTCTCTTTATTTTCCTGGGTATCTCCCTTTTTTTTTTTTTTGAACCATTTGTCTCGCTATGGACTATTTTTCTTTTCCCAGTGAGAGGCTATCACTAGCCAAGCAGTTACCCAGGAAATTAATTCTTCATTTCCTTTTGTGTGACCATTTCCAATGGCAAACCCCAGGAGGATTACCATGGGATCATTTGGTAATAAATGTCCACTGATGTGTGATATTTGGTTACAGATTGCATCCCAATACTCTCTGACTGGACATGTCCACCAAATATGCACAAAATAGCTTCTTTCACCGTATATCCCCATTCAGTCTCTCTATATTATTTAATCTGATGGGTGTAAGGTAACACTGAAACAGTATCTTAAAAAAAACAACAACACTTTTTTTATTGTGCTACAGACTCAGGTTGTTGATCATCTTTTCCAGATCATACCCCAGTCCTTTGGTACAATTTGTCTATCCACATCCTTTCCCCCAACATGTCATATATGGACATTTTTTGTTAGGAAAGCGGTCTGCAAACATTGATATAAATTAGCTATAATTTTTTTGGTTTCTCAGTTGACTAGATGCCATTTTTTTTAGTAGAATGAGCTTTCTGTAGAGAACAGATTTTATAGTAAGCTTAGAAATGTAATGCCTTACTTGAAAGTACTGGTACTAGGGGAGAGTCAAATTCATTTTGATTTCTAAGTTAGAAAAATTTCTTTACTGGATAGTTGGCCAACTATGTGTATTGCATGGCTCTGCCAATCTTTGAAACTCTCTGCTTCGCACTTTGAGTTAAGATCGGGATTATTTGCAATCTGTGTCATTGGGGAGGGAAAAGCATTGATCTATCTGTAGTTCTATCCCAAACTCACAGAGCAGCCTTTGTTAAAGGATCTGTGTAAATTTCTGGAGGTGAGATTTTTTATTTATCTATGGTAGCCTTGTGATATTTACAGTGCCGCAATTTTCTTGTTCAATCAAGACCCCGTGTTTGTCTGGGTTAGGGCGCTCCCAGTCCACTACTGCTTTGAGCTGGCCGGCTTGATAGTACCATAGAACAGCTAGTCCACCCTGTTTAATGGATCTGTAAAAAGTATCTGCATACACTCTTGGTCTCTTCTTATTCCATACAAATTCTAACATCCTCTGTATTCCTGCTATGGTTTTATATGGGATAATCACAGAAAGATTTTGAAACAAGAACAAGATCCTTGGCAGAATGGTCATTTTGAATGTGGCTTTTCCTCCTAATCGAGACATTACATATTTCCCCTAGCACTCCTAGTCTTTTTTCATTTGCTGAACCAGCGGATTGCCATTTAAATCATAGAACTCTTCCAGGATGTTTGAGAATTGAATTCCCAGGTATCTTATAGAATGTGTTGCCCATTTGTATCCAAATGTTTTCTGGATGAATGCCTTCTCAGAGGCCAGCAAATGTATAGCTGGCATTTTAGATTTTGCAATATTTATTGTACATCCAGGCACATTCCCGAAGTCCTGGATTTTCTTAGCAACTAACTCTAAGGAAATATTTGATTTAGATAAAAATATTACATCATCTGCATATAATGCTCTTTTCTGATGTGTTCCTGCAAGTTTTATTCCTGTGATGACTCCATGGCTCCTTATCCTCTGAGGCCATTCCCAGTGCAAAAAGTAGAGAAGACATAGGACATCTCTGTCTAATCCCTCTTTAAAAAGAATAGGAGGACTTGTGGCACCTTGGAGACTAACAAATTTATTTGAGCATAAGCTTTTGTGGGCTACAGCTCACTTCATCGGATGCATGCAGTGGAAAATACAGTGGGGAGATTTTATATACACAGAGAACATGACACAATGGGTGTTACCATACACAGTATAAGGAGAGTGATCAGGTAAGGTGAGCTATTACCAGCAGGAGAGAAAAAACAACCACCCCTTTTGTAGTGATAATCAAGATGGGCCATTTCCAGCAGTTGACAAGAACGTGTGAGGAACAGTGGGGGGGGAAATAGTTTTACTTTGTGTAATGACACATCCACTCCCAGTTTTTATTCAAGCCTAATTTAATGGTGTCCAGTTTGCAAATTAATTCCAATTCAATAGTCTCTCATTGGAGCCTGTTTTTGAAGATTTTTTGTTGTAATATTGTGACTGACCACTATACTGACCTACATGCCTCCAGCTTTCATCCAGACCACACCACACGATCTATTGTCTACAGCCAAGATCTACAATACAACCGCTTTTGCTCCAACCCCTCAGACAGAGACAAACACCTACAAGATCTCTATCAAGCATTCTTACAACTACAATACCCACCTGCGGAAGTGAAGAAACAGATTGACAGAGCCAGAAGAGTTCCCAGAAGTCACCTACTACAGGACAGGCCTAACAAAGAAAATAACAGAACGCCACTAGCCGTCACCTTCAGCCCCCAACTAAAACCCCTCCAACGCATCATCAAGGATCTACAACCTATCCTGAAGGACGACTCATCACAGATCTTGGGAGACAGGCCAGTCCTTGCCAACAGACAGCCCCCCAACCTGAAGCAAATACTCACCAGCAACCACACACCACACAACAGAACCACTAACCCAGGAACCTATCCTTGCAACAAAGCCCGTTGCCAACTGTGCCCACATATCTATTCAGGGGACACCATCATAGGGCCTAATCACGTCAGCCAAAATATCAGAGGCTCGTTCACCTGCACATCTACCAATGTGATACATGCCATCATGTGCCAGCAATGCCCCTCTGCCATGTACATTGGCCAAACTGGACAGTCTCTACGTAAAAGACTAAATGGACACAAATCAGACGTCAAGAATTATAACATTCAAAAACCAGTCGGAGAACACTTCAATCTCTCTGGTCACTCGATTACAGACCTAAAAGTTGCAATTCTTCAACAAAAAAACTTCAAAAACAGACTCCAATGAGAGACTTCTGAATTGGAATTAATTTGCAAACTGGACACCATTAACTTAGGCTTGAATAAAGACTGGGAGTGGATGTGTCATTACACAAAGTAAAACTATTTCCCCATGTTTATTCCCCCCCCCCACACACACACACACTGTTCTTCACACGTTCTTGTCAACTGCTGGAAATGGCCCATCTTGACTATCACTACAAAAGGGTTTTTTTTTTTCTTTCCTGCTGGTAATAGCTCACCTTAACTGCTCACTCTCATTATAGTGTGTATGGTAACACCCATTGTTTCATGTTCTCTGTGTATATAAAATCGTCCTGCTGTATTCTCCACTGCATGCATCCGATGAAGTGAGCTGTAGCCCACGAAAGCTTATGCTCAAATAAATTGGTTAGTCTCTAAGGTGCCACAAGTCCTCCTGTTCTTTTTGCAGATACAGACTAACATGGCTGCTACTCTGAAATCGAATCCCTCTTTGTAGGTCAAATAGGAGAGGTTTAACCCTATTAACTGGCACAGCTGCTTTTGGGCAGTGTGAAGAGCAGTTATCCACGGAAGGAACTGTGGGGAGGGGATCAAAATCCATATGCGACAGAACCTGAAACAGAATGTTCCATTCTATTCCATCAAAGGCTTCCTCTGCGTCTAGTGATAACCAAAGAAATTGATATTTTTTTTCCATCTGGCATTACAGAGGATTGCAAGTACTCTCTGAATATTGTCTAATATTTTTCTATCCTTAATTAATCCAGTTTGATCTGGATTTATATAAACTGAGAGCACAGACTGCAGTTGGCTAGCTAGAATTTTAGCTAAAATATTTTATGTTGTGAGTCTTCTCCATCTTTAGAAAGAACAACCACAGTAGTTGTGGAAGTGCTTTCCCTAACAGAATAGTGTTGAAGGTTCCTCTCAAGGGACCCACTAATACCTCCTTAAATACCTTGCAAATTCAGCTGGAAAGCCATCAGGTCCTGGAGTTTTACCACTTTTCACACTTGCTGTTGCCTCTCGGCTTTCGTCTTCAGTTATTTATCTGAAGTTTCTTTATCAGGTTTGCTTGTCTTTGGCAAGCCTGCTACTTCCAGATAGTTTTGAATAACTTCAGAGCTTGGACTACCTGCAGTGTAGAGGTTTTTATAATAAGCAGCAAAAATGGCACATATTTCATTAAGGTGTGAAATAATCGTTTGCTGATTATTCTTGACTGGTGATTGCTCTTGATTCCCTTTGTGCTTTCGAGCCAATAGCCTATCACTTCTATTTCCTTTTTCATACAACTGTTTTGTATATCAAAGGGCTTTTTCAAGTGGCATCTGTGGTCAACATATTCAGTTTCCCCCTAATATTAATTAACTGTTGACATGTTTTTTTTTAACCTGTGTTTTTATTATTGTCTGGTATCCTTTTTATCTCCTGTTCTAGTTCTATTTATTCTGTTTCCATTGAAGGGCTCTGCTTATTAACTGACCCCTATATCCTGCTTTACCTGCCTCCCAGAGCAGGGCTCTTTTTATACTGTCTGTACCATTTATTGTCAAGTATTGAGCAATGTCCTATTTAACTGCTGCAACCCGAGCTTTGTCTTGGAGAAGCAAACAGTTCATTTACTAAAAAAGTGATCTTTGGGACTGTAACCGTGACTTTGCGGATCACAACTGAGGATGCCAAATTCAGGACGAACTGCTCAGAAATAGGGCAAACACAACCCAAAACTGGTGGTTATTTCTCCATAAGATATACCAAACCAGCCACAAAAGTAAACTCCTGTTTCACCACACTGGCTAACAAGAAAACAAAGGCAGTTTCCTCAGGCATTCTAGTTCTTAGATCACCACCAAAAACACTGGATTCAGAGATGAGTGGTTCTTTACAACCAGACTCATCAAATAATAGGTTCTTCTGACCCCAAAGGACCAGCCACACACCCAGGTCAATATATAACTGAGATCTTACCCAAAAATCACGCAGATGCCAATCCTTTAATATCTAAAATCTAAAGATTTATTTATAAA
This sequence comes from Natator depressus, assembly GCF_965152275.1. Taxonomy (NCBI): domain Eukaryota; kingdom Metazoa; phylum Chordata; order Testudines; family Cheloniidae; genus Natator; species Natator depressus. Next base: position 202,057,187 of record NC_134234.1, on the reverse strand, counting down.
AAGAAAAAAAAAGGTGAGAGCTAGAATTGGTTAAATGGAATCAATTACATACAGTAATGGCAAAGTTCTTGGTTCAGGCTTGTAGCAGTGATGGAATATATTGCTGGCTTACGTCAAGTCTCTGAAGTACATCTACAGCTGGGATGGGTCATTCAATCCTTTGTTCAGAGCTTCAGTTTGTAGCAAGATTCCTCCAGAGGTAAGAAGCAGGACTGAAGACAAAATGGAGGTGTTTCCAGGGCCTTTTATAGCTTTTGCCATGTGGAGGGCATCTCAATGTTCTTACTGTGGAAAATTCTAGCAACAAGATGGAGTTTGGAGTCACATGATGAAGTCACATGTCCATGCATTTCACCTGGTCACAGCAGGAAATTTCATTAATTGTAGATAGGCGTCTCCCATTGTCCATTGTCAGTTAAATGTTCTTTCCGCGGGCCACTCAATTTGAATAGTCCCTCCAAGATGCGCTGGCTAATTACTGGGTGTTACCCCAGGAGCAAACATTTGAAATCCAAGTTTAGAGCCAATACTTATAACTTCACATACAAAAATGATGCATGCATACAGATAGCAGAATCATAACCAGAAAAGCGTAACCTTTTCATGGACACCTCACTCGACAACCTTTGTACAATATTTGCTGCAAATATATAACAGTGGTTGCAACAATGATCTATATCAGAGGTGGGCAAACTATGGCCCGTGGACCACATCCGGCCCGCGGGTCCATCCTGCCTGGCCCTTGAGCTCCTGGCCAGGGAGGCTAGCCCCCCTCCCCTGCAGCCTCAGCTCGCCATGCCGCCAGCGCTGTGGGCGGCGGGTTCTGCGAGCTCCTGCCAGGCAGCGCGGCTGTGAGAGCCACCGGGGCTCTAGACTGTGTGGAGGCATGGCTGGCTCTGGCCGGGCAGTGCAGCTGCCAGTTCTGGTGCTCTGAGAGGCGTGGTAAGGGGGCAGGAAGCTGGGGGGTTGGATAAGGGGTAGGGGGTCCTGGGGGGCAGTCAGGGGACAGAGAGCAGAGGACAGTTGGATAGGCGGGAATCCCAGGGGGCCTGTCAGGGGGTGGGGGTGTGGATAGGGGTCAGGGCAGTCAGGGGACAAGGAGCAGGTGGGGTTGGATAGGGGGTGGGGTCTGGGGGTGGTGGTTAGGGGCGGGGGGTCCAGGAGGGGGTGGTCAGGGGACAAGGAGCAGGGGCGGTTGGATGGGTCGGGAGTTCTGACGGGGGTGGATGGGGGCGGGAGCCAGGCTGTTTGGGGAGGCACAGCCTTCCCTACCCGACCCTCCATACAGTTTCGGAACCCTGATGTGGCCCTCAAGCCAAAAAGTTTGCTCACCCCTGATCTGTATGGTTATATTGTAATCAGATAACGTCACAGGGACCCATCCCAGCTATCAAAATACACTGTACCCATAAAGGCTCTTTCACATCCCTTCTCTCCTTTCTCCAGTATCCTTCATCCTTGGAATTCCCCTCTATGTTCCCCCTTTAATGTCCTTTATTCCCTCTACATTTTGAGATACAGAACACAGCTATTACAGATCACCCCAGTTAAAGCAAATTTCATATGGTTTTCTTTATGACGTTAATATAGCTACTGGTCAACTCTTCATTCCTAGTGACACCTTTCTGGCTAGTCTTTAGGTTACTCCTCAGGTATCATAGAATCATAGAATATTAGGGTTGAAAGAGACCTCAGGAGGTCATCTAGTCCAACCCCCTGCTCAAAGCAGGACCAACACCAACTAAATCATCCCAGCCAGGGCTTTGTCAAGCCGGGCCTTAAAAACCTTTAAGGCTGGAGATTCCACCACCTCCCTAGGTAACCCATTCCAGTGCTTCACCACCCTCCTAGTGAAATAGTGTTTCCTAATATCCAACCTAAACCTCCCCCTCTGCAACTTGAGACCACTGCTCCTTGTTCTGTTATCTGCCACCACTGAGAACAGCTGAGCTCCATCCTCTTTGGAACCCCCCTTCAGGTAGTTGAAGGCTGCTATCAAATCCCCCCCTCGCTCTTCTCTTCTGCAGACTAAACAATCCCAGCTCCCTCAGCCTCTCCTCATAAGTCACGTGCCCCAGCCCCCTAATCATTTTCGTTGCCCTCTGCTGGACTCTCTCCAATTTGTCCACATCCCTTCTGTAGTGGGGGTCCCAAAGCTGGATGCAGTACTCCAGGTGTGGCCTCACCAGTGCCTAATAGAGGGGAATAATCACTTCCCTCAATCCGCTGGCAATGCTCCTACTAATACAGCCCAATATGCCGTTAGCCTTCTTAGCAACAAGGGCACCCTGTTGACTCATATCCAGCTTCTCGTCCACTGTAATCCCCAGGGCCACTGTATCCAAGGTCTCTTGTTCAGCTTCACTTCTGCCATTGCCAGTACAGTTTCTAGTCTTTTGTCTTTTCTTTCTTATCTTCTTTTTCCTGGGTTTCACTGTTTGCCACCCAAACGTTTTTCAGAAGCCTATTTGTAGTCACGACTTCTGGAGGGTCTTTTTGTACAGCCGAGGTTTGAATTTCTCTCCCAAGTGAGTGGACTGGACTTTTTCCATGTTTAAAGTCTCTTACTATAGAATACTGATTTTGGAAGCCGAATGAGAGTTTCAGTGGGAATCCCCATCTGTAGTAGATCTCTGCCCTCCCGTGTGCTGCTGTAATTTACTCTAGCTCTCTTCTCTTTTTTAAAGTTAGGGCAAAGAGGTCAGGGAAAATGTACCGCTTGTGGCCTTTGCGTATGAGCTCTGAATGCTCTCTGGCTTTTTTCATAATTCGATTTTTCTGCGGGTATTCGTGACATTTCACAGTTGGGTTTATGATGATGACGACGACGACGAGGCCCAGGTAGGGGAAGCAGTGCCCTGTGTGCGCTCTGCACTTTTACCTCTTCCAGGGAGCTCAGATGTAACACCTCCACAATTAAAGTGTTTACACATCAGTTTGGGAATCCTCCTTCAGCGTTTTCAGGCCGTCCCCTGATTCTGATGTTGTTCCTTCTCGGATTGTTTTCTTGATCATCCACTTTAAGCTACATCTCTCTCTCATTGCTCCATCTCTCTCTCCTTGCCCCATCAGTGCCACGCAGCTGTTTCTCTCTCACTTGCTTCTCTTAGGCTGGTCTCTAGCAGTGACTCGCTCTTCCAAATCAGCACTTTCCTTCTTTACTGTGAGAAGTTTGGTCGTCAGCTCATCTCGCATGGCCTTCAACTCAGAGGTCATCTCCAGAATGTCTGCTTGTAGCCATTTGATTTCCCAAACGTTTCTGCCTGATTTGGCTGCCTTGTGTTCATGTGGGGTCCGAGAGGTCTCTCCATGCTGTGAGCCAGAAACACTCTTCTTAGTGAGGTATCTTTAAATTTCTGGGTTTTCTTGGAGAATCCATCCTCTGCAACTCTGCATTCTATTTTCTGGGAGAGTTTAATAGGTTTAGAGCAGGGGTGGCCAACCTGAGCCTGAGGAAGGAGCCAGAATTTACCAGTGTACATTGCCAAAGAGCCACAGTAATACATCAGCAGCCCCCCATCAGCGCCTCCCACCCACCAGCAGCCCCACTGATCAGCGCCTCCCTCTCCATCCCCACACCTCCCAATCAGCTGTTTTGTGTCATGCAGGACGCTCTGGGGGGGGGAGGGGAGAGAGGGCACAGCAGACTGAAAGGAGGGGGCGTGAGGGGGTGGAGTGGGGGCAGGGCCTGTGGTAGAGCCAGGGGCTGAGGAGTGAGCACCCCCCCTGCACATTGGAAAGTTGGCACCTGTAGCTCTAGCTCTGGAGTCGGTGCCCATACAAGGAGCCGCATATTAACTTCTGAAGAGCCACATGTGGCTCCGGAGCCACAGGTTGGCCACCCCTGAGTTTAGGGGGTCAGTGGAGGCAGATTGCTTTGCTATCCCTTCGGAGCTCAGACTTCAGGCAGCCATGTTATTCTGGCCCCCTGCTGCTCCACTGAAAATCAAGAAAACACTTTTTATTTTAACAACAGACCGCAGCATTGGCAAGGAACAGGATGTGGAGGACGCACCCCTTAAGGTGAAAGTCCAAACAACTGGAGATTGTATGCAAATAATTTAACATCCTCATTTGCATATGTCATTATGTTTTTCAGCCCCCTCCCCCTTCTAAAATTTCTTCTGCAGTTTTAATGGGCGTCACCTTCCCCTCCCCACATTTCCTTGTGTCCCTGTCATGCTGCATCTCCCGCTCTTGTGTGAAACACCCACACCCACTCAGCGATCCCCATTGCACTCCAGCTGCTGCTATTTGTATTTGCTGAGCCCCAAGCGGGGCTCTTTCCCTTCCCGTTCCACATCTGTGGCTCTTGGCTCTTTCGTGCTGCAGGGACCTTGCTGCCATTGTTCTATGCTTCTCTAAGGCCAGGGCCGTCCTTAACCATACGCAAAGTATGCAGCTCCGTAGGACACCAGGAAATTTGGGGCACCAAATTTCCTGGTGGCCTGTGCAACTGCATGCTGCTCCAGCCCCTGCCCTGCTCTTCCCCATGGCCTCTGTCCCAGCCCCGCTCCCGCCTCTTCCCCAAAGCCCCTTCCCTTCCCACCCCAGCCCTGCCTCTTCCCGCCCCTAAGGACTACAGCAGGGTCGGGCCTGCACTCACCAGCGGCGGGAAGTGCAACAACCTGGCCCCAGATGCACCGCCGGTGAGTGCTGGGGGGCGGATCCCCCCTGCCCCCCAAGCCAGCCTCTCCCCCGCGGAGGCCTGGGGCCAGCCCTCCCCCCCCAGAGGCCTGGCCCCCTCCCTGCGTGGGGGGGGGCTGCGTAGGGCCCCAGAATAGCTAGGGACAGCCCTGTCTAAGGCCATTGTCCATCATGCGAGGCCTATGCTTGGGATCATTGCCTGTCCACAAGGGCGATCTAGGCAGCTAGTGGAGAGCCCTTCAGCGAGCACACAATGTTGGGGTGTCCCAAGAGACTGAGGCACCCAGCAGATGTTGGGGAGGGATGTGCGGGGCACCAGAGCACACAGCGACAGGGCCAGATTAACTTTTTGTGGGAATATATTTGTGGGCTCCCATGGGGCATGGTGCAGGGGGGTGGGATGGTCAGTCTCGGGAATGAAGGGTGGGCTGGGGGCAATGATGAGGCACAGCACGGCGGGAGCAGCCCTGCTCTGCGCAGCCCAGCAGGAGGGCACTGTTTACGAACCTGCAGCTGCCAGATGCACACAGGCCTGCTCAGCCCTGTGCTGCCAGCATGTCCCTTCCCCAGCGCCCCCTCACCCAGAGGCCTCCACCACAGATCTCTATGCCCAGCCCCCACCCCTCCCAGAGACCTCCCACCACAACTGTACAGCACTCTGCACACCACACTGCTCGCCCAGCGCCCCCTGTCCATAGACCTCCCTACTGCCCACCACCTTTCTCACAGTCCCACCATGACAGCTGCACAGCACCCCATATTCCTGAGGGGATTCTGCACCAAAAAATTAAAAATTCTGTGCACAATATTTTAAAATTCTGCAAATTTTATTTGTCAATAAATAAATGTGGAGGCTCCACCATGGCAGTTGGGAGCACAGGCCACTGGTTGCATGGAGGTGGGAGATTACCCTGCAGCCTCCCCCCACCCCACCCCGGGACAGGGACTCGGCAGTGAGGTTGCACCCGACTCTGACACAGTGCAAGGGCCAGGCCTGCCCCCAAAATACCCTGGGGCCCTGCCCCCTGTGCCAGGCGCACCAGGTGTGGGTGAGTAGGCTCAGCCCGGCAGCAGGATCCAAGAGCAGAGGGACTTAGTGTGGGGGGATCCAGGTGGGGGTAAGAGAGTTCTCTGTGGGGCAATCTGGGTGCGGGCGGCTCAGTGGGGGATCTGGATGCACAGAAGCTCATTGAGGGTTCCCGGTGCAGGGGCAATGGGACTCTGCAGGGGATCCAGGTGAAGGCGTGTGGGGCTCAGCGCACGGGGCTAGGTGCAGGGGAGGTGGGGTTCATGTGAGTGGGGGTCCAGGTGCAGGTGGTTGGGGCTCAGTGGGGAGGGTGTCTGGGGGGGGCTCACCGGGATCGTACAGATGCAGGGGAGGTGGGGCTTGTCAGGGTGAGGGTTCAATGGGCCTGCTTAACAGGGGAGCCCCAGCTTCTGCCAAGGGGATGCCGCATGCTGGGGTCCAGCTTCCCCCCTGCCCCCGCTTCCCCTATCCCCTTCTCTTCTCCACCCCACCCCCTTCCTTCCCCACTGCCTCTTTCCTCCTAGCCCCAGCCTGCCCCTGCCCTTCCCCACCATAGGCACTCACTGTCGTACAGAAAACAAGATGGCTCCCAGCAGGCAGAAGGGGAGCTCAACCAGCACTAGGACCCAGAAGGTGGCATCTTCTGAGCAGCGCCCTCTTTTTTCAGGTGGGCAGCTCTGTGCTTGGAAGAATCCCTTACCAGAGCCTTGGTGGGGGATTACTAGGTGAATGGGAAGCCCCGGGCAGATGTTTTGAAGATCTTTCCATCCGAGGATAGGACTTCTGGGGCATTATGATAGGTCTTCCGGGGACCCTTATTTCTGGCAGCAGTAGGTTCTGTAGCACTAGATGTGTTTAATAGTTTTCAGTTAACTCAGGCAGAGGAGGCTAACTATGAAATTATAGTACAGAAATTTGAGGAGTATTGGGCTCCATGCAAAAATAAAACACCAGAGAGATGTTTTGATATGATATTCCTGCTGAATAAACTCTGAGAAGACTGAAAGTCCTGAATACTTCAAGGATAATAAATAGTCAGGAATGGATGTCTTTAAGGATTGAAGGTCACACTGAGCTGCCAAAGCAAAAAACCTTTCCCTTTGGATCTACTTGTGACTCTTGTAGAAGCCTTTCTGCTTTGAATCAAAGTATCAGAACAGCTCCTGTCTAAAGCACTTAACCAGCTAGCATCCAGGCGGTCAGATAGAGAGACAAGGGGGTACAGGTGTAGGATCAGGCTCGGATTCTGTAACATAACGTTCAGGAGATCTGGAAGAGCAATGGGCAACTGAATCGATAGGTGCATCTGTTCTGAATACCGGAACGGACACACCCACACGGATGCTATCAGCATTAGTAGGGCTTTGTCCCATCTAACTTTTCTGAGGCCCTCTGGGGATTAATGGGATTGGCAGGAAGACATACATCAGGTCTGTATCCCACTAGCTCAAGAATGCATCTGTAAGGGAGCCTGGGCTCATGCTGCTTCAGAACAAAAATGTGTGGCTCTTGTGCAAATTGGTGGCTGTATGTCGGGGGACCAGTACCTCCCATCACCCTGGGGTGGGATACGTGTGTGGTAGCCCCACAGTTAAGTCAATATGGTTGTGCTCAGCCACTGGGCTGCATAGTCCAATAGCCAGAGTCAACAGGACTCCCCTTAACTGCAGGGGAGTGTGGCCCAATGGTCAGAGTCAGTAGGACTCCCCTTAATTGCAGGGGAGTGTGGCCCAATGGCTGGAGCCAATACAACCACCCTCGACTGTAGGGTGGTGTGATCTAGTGGCTGGAATCAATATAATCACCCTTGGAGGCAGGGTAGGGTGGCATAGCAGCCCAAGTCAATACAGCCACCCTTGGAGGCAGGGCAGGATGACCTAGTGGCTGGTGCCTGGGAGCAGTCACTGGGGGGGGGGGGGAAGGGAGTGGCCCCGGTAGGGTGGCCCGGGCCCACCCGACTCTACCGGGTCCTGACCCAGGGCCCTAACAGCAGTTGAGCAGCCCACCACTGGGTAGGCAGGGAATCCCACCGAAACATGCTGACCTCCTGCGGGTGGGAGGAACCACTCCCTTACCCTCCCTGAGACAGTTCCTCCCGGCTTTCCTACAGCAGAGGTATCAGGGCTTCCAGGCTCCTCAGTGCCGGACACTCCCTGGGGTTCTACTGGTGGCAGGCCTCCGGTTTGGGTCTCAGGGTCTTCGACTCCCATTGGTAAGGGCTCTAACAGCTCCTGGGCTGGAGCCCCTACCAAGCATCCTTCCTCCTCAGCAGAGTGCCCAGACTGAGCTATGCTGCTCCTTTTTATGCTGCAGCAGCAGTTGGAGCATGCCCAGCAGGGTCAAGGGGGTGTGGCTTTGGCTGCTGAGAGCACTGCTTTAACCCCTTTTGCTCCAGTGCGGGGCCAGTCTACCCGGTCACACTGTAGTAGGAAGAGAGCCTGAGACATAAGCTCTTGTATCAGAGGCCTGGTATGAGGCAGGACCTGCTCACACAATCTGGCAAGAACAGGGCTGAAATTGCAGAAGTACACATTCCTAAGAAGTGCTAGTCACAGAGTGCTTGCGCAAACACATCCCGATATCAAGTGGTATCAGAACATCCCGATATCAAGGATGGTACAAAAACATTCCCCAAGGATAACAGGATCACATTGATCCCTCCTAAATGGTAAGGTCAGGATGACAGTACGTAATAAAGATGTTTTGATCGAACCAACATGTACAAGGTGATGGGTGATAACTAGCATCGGCGGGAAGCGGTAACTAACTATGTCAAACGGGCAGTACTAACTTGTTTGTATCAGGTGGAACAAAGCTCTGTCCTTGTCTCCGTGCGTCCCGCGTTTCCTGGTGGATTTCGCTAGCCTCAGAGGCTCACTATGACCCTCCACGTAACCCTTCTCTCTCTAGAGCAGTGGTTCCCAAATTTTAACCACCTGTGAACCCCTTTCATTAAAATGTCAAGTTTCACGAACCCTCTCCTAAAAATGAATATTTCCAGAGATTTTCTCCTTTACTGAGTATAAATTATAAAAGCAGTCATCTTAGAAATATAAAATTTGTTTTTATGACATGCTTATTACACACTATTAATTATGTATAATTACAGTATTTTTATTACATTATGAAAATGGCAACACTCTTCCAAGATCTCACTTTCGTAGCATGTATCATTTTGAATAAGCCTGTTAGAAGACAAGGCTCCTATGTTTCATCAAGGAGTATCAGATGTGAAATAGCAGGACGGTATTTAAGAAGCCAACTCAAAGAGTTCCTCCTACACAAGCATTCAGGTCTTGAGCAGTCCAGGCAAACACCACACGTTACAACAAAGCTTAAACTTGTTCTTCATAATAATTTTAAAAACAATACTAGCTGCCTATTTAATTTTAAAAACAGAAAAATATCCACCTCCCTTTTTATTTTGTATAAGGACTCTTGAAGTTTAAATCTCCTCAGTGTGATAGATATGCTTGCTTTGAGCTGCTTAGCTCTTGGAAGTTCAGGGCCTCTGGGCTGCTGGCCCCATGCTGCCTGCAGTCCCTAGAGACAGCTCTGTCTGCCATTAGGGAATTTTTTCCTGAGAACCCCTGTAACATTTCACAAACCCTCAGGGGTTCACAAACCCCAGTTTTGGAACCACTGTTCTCGAGGCAAGGGTCACAGCTTACTGAGCCATTTTCATCATAAGCCAGCAAGGGAGATGAGGAGAAGCAACCCTCCCTCACACAGTCTTTGTCGTCTCCCAGCCTCAGTGATTAATCAGGGAAGGGAGGGGGGAGCCCGGGTCCACCCTCTACTCCGGGCTCCAGCCCAGGGACCCTAATAGTAGCAGCTAGAGTAGCTGACTTTTTGGAAATAGGATGTGTACAATTCTCTGGGCCACTTCCCCACGGCAGCCCCCACTCAATATCTTCTTCACCGTTACCTCAGGGCCTCCTTCCTTGTGCCGGATATGGATTTGTACTGCTTAGTTCCTCCAACAGCATGGCTTCCTCCTACAGCTCCTGACGCGTGCACCTCACTGACTAACTGGGAGGCTTTTAACTAGTTCCAGCCAGCCCTTGATTGGCTTCAGGTGTTCCAATCAACCTAGCTATCTCCACTGCTTTCTAGAAGGATCTTAATTGGCCCCAGGTGTCTTGATTAACCTGGAGCAACTGCCATTTGGTTACCATGGTACCAGGGATTTGTTTAGCCTGGGGCTAACATACTTATTCCTCACTACTTTACTATAGCCATCTGGCCTTGCCCCGTCACACAGGGTATAAAGATGCATCTCAGAGGGAGTATCTTTGTCCAGCCGAGGGGGGAATGGAAAGTCCCGCCATTCACTGAGCTGCGTCCACTGTCACTGGCATTAGGACCTACAAAGTTCATGCTGTGGCTGCCTGGTTGACAAACTAATTTCAACTGCCCCAGAAGAGGCCAAAGATAAAGTCTGGATGTAGCAAAAGTACAAGGGGCCACGTGGCCCAAAAACCCAAGACAGACTTTCACTGAAGTCCTTGGGTGTTCATGTAGATTTGAAATGAGTGCATTACACTGCAAAATCTGTCCTGTGGGAAATAAGCTCTCACGGGCCTTGAACTGAACCTATGAACAGTTTGAGTGGGAGTGAGAGTTGACTTGTCCTGATTGATCTGGAGGCCTGAAATGGCAAAGAGGTGGAGAACCATTCATACTGCATTGTGTTAACCAATATATGCTAGCTAGCATGTATATATATCGTATTAATAATACATATTATTTGTTCATATAAGGGATGTGAACATTGGTTAAAAAAGTTAATTGGTTAAACTATTAAAATTATATAATTTAACCGGTTAACTGAGGTCACTCCGGCGGGCTGATGCAGGACAGCAGGGGCTGCGGTCCTGCTGGCCCGGCATGGCCGGGGCTGGGGCTGGGGCAGCTCCAGCCCGCTCAGCATGGCTCAACAAGGGCTATGGCCACTCCGGCCAGGCCGAGGCTGAGGTCCTGCCAGTCTGGCCTGGTGCGGCTGGGGCTGGGGTCCCAGCAGCCGGCCGGCCCGACTCGGCCAGGGCTGCTAAGGCTGGGGAGCTTTCGGCCAGCCGCCAGGGTTAACGGTTAAGGTCCGGTTAACAGTAAGCCTAATGCTTAACCATTTAACCTTTTACATTTCCCCCCCCCCCACACACACACACACTCTGTTAATAATAGTTATATAGCCCAAAGTGGCCTATACCTTTTATAATTGTGTACAATTGTGCTAAGTGTCCCATAATAACTGGCATTAGCTGAAGTAAGTTTTGGCTTAAGTAGATAGGAAAATTGTCAGAATCAGTATATATGAGTGTTTTACCATAGCAACAGCTAGAGAGTTATTCCCACAGGCCAGTACTGGAATGTCCCAAAGGAAATGGACAAGATATATGTGTTTTCTACCCTGATACAAATCAAGGAGATGCATTCACAGACTAGTACCTGGAATGCTAGTATCCAAAACAAACAAGGAAAGGAACATAAGTCAAGGAACTGGGATGGACTGCTGGGTTGGATTTTAGTGATGTGTCAAGAGTTTTATAACTTTTAAAATATCTTATAACTAGTCCTTGCTGCACTGTGTAACTTTGGGAGCTCACTTTCTGTGTAAGGTGAATGTAACATTGCTGTACAAGATGGCTTCCCAGAGACTGGTATCAAATAGAACTTTTTTTCTGTACGATATTATTATTGGCTTAGAGCAATAAACCTGACTGATATTGCTTATTTGGTCTCTTGAATGTATTTCATAATGAAGCAAAGTATGGTTGAGCAACTGACTATACAATTTATCAACTACTAAGAACCCAAAGAGAGGATTAAGAAAAACCTTTTCACTAGGAGGGTGCTGAAGCACTGGAATGCGTTACCTAGGGAGTTGGTGGAATCTCCTTCCTTTGAGGTTTTTAAGGTCAGGCTTGACAAAGCCCTGGCTGGGATGATTTAGTTGGGGATTGGTCCTGCTTTGAGGACTAGATGACCTCCTAAAGTCCCTTCCAACTCTGATATTCTATGTTTTGCCCCAAATCAGCCAATCTTTGAGATATAGGTAAATGTGCAGTCCTTGTCTTCACAAATGAGCTGCTAAGATTGATAGGCATTCAAATAAAAACTCTTGGTGCCATGGAAAGGCCAAACTGTAATGCTCTGTAGAGCTAAGTAGACAAGCACTTCACTGGGTAATGTACTGACTTTTAAGCATCTAATGGATGAGGCAGACAAGATTTTCATCGGGTGTCCTCTTGTTCTTGCTGTTCATCTCATTCTGTGAAGGTGCTGTGTTGTAGATACAAAACAGAAAGAAAGATGGCTGCCAAATGGGGGCGGGGGGGGAAGGGATTTATGTATCAGTCTCGGACTCTTGACTGTGGACTCAAACTTGCTCCTGAGGCGAGGTGTCATGTGATCAGCAACGGTAGATGAGGCCGAACTTCTCCTTCTCTGGTTCCGAGGTCTTTTCTTGGGAGGTTTTAAGGACTTTTTTGGGTAATGATATAAGGAGGCTGGTCTTTGCTGTAAAAGGTTTGAGGCCTAACCCACCTCTTCTGGGCTGGAGTGTAGAGGCCTAAACCCAGATACTCAAAGGTCGTGTTCAACTTCCATTGGTTTCAAGAGGAGTGGAGTGCTTTGTCAATACTGGAGTTAAAAAGATCATGACCTCCCAACGGTAGGGTCTCAATTGTGCTGTGAATCTCATTTGGTTTGCCTAATGATTGCAGGCAGGATGCCTTGTGCATGGTGACAGAAGTAGCCCTTGTCCTTGTGGCTAGGTCAAAAGCATCTAGTGCTACAGACAATACTGTCTTGGCAATCAGCTGACCTTCAGTATAAACGGACTTCAGTTCGTCTTTTTGAGTCCTGTGTAAGTCTGTCCACAAACTGGGAGATTTTGTCCAATCTGAGGTGATCATATTTCACTAGCAAAGCTTGATAATTTGCTGTGTGAACCTGGAGGCTAGCAGAACTGATCTTCCTTCCAAATAAGGAAAGTTTCTTTGGCTATTTATCATCAGGCATCAGTTTAGAAGGCTGGCACTATTTTGTTTTCTTGTGTACTGCAGCCACTAGTAGAGATCCAGGGACAGGGTGGATATAAAGACCCTTTTGGAGGGACTTGATAATTGTGATTTGTTCTTTTAGAAGTGGCTGCGATAGAGGCCAGGGTCTGACACAGATCCTGGCCAGCTCAAAGATGCCCTCATTAACGGGCTATTACTCTGCCTCCTTCACCACTAACAGGTACTACTGTGAGGGCCAAACTGTGCCCTGAGATACACAGGCCTGGGCCACCGCCTCAGCTCATGTCACTTAGCATAGCTGTGTTGATTAACACCAGACATGGAGCTAATCCACCCCTGAAGCCACAACAGCACAGGTTGTAATCTAATCAAAAGTCATATACTAAGCCAAGCTGGGCTTGGTAAGATTTTGATTCACTTTCAAGAAAAGCCCAGCAGCTGCCTGCAATAGTGCTAGGAATTCCTTACTCCTCCTGCTGAGTGAGTACAGAACCACTATCCCAGAATGGAGCTCGTGGACTAGCATAATTGGCCTCTTTCAGATGTGAGGTAAAATTAGGGTCATGACCAATTGTGTTCATGGGTTATGTGACCCAGGGTGCCTGGGCAGCCCTCACTGAAAATGCCAAGGGCAGGGCAGGCTGCAAAAAGGAGAACAGATTCTCCCAAAGATGTGTGGTTAACACTGAAGTTAAATTCACCAACCAGTCACAAACTGTGCTCCTGATCCCCCACATTGGTTATCAAGAAGCACACAGGTCCAGTACAGGCAGAAGTTATTTGAAACTCTGCTCACTATACAAAATGTTCTTCTGACCCCAAAAGGCCAGCTACGTAACCAGGTCAATATTAGTTTGGATCTTACCCAAAATACCACGCTGCCAGCCAATCCTTTAGTGTCTAAAACTCAAGGTTTATTATAAAAGAAAAGAAGAACAAGAAGAGAGTTGTTAAATGGTAAAGCAATCACATACATAGAGACTTCAAAAGTCCATATATCAGATTCTTAGTAGCATTGGTGAGTTTGCTGGCTTGAAAGTCCCTCTGGAACACACCCACAGTTTGAAAGGGTAATTCAGTCCTTTGCAGTGGTGCAAGTAGGATCCATTTCTTACCGGTACGGGGGTGGGGGGGCACCAGCTAAAGTGGGGGATGTGACCTTCCCACTGACCCTCCATGTGACTTCTCTCAGCCCGGGGCCCCCATGCTCTCCCCATCCCCTCCCCATGATTCATCCCACATCACTGGGGCGGGGGCTCTGTCCTTCTCCTGCTGCCGGAGGAGCTGCCGGCGTTCTGCAGAACCCCCAGCCCCGCCCCCTGCCCTTCCACGGAGCTGCATCTCCTCTGGCGCCATCTGTACAGCAGCAGCCCTGCCGGAGGACAGGGCTGGGGGTTCTGCCCCTTTCCCCGCTGGGAGGGGCAGCAGGGAAAGGAGCACAACACGGGCAGCTCCTCCGGCAGCAGTACTGCCCCCAGCCTCCCCATGCCAGCCCCGTCCTCCAGCAGGGCTGCTGCTGTACACACGGAGGAGACGCAGCTCTGTGGAAGGGCAGGGGGCGGTACAGCCGCGCCAGAGCAGCTCGGCTCCTCCTGTGTCTTTAAATACCTTGCTGGTATGGTGTACCACACCGGACCACCCTACTTGCACTGCTGGTCCTCTGTTCAGAGCTTCAGTCTGCAGAAAAGTTCCTCCAGAGGTGAGAAGCAGGAATGAAGACAAAATGGCCTTTTAATATCCTTTGCCATGTAGGGTGACCAGACAGCAAATGTGAAAAATCGGGATGGGGCTTGGGGGGTAATAGGAGCCTAGATAAGAAAAAGACCCAAAAATCGGGACTGTCCCTATAAGATCGGGACATCTGGTCACACGATTGCCACGTGGCCTTTGTCCCAAACACAAGCCTCACAGCACGTGGCATGGAAAAGCCTTAGAGTTCTGCCCAGAGGCATGCCCCTGCTTGTCTTGACGACTCATAAGGTGTAGTCCTTGGCTTTTTCAATGGGTTCATTGTACAGCTGATGACCCTTGATGGCCATCAAACCGGCTAGGCAGTGCTGATGCCAATCTGTCTGGGGGTGTCACCCAGAAACAAGCACAAGTTTGGAAATAGAGCAATACCCTATGTATCTATAACTCAGAATACAAAGGTGATAAAAATATATAAACAAGATCATACTTGGCAAATTGTAACATTTTCACAGATACCTTACACAGCATATCTGGTCCGATTCCTTGCAATTTTATATTATTGGCATCAACAATATCTTGAAGTGTCTCCCATATTCCATACAGCATCACAGGTTATCCCACAGTTACTTTTCATAAGAGTTGTACAATCAAATCTGGTGTCCTGGTCAGAGTCCATTGTTCAGGATGACATTGTGCATACCTCAAATCCCCTCTGCAGTTTCAGGTGGATTCAGTCTGCTTCACTTCTTGTCATAAATTACCGTATGGCGGAGGTGCGTATTGGTAAACCGCTGCTGTGTGCCGTAGCAGCAGAGGCTCCATATGAGTGGTGGGGGAAGAGAGAGGAGCACCACTAAGCCCTTCATCCACAAGATGTCACGTCCATCTTCTGTGGTTGGTGGTACGGTAGGTACGAGGCACCTGTCCCAGCTCCGTGGCTCTTAGAAGTCATTCCTAGCACCAGAGATGTGGGACAGGCCCTGATTCCCTCCACACAAACCCCTGCTCTGAGCTGCCTCAAGGGATACTAATATAAACCTTCCTTGACCTGGGACCAGTGCTCCCTGCACAACAAGCCTTCCAAACACAGGTTTCAGCCACGTGGCACCCAGGCAGTCTTCTAAAGGCTAATGAGTGGGGGCTGGTCGTGAACTTTTGAAAAAAATTTTGTCAGAAAATGCTGATGCATCAAAACTGGCACTTTTTGCTGAAACCTATCCGTGTCAATGCAGCTTCCATTGGGAAGGCGCCTTGGGTCCAGGGTGGAATTTCTGGTCAAAACCAGAGTTCACCTCAGAGACTAGACAATACCCTGTAATTATAACCCTCACCTGGGAGACCTTCAAGTTCTTCCTGTCAGTCAGACAGAAGAGGGACTTGAACCTGGCTCTCTCCTAGACTGGGCTGTAGTGGGGCCAGATTGCACTGCAATGGCATACCTGCATTTTCGCTGCATGGAGAACAAAATGGCGTTCTCCAAATGGCATCCTCCACTTAGCATGACCTCTCATGCACTATTTAGGACTTCACCACTACTCTTATGCCAGGGGAGTGCCCTAACCAAAAGGCTATTCTGGAGTCGGGCCTGATCAATCACTCCTGTTGGAGTTGTTCCATTTTGTATAAATTATTAAATATTCATTGGGCCACAAAAAGCAATAGACAGACTCTGTAGTCCAATGGCTAAGGTACTCACCTGGACTGTATGAGACCCATGTTCACATCCCTGTGCTGAATCACACTCTGATAGGGTGGTGCTGGGTGTCTTTTCTTTTTTTGAACTTCTTGATTTCATCCCAGGGTTGAATGGAAAAACAGTTGTGAACCTTTTTGAGAGTTCAATGGATAGGAAAAGCAGTTCCTACCCAGCTCTGAGAAAGAAGCATGGGGCAAACCTCAAAGGCTAGGGATCTGGATTTGATAAATAGCCAAACTCCCATCCCTGTGCTCTGGACCATGAGACCTGAACAAACTCAGAGATGTGTTGCTTCCATTTATAAAATCAAGGAGAGAGAAAAGGCAGACTATAGAAAAAGTATTCGTGGCCATACCACAACTTGATGCTAGAGGGTGCTGCAAGTCCACAATTACCAGTATAGGTGGAAACTTGGCGTTCCCCAGCCCCTTCCATCACTTTTCAAGTTCTTTGCAGCCCTACTGTCATCTTCTGTTCATCTTCACTATGTGGGTGACTGTAGGATGGGGAAGAGGCCAACCTGGCGAATGGACGGGTCTCTTTATAGCTATTTTGGAAGCTCTCCATTTCCTTTTTTCTCTCCATCTGGGGACTGGGCAGAGAAGGGGTTGTAACTGAATGCAACCCCTCTCCCACCCTTACAGAATTATAAAGGGTGGCAGAGATGACAAGAGAAACAGCGAAGGAGCAGTAGTGACTGCTGTACAAGCAGAAGCTGCAAGCTTGCATGAGATTTGCATACCACGCATGCTGAAGGGGGAAGGTTTGAAAAGACCCACAAGGAAGGACCTATCATGGAGATGAAACAAATTTTCCCTGAGTGCAGTGATCACATCAGGCAGAGTCATCTTTGTTGGTGCTGCTAATGGAGACCTCTTTTATCGAACTCACATTGAATTCCCTTCCCAGCATGAGTGCTGAGAGGAGGTGAAAGACAGGCAGGTGCTGTAGGGGAACTGCCTTAAACAAGACAGTAAGTTCTGGGGAAAGGAGGAGAGAGGGGAAAGCGGCTGGAGGTGAAAAAGAGTAGTCTGGGGCAGGAGGATGGAACTGGAGGACAGAGAATGATGGTATCCTGCTACCAACTCAGAAATGGACAGTGATACAAAAATGAGCCTATCAAATCCACGAGACCTCCTTCGAGACAGACTCTCAGGCTGTTAGCTTGGATGACACTTGTATTCCTTGTCATGTCAATGATGTTATTGAAGTGAGGGTTTGGGAGAGAGAGTATGAGAGGGCCAGACATGGGCAAAAAGCATCCTTGGATATGAGAGAGAACTGGGACAAAGATGGCCTTTGAGAAGGAAGGGCTGGAAAGAGACATGGGGAGGGAGCTGGAAACAGATTATTATTAGTAGGGCTGTCAAGCAATTAAAAAAAATTAGTTGTGATTAATCGCATGATTAATTGCACTGTTAAACAATAATAGAATACCACTTATTTAAATATTTTTGGATGTTTTCTACATTTTCAAATATATTGATTTCAGTTACAACACAGAATATAAAATGTACAGTGCTCACTTTGTATTTATATTTATTACAAATATTTGTGCTGAAAAAAACAAAATAGTATTTTTCAATTCACCTAATACAAGTACTGTAATGAAATCTCTATCATGAAAGTTGAACTTACAAATGTAGAATTATGTACAAAAAAATAACTATTCAAAAATAAAATGTAAAACTTTAGAGAGTCTACAAGTCCACTCAGTCCTACTTCTTGTTCAGCCAGTCACTCAGAAAAACAAGTTTATTTACATTTACAGGGGATAATGCTGCCCGCTTCTTGTTTACATTGTCACCTGAAAGTGAGAACAGACGTTCACATGGCACTGTTGTAGCTGTCGTTTCAAGATATTTATGTGCCAGAGGCACTAAAGATTCATATGTCCCTTCATGCTTCAACCACCATTCCGGAGGACATGCGTCCATGCTGATGACGGGTTCTGCTCGATAATGATCCAAATTGGAGTGGACCGATGCATGTTCACTTTCATCATCTGAATCAGATGCCACCGGCAGAAGGTTGATTTTCTTTTTTGATGGTTCGGATTCTGTAGTTTCCGCATAAGAGTGTTGCTTTTTTAAGACTTCTGAAAGCAGGCGCCACACCTCTCACCCCTCTCAGATTTTAGATGGCACTTCAGATTCTGAAACCTTGGGTCAATTGTTGTAGCTATCTTTAGAAATCTCACATTGGTACCTTCTTTGCGTTTTGTAAAATCTGCAGTGAAAATGTTCTTAAAATGAACAACATGTGTTGAGTCATCATCCCAGATTGCTATAATATGAAATACATGGCAGAATGTGAGTAAAACAGAGCAGGAAACATGCAATTCTCCCCCAAGGAGTTCAGTCACAAATTTAATTTACACATTGTTTTTTTAACGAGAGTCATCAGCAGGGAAGCATGTCCCCTGGAAAGGCTGCCAAAGAATGAAGGGCATAGGAATGTTTATCATATCTGGCACGTAAATACCTTGTAATGCCTGCTACAAAAGTGCCCTGTGAACACCTGTTTTCACTTGCAGGTGACATTGTAAATAAGAAGACGGCAGCAGTATCTCCCGCAAATGCAAATAAATTTGTTTGTCTTAGCGATTGGCTGAACAAGAAGTAGGATTGAGTGGACTTATAGGCTCTAAAGTTTTACATTGTTTTGTTTTTGAATGCAGTTCCGTAACAAAAAAAAAAATCTACATTTGTAAGTTGCGCTTTCATGATAAAGAGATTGCTCTACAGTATGAGGTGAATTGAAAAATACTATTTCTTTTGTTTATCCTTTTTACAATGCAAATATTTGTAATGTGACAGGGTCGGGCCAGATGGCTACAGGAGAGTGATAGAAGACATATATTAGCCCCAGGTTGAGTAGGTCCCCTTTCCCTGGGTAAGGCAACAGGGAAGGTTCCAGAACAATCAGGAACTTTCTGGAAACAATTAAGACAGACAGGCTGATTAGAACACCTGCAGCCAATCAAGAAGCTGCTAGAATCAATTAAGGCTGGCTAATCAGTGCACCTGAGTTTAAAAAGGACCTCACTTCAGTTTGTGGCATGCATGTGAGGAGCTGGGAGCAATAGGCACTAGGAGCAGAGAGTGAGAATGTGTACTGCTGGAGGACTGAGGAGTACAAGCATTATCAGACACCAAGAGGAAGGTCCTAGGGTGAGGATAAAGAAAGTGTTGGGAGGAGGCCATGGGGAAGTAGCCCAGGGAGTTGTAGCTGTCGCACAGCTCTTCCAGGAGGCACGCTAGACAGCTGCATTCCACAGGGTCCTGGGCTGAAACCCAGAGTAGAGGGTGGGCCCAGGTTCCCCCCAAACCTCCCAACTCCTGGGCAGACACAGGAGGAGTTGACCTGGACTGTGGGTTCATGAAAACGGCCAAACTGAGGGCTGCCATGAATCTCCGAGGCGAGCAAATCCTCCAATAAGCACAAGACTCACCAAGGTAGAGGAGGAACTTTGTCACAGTAATAAAAATAATAATATAAAGTGATCACTGTACACTTTGTACTCTGTGTTGTAATTTAAATCAATATATTGAAAAATGTAGAAAAACATCCAAAAATGGTTAATAAATTTCAATGGGTATTCTATTGTGTAACAGTACGATTAAAACTGCGATTAATCACGATTACTTTTTTTAATCACGATTAATTTTTTTTTATTTAATTGCGTGAGTTAACAGCGATTAGTCGACAGCCCTAATTATTATCTATATTGTGGGAGGCCTCGCTGCCCCAATCAAGGATCATTGTGTTGGGTGCTGTATGCACTCATCATGAAAAGACAGACCCTGCCCCAAAGAGCTTACAATCACATGAAAAGGTGTAAGGGGCTAGAGCAGAGCTCATGATGATCCCCAGGCCATGATAGCTAAGAGAAGGTTTCTTTTTAAATTATGTGAGCATGTTATAATCCAGCCAGCAATTTACGGTTCTAGAAAATAAAACACTTGATTTTAAATTTGAGTCATTTAAGAACATTAAACACAACATTCACTTTAGAACTTTTTTTTGTTTCTTTTCTCAAAACACTAGCACTTTATTTTTTATATGTTATTTATATAAAGCTCTGGAATCCTCTGCAACTAGGAACCTTTGACAAATTCTCCTTCTGTCTCTAACAGCACTCAGAAATATACAGGTGCTAAAAGGTGAGAGATCAGTTCGTCCCCCAGACAGCTGGGCAGAGCCAGATGTGCTAGAGAGCTCTGTCACAGCAAACGCCGCCGGGGGCTGACAGCATGGCACTACACAGGTGGCAAAGGCAAACCCGGGAAGCCTGCCCCAAGCAAAACGTGAGACAAAAAGACCACGAGGGAAAGGCAAAAAACAGTATCTGAACTATTCAACACTTATCAATTAAACTCTCTTTACCATGAGGGCGGGACCCACATTTAATTGTGGAGGGAGGTGAGAGAGACTGGCTCTAACAATAACACCTTGTGATTGTACCGAGGTCTCCATCTGAGTATCTCATTGCACTGTACAAACATTCATTCAGTCTCACAACAATGCTGTCAGGTAGGTAGGTATTAATTCCATTTTACAGATGGGCGAGGAGGCAGCATAGAGGAGTCAAGTGATGAACAGAAGGCCTCACAGCGAGTAGGTGGCAGAGTAAGGTCTCCTGATTGCTAGTCCCCTGCTCTTACCACTAGACCACTCTGCATTTTGGCCTATGAGCCATAGGACTAGTGACAAACAGTGGGGCAGTATCTAGTCTGGTTTGTTTTGGGGATCTGGATGGCAGTGGCTCCAAGACAGGCAGCTCAAGCTGTAGAAAGCAAATTGCAATGGCTGGGCATCAAGAAACCCTCTAGTTTTGTCCTCTTACTGCTCTCAGTTTGACTCTTCTCTTCCATACTGCACGTGCCACATGTCTCACGTTCAAGGTCACAGCATCTACTGAAAGGTCAGGAAGAACAACTACAGACAACAAGAAGGGCCAGGTAGTAAAACAAGATTGGGATAGCAGGTTCTCCCTGCCTCAGTCCAGGCAGAGCACGGGGTTCTCCAGGAAGACGGCGAGCTTGCCTGCCACTAGGTCCAGGTCGCTGGTGTTGGCATACTTGAGCAGGTTGGTGCCCCTGACGAAGTAATGCTTCAGGAAGTGCTGGCTCACGCACTTGTGCAGCTTCTGCACCATGCGCAGGAAGCCTTCCCGGAAGCAGAGCCAGTCCTTGGTGCGCGGGTACTTCTCACATGTCCAGAACAGCACCATCTGCAAGAGGCAGATGGGAGGGAAGGAGGAAGGAGAGATGTTACAGGGATGCTGCCAAAGATTCACACAATTAGCGAAGGTAATTTTTCTGCTGATGAAAAGTGCTGGAGTGACTGCCCTGAAGACTGAAGGCAATGGCAACGCAAGCGTCTCCTGCCACTTTACCTCCCCCCGACACAGAGGGATCATGCTAAGTCAATCCTAGCCCTCCTCTCTAATTACCATACCAACAAGGATACTAGTGGTTCACCGGGGGCTGGGGAGTGAGACCCACCAAATTCATTTCAGAGAGGCCACCAAACAGCCATCCATTGGGAACAATTTTCAGTCACTACTGACCTCGGCAGGCTTGGAACCAGTGACCACCACCAGCATTCACTGTGTGACCCTGGACAAGTCACTTCCCCTTTCTGTGCTTGTTTCCTACCTCCGTACTTACCTTGCTATCTCAGAGATGGTTCCGAGCATGACCAGGTAAAAACTTTGAGCTCCTCAGACAGAAGTCTCAGTAGAAATGCAAAGTGGGTTAGGTTGTAGCAGGCAAAGTAGAGTATAATATAGGATATTGGTCAAGAAATAGTGTGTGATCATGCAGTTGAAAGCTGTACTGTAATGCATATGGGGACTTAAGGTAGCCATGGGCAGCCTTATCTCTGAGACTGCCTGACTTGTGTGTGTTTACCTGTAACTGTGCAATCATAATGTTCTTTTAACAAATCTTTTTGTATGGAATGTAGACAAACAACAATTCTCACACCATGTAAGGAAAATAGATTAATGTGATGAGGGTCGTTACCTTTGGTGTTTGCTAGGGGGCACTATAGCCACTTAGGCCAATTATTGTATTGTAATTGTTGCTACAGGCCTCCCGCAGGAAAGACACTGTGGCTGCTGCTCTCTCCTGATGACAGTATATTCCCCTGCCCCGCTCAGACTTCACCACTCTTGCCTGCTATACACACCTGTAGGTGATAGGTCGTCAGGACTGGCTTATTTCCTGTACACCAGACATCCTCCTTCATTTGTCTCATGACCCGGAAGCACTTCAGGCGGCAGCCACCGTCCTCGTCAAGGCCCTCTATCAGCATGCGCTCAGCTCGGGAGAAGCCCAGCTGCCAGTGGTAATTGGAGCGGGCCAGGAGATTAAAGCCAAATGACTGCAGAAGAAAGGGGGAGAAGCTACAGAAGGGGAGATACAAACTTATCTTCAGAGCAGCATGAAGGGAGGATAAGGGAAGGATCCACTGCACCTGCCTTTTACCGCTTGAGATCAGGTTGTGCATTATGGACTGAGTTACAAGGGACAGCAAGTTTGGGTTTCCTAATTCCCAGTGGACGTCTGTCCACATCAAACCAGGCCAGTTCCTCACACGTGGATATTACTCACTCCAGAGAGACCCAGCTCCAAAGCAGAAGGGGGAGCTGCAAGCAGTGCTGCACTGGCAGAACTGTCTGGGGATGTGGTAATGGAACAGCAGGGCCCACTGCACATCAGGATGAAGAGGCAATTGAGTTACATGGGAAATCCCTGTACTAGAACAGCAGGAATCAACCAACATTGTTCACTATGTCAGGATCGAGGTGGCCAGAGCTCTGCCAGGGGTGTAAGACCGGACTCACCATGTACAGGGCAGGACAAGATGGAGGGCCATGTGCAGAGAGGGGTGTGTGGGGGACAGTAAGAGGCAGAGTGAGAAGACCAGAACAACAAGGATGGTGCTGGTAAGGACTGAGTGGCATTCGCAGAGTTGAGGGAGAGGCGTGGGGAGTCTTGCTCAACATCTGTCTATACAGTTCCATACATTATCAAACCTGCACAGGATTCACAAACGCTAATATTAAGAAACCTAGTACACTTAAAAACATCTGAATACTTAGAAATGCTTATACTAAAGACAGTAGCCCTTCTGGGCATTTAAGAAGCATGACTCTTTCTCAAGCTCTTTCTAGGTCTGATTTCAGGCCAGGAAGATCATTTTAGATGGATACAGAACAGGGAGACCTGAAACCTTAAAACTGACCCCCCTAGAAAGAGAATGATGCCACTAATTGGAAATCCAGTACTGGCTGCTTGGCACTCCTCCTCCTCTGGGGAGCAATATCTGCAGACTATGGAAGTCAACAGAGCTCTCAGTGCCTGATGGAAAATGGTCTCTTCCTCCCCATAAAGGGCCTGGTTCTCCCATCTTGCACCTTGTGTTATTATTTACATCTGTGCCAAATGAGTGACAAGTGGGTAGAAAATGCTGCTGTTCTGATTTGGGTCAAGCCACACTGACAACAGTGTGCCTCAACTTTTGTGCTTCTCAGAAGCATTTAACGCTGATATCTTCTGAGAGTTCCAGCAGGTTTCCCAGCTCTCAGCTGGGAGAGGTTTTCGACAATATGGTAAGACCTTTCACAGCGTTACTGGCCCTTTAAGTCCCCCTCTTGTGCCAACCTGCTTTGTACCTTGATGCACTGTACTTTCTCCTGGGAAGGCCAGCGCTTGAAGCAGCGGGGCCACCGGGCTCTCTCAGGCCAGCAGGTTGGGATTTCCACAGTAGGGACCAGCTCCACCTCTACCTGGGAGTCTGGTGTCTCCACAGCAACACGGACCACTGAGCTGAAACTCTCCAGAATGCTGACTTTACCTGGGAAGGAAAGACGGGAGGAGATGATAAAGACAGGGCTGACCTTATGCATAGGTCAAGCAAGAGGCCGTTTGGGGCTATGTATCCCTTGCAAACCCTGCCCCTCATGGACCTGCTTCCACTCTCACTTTCCAGCAGTGGGACCAAAGAAAACAACTCACCACCTGGATCCCCCCCGGGGCACCAGGACAAGAGGAGGAGGGGGCAGCAACTCAACATCTTGTTTCCCCCTCAGCCTCGACCCTTTGTGTGGGGCCAAGCACATCACAAGACCAGCCCAAGATAAAGAGGAGCAGAATTGCTGCAACCTAAATGTCTTCAACAACCCACTGGCACAAGAGGCAGCAAGGGAGTTCAGTGAGTCTGAGTGGAGAAGAGTCTCGATTGAGCCCTCAGCTTCAAAGATCCCCTCCTCTTTAGGGGAAGTCCAGATCCATGAAACTCTGCTGTGAGGCGTATCTCTGCCCCTAGTGGTTATTAAGGCTATTGGGAGAGTTAGGCATACTCTGGTCTGGCTGGGAACTCACAGGGAAGCCAACTCCTGTGGACAGTCTGACCAGTCTGAAGTGACGATGGCAAACTGAGGCACTGCAAAGCCTCCAAATCTGCTACTGCGTGGCAAAGAGGCAACAGTGAAATCAGGCAAGTGTTCAGGTAACTTAAGCTGTCTTTGACAGAGTTTGTCCTATTTGAAACCAGTTAATCACACTGTCCTCCTTCAGTCCCTTTCTTCTCCCATCTGTTGTGTTCCAGAGGAGTCAGCACCATATGCCCAGACATCTTTGATCCAAACAGTTTTGGAGCTGTTGCTTTAAAGATTGCTAGGTTTTCACCCTGACCCCTTGCCTTCCACATAAGTAAAATATCTGAGGCAAGAAACCAAAACATTTGACTTTCTGCCAAGCCATAGCATCTGCTTGGTGGTGGGATTTTTTTTTCTCACCACTCCATCTCCCTCAATAGTAATAAATATTTGCTACAGGAATGAGTTGCTAAATGAATTGGTTGAACACTGAGTTTGATGTTAACCGGTCTCTCCAGGATCTTGCAAGACCAAAATTCAGTTACATTTGGGTAGGGAATGTGGAATCTGTGCGTTTGCAATGCCAGGATGCAGTGTCATCCCACTGAAAGGAAAAGTTGTCCTTAGAAGAGAGGCATCATGGTCTGAGGTCGGCCTTGGACAAGATACAACCGATGTGCCTCAGTTTCCCCAGCAAAAGAATGGAGATAATCATACTTACTCACACCAGAGGGTGTGGGTTTAATAAGTTGAAGCCAGTAAAGTGCTTCAAAGACGACAACTGGTAAGTATGATTATTACTATTATTAAGGTGGCCACACATAAGCTAGCAGTTAGAGATGTCTGCAGCCACAGCTCTAAAGGAGTATTTAAAACACAGCACAAAGCACATCACATCTGCAATCAATTCTTCAATTTCTTTCGTATGGAAGGCTGGGATGTAAACACATATTTTGGAGCTGCCTATGAGAGGTAGCAGCAATGTTGCTAAAGTGACCTTGGGTGACATTACCTCGAAGCACGATGGGGTGGGAGCAGCCTGGGCATAGCTAATATTGGTCTAAAGTCTGAATAAAGATAAAGGGTTTTCCACAAGGAGAAGATCTGCCACCCAGTCACTCAACTCTACAAGCTGGCAAGCTATGAAAGCCTGGGGCTTCTCTAGGGGAATACTCACCTCCAAGCAGTGGTGCCTGCAGCCGAACGCACATTACACACGGTGCAAGCCACTGGCAGGGGTGGCAAGTTGTCAGCGTTGGGCCCTTCCCAGGGCAGGAACAGTGCTGGCTGCCCCACCGCCCACTCAGGTTTGACCCCACCGGCCCTGCATCATGATGGGAGGGCAGCAGTGCCAAAACAGAGTGAGCGGCATTGCAACATGGTGTACGGGAGTTGTAGCACTATTCAGATTTGGCACCACAACCCCTGCATCCAAACCCGAGCGGCACGGCAACCCCCATGCACCAGGTCGCAATGATACTCACTCAATTTTGGCCCTGCCGCTCTCTCGCCCCTGCCATAATTGAGCGGTCGTGGGGCCAAACCTGAAGGGGCAGCGCGGCAGCCAGCACTGCTCCTGCTTACCACTGCCATGGGGCTGGCTCCTGCACTAGGCTCCCTACCCAGCCTCACCCCACAGCAGCCCAGGTCCCCTCTGCTCTGCCCACAGGATACACTCAGTGACAGCCTCGAGAGCTGGCTGGGAGCGGGCAGCAGGGAGTCTTGGGGCGTACCATGTCAAAAATACCTGACGGTGCCCCTGGCTCCCAGTACCATTCCCAGTCCTCTCTCCGTTCACTGTCCTAACCTTCATCCACACCAGAGAGTGTCTTTCTGGTTGGTCTAGGCCCACAAAGGAATGGACTTAAACACCAGCTGGTCATGGACACAGGTTTCAACCTCAGCTGCCTTCATTTAAAGACATTTGTAGGCAAAGAGGTACCAGTGCTTGCCCTCTGCAGAGGGCACAAGGACACCCCATGGAAGCTCTGCAGCTTGGCCTGGAGAAGCCTAGAAGGCCTATCGGACCCACATAATTTCTGGCCCAGCAGAAAAGCAGGTTATTTTCTGAAAATTTAGGCCAAAGAAAATGTTGGTTGATTTTTTTGGGGTGGTGCTGAGGGAGGACGGGGTCCAAATTCATAACAGAATCCAAACATCCCTGAGCACTGAGAGCTTGTAATCTGAACCTGGGTCGAGAGGTCTTACTTGTGCAAATGGACCTCATCTTCATCAAGGTGTCTCCTCAACTCTGGCGTGTGTGAGCCAATCTCTGTTCACAAGGAGTGAGGCAAGTGGCCAAACACCCGCTAGGGGTAGTGATCACAGTCCCATCAGAGGACTGCACTTGAGAGGCAGACTCATTTCACACCTTTCCCGCTCAACTCACTGGAGAGGTTACAGGAGGTAATTGACTTCTCCATCAACTCCCTGAAGATGGCAAGGACCTTGGCTGGAACGAGATCACCTTCGATGTTCACCTCTGTCTCATGCCACTGCTGCAGACTCTTTGAGAACTGCTCCACCTCCAGCCACTGCTGCAGCTCCTCTGGGTCCCGTACTGGGGAAAGGAGCTTTGCTCCATGCACGGTGTAATACCGCCAGTGCCGTACCTGGCGCTCCCGGTACCCTGTCAGGCCGCGCAGTGGGACTGTGATGAGAAAGTGGCTGGGCGCTAAGACCTAGAAGAGTTCAGAGAGATTGAGAGAGGAAATGAGGGCAGATTTACAACCTGGATTCGGGATACATGGTCACAACAGGTAGAATCACTGGGGCTTCTCAGCAAAAGGGAAAGTCACGCTGGAATGGAAGCAGCTCTGTGCAGATAGGTCCTACTCCAGGCCTATCTGGCTAGGACGCGGTCTTAGAATAAGGCTGGAGGCTAGAATGTGTCAGCCATGTGCTATTTAGGTTCACAAAACAAGAAAACTGTCATTAGAAGGAAGCTGAAGTGACCATCACAGGCAATGCTACCAACGTCAAATTGGAACACCATTGGCTGATTTGTTACCTCTCCCTCCACCTTCCCCTCCTTACCCTTCGTTGGATCCATAATCTTCCATGGTTAGCTCTGCAATTGCAAAAGATGCAGTTACAGAGAGAGATGCTAGGACGGAAGGCAAGATATGTGTAAATTATTGCCTGAGTATTCTTTCTAGAGATGGCCCGAGAGATTGCTAGTAGTAGTAATAATGTCAATGCTCACTTCTCTAGCCCCTTTCACCCAAGAATCCAAAAGTCCCTTAAAGACATTAGTAAAATAAGCCTTTTACAGCCTGCTTTGTAGTGGGGAAATACTGTCCCCATCTCACAGATGGGGAAGCTGAAACAGAGAAAAGTGAAGTGACTTTCCCAAGGCCACACAGTGAGTCAGTGGCAGAGCCAGGAAGAGAATCCAGTAGTCTGGTCACCTATGTCACATGGAATTGTTTCTGCTCTTTGATTTGGTGACAGAAACTTTTAAAACATGAATGTAATAAACAAGGTGATAAATAACAAATAGCCACTAGTCTTGTTTGCATATCAATACGGTCTTCATATGAAGAACAGCCATTCTCCAATAAAAAACTCTTTGTGAATAGTGAATTAGCAGGGGAATGAACATAGTCAAACCTATTAGCTACTCAGAATTTGAACAAATGTTTCCTAACGCTGTTTTTGGAGATTTTAAACCATCTCAGCTCTCTCGGTCCAAACAACGTGGCTAAAATATCCAGACGTTTACCACTCTGAAGCTTTTCAGCTTTGCTTATCACTAATCATAACTCACCCTGACATTATTAGAGGAAAACCTACGAGAGAAACAGAATCTAAACTGACAGCAATTGCTGGAAGGTGGTTACCCCAAGGTAAACAAAACACTACGCCATTCTCCAGTAATGGTCCAAAGCACTGTAGTAACACTTTTGGTAGCTCCACTCACTTAGGGTATTGCTACTGAACACGGTAGGATTTTTTTTAAAACCGAGACTACCAGCAGGAAGCATAGAAATGGCAAATGCAACAGCGGAAACCTTTGCTTAGTCAAATCCAGTTCACCGTTTATATAAGGGCAGGAGGAGGAAAGAGGACAGTCACCACAGGAAATTTCAGAACAAAATGGACCCCACAAGAAATTTTTTTTTGTTTCTGGGTGTTGAGAAATAAGCAAAGCCAATCTAGGAGCTACATGCTACACTCATTAAGAACAGAATACAGCAGTTTTCATAGGACGACTGGCTTATTTTACAGTGCATCTCCTTAAAATCACATCTGCACAGAAAAAATCGTGCAGGACAGAATCCATTTTCCCCCCAGCCTTTTCCTGTTCTAAGATGTCTGCTTTTACCTGCTCACCCTGATTGTAATGTAATTGTTCGGATGTAACCTGGGAACCACAAACGCTCCCCTCCTAGTGAATTACTGGTGATCCACAGGCTAAGAAACGCTAGTCCAGTGATCCGAGCCAGATCCCAGGCCCTAATGTGAACTCAGCCATTGCTTAAGCCTTGCTCAGACTGAGATTCACTTGTCACTTCGAATTACTCTTAAAGTGTTGTAAGGCCTCTCTCACTCATGATGACTGATTCTCCTGCAGTGTGTTTCAAGGAGATATTTTAAAATCTCACTTCTTCAAGCTGTCCTGGCTTGGGAGAGAATCTCTGTGTGCATGGCCTCGGGGCAGGGCTGCTTTGTGCCACATGATCACTCCTGCCTCAAACATTGGGCTTAAAACAACAGCAGGGCCTCAGTGAATGAAACATCATTGAATCTGTGCTGGGTAATGTCATACATGAATCTTACTTTTCAGAAGGCTGGAGATGCAGTGAGCAAGCCCCAGTGTATTGAACAACCACATTGCCATTCCCCAACTTTCAAAAATCATGAGTCGAGCCATAAGAGATCATGAGATTTAAACAAAATAGTAATGATCTGGGGGGTCTTTATATTCACCTTCTGGTTTCTGAGCCCCGGGGGCTGCACTCAAGTCGTGCTTTCAAGCTTTTCTCTGCAACCGTGAGCACTAGAAATGTACTTTTTTGTTTTTCAAATGAAACCTGAGATTCTCATGGAATCACAAGACTCCTGCAGATGGGGCTTTAGCAGAAAACACCAAATATCAAAAGACTCCAGACAGAATCACGAGAGTTAGCAATAACGGAAGAGGTGCATTCACACTGCAGCCCATTGGCTAAATAGGACTCACACCCACCTTTGTCTTTCATATGGACATTCTGTACCTGCTGAATTTACTACAAGCCCCAGCATGCCATGTACCACTTTTATCTGAGCAATGCCACTGGGAGCAAACTAGAGCAATCTGTGCTGGCACCTGTAGTCTGCTGCCCATTCTCCTGTATTAAAAACAGTTGGTACAGTTATGCAAATTAGGTGCAGCCCAGCCCTTGGGCTCCTGGCCATATACAAAGCATTCCTTAGATGGGTACCTCAGTATAGCAAGAAGGAAGCAGTAAGTTAGAAACAAGAGTCCTGTGCTCCGAGCTCCCTTGCAAGGAGGCTGGGAAGGTCAGAGGGGAGATTAGTTATGTGGAGAAGAGGAATGGATGAGGATGAAGCAGGCATGGGGGCAACTGTTTGGAGGAGTCTGTGTGAGGTATTTGTACCTGGACAGATGGGTGAAATGGGCGTTTCCCCCGAAGCAGAGCGGACCACTTGGCCAGTAAAGCTAGCTGATCCTGAGAGAAGCAGAGAGGAAAATAAGAAGTATACATGGAGAGAAAGCACGTGCCATACAGTTAGTTCTTGCGGCATTTTGGAGTTTCTGCCGAGCCTAATAATAAAGAAAAGGTTGCACAGCTATTGTCCACAGAGAAAATACACTATAGGCCTTATCAGTGCTGGTGGAAAGTGCTACAGCTCTGGAGAGGGAGCTAAGCTGCCCAGCTCTGCCTCACCAACACCCCTCAAACTGTCCCATCTGCCCCGGATTGACCACCCCTACTGCAGGAGGGGAGTCCCATCTCTACAGCTTGTTTAATCTGTAGGGTCTGTGTTGAGGCCACCAACATGGTGTCAACTGTGTGATGGTGGTTTTGCAATCTGGAATCTCTCCGCCAGGAACTGAATTGAGACCCCTAAACTCCTTTTGTACAGGCAATAATATTTGAATCAGTGACCTATATGTGAAAGGCTTGAGACCTGATTAAATCTCTCCCTGTGTAATCTACCAACTGGACAGATATTGCCACTAGAGTACTATTTCCTGATGACAACCATGGGGTATGTTCCCTTTTTGTTGGGTGTAAGAGGTATTACTTACCTGTAATTGTTGTTTTCTGAAATTCTGACCTGTATATAAATTCACATTCTTGCGCCTGTTATAGCTGCTATCGCTGAAGAACTCCCACTGGCAGGCATAGGAAATAAACAGTGCAAATACTGGGCAGGGAGATGAAAATAAAGCCCTTTTCTGAAGAATAAACCATGTCCACACTGGAGCATCTGGCTACCAGGAGCAGGTGAGATTTGCTTTGGCAAGAGCCTTTGACATACTTGCACTAAACAGTTTCTGGGTAGAGCTGATCAGAAATTCTTCAACAAAATGATTTTCTGTCAAAAAATGCCAATTTGTCAAAACTAAAACTTTTTGTGAAAGGGAAAGGGTCAGTTTCGACAAATTCCTCCTCTTGACAAATTGAAAAAGTTTTGAAATTGTTGAAATGAAAAGTTCCATTTTTTTGGTTCAACATGGACTTTTCGTTTCCGAGTTTAAGTTAACGTATACTAAAAATAGTTTTTAAAATAAAAAAGGTCAAAATCAAAAGAAATCTTATTTTATCAAAACAAAATGCTTCTGTTGACCTAAATTGATTTCCCCCTCCCAGGTATTTAGTTTGTGAACATTTTCAAAACGTTGACTTTTTGTCCTGATTCAGGATGAGAAATCAGAAAAAATCTTCCCAAGGCAGGGAAACAATTTCTTGCCCAGCTCTATTTCTGGAAGAACACAGTTAGGAATGCCTAAAATACAACATGGATGTCTGGATCTTCCCAACAATTGGGATCCCACAATATTAAATGATTCCTGTTCCCAAAAGCAGCACCTCAAAAGTTCTACTGCAAGGACCATAAGAACGGCCATACTAGGTCAGACCAATGGGCCATCTGATCTAGTCCAAAATCCTGTCTTCCAACAGTAGAAGGTGCTTCAAAGAGAATGAACAAAACAGGCAATCACTGAATGATCCATCCATTGTCCACTCCCAGCATCAAACACAGACTGGCATGCGCTCGGTCGTCTTTTCCACCACATTACTCTCCCAGAGGCAGTCACAGCAATAACTTTATGGGCTTTGTTTTGGAAGCAGGAGTAGCTAGTGCCCTGAGCTAACTGTCATTGCCTATAAATACATCTTTTACAACTCCATTCCTACACAATATAGTTAACAGACAGATACAGTCCGTCCGTCCCCCAACTTGAATATAACATGCATATTTTTAGCACTGGATTTAGTTAAATATGGATAATACACTAGCCACTTTACAGATAGTTAAGTTTTCAGAGTCTCACTTGGGCAGAGATTATTCCTGATTATTCCCTCAAAAAAGATTATCTTGCTTTTTTTGCAGGCCTCGGCAGCCATTCTGTCTTGGACTGGGATCTTGCCCCATCTTGCATGTTAAGCGGAATTCATCTAGGTCAGTATGGGGACCAGTTGAATGATGCACCAAGTGGTGTTTGTGGTTTGGAGTGTGGCACTCTTTGTGGATCAATACAGCAGTACTGTGCTGCTGGAGAAGCCATATTTCAAAAATGGCCTAAGAATGACTAAGACTGCGTGCCCCAGAGCATAGCCAAATGCCAACTCGGGTAATAATGTTCTGCCTCCCCAAATACCCGTTGAAGCTTCAATCACATACACTTATTTTTTTCAACTTTCTGCCCCAAACTCTTGCAAAGATTGCTCTGTGCTTTTATTCAGTTGCTTTGTTCCACCCTAGAAGTGACTGCATTTCAGTAATGGGGTCTATAATGCATAACTATAGTAACACAATGCCCTTCAGGTGAAAGGGTCTGCTCAAATTTATTATTTTTTCATTATTAAACTAATTTATTTTGGACTTAAAGAGCCACATGAAATAACCAATCTTCACACTGGCAGAGTTGAGAGTGAACATTCTTATTCTGGTGGGTATCTGACAGTCTAATCCAGGGGGAAGTTTCACTTTTCCCACCAGCAAACTTACAGCCTCATGATGAAAATGGAGAAATTCCAGCTTATGAGTAAAATCTCTGAAACCTCCCCTGGTGACAGAAGTCCCTTGGTTATCCATGTTTCAGAGTAACAGCCGTGTTAGTCTGTATTCGCAAAAAGAAAAGGAGTACTTGTGGCACCTTAGAGACTAACCAATTTATTTGAGCATGAGCTTTCGTGAGCTACAGCTCACTTCATCGGATGCAGTAGCAAGGCAAACTACCCAACTCCCTAATCTTGCCTTGCCAGATCCTCCTGTAGCAGTAACAAGGGAATTCAGTTGCCACGGTCCCTTCAGACCTTGGCTTCTCTGCCGAGACTGCCAGTAAAGATAACAATATGCCAACTAGAAAAGGAGTACTTGTGGCACCTTAGCGACTAACCAATTTATTTGAGCATAAGCTTTCGTGAGTTACAGCTCACTTCATCGGATGCATACTGTGGAAAACACAGAAGATGTTCTTATACATACAAACCATGAAAAAAATGGGTGTTTACCACTACAAAAGGTTTTCTCTCCCCCCACCCCACTCTCCTGCTGGTAATAGCTTATCTAAAGTGACCACTCTCCTTACAATGTGTATGATAACCAAGTTGGGCCATTTCCAGCACAAATCCAGGTTTTCTCCCCACCCCCCCACCCCCAAACCCACTCTCCTGTTGGTGATAGCTACTAAGCTATCACCAACAGGAGAGTGGGTTTGGGGGGGAGAAAACCTGGATTTGTGCTGGAAATGGCCCAACTTGGTTATCATACACATTGTAAGGAGAGTGGTCACTTTAGATAAGCTATTACCAGCAGGAGAGTGGGGTGGGGGGAGAGAAAACCTTTTGTAGTGGTAAACACCCATTTTTTTCATGGTTTGTATGTATAAGAACATCTTCTGTGTTTTCCACAGTATGCATCCGATGAAGTGAGCTGTAACTCACGAAAGCTTATGCTCAAATAAATTGGTTAGTCGCTAAGGTGCCACAAGTACTCCTTTTCTAGTTGGCACATTGTTATCTTTACTGGCAGTCTCGGCAGAGAAGCCAAGGTCTGAAGGGACCGTGGCGACTGAATTCCCTTGTTACTGCTACAGGAGGATCTGGCAAGGCAAGATTAGGGAGTTGGGTAGTTTGCCTTGCTACTGCATCCGATGAAGTGAGCTGTAGCTCACGAAAGCTCATGCTCAAATAAATTGGTTAGTCTCTAAGGTGCCACAAGTCCTCCTTTTCTTTTTGCGAATACAGACTAACACGGCTGTTACTCTGAAACGTGCCAACTATGGGTGTCCATATCACAAACAAACACCTGCCCACTATGAACAGGGGTGAACCACCAACTCATTGCATGCAGCTCACCAGACGGTACACTAAACCCTTCGCCCTTACCCTAAAATTCTCGTTGTGAACACCAGAGTTGGAGATGGCCTGAAATCGCGTGTCCCTGTAGCTGATTTCTGCGGTCAGCTGTTGGATGATCTTCTGCACCTCGTCCACTGTCTTAGACACCAGGTGGTGTCGCCGTTCCACCTGTAGACATCAAGCAAGTCACTTTACATCATGGCGGACTGCAAACAATCTCTGTCTCCAGCCAAGAGATCACCTGAACCTGGGGCATCTTGAAACGTGTGTGAACACATGCGTGTGTGTACAGAACTCTGGGCAATAAAGGTTTAGAGTTCTCCTCTTGATAATTGCCAGCTTACTCCATCTGGTAATAATGGAGCTCTGGCTGGAGGCTCTAAAGCAGATGAGGCCATTCAGGAGTGTACTACAGCATGGAAGGGTAGGTAGAGAATTCATTATCTTGGAATCTCCAACACCTGGGTACACTCTCATTCTTTGGCCGATTTTAGTTTTGGCCCAAGACTATGCAGCTTTTCCTTTGTGTAGGCTAGCCAGTCACTGATCCAGGAACTGTAGCCTCCTAGGAGCTTGTGTGGCTCAGGTATTCTCTGCTGGGTCAAGCGCATTGTGACAGAAAACACTGACTCAAATTCATTCCTGGCGTAGGCTGACGCAACTCAACTGACTGGTCTGAATTGGTTCAGTGGCCCTGTATATGTGAAGCATAGGAGCAATTCCATTCCTAAAGGGTGCTGAAGCTCCTCCTCTGTGCTGATCTCAGCGGTAACCACAAGCTCTCACGAGAAGTTCATGCCTTGCTGTACCCTCCCTGCAGTCAAGCAGTATCAGCAAAATATTGATTATCACGAGTTTCAGTGGAACGGAGGAGGTGGAGGATGAACTGAGGTGCAGGATGGGCAAACCAGATAAATAAGAACCAGCATGAACTGTCCCACACCAGCACAAGTGCAAGGCTCATACAGGGATGATACAAGATACAGGCAAGAGTCAATTATTTAGGGTTTAATCGAAGGAATATACAAGATCATGCCTAGTGAAGGACACTGGCATATTCTACACATGTTCCTCACACATTTGTCAATATGGGATGCAGGCTTATCCACACCAAACCATTCTGAGGCTAGTTCATTGCTACTACTAAGTAAGTTAATTAACATATGCCTAATTACTCCTCCATCCAGGGATCGCTATGCAGGATGATGAGTGAGGACTGTTCAATGCACTTCCGTTCATCCCAGTGCCTGATCTTATATGATGAGGATAGAGGCAGTGAGGAAGAAACCCAGCAGAAACTCAACAGCCAGCGTTAGCAAAACTAATTGGGAGAAAATGAAACCCACCAGAACCTGCAGCCAAAATCCCAACCAAACTATTTGCAGATTTGAAATCGCAACATTTTGAAATAACAGCACTGAGGCTCAGCGAGGGGAAGTGATTTGCCCTTAGGCCACACAGTAAGTCACTGGCAGAAACAAGAATAAAAGCCAGGTCTACTCCCAGTCACTTCCTCTGACCTCTGCACCTTAGTTGCCACTGATTCACTCTTCATTAGAGTACTGTGTCTCTGAAAACTCACCATTGCCATGGTGGTTACCACTACATCTCGTAATAGATGAACCTCAGGCCCCAGAATATCTTAGGTCTGCAGAAACAGGATGGAGGTCTTGGGAGAAGTGGCTTTCCCATGAGATCTCTGATGTTTGCCACTTCCCATCACAGTTATAAACACTGTACTGAACAGCCTCTTTTGCCATATACTGGTGTTTCCCTTTCCAGATCCCAGCTTTGGGAGTGTCAAAGCAAATGTTAAAAACTGAACACCAAAGTATTAATATTTTGAATATCAAAAATGGGTTTGATTTGGGATCTGGAGCCAAGTGTAGGTCAGGTCTAATTCGTCACTCCATCTCCATCCAATACATATTTGGATTTTTTCGTTGCTACAGGAGTGGGTTAACAACACTGATTCAGAAAAAAAAGCAGGCAGTAGCTTGCAGGCAGGCTGGTGGCTGGCTGCTGCCCTGCCTCCCTTGGGAGGAAGATCAATGACCGAGGAGTGGATAGAAGAATCCATACACTTAATAGACAGTTGTAAAAAACCTTTTAAGTTAACATGCATAAATTATTACATGGTATCTGTGCTGGTTCATTATATGATTATAAGTTTTAGCAAACAGGCTGTGAAGTGACATGCTTTAATACAGAATAATAATGATTAATAACTGGAACCTTGTCTTTCTCACTTAGGCGGATGCTGGAAGGGAGTCGCTCTCTGAGGGATGGGAAGCTTCTGGTGGAACCTAAAATTCTGGTGGCTCCAGGCCCCATTTAAACGCTACTTCTGGTGCTCGGTACCACTGCAAATGAGGCAGCACACTACCACAAATCTCTCTATGCACAACCATGCCCTCCGGTTCCTGTGTCACCCTGCAACAGAAATCTTTACAGCGAGAAGTACTAATGGGCAGAGTTGGCTGGAAATTTTCGGATGGAACATTTTTCCATTGGAAAATGCCAATTTGTCAAAAGTGAAACATTTTGCAAAGACGTGTTGATGTCAGTGATCTTGAGTTTAGAAAAAATGAACAAAGTTCTGATAAGGGCAAAACATTTCCACCTTTTTGAAACAGAAGCCTTGATTTTCTGTTTAATATTACTTTTTGTTGAATTTTGGTATTTAATAAATAAATATAAAATATAAGTTGAAATTGGAACAAAACATTTTAGTCGACCTGACAGGATTTCTCATTGTGCAGACAATTTCAATTTTTTTTTTTGTTTTGGTCCATTTCAGAACAGAAAAGAAAAAATTCAAAATCGGAGCAGTTCCCGTGAAATTGAAACCTGGTTCCTGCCTAGCTCTCTTAAAAAGGTTAGATGGCTTGTTTAGATAAGCATCCAAGGTTTAGGAAAAGGATTAGTATTCTAGTATTATCCACCTCTTCCTAATTATTAAACACATGCATTATCTTTCCTAGAGACAAACTTGCTGCTATATTTTTGGTCCTGTTTCTACCAAATCTGGGTCTTTGGCTGGATAAAGATGAACCCTAGAATCTCTCCTAGTTCTAAACACAAACAACTCCAGCTGTAACCACATTTGAAATTCCAAGTTTGGAGGACAGAGCCCAAAACACAAACTAATTCTGAAGAGGGACAGGATGACCATGTAGAGAAAAGCTAAGAGGCCACCATACCAAATCCTTTGCTAAGGTTCTGAAAGGGAAGCATTGGAAATGTCACTAGAAATCTTATCATGATACTTAAGCCCCATTTTGTCCCAAGATTCAAGAGTCAGACAAGCATCCAACCCTTGAATTCTGAACTTTTCAAGACCATCCCTACTTGTGGAGACAGAGAAGAGACATACACACAAAGACTTACCTTATTCTGGATGTAAAATTCCACATCTTCTTCAGTGAATGGTTTCATGGTAGGAGTTCTTCCTTGTGCTCCAAAATTTAATTTTATTCTCTTGCTTGGTTCTGGGTGTTTGAGAACCACTTCCAGCTTTTGGTCTGCAGCCTTCCTTGCCTTGCAAACCCAAGACACCTAATTCCTCTGTGGATGGAGAAGAGGGGAGACAAGCTGGGAGGTTTGCTTGTTTTTTCCATTTTGTGTTACAGTTTGTTTCAACTTACTAGGAAAAAACATGTCCAATTATCTTTTTCAAGCTCTGGTTTTATTAATTATTATTATTATTTTCAAATGGCGATTCTTAACATATATAAAAAATATCCCAGACACTGCTTTGCCTTTGGTCTGAATTCGAAGCACCTTTCAGACTTTGTTGGGGATTCAGAGCTCTCTTGCCCAGCATTATTTGCTGATTGCCACAAACACTTCCCTGTTTTCTAACTCTTATAACTAGATCGTGTATAAACCCTTTCAAAACACAGAGAAACACTCCCTTGTCGAGGTCAATCCACCCACTTTCCTTCTGTAGCTGTACTGCTAGGTTTACTTTCAGATCACTCATTTGGGTTGCAGTCCACGGCCTCTGCTCCTTATATTTCCTCTCTCTTTCCTGCTGTATTGACAGTAAACGTCCCACCGCCTGTCCCCAGACTGCAGTTTGCTTCGCTTTCTTTACAATAAACAGATATAAAGCTTATATTATTATACTCTTATTAGCTGCCAGCTGCCCAGATAACAAACCCAACACATCGTTAGAAGGGAAAACCATTGATTGGGCCTTATCGATCTGATAAGAGTTGGTGGCTTTTAAAAAAAGGGTACGTCATCCTGGGGGAGAGTGGCAGAGCCCTGTAGAGACGTGCTGCAAACTGTCCCTGGTTAGGAAGAATGGGCCCACTGTTTAGCAAAAGTTATTTTGGCCCAGATCCACAAAGGTATTTAGGCTCCTAAACTTCCACTGATTTCAGCAGAAGTTAGGAGCTTAAACACCTTTGAAGGTCTGGGCCTTTTCCACTCTGTGTTCTCCCAGCCCTCTTTTGTGTGTTATTACTTGTACAGTGCCAAACGCAATGGGGCTCCTGTCCTGACACTACCACAATACACTTATTATTGTTCATTATTAGCCAAATGATGATAATGTGCTTGGTGCTTTACAAGACCCAACAGAAAATATGGTTCCTGCCTCGAGGAGCTGATAGTCTAAAAATCAAACCTGCTTCTGTATCTCCCAGGGTATTTTCTATTGTCCGTTTATTTAAAGCATTAGCCTCCCAACCTTCCCGCCACTCGTTCTCCTACTCCTTTTGGGGCCCTTCTTTAAGGTGATGGCCCAAAGGATTAGCAACGTTGTGAGCTTTGCAGGAGAAGTCAGATTTAAGGTGGAGAGAAAAGGGAGTGTGGAACAGTGGGCTAAGGAGGGCACTGCAGGAACCAGGGATAGAATGGAAGAAGATGTAAGGAGAGGCGGGACAGGACACACTGGCAGAGCACAGGGAATGAGGGAGGGTAAGGAACATTTTAAATATTCAGACTCAATTAAAAAAAGTGTCCTTATTTCCCCTCCCCACCCTCTTAGTTCCTAGTTAGAGATTTCAAATCCAGGAAGGTATGAGGACGCCGTAGTCATTTTTCTTCACCTCATACACCCACAAGGCTTGTATGTGTGTGGTGGATTTCAGATTCCCGTTTTCCCATGCCCACCAGCTGTCTGGTGCGAGAGCAGCTATTGGACAAACAGGCATCAAGGGATCTGGTCCCAGTCATTTCACATTAAACAATAACACACAGCACTTGACGGTTCGAAAGCACTTCACAAAGAGGAATTTAATTCTCACCTCCCTCACCCCATGAGGGAGGCGAGTATAAGCAGTTTGGGCCAAGGACCCTCTTTTTGTCACATGCATGCACAGCACCTAGCACAATGGGGGCCTGACCTTTCTTTGGCAGCCTCTAGGTGCTACTGCAGTGCAAATAATAAATCATCATTAGGATTATTGCCCTCCTTTTACAGATGGGGAACAAAGACTAAGAAAGGAGAAGCGACTTGCCTGAGCAAGTGTCAAAGCTAGGATGAGAACGCAGGAATTCCTGACTCCCAGACCCCTGCTCTAACCAGTAGGTTTTGCTGCTTTATTTGCTTAACTTTAGTTAATTCCAATGGAAAACAAAAAAGCCAGGGGGCGGTGCAAGAGCTGACCCCAGCAGCCAATGGCAGACTGTGGTGTACCGGCCCATGGGGGATTCCAGTGGATTTTGACATGCCTATTTTGGAATCACAGTGTTGCTGAAGGACAGCCAGGAAATACTGTGTACAACAAAGGGAAAGCCTCTGACACAGGCAGTAAAAGTTAGGTAAGCACAAGGAGTGTCAGCAGCTCCTGCTGGAAAGTGAAAGGGTCGGGTTTGGCCAGAAGCAGCAAAGCAGCATGGGCAGCAGGTGCTTACTTGTCCCTGGCCTTGTGTCAGGATCAACAAGTCAGAGGCAAATACACCAACTTGTTGTTACAAAATACGCGAGGGAGGGAGAGCACTCTAAAGGGGGAGAGAATAAGAGGGTTGTGGGAGGGTAAAGAAAAATAGAGAGAGTGGGGTAGAGAAGGAAAGAAAGCAGGGGAGAGAGAGAGAGAGAGAGCTCTGTAGAGAGAGTGGGAAGAGAACAGAGAAATGGAAGAGAATATAATCCAGGGACCCCCAATGAGCACTTCTGGGTGGGCTGTACAGCAGTTTGTTACAACGGTGCAGTGAAGCCTCCATCAATCTTCAAGCCATGAACCTTGATCTCCAAGCCAAATGCAGGATTTCCAGAGGCTTTTTTGACCAGCTAAACTAAAAAAGCACACCTGAGCTCCAATCTGGCCTCCCTATGGCTGCTTCAACCCTCATCCCATTTGTAGCTGAAAATAAAACTGGAGAGGGAGCAAACACTCAAGGAGGAGGGAAAGAGAACCAAACCACAAAGGCACCTGGACTGGTCAAAGCAGTGGGGTACATAACAGGGATGTGCTGCCAGAATGATAAAAACAAACTCCCACAAAAGTGCTTCCCCCCAAGTTTATGAGTTTAGGAGACATGGGCATCAGAGAGAAGTGGCGAGGGAACAGGGAAATCGATTCATTTGTTTGGCCATTTGAACAAATGGCTCTCTCAAACCCCTAACTAAGGAGTGAGGCAGCACCATGCAGCAGACTCCTCGTGAGTACCCTTCCTGGGAAATACTTAGACTTTCTTTCTAAAATAGAGAGTCTGCTCAGTACTAACTGTAGCTCTTTGAGTGAATTATCTGTATGGATCACACTCTTGCAATGGGGCGGCATCCTGGGGCTTCCATTCAGATCTTGTTAGAAAGCAGTATCAGTCAGGGCCACATGGATTCTGAGCAGGCATGAACCAATGCTGAGTGAGGATAACAGAACTTTATTTAAGTAATGGGGAAAACCAAGTTTAACTAAGGGAGTTTCCAAAGTACTAGGCCTCTGTCATAAATATAAAGGGAAGGGTAAACCACTTTAAAATCCCTCCTGGCCAGAGGAAAAATCCTCTCACCTGTAAAGGGTTAAGAAGCTAAAGGTAACCTCGCTGGCACCTGACCAAAATGACCAATGAGGAGACAAGATACTTTCAAAAGCTGGGAGGAGGGAGAAAAACAAAGGGTCTGTGTCTGTCTATATGCTGCTTTTGCCGGGGACAGAACAGGAATGGAGTCTTAGAACTTTTAGTAAGTAATCTAGCTGGGTATGTGTTAGATTATGATTTCTTTAAATGGCTGAGAAAAGAACTGTGCTGAATAGAATGACTATTCTTGTCTGTGTGTCTTTTTTGTAACTTAAGGTTTTGCCTAGAGGGATTCTCTATGTTTTGAATCTAATTACCCTGTAAGATATCTACCATCCTGATTTTACAGAGGTGATTCCTTTACTTCTATTAAAAGTCTTCTTGTAAGACAACTGAATGCTTTTTCATTGTTCTAAGATCCAAGGGTTTGGGTCTATGGTCACCTATGCAAATTGGTGAGGATTTTTACCAAACCTTCCCCAGGAAGTGGGGTGCAAGGGTTGGGAGGATTTTGGGGGGAAAGATGTGTCCAAACTATGTTTCCCAGTAAACCCAGTTAAAGTTTGGTGGTAGCAGTAGAAATTCCAAGGGCAAAGGGTAAAATTTTTAATTTGTACCTTGGGGAAGTTTTAACCTAAGCTGGTAAAAGTAAGCTTAGGAGGTTTTCATGCAGGTCCCCACATCTGTACCCTAGAGTTCAGAGTGGGGAAGGAATCTTGACAGCCTCAAACTGGAGCAAGACTTAAGCATTTGAGATGTTTCAGATGGAAAAGACCTTTTATATCACATCTAATCCACTTCCCCTTGGACACTGCAAGATTGTGCCCTACAATATTCTCTGGGGCTGTGCCAATTTTTAAATACCCCAAGCAACGAAGCTTCCACCCCTCCCTTTGGGATTCCACAGTAGAAAAGATCTCACTGTCATGATGTTTTGCCAGGTGTTCAGCCTAAATTTTCCCTTTCTCAACTTCATACCAATATCCCCTAAGAAAGCAAGACAGACAGAGAGCTGGAGCT
Source organism: Natator depressus (assembly GCF_965152275.1). Classification (NCBI taxonomy): domain Eukaryota; kingdom Metazoa; phylum Chordata; order Testudines; family Cheloniidae; genus Natator; species Natator depressus. The sequence continues at coordinate 202,015,171 of NC_134234.1, read as the reverse complement.
TTGTTTTGAAACAGTTCAGTTCAGGATGGCTGGGAGTAAGCAACCAAATTCCTCCCACTGCAGTAACACATCCAGTCAGTCAGACACTAAACATAGGTACATTCTGGAATGAAAATAAGCCCTAGCACAGCTAAGTGATCAGCAATGGGGACACTGATGGCTTTGCAATATCAGGGTCATAGAATATCAGGGTTGGAAGGGACCTCAGGAGGTCATCTAGTCCAACCCCCTGCTCAAAGCAGGACCAATCCCCAATTAAATCATCCCAGCCAAGGCTTTGTCAAGCCTGACCTTAAAAACTTCTAAGGAAGGAGATTCCACCACCTCCCTAGGTAACGCATTCCAGTGTTTCACCACCCTCTTGGTGAAAAAGTTTTTCCTAATATCCAACCTAAACCTCCCCCACTGCAACTTGAGACCATTACTCCTTGTCCTGTCCTCTTCTACCACTGAGAATAGTCTAGAACCATCCTCTCTGGAACCACCTCTCAGGTAGTTGAAAGCAGCTATCAAATCCCCCCTCATTCTTCTCTTCTGCAGACTAAACAATCCCAGTTCCCTCAGCCTCTCCTCATAAGTCATGTGTTCCAGACCCCTAATCATTTTTGTTGCCCTTCGCTGGACTCTCTCCAATTTATCCACATCCTTCTTGTAGTGTGGGGCCAAAAACTGGACACAGTACTCCAGATGAGGCCTCACCAATGTCTAAGTAGGTCACCACAGTCTAAGTAGGTTAGGCCAAGACATCCAGCTGGAAATAGACCATAGAAAAATGCCAACTGCCCCAGCGTTTCAGCCTTAGTGAGCTAGTTTGCTAGTCCATGAAACCTTCCATATTAACATTTCCTGGTAGCGCAGCTCACCAGCGTGCCACCCAAGCAGTCTTGGTCATTGGTACTCTCTTGCCATTTTGTGATTGCATCAACTCCCACATAAGAAAGGCCATATCGGGTCAGAGCAATGGTCCATCTAGCCCCGTATCTTGCCTCCTGACAGGGCAATTATCGAGTGATCCATCCCTTGTCCTCCACACCCAACTTCTGGCAGTCAGAGGTTTAGAGACACCCAGAGCATGGGGTTGTATTCCTGCCCATCCTGGCTAATAGCCATTCATGGACCCATCCCCCAAGAAGGTAGCTCATTCTTTTTTGCACCCTGTTATGCTTTTGGCCTTCACAACATCAAGCAACAAGGAGAATGAAGAGACCCTTGTGTGGGGCTAGCAGATGGAGTTAGGGATCCTTAGAAATACTGTGCAGAGTAGCTGTCTCTAGCAATGACCAACTGCTGCTCAAGCCGTTTTTCACGCAGGCTGCTCTGGGACAAGACCTGCACTTGATCGGTTTACTTTGGGCAAAAAGTTCTCTGCATTTTACTTTTTCTTCCTTTAAAAAAAGCCCAGATTTGTTCAAAAGCGATGTTTAAATAACAGTGCCCTGGGAGCGTTTAGAGGCGAGAGGAGGAAAGTTTTCTGTGAGTGCTGCTAATTCATTGTGACAGCATTGAAGTCACACACAGCTGCCACATTGAAATATGCTCCCCCCACCCCCATTTATTTCCTGTCCACGGCCTCCCTTCTCCCCCCACCCTCCCCCTTACCAGGGAGCCCACAGGCCACTCGGGGCCTCGTTCAAATCGGGCGCTGCATGATGTCGTCATTGGAGGGCGCCTTCACCAGCAGCGCCTTCACCACCCCCACCAGCACCCTTTGTTGACCGCAGGGCACAGAGTGGCCACCCTACCCACTGGGGTGGGGCTTGGCCCCGCTGGAGCTGGTCGCCCGCTGAGGGGAGAAGCTGGTCATGCAAGTGTCAACCTTGCTGGGCGGGGGCAGAAGGGGGAACCCTCCTCTGATTGGCTGCCTGCCCCACGGCCCTGTCTCCTGGGGGAGAGCAGCCACTCAGAGCTGCTGCAGGAGGCTGACAGAGCTCTTCCCCCCTCCCCTCAGGGGATGAGATAGGGCTGCCAACCTTCCAGGATTGTCCTGGAGTCTCCAGGAATTAAAAGATTATGTCATGTGATGAAACCTCCAGGAATACATCCAACCAAAACTGGCAACCCTAGGCTGAGAGGAGGGCAGGGCAGGGAAGGAATAGTGGCACCATGCTCTCAGGAGGGGAGGAGGAGCCGAAAGATCCCAGGAGCTCAGGGTGTCTCCGCTGCCCCCTCCTGTGAACAATGGGCAGGAGCACCGGGCGAGCAGAGCGGTGCAAGCCCCCCAGCGCCACTCCCTGGCAGGAGCATGGGGGGTGTGTGTGATGGGGGTGGGGAGGGCCCCCCACTTGCTTTGGCCCAGGGCCCCTAAAAGCTTAATCCACCTCTGAACGCACCATATGTGTTGAAAGGGGGGAGGTTTGTGGAGTTGCCGTGTGGTTGGGGTTGCAGTGGGCTGCCAGGTTTTTCGCATTTCAAAAGTGCTTACCCCAGCTATGGTACTTACCTGGCTCCCATCACCCTAGTATTTGAGCACTGCGTGTGATGTATTCATCCTCCCCACATCCCTCTGAGCTAGGCTGAGCCATCATCCCCATGTCACAGACGGGGAACTGAAGCACAAAGAGATTAAGTGACCCACTCTGGCTCATCACACACGGGAAGGCTGTGGCAGAACCGGGAACCGAATCTGGACTGCCCACAGCAGGTCAGTGCTCTGCTTCCTCCCACCACCAGGCTTGGGAAGGAAGAGAACTCCACTCCAGCTGCCCGCACCCCCTTGTGGCCTAGGAGAGGGGTGAAGAGCCCTTGGAGCTTCAGAAAGAGTCAATATGAGGGACTGGAGGAGCAGGCAGATGTGGGGCTGGGGGTGTGAAATTAATAGCTGGGCTGTGGGGGCAACACACAGTTAGCTAATTAGACTGTTGGGGCATGGGGAGAAGGTGGCAGCTCTGCTCCATCAGCAGCCCCGAGAGCTTCTGTAGCAGGGCCAGAATCGCCTCATGCTGTACAGGCAGGGGAGCTGGCAACAGCGTAACTGCCACCCCTGGGGTGTTCGAGAGACCAGGTGGGTGAGGTAATATCTTCTATTGATGGTGGGCAGGGGGAAAGACAGGCCAAAATACTATATAGGCTTTCAAAATATTATGCTTTGAGGGGAATAGCTCATCACTTTTGAGCATTTGGGGGATGGGAAGACCGGCAGCAGCTCCAGCTGCACAGGATCAGTCCAGATCACATGGCCAGGCTCAACATGTGTAAAAGCCCAGCCCCAGCGCTGAGCCGGCAGGCCCACAAGGCCGATTTTATAAAGTTACTTTTCACACTAGAAGTGCATTTGGGTAGTGCTCAGTATTACTTCCCCAAAGGCCCAGGCCCCATGCAGAGGGAAGGCAGCCTCCTCACCAGTCGTCAAGACTTCTTCCTACAGCAACTTGGCTTTTGCTTGCAGGTTACAAAGTGTTGCCAGTGCTCATGATATTTGGTGTTTGTCTTAGAGACCCAGGTGTTGAAATCAAGTAATTATATGAGAACCTCAGCTTTCTTTTTATAAAAGCCTCATAGGATATGGCTACAGCTATGTAAGCCCAGGGTCAAGCCTAACCCCCACTTGCGTCCACACACCCATTGTGCTAACTTAGGGCTCAGGCCCAGGGCCCTAGGACCGTGCAGAGCTGGAGGGTCTGAGCCTGTGTTAATCTGGGACCTAGGGTCTGACCCCTGTTGCTTTCCTGTGTGGACGAAGACCCAGCTTGACTCAGGTCCCAGAAGTCCTCCAAACGTATCCCAGAGTTCCCAGAAGCAGAGGAGCAGCACTACAGGCCGCAAGCACAGTGGCTGGAAGTGCCATGGCTGCCTGGCTGAGCATGGTGCCTGTGGCAGCTCTTGCTCCAGCTCCTCCCCACTGCTGGGTAGGGTTACCATATTTCAAGTTCCCACATGTGGTGTTTAGATGTTGCTTGTAATTATTAGAACTGGGAGCACTGGCTGTTGGGAGTCTGAAAGGACAGGAAACAGGAAGGAGGGGAAGGAGTTGAGAGGCTGGGAGAAAGCTACAGAGGGTGCAGCAGCAGCTTGGTAAAGAGATTTCCACTTTGAAAATAAAGTCCTGTTGAAGTTTGTTAGTACCTTGCCTGGTTGATACAACATTTTGGCAACGAGGATGGATCTTCTGCCTCTGAACCCACCTGCACCCTTTCTGCAAAGCCCAGGTGAGCCTCCAAGTGCTTTTACTACCTGGATCCATATGTTTGAGACTTATCTGCTTGCAATCAGTGCTACAGAGATTTCTGAAGAAAGCGTGCTCTGCTAATCCCCTGCCTTGGAACAGAAGGGCAGCATATTTTTTACACTTTTCCCCTTGCAGATGATAAATATGAGACTGCACTCACTGCATTAAAGAACTTTTTTGTACCAAAAGTTGTAGTAGCTAATCGCTACAGATTTTGCCAGCATGAGCAGAAACCAGGGGAAACTATAATGCAGTATATTGCTTCCTTGACAAGTCTGATTGTAATTTGTGACTTTTGGAATATGACAGATGAGATGATTAGAGACCAGCTCATTGAGAAAACAGCCATGCTTCATGTAAGAGAATGCTTACTTCTAGAACCACAACTTACACTAGAAAAAGCAATAACCATTGCTACTCAGATTGAGTCAGCTACAGCTGAAGCCAAAATAATGAGCATGGATACAGGAGGCACAGTCCAGGCTGTGACTCCTTTGCAGAAAAGTTCACTATCGCTGCAAACAATTACAAGAGGAAAACTAATGAAAAGCCACCGAATCAGCAAATCAAAATACAGTAAAAGCATGCTTTTGCTGTAGATCCCCACAACACCTTGCAAGCGACACAGGATGTCCAGCAAAAGTAGCTCAGTGCAATCATTGCAAAAAGATTGGGCATTTTGCTAAAGTATATCACAGTAGCCAGTTCAATCAACAGGTGCATGCAGTTACAATACCAGATGTTACTGTGCTGAGCGTGGACAAAATCGCTACTGCACATATTCCAGAACAGATAAAGTGCACGGTAAACGTTTCTGCCACACCCTCAGGCAAACCACACTATTCAGCTAATGTTGGACACTGGCTCAGCAGTATCTATACTTCCTGATTCCATCTATTTGCATTACTTTAAAGACGTGCCTCTTACTGAACCCAAACTTCACTTGGTGTGCTACTTGAAAAACCATATTCCAGTACATGGCTGCCTGCCAGTAATAGTTACTTTTGGTGATTGCTGTGTAACTGCAGAGTTCTACATTGTCCAGAAGGTCACTCCTATCCTTGGCAGAGATTTATTAGCTGCTTTACATCTCAGGGTAGTTAATGGACGAATTGATCTTCCTCAGCAAAGCACTCTTGTGGTACACACACCAGTTTCAGCCGGGACCCAACACCAGGTTGAGGAGAAACTCGGCTGTGCTTATGGGTTTCTGCATAAAGTTAAAATGCGGAATAATGTGATGCCTGTACGACAGAAGTTACGGCGCTTACCATATTCAGTCAGGGAAGCTGTTTCAGAGGAACTTAGAAAACTTGTTCAAAAGGACATTATTGAAGAGATCGACTCCTCAGAATGGGTTTCACCTATAGTAGTGATGCAGAAGGGTGGAGGCATTCACCTTTGTGTGGACTTAAGGGAGCCGAATAAAGCTATTGTGATTGACAGCCATCCTCCTCCTCACATAAAAGAAGTATTTGCAGAACTCCGTGGAGCAAAGATGTTTTCTACTCTTGATTTGCAGAGCGCATACCACCAGGTTATGTTGCATGAAGATAGCAGAGACCTCACGGCATTTATTACACATGAGGGACTATTTCGTTTTAAACGTGTTCCATACCATCTCGCATCAGCCCCAAGTGCCTTCCAAAATATCATGTCATTGATACTGAAGAATCAACATGGAGTTCAGTGCTATCTGGATGATATTATTGTGTTTGGAAATACTTCTGAGGAGCATGACAATAGCCTGCAGTCTGTACTAAACTGCATCAGCTCAGCAGGCCTCCAGTTTAATAGGTCCAAATGCAAATTTAGACAAACTGAACTCTTTCTGGGGCATACAATTTCACAGGCTGGACTAAAGCCTATCCAGATCATATCCTGGCAATTTCAAACGCTCCTCCTCCAACAGATTTGCAAACCTTACGTTCCTTCTTGGGTCTTACCTCCTGGTATGCAAAATTCATTCCCAATTATGCTTCTGTCATTCAATCGTTACAAGAATTACTACAGGGAAGTTCAACCTTAGCGTGGACAATGGATGCACAAGCTAGTTTTGAAATGGTGAAAGACTTGATTGTCCATAGTCCAGAACTTGCACTATTCAGTCCTGCATTGCCCACAATTGTAACTACTGATGCTTCTGATTATGGACTTGGGGCAGTTCTCACACAACTGCACGAGGACAACACAGAGAGGACTGTTGCATTTGCTTCAAGGACACTAAGTAATGCTGAGAGAAAATATTCTACAGTCGAAAAAGCAGCACTTGCTTGTGTCTGGGCTACTGAAAAATGGAGAACTTACCTGTGGGGCCGCACATTCAAGTTGCGCACAGACCACAGCCCTTTGATGACGTTGCTCACCACAAAAGGACTGGGAAGAGCAGGATACCGTTTTGCTCGATGGTCTGCAAGACTACCCTCTTTCAATTATGAGCTGGAATATAAGCCTGGAAACCAAAATGTGGTCGCTGATTGCCTTTCTCGCCTGCCTTTGCCTTCACCAGATGGTCCACCGAAAGATGAGGATGTAGTGGTTGCGCTTATTACAAGCACTCTCACTGCAGTTACGAGAGAACAATTTCAAGCTGCTTGTTCAATGTGTCCAATTCGACAAAAACTACGGGAATTTCTGACAAAGAGATGGTCCAGTCACCCTAAAAACCTTGACCCAGTTGTGCTGCCTTATTTTAGGGTTTGGGATGAACTTTGTTTGATGGCTGTGTGCCATGAGGTACACACCGGCTCCTTGTGCCAGAAGAATTACAGTCAAAATTCATACACCTGGCACACGATACTCATCCAGGAATTGTCAGAACCAAATGACTATGGGATCTGTATTGGTGGCCAGGGAAGGACTCTCAAACTGAAGCACTCATAAAATCCTGTGTCACTTGCCAAATGCATGATAAGACAGCAGTGACATGTACCCCTCCATTATAGCCTGTTCCTCTTCCTGAATCTGCATGGGAAAAAGTGGCGATTGACATTGTTGGACCCTTTGATACTGCTCCAATTGACTGCCGTTATGCCATCACTTTAATAGACTATTTCAGTAAATGGCCCGAGGTAGTGTTTACATCGCAAATCTCTTCTGCTACAGTAATTAAGTTCCTCTCTTCAGTTTTTAGCAGGGAAGGTAACCCCAAAGAACTGGTTTCAGATAATTGTAGTCAATTATTTTCCCTGGAGTTTGAAACTTTTCTAGCACAGAGGAAGATTTTACACAGAAGGTCATCCCTATATTACCCTCAAGCCAATGAGGAAATCAAACAGTTTAACAGAAGTTTGAAAGAGTTTGCCAACGGCTAAACTGGAAGGGCAATTGTGGATACCCTTCACTACTGATTTCTTGCAAGCACACTGGGCTACACAACATGCCACAATGCAAAGATCACCCGCAGAGTTATTGCATGGGAAACAGATGAATACTAAACTGAACATTGCTGGATTGTTAAAGGCACGACCTGAGGCCCCAGCCGAGGATGATGTGAGAAAAACAGTTGAACAGAACCAAGCAAAGTCTAAGGCTTTCACAGAGAAGCAGTGGGGTGCTAAGAAACCAAAGTTTGAGTGTGGTTCCTTCGTTAGAATATGAAAACCTGGAATTTTACGCAAAGGGGACTATATAGTCACAGCTCCTCTTAAAATCATAGAGATGAAGGGGTGAGTATGAAATGCTTCTTATCTTGCACCTGCCTATGCACCAAGAGGAGATTATGCCAACACCCAGTCTGCACTGGATGACTTCACCGTAGTACCAACACAACAAGACATTGCACTGGAACCGGGGCTTGAGAGACTGCCTGTCAGACCCAGACGACCACCTGTCTGGACTAGAGACTATTTTATGTAGTATCTACAGTGTTTTCAATGTAATATTTCTGCCAACAATATAGTGTCTTGTTTCATATTTGTTCCTGTGGTTAGAACAATAATGTTTATTTTAAGTGGGAGAGTTTCTTAAGAGAGGAGGGAATGGGGTGTTTAGATGTTGCTTGTAATTATTAGAATTGGGAGCACTGGCTGTTGGGAGTCTGAAAGGACAGGAAACAGGAAGGAGGGGGGAGGAGTTGAGAGGCTGGGAGAAAGCTACAGAGGGCGCAGCAGCAGCTTGGTAAAGAGGTTTCCACTTTGAAAATAAAGTCCTGTTGAAGCTTGTTAGTATCTTGCCTGGTTGATACAACACCACACAGAGGACACTGCCCACCCCCACCCCGCACTGTTCCTCAGACGTTCTTGTCAACTGCTGGAAATGGCCCACCTTGATTATCACTACAAAAGGTTTCCCCCCCACCCCGCTCTCCTGCTGGTAATAGCTCACCTTACCTGATCACTTTCGTTACAGCGTGTATGGTAACACCCATTGTTTCATGTTCTCTATGTATATAAATCTCCCCACTGTATTTTCCACTGAATGCATCCGATGAAGTGAGCTGTAGCTCATGAAAGCTTATGCTCAAATAAATTTGTTAGTCTCTAAGGTGCCACAAGTCCTCCTTTTCTTCTTGCCAGGAGGAGAGGTAGCTGTGGGGGATGGGACTGGGGGAGGGGGGCGGGGAGGGACACAGTTTCTACTGTACAGTTTCTTTCCACTTTGACTATCTAACATTTATAAACAACAAGTATAATGGCCTCAAATAAATGTAAATCAAATTTAAATGTACCTTTTTACATGCAGTCAGCCATTTCCTACTGCACTTCTTGGGCCCATGCACATTTTTTTGAAGAGCGTATCTTGCTCAGCAGTGGTTGACTGCTCATCAAGTAGCCATGAAAGTCTTTGCAAGATGTGTGCCTGAAGTTGTACTGTACAAGCAGGATCCCATTCAGCGATTCAGTCAGTACCATGCCACCCTTCCTTCTGCGCTGTTCCCGGCTGGGGTGTTGCCTTCAGAGCTGGCAGCCGGCCAGCAGTTGCCACGCTCCAGCTGCTCTGAAGGCAACACCCCCAGCAGCAGCAGTACAGAAGTAAGGGTAGCAAACCAGTGAACACGCACACTGCTATTAAGGCTTGCCGGGAATTGCAGTTCTACCAAAACTGATGTTGGAAAAAAGACGAGCAAGGAAAAGTGACGGACATTTGTTCATATTTCAAAAAATCTGCCCGAACAGAAATTGGAGGACCAAAAAAAGAGCTCATGTCCAGGAAAACCTGGATGTATGGTAACCCTGTGGGCGGAGCTTGCCTGCAGCAGGGAGCAAAAGCTGACAGGCAGGAGCAGCATCCCCTTCCCCAGCCATGCTGAGCTGGGAGCTCTGCTGCTTCCCTTCCCTGCAGGGCAGCTGCATTGGTCCCTCTCTGCTTGCTGCCCCTTGCTCTCAGGCCCGCCCTGCCCTCCCTGGGGCTGTGTGGGCATCCTGCACTGTGAGGGCAGTGAGTGACAGCCAGCCCCAAAACTTCCCCACAACCTCCCAGGGATCCCATATCCCTGCTTCCTAAGCTGCAGCAAGGGCAGGGCTAAGGGATCCCGAGGGTGCTGGAGCACACTACACCCCAGGCCTGAGTGATACATTTCACCCTCTGCAGCCGACACCAGCCAGGCTGGGTGGGTGTCTTTTCTCTGATACCTTCATTTTATGTCAAACTTCAAAACAAACAGACAAAAACAAATAAAAACCAACCAACCAAAAACACCTTCATTGAACAGCCCAGTTTAAAAATTAAGAATTGCAAAGTTTCATTATAATTTGACAGCCCTGGAGACTGATGTGCTAATTATCCTCAGAGCAGGTGCACATGGGTATTGTCCTGCCATGGGACTCAGCCTGGGGAGCCCAATTATCAGATTAGATGGTAGTTCAGTATAAAGCCTTCTCAAACTGCCATCATTTGACTGAGATAGTCACCAAGGGAGCGGATTATGGACTTGTATGTTCTTTATGGGCACCTGAGGCCTATCAATAGCCCCGCCACAGTTCGGAAACAGGGTGGGCAGTAGAGTTTTCCCACAGTGCACCACATTCCTAGGGCTAGAGTGTCAACATGTAGAAGGTGGTAGGCACTTTGGGATATGTTTACTTTGACTCGGATCTGTGCACTACAGTGTGGACGCCTTCAAGCACAAGTCAGAAAATTCTTAATCTAGGGTAAAAATGCAATGTAGACGCTCAAGCCCAGGGTTCCTCGATCAGATGACTTGAGTCCCACCAACTTTAGACTTACATTGCTGTGTAGACATGATACCCTTAGTTGCAGAGACAAGCTTGAAAACATGAATGCTAAAAGCTCAAAAAACTCGAAAGCAAATTGACCCCCACATTTATTTTTCACAATCTCGTGATTTTTGAACACTTGCAGTTGGAAATACACAGTATCCTAACAAAATGTTGTCCAGACCAAATTTATGAGCTCTCACTGAAACACAATCTCAGGTAGCCCAGGATAGTAGTTTTAAAGCCAATCTGCTTGTAACCATTTCTGCTGGCTATTAATGTTTCTGCCCTGTGTTTAAGAAAAACTAGGTGATCTCTTAAATTACTGCAATAGAATACACCAAGCCTCAGCAGAACAGAGTTAAATGGAGTGTTTTCTTCTTAATCATCAGGGAATTACCATTGGCAGCTCATCTCTCCTCCTGGCTATTGCAAACATTCAAGGACAAGCAAGAGGGTTAAGCAGACACCAGCAAGAAGCCCAACTGATGGTCTCTAACTGGATGTGTGATGTGGCATGTTTGCACCCCACACATTTCAGTGTAATGGAAAACCACATGTGCAATTGCTTCAAGCAGGATTTTGTCATGATTTCCTTCTGGAGGAGATGTCAAGGGCTATTGCCTCAAAGGAATAATAGCAAGAGCAGAGATGTGTGGCAGATGTTAACTGGGGCTTGATGAGTGCTAGTTAATATTCAGCTTTGCCGAGTAATTGGATCATAGGACTTGGGAGGCAGGCACAAAGATATTTGTCTAGGTTCACCTGCATTGAGAGGCATTGGGTTTTCTAAAAAAACAAACAAGGCACCTTAGAGACTAACAAATTTATTTGGACATAAGCTTTTGTGGGCTAGAACCCACTTCATCAGATGCATGGAGTGGAAAATACAGGAGCAGGTATAAATACATGAAAAGTTGGGAGTTGCCTTACCAAGTGTGAGGTCAGTCTAACGAGACAATTCAATTAACAGCAGGATACCAGGGGAGAAAAAATAACTTTTGTAGTGGTAATGAGAGTGGCCCATTTCAAACAGTTGACAAGGAAGTGTGAGTAACAATAGGGGGAAATTAGTATGGGGGAAAGTAAGGTTTTAGGTTTTGTAATGATCCAACATTAGAAAACCAATGGATTTTCTGAAACTAAGCGAGGCTTTTTATGGTAAAGTTTGTTATAATGGATTATTACTCATCTAGTGCATAGGCAATTTACCAATAAATCTTTCCCTGAATAGCTTGCAAGATAACTCAACAATGTATAGATACAAACAGACATACCTGTCACTAGGCTAGGAGTGTAGATGCTGGGGTGTCTGGAGAGTTCTTGAGAGTCACAAGTAAGCAGATAACTGGGATTTGTCTGGGATGCTGGGTAGGGATACTGGAGGCCAGCTGAGAATCTGGGGTCTTATTGCGGGGGCTGGTGCCTGGGGACTCACTGGGTAATACCGAGGCCTCTGACCTTCTGTCCCTGCATGCTGACCACCTGTTCCTACTGATGGCACTTGTTCCTTCTAACTACTCCTTTCCTGCTCTGAGTGAGCTGGGGAAAATAGTGAGAACAGAGGCAAAGAGATCACCATCTGCACACTAAGCACCACAGCAGCTCCCTAGAGGGAGAAAGAGCAACTGCTACCCCTGGCTGGAGCCCAGCAAGATGGATGAGAATTCAGTAGAGCTGGGGGTAGGTGTGACAGGGATGCTACATTTGTGAATGGCATGGAGATGCTTAGCCCATAACAGCCTTGGAGAGGGCATGGGAATGCAAACCCAACCCAGTGAGTGAAGGGGCTTAGAATTCATGATTTCGAACAGATTTCCCCCCCCCCCCCCCCCCGATTTGTTAACATTGCTTTGAGGCAAGGACTTGGGGCAGGTCTACTGTATAATTGCAGCGCTCAGGGGTATGGATTTTTCACCCCCGAGTGACGTAGTTATACCGATATAGGTCTATAGGATAGACTTAGCCTTGAAATTGGAGGCATCAGACGGATTCAGGAGTGTGGTCCAGGCATACGTTAGTCACTTGGAAGAGGGCCCAGACTCAAACAGCAGTAAGGACACAGCAGGGGCTAGGTAGCTGCACATTTTGAACAGAGAAGGGAGGAAGCAAAGGAAAAATGAAGCAGGCAAGGGCTATGTTATGCACGGGCTTGAAGATCAGACAGCAGTTAGGGTCACGGTGGAAAAAGATGCACATAGAGGAACAATTAGGGTGACCATATTTCCCAAAGGGAAAACAGGACACCACATGGGGTTGGCTCAAGGCCCCCCTGGCCCCAGCTGCTCGCCCAAGGTGGCCCCAGCTGTCACTGGTCACTCAAACCCTGCTGCCCCCCCCCCCCCCCCAAGAACCCTTCCTCCCTCCCCCTCCAGCCCAGCCTCCCCCCTGCATGGGGGGGCGAGCAAATGGGACAAATGCCCATCAATACACTACAGTAGAGGATTAAAGTTGATGAGACACTTACTAGAAATAGGTTACAAATGGAACAAAGTGGAGCAAGAGTTCAGCACTTATGTACTATACTGATGGGCATGGTGTATAAAGCTAGATCGACCCAGCAGCCTAGCTTGGCTGGAAGAGGACCTCGTCAGAAGTTTCTACAAACTTTTGAAAGAATTCCTGTGCTCAGGATGGCTACCAATTCTCGGTCGTATATAGATACAACTGCAATAGGTGAGGTGCACTAACAGGTTCCTGGTCACTGTGGTTGGCACGTATTTAGTAATAATTCTAGTTAAATAGCCTCCTAGAATAACCTGCTGGCATCAGTGGATGATTACATTTGTTTTAAGAAAAGGAGGACTTGTGGCACCTTAGAGACTAACAAATAAATATTTGTTAGTCTCTAAGGTGCCACAAGTCCTCCTTTTCCTTTTGCGGATACAGACTAACACGGCTGCTACTCTGAAATGTACATTTGTTTTGCAAGCAAACATATTCCTCAATCTCTGTCAATAGACAATTCAAGTTCAAGCTGCTCCCCACTAACAAGATGCTTGGCTCTTCCCTCTTTATTGGCTGCTTTGTGCTGTCACAGACAAACAACCTCAGGGAACAGTTCAATCATTTGCATTACACTGGCTCAAGGTTGCAGTGGAGCAAGGGTAGATATGTAGGGCCAGAGCTGGTCAAATGGAGAATTCACTGCAGAGCTCCTGAGAAATAGAAAGAGCAGGAGAAAGTGGAGCACAAGCTTTTAAAATTAAAAAGCATTACAATTTTGCAGAAATAGGATTGTGTCATTTGACTGGTAGGAGGAACAAGAGCCTTCATCTGCCTGTATCCCCCCCCCAAACAAATTAAGAACACAACATGAACATGCCTGCCAATTTAATGACAAAAAAAGGCAGGGCTCCTCCCATCCATGCAGAGAATCTTGATGGGATAAGGAGTGGAAATTCAGACACATTTCAAATGACAGGAGAGGGCAAGGGCAAATGCCAATTTCAAACTACCCAGCCTCTGAGAACTGATCAAACTTAGCCCCCCACATTCACACTGCTCAAGGGAAAGGCCAAGTCACCCCAAGAGTTCATGCCACCAAGTTTTGTAAGATACTAGGACAAAAGCATAACAGTTACTTCTCAATAATACTCTGCCTTTCTGCAACACTTCTCATCCAACAGAGAAGGATAGGCTAGTGGGTACGGACTTGGGAGACTTAAGGTTTAATTCCCTGCTCTTCCACAGACTTCCTGTATGACCTTGGGCAAGTCACAGTCTCTCTGTGCCTCCAATTACTAGCTGTAAAATGGTAATATTAATACTTGCCTACCTCATGGGCCTGTTGTGAGGTTTAGTACATTGAAGACCAGAAGACACTCAGGTATGATGGTAGCGGGGGATGACAAATATTTTAGGTCAAGACAACTTTACAAACAATAAGTGTCATACCCTGTGATGCAGATAAACTGTATTGGTTCCATTGTATAGATTAGGGAATTAAAGTTTCAGAAAGGGTAAGCCTCCGGAATAGAAATCTGAGATTCAGCCCTATCTACTGCACTACATGATCTAAGAACTGTAAAAATGTAAGTAAGTATTAATCAGACACTCCCAAGTGAATGCCAATGAAATAGAATGAAAGCTGTACCCAAGGGGAAAAAGGGCTCTAGTAAACAATCACCACCTGATACTGTTTAAGCAATAGCTCTCATCCAGGGAGTGCATTATATGACTATTTTGGTGAACACTGCAGGTATATTCTTAGCCCAGCTACACACCGTGATATGCCTCGCAGGTTTACAAACAGAAGAAAAAACCCCAAGCGTTTGCTACATCAACAGAAGTTTATAGTAATGAAAACCAGAAATTGAAACTATCCCCACAGCTGGGGAAGGATGGTGCCTCAAGAATACATTAGAACTTAAGTGTTAGGGGGGCAAGCTGCAGCTCAAAGTGGCCATCAAAATGATAAAAGGATACTACTAATGATAAAGGATGGTAAAGGGATACGATTATATGGACAGCTGCCACACTGAGCACATTAAGTTAGAAGTTTTACATTTTAGAGACATTGACCCAAATTCTGCTCCCACTTACATCAGTGTAATGGGAAGAAGCAGTCCAATTCTGCTTCCATAGTGTTTAAATACTGCCTTCACTTAACTTTGGGGGTCTGCTCTGCTAAGGTTTAGGGTAAAAGCCAAGGGAAAACACAGAGAAAGTCACTGCTATTAGGCCGGGACTCTTTTGCTTACATGGGAGGTGACAAAGATACTCCCACCATCCAGGAGCCCATTTTGGAGGAAGAGCAGATTGGGGGAAATCCCCACAAACCCCAGAACTGCAGGGGTGGGATGAGCCTGAGCAGAGATGTGGGGCCAGAGAGCAAGTGACAGTTCAGCAGCAACTGAAGTGCCCTGTACTGAATGGCTTAATCTGCTGCCAAGGCTGCAGCAGGTTTTACCCACATGCTCTTTTCTTGAAGCACCAACATGCTGCTCATTTCTATACCAGACCCACTACTGAAGCAGCTTGGTAGGGATGCTAGTGCTGCTCCCCCACCTCCTGCTGGCTGAGCAGATGAATGGAACTTTTCTTAATCCTGCCAGAGGAAAGTTTAAGGGCCTTGAACTGTGATGGAAGTTTACACTTGAAATTAGATGAAGGTTTCTAACAACCAGAGGAGTGAAATTCTGGAACAGCCTTCCAAGGGAAGCAGTGGGGGCAAAAGAACTATCTGGCTTCAATATTAAACTTGATAAGTTTATGGAGGAGATGGTATGATGGGATAACATGATTTTGGCAATTAATTGATCTTTAAACTATTCATGGTAAATAGGCCCAATGGCCTGTGATGGGATGTTAGATGGGGTGGGATTTGAGTTACTACAGAGAATTCTTTCCTGGGTATCTGGCTGGTGAATCTTGCCCACATGCTTGGGGTTCAGCTGATCGCCATATTTGGGGTCAGGAAGGAATTTTCCTCCAGGGCAGCTTGGAAGAGGCCCAGGGGGGTTTTCGCCTTCCTCTGCAGCATGGGGCACGGGTCACTTGCTGGAGGATTCTCTGCACCTTGAAGTCTTTAAACCATGATTTGAGGAATTCAATAGCTCAGACATAGGTGAGAGGTTTATTGCAGGAGTGGGTGGGTGAGATTCTGTGGCTTTCATTGTGCAGGTCAGACTAGATGATCATAACGGTCCCTTCTGACCTTAATATCTATGAATCTATGGTGCTGCTTACACTGAACAAATACAATCTGTGAGTGATTCAAAGGACATCCTGAAATAAAGCAGATGAAAGCAATCCTGCCCTACATTCTCAGGGATCTGGTCCATGGCTAGCTACCATCTCAACAAAAAGGTCAGTCTGGATAAAGGTAAGCAGTATTTTTAATGTTTATCCAGTCTCTTAAACTTGCCCAGTCTCAAGCAATCCCATTATGCCACACATTCTGCATGGAGCAGTCACTCAGCCTTCCCCTGAATCCATCAGAATGGTATCCAAACAACACACCACACATGAGCAGTTGGCAAAGGAATTTTGTGTGCAATGGGAGAGTGGCACTGTGCATTAGGACAAGAGGAAACTGCACAACCCCCTCCCTCCTCCAACATAATCTCACAACCCTTACAATGTCACTACACCAGGACAGAGTGGGAGAAGGGTGCCCACAGTGAAGCCCAAGACCTCTCTACATCTATCCTCTCCACTTCATGGTGAGGACGAAGCTCAGCCCCCTCAGCTTGTCAGCTGTCAAGAGAAATATGGATACAGACCAACAGGCTGCTCTTTTAATTTGGTGAACTATGTACATGACCTAGGAGAGAGCTGCTGTCACTTCTGTACCAGGTTGTGTTTTCCCCCTCAAAAGAATTTAGGAGTTACTCAGTGAAGATGCTCTTCACAGCAGCTGGTCAAGACGGTAGTGGTTTCCTTCAGAAATTCAAAGACAATTTGGCCACCACTGTTTGTCTCATCTCCAACCATCAAAAAAAGATGCAAACTGATAATTCTGGGAAAAGCATAGTTGAGTGTATTTCAGAAATCAACTTTTTTTAAACCAATATAGGAGGCTGCAATGGGAGAGTTTTTTTTACTTTTACCTTACCAGCTTGAATCTGGTCCAGGTTAGACGTAACTAAAAGTTGTTACTGTTTGGCAGTCCATGGGGAAAGGTGTTACTGCTACCACAATTAGCACCACTGCTGGCAGTCTTCACAGAGGGTCCAGTATACCTCTCAAAGTGTCCATGATTTCAAGGAATGACACTGATGTTAGTCCCAACAGGGGTGGGGGAACCTCACCTTTATTACTGACGATTTACATCAGAAATGGAGAATGAAGCAGCTGAGACAGTAGATTGTTCCTTATTGTGAATAACTAATACCACAATACTTTCAAGTTTTCCACATGAATAGTTTGTCCTCCTCATTTCAGGTCTTTAATAAATTGCATTTCTCATTTGGGCCTGGGTGACTGAAAGGTATGAGGGTCAGTAGTTAAATGGCACTTGTTCACAGTGGGAATTTGTCCTAGTTACAGCCATTGATGTTAAAACTGCAGTTTGTGGCAGGGCATCTTACTGAGTTCCAAACAAGAAAGGAATGCATCAGAGAGAGTCACAGCTTTGTCATCACTAAGGGTTTGTATGAGTGCAGATAAACCAATGGCTGGCCACAGATAACTAACTCGGACAAATCCCCACGGTCACAAAGGATAGACCGAGGCCTGGTCTACACTAGAAAATTAGGTCAGCTCAACTACCCCTGAGCAGCACTGTTAAGACAACCTAAATCCCTGCGTAGACAGCAGTAGGTTGATGGAAGAATTCTTTTGTTGAGGTAGCTACGGCCTCTCAGAGAGGTGGATTACTTACACCAACAGGAGAACCCCTCCCGTCGGGGAACGTAGCATCTGCACTGAAGCACTGCAGCAGCAGAACAGGTTTAAGTGCACACAAGCGCCTACTGTCTCAACTCAGCTGTTCCCTCCAGGGCATAACTGAGGCAAGTAGTAGTAAAGGATGTGGAAGTTTATACTGGTGTTAGCTGCACTGTACGGATTCTGTAGACAGAGACCTTAAGTAGCAGGGCTTTCAAGTCTACACCTTTCACCAACACTACATTGAAAATTAAAATAAAGAGAGAAAGTATTAAACCATTATGATAGAAGAGACAAATGTAATGTCCACAAGAATGGGGAACAAAAGGTCAGTTTTGTTTAGTAATTCTAAACAAAGGTACCAAATTAATTGGTCGTTTGGTTGTTATGGACACTTCAACTGTTTGTAAAAATTCACTTAAAGACTACTGAAGAGGAAAAACGTCTTCAGCTTTAGCAGTACTTTGTTTTGAGAGATTTCTTTTATGCTGTAAGAATATAAAAAAGAGGTGAACCCAAAGACAGATGACTATTTTAAACAATGAAGCAATGTGAGAGCAGACTGACTTCTTCCCATCCTTGTCAGTGCCCAATGCCAGAGGTGGGAATACAAACCAGGAATCTTGCTGGTCACTTTCACTTAGCCTCACTTTGCAGAAAGGAAAATGGCAACATACCTCGCAGACTGTTATGTACATAACTTAGTATTGGATACATGCTCTTTTCTATTTAGTTTGTATAAATCAAAAATATTAACCTCTGAAGTGTAAAAAAAGGAGCTATTTAAGGGGAAGTTAAAAAATTAAATCAAAAGATGCTTTACTTACAGACATGTCCAAAGAACCTTACATTTTAAAAAACCTTCAATTACTATGCAGAGGTGGATATATCACAGTGAAAAACCTGTTGCCCAATATTTAGAGAAGAGACATTATCTCCAGTATCCCTAAGCCATATTTTTTCAGGTATATAAAGAGACTCTCTCTTGACGTGATACAGGAAGTGCACTTCAGCTATTCATTACTTTTTTCTGTTAATGAAAACAAGTGTTAAAATATTGCCAGTAGCTGTCACAGTATTTCATAAAGTGGTATAATTTTAGACTGAACTCTTTAGGGCAGGGACCATATTTTCATGTGTTTGTACAGCACCCAACACAACAGGACCCCAAGTCCCAATCAGTGTCTGTGCATACTACCATAATATAAATATTAAAAACAACTGCAGCATTGACATTTTACTGGGCTAAATCCCCAAGAGTGTTTCCAGTCTTTCAACATCAAGCAACAATTGAGGCTGGTAGTAAATTGATTCTCACATTCCACTTGCTCCAGTTTGTTTTTGTTAGAAATGATTTGTGATAGATATAGTGGAATATATTGATTAGTACTGACAGTCCCAGCTTCCCAGGGGTTTTGTGGCACTGCCATTCCACAATGACCTGCTTTCCACCTTGTCAATTTCCTCCTGAACAATCAGTTATAAATATCTGTTCTATTAGAGATCACTTCTCACCCTTCGGAAAACAAAAAGGGGGTCAGGCAAGTAAAATCAGTACAATAAAATAGGCTTGCAATGGTCCAGAACAGCTGATGTTTATTGAGAGAGCTTGCGTTAGTGAAAGAAAAGGCACAAAGTAAGCGACAAAGACATTTATATGAACTGTATGAGTCAGAGGCAGTTTCAGAGTTTTTACAAATTACTTAAAAGTTACCGTGCCATGGCAGACAAATATCTACGAAAGCTTAAAGATTAAGATCTTAAAAATGCTCAAAAGGTCACCCAGAAATAAACTAACATCTCCCAGAATGTAAAGCATATCCCATATTGATTTCTGGCTAAATAGTGTTATTACATTTTGGGAGTAAGTAGCTTTAAAATGTGTAAAATTTTAATGGAGTCCTTTTTTTAAAATCTCACATTGCAAAAGGTTCCAAACTTGAACCAACCTGCTGGTTTTACCTTGCAGAGCTCCAGTGAATTATAGCAGCTATAGATCAAACAATGTGCATCAAATACAGAAACAACCTAGACAGAAGACTAGAGTCTTAGTTGTTCTGAATATTTTTACATTTGTTACAACAGTTTAGTCCTCTGTGGCAAACACATCTTAAAAGGAGACGGACCCAGCACTTAGTCACACTGTATAAGTGAATGCCACCATTACAAAAGACATACGTTAGGGAAACAAATGTTTTGAGGCTTGAACAAATGGTGACTTCTTGGTGTTCTAAAAAAACACGAACAACCCCACAGGCTTTAACCGTACAGCTGTGAACTAGGCCTTGTACACGCAGTGCTCAAGAAGTCCAAATCAAGGATTAAAATATATTTTTTATATATATATATATATATATATATATATATATATATATATATATACACACACACACACATATACCCACACATTGCATAAAACAAACATCTAAAATTTTCTGCCTGGGTACATGGCCCAAGCAAAAACCCAACCCCCCTAACCACCAGACATCTTTTTGCTTAACCAACAGGCTGACAAGCACTTCTGAATGTAGGATCAAATTCCATCCTGGTGTAAGTAGGTACAACTTCACTAAAGTCAATGGGTGTTATACTGGCAATGAACTTGGTCTTATGTTGAAAAAACAAAGTTCATCCACTTAGCTGCTCCTCTGTCAGGGTAATGTCCAAATTCTGCCTGAAGTTGAAATCAGTGGGGTTGTGTAAAGTAACTCAGGGCAGAATTTGATCCTCTGTTCAGAAATTTCATTTGCTTGTCCTATGCGAATAATTAACTGCTTACGAAAGGCTAAGAGCAAGGAGAAACAAGACAGTGCCAGCGTACAGTCTTCTGCCCAACAGATGGGTTTCAGCACAGTAAAGGCCTGGTTTGCAGAAGAGCAGAGCATCACAAATGACAGCCATGGTTGTTCAACCCTTCTAAAACTACCCCTCACTCCACCCCAAAACAACCCTTGTACTTACATTCACTATTCAAAACTCACTGTAAAAAACATTAAAGCCATAAGTCCTTCCCCGTTTCAAGTTAATCAGTGGATCACCAGCAGCATACAAACAAAACAATGGAAAATATTTTTCCCATAGTTTCCTAAAATCTCTTTAATGTAATATTCAGTACCAAATAAAGATTAATGGAAAGAGGTAGCTTAAAAAAAATCCAATGTTATTAACTCAAGGAAGGAAAAGCTGCTACCATTAAGTACGCTGTGCAATAAAAATTCTCTTCATAAAGCAAAAATTATACCTGCACAATGACTGCATCTCATTCAATCTTCATCAATAACATGTAAAAAAAGGTTTTGATTTCACTTTTCCTTGGAATTAAAGACTGACCATTTAGAGACTCACCTGAAATTCTAAGGGAAGAAAATAGGTTATTAGCATTTCCCTAAGGTATTCTATTCTTCGATATACTGTAAATTGTATTTTTAATGTGTTGACAATACCAAATCTTTCCATAAAGTTCTGCTCTTTTCAGATTATACACAGATATTGGCTTCTTCCCAACTAAATCCTTAGCAGCCCTTCAACTTTCATTGATCATTTAAAACCATTTAAGGCCAAAATCTGAGCAACACTTCATGAATTTAGAAGGCTTCATGGATAATGCACTGTTCAAATACAGCTGTTTAGTATTTCTGTAAATATAAACTATCCATTTAGTAATCAGAAATTCTGATTACTATTATTGTCACACTTTATCTGGCTCCTGATTGACTATGAATCTGAGCAGTATATCAAAGTTGGCTGGGAAGCAGTAATATTTTGTTTTAGACACTCATGCACTATTTGTAATTGAGGGGCAGATATACAAAAGGGAACAGTGATTGGTCCAGGCAGCCATGTTATATGTATCCACATAAAGGTGTGAATTATGCCACCTCATGGCTTTGTCCCATTCCATTTACCAGCCTGGAGGTACAGAATCTCTTTGCAATCTTTTGGAGACAGGAAGCAGCCAGCTCCTGCTGTGCATTCCAGCAGTTGTCTGCATTTTTGCTGGCATACATGCTACCACCAGAATTTAAGTTTTTTTTTAAAACTGAGTTCCAAAAGGAAACTGAACTCTCTTGTAGACATTTTAATATTTAACACTGCCCTTAATTAAAAATATACCAGTTCAACCATCTACTTCATTCTATAAACTCCATGTGGCCTTCAATTAACATTTCTTAAAAGTCTGATGAGTGAACTAACAAATTCTAGCAAGTGGTCTTATCTTGTTTATCCTGATCTTGAACAGTGAGCTTTGATATTTACAATAAAATAAGACCCTGCAGAGTTGTGTATGATATATGAGACAGGCAACGGTTTCATATTATGTAAATTCTATACTTTGTTTTTTAATATTAATCTCTTTGGCTAATTACTGTCTCTGCAAGCAGTGAGAAGGGTTTCAGAAACAATGGTCATTAAAGTGCAAAGAGCATTAAGGCATGAACAAAGGTAGTTCTCCCTTTTCCTGTCCTAAAGATCCATGGAGAGATGCTTGTAAATCTAGTTTTATCCGGTCACATGGAAGAATTCCAAATGAACACACAGAACTAGTTTTAGACATTATTTCATTCCAGCTTAGAAATCTGGCAACTGCTTAGACCAATTCCGTAGAATTACCTACGGATAGCACCAGTCCAAACTGATTTGAGGACACTTAAAAGCACTTTAGCACTAGGGACACTTCAAATGAATCAAAGTAAAACAAAAATCGATTCCCTATTTATATTTTCTTAGTATTTTTCACTAGGTTTGCAATCAAAGCTATTTTAGGATGATTCAAGAAGCTATCAGTAGGAGACACGGGATGAAAAAAAGTAAATAAATTTAGGCTGACCTTCAAGGTAACTTTTTAAAACATCTATTAGACTGGAATAGTCCTATCACATGGATCATTTGAAGGTTACAGTAGATTGGAGTAGGCATTGGCAACTATATGGTAATGAAGAATGCTGCACTGGATGCTAGAGGTGAAAGCTACAATATCAAATAAGCCCTTTCCATATGATTTCTATAATAATAGCTATTTCTCCATCTAAGAACCTTTCCTTCACTCTTTATACCCTACAATGAATTCATAGAGTACTGAAACTCAAAACAGTTACATGCATAGTCCTGCACTAGAAATAATTAAATGTAAGAAGAGCTGTGCATAAATACTTAGCTGGTCCACCCAGAGGCGTGCATGTACATGCTAACTTCCACCATACAATCCTTGTGTTGCCCACAGATTTTTTTGGTGTATGTGCTGCCAGCCAGAATTGGGCCCATAATACTGATATACTGACATGAATGTATTACAGTTTTAAAATAAACGAAACTGAGAAGCTAACGCCATAGCTTCCATAACATTTTTCTTTCTTGAATTTGCTTGACCAAGTCAACATGGTCTAGAAGTTAGAGCACATCCCCTGCCACACCCTGACAACAGAGTTGGGAAATGATAAGAAGATGGGTCTCGCTGGAAGCAGTGCTGACCTGATCTCTGCTGTGGGAAAGTCTCAATTCTCTCCAGTAGAGCCCCATAAAGAGACCCAGCTGAAAAACAACTTCTACAAAACAAGGAAATACAGGTAAGAGACTGACAGCTACCAACTTGGATTTATTCTTATGTCTACACAGGACCAAGAACCCTGAATAGTGCAGATCACTTATGTAAAGTTAGCCTAGCAACAACGGAATAAAATAAACCTGGGGAGAGCATTTGTCAAACTTCAATCAAGAATTGCAAGGATTAAACCTGTCAGATCATCAGTGCTATTTTAGTGTCACTAACAGTGATACTTTTCTTTTTGAACTGGTGTATATTCAAGTTTCCCTGGGCAGATGTCCAATATGTGCTGCCCATACATGGGAAGACTTAGAATAAGGCCAGCTCTGAACCATTAGATTATACCTGGAGGTAGGGTAGCCATACAAATGTTGTGACTTGGGTCTCTAATTAAAACAGGCACTAGCTGCAGAATTCAGAACAGCATGCATTGTCAATCTGAAGAGTTCTGCTTAGCAATATTGGTCTGCCTAGATACAGTGTATGCTGTCCATACTTGCCATGAAATGCTGTGCATCATATGTGCACAACAAATGCTAACAAGGGCAAAGTATCTGATGCCACAATGGCTTAGGACTTCCCTGTATGAAACAGGAATCTTCTACTGTTCTGTAGCATGTGATCAGTTTGTATCACCCCCAACTTCTAAGCACAAACCCAAACACCAGAGGAGCCAGACTGAAGCACATGGAGCGGAAGAGTAATTAGTCATTTGTCAGAATCCTTCTGTAAAAAAAAAAAAAAAAAAAAACAAACCCCCACCTCAACGAACACTGAGCTTCCGCCTAGGAAGATCCTGTTCTAGCAATTCACTGGCCCCAAAATAAATAAATAGCCACTCAACAGCCTCTATGGTAGACAGAGTAGGAGGTCCTCAACCTTTGAATGTGCAAACCTGGGACAGACTCAGTATAAGGGTCTCCAAAAAAATTGCAATTAATTTATTTCACATAAAAGTTTCTTCATCCTTGGTTTTGCAATCATATGTATAAGAGTGCTTGTATGAAATGGAGGTACATTTGACCTTAAATTAGGGACTGTCACAAATTTTGACCATGATCCTACAAAGAAATCCATCCACCTGAACCACTGCAGCCACACGGAGTAACAATGGAAAGTTACATGGATGGATCTCTTTGCAGGTTTGGGACTTTTAGCAATCTAGAATGTAGATAAAAGCAAAAACAAAACCAACAAGGCCAAGAGCGCTAGTCAGTCTCACAAAGGAGTCCCTATTTCCACTGCTTAAAGCCAGAAAGAGGCAGTGATTCCATTGTGGAGACTGATCCCCTAAGAAATATAGGGTTTGTGACAACATCAATACAGTTCCTAGGTACTGCAGCATTAACTTCAGTAAGAGCTATTGCACATGTAGAACCTTTGAGGAAAAAAAATCACCAAGAACCTAATGAAAAGAAAAAAACCCTTTCCCCCCATGTTTCTTATAATCCCCATATTTTAAAAAGTGTCAAATGTCAAACTAGAAAAAAAAAAAAGCACAACACACAAACTTAATTATAACTCCAAGAACTCCACTCAGTCATTTTCCTATGTATAAATAAGGCTGAAAACATCCAGATTAGTTTTAAAAAGTTCTATTAATTTTGCTATCACATCCACAAGAGCTGTGCAAGAGTCAGGAGAGATCAAAGTGTGGGCTGCCGGTCAAATGTCCCACTGTTGTCTACAATGCAGCCAGCAGTCCTCTTCATCTTCCCTACTGATGTGCTACCTGCAGAGACTACTGAGCCCCACTACAGCTCACCGTTGTGCTCATAGCACTGTATCAATCAGTTCAGATCAAGATGGAGTACTGCATGCCAGAACATGTAGTCTTGTGGGCTTCCCCTCTGCACTGAAGATGAGGATGGCAGCACTACATTCCACTCAGGTAACAGAGATACAACTCTTGGGCTCCTAGAAAGTTGCCTATGCAGCTCTTGACTGGACAAAGTTTAGATACCCTGCTGTAAGTTTCAGATCCGATCTTCTGCTTCCTTCCGGAATAACTGAGTTTTTCGCTCTGACTCTGGAATATGTTCAGTAAACACCCTTCTCCCCAATTATTTGATCCATGTATTATTTTCCAATAGAATAACCAGCTACCTTTACACTTTTAATATGAAATTTGATCCCATAAACTGCAAAGAATTATATAGAAGTCAACTGTAACAGCTAGGAATATTGAATCCGTACCCAAAGGCCGCATCTATTAGTTGGCAAAACTTCAACACTCAACATCCTTCTCTTTCAGTATACTTTAAAAAAAAAAGTTTAGTGTAAACAAAAGAATACAGTTCTCCCTCAGCAAGGTCAAGTAACGAACTGAATGTGGGCTCAAGAAACTTCCAAAGAACATTATCTACGTACAGAAATTTAAAGTAAATACTAGCATCCTCTTGCAACGATCCCCAAGACACTAGTAGCAGCCTGCACAGGCAATTTCAGTACTCTGTACCACTGCATGCAGATCTCATTTTTCCTCCATAGCCATAATCATGGATAGCCCACAATAATGCAAAACATAGCTAAGTAAAATTACTTCCCGTAAGACATTCACTCTATGCCATGGAAAAACAAGTCCCTCAGTTTACATGGCAAAGTGAGAAACACAAAATCAATCAGAATATGCAACAGAAATTCAGAGCCATCCTGAGATTTACAGACTGTCATGACAAGCCTGTGTGAGAAAGAACCAAAATAAAAGGGAAAAAAAGGAAGTTGTTTTGGGAGGTGCAAGGGCTGGGTGGAGGAGACAGACAGGGGGAGAAGAGATCAGCAATAATGGGGATTTTGTTTTACTTAAGTCCCTCTGCCCTTTCTTATTAGCTGGTCCCTCTAACCTTTGATAGCCCCCTAGACATCCATCCTACAACATCAATGAGTACAGCTATCTTTTGTTGGTGTTCCCTAAGCACTTGAGGTATGAAATTCCATTTCAGTGAACGGATGCAGAACTGGTGGAGATTCCATAGTTCATTCTTTCCAGTGTGCTGCAGGTTACTTGAGAGGATTTCAGGAATTTGTTCCCATCATACTGGCCTATAGTATCTTCTGTGTCCAGTTTAACTCTTTAGATTTCATCCATCTGAAGAAGCCTAGTTGAAACCTTTCCAGTTTATGGATTTCAGCTGCTTCAAAATCAACATGAGCCCACCTTGAAGGAAAAATGCAAACACATGCAGCGGAAGTCTGCAAGTTGAATCAGTTCTCAAGTTCAAGTTTCAGAAATACCTCAAATCCCTCCCCATCATCTTTGGCCTCAAACCTAGCCTGCAATCATAAGTTTGAGCCACAAACATTTGAATGGTTTTCATGAGTAAGAAAAAAAAAAAAAAAATCAGCAGTGGTCACCAGTCAAACCACTGTAATGCATCTGAGTAGTACTCTAATTCCTCCCCCAGTGCTGGAAAGGCAGAGGCACTTGCCCTGTTATAATTCACCCGCAGACAGTTCCAGTTTTATTCTTACAGGTGGACCTGGCTGGACAAGTTTAAAAAAAAAAGGCATAAAAAGGAAAGCTTCCTCTTGTTACTTGATCATTTGGGTCTCTTCATCAGCATCATAGAATTCTTCATCTTCACTTTCACTCCCTGCAGAGCGATCTTTATCTGCAGACTAGGAAAAAAAATGAAATTGTTAATACATTCAACAGTTAACATTGAAAAAATGTACTTTTGCAGCACCTTCAGAGCATCTCAAAGTGCTCTTTACAAATAGGAAGCATTACAACCCTACTGAGAGGTGGGGAGGATTTTGCACATTTTACATAGGGGAAACTGAAGTACAGAGAAGTTAAATGACCTGCCCAAGGTCAGTTCCACTTGGATCTGAGGATTTTAGATTCATACTTCTTCGAACCCTCTTAGAAAATGATGGACTTTTATCCAGCATGAACTCCTGTGCTCCCTTTAGCAGACTAAGGAGGTCGGATGCAAGACAAGTGAACTGACTAGGATGGCTTGATCTGGCATTCTACAAAGCTTTCTGAGTTAAGAAAGCAGTAGCAATGTTCCTGTACCTCTGTGATCTACTAGAAGCAGAGGCTCAGGAAGCAGAGTTTGGGGGAAATGCCTCTTCATCCCTATTTATCATGAGTGGACATCTTCCTACACAAGCTTCACATTAAAAAAAAAAAAAAAAAAGGCATTTGCCAGGATTACCTGCCATGGAGATAAACAAAGCTCCATCTAGCCAACAATATAAAAAGCCTAAACACAGGTGAAAAGAGACTCATGGGACCAGAAAGCTTTTACAGAACAAGCTAACTACTAGAAAAAACAAAACAGCAAAAAACTAACCATGCCTGACACAAAGGGAAAGAGGTTCTGCAGGCACTGAAACTGTTGGAAAGGGAGAAACTGTGGGACAAAAGGCTATTCTGTACTCTTGCAATCTACAATGCAAGGGTGTGCAACATACATACCTGCAAGCTATTTTCACTACTTGAAAAGTTTGTGGCTTGCGATCCAAGTCAGGTGACTATCTGGGGTAGAGAAGGGAACTGCAGAGACAATTTGCTAAATGAGAGCTGAAACTAGATCTCCCTACTTCCAGTGCTGTACTTTGGCCACAAGATCATTCTTATCCTCCAAGCAAAGGATGAGGATACTTGCCCTATTTGCACTAATTACATATAAGAGGGGAATTGTTTCCCGCCCCCCCCCCCCCGCAAAAAAGGTTAGAGTGGTGCAAGTGCGAAAATACACACATTTTAAATTTTTTTTTGGATGAACAACATTCTTTCAGACAGAGCATTTCCAGCAGTAAGCACCCCCTAACACCTTGGTAGGGAACTGTGCTCTGCACTGACTAAAGGAATGGGTGATAAATTGTGAACAATAATAGAATCATAGGACTGGAAGGGACCTTGAGAGGTCATCTAGTCCAGTCCCCTGCACTCATAGCAGGACTAAGCAATATCTAGACGATCCCCAACAGGTCTTTGTCTAACCTGCTCTTAAAAACCTCTAATGATGGAAATTCCACAACCTCCCTGGGCAATTTATTCCAGTACTTAGCCACCCTGACAGTTAGGAATTTTTTCCTAATGTCCAACCTAAACCTTCCTTGCTGCAATTTAAGCCCACTGCTTCTTGTCCTATCCTCAGAGGTTAAAAAGTAATTCTTTCGCTCTACTCTGCGCTGATTAGGCCTCAGCTGGAGTACTGTGTCCAGTTCTGGGTGCCACATTTCAGGAAAGATGTGGACAAACTGGAGAAAGTCCAGAGAAGAGCAACAAAAATGATTAAAGGTCTAGAAAACATGACCTGTGAGGGAAGATTGAAAAAATTGGGTTTGTTTAGACTGAAAGGGGACATAAGTTTTCAAGCACATAAAAGGTTGTTACGAGGAGGGAGAAAAATTGTTCTTCTTGTGTCTTGCTTACCACACACCTGCTAATACATCCCAGAATGATGTTCACTTCCCCCCCCGCCCCCCAACAGTAGTACATTGTTGACTCATATTTAGCTTGTGGTCCACTATGACCCCCAGATCCCTTTCTGCAGTACTCCTTCCTAGACAGTCATTTCCCATTTTGTATGTGTGCAACTGATTGTTCCTTCTTAAGTGGAGGATTTTGCATTTGTCCTTATTGAATTTCATCCTATTTACTTCAGACCATTTCTCCAGTTTGTCCAGATCATTTTGAATTATAATCCTATCCTCCAAAAACCTTGCAAGCCCTCCCATCTTGGTATTGTCCGCAAACTTTATAAGTGTACTCTCTATGCCATTATCTAAATAACTGATGAAGATATTGAACAGAACTGGAACCAGAACTGATACCTGTGGGACCCCATTCATTATGCCCTTCAAGTTTGACTGTGAACCACTGATAACTATTCCCTGGGAACAGTTTTTCAACCAGTTATGTAACCATCTTATAGTAACTCCATCTAGGCTGCATTTCCCTAGTTTGTTTATGACAAAAATCAAATATACCATTTCCTAAAATATCCTTTTGATTTCCCTGAATGTCTCATCCAAGTATTGACCCAGCCCAATCCTGTTCAGCTTGCAATATCTGTCTTTCATAGATTCTGAAGTGCTTTAGAACCCAATAAACGAAGCACCCCTGAAACACAGCCCTCTGGGATGGAAGACAGCAACGAACCTGTGCATTACAGTTTTATAATACACTGCTACCTTGATATAACATGGTCTGATATAAAGTGAATTCTGATATAACGCGGTAAACGAGTGCTCCAGGGGGTGTGGCTGCTTGCTCTGGTGGATCAGCACGTTACGTGTGTGGCTTCGTTATAAAGCGGTTTCACCTATACCGCGGTATGATTTTTTAGCTCCCGAGGACCGTGTTATATCGAGGTAGCAGTGTATCACGGTGATTTATGGGTCTTCCTTGGCATGGAGAATTATCGCACTCAGTGTATGTAACTTACAGACCTAAAAGCCCACAAAGCAACTGCTCCCAGAGAAGAGGGGAAAACATTAACACATGTGTTGTCATAGAACAGGGGCCAGCAACCTATGGCATGCATACCGAAGACAGCACGTGAGCTGATTTTCAGTGGCACTCTGCTGCCCGTCTGGGGTTCCGGCTGCCAGCCCCTTGCCAGCCGGGATCTCAGCCACCGGCCCGCTCAGCCCACTGCCTGCCTGGGGACATTGGAAAACTCCGCAAGGAAAAGCAAGGGCAAGGATCACACTAAACTGATAAGATCTTTTTAATTTAATTTTATTTATTTATTTTAATTTAATTTTAAATGAAGCTTAAACATTTTAAAAACCTGATTTAATTTACGTACAACTGTAGTTTAGTTATATAATATAGACAGAGAGAGAGACCCCTTCTAAAAACGTTAAAATGTATTACTGGCACACGAAACCTTAAATTACAGTGAATAAATGAAGACTTGGCACACCACTTCTGAAAGGTTGCCGACCCCGGCATAGAATCAGACAAGTCTTCTTACTTTGCCCAACCCAGACTAACAACATTGGACACGGTCAGATTTTCTCCGCAAATTTTTGGGCACAGTGGGAGATTATCCAAATATTTCAGCTCTTATGAATCATGTAAAGTGGCTATACCAAGTCCTTGTCGATAATTAAGGGATTTGCCCGTACAGTTGTACCAGCAAATCCTCCTTGTATAGATGCAGTTTTTACCAGCAAAAGAGTTGGTTTAAACTACATCTATACCAGGAGGGCGAAAAAAAGCTATTCCAGCAAAATGGCTTTGATGGTATAACTGGGGTATAACACTATACTGATGGTATAACGCTAGTGCATTTGCTAACGCAGCTATGTCAGGAAAAAAAATCACTCCGCTAATCGAGTCTATGACATAGTATGTTGGCAAAACTTAAATATACACTAGGCATCAGTGGGTATCCAGCAGAACAATGTATTAAGTAATCCTAATGGCAGCTCCACTAGACCTTTCTATCACCTTTATCAGACAGGGTTAATGTTTAACAGCTTTTCATTTTCCATATGTTTTACCTGTGATTGTCTTAAAAAAAAATGTATGTGTCAGAGGCCATCTTGGGTGTAACTTCACTGAAGTAGACAGCGTCTCTGCGGACATGAATCTGGCTCCTTTTGTTTTATCTGGATTCAAATCAGATGTATATCTGGGGAAGCGTGTTCCTAAAGACTGAGTATTTTTTCATTTCATTTAATGTGACAAGATGTACCCTTCTAGTGCTCCAAGTCAATCTTTGTAAACCCTACAATACTTATACGTTTTGGACCAGTGTTAAGAGACCTAAAATCCCTCCCCAAACTTAATCACTCTTTCCACTCATTTATTTCTCCCTCCCCAGGAGAAAAAAATAGATGGAAGAACTCTCATACCAAGACATGACTGGAAGGTCAACAAAACCTGATGAATGAACAAAGGGAAGCAAACTCAGCAGTCAAGTAAACCTCACTGAAAATACCTTGCCTCCAAGTCTCCTCATTATTAAGCCTGGGAGCTGTTAGATCATGCATCTCAACTAATCTCAGCTACTACGGTCAGGTGTGAGGCAGACATCAGAGTTAACCAGGTTCTAACCAAGTTAAGGCTTTGTATGTTAGAACCAACATCTTAAATTGCACCCAAAAACAAAGTGGAAGCCTGCACAGATTATAGAATACAGGCACAGCCCTCCCTCATAAACCAGCTGCTGCATCTTGTGCCAGATAAGGTTTCTGAAAGGTCTTACGGACCAGCCTTATAGGACCCAGCAGCCTAGAGGTGACAGAGGCAGAGATCTCTGTGTTAGGGTCCTTTATCCTAAAGGGAAAGTTGTAACTTTCTCACCAAGCATGAGAGGGTGAGTTGACCTAGCTAGGATCTGAGCCTGCACTTGCAGAGAGTATTTCAGATATGATGGTAAGATCACTAAACTATCCCCAGTGTCCCCTTGGGGCCTGTCATCCACAGACTAAGCACCATCTAGTTCGGCACTCCTAAAGTTGACAGCTGTAATCGATGCACTACAATGGTGGAGAAGTATTAAGAAAAGTGATGTACCCGTGAGCCGCCTAGTGCTTGCAATGACATAGCTTCGTCCCCCAGTCTCCAGTATGAGCACACTTGCAGGTCTGATATCGTCTCTAGCAAAGGGCTGTTCAGTGTTTCTGGCAACAACAAACTCAGGAGCCCCGACAACAGGCCAGTCACTCCAAACACGATGTATGGCAGAGACCACTGCACAGATTTCTGGAAATTAAGAGCAGAGATAGTTAAGGAAAGGGGGGCAAACATATGGCATTTTACCTATTCAAGCACTTAATTTTCAGCCACCCTGTGAGGTAAGTATTGTCACACTACACCATGTTCTTCATAGAGATATGATGATATAATTATGGCATAACTATAATGTATTTTATGCAAGATTGATCATGTGAGATATCATTGAAAAGGCTATGATTTACTGAATATAATTATACTACTTATATGCATGTATCATTTTGGTATCTGAAGTTAGGAATATTGTTTATGCATCTATTACAAATGTGTTTACACCTGGGGAACGCCCACTAGGCAGAATGCACGCAGTCTAGATGGCTGGCTGGGAAGGGCCATTATGGAGAACAGGTCTTAGAAAAAGTTAATCTCCCACCAGGGAGCCTTCCTGAGGACTCTACAAACAGACTGAGTCATTGCTGCTGTGACCCTACAGACATGTGACCAAGTCACCTGGTATTGGACTCCATCTTGGAATATCAGTGTATTTCCACTGAACAGGCGCGGGAACCAAGCTTGGAGACAAAGCTATTTTAGGGAGAAGAGTGACATCAGGGTTCTTCGCTGGCTCCCCACCCAAAGGAGACGCTTGGAAACACCTGAGAAACAAGGACTGGACTGGGGGAGAAGGGTTGGACCCAGGCTAGAGGGATTTCTAGCCTGTGAAAGCAATATCTGGGGATTTTAAGCTGCAAGCAAGGGCAGCTGGCCCCTTAATCTCTACAAACTGCCTGAATCAACAATTAGGGTGAGAATTTGCTACTCATATCCAATCTCTTTAGTATATTATGCTTAGATTGCGTTTTTGTTTATTTCCTAGGTAATCTGTTTTGATCTGTTTGCTATCCCGAATCATAGAATATCAGGGTTGGAAGGGACCTCAGGAGGTCATCTAGTCCAACCCCCTGCTCAAAGCAGGACCAATCCCCAATTAAATCATCCCAGCCAGGGCTTTGTCAAGCCTCACCTTAAAAACTGCAAAGGAAGGAGATTCCACCACCTCCCTAGGTAACGTATTCCAGTGCTTCACCATTCTCCTAGTGAAAAAGTTTTTCTTAATATCCAACCTAAACCTCCCCACTGCTACTTGAGACCATTACTCCTTGTTCTGTCATCAGCTACCACTAACAACAGTCTAGATCCATCCTCTTTGGAACCCCCTTTCACGTAGTTAAAAGCAGCTGTCAAATCCCCCCTCATTCTTCTCTTCTGCAGACTAAACAATCCCAGTTCCCCCAGCCTCTCCTCATAAGTCATGTGTTCCAGTCCCCTAATCATTTTTGTTGCCCTCCGCTGGACGCTTTCCAATTTTTCCACATCCTTCTTGTAATGTGGGGCCCAAAACTGGACACAGTACTCCAGATGAGACCTCACCAATGTCGAACAGAGGGGAATGATCACATCCCTCGATCTGCTGGCAATGCCCCAACTTATATAGCCCAAAATGCCATTAGCCTTTGTTAGGATATAGATATTCAGGCCTGTCTGTAAAGGCCTATACTCTAAGAATTTAGGTGTATTCTTATCCTTTGGCTAGTTATAGAGGTATAAAAAAGAATCAAAATCACTGTCTGCCAGTGTAAGGTCCTTCTCTTACTGTGACAGTCTGAGGCCCTGTTCTTACGCTAAGGCCTTTGGCTAAGCAACAGACGCAGCCATAAGTTAGGAAGCGACCGGTCACCTCTTCACATTCCAAACTAGTCACATTGAAATAAGGTGCTATTGGGCTGTTAGGAATACAATCCTGTCCTGATAATGCCTATCGCCTCCAGAGAAAGGGAAGTGCCTAGAAGATGTAAAAGGAAACTTAGTTTGATAGCTTCCTGTCTGGCAAGAACTCACTTATCAATAGCTGGGATGTGAAATCCTCATTTCTGTGTTTGTTCTATCACTGTAGTCCCCATTTCCCCACTGTTTGTCTGTATAATCTCTGTCTGGTTCTGTGATTGTTTCTGTCTGCTGTATAATTAATTTTGCTGGGTGTAAACTAATTAAGGTGGTGGGATATAATTGGTTAAATAATCATGTTACAATATGTTAGGACTGGTTAGTTAAATTTCAGGAAAATGATTAGTTAAGGTATAGCTAAGCAGAACTCAAGTTTTACTATATAGTCTGCAGTCAATCAGGAAGTGAGTGGGTGTGGGGGAAATGGGAACCATGTTTGGCTAAGGGCAGGAATGGGAACAGGGACACAGGTGTAAGGCTTTGTGGTGTCAGAGCTGGGAAGGGGGACACTAAGGAAGGAAACTGGAATCATGGTTGCTGGAAGTTCACCCCAACAAACATAGAATTGTTTGCACTTTTGGACTTCGGGTGTTGTTGCTCTCTGTTCATGCGAGAAGGACCAGGGAAGTAAGTGGGTGAAGGAATAAGCCCCCTAACAGCCTTCTTGGCAACAAGGGCACACTGTTGACTCATATCCAGCTTCTCGTCCACTGTAACCCCTAGGTCCTTTTCTGCAGAACTGCTGCCTAGCCATTCGGTCCCTAGTCTGTAGCGGTGCATGGGATTCTTCCGTCCTAAGTGCAGGACTCTGCACTTGTCTTTGTTGAACCTCATCAGATTTCTTTTGGGCCCAATCCTCTAATTTGTCTAGGTCCTTCTGTATCCTATCCCTACCCTCCAGCATATCTACCACTCCTCCCAATGTAGCGTCATCTGCAAACTTGCTGAGGGTGCAGTCCACGCCATCCTCCAGATCATTTATGAAGATATTGAACAAAACCAGCCCCAGGACCGACCTTTGGGGCACTCCGCTGATACCAGCTGCCAACTAGACATGGAGCCATTGATCACTACCCGTTGAGCCCGACGATCTAGCCAGCTTTCTATCCACCTTCTTATAGTCCATTTATCCAGCCCACACTACTTTAACTTGCTGGCAAGAATACTGTGGGAGACCGTATCAAAAGCTTTACTAAAGTCAAGGAATAACAGTCCACTGCTTTCCCCTCATCCACAGAGCCAGTTATCTCATCACAAAAGGCAATTAGATTAGTCAGGCATGACTTGCCCTTGGTGAATCCATGCTGACTGTTCCTGATCACTTTCCTCTCCTCTAAGTGCTTCAGAATTGATTCCTTGAGCACCTGCTACATGATTTTTCCAGGGACTGAGGTGAGGCTGACTGGCCTGTAGTTCCCTGGATCCTCCTCCTTCCCTTTTTTAAAGATGGGCACTACATTAGCCTTTTTCCAGTCATTTGGGACTTCCCCCGATCGCCATGAGTCTTCAAAGATAATGGCCAATGGCTCTGCAATCATATCCGCCAACTCCTTTAGCACTCTCGGATGCAGTGCATCCGGCCCCATGGACTTGTGCTCATCCAGCTTTTCTAAATAGTCCCGAACCACTTCTTTCTCCACAGAGGGCTGGTCACCTCCTCCCCATGCTGTGCTGCCCAGTGCAGTAGTCTGGGAGCTGATCTTGTTCGTGAAGACAGAGGCAAAAAAAGCATTGAGTACATTAGCTTTTTTTACATCCTCTGTCACGAGGTTGCCTCCCTCATTCAGTAAGGGGCCCACGCTTTCCTTGACTTTCTTCTTGTTGCTAACATACCTGAAGAAACCCTTCTTACTCTTAACATCTCTTGCTAGCTGCAACTCCAGGTGTGATTTGGCCTTCCTGATTTCACTCCTGCATGCCTGAGCGATATTTTTATACTCCTTCCTGGTCATTTGTCCAATCTTGTAAGCTTCTTTTCTGTGTTTAAGATCAGCAAGGATTTCACTGTTAAGCCAAGCTGGTCACCTGCCATATTTACTATTCTTTCTTTCTACACATCAGGACAGTTTGTCCCTGTAACCTCAATAAGGATTCTTTAAAATACCGCCAGCTCTCCTGGACTCCTTTCCCCCTCATGTTATTCTCCCAGGGGATCCTGCCCATCAGTTCCCTGAGGGAGTCAAAGTCTGTTTTTCTGAAGTCCAGGGTCCGTATTCTGCTGCTTTCCTTTCTTCCTTGTGTCAGGATCCTGAACTCAACCATCTCATGGTCACTGCCTCCCAGGTTCCCATCCACTTTTGCTTCCCCTACTAATTCTTCCCGGTTTGTGAGCAGCAGGTCAAGAAGAGCTCCGCCCCAGTTGGTTCCTCCAGCACTTGCACCAGGAAATTGTCCCCTACACTTTCCAAAAACTTCTTGGATTGTCTGTGCACCGCTGTATTGCTCTCCCAGGAGATATCAGGGTGATTGAAGTCTCCCATGAGAACCAGGGCCTGCGATCTAGTAACTTCTGTTAGTTGCCGGAAGAAAGCCTCGTCCACCTCATCCACCTGGTCTGGTGGTCTATAGCAGACTCCCACCACGACATCACCCTTGTTGCTCAGGCTTCTAAACTTAATCCAGAGACTCTCAGGTTTTTCTGCAGTTTCATACTGGAGCTCTGAGCAGTCATACTGCTCTCTTACATACAATGCAACTCCCCGACCGTTTCTGCCCTGCCTGTCCTTCCTGAACAGTTTATACCCATCCATGACAGTACTCCAGTCATGTGAGTTATCCCACCAAGTCTCTGTTATTCAATCGCATCATAATTCCTTGACTGTGCTAGGACTTCCAGTTCTCCCTGCTTGTTTCCCAGGCTTCTTGCATTTATGTATAGGCACTTAAGGTAACTCGCTGATCATCCCGCTTTCTCAGTATGAGGCAGAAGCCCTCCCCTCTTGCGCTCTCCTGCTCGTGTTTCCTCCCGGTATCCCACTTCCCCACTTACCTCAGGTCTCCTTCCCCCGGTGAGCCTACTTTAAAGCCCTCCTCACTAGGTTAGCCAGCCTGCTTGCAAAGATGCTCTTCCCTCTCTTCGTTAGGTGGAGCCCGTCCCTGCCTAGCACTCCTTCTTGGAACACCATCCCATGGTCAAAGAATCCAAAGCCTTCTCTGCGACACCACCTGCGCAGCCATTCATTGACTTCCATGATTCAACGGTCTCTACCCAGGCCTTTTCCTTCCACAGGGAGGATGGACGAGAACACCACTTGCACCTCAAACACCTTTATCCTTCTTCCCAGAGCCACATAGTCTGCAGTGAGCCGCTCAAGGTTATTCTTGGCAGTATCATTGGTGCCCACGCGGAGAAGTAGGAAGGGGTAGCGATCCGAGGGCTTATAATCACTTAAAAAAAATATATCTTTTTTAGTTAATAAACTTATATTTGCTTGGTCTAAAACCAGTGTGTGGGAGTCATAACTGGGGGCAGAAAGTTGTGTATATTCCTCTCCACATTGAGGGAGGGGGCGAATTTCATGAGCTTAGGCTGTACAGTTCTCTGCGCAGTGCAAGACAGTATAATTTTGGCTTTACCCTCCAGAGGGGGGTGTGTGCAGTTGAGTAATTGGGAAGTTCCCTAGCTGAAGCCTTCCCATGCAGAACTGATCACAGCATCTGTATGTTTCTGAAGATGGGTGTGTCCCTACCTGTATGTGTGCTGGTGAAGGTGCAGACTGGAGCCTGGAAGAGGGCTTGACAGGCTGGTCACAGCAGTACAGTGTAAAGGGAACCCAGGCTGGTGGGTCAGGTGAGCTCAGTGACACCCCAGTTCCAGGTGGCACCCCATGGGGAACCCATCACAGGTATGATACGTAAGGCTGCATGTCTGTCACGGAGGTCATGGAAGTCATGGATTCAGCCCCTAGGCCAGCAGCAGCAGTTTGGGTGTGTGGGAGGGGGCTCAGGGCAGGAGGGTACACTTACTGGGGGGGAAGGGGGGCCCGCGAGAGGGAGGGGTGGGAAGGGGGAGGGTGGCTCCCTGGCTCTCACTGGCATAGGCAGAAGAGGGGCTAGGAGGTGCCATGCATTGGCATGCCCACAGGCCCCACCCCCACAGCTCCCATTGGCTACGGTTCCTGGCCAATGGGAGCTGCACCTGCAGAGCCAGCACCTGTGGTGGGAGCAGCAATTGGAGCCCCCCGGCCACAACTGCGGGGACATGTGGAGCCCGGCAGGGAGCCTGCGACTCCTGCCAATCCTCCCCCACTCCCCCCGAGCACCAGCAACGCTCCCCCCAGCACCAGCGGGGTCCCAAGCATCCCCTCACCCCCAAGTTTTAGTTAGGGGTATATAGTAAAGTCATGGACAGGTCACGGGCTATGAATGTTTCTTTACTGCCTGGGACCTGTCCATGACTTTCACTAAAAATACCTGTGACTAAAATCTAGCCTTCATGATACATAAAGATCGGAACAGATGATTTCAGAAATGCTTGGAACCTCTGGATCCACAGGTTTTGGAACGAATTTTAAATAAGTGCCTGCTAAATTCATGTTTCAGAGTAACAGCCATGTTAGTCTGTATTCGCAAAAAGAAAAGGAGTACTTGTGGCACCTTAGAGACTAACCAATTTATTTGAGCATAAGCTTTCGTGAGCTACAGCTCACTTCATCGGATGCATACTGTGGAAAGTACAGAAGATCTTTTTATACACACAAACCATGAAAAAATGGGTGTTTACCACTACAAAAGGTTTTCTCTCCCCCCACCCCACTCTCCTGCTGGTAATAGCTTATCTAAAGTGATCACTCTCCTTACAATGTGTATGATAATCAAGGTGGGCCACTTCCAGCACAAATCCAGGGTTTAGCAAGAACGTCGGGGGGGGGGGGGGGGGGGAATAGGTTACCTTGCTAAATTCATGCATTCAAGTTCTTGGCTATGAAATTTTTCCACAAACACTGATTTGTGCACACAAATTGAGTAGATGTCAAATGCAAAATCAAATTTGGGGGAGAAAAAAAAGTGTGAGTTGCCTAAAATGGAACTCCAGAAACTTGAATGTACCGTTTCAGGCAAATTGAGAAGCCAGGCAAGTTCATTTTGAAAAATTTGACCCTTTAGATGCAACTGTTAAAAAAAAAATCAGTTAAGTTTTAAGTCTCACTCACTTTCATTTGTGAAAAAATTCTAAATCAAGATAGGAGAAGTTAACACAGTATTAGACTATGACCAGGCATAAAGGCACAATGTTTTATCACCAATATATACAATCTCACAACTTTCTCCCCCACCAAAAAAGACAAGCCTTATTTACAGATGTGCTCAGGGGAACTCCCAAAACAAACAGTTTTTCTCCCCAATTCAACATTTATTTGTTCCCATATTTACGCAAAGCTGACATATGTTAAGTTTGATGAAGTCTCAAATTGATGATTTGTTTAAGATCGTTTGTTCAGATTCTCCACAGTGCCAAGTTCTTTCCGGACACAAGAGAATGGAGTGCTCCCCATATCCTCACCCAATCACCACCACCACGCATGTCAAGGAGCTTACGACACTTCCTCAGGCAGATCTACACTGGCCTGAGCCTATTATGGAGTACACTGGGGGCTGTATAGTCTACACCATCTAGCAATGGACTCTCAAAGGCCTCAACCCTGCCTTCCTGACAGACCCCTTTGCCCGAGTCAGGTGGGAGGGGATGCAGAAGCAAGAAAGCTCCACCCCACAGAGGGAATTGTCACCTGGTCAGAGTTGGCAGTTTCCAGTTCCTTTCTGCCAGAAGAAAATCTGACCATTTATTTTTATACAAGTACCTCAGGTCACTATACCATACATAATATATGTAATTCCCATCACCCTGATTTCTCATTCTGTTCAGGGCCTACTGCAAGACTCAGGCTCAGGGATTTTAAGTATCTCAGGTCTCTACACAAATATCCACATCTAGAAATATGACACTTAGCTACGAATTTTAATTTGCATGTATCTAGTGAGAGTGAAGCCAGTTGTGGCTGCCTCTCTCTTCTCCATTAAGATATTAAGGTTAAACCGCAAACCTCACATTTCAAGGAATAAACTGATCACATCATTCCTTCCCTTTCCCCATCCATTTCCAGAACTACATGTTTGTTGAGGCAATTTATATGAAGGGATTCATCTCTAGCATTAGCCACAGACAGAGTGGGGATAAGAACTACTAAAGAGAGTACAACAATCTCATCTGATATTGCAAATCCTACAAGCCAGCTTGGGTTTTAACTTTGCCTATCCAGGGTTTTAGGAGAGGCTCACCACCATAGTATCTGAGCATCTGAAAGTGGTCAGGCTGTTGCAGCGTATAGGCCAGTTCATGAAATCATTACATGGCTAAAACACAGACTGAAACAAATGGTGGGAGTTTTGCCTACATAAGGGCTACATCCTGCTGTCCTTCACCATGTATGGAGGATCATGATACTATATTGACATGTCCTCCATGTTGATTATATTTTACAGATCTTGAATCATACACAGTTTATCCTATTTCCCCCATCCCTGCAAACATCTGATACATCAGAGCTAAGCAAGATATAAAGATAAAGAAATAAAAATGTAAGTGCAGACAAACCAGTGAAGGGATGAAGGGAGCAATAATCCCACCAACCCGGGAAAACATGGAGCAGGAACCCATTCCAACGTTCCTAAAGAAAAATACAGGCATTAATCAATGGTATTTGCAGGAGAGGAATTAAGGAATTTTTTAAAAGGATGTCCGCAATAAGAAAATTCTTGGTCATGGTACTATGCCTATGACAAAGTTTGTTGGCAAGGGAGGTATTGGAATGCTGCTAAAAGCATTCCAATAATGGAATTGTACACAGTGCTGAAGAACAGAGACCCTGTTCACAAACAGAGTTTCAGGCATTAGTGTAGCTGCCACAGCAGAGACAAAGCCACTGTGAACTGTGATTTGGACTAGTGCACATTAACCTTTCTTGAAATTGGGGATAAATGGCACTAATCCAAATCACACCACATATCAGATTTGCGTGTCTACACTACGGGTGCACTGTATGAGCTACAGTGGCTGGCTGGCTACCAATGGCTGTACCTGGGGGAACCACCAGTACAAAGTGCATCTATACGCTACATTCATCTGTCCACTCTCCTACAACGAGTATGTGGCTCCACTACTCCCTATTGGATCAAATGTCAGAGCTGCTCAAGTGTTTGTGAATGATCAAGTTGCACTAAACAATTGCAGCCTCCTGAAGGTATAAGCCCCAACATCACTGGCTACACTAGCATGAATACTTAATGGAGTTGTCTTATATTTACCCAGCACCTGGCAGATTTCGGATGATACTGCTATAAGGCCCTATGACTAATCACACAAGTTTTCCTTTAATTAAGGGAAAGTCTCTATGAGAAGGTGCCGTTAACAGGACAAAAATAAAAGTGGAAGAAATAAGGATTAGGGAGATGGGCAAGAGAAACCACCACCACAAAGTGAATTCAGATTACCTGATCACTGTAGGATAAAGCTCTGACGTGTAGATATAAACAATGTTAAATGCTGCACTGATTGTCAGTTTCCCCAGTAAAGACAAAGAACGGCTGTTCACAACTGCAAACACTCCTGTGGCTGATAAAGAAAGTGTGACCCTTGTAAGGATCCATAGCATACAGAAATGTCCTTTAGTAATCACTTCAGTAACAAACGGAATGAAAGGGAATCTGCTGAAGAGTCTGTTATGCTGACAATATCTGTTGGAGGTGCACACATTAATTATATGTGGCTTCAATAGGGCTCTTAAAGCTCAGAAGAATTCAAGAGATCCATCCTTCAGGCAACAGTGGCAAAAAAGTCACCTATCTGATTTTGTAAGATGAGGAGGGAAAATGCACCCATTTTCTTTAGCTATACTGTCAGATTGCACAAAGAGAAAGAACATCTTCCTTTGAACACCCTGTGAAATGTATTTTAGAATTAAGTTTTACATTGAAAAAAAGAGACTTTCAAATCTGGCCTACAATTTTTTGGGGGGGGGAGGGGGGAAGAGGATGGAGAATAATTTAACATCTAATGTCAGTCCAGGTGTTCCTATTAAATTAAGAAATCCAGTAGATATAGTTTGTTTAAATTACGATAGCTCCCAGGACCAAAGCATGAGAGCCAGAAAAAGCAAAGTAAGTTTTTCTCATTGACCAAATTATGAAAAACAGTGAAGTTCACTTTCGTACTTAAATTCTGTTTTTAAATTGTTATAATAGGCGTTAGAAGTAAAAGAGAAGGAGACTGGTTTGAACATTTTAATGACAATTTCTAAACATTTTCTGAGAGTACCGTTGGCAAAAGCAATAAATGTTGAAGAGTAGAATTTGTACTATTGGTAAGCTGGTGCAAAGGACAACAGAAAATTTTTTCAAAAGTTCTTAAGTGACTTAGTATCTAGGTGACTTTCAGTGGGGCTTTGGTTCTTATGTGATGGGTGATCTAAAATTGCCTCATTAGAAAAAAAGATAGGAACTGCCATATAGGATCAGATCAGTGGCCCACCTAGCCCAGTATCCTGTTTGACATTAGCCAGTACCAGATGCTTCAGAGGAAAGTGTTAAAATCCTATACAAAGGATAATGACAAAAGACCCAGTTTCTATTTCAACCCAGGCAGTTAGTGATTGACATATACCCTGAACTTTGAGTTCTATCCCTTTAAAACAATTACATTCACCATTGTCTAGTGTAACAATAGATATTCATCCATATAAATGTTTAATCCTTTTAAAAATCCTGCTAGGTTCAATGGTCTAAAGCCTTTGACTAATGCTATGTAATACAAGTATGAAGTATCATTAATTTTATGTGCCTAGCTTTGAAAGGAAGGAGAAGGTTTCTATATCTGTGTACAATAGTTGAAAAACAACCTAGCATTGGACCTTTATATGGCTTCCTGAAATAAATTAAAAATTAGGGCTGTCGATTAATTGCAGTTAACTCATGCGATTAACTCAAAAAAATTAATCGTGATTGCAAAAATTAGTCACGATTAATCCCACTGTTAAACAACAGAATACCAATTGAAATGTATTAAATATTTTTGGATGTTTTTCTACATTTTCAAATATATTGATTTCTATTACAACACAGAACACAAAATGTACAGTGCTCACTTTATATTAGTTTTATTACAAATATTTGCACTGTAAAAAGGATAAACAAAAGAAATAGCATTTTTCAATTCACTTCATACAAGTACCGTATTGCAATCTCTTTAGTGTGAAAGTGTAACTTACAAATGTAGAATTATGTACAAAAAATAACTGCACTCCAGCCGGGGAACAGGCTTGGGGTAGCGCTTACCTCATGCGGCTCCTTGAAGCAGCAGCATGTCCCCGCTCTGGCTCCTATGTTTGGGGCAGCCAAGGGGTTCCACTCCACACACTACCCCCGTCCCAAGCGCTGCCCCCGCAGCTCCCGTTGGCTGGGAACCGCGGCCAATGGGAGCTGCAGAGGCGGCGCCTGTGGACTGGGAAGAATACAGCAGAGCAGCAGGGCCGCACCTCCGCGTAGGAGCCGGAAGGGGGGCATGCAATTGCTTCCGGGAGCTGCTTGAGGTAAACCTCACCCCAAGCCTGCATCCGAGCCCCCTCCTGCACTCTGAACCCTTTGGTCCAAGCCCAGAGCACCCTCCTGCACCCCAAACCCCCCATCCCCAGCCTAGAGCCCGCACCTCCAGCTGGAGCCCTCACCCCTCCTGCACCCTACCCCCTCCCGCCCCAGCCTGGAGCCCCTTCCTGCACCCTGAACTCCTCATTTCTGGCCCCACCCCAGAGCCCGCACCCCCAGCCGGAGTTCTCACCCCCTCCTGCACCCCAACCCCAATTTTGTGAGCATTCATGGCCCGCCATACAATTTCTATACCGAGATGTGGCCCTCCGGCCAAAAAGTTTGCCCACCCCTGGCGTAAGGTACATTTCCCCAATTCCTAGTATAAAGCAGAGGCCGCAATATGTTGGTATGGTGATTAACAGCACAGGACTGGTGGCCTGGAAATGGGTTCCATTCCAAACTCTTTCCCCAACTCATCACTAAGCCTTCAGAAAACCAAATTCCCCCTTACTATGCCTCAGTTTCCCCAGATGTACAATGGAGATAATAATT
The DNA here is from genome assembly GCF_965152275.1 of Natator depressus. Taxonomy (NCBI): domain Eukaryota; kingdom Metazoa; phylum Chordata; order Testudines; family Cheloniidae; genus Natator; species Natator depressus. The sequence continues at coordinate 201,971,411 of NC_134234.1, read as the reverse complement.
ACCTACATCATGTCAATGTTATGAACCTAATGTTTGTGAAATCCTTAGATCCTGAGTTGGAGGGGGTTATATACATGCACAATACTACTATAAAATCCTAAAAAGGCATTTACCTTTCTTTTCTGGAAGAAACATGACAATAAGACAGGCCAGTCCTCCAAGGAACAGGAACGCTGCCAATGCCCGTTTTCGGCCAAACCTAATGGGGTCCCCAAAAAGGATAATACTTAACTTTTCTATTCCATTTTTCATCCAAGGACTTCAATGCACTGAGCAATCTAAAGTCACCCAACACCACTCTACTCACATGGCATAAATTACTGAAAATCTCCTGCAGAGTCTTTACTTTCTTACTCTTTAAATTTTCAAACAGAAATCTCTGGTCCTCTCATAGTATGGTCAGTGCATGAGCCTGTCAAGGATGCACTACGTAGTGCAGATTGTAAATCACTAAGAAATCTCCAGACAGACTGGCTGACTATTCCTATCTTTTTAATTTGTCTCCCATTGTGTGTGTGTGTACGCGCACACGTGAGGGGGGTTAAAGAGAGAAGAGGGGGCACAGAATGGGCGCATGCAGGAGGAGCTATTCCTCAAACACAGAAGGAAAAGGGAGAAAAGCCACCTATTAATAAAGTTCTGAGATGAGCTCTACTGAAAGAGAGAAAGAATGGAGTATTGCACGTCAAACATAGGCTAGATGGCCCAGTGTTCAGTAAGGTTGCCAGTCCTCCAGGACTGTCCTGGAGTCTCCAGAAATTAAAAATTAATCTTTAATTAAAAAGATTATGTCATGTGATCTAACCTCCAGGAATATAGCCAACCAAAACTGGAAACCCTATCGGTCAGCCCTATGAGGCATAATGCACATACACCAAGATGGGAGCTGCCCCCAAGACAGCACTCTAGTTCCAAAAGAATTCATCTTGGAGTGGCATAGAAAGTATTATGGGATTCTTCACTGTGGTGTCACAACATCAGAAGTCTGAAGAATGCCATCTTGTGTTAGTAGAGAGTCAGAGCAGCTAGACACTACAGAATTCTCCTCGAGAGCTTCAGTTTAATCTGTGTGCCAGAACTAGAGTATTATTTACTGCTTGGGAGTGGTTAGGAAAGATTGCTTTCTCTTTCATGAAAATTTATTAATTTTTTTACATAATTCATTCCCCCAGGAGGCCAGAGTAGGTTGGGACTGTTAATACTTCCTATAACATGACTAAACTGATAATACGCTAAGGGCAAACTGGTGTCCAGGAAAATTACCTCTGGAAAAAAATTAGATATTGAGCTTCATTCTATTTAATACTTACCATTTTTGGTTAATCAAGTAGATACAGATTGGGTAGGCAGGTATCTCTATCAGCCCAGAGAGAGCCAAGTTGGCATAAATACTTCCACCTAAGTCACCTGCATTGAGAGTTAGACCATAGTATACCAAGCTGCACACAAACCTGGGGGAGGGGGGGGGGGGAGGAGGAGGAGGAGGAGGAGAAGAGAAAGAAAAAACAAGTATAAGACTTTGAAACTGAACAATCTTTATTGGAACCTTTCACAAAAGGAGGACACACTGAATTTTTGAAGTACATGCACAAGCACGTACAATTTCTACTACTTCGGTTCCCAGTTTCAGAAAGTAGTCAATTAACTCATTTTGGTCATCACTCAAGAGAAAGTCTGTGTGTTACTTATCACTAGAACTTGCTCAGAACATCAGCTCAGTTACTGTTCACAGAAGGAGTTGACACTGCAAACAAGTGAAGTGAACGATGACATGAACAATCTTTTCCAGATGCATTAGCAGGCAACCTGAATTGCTGGAAAATAGAAAGACAGTTAAAAATGTCTATCCCACATAGGAACTTGATGTCATCAAGAGGACTCCCAGGTGACCAGTCCAGGACCTCTGTCTTTTCCCTTCCAGGTGTCTTCAGTTTTCTGGAAGGTGACAGGCTGTTTTGTCCCATTTCTGCTGGGTGGTCCAACCTGGTTGCTCTTTTTGGAGATGTTGGCATGGACCAATCAGATGCTGACCCATACGTTTGCTGAAGATTCAAAATGTCCAACCACAAAAAGTTGTTTTTGCTCCACCATCCAGTCAGGGAACAAGGCATTACCTTTCAGCTCTTGCAACTGGGGCTGGAATTTTCCTCTCTTTATGCAACACATCTCATCAGCTCAGCTTGTGAAAGGTAAGTTAGGCTATAGCTGTTGGTACAGCCATCTTGGGACATACGCTGAACACCAGCTTGTTTGCTCCAGTCAGCAACTTACTTCCACAAGTAGTTTTCCCTGGGCCCCTCTGAGGTGCATCCCTTGGCCAACTTTGCAGTTATGCTTGCTCAAGTTGCGGTTTCACCATCAACACTCTGCTAGCTCCTGAAACATCCACTTTAAAGTTCCTATAGTGTACACAAAGGCCCTCCATATTCTTTGATAATCTTTAAAATAGTTCTAGCAGTCCATTATACAACAAAGTCACTTCAAGAGCTGTTCTCCAGCAAGCTGGAACCACTGTATAAATCTTCCATGGTACGTATAGCTGAGCTGTATTGCTGATTGCATTATTGATCAAACAGTTACATTTCTCATTATTCCACTCTATGATCAAGTGTCCTTATAACATACTATTTGGTTTCAACTCCTCATTAACTTTTCTCAGCACAGGTTAGATAATATTACTAACCTGATAGCATAAGCATGCTTGATTACAAACCTCTTCACTTTATCACTAAAGTGAAAGTAAATAATATGAACGTAACCACCTTCTTTGTCTACCATGGGCAATCCAGAGGTAAACCTGGTCATTAAAGTTTACAATAGTTTGCCCAAGGCTGCATCACTTATAGTTAAGGCCAAGATTTTGTCACGGATATTTTTAGTAAAAGTCACGGACAGGTCACGGGCAAAAATTCACAGAAGCCTGTGACTTTTACTGTCACATCTGTGACTTTTACTAAAAATATCCATGACAAAATGGGGAGCTCAGCTGTGGAGTCCCCACACCGCCCGCAGCGGTTAGGTAGCTGTGGGGGCCCGCTCAGAGCTCCGGAAGCCCCCACCGCCTGCAGCGGGCAGGAGCTCTAGTGTGCTCCGGGGTACCCCCTGCCACTCAGTAGCTGTAGGATAACGGTGGACTGTTCATTTAGCTGGTAGAAGTCATGATGGGGCTGCTTCAGAACTCTCTGGATGCTAATGCCATCCTCACTGTGGCCAGCTGTGCACTGCAGTGTGTGTTTGCCAAGCGAAAGGAGAATCATTTCGCCAACAGTGAACTCAAGACACTACTGGATTGCAGGAACATTAAAAGCTACCAGAAAGTGCACCTATCATTACTGGGGTGGAATCCCCACAAGCAAGGGAAATAATTTTTTCTTAGGAATCTATTGTATCAGACTATGCACGTTTAAGCACATACTATTTGATATTTGAAACCGTTCTACCTGAATTTCTAAAGTACCAATCACCTGTCTGTCTAGACATCATCACATTCATAAATCAGTTTTTCTTTTCTGCTTACAAAACAAATTGGCCTTACAAAATACATTTGTTAGTGGCTGCCCAGATCTTTAAGAGAGCAGATGACACTATTATTATATGGAAAGTTTCAAAAACCTGTTTAATAACTTACTTTACTTTTCTTACCCTGTTTATCCCAGGATATTTGCATTAAAACATCTTAAATATAAAGATAATGTCTCCTTTTGCTGATTATTCCTCACCTGAAGTTAGAAACCCCAATCCCAAGAAACCCCAACCAATAAAAATCTACTCTAACAAAAGTCAACCTAAAAAAGGTTAATGAAATCTAAGAAGTCAAGAACAAAACCCTACTCCAATCAGAATTACTACCCTGAAAAGGGAGTAGTGCCAAAGACTCCATGAAGTCCACTTTTACATGGAAGGTACTCTGATACCCTGGTGATGGGCAGCGGTATAAACCACTAAGACAGACAGACAACTGGTTGCTGTCATGGCAGTATTACAAAAGGAAGATTGTTTATTTTAAAAATAGAAAAAGTATTAGCTAGTGGTTTGTACAGGGGACTGAGAATTGGAGACCTGGATTTTATTCCTGAAAATGCCATTACTTCATGTAACCCCTCAGCTTTTCCATTTGAAAATGTGATCTTACCCAAATTTGAGCAGATCCTGCAAAGAATGTACACATATGTTTAACCTTAAGTGTGTACATCTTTGCAGGACCAGGGCTTTTGTAAAGAGTTTTACGATCCTTTTATGAAGTGCTAGATATTTATTTTTTAAAGCAGCTCTCTGAACAGGGCAATATCTTGAATACTAGAATAAAACGGGCTTACTATCCAAAGGGACCAAATAATTTGGGCACTAAAAAAGAATCAGACTAAAAACCCAACAACCCTGGGCCAAAGAACTAGGACATGACCAATCTCAGCAATTTTGGAGGGCTGTAGGGAAAGAGTTCTCAACTACTTTTGAGATTCTTGGATGAAAAGTATCATAAAAGTGTCAAGATGAAGTACCTCAGGCCTAGATTATTAAAATGACATCAGGTGAAGAATAAGCACCAAGAGTTAAGGAACTCAAACAAAGATTCTGTTCCATGCACAATGCCCATAGTAATAAAGAGGCTGAAAGCATGACGAGCTGTCTCTCAACACGTTTTTCAAATACTTTAAAAAGAGCTGAACTTAAAAAGAAGTGCAAATACCAGATGAACATCATGATCAAAGTGCGCCCCAAAAGGATCTTGTATCGGAACAGGTCCAAGAAACTGCTGGTCTCTCTGTGACTCCTGTCAGCTGGGAGCTTTAGTGAAAAAGTACATTTCTGCTTGCAGTTCCTCTTTGCAATGAGATAGAGGGCATTTTCTGCTTCTCTCAGCCGACCTTGTGAGTATAACCAGCGGGGGGATTCAGGAATGAATCTGAAACAGAGATTTCATTGAGGCTTTAGGGCCCTACTCTTATAGAGGATTGGATTTGCCTGTTTGGAATAAAGCTGAAGGACATTTCAATGTCACAGCATGTTTTTTCAAACAACGTTTCACCTCAGTTTTAGAATTCATCTGTAGTTGCAGGTAAACTACACTTTAATAAAAAGTGGGGCGAATAAGAGCATCTTTATTTACCAATTTTCTGAGTATCTAACATGCAACAACTTTGCTCTGTATTTTAAAATTTGACTCAAATGTTAGGAGTCTGCATTAGAGAAATACAGAATTAAGGATGTGTGGATTAAGCAGTTACAGTACACAGGCAGCTGCTGGTTATGAAAAACTAAACTAGTTTAGCTGTCTCACATCTTCTCCCCAACACAGTCCAAAATTCTCTCCTGCAGGCATCAGAATAGTTACTGCAAAACAGCTCTATCACTCCCTATTGGCAGAATCTGATTCGTACAGCTGAGACTGCTGCCTACAAAAATCCTCCTGTGCCTCTTGTTTTCAGTAGCTTATAACTTCCTGAAGCTTTCACCTTTCCAGGTTGTAGTCTCTACCCAAAGTTGATTTTTTTAAACACATATTTAAAGTGATCCAGCCACCTTTGCATAAAAAGTTAGGAGAAAATGTTCCTTTCCTCCTGTCTAACACAGAACATCCTTGCAACCTTTTTTGAACAGCTCTAGGGTCAAACAGCTGGAGGACTGAGATTTGGTACAGAAATTGCACTTACTGTAGAGAGGTACTTTTGAGCAGAGCTTTGAAGTCCTGAGAGGAAAGCATTTATATATTTTATTTTTATTTATTTTGCTTCAGAAAGACAAGCTGAAAGGTTAGGGTGTTTTTAACTAAAGATTTTTAACCTAAAAATATCAGGAATGTCAAGTCAGACTCTTCACTAAGGGAAGAGCAAAGTTCTCATTGGGATCTATATTTTAACACCTCAACTGAAGGTGTGAATGTGTTGCATCTCTAATAAAGGTTTCTTTTATTTAAAATGTCACTGAAGTTAAACAGCAACTAGAAATCCTACTCTTACAAATGCTAAATTTTTGCTCGTGATGTCTTGGCTGGAAGGCTATGACAAATGGACAGCTAGTCACAAGATCCAAAACATGAAAGACAAACCAACAGGAAAAAACAGTGCTTTTGATAAAAACCTTTTAGGCCTCTTTACCCATTATGTAATAAAAGAAGATGGCACCAAACTAAATTTTTCCCTTTTGCACACCTTTAAGAGTGTATGCACAACCTCAGTGCTGTCCCTTGTGTGCATACATTATAATACTGCCCTTGAAACTGAGAAATAGCATGTGACCATATAGTTACATATATGCAGCATCTTGTAGTAAATGTGTAAATCCAGCACATTCAGGTATATGACAAGTGCAGAGTAAGCTGTTCTTAAACATCATACTAGAGAGTAATAAAAATATGGCATATCTAGGCCACTTAAATCTGCAGATATGTCAGCACTGCAATGTAAGGGAGACATGAGATTTCTCTCATACATCACATAGAAGTACCACTATCTTCACCCTAGTGCTCCATTTGATCCTTGGAGAACTCTTTGACCTACTTTCTCAATTCCTACTCTTTTGATGAAGGCCAATGAAACAGTTTTAAAAACAATAACTTACAGAGAGAGGAGAAAGACTACTGTTCCCTCCAGGTTAACCACAACTGCCAGAGTCCTCCAGGAGCGAATGAAGTACCCTAACATAGCATACTGGGCAATTCCCACTGCAAAGAACAGGCCACCAATCGATCCTAACATGTTGGAAACGTAGGGAAAAAAAAGAAATGTTACAAACCATTTCACTACATTGCTCATCCCCATTATGTGCGATCAGAGAGACTAGCACTTTACCAGGAAGGCAGGAAGTATGGACAAAAAGGCTACTTGACTCAAAATCACGGAAAAGAGATCCTTAACAGGGAAGAACTGTTAAAAAACAACAACAAGCAGGAAAAGAACAGGACAAAAGAAAAATGCTACTAAATAATCATTTGGCCTTCCTACAAACTTTTCACCCATCAATTTCAAAACATTATAAACAATTAGATCTTATAACCCCCACATGGCTTGTTGCAACCTCCCACACTCGAAAATAAATACTACTAATTATTGGAAAGATGACATTTCCAACATAAAACTTTAGTTTATAACCTTCATGGTTCATGAGATATTAAGCTTTAAAACTGTCATTGATCCCTTAGCCAAGCACTTCCCTGGAATTAGGCAAAGAGTAAATGTGTCAAGTTCCAGACTCTGGAGAAGTGTAATTTGCAGGCACTGTACTGCATGACAGCTTGTATACTAGCAATGACTACAGTTAAAGGTGTCTAAATATTTCCATTATATGTTCTTTGCAGTGTTGTTGCAGCCACGTTGGACCCTGGATCTGAGAGAGACAAGGTGGATGGGTGAGTTAATATCTTTTGTAGGACCAACTTCTGTTACCTTTTCCAGACCTGAAGACCTCTGAAAAGCTCAAAAACTTGTCTCATCCACCAACAGATGTTGGTCAAAGAAAAGATATTGCCCATCCACCTTGTCTCTCTTCTATTTTAAGTTTATAGGCTGATTTTTATCACAGGGTGATTTTTTTTGGGGCGGTGGGGGGGCAGTTTAAACAAAAGTGGTCCAGCCACTTTTGAGTACAAGGAGAATACAGGAAAAAAAACGGGGGGGGGGGGGGGGAGAAGAAATGGTTTGTTTGATAAAAAAAATTGTGGGCTTTTTTTTGAGTCCTGCTACATCAAAACTGCATGAGGGAGGAAGGAATTGAAATTTGGCAGCCAAACAGCTCCCCTTGAGAAGTGCCTTCCTGGGTCCAAAGTTCTAAGTGAAGGAATGCAATATCATGCATACATGCGTGGCTTGTTCAGCTGTGTAGTGTGCAGAGGAGAGTAACTCAACTAATGTGCATTTGCCAGTGTCCAGTCTTAGTGGTGCAGAAATCTGAAGTGGCCCAAAGTCATTTACTGTGTTCATCTAAGGTGTACATTAAATGTGGCAAGGCTCAGAGACTGTATGATCATGCATATGCACAAGGGAACAGAGTCTGCAACATTAAATTTGGCATTTCTTGGCACAAGTGCTTAAACTGAGATCTCTAGAGCTGAACAGTTTTCTATAAAAGTGTTGCAGCTAAAGCTGTACCTGCCAATGCCCAATAGGCAGTGCCCACACATTCATTCAGTAGAACAAAGGCCACCAGAGACATCCCTCCATTCATCACCCCCACCAAGAAGCGAGAGACTGCAAAGAACTCATATGAGGGGGAGAATCCATTTGCAATGGCAAACAGGATGTCAAGGGCAAAACCTGGAAGACAAAGCGTAAGATTTAATTTCAGAAAAATACCTGAATGAGAAAGACAGCATTTAGCATGAGCATTACTTGACATTCAGTGAAACCTGTTCTAATCAAATCATATTCAAGAGCTACAAAAGTCTGTTGCTTAATGTAGATGATGGGGCAGAATTGTAGTAAGCACACTGGGGCAATCTCTTAAAGGAGACTGCTTTAGAAAGGTGGTGATCTTCACAGGATTTACTGGTTTCAGAGTAGCAGCCCTGTTAGTCTGTATCCGCAAAAAGAAAAGGAGAACTTGTGGCAACTTAGAGACTAACAAATTTATGCATGCATCCGATGAAGTGAGCTGTAGCTCAAAAAAGCTTATGCTCTAATAAATTTGTTAGTTGCTAAGTTGCCACAAGTACTCCTTTTCTTTTTACAGGATTTACTGCACTAGTACCCAACACCAGTTAATAGAGAGCTGTTTTTCCTCTGCAGAAAAGCCACCATCACATTTGACAGTAACCAAGATATCTTGTTAGTAGTTTCAATAGAGAAGCCCAGGACTGAACAGGCCATGAACAGATTTTTCTTCTCATCCCTAGAAGTTCTCTCTCCAGGTCATAACTCCTCCTTGTTGTCAGAAAACAGTTTGGAGGAAGTTTGCACTGCTGTTATCTTCCCTGTATCTGTTCTGTGACTAGAGGGTTTCAGTGTTCGGGGTCAGACACCTTTTACCAGCACCGAGTTAATACAAGACTTAAAAATATGTCATGCTTTTTTTTTTTTTTTTTAAAAAGTGTTAAACTTTAATATATGTCCTGTACATGAAATCCCCCGAACAAATTTATGGTATGAAAATGGTACATGATGTCCATGGGTTTTAAAACTCTGCTAAGTTCACAAATATCCAGCAATGCATGCATGATTTGAGAAGTGATGACAAACTCATCTGGAACTTTTAGGAGTCTTGACAATTAAGTGAGAGGTTAATGAATAATTAATCTCGGATACTCTGAAATTTTAGTTTCATTTTGTGGAACATTCAGGGATCATGAGCATCATGGCAAACAATGTGGGCCCAACTTTTAAGTTTAAGCACATGTGTTGGGGGTCCAAACTTCACAACTGGTTGCTTAAACACTTCAGGCTTTTAAGTGCTGAACTGAGCACACAAATATGGATTATTTGTCCCTAACTTGGGCTCTGTGTGTGTAGTGGAAGATGCAAAATTCATCTCTATGCCTTGGCTTTCCACAAAACTTGGATAACTGCTACTGTGTCTTCTGAGACAGACATGAAGGCACTAACAAGACAATGACATCTCTCCAGTCATTTTGTTAGGGCTGCAGTGGGTTACCTGTGAGATAGACTTTTTTCCTCCCAAAGCGATCTGAGAGCTGGCCAAAAGAGATCACTCCAACAAAGACACCACTGAAGAAAAACGAACTGGCAGCACTGACTTTGTACGATGTGTTCCCAATTAAAAACCACTAGGGAGAAGAAAAAAAGTTTTAGTCAAAGTCCAAGAAGTGAACAGCTTGGGCAGGAAAAATCTTTTAAAAAGAAAACTCCAGCTCAACCTCTACTTCAGTCACCAAAATATCACCCCCCACCCCAAACCCCCTAAAGACTTTGGTCCATTGTACAATTCCTCCCCTCCTCCAAAACAGTAATGCCTTTCACATCTGAAAAGAAGGTTAGGTTCCCCAAGGGAACATTATTTTTTGTTGGCTTTGCTGTTTTTTGTCTATGTACCTTTCATTTATGTACCTGTATGTACATGACCATTATATCTAGGCAACATACACAGAGTTAAGAGTCACAATTTGGGTCCAAAGATGACCCTAGCTCTCCTCATCATGACCTACCTTGTAAGTGAGATCCATTTGGTTGGCTTCTACTTTTCTGCTTTTGTAAGCACTGGCATTTTATTTTTTTTAGAAGAGCAGGCAGTGGGAGGTGGGCGGGGGGGGGGACACGACACGGACTGGGACCAGAACCTTTCCCAAGCACTGTCTCTATTGCACCTGTACTGTGGATAACATGAGTCTCCAGAGCTGTTAATCTAGGCCAGGCATAGTCAAATTATTTTTTTGTGAAGGTTCAAATTTCTTGATCAAGGTATAGTCAAGGTCCATACGCCTCCCCACTTCCCCCGCCAAACATGACCCAAGTGCACCCTAAACACTCAAACCATGTAACAAACAAAAATCTCATGATTTTGGGGTAGGCTAACTCATGATTGAGTTCTTGGGGTTAGCAATACAAAAAGTGAGACTCTAGAAAGGATTTGAATGAGAAGGTGGAGACCTAGAGCATTAGGTGACATTCGGAGTTTATTCCAAGAACAGGATGCAGCATGGAAAGAGGCATTAATGAAGGACTGGGAGAAGGAAACACATGTGGCCTCAAGGCTGACACTGATGGCTAAGAAGGGAAACACTGGGGGAGAGTTGTACAAAGCCTTGAAAGTGAAGATGAGAAGTTTTATCATCTTTAGCAAGAAATTGTTCTGCACATATTCACCTCATACGTCCCCTAATTCCTGAACTCTTCATCAAAATAAAAAAATTACCTCGGTCAACTTTACAATCCATTTTGTTATTATGAACATTTCTACTTGATAACATCCAAGTCTCTTATAGGGCTGGGTTTGTTCTTGGAATTGAAATCAGATCCAGTTTCATTTTTGTAGCAGGTCTATATACTGCAGCCTCTACAAGGCAATAACCTCCAACACAAAGGAATTCCAGAATGAACCTAATAAGTGTTCCATACTGTTCAATGATACTATCTTCTCTTGTGTTCTCTCCACTACAACCATCTTGTTTACCTTTCCCTGTTTATTGCTGCTGTGTTCACTTCCCAATAACAACATCCAGATCCTTTCCCTGACATGTTGGCTGTATGATTGTGCCATTTTCCCCACTCTTGAAACATCTGTGCACTGACCTTCTGAATTCCCTTCTGTCTTCTACTACCCAGATGCTCCAAACACTGTTACATATAGTTTTTCTAGCAGAGCTCAAAAAACTGGTTTGAAGCCCAGTAATGAACAGCCTCATCAGAAGCAGCAAAAGCATGTAATCAAAGCCTACAGAATATTTCAGGAACACCATGAAAATAACTTGATTCGTCTTACTGTATGTGTAATTCTGAATTATCACTTAATGGGTGATATGTGCATGCTGTTATAGTTAGTAACATGGCCATAAGGAATCCAGATGCTTGAGAAAATTAGCTTCTAAAGTTAATTATTGCCATGCATTTTTCAAATGTTTTTTCCCACTGTATGTGGAAACATCTAGAGAACAGGACTCCGATAACATATACACACTCATTTCAATTATCTAAGCAGTTTTTTTTCCTGCAATATCACAAGAATCATATTGTAATTCTTGATATAAATGTTAATTAAGCCCGATAATCATGTGTCTGAGTAAAACTTGATGCTTTCTGAATCAGTCACAGCTCAGGGAATAATTCAGTTACAGCAAATTTGCTCTCTAAATTCACCCAAACGGTTAGAAGAACTTTATTTTAATGTAGTCAAGACATAGTACTTCTTTCCCCTGTATAAGGCCCATTACATCACATCAATTCATGAAATACTTGGTCTGTGAGTTAGTCGATTTTTTTCTAGCATGAATTTGTGACGGCCATGAGTTGTAAAGACACAACAGTGTGCAGATCACCCCAAATAAATGCAGATCATGTCTTTAGACCACTCCATCATGAATTAAAACATTTTACAGAAATTTTTTTAGGCAGTTTTTGTACATTTGACAGTATTTTAATAGAACTATACTTTTCACCTGTAAAGCCAGGTACCACAGTTATTAGGAGTGCAACTGAACAGAACTTAAAAAGGAAAGTTATAACTAATACCTTTTAGCTACCTCATAACTTTAAAGCCTACTACAGCAGAACCTTCCATGCAATAGGACAAGTACTGCATCCCACACTGAAGTCTGAGAATCTCCCCATTCCAGTAGTTTAAAGCTCCAATTTCTAGTATGGCATGGTGTCCAATATCTCATGAGAAACATGATCATTCAGAACTTGTCGACAAGGGTCTAGATTTTGAGAAGAGGTGATATTTTCAGTGCTCATTATGACATGCCTAAAGAAGGAGGCCTTTCACCGTGTGGTTGTTCAGCATCTCTATAAGTCAGGCTCCTTTAAGATGCTGCAAGTTGGGCACCCAAAAATTGCATCACTTTTGAAAAATCTAGGCTAAAACCTTTAGAATACCACAAAGAATCATAGAATATCAGGGTTGGAAGGGACCTCAGGAGGTCATCTAGTCCAACCCCTGCTCAAAGCAGGACCAATCCCCAACTAAATCATCACAGCCAGGGCTTTGTCAAGCCTGACCTTAAAAACTTCTAAGGAAGGAGATTCCACCACCTCCCTAGGTAATGCATTCCAGTGTTTCACCACCCTCCTAAGGAAAAAGGTTTTCCTAATATCCAACCTAAACCTCCCCCACTGCAACTTGAGACCATTACTCCTTGTTCTGTCATCAGCTACCACTGAGAACAGTCTAGATCCATCCTCTTTGGAACCCTCTTTCACATAGTTGAAAGCAGCTATCAAATCCCCCCCCTCATTCTTCTCTTCTGCAGACTAAACAATCCCAGTTCCCTCAGCCTCTCCTCTTAAGTCATGTGTTCCAGTCCCCTAATCATTTTTGTTGCCCTCCGCTGGACGTTTTCCAATTTTTCCACATCCTTCTTGTAGTGTGGGGCCCAAAACTGGACACAGTACTCCAGATGAGGCCTCACCAATGTCGAATAGAGGGGGACGATCACGTCCCTCGATCTGCTCACTATGCCCCTACTTATACATCCCAAAATGCCATTGGCCTTTTTGGCAACAAGGGCACACTGTTGACTCATATCCAGCTTCTCGTCCACTGTCACCCCTAGGTCCTTCTCTGCAGAACTGCTGCCCAGCCACTTGGTCCCTAGTCTGTAGCGGTGCATGAGATTCTTCCGTCCTAAGTGCAGGACTCTGCACTTGTCCTTGCTGAACCTCATCAGACTTTTTTTGGCCCAATCCTCCAATTTGTCTAGGGCCCTCTGTATCTACCCTACCCTCCAGTGTATCTACCTCTCCTCCCAGTTTAGTGTGAGGTGATCGTCTCCAAATATGCACTATACCCCTAGCAGACCCGAAACATGCTGTAGTTTACATTTATCTTAGTAGGATGCAGAATTTTTAAAAAGATGAATCTGTGCTGCAAAGTTCAGATCCAATTCTGAACTTTTCCAAAATATGAGGGTTCAGATACAAACATTTTGTGTAAGCACTTCCTTAATTATTTTTTATTTGTTCTTTGCTTACATCTCCTATCTACAGAATGACGCCATGTGAAAAACTCTATGGAGAATTTAAGTCCTAAGACATTGGTTGGTGACACATACACAAACGTACTTAAGGTTAAAAACAAGGGGGAAGAATTCAAGGGGATGAATACAGAAGTGTCTACAGAAGATTTTAAAATGTTATAGCCAATTTAAATTGTCTTAAGTTATGCACTAAAATTATTATACACAATCACATTTTAAATTTAGAGTTAAGAACATTATATTCTTTTTTACTCTTCATTCTTTTTGCTCTATAATACAGGATGGAGCAGCACAGAAAGCGTCTCTGAACACAGTTAGTCGGGAGTGTATTAAAACTGGCAGTTTTTATTAACATGCTCGTAACTAAGGCTGAGAGACCGTCGTGGAAAGTCACAGATTCCGTGACTTTTGCAGCAGCCGATGCAGCTGGCTTGGGGGTCACCTGAGCAGCTCGGGCAGCCCCTGAGCCAGCTGCACCAGCCGCCGCTGGGGCAGTCTCGGGCCACCGCGCCGCACCCCGCCCCCCCCCAGGGGCAGCAGGAATTTGGGTGCAGGAGGGGGCTCAGGGCTGGGGTGCGAGAGGGGGTGAGGGTTCAGGGCAGTGCTTACCTTGGAGGGCTCCCCAAAAGAGGCAACATGTCCCTCCCTCGGCTCCTAGGCTGAGGGGTGGCAAGGCAGCGCTGTGCACTGCCTCTACATGCGGGTGCCGTCCCCGCAGCTTCCATTAGCCATAGTTCCTGGCCAATGGGAACTGTGGAGCTGGTGCTTGGGGCGAAGGCAGTGCATGGAGACCCCTGGCTGCACCTCTGTCTAGGAGCCAAGGGACATGTTGCTTATTCCAGGGTGCCAGGCAGAGCCTTGTAGGGAGTCTGCCAGCCCTGCCAAACTCCCCATCCAGCACCAGCTGGGGTCCCAGGCCACCACCTTCCAAAGTATGCATGGCACTTCCCACAGAGCACTCAAGATTTAGTCATGGGTATTTTCAGTAAAAGTCATGGACAGGTCACGAGCCATGAATTTTTGTTTACTGCCCGTGACCTGTCCATGACTTTTACTGAAAATACCCATGACTAAAACATAGCCTTACTCAACCAATGAAGTTTGAGTTTTTTTAAAACACATGTCCAAGCTAAATTAATACCTCTGGACATTGACCATACATTTATAACCACTACCAGTTGGCTAAACTGCACAGGTCTAAATTCAGGTCTTACATTTACAAGTAAATGTGCTCAAAATGGGCAACTACATATGCTAATTTAGCATTAATGTGTATGTAAGGCAGGGGTGGGCAACCTGCAGCGTGCGAGCTGATTTTGGGGGGCACTCTGCTGCGAGTCATGATCCCGGCCGCCAGCCCCACTCAGCCCGCTGCCTGCCTGCCTGGATGATCGGAACCCCAGGCAGGCAGCGGGCTGAGCGGGGCCAGAGGCCGGGACCCCGCCTGGCAGGGGCTGGCAGACAGAACCCCAGACTGGCCATGGGCTGAGCAGCTCAGCCCGCTGCCGGCCTGGGGTCCTGGCCAACAGCCCCACACAGCCCGCTGCCAGTCTGGGGTTCCGTCCACTGGCCCCCGTAAAAGTAAAATGTATTACTGGCAAGCCATACCTTAAATTAATGAAGACTTGGCATGCCACTTCTCAAAGGTTGCCAACCCCTGATCTAAGGCCTAGCTCCACAGCATCTCATGCACTGTCCAAATCCCCACCCCAGTACAGACCGGAGTAGTTTATATGGGGAATTACATAGGAACCATGGGAGGGATACTTGCAAAAACTTATACTCCATACCTATAAACCCTAAACCTCACCCTGGAATACCTTAAACAGCTCCTGCTATGGAGGAGCTACAGAGCAGCCTGGGGTATATTTAAGCATAGCACTATTTATGAATTAAGCCCCACCATGAGAATGACAAAAATTACAGAGGAAGAACACAGCCACCATGCAGAACTTTGAACACTAATGCCACTGATCCTTTTTCTCAGTTCCAATCCACTTCTAGAAACATGCAACAGTGTAATGTACAACTCCCATATGGGAAACTTATTAAAGTTTTGGAGGAGACCCAAATGAGCAAGGTCTATACAGCAGAACAAGGCTGGTTTGTTGTTTCCACTCATACATTTGAACAGACAACTTGTTCTCCAGTTGGACTAAAGCACCTACTTCTTTGATAATCAAAACACTCATTGGTTTGGAAACCAAGACAAGAAAATTGTACAACCAGCTCCTCTACTCCTCCCACTTTGCCCCCATGAGATGTATTAATCTCACACTGGGCTGAGAAACCCATTTCATTATTTAATACCTCGGAAGCTATTGATGTGAAGCTGCTGCTGAAGTGCACATGCTTATGAACTTCACTCCCATTGGCTGTCAGAAGCCATTCCCCAAAGGCTCTCTCTTCATTAGTTGACTGGTTGCTATGGCTTTGATTAGCTGAGAGCTCTTCAAAGTCCCAGTGGTAGGGAGGTGTCGCCCCTACTAGCGCAATGAGGATTGCTTCAGTAGCTGCATAGAGCTGAAACAAAACAGACAACAATCAAAGATGCTAACCCAACACCAAAAAAGCAACATTTCATCCACAGAGATTTCAAGTCAGTATTAAAATGCCCTTCCTGTCTTTTTAGATTCTCTTATGACTTCAAGATGCTTTGACTGGTCCCCAATATCTAACATCATATACTCCAGTATCATGATTCCAGACGAGTGGTTCACATGCTTTTAGAGCGTGGATCACCTATTGAGAAACCCTCTTTGTGGATACCTCCTTTCCCACCAACCTTAAGAACCCAGTGACAACTACAGGAAATACAGGGCTTGGATACATAAAAGAGTATTTAGAAGAGTATCAAGAAAACAAGATGAAAATGCATTTCAATGGAACTAGATTACATTCTTTTCCATCTTGTGATTTTATGTCTGTACTGTTCACTTCGTCCCCTTTGGGGGACATTTTACTATTTGAACCACATATCCCCCCATTGCCTACAGCAGACACCCCCATCACCAATCAAATCTCTCCAGATCTCATTGCAGTTTGATTGTGTCCTCCTGTTTGCTACATTCCCAACACTGGTGTCTTCTACAAACCTGATCAATTGATTTCTTTATATTAATACACACACGCAACTGTCACACCCCAATGGCCCCCTCTTTCAAGGGGTCCCCTGGGAGAGGCAGATTAGCATTGTATATTGCTAATGCTGTTGCAAGCTTCGCAAACATTTTGGGAAGGTCAAAGGTGTGAGTGTGGGGTGGAAGATTCCTTTGCAGGTTGCGAGAGGCCAGAGGGGGAAGGAAGAAGAGAGCAGAGCACGGGTTAAGTTGACACTACAGCTAGCTAGCTCAATTCGACAATAAGACACTGGCCCCAACCCAAGGTCACGGCACTCGACAAGAAGTCTGCAGCTGTGTTTAGATTTCACTCAGCCCCAGCCAGCCATGAGAAAAGAAAAAGTAAACTGAATCAGGGCTGCAGAGATTGCAAACAGGTGAGACGACGGGTGGGGGCGAAGCAGAGTTTCATGTCCCTGGAGCCGGTGTGTTTTGGGAAAGCTGAGGCGGCCACAGAAAGTTGGTTTGGACTGGTACAAAAAGCACCATAAACAGAGGTCGTTGAACGAAATGCCCCCAAAAGAACCCAGAACTTAAAAACCCTTCTAAGAGCCGAAGAGACCTGGAGATCAACAGCGGACCCTGGATGACCCATGCACGGGACAAGAACTCCCGTCCACCCCTTCTTCTTACATTACACCTAGGCTTGGCCAGCCTCGGGTAGTGCAGGTGTGAGTATGAAAGTGGGTTAGGGCTTGGGGCACTAACGCTTTCTTCCCTCCTCTCAGTGATGTGGGGAACCCCCCTCCTCCCAGCACTCTCCACTACTATTTTATCAATAAAGCTTTAAAACTTAGATGCTTGGTTTGCTCCTTCATCTCCTCCCCTAAAGATCCTGCGGCCTCAGCCTGATCACCTGACGCCTCAGGCAGATTGTGTGACGGATTTTTGTTACCAACCTGACAAAGATGAGTCAGGGATCAGACAGACGCTTTTTATTTAGTCAAAAAGCCCACTGAAAATCCAGAGTGCCCTAGTCTGGCCTACAGCAGGGAACATTGCTGCCTGAAGACTGAGGCTATGGCTACACTACAGAGCTTACAGTGTAGTGCTGCACCAGTGTAGTGCTGCTAGTGCAGATGCTCCAAGCCAACAGGACAGAGTTCTCCCATCAACTTAATTAATCCAGCCCCCCGAGTGGTGGTAGCTATGTCAGTGAGAGAAGCTCTCCTGCCGACATAGCGCTGTCCACACCAGTGCTTAGGTTGGTGTAACTTACGTCACTCAGGGGGGTGGCTATTCACATCCCTGAACGACATAACTTATACCGACGTAAGCTGTAGTGTGTACAATAGCGAGTTGTTTCCCCATTAACAAAGAAGATCCACAGACCACCAGTCTACAAATTCAAGGTGTCCAGACTCCAGGTTGAAAACTACTGTTCTAAGACTTTCTGTAAAAATGGAAATCCCCCAACCGGAAATCAGAAAAAATAAGGGAAGATTTTATAAAGTTGTTTGTGGCATTACCAGATATATCTCCTAGGTCTGCTGGATTGTGTGATCTTATTTAAACAAAAGATCAAATAATGCTATCCTGGTCTAAACAACACTTGAGGATTCAAGGGTTCTTATAAGCCCAAAATACATTTATTACCAAGTTAACAGGCAGCACCCTTAAATTAGTAAAATATTTTGACACATTTGGTTTGGGGAATGGAAGCACAATACTCATTTTTCCTTTAAAAGAAATCTACTCCACAGAGCACTCAATCCAAAGATAGATAGATACAAGTGTACAATGGGAGGAGATAGATATTTTGGCATGGAAAGATTTCAGCTGCAAGTTTTCTACGAGTAACAGCATACACAGAGAAGAACAATTTTTAAAAGCCTATTTTTAAAAATAGGTCCCTTGAATCGGTCCTTTAAATTAAAAAGTACATGAAATATTCGGGACATATCTTGCTGCTATTAAATATAGAACATATTTCTGCATTACAGCTTATTGGACTCACTGTTATAAGACTGTTTTAACCCAAAGCTCCTCAGAGCTTTTTTGCCAACAGCAATGTTGCCAACTCAATTTTGTCATAAGCCTGGAGACATTTAGTGTTTTCTCAAAGTCTTAGCTTCTGAAATTAAGTGAGAATCTCACCTTTCATTTAAAAACAGTTCCTGGCCCTCATAGTTGTAGAGAAAAGCTTGAAAATATGACCCAGATCAACATCACAGGTAAAAAAATCCAGAAGACAAATAAAAGCCAAATTTCTATTTTATCATAATTTGTGGGGATGTGATGTTACACAATCAGAACACTAATGTTTTACATTAATTTTGCAATGGGTAAATAATTCTGCAAGGTAGTAGAGAACTAGGCCTTTTATTTTCAATTTGGTATTCACCCTATACAATAAAATAAGGCAAAATCATGCCATTTAGTTTACACTCTGCCTTACAGTCCTGTAACATTTGAATTTGCTCCACACAATGATGCTATTGTTTCCACACAGATAAAGCACTGATTTATATTAATAGGTGACCATCAAAAGGGAAAAATAGCCATATGCCCTTTTTTCTTCTTTACGATGGATGCGGTAGGCTTCAAATATGTAGTTTTTCTAATGTGCTTAACACAAAAAACAACCAAAATTCAGATCCTGTCTTGCCCAGAAAACTCTGATGACTAGCAAACCTGTGAAATTACATCACCATAAGAGCAAAGAAAGTGCAAGCTGACCAACTGAGAGAGTGTGACCCTGGGAGACCAGGTGCCAGCTCATGCCCAAGTACCCATGTCTCAACTGAACCCTGACAAATGCACAGTTGGAATCAGTCTGGCTCACTTGTGTGTTAGTATTGTTAAAATAGGCATTAGAATTAAAAGAATGTTCAGTATTTAGGCTTTATTGACTGCTTGGGCGTTGTTGTATGCAATAGTTTCATTTATAACATCTGAATCCCATATTGTAAGGTAATATTTGAGCCATTGCATTGTGAGCCTCTGTGACTGTAAGTCACCAGACAGGAAAGAGACATTAATTAGCGTGAAAGGCTGATCTTCAACAGAAGACATTATGTCCTTCCCAACAGGAAAGGTCCATTGACATCAGATGGACTACTGTGGGATCTTAAAGAGGACAAAAGACATTTGTTGTTCTGCTGTCTCCATCCACCTCCCCTGCCTGTGAAGATGAGTCATGCAAGTGGATTCCTCCTATCAGCTGAGCTTGCAGCTCAGAGCACATGGCAGCAGGGTGATTAAAACCCTGTATAAAAGGGATTAGGGGTATCTATGCTATTTGAACCGGTGGGGGGGCGGGGGGGAGGGAGTGTTTCTAGGCATAAGCAAGAGATACCCAGCTGCTTAGGGATAGCCCTAAAAGAGATACAGAGTTTGCTGATTATAGAAGCTTTTATTACCTTTGGAAACCTACACAAATAAATTACAATCTTATCGACATGTACCTGCTTAAACCTTGTAAATAACTGCCAGGTGCATTTCCTTCATAATAAATCTTTATATAATTTATTATAGGACTGACTACAACCATTGTCTTTGGTGTGAGAACTAAGTGCAACTGACCCGAGGTAGAGTGACAGGTCCTTTAAGACTGGGAGTAACCTCAATATTGCTGTGATTTTTGGTATAAGGGACCAATCCAAAAGGTAAGCTCACCTGGGTGGCAACACAGATTAGAGTATGCAAGGGGCCTCTCTGACTCCATGCTAAGGCTGTTACAGAATCTGAGGAATTTACACTTGATAACTGGTTGGTAAAATCTAACTATAGAATTCACAACCAATTCTGGGTTTGTGCCCTGGTTCCTAACAGTCAGCCCTGAGGTTGATATTCTCGCTCTTGAGCCACTTCAGGCAGCGTTACAGAGGGGAATAGATTTTTAGTCAGACTGTTTAAAACTATTCTGTTAAAGTTTTGAAGTTAATTTCCAAAATATTAATATGTTAAGTCAATATCTAACAAAAATATCTCATCACCTCTGCTCCCGATACCAAGGTGTCTGTTCTCATCATAAAAAAACTCCAAGACAACCTGGATATCCTCCAATAAAACCAAGAAAGACTAGAGTTGGCATTTCTAATACTACTGATGTAAAAGTGAACACTCACACACAAAAGAACACATTTTAAGAAAAAAATTACACATTCTTTATCATATAGTAGTCAAAAAGAAGCAAGCACAATATTTTTGGGTTGTTTTAACAAGTCCTCTCTTGGTCACCTTTAAAGTTGTGGTTTTTGGTTTCTTTTTTCAAACCAATTATTAGAATTGGGGTGCTCACCACAGGGTGCAGCAGCAGCACCCTCTGTCTACTCATCCTCATTCTTGGTACCTGGGGGATGAAGGAGAAAGTTTCTCAGAGTATTGCTCCTGGATGGCCCAGGAAGCCTCTAACTTCCATGCTGGCATGGCACCTGGTAAATTTTTCAAGCATTGTGTGGTCCCTTTCCTGGGTGGAAGCAGATTTCATGGTCATATTGGTCAGTTTCCAGTTTGGAGCAAAAACCACCTACATGAAGTCAGATATTTTCTTAGGCCTGGTCTACATTTAAACTTTTGCTCACATAGCTATGTTGGGTAGAGTTTCATTTCCCCCCCCTTCCTCCACACTCATAAGCCCTAGTGTAGGCTTAGGCCAGGTCTACAATACAAACTTAGGTCGACAGAAGCCACCTAATAACGTATGCATCTATACTACAGGTCATTTCTGATGACCTAACTTGCCTATAATGTCGATTTAATCAATCCACCTCTGTGAGAGGCGTAGCACTTAATTAGATGTTGATGGGTCAACAGAGAGGCAGTGTAGAAGCAGCATTGTGTAAGTTGACTGAATTGGCTTCCAGGAGGTGACCCACAATACTCCACTGTGACCGCTCTGGAGATCGTTTTCTACTCCACTGTAGAGCAGCCAGGTACACAGAAAACAGTTCCTCCCCTGTTAAAGCCCCGGGAAGTTTTGAATTCCCATTTCTTGTGGGATCAGCATGGAGAGCTCGCCAGATCAGCTGATCATGGCAACTCAATGCCCCAAATGCACTCCAGCCTGCACTACACAGGAATCATAGAAGAGGACTAGAAGAGACCTTGAGAGGTCACCTAGTCCAGTCCCCTGCACTCATGGCAGGACTAAGCATTATCGAGACCATCCCTGACAGGTGTTTGTCTAACCTTCTCTTAAAAATCTCTAATGATAGAGATTCCTCAATCTCCCTAAGCAATTTATTCCAATGCTTAACCATCCTGACAGTTAGGAAGTTTTTCCTAATGTCCAACCTAAACCTCCCTTGCTGCAATTTAAGCCCATTATTTCTTGTCCTATCCCACCTGTCAATGCTTATTTCTCCGTACCAGAAACGGCACTCCACCATGTTCAGCTGCTGTGTGACACTCCAGCAGCAACCGGGAACTGTTTCGTTCTATGGCTTGCAGCAATGCTGCTTGAATGACATCACAATGTTACACACAGCGGCTCCTGTCTTGGCTCTGGAAATAACGCAGGATAAGGAACGAGGTGTTTGTAATGCTCACAACAAGAGTGCACAGCTGAGCAGGGTCCATGCTTCTCAAGCTATGGCATACGCACAGCTAAGCCAGGCTTTCGAAAGAAGGTGCAAGAAAGTTGTTTGCTGTTGATATCGGGAGGGAGGGAGGACACTGCATCATGGGAGGCCAAAGCCATGTTCCCATTCCCCACTGCGACAATGTTTTGGTCCCATGAGGCATTGCAAACCCTTGCCCAAGCCCCCTGCAGCTACTTGCACCATGGGATAGATAGCCATGGTACAACTGCTGTGTGCATCAATGCAAGCGTTGCTAGTGAGGACACTCCACCGACAAGAGCATGGTGAGGACATTCACGACCGACTTAATTACTGTGGCAGCTGGATGTCGACTTACATTAAGTTGACTTAACTTTGTAGTGTAGTTGTACCTTGAGTTATATCAGTAAAAAAAAAAAAAGTCCTTTTGCTGACTTTTTATTTTGTTTGGGAACCTGATGTATACTATATTGGCAAAAGAACTCTTTTGCTGCTATAAGCTGCATCTACGCTAGGAGACTTGCCGATATAGCTATACCAGCAAATCTTTGTAATACAGCCAGACAAACTGCAACACATGCAACTCCTTCTCACAGAAGCCTCAGGTCCACTCCTAGTTAATCTCAAAAAGCATGTGTCTTGGGCATCAATCTATTTCCAGGCAGTACCTGCCACCCAAACAAATCAAACTGATAAACATTCTCTGTGCCCCTTTTCCTCCCTCAGCCCCTGCCCTTTACATATGATAAACCCCTGGTCCTAGTCGTAGGAAAGCCTTGAACCACAGCCTTGAGAGGTGGCCTACCCATTAGCCCCCCATTTGTGCAGCTCCTCTGCAATGCAAAGGAAGCTCAGAAAGTTGTAATGGCGCAACAGATGACCCATACAATACCCCCAAAACCTAAAATTATTTCTATGAAGTGTTTCATCCTGGATGCTTTTACATCCATGACCCCACCATTCCAGCCATTACCGCTTTTTACTGTAGCTGTATTTCATTAATTAAAAACACAGTAATCAGCCCTTATAATGAAGTATTGATGAATTTACATTAGATTTGAATGATATAGTCTCATACATTTGACTATTATTGTTGCCAAGAGATCCAGTCCAACTGTCTTTAAAAAAAGAGAAAACAGTAACACTTTCAACGCTGCTTTGCTGCCACTTGAATTGCCTTATCAACAATTCACAAGCAGCCTCATTGTTCTCAGCAAATAATAGGTGAAACATGTACTGCCAAACACAATAAGTCATGAAACTTTGACCTTTCTAGTACAAAAAGATTAAATCTGCACCTTGGAGAAAGAGATGAATTTAGCAAGATGAAAAAAAATGGCATTGCTGCAGTAGGACTCAATGGCAGGGGATGGTGAAAGGTACCCAATTATTCCTCTTGGCAATGTGAGCATTACGGTGCTTAACCGTCTTTCACAGACTAGATCACCCAGAGGCAGGAGACAAGGTAACATCGTAGATTTAAGACTAAAGGTATTTGAGATTTGGAAAATGAAGGTGTTGAACAGCAGCAAAGCATGCTCCACCTTCCTTGCCCTGAAAAGCATCAATAACTTCTAGCATTTAAGGCTGACCTTATGAGCTAATTCTAACAAAATACAAGCTTGATTAATTTGGTCGTATAAAAGATTTGGAATGGCTGTGAAGAAGGGAAAAGATGAAGCTTTATACCAAAATTATCTCATGCAGTAGCTTGTGACTTGAAGGAATTTATATTCTGAAAATGTGCAGGTGAGAGAGAGAGAAGAGGGTTAATGAAAACATCATAACCCCCATAGTGTGTGTGTGTGTATATTAGATATATTTTAACAAACTCTCTTCAACCATAAAATAAACTGCATATATCAAGTACCTTTCACCCACTCCCTCGCACTTCGCTCATTATTCCCTCTGAGTCAGGACTAGTACCTTTCCACTAACTGCCTTAAAAAAATTAAAATATCACAGAAATTATAATTCCCCTACTATCCCTCCTTCCCAATGCAGATTTGATCCAGACTCCTGCTCTACCTGGGGGATTACTGACCCACATCCAGTCAGTCCTGCAACCAAAGATAGCTTAAAGGTTCAATATCTTTTAAATCAGTAGAGAAAGAAGCAGGTGCGTCAAGAAACTGGAGTCCAACTTTTCCTATCTACAGGTACATCATGTTTTAAGGTCTGAATTTAAAGATAACTATTTTAAAGATTTTTTTAAAGAGATACTGTAAAAGACATCAAATATAGATATAAAGACATACATTTATGTGGCAAAGAATTTTAAACATTCAAAAGTCAGATTATAATTTCTATAATCACTGTCACTGGGCCACACTATATATACACACACAGACAGAGCTGTGCAATTCCCACACAAATCTACCTGAGTTGTCCACACCCACACAGAGACAAAGGTGAAATCATTGTGTATTGAAGTTAGACTCAAAAGCATGACTAGTAATGCAGGATATTCCATCTGTGCAATGCAGCCAGGCTACAGCGAAGGAAGAAATCATCAATTTGGAGCATACAAAATTCAAACCATAATAGTGAAGTGAGTTTTGCTATACAATTCTTGTTCGTTTTAAGGGGAGGGAAAAAAAATTGAAGACTCAATTCTCCCAATTCCACTGAATTACAAGAAATGTGCAAGCATAAAAACACGCACCTCAATGCACGGGTCCCTCCCCCGCCGTCCTCCCCCGCCCCTCCCAAGCACAGGGCACCCCCAGGGCAGGCCCCCTCACTCGCCCCCCCTCCAGGACAGGACACCTCCCCCCCCACAGACCTCCTTACCCGCCCCCCCGGGCACAGCGCCCCCAAACACCTCCTCACACACCCCCAGAGCCCCTCACCCGCCCCTCCCCACAGGCCCCCTCACCTCGCCCCTCCCCAGCCCCCGCACCAGGCCCCGGCCGCCTCGTCCCGCTCGGAGGCGCCGGGCCGGGCCCCACCTGCAGCAGCACGGCCAGCAGCGCGCACAGATACACCTGGTAGGGCCCCATCTGCCCCACCAGCGCGAAGGCCTCCTCCACCTCCATGCCGGGCCGGGCCCGCCCCCTCGCACGCCCAGCAGTAGCACCGGGGGCCCGGCCAGCCCCTGCGCCAGGGCCGCAGGCAGCGCATCCCCGGCCGGGCGGGAAGCAGCCAGCGGCTCTGTTTAGGCAACCGACACGATGGCTCTTTGCCGGGAGACACGATGCGCATGCGCGTTCTCGCGCGGCGGGAGACGAGAGCGAGACAAACCAGGGACGCATGCGCAACTTAGCGGGAAAGGAACACAGGGGCAACATGCAATGGAGGAACTCGACGAGCCGGCGCATGCGCAGCGCGGCTCTTCTCAGACGACGGGTAGGCACCTTTGCGGTCATTGATAAGGAAGGGGCGGGGCTTGAGGGGTACAAGGGCGGAGCGAGAGTAGAAGTGGGCGGGGCAGGGTGAGTGGCAGCGTTCGTGCCGGCGCGAGCGATCAGAAGGGGAGTGAGGGCCAGCTGCCGTGGCGTCTTGGACGTCGCGGCGAGCGGGCTGGCTACTGGGGGTGCGGTGCTGTGCATGCAAAGTGCAGCTTAGCACCCAGCTTCAGAGGCTGCCTTCCTGAGGGAGGGGTCGTCCATGAAGGAGTTACTCTGAACGTGCTGGACCAGTTCTGCACCTAGGCTTCCAAGAAAAAAAATCAGCTTTGCCTGAAGACCACAGAGAACTATCAGCCCCAAAGCAGCGTGCTGGGATACTGTAACGACCGGGCCCGTGTTTGCCTATCCCACTGCCCTGGCAACAGAATTACGAGCCTGTCTCGGGGCCTGCGCTGCAGGCACTGGGTTTAAGTATTTACTTAGCTCAAACAGTGAGACAGATCCAACTTTTGTAGCAAGAGGACCTGAGTTGTATCCTCAATGTTGCCCCAAAGTTGAGGATGTTCTCTGCCTAGTGTGCTGCATCAAGGAAACCACAAATGGTCAGAGGCCGTGAATTTATTACAGTATATTTTCCCTTGATCTTCACAAGAAAACTCCCGAGAACATGAGGATACCAAGGTTTTAGCGTTTGTTATTCCATGAGACTTTTTTCCTGTGGTAGCAACAGCAGCTTCCACTTGGCAGCTTATGTAGCCAAGGTGGACACGCAACCAGGCCCTCACCCCGTTATGGCCAGGCCTTTTGCCTCCCTCTCTCCCCCTGTGCACTCTGGTCAAAACCTAATGAATTTTTGAGAGAAAAAAACCCTATTAATTTAGGTGAAGACTGGAAAAGCAGAAAAACCTTACTTCCACTAAAATCAGGCTTTTCCTGTTTTTTTGGCTGTTACAATAAGCAGGGGGTTCTGACCAGAGTGCATTTGTATGGTGAGAAGTGAGGGTAAGGAGCCTTCTTAGAGTAGGCTAGTCAGAATAGGGTGAGGGACCCACTAACCCATGCTCTCACCCTTACCCAAATCCTAAACTCACTGCCTCACCCCTAAATCTGGAGTGACTCCGGTCCCTTCCAATAGACCTGTGTGAGGTCTTGCACTCCAGTCTAAAGGAGTGGTTGTGGAGAGCACTTCAGCAGCATGCAGAAGTATGGATATCTACTGCTACTTCCAATTCCTACTGCTCATGACATTTCCACTATGAGCAAAAAGAAATAGAGAGGTTGGGCAGACCATAATATGATTGCCCCCCTCTTGTTTCTTGCATGCTTTGATCAGCAATGGAATAGTTAAAATATTAACTTTTAAAATGCCACTATTACATTTCTTAGTGAACCCCCCATTGAGTTAACTGGCAACAGTTTACACTTACGATTACATCTGGTTCATATTTTGAAACTTATCTTCACAACCATAATGGCTAGAGATTTTTTTTTTTTAACTGAAAGCTTTGCCTCAGGAGTGTAAGGAGGCAGCCACTGAGGAATAGTACCAGCTCGCCATGCTACCACAAACTGGCAAAAATTAATTAGCATGCACACAAAACCCTTTACCAACGGAAAGACCAATAGTGCCCTCATTTCTGGCTTATTAGGAAAATTGTCCCAGAAGAAAAATGTACAGTGCTGGCAGCTAACCATAAATTCCCATATGAACGCCCAACTGTAGCCCTTATTCATGTGAGCAATCCATTGAACTCACTAGCATAACTCCCATGAGGAAAGGCTGTAAGCTCAGGCCTCAGTTCCATAAATTACTAGATATGCACATATGGATATAACTTGCCAGATGCATTTTCCAAGTTCACCTCTCTAAGAAAATAGGTTAAACCACCTTATTAAAGCTGGGAGACCATTCCAACCCATCAGAATTTTGGTTCCCAGTTTACAATATCTATTCTAAATAGCTCTGAGGTCCCTCTCTTAGGGGAAACAGAGTGCTGGAGTTCTTCTGGCTTCCTTGTAGTACATGTTCCGCAGCAACATGACATCAGCAGTCTGGAATGTCATCAGTGAGGTGGTAAAGATACCTGTCATGGTACTTTGCTGGCTTTCTCTTACTGTACATGAAAGTTTTCTAACCAGACTAATCATCTGCATTGCAGCAGGCTTACCCCATAATGCTAAGGAAGCCTAGCATACGGCTAATTACTGTTTTCCAAACAATCCACTAAGGCCTTTTTGTTTCTCTAATGTACCATTTGCATTTTTTGCAGACAGTGAAACAAACAATTCCTTTGGAGGTACTTTTCAATTTTAAATGAGGATCTAAGAAGATGAATTTCTGGCTGGAATTTGAATAATGTTACAGCCTGGCCCAGCCCTCGTTTCTGGACTAACACCAGTCTTGTAAATGGACCCAAATCCTGGACTCACATGCTTCTAAGCCAGCCTTCCAGATCTGGATAGTGACTGGGAAGCCACTGTTCCTAGCTCTGGGTCTCTTGGGCACACACCCAGGTGCAGACTCATGTCTGACACCCCTCTTGGGCAGTGTAACCACGTAGTCAATCCAATTTAGGATACGTCTACACAACAACTAGACACCTGTGGCTGACATGGAAGTTTACACAGCAATGAAACAGCCCCGCAGCCTGAGCCCCCGCGAGCCTCAGTTGACTGGCAAGGGCCAGCCATGGGTGTCTAGCTGCTGTGTAGACTCACCATTAGACCATGGAACCAGTGTCCCAGCCTTCCTGAGCCCCCCAGTGGCTTAGATACATTTCCCCAGAGTCCACTTGGCTGTGGGATTTCTAGTTCCTCAATTAACCCTTTCAGTGACAGCATGGCAGGCAAGCAAGGAATACAGGCTTAGCAAAGCAAGTTCTTACCCACAGACACTTTTTCTCATAACAAAACACATTAAAGGGTGACATATCTTTGAAGATCAGCAGACAGTCCTAAAATGCATGTTGGTCTCACCTAAAGGCTTACCATCCCCTGATGCTAACCTAAGCAGGACTAGCTTCTTCAGACACCCCTCCTGTCTATCACAGGCCATTACTCCACTCAGCCATCTGCACACTAAACCCAACAACTGGAATTAAACCAAAATAGTGCAGCCCTCGGGGTCTTAACTATTGTGTGTCATAGGCAGAGAACAGGAGGGACTGAGATGCACCAATGCCTGAGGAACTGATTGAGACATACCCAGATGATACTCTGACTGTGCTCTGCGGACATATCCTAAGGCTACCAATGGCTAATCCTCTCAACCTCCCCACAACAGCCTAGTGGTGGAAGATTCTACTCCACTGGACACTCTTATCATATGGTGCCCCCAGCTGAGGAACAGAGACACAGGGACTTCTTCAGAAGCAGGGTTCAGAAGCTGTATGCAGCTTGCAGTAGAGCATTTCTCTATCTAATCCATGTACATCTTGGAGGATCTCCCTGTCGGAGGAAGTCTAGGAGCCTGTGATCCCCAAGGACCCATGATTATCTCAGATAAAAAGGGCTACCAGCGTTATATAGAGGGGACTACAAAATCATCTTCAGGAGAAGGCTCTCATTTTACAGTATCAGGAAGAGACTGCACAAAATCCAATCCCTCCTGGCAAAGAAAGCCAATTGATCCTGCACCACTGGAAAAAGAGGGAAGAGAATTTCAGGTGATTCCTGATACCCAAGAAAACAGGAAGCTTCACTCCTTTTTGGATCTCAGCAATCTCAGTTTTTATGTAATGAAAGAAAAGTTCAAAAGCTTTTCTCATGCACCTCATAGAAAGCAACTGGCTGTGCTCTGGAAATCATGGACACCCGTATGTCCTCAAGGGTATGTTTCAACCACCCAAGGTATTATTTATGATTACAGTAATTATCATTATTATTACTGGAGTGTTCGGAGGATCAAGGTCCAAAAGTGTAGGATGTTCTACAAACAGAACTCTTGCCCTGAAGAGTTTACAATCAAATTTAAGACATGAATCAACAAGAGGAATGTGGGAGAGAGAACATAAGAACGGCCATACTGGTCAGACCAAAGGTCCATCTAACCCAGTATCCTGTCTTCCGACCGTGGCCAATGCCAGGTGCCCCAGAGGGAATGAACTGAACAGGTAATCATCAGGTGATCCATCCCCTGTCACCCATGCCCAGCTTCTGGTAAACAGAGGCTAGGGACACCAGAGGACAAGGAAAACAGTGACATGAAACACATGGGTACATAGACTACTTGTGTGCACTGTTAGATTGTTTTGACTCAATTGATTTTATTATTTATGATCAATGTTACAACATAAATAAGTAAATGAGATGAATATAAGAAGTCCCTACTGGCCCTCTGCCTAGTTGATATCACCTGGTAGTTTTCCATAAGCATCAGGGCAGCAGTGGGTTGGAAAGGATTTGAATAAGAACAGGGTAGTGGTTTTATAACTAGTTCAGGGAGAGCACAAGAGGAAACACAGAAGGAAATGTGCAGGAGAACAAACACCCATTGCTGGCATCATCAATGGAGCAAAGGGCAGGAGAGGATAAAGTGGGTTGTGAAGTGCCTTAAAGGTAAGGGCAAAAAGCTTGTATTTGATGTAGTGAAGAAGTGGGAGCCAACAGAGAGATTCAAAATGTAGATGGGTATAGGGATGACATGTTTAGAGCAATGGGCTGGAGAAATGACCTTCTGTACAAAACACAACTTCAAGAGACCTTCACATTCGATTGGGATTGCGGACAATTTGCAAACCACTCTAAAGTAGTGGCAATTCAGTCTGGGTCAGAATTTCTGTCTGGCCCCATTTCTACAATTGGTCTCTCCAGAATTTTGGAGAAGTTAAGATCTGGATTTAGGCCTGCACCTCTATATTGGACCAAACCAAAACCCCAGGTCTGAACATCACTGAACTTTGGGAAAGTCAGAATACAAAACCAAATCTGAGCTTTGAAGCTCAGGCTCATCTTTGTTTACAAGCATGTCCGATACAATTCATTTAATAGTCACTGTCAAGTGTTTGTGACTATTAAAATCATTCCCAGGTTAACAATAGTGATGTTACAGGAATCAGCATAACTGAGTGTATTGGCCAGGAGGATAAGTATGATTATAAAAGAGATATTCACGGTCATAGATGTTGGCATTTGCATTGATGGAAAAGGAAATAAAAGGGGAAAAAACAGCATGTGCCAGTATGATGTGGTTTAGATGAAACAATCAGTTTTTGAATGTTTCCCTGAGGCATGTGTCCTCTGAATAACACAGACCTGTGAAGTGTAAGTTTGGTTGCCAAAAAAAGAATTACACAACTGAATAGAATGAGATATGTAAATCACTTTTGTGAAGGGGGAAGAACTGTATTTGTTTTTTCTCCAGATTTATAAATCTGGGATATTTTGGAACAAAGAATTCCAGAAGTTCTGTTCTTATCCACAAGGGGGAGCAGAGGTCCTGTATAAAATTTGTCTAGTCCTTTCAGCACAGCATAGTTGTCTAAAACAACTAACTACACAGCTGAGGGTGGGGAAGGAATTAAAGAGAAAGGGGTGATGGCCTGGGCCTTAATTCAGCAGTGGACATACATAACATAAATACAAAATAGATAGGAACATCAAAGTCTGTGGAATCAGAGATGACTCATGAGGCTTACATAGCCAACACAAGGGAGGGGTGTTGCTAGTATCACATCTGACTGCCTTTGACTTCCCTAATCCTATGGATCAGGTACCAGTTTTGCAGCCTTACCATGTGAGAACAAGTGAGAATCAAACCTGCAACCTCTAGGATTGTAAGCAAGTGCTGGGCTACCATCCCTTTAGACAGTAATATCGACAGGCATACATCCACCAATCTGAACCACTGGAGGGAGCCTCTGTTTGCACTTTGAGTGATTTTAGTGAAAGGGATCAGATTGACAGCCCCAGAGAATAAAGTTCTCTCTTTATTCCCCCAAAATATACAACTCAAGCAGCAGCAACATGAGCTTCCTTCTCCTGCTCCCACCACCACCAGTGTCCCTGACCCTGGCTCTGCAGGGTCCCCCTGACCAAGTCACAAGATCGTTCATTCTTCATCACCCATCCAGCTACTAATGGAGACTGCCAACCCAGGTGTCAAGTAGCACTAGTGGATGGTGGCTTTTTTGTGATGTGGAAATACTAAATATCTATTAGGAGCTAGAGTAAGACTGCTAACTAATTTCATATAGGCCACTGAACAGCCATAGGATGACAACAGTTCCATTGAGTTTTGATGGTATGAGTGCACCTCCAGGCTTCAACAATATTAATATGCCTTGCTACTGACTATGTCATAGATTTGCCATTGGGTCTGACTTCAGTGCATGATATTCTAAGAGGATTTGGCATTTATGACTGGTTCATTGGCCTTGACACCGGAGGCATAGAGAAAAGAGGAGTCTGCATAAGTCTGAGAGTGTATCTCAGACGCCTTTAATGACTGCAGTTATTGGAGTGAATTGTGTTGAGAGTACAAAGGATTGTAGGGATGAAGGCATACCCGGGAAAGCAGAAGGTGAAGAGATGCCACAGAGTTCACTGTGGCTGGGTTACTCCCCTGACCTAGCAGTGATTGTAGAAGAG
The DNA here is from genome assembly GCF_965152275.1 of Natator depressus. Lineage (NCBI taxonomy): Eukaryota > Metazoa > Chordata > Testudines > Cheloniidae > Natator > Natator depressus. The sequence continues at coordinate 201,939,271 of NC_134234.1, read as the reverse complement.
GAGCTCAGTTTATTGGCAGAGGTTAACCTGCTTGCTTCCTCACAGACCATTTTGTGATCTGGAGAGTAGCGATTTTAATCAGAGATTCATCCTGGATCCCCTGCTTTCCCATGGGGAAGAACTGGGTGAGACTGTAAAAAGAGTAGGGAAACTTGGAGCCAGTGACCATGAGTTAACTGATTTCATCAGAGTAGCAAAACAATATACATATACAGCCTCAGCAGAGTGTGGAAATAATAGTCCTTCTGTGTATGGCTCTGCTGTGATCATAGCTGAAATACTGCAGTCAGTACTGGGCACCGCATTGTCAGAAAGATATTGACAAATTGGAGGGTGTTTAGAGAAGAACAGCAAAAATAATCCCATTTCACTGGTCAGGAATTGCCAGAGCACAACATGCTCTGGTCAGGTCCCCTCCAACGGGCAGAACTCTTCCTACAGGAAGGGCACCAGTAGTAGGAGGTATAGAACCTAAGCAGCATAAAGCAGGGATTGAGGATCTGACCCATGAAGTTACACTGGTGCAAAGTGAGTAAGTGAGAAGAGAACCAGCACCTAGCTCCCTAAAAAATGTTGGTTTTAATAATCCATGATGTCATTAGTAAATCCGAACAGGATTTGACAGTGTCCCTTTAGTGATAGATTGATTGCCTAGACAAGGACTTTCCCATTTAAGATGGTCTCAGATTTATTTTACATGTTTGCTTTACTGAATGCAAAGATCACAGGAAACTGACTGAGTTGTGTTATTTATTTATATGTACTGCCCTATTAGATTTCAAGGCATCTGCTGCCTGCAGTGCAACTGCTATTTTGGGAGGCAGAGTTCATGCAGAATGTTCTAGCAGAGACACACACACACCGTGCTCTCTGTAGGAGACTTTTCTCCTGTTCTTTTCTGTTTTGTTATTTTTCTCCTGATCAAAATAAAAGTGCATTCGGACTTTTAAGCCTTGTTGACATTAGACTAAGTATATTTTGAGAGGAATTCTGCCATTGTTTCATTGTTTCATTGTTCTATCAGTACAAGCAATGGTGGGAGCACTAGTATAGATAAGGGATGGATTTTTTTTTTGCCAACAAGTCATCTAGACCTGCTCTGAGCAGGATTAGAGAACACAGTGGTAAAACTATCAGCAGTCTACACTAGTGCTTGCTGCACCATGGAAAGTAAAATAGTGGGAGATTTTGTGGGAAACGCAAGTGTAGCCACGGCTTTAAATGTTTGTTCCTTGTGCATGGAAAACAGCCTGGAAGTGATGAGACAAAAAACACAATACTGTACAATGCAACTTTATTTTGGACAGCATATTCTATTAACAGTATGCCAACTCCCTTACAAAGTTAAATCATAAATCCTAGCAGAAGGACAGAGATAGCTAACCGGTGATTAATATGGTGATTAAAAAACACAGACAGATAGATAAAGGAAAGTATATTCCTATTATTTAGAGGTGGACCCAAGCGGCAAAATTCAGATCAACATCCGGATTTTGAACTCCCTTGAAATCTATGGTAGTCACATCTGGGTGTTTGGTTCAGCCCAATACAGACACAGGGAGCAGCTGGGGAATTAAGTTCCTGGATTTCAAACCTTCTCCAAGTTCAAAGGTGTTTTTGATTGAATCCAGAGGAGATTTCCATCCTCTTTTGCTGACTTCGGGCAGTGTGCACCTGCCACCCATCGTCATGACAGAAAAGCAAGACTTCTTTAAATAAACACTCATTAGTCACTGATTTCTTCTGAGTTTCAGTTGGAGTCGTTGAGTGAGTTTACATTCTATTTCCAATTATCTGTGAATAAAGCATAACAGCTACACAAACATGGAGGGAGGGAAGGGAAAGGGAGAACAGTCAGAAGAACTCTTTGGATTCGGTTAAAATAAATCAATCCTTAATTCATGTACAACCAAATCAGTTTTTGTTTCTCTGTTTTTTAAATTGAAAAGTTTCTCCTACAGGCTCTTTATCTGATGTTTAGCTATAAGGTGTAGCACACTTCACATTGATTTAGTGAGAGGGTTTATATTAGTCAACAAGTGAACTGTCATTTATTAATCATGTATGTACTTAGCAGCAAATTCAGAGTCCCAGGCAAGTCATTGTACCTTTGTGCCTCAGTTTCCCCAGCCAGAAAATGAGATTAATAATACTTGCCTGCCTCCAGAAGTTTTGAGAGGCTTCCTACACTCATGTTTTAGGGCCCACCCCAAAGGCCATTGAAACCAATGCAAAGACTTCAGTTGCCTTGATTTCAATGGGCTTTGGATCAGATTGTTAAAAAGCTTTGGGGTCTTCGGGTGTACAACACTGTAGAAGTGCTACATATTATTGAAGGGTCATATCCTGAGCACCTTACTTAGTTTATACTCAGCCCTTACTCCGGCAAAATTCCCATTGAGAAAGGACTGAGTAAAAACCAAGTAAGGAGCTCAGGATCTGCTCCATTTTCTAATAAAACAGTGGATACATAATACATATTGCTGAGCTTCATTCTGCCCATAACATATCAACTCCCACAGAGCGTCTTTCCTCCCTGAAAATCCCAAAGCACTTTCTTGGTAGGCAAAATTTAGTTACACCAGGACATTGGGGTGAACATTCCTACTCTTCTGAAAAGTGCCAGAGAGGAGTTTTAATGACCACACGAGGTTTTACATTTCAGGACCTTGGTTTTACATTTCATCGTAAATACAGCCCTCAGCAGCAGAGTGCATCCATGAGCAGTATTCTCCTTATTGTACAGCCAGGGGAAGGGAGACATCAAGAAGGATTAAGGGGTTGATCCTGCACTCAGTGAATTCAATGGCAAAATGTCTTCTGTAGTGCAAGAGCAGTCCTTAAGTGACCTGCCCCAGACCATCTAATGAATCAGAGGCATAGCCAGGAAAAGTACCCAGATCTTACTAATGTCTAGTCATGTGCATTAACCAAAAAATCATGGTCCCTCTTTAGCCTGCTCTAAGCTGCTACCACTCATTTAGTTCCACTGGTGACAGCAGCACCAGGAGCCATAGTGCAAACAGGCTGATGGCCTTTTAGGATATGTCTTCACTACAAGTGACAGTACGATGGGAGTGCAGGCAAGCATAACCATGCTATCTTTCATCTAGCTAGCACAAGTAGTAATACTGTAGTAGTGACAATGCGCTTCGGTGCACGCTAGCTGCTTGAGTACGTACCCAGAGTCCCTGGCAGGCTCTCTCTAGGCCGGTTAGTCCGTGTTGAAGCCCATATATTCCCTACTGTTGTTACCTTCCTATCCACACTACAGTTACACCTTAATTTGCCGTGTAGACGTACCCTTAAACACCAGTTGGTCTAACTCGGCTCTGCATAGGCCTTATTGATACAGTGCTTAATATCCCATTAGTAAAGTTCAGCAGCCAATAGCTCACCAGAGATTGCTAACTCTGGTGGGGCCTGACCTAGCAATGGTGGGAAATCCTACAAAAGTTCCTTTGTATAGACAAGGCTTTAAAGGTTTACATCTTGGCAAGATCCTTCCCTGGTGAACAGATGTGATCTACCCTGGAAATGTTCATTGCTTTGATCAGTGTATTAACATGCAACATTTCACTTACCAAAATTCTTTATGCATCCAAACATATTTCTCTTGCCAGGCAGCAGGAAGAAGTATTCTGAGTATCCAAACAAAGGCACTCACTTCTATACAAGACATAACACCTCTTTGAAATATACCCTGTAACGATGCCTGTCAAATCAAGACAAAAATAGCAGTCCCTGAATCGGAATGATGTGTAGTTTGCACCAGCCGTGAGCATCATCTGTTTCTCTTTCTGGATTACAGGGTGTGAGCCACATGCAGAGAATTGCTTAGTCCACTTCTTTGTCTGCAGTCTTGTAGAGCTGCACTTCATGCAGCAATAGGTATCAGAACAACAGGCCTAGAAAGTCAAGTTCTCTGTTTCTCCAGAGCTGCCTCCCAAGCTTCCATCACACCCGGGTTGCATGAAGAATGGAAACATTTATTCCCAAATATTTTCCCAGGAATTGCCAGATTTCACCATGGATATTATTCATGAGTTATTCAGCCAGCTCTTCTTTACTTCCTGCCATAACAATGTGCCATAATATTCACCTTGAGGAAACATCTCTGGTGGCTAGAGGGGAGTTCAGTCCTCATGGCCAACTCAGTCCTTGGCCTTTCAGCTGAGGTTGCTGACAATCATGCAGTAGTTGTGCTGGTTTCTGTTCACATGGACAGCTGTCCACTAGGAACTAGACTAAAGCCTAGACTAGACTCATCTCATACAGGGGCCAGAGAACAGTGATCAAATGGTAGTGACTTTTAGTTATCACTGACCTGGGGTGTTGTTGAGCCACAATCTAGAGACGAAAGTCTCCATCTCCCAGTACCCTGTGCCATGCAGCTTCTTCCCTTGAATGGACACTTAGCACTTTGCTATGATAAACAAGTGCAAGGTAGTGGGCAATCAGGCCGTTGGGATTATGCAGCCAAATGTTCAGAAGTGTCCACTGATCTTACATGTCTACAGTTTTGGGTGCCCAACACGAGAGCCATTGGGCCTTGTTCTTGGTCATGCTGAGCACCCAGAATTTCAGCTGAAGTCACTGGGAGCCATGGGGCCTAAGTAGCTCTGAAAATCAAATACAAAGTACCTCAGGCTGCGCACCCAGAAGTCAAGGCACACCAAGTTAGTGAACATTTCTGAAAATTCAGGTTTGAGTGCTTGATTTTCCTCTCACTCACCTAGTGGAACTCCACTGAATTCCCCTCAGACAGAGACAAACACCTACAAGATCTCTATCAAGCATTCTTACAACCACAATACCCACCTGCTGAAGTGAAGAAACAGACTGACAGAGCCAGAAGTTACCTACTACAGGACAGGCCCAACAAAGGAAATAACAGAACGCCACTAGCCATCACCTTCATACCCGAACTAAAACCTCCCCAACACATCATCAAGGATCTACAACCTATCCTGAAGGACGACCCATCACTCTCACAGATCTTGGGAGACAGGCCAGTCCTTGCTTACAGACAGCCCCACAACCAGAAGCAAATACTCACCAGCAACCACACACCACACCACAGAACCACTAACCCAGGAACCTATCCTTGCAACAAAGCCCGTTGCCAACTGTGTCCACATATCTATTCAGGGGACACCATCATAGGGCCTAATCACATCAGCCACCCTATCAGAGGCTCGTTCACCTGCACATCTACCAATGTGATATATGCCATCATGTGCCAGCAATGTCCCTCTGCCATGTACATTGGCCAAACTGGACAGTCTCTATGTAAAAGAATGAATGGACACAAACCAGACGTCAAGAATTATAACATTCAAAAACCAGTCGGAGAACACGTCAATCTCTTTGGTCACTCGATTACAGACCTAAAAGTGGCAATTCTTCAATAAAAAACCTTCAAAAACAGACTCCAATGAGAGACTGCTGAATTGGAATTAATTTGCAAACTGGACACAATTAACTTAGGCTTGAATAAAGACTGGGAGTGGATGTGTCATTACACAAAGTAAAACTATTTCCCCATGTTTATTTCTCCCCACCCCCCACTGTTCCTCACACGTTCTTGTCAACTGCTGGAAATGGCCCACCTTGATTATCACTACAAAAGGGTTTTTTTTTTGTTTTTTTTCTCTCCCCCGCTCCCCTCCTTGCTGGTAATAGCTCACCTTACCTGATCACTCTCGTTACAGTGTGTATGGTAACACCCATTTCTTCATGTTCTCTGTGTATATAAAATCTCCCCACTGTATTTTCCACTAAATGCATCCGATGACGTGAGCTGTAGCTCACAAAAGCTTATGCTCAAATAAATTGGTTAGTCTCTAAGGTGCCACAAGTCCTCCTGTTCTTTTTGCGGATACAGACTAACACGGCTGCTACTCTGAAATCAGTCATTCTGGGAACTGAGGTTCAGATGAACAGCATTAAGTATCTTCTTTGGTTTCAGAGGGCCAGATCCTGCGGCCCAGGTGAGGAACGCTTGGATCAGAAGATTATGAGAATCACAAAGGTGGCTTTCATCTGCTTTTGCATTGCCCAGTCTTGGGCCAGCTGAATGCTGGACCTCTCCCTTGGTGTAAATTAGAGCAGCTTCTGCAGCAACTGGCATGGAGTTTGGAGGAGGTACAAGGAAATCAGTCTGTCTGCACAGGGCTTGAATGTTAGTTGCACTTGCAGCACCCCCGCAAATAGTTTCATATAATGCAAGTTCCATGTAACGCAAGTTTTTAAATAAAATGTCACATGGTACAAAGTTAGATGCCTTGGAGAAATGCAAGTATACTATTTCGACACAGTTGTCTTCATCAACTAGACTGTAATCTTGTCAAAAAAAGAAAACAGGTTTATATGACAAGACCTATCTTCCATGAAACCATGTTGACTGACATTAAGTATAATTTTAGCCTCTAATCCTTACACATTATGGACACATGCTTCAGGAGCATGTTCTCTAATGAGATGTGGTGGTCTGTAACAGATGCGTATCAGTTAGAACTTTAATCCATAATCATGCAAGGTCCTCTGATTCTGTAGTTTGTTGCAGTCCAGTGGGGGAATAATGGACAGAAGCAGTTAAGACAGGGGTGGGCAAACGTTTTGAGCCGAGGGTCACATCTGGGTGGGGAAATTGTATGCAGGGCTGGGGCAGGGGGTTGGGGTGTGGGAGGGAGTGTGGGGTGTGGGAGGGGGTGCAGGAACGGGCTCAGGGCAAGGGACTGGGGAAGAGGAGGGGTGCAGGGTGTATGAAGGAACTCAGGGAATTGGGTTGGGGTGCAGGAGGGGTGCTGGGTACGGCAGGGGGCTCAGGACAGGGAGCTGGGGTGCAGGAAGGGTGCGAGGTGCGGGCAGGGAGTTGAGATGCAGGAGGGCTGCGGGGTGCGGTGGGGGCTCAGGGCAGGGGGCTGGGGCGCAAGGTGCAGGCAGGGGGCTTAGGGCAGGGAGTTGGGGGTCAGGGTGCAGGAGGGGTTCGGGCTCTGGCCCAGCACTGCTTATCTAAAGCAGCTCCGGGATGGTAGCTGCGCACACCGGGGCCAGGGCAGGCTCCCGGCATGCCTGCCCTGGCCCCATGCCGTGCCGCTCCGGGAAGCGGCCAGAACCATGTCCCTGCGTGGCCCCTGGGGGAGGAGGGCACATGGCTCTGTGCACTGCTCTTGCCACACCTCCAGATACCTCCTCCGAAGCTCCCATTGGCCGCGGTTCCCTGTTCCCGGCCAATGGGAGCTGTGGTGGGTGGTGCCTGGAGGCAAGGGCAACGCACGGAGCCCTCTGCCCCCTCCCAGGCCCCAGGGATGTGGTGCCAGCTGCTTCTGAGAGCGGCCCAGGGCCTGAGGCACCACGGGGGCAATCCCGCAGGCCGGATCCGGCCCGTGGGCCGTAGTTTGCCCACCCCTGAGTTAGGAGGATGCCCAGCTAAGCAGGCAGCTTGCTACAACCTGAGGCCACTATGCACAGGGGAGCAGGTCTGGGTCCAAGTGTTGAATAGCCACATAAAGGAATGACAAAAGGCAACAGTCCCAGCTGCAGTGGGACACGGGTCGTATGAGGTAGCTATAGACTCAGGACAGTGGTGGAGATGAAACCAACGACAACTGTGGAGTAGCAGCAGACAGCTAGGATACCTGGATAGATGGGCTAAGGCCAGGATCTGGAGGACTTAAAAAGAACCTCATCCATCAGCTGGTCTGACATAGGAGAGTTGGAAGAAATGAGGTATATGAACAACACAGAGGACCAACAGGATGCTGCTCAACTGACTGGAGGCAGCATCAGGGTGGAAGCAAGTTCCCCACCAATAGCAATAACAGAAAAAAGAAGCAGGAGCCTGGTTGGAAGACCTGCACACGTCACAGAATATGAGGCCTAACAGGCTGCATAGGCTGGCCGTGGGATATGTGCTAGTGGGGGTGTTCTAATGGGAGCATTGTACTAGTCACATCTGGCCCCAGTAAGTCAGCCAACACTTGCACAAAGACATGACAACAGAAATTGTATGGCACTTGGAGGGAGGAGACGGGTGGCTGGAGGGAACCGTCTGGAGGAGGCTAGTCTAGGTGCATGTGGCTAGAATGCTAGTTGCAGTTGCAGCACTTCTGTACATAGTTCTCTTAACAAAGAGCCTGTTTTGTTTTAGAAACATGAAGTCCTCTTCTCATGTTATTACTTAGCACCCAGTATATGAATCAGAGTAAAGGCTACATTAAAGCCTAAAGGGGCCATACGGCAGTCAAGGATTGCTGAGCACAGGTATACCTTGGACATTCCCTCTTTTCTGCAGCCATACTCCCTGCAGCAGCTGTAGGGATGGGTGTGATTTAGGGGTTGCCTCAGCTGCACTACATCTCACAAGGATCACCTATCACCCATTAATCTTCCAGTTAAGCTGACTTAGGGTTGGTTGGCATTGGTGGAATTGTGCAATGCTGCCCTAAGGCCCTGGAGGTTTTGATCCAGAATTCCTGTCTCCAACTCTGTCAAAACAAGCAGCTTTTGAACCAGAGCAGAGTCTAGCCAGGCTGGATGCACAGCCAACATGGGCACATGCTCAGGACAGGTCAACATATGGCACGGGGACCTGGCCTGGTGAGAATAATGGAGCGTGATAAAATGTGTCAAACTGCTAGACCATTTGCATTGTGTGGGTGTGCAGGAATTCCGTTTGTCACTGACGTGCAAAGTGTTTTGAGTGAGCAAATGTATATTCAGAGAACCTTTCATCCCAAAACACTTAACCTCTCAATTTCTGAATTTCTACAGGACTGAAGGAGGGGGGAAATAGGGTAGTCAGTGGTCCCATCCATGACTGCTGAGTCCAAACCAGGTTTAAGGAAATCCTGTGTGGCAACACTAAGGAGCACAGGCTGTGTTGGTCCAGGAGCTAGAGAGCCAGAGAGAACCACAGGCTCTGTCTATGTCCAGCAGCTTCATCGAAGAATCTCCTTTATGTTCATTTCATCTGATTCCTCTACTGCAACAGGGACACTACAGAGGAACCCAATAGCAGCTGGTGGTGGGTGGGGTAAATGGATGCCTGGGAAGGGAAGAGGCAGAAAAAAGGGAGCCAAGAAGCAGGCCCAGAAGCCAGAGCAGGAGGAGGAGCTAGGAGAGTAGGCAGGAAGACACAGAAGAGTTGCTAGCCAGCTGGTCTGCCATTAGCAGCTGTGCTGTCTGAAAAACAGATGGGTAGGAGCCTGTCGGCCAGTATGTAAGGGGAGGAAGCTGCATGCCATCATCAGGAAAAAAGAGGTGAAGAGGCAGGTCCTTGTCACAGTGGGAGGAGCTGCAGAGCTGGCTGGCTCTCTGTTATGAATGGGCTTCGTTATTCTAAGAGTTCTGAAACTGTTTAATCTTGGAGCACTAAAGTGGCATGTCAGAACTAAAGGAATAAATGCAGGCATCACGTCACCACTGTATTGCATCCACACAGCCAGCACCAGGAGAGGAAAGTTAACGGGAACAGCCCTGTGCTAACGAAGTGTCCTGGGATTTTTAACATCTGTGACGAGCAGACAGGGATACAGTATGTAAAGTCTCATCCAAAAGTGCAACACTCACTGAACTGCATGGGACTCAACGGTCCTGATTCTCCATGTTAGGGGAGGAGTAATTGCAGGGAGTCCCACCAGTGTAAATGAGATCAGATTTCATTTCAAATTATCTGTCTGGAGAAGATGAAGGGCTGAGCTGATCTTACCAGCATTTGAACATGCTGCTCTAGAAAAGACAAATATTACAAACTTGGTGAGTCAACCAGGAGCTCATCTCCTCCCATGCGTGCTTGTGTCCTCTGAATTGGCCACAGTCTTGCTACCAGAGAACATCATAGGGGAATCCAAGAGCACTGCTTAGTTATTGCACCCTGCCATTTCAAACATTAGTCTTGGTCTCTCAAAGTAAATTCTGCAAGTGCCTCCTTTATAGCTTCAAGTACTTTGAATGTTGCTACAGCTACTTAGGATGTCTGGGTGGTGATATCAATGGTCTGCATTCGCTGTGCTAAATGCACTTACACAGCCGCAATAGCAACAGTCTGGAATTCAGAAAGTCTACAAACAGGCAGCCCTGTTTTAATTAGTTGAGTACTGAGACTAATTAATATGCAAATGAGGAGCTTACCAATATTAATCATCTGTTTTACTAGGCTGCTTTACTAAAGAGTTTCTAACGAATTTGCAAATGAAGTTTCTGTCATTAAAAATCAGCTAAACGCCTATCTGAGAATACTCTTTACTTAATGTGTGTGAAGAGGGAAAGGGAGATTGGAAAGGGTTGTATTTTTGGAAGAAAAACAGCAGTGACTGAAACCAATTTTGTCTTTGGTAGGCACTGCGCTGAGTCAACTCTTTTCAAACTCTAATTGAAAGTATTTCAGCAAGAGAGCAGTAATCAGAAAGCAGTTGGAATGGGACCTTTTTGTGTGTGTGTTTTTCTCAAACCATGACAATTCAAAGAGACCCCCCCAGCAGGACAAAAATAATATCTATGTCCAACGTCTGTAGATAGCACCCATCACAGTCGAATTTAAATTACGTGTATATACACATATATATCTTGTAAAGTTTCCCTGCTATATTACTATGATTGACGCCTTGGAGCATAGTAACTGAAGTCATTTACCTGAGCTAACATTCTTTATGCTGTTGATTTACATTTTGCACTTCACTGAGCTTACCGGTCAGTTTCACATTGTGTTTCTAGTCAGTTTCACTCTGATTTTCATGCACTAGTTCAATGTTTGGCATTCCAGCACTGCCAGAGGGAATATTTAGCTCAAATGAAGAACATTTTCATGTACAATAAGAAAATCCACCAAAGCATTTCTGATTATATTAGTTTTCTTTTGATACTTATTTCCCCCTCCCCCCATTAAAAATAGAGCCTAAATTCTTGGCATTGAGCACCCCTTGAAATGACTGCATATTTTGAAAAGCGAGAATGAGACTTGCAAATGTCTTATTGAAACACACGTGGGACCACAGAGAGAGAGACTTCAAAAAATGGAAAATCCTGCCTGAAAATGAATCCAAAACACTGGGTGATTCTCACTGCTAGTGCATGGAGCTTGGCTGCAGATTTGGATTAAAGAGGTTCCTGAGGTTGCAGAGCTGGAAAATGGAAAAAGCTTAGCAGCACCTGCCATCAGTTCTGAAATAGGCTTCTCCCTCTCAGCTGACCATAGAGAGGATACACATTTCATTTATTTAGAAACAAGGCCTTAGCAGGGGCTGCCCCTACACCTCATTCAGCTGCACTTAAGTGACAGCTCAGGCATGTTTCCCTTCTGCTAGAAATTATTGAGCTCATTTTCCTGAGCACAGGAAAGGAGAGACTGGGAAGCAACAGAAAATAACTTAGGAGGATGCAGTTAGCAGCTGTGATACAGTAATGCTTACACACTCAAAACTCCCATTGAAATCAAGTTACAGTTGGCAATTGGATAGGCCCGAGTGCTGGGCAAGACAGGGTTGAGGAGCTCTGCCTCCTCCTGGGTCAGATCTGGAGATCTTTACTCACACTGAATAGTACCTTGATCCATGAGCAGTCCCACTGTATCCAGTGGGTCAGGTCCTCAGTTGGTATCAATCAGCATAGCTCCATTGGTAATGATGTGGATTTATCAGCTGAGGATCTGGCTCAATGAGCTTATTCATGTAGTGAGGCACTACTCATTATGAGTAAGGGTCCCTCAGTGAGTATGTTACTGCACTGGGCTTTTTCCACACACTGTACAGTCGATTAGGTATTTCTTCTCCGCACATTATGTCTGTAGGTTAACCACACAGGCACTGGCCCTGCGGCATTCCCTCATGCAAACCATTGGTAAGAAGTGCTAAACAATCACTCCCCAATGACTGTGCATGCATGAACTGAAATTTTCACTTCCTCCTGGACAAAACAAACCCAACTTTTAGTGGAAGGCTCAAAGCCAGTCCTCATCAGGAAAGGTTAGTACCTGGGCAAACTGCACCTTTCTTCACCCTACCATTTCAGCACAAAAGCTATTCCAAAAAGAGTTGCAAGAATTCACTTTTAAATAGGAAAACATGATTTTTCTTCAGTCTCTTCATATTCCAAACAGTCTGGATGGCTTTGTTCACATTAAAAATAATAATACCTTAGGGGAAGAGACCACACCTGGAAAATTTCAGCCAAAGTTTGAGAAAGTTCTGAGCAACTGAATCCACGGCATTCTAAAGGAAATACTTAGGCAAATATAATCGTGGCTTTGGTTAGCACTCCAGAAATTGAGCCTGATTCCCCATTGATGTGCACCTTGTGTTATTTCTCCCTATGCAAAGGGAGTGCAAAATGGTACCAAATCTGAATGCTCCACTCACTCACACTCAGTGAAGCTCAAGTTCAAATGACTCTACAAGGGGTAAGGCAGTGAGGAATCCCCACGGCCCCATTGACATCAGTCGAGTTGCACTGGTGGAACAGTGAGGTGCAGAGGGCCAGCACCAAGCCAGTGCACTACTTACCCACTTTTTTGAGGACTTAAGTGGAGCTCAGCGGTTACACAGGCCTTGTGCTGGACTGGCCCCCTGCATGGGAGAGAATTTCCCCAGGAATGAGTGAAGGGCTTGTTGGGGGTATTGCATCAAACACCATAGAAGGTGCCTGATCCAAATCAACAGGAGTCAAGCTCTAGGTGAGTAATGAATGAGGTGAGGAGCCCTGCTCACTCAATGTGTGCCCTCAGTAAATATTTCAATAGGCAGCTAGATTGGCCATGCATACACGCACAGCTCAGCCTTTCATCGTTCTGCACCTTCCTAATTTAGGCCTTGATCCTGCACACTGCAGTCAAGGGGAGTTGACCTCAGTGGGAGTAGCACTGACACTTTAGTCATTAAACATTTACAGTGTGTGTGCTTGTCAATAAGTCATAACCACCAGTGCTTAATTTGTGCCAGGGCTGAGGCCTGGCACCTCTAGGCTTGGCAGTTCATAGCTCTGGGACCTCTGGGCTTGCTGCATCAGTTATGAATGTAAAAATATTGCTTGAGCCCTGGCACCTCTTTCATTACAAATGAAGCACTGGTCATAACCTGAGCAAACCAAGGTCAATTTTCACCACAAAACTCAAAGACACTTCTCTTCAGAGATGAATATGCCCCTGCCTAATTTCAGCTTGCTCCCCCTAACTGCTCTGGTGCTAGAGTTGTTAAAAAAATAAAGCTGCACAGATTTTTTTTTTATATATGAAATGGGGAAATTGCATATTTTTCATTGTCCTTGTTCTCCAAAATGGCATTGTGCTAGATGACATCGACAAGAAAGTGACTAAGGGAAAAAATGCAACTGATTAGGAGTATATTTTCTTTGTTCAAACAAAGAGATGCAGCAAAAGTAAATAAACTGAAAAACAAAATCTAGGATTTTAAAATTATTCCATATTTAAATATTCTGAGGTGTCATTAGTGAGGAAGTGAGATTTTTTTTTAGAATATGTGTGAGTTTTAAACTGACATTGTCCATTTTGACATATGCATTTTCCATTCAAAACTTGCAATATAGAATGAAACTATCTTGTTGTTCTAAAGTAGAAAGAAAGAGATAGGAGAGATGCCAGAAAGAAAGAGAGAGACAAGGTGGGTGAGGTAATTCTTTTATTGGACCAACTTCTTTTGGTGAAAGAGACAAGATTTTGAGCTCCACAGACCTGAAGAAGAGTCCTGTGTACCTCAAAAGCAGGTCTCTTTCACCAACATAAAATATATTACCTGATCCATCTTGTCTCTCCTATATGCTGGGACCAACATGGCTACAAAAACTCTGCAAAGGAAGAAAGAACAGGTTGGGGTAGGAAAGAATACGACGGGTTACAGCTTCTCGTTGCCAATAGATAGTAAAAGATAAGGACTGTTGGATAGGTATTTCAAAGTTCCAATGCTAAGGCAGTCCTTTAAGCTGGATTGAAAATAGTTTAGACTTCAATGTTTATTAATACATTTTTGGTTATTTATATGAATCTTGAGGGGGGAAAGGAAGCTTCTGCCATTTTAATTCCTTTGTTAATGTCTCTATGAATTCAATTAGCACTTCATTCACACTTCTTTGTTTCTGAATCACATTAGGATATGGCTTATGCCAACTTCTTTCTCCCAGGAGAGCTGAGGCATCACAGTATTTTGCTCAGCTGTGTGGCTGAGCATGGACAAACTCAATTTACTGAAGGCGAGTGAGCTGACACCATACAGTCACAGCTGCCGTAACATGGACAAATGGCCTATATCATTCCAAACCAAAGATCACTGTCCTGGGGAAAACGCGCCAGTACACAAGTAAATGGAAGACAAACGGAGTTGATTTACCGGACATGAAAGTAACCTCCCATTGCTGGACATAAGATTTAACTACCTAATAATTCATTTTTGTTTCTGTGATTCTATCGTCTCTGCTCAACCTATCAGCAAGATTTCAGTGTAGCTGCTGTGCACCTAGAGACACTGGGCCAAGTTCCTCTCTGGTGTAATTCAATTGACTTCTATAATGTTACACCAGGGAGGAACTTGGCCACTAAGCCTGATTCTTCTCTCTCACCAATTTTACATCTGGATAATTCAGCTCTTGATTTCACACTGGGGCAAAACTCAAGCCCATAGTTTACCAGGTGAGAGAATAGTTGGGTCTTGATTCTGATCTCATCAATGGAAATTAGGAATAAATTCAATGAAATCAGTGGAGTTACAGTGGGCCAAAACCTGTGTCAGTGAGAACCCAATCAGGCCCATCAAATCGGATTTAGATTATAAAGGGTAGATTTTGAAAGGTATTTAGGCACCTAAAGAGATTTCCAAAAGTGCCTAAAATCAATGAGAGCTATTTGCCTAGATGCTGGTGAAAATCTCACTAGGTGTCTAACAGCATCTTTAGACACTTCTACACCTTGGAAAATTTGGCCCTAAACTCCTATGGGACTAGGGACCAAAGAAGAGGTCTGATTCACCATGGTGTCACTCCAGTTTTACACCAGTGCAATTCCAATTAAATTAATGGACTGGTGCCAGCATAAAACTGGAGCAGCACAGTGGTGATCTGGGTGTCAAAATACTAGTAACCTCTTTCAGTTTGTGTCAGGGGTTAGGAGGTAGGTGAGTGTATTTTCACCAGATGATTTATTTGGTTAAATAAATTCAAATATTCAACATGGCCTCAATACATACCTAGAGCAAGAATGCTGTGCACTGGGGAGGTGGCTGGGGGGTAGTGGAGCTATTTGGCAGCCAAACCAATGGCTCGTGCACCTCCTCACTCCAGGTTTTGGAAGGATGGCTGATGGAGCTGCATACCTGTACATCTTCTGTCCCTTCCTCTGCTTCTGTGCTGGCCCAGCCTGCACCCCAGGCTTCTCAGTGTACTGGGGCAGAGTAAGTGCTGCAGACCTATGTTCTAAGGGAAGGGGAGGGGTGTGTATAGACCCTTCATGCGGGGGTTTCAGAGTTCTGCTCTTCCCGCCCCCACCCTCCAAGCCACTTGTCCTGCAGGCAAATGACACTGTCTACATAAAAAGGAGAGTTGAGTTTTCAGTCCTGAGGAAAAGAGGCAGGGATTCTTTATTGCTTATTAAATGTTCAATCCCAAATCCAGTGAATCAGAGATGAAAAGCTCCTGCTGAGAAAGGGAAGAGAGAAATTGCATTTTGGCCTCAGGGAAACCTGCGCCTCTAATATTAAAGACGTGCAAATAAATAAAGGAGATTGTTAGATTTACGAATCTAATATTCTCGAATGCCATGATCAATGTCTAGATTTTACTTTATGAGGTTCTCCAAAAATCTATAGCCCCTCTTTTATTAATTGTAGATCCTCACTGCAAAGGTCTTTCGCATGTCTCTGGCAACTAGGTCTTAGCTGTCAACTCCATTAAATTCTATTATAATATGGCATGATTGAATGCTCCAGCGGGATTGGCTAGCCACTGTGTATTAATATATTATGGAGCACGTACAGTCATGCATCAGCACCACACTGCATTCAAAAAGATGCTGTTGTGTTTACATTTTTTTTCCAGTGCACTCCGCTGCCATTCAAGTGGAAAACGGCTGTAACATAAATAATCCCTTGCAAAAGAACAACATCAGCCACTAAGTATCTTTCTCTGGGATGGGTGTGCTGACAAAGCTCTCTCATGTGCTCAGAGTCTCATTCCCTTAATGGGTTGCATTTGTGTGGCTTTAATTAGTTAGCACTTGTGTAGTGGAACAGTATAGAAGGGCCCAGGATTTTTGTGTGTGAGGGAGAGCTGAGGTGCCACAGTGTAGAGGGGCTAAGGATTCCCACCCGCCAGATTAGATGCTGGAACACTACACTGATGGGTCCATGATAAGAGTCTAAACAGAAAAAATACCAGAAATGCTTCTCTGTTCAAGAAATATTGAAGCAGGACAGTGTGTGAACTAGAGAGGGTTCAAATAGCTCAAATTCAAGGAGATTTTTCAATGGAAAAAAAGGCACCATTTTTTCACAAAAGTGTTGCTGGTTTTCACCCAGCTCTAATACAGACCAAAATGCTCATCTACGTTTGCTGCACCCGAGGGAGAAGGAGGCAGCAGAGGTCGCACTACGCCACCATTATGACTCCCCTAATCTTGAGCCTTCTAGGAAGTGGCTCTAAGTTGCTCCAGCTAGAACCATCCTGGAAGGATTGTTCCCCTAGCTAGGTATCAGCAGAGCACATCACAATCCAGCCCTGTCCCTTCTGGCCCCATCATACACCCCTCTTTGCCTTGGAATGCTCATCTCCCATTGCCCCCTGCAATGGGGTGAGGGTCATGTGGGGAGAATCCCCCACTGAGATCTGGTTTAAGCTCCCTGTGCACCACTTTGGCCAAGGTTCTCGTCCTACCAGTGTAATCTTCTGTTTCCTTTTCCTGCCACTCCTCATGGTCCACCTGCTTTCCCTGTACTCTCACTGACCACAGCCCAGTGTCTGGGTGGTACTTTGGAGCTCGAACAGCACAATCCACGATTGGGACCCTTTTCTCCTAGTCAAAAGGCTGTCTTCCCTTCAATGCAGTATTGCAGTAGTGGCATCTCAAAGCAATATGAGACTCAAATGGTCCAAGTGAAAACCAGGTAAATTAAGAACAGGGGAAAATCAGTGTAATACAAAGGAAACAGTCTGTATAACTTATCTACTCCTATACGTGGCGAAGGTGGAGCTGGCTATGTCCATCTTATGTTTATTGGGAGTAGAATGAGTTTTACATTTCTAGAGCTCTCTCTCCTTGGATGTTAACGGTCCCTCAGGCCATCACAGGCACATACCTTGTGCTTCCCAATCCCTTTGGCTGCATTTACACATTTTTTCTTCCCTTAAAATTTCCCCACTGCTACTACCACTGGTGCAGATTCAGTAATGGTAACAACAGTGGAAGCTCTCATGTAGACTGGCTGCCAGCATTTTAGCCACTGTGTCTTCTAACCCTGCCTAGCACAAGTCTAACTGAGTGACCACAAGTGCCTCGTCTACACTAGCACTCCCACCTTCGCTGCCACCACTGCAGCATCAGCAGCAATCATAACGGTGAGAAATGATAAACAAGGCCTTTGATGTGCCGGACTTCTTATTATTCCTTGGGGGCTCCCCAAAGTGTTGTTCCCTGAGTTAAGTCCCCACATTCAGTCCAGATTGTATTCAATGCTACGGCTAAACACTTTCATTTCCTGTGTTCTACTTCCTCTATGCATCGTATTGCCCCAACCACAAATCTCCCCTCCAAAGCAGTCTACCATTAGTGCCGGCCTCAACAACCATCCCTGGGCACGTTAGGTGTCTCGGGCAGAGGTGTCACTCTGACCAGCTGAGTTTGTTTTTAAAGATGAAGGACTTACACAATGCCATATTTCATCCTTACCATTAATTCTGCTCTCTAGCAAATAGGAATCATAGCCAGATTGATTGATCTGGCACAATAAGGGCTAAGGATTTTTAGGGTTGGGAGCACTGGGGAAAAGTCTCTGCTAATAATAATGGGTTACAATGTGTTTCCCAGAGGATGTAGTTGTCTCTAGTCATTTCAAGAGACTAACCTCCCAATTGAGAGGAATAAAAATAATTATGGTTGTGACGGTAACCAAAAATGCAATCCCTCTGAGCAGTGACAGGGGAAATAGATTCTGTTCTATTACCAGAAATATGCTTCACCTTTGTCCCTGTGGATTGCATCTGGGAAAGTCAGTATGTATATCCTGGAGGCAAGCCAATGGGTAACAGTGTAAAACATAAGCAGGGGCTGTGTTTTCCCAGATCAGAGGAAGATGTAAATGTGTAAAATGTGATGGAAGAGGTTTGATTTTTTTTCTTTTATTCCTCTCAGGAATGGTCTGACAGCCCCAGGCTGGAATATGTGTCTCTCCCAACTACTCTGTCACCCTGGTAACCATGGAGACCATGACGATCGATTAGATGCCATCTGATCTCAACCTCATAAAAACACACACAGGCAGCAGATGGCAACCAGACCACTAGACCGGTCTCCACGGGGGTGGGAGGGGGAGAAGAGGGACTGAGAGACACAGAGAAAGAGCGGGATCATGAGGGAAGGGGGGAAAAAGACAAAGAATGTGGGAGGAGAGAGGGAGGAATCATGAGAGGGAAGAAAAGAGAGACTGAACTCCACTGAAGTGAATGGGTCTACAATAATTTACACCAGTTGAAGATCTGCCCCCTCATGAGAGAAAGGTGAAACACAGGCTGCGAGAGAAAGAAAAATGAGAAAACTACTATAAAAATCTTGGGCCAAATCCTGGAGTGTGGCTGAACTGAAGGAGAAGAGGTGGTGTGTAAAAGTATCTTAAACTCACCATTGCACTCCTCCTGCAGCCTCTAGTAACCATACTCAGGTCTCCTGTAGCACTTTACAAAGTGCTGTGATTGCTACAGATTAAAAGAAACATCAGTGTCATTAGCCCCATTTTACAGATGGGGGAAACAGAGGTGAAGTGACACCCACAGAAGGTCTGTGGCAGAGCCAGGAATAAAAATCCAGCTCTCATTACTACTAGCTCAGCAGCCAATCCACTGCTCTGCTCTGGAACTTCCTGCAACCTGTCAGAGTAGCTTGGGGGCTGCTCTACGTTACTCCAGCTGTAAAAAGAAGCCAGAACTGCAGCGGAGGGTCAGTCTGGCACAG
Organism: Natator depressus; assembly: GCF_965152275.1. Classification (NCBI taxonomy): domain Eukaryota; kingdom Metazoa; phylum Chordata; order Testudines; family Cheloniidae; genus Natator; species Natator depressus. Next base: position 201,920,109 of record NC_134234.1, on the reverse strand, counting down.
GTGTGTCCTACCATGTCCCCTTTTCCCTGCTATGCCAGCAGCAGGGAGGGAAAGTCACATAAGAGCTATTATGCCAGCTCTGGGCCACCAAAGGATCATCATGACACTCTGGAGCTCCTCAGGATGGTTTAGGGGGATTTGGGATCAGGTTGCTCCAGAGTTGAAGTGCAACACAATCCCACTGCACCAGAGAAGCTGGCCTCCTATCATGGGAGCACCATATAGTCTCTCTTAGGGTTATCACCCTGAAACTGGGCCAGTAGCCCAGAGTAATTCAAAATAGTCCTCCGTGTCCCAAACACAGGGTCCATCACAGCAACCCCAGAGCTCATGCCCATCTGCTGCCTCCACAGAGACCTTATTCTGCTCAGCGGAAACCTAGCCTTCTGGCTTCATGTTCTGAGAGGGCATGTGGCATATATATTACCTTTCTTCTGATAGCTCCTCCCAGTTGGCCAGGAGAGAGAGGAGCCCTGCCCCACCCTACATACAGGGCTTCTGATCCCAGGGCCTTAAAGTGATAGTGTCCTGGGATCTTCCCATTCCACTGCTAACTCCGATCTCCTCTCTTCTGGTTTCTGGGCCTGCACTCACAGCAACACCCACTACAGACAGGAAAGCATGAAACCCCAAACAGACTGGAGAACAAGTATCTAGAGTACAGGAGGGGGCAAGGAGGACTATATGGAGAAAGCAGAAATTCCTGTTTAATGCAGCCGATTCTAATTTTGTAACAGGAATAGGGACAAAGCAGTGACATGAGAGTACAAAAAGCCAGGAGCTGTAGGCTTATCCTAAGGGGAGCCATGCTATATCTGTGTGTATGCCTTGGCAGCTGGAATCCAGATAGCTTTGTGGCATTAAGACAGTTGGAAAATGACTTTTCAGCTTTCTTCCAACAGGTTTTTATGTAACTTTTTGATTCAGGAGGTTTCTCATTAGCCAACATACAAAGGTTGGGCACATCTGTTACTGCTTATTGCAATCGTACCTGTGCAGGGCTGGGCCTGATCATTATGGGATACCTGGAGTGAAAACAAGGTCAGCTCCCAACCTGCTGCATTGGGCAACACAGCATGGGGAGGAGGTGAGCAGCCCGCAGTGGTGAAAGAACAGCTTAAGGACTATTTAGAAAAGCTGGACATGCACAAGTCTAGGGGTCCAGATTTAATGCACCCAAGGGTGCTGAGGGAGTTAGCTGATGTGATTGCAGAGCCATTGGCCATTATCTCTGAAAATTCTTGGTGATCAGGAGAGGTCCCGAACTATTGGAAAAAGGCAAATATAGTGCCCATCTTTAAAAAAAGGGAAGAAAGAGAACCCGGGGAACTACAGACTAGTCAGCCTCACTTCAATCCCCAGCAAAATCATGGAGGAGGTCCTCAAGGAATCCACTTTGAAGCACTTGGAGGAGAGCAAGGTGATCAGGAACAGTCAACATGGATTCACCAGGGGCAAGTCCTGCCTGGCCAACCTGATTGCCTTCTATGATGAAATAATTGGCTCTGTGGATATGGGGAAAGCAGTGGATGTGATATATCTTGACTTTAGCAAAGCTTTTGACACAGTCTCCCACAGTATTCTTGCCAGCAAGTTAAAGTAGTATGGATTGGCTAGATTGTTGGGCTCAACCGTTAGCGATCAACAGCTCGGTGTCTAGTTGACAGCTGGTATCAAGTGGAGTGCCCCAGGGGTCCATCCTGGGGCCGGTTTTGTTCAACATCTTTATTAATGATCGGGATGATGGGATTAATTGCACCCTCAGCAAGTTCGCAGATGACACTAAACTGGGGGGAGAGGTAGATACGCTAGAAGGTAGGGATAGGGTCTAGAGTGACCTAGACAAATTGGAGGATTGGGCCAAAAGAAATCTGATGAGGTTCAACAAGGACAAGTGCAGAGTCCTGCACTTAGGACGGAAGAATCCCATGCACCGCTACAGACTAAGGCCCGAATGGCTCGGCAGCAGTTCTGCAGAAAAGGACCTAGGGGTTACAGTGGACGAGAAGCTGGATATGAGTCAACAGTGTGCCCTTGTTGCCAAGAAGGCCAATGGCATATTGGGCTGTATTAGTAGGAGCATTGCCAGCAGATTGAGGGAAGTGATTATTCCCCTCTATTGGGCACTGGTGAGGCCACACCTGGAGTATTGTGTCCAGTTTTGGTCCCCCCACTACAGAAGGGATGTGGACAAATTGGAGAGTCCAGTGGAGGGCAACAAAAATTATTAGGGGGCTGGGGCACACGACTTATTAGGAGAGGAGGCAGGAACTGGGGTTTTTTAGTTTGCAGAAGAGAAGAGTGAGGGGGTGATTTGATAGCAGCCTTCAGCTACCTGAAGGGGGGTTCCAAAGAGGATGGAGCTTGGCTGTTCTCAGTGGTGGCAGATGACAGAACAAGAAGCAATGGTCTCAAGTTGCAGTGGGGGAGGTCTAGGTTGGATATGAGGAAACACTATTTCACTAGGAGGGGGTGAAGCACTGGAATGGGTTACCTAGGGAGGTGGTGGAATCTCCATCCTTAGAGGTTTTTAAGGCCCAGCTTGACAAAGCCCTGGCTGGGATGATTTAGTTGGTGCTGGTCCTGCTTTGAGCAGGGGGTTGGACTAGATGACCTCCTGAGGTCTCTTCCAACCCTAATATTCTTTGATTCTAAAACCTAGGAGACTGCAGGAAGTGCTGGTGACTGAGGTGTGTTGTCTTCGGAAGCCCTGGCTAGACTAGGAAAATAACTCACGTTAATTAACACATTTTTTAATATGACCTAACATGTTTTTAAACACAGGTGTGGACAGATAGGACTTAACACCTTTGAAATGTATTAATTGGGTGTGGCTAGCCCTAGGCTCCTCCCCAAGATTGATTTTACCCATCTAAATGGGAGAGAGAGGGATTCCTCCTTCCCTTTTCCTCCTTTCTGACATTAGGAAGTGGCTTTCCAGGTCTATAAGGGGTTCTGACTATTGTCTAAGATGCAGCTTCACTGACAGCAGCTCCTAAGAAGGTGGCTGAAGCCCATATCCCCAAGAGTATTTAAGGTTGAAATCAATGGGAATTAAGTGGCTAAATAACTGAGTATCTGGGTTTAAGTAACCTCCACTTTAAGAAAGCAAGGAGTATGTGAACAGACATCATTCCCCCATGCTTCACCCCACACACATCAGGGGATTATACACATGTCACTACTCCTGGGGGAATTCTGCACCACTGTCCCCCACAGATTTCTTATTCTTCTGTGGAGAAGCAGACTTTCTGATGGGGAAGCAAAGGGAAGCCACAAGAGCAGTCATGTGGCCCTCTCCAGCAGTATGGTTCAGGTGCCCAGGGCAGCCAGCAGAGAGGTAAGTCACTGTGGGGCAGGAGGCAGGACTGGGGAAGACCTGGCTCGTGGCTCCTACCCTGCGCCAGGCTCAGCTGGGGAGGACGGAACTTCTTCTTCCACTACATGGCATTCAGGGCTGGGTCAGACCCACCCCCAGATTTCTCCCCCAGCTGCAGGAAGCTCTGTAAACTCCCCCTTCCTGCGCCCATTGCTCCTCAGATGCATGGGAAGGGATCCCTATACAGGGGGCTGCATCGCCATCTGCCTAACCCCCCTGTGTCCATCTCCTGGGGGGAAGCTGCACAGGGATCTCCCACCTCTGTGCAGCCAGTGGCCTGTGCTCCCCACTGCCATGCTGGAGCCTCCACATTTATTTGACAAATAAAATTTGCAGAATTTTAAAATATTGTGTGCAGAATTTTTAATTTTTTGGTGCAGAATGCCCTCAGGAGTAACATGCCCTCTCCCTTTCCAGAGGTTTCCCTTTATTTTTAATAAAACCCTAAGACAGGCCTATACTTACAAATGCAAAGAAAGAAGTCAGAGTGAAGGTGGCAGGGAGTATTACAGAGCTAACCACAGACAGGTCATTGTTTGTTGGTCTCTTGGTCATGTCCAGATCTCAAGTGTGCTGATCTAGCTGAGATTTTGGGAAAGTAAGAGTTCTCCAGGGTACCACAATCGATATTCAAACGCAACAGAAAAATGCACGTCCCCCAGGCAAAAAGGAAACTAATGCATATATTCTGTGGTCTTCCTAAGCCAGCACCTACTGACACTGCGACGAGTACCTTATGCCAGCAGACTCCTTTCAGCATAGCAATCATAGAGGGTATGGCTGAAGTACAAGTTCAACACACCAGAAACGGTTAGCACCTGCTGAGATTTGGCTGAACACTTCATCATGAAGCTACAGAGAAAATACTGGACCTGTGACAAAGTCCACCCCATGTATGCAGATGAATCAATTAAAAATGTTACTAGAAAGAATAGACTCCATGGTATCACACCTGTCCCATACAAAAATCATTGACTCTACAGACATGTCCAATATTACAATGAAGAAGCTACTGTCTCATAGGCACATGAAGGATGAGATAACCACATATCTTGCAGGAAAAATGCTCCAGCATGTGAAAAATTGCTCGAAGAATTCTGTTGTCACATGACATAATGAAGTTACTGCCTCGCACTGTTCAGTGGAGTTTCTTCATCATTCCCATCATGAGACTGACACTAAGGGTACATCTACAGTATAAAATTATTTTGAAATTATTCTATTCTAATTTTCGGAAGCTATTTTATACATTCGGTCTTCTGTGTCCCCACTAAAGTGTGTGAATGTGGCGGAGTGCGTCCACAGTACCAAGGCTAGCATCGAATGTCAGAGTGGTGCACTGTGGGTAGCTATCCCACAGTTCCTGCAGTCCCCGCTGCCCACTGGAATTCTGGGTAAAGCTCCCAGTGCATGACGGGGCAAAAACATTCTCGCGGGTGTTTCTGGGTGTGTCTCATCAGTTGCTCCTCCCTTCGTGAAAGCTACGGCAGACAATCGTTTTGTGCCTTTTTGGTGTGCAGACACCATACTGCTTTCAGCAGATGGTGCACCACTGCTCTCCTGCTACTATGAATCCACCTCATTTCCTCTCATCTTCCTATGTAATCTCTACTATCTACTCTCTCTCTCTTCCTCATCGAACGCTTCCGCTGCCAACTCTGCTCGGCCATCGTGAACCGAGCAGCACAGCTTCCACCGCCAACTCTGCTCTCCCGCTATTGCCACGCTTCCGAGCTTCTCCATGTTGTCTGTCCTGGGTTCCCACCTCCTTGAAAGCTACAGAAGACAACCATTTCCCACCTTTTTTTCGGCTACCATGAACTGAACAGCACCTCTTCTGCTGCCACTCTGCTCTCCTACATTTCACGCCCTTTTTCCAGAATTACCCATGCAGGCACCATAGCCATGGAGCCCGCTCAGATCTCCTCTGCAGTTTTGACTGTTGTAAATACCTTGCGCATTATCCAGCAGTATGTGCAATATCTGCAAAACTGGGCGAGGAAATGACGACAGCGTGATTACGATAGTGATGAGGACATGGACACAGACGTTCCTAGAAGCACAGCATGTGGTGATTGGGAGATCATGGTGGTGTTGGGCCAGGTTCATGCCGTGGAACGCCAATTCTGGGCCCGGGAAACAAGCACAGACTGGTGGGACCGCATATTGTTGTGGGTATGGGATGATTCCCAGTGGCTGAGAAACTTTTGTATGCGTAGGGCCACTTTCATGGAACTTTGTGACTTGCTGTCCCCTGCCCTGAAGCGCAAAGACACCAAAATGAGAGCAGCCCTCACAGTTGAGAAATGAGTGACCATAGCCCTATGGAAGCTTGCAATGCCTGACAGCTACAGGTCAGTTGGGAATCAGTTTGGAGTGGGCAAATCTATTGTGGGGGCTGCTGTGCTGCAAGTAGCCAACACAGTCATTGACCAGCTGCTATCAAGGGTAGTGAGTTTAAGAAATGTGCAGACCCTTGTGGATGGTTTTAATGCGCTGGGGTTCCCTAACTGCGGCGGAGGGATAGACAGAACGCATATCCCTATCTTGGCCCCAGAACACTGGGACGGCCAGTACATAAACTGAAAGGGGTACTTTTCCATGGTGCTGCAAGCACTGGTGGATCACAAGGGACAGTTCACCGACATCAACGTGGGATGGCCAGGAAAGGTGCATGACGCTCACATCTTCAGGAACTCTGGTCTGTTTCAACAGCTGCAGGAAGGAACTTACTTCCCAGACCAGAAAATTACTGCTGGGGATGTTGAAATGCCTATCGTTATCCTCAGGGACCCAGCCTACCCCTTAATGCCATGGCTTATGAAGCCGTACACAGGCAGCCTGGACAGTAGTAAGGAGCAGTTCAACTATAGGCTGAGCAAGTGCAGAATGGTGGTAGAATGTGCGTTTGGATGTTTGAAAGTGCACTGGCGCAGTTTACTGACTCGGTTAGATCTCAGCACAACCAATATTCCAATTGTAATTGCTGCTTGTTGTGCGCTCCACAATATCTGTGAGAGAAAGGGGGAGACATTTATGACAGGGTGGGAGGTTGAGGCAACTTGCCTGACGGCCAGTTTCGCACAGCCAGACAACAGGGCGGTTAGAAGAGTACAGCAGGGCGTGCTGCACATCAGAGAAGCTTTGAAAGCCAGTTTCATGACTGGCCAGGGTATGGTGTGACAGTTGTGGTTGTTTCTCTTAAAGTTACCCGCCCCCTATGTATATGAAAGGAAATAAAGTCACCATTGTTTAAAAACCGTTCTTTATTATTTGTTGCACAAAACTTTGAGAGAAATCAGAAGCTAGACAGGGGAGGGGGGGTATTGGGTTGGGGGGGTGGAAGGGGAGGGAAGGACAAGTCCAGAAACCAAATCAAAATTTAGGATATGCCAGCTTTCTGCTGCTTGTGCAATCTTCTGGGGTTGACTGTGTGGGTCCCCGTAGCCTCCCTGCCCGTGTTCTTGGGTGTCTGGGTGAGGAGGCTATGGAACTTGGGGAGGAGGGAGGGTGGTTATTCAGGGGCTGCAGTGGCAGTCTGTGGTCTTGCTGCCTTTCCCGCATTAGATCCACCATACAGCGGAGCATGTCAGTTTGCTCCCCCATGAGCTTGACCATAGCATCCTGCCTGCTCTCATCACTGCGTCCCTCCTCTCTTCGTATTCATGTAACACTTTACCCGACTCCGCAATTGTTTGCCTCCACCCATTCAACTGGGCCCTATCAGTGCGGGAGAACTGCATGAGCTCGGCAAACATGTCGTCCCAAGTTCGTTTTTTCCGCCTTCTAATCTGGACCAGCCTCTGGGACAGAGTAGATAGGAGCCGCGTTGAAACATTTGCACCTGCTGCGGGAGGCGAAAAAGGGAGGGTAGTATTTTAAAAGATACATTTTAGAGAACAAAGGGGACACTCTTTCTCAGTGAAACAGGCAATTCATAGTATACAGCACACGTTCTTTCTGTACAAGGTCTCATTTTGCCTCTTATACTGAAGTGCCTGCCACTTTGGTGTGAATAAGCCATCACATGCGGCCAGGCAACAGAATTCAGCTTGCAGGCAGCCATGGTAAGCCCTAGGGGGACGCGAGGTTCTGCTTCTTCCACATTCATTTCAATGCTTTCAAACTGCCTGGCCCCCTTTCCCATAGCAAGCAATGCCTGGTGGGTTTGCCATATAAAAGGAGGGCCTGAGGGCTCTCTGGGATGATCACTTCATACAACACTCTCCCCCACACACACAGAGACACACCGCGTGGCTCCGATGAGGCTCTGAGCAGGGATGAGCCCTTTAAACTAAACATGAACAGCCCAGTGCGGCTGGGTTTCCCCTCCACCCCCCACCGCATGGCTCCGATCAAGCTCTCACTCACCAGAAGTGCCTTCTTCAGGGTCATGGTCTGGGAGTATGCCTTGGAGTGGGGGGAGTCTATTGGCTCCAGCATTAAGAATAGTTCCTGGCTGAGGGGGGCGGAAAACAAATTCCCCACTTGCCATCTGTGCACTGTCCTCCTCCTCTTCTTCGTCCTCCAAAAACTCATCCTCCTCACTCCATGCTACTCCACCCTTGCAGGTGTCCATGGACAGTGGTGGGGTAGTGGTGGCGTCACCCCCCATAATTGCATGCAGCTCACAGTAGAAGCAGCATGTATGGGGCTGTGACCCAGAGTGCCCGTTCGCCTCCCTGGCTTTTTGGTACGCTTGCCTGAGCTCCTTGATTTTTGTACGACACTGCTCTGTGTCCCTGGAATAGCCTCTTTCCGTCATGGCCCTGGAGACTTCAGCGTACGTATTTGCGTTTCTTTTTTTGGAATGTAGTTCTGCCATAACAGATTCATCTCCCCAACATGCAATGAGATCCAGTACCTCCCGTTGGGACCATGCTGGAGCTCGTCTACAAATCCGGGACCGCGTGGTTGCCTGTGATGGTGGACTCTGCATGGTCGCCTGTGATGGTGGACTGTGCTGATGGTCACCTGTGCTGACAGTGACCAAACAGGAAACTCAGAAGTTCCCGGGGCTTTTACTGCCTACCTGGCTAGTGCATCGGAGTTCAGAGTGTTGTCCAGAGCGGTCACAAGGGAGCATTCTGGGATAGCTCCCGGAGGCCAATATCGTCGAACTGCGTCCACAGTACCTGTAACCTGGAACTGTGATCTCGATTTTAGCACTACTCCACTTGCCGAGGTGGAGTACAGAAATCTGATTAAAGACCCTTTAAACCAAAGAAACTGGTTTGGTCGTGTGGACGGAATCAGTTTTATTTCAAAGTAACTCGGCTAATTCCGAAATAATCGCGTACTGTAGACCAGGTCTTAAATTGTCTGGCATGCCATACAGAGAGGTGCCACTAAACTCCAGATTTTTGCACAAGACCCAGACGTTCTAGTGTTCTTTGTGAGACACTACCCAAGACTTCCACAAGATTTTGTTTTTGTGCCTGCTGCTGGGGAACAGCATAGCTGTATATTCCTCAGAGATGAGTACCTATCACTCAGACGATTACAAGCTACTGCACTGCCAAATTTCCACTCTCTTTCAGGACGTGATGGTACTGGAAAGTTGGCTGGAATGACCAAATTATCTTCCTGGAAGGCATTTGATTCAGCCTCCAAAGACTCCTTGCTCTGAAGGTGCTCAGAATGGCTGAGACAGTCACTGAGGTCATAAATGCACTGGGGGTGTTCCTATGCCGAGTTTACCATTTGAAGACCAATATTATGACACTTGGAGCGCTGTTTTCCAAGAAGCTGACAAACAAAGAATAATTGCCATTGACAAGGGGTGCAGTTCTACCTGCTATCAAGAGGGTGAATCATCATGCAGTGGAATGGCTCCAGGATGATTGCACACATCCAAAACTACCCGCCCCTCTCAGGCACAGATGGGTCTTGGAGGATGGACTGATCATACCAGTTATGTGTAAAATATTGTGCTCCCAAATCAATCCTTCAGCTAATCAAATACTCATGTGCAAAGACCAGATGCTTACTGCCTTGCAAATGTTTGGCCAGCAGCTTGCCTTGTACGGAGATGTGAGGATCAATGTGACTAGGCCAGCAGTGGTGCCCTAGACAGAGAGGACACTGATGAGGATTTTGATAAATAATTATGTTCAGACCTACGTGTCAGGGCTAACTTCCCTAGGATTAGCCAAGCTCAATGTCTTTATGTAAGCAATGCATCCTGGTGTTAAAGTATAATTTAAAAAATGATTTTTAAACATTTTCTTGAATGCACAGCTACATAATTGTTCTAGGTTTGCCATGTGTGTTACTGTTGTGTTCATGGGAGAAAGGGCTTTTGAATGATATAGCGTTTTTGGAAATGAGTCAAGTTGGGTATTATCAAAATTTCCACCAACCCAGACAACCTGAAGCTGAGAGGGCAGCAAGTCCCCCTGCCACGCCATTGAAATTATGATTCTGTAGATTTTTATAACTCACATGACACCTCCCTTACCATTTTATCACTAATCAGCCCCTAGAAGGAGATTATTATATTATGCTCCCAGACTACTAAAGGCATTTTGTAGCCAGATTGATCCAAATGACCACCCTTAGCTTCAGGGCAGTATGTCCTAGCAGTGAAAGTCAATACGACTGCCCTCCCTTGCAGGGCTGTGTGATCTGGTGGCCAGAACCAGTATGGCTGCTGTCTTCTGCAGGGATGTGTGGCCTAGCGACCAGTGGGGAAACAGGCTGTCACCCAAGGCTAGGTGGCTGCTGGCATAGGCGCCAACTCCGTGGGTGCTCCAGCCCCAGAGCACCCACGGGGAAAAACGGGCGAGTGCTCTGCACCCACTGGGAGCTCCTGCCCCGCCCCCCTGCCCCAGCTCACCTCTGCCTCTGCCTCCTCCCCTGAGCGTGCTGCATCCCTGCTTCTCCCCTAAGCTCCCAGCACTTCCCGCTGCGAAACAGGTGTTTTGCGATGGCAAGTGCTGGGAGGGAGCGGGGAGGAGGGGGAATGTGGAGCACTCGGGGAAGAGGCAGGGTCAGGGCGGGGATTTGGGGATCTGCAGTTCTCCACAGGGTCTTAATGCCTAACTTATTTTCAGAGTCAATGTATAAGGCCCAGCAGGTCTCAAACCCAGGCCTGCAGATCTGCTACTCGGTGAATACCTCTATGCTTCCACCCAGCAGCAACAGAAGCCAGTTCACACTTCACTACCCACAGCTCACTGCAAATAGACCTCAGGAAGTCCTCCCTCAAGGGTCCAACAGGTGGTAGCTTCATGGCTCCCCACCCTATATAAACCCAAGTGGCATTCCAAGGAGCATCCAGGCAACAGTGTGGATTTTCTGTAGCTGCCATGACCATTCCAGCTTTCTGCTATCAAACTCCTGGTTTTGACCTCAGCTAGATTTGGACCTCGCCTCCAGAACTGGACCCTGAAACCTGATTTGAACTCTGATCCTTGATATTGATCCTGGCCTGGAACTTGATGACAAACTCCTCTGCTACTCTCAGCCTCAGGCTTGACCCTGCTCCAACCATTGGTCTTGAGTGCCTTTTTCAGGATCCTGACAGTTTGCCTGTACCACCACCCTAGCTCGTGGTGAAGGGCTATCCTGTGGGAGCATGGAGGCAGTAGGCTACTCCCTACCCAGCATGCCTCAGATGCTGGAGATGCCTGAATGAGTTTACCTCCCCTAGGAGGAGCTCCCCGCACTGGGAGCCCAAGTATGCAGTTTGCAACAGAAAACAAGTTCTGCACAGGCAATCAGCCCAGCTCCATGATGAAAACATGGCACTGTGGGCCCAGCTGGCACAGCGTGCTGCAGATAACAGATGCTATGAGGACAGGTGGCCCGACTATGGGATGTGAACACTCTCCTCTGGGCATGTGCTGCAGTCACGCACCCAGATCCAGGACCACCAGTTTCCCTCCCAGAATGTTTTAATGGGGACTGTCAAAAATTCAGAGGGTTTCTGAATCAATGCTGCTGGCTTTTCCTGCTCCACCCCAAGTCCTACCACACTGACTGAGCAAAAGTAGGACTTGCTATTAGCATCTTGATGGGAGAGGTGTTGGATTGAGCCTTGCACCTACTTGAGTGAGCAAGCCAATGCTATCTGACTGGAATGCTTTCCTCCAGACATTTTCCCCACCATATTCAATGATCCCCACCATCAGAGACAACCCGTGCCTGCTGATAGTGGGGGTGCACAACCCTGGAACAGCTCGAGTCACCACCCCCAATTAGTCTTCCACTCTCAGAAATCAGCCCCTCCCCTCCCCGGAAAGCAGCAGCCCCTCTCTGCAACTCCCATGTGTTCCTCCCGCCTCTCCCACCAGAGTTAAAGTAGCAGCCCCTCCCTGCAGTTTCCAGCTATTCCTCCTGCCTCTGCCTCTCCCTGCCCAGTGCAGCTTGCAGCTCGCTGGCTCAGCTGCCCTGCAGGGAGGGGGCCCAGTCACATCATGTGGCTGAGCAATTGAGAGGGGGGGATGCCACATGATCCAACATCCCCTCCTCCCCCCACGTCACCTCTGCCCACCATGCCAGCCTCCACCTACGCGGCCTCTTTCGGTGATTAGTCTCCAACACCAATTGGAATGAAGAGGCCCGGCTACCAGTTCCAGTGGGGACTAGGTAGGGTTGCCGACACTGAATTTCAAAACTAAGGGACTGTTTTCTTAGCACCCCCACGTCACCCCTACTCCCATCATCATCACTACTACTACTACTAATAAGCAGTGCTCACTGAAATTCTATACCCTGGGGGAGCATGCTGTAACCCCCCATATTCCTCATTTTCATATAATCGTGATTGAACATATAAAACATGCCTTGTAAGGTATCAGGGGAAAGGTTATGATCTGCTGAAAGTCATTTCTCTATCCATGTATGTGTATCATCATTAACGCATATGAAGTTATGAGAATGGTGTAGTATGGTGGTCACTAAAACATGCTGTAAGTTGGGGGGGGGGGGAAATCAGCCAGATATTAGCAACGGCAAGGAAAGTAACCAACGCCCGGGTGGGGAGTCAAACAACCCATCAACAGCCATTGTCCAGCAAGGGAGCTACAATGCAATGACTCACCTGCATGAGGCCACACCAGGGGAATTGCTCAACCTTGCTTGGAGAGACTAATGCTCACCTGACTCTGAAGGGGGGGAGGGGGCAAAGTCCAGGGGGAGGAAAGGACAGGATAAAAGGAAGAGACATTTGCCATGCTCCTCCTCTCTTCCACCTGCATCTACAGACACCACCAAGTGACTGAAGCGCTGATCAAAGGGGAGAGCCTGGCTGAAGAGCAACCAGCCAGCCTGTGGTGAGAAGCATCTCAGTTTGTAAGGACATTGAAAGTGTTAAGAGCAGCTTAGAATGCATTTTGCTTTTATTTTGTTTGACCAAATCTGACTTGTTATGCTTTGACTTAAAAAAATCTATCTTTATAGTTAATAAATCTGTTTATTCTACCTGAAGCAGTGCATTTAATTTGAAGCATGTCAGAGACTCCCCTTGGAAGAACAAGCCTGGTACATATTAATTTCTTTGTTAAGTTGACAAACTCAAACTTGCAGCGTCCAGCAGACAGAACTGGACACTGCAAGACAGAGGTTCCTAAGGCTGTGTCTGGGACCAGAGTTATTGGCTAGTGTCATTCGGTTGCACAATCCAAGGTGCAGCTTACATGCCAGAGGCTGTGTGAGAACAGCCCAGGAGTGTGGGTTCGCAGAGCAGAGCAGAGCAGGGTAAGGCTGGCTCCCAGAGTCTAGGATTGGAGTGACCTAGCAGATAACACCAGAGGGGAACTTCACACTCACCTACATTCATTGGGGTATTTTCTTGCTGCTTTTTGCAGAACTCAGCAACTCCTGATCTTGTTGTGCAGAGATGGAAAAAATAAGGGCTGTCCCCTGTAATAAGGGACTATGGGCAACCCTAAGACTATGTGAGGAGATTAAGGATGGACTAACAATGGTGCAGGCCCCGACCAACTTAGAGGCCTTCATTGACCTCACCGTACTCATTGACAATAGGCTCTGAAAGTGACAAGGGGAAAGGAAGGGATCTGGGCCATCACCTGAGAGGCACCCTTGATAGCAGTCTCCAGCCCAGACCCTGAACCATCTCCTGGATACCACCCACCACCATGGGCTGTGTTTCTATTGTGGTGGATCTGGCCATGCTCTCTCCAACTGCCCATCACAACAACTTGCACAACCCAGTTTGGGAAATGACCACACCCAGGCCCAGTAGAGGGGGGTGAGCCCCAAAGTAATGTCCCCTCACTGAAACATGACTCAGGCATGGTGAGCATTCCTCACACCTCAGAGTCTGGGTCTGCCTCTCTGTCCCAGGTGAGCTGCCTCAAATTCTCCCATAGTGGGAACTGGTGGATCCTGGGGCAGCGGACAGCTTCATAGATGCCAACCTTAGCCTTGGGTATTGTGGTACAACTGAAGATGGTCCCTTGACTTAGTGGAAACTGTCTATGGCTGACTCCTACTGTCAGGGCCAGTGACTTAGGACACAGGGCCTTCGGTAGGTGCCATTTGGGACCATGTGGAAGTCCTTTGGTTTGGGATGATTCACTGGCCACACTTTCCCATAATCTTCGGGATTTTGAGGTTGGCGACTCATGATCCGTACATCCTTTGGCATGAGCACAAGGCTGGCTTCTGCTCAGAGTTCTGCAAGCAAGTCTACCTACGCACAATGCCTGACAAACCCCACAACCAAGATGTTCCCCTCTGGGCCCTGGGTCAGGTGGGACCACCACCAGAGTTGACTTCAGTTCTACCCTTCAAGTACAGCGGCTACAGTGACGTCTTTGAGAAGAAGAACGCTGACACCCTACCACCACACCAGGATTATGACTGCCCAAACGAGATGCAACCAGTGGCGACAGTGCCAGTTGGCTATAGTCATGTAATGTTGGGACCTGAGCTGGCTGCCCTACAGTCTATCTCCAAGAGAATCTGGCTAAGGGTTCCATCTGATCATCTACCTCTCCTCCTGGAGCCCTGGCTCTTTTCATTAAAAAGAAAGATAGAACCCCACACCTATGCATGGATTGCCAGGCTCTCAATCAGGTAGCCATCAGGATTCAGAACCCCCTTCTGTTCATTTTGGAACTAATGGATCATGTACAGTTGACCCAGATAGTCACAAAACTTGACCTGCAGGGGACTACAACCTGGTTCGGATCCAAGCTGGGGATGAATGCAGACAGCTTTCTGAACGTTGTATGCCCACTGTGAATACCTGGTAATGCAGTCTGGCCTCATGAATGCCCCTGCAATGTTCCAGCACTTTGTGAATAAAGTCTTCCATGACATCCTACACTAGTACATCATAGTCTACCTAGATGATAGCCTCATTTTGTCTGAGGATCTGGACCAACATGCCCAGTCCATTCTGGAACATCTCTGCCACGGTGCCTGTATGTGATGCTGGAAAAGTGCAGCTTCAATCAGTGCTCCATAGGGTTCCTGGGCTACATCCTCTCCCCTAAAGGGCCTCTGAATGGACCCCAAGAAGGTGGCTGACCTGGGTATCAGCCACTCCCCACCACAAAACATCAAGGAGCTACAATGCTTCCTGGGGTTTACTAACTTTGATAGGCAGTTCATCTCTAGATTTTCAGGGCCACTCACCACACTGACTTTGCTTCTCTTCAAAAACACCACCTTCACATAGTCTTCAGAGGCCCAACAAGCATTCAACTGGTGCAAGATTACCTTTATCAGCACCCTAATCCTGGCCCATCCCAACCCTGCGTGACCCTTTTGTCATTGAGACAGACACCTCCAGTGCAGCAACTGGGACATATTCTCCCAAACACGTGGTCCCCACCACCACCACCTCCTCCCTTGTGCCTGCTATTCACGGAAGCTCACTCCAGCTGAACAGAATTCTAAGGAAATTCCATCCATAAAAGAGGCCTTCGAAGTGTGGTGCCACTACCTGGAGGGTGCTTGGTACCCAGTACCGGCCTACACAGATCATAAAAAACTTACAGTACTTCTGCCAAGCCAAGGCGTTGAATCAAAGGCAGTTTTGCTGGGTTCTTCACAACACTTCACTTTCATATCACGTACCACTCAGGAGCCCAGAACAAGACCTCTGGTGCCTTGTCCTGAAAAGAGGAATATCTTGCCAGCCAAGAACCACCTCTTTCCCATGCGGAGTCCCTATGGATTCTCAAGCCCCGGAGCTTTCTGGACACTGCAGTGTCATGAAGTCTTGGGGCACTGATCTGCTTAGCTGTAGGGAAGGAGTCCCCTCCCAAGGTACTTGAGGCAGCAAGCCAGGGGCAACACCAGGTCCACTTTGGCTTGCTCTATGTCAAGGGTCACCTGTATGTTCCACCAGAACCCCTGCAGTTAGAGGTACTATAGCTCTGTTATGACTTGCCATTAGCAGGCCATCTGAGTCACCTCAAGATCCTCCATTTGGTTGCCCGCTTCTTCTGGTGACTCTGAATGAGCATGCTGATCCATTTGTATGTTGATTCCTGTGAGACATGAGCCTGCCCCAACCTGCCATGCTCAGAACCCTTCGGCACCCTGGGCCTGCAGAGCTGTCAGGCAGTGAACACCTTCACACTGCCACCCAGCCAGCTTGCACTCCACCATCTACTGTGGACACAGACCATGGGAAAGTCCATCTCAAAAGGGTCTGACAAGCCGTAGTAGCCTCATGGCTACTGACTGGCTCCCCACCCACTATAAACCAAAGGACATTCTAGGAAGTGTTTGGGAAACAATGTGGATCTTCGGTAGCTGCCACAATCATTCCTGCTTTTGAACTCCTGGCTTCAACCTCAGCTTGATTTAGACCTTGCCTCAGGACCTGGACCCTGAACCCAATTTGGACTGATCCTTGGTATCGACGCCAGCCTGGAGGAGTTTGTAGTTAAATCCATTACTCTCAACCTCAGGTTTGAGTCTTGCCTAATCATCCTGATGGTTTGTGTCAGGATTCTGACACTAAGACTTTCCTGGTTTTAATCATATTTATTGAAAAGAGGCTTACGCACAAATCCCGAACAGCCCACAGGTATAGGGAGAGAAAGAATCAGAAAGCACCAAAGGGAGGATAATAAATAAGGGATCATTTATATCAGTGAAAATATTTCCTGTCTTTTTCTAAAAGTGTTAAAACAGATGGCCAAATTCTGTTCAGTTACACGAGTGAAAATCTGGATTAAGTCCCTTGATTTCTGCTGTGTTACTCCCGATTTACTTCCCAATGTACTCTAATCTAATCTCTCTCACCAGGTTGTTCACTCAACTCAACCTTAGTCCTTCTCCAGATGGCAGGAAGAAGTTGAGAAATGGCACTACACTTATGAGTGTTGCCTTGAAGATAATGGGCCAAATTCATTCTCAGCCTAATGACATTAGCTTCTAAGGAGTCACCCTGGGGATGGAATTGGTTCAGTAAGGCTGAGAGACAATATAGCTGATCTAGGGCCCAAACCATCTCCCATTAAATTCAACAGAACTTTTCCCCATTGATTTGGATCAGCCCTTTATAAAGTGATAGATGCATCCAGAAAGAGAGAACTTCTAGGAAGGGTCCTCAATCTATCACCTCTGTTGCTTGATGTTTTATTAATGTTTTCACTCATTCAACCACAAGTCACTGTGCTAGACATAGGAAACATTGGGTAAAATTCTATGACCTATGTTATGCAGGAAGTAGATGATCAGAATAGTCCTTTGTAGCCTTAAAAAACTATGGGTGAAGACCTGGTCCCATTGAAACCAATGGGAGTTTGCCACTATTTCAGTGGTGCCAGAATGTGACCCTACTAATCTGTTTTCCCCCTTTGTATATGGCTGACAAAATGGCTGATTTGTGGGGGAAGAAAGGAGCATGGCCATAGAAAAACATAGAAAGGTAGGGCTCAAAGAGACCTTAAGAGGTCATCTAGTCTGTTTATTTGCCTTATTCCATTTGGGAGGTGCAGATTGGTTAGTTTTTGGTTCTCTAATAACCCAATAAGTTTAACTATTAAGATTAACTCGTGAGAATTTTTCCAGAAGAGTATCCAGAAACCTGGGTCCCTGCTCCACATGGAATTGGAATGGTTGGGTCACTGTAGTTCCATTAAGAATCCTTCAGGGTTCCATACTGTATCGCACAGGGTTCCCTCTTGTATCTCCAACAAAGTGATGGAACCTAAGAGATGGGCTGTGCAATAGGCAGCTTCCACCACATAGTGGGAGGTGCAGACATGCACTGCACTGGCAGCAGTGGAGAATTTATACCTTCCTGGTAGGGGGAAATGGAGAGGTTTTGACGTGGTCATCAAATTGGACATGTTTGATATTTTGGAATGCACTTTAAATGCTTGTAAGTTTAAGTCCATCCCTCTCCCAGGAGAACTGAGAATTATCTCAACAAAGAAAATGTGACTGGAGGCAACTTCCATGCTGCTGTGTTTTGGTCACCTGGCTATCATGATAGGACTTCCCCGGACAGGACATTTCTTGGTTCTAAATCCCATTGCAGGACTGTGGGCCCACTTCCACTCTCAGAGACACTCCTGGAGCTGCCTGGAATGGAGGACAGAATTTGGCCTGTTTGGTTTGTATAGCCAACTCAGTTTGCTTTATCCTGCCCAGTAAAAGGTGGTCTGAACATCCATTTTCGAGTAATTCATAGTTGCATTACGCTGGGAGTGAAACACAGCAGCAGAAATCGATATCCCCTGTAACAATACAACATGCATGAACAACAAATCAGTCCTTTGGGTGCTGCTGACAGTTAAGCGAAGTCTTGTTTGAGGGAAGGAAGCAACAAATTGTGCTCACCTATGTCTATGAACATAATCCAATTAAAAAAAAAACAAAAAACCTGGGCACTTACAGTTAAGATCCCAAATCCATATTTAGGCACCAAAATAAAGATGATCTGATTTTTTTTTTTTGTTGCAGAAGTGCTCAGCACCCATACATCCTACTAGGAGCTGCAGGTGCTCAGCACCTCTGGAAATCAAGCCAAAAACGTTGACTTAGGTGCCCAAATATGAATTTAGGAGCTTCACTTTATTCACACAGGTTTGAAAATTGTGGCCATTAAACTTAGTTGGGAACGAAAGGTTCTCACTGGGATTTTCCCTTAAACTACATACAACCTCTCACTGCTGGAGCATAAGCAAACAGGGATCAATCCTGTTTCCACTTAAGTCAATGGGAGTTTTGCCATTGATTTCACTGGGAGTGGAAGCAGGCCAAGAGCACAGATCAGTATTTTTTAAGCGCCTGCTATAAAGAAACAGTGTTTTTCCCCCAGTCATCCTCATTGCCAAATAGCCTCATTTCAATTCCCAGTGCCTGTTGTTCTCAGTCACTGCCAATGAAAAATCAAGTAACGAAGATGAAAATTACTCATCTATTTGTTGTTTTTAACCAATCTCAGTATTTTCTTGGTACCCTTTTTCAATCCCCTTCTCATCAGACCTTCTCCCATGCTACTTGGAAACACTTGCATCATCCACAGCTGCTGTGTGCCAAGGCCATCTCCTTTCCTTCTTCAAATCACATCTCAGAACTGTTTCATACCCTAATTTTACCAGTAATGCAAGTAAGACTCCTTAGGTTAGCAGCCTGCTGTCATACAGCAGTGTATCTGATCATCACTCTGATGCTCAGAAGCATCACATCATATGAAAGGGAGAGAAAACAGGCCCTGTCTATACGTCTCATGTGACCATCCTGAAAAATATTGGACTAATTTCTGGGCTCGTGATTACCAGAAAGATAGGGACAAACTGGAGGGAATTCCTAGAAGGGCAAACAAAAATGATCAAGGGGACTGATATACAAGGAAAGATTACAAGCAATATGTTTAATCTGGCTAAGCAATTGCTATTGTGTTCTCCTTTAGACATCTACAAATTTGCAGGCTGTAAACACCAAGGTTAGAAAAGTATTAAGGGTGTGTAATTAAGAATGATGGGATAGAATTAAGAAAGGGAATATTTAAGTAGAGTAGAAAAAAAAACCCAACAACATTGGGCCAGATTTTCAAAGGCACCCAAAAATGCTGACAGGAAAACCCAACTCGGGACCTTAGAACCTAACTCTGAAATGGCACCTTTTCAAAAATCCCACTAGGCGCCTATCTCCACTCCATGTACTGACGTATCAAGGCCACTATAGAGCAGTGGCCTGAAATATTAGCAGTGCTGGAGGAAGCAGTTGGTGACACATGAGCTGATCTAGAGCGTGAAGCGGCCTGCTGAAGTTCTGCCAACAAAACGGACCTGAAGCGGATCCTGCATGTGCTTTCTGACCGTAGACACACAAGCCAGCTGTGAAGTTCTGATCTGGCTCCATAAGCCAGGTTTACACTAGCAGTGCTTCACTAGTATAGCTATCCCTGTATGTCATACAAGCAAAGCTCACCAATGTGGCCACAACTCGTACCAGCAAAATGGCACTTTTGCTGGTATAGCTGATTCCAGCCCTGCTGAGCTAAATAAACTACACTGGAGAAGAAGGAAAAAAAAAACCCACCACCACAATTCCCGATTACAGACCTAAAAGTGGCAATTCTTGAACAAAAAAACTTCAAAAACAGACTCCAACAAGAGACTGCTGAATTGGAGTAAATTTGCAAACTGGATACAATTAACGTAGGCTTGAATAAAGACTGGGAGTGGATGGGTCATTACACAAAGTAAAACTATTTCCCCATGTTTATGCCCCCAGACGTTCTTGTCAACTGCTGGAAATGGCCCACCTTGATTATCACTACAAAAGGTTTCCCCCCCGCCTCTCCCTGCTGGTAATAGCTCACCTTACCTGATCACTCTCCTTACAGTGTGTATGGTAACACCCATTTCTTCATGTTCTCTGTGTATATAAATCGCCCCACTGTATTTTCCACTGAATGCATCCGATGAAGTGAGCTGTAGCTCACGAAAGCTTATGCTCAAATAAATTTGTTAGTCTCTAAGGTGCCACAAGTCCTCCTCATTCTTTCTGCTGATACAGACTAAAACAGCTGCTACTCTGAAAGCAGTTATAGTTGTGTCTAGACTAGGGGCTTCTACCAGAACAGCTCTGTTGGTCAAGAGTCACACCTCAAACCCCTGACATAGCTATGCCAACAGAAGTGGTAAACAGTGAGGTGGCAAAAAATTGCCCACACTACAAAATTCCTCAAGACAGAGAAGTCTAAAGCTGACTGCAAAGAGAGTTAAAGGGATCTCACAAAACTGGGTGACCAGATGAAATTCAGTGTCGATAAATGCGAAGTAATGTACACTGGAAAACAATCCCATGTCTACATACAAAATGATGGGGTCTAAATTAGCTGTTGCTACTCAAGAAAGATCTTGGTATCAATACGGATAGTTCTCTGAAAACATCCACTCCATGTGCAGCAGCAGTCAAAAAAGCTACCAGAATGTTAGGAAAGGAATAGATAAGTCAAAATATAATGCCACAGTATAAGCCATGGTACATCCACACCTGGAATACCATGTAAAGTTCTGGTCACTCCCATCTCAAAAGAAATATTAGAAAAGGCACAGAGAAGGGCAATAAAAATGATTAGGGGCATGGAGCAGCTTCCATATGAGGAGAGATTGAAAAGACTGGGACTTCTCACTATGGAAATGATGACCAAGGGGATATGATACAGGTCTATAAAATCATGACTGGTGTGGAGAAAGTAAATAAAGTGTTATTTACTCCTTCTCACAACGCAAGAACCAAGGGTCACCCAATGAAATAGGCAGCAGGTTGAAAACAAACCTAAGGAAGGACTTCACACAACACACAGTCAACCTGTGGAACTCATTGCCGGGGATGTTATGAAGGCCAAAAGTATAACTATGTTAAAAAAAGAGGTAGATAAGTTCATGACGGATAGATCCATTAATGGCTATTAACCAAAATGGTCAGGGATGCAACCCCATGTTCTACATGTCCTAGCCTCTAACTGCCAGAAGCTGGGAGTAGACGACAGGAGATGGAGGACTCGATACTTGCCCTGTTCTGTTCATTCCCTTTAAAGCAGCTGGCATTGGCAACAGTTGGAAGACAGGACACTGGGCTAGATGGACCGTTGGTCTGACCCTTTATGGCCATTCTTATGTTTTCTTGTGTGTGTGTGTGTGGGGGGGGGGGGGGGGTCAGGATCTGACTTACTGCTCTTACGGCTGGGCATGGTCATCTTTTCTCTCCTCCACAGCAGGCTCTACAAAACCTACATTTTTACCCCAGAGCCTTTCCTACAACAGGTCTTTTCCTTGCAAAATCTGCTTCTCTAACCCTACCAGACCAATGTAATGATACAAACAAACACAGTGCCCTCCCCCACCCAATCTAGTGGTTAGACCAGGAGCCAGGCAGGATTCCTGGGTTCTAGTCATATTCTCCAACTTTCTCACTGTATTGTTGTGGGCAGGTCAATTTCCCCCTGAGGCCCAGCTTCCACATCTGTAAAATAGCATTACTGCTACCCACCATTTGCTCTATCTAGGCACTTCTATGGCCCCATCACTGTAGTATCACAACATCAATGAATTTCCCCTCACAACACCCCTGAGTGGTGGGAAAAATTGTCCCTATTTTACAGATTAAAGGTGCTATAGAAATGCAAGGGTTTATTATTATTATTCATACACAGATACACAAGGCATGATTTTTCCTCATGGTTATACTAATATAAATATGGCACAACTCCAGTGAAGTCAATGAGCCCGATTCACCATTGCATTACTTCAGTTTTACTCACTGTGACTCCATTTTGTGGTGTTTAGATGTTGCTTGTAAGTATCAGAATTAGGAGCACTGGCTGTTGGGAGTCTGAAAGGACAGGAAACAGGAAGGAGGGGAGAGAAGTTGAAGAGGCTGAGGGAGAGCTACTGAGGGTGCAGCAGCAGCTTGGAAAAGAGGTTTCCACTATAAAAAAAAATAAAGTCCTGTTGAAGTTTGTTAGTACCTTGCCTGGTTGATACAACATTTTGGCGACGAGGATGGATCTTCTGCCTCTGAACCCACCTGCACCCTTTCTGCAAAGCCCAGGTGAGCCTCCAATTGCTTTTACTACCTGGATCCATATGTTTGAGACTTATCTGCTTGCAATCAGTGCTACAGAGATTTCTGAAGAAAGCGTGCTCTGCTAATCCCCTGCCTTGGAACAGAAGGGCAGCGTATATTTCACATTTTCCCCCTTGCAGATGATAAATGAGACTGCACTCACTGCATTAAAGAACTTTTTTGTACCAAAAGTTGTAGTAGCTAATCGCTACAGATTTCACCAGCATGAGCAGAAAACAGGGGAAACTAATGCAGGATATTGCTTCCTTGACGAGTCTGACTGTAATTTGTGACTTTTGGAATATGACAGATAAGATGATTAGAGACCAGCTCATTGAGAAAACAGCCATGCTTCATGTAAGAGAACGCTTACTTCTAGAACCACAACTTACACTAGAAAAAGCAATAACCATTGCTACTCAGATTGAGTCAGCTACAGCTGAAGCCAAAATAATGAGCATGGATACAGGAGGCACAGTCCAGGCTGTGACTCCTTCGCAGAAAAGTTCACTATCGCTGCAAACAATTACAAGAGGAAAACTAATGAAAAGCCACCGAATCAGCAAATCAAAATACAGTAAAAGCATGCTTTTGCTGTAGATCCCCACAACACCTTGCAAGCGACACAGGATGTCCAGCAAAAGTAGCTCAGTGCAATCATTGCAAAAAGATTGGGCATTTTGCTAAAGTATATCACAGTAGCCAGTTCAATCAACAGGTGCATGCAGTTACAATACCAGATGTTACTGTGCTGAGTGTGGACAAAATCGCTACTGCACATATTCCAGAACAGATAAAGTGCACGGTAAACGTTTCTGCCACACCCTCAGGCAAACCACACTATTCAGCTAATGTTGGACACTGGCTCAGCAGTATCTATACTTCCTGATTCCATCTATTTGCATTACTTTAAAGACGTGCCTCTTACTGAACCCAAACTTCACTTGGTGTGCTACTTGAAAAACCATATTCCAGTACGTGGCTGCCTGCCAGCAATAGTTACTTTTGGTGATTGCTGTGTAACTGCAGAGTTCTACATTGTCCAGAAGGTCACTCCTATCCTTGGCAGAGATTTATTAGCTGCTTTACATCTCAGGGTAGTTAATGGACGAATTGATCTTCCTCAGCAAAGCACTCTTGTGGTACACACACCAGTTTCAGCCGGGACCCAACACCAGGTTGAGGAGAAACTCGGCTGTGCTTATGGGTTTCTGCATAAAGTTAAAATGCGGAATAATGTGATGCCTGTACGACAGAAGTTACGGCGCTTACCATATTCAGTCAGGGAAGCTGTTTCAGAGGAACTTAGAAAACTTGTTCAAAAGGACGTTATTGAAGAGATCGACTCCTCAGAATGGGTTTCACCTATAGTAGTGATGCAGAAGGGTGGAGGCATTCACCTTTGTGTGGACTTAAGGGAGCCGAATAAAGCTATTGTGATTGACAGCCATCCTCTTCCTCACATAGAAGTATTTGCAGAACTCCGTGGAGCAAAGATGTTTTCTACTCTTGATTTGCAGAGCGCATACCACCAGGTTATGTTGCATGAAGATAGCAGAGACCTCACGGCATTTATTACACATGAGGGACTATTTCGTTTTAAACGTGTTCCATACCATCTCGCATCAGCCCCAAGTGCCTTCCAAAAAATCATGTCATTGATACTGAAGAATCAACATGGAGTTCAGTGCTATCTGGATGATATTATCATGTTTGGAAATACTTCTGAGGACAATAACCTGCAGTCTGTACAAAACGGCATCAGCTCAGCAGGCCTCCAGTTTAATAGGTCCAAATGCAAATTTAGACAAACTGAACTCTTTCTGGGGCATACAATTTCACAGGCTGGACTATAACCTGATCTGGCTCATATCCTGGCAATTTCAAATGCTCTTCCTCCAACAGATTTGCAACCTTACGTTCCTTCTTGGGTCTTACCTCCTGATATGCAAAATTCATTCCCAATTATGCTTCTGTCATTCAACCGTTACAAGAATTACTATGGAGAAGTTCAACCATAGCATGGACAATGGATGCACAAGCTAGTTTTGAAACGGTGAAAGACTTGATTGTCCATAGTCCAGAACTTGCACTATTCAGTCCTGCATTGCCCACAATTGTAACTACTGATGCTTCTGATTATGAACTTGGGGCAGTTCTCACACAACTGCACGAGGACAACACAGAGAGGACTGTTGCATTTGCTTCAAGGACACTAAGTAACGCTGAGAGAAAATATTCTAGTCACAAAAGCACTTGCTTGTGTCTGGGCTACTGAAAAATGGAGAACTTACCTGTGGGGCCGCACATTCAAGTTGCGCACAGACCACAGCCCTTTGATGACGTTGCTCACCACAAAAGGACTGGGAAGAGCAGGATACCGTATTGCTCGATGGTCCGCAAGACTACCCTCTTTCAATTATGAGCTGGAATAGAAGCCTAGAAACCAAAATGTGGTCGCTGATTGCCTTTCTCGCCTGCCTTCGCCTTTACCAGATGGTCCACCGGAGGATGAGGATGTAGTGGTTGCGCTTATTACAAGCACTCTCACTGCAGTTACAAGAGAACAATTTCAAGCTGCTTGTTCAATGTGTCCAATTCGACAAAAACTACAGGAATTTATGACAAAGAGATGGCCCAGTCACCCTAAAAACCTTGACCCAGTTTTGCTGCCTTATTTTAGGGTTTGGGATGAACTTTCTTTGTTTGATGGCTGTTTGCTATGAGGTACACACCGGCTCCTTGTGCCAGAAGAATTACAGTCAAAACTCATGCACCTGGCACACGATACTCATCAAGGAATTGTCGGAACCAAACGACTATGGGATCTATATTGGTGGCCAGGGATGGACTCTCAAACTGAAGCACTCAAAAATCCTGAAAGAAAAGGAGTACTTGTGGCACCTTAGAGACTAACCAATTTATTTGAGCATAAGCTTTCGTGAGCTACAGCTCACTTCATCGGATGCATACTGTGGAAAATACAGAAGATGTTTGTTTTTATACACACAAATCATGAAAAAATGGGTGTTTATCACTACAAAAGGTTTTCTCTCCCCCCACCCCACTCTCCTGCTGGTAATAGCTTATGTAAAGTGATCACTCTCCTTACAATGTGTATGATAATCAAGGTGGGCCATTTCCAGCACAAATCCAGGGTTTAACAAGAACGTCTGAGGAAGGTGGGGGGGGGGGAAATTAGGAAAACAAGGGGAAATAGGCTTGAATAGAGACTGGGAGTGGCTAAATCATTATGCAAGGTAACCTAAGTTAATTGTATCCAATTTTCAAATGAATTCCAATTCAGCAGTCTCTCGCTGGAGTCTGGATTTGAAGTTTTTCTGTTGTAATATCGCAACTTTCATGTCTGTAATCACATGACCAGAGAGATTGAAGTGTTCTCCGACTGGTTTATGAATGTTATAATTCTTGACATCTGATTTGTGTCCATTTATTCTTTTACGTACAGACTGTCCAGTTTGACCAACGTACATGGCAGAGGGGCATTGCTGGCACATGATGGCATATATCACATTGGTAGATGTGCAGGTGAACAAGCCTCTGATAGTGTGGCTGATGTTATTAGGCCCTGTGATGGTGTCCCCTGAATAGATATGTGGGCACAGTTGGCAACGGGCTTTGTTGCAAGGATAGGTTCCTGGGTTAGTGGTTCTTTTGTGTGGTATGTGTTTGCTGGTGAGTATTCGCTTCAGGTTGGGGGGCTGTCTGTAGGCAAGGACTGGCCTGTCTCCCAAGATTTGTGAGAGTGTTGGGTCATCCTTCAGGATAGGTTGTAGATCCTTGATAATGCGTTGGAGGGGTTTTAGTTGGGGGCTGAAGGTGACGGCTAGTGGCGTTCTGTTACTTTCTTTGTTAGGCCTGTCCTGTAGTAGGTGGCTTCTGGGAACTCTTCTGGCTCTATCAATCTGTTTCTTCTATCAACTGCATGAAAACTGTTACTCTGAAACCTGTCATAAAATCCTGAGTCACTTGCCAAATGCATGATAAGACAGCAGTGACATGTACCCCTCCATTACAGCCTGTTCCTCTTCCTGAATCTGCATGGGACAAAGTGGCGATTGACATTGTAGGACCCTTTGAATCATAGAATCGTAGAATAACAGAGTTGGAAGGGACCTCTGGAGGCCATCTAGTCCAACCCCCTGCCCAGAGCAGGACCAATCCCAACTAAATCATCCCAGCCAGGGCTTTGTCAAGCCTGACCTTAAAAACTTCTAAGGAAGGGGATTCCACCACCTCCCTAGGTAAAAAGAAAAAAGAAAAGGAGTACTTGTGGCACCTTAGAGACTAACCAGTTTATTTGAGCTACAGCTCACTTCATCGGATGCACAGCATATTGTGGAAACTGCAGAAGACATTATATACACACAGAGACCATGAAACAAAACTTCCTCCCACCCCACTGTCCTGCTCGTAACAGCTTATCTAAAGTGATCATCAAGGAGGGCCATTTCCAGCACAAATCCAGGTTTTCTCACCCTTCCCCCCCCCCCCACAGACACACATACAAACTCACTCTCCTGCTGGTAATAGCCCATCCCTCTTTGAAACCTCTCTTTATAATGCGCATGATAATCAAGGTGGGTCATTTCCAGCACTAATCCAGGTTTTCTCACCACCACCACCCCCCCCCCACACACACACCCCTCCAAAAACCACACACATAAACTCACTCTCCTGCTGGCAATAGCTCATCTTACAATGTGCACAGCAATAATCCAAGTTTAACCAGAACGTCTTGGGGCCCCAAGACGTTCTGGTTAAACTTGGATTATTGCTGTGCACATTGTAAGATGAGCTATTGCCAGCAGGAGAGTGAGTTTATGTGTGTGGTTTTTGGAGGGGTGTGTGTGTGTGGGGGGGGGGGGTGTGGTGAGAAAACCTGGATTAGTGCTGGAAATGACCCACCTTGATTATCATGCGCATTATAAAGAGAGGTTTCAAAGAGGGATGGGCTATTACCAGCAGGAGAGTGAGTTTGTATGTGTGTCTGTGGGGGGGGGGGGGGGGAAGGGTGAGAAAACCTGGATTTGTGCTGGAAATGGCCCTCCTTGATGATCACTTTAGATAAGCTGTTACGAGCAGGACAGTGGGGTGGGAGGAAGTTTTGTTTCATGGTCTCTGTGTGTATATAATGTCTTCTGCAGTTTCCACAATATGCTATGCATCCGATGAAGTGAGCTGTAGCTCACGAAAGCTCATGCTCAAATAAACTGGTTAGTCTCTAAGGTGCCACAAGTACTCCTTTTCTTTTTACGAATACAGACTAACACGGCTGTTACTCTGAAACCTCCCTAGGTAACGCATTCCAGTGTTTCACCACCCTCCTAGTGAAAAAGTTTTTCCTAATATCCAACCTAAACCTTCCCCCACTGTAACTTGAGACCATTACTCCTTGTCCTGTCATCTGCTATCACTGAGAATAGTCTAGATCCATCCTCTTTGGATCCACCTTTCAGGTAGTTAAAAGCAGCTGTCAAATCTCCCCTCATTCTTCTCTTCCGTAGACTAAACAATCCCAGTTCCCTCAGCCTCTCCTCATAACTCATGTGTTCCAGTCCCCTAATCATTTTTGTTGCCCTCTGCTGGTCTCTTCAATTTTTCCACATCCTTCTTGTAGTGTGGGGCCCAAAACTGGACACAGTACTCCAGATGAGGCCTCACCAATGTCGAATAGAGGGGAACGATCACATCCCTCGATCTGCTGGAAATGCCCCTACTTATACACCCCAAAATGCCATTGGCCTTCTTGGCAACAAGGGCACACTGTTGACTCATATCCAGCTTCTCGTCCACTGTCACCCCTAGGTCCTTCTCTGCAGAACTGCTGCCTAGCCATTCGGTCCCTAGTCTGTAGCGGTGCATTGGATTCTTCCGTCCTAAGTGCAGGACTCTGCACTTGTCCTTGTTGAACCTCATCAGACTTCTTTTGGCCCAATCCTCCAATTTGTCTAGGTCCCTCTGTATCCTATCCCTACCCTCCAGTGTATCTACCACTCCTCCCAGTTTAATGTCATCCGCAAACTTGCTGAGGATGCAATCCACACCATCCTCCAGATCATTAATGAAGATATTGAACAAAACCGGCCCCAGGACCGACCCTTGGGGCACTCCGCTAGATACCAGCTGCCAACTAGACATGGAGCCATTGATCACTACCCGTTGAGCCCGACAATCTAGCCAACTTTCTACCCACCTTATAGTGCATCCATCCAGCCCATACTTCTTTAACTTGCTGACAAGAATACTGTGGGAGACCATGTCAAAAGCTTTGCTAAAGTCGAGGAATAACACGTCCACTGCTTTCCCTTCATCCACAGAACCAGTTATCTCATCATAGAAGGCAATTAGATTAGTCAGGCATGACTTTCCCTTGGTGAATCCATGCTGACTGTTCCTGATCACTTTCCTCTCGTCTAAGTGCTTCAGAATTGATTCCTTGAGGACATGCTCCATGATTTTTCCAGGGACTGAGGTGAGGCTGACCAGCCTGTACTTCCCAGGATCATCCCTCTTCCCTTTTTTAAAGATGGGCACTACATTAGCCTTTTTCCAATCTTCTGGGACTTCCCCCGATTGCCATTAGTTTTCAAAGATAATGGCCAATGGCTCTGCAATCACATCCGCCAATTCCTTTAGCACTCTCGGATGCAACACATCCGGCCCCATGGACTTGTGTACGTCCAGTTTTTCTAAATAGTCCCGAACCACTTCTTCCTTCACAGAGGGCTGGCCACCTCCTCCCCATGCTGTGCTGCCCAGTGCAGTAGTCTGGGAGCTGACCTTGTTTGTGAAGACAGAGGCAAAAAAAGCATTGAGTACATTAGCTTTTTCCACATCCTCTGTCACTAGGTTGCCTCCCTCAGTCAGTAAGGGGCCCACACTTTCCTTGGCTTTCTTCTTATTGCCAACATACCTGAAGAAACCCTTCTCGTTACTCTTAACATCCCTCGCTAGCTGCAACTCCAGGTGTGATTTAGCCTTCCTGATTCCATTCCTACATGCCCGAGCAATATTTATATACTCATCCCTGGTCATTTGTCCAATCTTCCACTTCTTGTAAGCCTCTTTTTTGTGTTTAAGATCAGCAAGGATTTCACTGTTAAGCCAAGCTGGTCGCCTGCCATATTTACTATTCTTTCTACGCATCGGGATGGTTTGTCCCTGTAACCTCAATAAGGATTCTTTAAAATACCGCCAGCTCTCCTGGACTCCTTTCCCCCTCACATTATTCTCCCAGGGGATCTTGCCCATCAGTTCCCCGAGGGAGTCAAAATCTGCTTTTTTGAAGTCCAGGGTCCGTATTCTGCTGCTTTCCTTTCTTCCTTGTGTCAGGATCCTGAACTCGACCATCTCATGGTCACTGCCTCCCAGGTTCCCATCCACTTTTGCTTCCCCTACTAATTCTTCCCGGTTTGTGAGCAGCAGGTCAAGAAGAGCTCCGCCCCTAGTTGGTTCCTCCAGCACTTGCACCAGGAAATTGTCCCCTACACTTTCCAAAAACTTCTTGGATTGTCTGTGCACCACTGTATTGCTCTCCCAGCAGATATCAGGATGATTGAAGTCACCCATGAGAACCAGGGCGTGCAATCTAGTAGCTTCTGCGACTTGCCGGAAGAAAGCCTCGTCCACCTCATCCCCCTGGTCCGGTGGTCTATAGCAGACTCCCACCACGACATCACCCTTGTTGCTCAGGCTTCTAAACTTAATCCAGAGACTCTCAGGTTTTTCTGCAGTTTCATACTGGAGCTCTGAGCAGTCATACTGCTCCCTTACATACAGTGCAACTCCCCCACCTTTTCTGGCCTCCCTGTCCTTCCTGAACAGTTTATACCCATTCATGACAGTACTCCAGTCATGTGAGTTATCCCACCAAGTCTCCGTTATTCCAATCATATCATAATTCCCTGACTTTTGCCAGGACCTCCAGTTCTCCCTGCTTGTTTCCAAGGCTTTGTGCATTTGTATATAGGCACTTGAGATAACCCGCTGATCGCCCCTTGTTCTCAGTATGAGGCAGGAGCCCTCCCTCTCACACGCTCCTGCTCATGCTTCCTCCCGGTATCCCGCTTCCACACTTACCTCAGAGCTTTGGTCTCCTTCCCCCGGTGAACCTAGTTTAAAGCCCTCCTCACTAGGTTAGCCAGCCTGCTCGCGAAGATGCTCTTCCCTCTCTTCGTTAAGTGGAGCCCGTCTCTGCCTAGCACTCCTCCTTCTTGGAACACCATCCCATGGTTGAAGAATCCAAAGTCTTCTCTCCGACACCACCTGCGTAGCCATTCATTGACTTCCACGATTCAACAATCCCTACCCCGTCCTTTTCCTTCCACGGGGAGGACGGACGAGGACACCACTTGCGCCTCATACTCCTTTATCCTCCTTCGCAGAGCCACGTAGTCTGCAGTGATCCGCTCAAGGTCATTCTTGGCAGTATCATTGGTGCCCACGTGGAAAAGCAGGAAGGGGTAGCGGTCCGAGGGCTTGATGAGTCTCGGCAGACTCTCCGTCACATTGCGAATCTTAGCCCCTGGCAAGCAGCAGACTTCTCTGTTTTCCCGGTCAGGGCGGCAGATAGATGACTCAGTCCCCAAGGAGAGAATCCCTGACCACCACCACCCACCTCCTTCTCTTGGGAGTGGTGGTCGTGGAACCCCCAACCTTAGGACAATGCATCTCATGCCTTTCAACTGGTGGAGTCTCCTTCTGCTCCCTTCCCCCAGACGTATCATCTGGGCCACTCCCTGCAATGGTACCTGTGGAGAGAACATGAAAACGGTTACTTACCTGTATCCGCGTTGCTGGTACATGGACGTTCCCCCTTCTTCTTCTGGAGGTCACATGTTGCCAGATTTCTTCACTGTCCTCCTGTCTGCGCTGCGCAGCCTGCTCTGAATCTTCAGAACCTTGTGCCTGTAGAAGCATATCCTGACGTCTGTCCAGGAAATCTTCAGTTTCTCTTATGCAATGCAGGGTCGATACCTGTTGCTCCAGACCTTGAACCTTCTCTTCCAATATGGAGACCAGCTTGCACTTTGTACACACAAAGTCACTTCTGTCCTCTGGAAGAAAGACAAACATGGCACATCCAGTGCAGGTCACAACAGTTGAACACTCCCCATCCATATTACCTTCCTACTATGAGCTTCCTCAGGAGATGCAGTAATTACTCAGAGAAGTCGTTAGGGTGTAAGCCTCAGTGGGCTCACTCCAGGCGAACTCGGAGGCAAACTCCTGCTGTTTGCTGCTCTGCTGTCCCCCGCTGCTCAGCTGGTTCGCGGAGCGCCGGCTTTTTTAAACAGCCAGGCTCACCTGAAACAAAACACTCCCAACTCCCGCCCTTTTTAGCCAACTAATCAAGCAGTCGCTCAAACTTTCAAGCTGCCCTCACTACAAACACTCCGATCCTCTCACCAAACACACACTCAGATACCCAGATACTCACCAACACAGATACTTTGATACTGCTCCAATTGACTGCCGTTATGCCATCACTTTAATAGACTATTTCAGTAAATGGCCTGAGGTACTGTTTTCATTGCAAATCTCTGCTACAGTAATTAAGTTCCTCTCTTCAGTTTTTAGCAGGGAAGGTAACCCCAAAGAACTGGTTTCAGATAATGGTAGTCAATTTACTTCCCTAGAGTTTGAAACTTTTCTAGCAGAGAGGAACATTTTACACAGAAGGTCATCCCTATACTACCCTCAAGCCAATGGGGAAATCGAATGGTTTAACAGAAGTTTGAAAGAGAGTTTGCAAACGGCTAAACTGGAAGGGCAATTGTGGATACCCTTCACTACTGATTTCTTGCAAGCATACTGGGCTACACGACATGCCACAACGCAAAGATCACCCGCAGAGTTACTGCATGGGAAACAGATGAATACTAAACTGAACATTGCTGGATTGTTAAAGGCACGACCTGAGGCCCCAACCGAGGATGATGTGAGAAAAACAGTTGAACAGAACCAAGCGAAGTATAAGGGTTTCACAGACAAGAGGCGGGGTGCTAAGGAACCAAAGTTTCAGTGTGATAGGTGTAAGGTCCCCTCTTTATGATTTTAAGAGGAGCTGTGACTTTATGGTCCCCTTTGCGTAAAATTCCAGGTTTTTGTATCCTACCGAAGGAACCAAACTGAAACTTTGGTGCCTTCGGTAGGATACAAAAACCTGGAATTTTACGCAAAGGGGACCATAAAGTCACAGCTCCTCTTAAAATCATAAAGAGGGGACCTTACACCTATCGACTTTCTGATGGGCGGGTATGGAATGCCTCTTATCTTGCACCTGCCTATGCACCAAGAGGAGATTATGCCAACACCCAGCCTGCATTGGATGACTTCACCGTAGTATCAACACAACAAGACATTGCACTGGAACCGGGGCTTGAGAGACGGCCTGTCAGACCCAGACGACCACCTGTCTGGACTAGAGACTATGTTATGTAGTATCTACAGTGTTTTTAGTGTAATATTTCTGCCAACAGTATAGTGCCTTGTTTCCTATTTGTTCTTGTGGTTAGCACAACAATGTTTATTGTAATTGGGAGAGTTTCTTAAGAGAGGAGGGAATGTGGTGTTTAGATGTTGCTTGTAATTATTAGAATTGAGAGCACTGGCTGTTGGGAGTCTGAACCGGGGGGGGAGTTGGAGAGGCTGAGGGAGAGCTACTGAGGGTGCAGCAGCTGCTTGGAAAAGAGGTTTCCACTTTAAAAAAAAAAATAAAGTCCTGGTGAAGTTTGTTAATACCTTGCCTGGCTATTACAATACATTTATTTCAACGGAGTTTCACCAGGATAGAGTTGGAAAACCCAGTGCTGAATCAGGTCCAGAAAAATGACACTATTTCAGGGAGAACAGAATGCAATCCCCATACTATACAAACACACGTAGCATGAGTCTTCTGATTTACACTTGTATAGTGTAAGTGAGGAGTACATTAATTGACTGCAATGTAGTTGCACCATTGTAAAGAAGGTGTGACTAAGAATCAAGCCCAGACAAAACACATTTGACACACACATGCAACGGATCACAACACGGTTTGACAGCCAATTTCCTGCATTTTTTTTTAAAGTCTCCTCCTCATGTTTAACTTTGTTCTCTTGCTTCCTAGCATTATTATTGCTTTGCCGGCTGGCTTCTGCAGATCTCAGGAACGAAGCAGATGTCAGCAGCTCTGAAAGATCCTATTCCATTACACAGCAGAACAAATGAGTATGTCAAAGAAGGGCCCTCCAATCTAACAAGAAAACAGAGTGAACAGACACAAAATAAACAAACAAACCCTGCGGGGCCAGGCAGGCTAGTTCTGATTAGATATTATGCTAACATGATGCCTTCTTTCTGCACTAAGAGTGTTTTAATACATTTAAATGATACAGGGGAAATAAGTCATGAAACAGGAGAAGACGCTTTTGTGTCAGAAACGATTACGATTATCCAGGAAACCTGGCTGCAGCTCCCATGAAAATGCAGCTTGCGGTACGGGATTATGAATGTAGCCCAAACCATATTTACATAGTTTGCCTGACATTATGTCATTACATTTGCCAGCGATTGCTTTTCCTGGCTGCTGGATGAGTGATATGGCTGTTACAAATGCATAAGCCTCCTAGACACAGGCTGATCCCAGTGCTGTCCTAGAATGGCAGCCTCTCCTGTGGTTCACTTTAGTGCACTGTGTAAGCGGAGGGGGGGGGATGAGACATCTCAGCACAGCTGGACTGCATTCCCCTTTGTCTCTTGCAGGACTACACCACAGGAAAGGCTTCTGAACAGTAGGAAGAGGAAGCCCCAGGCAGGCCTGTGAGCCATGGCACCCCAGCTGCCATACTGAAGGCCACATGTCGGTTTTTTGGGTGAGATTTTCAAACGCACCTAAGTGACTTGAGAGCAAAAGTCTCAGGTCTAGTCTATACTACAGAGTTAGATTGACATAAGCTGCCTTGCATTGGCCTAACTACGGAAGTGTTTAGACTTAATTTCATTCCTGCTGATGTAACTGTCCAGTGACACCGCCTTAACTCCACCTCCACAAGCAGCATAGAGTCAAGGTCGATGTCATTAGGTCAATACAGTGTCAGTCAAACAATGTAGACGCTGCATTGCTTCTGCCAACTGTTACCAGCTTCCAGGAGCTGTTCCACAATGCTCCACCCTGACAGTACAATCAATAAGAGTGCTCCTGGGTGAGGACCTGCCCCGCCAACACCAGGAGCAAAGCACAGACATGCACAAGCGATGCAATTCCTGCAGCGGCTGTAGGCTGCCCTAAGTTAAGTCGACTGAATTGTCGTGTAGACAGCCTCCCTGGCGCTCAATGAGACTTGTGCTCCTAAGTCACTTACACACTTCTGAAAATTTCACCCTTCATCTATTCACCACCAGTGTTTTCCTAATGGCTTCGCCAGCTTTCGGGTGAAGCACGCCACTAAGGCCTTGACCATTTGTGGTCATTGAAGATCCCCAGGCACTTTTCATGAGAGCAGACTTCTTAACCTCAGTGTCCTGGCCAAATTCCTTTTGGGTAATTACATTCTGCTTCCATAAAAGTTTCATTTTCAGCTGGATATGGTTGTTCACTGCACTCCCTCTCTGAAGCTGGCATGTAATGTTGCTGTGTGCTTTTAAACAGCTGCTGCACTCCACCTCCAAGGTAGCTGCATTTCAGCAGTGGACCAACTTATTCCTACCAGGAAGCTTGTATAGTCAGTTAGTCGAAAGGTGGCAGCCTCCAAGGTAGAAATTGCTGTATACATGGAAGTTCATTTTAATATTTAAATTCCAAAAGCATTCCACAAACAATAACTAATGAGGAGAGAGAGGTACCCCCGAGTCCTTCCATTATTCTGTGATTCAAGGACTCCCCTCTCTCTCCCTGCCCCCTTCTATCTCCTGTCTCTGCATCTCTTGCCTTTTCAGTCCCATCAGGCCCCTTCTGTCTTCCCTCCTTTCTCCTTGGCCATTCTGTCGTCTCACATCACCTTGCCTCTCATCTCATCCTCCCCTTTCCATGTCTCACTAGCCCATACTCAGCCCCCCAGACAAAGGGGGAGATCACTTGTATCTCAAAAGGGCTTGTGTGGGGAAAAGAAGAAGAAAACATTTGACAAGTTGTGATGTTAATCCTGCAGTAAAATTACAGCCTGGGAATACATCCCTCTATCCCCTCAAGTCTATACAATACTAACAAATGGCCATTAGCTGCAGCCCACACTCTGCTGCTGTAACCCATCCTGTAATGTTCCTTGACATGAAAAGCTACGAATGAAAAACAGATGCGTGTTTCACTTACAATGTATAAGGTATGGAGATGGGCATGAAAAGCTAAATCCATCAAGAAGTCAGGGAGTTCTCATTAGATCTTAAAGGTCCTTGTATTGCGTGGCCACATCCATACTCTGCAAGCTGGATTCCTTCTCAGGCACACGGATTTTCCGTCGGCACAACCCCGTAGATGTACTCCTGACTTCTCTGGATTTAAGCGAGCAGAGAATCAGGCCGCATTATACTCCCCTGGATACTGTGGAGGGATGGTTGTCAGGGAGCTGGCAGCCAGTTGCCCAGAGCACTGCAGCACAGAGGTCAATGTACACATTTTAAATGAATGACAGGGAGCAGAAACACAGGGAGGGAAAGCACATCTGAAAAAGGAAGCGGAGTGGATGCGACAACTTCAACTAGCCCTGCCTTTTGTTACTAGAGCAGTGGTTCGAATCCAGCCCTGGCCAGCAGTTAAATCAAGGTTGTTAATCTAGAGACTGCTCAGCAGGTTTCTTGGGGAGGGGTCTGACTTTCACTGAGCTGCAGCCACAGGGTCAGTGGAACAGGTGTCCATCCTGTGAAGACCACCACCAGCACTGCACATGATTGGGCCTGAAATCCCATGAGAACATTCCCTAGCTACAGGGGCCAATCTTTGGCTGCACCAAGGGGCTCAGTAGTCTAACAACTGTATTTTGTACAGCATCCATCCTAACAACTCTAACCCACCCTGCCTGCTGCGGGGAGCTGGGAGAGGGGAGTCTCCCACCAGAGCATATGAGTGATTCCTGTTATCCAAGTGCTGGGGGTGGAGGTAAGAGAAAGTCATAGTCCCATCCCTACTCTGCCAGACTTAACTGGCTTGCCCGCACAGGGTAACTCATCCATACCCCATTTTCCCCATCTGTCAAGTGAAACTAATGCTACTTATTCACCTTTTGAAAAAGCTTCGAGATCTATGGATGAAAAGCGCCCATGTAAGCATATCATTCGACTGAATTCATTAGTTCGCTGTCACTCAACTGGTGTGTCATGACCCATGGCGGGGTCACAAAAGGCAATCAGTGGGGCCATGGGAAATTGTAAATATTACAATTGAAAGCAAATCAAAATCTCATTTCCCCAATCCCCCATCTCCTATCCTTCAAGGAAAAGTATTCTTTGTCAACCTCTAGGAAAAAAAACTAAATTATATAGGCTTACCATTGTTATCATTCATAGGTTTGCTCAATTTCAAACTGAACAGTGGACTCCAATTCGCTTACCTGCAAAAATGGATACATGGAGCTACCATGTTAGGGCAGCCAAAGGCAAGCGGACACACTGCCCTTGGGTACCATTGGCTATGAAACTGATGTGTCTTAACCACGTCAGCCTGATGAGCCTTTGGCTTGGGGGGGGGGGGCTTTGACTTAGGGCACGACATGGATGGACAGCCTGTGGAGATGCCAGAGGTGAGAGATGTGGGCAGCTGCCTTCTGCACACACTGGAAGCTGGAGAGGTGGAGATTGGGGAAGCCAAGGAAGAGGGAGTTGCAGTAGCTGAGGCAATTAAGGCCTGGACAAAGATTTTACCAGAGATGGAGTCAAGGCAATGTTGGGAAACCATATCAGAAGGGAGTGGCTTTTCAGACAGCTGGAAGAGTTTCCTGGAGGAGAGGGTGAAGAAAGTGATTC
Organism: Natator depressus; assembly: GCF_965152275.1. Classification (NCBI taxonomy): domain Eukaryota; kingdom Metazoa; phylum Chordata; order Testudines; family Cheloniidae; genus Natator; species Natator depressus. The sequence continues at coordinate 201,882,749 of NC_134234.1, read as the reverse complement.
AGGAGGTATAAGCTACTTCCCGCACAGGCAAGAACAGCCGGGCTGCTGCCAGCAGCCTCTGAACCCACTAACTGGTGGGCAGTGTTCCCGGATGGAGGAATGGACTGGACTCTTTGTTCTTCCCTTGCATGCTCCAGAGAGGGCAAAGAAACATGCATGTCCTCATTACGCTTGAGACCTCTGTGCATTACAATACTGGCAATCGTGAGTAGGGCAGTGGGTTTGAAACAATTTATCTGCGCCTATCAAGAGTGACCAGAGAACCCGCACGAGGCAGAACAAAGCCAATTACATCTGGTCAGACCTGAACAAGTGGAAATAAATTGGTCAGTCCGGGCCCCTCATGCGCCGTGCTGCAGCAAAACTCAGTCTGCTCTTGGGATGTATTAAAATGGTTTGAATTTTTATATGCTCTTTAATTATTAATCAAGCAATTAGTTTTAGTCTCGTGTTTGCAAGTGAATCAGAGGGAGCAAGGATGGAAGTACCGCAAGCGAGGGAGCACTGTGGGGAGGAGAATTAGAACTTCCTTTACAGTCACTTAATTAGGAACAATACTAATAAATCAGTTGTGCTTCTAGAGCGGCTTACATCCATGGATCTCAAAGAGCTTGAGGGACATTAGCCTCACTTTCCCTCCTGTAAGGTAGGCGGGCATCACCACCATTTTACAGAGGGCACAACTGAGATTCAGACAGGTGAAATAAATTGCCCAGGGCCAAACTGAGTCTGTATTACAGCCAGGTATAGAACACATGTTCCTGATTCACTGTCTCCCCCTCCATTCTAGCCACTGAACCACACCCCCACCTTTCACCCTGAGTGCCCTACAGATAGTAGATATCGGCAGCAGACTGAAAATGCTGCCGCCGTGGGAGCAGTCATCTCCCTTCTAACTAGCCATCTCTGTCCATCACAGCTGGTTAAAATATTCATAACCAGTTTATGCAATTACTTAGGCCATTTCTTCTGTGACATATCCATGGCCAGGATGTTTATGAACGTACCTATTGCTAGGCGATCACTGACTCCTTTACGCAAACATAGCATTACCTAGGATTTTTGTCTTATATGGTTATTCACTACTAGTGATGACCCGCAAACTTGCAGCTCAAGTTTGTGGTTTTATGAGAAATATGAGCATAGATGCCAACTTTTATTTGTCCCTGGGGGGTGCTGCACCCCCACTCTGCTCTGAGACCCAGTCACTGCTCTGCCCTCTCCCCTGAGACCCCTCACTGCTTTCCACCCTTCCCCACGCACCTCCCGCAGCTGCCGAACAGCCAATCAGCGGTGCCTCCCTTATCAGCTCATTGGGGGCGGCACCCAACAGCTGTGGCTGGTAGGTGCTGAGCACCCACTATTTTTCTCCCCTGCGGGTGCTTGAGCCCCAAAGCATCCCCGGAGTCGGTGCCTATGAGTATGAATGAGGGTGGGTATTGTGCTGGGAGATTGTGTTGATTTGTGCAGGTGATGAACGAGGGGGCTATATGTGTTTGGGGTTGTTGTATGTGCTGCTTGTCTGGCTGTGTTGGGAGATTTGTGTGTGTGTTGGCTGTGTTATTGTGTGGGTGGCTGTGTTAATTTGTGTCTAGGAGGTTGTGCTGCCATGGAGGTGGTTGTTTGGATTTATGCCTGGGAGGAAGGATGTGTGGGAGAGTTGTATGGATTGTGCAGAGGGGTTTGTGCTGTAGTGGGGGCTGTGTGTGTTTGGGGTTATTGTGTGTGCTCATGGTTTTGAGAAACCATGGCAGTTGGATCAAGTAATCCACCATCTGTGCAGTCTGCCTCCGATAACCAAAGAAATGATTGTATTTAAATTAGCTGTAGAGTAAGGGTGGTGATTGGTTGAGTTACCTCTGATATCACAATGGTCTCGAACTCTGGGCATGGCAGAGATACACCCGTGTGACGGCAAGGCATGTAATTCATTAAGTCAAAATTGCTGAGACCTTAAAAATTGGATGGTAACAGACCATGAATCCCAGTGCTGATTGAACCTGGTGATATTCTGAACAAAAGAAAGCAGCACTCCCCACACTTGTAGTTCTTTCCATTGCTTCACACTGACTCAGTCATTCTGGGCTTCAAAGTGACACATGACAGGTGCCAATCCTGGATTATTATATAGATTTTCACTTAATGCTACATACTTGTCCTGCCAAAACTGCTTCCTGTGAGGTTTTTTGCACCTACCTGTGAAGCATCTAGTACGGGTCATTGTTGGAGACCAAACGCTGGATGGGATGGAGCGCTAGTTTCATCCAGTATGGAAATTCTTGTCATTAAGTCATAGTGTGGTTTCTGTTCTGATTGGCTGACCAAAACTTGATAAACAGGTGTAGTGCTTTTCACTGTGGCCTTTATTTCTTCAGAGTGACGGGGAAGGAAGCGTTTCAGGGAGCAGGAGCAACAGAAAGAGAAATGGCTGCTTAGAGAATTGAAGAACATGTTAGATGTTTTCTTACTCTCTTTTGCATACAAAAAAGAGCATTCCACTTGGCTACATATATACAGACCTCAGATTTAAATATAGCTATGTTCCATCCACTCCTGTGGGGGGAGCAACAGAAAGAAGGCAGATTTATGGCTGCCGAGAAGACTTGTACATTCAACTTTCTGTCACACTGACATGATGTAATTGCATGTGTGTACACATGCCTGTTCCTAGTTAAAGATTATAGGAAGATCACATGTGGCCCATCTAAGTGCCACGCCTCCAGACATGAGCATTTGGGAGCCACATATACCAGCATGTACTATTTCATCTATCTGCCAAGTGCACAGATTGAAATCCACTGGTTTCCACCGTTTGTCATGCTCCATATACCCACCATTCACTAGGTATTCACAGTGTTTATATGAACTATTTGCTATAAGCTAACGCTCTTTACAAAGGTTAAATTCGCTTATCCTTTTCTAGCTCATTGCATTAACCCTGTCAGTGCCAGTTCTCTACAACTTTCTTCACCTCTGCTGTCAGTCACCCAAACTGCTTAGTAAATGTGCAACGTAAGGACTATCTGCAGAGGGTGTAGTCCAAGGGCCCTATCAGTCTAGTTTATTAGCTGTACTTAGTGCATCAGGCCTCTGGCTTTGGGTTCTTGAGGGTGCCTTGGCACAATTAAGCTGTGCGCTCATCTGTGCGCTCAATATTTTTTGAAATATTTTACAGGTTATCTGTGCTTTCCACCATCCCTTATAATCACTTAAAATCTGTCCTTTGTAGTTAAGAAGCTTGGTTGCGTTCCAGAAGCACTTTGTGCAATTCATAACTGGGGCAAAAAGCTGTGCATATTTTCCTCCACATTGAAGGAGGGGATGATTTTCCATGAGCTTATGCTATATAGATCTCTACACAGCATGAGACAACATTTTTGGGTTTACACTCTAGATGGGGTGTGTACTTGAGTGCTGGCCAATTCCCAAACTGAGTCTTCCCACACAGAGCGGATCTCAGTGTCTGTCTTTCTGCAACTGGGTGTGGCCTTACCTGTGTGCGCACACTAGAGGAGGCTTAGCAGGACAGCATGAGGGAGCCCAGGTTGGTGGAACAGGTAGGTTCAGTAGTACCCCCATACATTAGGTGGCACCCTGCAAGGGGGGCAACCCAACCAATCACCACCCAACCAAATGCTAAAACTACAGACCCCACAAAGAGTAGCCCAGTGATCTTGCCAGTTTCATCTGCAACCATATTTACAAGTAGTCTTGTGCATTTTCCCCACTTGAAATGGCTCTCTAGATTCCTAATGTGAGCATCACAATAGTATCCAGGCTGCATTAGGACCTCATGGCCACCATGACAATCACCACACTCATTTAAAGGTGCCACATGTGTAAAGGGCATACTCCAAATCTCATTTTTGGTCTAGGATTGTGGAGTGGAAGGGTGACAATTATACCTTTGTCCTGGTCAGACCAGAAACAGCTTGAAGACAAGGCTTAGCTGTGGTCCTTTTGGGGCAGAGGAGCTAGTTAATCTATCCTCCCACTGAGATGGATGAATCTGCAACAGTCATCTACAGGACTGGTGTGGGGCTTAGTGAATTCTTCTTTGGAGGAGGCTTTGAGGATGTAAATTGCAATACAAGAACTAATATTATGGTTATGACTGCACTGCCCTGGCACTATGGTCTGATCACTGGCCCTACTCTTTTGACCTAGGGAAGTTTTTTTAAATATATATATATAGGCGCTTTCCACTATTTCAGGGTTCTCCTGTATGCAGCCCACATACACAGGGGTAATTATAAAAATACCTTGTTCCCTATGATCAGAGACCTGTGACAAGTAGAAAAAAAGTCACCTGAACTTCAGTAAACCACAGCCACTGGAATAAGTCCACTGCAGATATTTTTCAAACAACTCTGATTTGCACAGCTCAGTGTTTTAATTTGCTTGACCATTTATTTTCCAAGGAACACATCCAAGAGACAAACTCCATCTATTTCAATGGGCAGCATATGCCAGCAACTTGAATGGCAGATGCTAGAAGAGACAGTGAACATTCCAAGACATTCTAAGCTGCCCCTTCAACATATCATGTGCTGGTGAAGAAAGCCTTAAAGTGTGGCTCTGACAAGTGATGCTTTTAGAGCGGCACTGTGGGTTTCCATGTTCAATCTCTCCATGACTCCAGAGCAGTTTTGCTCATGGTGCAAGTGAAAACTGATGGGTTGTTTTTGTTTTTTCTAATGGCTGACCTGGAATCTGAGAGTCAAGCTGGGTTCTTTCATTCTTTTGCCTCATCCATAAGGAAGTTTCCACAGGCAAATTTCTGCCCTCAGTTACACCCTGCACCCTCACAAACCTTTGCTAGTTCAAAGATAACTCAGGTCAGTAATACTGAAAGATTGCAGATGGCCTGTGTGAAATGAGCTTGAGTCTGGATCCAGTTCCCAGTGTGACAGGTGTCCGCATCACAAAAAACAACCTTTGTCTCACCTGTTCTCACTGAGTGCTGCAGAACATTGTTTAATGAATTTTCTTAGACCTTGCCAAAACGTGTTCCCACAGCACTCAGGATTATGAATCCCCACTGCACATGCATTGCACTTTCCCATGTAATTGTTGGGGGTGGCCTTGGAGATCTTGTGGGTTGATTTGGCTACCCTTAAAGGCAATTTGGAACCTTCTGCTAGTGGAGAAGGTGGCGGTCTGCTTGCTTAATGGAGCGCAGAATAACTGCTCTGTAGATTGCAGTGTCAATTTCTGGTACGATTCATAATGTTCGTTCTGTGCTCTACCACTGTATACGCTTTGGCTCTTGTCTGCCTTAGAAGTCAACTCTTCATTATGGACCAGGCAAGCAGTTGAGCTCAAGTGGCTCACTGGCTAGCAGTCCCTAGATTTGAACTCTTGGGAGTGGGATGTCCGATCATCATCCATGGAGGGCACTTGGCTTTCAGGCACTTCTAGAGCTGACTGGATGATGATTCAAAACCTTGAAAGTTGCCATGGAACAGAAATTTCTCTTTTGTGATTGGATCAAAGAGTCAGGAAGGAGGTGTTTAAAATGTCAAGACACAATCAACCTAAACAGCAAGAACTAAACCACCTACCTCTAACAATTCCAAATAAAAAACCCAAGTAGAGTTTTGGCCCCAAGAAGGGAGAAGTGAGACTCCATGAAGTCCTCTAGGCACTGAACACCTGTTGATTCTGAACACCTTCTGTGTACATACTATGGTGAGCTGCCAAGGTCTAAACCAGTGGTTCTCAACCAGGGGAACATGTACACAGAGGTCTTCCAAGGGGCACATCAACTCCTCTAGATATTTGCCTAGTTTTACTACAGGCTACATAAAAAGCACTAGCAAAGTCAGCACAAACTAAAATTTCTTATAATGACTTATTTATACAGCTCTATATACTGTACACCCAAATGCAAGTACAGTATTTATATTCTAATCCATTTATTTTATGATTATATGGTAAAAATGAGAAAAACAGATTGATTTGTCTTGAGTCCTACCAAGTTACACCTCACTTAAACTACTTGCTTACACAATCAGGAAGCAGACTCTTGAAAGGGGTGCAGTAGTCTGGAAAGATTGAGAGCCACTGGTCTAAACCTATAAGATAGGGATATCCTCTCCAGAGCCCAGGGACCTCAGGACAAAGAGCCAAGGTCTGCTCCATCAGATGCTTTGCCACTGTCCCCACAGACTTCTTCCTACCTTCAGGCCTTCCCCCTTTCCTGGGCTCTGTGTAATCATCAGCACCTCCCAGGACTTCTTCCCAGAGGTCTGGTTGCTTCCCTTGTGTCAGGGTCAACCACAGGTGCTTGCTTCAATCCTGGTCTTTCAGATATCTTCCCTTCCCACCCCAAGCTTCATGGAATATCAGGGTTGGAAGGGACTTCAGGAGGTCATCTAGTCCAACCCCCTGCTCAAAGCAGGACCAACACCAACTAAATCATCCCAGCCAGGGCTTTGTCAAGCCGGGCCTTAAAAAACCTCTAAGGATGGAGATTCCACCACCTCCCTAGGTAACCCATTCCAGTGCTTCACTACCCGCCTAGTGAAATAGTGTTTCCTCATATCCAACCTAGACCTCCCCCACCCTTTCACCACTTGTCTGAGGTAGACATCATGGAATGGGCTATCCAAATACCCCAAGAGAACCCACTTCAATACAGAAGTAAAACCCCCCTCTGACCATACACCCCTAGTTGTCACCTACCATCCCACACGGGAACCCATTCGGGGTATCAAACAAGTAAAACCCATACTCAATGGGGACCCCATCCTGAAAAATCTTTCCTGAACCCCTCTTCTGGCCTTCAGACAACCCCCCAGCCTTGCCAAGCTCTTCATCAGAAGCAAGCTCACCACAGACCAGGGCACACCAGCTCAAAGCAGCACCAGACCCTGCCAGAACAGATGCAAAACCTGCAGACATCTCCACTGCTATGATGATCAACACATCTTTCAAGATCGAAGGGTCCTACACATGCCTATCACAAAATGTGGTGTACCTCCTCCAGTGCACTAAATGCCCCAACAACTATGGGGGTAAAAGCAGACAACCACTATGCTCTTGAATGAGCCTACAAGAAAATAAGACAAGACAAAAACACCTTATCACCTGTGCCTGAACACTTTTCACAAAGCAATCACTCTGCATCTGACCTATTAGTCCTCATCCTCAAAGAAAACCTTCAACACCTTCAAAAGACAAGCCTGGAAGCTTAAATTCCTAATTTTGCTAGACACTAAAAATCATGGTCTCAATGAAGACAATGGATTTATGGCTCATTACAGCAACCTGTAACCTACTAACTCCCTTTTTTCCCCCCTCTTATGACTGGAGAAGTATTGAGAGTAACTACTTATGCTAAACAATCTGTTCCACCTTACATTTAGCTGTGATGCTGGGAGTACCTTTCCCAGACCTGAAGAGCTCTATCTAAGCTCAAAAGCGTGTCTCTCTCACCAACAGAAGTTGAGCCAATAAAAGATGTTACCTCTCCCACCTTGTCACCCTATCACAAGGTCTTTTTTTTAAGAAAGGTATTAACACCCCTGTTGCCCCCCAGAGATTGATGGGCACATAGAATCTAAAGCAAAATACAACTAAGCAAATAAAGAGTGTTGTTGGCTGTCAGCCCATTTCCCCATAGAAAAGTGTTACAAAACCTGCCATCATAAATAGCGCTAGAATTGGTACCCGTGTTTGCCACCGTGGCAGAAAGTTAAAGGAGTGAATGGGTCACGGAGATTCCCCATCCAGTTCTAGAACTGGCTTCTTCCATGGCAGGAGCAAGGCACATTGCCAGGGTGTGTGGAAGGGAAGCTTGCCTTACTGCTTTCTCGGTTTAGTCTCAGAACAGATACCTGTAGCCTCCAAGGGGATCAGTCCCATTCCTTGAATCGGAAAATATCTAGGGTCAGACCCTTCAGCCCTTACTGATGTGACAAGTTCCACTGACTTCAAGTGGGGCTGTTCAGTTGGGTTAGGAGCTGCATGACTGGATTGTTAGTCTGTAATCTCCATAGAGCGGGGCCCTCTGGATTTTGGTATCCAGGAGGATATATTGAGGATGTAATCAAATAATAATAAACAGCATATTATGTGGTGTCAAAATTTGTCTGCTAGCTACTGAGTGACCCAGGTGATTAAGTGGCTGAGCCACCCTCATGCACCAAATTAAGGAAAAGGAAAACTTAAAAATAAATTTTAAAATGACAGTGTCAGCATCAAAGATCACTGCACAATGCATGCACCGTGCAAACAACTAGCTTCATGGACCTAGCTTGTGGAAACCACCTCCCTCCTGCTTCCTTCTCTGTTGTCCCCTTCCCTGTGTTATAGGGACTCCCCTATGTTTCCATGAACACAGCAAGCCAACCTTCCCTCCCACCAGATCCGAGCCAGGAAGGAGCAGTAGTTTGGGAAAGCTGCCTCCACAGCATGTATGCCTCTCCCCACATAAAAGTCCCTGGGCAGGAGGAGCCAGATAAACAGGTGAGCAGAGGATAGGCAGGGCATGTGATCTGGGGAGAAAGGACCGGCCACGCTATGCCAGATTCTCCTCACCCCCCCAAATCCATGGGGCAAACAGGAATATGAGATTGGATCTGCATTAATATGCACTGGGACATCTGGCTGCATTGGAAGAAGGCAAAGCCATGGAGTGACCTTGGATCTTCCACACGTGGAGCCTGATCTTTACAGACCCCTTGTGGAAGAACATCTGCAAGCTGTGAGGAATGTTGCAGCTACCCAGTTCCATGCCCTCCTGAGGGAGAATTTTGGTTCTCTGCTTGCAGATGCAAAAAGGATGATCCAGTCCTAATATTTTGGAGCTCAATCATGCCCTGGATCTGTACTTGTCTCTCTTCTTCCTAGGTAGAAAATGGTATTTACAGCAACCGTTTTCCCTTTCCTCAGAGGGCTGTCTGTAGACCCAAGGTTCTGTGTGGTAGGATTGGCAACTGGAGGGCCAGGATAGGAGTGAATGTACAGGCATCAACCACATGGGTGCTCCAGGGCCCAAGTATCCACCCAAAAAAATAGGGGGTGCCGAGCACCCACAGGGACAATTTAATCTTTTGTGGGCCCCACTGCCCGGGCTGTGCCCCTGCCCCATCTGTACTCCACCCTAAGGCCCCATCCAGCCTCTTCCCCCCCCCCCAAGGCCCTGCCCACCAGTCACACAGGGGAAGGGGCAGAGACGAACACCCACTGACAAAAACAAAAGTCACATGTGAGTGAGTCAGGATCAAGACTCAGGGGACATACATTTTAGAGAGTCCCAGCCAGAGGCTATATTGCATTTCTGCAGCCTCTCTTCTACAGTGAGAATTTCCCTTTAGGGGTAGCCACCACCAGGGAGTTCTAGCAGTATGGCTCCATTGGACCAGTGAGGCCAAAGAGCAGCTCCAGGAATCCAGAGCAGTGATGGATTGTTAGAACACCAAAACAGAAGGCCCTGGCTGCCTGCTGATACCTCAGGACCCAATGTGGGAGGGGGAGTATAATGGGGTACACTCACCTCTCACAAGTACCCCCATCTCACTGCACATGCCTGCTCTCTTAGCTTATGTCAGGTCTTCAGTGACTCAGCCCTCCAGCCAAGTCACACAGACAGTATGAGAAATAAAAAAATATCAACCCCCTTCCAGGACACAAGTCCAACTGGGCATATCTTAAAGCCCTCCATAATGTCTCTATCTGCAGCCCTATTCCTGAGCTCAGGCCTATCACAGTACCCTAGTTTGAACTGTCTCAGCCCCTTCTGGGCTCTCTCAAATGGCCCCTGCTCTTCAAGCAGTCCTGGCCATCATGCAAGGCCACATCCCCCAGGGCTCCCTCACTGAAGACTCTTCACCTCTCTGGGCCTTTCCAGCCCCAGCTCTCCACCTGGGCCACTAGAAGAATTCAATTCCCCTTCAGGGATGTATCAAAATCCACTTTCCCAACAGCTGGTGGGGAGGACCCAGGCCCACTCTCTACTCCAGGTCCCAGCCCAGGGACCCTATAGACAGCAGCCATCCACCACATCCCTTTAAATAAACTGTATCACTTCTACAATTCCCCACATCCTCTGTTCACTCTTCATACTTCCCTCAAACCATCATCCATTTTCCTCCAGCTCTAGCAAAGAACTGAACTCACAATGGCCCTGCAGCTCTTCTTATACTAGCCTGCTGGGACCTGATTGGCTGCTTCCTACACAGCCGCTCTAGGCAGCTTGGAGGACCTTTCTACTGCCTTTTTGTGAGGCAGGGTGAGGCAGGGCAGCAAGGCCTCCAGCAGGGGGCTTCCAGACCCAGTCCGCCACATCATAGGGAGCAATGCCCCTTTCCAAAGGACGCACCTTCCAGAGATGTCCTCCCCCATTGATTGGAATGGCTCTGTGCCAATGTACACCCACAGTGACTTAGGCATTGCATTTATTGTCGGAATATTTCTTATTCTTAGAAACCCCACAGAGCAGGCAAATTATTCAGTCCCAGTCAACATAATGTTGTATTATTATTTAAAAAACCTTTACTGAGGCTTTGCCCTGTGTTGGTGTCCTCCACGCAAAGATCTCAAAGCACTTTATATGAGTCCTGAATTAATCCCAGGGTGCTGGGCAAGTGCATTACTACTTGGGGCTCTCAACACTCCCATGCAATAGTCTCCCCCTGGCACAGTTGCGGAACCCCAAGGCAAGAGAGGTGAAGTGCTTTGCCCAACGCCACCCTCCCAGTCAACAGCAGTGTCGGGGCAGACCTCAGAAGGCCTGGTTCCATGACCACAGAGCCTCCCCCTTCCCACCAAAGAAATGCTTCTTGGCAATAGATTCATCCCAAAATGCTGGCAGTAGAAAATGTACCGGAGTACTGCCCTGGGGGTCTTCCCTGGTGCCAGGCAGTGCCATCCACCTCTCTAAAACCAAGCTCTGGCACATTTCAGTGCTAAAGAAGCTGTTGGCCCAGCATAGAGCTCTGCGCCCCGCATCCCATTGTCTCGCCTGGCTGGGGGACTAAGCACCCTCCCAGACCAGTGGTTTTCAACCTGTGGTCTGCAGATCCCTGGGGGGCCGTACACTACACCTAAGATTTCCAAAGAGGTCCCCACCTCCATTTGAAATTGTTTAGGGGTCCGCAAATGAAAAAAGGTTACAGACTGCTGTCCCAGGCTATTAGCTGCTTTGTTGAACAACCCTGGGGCCACCATGTCCCTTCTTCCCCCCACAGTCCATCCAGGCTGGGTGCACTTCCAGGTGTATTGGACATTTGGGCCAGCACTAAAGAAATGTGCTGGAGAACAGCCTGAGGAGTCTCACTGAGCTTAGTGTATAATGTATATGATGCAGATTGGTGTCTAAAGCTTCTTTATTAACTTCCATGCACAATGCCAGTGGTATTTTTCTAGACGAGTGGGTAGCCAATAGTTTGGGCGCGAGGGAGCAAACATGGCCATAGCCTGCATATCCAGAGGCTACGGTTTCTATCACGGGCTGCTTTCGACTGTTATAATTTGTGGCACCGATTCAGTGAGAATTCTGCTCTGCTGAAAATATTTGGGCTGTGAAAACTCCCACACTGTGACAGATGTCAAGTCCAATTAAGCGACACGTGTCCAGGTTTCTGTCCAATAGGATTTCCCATTAAATATCAATTTAAGTGGGGGGGGGGATGCCATCCCTCTTTCCCTATGCCTTTATCTCTTCCACCATCTCCAGGCTCAACCCTTTGGTACCAGGAGAGAATCCACAGCATCTCTGTTTCTCTCCCTCTGCCACCTTCCCCAGCTTTTCTTTGCTTCGCTGTCACTACAAGGGGGACTTGCACTTTTTCACCAGCATCATCTCTTGCAGCATTTCCAAGCCACTGGCAATGGTTTATATGCATGTATAAATAAAAGAGATAAAGAAGGAGTTGGGACAGAAGGATACGGGGTATATTTTAAATCTGATCTTCAAGGACTGGAAGAAAACTAAACATTTATTTCCCTGCACCCTAGTAAATAAATACATACATAAAAAGAAGAAGGGGACGCATCGTTATTCCTGATTTACAGTATTGTGTGCCTGGGAATAGAAGAGACATCAGCTGAACAAAGCCTATCTCTACCGAACAATCTCACTTCTGAGCCCGATCATATCAGAGACCTGCATGGCATTTTCTCTTTACAGGGGTAAGCCGAGGAGTACAACATAAATTGAATCTTATCCCGACCATCATCTTTATCGATTGTGCTGCTATTAGGAAGGAGGGGGGGGAAATATCTTGATTGTGTTTATCTCTGCATCTCTTTTGTTATTTATCGAGACCTGGGAGGAGGAAGAGAAGGGGAAAACAGCACTTTTCAACACATCCTCACACATACACACACACCCCAAACACACCGGCTACTGATATATTCTAGATCTCTGGGAGAAAAAAGGCTCTGGTGGGAAAATGTATCTCTAACTCCTCTTAAATTACCTACGTTGTTATTTATACTCTCCAAAAATTAGATAACATCTTCCATTTCTGGACCTGCGAGGCCATCACAAGGAATGAGATCTGCCTTTTCCAATTCAAACAGAACAACTCGCTGCTTTTAATTTATTTTTGATTCTGAATTTTTCTTTTTCTTTTTAATGTTCCTCTCCTGGAGTTTCGAACTGTAAAAGCACCAGGGTGTGGGAAAGGGGGCTTTAAGAAAGATTGTTGCAAAGACTCAAGCAAGGTAAGCGCTCTTTAACTAATATTCTTTTGCAGGTGAAATTGGAATCGTTTTATTTGAAATCTCTCTCTTTGTTCAGATTGCCAACATAGGCGCTGGATATTGTTTGAGATCAACCCAGATCGTAAAGGAAGGGAATTCAACACGCTGTATGGACAAACCTTACAGCAACTTTCTCCGATAACTAACGCTATAATTTCCCGTTTTATATGTTGCCACGCTGTAAATTTCGAAAGCTATTTATCTATCCCTTCTTTCAAATCAACCTCTCAGCTGAAAGGCGCTATTCGTATTTTTCAGAAGATCGCTGATATTTAACCTGCGTAGTGGCTTGTTATTTTGTTTTGTATTCTTGCTTTCAGAACCTCATTAGTAAAGTCATCAGCATTTTAAAACAGCAATAAGCAATTCGGAAAGTTCTAGGGGTCCCCGACTCTCTTCTAAGTGAAGAAATCTTGCAGTTTTTCTTTCCCCCCTGTTTCTTTTTTGTAATCGCTTCATGTTTGTTTCCTTTGCTCCCTACACAGCTTCCTGCAGTTCCACTGTTTGTTTTCTTGACACATTCGCCGGCATATTGATAGACTTTTAATCCGTGTGGATGTGTTGTAATAAAACAACCAGCTACAGAGGGATGTGGGTTTTAGACCCTGAATTCCCACTCAGCCTTTCCTCTCAGGAAGCTCCTCAGTGTGAAAAGCATTTCAAACAGGGTGGAATCTTACCTGACCCCCACCCCCCCCCACCCTTTATTATTAATTATAATGATTATTTTATTTCAAATCTTTAATGCGCTCAGAATCATACAGTCTTTCGTTTTGAAGTTTTTTTTTTTTTGCAAACTGGTTCTGAGTAATAATAATAATAAGAAATAATAATAATAAATCATTAAATGCCCACAGTACTGTAGTTGAGATCATAAACTTTACACTGAAATACTTTGTAATCCTAATTTTTGTGGTAGGATGATGTATTCCCTCCTCCCTCCCCCACCCCACATTTGTGTCCAAGGTTATTCTCTAGTTGCCTGATGTATTGTTTTATTACATGCCGGCATGTCCATATGAGTTCCTGGATTTGTATTGCTGTCTACATGACAGATGGTGTTCTGTGAAGCTGCAAGAAGATACGATTCAATTTTCTTTTGAAAGGCACGTCTAAATTCAGTCATTTATTTATATATTTTAGAAGGAGGGGGAGAGAGAGAGAATGAAAAGAAATGTGAAAGTTTTTTTTAAACCATCTTTAATAACCTGGAACCCAGAAATATCCCCATCCAATCAGTTACTCTGACGCTACAGATTCAAGAAAATTAGCATGAGAAAGCAGCTCCGCATTGTACGAAGAATAGAATAGAGGAGCTACATTAGATCCTATAGGTTTGATTGTATCTCCCCCATACTTCCACGCTGGCCTTGTTATGGTTAAAGGGTCTTGAGCTATATTTCTTTCTATTTTAAGCCATCAAATCCATATTGGATTCCATTTCCGGGTTAAGCAAAAAAAAAGTTTAACAGACAATTGGTAGAGGGGAAATAGTGTATTTAGAAATGAAAAATCTATTTAATATTTGGAGAGTAGCTGAATTATTGTTTTATTCTTATTTTATTTTGTTATTGCTCCCTGGGCCTGTTTCCACAAGCAAACAAACTAGGGAAATGATCAGAGGAAGAATATTCTGTAAAAGCTGTTGACAGATGTTAGATTGTAAATTATGCAGTATGGTTTATTGTTGTTATTATTATTCCTACGATCATTGGTAGTAACCCTTTCCACTTAATAAAAAAAATGGATTTGAGTTTTCTCTATAGAAATCTCCCTGTTATAACCTAGGTAAGATATAATATTTATCTTTTGTGTCGTTTCTATTTTACTGAGATGGGGGTTGTTTTGTTTAGAACCAGTTAGTTGGGATTTACAAACCCTTGGGAGAAGTAGGGAGGAGGCTCAGGCAAGGGGAAGGACATTGGTAATTATTATTAATTCATTACTATTTTTATTATTATTATTATTATGTAATGTTGTTTTTCAAAGCCAGGTAAAGGGAGATATAATCAGAGGCTAGAGGGCATGGTTCTACTCCGGAGTAACTCCACTGAAGTCAATGACACAAAGCTAAAACTGACGCAAGTGAGAGCAAAATCAAACCCGAGTCTAGTCTGGTTATACCCAACCTGCCTTTGTGCCCAAACACATTGTTGTCTCGTTGTTATCAACAGGCCCTATCTCTAGCGGGTCTCCTGGTTTGATCTGGTGTTTCTTTCTCCTTGGGCCAAATTGTTCTCCCTTGCAATGGTGTCAATCTGGAGTCACTCCCTTGCCTTGGCTAGAACGACTCCACCAGGGTTACACCCGCGCGTGTCAGGAGCAGAGTGCGGCCCCGTGTCCTGACCTGGGAGGCGATTGCCGGCTTGCTCTCCCCATAGCGGAGGGGCACCCTCCCTGACTCCCCTTGGCGCTCCGATTTGGCATTTTCAGGGCCAGGGAGAGTAATTCCAGCCCGGATTGGTACTGGCGGATGAGCTCCGCTAGCGGGGAGGGGCTGGGCCGGGCCCAGGGGAAAGGGGCTTTGCCGGTCGGCTTGCACAGTAACAGTGTGGACTTTTCTATTTTGTGCCTCCCTCCTTCCCCTGCCCCCTCCCCCCTCCCCTTCCCGTGTCACTGAAGGCTCATTTCCCCACCCCACCAAAATGATGCTCAGCCCGGACCAAGCGGCGGATTCCGATCACCCCTCCTCGGCCCCCTCGGACCCGGAGTCCCTGGCGGGGACCGACGCCAAGGGGCTGCTGGGCTGCTGCGTCTCGGACCCGGAGCCGGTGGAGGAGGGCGGCGGGGAGGGCAAGGTGGGCGGCCGGGCGGCCCTGCACCCCCAGCAGCTGAGCCGCGAGGAGAAGCGGCGCCGGAGGAGGGCCACGGCCAAGTACCGCTCGGCCCACGCCACCCGCGAGCGGATCCGGGTGGAAGCCTTCAACCTGGCCTTCGCCGAGCTGCGCAAGCTGCTGCCCACCCTGCCCCCGGACAAAAAACTCTCCAAGATCGAGATCCTGCGCCTGGCCATCTGCTACATCTCCTATCTCAACCACGTGCTGGACGTGTAGGGGCTGGGCCGCGGCAGAGGGGGACCGCGGGAGCACGGCTGGCGGGGACGGAGGCGACGCGCGCTGCCGGGAGGTGATACTGACAAGGGGAGACACTTGCAACATATTCCACCTGGGGAAGGGAGGGGCCCTCTGAGCCCCTCCTGGCGGCCCCGGGGGTGGATCCGACTCTTTCGGGACAGCTTTGCGGGGTTCCCCAGGGTCCTTCGGGTCAGACATTGCAGATGCATCTGCGTTTTCCAAGACAGCTGTAGGGCCTGATAACCAGCCAAGATCATTCATATCAATAGACCAACTCGCTGTCTCCTGCACGGCTAGTTTTCCTTTGGAAATCACTCCAGACTTCGCAGGTAACATTTCATTGTCCTCCCTTTCTTACTGAAGGAGAGCTCAGAGCTGTGATGGCTCTAGGGGACAAAAGCTCCGAAAGTAGAGACTTTTTTATTTCTCCTCCCGGACAATCGCACAGTGCCCTACACAAAACGCAAGAGACCAGTTTGTTTTTCACACGAGAACTTCTACAATTAGCCTCCAATTCAGCAAAACACTTAAGCACTTGCCAGGTCAAGGGGACTTTAAAACGGCCCTAAGTTCTGCAAGCTTAAGTGCTTTGCTGAATGAGGACATTAAAGACTCACAAGGTAAAAGGGAGCTATAAAGAACATAAAAAGGGAAAGGGCAGATGCATTTCCAAAGTCTTCTGGGGGTATATAAACATAGACTGAATATTTTGCAAGGTTTTCTTTTTAAAAATCTTTTCCCACCTAGACCACAAGGTGGAAGAGCAGTTTGGTGATACACATATAGAAAGTCCAGTTTTAGAAGGAAAATGTAAAATCAGATTGTTTTTCAGGTTGTCAAGTGCCCCTTTATATATCCAAAAACATCTACTTGTGACCTTAAACATGTGACCCATGGGTGCAGTTAAAAATAACTATTTTTTATTTATGTTAGAAGGAGTAGACTATTTATTTTTTTCAAGACCTATTTATTTTTCTGAGTGGTGACAATTTTACTTTGGATACTTTGTGCCAATTGGTTTATATAGTCGAGTGTTTACACTTTCTCCTGTGGAATATTATGTCTAACTTTTCAAGTGTTTGTTGGGATCAATACAGTGGTTATTTGTTTTTTGCTCCAGTTATATTGCACTTGTATATGACAACCTTCCCTTCCGCCCTGTTTCTAAGTATATTTTATATATTAAGACATTTGTTCTTGAAGGATATTTCTTTTTTGTGTGGGATCAACACTAGCACTTCACTAGAGGTTGTTTTTTTTTTAAATACTTGTTGTTATTCTGAACTATAGTTATGTCTGAAAAGTACTTTACAAACAGTTTATAAGGGAAGTAGTTTTTTTGTCTGTGTGTGCGTGCGTGTGTGTGTGTGTGCGTGTGTGTGCGTGTATGTATGTGTGTGGTATTTTTTTAGGAAATGACTTTTTTCCTAAAAAAAAGAAAAGAAAAGAAAGAAATAAAAATAAAAATAAAAAAAAATCCAGGACTACTTTCCTTTGTAACAACCAAAAAAATTCTATAACCTGAATATGTTTCATGTTCTCTGCTGTGAAACTCTCAAAACAAGGAGCGCGTTTTAGAGACAAAAAAAGAAAAAAGAAGTCTGCGATCCAAAGATTTTAATCTTTTTCAGGGTTTTTTTGTGTGTCTCTGTTGCTTTATATAATGCAATATTTTGTAGTGAAAATAGATGAATCTGGTTTCTATCTGATGCGTTTTTCATATCTCTCATGAATGGTGCGCTGTTTTGCATATAAATAAAAGTATCAAATAAAGCTGGTTTTTCCTAATTATTTTTCTTTGATTTTTCCATAAGATGGAAATTAGAAAGGATGTACAGCCAGTATTTGCATGAGATTTTTGAAGCCTTCTAAAGTTGTCTATGAAAGAATCTCAACAGGTTGCACAAAAATGGACAGTTGCTGTGTGATACTAAAGATCATAATTTATCTGATAATAAAGAAATTCCTCACATAAGGCCCTGATCCTACAACTGGGCTCAACAGATTCAGTTGCAGGATCAGGACCTAACTGTGTATGAGCTGCAGGACATTTCTTTCATCCCCTGCTCATTCCACTGGGCATCTGGTAGCACACTTTAAAGTTCAGGCTGTGAAGTCAAATCAAACCTTTAGAATCACCTGTTTTTACAAATTGTTTCTGACGCATTCATCTACGTGGCTGGTATTTTACATGCTTTGTCCCTGCCTGACTGTGAGGTGTTTGGGTTTTTTAAGTTTAATTAAAATCCCTTCTGCTAGTTCTGATTTGGGTGCAGTGAAATAAAAATACACTTTTCTTGTTTATAAAAACTCCAACCCCACTTATTTGGACAGGGCTACAGCTAAAATGACTGATATTTGAAACATGGCATTAATGTAGACCTGATCTTGTAAAGGTATATTACCAGGGTGAAAATCACACTGTGCAGAGGACCAGCAAGGCGTAAGCACCACTTAACTGACAATTAAGCCCTTGTCTGGCTCCTCTGCATGGGGTGCATTTTACTTGCAGTGCTGTACACTATGAGTAGTCCCATTGACTATGGGACACATCTTTAACCTTCACCATAGTAATGGTGTCCATCATCAGGCCCACAATCTTCACTGATGAATAGAGGCTTTACTTAGTTTGAAAAAAAAATTTTTTTTGATTAACCATAGTCCTGACCAGCTGAAAAACTGTACATGGAGAAGGTACAGTAGATGATGTTAACTCTAAAGGTGCATACTTTCATATGCACTGTGCAGCATATACAGATATTGCAGCCAGATGCACCCTTTTCAAAATGTTACAACTTTAAATGATCATGTAATTTTAAAACTTTTGCTCCAGTTTTCTTCAAATCTGGCTTGTTTCATGTAGACCACACAGAGATTTATACATTATGCCAAGGATGATGACAATTGACTGAGCAGATCTGAAGTCATGAACCTTTACATTCAGCAAGCCCTGGCACTACCTTAATTCACACAGACTTACAAGGTCCGTATACAAGTGTGGAAATGCACATTAGGGCCAGATTCTACTCTCAATTACACAGGTGTAAATCAGTAGTAAGTCCACCAGTATAAATAGGCTGCAGTACTAACATACAGAAATCAGTCCTTGGCTGACTGGTGCCTCTAAGTGGACCAGCTCCTGCTTTAACTGAAGTCAATAGCGGGTGAGGGGTAGTAACAGGATCAAATCCTAGGTGTGACTTTTTCTACTGACATTGGTAAATTCCAGTTGTCATTTGATGGCTGATGCCAGTTAATTATAAAAAACTAAGCCTTTTGCTCCCCACTTCTTTCTTTTTCTTAAAAATAAAAATCATCATCACTGAGGAAATAAACACAAGAAACAAAGTTAGTGCAACGTGAAGTCTTCATGGTTAAGCATGCAAAAGCCAGGAAATGCCAAAATGAAGATCAAATAAACAACCTTAACTCTACCCCCTTGTGCTTATGCCTTATGAGACAGATACCATCCGCAGCTCATAGGTTATCTTGGATACACTGTACCTAAGTTAGTAGCAAAATGTATTATTATTTGACTTACAGGATGTGGTCACATGTTAAGGACTATATCATTTTGTGCAAGCTGACCAGCAGGCAGAGTGCAAACTTAAAATGAATAGTGCTGACTTTTTAATGTTTAAACCTGTATCCTTAATGTTGCACTAATGTGTTTTTTTGCATTTAATGTTAGACATGAGCCCACACTGCAACCATGGATATGAACATGCTCAAAACTCGGGAAAGTTTAGTTCTGAATCCAGACCTAAATCTGGCCCTGAACAACATGGCTCAGGTCCTTCTCTAATTAATACTGATATAAAGTATAAGACAGAGACCTGGAAAATACCACTAACATACAGACATGAGAAATGCCTCCAATGTACAAACCTGGGGCATTTCACTAACAGATATCCAGCATGCCATTAATATAAAGAGATAAAACATATCACTAACATAGCAATGGGGCATGGTACTTCCAATATATGACATAGAATGCTGTGCTAAGATATTGACAAGTGCACATGAATAACATCAGACATGAAGCATGCAACAAACATGCAAACACAAGGCATTCTACTGAAACACAGAAATGGATCCTGCCACTAACACAATGAGAGAGATCAAACTCCTGCACACAGACCATGGGCTAACATAAAGATATAGGGCACAAATCTACACCACTTTATCCGCAAGTGTCACTTACACAGGTAAGCTTACTCACTTCAAAGGGCCAATTTGCATGAGTAAGGGCTCTTTACATATGCACTGTGCAGTGTATAATGCTCATGCGCATAAAAGATTGCAGGGTCAGGAGCGTAGTGCATTCTACAAAACATGCAGACATGAGTTACACTGCTAACAGACAGGCATACATGAGGTAAACTGTTTCCAGACATGAAACATGCCTCTAACTTTTAAGCATGGTACATGCTATGTTTATTCATAAATAGCTTAGTTACTGACCAAGAAATAGCACCGTCAGGTTGGATAATGTTATGTAGCCAGTGCTCAGAATGGGGGAAACAGTGCGGGCGTTTGAAGTAATTTGATATCTTGCGTTATTCCTACCAACGGGGGAAGGAAATGGTTTTCTATTTTTTGTGTGTGAGTTTCAACAAAGAAATGGCACTTTTTCAGTGTATTGTTATGAAGAAATACCCAAGTTTATCTATCTAGCTATGTATGTCATATTTGAAATAAGGCATACATTTTTAACAGCGAGAGTAATTAACCATGGGTCAACTTATCGAGGATCCTGTTGGAGTCTCCATCACTGACAATTTTTAAATCAAGATTGGATGTTTTACTAAAAGATCTGCTCTGGCAATTATTTGGGGGAAGTTCTATGGCCTGTGTCATACAGTGGGTCAGACTAGATGATTGCAGTGGTCTCTTCTGGCCTTGGAATCTATCTTATCTATAAAAAGAAAAGGAGGACTTGTGGCACCTTAGAGACTAACCAATTTATTTGAGCATAAGCTTTCGTGAGCTACAGCTCACTTCATCAGATGTAGCTCACGAAAGCTCATGCTCAAATAAATTGGTTAGTCTCTAAGGTGCCACAAGTACTCCTTTTCTTTTTGCGAATACAGACTAACACGGCTGCTACTCTGAAACCTATCTTATCTATCTATCTATCCTGTAACCCAAGTAATCTAGCCCTTTTAGTGTGGATAGATATAATCTAATATCAGCCATTATTTTTCAGTACTCTTGGTTTATTCTCTAAGGGAGGAAAGCTCACTAACCACAATAACAATCACCCCAAAAGAAAAAGGCACTCTCCTGCAGTTTTTGTTTCTTCCTGCCGAGGTGATTTTGTTTCCCCTGCCTCTTCCCGTGGTGCTGGATTTCTCCTTTCTGTCCAAAATGGCCATGCTGTTTTATCCTGTGTTTTATTTGCATGTGGGCCTCGGATTTGTCTTTGGCTCCTTGTATGGTTTGGGATGAGACCCTCCCGTCTCCTGGGAGGGGGGCAGGTGTTGCTCCAGTCGAGCGAATGGAACCAAATTACAGGACCGTCTGTCGCCTCCTCTGGGAGATGGCAGAGGGAGGAAAGGAGGGGAGGGAGGCAGGATGCCACATGACAGAAAAGAAAGGCATAACATTATCCTGATGCTGATAAGAGCCTGAAAACATGAGTACACCAGCCCTCAGCCCCACCCTAAAATTGGCAGCAGCAGCCACCTGAGAGAGAAATGTCAGTATGAGAGACAGAAATGAACTCAGATACTGAGCTTGAACAGCACAGGCTTAAAACTGAACAGGGCTCAGATCCACCAAACTCTCACACACACCCCCAAGAAAAACCCAAACCAAAACAAAACTGGGCCACTCAACAGGCCCTTCTCTCAGCTCCACCTATCTTTGAACTTTCCCTCAGCTGTCCATATGATAGGCTCTTCTTCCTAGTGACTTCCCCACAATCTTCTCTCTAGGAACTAGTTTGGGGGAGGTCTTACCTACATCTGGTTCCCAGGATTCAAATACCCTGCCTTAATCCACCTTTGGGCTGATACCCTGTGGGAGAAGCTCTGCAGAGACAGGGATCATCCCATGACAAAATGAAGTGGACATAGATTGGGTGCTTTATTTAAATAGAGTTGTCTTGTGGTGAGAAGGCATGCCTGGACATCAGGGTTCCTGGATTCTCTTCCTGGCTCTGCCACTGACCTCTTGTGTGGGCTTGGGCGAGTCATTTAACCCAGACAGTGTCCCATTCCGTAAAATGAGAGGTGGAGTATGTGGGAGAGGGAGAGGTATGTGTATGTATATGTATATGTGAAGGGCGGGATGAAGGGGAGGGGTGGAAGTGTAGGGGTAAATATATGAATGTTGGGTGTGGGATATGTGAGAGGGAGAGATACGTGTATGTGAAGGGAGGGATGTAGGGAGGAAGGTGTGTGAGTGGGAGTAAGTATATGAGAGGGCAGGAGATAAAGACTGGAAGGGAAAGTAGTGTGAAGCATAAGGAAGGGGAAGGGTTTGAGTGGGTGGGTCTTGATGGGGGTATACGAGACAGGAGAGAAGATGCTTAGGATGGCCACAGATAACAGCCATCTTGGGAATTACAAGCAGTCATTATAGGAAATTCAAATCAGGAGGAGACTGATGCCATGTAGGATGAAGCCACAGGGAGTCATTAATTAGACATTAAAGACGGCTGAAGGGAGTGGATGACAATATTAATGGTGTCCATATAGAGAGGGACATTCTGTCTGAGTACAAAGGACAAGGAATTTGATTTTACCCCCAGTTTACTCTTCCAATGAGCTGTCTGTCCGTCTCTCTTTCTAAATCCTCCTGCACGTACAAGTGGTGAAAGACTGCGGCCTCGGGGACCAAAGGATAACAAAGGTTTATGAACCAGATAAACAATCTGGCTTAGTGATGTTTGGAAAAAGAAAGAAAGAAAGAAAGAAAGAAAGAAAGAAAGAAAGAAAGAAAGAAAGAAAGAAAGAAAGAAAGAAAGAAAGAGCAGAGATGGGCTACAGGGCTATGACCTTGGGAAGAGCTGAGTTTGGAGGGATTTTCTTGTGTAGACACAGTGGGCAAAGACCAAGCTTTCAGTGCCTACTCAAGCTAAACTCCAATAGACATCAATCGGATTTTTGCCTGGTAAAGGACTGCAGGATCCATCCCAGGTTTAAACACAAGCTTCAAAACTTTGCAAGAATCAGTTCCTACAGGAATAGCCACAAATCTGTACTGGACATAGCAGCAATAGCGTCCTTGGCAGACGGTAGTTTCCCTCTAGCTGCAGTCTCAAGGCCCAAGTGTGAAAGCTCTCAGATATGTAGATTTTGCTGCCATCATCCAGCAATGGGGGCTGAAGCAAACATTAATCAATGGAGTTAATTAAATGAAGACCAAGGGAAGACTGGTTTATTCCCCTAAAGACTAAGGTTCAGGTTCTGATACCAGTTACACAGGTGTAAATCCAAAGCAGCTCCACTGATGTCACCAGAGTTACTTGCGATCTACAGCAGAGTAACGAGAGGATGATGATGATGCAATAGCACCCAAAAGCCACAATCATGATTGGGCCCTAATCAGAATCTGATCCTAAATATCCAGTCCTGACATTCTTATTGACTCTTTACTCAGGCAGAACTCCCAGTAGACCTTACATTCTATAGGGCTAGAGTCTATTTTTTACTGTCACAGTTTCTGACCTTGTCTGAATTGTCCAAAACAAAACTAGGGTCAGGTAAACTGGTTCAGATAAAAAAACCCTAGAGATAGGCTCAAGCTAAAAAATTCACATCTGGATTTTGAACTCTCTAGAGTGGGGAGATGATCCAGGGTTTTAATTCAGCCTCCTCCCTAATAGAAACCTACCAAATTTTTGCCCCAAACTGAACTCAAGATGGAGAAAGGAAAAGAGAAGATGTGAGTGAAAGAAAAGATATGAGAAAGAGAACAGCCAAATGAACTATCACCAGGCCGAGGAGGGGACTAAATTGTCCCTCCTAAGCCTGCCCAATATTCCAAACTGCTCTGACTGGGGCTGCCTTATGTTTCCATGTTTTATTTGGTGGTAGCCTCACTGGAGAGATGGGTATCTGTCAGGATGACACTGCAGGATGCTAGCCTTAGCCTGACCTGGGCCTAAACTGAACTCCCCAGTATGAACACTCCAGGCTTTGGGAAATCCAGGCCCAAGTTTTGTGGCTCATGTGAGCCAGCCGTTGCTGCACAGTTATGTGTTGTCCATCAAAGAGCAGTTTTGGGGAGGTTCTTTCTTGACGAGACAAAGAAAAAGCCGGGCCCACTGGTTTAGAGATAAACATGGGTGGCAAAACTCACCATCCTATACATGGACATCAGACCCTCTTCCTCAAAGCCTACACTTTGCTATTCAGCTTTATACTGGGGACCTGTACAGTACTTCCCCCGATATTCCATTCCTGGAGCCCCTCACACAGCTCTGCCAATGCACCCCATCCACACCTTCAGCACCCTTACTAATTCAGTTCCCAGGTCTCTTCTGAGTAGAGACCGCCAAATATGTTGAACTGTGTGATGTTTCTGTGACATGTACACAGCAGACTGGTACAGGACTTCCCAGCTCAGTTTCCCTTGTGACAAAACCCAGGATTTGAACCCAGATCTCTAGAGGTAACCTTATCCCACTGGATAGTCTTCTGTGTTACTGTTAAAGCACCGATGAACAGCTGAACTGCAATTCTTTCTTGATCTCCAAACACTCATAATCTCCTTTCTGTATGATTTTGAGACACCCAAACTCTGCCTACCTGCCTGTCAGTAACATATTTGTTAATAATTTACCTGATTGATTAGCTGGGCGCAAGCAACCAATATGCATTTTACTACAGCCAAATATAAAGTTATACATCTAAGGACAAATAATGTAGGCCATACTTGCAGGATGGGGGACTGTATCCTGGAAAGCAAGAGACTCTGAAAAAGATTTGGGGGTTATGGTGGATAATCAGCTGAACATGAGCTCTCAGTGTGACGCTGTGGCCAAAAGGGCTAATGTGATCCTGGGATGTATAAACAGGGGAATCTTGAATAGGAGTAGAGAGGTCATTTTACTTCTGTAGTTGGCACTGGTATGACTGCTGCTGGAATACTGTGTTCAGTTCTGGTGTCCCTAATTCAAGATATTGAACAAGGTTCAGAGAAGAGCCAGGAGAATGATTAAAGTATTAAACATGCCTTGTAGTGATGAAATCAAGGAGCTCAGTCTATTTAGCTTAATAAAGGGAAGGTTAAGGGGTAATTTGATCACATCTAAAAGTACCTACACAGGGAATAAATATTTAATAATTGGCTCTTCAATCTAGAAGAGAAAGGTATAACATGATCCAATGGCTGAAGTTGAAGCTATACAAATTCAGACTGGAAATAAGGCACACATGTTTAACAGTGAGGGTAATTAACCATTGGAACAATTTACCAAAGGTGATGGCAGATTCTCCATCACTAGCAATTTTTAAATCAAGATTGGATGTTTTTCTAAAATATCGGCTGTAGTTCAAACAGGAATTATTTGGGGGAATTTCTGTGGCTTGTGTTATGCATATGGCCTTGCCAAATTCACAGCCATGAAAAACACATCAAGTACCATGAAATCTGGTCTCCTCCGTGAAATCTGGTCTCCCCCATGAAATCTGGCTATTGTACCGGTGCCGTGGTACTGCCACCCTTACGTCTGTGCTGCCTTCAGAGCTGGGGGGCTGGAGATTGGTGGCTGTTGGCCAGGTACCCAGCCCAGAAGTCAGTGCCGCTGCCAGCAGCAGTGCAGAAGTGAGGGTGGCATAGTATGTTATTTCCACCCATACTTCTGCACTGCTGTTAGTGATGGCGCTGCCTTCAGAGCCAGGCGTCTGGCCAGCAGCTGCAGCTCTCCAGCTGCCCAGCTCTGAAGGCAGCACCACTGCCAGCAGCAGCGCAGAAGTAAGGGTGGCCTGGTATGGTATTGCCATCCTTACTTCTCTGCTGCTCCTAGCAGCAGCACTGCCTTAAGAGCTGGGTTCCTGGCCAGCAGCCACCACTCTCTGGCCATCCAGCTGTGAAGGCAGATGTCCCACCAGCCATACAGTTATTACAGCAGAGCACAGCATTCAAGCACTGAAAGGCAGAAGAGGCTGCAGGTGGAACCAATTCAAATCCAGCCCTGGTTGGTACTGTCTGAAATGCATTACCCTCAGAAGTATGGTTGATGGCCTGCATGGAATGAGTTGGTGGGGCACACTATAGTTCCGAGTGAGACAGGTGTCCACAGCATAAAACCACCATTACAATTGGCACTAACTGGGAATCTCAGCAGACACCCCAAGCACTAAATGCATGGTGAAGCTTCCCCATTTCCTTTCAGATATAGTCCCTCCAGGGCAGGGTTAAGGCACATTGGTAAAGCAGCACAGGGAAACCTGCCCTCCATTTTAGCATAAACAAGTTGTTAATAGCATCCATCTCCTTCCTGCTCCGATGAAGCTCATTTAATTACTGTACTTTCAAGTCGCGGTAATCTGGATGCGGATACATATGAAACAAAGTGAAAGGAAATGGAGTTTATGCGACAATCTAGAAATGCTTCTTCTAAAAGGAAAGGCCCATTAAGATAAGGATGGTTAGGACTGGAAGAACCTGGTAAAAGATAATTGCATTGAAAACAACAGTGCCTTTAGCAGGGGAATTTCTGCCAATTTAAAGTTATAGCACTGTTACAATCAGGGAAGTGTCTATATAAGAACAGCCTTACTATGCATCATTGCTCCCGGTGTGTCTCTGAGTTGCATCTTCTGAGTTTACTAACACAAACGAGCCTTAGCTCCCCTTGGTCCTGCAGTCAATGGGGAATATATCCATGCCTCAGTTACCCATCTTTAACATGGGCCTAATAATGCTTCTCATATTCCACCCTCCCATTGGTTCAACTATACGCTCTTTGGGGCAACCACTGTCTTTTCTGTGTCTGTGTGTGCCTAGCACAATGGGCAATAATGGAAAGAGGAAGAGAGTGAGATGGGCAGCAGGGAATCTTCCCACTTGGAGACTCAATCCACAGTGAGAGACAGAAAACAAAGCACAGCCATACAACACAGTGAATCAGTAATCACAATAATTGAATGGGGAGTGTTATCCTCATATTTGGTGTATGTCACCCCTTGCATTACTTACTGCCTACCATCCAACCAGTGCTGAATTTGTGCTGGGGCTGAGCCCTGTCTGGGGTACCTCTGGGCTTGCTGCATCAGTTATGAAAGAAAACTAATTGCTTGAGCCCTGGCACCTAGTTGCGGCACCTCTTTCATTACAAATTAAGCACTGAAATCCACCCCCTGCTCTGAATATGGAATTATTCCTTTCTTTTTCTATGGTGCTCTCCTTGCTGGATCTTAGTTATTTACAGCCCTTAATTAATTGATTTTGGCAACACCCCGGTGCAGTGAAGTGCTATTATTATCCATGTTTTACAGAGAGGGAACTGAGGCACAGAGATAAAAGCCAACATTGTCAAAAGGGTCCACTAAATTGGGGGCCCCAATCTGAGCAACCTCAGGCCTGACTTTTCAGAGTATCAGAGTGTGCCTATACAGCCAAGAAAAACTCACGGCACCACATCTCAGAGCCTGAGTCAACTGACTCGTGCTCACAGGGCTTGGGCTGCAGGGCTGAAAATAGTAGTGTAGACATTCCTGCTCGGGCTGAAGCCTGGGCTCTGAAAGCTGGGGAGGAAGGAGGGTCTCAGAGCCCAGGCTCCAGCCTGAGTGGGAACATCTACACTGCTATTTTTAGTCCCGCAAGTCTGAGTCAATTGACCTGGACTCTGTGACTCAGTGCCACGGGTTTTTCTTTGGGGTATAGGCAGACCTTTAATGTTTCCATCACTTTATATGTTCAGAGCAGAGTTCCCACTGACCTCAGCTGCAGTTCTGCAATTCAGACCCCCGTGTCTCAAGTTGGGCATCCAGAAAATGAGGAACCTACAGTTAGTGGCCACTTGTGAAGTCCTTTCCCTCCACGTTGCCTAGGTATCATCGGGGGAGCACTGAAAGCACAGAAGAGACATGCTCCTGTGCTCTCAGTCCCAGTCCCTGAAGCCATAGCAGCCCCCACCTGCCTTGAGCAGCCATTACAGTCCCACCCCATTCCTGCAGCCCTGGGGCAGGGATATGTTCAGTTCTTCTGTGTGGTGTGGCACACACACCCTCCAGCTGGCTGACAGGAGCTGTGAGGTGATGGAGCATGCTCAGTGCAGACAGAATCTTCGGAGAATTTAGGTGCCAAGTGCTAACAAGTCTCCACTGAGCATGTGCAAACTGAGATTTTCAGTGGCTCATAACCCTAAGCAAAAATCACACTCCTAATACCAGGGCAATCTCCTCTCCTACCCCCTCCCCCAGCAGTAGGGTTGCCAACCCTCCAGGACTGCCCTGGAGTCTCCAGGAATTAAAGCTGAATCTTTAATTAAAGATTATGTCATGTGATGAAACCTCCAGGAATATGTCCTACCAAAATTGGCAACCCTACCCAGCAAAGTTCAACAAAACAATTTTAAGGAATTTTTCACATGGGCAAAACAAGGTATTTTCCCCCCAATCTTGTTCTGAGAAACAGCTGAACAATTTTACCTGAAACTTTAAACAAAAATATCACCAGGCGTGGAAGATTTCAGCTCAAACTGTTACAGTCTGGCACAGTGATAACCAGCTGTAAACAGGGTCTTGTAGTGGGGAATATCAGGCAACTATAACTATAGGCATCACTACCTGCATGGCCTGTAATTCTGTACTACTATTTTATCAAAGCAGCTGCTACAGAAAGCCAATAGGGGATTTTTTAGCATATCCATCCACCGGTATTGCTATTCACCGTAATATCGAGGCCTCTATCCCTTCAGTGCACTCCGCACTACACCATCACCACTTTCATCCCTTCTCCTTTCAACCCCCACACATCACCCACCAGATCATTAATCCCCAGAAGTCACCTCTCCTGGTTGCTTGACAGATGAATTCAGCTAAGGCATGTAGGGATAATATATCAATCACACACATGGTAAGCCTAGGCTCATGGGGTCTGCATTTGAATGATATACAAGACAAGAGCCATCCTGTGCACTTTCCATATTAGATGGAGCCTCCATCTGATTATGTTTGGAGAGAGGGAGGAGGAAGCATTTGGTAAAACAAATCTCCTGTATTAGATAAGCCTCTGCAATCTGAAGGAACTATAATTATGCTCTTGCATTAGGATGAAAATTAAAGGAGCATGGTCAAGATAAGTATGGTGGGCCTGATTCTCCCATGCCTCACACATTGTTTATTTACAGCTGTGAAAAATTCGATGTATAACACTGTGAGTGAACAATTCTGGTTTGGCAACATTTTACACCCACTTTGCAGTCACTCGGCACAGATGTAAATGACAACACAAGATGCAAGGCAGTGGAGAATTTCCTATATGGGAGATTCCTACACCTGTGTTGTTAATAACTCCTGAGGTTGGTTAAAAATGAATTCTAAATATCTCCTTTGCATTTCACCATTTTTGTTGCTTGCTTGTTTTTTGCACATTACTTGGCATGGACAGGTCAACTTCAACAATTTCATTTTTGGTTTCTGGTCATTTTCACCTTCTGGATCTCTCTACTTCTCTAGCTGAAACAAACAAAGCAACCACCAGCTCTCGGTTACATTTTCTAAAATAATTTTGTGAAAACATTTCTTTGACTTCTAGGATTCCAACCCTGCTCCCATTAAAATCAATGGGAGAGTGGCAATTGACTGTGGCCAAGATTTCACAAATAGGAGCCCAACTTTAATATTTATGCACCTGCTTGATTTTAAAAGCACTGGGCACCCAACAGCTCCCTTTAACTTCAGTGGGAGCAGTTGGGTGCTCAACAAATGAAAATACGGCAGATACATAAACATGGATGTAGGAGCCTAGCTTTAGGCTCCTATTTTTTTAATTCGTGGCCTCTAAAAGGAGCAGGATTAGGCCTTATATTTTGTAAATCTCCATCCCCTCCATTCCACTCTGGCTTTATTATTTTTATTTATTTATTACAACGAGGGAGTAATCATTTTTACAATGAGTGTCCCTTCACTGTCATTAGTTAATTTCTTGTATGTTGCATACTCAACAAAAGAAATAATTGAATCTCATTTCCCCATCCTACAAAGATCACCATCATTCCATTTCTGGAAACCCTTTTCCTTCTCTTTTATTTTAATCCTTGGTGTCCCCTGAGTTCTGTGATTGCATTTAAAACAGATACGACAACATTATGAAGCATTAAACTAATGGCATTTGAGACCATTTTTCTCCCGTAAACCATTATGACTTCTCTGTAACTGCTGGCATAGACCAGAGAGCCAGCTAACCCTCCCAGCATTATTTCTTTCTATTGCACGCTATCTCCGCTTTGGGATTCTAGGTGCCATCTCTCTCCTTGCTCTTGCTGTAACAGTCCCAGGGAAAGCTGTTTTGATGTTCAAATGAGTTGTTTGGCATGACCATGATGATAAATATGTGAAAGGGGGTTACGATGAATTGCAAAGTACGCACTGAATTCCCAAGGTAGGGAGGAATATGTCTACCTTCACACCCTTTTGATGTGTTGTTAATTACATGGCTCTGGAACTGTTACCATGTGCAAACACAGTGAAAATTGACTTTCTAAACCATCCCTGTCCCTCCTGCACATTCTACCCCAATGGCTCTTTCTATAACAATGATGTTTTAGACTCCTTGCTTGATATTCCAGCTTGATAAATGTTATGTGAATGGAAAGGAATGTAGCATCCTCCAGGCCTGAAGCATCCTTTACAAAAAAACAAAGCAAAACAAAACAAAAACACAACTTACTCTGTATTAGCAGTCCTTTCTCTTGCCTGAATAAAAGCTTTAGCACAGCATAAAAGGGTTGCATGTGCTGAAATGTAGCCCAAGGATATGTGTTATTATCCCTCCCCTCTTGACCAGCAGGGTCTCAGCTCTCTCTCCCTTTCAGCCTTTTGTTTGAACAGATGGGATTGGGGAGTGGAGGGAAAGAAAGGCAGTCTGTTCTCATTAACTCTCCCAGTACACAAACACAAACCTGAGCACTGGGGACCTACAAAATAGGACCGCTTCCACTCTATATCCATTGAGACCATATGTACTGATACACAAAGAAAGATAGAATATAAAAACATAAGAACAAGAACGGCCATACTGGGTCAGACCAATAGTATCCTATATCCTGTCTTCTGACAGTGGCTACTGCCAGATGCTTCAGAGGGAATGAACAGAACAGGGCAATTTATCGAATGATCCATCCCATATTGTCCAGGCCCAGCTTCTAGCAGTCAGAGGTTTAGAGACCCCAAAGCATGGGGTTGGGTCCCTGACTAGCTTGGGTAATTGTCATTGATGGACCTATCTTCCATGAACATATCTAATTCTTCTTGGAACTCAGCTATACTTTTGGCCTTCACACCATCCCCTGGCAATGAGTTCTACAGGTTGACTGTTTGTTGTGTGAAGAAGGCCTTCCTTTTGTTTGTTTTAAACTTATTATTCATTTCATTGGGTGACCCCTGGTTCTTGTGTTATGTGAAGGGGTAAATAACACGTCCCGATTCACTTTCCCCACACCAGTCATGATTTTATAGACCTCTGTCATATCCCCCCTTAGTCGTCTCTTTTCCAAGCTGAACAGTCCCAGTCTTTTCAATCTCTCCTCATAGGGAAGCTGCTCCTTTCCCCTCCTCATTTTTGTTGCCCTTCTCTGTATGTTTTCCAATTCTACTATTATCTTTTTTGAAATCAGGCGACCAGAACTCCACGCAGTATTCAAGGTGTGGGCATATCACATATTTATGGAGCGGCATTATGATATTTTCTGGCATATTATCTATCCCTTTCCTAATGGTTCCTCACATTGTTAGCTTTTTTGACTGCTGCTGTACACTGAGAAGATGTTTTCAGAGAACTATCCACAATAACGCCAAGATCTCTTTCTTGAGTGGTAATAGCTAATTTAGACCCCATCATTTTATACATGTAGTTGGAATTTTCTCTTCCAATGAGCATTAATTTTCATTTATCAACATTGAATTTCATCTGCCATTTCGTTGCCCAGTCACCCAGTTTTGTGAGATCCCTGTGTGAGATCCTTTTGTATCTCTTCACAATCAGCTTTGGACTTAGCTATCTTGAGTAATTTTGCATCATTTGCAAAATTTGCCACCTTACTGTTTAGCCCTTTTTCCAGATCATTTATGAATACATTGAACAGCGCAGGTTCCAGTACAAATCTTTGGGGGACCCTGCTATTTATCTCTTGCCACTGTGAAAAATGACCATTTATTCCTTTGTTTCCTGTCTTTTAACCAGTTACTGATCCAAGAGAGAACCTTCCCTCTTATCCCATGATGGCTTAGTTTAAGAGCCTTTGGTGAGGGACCTTTTCTGAAACTCCAAATACACTTTATCTACTGGATCACCCTTGTCCACATGTTTGTTGACCCCCTCAAAGAATTCTAATAGATTGGAGAGGCATGATTTCCCTTTACAATAGCCATGTTGACTCTTCCCCCAAAATCAGGTTCATCTATGTGTCTAATAACTCTGTTCTTTACTATCGTTTCAAGTAATTTGCCTGGTATTGAAAGTAGCCTTACTGGCCTGTAATTGCCAGGACCACCTCTGGAGTCTTTAAAAAAAATTGTTGTTATATTAGTTACCCTCCAGTCATCTGGTGCAGAGGCTGATTTAAGTGATAGGTTACACACCACTGTTAGTAGTTCTGCAATTTCATATCTGAGTTCCTTCAGAACTGTTGGGTAAATACCATCTGGTCCTGGTGACTTATTACTGTTTGATGTATCAATCTGGTCCGAAACCTCCTCTATTGACAGCTCAATCTGGGGCACTTCTTCAGATTTGTCACCTAAAAAGAATGTCTCAGGTGTGGAAATCTTCCTCACATCCTCTGCAGTGAACACCAACGCACATAATTCATGTAGCTTCCCCACAAAGGCCTTGGTTCCCTTGAGAGCTCCTTTAGCACCTTCATTGTCCACTGACTCTTCTGGTTGCTTAGAAGGCTTCCTGCTTCTGATGTACTTATAAAAAATTAGCTGTTAGTTTCCGTGTCTTTTGGTTGTTGCTCTTCACATTCTTTACTGGCCTGCCGAATTATATTTTTACACTTGTCTTGCCAGAGTTTATGCTTCTTTCTATTTTCCTCCTAGGATCTGACTTCCAATTTTTAAAAGATGTTGTTTTGTCCCTTAACTACCCCTTTTACTCTGTTGTTTAGCCATGGTGGCTTTTTTTGGTCCTCTTGCACATATATACACATCAACTTGACATCTACCTAAGAGGGGTCCCCCACATTTTTATTTTAGTTTATTCTTTTAGTAATAAAAAGATTATTTCATCTTCATTCAGCTCTGTGGTTTAAAAACGCCATCAGGAAGGCTGAGTTGAGTCAAGTCTCAAATGAACAACAACAAATCAGTACAAAACATGAACTGTAAGGATTTCCAGGGTTCTGCTCTTATCTTTGAAATATTCAGAGCTGACTTGGAATGTACCAGAAGGAACAATGAACATGGGGATTGCCAGCCCAGATCAGACCAGTGGTTCACCTAGTCCAGTATCCAGTCTCAGAGAGTGACCTGTACTAGATGCTTCAGAGGAAGAGGGTTGAGACCCTCCAGCTATGGAGTAAGCTGTTCCTTCCTAATGCCCCTTAGTTAGAGGTTGGCTTACACCTCGAATCATGAGGTTCTCTATGTTTCAAAACTCTTGTTTTTTGGTTTTAGCCCTGTCATAACCATACAGCTAAAGGTAGCCTAGAATTCATCCTTACCTGTAAGGGGTTAAGAAGCTCAAATAACCTGGTTGGCACCTGACCAAAAGGACCAATGGGGAAAGAAGATACTTTCAAATCTTGGTGGGGGAAGGCTTTGTTTGGTGTGTTCTCTTGGGAAGCAGAGAAGCATCAGGTCAGAAAACTCCTTCTCCTATAAACCATCCTAAAAGTCTCTCATATTACAAAAATTGTAAGTAAAAGCCAGGCAAGGCGTGTTAGATTATCTTTTGTTTTGCTTGTGAATTTTTCCTTTGTTGGAGGGAGGTTTATTCCTGTTTTTTGTAATTTTGAAACTAAGCCTAGAGGAAGTTCTGCTGTGTTTTTGAATCTTTTGTTACCCTGTAAAGTTATTTTCCATCCTGATTTTACAGAGGCTATTTTTACCTTTTTTTAAAATAAAATCCTTCTTTTAAGAACCTGACTGATTTCTCTATTGTCCTAAGACCCAGGGGTTTGGTTCTGTGATCACTTTGTATCCAATTGGTTAGGATATTATTCTCAAGCCTCCCCAGAAAAGGGGGTGTAAGGGCTTGGGGGGATATTTTGGGGGAATAGGAACTCCAAGTGGTCCTTTCCCTGATTCTTTGTTAAAACACTTGGTGGTGGCAGCCTACTGTCCAAGGGCAAAGAATTTGTGCCTTGGGGAAGTTTTAACCTAAGCTGGTAGAAATAAATTTAGGGGGTCTTTCATGCGGGTCTCCACATCTGTACCCTAGAGTTCAAAGTGGGGAGGCAACCCTGACAAGTCCAAACACAGGACTTGCCAGTCTGGATCCATCTGGCGGTCCATCCACTCCAGTCTCCTGTCTCTGGCAGTGGCCTGCAGCAGCTGCTTCAGAGGAAGGTACTACAAACCCTGCAGTAGGCAGCTATGGGATAAACTGCCCTTAGGGAAAGTCTCCTCCTAATCACACTGGTGAGTGGCCAATTTAAGCCTGAGGCATATGGGTTTATGTTTCCACCAAAACTTTTGTTTATTATTAATATATACTAATAGAACTCTGGATGTTGCTAGCTACACAAATGTCTAATCCCTGTTGGACTCCTGCTATTAAACTCTTGGCTTCAGTGATACCTTGTGGCAATGAGTGCCACAGACTAATTGTGCACTGTGTGAAAAAGCCTTTCCTTTTGTCAGGTTCAGATTTACCACTCTCAATTTTACCAAACACCTCCTTCTTCTTGTATTTAAAAGGGATGCCATGCGATTCGGATTCAGACTGTGTTTGCTGTGGCCACAGAACATGGTGAGGCACCCAGGATATGCACCTCTTGCCACTGCCATGCTGGATGGTCTCATTATCTGTATCAATGAAGGAGGTTTCAGACAATTCCAAGTATGATTTTGTAGGTCTCATGGCAACTTTCTTTGTCTTAAGAGTGAGGTCTATTTCTGGCCCCAGTTACATCCACCCAGCCCTGCTAAATTTAATGGGACCACAACTGAGAGACGAATGAGCCGGAGAGACTTTCAAAACTGCCTAAAAATTAATCCCAAAATGCAAAATGGGGGAAGCACTTGGCAGATCTGAAATATTAACAGTGGCTGCAGATCAATGGAATCAAGAACTGATCCTCCAAACAGGGCTCTTGATTAAGGTCCATGAACCATCAGTTCATTTGATCATATATCCCCGGAAGTCTCAGCCTACCCTAGTGAATACAATACCTGTATGAGGGAAAAGGTGAGCTAAGCCAGAAAATGGCTCTTCCCCAGGCTCAGAATGCTACAGAGAGCCTTGAACATTAAGCTTTTGTCTCAGGTGTCTAGGAAAAGAACCTGAGAGCTGTGTCCAGCAGCAGGTAGATCTATATTTCCTCCCAGCCTCATGCATTCCAAATGCTGGCCCTGAGGGACAGAGATGTCCCTTTTTCTTTCCCAGGTATTCTGCACATAGGGAATGCAGAATAAAAAAATGAAATGTTTTTCCCTGGGGACGGGGGAATGTTCAGAACAAGAATCCAGGTGAGTAGGGGAGCACTTCTGCATGGAGAAGGAGCACCGTCTCTGCTCACAGCTTGCTGAGCACTTTCCAGGCATACCGAGACAGCTTTCAAAACTGCACATCTAATATGTGTGCAAAAATTACCTCACTTGCACATGCACTTCAGTGCAATTATTCAGGCAAATGGACAGTTATGCATCCAAATTTTTCGCAGGCAGTTACCTAGTTAGCAAATGTAACAACCCTCTTCCCCAGTGGTCAACAGCTGGGTTTGAACCAGAACCCAGGGCTTTCACCACCATAGTGCAGACCTCTATCACTGCCTTGAGTTAAAGGAGTATTTCATTAGCAGACAGCAGTAGTAGGTTATAGTTATCTTCTATGTGGACTAGCCATTAGAGGTGGCTTAACACATACTTTAAATGCACAACACTCTACACACATTACATGCACACAGTTCAGCAAATTAAACAGTCAAGTCACAAACTAGCCTTTCTAGTAGGTTGTAACAAGTTCACAGTCGTTGCTATATTGCATACCTTGACCATTAACAATTGTAGATGGAAGCCGGGATAGAACTCAGATTTTTCTTCAAAAACAGCACAGACCCCAAACTCTTGAAAGAAAGAATTCCTTTAGCTGTTAGCAGTAGAGGGCACGTGATGGACAGCTGAGCAGTTCTGATTCCATCCCACAGAGGGCAATGTTGCACTTACACACTAGCCAGAACAAAGGAATCTAGTTACAAGGGAAAAAGAGACTAAGAAAAGGAATAGCTAAAAAGTAGGTCAACAGAGCTGTGTGGGAACCAGCATTTTCATTTTGTGGGAAATTCCAGTTTCAAAATTTATTTCCATGCCAAATTAGAACAAAACATTGCATTTCAAAATTTCTGAAATGAAATGAAATTTCGGGTGAAAAAATACATTTTGGGTCAATGGAAACACTTAGCTTCAATTTCAACTTTTTAAAGTTTTTATATTATAATTTGTAATGTAACTGTGACAGGATCCCCAGGGTGCAGCCTGGGACTGTGGGACCACTGTGCCCCCTTAACTCTCCAGCCTGGGCTGTCTCTCACAATGCTTTGCTAGTGACAAGCAGCAAACCCTTCCATGCACTGTTATCAATCAGCACAAACGTATGTGGAGCCCCCACCTAGCTAGATTGCATGCATGCTCCCAGAACCACTCATGAATCACACAGAGAAAGGCACCAGAGCCAAATCCCCCAGTTCCCAGCCTTGTATTTTAGGAATATACCATCTTGCACTGCTCAAGACAAGCAGTGCAAGTTTATTAATTGGTTCACCACTTCATCAATAGAAAGTGGACATACACCAACCTTTGTAAACCTGAGCAGATTTACCAAGCACTTCACGCAAACTCACTGGTAAAGATAAACAGTAAAACGGTTTTATTGATTACAAAAGATAGATTTTAAGTGATAGGCAAAAAGTCAGAGTTAGTTACCAAAATCAAATAAAATATAAGCACGAAGTCTAAACTCTCAACCCTAGTAGACTGAGCAACATCTAGATTAAGCAGTTTTTCTCACCCCACTGGATATTGCAGTTCATAGTACATGGGTTTCATCCTTGAAACCTGGGCCAGTCTCCTCTGTTGGAGTCTTCAGTTTCCTGAGTGTCCTTGTTGTTTGCAGCATAGGTTGGGGGAGGAGCAAAAGCAGAGCATGGGGTTCCTGTGTTCTGTTTTATACCCTTAGTCCCATGTGCTTGGAGAACGTAAGTCCAGGCGTGTCTGGCGGCATTGCTGAGTCACCACCAGGCAAGGTGGAGCAATTCCCTGGTGAGGCCTTGTGCAAGTGAGTCAATGAATTGTGGCTTCCTTGCTGGACAATGGCTGTTGATAGTTGTTTGACACCGGCCCGGGCATTGGTTAGCTACCTTGTCCTTGTCTGTGGGGAATCTAATATCTGGGCAATTCCATGACTCAGCATATTTTACTGACAACCATACAACACAATCTCATAACTTCATATGCACTAATGATATACATATTTAGATAGAACAATGGCTTTCAGCAGATCATAACCTTTCACAATACCTCACATGGCATGCTTTATATGCAATATCACAATTATA
This sequence comes from Natator depressus, assembly GCF_965152275.1. Lineage (NCBI taxonomy): Eukaryota > Metazoa > Chordata > Testudines > Cheloniidae > Natator > Natator depressus. Next base: position 201,845,063 of record NC_134234.1, on the reverse strand, counting down.
TACAAATGATGAATATGGTGGTTACAGGGCACTCCCCTGGGGTGTAGATACCAATAACATATAATACATTTCAAAATGAAAAGTTGTTTGAAATGGAATGCTATAAAAATGTCAAAACATTCCATTTTGACATTATCAAAATGCTTCATTTTGATTTTTTTTAAGCAAAATGTTTTGAAAATTTACACCTGTTATGTTTCTGGCATACACACAGAGTAATTATATAATAACATAAATACTCTTGCTGGAAGATTGCAACTTAACTCTACTTTATTGCTTAGAATTCAGAACAATAACATACACAAAAACCCAAACACAGAGAGAGACAAAGCAGGCTGCTCTTTAAGGCAGAGAGGCACAACTCAGCCCGCTATTTTCAAGGCTCGTTCTTTCCCGAATAAGTCTGATCACATGCTTTGCTACGGCGCCCCCTAACCTGAAAGCAGGTATAAGAACTCCTCCCCCTTCCCCTCATTCTTAAACTGATAGTTTGCAATTCCAACACAGTCCTCAATATACTACAACATGTTCCCATGAAAAGTTTTTATTTAGATGAAATGGCCTTTTCCTATGGAAAAATATTTCATCAGAAAATGTTTGCCCAGTTCTGTGGGTCAACACATATAGAAATGGCTTTTCCATGGCTTGATTCCCCAGATAAGCTTCTCCTCCACTGAGTCATCTGTTATAAAGCATTAGCCAATGACAACTTCAAACTAGCAAATCTTCAGCAACAGCTGGAGATAGAATATGTTGATGTAAAAAACAAATCTTGTGGATTTTTTGTCATGCAAGCTTGAGGCCAACAAAAAGAATGTGCAGTCAGTCTTAGCCCTTAACACAAAAGCTTTTGAGGTGTCGTGTCGTGTGTCTGTGCATCAAAAAGCCTGGAAAAAGCTCATAATAATGGAAAAGGTTAGATCTTCCAGCAGCCTATGAAATGGTTTGACAGCAGTTTGGTGACAAGAAAAGAAGGCACTTGGACTTGGTACTTTTGCCAAATGACACAGTATCAAGAATAATCTCTGCCAGGACTGCGGAAGTATAAGAACCAACCATGACCCTAGTTCATAGCAGCTGTTTCTTTGCAATTCAGTTTGATGCATCCACTGATGTGGCTTCCATTGTGAAGCATCTCCTGTATGTTGGAAGTGAAGCCAATGGCAAAGAGAAGAGTTCCTTTCTTCACAGGCTTTGCCAACCTGCACAGCTACAGAGGCTATTTCTCAAAGAGTAGATAGATTTGTGGAGTTGGCTGATAATGGTTGTGCTGGAATAAGCATGAATGGAGCATGAGCAATAAGCAAGAGGCACAGGGGGCAGGTTCAACATAGAGATGGGTCCACGCTGCAAAGTACAAAGCTGAACTTCCCCAAGGTTTAGCAGGAGGGTGGTTCAGATTTGGGTTTCCTGTTCTGGCTCGTCTAATGGCAGTATGCACAGGGAAAGCCTATCTACAAAGAAAATCCCAGCACAGTTGGCAGTTGTTACTGATGCTGCTGCAGAAATACCTAATGTGGTCAAAGCTCACACTGGGAGTTTATTTTGGGGGCAATATGTGATGAAACTGGTAGGAAGTGTCACAGTTTCAGGGTAACTGCCCCTGTGTTCCCCCTCCATGGTCCACCAAAGGCACCCTCTTAAAGGTTTCTGGCTTTCATCCATTACCTCTCTTGGATGGAGACCCATGTCTCTCTCCTTCCTAACAAGGGTTTTTCCAGGTGACACAATTCCCTGCCTATACTGTGATATTCCCAGCAAGCCAGACTGCATAAACAGGCCAGCGTCTATGCTTTGCTTTCTCTACAAGGGCTATAAACAGAGTAATTGACAGCAGTTACAAGTTACCATCCTGCTCTTTCTAAGGAAGCACCTTCATTCTAAAGGTGAAAGCAATACAGAAAAAAAAACAAATTAAAACCAATAAACGTTCCTATATGCATGCTAACAGCTTACCAGGGTTCACCCATCAGTCTTATGGGGCCCTAATAGGTCAAGTCTTATCAACCCTTCCACAAAGATTGGGGGCCCTCCCTTGGTCAGAAGGTCCTGTCCTTTTGCTGGATCCATAAGAAGGCCCTGAGTCAGTTTAAATTCAGGCTATTTATTCAAAAGTTCTTTCTTTATTGGTGTCTGGAGAATCTGTTTTGAACTAGTATAAGTGACCCTTACCAGGAATGAGGCTACCTCCCTATGGGGGTTACAAACTAGCTGATTTGCCTTAATCACCACACACTGTTTTGAGTTCCTGGAGGAGCTGGGGTAGCCCACCCCCATGGAGTAGAACACAATCATATATAAAAACAACAAGGAGTCCGGTGGCACCTTAAAGACTAACAGATTTATTTGGGCATAAACTTTTGTGGGTAAAAAACCCACTTCTTCAGATGCATGGAGTGAAAATTACAGATGCAGGCATTATTATGCTCAGTATTATCAGTATAATAATGCCTGCATCTATAATTTTCACTCCATGCATCTGAAGAAGTGGGTTTTTTACCCAAGAAAGCTTATACCCAAATAAATCTGTTAGTCTTTAAGGTGCCACCAGACTCCTTGTTGTTTTTGTGGATACAGACTAACAGTGCTACCCCCGATACTTGACAATCATATATAAACCATTCATTTAAAACAATGGTCCCAAAGGTGCTGCATGGGGTGGCAATATTTATCACAGGGAGCACCCTCGAGATCTGTCTATTTATCTATTTATTTGTGTCCTTCATATTTCTAAGCTGCCTCTCACCATAGCAGATATTCTCTTCCTTCACACAAAGTTAATTAGCTTTCATGAGGGAGCCTTGATCCGTCTGAAAGAATTCCAAGCAGACAAGCAAAACTTCCTGTCCCTTCACTCAGGTGAGTTGCCCAGGAGCTTGGATGGCAACTCATGGCCGCTTTACTTATCTGATATTTGTGCTCAACTGACTGGGTTCAGTGAGTTTGTAAGGACAGAGTTTCATTTATGAGACAATGCTGAAGCCATGCTAAAAAAAACCCTCACCCTATCCGTGACATTCTATACCTTGGGGGAGCATGCTGTAACCCCCATATTCCTCATTTTTATATAATCGTGATCGTACGTATAAAGCATGCCTTGTAAGCTATCAGGGGAAAGGTTATGATCTGCTGAAAGTCATTTCTCTATCCATATATGTGTATCATTAATGCCTATGAAGTTATGAGAATTGTATTGAATGGTGCTCACTAAAACATGCTGTAAGTTGGGGGGGAAATCAGCCAGATATTTGCTCTCCAGAGGCAACGGCAAGGAAAGTAACCAACGCCCAGATGGGGAGTCAAACAACCCATCAACAGCCATTGTCCAGCAAGGGAGCTACAATGCAATGACTCACCTGCATGAGGCCACACCAGCGGAATTGCTCAACCTTGCTGGGAGACTCAGCAATGCCCTAGACATGCCTGGACTTGTGTTTTCCAAGCACATGGACTGAGGGTATAAAACAGACAGAGTGGACACATACTGAACCCTTCTCCTGCCCCCACTTTCGCTGCAAGCAACTAAGACACTGAGAGGAAGACAAGACTCCAACAGAGGAGATTGGCCCAGATTTAAGGAACAAACCTGTATATTAAGGACTGCAATATCCAGTGGGGTGAGAAATTGCTTTATCTAGATGTTGCCCAATCTAATAGGGTTGAGAGTTTAGACTGTGTGCTTATATTTTATTTGATTTTGGTAACTAAGTCCGACTTTTTGCCTATCACTTAATATCACTTAAAATCTATCTTTTGTAATGAATAAATTTGTTTAACTGTTTATCTTTACCAGTGAGTTTGTATAAAGTGTGTGGCAAATTTCAGGTTTTGCAAAGGCTGGTGTATAACCACTTTCCATTAATGAAGTGGTGAACCAATTGATAAATCTGCACTGCCCGTCTTGAGCAGTGCAAGATAGTATATTCCTGGGGTACAGTGCTGGGAGCTGGGGGGATTTGGCTCTGGTGCCTTTCTCTGTGTGATTCATGAGTGGCTCTGGGAGCATTCATGCAATCGAGCTGGGTGTGGGGCGCCACATGCGGTTGTGCTGAGTGATCACAGCGTCTGGAGGGGTTTGTTGCTGATCACTAGCAAGGCATTGTGATAGACAACCCAGTCTGGAGAGAGTTCAGGGGGCACAGCAGCCCCACAGTCCCAGGCTGCACCCCAGGGATCCTGTCACACTATCTAACAAAGAGAACTGTGTGTAACAGGATCCCCAGGGTGCAGCCTGGGACTGTGGGACTGCTGTGCCCCCTTAACTCTCCAGCCTCAGCTGTCTCTCACAATGGCCTTGGGCAAGTGTGTCATTGCATTGTTACGTAGTTCCCTTGCTGGATAATGTCTGTTGATGGTTGTTCGACACCTGCCTGGGCGTTGGTTAGCCCCCTGGTTATTGTCTTTGGGGAGCTAATATCTGGGCACTTCCCAAACTTACAGCATGTTTTAGTGATGATCATACAACACAATTCTCATAACTTCATATGCATTAATGATATATATAGATAGATAGATAGATGGAACAGTGGGTTTCAGCAGATCATAACCTTTCTCCTGATACCTCACACAGCCTGCTTTATACGCAATATCACAATTACAGTATATACAGATGAGGAATATGGGGGTTCCAGGGTGCTCCCCCAAGGTAGAGTGTCACATTGTGGTTTAAACTTTATATCCCTGCTCTAACCCTGGGTTCCTGATATACAGAGGCTGCAGCATTGTTCACACTCCTGGTTGGCAGGGCATGCTAGAAACGTGCCACAAAGGGGGCTCGAGACAGGAGGGAGAACATCATTTGTTAATTAGGCTTTGTCTACACTGCAGTTTCGTTGGTAAAACTTTTGTCGTTCAGGGGTGTGAAACCCCCCCCTCTTGAACGACAAAAGTTTTACCAATGAAAAGCGCCGGTGTGGACAGCGCTTTGTCGGCGAAGAGCTCTCCCGTCGACAAAGCTACCACCTCTCATTGGGGGTGGATTTATTTTGTCGGTAGGAGAGCTCTCTCCTGCTGACAAAGAGCAGCTACACTGCGCACCTTTGAGCGGCACAGCTGTAGCCTTAGACTGTAAACTTTCCATGAGCCCAAAGCCAAAGCCCGGATGCAAACACCACTGAACTCCAGGGAAGTGCCAATCGAGAGCCAGACCTGAATTTTGTGTCTTCCTGATCCAAGCACCTAAAGTTTGGATCTAGACTTTGCCGCTTGTACCCAACTCTGTCTAAAAGTAAGCTCTTCACCCCATTTAAGTGGCATGCCAAGGCACGGATGTTACAGGAGTTCAGATCTGTCACATCTGTACCAGCAATTTTGCATTTCAGCCTTGCAAGAATCCAATTTAGAGTACTCATGAGAACCAAGGCCCTTAACCATCTGAGGCTGGGTGCATGGGAGGACGGGAGATAAAGAGTGATTCATCTTAGAATCCAAAATGAAATAAATGGTCTCAGCAGCAGTCGCAGCGTCTCCTCAGTGCTGCCTAGTCCGTATCCCAGAAGGACCACATGGACTGTGTAATCAGGCTCAGCTGGTAATCAGCAAAAGTCCAAACTAGCATAAAGACTAAATTATCCCTTAGTCCTTCCAGCTCAGGGGAAAGGATATTGATAGGGGGAGATGGCTGCTGCACCGCAGCTGCGAGCAGCGGTGGATTCACAGGGCAGCATTGCAGCACCTACACCAGCACAAATGCCATTATTATTTAAATAGCCAGAGACTGGTGTGTGAGGTGCCAGATTCTGCTCTCAGTTACAAATTCAGAGTTACTTGCCTAGCTTTACTCTGGGTTTACACCAGCAAAGCTAAGGGCATAATTTGGCCCTAAAGGGCAAAATAACACAATGACGGTGTCATCAGTGAATGTGAACATGCAGGAAGGGTGGGCTTGTGATTAAAGCACAGAGATGGGACATCTGGAGCCTTTACCTGGCTCTGCCATTGACTTGCTGTGTGGCCTTGGGCAAGTTACTTCACTTCTTTTTGCCCCTCCGTTTCCCCATCTGTGAAATGGGGATAATGATACCAGCCTTCCTAACTGGGATAGGAACACAGTAATTGCCAGACTGGATCAGGCTCAAGATCCATCTAGTCCAGAACCTTGTCTCTGATGATGATCAGTACCAGAGGATGGTGCAAGAAACCCCTACAGCAAGCAGATGTGGGTTAATCTGACCCCCATGAAGGTTTTGTCCAAATTTCTAATAGACATTGGTTTTGGCCCCGACACATGAGATTTTATCACCCTTCCAAAACTCAGCATCACCCATCCCAAGTGTTTAAAAATCATGAGTCAGGTCACACATTTTTTACAAAATAATACATTTGGGGTTCCTTTTCTTTGCCTTCTGGTTTCTGAGCCCTTAGGATGCACTTAGGTCACATTTTCAGCTTTGCTCCAAGAGTCTCACAAATCACATGACTCCAGGAGCTGGGGCTTTAAGAAAAAACACAGACTATTGAGACTCATGATAAAATTGAAAGAGTTAGCCACACTGAATACTTTTTGTTAGCATGAACTATTATAACTCTGGATAGTCTTATCCACAGAAACTTCCAGGGATGTTTTTAATCTAAATTCATTAATGTTTGTAAAGTGCTTGGAGATGGAGAAGGACAAAGTATTATTACATCTACACTGCACAGAACAACAGCAGAGGAAAGGCAGGTGAAATAACTTTAAACCTGGCCAAACTGCATCTTAGGACTGTATCCTCACTACCTTGGACTGTGAGCTTTTGGGGTATTATGTAATTTAAGCAGATGGGGCATCCGGCCATTATTTGAATGGGAGACTTCTGATGAAAATGCAAGTGCTGAATGAAATAGTATTGATAACTCAGCAGGGGGTGTTCTTCCCTTGAAGATCTGATGGATCCCAATGCTCCAGAAGAACACAAAGGGCCATTCACATTCTGGTCAAGACTTTCACAAGTAGGTGCCTAAAATTAGGTGCACTCAGTCTCTGTTTGAGCATGTAAGTGAGTGGTCTGATTTCCAAAAGTGTTGAGTACCCATTGGCCCCCATTATGTTCTTCCTGACTTATTAACAGAGGCTTTTTTTTTTTTAATGTTAATTATTTTGGCTGGGGCCTAGTAGTTCAGCAGAGTATTTGTTTGCATTCAGATTATTGTATGTTATCGCCATCTAGTGACAAGCAGAAGCAGCTTCATAGGAAAGGCTCCCTTTCCCCCCGCAAACAGCACACTGCACCTCCAAGGCTTTGCTCTCAGCAAGCTTGTCTGCAGCTTGTAAAAGGCAGAAGCAATTTTCTCCTTTGTCCACCAGATAGAGACCAATAGCTAAAGAAAAGAACAGTTTCCAGGAGCAAGAGCTGTGTGTGCTGTGTGGGTTTGTTTAGTTTAGCAAAGGGCACAGTTAGCAAGGACTTGGTCAAAGTATTAAAGATTCTGAAGGGCACAGTGAAAACTAATCAGTCCCTGTTTGTACACTGTCCCATAACATCAGGTGATTCAGTAAAAGTAATGACCAGTAAATTCAGAACAGCATATTTTTCCTGACAGTTAGAGCCAGCATCTGAAGAAAAAGATGTCAGTGGACAGGAACCTTCCTATCATTCTTCTTCCCCAATGCTTTATCTGTACTTCCTTCTCTCTGTCCCTTGACCTAGAAACATCAAAACAATAAATACAGCCCTATACAAACAAAAAGGCTACCTGTTTTCTACATGCCAAGCAAACTATGTATGTCATCATCAAAGTGATGGGTTTTCTACTGCAGAGGGAGAACTTTGATATTGATCCACATTTTTCTAAAGTTTGGAGGCAGGGGCGCTGGAACAATTTGTACGGGGGGGGGAGGGTGCTGAGAGCCATTGAACCAAAGTGTAAACCCGGTATATAATGGAAACCACTTCAAGCCAGGGGGTGCGGCAGCACCTCTAGTTCCAGCACTATGTTTGGAGGTGTCTGGATCCAGGGTTTTGTTCTGGCCCATCTCTTTTTCTCAGATGGCTGGTTAAACACTATGTTATGGAAGGTGTCAAGAGGGGGCAGGAGCAGCCATAGCCATTTTGTCAGTTAGGGTGGAAAACATTTTTGCAGCGCCCCTCCCCACCCTGAGCATCTGAGCAAAAAACAAAACAAAAACCCACTGCCGGTCAATCAGCAGAGTGTGTGCACCCATGCAAAAGCCGAGTAGCCCAGTGCTAGAGTGCCCACTGCAAGTTTGTGCTCAGGGCAATGGCCATGCTCACCTGCCCCTAGATACAGCTCTGCCAGGTCACACTGTTACACATAGTCTTCTAACTTCTTGGTCTTGGAAGGAATGTTTGTGTTGTTAGTTTTTGGTTACAAAAGGTTCCGTGTAGAGGGAGCTGTGTGAGCAGCAGGTGAGTCTTCTCTCGTGTTGGTTGCTCATTAGTGTCAATACCTGAGACTTCCTGGAAACCGGGCATTGGTATTGGACTGGGATTCCTGGAAGAAGGGATTGCCCTGCATGTTATTTGTGACCACCTCTGTCCCAGGACTGGTGTTTGTATGTAAATAAAGCAAGTCACACATGTAATATACCCAGACACTGTGTCACTGATATCTCCTGCACTAGGAAGCCAACCTGCAAGGCCCCCTATGTCTGCTACTACTTGGCTTTGGTATGACACTGGTGTCAGTACAGGACAATGGCATCAGAAGGACCAACAACATAAAAAAATGATACACCTTTGAAAAAAGCAGTGAGCTCTGTGGTGCATTTATCCACGTAACTATTATGCCTTTACTCTTTGTGTACTGCACCTTTATATCTTTAAGTACTATGCTGTCTGCAGAGACAGGCAGCCATTTTGTGATAAATCCTGTGCAAACTATCAAAGGAAATACACACAATCTCTCTCATGGAGACTTTACTCTTCTTTTTAGTTTTGTTGTTCTCCAAATCTGAACTAAAGGAAATTCAGACTGGAAGTATCTGTAGCTTTTTGTGTATGGAAAAATATAACAATTTCGATTTGGTATTATTTGTGGTCTCATTGTTTGTAATTTATGAGAATTTGGGTTGGTGCTGAGTGTTTGTGAAAACGTGCATGCATCTTTAAAGCACCACAGATGTGCACCAATGATTATTCATCCCAGGAAATGCATTATTTGTGATTCCCTGTTGTGATTTTCTACCATTTACTTAGATTGTGAGCTCACTGGGGCAGGGACTGACTTTTTGTTCTGTGTGTGTACAGCTCCTGGCAAAACGGGCTCCTGGGCCATGGTAATACAAACATATCATATCATAGCATATATTTTAAAAGTTTCAGTCATCTATTCAAGGAGCAGAAACAATACCACATGACTTAAGGAGACCAGTCACACGCTACAAATATACAGTAGACGAGCCTTCTCTGTCTGATCATGGCTCCCTCTAGTGGCTGGTCCCAGCAGTGATGACAACTTTCTAGTTACTCACAGTTGGGCTAGCTGCTTTAGAGGCTTACGCTTTTGGTGTTGAAGGTCCTGATCTGGATCTCCACTGGTGCCCTTGCTGTCTGTAAGAGGATGCAGCCATAATTTGTTACAAAATGGCACCCCAGATGGGACTTGATTCATTACAAATAGCTAGTAGTATTTAGCGGAAGCAAAGAGTTTGTGAGCAACCATTGTTAGGGTACCAGAGACCACCCATACAGGCCGCATCCTTAGACATTCCTCTGTCCTGGGGCTGTGACACTTTTTCCCTTCTTGTTTTAATGTTCATCTCATCACCATTGTAGCATGCATTTTGCTTAATGTCATAATACATCTTTGAGTTCAGCATCAGGAAAAGCTGTGGTTAGATATGTCTAGGCAAGTTGTGTATGTGACATGTGACCATCACAAAGCACATGTGTAACTTAACATATATTGCGGGGGTGTTAAGAGCTTCTCAGTGTGGAAAGGTGACAGACATGGGACAGAGAGGAAGGTTCATCTGCCCATAGGTCAAGATCAGTTCATGAATCAGTTGCTAATAAAAGAAAAAAGGGTGAATTCACGAGTATTACTTGAAATAAATACTTTTGACCAACTCTATCTGGTATATTCTTGAAGGACTTTCAGAAGCTGATCCCTGATCCAGCAAAACACTTAAGCATGTGCTTAACATTCAGCACATGAGGAGTCCAATGGGACTCTAAATTAAGCATATGCTTAAGCATCTTGCTGGATTAGGGCTTTATAAACCAATACCTATGAGAAGGTCAATACCCTACAATGTGTCTGTATCTGCTGCAAAACAGGCTGGAGAAAGGCAAGGTGTTGCTTCCTGATTTTTTCTTATAATATTAACTTCTCCATCTATGCTCACTCATATACTGGCAGCCCAAGTCAGAGTTCTGTCATTGGATAGCCATAGAGGAGGAGTTGGTCACTGATACAAAGGCAGAGAATAGCATTTGGTACAGAAGGGTCCACTTAGGGGAAGTCCCCCAGAACATCAGAGTGGTAAGACTTCCTACCCATTGACCTTTCTTTTCACTGAGAACTGGGTTAATTCAGTTTCCACCACAAAGTTCTCCAAGGAACTTAGATTTTCAGGGACAGATTATTCAAAAGTGATCTCCCCACCACAATTTGAGGGTACAAATAATTGCAAGGACAGTTTTGCACCTGCAATTATTTGCAGGCACAGTTTAGGTTATTTAGACTCTGATCAGAGGTGAACCTTAACCAGGCTTCCTTTTTTCCACCAACAATTATGCAAATAAAAATAATTACAAGTGCAATTGCTCAGGTACATATAATTGCAGGTGAGGTTTGAGTCTTGATTCAACAAAACACTTAAAACGTACTTAAGTCCCATTGACTTCAATAGGACTTAAGATACAGCCTTCAAGTTAAGCATGTGCTTAAGTGCTTTGCTGAATTAGGGCCCAAGTCCTTTAGTTGTTTAAAGTGCCTGATTTGCGGACACAGTCTGGTACTTATATAACCTAAACTGTGCCTGAAAATAACTGAGTGTCAAAAAGAGAAGTTAATGTGTTTAAAAATCTAGCCCTTAGGTGCCTAAGTATACTATTATACCTATAAATCAGCCACTTAGACACAGAAATTATTGAAATGCATCTGAAAAATTGAACTCACAATTGTTTGTGCTTATATAAGTCCACAAGTATTTACTAATGTAATATAAAAAGACCAACACATCACTTCAGAGCAAGCCAGGCACTGAATATAGGTTATTCAAAATGTCATAGATATTACAGATAATAGGAAAACTGCATAATTCCCCTGGAATCTTTCCTCCTATATTAGACCAAAATGGGAAAGAAAGCAAAAAACAGACATAGCGAGAATGGGATTCAATAATGTTTAGCAAAACAAAATGATCTATTTCTTCTCCAGCTAATAATAAGAACTCAGTACAAACTGGTTCCCAAGCACCTACATATTCCAGCTCATCTGAGATCCTTAACCCACCTGCTTATTTGAAGTTTGCTGGAGAGAATTTTCATTTAAGGGCAAATTGATTCATACCTCCTCTGTGGTCCCATTCCTGCAAAGTTTTAAGAGCTCCACAGGGGCTTCGTTTCAGTCCTGCAGAGTTTAGAAGCTCCACATAACTAAGACTTATGGCTCTGAAGGCAGATGGAACAGCTGGATTTACAGAGCTGGACTGTGAGACTCTGGGTATGTGCTGTGGAACAGAGGAGTCTGAGCCAGCGATGAGTGGTGCCCCAAACCCAAACCCCACCTCTCTGACTTTTACCTCCACCACCAAAGTATCCTAACCTCCTGGACAGTTCTACTTAGGAATTCTGTGAGTAACTCCAGGGAAGAGAACCGGTTAATAACCTAGAGGTTGGGTAACAGGAGTTTCAGTAAATCAAGGTTTAGCCTGTACTGCTAGAAAGAGGTGTGAGTTCACAGAGTGTGCACTAGAAGTTACAGCCTCATTTGCCTGATGCCTGCTGTCCTGGCCCTTCCTTCACAATTCTTCAGTGCCCCCCAGACACAAGTGATCTATGGCAGATCTGCTGACAGCTGGGAGGCCACTTTTAACATGTAAATGGAAAGAGCAGAACACCCTGTCCTTCGAGTGGCATGGTTTCCCTTTGTTCAGCGGATAGCTGACCTCTCCAAGCTGGCACAGTGCATGGAAGGCAAGTGTTATAAATACGAACAAACCGAGGAACCCTTTATGGAAGCCTCAAAAAGCCTGCAACCTTGATGTGTTGTTTAGTGACAGGTGTCTCATTAGCAAGAAAAACAAATATACATTACAGCTTAATTTCTCCCTCTCTCCTACTATCTCTGACAGCATTCCCTGAGTAAAGAAGCCACAGGACTGGGTTGCAATGAATATAAAGGGAATGGAGACTGTCGGACACAGGCAGATCCTATGGGTCTCTCTAGGACTCTGTCTAACACGCTTGTGCTTTTAGGAGCACCTAAAAGGGTCACAGAAGGGACTGCTTACTACACTACAGCAATGAGCAACAGTTACTGCACAGCATGGGTTCTCCTATTAGCGGCTATTACGCTTTCACTTTCTTCTGTTTATTTTTCTCTCTTTTCTCTTCTCTTCAGACTTGATTATCAAAAAACAGGGCCAGGATCACTGGTGAGGTGTGTCTCCTTTAGACAACCAACACCTGTGCAATCCAGCTCAATTGGAGTTGCCAACCCTCCAGGAGTGGCCTGGAGTCTCCAGGAATTAAAGATGAATTGTTAATTAAAGATTATATCATGTGATGAAATCTCCGGGAATACAGCCAACCAAAATTTGCAACCCTAGGCTCAATAGCTGGTTTAACTGCCTTGGAGGATCACCCCAGTGCACAGGTGATTCTGCAGTGACATTGAGCCACTGTACAGTCTGTTATGCATAACCCTTCTCCGCTGCCAGTATTATGGGAAAAGGAAGTGTGGTCAAAGGAAAGAGGCCATGGCTAAAATGCCCCCAAGCCGTACCTGTTCTTGGCTGTGGTTTCAGCTCCTTGCAACCAGCTTCAGCTCCTTTGCAACCAGCATAAGACAGAGCAGCGGTCAGGAAGGGGGACCAACCCTGCACAGAAGCCACGAGGAAAGCACATGTGAGCTTAAGCCACCTTTCCACTCCATCCCCTCGGCTATGCTCTGTGTCGTTCATCCCTACCCCAGCCTTTGGCCCATACAGCCTGATTCTTCCCTGTTTTTGCACCTTGTTTAGTCATTTCCTCCTCTGCAAAGAAATGAGCGTAAAACACGACCACTGCTCTGAGCGAGTGGAGAATGCTGACTGGTAATGTTTTATGTTCACCTCGCACTCATATTGCACATGTATAAACGGTAATACAAGGCGCACGGCAGAGGAGACTCAGGACCAGTGAATATTGAACTTAGTTGCCCTTCCTACTCCTTTACATTGTAACCTCTCTGAATTTAGGTGAACTGCTCCTGGATTCAGCATGAACTGAGCTGGAAATCAGATTTTGGCTTCAATGATATCACACACACACACACACACAAACCCACTAGAAGAACATTGTTAAGACTGCAAAGTCAAGCACTCAAAAGCTAGGAAATGCCAGAATGAAAGTTACCTCTGCAATCTTAACTCAGTATGCCACCTCACTGCCAAATTTCAAGTCCCTGCTCCAAATCGGGGAGGAGAGGGGGAGCATTTTAAAAAGAAGTCTCAATAATTTTTTAACATACACAAGACAACATATTTTCCCATAGTCTCTTTCTCCGAAAAGCTGAACCATTTTGGCTGAAATTTTCAAAACCCATTCAGCCTGAGGCAGACACCCAGCATGGAAAATTTCAGCAGAAACGGTTACAGTTTGGCAAAGTTATAAACAGCTGTAAACAAGATCTTAGCATGTGAAGTGTTAAGCGGGTTTTGCTTCCAGTTCTGCCTCTTATATATGCTACAATGGGGCTGCTCCAATAGTACACAGCAGCCCAAAAGCCAGCACACACCAACAGGGAGGATGGCTCCAGTCTTGCCAGCACCAAACATTCAAAAATAATGGCCAAAAATCATGATTTTTTAGAAGTCCAGGCGAAGGAGGGAGAGCCAGGTTAACAGAGAAGGGAAACTCAAGAGCAGAAAATCCTTTTTGTTCCCCCTGTAAAGTGAAGAAGAGCCCTAAGCTTGTCCAGATCATCAGCAAAATGAAATCGAAATGCCCTTTGATGAATCAGGTCACCCCAACACTTCACTGCGCTTGCCAAAATGTGCCCAGTGCATTCAACCAATAACATGTTCCTGGGCTGCTCAAGTCACAGCACAATGTCAATTTCAAAAGGCAGCACAGAAGCCGGTGCACTGGGAGGGGAAAGGAAATGAGAGGAGAAAAGTAGCCCAGTGATGCCAATATTGAAGCTGCTAGGCCCAGATCTGCCGCTGGTGTAATTCAGCAGAGCTCCCATTGAAGGGCTATGCTGATTTACATCACTAAGTTAAAACCATACATTCAGATAAAAATCAGAACCTGGAGTGCTGGGGGTGCTGCCGCACCCCTGGCTTGACGTGGTTTCCATCATATACAGGGTTTATAGTTGGGTTCAATGGCTCTGAGCACCCCCACCATAGAAATTGTTCCAGCACCCCTGATTTCAGAACCCTGTGACTTACCCTGGAGTTTTCATTGCAAATGAACATGCCAGTTAGATAATGCTGGTCATAGAAACTAGGGATGGGGATGACTCATTAGATCATCCAGTCCATCTCCAAACCTGTTAGTGCAGGATTGTTCCACGCAGTTTAGTTCCTAGAGTTTGGTCGAGTCTAGTTTTAAAAGTTCCTGGGGCTCTGGGCCAAAACAAAACACTAAATCCACCCCACCCCCCTGCTTTGAAGAGACAAGTTTAGGGTTAAATTTTCAAAAGAGCTCTGCCCCCTCTTCTTTTTGGAGTGCTCAGCCCCCAGAATTGGGGCCAGATTTTCAACAGAGCTCAGCATCAACTACTGGGACACTTCTGACCAGTTTTTGAAAACTGTTCTTTGGAAAGTTTGGCCACCAGTGGCTATCCCCACTAGTTCTGTAACAGGCCAAACCAAAAACCTAGTTCTAAACACTCACCTCTTTCAGGGGTTTTGAAATCTGGATCCAGATTTCTCTATCTAAATTGCTTATATGTCCCCCATTACTGTCTAGTATCTGAACACCTGACAATCTTTAATGTATTTATCCTCACAGCACCCTGTGAGATAGGACAGTGCTATTGAAGGAACTGAGGCACAGAGAAGGTCATCCAGGAAGACTATGGCAGAGCAGGGGCTTGAACCTAGGTCTCCCAAATGCTAGGCTCATTCCCTAACCTCTGAAATATGCTACCTCTGCTGGTGGCTATTGGTGCAATTCCATTGAAGTCAATGGAGCTGTGCTAATTTTCATCAGCAGAGAATCTGGCCCCTATGGCCAGTGCCTGTGTGTAAAGTGATGAGCCAAAGCAGAATGACTTGATGGTTAAATCATACGACACTGTCACTACCGCCAGGTAATTTAAATGAACAGAGCTAAGTAAATCAAAGAAGTAAATTGTGCACTCCTAGACATAGCAAGAAGCGATCTGGAAGGGTTTTCATGGGATGAACAGAGTTTGTTCAGAGCCAGATGTTAGCCACCCTAAATAAATGAATTGCCTCCTCTTGCTCTCAGCTACCAAATAAACAAAATATGGTCAGAAACCTTTCTTGGAATTAGACTAGCTTTGAACTTGTTCTGCATGGCATTGAATTTAATGTGATATGGTCGGAGGAGGCCTATTGGGCATTCAAAGGACCTGTGGCTCCCGGCAGAGGAGGATAGTACAAGCACGGATGATGTGTCAATGAAACCTCCCCAGGTCTGGATTAGCCAAAGAGTCAAAAGTCTAGATGCTTGCCTGAGGATCTTTTCCAAACTATCCAAACTCATCCATCTGCCAAAAGAAGGCGTAATTCATGTGTGCCTGAAAAGCTGATGCCCGGAGAGCTGGGAGGCATAATCTTTGCACCCATTCCCACCTCTGCACGAGCCTGGAGTGGTCACACACTGTAAGTGTGACACTGTAGGGATGCGGCATGTACACCATAGGTCAACGCACCAGACCTGGTGCAGACTGCTCCTCGTCTAGCAAGGATAATCTTTGCAGACAGCAGCACATGGGCTGAGGAAGTGGGGAGAAGTCTGAACACAGGTATGCGCACAGACTGTGCTGTATGACTGGTCCCTTGAACTGGGCCCTATGGCCAGACGTCTCATAAGAAGGGTCTTTCCTGGGAGATTTCCAGATCCATTTTTTTTCAGTTTCTCCTGCCCCAATTTAGCATGAGGTGGCAGGGTGCAAGTCTCTTGCTGTACTTTACTGCATGGAAGGGGTGACCAGGAGTCCCAGTTAAGATTTTCATCATACTGTGTGAAGGGGGAAGTATTTCTATGTGAGGGATCCAGTGATATTGACTGAGCAATGACAAAGTACAGAGCATCATCTCAGCATCACAGCAGGGAGCAGTGCTGCCACTCAAGGTTTTTTGGGATAGCCACCCTGTCCTGACTTAGGGGTAGTACCCTGCTCTCATGGGACACCTCCAGTTTTGGCAAGGATATCCCTTGAAGTATATCCCATTTGGGTGGGACACTGAAACAAGCCCAGAGTATCTGCTTAGGGTAAGCAGATGCAGCCACCCCAATCGTGTGACATGTTGACAGCTCTGGAGGACAAGATTTCTCAAGTAACAATTTTGCTTATTAAATGCCTGTGCAGTAAGGACCCTATCTGGTCTAATGCATAGAGCAAGAGAGAGGCAGGGAGGGCCTCTGGGTAGAGCTGGGTGAAATTTTTCTGATAAAACTTTGTTTTGCCAAAAAAAAAAAAAAATGCAGTCAGGTCAACCAAAACACTTCATGACTTCGTGCTAAATTTGCCAAATTGTCTCAATTAAAAAAAAATTCAGGAAAAAACTAAGACGTTTCATTTTGACATTTTCTAAGTGGAATGGTTCAGGTTTTTGATTTGGAATGTCTGAGCATTTCAAAATTTACCTCCAGCTTATTCACTTTTTCTAAAGGGTAAAAATAGTCAAAAACTAAATGAAATGTTTCATTTTGGGTCAAACAAAAGATTTTTTTCCCCCTACTTCTTTGGTTCACTGAAAAAAATCAGAATTTTTCAGTTTTGGGTCTGCCCCAAATACATTTATTTAAATTTTTCAGTTCAGCCAGTGAACTGAGACAACAGTTTTTCACACGGCTTCTCTTCTTGGCTCTCCCACTACAATTTTTGTGCGACTCTGGACAAATCCCTTCCCTTTTCTGTGCATCAGTTTCCCCATTAGTAAATGGGAGCCAGCAGGTGTTGTGAAGCTTAAATAATTCAAGTGTACAAAGTGCCTCCAGCTGCCAGATGGAAGTTGCAAATATCTCAAGCCCTATATAACAGCAAATTTGATGGGCCTGATTCTTCACTGCCTTGCACTTGTCATCACTGACACTAGTGCAAAGTGCTTCGACTGGGAGCCTTTAACATTCAGCTTGCGCAGGGCTAAATGACGCAAGGGAGGGTGCAAGACAGTGGAGACTCAAGCTGAAAAATTGCCTTTTAAATGAGAATGTTTTTCTCAGTTTCCCATAAGCTATCAATGGTTTTCTAAGGCTTCTGTGCTAATAATAGTAAGAATCTGGGAGTTATTACAAACCATGACCTTGTTTGACTATCTAGCGTTCCTGTAATGAGGCCAGCTTGTGGCAAAAGGTACATTTTCTGAATACACCTATGTTGGAAAACATACAAGGTCTTAGAGGCTTGTAACGAGATTAGCTAAGGCAGAACTTTAAATCCGAAAGCCTCAGAAAAAAACCAGCCAGATTCCTTGGAGCCATTTGTATCTGATGTAGCTGGAGAGCTCATTTGCACTGCTGACCAGCCAGGGAAATGAAGGGGAGCATGTCAGTGTGGAGTGGGGGGAAGCTGAGAGAATTTACACTCCAAACTCCTTCGTAATAGCCACACGGTGAGAAGAGACACAACTTGTGTTCATGTATTACACTTTTCCAGCAGGCGCCCTGCCCTGTATGTCTGCAGGGCTGGGGGAAAGGGGGATGAGAAGTCTGGCCTCTTTAGATTCCAGAGCATGGATCTCAAACTCAAATCACCATGAGGGCCAAATGAGGACTAGTACATTGGCCCGAGGGCCGCATCACTGACACACATCCCTCCTGCTAGGCCCCGCCCCTGCCCCGCCTCTTCCCACCCCTTCCCTGCCCCCATTCCAACCCCTTCTTCAAAGTCCCCACCTCAACTCCGCCCCCTCCCTGCCCCTATTCCAACCCCTTCAACCAAGAGAGGATTTCACCCAGAAAAAATACTCTAAACTACACCAAAAAGCACAAAAAGCACTCTAGTGGGTTGGGGCCCAGCAAACACCCTTATTCCCCACTCGTCTCCTCCCTCGGGTCCCTGTCTTCTTTTGTGAATTGTTCCATGAAGATTTGGTGCCAGTTACGATGGTGATTTTAGTGATGTGGACACCTATTCAGAAGGACCTGGACCAGAGACCTAGCACCTCATTTCACATGGGTCCCTGCCCTGGACAGCCTTCAGATGGAAGGCTGGTATGATGGTTACCAGAGCAAGGATGGTGGTTTAATCTCTGTAACACAGCATGTAAAATGATGGCACCAGGTACTTATCTGACTTCCAATACTATAGTATCTGAGGACTTCACTGAGGCAGGGCAGTACTGTTATCCCCATTGTACAGATGGGGAACAGAGAGACAGACTATGTGACTTAGCCACTGGACTTGCCTTCTGCTTCTGTCTGTATTGCTTTACCAATACCCTGAGCCATCCAGCTTACCTGAAACAAACTTTTTTGGAAGTTCAAACCAGTTAGCTTAACTTTTTCATTTTTGCATTGCGCTCTTTGTCCTGTTTCCAGCTGGGCATGGAAGTAGAAGAGTTAAAATAATAGAGGTCAGGTCAAATTAGAAAATTTCAAGGAGACTGTGAATATCTCAAAGGTCACAGGGCCATTTATATTCAGGATTTTTGATTTGACTCAATGTAGAGACGAGGACTAGAGCCAAACTTCCACAAAAGTTCAGGGGTGTTGGGATCCAAGGTTTTGGTACAGGTCCATCTCTACAAAATACCAAGGAAAAGTTTGTTCTGCTGACAAACTCCACCTCCAGAAAGACGTTGATTCCACCAATCCAAACTAGTAGATAGGCGTCCAGAGATTTAGCTGGGCACATTTAAAAAAAAAATCACAAAAAATGACCATCACAAATGGCACTAAATGGTCCCATGGCCTAGCTGACACGCTCAGTGGAAAGGTTAAGAAATGAATGGACCATTGACAATGGCACTGCTACAGAAGGTCCCTCCATGGAGGCACACTTGCGAGAAAAGCTTGCCCTGCTGCTACTCATGCTGTGTGTGTGTGTATTATACATTATTCATTCTCCAGAGCTAATAATCGAGCACCTTTCACTAGAATTAAAGTCATTTAAAAACTGTAAAAGAGAATGGGGTTGCGTCTATTTTTAAACAGCTCAGAAAGTTGTTCTGGAAGAGAAACAACTTAAAAATAGCTCAAGAAATATGAAAGTGGACCACTCTCCAAAGATCTGTGACCTACTGAAATAAAAGGAGAGCAGGCTTTGGGAACCTGATTTTGACAAGTGAAGGCACACGAATTCCAGCGAGTGTTTCATTTTATGATGCAGTTTGATTTATGTGTGCTTTAAAACACATGCTGTTACTGATGGGGGTTTACACAGCATCATAAATGGATATGGTTTGTTAAAGACAAACAAACAACCTGTTCCATACCCCGAGGAGCTTACAAACCAAGTTCTAATTTTACAGCCTAAGTATCCAGTGAATGATCACTTTAATGTGTCTAGTCAGCTAGGAGTTTCATCAGCTAGGAGAGGAGTCTTGCAGCTCCTTCTAAAAACAGCCAGGTTTGTGCTAGTATATGGTTCAGTAGGAAGGTAATGTCAGAGGTGCAGGCCTGTCACAAAGAATACCTGGTATTCATTCAGCTCCGTGAAGCTTCAGGTTTGGGATGCCAAGTTCCAGGCAAATTTTGGTTGTATGGGGGGTAGGAAATAGCGAGGAGGCTTTTAAGATAACAAGGGCCTCTACCTTCTAGGTCTTTGCATTTGCTAACCAACACCTTGAATTTCACCTGACAGGCACTACGGAGCCAGTGCAGGGAGAGGATCCTGGGTCGCTCAGAAGAGAGGAAGTTCACCAGATGGAGCTTCTAGGTGGATTCCAAGTTTAGCCTCATGTGGACCCTATTGCTGTAGAGCAGCCAAAAGGCTACAAAGGCATGGATGGTTGAGGTGAGATCTGTATCTAATAGGAAGTGACACAGTCTCTACCACTGTAAGGGAAGGAGTGCTGTGTGGGTGACCAAAGCAATCTGTGAGTCTAGGAACCTGGGAGCAGTGGGGAGTCTAGTAAGAACAAGAGTTGTAAACCCCTCTCTGATGCCCAGTTGAACTGTATTTCACCAGGCCCTTAAAACACTTCTCCCTGCAGATCAGCATCACCACCATCTTGTCTGGGTTGAGCTCCAGCCAGCTGGCTTTATTCCAGCTCCCAATTACTGCCAGACACCGGGGGGAGTCTGTCAGCAGTGCTCTCTGGGTCAGAGGAGAGGAAGACACAAAGAGGGGGCATCAGCAACCCACAGCTTCTCACGCTGTCTCTCTCAGTAGCTTCATGTAGCTGGAAGAGAAAAGGGGTACCAGGACTAAGCCCTGAGGGATCCCACAACTCAGAGTCCCTGGGGAGAAGGAGCAGTCAGCCAGCTTCACCTGCTGGCAAGGAAGAGAAAGGGATGAGGGGAACCACTCTACAGTGATTCCACCTACCCTTGCTGGATTGTGTAGCTGTGTGAGCAACACCTGGTGATCAACAGCCTCCCAGAAGTTGAGGAGGATCAGCAAAGACATCCGGCCTCTGTCCAATGTCCTGATGAGATCACTGACCTCTGCCCAAAGCTCCCAGCTGCTGGACACAAAGTGTGGTCAGTAAGACCAGCCGCTCATATTGTTTGACATCAGAATGCTTTAGCCACATCTCAATAATGCCTGGGTCTGGATGCATGTTAACTACTCTGGGTGTCAGAAATGGCATGGTCAGTTTCCATTTGTTCCAGGATCACAGGTACATAGAGACAGGAAGGACCAAGCTCTACCAATGACCACGGATCGCTGTGGAGATTGGAGGAAACTGAACAAGTCAGGTGTGGGGCCTATCTGAACCTCAGTGATGATCCTTGCTTAATACCCCAGAAGAAGAAGAAAACTCCCAAGGTCCTCACTTGTCTCCACTCCCTGGAGACTGGGGAGATGGAATTCTTCTTTGCAGTGTCAATGAGAATCACTATCATGAAACATTTAACTGCATTTATATTCCAAGACTGATTGATCAATCCCTTGATCTAAAGCCTAACTACTGTGATATCTAGGCATGAACCACACAGTACTGAGAAAGAAAGATACCACTTAGTGTCCCATCAACTGTCTATTTTTTAAAGTCCTAATAAGGTGGATTGTGCCTTGATGCCCCATGTACCCTTTCCCTTGATAAAGCCTGCCTGCCTGCATTCCTAATCTCATTCTCCTCCACTCCCTCTCCCTCGCTCAGATGATGCAGAGTGCCAGCAAGTCCCTCAATGGTGTCATATCTGTCCTTTTTATTCATTGCAGGGTTTATTTTTAGCCTGAAACAACTGCTTCCTAAAAATGGAGTTCCTAATGACACAGGAGCTGGGCAGAGCTATGTAAGGTATCCAGGGCTTGGCCTTGCAGCTTCTCCTGTCTGTCTCTTTGTCTTCAGCCCAGGACTGCAAAGTTTGCTGCTTCCCACTGGCCTGGATTGATCATTAGGAAGGCAGAGGAAACATACACTCAGTTCAAACTTCACCCTGAGACTCTGGTTTCTGCTGGCTCTTTTTCCTTCCCTTCTCAGATATATAAGAAAAGACACCCCACACTATCTCCCAATGAAGATAGCTTGCTGGCTACTGGCAGGTTCTTACCTGTTCTTCTGCTGCAGGGCTGAAGAGGGACTGGACTTCCCCACCTACGATGGGAAGGATCGGGTGTTTGACCTGAACGAGAAGAACTACAAGCAGGCCCTGAAGAAGTATGATGTTCTCTGCCTACTCTTCCATGAGCCTGTGGGCTCTGATAAAGTCTCTCAGAAGCAGTTCCAGATGACAGAGATGGTACTGGAGGTAAGTGCTGGTGCATGTTTGGCTGCACAGCTGTTTCAGCCAGGGTTTACTACTGCTGTGCAGTTTGGGGTCATCTGGACTAGCCAGGGGAAAAGACTCATAAGGTTCAGGTGGGACAGATCCCCAAAGTATTGGGTGTTGAATTCAGCTGAAACCCTTCGGTCTGGAAATCTCATGAGAATAGGCTTTCAGGTGCTGCTGTTAGAATTTCTGCATCCATCCAAAACCAAGAACCCTTTTTCCACAGAAACAACAGAAACCAAGATGACTGAGCTTTTCCAACTCTCTGGAAAGAGTTGAGGCTCCAGTTTGAATGCTGGGCAAATGTTCAGGTTACTTCGTATTTTATCCAAGCTGTTTTGCCTGCCCATATTTTGGACTTGAACCCAATTTTCTAGCCCACTAGGAGGGCTCAGCAGAGAGCCCTTACTGAACAGTGTTGCAAAGACAATACTTGGCTGCCTTTTTAAAAAAGCTCTCAGTCCCTGCCAATGCTTAATCCTTTGTGCTCCCCTGACATTCAGTTGCCTGCTTGGAGTCTTTCTGTAGCTCCTTATTAGTTTCTTCAATATAACCATCCATTTCCGAGAATGTGTGATTAATTACCCAGCGAGGAGAGGTTCTAATGAACTGATCCTTTGCAAAGGGAAATACAGTAAAAATTACATGGTAGATTTGTAGCACTGGTTCCTGGTCATAAAGGCACCTGAAAGCTACTGGGTCACATTGGGGAGGGGGGCACTTGAATTTAAGGAGGCGGGGAAGTGTCTTTAGATATTCATTTTCCACCTTGGTTGAGGAGGCTCCCCCCAATCTCAGCTCGGAAAAAGTAAGGAGTGAAGAAGGGACAGTTACACTTTGCTTCCCAGATCTGGGGTTTAAATGTGTTGCATCCTAATAGCATGGCAATTGAAAGCTAGAAAAATATACCCACTGGGGGTTCACTATCCTGACAGCATGTTAATCCAGATTCAGAATGTACCCATACAATTTAACAATGAAGGTGACAGAAAAACCAAGGAAATTATATTCACCCATCAAAACACGATTACTTGCCCCGGGGGAAAGAGGAGGTAGAGTTCTTTGCAAAACTGGGTTATCAGCTGGGTAACTTAACTGCAGATCTCTAGCTAAGATGTTTATACTGATGCTATAATTGCATTGTTATTTAATAGGGTAGTTATGTGCTACATAAATGGCAATTGATTACTACATACATATTTATGGAGGCTTGACAGAAGGTATCTATTATATATTACAGGTGTTATTCCCTGCCAAAAATCTGTCCATGATAATCTGTCACTAGCTATCTTATTAAATGTGTATGTGAGAACTTTATTTATTTTTATTTTTTTTGCAAGGGACGGTCCAATGGTTAGGATATAATTAACTTTGGACTCTGGAAACCTGGGTTCAATTCCCGGCTCTGCCACAGACTTCCTGTGTGACCTTGGGCAGGTCACTTAATCTCCCTGTGCCTCAGTTCATCAGCTGTAATATGCAGATAATAGCACTTCAGAGGGGTGTTGTGAAGATAAATACATTAAGGAGTAAGAGGTGTTCAGACACTAGCGTGACGGGGCCATAGAAGTACCACAGATGGATAGAACTATCATTCAAAGTGCTACCAAAATAAAACTCACTTAAAATGTATTCTTAAGAATCTGCCTGTTGGCCTGAATGAAGTGTGTTGGTGAGGTTTGTTTCAGTGCCTAGTGGACGGGTGTCCACAGTACAAAACTGCCCTCACATCTGCCCCCTTTTCTGGCAATCTCCACAGTGAGGCCAATGCAAACTGAATGAGCCATGGAGATTCATATCTCTTCTCGCTCCTAGAGGTGATTTCTGTGGGTCAGGGTTGTGGCACATCGACAGGACAGAATGTACTGCTGCTGCCAATGGACCTTATTCTTTGTCTGTTCATAGAATGTTTTGGTGTCCACAGGTTGATGGGGGCCGGGAGTACACTACTGACATGACATTCACAGTGGAGATGGTTGGAAAGTTTTTGTTCCAACATTTTTCCATCAGAAAATGCCATTTGACGAACCTGAAATTTTTCATGAAATTGGCTCAATTTCAGCAAAATTTCATGTGGAAACAGATTAGAAAAAACATTTTGAAAATGTCAACACTTCCCCTTGTGACCTTTTCAGGATGGAAAGTTTCAATTTTTCATTTCAAAATGGCTTTTTGTTTCAACGTTTTATATAAATAGAATCAAATAAAAACAGGTTGAAGTCAAATGAAACATTCTGGCTTTAGCTAAATAATCCCTCTTCCACCCCGCCCCCCATTTCTATGTGCAAAAAATGTTGGCTTTTTGTCCATATGGGAGATTTTTTTTAAAAAATTGCCAATTTTTTTTTGTAAGATGGAAAATCCATGTTTCAACCTGTGCTAGTTGTCAGTTCCTGGTTGGGGGAAGGTGGGGAAACATGGTTCTCTAGTGGCCCCTGCTGTGGGGCACTCTGAGGCACGAGAACAACTTCTAGTACGATGTTAGGTTTCAGAGTGGTAGCCGTGTTAGTCTGTATCAGCAAAAAGAACAAGGAGTCCTTGTGGCAGCTTAGAGTCTAACACATTTAGTTGGGCACAAGCTTTTGTGGGCTAAAACCCACTTCATCAGATGCATGGAGTGGAAAATACAGTAGGAAGATATATGTTGTGGTGGAGGAGGAGTGTACAGGGAAGGAGATGAGACAGTGGCACCAGGAGGGGGTAGGCAGAGACAGACCCTGCTTCAGAAAAGCAAGTAAGCATCTGATTAAAGTTAAGCACAGGTTTAAGTGCTTTGCTGAAATGTGGCCACAATGAGCAGACTGAAGAGTAATACACTTCCAAGGAAGCCACAGCACAGCCTCACGTACACCTGCAAAGACAGCCGCACAGTCTGATCACATATGTCCTCTCTCTGACACATTCATTTTCAGGGTGGTGAGAAAATGTGCCTTGTGAACAAGCCATTGACTTGTTGGAGGTAAGGGTCTCTGGCCCAAGTGACCAAGATGCTGACAGCCTGGAGTAAAACAATAAGTATATATTAGAGCCGTCACAGGTTGCTTATGTTTTATTAGAAGTGCAAGGGTCAAACTAGCAGTGGTCCTCTCCTCAGCCCCACCCACAACCCAAACCCCACCCACTCAAAGCCCATATGCTCAGATACTATGGTCATGGGCACAACTTAAACAACCAGCTAACAAAGAAGAGTAACGCCATAACTGACAGCGATGGTGCAGTGGGATTGCTCATTGTGTCTTCAGATCCCTCGATGGGGTCCCACGCTGGAGTCTGGAGGGCTCCCTCACTGGGTCTGGGATCTAGAGTCCTTCTCTGGCTTGCAAAAGGAGTGGGCTCCTGTTATCTGGCAACTACTCCTCCTTCCAGGTGCAAGCAGGCAGGCGGTATTCCTCAGCAGCTGCAGTTCCTTGGACCTGCTCCTGCATTTGCTGCCTGGCAGGGAGGAACTATGGCTCCTGCAGCTCCCCCATGGCAGTGGCTCCTGGCGTGGCACCTGATGGGGAAGCAGCAGCTGGAGCTAGGGCTTTTCTGCCAGCCTCAGGCAGCTGCACTTCCGATTTTGTGCCACTCCCTGATTGGTCAGTGGTGCCACTAGGGGCTGGAAGGGGGTGTTGCAAAATGGCAGCAGTGGTGACGGGAGGGGTGTGTGCCAGTGGTATCTAAGCTGTGGCTAAAGGGCTCTTCTCTCCCCTCCCACCCTGTTAACTCGTATTGTTATTGTACAGCACTCACGGTGTGCTACTGTAACAGCCGCCATCTCGGTTGATCCTGGGAATTGAAGCAGAGACCTTCAGAGCTAAAAATATTAGTGTCTACAGCCTAAGCAAAAGAGCAAGGCTGGAACAGACTCCTATCCTCCGTGGACCAGGGCCACAACACTCACTCATCACTGGGTTACACTAGGTCAGGGGCGGGCAAACTTTTTGGCTTGAGGACCATATCGGGTTTCCAAAATTGTATGGAGGGCCAGTTAGGGGAGGCTGTGTCTACCCAAACAGCCAGGCATGGCCCAGCCCCCACCCCCTATTCAACCCCCACCCCTGCTTCTCACCCCCCTGTTCCCTGACAGCTCCCCTGGGACTCCTGCCCCATCCACCACCCCTGCTCCCTGCCCTTTGACTGTCCCAACCCCTATCCACACCCCTGCCCACCACCCACCAACTCCCCTGCCCTCTATCCAACCCTCCCAGCCCCCTTACCATGCCGCCCAGAGCACCGGATCAGGCCGCGACTCTGCAACCGCTCTGCCCAGCCGCACAGAGCATTGCGCTCGAGGCGTGGTGTGCTGAGGCTACAGGGGAGGGGGAACAGCAGGGGAGGGGCCAGGGGCAAGCCTCCTGGGCCAGGAGGGTCCCGCGGGCTGGATGTGGCCCGCAGGACATAGTTTGCCCACCTCTGCACTAGGTGCTTCACAGATAAATCAGCAGAAAAGCTCCCTGAAGATCTCAATCTAAATAGGCAAAGTACAGGAAGAAAGAGGAGCAGAACAATGAAGCTGAGGGGAGAAACATCCCCTCTCCTGCCCTTTCCTTTGGCACTCTCCTTTTCCCCTCAGCATCTCAACCTCACTTCCTCCTGTTTCTCCTTCCCCATTGCCTCCTCTTCTCCTGTGTTTTCACAGTCCCTCTCCCATTTGAGACACCTGCCACTGGATCCATCTCTGCAGCAAACATTGTAAACTGAATCATTCCTCCTTCCAGTGGGACAGCATCCAGCCATAGGGATGATAATAATAATCTGTTGGATTAGGGCTTTGCTTCTGAAATGGGAGGCTTTAGTAAAGGAATTCAGGTTTTCAAATACTGACCAGGGAGGTTGCAATCAGGCATGGACTGCATCCCTGCTTCTTGCCTTTGTTTCTAGCCGTGTAGGCATGTGCAAGATCTTGAATAAAGAGGCTGATCTAGCCCAACCATTTAAAGTACCAAAGCAGCAGCATGCACAGGCTGAAATTTCATGAAGCATTGCCCTAGCACAAACTAGTCTTATTTCAGTTAATAGAAGAGGAACATGCTGCTGCTTCCCATTCCGGAACAGGTCTGGCAGCACACTGGTGTTGTGCCTCTGACAACAGCCAACACAGGCTGCTTTAGAACAATGCCTACGCTCATAACATACTTGGCCAGTTCTGAAATACTAAGGAGGAATAGCCCATCATCTAGAGTAACTGGGGAGATCAGCTCCTGAGATTTAATTCTCTCTTTCCTAGCACATATGGACCAATGTTCTTAGAGATGAAAAGGCAGCTTTTGCATCCAGCACTGGATTAGAACCAACATAGGAGTCAGGTTTAAGGCCCAAATGGGACAAGAGTGTGTGTTTGGATTAGTTTCAGAGTAGCAGCCGTGTTAGTCTGTATCCGTAAAAAGGAGTACTTGTGGCACCTTAGAGACTAACAAATTTGTACAAAACAAGTACTCCTTTTCTTGTTTGGATTAGGTGGCACTGAAATCTCGCCAGCTGTTCTCATGAGATTTGGGGCCAGGACAGTGGAAATTTTGTGAGATCAGCTATTCTCAGGATAGATCTACCAACTTGGGCTGAAATCCCTTGAGAAGAGAGGATTCGTGCGAGAATGCAGATGTATCCGAAATAGAAAATAGGCCTGTCGTAGCCCTGGCTGTGCTCTCACTGCTAGACACTCACCAGGCCTCACACACTGGACCCGTGTGCTTTTAAGCTTGTCTGAGTCTGGGTAGGCTCCAGCACGGTTTCTTTCCTCGGCCTCTGGCACACTTTCTGAACACAGATGGTCTGCTACTCCTTCATGGAAATGGGCTCTGCAGCTCTGTTGCCATAGGCTCCCAGGACTAGTGCTAGACCCTCCAAGCATTCCCAGAATTTAGCCCTCCAACTTTATGGGCATCCCTAGTTTTACAGTTCACCTCTTCAGGGACACGCGACAGTGGAAGCACATAACAGAGGCTTCGCAAAGGGTTCCAAAACCCATTAATTCTCCACATTAGATCGGTATATCTCTTGTGCTATCTAGACAAGTTAACACACACCTGGAAGCATTTCCCTGCCTCAGTTTCCTCACCATTCTTCAGCGTTTTTTGGGCTTAGGTCAAAGTCCTCTAAGGAGTCCAGAATCTGCCCTCCCTTCCCATGACTGCACATGGCTTCTCCAAATCAAGGAGTCTCTCTCTCTCTCACCTCTGCAGCCAGCTTCCTTCTTCCTCAGCTGGTCCTGCAGCTGGAAAGGACCCCTCTGCTCTGCTCCAAAACTTTCCCTTCTGTTCCTGTCTCCAGCCCAAACTTTTCTGTGAATTCTGAGTTTTTAAAAAACTAGCACCACCACCTGGTTTCTTTGTTTGCCTGTTTGTGGATTTTCTACTCTCCAGACCTACCTCTCGTCAGGCCACCTCCCAGACCCATTGTTTGGCCTGAGCACAGTCATTAAGTTTAACAACCTCTTTTTTGTTCTGTAGCTTTGTCCAAATGAGGGAGTGGTCATGATGCTGATACACTGTCAGCCCATATTTGAGTCACTACCCATTGAGGCATTCAGTAATACAGCAATTTCATAAAATTAACCAGAATTCATAAGTTGTACATATATTCCCCAGCTCACCACAAGACCCTTCTGCCTTTGACATGGAAGTTATAGGTGTGACTTCAGCTTTGAATCTGATTCACCCCAGATTTTCAAAGGAGCTAGGGCTTGAGGATCTAGAATTGCCACAGCTATAGTCTAGTATTAGTGCACATAAAACTAACCTCACTCTAGGCAACCACATTGTACATTTGATCTTATCTCCTTGATTGACTGAAAAGGACGTCATCCTTCTTCACTGAAAATGAATATGCTCATGAGATGGGGGCCTCAGTCCAGTACCCAGTGGACAGGTATCCACAGTGCACAAGCCAGGTTAATTAGCACTGATTGGGCTACAGAAATTGAACATGCTTCTAACCCTAAAAGGACAGTTCCTCCACGGCACAGATAAGACATGCGTAGGGCAGGGTGCATGGAGGAAGCTTGCACGGCTGCCTTTACCATACCTGTTCTGGGGATAAAGAGAAGCTTTCAGAGTCCATGGCTGCCAGCCAGTCCAGCAACTTTCATCAGCACTACATTCATGAAGAGGGGGAGGAGAGATCATGCTCCAGTACCCCGGCCCTGGGGGCCAGATGTGCTGCTCTCTATCCACCAGTTACTGCATAGCTGAGAAGGAGCACGGCTGTGTAGTAACACCATCTAGAGCTTTGTGTCTGTACAGCTCAAAGCACTTTTTTTTTTAAAGTGCAGATAAGCATCATTCTCCCCATTTTGCAGTTGCATGAAACGAGGCCCAGAGCAGCCAAGTGACTTGCCCAAGGTCACACAGCAAGTCAGTGGCAGAGTCAGGAATAGAATGCAAGTCTTCCCACACCTTGGTCTATGCCCTACCTACTTGACTATCTTCCCTCTTTAAAAGATAAAGCACCCTTACCAAGTGTCAGCAGGGAGTTTTGCCTAGGTGTGAGGGGTTAGTAATACAAAACTTTATGTTTTGGCCCCATTCCAATTTTTCAAAGAGTGTATGTGCTAAGATCACCCTCTGGTACTCCAGCTGTTCATGGCCAGATGTCATCAAGAAGCCATCAGTGAAAGTTCCTTGTTGGCTAAAGCATTATGAAATTAGAAATGACAGCTGTTTGTTCTGGGAGCAGGGAACTCCTCTCTCCAAGAAAGCTCAACATTCAACTGGTCCTTGGATATAACCAACCCTATGCATCTGCCACATGGAGACACTACAGAGCCCTAAGGGAGAAGGGCTTGGGCTAGTATCCAGACACTATGCAAAGCCAGGGCTGCTACAGAGCCCCAGGTGCTCTTAACACTGGGTAGGCAGCTGCGCTGTTTGCCCATCTGGATAGCAAGCACGCTCTGGGGCTTCCATGCAAGCCCAATAAGCCATATGGCTTGCTTCATCTTTTTATTGTCCTCCCTTATAGAATCTATATAAGATTTGAGGATTGTCATTGTGCCAAAGAAGCCTAAAACGTCTGTTGAGCCAATGTGAAGCGATGGAAACAGCTATAATCATGGTGGAGAGCTCCTTTTGTTCAGAAGATCACCAGGTTCAATCATCACTGGGATTTGCAGTCAGTTACGGTCCAGTTTTTAAGTGCTCAGCCTTTCTGATTTTATGAATTTCACTGGTGTGGTGTACAGGTTAAACACAGACATGTATCTGTCATGCATAGGCAGCAGCTATAAGAGGCTGGGGGAGGCTAAGCCTCCCCCAAGGGGGCAAGAAATGCCAGCTGCAGAGTTCAGATCCAGATGTGAGTTCTCCCAAGTCTAGAGGGGTTTCAGATCCAGGAGTCTGCCTCGGAACCATTTCCGGTATCAACACAAAAACCCAAGTTGTACCTAGCAGGAACAACATGGTCACAGCCCTGCTCAGCACCAGCCAAGCATGGAGAATAGAGCGGGGTAAGTGGCACTGACCAAGGGGATGGTGCGTTATGCAGTAGCCCCTGCCCTGGATGCTGCGGTGCTGGTGGAGGGATTGCGCTCCCTGAGCTCCCACTGAACCAAGGCGACTGCACTGCCCTCAACATGGACCTGTGCCTTAATGATGGAATCAGGCCTGAAGTTTAAAAGGAGACGCTCTTATGCTTAGACAAAGCAAGGCAGAGGAGATGGATGAGAAATGGCCTCATCTCCACTGAATTCTGCCCCCCCCCCCCAAGATCTGGGCCTTCTTGCCTCAGGTTTCAGAGTAGCAGCCGTGTTACTCAGTATCTGCAAAAAACAGGAGTACTTGTGGCACCTTAGAGACTAACCAATTTATTTGAGCATAAGCTTTCGTGAGCTACAGCTCACTTCATCGGATTCAAGCTCAGCAGTTTCTCCTTGGAGTCTGTTCTTGAAGCTTTTCTGTTGCAAAATTGCCACCCTTAAATCTTTTACTGAGTGGCCAGAGAGGTTGAAGTGTTCTTCTACCGGTTTTTGAATGTTATGATTCCTGATGTCAGATTTGTGTCCATTTATTCTTTTGCATAGAGACTGTCCAGTTTGGCCAATGTACATGGCAGAGGGGCATTGCTCACACATGATGGCATATATCACATTGGTAGATGCGCAGGTGAATGAGCCCCTGATGGCGTGGCTAATGCGATTAGGGCCTATGATGGTGTCACTTGAATAAATATGTGGACAGAGTTGGCATCGGGCTTTGTTGCAAGGATAAGTTCCTGGGTTAGTGTTTTTGTTGTGTGGTTGCTGGTGAGTATTTGCTTCAGGTTGGGGAGCTGTCTGTACGTGAGGACTGGTCTGTCTCTCAAGATCTGTGAGTGAGGGATCATTTCTCAGAATAGGTTGTAAATCTTTGATGCGCTGGAGAGGTTTTTAGTTGGGGGCTGAAGGTGACAGCTAGTGGCGTTCTTTGTTATTTTCTTTGTTGGGCCTGTCCTGTAGTAGGTGACTTCTGGGTACTCTTTGGCTCTGTCAATCTGTTTTGTTTTTTTTCCACTTCAGCAGGTGCATATTGTAGTTTTAAGAACATTTGATCGAGATCTTGTAGGTGTTTGCCTCTGTCTGAGGTATTGGAGTAAATGCGGTTGTATCTTAGAGCTTGGCTGTAGACAGTGGATTGTGTGGTGTGTGCTGGATGGAAGCAACAAAGCCCGATGCCAACTCTGTCCACGTATATAGTCAAGTGACACCATCATAGGCCCTAATCACATTGGCCACACCATCAGGGGCTCATTCACCTGCACATCTACCAATGTGATATATGCCATCATGTGCGAGCAATGCCCCTCTGCCATGTACATTGGCCAAACTGGACAGTCTCTATGCAAAAGAATAAATGGACACAAATCTGACATCAGGAATCATAACATTCAAAAAGCTTATGCTCAAATAAATTTGTTAGTCTCTAAGGTGCCACAAGTCCTCCTGTTCTTTTTGCCTCAGTTCTCTTCAGAGGGGAGTTTAGTTTTGTGGGACAGTTGCATGGTGTTAGGGCAGTTCTGGTTTCAAATACTGCAAACAGAGGGGCAGGCCAGCATAGACAAATGACATGCCCAGCTCCACATGGATGTTCAGTGTGTTGGCTGCCCAGCTTAGTCAGCAAGATAACCTTCCTGGTGATGCCACTGAGCAGTGGTTAAATGAAGTGCCAAGGAGCTGCGTGGGAATCGTGAGAGACAGGATTGGACCCCCCCCCCATCACTGTCCTTTTAGCTCACGGTTGGAAACTTGTGCCTTGGCTGAGAGCACACTTCACGTTAGGAATGCCCAGTTCAAATAAAAATACAAACTTAACAATGTTCAACCTTTTGTGAGGCATCCAAAGAGCATATTAAGTTCCCACTGTGCAGAGATACTCCACAGTGTGTAATTAATGCCCACAAAGCTGCATGCCAGGATCACTAGCTGAGAAATCCACCTTCTAGTGGGGGGATAGCCAGAGAAGGGTCTCGGCCAAAAGTGACTTTTTGGTGTTGGCGTTCTGTCTTTCAAGGCTTGCTTTCTGATTTGAGGGGCAGCAGCCTTCTGGAGGGGGAGCCTCGGTGAGTGGCCTCCCCATCTGGTTCTAATGGAGAAAGGGTGAGACTGGGTGATAAGTCAGCTCCCTTCTAGCCCCAGTGCCAGAGGGTATGATCCCCAGTAGCCACTCAGCTGAGCCCCACCACCTGTGTTCACCCTACCAACACTCCAAGACTCAGATTTCAGAAGCCTGTGGGGCTTCTTCTCAAGAGCCCCAGAGTGCCACTGCCAGAGCTACAGTGACAGATGCAAGAGAGGCAACTGGGCACCACCACCCAGCTATTGTTGCAGCTGGAAGGGAAAAGGGGGTCTCCTTCTGCCCAACAGGTCACCCCTAGTGCTAAAGGTAGGGGAAGACAATCACTGGGTGGAGGTGCAGGGAGGGAGACAGTCTATTATCCTGCAAGGCTGCATGTGAACTCAAAACACATCTTTGGCCATTGCTCCAAACAGTTTCCCAGCATTTTCAACACTCATTGACAGCCAGTTCCCGACCATCAACATATGCTTTAGCTTAGAGCAGTGGTCTCTAACTTTTTTATGCCCAAGATCACTTTTTGAATTTAAGGGCAACCCAGGATCTACCCTGCCCCTTCCCCAAAGCCCTGCCCACTCAATTCCCCACCGGTCACTCGCTCTCCCACACCCTCACTCACTTTCACCAGACTGGGGCAGGGGTTAGGAGGGGGTGCAGGCTCTGGGCTGGGGCCAAGGGGTTCACAGTGTGGGAGAGGGCTCTGGGCAGAGCTTGGGGTAGGAGGTTGGGGTGCAGGCTCTGGGAGGGGGCTTAAGGCTGGGGCAGGACTGAGTGGCATGGGCTCTCACCGGGCAGCACTTACCTCAGGCGTCTCCCAGTCGGCAGCACAGTGGGACCAAGGCAGGCTCCCTGCCTGCCCCAGCCTCACGTCACTCCAGGAAGAGGCCCACACGTCCCTGCAGGGGCACATGGCTCCACACGCTGCCCCTCTCTGCAGGCGCCATCCCCACAGCTCCCATTGGCCACAGTTCCCCATTCCCAGCCAATGGGAGCCGCAGGGACGGTGCCTGCAGAGAGGGGCAGCTGGCTTGCACATGCAGAGACCCCTGGGCCCCACCTCCCCTGGGGCCATGCTGGCTCTTTCCGGTGTGGGGCTGGGGCAGGTACGGAGCCTGCCTTAGCACCACTGCATTGCCAGAGATTGCAATCGACCAGGAGAATCTCCAGGATTGACCAGTCAATTGCGATCAACCAGTTGGTGACCACTGGACTAAATGATCACAATGGCCCCTTAGATTCATAGATACCAAGGTCAGAAGGGACCATTATGATCATCTAATCTGACCTCCTGCACAACGCAGGCCACAGAATCTCACCCACCTTTAATTTCTCACTGGCCTTTCATTTAGGACAAAGCATCACTTTGTTTGCTTAATAACCCTGCACTCTAAAAGGGGCTGGAGGCTAAAAATGGGAAACATCCTACCATCCTCAATCCCAAAGCTCACTGTTATCAAATATGCACTGCTGGAAGCACATCTGGGCCTTCCAATTGACTCCCATGGCTGAGATGTGGATTTTGCTCCCAGAGGCTGTGTGCACTTGTAGCTGCACAGAGGTCTTGAAAAGAAATGGGGGGAGGGGAAGAGGATTCAGGTTATTGGGCCTGAGGCAGTTGAGTAGCACTGGCTTAAATTTGTATTCCCTTAGATAAGTCGCCTTAGCATAGAGGAGCCACCAGAAGAGCAGGGATAACCAGGAAATTTAAACAGGAGAATGCAGCACCTTGGGGAGGTTTCCCTTCATTCTCTTACCTTCCTTTCCAGTCTCTTATTCTTCTAGCTATGCAGACTGGAAAAGAAACTGTCCTTGCTTAACAGGAAGCTATTAATGCCAACTCCCTCTCACAGGATCCACTCCCTGCATGTGGGGCCTCCTTCTGGCCACTCTGTGGCATCAGCTTGTTCCAGGTCAGGGGTCCCCTTCTGCTCTCTGTTGCCACTCTCTCTCTGCAACACCAGGTGCTCCTTCATGACTTGACCCTCCAGTCAGGTCACTGCGTGTTTCCCCCTTCTGGGGTACCAAAGGGTTTTATTACCAGCAGTCTTAGGCAATCTTCCCATTCATTGCCCTACGGTGCCACTTCCCCAGTGGCTAGCAGGGGAACCTAGGCCCTCTACTCCAGGTTCCAGCTCAGGGAGCCTCTAGTCAGCAGCCAAGGTCTGTTCCCTTTTCCCTGAGCCATTCCTTACCTTCTGGCTCTCCGCCCTTCTCTGAGCTTGCCAGCCTCACGACTCCCTGCTCCCAGGGAGTAACCATAGCCTAACTGCCTCTATAGCTCCAAACAGCTCTCCCAGGGAGCAACTACAGACACTTCCCTTCAGCCTCTCTCTACTATCAGTTCCCTGGCTTTATAAAAGCCAGGCCTGTTTCCACACAGGTGAGCTTCCCCTAATTAGGGCTTTCCTCTCGGCCTTCAATGTCCCATCTTACAGCCTAATAGGCTAATTGGCCCATCTGGCCTCCATTAACCCCTCCAGGGTAAGTGTAGGGTGAACACCTCATCACACTCCCCCAGGGATCCAAATTCATCACCCCTGTCCATCCCTGCCAGTCGGGGAGCTGAGAAATGCTAGCATTACAGTTAGTGGGGCCCTGCCAGGTGAGGCCAAGGGAAGTTCAGGCCACAAAACAAGCTGCCACCCTACAATGGGAAGCAGTCAAAGCTGAGATTTCCCCAGTGCTGTTCCCCTCCCCCCCGTAGGCTTCTCTGCCATTTGAGAAAAAAAACTGACATCAAATACAAGCCTCAGCATGAGCATTAATATTTCCATCAGAATTATAATCATCCCTCTCTGCGAAGTGAAGGGAGACTGGTCAGCTGCAGATCTCAAGAACTGCCTTCTCACAGTCTGCCCAGTCAGGATGCCTCTCTCAGCCCCTCCTCTAGTCTATCCAACCTCACTTTTGCTGTTATACATCCTGAGATTTTGGAAACAGCCTTGAGGGTCTTATTAATCACCCAAAAGCTTTCAGCTCCAAAGCCTAAGCCCACGTAGATACAGAGAGCGCTCCCTTAGGCACAAACAGCTCTGGAAAGGAGATATTTCCTCTCCCTGCTTGAGACAGAGGTTCATGTTGCTGATATTCCAGCTGTCAGTGACTCAGACTCATAGACTTTAAAGCCAGAAGGGACCATCATGATCATCTAGTCTGGCCTCCTGCACATCACAGGCCTCAGAACTTCACTCTCCCATTCCTGTAATAGACCCCTAACTTCTGGCTGAGTTACTGACGTCCTCAAATCATGATCTAAAGACTTCAAGTTACAGAGAATCCACCATTTACTCTAGTTAAACCAGCAAATGACTCGTGCCCCATGTTGCAGAGGAAGGTAAAACCCCCACAGGGTCTCTGCCAATCTGACCCAGGTGAAAATTCCTTCCTGACCCCAAATATGGCGATCAGTTAGACCATGAACATGTGGGCAAGACCCACCAGGCAGACACCTGGTAAAGAATTCTGTGACCTTTGACACCATCAGCTGTGAGGTCATGCTGACTTGCCTATAAGAGCTGGCGTGTGTAGAAGGAATTGCTTTGGGCTGACTCCACTAGTTCCTCTCCAACAGATGCCAAAGGCCCAAGATAAGCAATGTCCCTCTTCCCTGAGCTCTCATCAGTGCCGCTCCACAGGTCTTTGTCTTGTCAGCCCCTTTACCCACCATCTGTGTAAGGCCTCTAGGACAGTTCGTGAGGCACCACGAGCTCCATTGTCATCAGTGTGCCTGGAAACCCTGCTCCACATCTCTTCTGCATCCAGTGCAAACAATGCTGACTTCTAGTTGTCCCAAAGTCTGCAGGAAGTTGACAAGACTAGCCCCAGGGAAGATGGAGGTGATGCTGATAGGAACGCAAAATGCATTGAGGAAGTAGAAGAAGCTGTGACTCTGCTCCACAGAAGGAATCAACCCCCAGGGTCAAGACAGTGTGCGAGGGTTGTACTGGACTCCTGAGTGGTCCTGGACGCTCAGATAGCAGCAGTAGCCTTAAGAACACCTTCCATCATCTTCCCTTAATCCAGGGGCTGCCCCTGACCCTTTGACCCCCAGCCATCCCTTACCTGGACACCCTGTATGGGCTGGGCCCTGACTAACTCAGAGGCCACACCCTACCACAGCTGCTGGGATCCATAGGGTTGTTCTGTCTGACTGAGAGAAGGCAGAGACTCTTAATTGGCAGGGCAAGGAGTTAATAGCAGAAGTCCCTTGGCTGTGGAACTCCGCACCACTGTAAATCAGGATGAGCCTGAATTTTGCAACCATCAGGGGAAAATGTAGGACTCGTCTCTTCGCATAAGGCCCTCCCACAACAACAGTGGGAGCAGAATGACATGGAAACAAATAACAGGATCATCCCATTTAAGGGAGGAATGTAATACTAGGGAGAAAGGAGTCCTCTCAGACACAAAGCTGCTATTCCGAATGCTGTACATAGCACCTAGGTCCTATGGGGAGGGACACATTATGAAGGCACAGTACAGATAGGAGAGAGATGGGCTGTGCATTACCAAATGTGTGTGGAATGTGGAGCCTTGAGAGTCCAGTTGCTTTGCTCATGGTTAAATCCACCCCTGCCTGCCTTGAACTCCTGCTGCACCTCGAGACAATCTAGCATGACCAGTTAGGTCCAGTTCTTCCAATACAGCCTTTTTCCTCCCGCTCACCATGCAGCTGTTATAGCCAATTTTCTCACTGTTGAAGCAGACACCATGACAAGGGTTCAGGTAGGCCAAACCTTCAAGGGATCTGATTTTAAAAGGCAGGGAAGAGATGGCTGTGTTCGTGCATTACAGCTCTCTCCCTCCCTCCCATGGTCCTGAGCCAAAAGGATTGTTGAGGTTAGAAACGTTATCTGTTTTCAAATCCCACTGGAATCAGAAAATACTGTAAGTGAATACATAAATGTCAGATACTGTATAAAGCATGGGCAGCCAGCCAAGGTGCTGTGTCTCTGGCATTCTCTGTGCTCTGATATTTGATGGTGGATCAAATGCAGTAGCCTGGATAAGGCCATACCTAGGCAATGCGTCAGACTCCCCTAACCAGCTGGGGTTAGGGCAAGGGCAGTCAGGCTGGTCAGTTCCTGTGTAGCTGGCATTATGGAGAGATTCCCCAGTGTGGGACTCTGGAGTGCCGCACATGGGCATATGCTGTACGGTATACCTGACGTTATCTCAGTGTGACTGTCCCAGCAGAGCAGTCTGATTGCCTGCATAGCTCCCTGCTCAGTGCTCACACACTGGCATATTAATACATACCCTCACAGAAACACCGCCAAACACACATACCCACAGAGAAAGACACTTCCAGAACTACTCCCACACACACAACACATACCCTGACAGACCCAGCTCCAAACACACATGCACACACAGAATTCCTATCACACATACATACCTCCAGCCACACGCTGTACTTTCCCCCTCACAAACTCTAACAAACACATATGCACACACTATCTCTCTCTCACGCACACACATACGCACACACTGTCCTACCCCAGAGGCTCTGATTCCATCCCTCACATGCTTACCCCTAACCACGCATGCTCACAGTTGCACACTCACCCCACTGCCCACACCATGCCCCCACAAAAACTCACCCGTTTGCCCAGCCACTCTTATACCTGAATGCTCATGTACACACGGGCCTATTCACAATCCCATCACGCAAACACCCTCACTCACTCACATCCCCTCACACACCCCCACCCATAGCAGGTGTTTAAACCTCAAAAGATGGGGACATTTTAGGGCCCAGTTAAAGGCTTTCAGACACACCAGCCCTGATCCCAGTGTGTGGGGTCAAGGAGTGTTTGGCTGATAATAGCCACAGTCTTAGTTTCTTGGGCTGAACATATTTTGCCTCAGTGCTCTCCTCTGGTCACAAGGCAGGCACGGGCTCGAGTGCTGGACTCGGGGCCTGAGGAAACTGTTATTTGTCTGTTAAACGTCCTCACTGTGGCAATCTGCTTCCAATACTGAGTATTGCTCAGGAACCTCCTACACTCCAGTGCTCACCATTCCTGTGTTCAGCAAAGAGTTTCTCTGGATAGGCAGCCACATATAACATGGAACAGGAAGGGATTTCTCTCCCCCCCCACCCCCCAGACCTCTGCTTAGCTGACTAAGTACCCTAAAAGAGGGTTTAATCTTCCTCTGAATCATCAGGCATTGGCTACTACCAGACGCCTAATGCTGGTTTACATTGACCAGTGGTCTGAACCAGTAGGGTAGGAGGTGGGGCACCTGGCTAGTGAGACCAATGTGCTGAGCCAGTATAATTAGAGGTAGAATAAGAGAAATAAGAATTAAGTGCCCTAATGGTATACTCCACTATGGCAGAATTCTTTATGTTTTTCTGTATACAAACAGTAACCATAAACTTTCAGTCTGCCATCTGTTTTAAATAAGGAAAACAACAAAACAAGAAAGAACAAAAATAAAGTCTCCATGAAAGAGAGCCCAGCGTGTGTCTCCTTTGTAACATGCTGCATCAACTCTGTCTCACAAAATGGCAGCTTCCTTCACCAACGGCAGACCCCAGGAAGTTGTAGTAGAGAGGAAACAAAATCAGAATAGTTGTATGGCTAGCTATACTGCAAAGGAGAGGACTGGGGGGTTGGGTGAAGAAACTGGAGCAGGCCTGGGAACATGTCCTTTGAGGGAATGGGAAGCATACATGTGAGGGAGGGGGGATGGACCTGGGGGCACATCGTTCAGATGAAGGGAGTGAGAAGAGGGGGAGGGGATTTCCTTTGGAGCAAGGGGGAGTCTGATTGTAAGGGTGGGGTGGTAGTCGAGGGCATTTTTTGTGGGGGAAAGGAGAGTATAAGAGTAAGGAAGTGGGGTGCAGGCTTGGGAGCATGTACTTTGTGGAAGGGGAGAAGAGAATTAAAATTTCACAAATAATTGTATTTCCCATTGCCCAAGCAAAGCATCTATCAGTCCAGCCATTAAAGTGCCTTGTTTTGCCCTAAAATTTTGGCAAAGGGTTTAACTGCTGCCAATGAATGGTGATGACTTAACCATGCATCCCTAATGAGTGACTCGGTTCTGTAGCTAGCCTTTATCTTCCTTAATCTCCTGTCACCCTTGGGTTCAGACCCTGGCTATTTATAGGAGGGAGGTTAGCATACTGCACTTCTATGGGCGGCAGCAGCTCAGCGCTATTATGTGACATTCAAACTAGCCGGGAGGCGGGGTGTGGGGAACGCAGGATGCCCACAATGCTAGGCCCTGAAATGGGCCCTGCGTCACTCATAAATCATGCCACAATCTGCCTGAAGGTTTTCTTTCTCCATCTAGTCTTGTGGTGACATCTGAAAGCAGCCATGTCCTAATAGGGGCATCCCTTTCCTACAAGCCTTGGAGCTCCGTTCCTTGGGTCATAATGTTCTTCAAATACCAGTATGCAGAAAAAAGAGCCGTGGGGTTTTGTGGTGGTGAGCTGCCTTGTGACAGCCGAGATGTAGGAATGCCCTGGCCATGCCTTCTCCTTCCCCTGCATGCCCTTTGCCCAGGGCAGGACTAACTTTTTGTGGGCCCGGCGCCAAACATATTTGTGGGCCCCCATGGGGCAAGGTGCAGGGGGGCAGGGTGGTCAGTCTCCAGAGTGAAGGGTGGGCTGGGGACAATGAGGCACAGCACAGCTGGAGCAGCCCCCCTCTGTGCAGCCCAGCAGGAGGGCACTGTTTACAAACCTGCAGCTGCCAGATGCACACAGGCCTGCTCAGCCCTGTGCTGCCAGCATGCCTCTTCCCCTTGAGGGCAGGCCCGCACCACACCGTCCCCCTGCCCAGTGCCCCACCCTTATGCCCAGCGCCCCCTCGCCCAGAGACCTCCCCTGCTGGCCTCCCACCACAACTGTACAGCACTCTTCATACCACACCGCTCGCCCAGCGCCCCCCATCCATAGACCTCCCCACCACCTTCCTCACAGTCCCACCATGACAGCTGCACAGCACCCCATATTCCTGAGGGGATTCTGCACCAAAAAATTAAAAATTCTGCACACACAATATTTTAAAATTCTGCAAATATTATTTGTCAATAAATAAATGTGGAGGCTCCAACATGGCAGTGGGGAGCACAGGCCACTGGTTGCATGCAGGTGGGAGATTACCCTGCAGCCTCCCCCCACCCCACCCCGGGACAGGGACTCGGCAGTGAGGCTGCACCCGACTCTGACACAGTGCAAGGGCCAGGCCTGCCCCAGAAATACCCTGGGGCCCTGCCCCCTGTGCCAGGCGCACCATGTGTGGGTGAGCAGGCTCAGCCCAGCAGCAGGATCCAAGAGCAGAGGGACTTAGTGTGGGGGGATCCAGGTGGGGGTAAGAGAGTTCTCTGTGGGGCAATCTGGGTGCGGAGATCTGGATGCACAGAAGCTAATTGGGGGGTTCCAGGTGCAGGGACCATGGGACTCGCAGGGGATTCAGGTGAAGGTGTTTGGGGCTCAGCCGGGGGGGGGAGGGGGGCTAGGTGCAGGGGAGGTGGAGTTCATTTGGGTGGGGTCTAGGTGCAGGTGGTTGGGGCTCAGTGGGGAGGGTGTCTGGGGGAGCTCATCAGGGTAGTACAGATGCAGGGGAGGTGGGGCTTCTCAGGGTGAGGGCTTGTCAGCTTCTGTCCAGGGGATGCCGCATGCTGGGCTCCAGCTTCTGCCCTGCCCCCGCTTTCCCCATCCCCTTGTCTTCCACATCCCATGCCCCTTCCCCACTGCTCCATCTCCTCCCCAGACTTGGGGGGGCAGGGGGGAACCGCCCCCCAGCATGTGCTGGTGGAGCAGAGCTCCCCTGGCTCCCAGCCTTGGGACTTGGGGGGCAGGGGGAGCCACCTCCCAGCACTCCTCTGGCAGAGGAGAGTGGTCTGGTGCTGGGTCACTCCACTTCCCGCCACGCAGTGAGTGCAGGGTGGGCCCGACCCCTGCTGCAGTCCCCCAGGACGTAGCTCAGGGGAAGGGGTGGAGTGGGGGCAGGGGTTGGGGCGGAGTAGGGTGGGAAGAGGCAGGGTGGGGGAGGAGCAGGGCCGGGGGCAGCTTTCCTGGCCGGCTCAGCCGGCTGGGGGATCAGGCTGGCTGGGGCCCCTTCTGACTCTGGGCCCGGCGCCATGGTAAACCCGGTACTGCCTCTGCCACTCCCCCCGCCCCCGATCTGCCCTCAGCACACACCCTGAAGAAGCAGCTCTTGTGAAGGCAAAGAGGCCCATGCACCAGAAGTATTCTCCAGGGGCAGGGCTTTCCAGCTGCTTTGCAGCCTCTTCCTGTCATTACGGCACCGGTAGGGTCTGGGGCATTCTGTGTGGCAGAGTCAAAAAGGCTTGTCACTTGGGAGCTGGGACTGGGTGGGACTGGAGGTGGCCATGCAGTGGAGCGGGCTGTGTTTAGTCATTAGAAGCCATTTCCTGTGCTATCTCAGCCAATGTGTACTGGGATTTTGTTTGTGTTGTTGCCAGTATCCAGCTGGCCTCTGAAGTTAATTGAAACAGTCTGACTGGCTAATTTGGATCCCAGTGACATCATAGCTCTCTGCTTCCCACAGCACAATATCTCTCCCAAATGGCTGGAGCATGTTTGCCTTGAATGCTCCTGGTTCATTCAGGAGAGACAGTGACAAAGGGGGCAGAGAGTGGAGACAAAAAGAAACCCCCATAGTGACCAAGTGGAGCAGCAAGAGAGACAGATGCAGACAGACACAGAGGCTACTCTAGTAGATAAGGCACTGGCCTGTATTTCAGGGTTCTACTGGGCCCTACCCCAGCTCTGCCACTGACTACTATGTGACCTTAGGCAAGTCATTTCATCTCTCTTCATCTCTGTTTCCCCTACACGTGTCCTGAGCAAGGCAATGACTTGGGCACAGTTTGTCTTTGCAGTGAGCTTGGCCCCCAAGTTTCCAGATGTTATCTGCTGCTTACTGTGGGTAGAAATCTCTGAGTTAAAATAAGTGGGTTCCCCTCTGCGTGGTGCCATAGGCTGGGGACTATTTGTTTTATATCAATGCAAATGGATCTTTTTTCAACTGTGCCTCCCACTTCATTGTCCCTGATTCGGGCTGTGAGCCTTCTCCCAATACCTGAATATCTGAGAGTAGTTAGCAGCACATACTATCTTAAGCCAACCCAGGTCTGTGAACGAGTGGGATGAGATCCAGTCACTGTGACCTACGGATAGCATACCTCAGCCAACAAATGGCATGTGATATGATCCACCCATCAATTCTGCTCAGAAAACAGAATGTAGGTCACCTGTCACTATGGTGCCATCCTGGTTGGTCACGATGACTTTTAACTGTCTTGTGGTGTTCATTAGAGAGACAAGGTGGGTGAGGTAATATCTTTTATTAGACCAACTGCTGTTGGTGAGACAGACAAACTTTCGAGCCACACAGAGCTCTTCCTCCCACCTGGGAAAAGGTGCTTAGATTGTCACAGCTAAATACAAGATTGAACAGACTGTTTGACATAAGTAATTAGCACATATTCTAAGCAGTGGTGCGCTGGAGCCGGTTCGCACCGGTTCGCTAGAACCAGTTGTTAAATTTAGAAGCCCTTTTAGAACCGGTTGTTCTGCAAGGGACAACCAGTTCTAAAAGGGCTTCTAAATTTAACCGGCCAAAAGTGGCACCTTAGGCACCAACTCCATGGTGCTC
Source organism: Natator depressus (assembly GCF_965152275.1). Taxonomy (NCBI): domain Eukaryota; kingdom Metazoa; phylum Chordata; order Testudines; family Cheloniidae; genus Natator; species Natator depressus. The sequence continues at coordinate 201,801,716 of NC_134234.1, read as the reverse complement.
CAGCCCTGGAGCACCCAAGGGGAAAATTTGGTGGGTGCAGAGCACCCACCAGCAACTCCCCTCCCTGCCCCACCCCCGGCCCCAGCTCACCTCCGCTCCGCCTCCTCCCCTGAACGTGCTGCCCCGCCCTGCTTCTCCGCCCCCGCAGGCTTCCCGCGAATCAGCTGTTCGCGCTGGAAGCTGAGGTAGGCTGAGAAGCAGACGGCAGCTTCCCGCTCAGGCCCAGGGAGGCGGAGGTGAGCTGGGGCAGGGGAGCGCGAGGAGGGCCGCCCGCTCCGCAGCAGGTAACCCGGGGGGGGGCCACGCAGGGGAACTGCTCCCCGCCCCAGCTCACCTCCACCACCGTCAGCCTGAGCGGGAAGCCACCGTCTGCTTCTCAGCCCTCCCAGGCTTCCCACCGAACAGCTGATTTGCGGGAAGCCAGCGGGGGGGGGGAGGGAGCTTGGAGAAGCAGAGCAGGACGGTGCGTTCAGCAGAGGAGGCGGAGCGGAGGTGAGGTGAGCTGGGGCCGGGCGCAGGGCAGGGATCTGCTGGTGGGACCCACCAAATTTTCCCCATGGGTGCTCCAGCCCCGGAGCACCCAGGGAGTCGGCGCCTAAGACGCCACTTTTGATGTGATCAGTGGGGGAGCAGCCGCTCCCCCTTCTCCCCCCCAGCTACACTCCCCCACCCCTAGGAGCCAGAGAGACCTGCCAGATGCTTCCTGGGAGCTGCCCCAGGTAAGCACCTCCGGGACTCCCCACCTCGTCCCCTGGCAGGTGCCCCTGGCTCTTAGGAGTGGGGTGGGCACCCACTACGGTGGCCTATGAGACCCTCCTGCCCGGTTCTGGGGGCAGTCAGGAGACAGGGGAGCGGGGTGGATGGGGCAGGGGTCCTGGGCGGGGAGGCGTCAAGGAACGCAGGGGGGTTGGATGGGGCAGGAGTCCCGGGGGGCGGGGGTGGGCAACGACCCCCTCGTGGGGTGAGGAGGGAACCCATTGTTAAGATTTTGGCAGCTCATCACTGATTCTAAGGGACCATTCCAGGTGAAGTGTCCTGTAGTCATAGGACAAAAAGGGGGCGTTATTGGGTTACAGATTGTTGTAATGAGCCATAAATCCAGTGTCTTTATTGAGACCATGATTTTTAGTGTCCAGCAGAGTTATGAATTGAAGCTCCCAGGCTCGTCTTTTGAAGGTGTTGTGCAGGTTTCCTGTGAGGATGAGGCCTGAGAGGTCAGACACAGAGAGCTCACCCACACATGATAGGGTGTTTTTGTCTTTTAGAAAAAAGAAAAGGAGTACTTGTGGCACCTTAGAGACTAACCAATTTATTTGAGCATAAGCTTTCGTGAGCTACAGCTCACTTCATCGGATGCATACTGTGGAAAGTGTAGAAGATCTTTTTATATACACACAAAGCATGAAAAAATACCTGAAGCAAATACTCACCAGCAACCACATACCACACAACAGAACCACTAACCCAGGAACCTATCCTTGCAACAAAGCCCGTTGCCAGCTGTGCCCACATATCTATTCAGGGGACACCATCACAGGGCCTAATAACATCAGCCACACTATCAGAGGCTCGTTCACCTGCACATCCACCAATGTGATATATGCCATCATGTGCCAGCAATGCCCCTCTGCCATGTACATTGGTCAAACTGGACAGTCTCTACGTTAAAGAATAAATGGACACAAATCAGATGTCAAGAATTATAACGTTCATAAACCAGTCGGAGAACACTTCAATCTCTCTGGTCACGCGATTACAGACATGAAAGTTGCTATATTACAACAAAAAAACTTCAAATCCAGACTCCAGCGAGAAACTGTTGAATTGGAATTCATTTGCAAATTGGATACAATTAACTTAGGCTTGAATAGAGACTGGGAATGGCTAAGTCATTATGCAAGGTAACCTATTTCCCCTTGTTTTTTCCTACCCCCCCTCCCCCCAGACGTTCTTGTTAAACCCTGGATTTGTGCTGGAAATGGCCCACCTTGATTATCATACACATTGTAAGGAGAGTGGTCACTTTAGATAAGCTATTACCAGCAGGAGAGTGGGTTTGTGTGTTGGGGGCGGGGTGTGAGAAAACCTGGATTTGTGCTGGAAATGGCCCAACTTGATTATCATACACATTGTAAGGAGAGTGATCACTTTAGATAAGCTATTACCAGCAGGAGAGTGGGGTGGGAGGAGGTATTTTTTCATGCTTTGTGTGTATAGAAAAAGATCTTCTACACTTTCCACAGTATGCATCTGATGAAGTGAGCTGTAGCTCACGAAAGCTTATGCTCAAATAAATTGGTTAGTCTCTAAGGTGCCACAAGTACTCCTTTTCTTTTTGCGAATACAGACTAACACGGCTGTTACTCTGAAATTTGTCTTTTAGCATTTTCCTGTGTGAGTTCATCAAGAGCGTAGTGGGCATTTAGTTAGCATGACCAGATGGCAAGGGTGAAAAATCGGGGCAGGAGGTGTGGGAGTAATAGGCACCCATATAAGACAAAGCCCTGAATATCAGGACTGTCCCTATAAAATTGGGATATCTGGGTCACCATAAATTTAGTGCACCGGATGAGGTAAACCACCTGTGTAGGACCTTTGGAGCCTGAAAGGTGAGTTGTGGGGAGTGTTGATCATTGTAGCAGACGCAGTGGGGATATGCCTGCAGGTTTTGCATCTGTTTTTCTGGCAGGGTCTGGTGCTGCTTTGAATTAGTGTGCTCTGGTGTGTGGGGAGCTTGCTTCTGATGATGAGCTTGGCGAGATTGGGAGGTTGTTTGAAGGCCAGAAGAGGGGGTTCAGGAAAGATTTCTTTCAGGATGGGGTCGTAATTTGGGTTGTAATTGTTTGATGATACCCCGCATGGGTTCCAGTGTGGGGTGGTAGGTGACAAGTAGGGGTGTGAGGTCAGAGGGGGCGTTATTTTGGTATTGATGTAGGTTCTCTTGGGGTATTTGGGTGGCCTATGTTCATGGCATTTATGTTCATGTCTGGGTTCTCCTACAGCTGGCTGCCCAGGTCCTGGAAACGAAAGGTTTCGGCTTTGGGTTTGTGGATTCCAAGAAAGATGCAAAACTAGCCAAAAAGCTGGGTAAGTGTTATCGCTAAAGTCTCTGAAAACATGCCCAGAGCACATGGGAAAGGCACCAGACTGGCAGCCCTGGAGAGGGCAGCCAACTGATTATCCACAGGACAGAATGGTAGTGACAGCTTTCCACGTGCATGCTGCCCCACCCAGCTCTAAGGGAATCATTCACTGTGTAAGGGCCAGAGGAGAGTTCAGGATCCATGGTCCTTTCCCCCATTTAGCTTCCTCGCGGAGACTGCCAACAAAGAAGCCAGTCCTTGCTATTTGTGATGGCTGGATGGAGACTCACAATTCATTTAACAGAGGCCATCAGAGTGTTGTCAGAAGGTAACAACCCTCCAATTCCCTTAAAGAACTAATGGATTTAATATATTTGTACTGTCCAGGAGAGGGCTGGGCAGTACAGAACATTCATTTCTGGGAGGAAATGCAGGACTGGGGTGTGTTGGGGTCACCCTGCAGTATAACCCAGGCTGGTGAGAGTCAGGGTGTGGCTTGCATGTGGAAGGCTGTTTGTGAGCAGCCCAGGTGGGAGCTACTTCAGCAAGGCATTGTAAGGCACCCAAGGTTGCAGGGCAGGGGTGACAGCCCCCGACTGCTCCGGACTATACCCTGGTATGTCACAGTGGCGCAGATTTGCAGCAGTGATGTAGAGCTGAAACTTTCCGTAGCACATCACCAATCCCCAGGAAATCATCCAGTCCCCTAACACATCCCAAGCTCTTCCTGGAAGATTCTCTCCCCTCCCCCCCACCCCTCAGAAGATAGGCACCCATTCCCTTATGACTATGCTCAGGCACTGTTACTAGATCTTTTTTTTTTCTGTCCCTTTTCTCTCTCCTGTTCTTTCTTTTCAAACTCTTTTTTCTCTTCCTCTGAGCATGGTGGTGTTTTTTGTGGCTCTCCTTCCTGCACCCCACTTAGCAGGAGGCTACAAACTTCTTCGGATAGGAGCATTCGCTGGTGGCAGGTTGCCGCTCAATTGAATGCCACAAGAGCAGGGGAGAATAGCTTGGTTCTGTAGCCTGCTTTTTGAGCCTGCAGCTCTATACAAGTGAGCACTCCTGTGGTCCTCTACAATAGGGGCTCCTATGGGAGGAGAGGGAACGGGACTGGCTCTCAAGAAGCCAGTCATTGCATTATTTTGTGGTTGTGGGAGCATATTTACATTGGGAATGGTAGATCTGGAGTCATGCTACTTTCTCCATCTCCAGTGTTCTCCTCTGTCCTCTGCCCCCTAGACTAGTTGTGATAACCCCTACAGGGGCTTGCCTCTCTAGCTGTGAAACATTGCCTTCCCTAAAATGGATTCGAACTGATGACCTACTATAGAGGTGTAAGGTTGCTGCGTTCCACCCCAGGAGCTGCTGCATTTCAGGGGTGGGTGATATCTTTATATCTAGTCTGTGAAGCACTCTGGAATCCATCTATATACATGGTACCACACAAACATATGCTAGGCCTAGGTGAGTCTTAGAGAGTTTGAGACTCACTTTGGCTTATTGGTCAGTTCTTATTTTATACAGACTTGGCACAACCATCTCCAGGGATCCAGTCACAACAATGAAGTCTAGATCCCAGATCTGAATCCAAACCAATTTTCTGAAAGTTCTGGGGTGTTTGGTTTTGGAACGCCAGTTAGAGCCCAAGATTATTTATTTTTATTATTTGCTTAGCAAAATTCTTGCAGTTTAAAGGGAAAGAGGCCCAAGTCATGAAGCTCACATCTGAATCAGAAACTGAACTTTCTCAAAGTTTGAGAGAAAACTGATCCAGGGTTCCAGATCCAGCCTGTCCCTAGTTGTGACGTCTCTCAGTGGATAGATCAGATTTGTTTCCCACAGGGAACTTTCACTGACAAGTGGGCACATGCAGCTGGGCTGCTAACCATATTTTCCCAGAATGCACAATTAACCCTTTCTGAAGCACACTGACCATGTTGTGTCTCTTCATCCCCTTCTTCCAGGTTTGGATGAAGAAGGAAGCCTCTATATCTTCAAGGGGGAGCGTATGATTGAATTTGACGGGGAACTGGCTGCAGATGTCTTGGTTGAATTCCTCCTGGACGTAAGCACAGATAAGATCAGAACTGGGCAAATACTTCCAAAATGTTTTTGCAAATATTCGCCACAAATTAGCTTCAGTCCTATTTGGAACCCCTTCTTGTCTGTTTTCTGCGAACATGCATACATATAATTTTCTTGTTTGAAAACTTCATGAATACTCCCCACCAAGGCTGACACCCAAAGTGTTCACATGGCCATCATGGAATCTCTTTGATTTCCCTCCTCCTTCTTATAAGATGTTCAGTCATCCAATCAGGGAGCAAGAAACAATGCCATGTGATTTAGGTGACCGGTCACACACCACAAATAGTGAATAACTTGCAAATGGGAATACATTTGAATAAAGTGATCATTGATTTGGAAGAAAGAACAAATTAGTTATAATCCAAGTGTGTTCATAGGTAATGTACTAAAAAATAGCTCCGTGATTAAATTATTTGCTGACCAGTTTGCCCGTCCCTAGACATGATCAGACATATGAAAACAATGAAATTGCACCAGTGTAAGTGAGAGGAGAATATGGTCGGTAGAACTTGGACCTATCAGGTTATGTTGTCTATTTCTGCCAGTGCACAAAGAGGTACTCGTGCCTGCTGAAAACACAGAAATTATGCTACTGGTCTGACAGATGCTCTCTATTTCTCTACCCTTATTCTTTATTACAAGGAGGGACATCAGCTTGGAAACAAGATCTTTGCTCTAGAGAAAAAATGTGGTCCTGCTCTATGTAACTCCTTCAATCTGAAGAGCTCCAAGGCCTTTATCAAGGCTTGTGATTATTACTATCTACACGTTGCAGATGGGGACACTGAGAGATGACATGGCAGCCCTGAGCTCATCAGTAACCCATATCTCCAGTCCCCCAATATATTGCTGTAACCACTAGGCCACTCATTTTCTCATGAAATGTTGTCAAATCCAGCTGTTTATCCCCACCTGTTTAAAGATAAATCTGTAATGGGGGCTGGCAGCTAGTTTTCTGGAATAGCAGGAAAAACTCCATCTCTGCCTAAAACCAGCGTAAGTTACAGGAGACCAGAAATTGGTGGCAAGAGATATGGTGCAGGGTGTGGTTTATAACAGCTTACTACATGGATGGTAGTGACGCTACTTTTAATTTACACTAGTGTAAGTAAGACAAGAATCAGGCCCACAATGTGTGTATGCCACTTGTCCTCAGCTTCTCATCTGGAGGATGGCACATCTGTCAGTATTGTGCTGGGTTACTGGGTCAGTACAGACTTGCAGGGAACAATGGTGCATATTGGCTTCCCACCAGAAGGATGCTACTTCTGATATTGCTTCAGGGCTGGGCTCAGGATAGGGATAGGGTCTCTGCTTTGGTGTGATAATGATTCTGTGGCAACGAACTATCAATTGCTGTTATAGGGTTCATATCCTCTGTCGGCCATCCACTAGAGGGCACTATAGTAACAAACACTGGAGCTGTTCTGGCTTTCCATCTAGTTTCTGGTAGGAGGTAGCAGACACACATGATGTACACCCAAGTGTCATTTATTATGCAGCACAAGTCGCTCGGTGTGATGTTTTGTTTGCTGTATTTTGACATGTGCATATAAAACATAGCAGTGACAAAAGAAAGCAAACAAAGATCTTCTCTTCTTTTAACAGGTGCCTTATAATAAAGAAAATCCTAAACAAACAAGGGACAAGAATGACAGAAAATATTTAGTGTGTGAGCAGAATTGTCCCTAAAGAAAATGGGCCCAATTCTCCCTCATACAGGTTTTATACTGGTCTATCTCCATTGGTTCCAGTGCAGTCACTTCTGATTTACACCAGTGTCACTGAGACGGCAATCAGACCAATCCTTTCCTTGTCTGTGGCAGCTTAAGAAATCAAAGGCTGAGATCTGCATTAGACTTGGGTTTGAGCTGCAGACAGGTCTGGAACCCCTCCTTCCCCCAAGTTCTGAGGTGTCTGGATCCCCAGGTTTGATACAACCCACTGCACAGATAGGGTCAGCCATAAAATTCAGATCCAGATCCAAACTTTCCAGAAGTCCCTGGTAGCATTGGGCCTAACTCTGACTGGCCTTTGAAATTACATTGTCACCCAGCATCATTCATTTGTTTACAGTGTCTTCCCTCTTTAACCTCAACCATTTGCACTAAAGGAACTCAAATAACCTCATGCTGATAATCAATAATCAATAGTTTATTAATAATCAATAACCAATAATTGGTAGGAATTTTAACTGTGATTATATATTTAGTGAGAAGCGTTCTCTCCAGTTCAGATTAGTTTAATAATAACAGACCTCTGATAAGTCAGTTTTGATTGTATTTATTAATCAAACATTTAAGAAAGACAGTATATACACAGGGAGGCATACAATTACCAATAACCATGGAAGACCTGCCCTGTACTTTCTAACAGTTGGCATCCAGTCTGCCAGTGATCTTACTTCCCCTCTGAACAATCACACCCTTGTTACCCTTATTGTGTATCATTCTGGTCTTTATCTAATTTCTCCTTCTGGTACATACATCTCCTTACCTAATTTCCAAGGTTCCCTGTTCCATTGCAACTCTCCAACTGTCTTATCACCTAGTGGCTGTTCAGTGAATATGCCCTTTTTTGGATCATTTCATCTGTTACACATCTTGCAGCCAGCATACTGTAAGAATAGATCTTAAAAATAGCATTCAAAATAAGCGAAGGGTTAGGTTACTGCACAGTAAAATTCCAGTCTTTGTTAGATATCGTTATCTTAACTGCAAAGCACTATGGGAGTGTTGCTCCCAGGCAAACCTTAACATCTTTCTTGGCCTATCTTAAGTGTCAACACTCAACCTCATCAACAGCTACTCTCCCAACCACCCCTCCAGCCTCTCTCAGCTGCTGATCACTCATCCCCCCTGCTCCCCCACAACACAAGACACCCACCATCCTGCCTCCTAACCCTCATTCCCCCACCCCACCAGGTTCTCTGTGATCCTTTGGGCTGCTGATTGCTCCTTCTGTCTTCCCACAGCAGACCTATTCCTCACCCAGCTATCCTACCCTCATACAAACCCCCTGGAGATGTCCCATCCTGTGGCCAGGTCCCAAATTCTCCCTGTCCACCTCCTCTCTGTCAACCATTCACTTCCCTGGTCCAGACTTCTTTACTGACAGCTCCCTTTGAGGGTGCTCTCAGCCAACTCAACTCTTGGGTTCCTTGCCTCAGCGCTGGGTTGGGAACCTGCCATGGAGGTTGGGTAAGGTTCTGGCAGCAGGGAAGCAAGCTAAGACCTCCCCTTTAGGCCCTCTGTAAAAGTAGCCTGTAGGAGGCTGGTGCTGCAAACATAAGATTGCTTATCAAATACATTTGTCATGGCAGTTGCTGGAGGACCCCGTGGAAATCATCAACAGCAAGCTGGAGCTACAGGCCTTCGACCGCATTGAGGATGAGATCAAACTCATTGGCTACTTCAAAGGAGAAGACTCTGAACGTGAGATTGACCTGTTCCTTGCTCTAGTGTGAATGGGCTTTAGGAACAAGGTGGGGGATTCCTGATCAGGGATCTTAAGAGGGGAGGGTGTGCCAAAGAGGGTCAAAATCTCTGCCAACAGGTGGAGGTGGGTTGAGAGCACCTGGAAATTTCTATCTGCTCTTTTCATTTGAGCTTATTCACATGTTAAATAAAACAGCAAAAAACTGTATAGCAAAAGCATAGGTGTTCGTATCCTAATCCCACCGTAGGGTGGTAGGCGCTGCTGTTCTGGAACAAACCATTGGCCCATCTACTCTGATTTCCTATCTCCCTGCCACAAGTCATCCAGCTAGTCCTGTATCCTGTCTCTAATAATGGTCCACGGCGGATGTTTCAGAGGATGATGCAAACCCTCCAAAACAAAGCACCTATCTGTGCAATGCTTATACTATAGTGAGAAGCTGCTCTTGACTCCAGCCGGGGAGCTGATATCAGCAGTCATAGAGGAAACTCACCCTCTCCTCCACCCCCACAGTGAGGGCTAAGGGAGCTTGTATGGTCATCCAGGAACTCACTGAAATCATTAACACTAGTTCAGCTGAACAGGACTTTCCAGCTGGTGGTACATTTCTCAAACCGAGCTGCAGCTTTGTGTGTGGGAGGGTGGCTGCGGGCACTCTTGTCATAGGTAGGAGTTGGGACCAGAAATTTACCTTCCCCAGTAGGGCTGCTTGGAAAAGTATTTGCATGGCAGCATTGCCTGCTGGGATCTGTAGTTTCCATGGGCTATCCTTCTACAAAGATACCTTGGGAACCTGCAAACATTTATACAAACTATAAATCAGCACTAAATAATTCTTCTTTGTAAGTCCAATAAAGATGAAAAAGGCTCAGTACTGTTATTATCTGCAACATTCTACCCAAGGATCTCAAAATGCTTCACAAACAGCAATGACCTTAACTTCACAACCTTCCTGAAGGGTGGGTAAGCACCATTATCCCAATTTTATTGATGGAGAAACTGAGGCACAGAGCGGTCAATTGACTTGGGTAAGGCCACACAGCAGCTGAGCCAGGAATAGACCCCAGTTTCCTGACCTCAAGACCTATTCCTTAGCTACAAAAACGTCCTCCCTTCCCTGCTACATATTAGCTTGAGTCCTCAGGGTCCTGACTGACAAGTTCCACTGGGTTTGTGCAGAGCACAGTTGGGTCAGATACCTTTGGGATCTCTTCTTTAACACTCTTTTCTGTCTTTTCTCCTTTCAGATTACAAGGCATTTGAAGAGGCAGCGGAACACTTCCAGCCATCCATCAAATTCTTTGCCACCTTTGACAAAGGGGTAAGCATCCGGAAACACCCTCCTGAGAGCTCACAGTCTCCTTTCTGCACAGCCAAAGTGCATTCAACTTAGAGTTCAGGATTAGGCTAACAATGACTGAAATCAGTGAAGTTAAGATCAGGACTTTCCCAAAGCTCAGCAGATCGGGAGTTTTCAGTCAGGGTTTTGAGAACCTGACTCTAAATTTCATCCTGAGTCCTGATGCATTACTCTGCCTTGGCAAAGAAAATTCTCTTCTTACTGGAAATCAAGAGGGGCTTCTATCCCCAGCCAAACAAAGCAGTGACCGCTCTGATCTAGGTCATTGTCTAAACACAAAGCAGGTTCCAGAGACTGTTGGCTTCAGTGGGGTTAGATCAGGGATGAATTTGTCCCAAAGAGACAATTCTGCTAGAAGTCTTTGGCCTAAATTCAGCAGTGTACATTATACATCAGGTGGAAATTAGTCAGAAAACAGCGGTGACGTCATGTAGCTTGAACCAATTTGGCATTTGATGAGTGTATAAAACAAGTGTAACCTGCTCACTGGGGAGGGGGGGATTGATTCTGGGTTGTGTGTGTAAAGTGAACACTTTAGCTATAATTTGGTGGTTAATTCTAGTGTATGTGAAAAAAGTAGACCATCCTGATTCTCCAGTAATTTCTACTCCAGACATGCACACAGCAGTATCCTGGGGTGATAGGGGCAGTAAACATGGGGGCTTTGCAGCCACTCACCCCTTTCCCTCTGTTCAGCACTTCCAAGTGTCATACATTGGACATGACACATGTCTCTGGCCCTCCCACTCTGTCATGCATTTCCTTAGCCCTGCTGGAATGATCTTCCCCGTTCAGCAGGGCTGCAGGGACCAACTGGCATTTCCCATGCAATGACTCCTCCTACTAAATGGGGTCAGCTGTGAGGCTGTCACTGAGGACAGGGAGACTGTCTCTCCTCCTCCTCTCCCAGCCAGTGAGGATCCATTGGTAGCAGGGAGCAGAAGGTGGGTGAGTGGGATCACTCCTGCCCCGGTGCCTCTCTAGCAGGGACAGGTTGTGGTACAGGGGCAGGCTAGCAGAACAGGGGATGAAGCGAGATGGGCGCAGAGTGGAGACTGAAGGAGGGACGGGGACAGAAGGCAATAGGCTTGGAAAGGGACAAGGGCTGAAAGGGGAAGCAAGTTAATGGGCTGGGGCAGACGAGGGGTCATACAGGACTCTGGGGCAACTGTGAATAGCCTCACACATGGAGAGCAATATTAGACAAGAAGGTGCAGTAAGTATTACACCATAAGTTGGCAGGTAAAACAGACTCAACTGTGGAGAGGCCCACCCCAAGAAGGGGAACATTTATCAGCTAGAGGACGAGAAGCACATGGAAGTTTTGCCTCCTCATGGATAGGCAGGCCATGCACATGCTGGCAATGAGAAGTGCAGTCTCTAGAGACAGACCTGGGAGTCAGGATTACTATGTTCTGTTTGCAGCTCAGCGCATGAGTCACTATGAAATTTAGGCAAGTGTCTTCATCTCTGTGCAGCAGGTCTCCATCTGCAAAATGAAGGTAGTAATAATTAAATTACCTGCCTCCCAGTGGGTGTTTGGAGAAAGTGATGGGTGTACAGCACTTAGAGACATGTGGATGGGAAAAGGGTTATAAAACACAAAAGAATATTCTGCTTATCAAAAACCCATTCAGTACCCATCTCCACAAACGCAACAGCTTGCGATAGTGCTTCTAAGATCTAGAGATGGTCCCATATCTAAAATTTGGTTCCAGATCAGGGTTTTGAACACTTCAGGTTTTAATTTGTCCCTATTATAAGGATAAAGGCCATTGCTGCAATTCAGATGCAGATCCTGGTTTGGATCTGAAAACCGAAGGGCGAGATGTGTGGGCCCAGTTCTGACACAGTGTTTGAGGCCATTACTGTAGAAAGCAGTATTGGCAAGGGAAGGACTGGGCTATGTGTGCGACAGATGCCCATTAGAAGGTGTGCTCAGAGGACATCATACTCACCACTCCTCTGCAATGGGGAAGACATTTGCTAACTCCGGTGGGTATGTCAGACCTATTCACTTGTAACTTCTGTGATTGCCACAGGTTGCAAAGAAACTAGCTCTGAAGCTGAATGAGGTGGATTTCTACGAGCCATTCATGGATGAGCCAGTTCATGTCCCCGACAAGCCTTACACGGAAGAGGAGCTGGTTGAGTTTGTGAAGGAGCACAAAAGGTACATAGCCTGCTGTTCAGGGACTGGCTGGCTCAGGCAGTTGGGACTGGCCTAGGAAGCCTGTCACCTCATGGTTGCTGGTGCCAGCCCAGACCATCTCAATAGTAAGTGAAGGTTACTACCATCTGTTAGCTGTCCAGTGGCCTATGTGACATTAATTTTGTGAGACTGTGCCTAATTCCTAGTGTACAGGTTACAGTGCCTCACAACCAGGCATTCTGAGCTAAGGATTGAATGGAGACTGAACTCCCCTCTTCTTCCCAGAGGTGGTCCCTCTAGGTCAATGGTTCTCAATCGGCAACCCATGGGCCACTTGCAGCCCAATCAGCACACAGCTGTGGCCCATGTAGATGTATAGGTAGTATATATATTGTGTGGATGCGGCCCACATAACACATAGAGAGCTGCCTATGCAGCCCACAATGGTAAATAGGTTGAGAACCACTGATCTAGGTCCAGATTGAGACATACTGATAGCAGAGTGTGGAAAGCATGCACTGCTCATGCAGTTCCTTCCTTTGTGGAGAAATAGAAGGCCTCATTCTCCAGGGCTGTCAAGGCAGCACTAAATGCAGTCCAACCCCACCCCACCCCTGACTATCTTCTGCTCCTGATGTTAGAAGTGACCCATCAGCACGTGTACCGCACTAAGACCACGGTGCACTATTTGAGGTGGGATAAGAGGAACAATACTGTACGGTGTGCTTGTTCTGAGTTGGCTGATGAAGGAAGCTACTTCATATGTGGTTATATTGGGCCTGGTCTGGAAAAGTTTCCACTCAAGTCAATGCAAATTGTGGTGCTCCATACTTTTTGGGATCAGACCAGCTTTATATTTGACTAGGGATGGGGCAGGAAGAAAAAAAAAAACCTGGTAGCCCAAGATTCTGTACATGACTAACGAGGTTATTTCCATCTCAGGGGTTAAATCTATGTATGCACCTACCTGTGGGACAAGGTGAATATGCACCTTTAAACATAAAGTGCAATGGAGTTCAGACAGGGCATCGCCCCGCACATATAAATTGCTTTTCCCAACAGTTATACGTATCCAAATTAATCTAATAGGCTATCAAGGATCAAGAAAGGATTCAAGGAAAACATGGTCACCAAAGGTCTCAAGGGTCATACATGGGATTAGATTGATGATTTTTGCTCACGCACATGTGGTTAAACTCATTGTGAGGTTTAGAGTCAGGAGGGAATTGCCCCTGGATGTATGGGCAAAGAACTCAGAGATGGTTTCACTTTCCTCGGGAATGTTGAGGGGAGCTTCAGTCCATCAGGTAGGCTCATCCCCGTCATCAGTGTCCTGCTGTTCTTGGACTGATGTGGGAGACTTTGACCTCAGCTCTTCCTGTCTTTTTCAACACGTTCTTTCCATCAAACAGCAGGAACAGGAGGCTGATTAAACACTCAGACAGATGCCAGGCCCTGAGGTTCTCCATCTGCTGCTAACCATCAGCAATGAAAAGGAAAAGGAAAATCTCTGAGCCTCACAGATTGCAAAATGATACGGCAGGTTTGGCAGGAGGTGGGGGATGACTGATGCCATCTGCACCTAGGACAAGAAGGGCGGGGGGGGGGGAAAGAGGTTTAATGAAATCATATATCTGTGAAAATCCAGCCCATCAAGATCCTATTGTGTCATGTAGAAAATCTTCAGTTCCTAGTGACGTGTTTCTAGCAGCTTATTTTGAGCCCCTCACAACAGACAAGCTCTTCCTATCCTGCTTCAGGACCTGGGCCATACAGCTACGTAAGACAAAACCGGGAGGTGCATTTAGCTGGAAATGGAAACGACCAGGCCGGTATGGAACATGAGGTTAAGTCAGCAGTTGAGCTCTTTAGACAACTGATGAGGAGTATATCACTTCCTCGCCAACAGATGAGGTACAACCCCCTCCCAGCTGAAGATGCATTTCTCACTCCTCCCAGTTTGCCATCTCTCAACCCTTCAGAAGTACCCTAATCTGGCCTCTTCTCCTTTTTGCTGGTTCCCTACATCTCCCAGCTACTGCCTTCTGTAGGTTCCTGCCATTTCTCTGCTTGACTCCTATGCACCTCTCCTTCTATCCAATCCACCTGCCATTTGATCGTTTCTCAGTGGTCAAGTCAGCAACTGGTAACAGAGAGGCAGGTTGCACAGAGTTCAGAAAGGGAGTGTGGCAATGGATAGAGGGGTCATGTGGGAGGACAGCATGTTTATGCAGAAAGAGTGTGTTACACTAGTGCCTGCTACCTAGCATCTACAAGTCCCTCAGACATTTTGTTGTTGGGAGTTCTCCACTCGGGAACTAGCCAGGTCCTGGAATCACTGTTTTGTATTGGTGCCATGGCACTGTAGAAAGTTGTCAGATGTATAGAAGCAACCACTCCCTCTCATGTGCTATGATGACTCTTCAAGGGCTTTCCTCCATCTCACAGCACATCTTCACTAGGTACACACTCCACCCTGTGGTGAGGAGTTGGTGAATCACAACTTTGCCACCACTCCAGAGCATGCTGCTGTGATTTCACCCCAGCAGTGAGAGAAAGGAGAAAGTGGGCTAGGAAACAGGGATGTGGAGGTTCAAACCCCAAAAGAAGAGTAGGAAAGGAATAGCAGAGAGAGTCTGTAGTGAATCCATGTGCTGCAGGCAACAGGCATAGTTAGATGTCTTCAGGTCAGCAGGACCTGGTGAACTGCATCCTAGAATACTCAAGGAGTTGACTGAGGAGATATCTGAGCCATTAGCAATTATCTTTGAAAAGTCATGGAAGACAGGAGAGATTCCAGAGGATTGGAAAAGGTCAAATATAGTGCCCATTTATAAAAAGGGAAATAAGGACAACCTGGGGAATTACAGACCAGTTAATACCTGGAAAGATAATGGAGCAAATAATTAAGCAATCAATTTGCAAACACCTAGAAGATAATAAGGTGATAAGTAACAGTCAGCATGGATTTGTCAAGAACAGATTGTTTCAAACCAACCTAATAGCTTTCTTTGAAAGGGTAACAAGCCTTGTGGATGGTGGGGGGGGGGAAGCAGTAGATGTTATATAGCTTGATTTTAGTGAGGCTTTTGATACTGTCTCACATGTCCTTCTCATAAACAAACTAGGGAAATACAACCTAGATGGAGCTACTATAAGGTGGGTGCATAATTGGTTGGAAAACCGTTCCCAGAGAGTAGTTATCAGCGGTTCACAGTCATGATGGAAGGGCATAATGAGTGGGGTCCTGCAGGGATCAGTTCTGGTTCCAGTTCTGTTCAATGTCTTCATCAATGATTTAGACAATGGCATAAAGAGTATACTTATCAAGTTTGCAGATGATACCAAGCTGGGAGGTATTGAAAGTGTTTTGGAGGATAGGATTAAAATGCAGAATGATCTGGATAAACTGGAGAAATGGTCTGAACAGGATGAAATTCAATAAGGACGAATGCAAAGTACTCCACTTAGGAAGGAACAATCAGTTACACACATATAAAATAGGAAATGACTGCCTAGGAAGGAATACTGCAGAAAGGGATCTGAGGGTCATAGTGGATCACAAGCGAAATATGAGTCACCAGTGTAACTCTGTTGCAAAAAAAGCAAACATCATTCTGGGATGTATTAGCAGGAGTGTTGTTAGCAAGACACAAGAAGTAATTATTCCACTCTACTCTGCACGGATTAGGCCTCAACTGGAATACTGTGTCCAGTTCTGGGTGTCACATTTCAGGAAAGATATGGACAAATTGGAGAAAGTCCAGAGAAGAGCAACAAAAATGATTAAAGGTCTAGAAAACATGACCTATGAGGGAAGATTGAAAAAATTGGGTTTGTTTAGTCGGGAGAAGAGAAGACTGAGAGGGAACAGAACAGTTTTCAAGTACATAAAAGGTTGTTACAAGGACGAGGGAGAAAAATTATTCTCCTTAACCTCTGCGGATAGGACAAGAAGCAATGGGCTTAAATTGCAGCAAGGTCAGTTTAAATTTGACATTAGAAAAAACTTCCTAACTGTCAGGGTGGTTAAGCACTGGAATAAATTGCCAAGGGAGGTTGTGGAATCTCCATCATTGGAGATTTTTAAGAACTAGTTAGACAAACTCTTGTCAGGGATGGTCTAGATCAGAGGTGGGCAAACTACGGCCCGCGGGCCATATCCGGCCCGCCAGACTGTCCTGCCCGGCCCCTGAGCTCCTGGCCTGGGAGGCTAGCCCCCGGTCCCTCCCCTGCTGTCCCTCCTCCCTCCCCCGCAGCTACACTGCCGAGTGGGCGGCGCTCTGGACGGTGTCTGGTGTCTGGATGGGTGTCTGGCTCCGGCCGGGCAGCACGGCGGCCAGACATGCTGCTCTGAGTGGCATGGTTAGAGGGCCAGGGCCGGGGTCGGGGGGTTGGATAAGGGACAGAGGGTTCCAGGGGGCAGTCAGGGGATGGGGAGCAGGGGGGGTTGGATAGGGGGTGGGTTCTGGAGGGCAGTTAGGAGCGGGGATCCCGGGAGGGGGCGGTCAGAGGACAAGGAGCGGGGGAAGTTGGATGGGTGGGGGATTCTGAGGGGGGCAGTCAGGGGGCGGGAAATGGGTGGGGGCGGATAGGGGGCGGGGGCCAGGCTGTTTGGGGGGCACAGCCTTCCCTACCCGGCCCTCCATACAGTTTCGCACCCCAATGTGGCCCTCGGGCCAAAAAGTTTGCCCACCCCTGGTCTAGATAATACTTAGTCCTGCCATGAGTGCAGGGAACTGGATTAGACGACCTCTCGAGGTCCCTTCCAGTTTTATGATTCTATGAGTATATAATTCTTAGCCTAATCCCACACACACTTGGGGGAGTCATAATTAGAACCCTGATTCTTCAAATCCAAATAGAATCATAGACTTTAAGGTCAGAAGGAACCATTATGATCATCTAGTCTGACCCTCCTGCACAACGCAGGTCACGGAATCTCACCCACCAACTCCTGTAACAAACCCCTAACTTATGTCTGAGCTACTGAAGTCCTCAAATCGTGGTTTAAAGACTTCAAGGTGCAGAGAATCCGCCAGCAAGTGACCCATGCCCCACGCTGCAGAGGAAGGCGAAAAATGTAAAGGCTTCATAAATTCAGCCTCACAATACACCTGTGTGCTACAGCAGGACAGTATGATCTCCAATGCATGGCTTAGGAAACTGATCTATAGAGCAGTGATGTGACTTGCCCAAGATCACCAGCAGGTTAGTGCAGAGCTGGGAATGGAAGCCAGGAGACTTGACTGTCAGTTCCCAGACCAGACCGAATTCTGTTCCCAATTGTACCAGTGTAAATTATGTAGTAATTCCACTGAGTACAGAGACATTTCTTTGGACTTTTACATCCATTTAACTGAAAACAGAATTTGGCCCACTCTGCTTTAACCACTAGACCATGCCCACTTCCACGTCTCTGTGCTTCCTACTTCTGAGTGGTTAGTGTCCAAATTCCATCAGAGAGACTATCGTATGGGGCCAGATCCTCAGCTGCTGTAAACCAGCTTAGCAACATTGACCGAAAGGTATTTTTAACCTTGATTGATGTACTGACTTCTCATTAGGGTGTTTGCTCTCTCAGGATCTCCAGTTCTTTTACAGCCCTAAGCAGTTCAGACATTTTGAATAAGCATCCAAAATTTTGGGTGTTTATTTGAATCTAACCTCCCAATTCTTTGGGGTTCCCCTATCTCTAGCATAGATATATTGGATCAAATTCTGCTCTCAATTATTCACATAAAACCCATAGGTCCTAATTCTTCTGTAAATCTGGTGTAACTCCATGGAAGTCAGTTGAGTTACACTCAGGTAAAACCAGCAGAAGTGATGGGAGAATGAGGTTCAATTGGGAAGAGTGAGTGTAAATGGCCCTGGATCCTTGTAGAACTAGACCTTGTCATCTCAAAAAGCTGATGGGCCACATTATGCTGTCAGTTACACACAGATGGGACAAACCATGGTGTTTGGAACCATATCTCCAAAGTGTCTCCAGTAGGGTGTGACAACAGAGTTGTACCAGTACAATGGTGTTGAGATTACAAGTTTGGGTGATAAAGGTAACAGCATTGATGTAATATACTTAGACTTCTGTAAGGTTTTTGCCTTGATACCACATGACATTTTTATTAAAAAACTAGAAAGATATTAAATTAACATGGCACACATTGAATGGATTAAAAGCTGGCTAACTGATAGTTCTAAAAATGTAATTGTGAACAGGGTATCATCAAATGGGTGTTTCCAGTGAGGTCCTGAGGGATTGGTTTTTGGGGCTACACTATTTGACATATTTATTAATCCCCTGGAAGAAAATATAAACTCATCACTGATAAAGGTTGCAGATGACACAAAAATTGGGGGAGTGGTAAATAATGAAGAGGACAGGTCACTGAGACAGAGTGATCTGGATTGCTTGGTAAACTGGGCTCAAGCAGACAATATGTGTTTTAATATGGTTCAGTGTAAATGTATCCATCTAGGAAAAAGAATGTAGGCCACACGTACAGGATAGGGGAGTCTATCCTGGGAAGCGGGTTCTCTGAAGAGGATTTGGGGGTCATGGTGGAAAGTCAGCTGAACATGAGTTCCCAGTGCAGCACAGTAGCCAAAAGAGCTAATATGATCCATGGATGCAGAAACAGGAATCTCGAGTAGGAGTAGAGAGGTTATTTCACCTCTGTATTTGGCACTGGTGTAACTGCTGCTGAAATAGTGTGTCCAGTTCTGGTGCTCACAAGTCAAGAAGGATGCTGACAGATTGGAGAGTGTTCAGAGAAGAGCCACAAGAACGATTAAAGTATCGGAAAACATGCCTGATAGCGATAGACTCCAGGAGCTCAGTCTGTTTAGCTTAACAAAGAGAAGGTTAAGGGGTGATTTGATCATAGACTTTAAGTATCTACATGGGGAACAAATATTTAATAATGGGCCCGTCAATCTGGCAGAGAAGGGAATAACACGATCCATTGGAGGGAAAATGAAGCTAGACAAATTCAGACTGGTAATAGGGCATAATTTTTTAACAGTGAGGGTAATTAACCATTGGAACAATTCACCAAGGGTCATGGTGGAATCTCCATCACTGACAATTTTTAAATCAAGACTGGTGTTTTTCTAAAAGATCTGCTCTGGGAATCATTTTGGGGCAGTTCTATGGCCTGTGTTATACAGGAGGTCAGACTAGATGGTCACAACAGTCCCTTCTGGCCTTGGCATCTATGAATCTATGAAATGAGAGCAGAATTTGACCCTTCTGTCCACACCCAGAAGGGGCCTAGAGAGGTGAATCCCACCGGTAGGTACCTGCTTCATGATTGCTTTTTCCATTCACACCAGCAATATGAATAACATGCCTGCATCCTAAGAGAAGGTGCTTTTGTTCTTTTCAGAGCCACCCTGAGGAAGCTGCGTCCAGAAGACATGTTTGAGACCTGGGTAAGCACACAAGGGAGGGAAGCCTTTAGTCCCTTGAAATCTTTGAATGAGAAACAAATCTGCTCTGGCTCATGAATTGCTACAGAAAAGCTCCAAGCTGTGATGATTAGACAGCAGCATTATCCCCCAAAGCCTCTGCAGCTTTACAAGCACATTGAGTGATTATGCAGCAGGGAAAGCTTCATCCATAGCTTCCAGTGTGTAAAGTTAAATCACATGCTTAAGTGCTTTGCTGTTTGGAGCTAGACTGCTGAATCAGGGCCAGAATCGGGGATAATGGTGTTGAATGCACAGTGCCGAGGAAAATCAAAACATAATAACTATAACAATCCATCTGCTTGCATAAACTGGTCAAATGGCACTCTGGGTCAAGATTTAAAGAAGCAATTTCCCAGCACCTTAAATAATTGCATCTTGGAACAGCTGGTTCTAGAGTACAGAAGAGGAGAAGATATTTTCAGTTCAGTGTTAAGTAATCACTCTGGCTGGTTCAAGAGGTAACAATATTGAGTCTATAATGGTGACTACAATATACTCATATTCAACGTCCTTGGGTAAGGAATCATCTATTCACCTGTAGTGTTCACAGGGTTAATTAGATAGCTCAGCCACGTAGTGTTGTTTCTGGATGGCTTATGGAACTTACACAGCATGAATTGTGAATGTTACAACAGAATATCCCATTTGAAATTCAGGCTGGAATAGTTAGATTAGTCACATGAGTTACAGAAGAAATTGTACATTGATTGTAATAGGTACAGTTTGAATGAACTGTAGGTAAAAGATTCTGAAGAAATTCACCAGAAATTTGAAATGTAAGAACATAGGCAAGAATTCCGTGTTCTGTGAACTGGGGGAAAGTGACAGGTTTCAGAGTAGCAGCCGTGTTAGTCTGTATCCGCAAAAAGAACAGGAGGACTTGTGGCACCTTAGAGACTAACAAATTTATTTGACCATAAGCTTTCGTGAGCTACAGCTCACTTCATCGGACATTCATAGAACGAATTATTTGCTGCAAATGACTCAGCTCTAATAAACATGAGTGTGACACTGAAAGCCAGTCAGGAGCTCCAATTGTGTCCAGCATTCCGACAATTCACTTTAATATTATTCATTCATCGTGTTCCCACTCATGGTGCTTTGCAGACATTGAAGAAGATACAATTATTTCTCCAAAGAGCTCAGGACCAACATTTACAACAGTGTCTGCTTGGCTGCCCAACTTGAGACACCTCGGGCCTCTGATTGCAGGATTAGTCCTTGAGACAATAAGGAAAGAAATGATGCAACAAAACCTTGAAGATTGAGTCGTTTAGGCTTTATGTCTTGTTGGACCCAGGGTTTTCATTTATTTTTTAAATATGGTTTTGATATACTGGGTTAAATCCTGGCTCCAGTGTTGTTAATGGTCATTTTGTTTTATCATTGACTTCAATGGAACCAGGATTTCACCCATAGTGATTTTGATTTAATATTAAATATGTCATAATATAGTCTTGAAAAAAGCATGGATTGTCAGTGGTGGAAAGTTTGCTTAATAAACACAGTGTTAAAATACAGGGTTTACATCCGTTAAGGTAAGGAGATTTTTATGCACAAGAGATGAGGAGCTCGATTCTGATCTGAGTTACCCAGGTGTAAATTCAGAATAGTCACAGTGACATCACTGGAATTACTCCAGGTTTACACGAGTGCAACTGAGATCAGAATCTGGCTCCATTTGTCTAAGGAGATGTAGATTTTTTTTTAGTCTGTTGTGCAATGATCTTGCTGGCAAATGTAAAGGAAAAACAAAACTGCAGGCTACACAATCTGTTTGTGGTCTGATTTCTGTAGCAAATCTGCCCTAAGTGTCCCTGTGAAAATGGGTGTCCCCAAAGAAGCTAGGACAGGCCCGACACCCGCTCTTGTTTTTAAAGATAATGTTTTCCACTTAATCTTTTAGCTTGTTTTATTTTGTTGTTGTTGTTTTTAGTTTTTGATAGTGGTTTTGTCACCTCTGGGCTCAAAGGGGAAAAGAAATTAGCATTTAGATGGGAATTTTTTCTTGCATTAAAATCAATTGAAATGGAAACTGGCATCGGCAGGGGATGAAGAAACCGAGGCTTTACCGTGGGATAATTCTGAGAAGACTTTCATAGCAGGTGCACAATAAACAGCCTGGCTAATACATTGGCTTTTGCCAATGTCATTAGCCAAGCCCTACTCACACCCCCACAGCTTTCATGGAGCAAATAACCCAAGCCCCTCACATCAGCCTCATCTAAGTCTGTCAGATCTCACAAAGTCACCCATCTGAGCCCCTTACCTCTCACCCACCCCATCTGAGCTCCCTCACCTCTCACCTGCCCCGTCTGAGCCCCCTCACCTCTCACCCACCCCGTCTGAGCCCCCTCACTACTCACAGTGACCCCCCTCCAAAACCTTGGGCTCTTCACCCCTTACAGAGACTCATTTGAGCCACTTCATTTCTTCCATTATTGGGAGAGGAGGAACACCAGCTGATGCTATTGGCATCACTCACCAGCCCAGAAGGGGCATGTCTGTGTGGGGGTGGGTCATGGCCATCACCCTGCACACTGACAGCAGGGCACACTGACACTGCACACTGACACTGGCAGC
This sequence comes from Natator depressus, assembly GCF_965152275.1. Taxonomy (NCBI): domain Eukaryota; kingdom Metazoa; phylum Chordata; order Testudines; family Cheloniidae; genus Natator; species Natator depressus. Next base: position 201,779,533 of record NC_134234.1, on the reverse strand, counting down.
AGGGAAGCATTCTGGAGAGTTCAGGCTCCAGCTAGTGTAGAAAGACCCTGTACTCACCTGGCTCTCCACAGCACGCCATGGGGCACTAGGCCTTCTAGAGGAACAATGCCTCTCCACCACTGCCAGGCCCGCAGGCCCATCCTTATCGCTCTTAGCAACTGCGTCCAAGCCTTGCAAAGTGCTCTCTTCCTCCTCCTTCTCTTCCCCCCTTCCAGCCCTAACCCTTGACGTGGTGGCCTCCTCCTCCTCTTTCACAGCAGATCCCATCCAATGCTGTGCATTACTCCACAGCAACTCCAGCCAAACTCTTCCTTGTGGTACCTATCACCTCCACATCTCTACCCACCTAAGCCCCACCCTCTAATGTCACATCATAATTCAGTCCTCATCTCCAACAGCAACCCGAACTCAAGCTGCCCCATCCCCTCTCAATGCCCTCTCCTCCTCTCTCCTGACCAGCCAGTAACAGTTTTCTTGTCCACAGGAGGATGACCTGGATGGAATCCACATTGTAGCCTTCGCCGAAGAAGACGACCCGGGTAGGAGGCCCTTCCTTACCCCCACATAACTCCTGTCTCTCCCCACACCTAGCTGGAAATCTATCAGATCAGCTAGGATCATCTTTGACCTGCATTATGGTTACCTGGTATGAGCCTCACACATAGGCCCTCTTCTCAGCCCCAAGGACTTACACCTTGTCACCCCTTCTTGCAAGTTGCTTTTCCTGCAAGAATCCTCCCTCCCAGCCTCGGAGTGTGTTAGTTACACCATCTTACACTCTGTTAAACTGACTCCACATCTTGGAGACACCTTCTCCCCCTCCCAATCCCTTACCAATCCCAATCTCTGCACGGAGCACCCCAGGATCTGTGCTGCTTCTAAAGAGAAGTCTCTCTCCCCTTCACTAGTGCAGCCACGAGGAAGCGTCGCCCAGAAGGAAGGTGTGTCTGTTGCTTTGCAGTTCAGTTACCATACCTTACCTGGCATGAGAAAGTTTCCAAAGCAAATGCAGTCTGGCAGTTGGCAAGCCTGTCAGACCAGTTCAGCAGGGCCTGCCTCCATCAAGCAGCGAGAACCCCACACGCAAACTGGGAAAAGGGAGACAGGTCCTGCAGGGATCTGGAGTCAGGATGCTTGTGTGAACTTTTAGCCGGTGAATAAGAATAGCCTCAGCAATTATACCAGTCAGGATTAAATTGCAAAGAATATCAATCCTCATGCTCCAGAGCTTAAACTGGTGACCAGCTGGGGTTAGGAAGAAATGTACCCCTCTGTGTGGTCAGCATGGCACAGACAGGAGATTCGTGAGGGGCTTACATCTTCCTCAGAAGCTTTTGACTCTGGCAGCTGTTGGAGATAAAATAATATTCTGCATGAACTATTAATTAGTTTTGGATGGTAGTTCCTAGAGGCCTACTGCACAGGCTGAGTGAGCAGAGGACGGGATTCAGGACCCTTAGGTTTTTGTCCCAATTCTGCCACTGACTTGTTGTGTGATCTTGGGTGAAGCACTTAGGATGAGATTTTCAAACGTGCCTTAGTGATTTAGGAGCAGGAGTCAATAGCATTTGTGGTCCTAAATCACTTGGGCATTAGTGAAAACCCCACCCTTCACTCACTTCATTTTGATATCCTTGGAGGAAGGCTGCTAGAGAAGTGCAAAGCATTGTCATGTAGCAGCCATCATCATAAGGAACGGAGGTTAGCTAGAAGTTTTTTAAATAAAAAGGAGCCTTGTACGCCATCTTTAGCCTGGACATTGCAACAAAACAAGGAGCGTGTGTCGGGGTGCTTGTTTGAGAGACTGGGAGGTTCACATATATCATTTCAGATGGCTTTGAGTTCCTGGAGATTCTGAAGCAAGTCGCCAAGGAGAATACCAACAATCCTGACCTTAGCATTGTGTGGATCGACCCTGATGACTTTCCTTTGGTGAGTGGCGGAGGATCATTTCCCTCCTTGGCTGGTGTGTGTGTGTGCACTCATCCTACCAGAGAACTCACAGAATGTAGAGGAAGATATGGGAGAAGTTGAGACATAGCATGGCAAATTGGGAACTAACCAGCAAGGATCCACCTCAAAGTCAAATCTGCATGACAGTGCTGGAGAAGAAACTGATTTGGTGTTTCCACCATTAAATGGATGCTGTTGGGACAGCCCACTGGTTAGCATTTTACACTGCCACACAAGAGAACCCATCTCTGATTTCCAGGACTAGTCTGATTGCTGGATGGCTTGTTCTTCAATAGCCAGCTGGCTGTGTTAATATGAAGTGGTTGTTTAAACACCTTTATCTTAGCTTTTTTTTCCCCCCCTGCTGCAGCTCATCACCTATTGGGAGAAGATCTTCAAGATCGACCTATTCAAGCCACAGATCGGGGTGGTAAATGTCACAGATGTGAGTATGACAAACACAGCAAATCCAGTAAGAATTTGAGATGCTAAGAAGGACAAGTCCTAAGGCAAAATCCTGGCCCTGGTGAAGTCAATAGAAGTTTTGCCATTGACGTCAGTGGGACCAGAATTTCACCCCAGTGAGCAGAGCAAATGTTAAGCCACAAAATTTACCTTTAGATCTGGATTTTCAACACTTCAAAGTGCAGGAAAGTTCAGATCCAGTTTCGGTTTGGGCTCAGTTCTACTACTGAGTCACTTGTGGGCTACCTCTGGCCAATGCACAATTGTTCCCTTCAGACTGTTCCCCAGTGCTTTATCCAGTTTAATTTTAAATGACTCGTACAATGAGGTTTTCATCACTTCCCCTGGGGTCTTCCCTAGTCAGTCACTCACAGTAGGGTCTTATTTGCATGGAATTCTATAGGTCTCAGCAGAGAAACAGAGCAGCAAAAGATAGCTTAGGGACTGAAAGAAGGAAGAGGGTAGTTGCATGGCAAAACAAGAAGGGCACAGTTTGACTGTGCGAGGAAAGACGGTCACTAACAAACAGTGAGCAGCTGCACAGATTAAAAATACAGTAAGAAACCAGAAGGATGCAGTATAAACTGACAATGGTGGGATCTTCATAGAAAGAATATTGAATATCAGGGCTTGCTCTATGTTTCCAGCCCACTGTGAGACCATTGTGTTCAGTGGCACTATGGAGAATTTGATCACAGGCGTAGCATGGTGTCAGTGGATGTATCAGTCTTCGCAACCGTGAAACAGATGAGGGTGAACTCATGTACTTAGACCACAGCACTGGGTTTAATGCACAGGGAGCAGAACGGCTCCATAAGCAGGTGCCGTTCTTACATAGGCACCTGTCTGATGATAACCACACTATCATATTCTCTCTGAGTTCTTTTAATGGAATTTAATTAAGCCTCACTTTCCCCCAGGCCTTATGCAAACTCTGAGTGTAGACACTCCTCCCCAACTGCATGCCCCCTGGAGTCTAAAACCAAAGGCCCTTTTCTAGCCACTACACCGCTCAATCACAAAACCACTGGGCTCCTGTACGGCTCGAGCTGCAATGGGGCAGAGGAGGAAGAAAGGCATAATTCTTCTCGGTGCCTAGGCTAGGGAAGCCCTTGTCATACCTGTTCAACAGGTATATCCAATACATTCCACCATGCAGCCATCCCAGCGCAGAAGGGACACAGCTCTGGCTTCACCCAGCCCAGAAACACAGCCTGGGCTTCTAGTACTGCCGTCAGCACTAACCAGCCCTCCCCGCTTCATGTTCCCTAGTGACGAGAGCCACGGTGAGCCTAGCCCTGGGGAGGGTGCACTAGACCAGAGGAGGGAGGGAGGTTCCCTGAGTCCCTCCCCACCCATGCACATGATCTTACATTGTTTCACGTGCATGCACAATACAACAAAAGCTAAGCAGCCCCTATTGCACTTCACAAACACATGGAATTTTCCTACCAGGTTGGCAACTGTTTCTAAGTCATGCCATTGTGTTACCATGGAGAGTGCAAATCAACTCAAAACATACCCATGTAACCAATGCAGTTGCTGAGAGGTGCTGAGTCCTAACTCACAGTGGAGTCCAGGGTGCTCAGCACATCCCAGGATCAGGCCCTGGGTGACTCAGACTTTGCCATTGTGCTACCTGCCTGGGTTTTATGAGCAGTAAATCTTGCCATTAAAATGCTATTGTTTCCATTGTGTTGTACCAGGCTTGTGGGGGACTAATGTCAGGTTGCAAATTTCCTATGTATGTATTGGTCATCAGGCTAGGGACCCAGTCCTGCTTCCAAGCAACAACCAACCAGAAGGAACAGTCAGGAAAATAAAATGCACGTAACATGCCAAATGGCAAGATAATGGAGAAAAAAAATTTTTTTCCTCATTCTGACGGCAACGTCGAGATTATCTGAGAACATCTAACACATACTCCAGATTTACAGGCTTCTTTCCATGGCTGGATTCTGTGAAATGTAACCTTTTATAACCTTAAAAAGGAGCTGTCTGGAAACACAGCAGCTTGGGAATCAGAATTCCCTCAACTATGTAAATACCATAACGTGGAGTCTGGATTTAACAACGCTTTTTGTTGTTTGTTTGAAATTTTGTTAATAAAAAATCTGAATGTTTAATTTGAGCTCAGAGGAGAGGAGAGAGAGACTTCAATGGGCTATGTCAATTTCCACCAGCTAAGGAGCCAACCCTTGGGGGGTCTATTCCTGGCTCTGCCGCCTACTTCCTCTGTGACCTTGAGCAAATCCAGAGGTTATCTCGAGATCTTTCAGAAGAGGTGGATCCCATCATTTGACCATGGCTTTGCTACCGTTTTCTTTGCAAACGGGGCTAGATTGTTGATCGTAGGGTTTATGAGAGTTTTAATTCATTCTCCTAAGTGTGGTTTCCATTTATCTAGAAGGGTGTTCTGAGGAAGGTGCATGTTGGTGCAGTGTAAGAAAAGAAAAATGGTGGGCCTGATTCCGCACTGCAATGCTCCAGTGTGACAGCGATGTAAATCCACTGAGATGCAGTGATACAAAATGGAGTAACACAGTGATGAATCAGGCCCAGTGAATACACAGACACATTTTCCTTAACTTCAGAGGGAGTAGCCTCTCTGTTCCCCTCATGTCTCTAGAAATCCGCCAATAAAAATACCATTGGGTTCCAGGTCCCCACTGCCTATTCTCACTGTGGCGGTGTAGAAGCCCTGCCACTGGGGATTGCAATATACTGCGGCTATATTTTCCACACAAGCAATGAGTCTGATTCAGCTGTCTTTACTCACAAGAGTAGCCCTCATTCACCCAAACAGTGCCATTTCATTCAATGGGACTACTCGCAGGGCATCAGGATCAAGCTCTATATCTCTTTTGATAGCTTCCTGTTCGATAAAGGAAATACTTGGGGATCTAAGCCCTCCCTGGAGACGGAAATGTGGCCAGACATTTTATCAAAGCTTTCATCAGGACCCCAAGCAAATTAGGTCCCTCAGGCAAGGAAAGACTTTGCTTTGGAGATTTCACTGCTCCAGTGCCTTTCAAAGCATGAATGAACAGTGTCATTATCCCTGCTTTACAGCTAGGGAAACTACATGGTCATGCAAGAAATCTATGGCTAAACAGGGAACAGAGCCCAGGTCACCTGAGTCCCCTCCCACTAGACCATGCCTCCTCTCACTACTCCATAACTTTATTTTGTACAGTGTCTTTCATACTGACAGAAAGCCACAGTGGTTTGCAGCTTTAAATGGTATGAGCAGAGAGAGAGAGAAGAGTTTAAGACATACAGACAAGGGGGATGGGCAGTGTTTTCTGCAGATTTGGAATGAACTGTGGAGTCAGTGAGACAAAGAGGTGTTATGGGAAAAGGCTCTTCCAGATGGCAAGAGCTGCTGTCACCCCCAAGAGTGTCCCTCCAGACTGTGTGATAGGCCAGAGAGGGTGCTGGCAGGAGAAGAGTGGAAGGATCAGGGAGATGAGTAGAGATGACAAGGTGGGGAAAGTCCAGCGGAATAAATCCACAGAGAGAGTTGGAGACAAGTAGGGGAATATGAAACTGCATTGTGAAATGGGCTAAAACCAGTGGCGCTACGTCCCTATGGACTACTGGCTAATATAATTAGCTAGCTGGTCCAATAATGAGAAAAATGTGATCAAAATACATGCTATTACCTGCCCAGTTCCTAACAGTCAGTTTAAGAACATGATCAGTTTCATGCAGTACATCTATTACAATCTTTGGCCATGTCTCCACTACCGGGACTATCCCGGCATAACACAGCCTACAGCGATGGAAGGGGTCTTTCTGTTAGTGTAGGATCACTACCACCCCAAGTGACGGTAGCTAGGTCTTCTGTCACCCTCGCTGGATCTACACCAGGGGCCAGATTGGCATAGCTACAGTGGGTGGATTTGTCACAACCTTGAGTGACGTAGCTATGCTGACCTAAATTTTAAGTGTAGCCCAGGCCTTAATAAAGCAGCACGGAGTCCCCCCTGTTAGAAAGCAGGGGGGCTAATCCTGCCAGCTCCTACTTGACACATGAGCTAATCCCACCACACCCAGCTAGAGAAACGAGCTAATTCTACCCCCTCCTTGGAGAGGTGAAGTAATCCTACCACCAGCCAGTCCCTGGGAGGGAGGTGCTCTGATTTCTTGCTGTTGTATCTGTTCCTTCAGGCAGACAGTGTTTGGATGGAAATCAAGGATGATGATGACCTGCCCACAGCGGAGGAGCTGGAAGACTGGATAGAGGATGTGCTCTCTGGGAAGATAAACACGGAAGATGATGACGATGACGACGACGACGACGACAATGATGATGACGACGATGATGACGACGACGATGATGATGATTAGATTTGACTCTGCACAGTTTGTCTTCCGGACAGTGAGCCATTTTCACTTGCGGCAGGTTGCTGTGCCTCCTAAACGGCTGTCCCGCCTCCTCGGCCTTATGAAGACTGTTTCCAGCGGTCACAGAACACCCGTCTCCTCCTCCTTTCCCATCCCTCCTGCTCCCCACACCAAAAAAACTCCTTGGCCTGGTTTCCAGAGGTTCTGCACACCCCCAGCTCTCAGTGAAATCAGCGACAGCTGCAGATGCTCAGTACTGCTGAAAATCAGGCCTCACCGGTATGAACAGAAATCTGCAGGGAATTTCCCCTGACGTTTCTGTGAGTTACTGCTGGGTAGTGGGTAGATGGTAGAGGGCCTTTCTTCATGCCACCAAAGGGCATGGGGAACTAATTTCTATTGCCATGATAATCGGCCTCTTACATTTTAAGACCTAATCTCATTGTAAGACATCAGGAAGGTCACTGAAAAATACTGCCAATCTCATTAAACAAAACATCCTTCACATCTGCTCAGCTAAACAGCACAGCAGAGACCACAGTATCCCACAAACTCTGCTCTGGGTGTCTGGTACTTCTTCACTGATGACATCATAAACACCGTGGGGTGTTTTTGTTTTTTTTTTAAGGATGGTAGTTAAAATCTCAATTATCTGTATAATGAAAGAATATTCCCTTTGTGCAGAGCTGTGCAAAAAAATTGCACCCAAACTCATGAAACCTGCCTGGATTGGTGTGTCACTGCAGGCTCCAATCTCAGGCAAGGTTGGTAAAAGCGTAGAAATCTGGATGGGTCAGAACATCAGGTCTGAAAGCTCCTGAGGAGTTCAGATCAAGATCTGAATCCAAACTCTGAGGTTCAGACCCAATGGACTGACATGAAACACTGATTCCTGACCCCAGAGCTTTGAGATAATTCAGATCTGAACTCTACCACTCTGATACATCTGTATGATGGGTGGAACCAGAGCACTATATACGACCTACCTGAATTTTGGGGAAGTTTGCATCCACATCTGAATCTGGATCTGAACTTTCTGGCTTAGGACCATCTCTTCTTTTAAGGGATCCTTAGCTGATTTATTGTTGGGCATTGAGATCACATGAAATACACAACTGGAAATTACATACAGAGGCTCACCCTGCCACACGTGGAGATCAAAAGAAACATTCATAGTACTCCACCCTAAAGCCCTCCCATTCCATATGACTGTACAACCCTAGAGTCCTCTGAACCTTATTCCTGCATGGCATCTTTTCCAGTGAACAAATTGTCAGCCGGGGACAGGTCTGTTCAGCTTCACTAGACAAACTCATTGGATGAATAATTTTGGTGTGGTAACCATCAGTGAAAGGATCAAATTGTCTGGCTTTTAAGTAGACGTGGGACTGGGTTTGAAAGTTCTATTCCACATAAATGTTCACACATCCCTTAGTACTAAGGGTGCAGCCTCTTTTGGCTGCAGACTCTAGTCTAAAGTACATCACAGCATTCATTTGCAGTCAAAGGGTCACTCACAATAGGGGTCAGAAACTTGATCTTGCAGAATGCAGGGCCATCCATGAGAAATCCACATATAAACCAACGTGACATCTTTAGGGCTCATGGATTTCCCTCACCTGTAGATTTCAATTGTCCTGCTTTATTAGGTTTTAGTGCAAGAGAAGGACAATCTGAGGACATTCTTACCCTTAGGAATTAATCCTCAAATTGTCTTGCCTTTTTAGCTTAGTTAGGGTCTGTTTCTTCTCTCTTACTAGAGATACAGAGCCTTCTGATCTTGTTTACACTGGGGCAAGTCAGAAGTAACTATTGAAGTCAATGAAATTAACACCGATGTAAAACTGGTAGAGGTGAGATGAGAATCAGGACTCATTGGGTCACTGTATTAATGTGAATTAGCCCAACAAGAGCTAAGATTTACACTCCAGAAACTGCCTCTGTCTAAGTGAACTGCAAAGCAAAATTTTATAGCGCTATCTATATCTACATATATCTATATACCTGCCCTTTCTTGCTTATGTCCCAAAGGTTTAAAATACGTGCGTGGGGGGGGGGGGGGATTTTCTATGTACAGTATTAACATTTGGAACATCAAGCGCTCACTTCCCTTTCCGTTCGAGAAGACTTGGTGAGATCTTTGGAGGACTTGAAGGATGATGTCACTCTAGGCTGTGCTGCGAGCTGTCTCCTGCTTTCTTACTGCTTTCTGGAAAGGGGGTGCTAAGTCTTAACGCTTCTCCCATTGGTTGAAGTGAGGGGGAGTCACAGCTCTGTCTACAACCACTAGAGATGATCTTATGGTTCAGGCTTTCCAGAGTTCTGCCCAAGATCCTCCAGCACAGAGAGGGATGTGAGGATCTGGGATGCCTTGTGTAAATAGCAAGCAGGATTTTTCTTGTAAGTTTGAGGTCATCTTTATGCATTGTAAAGTGCAGGAAAGGGTAAAGCCAACATTTTTCAGTCTCTCTTCTCAGTTCACCACTAAGGGACAGATCCTGCTTGCATCCTCATGTGGGAAGACTACCAGCTTTGCCTTCACCTTGGGGCTACACACATGAGTAAGACAAGCAGGGTTTCACCCTTCCTGGCTAATCAGAAGGGTTTGCAGTTTACAAGGGAATAAAGATCCCATGCATTTTTGTCCTCACCATTCACAACACTACTGCAACCCCTGTTATAATCCCTGTTACAAAACACATTTTAGTTATTTATACTATTTCCTGATCGGCTTCTCTCTCTCTGAAATTATGACCCGTTCTCAGGAGCTGTTTGAGTGATGCAGTTGAGCAGTTCTTTGATTGGCCTGAACTGGCTCATGGAAGGATAATTCCAACATGAGTAGACACTGAAACACTGATTTGTAATCTGAAAGTATAATTAATTTATGTGAACATGAAGAAAGACAAATTAGTTATTTTATCCCTTCCCAGTCATTATCACTAATGGGACATTCCCAAATGCTCACTAGCTTTCTGCATGCCTCTTTTCAGTGCCTTTTCTGCTCTAAGGACTTGGCTACATTAGGTATATTTGCATCATTAGCTACACTGGTGCAAACCTCTCCCATAGATGCACTGTGCCAGTGTAAAACGGAGTGAATTGCATTTGTGCAAGCCCCACCTACCATGTGTCTTGCATTGGTGCAGCTGTATGGGTAAAGCTACACTGATACAAAAAGGCATTTTAAAGCATCAGGCAATATTTATTTTGGGAAAAGGGGCACTTAGAACACGGATGCGTTCCATGCAGAAACTGATGGGTGACGTTGTATCCTGTGCTGTGGGGTTTCAGTGCTTCATAAATTGGACTAGAAAGCTTTTCTTTGTATTATAAAATAAAAAGTTAAATATGCACCTGTCATCCCTGTGGCCTGTGAAGTTGCTTTTGATACTATCGTTTCTCCCGCCCCATTCTTCAAACATGGCTTTCTCTGCTTCTCTTCACCCATATATCATCTGGGATCTCTTTAACTTTACCTTTTAATTAAAAAGCCACAGATGTTTAATTCTCTTCTGGTTTTTGCCATTTTAAAAAATAAGTAAAATTTTAAGGGAGGGGAGAAGGAGGCAGTTCTGGCAATGAAGAAAGTAGGAGGGAAAGCTAATTCAAATGCACTTTTTTCATTCATCTGGAATGTCCCAAATGCTCAGTAGTTTTCTGTCTCTTTTCAGTACCTTGTCTGCTATGATTTTACAGAATGGGGCAATATCTCTTTTGGAAAAAAAGGGGTGATTAGAATGTTAATATGTTCCCTGCTGTGACTGGTGGGATGTAGGTGTATTCCATGCTGTGATGGTAGGATGTTCTATTCTACAAGTGGTGGGATACTGAGGCATTCTGTGCCGCAACTGGTGGACCATAGTCTCTTGGGTCCTATGACTACTACATCTTATAGCCACTTGTCAAGCATGAAACAGCTGCCACTCAACTTAGCTAATGAATAGCAATAACCATGGAAGAGTGCTCGCTCACACCAGTGTAAGTGAGGAGGAAGTCAATGGACTCACACCAGTGGAAAACCAATGTGAGGGGGAAATCAAGCTATCCCTTGCCTCCGTCCTCCTCTTTTTCCTCTCTCTCTCTCTCTCTCTCTCTATCTCTCCATCTATCCCCCTCTGTCCCTTGCTTTCTCTCCTGAGTTCTCGCTATGCCGATTTTCTCCTGTTCCTCCCTCTCCCTTCTCTCCTGCCCTCCAATATCTGCTGTCAATGGCCATTTAAGGACAGGGCTAGAAATTGTCCCCACTACCTCAGCTCATCTCCATGCTCTGTCACGGCCAAGCGACCACACTGCTGCTCACAAACCCGCCGGTCCGGGAAGCACCCACAGAACTGCTACTGCCACCTCCCCATCTGCTCCAAGCCGGGGAACTGCCTCTAAATCAGAGGTCCCCAAACTGTGGGGTGTGCCCCCCAAGAAGAATGTGAAGGAACATTCTGGGGGGGTGCATCGGGCCCAGGCCAGCCCCCACGGGGAGGGGAGGGGGAGGAGTGCTACCCAGCTCTGGCCCCGCCCCCAGCCATGGCCCCAGGTCCCGGACTTGCACCTGGCCCCATCCCCAGCCTTGGCACAGCTCTACACCTGGCCCGGGGCCCAGCTGTGGTTCCGCTCCTGCCCCCAACCTTGGCCCCTGACCGCAGCTTCATCCCTGCTCCTGACCCCAGACCTGACCCCAGTTGCAGTCCCAGCCTCGGCCCCCTTACCCCTGTCTGAGTCCTCCCCTCCCCCTGGAGCTGCAGCCCTGCTCCCAGCCCCAGCCCCAGCCTGGGGGAATGGGGACAGAGATAAGGGGAGACATGACCCTCAAAAGTTTGGGGACCACTGCTCTAAGCGGGTCTGGGACTCATTACTCAGTCCCAGCTGAGAGCAGGGAGAGGAGATGGCTGCTCCCAAGGAGCCAACCTGCAGAGAATAAAGCTTCCCCCTCCTTAGGGGAGAGTCCAGGGCAAACAGGACCCAGAGCTCCTTTTGCTTTGGGGGAATAGGGTTGACACACGGTGCAGGGCAGTGTCCCAGCTCACTGTGGGCTCCCTAGAGCAAGGCACTTAGTGGGCTTGGCTCACGCTGAGCTCCCCTTGCTGTGAAATTCCATTCAGGCCATTGAATGCACAACCACTGTCAGGCCACAACAGACTCCATCATGAGGGAGCTTTACTGTTCTTGTCTGCACTGCATGGACACCCACTGAACTCCCATAGACTAGTCCTGCCTCAGCGAGTAAAACCTGGGATGAATTCTATGGGGAAGGATCTTTTCCAGTTGCCGCAAAGCCCTGGTCAGTTGCAAAGCAGAGTTTCTTCCCAGACTGTGACCTGCAGTAACTAAAGATGCAACGTAGCTCCAGTTCGTACTCCAATAATGTCCTTCTCGGTGGGTGGCTCAACATTGGCCTGAGAATGAATCCAAACACCAAATTGCCACCTGCTCCTAGGTTTTCTTTAAAGCTTTGAATCCAAAATGTCATAGGCCCCCACCCAGTTATTTCCATAGAAACACACACAATTTGGCAGCCAGGTTACTGAGCTGCAACCATTAATCAGATTAGTCAGAATTTCTTTTTTAAAAAAATCCCATACAAAACCACAGTACTGACAGCACTCCAAAGCAACAGCAAACTAGTTATGGCCACCCCCTCAATAGTTACAGAACAACAAAGTTGGTATAAATATTGGGCTGAGTATTTTCGGTGCCCAGGAACTCAAGGTTGGCCTTTGCAAAAACCAAACCAAAAGATTTACAGCTTCCCCACCTTGTCTCTCCACCACACTACAG